>NC_137587.1:47411009-49811009 GCF_963210335.1 Falco punctatus
GGCTGTCTGATGACCCATTCACAGACAGAGCATCCTCCTGTTGGTTTATCCCATCCGCAACTCATTAAAGAGAGAACTCAGGCAACAGCAAGTAGAAAAAAGACAGATACATTACAAGATTTTGCACAAGTTATTTTAATTTGGAAGTGAATTTGCATGAGAAGGCTATGAACACCTGAGTGATTTTACTATGCAGATCCTTTGGGGAGTTTGACAGAAGAACTTTCAGGCAGACCTGGAAATTAATGTTTTAATACACTTAAAAGCTAATGCAAAAAACAGATGCTAAACACATTACAGTGACAGCTCGCAAACCTCTTCACTCCTGGTCTCAATTCTGGGACAATTCCCCTCCCCTTACCCTCTCCAGGTTCACGACACTGAGCCCTTGCAATAATAGGGGGAGCCCCTGCAATCATATTTTTTGGTTTTCTTTGCCTCCTTTATTTTTTCTTTTGTGCATGTTTCTTGGAAAACTTACCAAGGGAAGTGAGTAACCATGCAAAGGCTATGTCCTTCTTGCCAGTAGCTCCAGCAAGTACCATGGGTCAAGGGTGTCCACAAAATAACCACTATGGCATCATATATATATATATATATATATAATATAAAATACAAAATATAAAATAAATATAAAATATAAAATACCTGTTGCCACACGTTTTCTGCCCAGATAGTGTTCAGCTACTTGAATGTCATTGTCAAATCCCTCTAACACAGCACACTGCACACAATAACTGAGCATGCTGGAGGGATGCTCTTCATTGCTTGTGTTGTGCCACGTTGCCCTGTGCTATGTGTATGTCCCCACACTGTGCCAGCTGTAGCCTTTCTACAGCAGGGGACATAGCAGAGCAAGGGTCATTCTGTACATGTCCTCATATTCTTTCCCTGTTGTTTGTACAGGAGACAAAACACAGGGCTAGGTGATTATTTGATTGGACTCACTATGGCAGAACTTATTTTTAATGAACAAGTGAAGTGGTCACACAAATTCATGGCACAGCATTAAGCACCTTAAATGTCTGGGGGCTAGGAGGGAGCGTATCTGAAAGTATCTTAACAGGGACCATAAATAAACTAATGAATAGTTCCCAGTTGATCCCAAGCCTAGGAGTCCTCCTGAAATTGGTGTTTGGGTGACCGAGGACAGGAACCGACCTTGTCAGCATGCGGTACTCTGAGGAGAGTTGGTAGGTCTCTGGTCCTGACAGGGTGATATAGCTCCTCAAAACATAGTGTAAGCTTCTTCTGAGCTCCATCTTTCTCATATGAGTTGACTTATATGCTGTCTTTCATCACATTTCATTGCACGAAACATTAATCTACTGAGAAGAAAAGAGATGCAGCAGCCTCGGTAGATAACTATATTCAGAACACGGATTTTGCTGAGCTTCAGGTTCCTACCAGGAAAGGAAATGCCTTACAAGGAGCATCCTGTGAAAGACACTGGAAAACTTGCTAAAATGACCAGCAACCTGAGGGATTTTTGCAAGGGCATCTGGGAGATAGTGCAGTATTTTTTACATCTGGCAACGAGAACCTTGAATGTTCCTCTTGAATGTTGTGCTGCATTGAAAGAGGTGAAGAAGGAAGGGAATTACAGCATTTCAAACTCTATGAAAACCAAACTGAAAAGATTAACTAGGAGTCCATAATCAACCCTACCGATAGAGCTTGCTTGTGGTTAATGCAGCTGTATTAACTTTATGGTCTTCAAGCAAGGCCATGGAAGAGCACTCCCAGGAGCTCTGATGGGTGCTTTTGGCCATGCAGAGTTGTCTCAATGTCATATCATTCAGAAATCATGATCCTTCAACCTTCACAGAATCCCACAGAAACAGTTTCTCAAAACTTAATTAGTTGAATATCATGGCCTTACTATTGCATTTTAACTCTCACCCCTCCAATGGCACATCAGCAAGCTCTTCTAAGGCACAGCAGACTATAAAAGAATAATATTTCTTGTGCTTGTTTTATTTCTTTATGGACATACTGTCCATATGCTCTAGGTGTTGTGAGGATAACATAAGGACAAGAAAATTCATGTTCAAACATAACCAACATGCAGCAGTGAAACTCAGGCTAATCCACCTAATACCAGCGCACCAGAGAAGAGAATAATCCATTCCCTTTTCCTTTGTAACTGTTATACCCCATATTCACATATATGGGACACAGATGATTTCAGGATGAGCACAGACAATACAAGGAAATAATTTGGATATTGGATTTTTTTCTCTCCTTTTTTTATTTTTTTTTTCCAGAGAAATGCATCCTGACAGGTTTGAAGGGATGAGCAGACTGTATCAATATTCAGTAGGCTGAATAAGTGCTGCCGAGACACTTGGTCAGTCCTGCAAGCTCCCAGCCTCCCCAAAGGGATTGCAGCTCCTGGACACACACCGAAGCCCCTGGTCACTGCAGCCACCAGCCATCCAGAGCTGCTCCAGGCACCGCTGAGCAGGGACTAATGAAGCAAACAAGGTCATGCAGAAATAAAGTTGTTCCACGGTAGCTTGTGACCTTGAAGAAAGTTAAAACTCCAGCTCCGGAGAGTGCATAATTGAAGAATCATGGTACAGGCACAGCTTTAGCTTTAATGCATTCCCCCATCACTTCCCCCGTGGAAGCCCCCCTGCACCACAACAGTGACCTGAGCAGATGTGGCAGGAGGCAGCAGGCATGGGTAGGATCTGCTCCTCACCTGTACAGGGAAACAGATGAATGCTTATCAGTGGGTATCATCTGCTTTCTACATAAAAAATTATCCCTTAAGTTCTCCATCCTAGTGTCCTGTCCACAGGTGAGCGACAGCAGATGCTGGGGAAGACTGCCCTGTGAGGGATCACCTCCGCACCAAGATATTCTCCCTACTGCCATCAACAAGCAGTTTAAGCTATTTCCAAATCAACATTTTCAATGCACTCCAAAGGACCCACCTCCTGTGAATACGGCTAATCCTTTTTGAAAACATAGCTATTTTGGGAAACTCACTTAACAATAAAGTCATAATTTAATTATTTATTGCATTATTGAGTTGAGCTGAACTCAGCATTTTGAAGGAGAGTCACCGGACGACTCCAGCTTGGGCACAAGACTGTTTTTCTTTGTGTTTGGGGTATTTTGCTCTGATTGACATTTACCATGTCAGAGCTGTCATAGTTTTCTGTGCTTATCTGTGACAACCTGGGCTTAGGGCAAGATTTACGTGGTAAAAGGGAAAAGATTTTTTTTCTCCTTTCCTCATTCTGGGACATGTTGCTATAAAGAAAAAAGGGATTATGAGGATGCAATGGAGTATTTGATACTTGTAATTCCTGCAGCATACAGATCCCTCTAGGGAGATGGGAAAGGGGTTCAGGCAGTCACTAATATTTTGGCTTAACATATGAGACTGTACTCGTTCAGTGCCTAGTGTGCCAAAATGAGATAGCTACTGCTGATCCCCAGCCCAAAGGTCCTCCTGGCCAGTGAAATGGAATAAAGAGATTATCCTTGTCCACTGCAGAGGCTCTGGGATCAGCTTTAGAGGGAGAAAGGTGGGCATGGAGTGGTTGCTCTGGCCTCCTGGATGATGGCAAGCCACCAAAAGGTGTCTGCATCGCGACTGCCTCTAGCATGGCTCCAAAACCAAGCAAGAATGCAACGAGAAATAACCTCCACAAAAGGAAAGCCCTCTCTTCCACAAGCAGAACATGTTTCAGCCATGCACTCAGTTTGAAATCCACACAAGCCTGAAATCTATGTGCTTGTCCATCAGTCTTCCACCGTGAATTAAGTTAGTATCTTTTAAATGAACTATGTTTAAGAAATGGAGATGAAATGGCACTAACAGCACAACATTTTCTGGCACTGTCTGCTGTTTTTCATTATAAAAATCTAGGTCAAGATTATTTTAAAAGTAGCTTTCCAAGGGAGAAGTATCAATCAGACATAGAACATTTGCCTGAAAATAGCTAATATAAAATAGGTACAAAACTGCCAGATAAGCACAGGGTGCAAAAACACAGTTCCTGCTCTCAGTAATGTCCCAGTGGCTTCCTACCACATAAAACCTAGCTGTAATCATACATTTTCCTTTACTTCTCTCTATCACACTGATGGAAAATTTATCCACAGCAGCATATTTACTGAATTGAAATTCTTCTCTAGAGTGGATGCTACATTGCCTTGGAGCGCGATAGGATTTAATTGAAGCAGCATGAGAGAGCTGATGAATGGATGCTTGCCACAAGGGGACCGGAGCTGGGGCAGAATTTCAACGGAGGAAAAAAAAAAACCTGCACTAAGCCATTCTTAGCAGGTAGCAGAGACAATTGAAGATCATCTTCCAAGTGTGTAGACCCAAAGCTATTTACCTCACACTGTTGACACTCTATTTCCAATCATGTACCAAAGTTCTCAGTTTAATTTGGTGTTATACATGTGCACGTGTGATGCAGATGATGCAGAGACACATTCAAGATACTAACAGAGAATACCAAGACCTTGTGTAAGTCGTGGAAGATGGGCAACACAAAGACTCCTTGCTTTTACTTTTCTTCTTAGGTAGTGCAGACAAGCTAGCTTCTCTACTGCAGTTCTTAACTCCGCCCTGTAAATGCCACGAAACATCTGTGCTCATCTTCGCGACCAACTAGCATGTGGCATAAGGGTATGGTCCATTCAGATAGCCTTTGTATAAAGACATACTGAAAAAAGGAGTATTCAGATCATGTTTATCCCTTTGCAGAATTTCTCTTAGGGATCTGCTGTTTCATCAGTTACCAGGTTTCAGAACAACCCAGGGTGAGCCTGAAAAAATCCCTACCCAGTGTGGTTTCTGTGAGGAGCACAGGATCTGTGGCCACACAGTTGCTCCGATTTGAGACAAAGCTGTTAGGTCCTTTCCCATGGCCATGGACATCATATCACTTTATTCATTATGCAAGTCCTGCCTTCTTGGATTTACGCTGTGATCTCCAATTTGACTAGTAATGTGTCACTGCAGTAAATATTACACTGAAATCTCATTATATGGTCCCTAACATGTTTTTGTTGCCTATAAAATTCGGTGTTACAGGAAAAGCTGTTGTGTTTTGCTCATGTATTTGGTTTGCGTGGCTAGGTTTTGGTAGTCATGGGGCTACAGAGGTGGCTTCTGTGAGAAGCTGCCAGAAGCTTCCCCCGTGCCCGATGCAGCCCATGCCAGCCGGCTCCCAGCCGGACCCAACGCTGGCCCAGGCCGAGCCCATCGGCGGGGGTGGCAGCGCCTCGGGGGTAACGGATTTGAGAAGGGGGAAGAACCCAAACAAGAAAACTGCAGCTGGAGAGAGGAGCGAGAATGTGTGAGAGCTGCAGCCCCGCGGACAGCCGGGCCGGGGCAGGAGGAGCTCCCGGCGCTGGAGCAGAGATTCCTCGGCAGCCCACGATGGAGCCCACGGCGAGGCAGGCTGTGCCCCCAGCCCAGGGAGCCCACGGGGGAGCAGATCCCCCCCCAGCCCTGCAGGACCCCACGCCGGGGCAGGGGGTGCCCGAAGGAGCCGTGACCCACGGGCAGCCCGCGCTGGGGCAGCTCCTGGCAGGGCCCGTGGCCCCGTGGGGAGAGGAGCCCGGGCTGGGGCTGGGCTGGGGCTGGGCTGGGGACCCCGCGGGGACCCCCTGGGGCCGGCTGGGCCTGGGAGTCTGCGGCCCTGGGGGGGACCCACACTGGGGCAGTGTGTGAAGAACTGCAGCCCGTGGGAGGGACCCACACTGGAGAAGTTCGTGGAGGACTGTCTGCCATGGGAGGGACCCCCGCTGGGGCAGGGGAACAGGGTGAGGAGGAGGGAGCAGCAGAGACAGCGTGTGAGGGACGGATGGCAGCCCCATCCCTTGCGCTGCTGCTCCATCACTTTATACAAGTGATAGCACAGCTTTATGGGCACTGGGCATCCAGCCAGAGCCAACCCACCACAGCTGGGCATGAGCCACGTCACCTGTCACACTCACCTCATTTTGCATCTGTCTTCATGGTTGTATTTTCTCACAGTTGTAAAGCAGTGCTAGTCTCCAGATTATATTATTTCTCAGAGCACCTTTTCTTCATGTGGCAGGTGATTCAGACAGAGCTTCACCACTATTTCCTCTTGATTAATCTTCTATGTAAGAGTATATTTGCTAATCCTGAAGAACCATGGAACACAGATCACCAGTTATTCTTGGCAGCTTCTAGACAACCATCCAGGCTGGTCTGAAAGGGGTTTGCTCTTCTAACTAAGGACCAGATAAGGACCACATCAGCTTTGTTGAAGCTCCTTCCTCTTGGAGACCTTCAGTTCTGGGCACAGGGGGTTGCTAGCTTGAAGATTCACTTGGGTCACGTCTGTCCTGCCAGAAGCTGAGATCGATTTCTGCTGAGTCCAAACCTTTGCTTCACTCTCAGTACTGAAATAATTATGATAAATTAAAAAAAAAAAAAGACTTTTCTTACTCATTCCTAGTCTGGGAACATGTATTTAAAATAAAAATTCAAACCACCTGGAATGTAGAGCCAAGAAGAGTTAGAGCTATAAATGGATTGAAAGAGGGAAATTGATAGTTAAGGAATCTGAATGTCTCAACTCTGTCTACACATTAATAACATTCATTGCAATTGAGGCATTTCACTTTTTTCTGTGAACACAACCTTGCTGCTTTTCTTTAAGGTCTATTTAAAAATATCTGTGTATTATTCTACCTATCTGTCTGACCTGAAAAGCCTGTTCTCAGTACACCCATTTGTGTCAGATGAATAGCAATGCTACATTATGTGACCATTCTGACTTAGTATTTATTATTTCTCATTGTGTATTTTTCTATCTAAAACATTTACATGGAAATTTGGTACAATTATTTATCCTGGAGCATGTGGTAGAGAAAAAGCTGATCTATTTATCTAAATGTTATGTGCTGTAGAAAAAATCATTCTCACAGCTGAAGCTTGGTTTCATAAAAGAAGATGGGTCATTTTATTTATTAATTTTTTCTTCTCAGCAGTTGCCAGAAATTTAAAATGACAAAACAATTTATAGTAAAATAGGCCAATTATTATGCTCCTGTAATAACTTGTGGTAGTGGGCATTTTATGGAAATCTATGCTTTGGAGGTGTTTTTTGTGATGGCATCACATCAGGAATTATTCTGAATTTTGTCCACACTGTTGTCTTGAAGTATCCTGACAGTATCTGTGGATTGAACTAGAGTTCTCCCAGAAGAGCCAGAAGATGCTAATTAAAATTCAATATTTTTTTCATTACTTTCACAAATGCAAATAATGTACTTTAAACACTTGCAAATAAGTGTTATTGATCCTTCTGAGTCAAAGCAGCTCCAGTGCCAATAGGACTCTTTGGTAGCCTTCCTACAGCTTAGAGATTAATTGTACTCAGATCCTGGTGGCCCTAAGGTGTCTGAGCCTGGTAACTGTCCATCCCTTGGAAGCCTCGCTGGCCTGAGGATGTCATTGTGCACAAAATTAAGGCTGGAGATATTTCTTATGGTTTACAGCATTGATTTAGAAAGGGGTGTGCTTCCCTGTGCAGCACGCCCCTGTAGCAGTAGCTGAACTAAGCAGCACTGGGCAGGAGCTGTGTTTCTCAAGAAAATCTGGAATGTAAAAAATATCTGGTTTTGAACAGAGCACAGACAAAGCTATTGAAGAGAAACTGTCACAAGTCTGTTTGGTGTAGGCTGAAAACTGTATTTCAATAAACTGAAATCCTTTATTTAATTCCCTGCCCCACCCCCTCCCCCACCCTCCCACCCCCCCCCACCCCCACCCCCCACCGCCCGCCCCTGAAATACATATGGGAGCAGTCAGTTTGCAACAGAAGATACAGTTTGCAACAGAAGATACAATGTCAAAACCACTTCATTCTTGTGTGTTAGTTAACTTGTTTGTCTTCCAATAGAAAAAAATAATAAAAATCAGCATACCTCCATCAGTTACTTCAATTTCTATTAACCAATAGGAGGACAAATGCCTACTGGAAACTACTGATGTAAGCACACTTTCTCAGTTTTGCCCCATCCATGAGTGAGGTTGTAAACATTCTGTATGCACTCCTAAACTACTCAAACTAAGAAGCTCTCGAGCAAACCCTACACCAGAGTGTGACTCTGAGTACAACAGCATACCTAGTCATGTCAGTGGAGTAATTACGCTGAACGTTATATATTACACAAATGCTTTCAGGCTTAGAGCCTGACTTTGGTAAGCACAAATATGGCAACACAGGTGGTGGAAGGCTGGGGTAAAAACACAGATGAGGTCCTACAGGCACATTTGGGAATAGGTGGGGGCAGCAGTGCAAATGCACACTTGTACAATCTGAAGGTTCCTGATATTTTTTTTTTTTTTTTTTTTTTTTACTTTTAATTGGCTCTTTGATGCCCTTTCTGGCAGACAAGCAATGAACAGCTAGCCAGATTCCCCTTGTTGCATCAGGGCTGCATCTAGGCACAAGCTTGGGAAAGGCTCCTTTTTACCACGTGGTTCCATGGATCAGGTCAGGCTGCTAGGATGGATGGACACGGCTGTAGGACAGGCTGACGCACAGGCAGTGCTGCTTGGGGGAGCAAAAGCCATGGAAAATGACAACAAGACCTGCTGGGCAGAGACACAAAAGGATTTAAAAAGAGTTATAGGGTGCTTGCTTCGAGGCTGCCTGCAGTCTGGGACCATTTTGAAGAGGATGTCATCACCTGGAAAGGCAGGGCTAATGAGCAGGACTCAAAAATGACAGACCGTCCCAGTACTTTCCACCGGGTTAGCTTTGTTAAAGTGGAAAAAATATTACATATATGTGTGTGTATATATCTATATATATTTGCCTGAGTTAGAAGCTGGGGAAGTCATAACCAGCTCTGGAAAATTGCTGCTCATTGAAGCAGAGTTGTTAATGGGACTTGCAGCGATGCACACAGCTTGCTCCAGCTGTAGATGAAACACTGTACGTCAGCAAAGGCATTTATCTGTCCCAATGGTATTTTTTCAAATATGCAAAAGAAATACTGAAACCTGGTAAACTACAAAAGGTTTGGGGAAGACCAAAACAAGTCTTTTCTAGTTGCAGGAACAGTCTCAGTAAGTCTGTGGGGGAAAATCATAAAGGTAAAGAAAAGAGAGCTTGGAAATATTTGACAACTTAGATACAGTATATAAAAAGGTCTAAGTCATGGAAACATTTATAAAATAGGCCTGACATATGCTTCTGCCTTGAATTAATTTGCTTTAATTGATTGGAGAATTTTAGATTCCTGGTGGACCTCTGAGGTATTTAACAGTATTGTTCCATACAGGAGATGTTAGTAAGTCTAAACCATAATGTTTCTCCTCTGGTTCACTATTCAGCTGATGCTCTAGGCTTCCATGAAAACGTTTGTTGTTTTTTTTTAAATTAAAAAGTGTTCTGCCACTCTAAATTTCATTCCTATATGTTTTCATCTTGAAAACAGCAGGTGAATGTGAACAAGCCCAAGCTTATTTTTATTTCATAGTAATTCCCACATGTATGAGGTTTGCAAGGTAACATCTAGGAAACATGCTGATGCTAGTGTGCAGGAGACCTGTGGGCAAAAGTAGGCAGAATTTGGGAGAATAGGCAGAGTTTTAATTTTAAATTAGAACCATATCAGTCCAACACCAGGGTAGTTCTCATTACAATTGGTAATTCTGGTTTCAATGGTCTAAACTCTTTTGCTCAACCTCAGATCAATCAAGTAAAAAATGAAATCACACAAAAGTCAGATGAAATGATGATTTTTAAATAATTTATGTGCTCCTGCAACTATTTCCTTATTGGATAGTGCAGGGTAGAAATTGAGCTAATAAAAAAAGGTATTCATTAGACTCTACTCTTCAAACTAAACCAAATTACTCTAATGGTGACTTGCAGAATTTAGGTACCAACTGCTTTTAAGTGCTTTTCTTGTTGGTTTTATTTGTTTATTTTTAAGA
Source organism: Falco punctatus (assembly GCF_963210335.1). Taxonomy (NCBI): domain Eukaryota; kingdom Metazoa; phylum Chordata; class Aves; order Falconiformes; family Falconidae; genus Falco; species Falco punctatus. Next base: position 47,420,971 of record NC_137587.1, read on the forward strand.
AACAGTCATTTTGACACAGCATATTTAAAATTGAAATGCACTTTCTTGATGAAGTTTGCTCCCAGCCCAACAGGCTGATAAGCACCCACAGTCAGCTAAAGCATCCTGACCTGTGCTGGAAGCTAAGTGGAGCACTCAGTCCACCCAAAACCTCCAGAGTTGGTCAGGGATCAGTAGCTTGGAAGATTTTGTGAAATATAACCAGTTCTGGGTGAAGCACCCAGGGTGATCAGCAACAGTGCTTTGGCTTCTGTGGAGATTTGACAAATTATTCCACAAAAAGAGGAAACTGTGTCTCTAGGGTTTTTTTGTTTGTTTGTTTGGGGTTTTTTGTTTGTTTTGGTTTGTTTTGGTTTTTTTCATGGGCATTTTATTCTCCAAAACAGAAGCTATATTTGCTATTTTGGGCAATGTTCTGAAGGGCTGAGGTGCTGCAGTGCCTGGGGTCATTCATGTACAGAGCTGTGCCTGCACACCCTGCATCTGGGTGGCTCCAGGGGTAAAGCCCAGGGTGCTGCAGGCATGCTGGCAGGCATCAATCCTGCCCATCCCACAAAACCTCCCCAACTGTCCCTCTGGTGTTGTGGGTGAGGAGGACATGGAACTGCAACTCTACATAATGTCAGTCGTGGGGTGAGGTCACTGAAACAGGCTGAGAAAAAATATCAGGCTAGCCAAAAAGTGACATGACTGCAGGTGTTCTTGTTTTCACTTGAGTCAAGTAAAAAAACCAAACAAGCGTAACTACTTTTATTTGTAAGGATGGAACCAAACCCCTTAACTATTTCCCCCAGAATTTGTTTTGACTTACACAATAAAGACAGCTAGTCCTGCTTTAAAAACAAAAAGCAGATTGATGGATTTTAGACACTTTCACCGTTTAGTAACAACTGAACCATTTTCAGAATCAGGGTTTTGGGCTAAATTTCGCCTGAAAGCTACTTGCGAATTGACGGTCACTCAGTTGCTAGCCCAGGGGAGATATGCCACTTGCAGAGGAAGGTATTATTGGGGATGAATGCAGAACACTTCAGGCGTTCAGGCTAACATTAAGGTTTCCTATGGCAAGCGTTTTACTCCCTGGATGTTTGCTCTATCCATCCTCAAAAGGCAGGAATAAACATAGAGAAGCACAAAAAGAGCACTCAGGTAAGGTAAGAAGCCATAATTCTTGACTGACCATCCAAAAAGAACATTTTTTCTCCTGAAGATACTGCACTCAAAGAATACTGGTGGAAAATGAGACTTCTGCTAAGACATAAATGCACCTTTTCAGCTCAGTGCTGAATGATGAGTCAGAGCCTCGAGACTTTTCCCCCGCACACAGCCGCATGCCAAGGCTCGTGGGGATGGGCAGGCAGTCAGGGCACCAGCCCAGTTAAAAAACTGTAGCTACAAGTGAAGTCAGTAACGAAGGAGAAGCATTTCAGCTGAGCCAGGCTTTGGGCTGTGACTTAGAGAAGCAAAGCGAAGTGGTTCCAGTAATGATGGATTGCTCAGAAAATCAACTTCCAGGCACAATATGCAATTTGCAATAAATGAGCACAGTAAGAAACAATTAATAGAATGAGAGAAATATAACAGTACAGGAATTAAGGCAGTTTCTTCCTCTGAACAACCTGAAAAATGGCATAACCCAGCGTTGAGGAGCATGGTGTGTTTTGCCATGTGAAGTGCAGCTCCGTGCAAAACGTCAGAGCTGGGGCCCCGACAGCGGGTGGCTGAGGCTGGCTGACCTCCCCAGGGCACAGCTGCATTGCAGGGGAGAGGAGGCTTTGTGACTCCAACCCATCACTCAGCACTGAACTGAAAAAACGCTGGCTGCACCTTTGCAGGCTTCTCATTTTCTGCACATCTTATTTCTGACTGCTTTATTCTTAGAAGAAAAGCTTTGTGGCTGAATCGCTTATTCTACATCCAAAGCACGTGCAAAGTATATTCCTCTCCCTTTCCTCAACAGATTTATAGGACTGCATTTCTTCTTTATTTGAAAGTTCATTTTTCACGGCGGATGCAGCACATGGGAGCCAGCCCCGGCAATTTACAGCTGGGGAGGTGCCGGGAGGTGGCAGTGGGCTCCCTGCCAGCTTCATAGGATGAAGGCCTTGGGGTGAGGGCATGAAAGCAATGCAGTGTCTCACCATGGAGGCAAAAAGATCCTGTGCAAAGCTACAGCGAGTCACTAACCACCAAGCTAATCAAAGGTCCATGGCAGGTAAGCGTTTGGCCTCCTGCCCTGGCTGGTGTCCTTCTCCCTCATCAAATTCCAGTTAGCTCCTTTCATAAAGTCACTTCACCTGAAACAAAAGTAGCCAGAGGATGGGGACAAGACATTGCGTTTTACTTTAAGCACAGAGAGGTTGGTTAAAAACAAGCTAATCTAACAGGTAATTCAGGGAGTAGTAGGGCTAGATTCAGTGCTTAAAGTACAAGAAGCTGCATGGCTTTGGCTGTATTGGGCTGTAGGTAGCAACCCTTTACGCATATAAACCTGGATAGTTTCATCCATCTCCTTCAACTATTTATGCCCCAGAGCAGAGCACAAGGAATCTCAACCAAGCCAGGAGCTGGTCCCTTGATTTGCTCACTCACCTCAGGTGCAGAACAACCGTAGGAGGTTTTTGGTGTAGCTAACAACTTTAGAAAATTTGTGTGTGTGTGTGTGTAAACCCTCCAACCTTACCCTTACTGAAATATGGGCCCATTCCTTACCAGGAGATGCGCTGCAGCGTAGAGTTGGGTTGGAGTCCGGAGGAGTTTCTGCTGCTATCCCTGCTCCACATGTTGACAATAGGGAAACAGTAGTTTTACTAATTGAGCATGTCATGGCAGCGTACGAAAAACAACAGGAATGCACTCACATTTGTTGCTCTCCTTCTCCCCTTCTCACTCAATTAACTGTTGCAATATAAATGCATCCCTGCATAACACCAAAAGTTTACGAAATGATGTACTGGTTCAGAGCAGTAGTTCACAGTATCCCATCTTAGAGGGTGTAAGGGATACTCAGGGAAGAGAACAACTCCTGCCCTTCTCCAGGTAACTCAATCCACTTCCAACCGATCTTTGAGTGGCAGAGAATTCCTTCTTACCAATAAACTTATCCCGTTTCCCTTTCCAGATTCACAATGAATTTGAGCTTAAGCAAAGAAACCGTGAATAAGTATGTCAAGTTTTCTGCATATTTGATGTCCTACTTCTTAATAAGGTCTCTGTTCATTACATACGCTGCTGTGCGCTCTTCCTTTCTTACACTTATGTGGGATGGCACTGGGGCTCTGATCAAAGAGCATCCTGCAGGGATTGATGGGGGGCGGCTGATCGTCCACAATTCCAGCCTTTTCCTAACTGCATGACAAGACATTCTCTCTATGGAGAAACCATGCTGATGCCAGCCATGTATGCACGGCAATAACCCTGACTTCAACATTGATATAGAGTCTGCTCAGTCATTTCCAGGTGAAAATGGCATTTGAACATGCTCCACACAACCCGTGAAGCAACTTGTGAAGCCAAGGCTGTCAGGGGTGAGAGCAGGTGTAGGATGTTTGCCATTTTCCTCATTGTCACAAGTGAGTGGCTTAGATCAAGTCGCTTGAAGAACCACCACCAAAGGTATGAGTGAAACAGTTTTAATGGGAATTTGTGGGAGTGTGACTTCACAAAGTTTGATAGCAAGGTTCACTCTATTACTTACTACATAGCTAAATCACACAAAGAAGTCTCAAATTAAAATTAAGCTGGAATAATTTACACAGAGGTTAAAGACATAAAAAGGTAAAGGACACCCTTGATTTCTAAAGTTTTTAATAGAGCTTAGAGGCAGCTAGATTCAGTCTTAGTCTCAGACTTGGACAACAGTTCATATCTAAAGAATATAAGAACTAAGGGAAAATCTGTTGAGAAACCTCCCATTGAGTCATGAGGTTCAGAGTGGACCACCTTGCTTTCTAAACCCTTAATAGAGTTCAGGTGCAGCTAGATCCAATCTCAGTCTCATACTTGGTCAGTGGTTTATGTCTAAAAATACAAGGAATATTCACAGTTTAAGCTTGATCACAGGATTTTAGCAGCACTTAAATCATCGACGACTTTATCACTTACAAAGTGAATTGAGTAAGATTTACTTAAATTATAGAAGTGGCTTAACTATGGATTCAAAATAGTGATACTTATTATGAGGTTACTAAATCAATTCACACACACGTGCACACAGGATTGGAAGTATAGCCATGTAGGTACAAAGATGTACCTGGTAAAAGTTCCCCTCGAGTTCAGGAAATACACACATCAAATGTCTTTGCATTTCGCAACAAGTGAAGGTTTGAGCCTCAAGAAGCAGGAAAATCAGCCCAGGCCCAAGTGTCAGTTTTCAGCAGCAGCACCCCCTAGCACCACCAACTTAGGAGCTTGGGAGCTGTGGGAGGTGTCCCACTCAGAGGGAGATGCTATTTGCAGCCCACTGTGGTCCAGGAAAGCTCAGAGGGCCTCACTTAGGACCTATTTTTATCACTTTGGAGATAATTGGCTTTAGTCATCAGTAATTTTCCTTCCTGGCTGCAGTTCGAGTTGGTAATTAATAAATATATTTTTAAAAAATGTTATTGGTGGTGATATTGTACCACTCAGAGTCATAATAAAGAGTGTTCCCAGACTTGTTAAGAGAAATTATGTTCTAGATAAGGGATGCTCCAAGGTTAGCAGGTGTTGTGTTCAGGTAAGGGATGTTTCTGGTACAGCTAGTGCACTTTCCCACTTCAGCTGTTCAAAAGTTGCTAGTCCAGTCAAGGGGTGCTCATCTGTTCAACTCATTACACAGAAGCTAAGCCTAACGGGGATTCCTGAGACAGTAGAGTGATCCAAGGGAGGGGGCGAGATGCACCGCCACACTCATGTCGCACATGGTATAGGGCCCACCCCACCAGCAGTTCTGCAAGTCTGAGATCACAGGACTGTTCAAAAACCTTCCCCCTCTAGGAAGCTCCAAGATGCTGTGAAATCAGAAGAGCAGCAAAGCACATTTTACAGTCAAGAATGAGATCACATGAAAACGGAAAGCCGATGTGCTATCATTAACCAGTTCGCTTGTAGCTCACATGTCCTCAGAGCATCCTCCGTGCCAGTGAAGTGATGCATAATCCATAGATCCCTGCATACAGTGCTGTTTTCAGGGGATATTCTCAAAGACGGGATTTCTACCCTAACCTGTGCGACCAGCAGCCTGGTGTGCAGCTGTGGCACCCTGGTGAATGTTGCAGAACACATGAACGAAGCCCTTTCAGGTCTTTGAGAGGGATATCCTGAATCATTTAGAAGTAGGCAGCATATCACCGGGTCTGGTGTTTTCTAACTGCTGCAGCTATTTTACCATTTAGACAGCTAAGAGCCACCTGACCCGCCAGCACAGCAGCTCTGGATTCATGCGTTGCGTCAGCCAGTGCTGTCACGCCGGCAGTTAAACACGATGCTCGGGGCAGCCTGGCGTGGAAATCCTATGTCAGAGGCAGCAAGGCACGTGCCCCTGACACACACACGCTGCGCTGTCTCAGAAGCAGGGCAGAGGGGGCTGGCAAAGGCAAACCCAGCAGCAGATCCTGCAGGATTTCAGAGCTCAGACCATAAAAATGTGGTGCAAGCAGGATTGTCAGGCAGTGTAAACGCGCACTGCTCCGTGGAAGTCACAAGTGATACTTTGAGTTATGTCAGGTGAGACTGTGGAGCTGCAGTGAACAGCTGCAGATAGAAACTCCTGAAGTCCTACCGCCGGTTGCAAAATACTTGATACTTAGGAAAGAGAAGAAAAACAGTGGTTCATTCTTGGAACATTTTTGGCACTTCTTTAAAGGAGTACTGGTTCTAGACACCAGAGGTAAAACTGCAAGCAGCAGATTAGTTTGAATTTGTTTAATAATTACTTATTAGATTATTTTTAATCTCTATCCCTTATCCATTTATTATTCTCAAATGGACAGCTCGAATTGAATAATTATATACATTGTAATATGCACTAACTTCAATGGACAATTGGATTTGGGCTTCTCCACCACAGCTTTTCTTCCCTGTGTCACAGTGACTCAGATTAGGAAGGGAAATAATGTGGACAAGCTCACTTTTTTTTCTTCTTCTTCTTTTTTTTTTTTCTTTTCAGGAAGAGAGAAATTTAACATTCTGCATTGTGTAAAACAAAGCAAACTTATGAATCTCTGGCATTTCCATGCTGAATGTCCCACTGCCATCTACTGAGATGGTCTAAATGTCTTGGTTTAGAGAGGAATTACTCAGTTCATTTTAATTGCAGTTCACTGGATAAATTTATTGAGGTCACCTGAGTGGAAAGCATTCTGCTGCTCCAGCCCTGCCGTGAGGACAAGCTCTGCATACCAATCTTGCAGCAGTCAGGAATCGCTCCCCAGCTGCCCACAGAAGGGCTGGGAGACTGGCAGAGAAATACGGGCTCTCCTGGAAGAAATGCGGGAAAATCATGTGCCTGGGAATTTGGTGAGACTTTGGGGACTTTGTGTAGTAGAAGTGGTGCAGAGACCACGACTGGGCCGAAAAAATAAAAATATTCTATTTCAGTTCTCAATGACCTGAAAGTAAATATCTCAGTAAGATCATCTGGTTTTTTATTAGGAGGAGGGCAAAATTCCCAGAGACAATTTCAGCTCTGGAGAAGCACTTTTTCATTCAACTAAAATGAAATGCCTGAAAAAAAACATTCAGTCAAAGAAAATTATTCTTTGTAGCTGCCATGAGCGCAGCAGAAGAAGGGAGTTGAACTTTAGGGTGGTGTTGTAGTGGATCAAATGTACGGCCCGGTCTCCTCAGCATTCAGCTTAATTTTAATATTCTTGTTGTTTTGGAATCCCCTATACATTTTTCCAAAGTATATTCATGCATTCAAAAGAAGGAGGATGTAGTAATGGAAATGGTATTTTGTGTGTTCACACAACCAATGTTATTTATCACATATATATATATATATTATATATTATATAATATATATGATATATAATATGTATATGCAACGTATATTATATATATTATATATTATATAATGATACATCTATATGATATATAATATCATATAATCAACGTTGAATTGTGTTGGTTTATCCCAATATTAGATTGTGGTTCCAGGCAGCCTCCTGGGCTGTAATGAGAAACAACGAGAGCTCTGCAAACCTCCTCTTCAGAGGTGTAACAAGGCAAAAAGTGTTCTGGCTTTGTCAGATCCCCTAAGTTGGCATGGTAAAGTGTATCTTCCCCACATGCAATCTGTTAGTCATGGCAAAAAGGAATCGTCATGATTAGCTTTTCTTTAGATGGTGCTCTGATTATTTAAGATGTAAGGAATTTTCCCTCACACATTATCCGCTGTTACCCTCCCCACCCCCCCCCCCCCCTACAGCTAATATTCTGCTTAACAAAGCTGACACATAAACTACTTTGAATGGCTTTTCAGCTGTTAACATTGAGAACAACTTAATTAGGCATGGTGTATTGCAAATGACCTTGTGGATCTTGTAATGCTGTCTGTAAGGCTATTGCCATCCTGCAGTAGCCACGTGTTCCTCAGTACTGCTTTTTCTTTCACCTTTAATAGCTGTGAATATAATTTAATATGGAATAGCTATGTAATAATCTAAGTGCAGGCTGTGACTTGTTCAGCACAGTGAGGTGATTATGCTTTGGACTGTAAGACTTTTTTATGTAAATGCATGATTTAATTAGGAGATGTGGAAGAAGAAAAAAAATCACAACAGGAAAATGGTAAAACGATCTATGCGCAGTGTCCCCTCTGAAGGAGGATGATTTATAAGGCTGTTCTGGCTAGACACGTCTTGGCAGTCTGTGGTCCAGGAAACCAAAATAGCAATAAAGGGACAAAACCCTGAGTTTTGGGAGGAGGGGGAAGGAGGCTTAGAGGTCAGTGGTGTAGAGCCTCACAAGGAGAAAACTCCCAGCACACATGGAACTCCCTGAGAGCAACGATGTGCCTTAGGACCAAGGTCTGCAAGCTGGATGACATACTGCTATCAGAGGGGTGGAAGAAGGACTTCCTAAAGTGATCTCAGAGGTCCCAAGACATAATGGCTAAATGTTTTTTTTTTTTCTGATTTCATTAGATTCATATACTATGACTTCTATGTTGGGAAAGAAAGGAGGAGAGATAAATTACATGAGAAGACTGAAAATCTGTGTTAATGAGTGGTCTTACAACTCCAGATCAGCTTGACCTGCTTTTGGGAAGGGGAGCAGTCTTCCTGATCCCTTGGGATCCTTTCCCAAGTGGCCAGGTCCTACATACAGAATTGTATTGCTCTGTGTGTGTGCGTGCTCTGCAACATCTCTCTTGCTAACCATGCTATTCACCCTGACCCCATGCTGCTCTGCGTCAGCAAATTCCAGTTTTCTACATGACACTCTGTTGTTTCCTTCTTAAAAGCACACCACAGCCCTTGTCTTGGCTGGGTTGCTTCACTGTGATTCTTGTGCCATTTGTACAGTTCAAAACTTTGATCCTAACCTCAAAGATCTTACAGTCCTTCACAGCTGCCATCCACAAATTGTATGGTTGTGCTCTTTATTCCATCATGCAAGCTATTAAGAAAGTATTGAATAGAACTAAACTCAAGAGTAAATCCTGCAGGAATTAATTTGAAATGTCCTCTGAATCTGACAACAAAACATCATGCTTACCATATGGCAGTTTCACATAAACCCCCCTTTTTTCAGCTTCTGAAAATGTCATCTGAGGCAGCATCAGATAGACACCTTATTAAACACATCTCACAGTAGCACAGCAAAAATACAGCATAGACACTCCTTAGATATTCAGAAATGACCTTATAATGACTCTGAGCAAAGGTTCCAAAGAGAGTAGTACGCAGCTAGGGGATGGCTGATGGAACCTGTGTGATTATCTCACCAGGTCTGACCCGAACCCAGACCATGTAGACCAGTGCTTTCCAAAAACAATGGGCCAAAGCTTATGGTGCTGCTGGCAGCATATCTTGGGGGTGTGTATTTAAAGCAAAAAGTACAAAGACAGCAGTTTTTAAAAACACCTCATTAGCTGTTCGTGATTTCAAAATTTGCTGAATACCATCCTGATTAAAAGAATACAGAGGGCTATGGTGTCATGGCAAAGGAAATAAATTAAAAGTTTGAAAAGGGATGTGACTGGATGAGGAAGCTGAGATAGCAGTGAGTTGGAAAACCCTAAAAGGATTAAAGATAATAAACTGTCATTAGAAATATTAGGGGGAAAAAAACCCTCTCCAGTCCAGGTTTTGCATATAGATCATTGCTACATACAGACTGTAACTCTTCAAGTGGTGATGCAGGAAAGGAAGGCTTGCTCAGTAATGTTTCCATTTTCCCCTTTAGCATGATAGAGTAGGAGTTAAGAAAGGAAAATGAAACAAGCATTTTCATAACACATGTGAGTCTTAAAGGTACTAGCTGAGGATCACTTCTAAATTTCTCCATTTCAGGCACAGAGAACAAGCAGGTGTGGGGTGCTCTTGGATGGCTGGTCATACACGAAAAGTCAGAGTGATGTTCCTAGTAAGAATTTTACCAGTATCAGTTGTGCTAGTAGTGGGTTTTCCTTTCCTCTAAGTGTAGGCCCTAGATCTCCTCACATCTCAACTAATCCTGTCTCCTCCAGAGTCTTCTATACTGGCACATCTCAGTGACCCTTTTTTAGTCTCATCAGAAGAAAAATGGTATACTTTACATGACTTTTCTGGGCTCTGTGTATATGCATGTGGGTGAAATGTAAAGGGCTATAATGGACAGGAGGTCAGAGGAGAGCTGATGATGGACAGGGACCATGTAAAACACCCTGAGTGCCTCTATGCCACAATCATAGAAGCACAGAATCATTGAATCATGGAATGGTTTGGGTTGGAAGTGACCTTAAAAATCATCTAGTTCCACCCCCCTGCCCCAGGCAGGGCCCCCTCCCCCCAGCCCAGGCTGCCCCCAGCCCCATCCAGCCTGGCCTTGGGCACTGCCAGGGATGGGGCACCCACAGCTGCTCTGGGCAGCCTGGGCCAGCGCCTCGCCAAAATTTCTTCCTTTTAAAATATTAATTCAAAACTGAGTGTGTTTATTTTCATGTACTCTAAGACTATCAATTGAAAATAGGACATAGGATGAAAAAGAAGCATGAAAGGACATACCTTATGAAAAATATTATTTCCTTTTCTATCCAAAAATTGCTGCTATGGCTGTTCTGCATCCTTAGACAGGTAGTATTTTCCTCTCTTACAGGTTACTGAAGGGAAGTCAGTGTCCTACACTTTGGCATCCATGGAGAAGGGATTCATGGGTTCTTCTTGAATTCACACTCAGCCCCATGCAAGTACTTACAGCAAACTGCAGACACCGAGGGACAAAGGCTGTTGGAGGGTGTTGTTGGCATTTACTCAGTTACATCTATCTGGAAAAAAACATGGACACGATTGGATATATATGTTCAGAATTGCTTTGTAGCAGTTCCTTGTCTGTGTACTTAGCATGGTGTTACTTCTGTGGTGTGTGCCTCCATCAGAATAATTTTGTTTACTTCCTGGGGATCCCTGCACTGTAAGCTGATACAGCTCTTTGGAATAAATTTGTTTACTCCAACATAACTCTTTCCCATCCTATAATGAATGCAGAAATGAAGGATAAACTAAGGATTCAGGAGATGATAATGAAGCAAACAAAAAAATCAAGAAATGTCATTTGAGCAACTCCCAGGCTAACATGCGTAGGATATAGGCAAGATAAAGTCTGAAATGCTAGATTTAATATATAAAATAGTGCCAGAATACATATCTTGACAAACAATTAGTCTTGTTTGTAGTATGAAATGCAGTTTGCAGCATATTAAAATTCCGACAAGTTCCATCTGCTTAAACTGTGCTTCCTTATAATTTAATTACACAAGGTATCTGTGCCTGAGTCATTAACAGCATTATGAATAATGTGATTCATTAGCAGTGGCCTACATGTGCTGTTTGTTTCTTTTTTCTGTGAGATATGTATCAGTTACTCACAAAGATTTATGTTTTGACAATTGCCATCTGGGCTATTCTAATACAATTTTCCAGGACATATTTGTTCTATTTCGGTGAGTGAGGCATGTTGCAATCTTTCTCTGAGGTATGGGAACAGCTTTGTAAATGCTTAGACAGATGTGCAGTCCCACAATGTTAGTAGAGTAGCATTTTCTCCAAATAAAAATGCCTTTTTACAACCACAAGAAATATTCTCTGTTTCTGTTGGTACTGCTTCAGCCAGTATTTTGACTCTTTCTTTTCCTGAGTTGGGATTGTATCTTTGAGATAGGCAGCAAAATAAACAAATAAATAATCAAACAAATAGATCAACAAATACATAAATAAATAAATAGCATTTTTGTGCACGGTCAGTATCAAAAAATAGGAAAAATTAGAAATTTCCTGAAAATATTTAATGCCAGGCATCTGCATAAAATAGGTAAACAAGTTAATGGTTTCAAGAAAATCTTACCTAGTTCCCAATGTGACCTGTCCCAGTGGCATTAAGTTTGTATGGTAGGTTGTTTCTTTTTAGAATGATCCCTTCCAGTAATATAAATATAATCATGTTAAGACCTCAAGGGCTTTTACAGGAGAGCAGGGCATCTCTTAACTGAATGTCAGTGGGGAATGATTGCTAACTAAAATCTTTTCATGGTATTAGGCTCTGTTCTCATACACATTTCCCAATCCATTTAGCATTAGTATAGGCCAAACCTCATCCAAGAAGACAGGTTTAGTCACTGGAAATAAGAAAAAAAGATATGTTTTTCAGCATCTCACTGCTTATTTGCACTGTGTTATACGCTTCCCTAACCATTTCTGTGGGCTGTGGTCGAGGAAGGATGCTGCAGCAGTTGAAATTTTGATCTGAAATAATTCAGTGAAGAAGAGCTTTACACAGGTAATCTGATTTTCTTTTCCATTGCTGACTAGAGATAATATGGCCAGCAATTAATATCTTTTCTAGTGCTATGACTGAATCATTGTAAGTGTAGCTGACCCCACACAAAACAGGGGCTGACCTCTGGTTCTCTTCCAGAGGGGGTTTTGGTCTAGCCCTGTACAACAGCTTGTAAAAGCAAGACAAATAGTATTATTTGATTGAGAAGGTGCCAGAGCTGAAGTTGGAGAGAATTGCTTCTTACAAGTTGTTTTGCTGATTGATTGGATACCAAGCAAAAATTAATTACAAATCAAATACAAGAATAACTGCAGTTTGTTATATTGTATTATAATAAAAAATAGATGCAATATGATAAAAGGAAACAGTAGTAGTTATTATGCACAATATGACAAAAGAGCGATAGGAACAGAGCATCAAAGCGTTACTGCAAAGCATTACAGAGGCTAAGGAAAGGATCCATCACCAGTTCCCACCTTAACATCACCCAGGCCCACACTCTGGCTGGGAGCCCGGTTGCAGCCAGCACCAGGAGCCTCTCGATAACTGAGAATTCCTACGCGGCGCATCTCCCGTAGGTGAGGCTTCTGGCGCAGTCCCAGAGCTTGCCTGCCTTTATACTCAGTGAAAAAACAAAATAGTTTACACGCCTAGTTTACATAAATTTTTAAGTTTAGGCTAAGTGCAGGTGTGCACCATCTCATGATCCACAAGGTTCACACACACCAGGGACGTTGGCCAGGCACCCGAGCGCAGTGGAGTTACTGCCACGGCACAGCTGTACACGATACTATTGTGTGGATGGTCCTGCTCACATCTTGCTTGTTTGGGGGGCTCAGGACCAGCACCACCTGCTCATTTAAGTTGTCCTTGAGCTCCCTGAGCTCCCTGTCCAAGTTAAACGCTTCCTAATTAAAGACAAAGACTTTTTCATAAGAAGTAATTGATTTAATAAATTTTCACCACAGAAATAGAACCTTTTTTTTTTTTTTTCCTACAGCTAGTGGGGAACAGGATCCCCCATGCCTTAAGGCATAAAGACGTCTCAAACACAACTTTAGCCTGAATAGATGCACCATATTTTGCTCCTCACAAGGTAAATTTTTCAAGAATGGTGACAAATACCTAGTAAGAAGGTCTGAAGTAGCTGTCAGTCAAGCCAGATGGATGTTCTTATAGTGTCTGCTGCAAACACATCACGTACTTTTGACACATTTGAAAGGCAAAGTTGAAAGTGGAGACGGGAGAGCATGTGGATAGTCCCATAATTTGTCCCTGAAGTCCCCTGTTTCAAGGAGAGATACTGGTACTGCAAAAGCAGAGTGGATCGCTCAGATCCTCAGCAGTCTATAGTCTCAAGCAATTTCATGCCTGTTATTCTCTGGATATACTCATTAACTGCCAGGGGAGGTCCCCAGCAGTCGCATGGTCAGTCTGGGGAGCATTGCAAGAGGCAATGCTGTTGCAAGCGGTTTCAGATCGATTTTTTTTCCTTTCTGGAAAAACCTGCACATTGGAATTGTTAAGGAATTAAGGGGTGACAAACTGGGTCTGAATCACCACGAATAATAATCTATTATTTGTTACGTAAATGCAACACTTGCTTCTTGCTAAAATTTAGGCAGTTTTCTGGTTATTCTTTAAAAGAGTAGAGCACTTTTGGAAAAAAAGAGCAAGTAACTGCTTTCCAGGAGCTGTCACACAATGGACAGCAATGACTTGAACCCATAACCTCTAAATTACTCTAAGTCAAATGTCTTGGCTGATCAGACAGGTTTTTTACATTTACCTGATGAACACAGCATCTGTACAGATAGTCTTCCAAGAACATCTCGTGTACGTGCTTTGAGAAGCAATGGAGAGAATGCAATAAATATGGTAACTAGCAGGTGATGAGGAATCCGATGAAAATAAATTCAATACAGCTATGAAGACTAAATGAATGTCTCAGTACATATATAAATCTTCTGCTCTTTATAATAAAGTCCTGCAAAGATTTATTAAAATTTATATGGCTTAAAAAATACAAAAGAACTGTAATAATAAGAGGGGATCACATATCATTCACATTTTAATAATGGTCAAATGAGTTGAATATATCTTTTCTGATATGACGAATATTACAGAATATTATATAACTAATATTTGTGGAAAAATTATGCAACTCAAAGATGTTCAGATGGTTCAGCCTTAAACAATAAAAATAAATCATTTTGTAGCCTTAAATATCTTTGGCATCAAGGTTTCTACTTTAAAATTATGTGATTTCAGCTTTATTTTTATCATTGGGTTTTGTTTGGTTTTTGTTTGTTTTTTTGGGTTTTTTTTTGTTTGTTTGTTTGGTTGGTTTTTTTGTGGAACAGAATTTATACAGGTGCACTTTTATGAACAGTGTAGTTTTGATTTTTTTCCCATACAGTGTAGATGTAACTCCGTCATGTTTATTCCCAGGGTGTGAATGCAGGGTTAGGACCAGATGTGAGCAATGAGCATCTGATCACAGCCATATGCAACAGGGACTTCCCTTAAAGCAAGAGAAGACAATGCTGGCTGCACGGCACCCTGAGAGAGACCAAGGCAGTGCTCAGCAGCCCATGCCATCAAGACCATATCCAAAGAAATCACATATGAGGAGGCAGAAAGGGGAAACAGCAACGTAAATAGTGCCACAGTGAGTTAAGGTGTAATGTAATGAGCGTACAAATGGCGATGAAAATGTGTGGATGAATAATGGTTAGATCTTGTACATGTGCCGCTTGACAACAACAACTCCTGGAGTAGAGCAAGTATGGTAGAGCAAGTTGCCAAATACTCTAAAAAGACACCATTCAACTACAACGTGCACTACAGCTGAAAAAAAAAATAAATTAATATAGATCTGTAAGGAAAAATTACTAGTTGAAAGTATCTCAGCAAATTGAAAGAGAGCAGCTCTCAAGCTCATTTTCTTGTGTCCTAATTGCTTTATCTGAAAAAATAGGGACAGGCCAGATTCTGCCCTCAGACACAAGGTTCAAGGACACATTGCTTCAGTTGGTCCCTTCCAGCTGCTCTTGTGTGCAGGTTCATCCAGGACTTTTGAGGAAACTCAACTCATCTTGGGCAGAAAGAGCAGGTCACCTTGCAAGCCTTTCTTTTCTGGAGGGTAAGAACTGACCAACCAACGTCCAGGCCATTTGATAAATGGTAACACTCTTGTCACCAAAAGAAGCTGATAATTGCAAACCTTCACTTACATACATCATAAACAGCTTTGGATAAAAAAATAACAGTTATTAAGAATTCTTAGCAACAAGAAAGTGTACTGGATGTTTACGGGACCTCTTAATAAGGAAGAGTAAACAAATTGACTGAAGGATGGCTAAGTAGCTGGCAAGTGAAACAATGGGTTTTCAATTTGCATTTCCATTTAAAATACAATGCAAAATTTCTTTATCCAAGGGCACTTGTCATGGGAGCTCAGAATGAGACCTTGACAGAGACTGAAGTCTCTAAGTAAGCTGTGGAAAAAAAAACCACAAAGAATTCAGGAACAGTAAACCCTCAGGATAACAGGAAATAAAGTCACATTTCTCTGCTCTGGTGAGATAGGGTACACATGAGGACTACAATGCCAACTTCTTTAAAGAGGAGACGTATAAAATAAGCCATGGATATTAACATATTACATTAATATCAATGAATGCATATTGCAAAACTATCTCCGCCCAGCAGAGATAACTCTGCTAACACTTGTTTAAACATTTGAGAAAAGGGTTTTCCCTGTAAGATCTGAAGGTCATTAATACTTCTTTCTTCCTCAGAAAAGCATGAAAAACACAAAATCCAAGAGTAGGTCACTGCTTCTCTGCAATACTGATAGATGGATTTTCCAAATGTGATTTCTAGATCTGAGTATATTTAAATGTGTGATTTTGGCAACTTGTTTACTTGAACAATAAAAGGCGCCCAGTAATATCTGTGTATATGTTAATGGTATGTTCCTGTAATGTGTATTACATATGAACAAATTGAAGGGGCGATTTCACAAACCCTTGAAAAATTACATTATTTTTGCCATACAAAGATATTTTGAGTGCATGACTGTCCAGAAAAGAAGCTAACAACAACAACAACAACAAATATTAGTGAAGACAGCTTCTCTGTACGGATACAAGGTTACAGACCACTCCAGTGGGAACAAGCACATGAGTTAATTTAATCAACATGTGAACTGTTTGCAAAGTTGGATTTCTTTTCACTGAATTTACCATGAAAGACATTTGCAAAAGGTTGCGCACACACAGATGAAGACAGGGATGAAGTTTCATTGAGTATTTGGCCAGGTGGCCTAATCCAGCAAAGAAGGTGCAAACCTTGTCAGAATAGCTAAGGAAGTTTGTGAGGCTAGCCAAGAAAAACACGTGAGGAAGTGGTTTGGCTTATTGCAAAATCTTCTGAAAAGTTTATGGAATAATGAGGATCATGGTAGTGGTGTCAGGGATGATGGACAGTTTTGCACTGGTACTTTCAAAAAGAGCTGGAGGTGGCTGGTCTGCAACCTCCTCACCTCCAGGAGGGGAGGCAGCAGGGAGGCTCAGCTCCTGTATTCACCCGGCTTGCTCACACAAGGCACATACTGGCACTGTGTTGTATTGGTTGCAGTGATGGTATGGACCGTGCTAACTATATATTAAATACATTTTTGAAGAGATTTCACAATGAAGTGCTAAAGTAGCAGGACATTAAACTCAATGATGCAGGAGTTCATGTGACACCTGTTATTGTTAATGCCAACCATTAATGAAATGCAGAGAAGACATAATCCCATTGTGCTGTTAGTGCTTATCCCACATGAGCCTTGGAAGCTGCTTGTGCTCCATTGTTCTTCCATGCTTTGGCATAATTGAGTTTTATAATTGTTGATATTAATGTTTTCCTGTCCTCCCTGACCTCTACCATCCCCAACGGACATTATCTGAGGCTTGGCATGACAGCCAAATATATTAGTTACATGGTTTATCCTGCCTACCTTCTTGATTAAAATCTGTTGATTAAAAGTCTTTACCATAACAGATCTGGAAAATGTGGTTGTTCTCTCCCTTCCCTTATGGGAGGAAGGACGTTTACTAAGCGCACTGTCAGAAACACCAGCTTTCCATGGCTTGACAGCCAAAACCCACAAGCTTTTTCTAAATGTTTTCCTGTAAGAATGAATTAAAGGATCTGTGGAATGAACTGGCTGCCTTATTTCATAATGAGAAATTAAGAGAAAGTGCTGGATGGGAGCACCAAGGCCAGCTGGGCAGCAGCAGGGAAGGGGATGCATTTGTGCATCAAACAAGCCAGGAGACTGGCCTTTTTTTCCTGCTATGAAAGTCTTTAAATCCCAGTGATCATGGCATCTTCAGCAAAGCTAGGAATGACAGCTGGCAGAGGAAAAAGAAGCTTACAGCTTTCCACTGCATTTGGACCAGACTCCAAACCCAGCATTAAAATTCCTTGTGGGTGGGCTGCTTAGCCCTCTCTTTAACACCAGCCCTGGCTCTGACGCATGGAGGTTTGTCATCTACCCACACCGCCAGGAACAATTGACACCAGGCCCTTCAGCTGATGCAGCTGAACACGGTCGTGACATGGACCGTATTGCAAACTAGGTCTCCCAACACCCCGTATTTTCCCTGGGTGTGCATACGGATGTAGGAAGAACTGCAAATGCCAGGAGCACCACTGAGACTGCGGACTGCAGGGCAGCCCTCTGCCCCACTGGCCTGTTCTAGATGCTGAAGATTTTGGAAAAAATGGTGTAAGAAACAAGCCTAGCCTGCTCCAGGAACAACAAGCCTGTAGGGATATGACAGCTTCACTAGATCATCAACCAGTGGCCAAGGTTCACCATATCCTGTAGACAGAGTAAAAATCTAGTCATAATACAAATCTTTTACTAAGATAAGAAGCTATATTAACCTGAGGCTCCTACTTGGTTTCTTTTCACTTTATCAAATAATACAAGAAAAAAACCCAACAAACCATCAATATTAAGTATTCAAAAATCAAATGTGGAAAGAAAAGTATTTTTGTTCATGGTCTTTTTCAGGTTTATGTTTCTCTTTACAAGATTTTGGAAACTGATACTAGTTAAATGTTATTCTTCTAATAAAAATTCATCCTTTAAAATGAAGTTCTGATCAGTAACTATTTTTCTCCAAGGCAGCTGGCAGCCTCAGGAAGATTCATCTTGGCCTAATGCTCAGAAACAATGCAGGACCTGAGCAGAGTTTTCCAACTGTAACGCTGGGAGTTTCCTTATTTATTATCTGTCATGCATTTTTTTCCATTGTTATTACTGCTGATTGCAAAGATTTTTAATGCCTTCTTCCTAATCAGTACTCTTTCCTCTTTATTTACTCATTAATGCCACATCCCATATTTATGATCTCAAAATTGTTCCCATGGTGACAAATAGGTAATGTCACAAAAGCTTGATTTAACATAACTGCACAGACAGGGCAGGAACTCTGGTTAAGTGCAAATGTAATAGCTGCTGGTTACCCACAGATACCCTAATAACCAGTAATGAAGGCAAAGGAAATGTAGGCAATTCAACAGGTGTTTGGAATAATTAATCGTAATTTTTAATCTTCCAAAGGTGGCAATGCTTTGTCTTCATGTGGAGCTGTAATACTGGTGTAAAGCTACTTCTGAGAGGCTGTGACATGAAAAGATTTCCATCTAGACCTGTACCCTGTGTCTCTTGTTTCACATGGGTACATGAGCCAAGACCATCATCTCCTCGGCTGGTGAAGCTCTAGGAGGTAACTGTTCAGCGGACTTAACACACAGGGGACCTGTGTGGGCAAATGCAGCCTAAAGGGTCAATTTAGAGCAGGCAACCACCCAGCTTTGGCTGCAGCAGCTGTGGAGTGCAGGGGTTGTCTCCCTGAAAAACTTTCTGGGTTTCTGTTTTGACTTAGGACATAAAGTTGTAACCCAGAATTTGTCATTGTCTTATTCTTTGAGGTCCTGAGGTGACCCCACTGTCTGCCCCAGCTTTCACAGCTGCTTCACTGCAAATGTCCTATGGCCGCGGTGTCCTACAGCTAAGCCTGAGCAGCCACTGCTCCTGCAGAGGGGCTGAGCCACGAGAGCAAACACCAGTGCAGTACATCACTTCTCCGAACATGCCCCACTGGACATTCTTTCTTGTATTTCAAAAATCCATAATGTGTGTTCAAAAGAAGCATTGAAAAAGAGTTAAGGAGGGACTGCAAAATTTTGGAAAAACTTTCCTTTTTAGTAAAAAATATTATTGAAGTTCCAGTTTAAGAGATGTACTGAGGACCTGCGTATTTGATCATGTATTGAATATCTTTCTACTCTGAGATTTAATGATATGTTGTAAGTTAAGCCAATGCTTTCTTACTTTCCTAAAGAAGAATATGGTGATATGGCCTACGCAAAGAAAGATGATATTTGCCCAAACCCTCCTGTACTATGTACACTATAGCATCAAAATACAACTGACTTACTCCCCTGTTACTACTCATTTATCAACCAGGGGCCTCCCCAGAGGTCTCCAGAAACAAGTAGGACAAAGCTCTCTCAAGCAGGTCCAGGCTCTAGCTTGGTGGACCTCTCTGTGTCACAGTTAACGAATTATTCTATATGACTAAAATGGAAACTACAAGGTGAGCTGAAGCTAATTAAGAAACATTGATCTGCCCTAAAAATCCTGCAGACGGAAACTGTTAAAATTTAAATGAAAATTGATTTTATGGGTGTTTTTTTTTCTTTGTCACAGGAAAAGCAGTAAACAAAGAGGATTTGTAGATAGCTGCAGCTTTTTTTTTTTTTTTTTTTTTTTTTTTTGAGTATGTAGGCAAAGGACCTGTTTTTACAAAAGAATAACAAAACCCCATAGAAAGATCATTGTGTTCAGGACAGCAGAAAACCACAAGCTGTAGCGCATGAGGATTGCTCAGTTCCAGTACTTTTTTGGCACTGTAGCTCTCCTGATTCCCAGTTTTAAAAGCCCACATCTGCTCCCAAGTTTGCAGTTTGTCAAAGTGGCCAGTACATACATTCTTGTATTTGTCGATGCTACCCCCCACCTCCCAATAATCAGTACATTTCAATATATTCATATTTGTGTATTATAAACTGTTTTTGCAATAGTTCTTATTCTGCTTTCCCACTTCCCTGGAGGACATGCTCTCACCTTCATGGTGATGAAACACTGGGTTTCTTTCCCATTTAAAGATGTAGGATCTAATCCTTTGCTATCCTGACTTGTTCAGGGATTCAACTCAGCTGCATCAAGCTCCAAAAGGGACGTCAAAAACACAAGTATGTGGCCAAAGGCTAGTATTCTATGGGTACTTTCTACAAAGAAGTGTGACTCAGTGGGTAGAGAAAAATGAACTATCAAGGACCAAAGCAACACCTGCAGATGGCACTTTTAAAATGTTAAGTAGCAACAGCAGGCTTCATGCATTTGCCTTAAGAACTGACCTATTAATATATTGCTACTGAGGAAAGGTGTTGATGAGTTACTTGTGGCAGAAAAAATCAAGCTAGAGTGTTCTGCATGGAGAAATCACTGGTGGGTGGGTTTGGTTTGTGGGTCTGGGTGTTTTGGGTTTTTTTCCTTTGATTTTTTTGCCCCCCTCTATGCATTCATTAACGTCAGCTTCCAGCAATTAATTTTGGAGCATTCGCTTTGTATCTTTCAGAAATCAGCAGTTCTTGATCAGCAAGATGCTGACTGTTGACACCCTACCTTACGGTTTGCACTTTCCCTCAGCTGTGTTTGAACAGTTGCTATCCCTCCTCTTGGCAGCACATCTTCTGATGCTGCTCCACCAGAGTCAGCAAAGGGGACAGGCTGGCGAGACTCCAGGAGATATTGAGACCTTTGTAATGTGAATGCAATGCTAAAGTAACAGTAATGCAGGAACACAGAATCTGGACACAGTTATATTCCCAGTCTTCTGCATTGAACCCTTATGATCTAATAGGTGCTTAATTACCTTATAGAGTATTCCTGAATCGTTCATTCTAAGCAGACAGAAATTACTTTCAAAAAACTTAACATATTTCTATTTCTGCATTTGATACTCACGTTTATTCAGTATAACTGACCATACATTTATACTGGAACTCTTCCTTTCACAGTGGAAGTTCCAGCAACCTCCTTGTGGGCCACAGTTTCCCCTCAGCAGCAGCGCTGATGTAAATCTGTATTAATTTCCACAAAAGGAATACAGCTTCTACAATTTTACACCGGTACAACTTTCCCTAATATCTTCTTTTATAGAAGGTGCCTTGTGTTTACAAAGCGTCACAGAACGTGTGTAAATATCAGATTCAATGAGTTCTACATAATGAAGTGCTACAAGGGGGGACTGAAGGCAATGCTTCCAGTGCTCTTCATCTGGCGCCGAGGGAAGCCCAAAGAGACCATCTGTGCAAACACGCCGATGCACAGCGCTACCTATGCACCTTTCTTGTATGATGGAGATAGTCCAGCTGTGCTGAATTCTTCTGAAGGAAGCTTGAGAAGGAAATACTGGCCCTGCTTCAGATAGCAGTTCTGCTCACAACGACCATGCAAAATTTGTGAAATGATGGTGCTTCAGAAACAACCTGTCCACAACCCCCACTGTCCACAACATGCACAGCTGTGACGTGGGGAGGCCGCTTGGGAAGCTGGCATTAGATTTCTTTGCCCTCTCTCTCACACTGTCAATCAGCTGGTGGAAAATTTCAGTGACCGATTTATTACCTTCTTGGTAACGTTTTTTCATCTGAAGCTGTATTCCCCTCATGAATCATGCTTCTCAGATGACTGTGATTGCTTCAGGCTCTTTCACTGTCCCCCAGTGCCTTAGAGCAAACACTGATCTTTCCTGTCCCTGTCACTGAGGCCACCAGTACCATTACACATGGTTTACACCATGGCTGTGCCTTAGATCAGAAGGGGAAAAGGCTCCTTCTAGGCTTCTGTCCCACTGTAGATGTCCCTGGCCTGTTCAGCATCTGGGAGAGAACTGGTCCTGTTCCAAACTACAGACGCATGTTTTAGGAATAAGACTCCTGATTGACCCAGGATATTCCCAGAGACCTTTCTTGCTTTTATAAAAGAGCCCATAGTGTGTGGTCTTTTCTTCAGTTCAGCTTGACGTTTCACTTTTATCCAGCCGTGTCCTGTACCAGTTCCCCAGGACAAGCCATGCATTTTGTTCCTTCGCTTTCCAGCACCTCCCACACCTGAGGAGCAGCTCAGCCCTCCCTCCCTCCTCCGGGAGTTGCTCCCTCCATTGAGGTTTCTCCATCACATTAATTCCTCTCAGGAAAATGCCAGAAAAATTTAGGCAATTTTATTTGCTTAGTAATTTTCAGTTCACCATTCCACTGTTGAGCCCCGACCTAGCAGAAAGCCCTCATTAGTCTGCCTTGCTCATCTTCTATCCCCCATCTTAAGACAAGATGGCTAGCACTGTCTTTGTCAATAACAGCCTTCGAATGCTGATTTTTTTAAAAGAATGAGATGGTTAAATATTAATTTTGCAATAATGATAATTGTGTCTGTCTAAAAGATCAGTGAGCTGAAATAAATATTATTTTGGTACATGTAGTTACCTGACAACTGAAGAGCAGCTGGTGATTAACATCTTGAATGAGCTTGTGTCTTGCCAGTGCCACTCCTCAGTTCTGGATGGGACCATTCCATGATGCAGCTCATGAAGATAGAGTTCTGCACCTTTTAGACTCACAGTTTTGAAAATATTTTTTCTGCAACAATACTCACTGCCACTGGCCAACCGTCACTAAAGATGGTTGAGTCTCTGAATTACTCTTCCTTTAAGAAAGATTCATCTATTGTCTGATAGCTATGTTGTAACACTTTTTTGTGGTGTATAAAGTATAGAAATGTCTGTTTGTTCCATGGTAAAAAATAAAAGAAATTCAGAAAAAAACATTTTTTCTAAATTCTGACATGGATTTAAAAGAAACCTCTCTTCTTCACCATCCCATTTCTGTGTCCTTTCAGCACAGCAATGGACAACACCCGTCTACACAGGACTACATGACAGGTTGCAGCAGAGCTGGTGAAGAAACTCATGGGTTAAAGAGGACCTCATGGCTTTGGCCAGTTATTAAAGTTTATAAATTAATGCTGTAATTCTGCAGAGGCCGTCAGTGCTTGCAAACAAGAAAATTTGGCTTTAAGTGACTTCCCATTTTCTTTAGTCACATCCTTCATTCCTTACTCAAGATTTTTTTGCAATATCCCTGGCAATTTACGTGAGTAAAACTGTGGACTGTGGAAGGTAGTCGAGATCTGGTTTTAATTTTCATTGCCCTAACAAACTGTTTAGCTCCTATCTGTTAGGCACATATGCACTCACACGCTGTTATGGGGAAAATATGGGAAATGGAAAAAAGTGCTGAAGCATTACCAACAAAGCAAATCCAATACTTACAGATGATGACAAAAGACTGGTCCTGACTCTGCCACAGTTGACCTTGTTGTGGTCCCACTCCCCCACTTTCCAAACTGCTCTACTCGGCATTTTTCAGTGTATTTGGGCTTTGGCAGGAGACAAACTGGAAGTCAAACAAAATTGCAGTATCAGTGACAGATGAAGCCATGACCAGTACTGTATGAACCCATCTGCTGGAAACTTTGAGGCCACCAAATACTGTGATCATTTGGAGGAGACTTTCTTTCTATATCTATGCTGCACCTAGGTTCCTTTCTTCAATCTACTTATTAAAATAATGCCTCGGAGGATTAACTGGCGTGTGTACCCACCAGCTTAAGGCAGCTGGTGCTAGTTCTTAGTATACAATACACAAATGAGCCAAGTCCTATATTGTCCAGATTTTGTTTTATGTCCAATTCCTGAATCCCTTAACATTGCTTCTGACTGTAGGAAATAATTGACCAGCTGTTCTTCCATCAGATGCGACACTATAGGCTGCAACAACAACAACAAAGTATTTAGGAATATAAAAGATGTCAGTTAGCATAGAGAAATCATTAAACTTTCCGTGAGGGACATACATCCCAGTGTTTAGATCCAATTAAGAGTGTTCATGGTAACAGCACTATTGGTTGCAGAAGCTCTTTGGGCACTGACAGAGATTATAAACTGAAAACTGTTCGAGAAACAGGTAGGTTAGAAGAAGGGGAACAAGAAATGCAGGATTCATCCACATCATTATACCCACATCATTTGGTCTTTAATGCACACCTTGGGGATGAGCCAGTGAAAGACACTATCTAATGAGTCAGTCCTGAACACTGAGAGAGATGTGCCTGTCATCCCATGGGACTTTTTTCTCTTCACCTTTTTTCACATTTCTGTTGTTTCTAAAATGTTTGCTTTTGTAGAAGAAATAAAATGGGCAAAACTAAGATTTTTAATTACTTACTAATACTCTTGCATAAAGCAGTTTTAGAACTCAGCAGAGTCTTGGTTTATGGTTGGTGAGTTTTTTAGGAGTGGTGCTTGTCTCTAACTGGCAAATCTGATACCCTAGATGGGTGGCACCACGAGCACAAGTCCTTGCCTCAACTCCTGCTCCACACCTTTCCTCAGACATTCCCATGGAGCCCATCTGAAAGCAGGAGCTCAGTTTGCTGCTGCCTGCAGGCCGTGTCTGGCAGTAAAAGTCTTGGAAAGGCCTCCTGGCCCCATGCTTTATTCATAAAAACCAGGAGAGAATTACAGGAATTACAGACCAAAGAAAAGCAAACGCAGCTTTGTCTAATCTTGATGCTTCTGTAGCTCTATCAGCTTCTGCCAAGCCCCTTAGGACTCCTGTTTGCCATGGGAATTAGAGGTCTAAATAAATGTTTGAGGAGCAGGGTTTAATCTTTCTGTTTTATGGGAAGGATTGTGCTCATCACCACCACTTTCCCCAAAACTTGTTTGCTGCCTAAGCTGCAAAGTCTCCAGGGTGAGAATCCTTCTCAGGGTGGATGGGGGCTGTTCTTTGAAACCACTGCAGTGCAGGTTGTCCTTGTGTGTGATTCATCCCCTCCCAAGCGACGTGTCTAAGGAAGGACATTTTTTTCTCTAGAAGCATCTTTCTGGTTGAGTATAGTGGTGAACTACTTTTAAACTATGTGCCTTAAAATGAAGTCTAGCAGTATGAATGTCACTCTTTGCTTTCAAAAAAAATTAGGATACATGAATACTTACACCCTGGCGTCCTGGAGCTGCAGAGGGATTCAGGCACCCGCCTTCTTTTGAGGAAATAGGGTGTAGCTGCTGATGGTTTCAGTTATAGCCAGGACATGCTTTGCAGAGGCACAGACCCCCCTGCACCACACAAACCCCTTGTAGGTAAGTAAGCATGAAAGGGTCTGAGCAACAAACAGGAGGTGAACATTGCACCTTCTCATTTGTCCAGGTTCTGCCACCACCAGTGACATCCTCACATATATGGCAACAGAGAAGCCCTTCCAGTCTTCAGGAACAAAGCAATTTCATAAAGCAGATGCTGTAGAGTGTACTCAAAGCATCTGCGCCTGGTGTTGAAAGTCACCATAGAAAGCGTGCAGTGGAAGGTGGGGAAACAAGGGTATGAATCAAACCTGCAGATTCATTTGCTTTGTTCCAGGCAGTGATCTGAACAAAACCCTCAGATGCCCCAAGGAGACCCCAAGGCTCTCCTTGCCAGCCAGCTTCAGAGAAGCTGGCATTTCCATTACCACGTCCTGATGGGCAGCCCTGCTAATGTGCCTAGGGGGATTGACTGCAGCAGCTATGGCAAAATAAGTTGCTCTGCAGCAATTCTCTCGAAGCAGCTTCCCTGGTCCTGCTGTATGGGCACTCCTGGCTGAAATAAATACAGTTCACTGTGAGCAATTAGTGCACTTGCTACCTGAATGAACAAAGCACTGCCAGGGAATCTACCCCAGAAAGCTGCATGCCAGAGCCTTCTGCTGTCCACTTGCATGCCAATGAGCTCTGTGCAATGCTGGCAGTGATATAGGACTATATATGTCACTCTATACTGACTTTACATTAGTGGCCAAGCAAGTAACAACACACCTATCAGTTACTTATTACACAAGACAAACAGCATGGTATTTCTGCAGGGTTTCCACACACCGTGTGCCCAGTACAGGAATATTTACAGCAAAAAAAAGTTATTCCCATACTGAAGTGCTTTCAAGCCCAATAGATATGACAGAAGCTGGGAGAAAAGAGGAATTATTACACCCATTTTTCCCTTATAGAGTTGAGGACTAAATAGACTAAATGACATGCCAGGCATCCAGCAACAAAGCGCAAATCCTTCTGTCATTTACAGGCCCAAAATGGGATGCTGCCAGGATCCTCCTTTGAAACTAGTCCATTTAGAAACTGCAAATCACTGTTTATTCCAAGCACATGTTTTTGCCCGATATTTCTTTCTCTGAGACACTGGAAAGCAGACCTCAGAAAGTGCCCAGTCAGCACTTCAATAATGAAGGTCACTTCTTTCTCTGACTCCTGTTCAAGGGGTCCCTGGGTACCATTTCAGCTACAGGCAGTTCAGTGAGCAGACATGCTTTTCTTTTTCCTTTTTCATTCAGTCTCTCTCTCTTTTTTTTCTTTTTGCAGTGTTTCATAGTCCAAAGCACCTGATTAATTCAGTACTCTCTGCATAGCTCTCAGGCAGCTGTATGATTAGCCTCTGAATGTATTTTAAGCTAATATGTGCCAAACTGCTGTGGTCTTCCATAAATTCTTTTATTACTATGAGAAGCAAGTACCCATTTAATAAGGACAGTGTCCATTAATTCTATGACCCAGAATGCCCCAACACCTTTTTCAGAAAAAAAAATAAATGCACCTTTCACCTTGGAATTTTAATAATAATAATAATACTTTTGCTTTTCCCACCCTTACCTTTGTGTAGAACGTGTTTCACTGTTAGAGATGAGACAGGGTATGGTTTCTCTCACACAACACCCCAGCCCTGCTTCTGCCAGTGTACCAGGCAAATCATTTCATCCTGTCCAGGGAAGTAGGTGATCAACCTATTAAACAGGGAAAAACACAAGTATAACCAACCAGCAGATGGTTCGGGAATGGAGATGCTCCTGTGTGTCTGAGTGCACACCTAAACCAGGCAGAGGAGGCAAATGAGGAAAAAAAGAACAAGAGTGCAGCCAGGTTAATGTGTTTCAGAAAGACCCAAATTGATGAGAGGAGACATAGGAGAGGCAGTTACTCTAACCTTTTCCCCTCCCCTCTCCAAAATACTGCTGTTGGAGCTTCCTGCTTTGCAGAGTCTGCAGGCTGGGCCTCTGCAGCTGGCTTTGAATGTCTTTGTGGTGGGGCTTAGGTGTGACCCAGCTGCCAGCACAGTACTGGCCATGCTTGCAGTTCAGTGCAACGTGACGATCCAGGCCCAGAGCTCTGCGAATCACTCGTGTTGCTAGGCTGAAAGAAAAGCACATGCTAAAGAACATGAAAATTCACAAAGGTGCTGAAAATCAATTCACCTTAAATCCCATAAATGCTGCAAGAAAACTTTGAGAGAGCTGATGACTCAGCTGAAACCTGGCTCTGGACTGCAGCATCTCCCAGGAGAGGGGTGTTTGCTGAGAGACCATTAGGAAAGGCAAGAAAAGAACACAGCTTACAACAAAGCTTTCAAATGAGGATGAATGTGTTTATCAGTGGTCAGTGATGAACCTTTGATGTGCCTTGGAGGAGCACAGATCTCATGCATAAAACATAATCGCTGTACAGGGCCCTGATCTGGAGTTGTCATTTATGTGATGCATTTTGCACTTGCATCAAGGCACAACAAATCTGTTAGTGTTTATTCCAAAATACAAAAATAATCTTACATCTAGTTTCTGGGACTACTCTGCTCACAGCCTCCCTCATACAGAAACCATTTGATTAGAGTAAATAAAATTATTCAAGAAAGATCTAAAGTATTCAGAAACTGTATGTAGAAAAACAAGGAGTAAAGATATGACAGATTTCCTATCTGGGAGAGGTACAGTTTTAGATTTTAAAAAAGTTTATGCATAATTCCTAACATGTTAGTGTTGCTAGACCTAGGTCACCCTTGCATTGTGCTGGGCTCATACATACAAAGGTGAAGGCTGAGATGACCCGAGAAGCTTATGTTATAAAAAGGTAAATAAAAGAAATAACAAGGCAAAGTAAACCCTGGTAACGTTCCAGAATTAATCTGCAAATTGAAACTCTATCCTCCAGAAATAGTCTTTCCATGATTTGGGGGCTCCTTGCTTTTGGGCCTGATTGTCTTTTTTAGTCTTTTCTGGAGACCTGGATGTAGTGTTGCTTCAAGAATAATCCTAAAAAGTAGTCTGTCACCCAGCCAGTACAGATTATGCTTAATCATCCCTGTCTTAGATGATTTTTTTTTCTCTCTTTTAGAAAGGGGGCTTTAATAAAAACAACTTCTAAGCTCTGGAGTTGTATTAACAAACTGGCCAAGCAGGTCACATTTTGGAGGAGCTGCCACTTCTTCGTCCTCTCTGCACTCCTGGCTAGGTGGCCTGGATGGCTGCTTGTATTGCACACACCGCCAACTGATAGCATTTCTGCTTTGCTGTCTTCCTGCTCTCACTCTCCTCTCATGGACAGCTTTTTGCTCTAAATCATGCTTCACCAGGCCTCCAGCTGGAAACTGGGAATGGGAAAAAATCAGGGAGCTGATCCCTTCTTCAATGATTTCTCATAGAAGTTGGCACTTGCAGCTTCCATGGGATCCAACACTCCCAAGTGTTTGACCCAGGACTTGACTCTCAAGATTTCAAAGTGCATATCAGTAGATAATACAGGTTATCATCAGTATTCTTGAAGGGTAAATATTGTGCACACACTCCAGGTCTGCAGTGGCTTTCCAACTCCCTTCCAGCTGTAATTGGAACTTGCCCTTTTGATCTTTCTCTTGCAGCTACAGTTAACTTGGCCATGCTCTCACAACACATGACTCATTGCTGTTATTGAGTATCCTGTTTTAATGCTCCTCTAATTTAGTAAAGCTGAGGCAAGAGGCTAAATGAAGAGGATTTGTCTGCTGGAATTGCCAAAGGCTCTCGCTGAATCACATACCCTTAGCTGTAATAATCTCAAGTTTGCTGACATTTATGGATTTTATTTTTTATTTTTTAATTGAGAAGTGTATTTCAAAAGTATGGGCTGTGTGACAGATTTCTTGATTCCTGCAGATTTATGAGGGAAGGAGAAGGATGGAAATGTGATGGGGTAGAATTATAGCAGATATAGGAGGAAGAGTGAGGACATACTTGTTGCTCTGTTATTCATTTGCTTTTTATGATGGTTTTTATTGCCTCTTTCTATGCATAATAAGTGAAGAGGTGTTAGAAGAAAAAAAAAAAAAAGGCAGAAAGACAGCCATAACAAGCATGCTGAGATGCTGCAAAAGATGAGAAAGAAGCACAACATAAACATGTCCATCAAGAAATTTAAATTTTTTACAATGAATAAGGTAAAATCCTGGCATTGCCTTTGGCTTGTCCAAGGCCCATGTTATGGGTGTGTAATTATCTGCAGCCTAGAGGCTCAGCAATCGGAATGAGAGCCATTGCTGGAAATTTTCAGCTTATCCAACAAGTAGGTTACTTCTTGCTTTAATAAAAATAATCTATTTTGTCCTAGGTAGTACTACTCTGATTTAAGTGAAACTCCAGCAAACTACAGTAGAAGTGTTTGGTTTTTTTAATTTACAATCATTCATAATGGAACTGGATCAAGTGGGAAAAAAAGGCCCTAAACTTTCCTGTTTCTTTAAGAAATTTGTCTAAACATATCATTTAGCCTTTCAAGAAAGGTCTGTGCCCTTTCTAATAAAATGGTTATTTTAAAGTGCTGACACTTCTGCTTGCTTCAGGATGTTCCCCTAAAAATGACGTTTGAGCTCTTTAAAATGTTCCACCAGAATCTCCTATTTCCCAAGAACATATTTACAATATAGTGATTTCTTTGTGCTTAGAAGAATTACTCTTGATTTATTCTGATTGATTCTGATTCTGCTTTACATCTCATAATGTAAGAAATTGGTCTTTATTATTGGTAATTCTCCTGACAGTGTTGAGCTGATTCTTATTGCTGTTAACAGCCCAATGTGTAACACATTAATGGTCCACGGCTTTGCCTTAGGAAGGCCAACTAACGAACCGGTTGTTTATGGCTGGTAATGATTGATTTGTCAGTGATTATATTGCTTAATTCAACAGTGGCATGAATCAAAGATGACACTTCTTTCTTTTTAGTCTGTCACTTAGGCTTTAGTGCTCTTCATGGTAATGGCTGTTGAAGGATGTTTATTGTGATGGCCTTTCTCCACGTTTCCTTCTTACAGTGCTGCCATAAACTATTTTTTAGCGCATGAACATAAACAGCTGATGATTGAATTGCACAGAGAAGGAAAAGGCCCCAGATACCAACATCACCATGATACCCAGCTTGGACACAGTGCTACTTGTTCTTGGAGCACAGCCACGGGATCAGGTTCAACACGATGCTGTATGTCAGCGCAGCCAGAATTGCTGTCCATAAGGGTGTGCATCTAGGCAGCAACAAACAGACTAATCCAACCTCGCTCAGGCTGCAGCAAAGTGGGATTAAACAAGTTAAATTACTCCATGGTGAAAGATATACCTTGAGCAGCTCTTGAGGCTCAGCCGATGTGTGCCAATCCATTTAACCTCAACAGCTCAGTCAGGCTTCTTAGCAGCCCGTTATGTCAAAGTTGCTTTACAC
Organism: Falco punctatus; assembly: GCF_963210335.1. NCBI lineage: Eukaryota > Metazoa > Chordata > Aves > Falconiformes > Falconidae > Falco > Falco punctatus. The sequence continues at coordinate 47,451,687 of NC_137587.1, forward strand.
AACTTTGGTAGCCTGAAGATACCATAAAAGAGGTATAAAGTACAGGTTTATGCAGTTTCAGTCAGTTTAAGGACCATTTAAATCCTCATGGAGGTGTCAAAGGCACCCCAGTGTAGCATCACGTCAGGGAGCAAAAAACAACCTTACAGTAGCCTGTTCCAGTGTATCATTAACCAGTAAAAGTCATTCCTCCAAAACACCCTTAATGACCACAAGTAGATGCCTCCCCAGCCACAGAACTCCTGCAGCACATGGCTTCGCAGCCCTAGTCTGGTGGGAGTGCTGGCATGCTCTTTCCCAGCTACATCCACCTCCAGGAGACCGACAGCTCCCTCTGCACATTCGGAAAGTGGGGGGGCAGTGGGGATGACTTTGCCTGCAAGGTACAGCTGCAGCGCACTCAGATTGGTGCTCAGGTGATGTGCAATACCCAGTACTGATGCACACAGAGTTGTGCACTAGTGATGTGCAATACCCACTGTTAATTCTGGCGGTCTGGGACTTCTGTTCTCACACTGCTCTGCTTGCTGGGCTGCAGGTTGATACTGCTGATTTCAGTAAGAAACTGAGGTCAGTGAAGACACACTTCTGTTACTTCTTCATTTACGAGCACCTGGGTTCATGGAAGAATAAGGATGCCTGAAGAGTGACAGCCCTCTAGTCTTTATCTCCTTCCAAATCTTCCTCTCAAACACATCTCTCCATACGCAAGCCCGAGCACAGTGCTGCTATGTGGGGGCTGTGCTGCAGAGCAGCCTCGACCTCTCAGTCAGAGAGAGGGGCTGCCAGGAGCATCCTAGATCTGTTCACATCTCCCCACCAGCCCCAGGGAGGGTATGCACAACATTAAAAGAATCTTCCACTAGATGTGGCTTGGAGCAACCTGGGCTGGTGGCAGGTGTCCCTGCCCATGGCAGGGAGGTTGGACTAGATGATCTTTAAGGTCCCATCCAACCCAAACCATTCCATGATTCTGTGATTTTATGAAAAGGACCGGCCCAGAGCTTGAAAACTTTGCTTTACTACTTTCAAAGTGTTTTGCCTTCTGGACAGAATTACACAAATCTCACGACCAAATGTTGTTAAATTTCCTCCACATGACTGTAGGCGAAATGAAATGGCTATTTCACCTCTGAAGCACACAAAAAAAGCCGTTTATCTCTGATGCAGGTATATAAAAGACATTACCACCTATGTATAGTCAAAATCTGATGTTCAAGTGCTTTTAGAAAATTTCTTTGCCGAAGTCTACAAGAAAACCTTTTTTCCAGTACTGTAAAAGCCCAGATACACAGCTGAAAATTCTCTTCACCAAAATAGAGACCACAATGCTACCACTTCAGGTAGCCAGATTCAGTGATTCTGTTCCCTGCTGTCTCTAGACACCTAATTGCAAGATGATTAATAGCACAGTGAAAAAGACAGATTCTTCATTCCCGGAGTAGCACAACCACTCATATTTCAATTACACAAAATTGACAGAAAATAAAAATTCTTCAGCTCTTATTATTTCATAGACTAATTTAACTGAAATATTCATGAATTAGCCATGACTGAATCACTTTGGAGACTGCTTGTTTGTGGAAAAAAACAAATTTATTTCAGGCTTTTTTTGCAAAATTCCTCTTGTTCCTACTTCACAAACTTCCAGATTTGATGCTACGTAGAATATTTGGAGAAAAAAGGATTTTGTTTAAAACAAACTTCCAGCAATGATACCACGTTGGCCAGTGCTAACTAATAACATGGCATCAGTAGGAAAATCACTACTTTCTGAACAAATATGTATCTGGAAATGAAATATTACATTTTCTCAGCTGTTTCTCTGTTCTTCTTTCAGTAACATATGCCTTAGAAAACAAGATTACACATTTACAAGCCTCAGAGGCACCTGATGAATTCACACTTCGCTCCAACCTGTTTCCCAAAGGAACATAACTGTAGACAGTTATAAGTTCAGCATATTCTTAAACTTGGAGACATGTCAGTCAGTCTGGTGAATATATATATATCCCTTTGTTTTAAAGAGGAATGAGATACTTTACAGTGTCTGTGCATATATGATTATATATAAAATCAACTCGTTCTTTTTAAAAAAATGTTTAATTATAGTGGAAATACTGAGAATGAGATGATACAAACTGATGAAATGCTGTGGTGAAACCAGAGATTCGTGATTTTTCTTTCCTGAACATAATTAAGATTGCTTAAATTCAGAGAATTTCATTAGGAACTCAATTTCAATTTGTTTATTAAAACTTACTGGAATTACAGAGGGAAACAAATACCTCTCCTGCAGCTGTGCATTTTGGATTGGTAGATATGAAGATTTGGACAGGGAGAGTGTTCAGGTGCTTCTTTAATGAGCTGTAAGCAAGCATGCACTATATGCAGGCTGGGAGTGCCAGGAGAAAAAATGATACCAGACGTGTGCAGTGGCAAAGTCCCATCTTGTTTTCTGCTCCACTTTCAGCTACATTTACTTCACAGTGACATTGCCTACAGCGACTTTTAAAATTCCCCGCTGTTTTCACCCCCACCCAAACCCAAACTCCTGCAGTACTGCTACTCAGCTCAGTTTTGCAGTGAAATTAAAAACTCACCCGGCTATCTACAGCAGTACCAAGTGAAAAAGGGTTTTCAAAGCCAGCCCTTACCTGGGACTTATCAAAGTTAGCATCCTATCTTGTACCAACCTCAGTCTGAGGAAGCAAGAAGATGTTCTGGCCAATTTTAGCTGGTTTAGCTTCAGAGAAGCCCACCCGACATGCCAACAGCAACCCCCACCTTTCTGTTTGTGTTTGAAGGGCGAAGGGGGGAGGCAGGATTGTGCTGGAAGTCAACAGAGTGGGATGCATAAGAGCAGAAGCAAAGAGAGAAAACAAAATACAGTGTATTGAAGACAGCTGAACAAGAGGGACCACAAAGAAAGAAGGAAAGCTGGGGAGCTGGAGGGAGAGGCAAGAGGTAAAAAAACAGCAGGAAGGCAACCCAGGGAGAGCATAACCAGGAACAGAGCAGATCTATCCTGGCAGTGACAGCACACTGCATTATCCAAGGCTTGAAAATAGTCCAGACAAAAATATATGGCAAACCCAAAGGAGAGAAAGCAGGAAAGCCCAAAGGATCTGCACTGCTTTTATTTTAAAGGACAGTAAGACAAAAGGATGAAGTCCAGATCACCTGGCAATGGTAGATTGGATCTGTGATGCATTTAATTATTGTTAGGGCCCTGGGAGCACTAACATGCTTTAACGGTCCCTGATCAGCTACTGCCATGCCCATGTCCAAACATGGACCATGGTGCTGCAGACCCCAGCCTGCAGATTGACTTCCCAGCTTGACCTTGGACCTACTCCATCACCACAAACTTGTCTGATAGTTTCAGCTCCTGTTTAAACCTCACTCAGTGCCTTGTCTTTGCCTGACAATCACCATATTGTCAATAGGAGCTGCTGCTGTCACCGTTGTGTCATCTGCCCCATACCATGGTGGGACAGGCTGGCTGCTGAGCTCCCCACCCTGCCTGCCGTACTGCACTTGGCTTCTCATCATTTTGGGAGCAGCTGGCCCATGCTGTTCCCTGACACTGATGTGGGAAAGGTCTGGAAGCTGCTCACCTCACCCCCTTTGGACATGGGGTTTGAAATTGTGTCAGTTTGCTGTGGTGGCTGTACCACTTCTCTTTGCCTTCTTCCCAAGCTAGCAGAAGCTAAAAGCCTGAATGCAAGAAAACAGTGGAAAATATAATGTAAAACCACCTCTTCTGGAGTTAAGTACCAAAGCCATCTCTCTCTCAAAAATCACTGCAGATGGTACGCACTTTTGTTACCCACGATCAAATACAAATAGCATTCACCTTAGATGCTGAGGTTTTTAAACCTTTTGGCTACAAATCTCTTCATCCTTCCAGTTAAATCTCTTCTAAGTTGCAGTTCAAGATTCTCTAAAAGACGTCTTCTAGCTAAATACATTAATGTGCATGCAGCAGAAATCTCTGAGTGCTGCAGGAGGCGAAGACCAATGAGTGTGAGCAACCTGTGTTAAGAAACATCCTCCCAAGCTACAGCTTTGCTTCAGAGCACCTCTGCAGAACTGGTTTCTCGTAAGTGGAAGCACTGTCTGCTCCCTGCATCTGGAAGCTTGCCTGGATGGAAGCTCTCCTCTGCATCTCAGTTAGCAATAACACAAAATAATGAAACTGAAATGAGCTTTTGCAGCTATTCATTTCACCCACTCCTCCAGCAGAACCTGTGAAAAAACTGCAACACAGAAATCCTAAATCTGTGAAGTTCAGGGAAGGTGGGTAGCCTCCATTCAAGCCCGTACAGAACTAGACTGAGGAACCAAACTAAACTGGGAAGTGATTAATCATTGCCCATAGGTACAAAACTCCCACTTAGCAACTAAATGAGTTCTCTCCCTGAGCATGTAGCTTCTTCGTTGCTGAGATCGCCACCATGGCTTTTGGCCATCAGTCCACACACTTAAAATTCATTGACTTCTGCTGTGGAAATAGGACAGATAAAATATAGCCTTTGATTTTCAGGCTGTTTCCCTATTTTCCTGGGTCCCTGGAGCCCTCTGCCTTTTTCTATAGTGTTTTGTTGGTTTTGTTGATTTTTTTTTTTTTTTACTGTTTCTCCAAAAATCATGCTTTATTTATAAAGGACTAAAACAAACATTTGGAACCATTGTGGAAACAAACATAGAAAGGGTCACAGAGAGAAACGGCATGTGCTCCATCCTAATCAGTAGAGATACAACTCTTTTGTTTCTCCTATTTTATAAAAATACCTCTTTCGTCTCTTTGACCACAGTCACGGAACTGAAGCTTGTAAAGTGTCACAGGAGTCTGGGTTTTTTCCCCCAACACTATAATATTTGATGTCTAGAAATAACTTGTTAGTGTCACAGAAGATAATGTCATGCAGGAAATGCAAGAGCAAAGACACAGGTGAGGAGGGAAGGTCTGGGGTGCCAGGAGCCCAGGGTATTGGCTCAGAGGCAGGAGCATACAAAGCACAGACATCTCATTCAAAGCCTCAGCAGCCCAGGCTGCCAGGGATGCTCATGCTGCAGGGCAAAGCCAGCTGCTTCTGGCTGCAGGAACCAAAGGCAGTAGGGATAACAAGCTCGACTTCTTCTGTCCAAAAACCGAAGGGACTTCTGCCCCTAACTCCATACAGCCCTGGGAAGGATCCAGGCTTACAGTTTTTCTGGGCGCTGAGCACCGGTGTTATCAGAAATTCTTCCATCCCAGCATGCAGCAATGGGAGCTGCCCCAAACTGGGGAACTTTAAAGCTCAAAAAGCAACACAGCCTCCATTCAGGAAAACTCAGCTACCACCTACACAAAAGGTGAGGATTGTGCTCTGATATGGCAGCACTAGCAAGCATCTATTTACATGGGTCCTCAGCTGGCATTATAAAGACCGATATTTATTTTCCATCTACTAACCACACGAGTGGCTTGGAAGCATGGCCGACACAGTCCTGGAGTTATGAGACACACGTAGTACATGTGCTCCCAGGTCTGTGAAGTGTTTCTTACCCCCAGACAGAGGTCCAGCATTCAACCCAGCTGTGATGGTTTTGGGTAAGAGCTCACTTGTGTCCCCTGCCTTTCTCTGGCATCGTCTCCCGGCAAAAGTCTTCTGTCACATTAAATCTCACTTTTGAACTGAATATTTACCAGAAAAGTTGCCCTCCATCCACGCTTAGATCAAATCCAACCCCTAACTAATTTTGAGTCCACATATAGGGCCAGTGGCATCAAAAGCACACTTAGTGAACGTTGTCTGTGGTTGAAGGAGCTCTAAGATCATGAGATTGTGATTTTTGCTTTCATTGACAGGTGGGAGCTGCAAGTTTGCTGTCATATAAAGCACCAGACTCCAGATGAATCATCAGTTTTATTTCATGTCTCTCTGTGTCACTCCATCAGCTCATTTGCTGCAATACAGATAATATTTGCTATTCCTCTGAAGGCTCCATCTTCACCAGGAGCATGCCTGGGGAAGCTTAGATACTGGACAATGAGTAAAAATCCAGAGTAATGCCTGAATTGTGAAAATTCGATGTAATTTTTCTCACCATCAAAGGGGGAGGGATAAAATCTGAAAGCATGTTTATAGAGCTGTTAAAAAGGACAGTATCAGACTATTAAAATACAGATTGGTGCTAAATCCCCAGGAAAAAGAGAGAAATCCAGGTATACTAGAACTAGGTCTAATCAGCAATATCTAATTAAAACTCATTGTAAGGTTTCAATGGGCATTAGCAATTATTTGAATTCAGTCTGGCATTTACAAGCTTTCATCAATGTATCCTTGTGTGCATGCAGGGATACATGTATATGAAAATTTACTGAATGTACTACCTGCACTCAGTACAGAGCAAGAACGCAAGGATGTTAAATAATTCTGATCCATCGGATTAGCTCAAATGAAGCTTTTGCTTTTGTATCATTCCATCTAAATAAGATCATCAGGGTGGGGGGAAAGTGGGAACAGATATGATGTGTGGCTAAAATGATGGTCAGAGAGGAGCTACTCAAATGACAAGCTCTGGCATCACAACACTCAAAGGATGGCTGCATGGTGGGAGTGGTGACAAAAGAACAGCCCCGATGAGGATGCTTTGAACTTCTGTACACTGGAAGTACCAGAAATGTCTCAAAATCTCTGCTTCCTGTCTTGCTGGCATTAATTTTACATAGTTTCATCTTTTCAGAGCTACTCCCTTGTGTTTTTAACAAAACTCCTGTTGTGTTTTATCATTTAAACCTATTAAGTCCATCTCAAAGCTGTATTTCATTTCTGCTCCTGTGCATCAGGCTGGAGATGGCAATAAGCACATGGCAGGACCGTGCTGGTGCTGGCCAGGGCAAGCCAGGTGGTGAGGAAAGGGAGAAGAAGGGACCAGTGGGACTTCTGCTCTGAGCATGGGTGCTAAACTTTCCATGAAACCAGGGCTATGGTATCCCAAACACAGCGTGCAAAATTAGCATATGGTTTTCATTTTATCTCTTTGAGTCTCCATTTTTTTTTCATGTGTGAAGAGGAGAAAAAACATTCATTTTCTCATCTCAGAGTTTTTTCAAAAAACATATCTACAAAGCACCTCAATCTTGTAGCAAGTGCTCAACCCCTTCCACTTCCAAGAAATTGTGAGCCATTTTCCATCTAGAGCCAGGTTTCAGTTCTGCCTAGTAGATCGACATTGAACCCATGGACCTTGTAAACAGGATAAAATAAAATAGCAGGGACATGGTTAGCTGTGGGCTTGGTGGTGCTGAGTTAACAGCTGGACTTCGTAATCTTAAAAGTCTTTTCCTGCCTAAGTGATTCTATGATTTTATGATTCTGTGCTGAGTGAGCGCTGCCACTTCTGTATCCTTCAAAAGGTCCTCAGTGGAGGAAAAAGGGACTGTATCCTTAAATGCTGTGCCACAATGCACATCCCTCAAGAGGAACAGATAAAACCCCTTAATTCTACCCCTTGTGTCCTGAGGGACTGTCTCTGTAACCTTCACCAATGGCTTTTAAAACAGTTTCTGGATGATACACATGCAGAAATATAATCAAACACTCCTAGTAAACTAGTATGCCCTTTGCAAAAATAACATTTCCTTTATTTTCTTTTATTTACAAGGAGCTTGAACCAGCTATCCTACTCAAAGACCAAGCCCTCAGTCTCTAGAGAGCCACTGCTTTGCTTTCATGAGGCACAAAACTCCTGGGCTCCAGCAGAGAGTTATAGCCATTAGCTGCTCCTCCACAAAAAGCCAGCACAGAAAACATTAGAGCTGCAAGTCCTATTGATTTTACCAAGCATCCTGAAAGAACAATTAGCCTTTCTAACTATGCATCTTTCTTCAAAACGCATCTCAGTTGCTTTTCAAAGTTTGCTTTTAAAAATTAATGAATCAATGCAATTTTACATCTATTGACCAATTCAAAATGTCAAGGTTCTAGTAGGAAAGAACACTAAAGAGATGCAAATCTCGTTATGCAGGTACATAGGCACTGTTTTGTTGGACACTTGATTCTTAACACAGCTCTCAGCTTTGCTTCCTGTCTTTTTAAGTGTTATCTCCTCTAATCCTCTTCAGTGAACATAGTAGATGTCGTATGCATTTATAGTACCTTGGAAAATATCCTGGTGGTGTTTAGAAATTTGTGTGCTTATGTGCATTTCCAGTTATGGAGACAAAATCTGTCACACACAGCACTTATTATCTAAACAGGGGTTCAGCACTTAACTTCCATTCAGGGACATAAGTACAGCTACTTAAGACTGAATGCTACAAGTTCCTCAGCTAGCTCAGAGTCCTACCAGGATTCAGTCCTTATGGAGATCTCCATCTTGAACCAAGTTTTTTTTATTCCCTAAGCACTCATTAACAACATACCAGAGATTTCTTGCACCTTTTCCTCTTCAGTGTCTACAAGACAACAGGCAGTTTACAGAGAGAAGGTAAAACTCTGCTCACCCCGCACACACTGCAATATCTGGGAATAATAGAAAGAAAGCAACCAGCACGGTATATTCATGTCATTTTAAACCGGGGTTTTTCCCCCCTTGTCACATGTAGTTTCTGCCTACAGGGGTCCCCTTTGCTGAGGCTGTCAAGCAGCTGGCACACCATCACCTGCTGATTAACACAGGGCAACAAATTGGTTGGGAATGACACACAGAATGGCACAACTGAAATACCTAGATTACTCAAGGACAGAAGCACCAATCCATGCAGATTTGATGCTGGAAAATAACTATGTTTTAAGACTTCAAATTAGTTAAATTACTGTTCACTTCAGTGGTAGTTTGCTTAATTGAAAGTACAGAAACTACCGCTACAGTGGTAGTTTGCTTAATTGAAAGTACAGACTGAAATTCTCAATAAAGTCCAGAGCTCTCAGAGTCCTAGGGCTACTCCACTGTGTTTGTGCTGGCTCCTGGCTAAAGTTGGTAAAGCAAAGGCAGAAAAGAAAAAAAAAAAACAAAAAACAACCAACCCTAAATTCTGTTTATTGCAAGGAAGAATATCCACATTAGTGGTGACAAAATCACCACTTCAAATACCTATATTCTTTGAACTGAAATAAAAAAAAAAAATAAACCAAGTTCCAGTCAAACTACCAAGAAGCCGGTGAAATGATCTCCAGAAATTAAAGGGGATGCAGATGAAGGCAAAGCAGCTTCCAAGAAGATTTTGTGATGGAAAGAGCCTCAAGCCTACTCTCTTGCTTTGATGAGATTCCACATCTTTGCCCTTGAAAGATTTCTTCTAGCCCTCTCATGCCCCTCTGATCTCTGCAAGTTTCATCTTCCCCTTAGCTGCTTTCTGCCCCTCCGTGGGAGCCGCAAGGGACATCCCTGTCCCATGGCACACCTGCCTGGTGGCCTGGTGAGCCTTGCTGAGAGGGAACTGACCTTCTCCACTATCAAATGCCTTTCAGAGACACAGGAAGCCCCACAAAAAAAAAGCATTTTTTCTCCCAAAGGTATAGCACATTAGCCACATGCAACCAGATTTTCCTGGAGACCATGAACCCCACATCTCTCTAAGAAAGGACCTGCCAAACTTGGACTTCCATCCTGAAGGTACGGGATGGTTAGGTTATTTTAAATTAAATATCCCCTAATATAAGCAGCACTGTTATTTTAATAGAGATTAAACAAAGTATTTTCCACTAGGCTCATTCCTGTGCCCCAGAAAAAAGAGAGGGATGCCCAGCCGGCAGCAGCAGCGCTGGCCGAAGGCACCCCGCTTTGAATGGGTGGCCCCTGCGAGGTGTGCAGGATACAGCGCAGCAGGTACAGCCTCCACACGCTGCTCTCTGTTTCCTAAAGAAACATCTGGCTGCCTTAAAACATAAGGCAATGAAAAGCTTAGGCTCCAGAAGAGGGACAAAAATTCTGCATGCATCTTAATAACATGCTAAAGTGGCTCATAATTAGCTCATGCTAGGCACTGATGAAGAAAAAATCTTAAAGGAAGACTGAATTTTAAAAGAATTAAGGTGATAGGAATGATCCGCATTTATTTGTCCTATAGATTAGTTTGCTGACTACTTTTTTTTTTTTTTTTTTCCTGGAGGGCCTTTTAATTATGCATAGAAATCTCATCAAATACAGATGAAGAAGGTCAGAACAATTAGTATAAAACAAACACTTCAGCATAATGCACCATAATGATTATTTTTACAACAATCAGTTAGCAAGCTCCAAGAACATCCGATGCATTTTAAACTAAGTCATTATCAGATTTTCCAAATAATCATAACAATCCGGCAAATCACCAAGATAAATTCTCCCTGTAAGGCCGTACTGTTTTAAGTAGCTGTTCTGGGGTGTCAAATTTGCTTCACATGCTGGCCTCACTGAAGAAACTGCAGCTTGGCACAAACCATGGTCAGAAAGGAAATACATAAGGATGGAGTAAAATGGTAGTAATGTGTACCTTCAGTTTACTGTTGCTGCCATTCTCCAATCTTTATGAGCCATCTCAAGTCCAAAAACTTCCTATTTTCACGTTTTTGTTACAATACAGCTGTTCACATAAACCTGGAATGAAAAAATCCTAATCCTGGAGGATCTGCTGATCCTGGAGGGAGAGCCATGGCATCTCCATGCCATGGGCAGGGTCTGCTCAGCTCAGTCCTAGCTCTCTGCAGTGCTGAGCAGCCCGTCTGCTCTCAGCTGTAGTCACACAGAGAGGGACAAATAACATTTGCAAACATTAAAGCTGGTGTTTCTTGGCTTTTATTTTGAGATCATTTTCTACTATCAGATCTAGGTCAAATTCCTGCAAACCCAAATGTCATTATATGGGAATTCTGGCATTTCTAGGGCTCTGTTGCCCTAGATGCCTGCACAGATAAGTTAAGATCTCTGTTATCCCTGCGTGCCTCCATCAAATGCACTCTGAAGTGTCAAATAGGACAGTTCAACAGGTAACAGCAAGAAGGAACAATAGGAAGCAGGATGGAAAATAAATAAAACATTAGGTTTCAAGTTTTAACCTAAGTCTTAACTTCACCAACTTCATGCTCTGCATTGCTGGAGACAGGAGCCCTCAGCCTGTGCTAATGAGAAACTGTGCTCCTAAAAGGTTTGTCAGGCTATAGGCTTCAAATTATAGTTCATTTTTAAGGAATGGTCATGGTTGTTTCGCTGTTAGCTGCCTGAGTACCACACTCTCTACCACAGCTCGCACAGCTGCAGCTCCTTTCCCTTTTGCACCGACTCACCGTTGCTGTCCACACGTTGTACCTGACGCTCTGCATTTGACACCACCTGCAGCTTCTTGGGAAGCACTCGGCAGGTCGGGGGTGACCAGGGAGGAAGCATACGCAGGGATGACATGCAATAAAATCCCCGGCAGAGGATTTCACGAGACAACAGGTATCAGAAAGACCTCGGAAATGGAGTCAGACCACCCCTAGCTCTGAAGCAAGTCAACATCTGCTTTTGCGTCATGATGAATTAAGGGCATGCAGACTGGGGAACAGCTATGAAAACTGCCTCAACTTTTTCTGTCAAAACGCAGTTTCACTAAACCAGAGAACCACAATACTGCAGCTGGCAGTTCAGTGGCTTTTCCTAATGACACACAAACCCCTCTTGACCTCCCACCATGACCATTACTTCCCCGTGACCCTCATGGTGCTGCAGGTGGTACTCAGTGCTTGGGCATAATATAAAAATTATTTCCCTGGAGGAAATGGTCCCCTGCATGGTGGACTTGAGCAGCGCATGTGTGGGATCCATCACCAGTGCTGGGAGGTCGGCGGGGGCACAGAAGTCGCTGACCATTAGAAGAAACAAGAACACTTGTCAGGAAGGCAACAACCCCTTATTATGATGGCTTTCACTCCCCACCCACCTACCATGCACGCAGGACATATTTCAAATATCTGAGAATAACAATGGAAAATGCCTCGGTGATTCCAAGTAAATGGGTATTTGTATGTTATTAGTGTTACAGGAATGACGTTTTTGTAGAGCAACGTTAAGAGCCAGATTGTGCCTGAAGGGTCTAATCCAGAGCACACTGGGAGTTAATGGGAGCCTGTCCATTCGCTACAAGGGATTGCATTGGGCTTTTAGAAACAGGGCTGTGCATTGAAAAGGCGAGGAGGACAGGGGATGGAGGGAGAGTGGGAGGGAAGAAGAAGGAGGGAGGTTGCCTGTGGATGCTCCCCAGACACAGCCCCATACCTGTGTGCCCAGTCACACCCCAGCAGTCACTAGAAGACCTGCCACTTCTGTTGCCTGTTTTTAGAAGTGGCTGAGGCAATGGCTTATAGACTCCCTGGCTGTTTGGAAAGCTGCAGTTGCCATTGCCCACATGTATGTCCCAGTCATGCATTTGCGAACTGCCTCCTAAGACATTTTATAGTTTGTACAGTCTTGGAAGAGTTTGGAATTAATTTATTATTGATTTATGCTACAATAATAGCAAGTCACCAGAGGAAATGCAAATAATTTTTCAAATGGATGCTGTAAATCTCCTTGATTAAGTCCATAGTTAAATTTTGGGAATGAGCTTATACTCTTGTTTATAACTGGCTCATTAGCCTTGATTTTGATTTTCATTAGCTGTGCACCTTAACACCATGGTGATAGCTTTCTTAAACAAAGATAATAAAGCAGCTGCCTACTCCTCTGCACAGTGCTCAAGAAGGGGCCAGCCATGAATCCTTCCCCCACACCTGGGAAGGAAGGGCAAAATCTTCTTGGCCAATTGCTAATAAACCATGTGACATTCACTGTGAAGGTTCCCTTGCTTCTGAAAATCTGGATTGTCCCTGCAGCCTCCTCTCTTTCCTTCTATGCTCCTCACATTCCCTCCTGAACTCCACCTCTGTGCCAGGCTGCTGCCCCTTACCTTTGCATTTCCGTAACAGCAGTAACAGGTAGCAATTCACGTATCAAACCTTGTGGCAGGTACTCACTCAAAGATGACGTACAGACTTCAGTTTGCAAGACCTCTGTCCTTTCCACAAGGCATGGCATAAGGAGTACTTAGGGTATCTAGAGCTGAATCACATTTTCCACAAACAAGCAAAGCATCGAAGAGACATTCACATTGCCCTAAGCAATGTGCAGCTTCATCGGACCCCAGGAAAAGCCTTATGAAGTACCTCTGAGCACAACATACTCCTACTTTCAGAAATGCAGTGTATCACGGATGATTTCTGGTCTGCACCACATGCAGTATACAGTCAACAGTAAATAATTCAGGATCTCCTGTAACACTCTTTACTATCAAGAAGATTCCTGTGAAGTACAGTAAAAATCAGCTTGGAGGGTGACATTGCAGCTCACAACCAGAACACCCTTGTGGAGACCAAGTCATTCCCAAAGTGTGGACACTCCGCAGGTTTCATAAATGGTCTTTCCCCTTGCCCTGATTTCCATCTCACCCAGAACTCACCCCTAGACTTTAATTGGTGGAAGTTTAGTCACCCACATTACACCTGCCTGGATGACTTGACAAGACCAGCCCTGTAACAAGCAGATTTTTATTAACACAAATAGTACTTAAAGCACCATCCACCAGCTATACAGATTGCTAATGATTCTGACCTTGCTGAGAACTCATTACATTTTCCCCTAAAACATTTAGTGGCAGTAAATCTCACACAGCCAACATCTGGCAGAAGTACAGCTCTTCAAGCCCTTCAATATGCCAGTTCCTCTACACAGTTATGTTTGTAGAGGTAGATTAGGTGTATATATAAACCACACACATAGATATATATAAAACACACACATATATATGTGTGTGTGTGTGTGTACTGTAGATGATGTGTATATATAAAACCAATCCAAGAAAGGAACTAATGTACCTGTTCCATGGAGAGCCATCACCAACAGCTGTATCTGTAAATGTAAATGCTGTGCTCATTGCTTCAGAAGACGAATTTCATAGACGAGCTCACTGGGTTAATGCCTACGTCATGTTCTTTTCTTATACACATGGCATGTTTTTTATCTCCGGATCTCAGCCATTTCGTTGCTTTGCCTGTTATTTTTGAAATACAGTAATGAGAACACTGAAAGGAAAGGTAAGCAGAGGACACTGACAGCCTCTAAACTGTGCAATGAGGAAGCAATCAATCCAGGTTTGGTCCACTTAATTTTCAGCCAACATAACGAGTACATTTGTTCTGCTGTTCTTTTAGGCTTTGTTGTCAAGGATACAATGATATCCTCTGTGTCAGAAGATGAATCTGTTATGAAGAACTACTTTTCATTGGCATTTACTCAATCAAACTTGACATGAAGGCAGCATCTGTCCAATAATTTTTTACTTAAGTAAAGTCATCATTTATAATATCCAGCTCGACAACAAAACCCATAAATCTTTCTGAAAGCCAGCTAGAGTGACATTGAATGCTACATACTTTTTTGTCTGAGAAATGTCAGAAGGAAGGGCTCTGTAGTGGTCAGGCACTGATATATTGTCTTATGATTGAGGTGAAGGGTTCAAATGCAGCATAGACAACAAGGGCAAGAATAAGTTTGTTGATCTATATGCACAGGACCACCATAACTGTGGCTACTGAATCTCACAGCAAAGGGGTGGGGTTGTCGCACCCAGCCTGTAAGCAGCACCTCCATCACGCAGGCTGCACAGCCAAGCCCAAACACTATTGTTCCATCAGCTACATCTGTAACGAGGTACGGCACAGAGCATACCTTCCCAAGTTCATGGGCATTATATCAAGCTGCTTCTGTGTAAAAAACAACAACTCTGCCTATGAGCTTGCCAACAGAACACTGCAAAGCTATAATCTTTCCATCATTCACTGACCACATGTTTGAAAATGAAAATATTAGATGCCCACTCCCTGCTCTTTTTTGATGGGATCTAGGAAGAGGTTTTCTGGGAAATATGTGGCTTGGGCAGCACTTAACCCTCTTGCTCCCACGGGTGATGGCACAGGGAGGCTGATACACTGTCAGAACTTTTTTCCACAAAAACATGTTTTTTGAGGCAGTCTTTCTCCATACCAGAAATGATTGAGATCTTTTCATTCTTAAGCAGTTCACAAAAGCACTGACAGTAGAATTTATCAAAAATATATCTTGCTAGCCAAACCTGATTGTTTTTTCAATAGACTTTTCAAAGAAGATTTAAGGAATCTGTATTGTATTTGGAGTGAAGTGACAGATACTGTCTCAGAGAAATTCTACCTTGAAAACTAATTAAATAAGCTGAAATAGAAGCACTTTCATGTGGGGTGGAAATTAATTGAAAGGCAGCATACAAAAGGTAATGATGAATATTAATGTGCTGAGTTGGTGGCAATATCTAATAGGGTGAGATTTTTGTCTACTGTGGACAGGGAAAAATTACAGAAAGACATTAAAACCCATGTGATTTCAATTAAGAAAAAAATCAGGTTAATACACATATAAGCTTGGAAGGAAACACGTTCAGCAGAAGTGTGAACTTTTAAAATGAGTAAAGATACTTACCGTGAGCAGCCAAGATACAGCAGTAGGGGTCAGAGTGAGCACTGACCATCCACAGCTCTGGTCTCTCCTTAATTTGTGGCCATGTCCTGCCCATGCCGCTGAAAACAGAGCTGCTGAGAAGGACTTCGGTGGGTCCTGGGGACACCACAGACACTGTGTCTACCCTGCAGCCTGGAAGCGTGCAAATGCCTCATGAAACTGCAGTCTGCAGATGGGGATGTGACATACCTTGGGGGTTCAGGGACATCGCTCCTTCCCTTTTTCTTTCAATGTGATACTCCTGATTATGCACCACAGAAATGATTAACATACACATAAATACATGTTCTTCATGATAGAAGCTATAGTCAATTATTTCCCCTTCGTCAGAAGCTATTAAAGAAAAATACAAGACTGAAACCTTTTCTGTTTCACTCAAGCGTGTAGGGGGTTTTTTTGTTGTTTTGTTTTTTCTTCTGTTACTTTACTCTGTATTGTCACATGCACATACATGTATTTCCGTTGAATGAATTCCAAGGCACTTAGAAATTATGGTATGAGAAGAAGTTCCATTTTTACTATTTTGCATTACAAACATAGCTTAGCACACACCTGAGTACAGAAACCTTTATACCTCAAAGATAACTTTTGCAAAACACTTGAAATCTTATCCTGGAAGATCTGGTAACACCAATTGCCTTAGAGGGGCAGCTGATTTCTGAGGGAGTTCACAGGTAAGGGCAGTCTCAGGCAGCAAGTTATTTTGCAGAATGTGGGCAATTCCAATCTATGAATTAGTAGGCGGAGAACATGCCTGGCCTTGCCAGGACAGCAGCTCTTGGCTGAGCTCTTCATATGCACAAGTGTTCAATTTTTCTATAAAGTGCATGGCAATAAACTCCCATAGCTGTCACTATAAGCCTTAAGACTCAGCTTGCAGGAACGAGTGTAGCACAGGAGTCTCAGGGCTGCGTTCGGCAGCCCATCACCGTACTATCTGTCACAGTATGGACCATCTCTGGGGAGACACTTGGACTGGGCACACAAAGGATGGCCAAAAAAGCGCAACCTGCACAGCCTTTTTCATCTAGAAACATCTCCAGATCAACTGAGCCATGCTTGAACTGCGTTAATATCAAAAAAATTATGCACTCACATGTCTGCTTGGGCAGAAAGACCGTTTGTTTTTCACTTACTGCAATCACAGGTGGAATAAGAAAACTGTTCTCAAACTTTTCCTGCCCTAAAAGAAGCCTACACATTGTGGGAAGGTACAAGAAACACTATGGCCATAGATATAGGTAACGGAGCCAGCCCAGAGACACTTGCATTCATTTTGAAGTTTTTCCAGAAAATTGGAAAAGCAGTTTAGGTAATAATTGAAGATCAGAGAGATCTCTTTGGTAGAAGATGAGGGAAATTAAACAAGGTCACGAGACTCATCGGTTCTCCAAACTGCTGAGACTTTTCTTTGAGCCAAGATATGTAAGGAGTCCAGAAACCTGCAACTGGAAAATACAAATTTTACATCTTTTGGGTTATGCTGGTACTACTATGGCTGAAAAGTAGAAGCTTATTCCAGTGGTGTGAATCACATCGAGAGATCACCCATTCATGGTAAGAAATATAAGGTAGCCCTCAGTCAAACACAGAAGGTCAGGCAGTTGGAAGCTTCAGGTGGAAGCTTAGAAATAATTTTCTAGAGCTGCTTGAAAACAAAAATGTTATTTCTCAGAAAAAAAATTACTTTTTTTTTTTTCCCTGTGCCCAAAGACAACCTAGATCTCCTGGAATGCCTCGTCCAGCATGGCCAAGGTCCTCACTGAAAGGTGGAAAGGCGGCACCATCTTCCCTGAATCTGCTGCGGAAAAATACTGAAGATGGTGAGGAAGGAGTGCGAGCTCCCAGAGCAGCTCTGTGATGTACAGCCCAAGCAAGTTTGCTGCTGAGTGCTTTTTGCTGGATTGTGCACTTGAAAACCTTGCGTTTTGCATACCTCCATTTGCTAATTACCCACATGATGGTACTCCAGCCTGCTTTGGCACACCTCTGGCATTTAATGTCTTAAATATTGACAGATGGATCATTGTCTCCTGTTACTCAGTGAAAGCTGGGAGCATAATGCTAAGCTGATTAAAAGAAAGGGGATCACCAGCTAAATCCATTTCTTCCTGTCTTCTAAATGTGGAAGTACCTTCTCATTGCTTAAGGGATATATTTTTTGTAAAAGATCTGGCTCCTGAACTAGCAGTACAAACACTCCCTGGATGCTCTTGCAAGGAGCAGACTTTCCTCTTATTCTGCTCTAAGAGCTTTTCCCCCTCCTTATCCTGCTGTGTAAAAAGAGCATTTTTTTGTCTCACCTTGCAAAAGAAAGAATAAATTTTGTTCTTTCTTTGGGGAAAAAAAAAAAAGAAGAAAAGAATAATCAGCAAAGCCTGCTACTTAAAAGAAAAATTGTTTAGCACCTCAAGGTCCAAACTTAAAGCAAACTACGTTGTCCAAACCATTGCCTGTGCCCAGACTGGCTATTGATCTGAAGAGACAAAAGGGAAACACAGGCATCAGGAAATAAAGAGGCTGTTTGAACCTCACCCAGCAGGTAAGTGGCAAACCCAAGAAGAGCAGCCAATGCTTCTGCCTCTGTCATGTTGTGTCTTGTTCCCTGGGCCAGATCAAAAGGGTATTTAAACTGGGGTTTTAGAAGCCTTTATTTTTATGCCTCAGAAAATTGTAATCTTATCACTTGTAGGGTTATGAGCCTAGAACTGTCTCTGCAACAACACCCTGACCTCAGAACAGGAGGTGCAAGGGAAAAATTTGGGAACTGTTTTTCTTTTCCTATTCACTTGTCAGTATTATACCTGCAGTGATCATAAGATTCTGCAGTAATCAAATGCATTTTGAGCGTAAATACACCTTAAACTGGAAGTTGATATCTATTGATCTCCATGGTGGGCTCTATTAGGCCCAAAGTGCTGAGCCTGGCAAATGCCCATGCCCAATCTCATCTCCACTCTGAGCAAACAGTTTTACAGACTTTAGTATGTTCCTGTTTGCCAGGTTGCTCCTTGCATTAATTGACCCAATAAAAACTATCAAACAGAAAATTCCACTTTTTTTTTTTTTTTTTTTTCTGAAGTGGAAGCTTACAGTGTGCAGGTAAATGAAGTTGGAAAACAAGTCAAGGGAAACCAAAATTAACACCACTCTTCTAAGAACGTACAGGCATGAATATGTATGATACTTTATAGATTTGACTGATGAATGACCTGTAACTCATCAGAAGTAATGGTTTACATTGAGTAATGGAGGTTCCTCTTTCAAGATGAAACATTAGTCACTTAAATGTCTTCCACATCACAGTGAAAATTAAACAAAAAAGCCTTTTTGCTATTTAACTTAAGTACTGTTTTCTTTACAAGCCTTTCAAAAAAACTGTTCCTGGTTTGAATATGTTGCCTCATCAGTCAAAATAAATACTCTGACAGCTATTTCCTTGCATCTTTGGCTTTGCTCTCATTGCTTTGTCAGCCTTCAACAGCTGTTTGTTGAAGGCAGGGGAAGGGGCCCCATTCCCCCTTACCCAGGAGAGAGATCAGGACTAAATGCAGGCAGAGATGAATGAGCTCAGCCAAAGGAGCTGGGATATGGCTAAGACCCAGTTAACACCACGAGTGACCATGCTCTGGTTAGTCAGATGTTCTGGGTGTTCGTGGACCCACAGAGGATGAACAAACAATTCGTTACCCATCCCATTATATATACCTAAGGAGTTGCAGGCTCCTTATTCACATTCATTCATATGAATGAATTCAAATGAATTCATATTCAGCCACATGCACATTTTGCCTTTCTGCAGTGGCTCAGCCAGAACAACACAACCAGAACTGCCTGAGCCTTTGCAAAAGAACAGCTTCAACCAGGCAATCAGTAAAAGAGATGTTCCTCCAGACTTGTTCAGCATTGGTAACTGGTCAACCCAGACTTTTTTTTTCTGATCAAAAAGTATATAGGAATTTTGTCCACTCAAAACCTTAATGAAATACTATGCATTTTCTCTGTTTGCTCTGGAGAGCGATGACGACGTCCCACCCAGTTTTCCTAAACAATTAAAGTTTTGGCATTTTAATTTAATGTTTATCTTTCGCTTTCTATTTGCCCCTTAACTTTACATAAAGCTATCCACATCACCATGTCTATTTGCCACCCACCATTACCAGTGCTTTAAAGCAAATATCACACTCCTCCTGAGCTGTCAGAGGAGGAGGAAAACAGGCAGAGAGCTGGGGTGTCTCCTGCCTTCTCCATGCTCTGTACTTCTGAGCCTCTCATGAATCCTTCTACTCTAAATTATTATGACTAAGCTAGAAGATATGAAAAAGGGTCCTTTATTGTTGCTACCATTCATTAAGTGAAATTGATTTTATAAAGGTAATTTTGCTAAGGAATTCACCAAAAATTGAAGAAAATATCATCTGAGGTCAGTTTTTCTACTCAGGTTTACAAAGCAGCACTGGAAAAGCAACTGCATAATGGTTTATGCTGCATTGTATTGCATTTGCTATTTGATGCTCTGGTAACACTTTAACGGTCTTGAATGAGCATTTAATTTAGATTTAATAGGGCGGCTTCTCTGTTGTAATTAAATATCAATTGATTGTTAAAAGAGCACTTGCTAGATTTAATATATAAGAGATAAACCTGGTTTGCTATATAATTAACTCAGAACACAACAATAAAAGTGCAATTAAATTTCTAGAACACAGAAGTTGTAAAAAAGTTTATCAAGCTGGTGGACATGAGAGGAATTGAATAAAAATTATGTTAAAAATGGTGCTTAATAACGATCCTAAGAGCTCTTAATTAATTTGCTTAACCATCGACGATTTTGACCTTTGATGTAGAGATTCCTTTGAGGTGGAAATCAAACAATGAAAGTGACTGTTCCCACTAGGCACACATGGTATCAAGAGGCAGTTTTCTTCAAACAGGTATAGAAAAAATGTCAGGCATCTAATGTAATTTTAATGGGTTTTTCTGCATTAATAGTCAGTGTTTATTGTATCTGCACTTTAAAAATTAAGCTTTTTAAATATTTAACTGCATCATAATTTACAAACAGGTAATTAATTCCATTCTATTTTTCTTTTATTTGATTTTGCCATTACTCCTGCAGATTTTTTTAATAGAGTCAGTTACTTGCAAATGGAACAACTGAAAAAAACCAACAGGCAGAGCAATGGTTTTGACTGTTAGCCATGAAAAGCCACCCATGTGAAGAGCATTAACCCTACATCAGAATCAGCCTCTGACAAACTACCTAGAGAAAACTGAAAACAAACAGTGCAAGCGCTTTAGAAATTCATCTCAAAGCACGTTTACACGGCTGGCATTGCACTGAACTTTTGTTACATACATAAGGCCCCTCATTACTAAATTAAGATATTGTCTGATTACGAGACATCACCAAGACTCTCCTCGCAACTGTGCTGCCCACATGCATCTCACAATATGCTTGTAAAGCACTGACCGCACTGCAACATGCTTTCCTCCCCCCAGCATATACTGCACACTGAAAAAAAACCAATAACAGAGCAGAATATTAACAATTTTGCTCTGTCCAGGGTCCTAGCACACATGGCCCAACCCACTGCCTACCA
Source organism: Falco punctatus (assembly GCF_963210335.1). Lineage (NCBI taxonomy): Eukaryota > Metazoa > Chordata > Aves > Falconiformes > Falconidae > Falco > Falco punctatus. Next base: position 47,472,827 of record NC_137587.1, read on the forward strand.
TGCATCTTCAAACATTTTTCTTGCATTCAAATTTAAGGAGGCAAAGCTTTTCTCAATAAATGCCATTCTGGGATACCCCTTATGAATTCTGTCGGTGTGTATCATGTCGATGCACCAGATATGTCATGACCAGACCCCATGGCTACAGGGGAGCAGGGATATGAATCAGCTGCATGTTTGGCAGGACATGGTGGGAGCACAGCAAAGCAATGCCTGTGCCTGCTCTCAATGACCTTCACAGATGGGACCTGCTTGTCCCAGCCACAGCAATAGCAACCTGGTTTCATGATGACAAATCCCACAGAAATAGGCTCAAGTGCATTGGCATTTTTGGTTTTGGTTTGTTTTTTTTTTTTCAGTGGGACTTCTTTTTCATTTTCTCTGAAATTACCTGTCAAAACCATTCCAGGTGTTTGACAAAAAAAAAAAGGTAAACCCAAGATTGATTTTTAAGTCACCTGTTTCCCAGAAAAGCCCAAGCAGGCAAAGTTTTATGCAATAAAAATAGAATTACTAAAAGCAGGGAAATCTTTCGGGGTGCTGTTGCACTGTGCCAAGGGTGGAAGAGGCAGGAAGAAAACAGATTCTTAGGCCAGTGCGATGGGCAGACAGAAGGACATTAATGATGGCTCTTGTCACACAGCCCCTGTGGGTGTTGTGACTTTGGGAAGAGGGGTGGAACTTCCTTTTAATTCACATTTTTTCCACTGAAGATGAGAGAAACACAGCCTAAAAAAGTGACTCCAGCGACAGGACCGCTGAGCAGTGGTAAGTGCAGAGAGGACAGCCTCTTCAATCACACCGTTTGGTTTTGTCCAGATAGTGCTTTCAGATGAGTCCGGGTAGAAATGAAGTAGAACATGATAATTTTTCTCACAGCCGCCATACCCGGGCCAGAGAGCTCCAGTTTTATTTATGTTTTAGAGGCGTAACAAGCCCACGTTTACAGCACACTGAAGCCAGCTTGGAGGATGCGGATAGAAGCAGGTTTACCCGCAGGCTGACTTTTATTAGAGCTCAAAAAGCCAGCGAGCAGGGAGCTGGGAAGCAAATATTGCTGCCTAAGAGACAATGGCACATTTCAGACCACGGTGAAAATAATGGAGCAAATTCATCACCGCTCGAGCTCTGGCGGCAGCAGCAGCTCTTGCTCCCCTGTACCCATCTGTTCCCGGTGGAAAGTTGCCTTTAGGAGTATTTGCATGGCTGAGACATTTGAGAGGAACCAAGCACAGCAGAAAACATGGTAAATGTTGGTAAATCAGAGGGCTGGCTGCAGGCAGATGTCACAGTGCCGGTCTGCCTGCCCAATTTACAGCGCAGCACATTTCAGCGCTTGTGCCCGTCCACATACACCCACCCCAGTGCACCCCGCTGTCTGCTGCCCTCCCCACTGGCTCTGCTGGTAAGGACCAAATCATCAACCACTTCTGTTCATTATTGTTAAACAGACATGAGGGAGGTGAGATCTATAGAGATCACTTTTATTTGGCCAAAATATTCAGGAGTAAAGAGATAGTTTTTGGACCTGCTGTTAGAAAGATGGCTAAAGCATCCCTGTATCTCTGTTTCCTATGAAAAATGTGATTCAAGCAACCCCTAAACCCCTGGTCCTTTAGCACACACCCTCTTAGGGCAAGGAGCAGCTCTCACTAAAGCCTTACACATCGCTCACCGTGGTGAAGCCCTAAACTGGATAAAGCCTCTAAACTCTAACCTAACTCAAACATTGAATAATAAAGTTAAAATCTTCATTAAGGGCAAATATGTCCCATAATTACTCAATACAGACAAAGGTAGAATGGAGAAATGTCCTTCTCGATGGCTGGAGAGAAAAATCTGGCAACTCATTCCTAAAACTCAGGAACAGCAACCACTAAATAACAAGGGGGCAACTTGCTGTGGTAGGCAACTCTTTCTGCTTACATGGATGAGCTTTTTGCCCTAAATCCCTTCCCAGTCTCAACTATGCAAGGTAAAAACTGAAATGAAACAAAGCACTTACCTGGCATTACTTCTAGCACAACAGTGAGGATACACTTGGACATTTATATTTGAATTTTAGGTCTTACTTGCATATCTTATTTCCCCCAAAATCCTTGTGGAAAATTAGCACCAACCTTTTGTAACTCACAGGGTACAATTTACCAATATGTAAATCTTACTTTCACATAGCTCAAAAATAGCAGCGCTTAAAGGCTTTGCAGCTGCAAACCAAACTGATCCAGCTCTCTGGAGAGTTAATGCAAAATCTCCCATTGACTTTTATAGGCATTAGAGCAGACCCTCGTCTGACTTTACAATCTACAAAGGGAAAATAACTGAGATTTCCAGAAAATTGGCTCAGCATTATTTTAACACTATAAATGTTTCTGCTCAGAAACAGTAGACTTTGCATGTTTTGTTCCCAATCCAAAGATAAAACTGTTCCCATAAAAAATACTTTGTTAAAATGCTTTTTGGAGAAGGTCCCATCCTTGAAAGGTCCATTTGCTAAGGATAGCTCAGAAGTGACTTTCTCACTTGAGATCATCTCATTTCCACCAGAGTGGTAATTGCTCATATCATTACTTTCTAAGTAGGCAGTAACTTTCTTTCTCCTTCCTCTCCTCATGCCAAAAACCTTCCACTCTTGTCTTTATAGCTACTTCCCCCCCCCCCCCCCCCCCCAACCTTTTATTACAGCAAGGAAGTATTTAAAACCCAAACATTTCTAGCATTAGCACAACAGGAAGGATATAGATGAAGAATATAGCATCCAGAAATTCTGAAAATTAAGGTGGTTCTTGTAACTTATGCGGTGCTCCTTCTTCCCCAGGAACAAGCCATGGTTACAACCAGGAGCTTCAGCCCTCTCCTCCAGAGGCTCAGGACAAGATGTCCTGCTACTCAGGCTCATCTGCAGGCAAGAGTGATGTGATGGGACTTTCCTCCTAATGAAAATATATGTACAGTAATTTGTTAGAAAGTAGCAACTGGATCATCAAGCTGAAATTTTAGTGAGACAAGACAGATAAAAATCTTAATTTTAAGAATACATGCAGGTATGCAACTACTCTGCCTTCATAGTGTATTTGTGCTAATTTAGAAAATTTTTTTGCACCAGCTTTTATATTTAGTTTTCAAGAGAGAAACACCACAATATCCAGGAGAACTTTTGCTGGCCAGACTCCAGGAAAACTCTCTCCCTCACCACTCCCCCTGCCCCACCCCCACCCCCCCAACTGTTTGCTGTGAACATGTGCTATTTCCTCATTGGAATACCTGCATTTTGACACAGTAACACACCTTCACGTGTTGGACCCCACACCTGTGGCATTTTCCATTTCCAAGTGAAGTTCTGCAAATGCACAGACAGAAAATTAGAGCCCTACAAACCAGCCGGCGGCAGGATACTTCCCGCTGCCGTGCAGATTTCCTCCCTCACCTTCTCCTTTATTTAGAGCTCTGGAAATATTTTGCAAGTGGAGAGCTTGGCTGCAGCCTCTTCGCTAACAAGCACCTTCATTAGCATTCACTTTACATCAGCAGAAATGAAGCTTCCTTTTTTTTTTTTTTTCTTGCAGGAAGAACAAACAAAAGCTTTATTATTCTCTGCATTGTCTGCAGAAGTCAGACAACCCTTTGGCTTCAATAAAGATCAAATATTAATGCCACATTCGAAGCAGGATTTTTGAAGCTATCAGCATCTCAGGCTTGTTGAAAACAGTGGCTGGAGAAAACTCTTTACAGAGAAGTCCTTTAAAGTGTGTGATGCTTGCAGATGAAAAACAATAGGTTGTTGAACATAATTTTTGAAGAAACTGGGGGAAGCTACAGTAGGCCAGAATCTCCTGTTAAATAATCATCGTGGAAACCAGCAGAGGCAGAGATTCATTTTCAGGTATGGAGCTTCAGGAAATGAGCAGGAGGAGAAAGGCTGGGGTGTCCCTTGTCCTGGGGATGCACCGGCCACGGAGCCAGCCTGGTGCTTCGACCTGATCTCATCCCACAGTCACCAGCTTCGGACAGACCAGATGTGAGAAACAGTGATTGTCAGCTCTACTAAACCCACCCTTACCACTTTGCTGGCTTTGGGCAGTGACACTTATTGCCGGGAAATAACAATTTCTTTTCTTTTTTCTCTTTCTTTATATATTGCCACCTCTCAATCCTTGCAGGTGGAGGCGGACGCTTATTTTGTGCATATTCACACTGAACCCTGTGACATGAGAGATCAGGAGGACAAGCAGAAGATGTTTACTACCCTATCTCCCTTCCCAGCCTGCCCATGTCAGCTGCTGAAAACTCTTAGGAAATATTATCTAAAGGTGATTAAAACACTATAGTGACCATACTAGGTCACACCAAAGGTCCACCCAGGCTAAACTTCTGTCCCCAAGCATGGCCATGGCTAACGCAGCTTCTAGCTTGGACATCTTCTGTGCAAAAGGTGTGACAAAAGCCACTGCATATGCTACAAATCCCATTTAAACAACGTGAATTTCCTTTTGGAGAACAGTGGTTTTGTTTACAACAAAAGTACTCTGAAAATCTTTCAAGAAGACCATAAACACAACATAGATTCCCACTCAGAGGTAGACGGCTAGATGTATTTTGTTTCCGAAGAGGACTACTTCCATTAGGTTGGCTGCTAATTGAAGGGGTTTTTACATTGCTGGATTTACAAACAGATTTCTTGCTCCTACTGCTTTCATTGTACATCACAAAGAAAGCAGAATGTGTTCTTTCAAAGTCCTTAACAATTCCTTACAGCTCTGCAACATCTGAGATCACAGAGAAATAAAGCAAGAACAAAGTTATAGCGAATGTAAATATTAGCAAGAGACCGCACTTCATCTTCCTCTTCTGTGGGGCTCCTGAGAGCAGACGTTGAGCAATGGATATACTGCTCTCAGTCGTCAAAACCCTGCAATTGCATACACCTGCATAGCAATTACCTGCATGCTGCACTGCATCATCCACAAACTCGCAGTGACAAAGGAGGCAGACTGGACTCCCTCTAATTTTTCTTCTATTGTCTCCAAAAGGTAACCACAAAACGTGATGAAATATATGTTGGTGGAGAACAGCGTAGGGACATCTGATGGCATTAACCCTTTAACAACCACACCTACACAAAACTTTTCTATGCTTTTATGCGCAAGCAATCTGTGTTTTATACTCCATTGACTGTTATTCTGTTCCAAGGACAGTCAGTGCAGGAGGAATCACAGCACTAACAGACCAAGCAAAAAATATAAATGTCCAGTTTCAAATCCCAAGCAGTACCTCTGCCTTTGGCATGACTCAGTTGAGCTTCTTCACCATCCATTCTCTGCATCTGGGCTTATCTTTTTTGGACCCACATGACATTATATGAGCCTTGAAAATGCTAAAAATGTGGGTTTGCACCAAGGTATGACACGGTTTGACTCTTGGTATGGACACTGGGAGCACCCAGTCATCTCCAAGCTGGCCTAGTTTTTATGGGAATCAGGCTAAACAAGCACAGGACAAGGAGTTATCTCCACCTCTAAGCAGTGACAGTGCAGGCAGATCCTCAATCTGAGAAAATGCCCTACTTTCTTAGAGGAAGCAGTATGGCATAATGACATTAAAGAATAAGGAATAAGTCATAAGAGAATAGCTTTTGTAGACAATATACATATTTACTTTTCACAAAGTGATCACTAAAACCTGCTTCATTCCACCAAGGTGTCACTAACCTCATATAGGTACCAAAGATTTTTCTGTTTCCTGTGCCTGATGTGCTGCCACTGATGTCCTTGTCTAGCAAATAATAAATAATGTTCAAAATAATAAACGAGTCTGTCTTCCAGATGGATATGCACAATGTGGGCACCCTTGTCTGCCTTGGAGATGTCTCAGCAAGCCATCTTAGAGTGGGGGGAAGCCACAGCCCTGTCTGCAGCATTTCCAAACATTCCCATTACTAGGACTTAACCTTGTGCTGTGAAGCCCTTCCCTGGGGCTTCCACCCTCCATCACAGTGTAGACCAGAATGACGACTTCTTGTGAAGGCTGTTCTGGAGCATAGGCTGGAAAAAACATGAGAAATGCAAACAAGATTTTGAAAGCCCAAAGCAAGAAGTGACACAGGGACCTGCCTATGGCTAGGCAGGGACCATACCAAAAACTGGGCAGCCTGTGGGGCCACAGATGACCCCATCATCTGCCATTTCCCATTGACTGAAAAGCTGGGTCTGCACAGCTCCGTTTCCAAACGTGCATTGCTGTATAGGCAAGCAAAGGGAATGATGATGAATTGACATCTCCCTCCTTTTGCCCCTGTGCATTCTGGTATCAGTGTTTTCTCTGCTTGGATTACACTGAATCCGCAGAGGTATCCTTGGCACTCAGAGCCTCCTAAAATGATCCGTACTGGGGAGTGATCAAGACAGAGGTATAGCAAAAGGGGAGATGCAAGAGGAATACCAGTCCTCCAAGGCATGGTACTTTTGAGAATTCCCATAGATTTACAGACTGTAAGACATCTCTCTGTCCCTAAATTAGTAAGATACCACCCCCCTTCAAAAAAAAGCAAAGACATAGATATATATAAAAAAATACATTTTTAAAAAACATATATAAAAATACCTCTGTATAAAGAGGGAGAGAGAAGCAGAAGGAAGAGGACAAAAAAAGACCATAGATCAAGATCCAGCCCAATAGCCATATTAAGCCCGTACTTGTCATGCCAAATCCTCTGCCAGCCTGGCACTAATATTAAGTAAGAAAAATCTGGCTCTTAGCAGCATGCATGAATGCTTCAATGACCTTAAGATGACATTAATTCGTTGCGGCTTCTTAAGGTAGATTTCAATTATTGCAGATTTTTTAATACCGATGGGGAAAACAGAAGCCTGTCAGCATTGGCTGATTTGAAACGTGATGTAATTATCATCAAGCGTTAGTAAAGGATTTTAAATTAAAGACAACTTGGTCTGTAAATACTTTGTGTCTAGATTATTGTTCTCTTTTCCTAATGGCTTTTGGCATAGGCCTTGTCAGTGGTTTATTGTACAACCCTTTGGCTGTGACAGTGTCTTTATGAATAAATCATATACTTCACTAAGCACCAGACGATGGCAAAATGCAACAGCAGATGAAATAAGCAATAAAGAACCATTACAGCTGCCTGTTCTCCTCTGCAGGTTTACATCACCATCTGATTTAATTTCCTATTTGTAAAGCCGCAGCTCACTGCAATGCCATTATGAAATAAAATCTTAAACGTTCACACGGGCACAAATGAAAAGTGAGGCACCTGCTTGGTTACGAGGTATTTACTCCCTCAGCAATGTTGTTCAGCATCTTATTTGTACACTTGGGTCAGAAAGAGGAGGATTTACAGAGGATAAAATATCTTGGGCATGTTACTGCCACAACTGCAAGATTCTAGACCTGCTTGTATGCTGTGTTTTAGAATGCTTTTATCACATAAATTAAATGTAAGCATCAAGAGGAGGGGATAAAGTATGTTAGACACGCATTTCTCTTCTGGACTTACTGGTAACACCACGCTTACCTAGCTCTGGAGCTGGAAAAATGTAAATTGATGCTCCTAGGGAGGAGCAACTCTACCCCTAAGCTCAGGACCTCAGCAAGCTACAAACATGCGCTAGAAGCAAAAACATCTGTAACAGCTGTTCTGCAGACTTCTTGTGGAAATGTGGTGCTTAGAAGAACTGATTTTGGTCTCCAATTATTTTCCGGTTTTGTCTTCCTAACTCTCCTTCATAAATGTGTGTGCCTGTAACTGTGGGGACATTTTTGCTGACCACATTTGTTTCAGAATGGCTCTGAGCAGACATGCAGCTCTGGTGTGCCACAGCCTGGCACCACTGTATTGGGTTTGCATGGCAAGGTTTTGGTAGCTGGGGGGTTACAGGGATGGATTCTGTGAGAAACTGCCAGAAGCTTCCCCCATGTACAATGGAGCCAATGCCAGCTGGCTCTAAGATGGACCCAATGCTGGCCAAGGCTGAGCTCATCAGCAGTGGTGGTAATGCCTCTGGAATAACATGCTTAAGGGGGTGGGAGATGGACGGACAGACAGACACCAAACTGCACAACAGCAATTACAGCTAGAGAGAAGAGTGAGAATACATGAGACCGACAACTCTGCAGACCTCAGGTCAGTGCAGGAGGGGCTCCAGGCACCAGAGCAGGGATTCTCTGGCAGCCCACGATGAAGAACACGGTGAGGCAGGCCATGCCCCCAGCCCATTAAGCCCATGGGGGAGCAGATTTCCCCCCTCCCCCCCCGACTCCCCCAACCCCATAGCCCTGCAGGACCCCACGCTGGAGCAACTCATGAAGAACTGCAGCCCGTGGCAAGGACTCACATAGGAGAAGTTGATGGAGGACCATCTACTGTGGGAGGGACCCTGTCACAGCACTATCAAAACTAGTTGGCTGCAACAAGGCTTTTACTATCCCATCCCAGGTTAACTTCAATAACTAGATCCCACACCTTGCCCTGGCACAGCCATCAATCCCCAACAAGGTTTCAAGAGTTCATCTACTGACCATGTTTTTTCTTCAGCCTCTTGAGGCCAGTCCACCCTGCTTCTTGCCTCTCCTGTGTCTGGAGTCTTCCTTCTCTGGCTCCTCTTCCAGCCAACCTCTCCTACATAGGGGAGGGAAGTAGGGGGTCCTTTCTCCTCCATCTACTTCTTCCTGATCTTTCTTCATCCAGGTTTTTCTTTACCCAGTCCATCTCTTCCCTCCCCCTTAGAGCTATTTAACTCCTTAGCAGGAACCAGCCACAGCTGCACCTTATCCACATCAGCCAACCCTCCGCCCCTGAAGCCAGCCCACAGCTGTATGTTATCAATGGTAATTAACCCAGCTTCATTCCTCTACAGGACCCCATGGTGGGTGCGAGGAGCCCTTCCCATAAGGACGAAGGAGCAGTAGAGACACCATGTGATGAACTGACTGCAGTCCTCATTCTTCATCCCCTGCACCCTTTGGGGGGAGGAAGAAGAGAAATCGGGAGTGAAGTTGAGCCCAAAGAGAAGGGAGAGGTGGAGGTAAGGTGTTTTTAAGATTTTTTTTTTTATTTCTCATTATTTTACTCTGATTTGATTGGTAATAGATTAAACTCATTTCCCCAAGTCAAGTCTGGTTTGCCTGTGGCAGTAATCGGTGAGTGATGTCCCTGCCCTTATCTTGAATCACAAGCCTTTCATTATATTTTCTCTCCCCTGCCCAGCTGAGGAGGGGAGTGATAGCATGGTTTTGGTGGGCACCTAGCATCCAGCCAGGGTCAACCCACCGCAGTAAGCAGATTAAATTTTATCAACAAAAAATACGTCTGAAAAATCCATCCATTTACTGTGGTGTTTAAATAGACCTCTACGTGTCTTTCCTCTACATTTCTTCTCCAGAGGAAAGTACCATCTGTGAGATTCAGTTGTGTTGCCAAGGGAAAACAGTGGGGATAAATAGGAGAAAATGGATCCTAGACCCACGTTTGCTCATCTGCAGATTCGTGCCTTTACCCCTGCACACAAAGCATCTGCCAACCCATCGGGCAGTCAGGTCATCTGTAAATGCATGGAAATCTGGACTTCTCAGGCCTTTGCATGACATCAGAGTTGGATCTGGTGGGATGCAGGGAAAGGAAAATGTCAGAGTAGGGTTATATTCGCTCCTCCCAGACAGCATCTAGTGAAAGGCTGTGAGTTACCTCAGCACTAGAAAAATCGGTTCTGCCAGTATTGCCTCTCCCAGGCTCCTCTTCCTCCCCACAATGAAGAAAAGCATCCTGAGGGAGCCTTGGCTGACACATCTGGCTTTATTATAAAGGCTCTGGTTCTGGTCAGGTTACTCAATTAGAACAAGCATCTGCTTCATTTGTCAGACTCGTGCAGTCCATTGCACACATGCTCCCCGGGCAACTGCATTTCCATACCCACAGTCAGCGGCGGTACTTGCAAGGGAGGGGTTTACCTGATTGCTAGACACAGCTGCCAACAGAGCCCTTAGTTCGCAAAGTGCCGGAAAAATACCTTTTTTTTTTCAACACAATATAGCTATGACCTGGTCAGAAGCCATGAATTCCTGCTGCAATTTAATGCTTACCAATGCAGAGGATGTTTCTGAACGCTGCCACTGCTATTTGCTTCACAGAAACCTTGGTGAGTATGAATGTGTAAAATTCCCAAAGAGATTCTGTGCATAATTTCCATGTAAAGTCTCTGCAATGGTAAACTAGAGCTCTAACATTTGTCCAGGAAGGTATTTTTGGTTTACACTTAAAACACAAGCACTGACCTTTCAAAATATAATTTTTATCTAGTAAAGCTGAGATAGGGACAAGCAAATGGAAAGCTCACAGCTACATACTGATTCATATTTATTACCAGCTTCTGTTAAACTCAGAGAAAGAGCCTCAGCTGCTGTAAACAGAGACAGTTTCCCTGACAGAGTCCTGCTCTTTTTAGAGCAGTTTGGGGTCAGTCCTCTGCCCCAAGAATTAAGGTGACTCCAGATATAATTTTGTCCTTGATTGTGCTTGCTGTTTTCCAGTCTTGAGCCACCCCCTCCCATCTTCTTCACAGGTAATTGCTAACGATCACCTGGTGAGCTCGGTGAGAATGAAATGATGCTACCAAACCAACCTTATGCTACTTTATTAAACGTATTTTCCTTCTTTTAGCCTGAGTGCTTACCTTTTTGCTAACTGTGTTGGCTGTTGCTGTTTTGAGCAAAAACGGGAGGAAGAAGAAGCCCTTGCCACTTCAGCCACCTCTGAAGGCACCATCTGTGAGTCCCCCCTCGGTGTTCATCCAGTCATGAACCAGAAGATTCCTGGGCGTCCTCTTGCAGCTAATGCAGCTGCACTTCTGAGTGCCTTTCTACTTGATCTTTGCTTTGTGCTTTTGTCTTTCTGCTTTTTCCTCTATGCTTATAGTACTTTCCTACGCTTTGTTCTTCAGACAGCTGATCCACTTTTCGCTTTTTGTACAATTCCTTTTTGCTCAGAGTCAATAAAAGAGCTCATGATTTAGCCACCATGATCTCTTACTACCCTTCTTATTACTCCTCTGCATTGGGATGGATTGTAGCTGTGCCTTTAATAGCATTTTTAAAGAACTTTCCTGAACTTCTTTAATTTTCATTTGTGCTTGTTTCCCAAAGGATCTTACCAGCCAGTTCTGAGTTTATTGGACTTTGCCCTCTTAAGGTGCTTTTTTCCCCTTGGATTTTGGGAGGTGTGCTGGTTTGTTGGGGGGGGGGGGGGGGGTTGTTGGTTGTTGGTTGTTTTTGGTTTGTTTTTGTTTTTTCTCATTTTCTGCACTTTCTATTCTTCTATAGCCTTCCTACAGTTTGTGACCTCTGTTTTTCGTGGTCATGCTCATAAGTAACCCTCTACCTTCATGTTCCCAGCCAGTTTGTCCTGCTCAGAAGCAGAGCTGGCAGCTGCCTTTTTCTTATCCAACTTGCATATTTGGATATTAGCTCCAACACCTCTTCCTGGATGGCTCAACAGCCTTTCAGCAGCCAGCTCATCACATCCCCAGGACTGGAAATCTCTGCATGATTTAAGGTTTCATGCAAGCCAGAGGACCTGATCAGGGATTTATCAACCAACTTTTTGTTTTCAGTAAGTTTCTTCCCCATGAGGGCAGCGAGGCGCTGGCCCAGGCTGCCCAGAGCAGCTGTGGGTGCCCCATCCCTGGCAGTGCCCAAGGCCAGGCTGGATGGGGCTGGGGGCAGCCTGGGCTGGGGGGAGGGGGCCCTGCCCATGGCAGGGGGTGGGACTGAGTGGTCTTTAAGGTCTCTTCCAACCCAAATGATTCTGTGATTCTGTGACTTCACAAAGTTACATGTTGCTGGGGCATCGGCAGTCCCAGACACAGAGCATGGACAAAGGCAGTGAGCTCCAGGCATCCTCTCCCGTTCCACACCCCTGTAGACTCCTGCCTGTGAACCTGGAGAGAAATAGAAAAATCCTACAGTTTTGCTGCCCCACATATGAATAATAACCATGCAGATACATGCAAGCCTGAAATCTCTAAAACATTGATTTGCTGATATATTGCAGAACTGAGAAGGGTTTTTTTGTGTGTTTTGAGGAGCCTGGGGGAGGAGGGTTGCTTGGTGCCAGTGGTATGTTTAAGTACCAAGCCACCACAAGGCATACCCTAGCAAACCCTTACTCGTTACTAACAGCCCAGGGAAAAACTGACAGCGTGTCAGCATCAGCCCACAGGCCAGTCTGCTAAGTATATGGGATCACAGCCCAGACCAGGCTTCAGAATCACTCGGTACCTTCTTAGGTACATAAGTAGGAAATTAATTCCTCCTAAAGTCAACTATTGTTTTGTTTTGTTTTCTACATTACTTCTACATGGTACTTTAAAACTAAGCAGTGGTTGTGTGGCTTAGTGGAGCGGAAGAGGGGAAATGGAAGAAAGGAAATCTCCGTTCCCCCTCGAGCATCTATAGTTCTAATCCTCTCTCCACTACACTAAAAAACCAAAGCATTCAATGAGGAACAAACATTGGAGAATAATAGCGGATGAGGTCAGTCTGTGCTAGTGACCTGATATACAGCCCTGGTTAAATGACTTTTTCTTTCTAAATGCAGCCTGCTGCCTGTGAAATGAGAGGCCTGCTCTCTGCAGGGAGCAGCAGTGAGGATACGTTATTTAGGGACCACGCAACGTGCCCGAGCAGTAAGTGTTACAAAGGTGCTCAAAGACTTCCCACATGAATTACTGGAAACATCAGGATTTGGCATCAAAAATTTGAGGAAATGTTTCCACAAAATAAATTCTTTCCAAATGGAAGTGACCATACTGCAGTTCGGAGGGAGAGGAAAGGGGGGTCCTTCTATGGCCACATTTTAAAATTTGAAATTTTTTTTTGGTTTAGCTTATTGTTTATATTGCTCCTCTCTGGTGTTTCCAGAGCCACAAACAAAATTGTGTTCTCCAGCCACCATAGTGGAGATCACACTGCAAATAGGCAGCTGCAAATGGGATAATTGCTTACTTCTTGAAGACAACTTTTAAATTATTCCAAACTTATGACACAATTCAGCAGCTCCAGTAGGTTGTAAAGCAACCACAAAGAAAACAATGAAAACTCTAAACAGACCTTAATGCATTTTCTATTCTGGGTGCCAGAACAGGAGTAAAGTTACTGGGCTTCTGCTCTTGGAAGACTGTGTCTTTTTTAACATGCCCTTATAAATTTTTAAGAGCATCTCATGTCGCTATGAAAACACCAAACACAAAAAGTGCATTTGGCAGAAGCCTATGAATGTCAGCAAGATGTTAAGGATGACAAAATCAGTCACCTGTTTTAGTGCCTGCTGTTAATTCCAAAAGCTTTAAGTGCTGTAAGAGGTCAGGTATACTGAAGAAATGTTTGGTTTCCTTCTCAATACCAATTACAATATTAAATGCCCTTTAAAACGTCAGGATCTGAGGACAGAAGGGAATTTGAAAAATGATGTATCTCGCATGAAGTGGCATAAACCAGAAACTTTTATCTGCTTTAAAGACATTGCACACAAATTACAGTTCCATAATTACTGGTTAAGAAATATTGTTTGGACAGTCACCAGAGCCACAGTTTTACAGTGCTGTAATAGGTGAATACAGAACTTTTCTCTTTGATTTTTATAAGTGATTTTAATTTGAAATTACAGTTGTATCACAATACCCCTCTTTAAAGTCTTGTTACTTACTAATCTGGCTGTCTCTTGTCTTTCTCTTCCCAGCCATCACCAGACCCACTGTCAGCTCCTTCCCCTGCCCCTCCGAGCAGCTTGGTCCCTCAGCCCACCTCTGTCCCCTCACCATCCCACAGTCATGTTTTGTTTACAGGATACTGGAATCACAGCCCTGTCGAAGACCAGACACTGGGTCTAAGCATGCTCCTAAACACCAGTCCTGCTTTGATAGATCTGGACCTTCACCTCTTCCCCTGCTTCCCATCCTCTCTTTAACCCTGCTAACTCAGAGCTCCCTGTTCGTATTCTGAACTCACCCTTATTTCTCCTCCACTCTGCAGGCTGCTGGATGAAGGTTTTTTTCACCAGTGTCTGCCTGCATCTTTAGGTACCTAATGACCTTCACAAATCTGGCCTGCAGTCACTTCATGCTTATATATCCCAGGGAAAGCCCTTTCTATTTTTATTTTTTTTTTTCACCTTGGAGGTTTTTAACCAATTGGAGTATCTAAGATATCCAACTTGCATATGAGTCCAGACCAGAATAACTCGCAGAGGCACCTGACATACACCATTACATCTCACGCAGCTCTGGCTTCCACATCACCAAACAGCCCAAGCCTACTCTTACCAAGGACAAATGTTTCCAGGGAATTTAAGAAGCCAATTAGACGGTTTTGTCACCACTGTTTAGTGGCTATGTGCTCTCTCTCTAGCCACGCTCCTTACCATTAATAAGGTAGACGTGACCAGCTTTGAAGCTCACACCGATTCATAAATCCTGCTCAGTAGCGGTGAAGCTGCTGAATATACAGATGTCTGATCAGGAAACTGCTCCTGTTGTCAAGAGGAGACAGGAGCCCCAGTTTAAGGTCTGCAAAAACTCTAGAGCTTCATGGGTTTTTTTTCTTTTTAAGGCAGTTGAGGCTTTACAAGAGCACTGCTTTCTGTCTTTATTACTGTTTGGCAACACCTGTGATTGCGACTACCCTGAAGCTGCAGAGGGGATGAGCTCCAGACACTGTCACCAGCAGTATCTGTCATCTTTTAGTCACTCTGCCTGAACACGTAGGGAGCCTTCCCTGTAATCCAAAGTGATAGTCCAAACCCATCATTTTAAATGGGGTCTGTATTATTTGGTCATGCATTTTCCTCTGGATCTTCTCAAATTCCCACTAGCAAACACTCAAGCCATTAAGTTTGCTTGACTAAATAAATGTTCGGCCCCACAGAGCCACTGGCACACATTACAAGGCTATTTTACCTTCCTGTACACCCTGTTCATTTAATACGTTGAACTGCAAGGCTCCCAGGAAAGGGCTGGCACCTGAGTGGTTTCGGAAAGAACAGGCTGTTTCCATTTCCCTTTCTAGAGCTAGCTGCAAAAAGATGGACATTTTATTTTCTTTTTATTTTTTATTTTTTGGTACCTGGTTGGGGTTTTTTTGGGTTGGTTTGTTGGGGGGGGGGGTTGTTGGTTTTTTTTTTTTTTGTACCTGGTTGTTGTTTTTTGGGGTTTTTTTTTTTCGTATCTGTTAGGTAGTTGTCTCTGCTGCAGCTCTAACCTGGATTAATTATATGGCTTTCTAAATGCTAACTCAATAATGAATTTGACCTCACCTCTGAATTCAGGAAACAACGGGGTCCTTGGCATCAGATAGTTTTTCTATTATTATTGAGAGGATCTAGCTGTGAGCAGGCGCACACACTAAGTGCTGTGAATACAACTGGGTAGGAGATGCTTCTTGCTGCACAAAGATCCCATCCTAAGTGAAACAGAGAAGTAGTGGGTGCAAGACCACTAGCCAAGCGCAGGGAGACTGGATGCATTGCTCAAGGCACAGCCTGGTGCTCAGTCCTTTGGGCCACCAACGTACCTGAGAAGAAGCCCATGGATGGTGAAATTGCATTGACATTAACTCTCCTGCAAGGTGATGCTGATGCCAGGGATCATTTTGCACTATTTCTCATGTTTGAGCTTCAGAGAGCAAGTCCTATGTACTTGCAAAATTGTGTTCCCAGGCAAGTTTTCATGACCCTAATCGGATCCCTAAGTTCAGAGTATGAAGTATGCGCAAAATTAACAAAAATGTCACGTGCTTCAATTAATTCAAACTTATATGAGCAATAAATGCATCATTTGCATTATTACTAACACATACAATTTAGAGGCATGTTTGGATATGAATCTAACATGATAGCTTGTGTAAGTTAATTAGAAAATTGCTAAACATACTAATTGATTTTTAATTACAGAGACTGAAGCTTGCAGCAGAGCCAAGACTGGCAGACTTCTCTGTCATTAGAGAACAAAAGGAACCTCAGCAATGCTTCAGCATCCCCAGACTCAGACGTGTCCTGTTTTCTGTACCTTTTTCTCTAACTCATTTATGAACCTACCAAGATTTCCCCATCCTCTGATTTTCTTACCATTTTTGAGATCTTCAGTCAAGAGAGAAAAAGCTTAAAAAAACTCCCAGGAGAAAGATATTTTCACATTTTAGCTTAAACTGTTTTCTGCCTATAAACGTAAGTTCAGGACCTAAACCAGCCCCCTCCATAGGTCTACCACAAGGACTAGCTTACAGTTTCTGTTTTGATTTAGGTTTTACCAATTCTTCTGAGACCATACGTATTCATCCTTTAGAAGTCATCTCCAGTTCTCGTGCACAAGTACAGTAATCAGCCTCCCCTCTGCAAGGAGCTGGAGGTGTATTTCATCAGAGAATCACAGAACCACAGAATAACCAGAGTTGGAAGGGACCACTGGAGATCATCTAGTCCAATCTCAGCATATGCCGAGTCTCCCAAGTTTAGGGCAGTGACATATAAGATACTGTGACCACTGAGGTCGCTGAAAAGCTTTCCTCTCCATCTTGCAGACCAGTCTTTAGGAGTAAAGATGCAAGGCACACGTCACCCTATGAGAAGAAAGGGCAGGGAAAAACAGCTGCTGCCTGGACTGAAATCCCAGGCAGGCCAGTCATTGAGAAGCCTCCAGGGACATGCTTTCGGATGTATTGTGGACATGCATCTCCACCCACCTCCAGGAACAAGGATGGGGCCCAGCCAACAAGCAGCCAAATACCAAACATGAATATGTACCCTAACTGAGATGACCCTTGGTGGTGGGGCAGTGCCCAGCCTTCGAGGCATCCGTGCCATCTGCATGCTCCAGCAGGCAGCAGTGCCATGTTTTGCACTGCCATGCTGCAATATGATAAGGTCCCTAGGAAGGGCGTGGGGAGGAAGGTCCGTAATGTAATGACCAGCAGCCCAATGATGAACTTGGGGTTCCCTTGCATGGCAGTTTCTGGCACTTCCATCCTCTAGTGCACCTCTTGTTCTTCAGAGGAAGCCTGGAGACCTCCTTACCTTTCCTGGGAAAGCAAGATGCAACCTCTAATCGAGCAAGGAACCCAAAATGGTGCCACTGTGAGGGTGACTTATCTTGCCCTGCCAAGGGTTACTGCTCCACCAAAAAGGCCCAACTTTCGGTATTCAGCTGGACCACAGGAGCAGGGTTTAGCCTTACCTCCCACTGCTGCAGCCTCACCCTATGAGGGAGGTGTGGAGCCCCTAGGAAGGATGTACAGCTCTCCTCAAGCTCGCATGGTGCCAAGTAGTCCTGTTTAGAAAGGATCAAAATCACCATAGAAACAAATCAGTTGCTGTCTGTTGGTAGTTGTCGCTCACTTACCAAGTCCCCTCTTTCATTTGCCACCAACTACTGGAGATCTTCGAGTCCACCTTTGTGTCACCTTTGCTTTGGCAGTCATCCCAGTGAGATTCTTTTCCCGTCACTGAGAGCAAGGCTCTTGAGTCACGCTCCTCACACATGAAATTCTCCCGACTGCACCATTATTTATGCAAGAAACACACATTTAAAAACAGCTCAAAGGCTTGCCTTTTGCAATACTCTGTGTGCATTTGCCCATGATATGTCACATTATTTTCACCTGTACTTGTTCAGCAGATCCCTGAAATAAGGGCATGAGGATGGTCTTAGAAACATGGGCAGCTTTTGGTCTGCCAGCGTGTTTTGCAAGAGGGACCTGAAGCAGAACATCTTTTCCACAACCTTTCTCTACAACCCCTGCCTGACCGAAACCGTCCAGCATGTTAGAGTCTGCTTATTTTTTCCATAGAAAAAGGAAACTTTCTCCCATTTGCTTCTTATGAACTGAAGAGCGAGGTCAGACCCTGAGACAGCCCAAGGGCTGGCCAGAGGGAAGGACCTTTTCAGTGCAAAGTGCCTGGGACTGGCAAGTGGGCAGGAGAGTTCCTGTCAGCCAGGCTGCATTGGCAGGATCACGGCTTGAAGGGCCTTGAAGTTTGACTCAGCTTTGGTGAGCAGATGCATCTGGCTCTGGTTCACCCATGAGAGATGGAGTGCATCAGAATGAAG
Source organism: Falco punctatus (assembly GCF_963210335.1). Taxonomy (NCBI): domain Eukaryota; kingdom Metazoa; phylum Chordata; class Aves; order Falconiformes; family Falconidae; genus Falco; species Falco punctatus. The sequence goes on from NC_137587.1 coordinate 47,490,934, forward strand.
CTGCTAGCAGCTTCCTGTATTTCTGGCTGACAAAAGCCAATGCTGATAGTCCCTATTTGCCCTGGAGGTGCTGGCCGCTCCATGCTCCCACGTAAAAGTGATTTCCAGTGACAAGAGATGTACACACAGGGAAGCACGAGGGACAGAGAGCACATCAACAGAGGAAAGGGGAGAGAATTTGTATGGGCTTGTGCAGTTTCAGGAAAAAAATAAATAAAGACTCTCATGCTAAATATTGAGACAGCTGCAAAGTTCTCCAACAAGCCCAAAATCTGTGTAGAGGAACAGCATCTGTAAATAAAAACGTCTTTCTCTTCAAGGCTTAAAAAAGAAATCTCTGTTGCGAGCATCTCTGGACAAGCAAAGAGCTCTCCAGAGTGGGCAGAAGCCCCCAGACGAGCACCTCTCACCCCAAATGGTGCCTGATGCACAGTTTCCTGAAAACTCCTTAGGGTTGCTCCAGGCTATATCCTCCCTCCCTCCTCCTTTAGCCTGTGAATGAGATATGGGACTGGAAACGGGGGCTTTTGTCTTTCCTCAACAGCCCCATGCTCAGCACCTGCCTGATCACAGAGCTATTTCAGCCCAGCGACCACATCAGGATGAACCCTGGTGTGTTCATCCACTTACTACTCATCAGCTGCACTCTCACTGGCACCAGAGCAGCTATAGGTCTGTTTTTTACCTCTCCAGACAAATCACTGCTTGGGAAGCACAGCAGCAAGGCTGATTCACAGTACCAAGCTAAGCTCCTCGTTATGAAGATGCACTATCCATTTTTGTATGCATGTGGATTTCTCCCTGATGAACAACAATGCCTGCACTGAAGCTCACAGATGCTCAGTAAGGGATGCAGCAGCTACAGTGGGTCTCATCTGGACCCTTCTCCCCATGGCAATAGGACTAGGTCCTCCTCTGCCTTGAATAGCTTGGGGATATTTTGGGACTGACCCCAGACTGAACTTTTTCAGACTGCAGCTCACTCCAGCTTTCTGAGTCGTGAATCACGAAGCGCCACTTCATGGCCGGCAACGGAAAAAGCCAGCAGCAGCCCAGCTGTTTGCTGTCCTGGGCTCCAAGCTGATATAGGGAACTGAGTGTACTGAGGGGTGTGTAGCTCTGAGCAAACCAGGTGAGATTTGGTGGTTCTGGAGAAGAGGTCCTGACATCTACTGGCTTGGCGTAAAGCCTTGGTGTCTAAATTTCGCAGATGTGTTCAGGGCAGCTCTCTTACAGTGTGGGAAGCCACCTGAGAATACACCTACTTTTCCTCTATAAATGTGTCATTTCTGGACTCCTTTGTGCTAGACCAAGAGGGATTATGAAACTTTGCTACTGAAAAGCAAACAGAAAAGATTTTGGGAGGCCTGATTACTACACACATCTGAGATTCTAAATGCATCTTAAAACATATTACTCCAATTCTGCAACCGCACTCAAGAAGGCAAATGTCTGACAGTATATTGACTATCTCATTCTTTCGCTTTCCTGCATGCTTCCAAAAAGTACATTTCCAGAAGAAGCTCTCAAGTGCAAGAATCCAGTATTCATGTTCTAGGAACATTTTTCTCATTCTCATGTAAAAAGACTTCTTTCCAGTAAGATTTCTCCCAGCTAAGTACCTTGGAGGAATAGCTGGTGGAAATGCCAGGAATCAGTCCTCAAATTATGCGTGGCCTTTCCTTGGGCTCCCAGCTCCCCCTACACCCACCCAAAATCCCTCTTTGCGCATGCTTCAGACCAGTTAGTTCTAGTTCAGTCACATGGACCACCTGGTGCACATATGTGAGATTAAATCCAGTCATCCACCAAAACTTCCCTCGGATGACATGTTTCACCCGATGCACCACCTCAAAAAGGAAGAGGAGGTGAACATGACTGATGAGGAACTTGAAAGTTCACTGCTGCCCTCATCTTGCTATAGTGGGCTGCAGGATCCCTCCTAGTGGGAAGATATTTTTGCTATAGCTGATGAGGACACAGCATAGCTTAAAGTAATTAGTAACATACCAGACTCCAGTGGCCAGGAAGGAAGCTTGGCTAGGATGCTCTTCTATAGCTGAAACACTGACTAAAAGTGTAAAAAGGCCTCCCAGGCCCTACAGAGATGGGTGCTTGATTCTTTTATTCTGTCTCACTCCAGCATCCCTCCACATTTCCTAGCAGCCACTTCTCCATATTGCCACTGTCCAGGCACTTCTGTCACCCTCCTTGGGTCATGACTGAACATTTGTGTTTATGTAAATATAAACCTCTTCTGAAAACAAATCCTTACTTTGAACAAAGCAAACTAAATCTGCAGAGAGTAAAATGCTGCATTTTACCTTGAGCTACAGGATCAATCAACAGAAAGCAGGACTGAAAATGATGCTCCAGACTGTTCCTCAATGCTGTTTGAACCCTTGAGACTCATTGCACAGCTGTTTAGCAAAATACCCACACCCATATTTCACCCTCCCCTTTCCAATTCTATACCAAACACCATTTACTAAAAGCTCATATTTATCTCCGCTCCTTCCAAACCCTACAGGCAGCACATATGACAACTCGCTCTCCTCCTCGTCTTTTTTGGCCACACATCTTTCCCAAGCCTCTCTGAGTTCAGCCTACCACAGCTGGGCACCAAGGCCTGATCACATCTGCATTTTGCATGAGGCAGCATCCCAAAACATGCAGATGCGATGGGTTGTGACACACTGTCCTGGCCAGCTGCTACACCGTGGATGCTCTGCACAGGGGTGGAGCTGGTTTGCAGAGAATTCACAGGTAAAAATAGCAAAGCAGTTTGCAGCTAGGAACAGAGAAAGCCGTTCTTTGCAACTTGATGTGGAAACAAATGATTTACACCATTTGTTGGTGCTGCGTGCAAGCAATGCGTTTCCTGGCAATTCCCCTTCCACGGAACACACTGGGTTGGATCTGGCAAGGCAGAAAGCTCAGCCACCTAAGGCGGCTCGGCTCGGCTGTTTGTCACTCTGCGAGCAGGGGTGAGCGCAGCTGGATATGTTTTTTTTAAGCTGTAGTTGAATAAAAACAAGTATTCATATCTCAGGCAGCCCAAGGGCACCAAGGGCTGTTGACTGATGGAAGGATGAAGAGCAGCAGCAGCAGCGAGCTAATGTAGCCAGGATCTCCTGCAGCTTTGCTGCAGGAAATGAGAGGAACATCCACAGCAAAAACACATTGCTGCTGCCCCCAGCCCACGCACTGCCACAGCAAGGGGATGGGAAGCACCTCCTATCCCTATCAATTCCATTTTTGTTCTTAAAAAAAAAGACAAGTTAAAGTGACAATCAAATGGACCACCTGTGGTTTATCTAGCCCACAGGCAGCTGGAAATGCGATGGCCAGGCGAACGATGCTCAGCAGCCCTGGGGATGGTGCAGGATGGGCAGCTGCAGCCCCCACGCCTCTTCTCAGCTCCAGCTCTTTCAGTGGGAGGGCAGACGGGGGAAATTAAAGCTTGGGTGGGGGCAAGGGAAGCAATGCTAGCAGGGCTCCACCATGCAGCTGAAATCATGAGACAGTCAGAGCTTTATTACAGGGAAAATGAGAGGCGTTTGGGGAGGCTTCAAAAAAATCATATTTCCACCTCAAGGGAAATCCTTTTGCTTTCTTTTATGGAAGACAGTTACCTAAGAAACCTTGCTTTATATATAGGAATGGGATCCTAGCAGGGTTTCTTTTTTGTTTAGTTTTGGTTGCCTTGTTCCAGGCTTTGGTTGTTGGGGGTTTTTTTAGTTGTTTTTTTTTGTTTGTTTGTTTGTTTTCTTTCTTTTCTTTCAGAACAGTACACTGCTTTTTGGAGCAAGACTGGGTAGAGTAAGACCCATCACATACCGTGCCACAGGAGCAGTGCCGCAGGAAATCACTGGCAAATCAGAACAGCCACAAAACATTGGGAAAAGACCACTGTTGAATATTTCATTTGAAATTCTGCTCCACTGTGGCAATAGGAACTTTGAGCATTGGTTTCAATGAAAATGAGATTTCAACTTCAGTATTTAAAAGCCAGCTTTTAAAGATTACTAAAACTCCTGTGCCATGGACAAGTTTTTCATAAACTGCAAGCAAGGCTGCCTTTACTGATGAATGAACAGCAGAAGGATTTATTGAGACAAGGTCTGAAACTCTGGCTGTTTGTCTGAACTGCCTGGATTTCACTCTGCCTGTGCTCGAGTGCCATCATCCTTGTCAAATTGCTGCCAAATACCAAAAGGTGTGGGATTAATTTGACCACCCAGGTTGCACTGACAGTGTTGTTTGGAAAGGAGATGAATCAGTACCCTGGCACATGCCGAGGTGTTCACATGGAGTATTGCACAAGTTTTGAAGGCAGGAAAGCCCTATGGAAAGGAGATCCACTGTGCCCCGTGACACCAGAGGTAAGCCCACTAGGTAACGTATATGCAGGATGCCTCAGACAGTTTCCTGAATGGGAGGGATTTCCACTTCTTTTTTAGAAAACTGAACTAGAAAAGACTTCAGTAGTGTAATTTTGTTTCATCAACATCACATAAATGTTATTATGCAGCTTCTAGAAAGGTTACTGATGTTTCTGGATAGATGCTGGCACATATAAACTTTTCTTTGATATTTTCCCGCTGTGATTGCTCTTAACTGCTAGCATTGCATCATGTTAAATATTGTACAGGTAGAGGATATGGGAGATACATAAAACGTTTGTAACTACACAAGAAGGTGCAAATTGCCAGACTAAGTCAGAATGAAGGTTCACCTTGCCCAGCCTTCTTCTGCCAGTGGCCAACTGTAGACGGTTGAGAGGGTTAAGGTAGGTAAGGTGTACTGTGATAGCTCTCAGCACATCTTCTCAACCTCCAGCACTCCTGTCTGCCATCCTCCTCAACCAGAGGTTGTACCTGACAGTTTAATTAACATACTTCAGACAGGGCATGTTATTGCTATCATTGAATAACTATAGGAGATCGACACCCCTATACCTTTCTTGTTTAACAGCTAAGCCCTCCCAAGCCTTAGTGTTAGATCACGTCTGTGAAAAACACCTGAAATGATTAAACACTGACCAACAAGTGGATCTTAGCAAACGCTGGCAGCAGAGAACTACAGAAGAGCTTCCTGGCAGCCTCAGCTAGACACCAGCATATGCTCTATATTCATTAATGAACTGGAAGTACAACAAACTAACGAATCCAGTCTTTTCTCTCCCTACACACTGCCAGGAAGACTTAAAAAACAGACGAGAGAGTTATTTAGGGCAATACAGTTCATGTAGTGATCCATGCACACAGAAACCATCTTTAAATAGAGCTGAGTATGTGCAAAGAGAGGTGATGCAGGTCGCCCCTGCAAGACTGGAATCCACCCCCTGAAATGACTGACTGCATAAAACACTTTCATAGCAGGCAAGAAAAATAACACGAGTTCACAGAGTGGTGCTGTAGCTAACAGGGCTGATGGGACGGGGGGCAGGGGCGGAAGGAGAAGAGCGTAGGGTAAGTCACTTCCCAGCAGCCTCTCGAGTGCAGCGGAGGGGAAGGACGCTGCCGTTTGCTGGGAGGTCTCTGGCTCGCTTTCCTGCTGAGCCTCCAAGATCCATTTTTGGGCTGAAGCCTAAGAACATTAAATAGCAGAACTGTAACCGGCTTTGTAGCTTGCTGTCTTGACATGGAGAAGACTTGTCCAAGAGGCTGAAAAATTAACACTCACTGGTATTTCTTATGTTAGGTTTGCCAAGGTTACTGCCTGGAGCTGGTAAGCCTTTCGGTTTACCTCTTTAATGTTTGTTTTGGTTTTTTTTGTTTGGTTGGTTTTTTTTCCCCACATGCTTGTTTTTGTTTGGTTTTGTGGGGTTTTGTTTGTTTGTTTTTTCTCTCCCTTCTCTGCAGCTATAACAAACAGTATCTCAAAGGAAAGGGGCCTGCTGGTCACCAGTCCCCATTTGTCACGGATACCCAGGAGGATGCCTAGTCAATGTGAGAGCCCACTGCTCTGCAGACCAAAAAACTCCTATGAAGGGTGCATGTGACCCCAGTAAAGGAATGGGTAAGTCCAGGATGCGAGCACAGAGTGACAAAAGCTTAAGGCACAGTGAATGAAACAGAAAGAAGCCTCAGTGAAGTCAATGATTTGGCCCATGGTCATCCCTGGATGTGCCTAAATAGGTAAGAAAAAAAATTATTTTCTCTCTGTCTACATGACAGTGGTGTAGCTGAGAATTCAAAACTGAGTATAAGTCTTGTGCTTTTATTTCTAAAAGGAGATTGAAAAATTGGTGTGGAAAAGAACTACAGAAATTACTTAAGGACTGGGGAAAATGCCATGGTCTGAGAGCTCGATTGGAGAGGAAATGTGATTACACAGGATAAGTACCTCTATGGGGAGAAAAATGCCTGGTGCAGGAGGACTCCCTGCCATCCTAGGGAAGGCAGAACAGGCAAATTAAAATGAGTAACCAGCCTGAACGTCTTAGAAGAGGCAGGAGCTGAGCACAAGCTCTACCAGTATTGATGGACCCTCCACTTTCCCTATCCAGGGACTGGATGCCTCCTGGGTGATAACCTTTAAAGCAGAGAGCCACAAGGTCCCAGGGACCCCTGGGTGAAACTCTGACACCCAGGGCACTGAGAGGGTGATGAGACAGTCTGTCTGCTCCCTGAGTCCTCAGCGTTTGAAGTGGTTATTTACACAGGGAAAAGGATGCACTAAAGTAGCTGTAAAACTAGGTAAGGCTGGCTGTTGGGAACAGCCAAGGCACTGCAGTGGGGAGCTTTGCTTCACCTGGGGTGATTTATCCTGGCAGGAAGAAACCATGAGGCTGCTGGTAGCTAAGCTCAGTTCTCTTTGTGCAGGATTATATTTTCATCTTCATCTTCTAACCCGCGTTTCCAATAAATACAGAGCCAGGAGAACCAGAGTAGGAGGGTGGAGACTGTTGGCTACACAATGAAGCTTATGTGATTTCCTAGACTCATTGCAAAGATATCCTCTCGGGTTGTAATGCTGACCCATCCAGCCCACCAATGAGGAAGAAAAAAAGTGTCATTAATTAATGTAACAGCCCAAGCAACAAGCTGAGAAACCAGCCACCGCCAGCAACATCAGTCCCTTCTGTTAGGTGCTCAGAGGTGGTAAACGCTCATTGATGAACAAACCCCGTGCATGGAATAGTGTAGAATATCTGTTTTTCTTTCTCCGGCTTCTCCCTGCACATTATAACCATGTCACACCTGAACAGAAAACCTCACGGCTCTCCCTGCTGCTGTACCATGGCTATTATTGCTGAAACCCATCACAAAACACAATTTCTTTTGTGTTGACCAGTTGTTTTAAGCAGTGTTTCTACCTGGTTTTGTCTTCTCACTCACCTGCACATCTGCCCTTAAAATCCCTAAGGCAAGAACTTGCAAATGCTTCACTGTCTGAAGCTCAGTGGATCTCCTGAACTATCGTCCCCAGAATGGCTTTTCCAGCTCAGGGGAGAAACCTGGCCTGCCCAAGGTGACATTTATGCTGAACTTTTGATGGTGTTCAACAGTTGACTGTGTGTGGGTGAGCAAAGGTCTTTAACAAGTGTGAGTTGACTGTAAATTCAACATGCACATACTATACACGTTCATGCAGACACAGTTTTCAATGGGTGAATAACCTTCCTAAGCTTTTATCCTTTATTCTTTTATTTTCTTTAGGATTTATTTGGCAACACCCCTAAAACATACTAAATTATTTACCCCTGAGAAAAAATATGAAATGCGAAAATCCAGCTACCACCATGTGATGTAGAAACAGAAGACAAGGTTATTTATAGGGGTTATCCTGAACTTTTCCTCTTTTGTTTGCAAGAGTCAAAGCTACAGTAGAGCTGCAGTTTTCAGAACAGTGCAGCAGTGGCATTCTGGCGCTCTCACATTCCTGAGGAGGCTCTTGTGGTATGAGATGTTCAACGTGCAAACTTGTATTTGTTAGGTGAAACAGCGTAAGATGCTAGGATTTATAATTTAAAAAAAATAAATAAATGGCATTACTGATACAAAAGGTGCTTTATACAGTACAAACCTGACCTGTTCTTGCTGTTTGGCTGGGCTGCTTGAAATATGTTGATGACAGCTGATGACAGGGATAAGAAAACTGCTCAAGAGTACAGAGAGAGGTACGACCCCCTCTGCGGCGCAGCCCATGCACCATGGCTGCCCATGCTGAGCTCCCCAGGGAATTATTGCAGTAAAAAATGGGGCTGTTGCAGTGACTGATCAGCCGCTTTGAACGGTAGATTCATACTAGGGAGTAACAACACTAATGTAAATAATTTATCACTGAAGGATTTTATTAGAGCTATGAAATAAACTCCATTGTAAATGTTACAAATTTGTGAATTTTTGCAGGGCCATTTAGCAGGCACGCTGCCGGCAGCCTGCAGACAGCCCTCATACCTCACCAGCAAGGACAGCAGCCGTGAGCTCACTCAAGAGCTCTAGAAGAATTGTTGGTATAGACTGATTTACACCAGTAATGCTGGAAACATCCCCTGTGTCCTGAGGTTATTGCTGCTGACAGTGATGAACATGAGAAAAATTTAAACACACACTGATGCAAGAGCTCATGAAGAATAGAATGCTGCAGTTCTTAATATTTAAGGTGCTTTGACCTAAAGACCATACCCTAGTTTTGCTACGCTATGGGTACGAGGTGGTGTCTTCAACATATCCATGACAGCCTACACCTTCACCTTCTGCAGGAGGAGACCAGCACTGAACAGAAAACACCTTCACATGGGGCACAACGACCGACAACAAGTCCCTGAAACCCCCAGTCACTTCTCCGATCACTGTTGGTTAAACTCTGCATCACCTAATTCACCCTGACTTAGGTGGAAAGGTGCAAAATTGCTGATGTGACATGGGCATTTCTGCTTCAGGAGGAACCTGAAGTAGGATCCAAGAGTAGTGTGTTTCTCAGAAAAAGCAAAGTTGGAGGTTTTACAGTGTCAGGGTCAGGTTTTGAAGTTGAAGAAGATGTGAGAGAACAGAAAATAACTTTCCTTCTTTTTTTCCTCCTGTTAAATGTTTGGTTTCATTAGCCTTGAAAGACTCTTACCCAATTACCTATACAGCCATCTCTCACAACACTAATGTCACATTGTAAATTGGGCAATTTTTCATCCTTCTTCCTCATCTAATGCCAAACTTTTGCTGCTGTCTGGAATACCCTTCTGAGGGGATGACTCTCCTATGCCTTTTTATAAAATGGGTTCATTAGAAATATTTCTGTTTTGACAATTGAATTCTGATGTTGGAGCCTTAGGGTTCATTTTTAATTTGTGTAATTTTCCCATTTGCTAGTGATACCTACTCTAAATGTTTGTAAAATCCATTAATTTATCAAGGGGAAAATAATGCCCTAATAGGTATTTCTCATTAAATTTTTATAACGTGGGTTTTGGTTCTCTGGTATGGACAAAACTTTTAACAGAGAAATTACATATAGCAACTTCCTATATTTTGTATTAAAAAACAAACAAACAAACAAACAAAAACCGAACAAAACACCAAAAAACATATGTAAAGGAAGTATTTGAATTTCCACACTAGAATTCTACATAATTTTGCAGTTCTGGCAAAATGGTTTTGGGTAAATGTTTTAAATACAGAATCATACTAAATATCTGTCCACCGAAGGAACTTAAAGTAAAAATCAGGGCTGCTGAGAAAGAAATTATTCAGTTGACCTCAATAAAATAACTTACCGCTCAGGAACAGTTTCCTTCTAATCCCAATATTTAACAACTAGCTTATTCAATGGTACTTGGGGTTAATAAACCTGCAGAAACTGGGTTTAAACATCATAATTTCTTTTAATCCTGCTAAATTCTTAACCTCCTGCAGCAGTTACTCATATAATCTAAACCAGTACTCTGGCAGTGCTGAGTGCTGAGCAAGTACCTCTGATTCTTCATGTTTTTAACCAGGTCTAATATATTTAACAGCAGGTTTTGGTTGTTTGGTGTGGGTGGGGGTTTTTGGGTTTGTTTTTTTTTTTTTTTTTGTTATTGTTTGGTTAGGTTCTTTAATTTATTTATTTTCCCCCTTCCACACAAGATTTGATGTTGTGGTTCCACGATCGTTAACACTGGATCCATACACTACTGCTTTATCCAGATGCGGTACCTTCCAATAGGACCTGTGATTAAAATAAATAAATAAATAAATTGCCCACTTTCTGATTTTCTGAAAGATTTATAAGGGCAGCAGGAAGAAGAGGGTGCATGATGCAGGCACGAAGTTAAATACACTTTAAGAAGTTATCAGAGCTAGCTTATGCAAGATGAGTACTCTTACCTCCTGTGGCCACTGTTTTCATCTGGCATTAAAGGTCCTCAAGTCAAATATGACCATGGCCTCATTCCCCTTCCATATAATACTAAATTTTGGTCTTGAATTATTATGTCATACTGCATAAAGCCATAAATGCATGCTTGTGCTATCGGTGTTGATCTATTTGGTCTTTTTGTCCCAGTGTACATAAGCACTAACTCAAGGTACAAGCAGGGGAAGCCAGGTATGAGCGAGTCCACATCACTCAGACATTTCCTAGGTTTATTTTACAGCAACGCACTACAAAAACATGCAGTACCTGGCATTCCTCTCTGTATCAGGTTTCCACCCCTGCTACCAGCCCTTGTGTATGTGCAGCTCAGCAACAGGGGCCCAGATGGTGGTATTTTTCACTCCTTTACCTGAGTCACATCTGGGAGCCAAAAGCCTGATGTTAGACCCACAGCTCTGGAAAATCTGCCTCATATCATTGAGTGCTCTTTCAATCACCAGCGGTCATTGGCTGCATCCTTCCTCGATGCAGGTCTGCTAGACTGCTTTGCTTCTCCCCTTGTAGAAAACTACAAGCCACAAAACAACTCTCAAGAGCCTCATCCAGCTGTTAGACCCTTCATTCCTAAAACCCTACCAAACTTTCTGAATTTAAGCGTGCTACAGAGTGGGAGTGCAGACCTCCAGCACCTTGCCCCTGCTTGGGGTCCTACAAGACTAAGAAATGGGTGACCTGGAAATGTCCGTTTAATCACAGAATTGCAGGACAGTTGTGGTTGGAGGGGGTCTCTGGAGGTTATCTGGTCCACCCCCCCTTGCTCAGACAGGGACACCTAGAGCACAGGACCATGTCCAGCTGGCTTTTGAATATCTCCAAGGGTGGAGATGCCACAGCCTCTCTGGGCAACCTGTGCCAGTGCTTGGTCACCCTCACAGTAATGAAGTGTTATGTTTCTTTTGTTCTTTAAAAGAATAAAGAGTAAGTTCAAGAAGCATAAAGTTGTTTTTTTCAGGTGGGACCATTTTCCTGAGTTGTTAGCTCTTTCAGAAATCTTTGCACAACAGTTGTGATTGTTGTTCCATCTCCATCTGTTCCAGATCCCACCTTCTCTACAGAGTTCCTCCATGAAGCCATTGCTCTCCTTCCCTCTCACTCTGTGCTCCTATGCTCTACAGCAGTTCAAAGAGCATCTATTCGCTCTTCCCTGCAGACCTCTCACTTCAGCTGACAGCTTTGCACATTGCAGGGGAGAGCAGCACAAAGCCAGCACTGAGAACCTGTTCAGCACTGCAGTGTAGAGATGTTCTTTTCCTTTTTTTCCCCCCCCCTTTTTTTTTCTTGTGTTTTTTTGGTGGGTTTTTCTTTTGGGGGGGGGGTGTCTGTTTGGTTTTTGGTTGTTTTTTTTTGTTTGTTTGTTTTTGGGTTTTTTTTGGTTTTTTTTTTGTAGTAGCAAGGACTTTTCAGTTTCTCAGGCCCTGCCAGCCAGCAGGCTGGGGAGAGCACAAGGAATTGGGAGGGGACGCAGCCAGGACAGCTGACCTGAGCTAGCCAAAGGGATAGCCCAGACCATAGAACATCATGCTCCGTACATAAACTGGGCAGAGTTGGTCCAGAGGGGCTTATCGCTGCTCAGGGATGGGATGGGCATCAGTCAGCAGGTGGTGAGCGATGGTATTGTGCATCACTATTTCTTTTGGTTTTCCTTTGGGTTTTATTCCTTTTTCTTACTACAATTGCTATTCTTATATTTTATTTCAGTTATCAAATCATTCTTACCTCAACCCACAAATCTTACCCTTTTCCTGATTCTCCTCCCCATCCCTCAAGGAGCAGGGGAGTGAGTGAGGGGCTGCATGGTACTTCATTGCCAGCTGGGGTTAAACCATGACACATGGTTATGCTTTGCTGGGTTGGAGCCTGTGCCAGGGAACACTCCACACAAAGAAAAAGCTACTTTCAAGGTGCCTCTGTGCATTGCCAGCACAGCAATTTTATTAGTCCACAGGACTGAGAGCCGGCTGGCCCAGACTGCAGCGTTGGGGCAATCCTGCATCGGGGCCGGCTCTCCGTGCTGGGGAAACTCTGCTGAACCAGAATAACGGCACTTACATCGTTTTGGCAGGAGGTTTTTATTCACCAGTAGCACCTGACTTCTCTCCCCTCCATCGGGCACCACTGTGCTTGATGTTTCCATCTGCACGCAGCACTCTGCGGGCTCATGGATTTAGTGAGGGATCCTGGTAACATGTATTTGTGACCCATCGCTAGCCACAGTTGAGTATTGATGGGCAGTGGAGAGGACAGACGGCAAGAAAAGGTAGCAAAAGGATGAAAAAGGAGGGTTATAAAAACAACAGAAAAGGTTCATTAAAATATGGGAGTGCTTTCCTGGGGTGTAGGAATCTGTGTGAAAAAGTTGCTGTGGTCCAGGGATGCTCGTCAGAAGACTTTAGGACTTTGAGTTAATTGATCCCATTTATTAACTTGTGGTACTTGAGGTGTTTTATTTAAGCAAACATGCCTTTCTGATCCAGACCATGAGTATTTGATCGCATTAACCCATTGGTTCAAGATAAAACGTGTAGAGTCATGATAGATCATATATTTTAAAACAGTATATCTTTCCAAGCAATTAATAAACCATAATTCTATATCTGAATGCACCGATACTCTCTCTCTTTCTCTCCTAAGGTCCCTAGACTACAAGTATTTGGAATATGGATTGATGCTCAGCCTGCTGCTGGGGAGTACAGCCAAAGGGGCAGTTCAGCATAATGAGAAGATGAAAAAAAATGTCTGCAAAGAAGGAAGAAATACTGAAAGAAGTAACAGCTGAAGACAGGAGAGAAGAATGACAATATTTATTAGGCAAACTTGAGAAAATTTGTGATATGTATATGATTTTCCTGATCCTACTCATTTAGGACTTTTTCGCATTCAAGCCTGAACTGCAGAGCTGTATTAAGTGGGTAAAGAAACATTTTCCTCCCTATCTCACTGGATTGAGAAGTGTTTGGGTTCATATTACAGATTTTTGTGTTTGGTTTTTTTTTTTTTCTCCTTCTCACATGTGGACATAAAGCTTTGGCAGAAAGTGCCTCCTCTCTCAGATTAGCCCTGTCAGGTCTGGTTTCATTATTAAACTTTCACTGAGTCCTCCAGGCAACGCTGGCACATGGGGACCCCTCTACCTTACAGCTGCCTTTGGCACATCACCTGGTTACAAGGCATTAAGGCAAGAGGAACCTCTCTGTTGCCTCTGGTGGACTTTGCAAAATCCAATGGAGATGTTGAGGGAATAAATAATTTTAAAAAAACAGGCAACGGTGTTCCTGAAAGTTGACCAAACTGTTGTTTTTTATTTGCATGGGTTACATTCATGTTGCTATTGAAAGGAGCAGCTGGAAACTAGAAATAGCCTTTCCTACCGATTTATCAAAGACAGGAACAGGAAAAGAGCAAACAGCATGGGGAATAAAAAAATAGGCTATTATCTACAGCAGAGAATTTCTGGTATTTTTCAGTTTTGCTTGATGAAACTGAAGCCTACAGAACAGAGGAGGTAACTGCATTTACATATGCTATTCCAGTAACAATCTGGAACCAATCCAACAGCAAAAACTGCCCTGGCACAACCAGCACCCAGTCCTGCTCAGGAAACTCTATACCATTCTCTGCAGTATTAATACTGCTGCACAGTAACGTCTGGCCATCGGAAAAGCCATTTCAAAGAACAGTGGGGAAAATTTTTGGTCTAAGCAACACTTTTGTTTTTATTTTTGAAATTTTTTTCATTTTTCACGAATTTTCACAGATTTCACAAAAACAAAAAAAAATCATTTATTTATGAAAAAAATATATAATTTTTGGAGGTTTAAGAAGTTGTTAAAGCGATTGCTAACCCAAGGCTCTTTCAAGTATTACCTCAGAATTCAGTACTTCCTTTGTCACTGTTAAAAACCAAACAAACAAATATATCCTGTGCATGTCTCATATCCATACTTCTTAACCTAGGCTTTGCTTATAGCAGTCTAGGTAACTAACAAAGAGGAGTATTTTAACTCCTGGCATTACAGTCTTTTCTTAAGTATGCTGGGATTGACTATGATTTTCGATGTGTTTATAGACTCTGGTTATAGAAAACCACACAGAACTTCTTCCCTAATTTCATTTCAGCTAAGCAGTGGAAGTTAATTTTGGAAGTTCGTAGCAGTATCTGTGTTCTAAGTAGATGTGCCCGAATCCTGTTGTAAATCATGAGCCATCTATCCAGGTCTGTAACACATTTGAGGTGCAGAGTTCAGTGGCTTTAACAGATGGCTACTTTTCTTACAGATTTCCAAATGCCATTGTTGTTTTCAATCTTTAATAGCCAAAATGGCAGTTAAGGATATGGAAAATTTGTCATAGAATGGAAAAGTACATATAGACTATAGAATAATGATGGTGTTCAGTGCTTATGGCACATAATGTTTCACAGTTTCAAAACACAGTGTTTACAAGTCTCAGCTCAAGAAAGAAATATGCCTCAGGCCTGTTAAGCTCTATTGAACATAAATATGTCCAAATATTGCTGTTGCCCCATAGCTCCTGTCCAGCTTTGTCCTGGTCCTGCCCACACCAGCACCAGAGGTACAGACACAAGTTGAGCTTTGCAGCAGTGGAATTTCACGGTGCCAGCCAGCACAGGGAGCACCATGCCATTTCAAATGACACCCCTTTCTGGAAACAAAGAAAGGAAAGATAAATGCATGCTGAAGGCAGGGTTGCAAAACCTATAATGGTCCTTTGAACAGGAATTATGGCACATTAAGTTCCTAACATGAGGAATGAGGCCAGGTTGGATGGGGCTTGGAGCAACCTGGTGTAGTGGAAGGTGTCCCTGCTCATGGCGGGGGGGGTGGGGGGGTGGGGTGTGGAACAAGATGATCTTTAAGGTCTTTTCCAACCCAAACTATTTTATGATTCTATGATTAACTCCTGTTCTTGGTTAATTACATAATTTGTATTATACATTGTGATAAATATGACTCAGAAGAGCCCCAGGAACACCAGCTCACAGACAGTTCCCCAACAGGTCCTGGTTTTACAGCTTGATGGAGCTGCTGATCCCATGGAGAAAAAAAAAATATTTGAATTATTTAATGAATACAAGTTGCCATCTCCACCAAGGGGACATTCAGTGACTCAGATCAGAGAATCAAGTCAAGTCACCCTAGAAAATCATTTGGCTGCGTGAAAATATGTACTGAGTGTCCTAACCCAGAGAACAGCCTCTGTGGCCGCCCCCTCACCAGATCTGTGGACAGGTGCATTGGTGGTAGTTGCCCGTTTCTGCCCTGCGGACTGGAAACACAAACACCACCTTGTCCTTCGGGCTCGCTCCCCTGCCTCGTACGCTGGTCTGCACGCAGCCGTTGTTACACACTGCCTACGTGTTAGGGACAGGGTACAACACTGGATTCGCCCACATATGCTTCTTTCAAACACTGCTAAGGAGGGCTGGCTGCAAATAGTGCTGGGTCTGCATCATTCAGACAGACTAATACAGACAGGCTCGAGGCTGAGTGTAACTGAGGGGATCCTTACCTCTACCAGCGAGCAGCCCTTCGTACCAACAGTCCAGCAAAGCCAAAACTCCTCTTAAGCATGAAATGAATGGCCAAATGCCTCCTTTCACACTCACATGCCAGATGCACATTCCCAAGGAGGAGGAGGAAACCCATTAACGCAATTGATGCAGCATAGAAAAAAAGCTTTAGGAAAAAAAAAAAAACACCCACTGCTTACTAAACAGCTGTGTTGCTGTTATGTTAACAGTATGGCCGTGGCCCATCTGAGCAGAACATCTCTGAATACCACCACACCTTCCACTGTTGCTTCACACGATCAGACACTGCAACGTGGCAACATTTGCCCCACTCTTAAACGTTGTATGAGGATGTGCCCAGGACACTAGATGCTCCCAGCAGTGCACAGCTTTTCAGGCATGCTGCCTGAAGTACCAAGGCTGGAATAAGCTTTTGGATCTCAATGCATGGCATCCCACCTAGGCCAGCAGCTCCCCTGACCATGTCATCATCTATAGATGGCCTTGGATGATGGCTAGGGGGATGATAGAGAGAGGTTTTGAGACCTTTAGAAAGCTAAAAATGAAGATGTGTATTACAAATATCAATTCCTTCATCCTTAGAAAGGAGAAATCAAGAAATCAGTCTGGACTTACTCCTGTCTGAGCACAGCAGGAGAGGCAGAGGGCTGCAAACACTGTACTTCATCCTGACAGCAGCAACCAGACAACATTTGCACATCTGGCTCCTGATGGAGGAAGGCAGGGAATGTGCACAGGGCAGGAGTAATCACACTGCCAGCGTTTGATATTGCTTCTGCAGAGAAAGGGGAGAGGTCACTGCAAGTTTAATCCTGCAACGGAGGAAGGGTATTCGTGTTCACATATCAGAAAAAGTTATTTACAGACCCTTGCCTCTGCAGACTCATGAATGGGACTTGGTGGACTCATGCCTTCTAATGCAAGGGCTGAATCTGTGCTCGCTGAAGCAATGTTTTCTTTTCCAGCATGTAGCTGACTGTATGAGATCTCCTATGTCTCTTTTTCCCTGCAGTGTGACACTTAAAAGTGGGAACTGAGGCCAAAGTGACAAGCATCTTCCTTATTCCTGGCTTTCACCAGGAGTTTATATAAACTTTTGAAGTATATATTTACATCACACAGTGCACAAAATGAAAAATAACTCAAAATACTCCATCTACCAGGTCTACATACTGCTAGACATTTCCATGGTTTTCCTATTATAGCTCTGTAAAGAAAAAAAAAAAGGAAAAATTCAATCCAGCATCACTGGTTGAACTTACTAATCTCAAAGGTTATTTCCAACCTAAATGATTCTACACTTCTGTCACACAGAAGCCATATAACCTTTTGCACTGTATCAGGATTTGGGGATCGTTTAAATGGATTTTGGTATACAACCTTATTACAGACAAATTAAGTTTAATTATTTTGCATGGTAGAATAGAACTGAAGTTCTTGAACACTGAAGATATTCAGGTATAAACAATCAAACAAAAAAATAAGTGAAGCCCCGAACTGTATCCAGAACAACTTTGCTGGTGTCCCCAGGTACAACTGTTATGTAGTGGAGCTATGTGTAACATGAAGGAAAGTAATTTCTGCAAACTTCTTCACGGTTTGAAGTCAACCCCTATTACTTAAGGCCAGCAGATCAGGTCCTTAAAATCCAGCCTTCAGGTCCTTTAAAAAAAAAAAAAAAAAAAGTCTTTAATTCTAGCAAAGGTGTCTGACTTTTTCAGAACAAGGATCTGCCTCTGCAGACTGTTGCCTGTGGTCATATTTCTGTGCCCTTCTGAACCCACAGGCAGGTACAGGATTTCCAGTTAGTGCATGGATCCTGATGCAAAGAGTACAGGTACCTTATAACATATGGTGGATTGTACATGATTCCATACTATTTTACAAGCTTTTAAACATACTTTCAGACTTCCATAGCTTTAACACATAGCATTTTAATAGTACATATTCACTAAAGAATTTCTGATGCCCAGACAGCACTCCTCCCAAACCCCAAAATCTCTCTGCTCTTCCATATGATAACGTTTTCAAAAATACTCTTAAGAGTATATTTCTGAGTGTGTGGTACCACAGTTCAATCCTTTCCCAGAAGGCAGCTGACCGGGGTTGGGAGGGGGCAGAGGGAAGCCGTGATCCCCTACCCCAGCTCCTTTCAGCTGCACTCTGTACACAAGCCCTTGTCCTTGACGCACTCCTGAAAACGACACATTCCTTGGAAAAATATCTCATCTCCCAGTAGCTAAGCAGGCAGAATGCTTAACTGCAGTGGCGTATCACGGGGCAAGGGCTACCACGCAGCTTGGACACGGATGTAAATCTTACACTGCTTTCTAATTAAAAGCACATAACTATTCACAGGGGTATCTAGGACCTGCCATGGTGCTGTCACACAGCAGGCAAGTTTAAGATGAATGATCTGAAACTCCTTTTTCAAGTGAGATTCATAGTGGGTCCTGCAGATTGTCGTGTAACTTTGCCACAGTGACTGGCCAAAGAATTACTGACCAATTTTAAGCCTGGAAAAGACATTAGATCATTCAGTCTGAACTCTTCTGTAGCACAATACATTAATTTTTACCCTGTTACTTTTGTACAGTGCCCAAGCTTGTGTCTGCCTACAGCACACATTCACGGTATCTTTGTCAAGCACTTCATTCCTTTTACCATACTTTATCGTTATATTTGCAGGTGACACACACTTGACCCCTTTTTTTTTTATTAGCACATTAAACCTTGATCAGTCTTTTAAAAATTTCTCCACTATTGCAAGCTCTATTTGCTTACTTGATTTATTAGTCAATAAATTGTAGCATCAAAAATCCCCTCAGTCAATTGTTTTAGGGCACTTGGGAGCAAGCTATACAGCCCTGTTGATTTAAAACTACTTTTTATTTGTAGATATTGTGCAGTATTTGTTGCACTGCAAAGAACAATAACTTCACACTAAATGAGCGCATCTGCTTCTCTCCAAGCAAAATCCAGAAGTAGTTCATAAATATCAGTATTAATAACCTTTCTATTTCCAGCTGGTAATAAGACAACACCACTCTCAGGATTTCCTTCATTTTGGTAAAGAGGAAGCAAAAGGCAGTTCATCAAGGCCAGCAGATGAGCTGGCATTTAACTGAAGACACTAACAGGGCTGTAACAGGGAATACTTAAGATGGAACAGCTTGAAAAGCCTAAAAGCTATGAAAACTCATTCAGTGTTCTGAAATATATGGACATAAAAAGATGCACTCTGAAAAGATGGCCCTGCTCACAAAAGCTTGCAATTCGAGTGTGTTACAATCATAATGCATTAGCAAGGGCAGCCCCTCTCCCAGCGCTTCAAATGATGATGTGCCACCATGTGCTTCCTGACAGAGGACTAGCCATTTCCAGAAGTGATGAGATGGGCAGACTTTATCTAATTAACATTTTTCTTTCTTAGTGTAACAAGAATAATAATAAAAGAATCTAAAATAATTCGCAATAGATATTTTTCTCATAGGGACTTTATATATTCATAAGATTTAGACACAGATTTTACTGGGGCATATTTTGCTTATTTTTGGGAGTAATAAACTTTAATTCCTCCAAAACATAAAAGGATTTAACAGCAAAGGTTCTGATTGTCAAAAGCCACTTATAACTACATGTAAGACTATATATTACACTAATCTATTTAACATGAAAATTATCAGCACACACACATATCCCTTTGCATAACAATCTCTTCATTCCTCTCTGCTCAGTGTACAGAGACATTAAACGCAGTCAGAAGGTTTCTAAAAATCCTTCTAGCCCCACGGTGCTCTTTCCCATCTATTCCCATCCATTTGTTCAAATGGCCTCAGGGCCACAAAATTCTCTCTGTAATTCAAGGAAGTAAATGTTGATTTACTGTGAAATATCTCCCGTGGCTCACTACCCTATAGCAACAGCAGCGTATTATTTATTCTGTTAAGTAAAACAAAGTTATTGCAAGATAGCAATAGAAAATTTACACTCTTTTCTTAAACATTTTTTTGTTATCCCTTGGTGCTCCACAGCTCCTGAACTTTCTTGCTGTTTAGCACATCAGGGCAAATGCCTGTTTACTCTAAGAGGCTCCACACCAGGTCTCTTCTGTTCTCATTCCTTGTCAAAACTGTTACTCAGCTAGTGATTTTCACTGCCTGCGAGCATTCCTCTGAACAAGTTATGCACAAAATTTCAACAATACACAATTTTTAAAACTTTTTATAAGTAGTGAAAATGAAAGCTAGTTCAAAATTTCCTGAACCTTCCAAACAAGTCACAAACTATTTGCAAGATCAAAAGCGTTACAGTGAAAATAATACAGTGCGTGTGGAAGCACAGAAGTGAGGAAGGAAGAGGAGTGCATAAGGAAGCTTAATAACTGTTATCACCAGCACAAGGGAAGCACAAAGTGAAATGATGCTATCAAACATAACCTTAAGGTACAAACACGAAGAGTGTTATGCCATGGAGATGAGCAAAACAGGAGGATGGCACCTCTGAGAGCAATAGCATAGAGATGGATCTGGGAGCAACGGGTGGATATATTAGCATTACCTTCCCATGGGATGCTACAGGAAAAAGATGCCCTAATGTTCCTCTGAGATGGTAGGTACCAGATTCAGCATTTTGAGGCCTGAAATTCTCCTCCAACCTGCTCGCTGGGCTTATGAAACATTACCATACCACCATCTGAGTATAATGAATACAGCAGTAGTTGTATCTACTTAATATGGTGTTTCGACAGCCTGTTACCGATCACCACTAATGTTATCAATGACAATGTTTTTAATAAAGTGGTATGAAATAAACTCAACGTATAAAAATAATTACAACAATAATAATACTAGCTCTGGCATAAACATAAGTTCATTTTTTTGAAAGGATTTTGACCCTGAAACAGATTGTTCCTTGTAAGAGGATTTGGGTAATATATTTAACCTGCTGTATTTGGAACTCTCTTTTTGCAAAGTGGATATCACAAAATGGTGGAATAATTTCTCTTGGAAGGGATATCTGGCAGTTATAGTCCAACCGCTCAAAGACACAGACCCATATTTGCCAGCAGCACCTTCATCCTATTATTTTATATTTAATTCTTGATCTGTGATGCTAAATTGATCTTGTCTCCACTGAAACTCTGAGGTTTCCAAAGCACTAAGTTGGAGGAACTCCTGACTTGCAAAAATGTTTAGCACTGACCCTAAGGCACCCATCCCTCTGCTGGGCTTTGAGCAGGAAACTCAGCGAGCTACATCTTGCCTTGCCATTGATACATGGATCCCTTTTTCTTAATTGCCACTCCTTCCTCAACTTTGGTTGGGAGCACTTACAAGGCTTAGAATCAGAACATGGGAAGCTGTTTAAATTACAAGGGTTTAACTAATGCTTTCTTTATGCATTTTCCTATTAATCTTTGTAACCCCCCACTCAAATGTTGTGACATTGCAGGTATTAGACAGCCTGACCTTTATAACTACCCATTATTGACCAAAATATAACATTAACGCAAAACCTTGTTCTTTCACAGAGGGGAAACCTGCATAGTTAATTGTGAAGAAATGATTCTGTTGGAATGACTGGCTGCAGGTGCTTGTTACAGAAAAGATATTAGAAAATACTAATTCTTTTTGAAAAGAGTTACAGAATTGTAATTTATGAAGGCAGCATTCTTTTAACTAGTTGTAATGATGAAGTATTGTGTTCACAGCTTGAATGATAAGATGCCTGAAGGAGCTCTTCCAATTACGAACAGATTATATGTGCAGCGTTAGGGCAATGCCACTTTATCTGGAGTGATAGAAGATCAAATAAAGGCTATCAGAGCCTTACAAATACAAAACACTGAGGCTTGCAGTGCTGAGGGCTGATGATTAATAAGAGGTCTAAGTTGGAATTTGTAATTGTGAGTCTCTAATATAACAACAAGAAAAACTGTAAACGTTGAAAGCAACTGTCATGCTTTAGGAATATCAAATTGCAGCTCAAACCTTGCTGTTTTAGGAGTGTTAAGTCGCAGCCCACTTTGCTGCTTTCACCTGTCTACTGACCCCCAGGGACTGTCACCTGGGGACTCGCCCAGGGACTCAGGAGCAGAGGCAAATGTCCCCCTCGCCTTCTGGCATACCTTTTCACCATGAGGGTGACCAAGCGCTGGCACAGGTTGCCCAGGGTAGCCATGGGGTCTCCATCCCTGAAGATACTCAAAAGCTGTCTGGACACAGTCCTGGGCAACTGGCTTTGGGTGGCCCTGTTTGAGCAGGGGCTTGGACAAGATGACCTCCAGTTCCCTCCCAGTCTGAACCATCCTGTGATACATCTTCTGATAACTGACTTCCACCACACTCCATCAGAGGGAATAAGGCAAAAGGCAAATCTTGTGACAAACCTGTCCTTCTAAAGAACCACAGATTTGCATTTGATCATACAGGAAAATCAGTTCACCTGTGCCATTCTGTTTCTAGCAGTATTGAAGTCCTGGAGTCCAAATTTGGATCAGTTGCTTTCCAGGAAGATATTTTTTTTAGTGTACTTATATTTACAAGATTGAAGTACTTCAGAGAAAAGAACCACATCTTTCTTAAGAACCGTAGTGTGTTTGCTGTCATGACATCACATCCCAAAAAAGATCTGCAGGTTTCAGCCTGAACGTTACCATTAGTGAATAACACGGTTGTGGCAGGAATAAGGAAATAACACTCCTACATGCAGTCTTGAAACGCTTTTTCAAACAAGGGGCAAACTTCCAGTTTTGGGAGGACTTCTGCGTTGTTTGCTTCCTTCTCTAGCTTCCCTGGTGGTTGCAGTCATGGTAGGAGATGGGGAAGGGCAGGACAACTCTCACCAAGTTTCTTTAACCAAAGGCAATTCCCCAAAGCCTGACAACCACCAGGGACGTTCACATCCAGACCTGAAAGAGGGGGTGCCTGCATGCTGATTGCACGTTGGTGATAGATATCTCTGCTGTAGCACTACTGCACAAGTATCAATAAAATGGACAACTTCGGGAGTTTCTTAATCTGATACATCAACAGCATCTTATCAACATCATCAGTTTGCAAAACCTACGTGCAAGCTGGGAAAGATGCAAAAACTTCAAAGTC
Source organism: Falco punctatus (assembly GCF_963210335.1). Classification (NCBI taxonomy): domain Eukaryota; kingdom Metazoa; phylum Chordata; class Aves; order Falconiformes; family Falconidae; genus Falco; species Falco punctatus. The sequence continues at coordinate 47,513,953 of NC_137587.1, forward strand.
AAAACTTAATCCACAGTCATACATGGTCAGCTGGTCTAGCATTGCTAAGCCTCTAAAAGTGCATAAAATCTAGGTCAGTGTGGTGGGTTGACCTTGGCTGGACACCAGGTGCCCACCAAGCCACTCTGTCACTCTCCTCCAGAGCAGAACAGGGAGGGGAAGAAAAGATGGAAAAAACTCATGGGTCAAGATAAAGGCAGTTTAGTAAAGCAAAAGCAAAGATCACATAGGATGCAAAAGAAAACAAAAGGCTTATTCTCTACTTCCCACCAGCAGGTGATGCTCGGCCACTTCCTGGGAAGCAGGGCTTCAGTATGTGCAGTGGTTGCTCCAGAAGACAAACATCTTAATAATGAATGCCCTCCTCACGCACCTTCCTCCTCCTTTCTCTTAGATGTTTTACCCGAGCAGACATCACATGGTATAGGATATCCCTTTGGTCATTTTGCGTCAGCTCTCCTGGCTGTGCCCCCTCCCATGGTCTTGCCCACCCCCAGCCCACTGCTGTGGGGCGATGTTGGACAGACACCCCGATGCTGTGCAGCGCTGCTCAGCAGCAGCCAAAGCACTGGTGTGTTATCAGCGCCTTTCCAGCCCCTGCTACAAGCCCAGCACTGTGAGGGCTGCTAGGGGAAAATCAGCTCCATCTCAGCCAGACCCGGTACCGCCAGCCACCTACAGCAGGTGAGAATTACTTTTCCTTCCCATACACATAGGCTCCAAAAACAGAAGCACACCTTTCAGACCTCACAATCTCCATAACATAGATGGTACTTTCAGACCTTGAAACTCTCTCAATAAATCCACTGCAATCCCTTTTATTCTGCCCCATCACCAAGGGCTAATAAGCCAGCAAATTTCAGATCCTGAAAGGTATTGACTAGCAAAAAATGGAGAGTCTGGGGCTCCTTTGAATCCAGCCAAGGTTATCCGTGGAGGAATACTAAAAAGAACAAACCACAAGCACTTTTAACCCCCCATTTATTTGGTATTGCTTTGAAATACCAAATACATCAAAAGGTATTTCTATTAATTACATGAATTAATTGATCTTTATTAAGTACTCACAGGTGGCATATTAAACAGGTCTAGAGGCTTTGCTCAGAAAATCAAGCTGATACAGTTTATGAGTGCTGTGCAGCAACTGCACATACTAGTGATTCAGAAAGCCAGGTACATAATTACTGGCAGTCATTGTCTGTAATTCCTACACGCATACAGCTCACAAACCCTTCCTGTCTAAATCTGTCCTTTCCTTGTGTGTTAATTTCTTAGGAGGCCTTGATATTTGAGCTTCATGAATTTTAAAATCAGTTCTGCACTGAGCTGTACAAGCTCTGCACAGCCTTTCCCTGCACTCTGCATGCCCTTAGTGAAGGGAGTTGCATTGCGCTGCAGTTTATGATCTTGGCGGAGTGTGAGTCAATGTATGCATGCTCAACTGTTCCCCTGTGCTTAATGAAGGTCATAAAAACCAGTGAGAGCTGTAATATGTTCTTATTTGCATATCCAGGTTGAAAAATCCTGTTCACTTGTGTGCCTTACTGGCTTGTTGTACAGCTAATCAGGAGTACTAGAAAGAGGAGTTATTTTATTGGTCCAAAACTTGTACAATGAGAACAAAAAATGATCCCTCAAGGCTTTTCTGTCCGACAATTAATCTTCCTATAAGATTGCACTGATAAATAAATAAGTCTCACAGAGCTACTGTTCAAGGTCTTCTCTGCCAGTTATCCGCTACCTAAGTCCTACAACTTCCTGAAGGTGAATGCTCAAGAATATGCATAATTCACACACTATCTTAGTTTATCAGTATCACCATCACCCAGCACAGTCCCTTCCTCCCCCTGAAAATCTTTTCAGAGTCAAGTCTCCAAGAGCAGAGATGAAGAAAAAATACCCAACATACCAACATCATAAAAATCCCAATGTCTTCTGTGCCCGGTGTAGTGTCCATATAGAATGCCAACAGAAACAGAATATATAGAAGATAGCAGGAGACAGTATTTGCATTTTTGTTGTTTGTTGGCTTTAAGTATCTCCCAGCACAAGCTCGGGGTTTAGCCTCAGTTACAGGCGGTGGTGTAGAAACCATCTGCGCTGCACAGAGGGACAAATAGGTAACAGTCAACGCCTACAGCAGGAAATTCAAATGCATGAAAGCTAGAAGGCACCCCAACAGTGTCTCTTGTAGTTGTGAACAAGTTAGGACAATGTGCTGTATTAAACCGTATGTTAGTAAAATTCTAAACCTGTCTTTCCAGAATGCCTTTGTCCACATGACTATAAAAGAGTCAGTGAACTTTTATAATACACCATTATTTTTACAAAGCTGTATCTTAGTGTTGATATCACTGTGGTGAGCACAGGCTTGGTTCTGTGCTTTACAACACAGATCACACCAAAACAGAACAAGTTTGAAAAAGTATCTAAGGTCAAAGCCTTGCAGCCACTTCCACCATAATTACAGATTTCATGAAGCGCGCGATGCAAAGATGGCAGCCTGCACAGCGCTTCTGGGCAGGAGCATACAGATATCGTACAACTGAAAACAAAACAAAACAAACTCTAGACCTCTTATTACATGGAGAACTGGACATTGAGGACAACACAAAGAGATTCAGCATGGGCTCTCATCCTTACCTGAACACAACTTCACATCATGTAACTCACTCAAAAGGGAGTTTGTTTTAAAAACTTTCAGACAGTACAAAAACTCAAGGGGAACAGGATGAAGTCCAGGGTAAAAGCCTGTCCCTGCCACAGCATCATCTCTTGGGCCAATATCAAAAGTGAACTGAGTACAAGGGCCAGGAACATCCCAAATAAGCTGAATTGAGATGAGCCATAGCTACAGTCAGAACTCTACCCAGCCAGTAGCTATGAGCCAGGCATCAAACCTTTTCAGACAGATACCACTCAGATTTACCACATAAACCAGAAGAAAATACTAGAGAAGTTGCACTCCAACCATAAATGAGAATGTCATGCCTGTTGTATGCTTTGTGAATAACTTCCCATAGTAAAACAAATAAATAGGAGAGAGACCAATTTACTAAGAATATAAATGCGTGACTACACTTAAATTAACATGCTTCCACTGGTGTCGGTGAAAGGACATCACTTGGGACTGGCTGAAAATATGAACTCCTGTAACCAATGCAGAAGTCGCTTCATTTCACATAGAGTGTGTGCCTTGTCTCATCCCACCCTGTGAAGCCAGTACCCCAGCGAAAGTGGAGCTGACCTGGAGCCAGGAGAAGGACAATTTCCATTGACCAGGACTGAACCTGAACCAAACCAAACAACACACAAGCTGCAGAGCAGGCCAGAAAGATCCTGCAACACTGCCGGTACAGGCAGCCTTCCCACTATGACTGATGGTAAAAGGAATGACACTGGAGAGCAACCAGCATATGTCCTGATGATATAAAGAGGGTCTGAACCATAGGACACAAAATAAATACATTCCTTACTGAATCCTTCTTGTTTCAATATAGCTGTAGTGGTAACATGACCTTACATGTCATGATGAGCAAGTAACATCAGCTCCTAGAATAATAATATGTCTAAGAAATGTGTGCATATAACAGTAGAGGCAGATAGAGTAGGCTTAAATGGAAATGTTTAACCTCTGAATAATGCATTGGAGAAATTCATACTGAAAGATGTGTAGGGAGATATGTACTGATGTTTTTTTTTATTTTAATGGGAGAAAACCTGGAGAAGATGTAGAAAAGAGCCACCACCATAACTCAAATATGAAAGCAAATATCTTATTTGAAGATACTCAAAGAATTCATTGGTTTTGTTCATCATAAAAGGAAAAACAAGAGGGGACGTTATAAACGTAAGCACTTTCATAGGGAGAACTGAAAAATGCTTTAATCTCACGAAGAAAGGCATGGTAAGAAGCAATGGTTGGACACTAAAACCAGGAAAATTATCTGGGGGAAAAAAACCCTCCTCTTTCCAGTTTTAAAGAACAATCATCACTGGAACAGACTACTCATCACTGGAATGTGTCTTTCACATATGAAGCAAGAAAGCTGAATGTCACATAGCTAAACCCAGGCTAGGACTTAACTAAATGGATCTGGAGGGTAGCTCACCCTGCCGCTCAACACAGAGCGCCTCATGCTGCAAGGGTGGGCATACTCATGAGGTGAAAATGCGAGCAGGAAGGGATGTTCTTCGTGAGGGAAAATGTCAGAATTGCTTTAGAAGCTAAATGAATCCTTTAGGGAAACAGCCCAAGAAGTGGGTTTGCTGACACGGTTACTTTGTGGTATTCCTCTAAAAATTTGTAGTGTGCTCCAATTTGGAAGAACGTGGAAATTGTTAAAGAAGGACACACAGAATCCGATACACTTAGACAAAAAATAAGAGTATAACGGAGATGCACAGAAAGCCTCTTCCAAAATCAGGCCTCTTGCTGGCAAGGTGCTACCAGAATGTGCTGGGCTGGGTGAGTTCCACCACCAGCAGGATGGGACTTTTTGTACGAGGAATGTCAGGAGCAGGTGGGGATGGGGTCTGGGGGAGGAGTTTATGAACAGCTCTTAACCAGCACTAACGTACTAGTACAACCACGTGGCTCCTGGTAGGGATGTAAGACAGGAAGGTGGCACCTCTGCCCTGAGGCTGCTGTCCTACAGGGACCTTGCCTGTGGCGGGGCTCTTCAGCCCTTGAGGAGCCAAGGCTGCCCAAAGGCAAGCGTGAACCCTCACACCCTGTGTGATTCAAATTCTGTGCAGGCTCTTTGAAACTTCACACAAATTTATCTAAGGACTTCATGCCAAACTGGAAGAGCCAAGGTAAAAAAGGTTATGGTTTGGTCCATAGCTGTGAATATTCATTTTCACACCACCCTTCTCTTAGCATCCTAGTCTCACCCCTGCTTTAGGGTAAAATGACGAGATTGCAACCAAGTGCTCGAAGGTTAAAGAACAGGCAGGCAATCCAGTAACTAACTAAAAAAAAAAAAAAAGGTTTGTAAGCATGTGCATAAAGAAATATTAACGGTTACCATAAATGCTACAGATATGCAAGCAGATGCAGATAAGGGACAAAAAGAAAAAATGGCAAGTTTCCAAAGATAAACTCAGATATAACAGTGTTATTTCATATGGTTCTGTCTCCCTGATAAATCCACAGGGGGTGCGGATTAATTTTCAAAGCCCTGCTTGAGGATTTAGCTATGTGATTCCTTTTAACACTACAGCTAAATCCCTGCCCGCTATTCCAAAAATCTCATGCCAGAAGTAAGCAGGGAGTGACAAAACAGTTGCAAGATACAGTCAAGGGGCAGAGAAAGATGTGAGTTACCAAATGCTATCTGTAAGTAAGGACTGAAAATGGAACTGAATTGCGAAAATATAAGCAGCAAACAGGAAAGGATTGTTAAAGACGTTACACTAATAATGGACTTTGTAGAAATATTACGTTAAGATCAGTGAGAGCCCACCAAGAAAACTAGGGGAAGATAATTTAGGACAGAGAATTGTTTGTATTTGGTTTACAAAGTCTTTTTCTGCAGTTTTTCTGTTCCTGAGAACGTCAGGTGTGTAACTTGCTCGGTCCTTCTGCCACGCGGAGGCTGGTGCGGTGCCGAGGAGGCAACACCCGCAGCGCCCCGGCACAAGCATTACTGCTTGTTTGGGGCAGGCACTAATCTGAGTTCATAAATCAAGCACTAATGAAGAGAATGAAATAGCACGCTTCTGAGCCACCAGCCTGGGTCACCAGGGCTGTGCCAGGCACATGCCGCTGTTAAAGTGATTAAATATCCTTTAATGACCTTAAAAGTGTCACTCATGTAGCCTGCATGAAGCTGAAGGCAGACCTGCAGGGTCAAAGGCATTGACCAGCAGCCCTTCTGCTAATCTCAGATTGCACTAATACTCCTTAAATTAAGGCAGACCAGACTTGAAAATAAAATTGTCATATTCTCTCTCTCTCTCTCTCTCTCTTTTTTGTTAAATTACAGGTGGAGTGACAGTGTTGTTTTCTTGACAGGTATCATTACCCTTACCACAAAAGTTCAAGAGCCAACAATGTCATCTTGTTCTTCAATTTAAAATACTATTAGAAATATTTTGTTCCCAAAATGTAAGAAAATCAGAGTTCACAGTAATCACATTTCAACTTTGTTTAAAGTATTTCAGTCGTCTGAAATTAGCATTTCTATTAATTAATTACCAATTTCTTTCTATTTAATTTTCAGCAAATAAGAAAGAAGTCTCCTTTAAAAATACTAAAAAAAAATTGCTCCAAGTCTTCATTTTCTAAAAATGCATTCTTCACTGAAACAAATGAGATTTTGTGATGTCATCTAGACTGTAATGTCACAAGAAGAATTAGCAAAGAGTGATACTGGAGAGGTGAATGTAAGAATGATGAGAAAAATTTAATTAGACTTGAAAAAGTTAATGAGAAGTTGTGTATAATACATGAAAAAAGCAGCAAAGATTTCAATAAGTATAAGAGGCATTTCATCAAAGATTTTGCTGCTGACTAATTATAAAAGTAATTAAAATGGTGTTTGTACAAAGCCCCTGTCTGGAGGAGAGAACAATAGGATACATTGAGGGATAAATGGATAAGAGTTTAAAGCAGAGACATTAATTAGAAAGTGAGAGTAAAGGATCCCCCCATTCTAACGGATTCTAGTTAATTGCTGCACCATCTTAAACCAAGCTTTTGCACTAGGAAGAAATGTTCAGCTCTACTTACATTGCTGAGGTTAATCTATTATAAGTTACTCTCTGAAATAACTGCAGCTACAGGAAGAAAATGAAGAAAAAGAAAACCAGATCGCACTAAACAGCCAAAATATATCTACTCCCTGTCAGAAACAAATGAAACTTTGAGGAAGAAAAAAAGATAAATTTGGAAGAGTTGCTAGACCACTGGGAGGATGTCAAGGAGCTGACAGGTGGCCATGACACCTATAGCTATTGCTATTCTGCTTGAGGCCAGCCAGCTGGGTTGTTCAGCACAGCCACAGCCCTCGGTGACACTCTCATCCCTGCAAGGTGACCATGCCATGAGCTGCTCTGGGCTCTGCCAGGACAGAGTTCCATCTCTCCTCTCTTTTCAGCACCTTGTTGGAGCAGTTTTGACTCCCAGTTTCTCTTGGGTCACATCCTCAGCTGAAGAAACTCCAGGAGCACAGAAGGCTAAGCCTTCACCTGCACCTTGAACTTGGAAGTCACTGTGTGTACTATACAGCATGGGCGTAACGTGTCCCCGACTACCACAGAAAGATGGTGCTCCTCAGAAGTCATAGACGTTTCTGATGATGCCCTTTTGCACAGGGCAAAGAATCAGTTCATGAAACACAGAGGTGGCACTTCTGCAGCAGCATGGAGAAAGGTTGCATGAAAGAGTCTTTTCCCTCCTGAATGTCAGGATGCAGGAAAGGGAAACGCACACGCTGAGAATGCCTTTATCTAACACACCATGGCTCTGTGGCTCACGCAAAACGCGGTGAGAGCACAGGGTCAGAGGGGAGCCAGCCCCCGTCCTGCTTTGCCAGGAGGCAGAGGGGCAAGAGAACTCAATCACACGTGGTAATTGCAGAGAGAACATACCTCCCTTTGCCCTGAGAAGGTCCTTAAAGTTTTCCCAAAGGTAAAACCATATTTAAGCGAACATAACACATGTAATAACGTCTACAGAAAACCAAATATTCAATGTGCCATACAAAGTGGAAATGCATGCCTCTTTAAAACCAAAACCTATTCATCTGTTCAGAGGTAGTCACTTCACAGCCCTAAACCCCCCAAAAGAATGATAATTTAAATTGCTTTTAATACATGAAACCATTGGAAGTTAGAAAGATTGCTTTAGCAGAGGAAGGGCGGTGAAGATGCCTCCTGCAAGGCTGTGAGCTCTGGTGTCTGCTGGGGAAGCAAATGGGGATGGATTTGGGATCATCAGGTGGTGGGTGGGACAGAGCATGCAGGATGGCAGAAAGAATATGGACCTCAAGCAATCAGACTGGTCAGGGTTGTTTGCATTATCCAAACAGAAAGATCCATGTTTTATTCTAATTAAAATTAAAAAAAAAAAAGTTTTTTCCTTGAAGGGAAAATTCATTCAAAAATATTGTAAGTTAAAGGGAAGAATTATTGCCAGATGACAGTAGCAGGAGAAATTAGCAGTAGATGAAACACATTTATGCTGAGGTATGCTACAGAGAGCAATTTTCTGTAGCTGGATTGTCGTATTTCAAATGTCTGAAAAATGAGTCTAGTGAAGCAAGAGAAAATTGAGGACATAAACACGGAGTTTCCCCACGGCGTTCTGCGGTGTTTAAGCCCAGCTCACTGGAGAGTGACTCACTACCCGCCCTGTGCCACAGCGAGCTGCTCAGTCAGCCAAACCCACCGCCAACGCAAACTCACGTGTCTTTATGGGACGGCGATAAGGTGGAGCAGCTAAAGGCCCGACATTCCGGGTTTATTGGGAAAGGAATGCCGGTACCTCCTACCTGTTAATATACTGCCGTGTCATTCTTACCAGAGCAGAAAGAGAATACACATTTCTCCAGCAAAATATATGAAAGAAAAACAAAAAGAGCAGAATCAACATTGCTTCTGTGAAAATGCTTAAAAGCATAAAAACATTTTCTCTCTGTCAAAAGCTGAAAGCCTTCAGCTGTTTGGATGAAAGATACTAGTAAAACCATGTTATTTACCTAACAATCAAATGACCTTCCTGAATGAATTGACCTTCGTTGCTTGCTTTGTCGTTAAAAACTTGGAATATGTATCACAGATCAAAGAAACGCTTCAGCTTAGCCCTGCCCGCGCCGTCCCTGACCCTGCCTCTTGCCTCTCCCCACCAACCTGGAGTAAGCACGGCTCCTCACCTGCTGCCGAGCCAGGGAGCAAAAGGCATTGTTCAAAGGGCCAGGAAGAAAGAAGAGAGGACCACAAACCACAGATGATGTTTCCCTGGTGCTTTCCCGGGCACCTTCCACACCCCCCAAAGGCACCATCCCTTGGAGGTCCCTTTGCAAGCAATGGGCTGGGTTCTCTTCACTTTGAGTGTAATGGAAACAAACGTGGGGCCAGTTAACAATGGTCTGGGAAGTATGGCTTTGCCTGCAAGGCTGACAACTGCAGGTCAATCTGTAGACATGGGTCAACGGGGCTCCAAAATTCATTGCAGGTGTAACTAGAGCAGTCAATATCAGAATAAGCCCTGGGGTTTCATTCCACCCAACAGTTCTTTGAATGCACCTGCCTCCCCATACGCATCTTCTGTGTACATTGCTCTCAGTACCCACTTTTTAATGTTACCTCTTTTCCCAGCTCCTCTGACTGTACAACACCTCACCCAAGGGGACCCAGCTGGTCTCAAATCCATAAGCATTGCCATGACGTCACAATGAAGATACCATCCAAGATGCAAGAATGGCACATGCCTGACCTGCTCCTCTGCTACCACATCACGCTGTCAGGAGCGCTTCCACCTTCTCAGTCTCTTTAAGATCTCCATAGCTCTTCCCAGCTCATGTGGGTGATGGGCATGCTCTCTTCAGTGTGGGATATTTAGACTGTAGTGACCTCCTCTCCTATGTTGGGGGGGGGGGGGGGGGGGGGGGGGCGGGGGCGGAACTATATCTGAATCTGAACTAAACTTTGCCTCAAACTTCTGAATTCCTGTGTGAAAACACAGTTCTAGCCTTTATTTCCTAGCACTAGAGAATTCCATAATACACCGCAGTCATACATAAAGTCATGAAAAAGGAAACAGCTTCCCACTGCAACCGAAATGCCTTGAGGTGGCACATATTCTAAACACAGAAAAAATGACAGCATGATTTTATTTTTTCTTTTTTATCTTCTAAACGTCCCTGACATCTTACAGGGATTTATTTATTAATGTCTATTATGAGCACACAGATAATACACAAGCACAGCATTCTTCCATATTTTACAAAACAAGGAAAAAATAGTCATTGCAGAAGCAGCTGCCATTAATTCTGCTTAAAGGGGAAACCAAAATGTTTGACAGCTTTAGTAAGTAAGAAAATGACAATCTGTACAGTAGTAAAGGTATGTAGTGCCTACTGCCAAATTGTCATCCTCTTTTTTCAGATCAGGAATACTCTTTTTTTTTTTTTTTTTTTTTTTCCTGATAAGATGATAATGGGAAAAAACTTAACTTCCTAATTTTGTTCAATCACTTTGACACCTTTCCACTAGTTTCTAGAACTTGTCAGGCTCCTGCTTTTTCTCATGTAAGCAGCCCCACTACTTCACAGGGTATGGATTTACACTGGAAACCAGCAGTTCAGGGGTCACTTTTCATCTGATGCTCTGCTGCATGAGCCTAAGCGTATCGCTTTGTATCTTGTTACATTTCCATTATTTCCCAGAGTTTCACCTTGAGCACAAGTATGAAATTTATGATGGTAAAGCAGAAAAGATACCAGTAATTGTTAGAGCAGAGACTGCCTCTCTACCAGTATTTCTCTCTTTCTGGCTCATGCACTGGTCTTGTTCTTTCTCCCTGATGTCACTCAGTGTTTTCTCCTTTGCAGGACAGAGTCCCAGCAGATGTCCAAGCAGCACCACAGCCATGGGGCTTTCTCCCCAAGGTTTTTGTTCCAGGTATGTCTGAGCACCCAGATGCTCAGAGCTTGGATGAGGAGCAGGAGCTCTGAGCTCCAGAAAAAAGGTGCTTATTCATTTCACCTACATCCAGAAACTACTGGTGGTCCTTAAGTATAAGTGGCCTGCTGCTGCTCTCTAAAGTGTGGCTGCTTCACAGCTACCTGACTTAAGTTTTTGGTGGAAAACAGGTGAGGAATCTTAGATGGAGATGCTGAGCAAGATGACGAAAGGGAGGAAGCTGATAGACCTGGTGATGCCAGAGGGAAGATGGAGGCATGCAACCATTGGCAAGGAAGCTGGGCTGTGCTGGGGATAATGAGGAGTGTCTGCAAGCAGGGAAGTCAGGGAGCTTTCTTAAACCAGCAAGAGACAACAACGGGAAGGAAAGAGGAAGATAGTGAGTGGCTGGAGCAGGGGAGCATGAAATAGGAAAGAAAACACAGAGCTGTTCAAAAGCAAAGGAGAAGCTGGAAGGGGAAGTGGAGAGAAACAGGGCAAATAGGAGACCAGGTTACCACCACTAATGCTATCGCCTAACCCAAAGCAGTGAAGCCTGGGAGCAATAGAAAGCTGCTGAAGATCAGTGCTTGATGAAAGGCCTGTGTGACAGCTGGGACCTGGGCATTGCTGCGCACAGCTCTGGTGGAGAGGGGAAGAGAAGGAAGAGCAGCAGGGAGAGGGGAACGATGGCAGACATGGTGGCGAGGATAAGCGTGGTAAGAGTATTGAATGTGAAAACTAGACAGATCTCAGTGATTGGGGAGAACAGGAAAATTTAAGTAGGCAGAAGGGATGTGTAGAGCTGCTGGGGACCATCGAAAGGGAAGGACACAGCCAGGCTGAGAAGATGTGCGCTAAATTTGTGGAGAAAGGGAAGGGAGCAGACAGGCTTTGGGTGAAGGAAAGAATAACGTTGACTTGATGATATCACCTTCCTGCAAAATACATCAATAAACATGCTCCCCTGCTCTGGTTTTAGGAAGCACATGTATCTTGAGATCAGGCAGCTGAGGTCAGTCTCCATTGGGCTCAAGCTTGACTAGTTTATGAGACACATCTCTGATGTGGCTGCCTACGGTGGTGAGGCTGAACTTTATGACTCAGCAAGTCTTTTTCTGATCCTACTCCCAATCCTATTCCCCTACCCTTTTGAACATTTCCCAGCTATACACTTGATTGTCACATCTTCACGAACACACTTTGAACTCTCCAGGACTAGGCTTCTTTTGTGCTTCTGGGGTTATTTTCTCTCCTTTCAGCACGTTCAAACTAAACATGAAAAATTAACTGAGATGAGAAAATTATGCCGAAACTGACTTCAAAAGACCTCTGTTTCATAAGAAAACTAGAATTAAAGTTCTCTTACCATTTGTTTTTAGTAGATAGGCATTAGTACTGGGCAGAATGCCAGAATTACTGAGGTGTTTTGAAACAGTAAAACCTTTTCCATTTCATGTAAATCACATTTTTCACATCTAAATTTTATGTCTTAGAAATCACTGGCAGACATTAAATCATTTTAGGCACCGCAATTAAAAACAGATTAATACTCAAGACGGGTTTCCTATCAATAAGCAACAAACTAAGAGAACACCGTAAGGACCAGAATAAAAATACAGTTGCAGGATGCAAAGGAAAGTATTTAAATACATCTTCTTTCGAAGGGTTGCTACTTCTGCATGCAACTGTACAGCTCCTTGGATAGATTGGAGTATTCAAATGAGCTGCATGGAAGACAAAATGAAGCTCAATTGCTTATTATTCACTCTAAGAGATTAATTAACAACCAAAATAGAATCATAGGAGGGGTTGGGTTGGAAGGGACCTTTAAAGGCCATCTAGTCCAATCCTCTGCAATGAGCAGGGACATCTTCTGATAGACCAAGTTGCTCAGAGCCCCATTCAGTCTGACCTTGAATGTTGCCAGGGATGGGGCACCCACAGCTGCTCTGGGCAGCCTGGGCCAGCGCCTCGCCACCCTCATAGTGAAGTATTTCTTCCTGACATCTGATTTAAATCTACCTTCTTTTAGTTTAACACCATTACCCCTTTCCTATTGCTACAATCCCTGCTAAAGTCTGTCCTTATTTTCCTTACAAGCCCCCTTTGGGCACTGGCAGGTGCTGTCAGGTCCCCCCTCAGCCTTCTCTTCTCCAGGCTGAACAGCCCCAGCTCTCCCAGCCTGTCTCCACAGCAGAGGGGCTCCAGCCCCCTGAGCATCCTCGTGGCCTCCTCTGGGCTCACCCCAGCAGGTCCATGTCCCCCTTATGCTGGAGGCCCCAGAGCAGGACACAGCGCTGCAGGGTGGGGTGCCTCGCCAGAGCAGAGCAGAGGGGCAGAGCCCCCTCCCCTGACCTGCTGGCCACGCTGCTGGTGCTGCAGCCCAGTTCAAGCATTGCTTTTTGATTCCAATCTCCAGAAGAAAATATAGGAGTCTGGTCTGTACTGTAGCATACACACATCAATAATAAAGTGATAGACAACAGGCATTCTTGATTCAGTACCACTGTGGATACATAAACTTTATTATTTATAACCCACCAAAACACTTGCTGAAAACAGCTAAGCCACGTTCCTTAACAAAAAAAAAAATACTTTGAATAACTGAGTTATAGGTCCCTTTGCATCTGTGTTTAAGTACCAGTAACATAAGGTGGGGTCTCAGCCATTCTGACAAACACTGAAGTTACTGCAGTACATAAATAATATCTAACTTTCTGAGAATAACAGCAGCAAAAGCAGTGTACAAGAAAGTCTGACTTATTAATCTAATAGCTCATGCCTGCTTTTCAGTTTATCAGTCTTAGAAATATTAGCAATTTATTCCAACGATCACCAAGAAAAGCATTTCTGCCTTTGCCCTGCTCCACCTGTAGGCTAAAGTTAATTAATGCAACATAGCAAGAAAACGATCAGGCTTTCTCTGCACCAGCTATGCATTTTCCCAGCTCAGACAGGGATTCAAAGACCGCTCACAAATGTCCACAGGCCAATCTGAGGTGGAGGAAAGGATGAAGCTGTCAAAGGTGAAAGATGAGTTGTGCTTAGTTCAAGAGAAGTCAAAATGAGAAGAGCTGAGCAATATGCAGGTGGTGGATGTCAGCAGGGAAATGCTGGATAGCTGTTCTCAGTGAAACCACGCTGAAGTGGTAAAAAGCCACCACTGAGCTCGTTAACTTTTTCCTGAACTGAGCCCCACCTTTCAGAACTGTTGCTCTCTTGCTCACACCATTTTACCTAACACCACAGTGGATCAGCCCGGTGGGCTCCCCAGTCCCTCAAACCCTCAAAATCCCAGACTGGTGGGGGCTGGAAGGACCTCTGGAGACCACCCAGCCCACCCCCCTGCTCAAGCAGGGTCTCCCAGAGCGGGCTGCAGAGCCACGTCCAGGTGGGTTTGGATGTCTCCAGAGCAGGAGACCCCACCGCCTCTCTGGGCAGCCCGTCCCAGCGCTCCGGCACCCTCACGGTAAAGACGTTTCTCCTCACGTTCAGGTGGAACTCCCTGTGTTGCAGCGTGTGCCCGTTGCCCCTTGTCCTGTCGCTGTGCACCGCTGAAAAGAGCCTGGCCCCGTCCTCTTGGCACCCGCCCTTAAGGTATTTGTAGGCGTTGATAAGATCCCTCTCAGCCTTCTCCAGGCTGAACAGCCCCAGATCCCTCAGCCTGTCCTCATCAGGGAGATGCTCCCGTCCCCTTACCACCTTCATCCTCAGTCCCATGCTTTGCACGACACTGCCTGAAACCCCCCATTGGCTTTATAAAAGAAGTACCAGGGTTTTCAGATGTTTCTGCACTGTTCTCTTCTTTTAACCAAAAATAGGAGCACTAGCCTACTCCTAAGCACAGGACACTGATTGACTGCTCTCAGATAACACCTACACAGGAACTGGAAAAGGAGGTGCAAGAAACATTTTGGCAGCCAAGGTGATGAGGCCAGACTCTCTCCCAAGACACCCCACAAAAGTCATGATTCACAGTGTGCAAATGCATGGATCACATCCCATCTTATCAGCCAATGCAAGCTATCTCCAAATCCCTCTCTAGAAGATGACAAGTGATGGCAAGAGTTAATACCACAGGTGTTAATAGTTAATATCACAGGCAGAACTATGCTATACTGCCCATCACTGCTAAAGAGTCACAATAAGGATCACAAAACAACACGGGCATCACAGATGCATCACTTCAGTGGCATATGTATGGCACATTCCACTTCTTCCCTTGACCGTACTGAGTTGGAAAAACGCAGAGCTACTTACTTATCTTTGGAGTTCAATTTTTCCTTGCATTCCTTCTTTTCAGAGCCTGTCTAAAATTGTGGTGGGTTGACCTTGGCTGGATGCCTGGTGCCCACCAAGCTACTCTGTCACTCCCCTCCTCAGCAGAACAGAACAGAGGGGCAGAAAATAAAGTGGAAAAAACTTATAGGTCAAGATAAAGGCAGTTTAATGAAGCGATAGCAAAAGTCACGTGCGCAGGAGCAAAGGAAAACAGAAGATGCAATTCTCCCCTTCCCGCCAGCAGGCAACGTCTGGCCACCTACAGGGAAGCAGGGCTGCAGCGTGCATAGCAGCTGCTCCAGAAGATAAATTCTGTAAATAACGAATGCCCCCCATCCTCCTCCTTTCTCTTAGATGTTTTACCCGAGCAGACATCACATGGTATAGGATATCCCTTTGGTCATTTTGCATCAGCTCTCCTGGCTGTGCCCCCTCCCATGGTCTTGCCCACCCCCAGCCCACTGCTGCGGGGCGATGTTGGACAGACACCCCGATGCTGTGCAGCGCTGCTCAGCAGCAGCCAAAGCACTGGTGTGTTATCAGCGCCTTTCCAGCCCCTGCTACAAGCCCAGCACTGTGAGGGCTGCTAGGGGGCTCTGCCAGACACAACACACAAATACATGTGGAAAGATTGATCTAGGCAATCTTTATTCCCCTCAGAGATGTTAGATTCAAATTCTGCTCTTATTTACATTGCATGAAATCCCAACAAACTCCAACAGGAAGATAATTTCTTCTCTAGATTTTCAATGAAGAACTCCAGGGAGTTTAAATTTTTTTAACTTGACAACATCCTTCGAAAATACGAGTCTATCACTGCACCATAGTTCTGCCTCTACCACACCAGCCTTGGTTAGCAGCTGACATTACCAGCTCTGCTTCCACCAGATCTATAACAATGCCAAATTCTGAATTCATATTGAGTTGCCTGCCTGTAACCTAGAGAGGAGCATGGCACAGAGTTGTTTAAAGATAATTGTGGGAATGATTTGATATGACCGCAGATCCAGCATGAGTCTTTCCTCTGGTCAAGAATGAAGTTTAAATCAATCTTTTTTCCTACACAAGAAAGTTTGACCAATTTCTCCCCCAGCTGGAAAAGGTAGAATAGCACCTGCAACAGTGACATCAGAAAATTTAGATACTGCATTTCCTAATTAAACTAGTGACTGGGTTGTAATGACTAAAAGATGTTTGTTTTAAAAATAAATATATAAAAAAAAAGGCACCTGAACTTTTTGAGCCCAAAAATCCCCTATTATTTCCTTGTGGATAGTTCCAGGGGAAAAAAATAAAACAAATAAAAACAAAACAAAACAAACAAAAAAAAAACCAAAACAAACAAAACCCCCAGAAACAACAACAACGAAACAAACAAACAAAAAACGCTATTACAAGGAACAAAATAGTGCAGTTTAAATACTGGCGCAGGCAACTCCTCTCCTGGCCAAATGTCTTCCCTGTGCATCCCTATGGATATTTCCCAACAACAGAAACCCCACACCACTATTCCTTCACAGGGGTCTGTAACACTACAAGCAAGTAAATCACCGCCACAGCACTGTTGCTTCTGGCACAAAAAATACCCTCCCTCCCTCTCTCCTTTATTTTTCTTCCCAAACAGACCTGGCAAGATTATCTGAAGGTATACCATCTGGTAAATCCCTGAAACATTGTTTTTACCTTCTGTGTTTCAGATTTCACTCCTCCTAACCTTCCAGGTGTTTTCTAGAAGTTGTGTCACCTTCCCTTCGACTAATTCAATGCAAATTAACATGTAGATGCTGTTCTAGTTTATTTCTTTTCAAAACAGTTATCAGCCAAATCAAAGCAGACCTCTTACTTAGATGAACAAACGTAACGTTTCATCTTTCAGAAGATAGCATATTATATAATTCAATATTAATGAACTTTAATACATGCAGAGTTTTACAGGGTTTTCTATTTGGTAACTGCATTTGGTTTATGGAACCTCCCCGAAAAATAAAACTTCCAAATTAAAGAAAGCTTTAATAGAATTTATAACTGGAACTCAATTATGGCAAGCTATTTTTTATGCTTTGCAGACTAAGCTGACACTTTGCTGCCATTGGTTTATAAAAATAAATCATAAACTCTACAGAAATAATTATAATATATGCAATTACAATCCTCCAGACAGCAGTAAAGAAAAATATAGCAAGAAACAGAATTGTAATTATGGTTGGGTTTTTTTCTGTCCCCAAGCCCCAGATATTGCATTCCTTCCACTTTTATCTCCATTTTAACAGCTGAGAGTTGCTCATCACAGTCGAAACACATATTGGCGCTCATGACAATCAGAAGACTTATCCAGTAGACCTTTAGGCACTGGCACGGTTTAACCATGAGTGTAGTGAATTCATCATCAATTCGAGCTCTTAGATTGAGCTTAGACATCTTTTGTAAGAGATGCACAAAGAATGGCTTTCATGAATGTGCTGCATTAAGGAATCATCCCCAGTCCACAGAACAAGGTTCATGTATTTACCTTCTGTGTTGGCCAACTTTGACCAACTCCTTTAGCTTTCAAACCTAAAGACCACCTAGCTGGTTTGAGTCACCCCCCACCCACACCTCCTCCAACTACTGTGCCACCATCCACATATGTGAATCTCCTCCTATGCTTTAGTGTTTGAGAGATGGTCTAGATAACCACATAGCGGCAGAGGAAGTGGAAAGGAATTTTTCTGGGCATCAACTACCTGGCTTGAAGGTTTTGGCCTTTGTCTTCACCCATGGCCACTTTTACTATAAGAAGGCTCCATATACAGCTGACTGCCCAGGGTTTCTCTAAAGAGGTTTATGTAGAAAATCCAAGGACTGAAGAAGTTGTTGTCCTGAGTGGAATTAGCATGTGAAATGAAGTTTTGGAAGAAATCTGTGGAGATCAGCTCCATCCATCCACATCCTTGTCAAGATATTTGTACCTTCTTCCTTAAAATTAAGTTCTAAAGTGTTCCCTAATAACTATGAGGTTACATCTAGTTCATAAAGGCTTCTTCACTTTCATAAAAATTCCATAAATCATGACACCTAATAAACATTTAATTTAATTTTACTTTTTGCCTGGGATCCTGGGGCTGTTCCTTATTTTCATATCACTTACCACTAATCACAAAGGTGGCAAATACGCACATGCACACACACAAATTCCACGGACAAATGAAGAAAATTACATGTCTTATACCATCCTGCTCATCCCAGCATGGTATCCAGTGATGAATTCCCACATATCTGAGCCAGTCTTACAGATCACATAAGGCACAAATTAAAACAAAGGTGATTCAAGACATGTATTATTTGTGGTCGAAGAATAGCAAGCCAAATACCCCATTGATTGGGCAATGTATTTAAAAGGAGCCTTCAAATCCATGAAACCCTCAAACTCCCCGCTTAATCAGACAGCTGACCTGATGAGATGGCTATGCTGCCTGCATAACCACTGAGTTTTCAGGGAGTCTGTTTTCACTGTTGTTTTTAAACAATGCTCAGCCAGGCTCACAAAAACATAACTGCATAAATAATCAGCTTCCTAATTAAACAACTGCCCAGAAAGACTACAGCAAAATTACAGCAAGTGCCTTCAGCACTCCTGAGAAAGACTGTAGGACACTGGACGAGGGGGCTTCAGCAGATGGAAGTGCTGGAGCCCAGGACTGAAATACCCTCACACCAGATGCCCTCCTGAGGAAGCATGGAAGCTCAGGTGTCCCTCCCTATGTGAAAGGAAGGCATCTGTGCTCAGGCATGCAGTCCCCAAAGTGCAGCTCAGCTCCTGCGCCTGGATGATCTGCAAACTAGGTGAATCACCTCACTCCCTGAAGCCGGTCCCTACCTATCGCATCACGAAGGACCTGACCCCCACCAAACAAGTCAATGGGTAAAACTGAGTCTTCCTGCTCAGGTGAAACCCACCAGATGTCAGTGTCCATCCTCCCTGCCCCACCTTGGCCACAAAAATGAGCTGGGGTCAGGAAGCCCCTTCTGCTGTTAGGCACCTTTGGGGGGCTGAGGTGAGGCCAAGCCCAGGTTTGGCTCTCAAGATTATTTCCTTTTTTTATTTTTTATTTTCCAAATCCTTAAAACCTCTTCCAGCAGCTCTGGCCCCATGTAGGGGACATCTAGCTGGGAACAGCAGATGGCTGTGACACACCAAGCTACAGCTCCTGCCAGCACTGCTACATCTCCCTCCTCTGCAGAGGTACATTTTCCCAGAGCCAGACACCAGTTTTGTTTTCACGCTTAAGTCAAACCGTAAACCAAGTAACCCCGCAGCCATTGCACGCAGCAGTGCTGCAGTCTTAGGAGCATTGGAGATGCAAACCAAGGGCAAGGCTGCAATGGAAAAACCACAGCTTCCCAGAGGTGACTGCCTTTACCCTTCCTTATTACTGCGTTGGCTCCACACCACCTCAGGCACCCAAAGCCCTTCACAGCTGCAAAAAGAAAAGCCTCTGGCAGCAAAAAATAAACAAACCAAAAGCTTTCCCCTGGAGGTAATCTCAGCAGAAAATTCCCTGGTATCACTCTTGGTCACTCCTTATGTCAGTGCTTCTGCTTTCATGTGTTGCTCATCACTATTTTGGAGTAAGGTGCTGCTGGGCAGCATCTTCCTTTCCCAGTCTTACTCTTCACAGAGAACTCATACACTCATTACAGTCACCTTGCTGCTGTTCAGGTGACAATAGAAATGGTGCAGCAACCAGCCTCACCAGCTGTGCCAACAAACAGCAAGCACAGTATGTCTGCAGGTCCCATAGCATCCTCAAGTCTACTGCTCTTCTGTAAAGAACAGAGGCAAGTCTATAAAAACTCAGCTAACGACTATTCGATTATCCCTACAGATCATCACTTCTGTGTTCTTCGTCAATATGTCTTCTACAGTATGTCAGCGCTGAGAACCAAGCATAATAGTCAACAGATCTTACATCTGGAAAAAATATCTCCCTTCGATTATTGATGCTAGCAACAGGGTGGGAGAAGATGAGATGCTGTAGCCATACAACTGCATTATAGTCTCCGATATTTAGTAACTGCATTTTACTGTGAGGAAATATTCAACCATCTTAGACTGAAACTTTGCCAACATACATACTCTAAGCCCTCTAGCAAGTGAAGGTTTTTTCTGTACATCCCACAGCATCAAGAAATTCAGGTCAGAAGGAATCTAGAGAGGTCTCTGGTTCAGCTTTCAAAGCAAATCCAACTCTGAAGTTGGATCTAATTTGAAAAGTAGGCCAGGTTGCTCAGGCACTGGTCCAGTTGAGTTTTGATCTCTGAGGCTGAAGGCCAAACGTTATCTCTGAGCCCCTATTTAAGCCTGTCCACTATCATGGTAGATTTTATTCTTCTAATATCTAATTAGCACTTCCCTTCTTGAAACTTGTTTTCCCTGTGTCACATCCTCTCACTGGGCAACTCCGAAAATTTGTCTGGCAGGACACACAGATCCTTCTTGGCAGGGATGCTTTCCAGCTGGCCAGCCCCCAGTTTATACTGGTACATGGGGTTATCCCTCGCCAGGGGCAGGACTTTGCATTTAGCTTTGTTGAATCTCATGGGATTCCAGGTAGCCCGTTTCTCCAGCATGCCCTGGCTCCTCCGAGTGGCAGCCTTGACTGAAAGTATTTCCTACAAACATACTCACATACATGTATCCTTTCTCCTTTCTTATCATTTGCTTCCTTTTTTTAGTTCTATGTTTGGCTGAATAGTTCACTGTCAGAACCGCAAAACACCCAAATGTCCTTGCGTTGCAGAGACCTTTCCCTGGGATCCTTCCCCACATCCCCCTGCAGAAGGGCAGATGTTATTTCATCAAGCCTTTGGGATGCAGCAGCACCAGTTGGCAGTCACGTGGCTGCTGTTGGAAAGAAGTATCCACAATCAGCAAAAGTGAAGCAGCAGAGCACTGTCATCATCCCCAGCATCTCCACGAAAGGCCATACTGTGGTGCTGGAGTGTGCCCAGCCGACAGCGCGGTCCATGCCTGGCACCAACAGAGCATCGCTAAGTGAAGTGCACCAGGAGTTCTGCGGTTACATACACAGTCATAACCACGGTCTGGCAACTGCTGCTTACCACCACAAAACCTGCTGTTGGGTAAAACGTTTCTCCATGTCCCTGAACAGTTCAAAATTACGTGATTCCCTGAGGTGTGAAAAGGCAGCAGTAACAGCTGTATACATTAACACACTTACCGGTTCTTTTAATGTATTTTCTTTGCAGGGAGAGGGTGGGGAGCAGAGAGTAAGGGCAAGCAGAGGACAGGGTGGGAGGGAGGAAGCCAGGGAATAATTTACATGGCACTGGTCAGCTGTATGAAATTTGCATTCAGCTAAACAATTACAGACAGATGATAATGCTGCAGAGAGCACAGCCTGGCAAAGAACTTGGAGCTGAATTTAATTTTCAAAAGCAGAGGCAGTGGCATGCATCCTTCTACAGTCTGGCCTTTCTAGCAACAAACACCCATATGGTCCAAGAGCGTGGGATCTCAGTCTACTAAAACTGTGGGTGACATGGCAGATGTCTCCTCAGTCTTTCAGCAAGAGAACCAACATGAAATGAAGAAACATGCTGAAGAGGTTTCTTCCAGCCATTTCCCTTTCCTCTCCTTTTCTAACGTGTTCTAGGAAGGTCCCACAAATGACAGTCTGCTCCTGACAACTTGCTGTGCAGGTAGAAAGCTCCTCCTTATATGTTTGCTAATAAGAGGACCAGTCTAAATCAGATTCACTGCTCATCAGAAATGGAAAGAATCACTTGGAATCAGCATAAAGTGTATGCCAGGTCTTGCAGAGCTTTGCTATGCCATCTCAACACAGCTCCCACCTTACAGCTATGTGCAGCATACAACAGACCAGATAAGCACATGCATGCCAAGGACGTACGCCCCGATACAAGTGGGAGTAAAATAAAGTAAATTAATTTTTCCATTCAGAAAGAGCAGTGTACAAATTCCTTCTTGCTCACGAAGGCAATCTATGTATGGCTCTCCAGTGTTTCAGGCTGCACAACTCAGACCAGCTATCAGTTTGCATCTCTGAAAAATATCTCTTATTCCTTATCAACTTCTTACCTTAAACAGAATACAAAGCAAAACAGCTTCAGTTAAAAATTTGCCTTTGCTGTTCTAGCAGCATGCACTTTTCCTAAGGGCATGTCATTAGCTATGAGTATTTCAGTCAGAGGCATTATATCCTTTGAACTAAACTCTTCTTGGAGGAAAAATATTCATTACAGCTTTGCACAGTGTCTATCCCCATCACATCCTAGGCTTGGTTTGGAAATCTACACGCTACAGTAAAACAAACAGAAGAGGCAGAATAATAGCAAATAAGTTAGAATAATTATTCTGCCTACAGTAAATGACTTCCCCAATTACTCTTGGAGGCAAAATTCATTAAATCTGAACAACCTCGGAACCTGATTCAGTTGTTCACGTAAAGGTGTTTAGTGCTGCTTGAGGCACCTTGGTCCATCAGAACCTGCTGTGGGATACAGCCCATGACCTACAGGAGACACCTGCCCTCCTGACACAGCTGCTGGGCCCCAGGCAGGGTACCACAGGGCAGCTCAAATAGTTATTTATGTTCAGGCATCCTTCCTCTCAGACACACTCATTTATTTTCAGTTCCTGAAGTGCATTCTTTTCTCAGCCTTCTCTCTTTTTGTACAGTGCTCTTTTTACAGTTGGACAAATGCTCAGCATGTATCTTGCTCTCATTTAAGCCCTGGTTTTTTAGTCTCCTCATTAACTCTGTACTGGTTTTAGTTTCCAAGGTGAAGGAGCAGCCACCTACCCTTCAGCTCCTGTCCCTGCCAGGTCACCATCAACATGAACAAGTCAACACAGTTCTCATACTAATCCCTACCTCTTTTCCTCACTACTAAATTTAATTACTGTAACATTCTGCTTATACTGCACCATAAGCCAAATTTTGAAATTAAATCCAAATTATATGCCCAGAAGTAGTTTTTTCTCTACTAAAAGGAAAAAAAATAACAACAACCAATACCTCTCTATAATCTTCATACTATCATTCAAGTACATGTTTCAGTGATGCTCAAAGGATGTTTTCAAACATCTTGTGGATCAGGGAGTCCCGTGTTTGTTTTCTGATGAGTATCTCCAAAACCTCACTGCAGTGCAGAGAAGGGTAGAGTGATACTTCTGTTACAGGAACAGCTGCTGGAAAGCACTCGAGCAAATCACTGAGCAGTCAACAGCAATATCTAAGGGTTTAACGAGGTGATAGGCAGCACGTATTTGCTAAAACCGGAGTCAGTCTAACTGATGTAATTTCATTTGCTAACATTGCTCACTGCAATGAGTCTGGTGGCCAGAGGAGAAGTAGACAACTTTTCATTGTTCTAGAGGGATTTTTGGCAGCACCTCTTATAACAGCAACTACTTCCTCATTCCCTAAAGTACTCTGGGAGAAAAACTCCATAAACTTTATTAAACTGACAGAGCAAGGGGAGGAGAGGTATAATTTCCTGATTTTTCTGATTCCATTCTCTACTTTCCTAAAGGAGCTAGATAAAGAAACAAAAAAGGACATCTACAAACATCTGTGGAAGACAAGAAAGCAGGACATATCACAAGCAACTTTGGAGTCCAGGAACAAAATCTCAGCAGCGCTGGCAGTTGAGAGAGAGAATCCAAAAAGGAAAAAGTGACAGCACGAAATTCAACAAGTATAACAGCTCTACATTTGAGTAAAACTAAAATATACAGAAGGAAGATGATGGAGAACCTTTAGCTCATCATACTGCCACAAATTGTGGGGAGAGGGTTTGAAGAGATCATAAAGGAAAAGAAAATACCACGCTGAGCATTATTAATTAGACCGCTGGACAGCAAACACTGGAGGCAATTACTCGGTTCTGTGCAGCTCTGGTGAGGTCTGGAGCACACGGTCCAGTCATTAGCATCGCTCTTACAAAAATATCTAAAATAATTGGAAAGTGTCAAATAGAGAGAAGGCGACAGATTTAGAGAACGTAACTTCTGAGGCAAGATTAGAAAAATAACATAGGAGAATACTAAGGAAAATGGACTGCCAACATGTAAAACACACTGGTTAAAAGAAGGGTCATCGGCTCTTCTCCGTGCCCTCTAGCTTACACATTAAAGGTAATTGGAAAAAGGTTCATACAAGATTTAGAGGCAATAATGGCAAGAAGTTTCTAACTAAAAGGTAGTAAAACGCTGGAATAGGTACCTTGGGACAACATGATTCCCCTTTGCTACAGGTTTTACCATCATTTCAGCATCTCTCAGGAAGGTCTGAGCCTCACCAGCAGCTGCCTTGAAGGACAGCTGCTCTCCATGCTTCCATCACCAGGGGGTACCACAGTCAAGCAGCACCACCGCTTCCCAGAGCTCGGCTGAAGTTACAAAGGCAGAAAAACCTGGAAGTTCAGGGTTATCCTTTGTCCTTGACTGGCAGCAAAGCTGTCCCAGCCTCGTGCTTTGATTGCCATCCTGCACCTGAAATCTCCCTGATAATCCTAGTGCAGACCTTTCAAGTCAATCGTATTTTTCTCATCAAGCCAATCATTTCAAGAGATATACATCATGAAGGACAGCAGTGATAAACCACTTCTAAATACAGATCCATACATTTGTTATGACGTATCTAGGGGTTACATCTTTTAAATAAAAAGTCACGGTAACAGAAAAGCAGGAAGAGGTATTTCTTTTGCTTTAAAACTTTAAATAATAATCTCAATATGCAGATTTTCAACACTTCTGAAAAAAGTTTCTAAGAAAACTTGTTAAATGAAGTTCTGAACTAAGACTGTGACAAAGCCATTGGTTTTGTTTGTTTTCACCTGTTCTAATTGTGTGTATGTGAGAAACATCTTTACTAAATTCAGGTATATGGAAAACCAATACTACACTGTAGCCTTTCCAATATGCATCCATTATTTAAGAAAATAACAGTGAAATATTAAACATTTATAAGGTTTAGTTTTCTTTGCTCTTCTGACAATAATATATTAAAATTATACTACATTTGTACTATTGATTTCACTTCTGCCTGTACAGTAGATATAAAATAAATTAGTTGCACATTCAGTCAGCACAGGCTGAGAATCTAATTGTTGTACGGGTTGTGAAACAGAATCTATGATTTTCTCCAATACAGTTAAAAAAAAACAACAAAAAACCCCACAAAAACCAACAAACACAACAAGCAGCAAAATGTAAGGCTCCAGGATTCTGAAGTTTACATACACTACTTAAAATATGATAGAAATAAAACAATGTACAGCCGGGTTACTTTGTTATCTCACTATTGGTCTATTACAGCAGGGATAACAACGTCACTCCTGCATCTATAACAATAGTATAAACCTGTCCTTATCATGAGGCTTAATTCTGAGAGGCTGATAAGTGCTGCTAAGAAACAAGCTCCAAAGTTAATGTGGTCAGTTCATTTTACTGCCAGAATTACTTCCTTTTCCACACATTCAGCTCCTGTTCAGACCCTGCACGCATAACAATTTTTACTGGTTTAGGGACATCGTTTTTTAAATTGATTTTTTTCAAACCAATCCAGCCTCTGTAATGGTTGAATCAATTCACAACTGGGTGGCTCCTATTGATACAGTGGGCAAATTAAGCCAATATCAAAAAGCCAGCACTAAATCCCTTCAAGAACGGCCATGTGAGTGCTGCAGCCTCTCAGCTAAATCTGTTCAACATCTTTTAAAGCAGTGCAATTTCAGATAGGGTAAGCAATGAGCCATTCTGCAAATCTTCCCTCTTCTACGTTAAATCCATGTCACTGTCACTCAGACACTTTTGCCTGGTCCCCTTGGAAACACATGGGCTGATCTAAACTGCAGTAGCTCCACAGGAGCTGAAGGAGCTAAGCTGGTTTGCAACATCAGAGGATCAGCTCCTGGCCATCCACGGATGCATTAATATTAGCTGAGCTACATGTACCAGCACTAATAAACCATTTTAAGTCTAGGAAGACTGCCTCACGTTTCTGGTCTAATGCTCTAAAATTTATACACACTATCATCTCTGGGAAAAGGGACACAGTAACCTTTCAAAGACTAGGGAAAAAAATACTAATCTAAATAAGAAAGAAAGGTTGTACCTACAATCTTTTAAGTATGTTAGAGACAAGCATATAAATTCAAGTGACCAAGGAAAGGCAATTACAGTGATGGATCACAGCCAATTCAATAGAGATGTGAAATACTGAGACAGCTCTCAAATACAAATTATTACACAAAATTACCCTCAGCCTACTCAAACTTCTCAGAAAAATTAGTCATTCACATCACCAGCATGTTTGGACCATCTGCCAGAATGGCTTGTTCCACCCTAACGGTAGCCAAGCACCACAGCATCATTATGCCGTTGCCATCTCAACCAGATGAGGGACAAGGGCTTCTCCACGTTCTGCAGCTGACAACTTCTCCCTGTCTTCCAGCTAAACCTCACCTGTGTGAAAGGGTAGCAATTAATTCCACGGGTTTGTTTTCCAACCACTGGGGAGTCTACAAGATGACCTAGGGGAGAAGGGGGGGGGGGGGAAGAGCACTGTTTCTGTGGGATTTCTGGGAGCTATGTACCACAGTAAAAGACAGAAAGCCTAGAATTGCATCTGGGGAATACATCCAGCTCTTGCAGTCTTACAAGCCAACCTTAGGAAAAGTCTTTTCATTACATCCCACTTTCCCAGTAGGAGTGTTGGATGTGCCCTTCATGATACAGCACTATTTTACATCTATCTGAAGTTTTCCAACTGAGTATCACAACAGCAAAGGAAATAATCTGTTAATTCCTGCAGAATCCCCATATTTTTCTCCAGAAGAACAAAAGTACAGAAGGAGCCCCCTGCTTGCAGACATTGGACAATGAGTCTTCTTGCTCCCATGGGAATTTCCCGTAACTCTGCTGGGTAGCACACACATAGCACATCTGACATTTATAAAAAGCATCATGTACATGCACAGCAGCTGGGGCTAGGATCCTAGATCCTGCATTTGAATCCTAGAACGTGGCACCGGCCAGACTTGCCTGAAAGCGTGGGCGTGCTTGGCATGTCTCAGGATCACAAACACTCTCTGCCAGTTCACTTTCCATGCTTTATAGAGGAAAGAGTATTTGGTAATTAAGAGGTGTTTATTCGACAACAAGAATGTAGGCAACCCATGTCTGTGATGAAAGATTCAAAATGCCACCCAAATTGCTTCCAGCTGCTATCCTTCGGTGGAGGACAGGAATGAGTTTTATTTATTTATTTATTTATTAAGATAATAAAGAGCTGGAAATACCAGTAGCAGTCACTGATGGATGAGGTCTTTGTGCCCTCTTTCCAGCCCAAGCAAATGCCCTTCCCTCTTTGCAAATCCAGCACAAGCAACAAGAGTAGCAGGGGGTTTTGACAGACGATCTAGTGTAAGACCACCAACTAAACTCATAGAAGTGCCTTCAGCAGCACAGGGACCAAGGAGTAGTCCTCATCCTCTAACAGGATAATATGCTTTTCCCAAAAGAGGCAGCTACATCGCTCCAGGCTGAGGGAAGAGTAATGGCCAAGGACCGATGCAGGCAGTGCAGCGCAAGCCACGAGCCCCCAGAAGAGAGGCCAAGTTGTGCTCAAGGTGCCTCCATCTCCTCCTCCCTCTTACAGCAGAGCTACACAACTCAGGGGTGTCATCCCACACAGCATCCCGAGACAGGACATCCTTCCTCGGGAGGGTGGTGGTAGCAACTGCCATGGCAGGCCTGCTTCAACGTAACTCTTCATAGCTGCGTTCTCCTCAGCCTTTTCCCTTCCCTTGTTGGTTTTTGTTGTTGTTGTTGTTGTTTTTGTTGTTGTTGGGGTTTTTTGTTGTTGTTGTTGTTTTTTTGTTGTTGCCACTGGAGCAAAACACATTTTTACAAGCTGCAACCGTGTGAGTTCTACCCAGGCATCTCTGTTGGTTTACTTTCTGTAAAGCAGGACGTTTTTCTAACACCATAATGAAAGGGATCTGAAAACACATCCTGGTAATAACTCTAACATCAAATTTCTGACATCAGATCAGAAGGCTTTCCATTTAAGAGGTGTTTCAAGATGTTATTTGTCAGGGAACATGGAGTACTGTTTTCTCAGCACCAGTAGACAATGAGTTGTATCCTTTTTATAGAGTTCTACCTGCATTTTCTCCAGAAGGATGATCCACTGCAGCCATACAGCCATTATGAACCTGATCCAAAGTGAAATGAGGGAAACAGAAATCCTCAGAAACTTCAGTGGGCTGCAACTGAACTGTTACATCTCAATCAGCTTCAAAGATTTGCTCAGCTTACTTTTCCTAATCTGCTGCAGTCACCGATATGGCCCTTGCTTTCCTAGAATCCTGTAGAGTATGCTCTCTTAAATTGACCTCAGCAGTTCCACCTTATTTTTTCCTCCTCAATTTTCAGTGTTTTCAGCAGCAAATTTACAAGCTTTGCTTTATATATTGCACAGTATTAAGTACATGAGACTACACTTTCTTTCATATTTTTCTCATACTGAAATGTAAATAATCTTCTGTATTTAAAATTATTCAACTAAATTAAATTGTATTACTCAGCACTGGTGGTTGCACGTTGAAGCATTTTGTCATTTTCCCAAATTCTTTCCCGTTTCATTACTTTAGACTAAAAAATAGTCCTGTGGAACACTTTAAGATCAACATAATTCCAAGAGTCAGATTTCTAGTATGAATGCTGACATCTAAAAATTCAAACTCCCAGGAGCATCTGAACAAACTTCTTTCCACCCCATCCATAGAAGGAGGTGTCAAACATTTTTTAGACCTGACTACCCTTGAGCATGCATAGACACAAGTGCAGGTAGTGAATCCTTGAAAGGCTTTGAGGGGAAGGGTCCCCTGGAGGTGTCCATGCCCCTTCTGCTCAAAGCTGGACCAGTGTGCTCAGGATCTCCCCTTGCCATTTTGAAGATCTTCAGGGATGGGGATCATACAGCCTCTCTTGGCAACTGAGTGAGAAGAAATTTTTCCTCACATCCAGCCAGGATTTCCCTTGCTGCAATTTGTCTTTTAGCATTCACCTTTGAGAAGAGTCTTGCTCCATCTTTTCTACCACTCAGCTTTAAGTGGGGTGACTGGATCTCTCCAACTTTCCTTTCTCCTGGCTGAACAATTTGATGTCATCCACAAACTTGATGAGGGAGTTCCCCATCAACCAACTTACTGATGAGAACGTATTGACATACTGATAAGTTCATTGACATACCAATAAATTCATATCAATATTTCACCTTTGAGCAATGCCACTCATAAATGATTTCTACTTACACTTTAAATCACTTATCATTAGATTTTGAGTCCAACAACACCTAGAAAATTTAAGTCAACAGGGAGGTGCTTGCTGAAACCTAATCATCTCTAAGCAGCCTTTGCAACAGACTTCCAGATTGCTTTCTTGGTTTTCAGTGTGTAAAATCTAACAGAGCAATATTTCAGGAGGTTAAATAACTTCAGGCTTTAATCCTGCTGACACTTGATCATGTTTACCTCCACATGTATAATTTCAATAAAGCAATCGACTTCTACATCAAGGAGCTAAAAAGGAGCTCCTTATCAAGGAGCATAAGTCAACACACTTCCCAAGCACATTCTTTCTGATAATCCCAAATAAAGACAACAATTACAAAAGCAAATTCTGCAAGGAAAAATAAAAAGGATCTTAGAGGAACACTTCTAAAAGTTTATTTCTGTAGATCCTGTAAATAGTCTATACAATACCATAACATATATAATTATCTTGTCAGATTTAGGATAATTTTTATTTGTTGATAACTTCTGTATGGGTTAATAAAACTTACCATATGACCCTGTTATTTTCAACTACTACAGAGAGTAAATTAGATGTTTATTCAAGCCAGTATCTCTGCAATGCTTGGCATGCTATTAAATAAGGAATTTAGAGAGACCAGTATGTGTTGCTGAAAAAAAAGAGAATGAACACATTTGATTAAGTGGGTAAATACCTTCAAAGGAATTAAAAATATTGGGTTCCAAAGGGTTCTACAATTCAGGAGAGAAAGCTGAACAGAAGCAAGGGTTTTAGAAGCATGAGGCCAGAGAAATTCATGCTATGCAAAGCATGCATTATTTCTAAGAGAACTACTAAAACTAGCCCAGCCTTTGAACCAAAATAAAAGAATATGATTAAACTCCTGGAACAAGCAGCCAAGCAGTAACTTCTTTGGGAAAACCCATTTTTTCTCTCTATGCACTCTGCCTTAGCCAAAACCAAGCTACTGGTTGTGTTACAGGGCTTAATACATGAAATGTCACAACAGGAGTTTTTCAGGAGTCCTATTACACGATCTAATTGGCCCTTCTGCCTTCACACATCATTAGTTTCACATCCTGTCATGCCTATAAGGTAACAGTCATTTAGCAAAAAGTCATGGGGTTCAGAACAGCAAACAAGGGATACCTAGAAAAAAAAAAAAAAAAAAAAAAAAACAAACCAAACAGAAAATACCCCCACACAACATAGGAAAGAATTTTAAAGTATCCAAATGAGACACACAGCCTGTCCACAGATAAGCCTGAAATGTCTCAAGTCAAATTTACATGCAAATAGAGATATCCACTAGCTTTAACTAGGTGCCCACTGTAGACAGAAAGCACTGAAAGCAAAAAATCAATAATGAAACAGTTAGAGTACTATTATTATTACTGATAGTTTTAGATGAAAAAAATGATTCATTACGTGTGAGCTTAGAGTATCTTCACACAAAATTGAAATGAACTTTGTAATGATACATTATACACAATTTCAAAAGAATAGAATGGTATTGAAATACAGAACTTACGTCTTTCAAAGACATACTTTTTTTCATACCACAGCAATTTGATTAAATCTGTCCGAAACAAAAAAAAATGTTGTGCTAGACTGAAAAAAACCCACAATTTAGATGCAGAACCTGAGCTGTCTCCAAATGTTAGAGATCATAAACAGTCAGAATTTCATTCAAGAGATTATAATAAGGTGGTATTTAACCTACCAGGACTACCAGAGTGCAAATGGGCACAGTGAAAGCCATTTGCAGACTGGTTAATTACAGGTAGGATGTTTGATAACGCACCTCCAGAATTTCCCTCTCTAAGGGAGAATAATTTTCCCATAATCTTTGCAGACACTGAACAATAGGTGGCCTAGGAAAACCACCTGACATTTTAATCCTATATTTTTCTCCAAATGACATAATAACCTAAATAAAAACTTCATCCGCAAGGAGCAGTTTGAAGACTGCTATGACAGTACTAATATCAAGGAGAGGCACAGTCTGCCAAGGAAAGTAATCTAAATATTCTCATAAAAGCCCACAACAGACTGGGATGGAGCAGCAATAAAGCAGTGTTCTGTCATGTGCTTCCAGATTAAAGAGTCACTGCAACAAGGGACATGCCCTTTGTATTCTATTACTTTCCACATCCTCTTCTAGTGTCTGCTTTTAGTCCACTTAATACACAACACTTGAATAAACTTTAAATAAACATGAAAAACTTCAGAAATCGTTTGATCTTTGTGCTTCCAAAAGGAGGAACAGATTCTGTTGCTTAAAAGGACTCGTCTCCATCCTAAACACATCCCATAACAAAAATCACGTCATTCATATCATCACTTTGCAAAGCATCCTTCTCTCGTGGCTACGTTTCATATGCTTTCACCGTTAACTTCTAACAACACAAAAGTGCAATTCTGAGCAAATCAATTATCTGTTGGAGGTTTTTCATTTTATTCCCCCACCTTTTATCACAACCCTCCCCCACACACAGTCTTGGGTGGGAATGGTCCAGTTCAGCTGGGATTTTCAGCAAGTGGCAGTATGCTTTAGGAGATGCAGGCGCTCGCTCAACTTCAGCACTGGCTTTCCCTCAGGAAAGACATGCTATCCAACCTACTTCTAACCAAAAAAAACCACATCCTAAAAAAAAGAAACCTAATTCAAGGATTAAGTATTTCTTCAGCATTCTTCATAATGCTATGGTGCTTGAAATGGCTCGTTAGTGCAAAGGTCAAATTTGCTGTTAACCTGGTGAGAAAGGTCTGGCAAGCAAGTTAATTTTGAAGCAACGTGTAATGACCTTTGGCATTGCCTGTGAATCACTTAAAGGATGAGCGAGCAGGGGAAAATCATTGATGTCCCAGTATGCTCTCCAACAGCCTATTCACACATGTGAAATACTTAGGATTTATTTCTGGCACTCCCAGAAAAATAAAGTTTCTGGCAGTTCTGTACTCTCCCCCATGAACACAGACACAATAAAGCACCATTGGAAGCGTCCTATATAACTTGAAAAACTTTACATTCTGATCTAGATACAGCCCATCACTAATCTCTTCAATACTTTGAAAAGGTTTCAGGGTATATTTGGGCCACAAATGTGGTAGGACGCATCCTTAAGGGTGATAAAGTGCTTGCTGTGCATTACAGCTTGATAACAATACGATATACCAGTGATTTATTTCAGGCTGGGGGCTGGTGGATGCACTCTTTTATCAAGTTCATCACTATAATAGCTGCTCACCTTCTAACAGTACGCTAAACAATAGGATTGATTATTTTCACACTCTGTCCCCAAAGACACGCGTAGTAACACTGTCACATTTTATTTCAGAAGGATGTTCCAATGATCTGGGCCACAGTGCCCTTGCAAATGAGAAGTAAATCACTAACCCAGACTTTACGTTTTGCAGAACGTCAGGGTTGGAAGGGGATGGCAGCCGTGAGGCTCCCGCAGGATGGGAGCTCTGCCAGTGGGCAGCGCTGGCCACCTCATTTCCTAGCTTGATGCAAACCAAAAAAGTTTTGCCTCTAGAACCATTATCAGGAGAAACTAGTTGACAGGGAATACAAAAGCAGGCAAAAACTGCCTAAGATTTGACTTATTTTCAGCACATGGCTTCAAACTGGGAGCATCGACTCTATCGAATGCTGATGCTTGTAGGATTTCTTAATCCACAAGTTTAAGCATCACCTGTAGTACTGGGGGTTTGGATGTGCTAAAGGACTGGCAGGTTGCCACAGCTCCATGGTACCGACGCCGAAGTGAGTTCCTTTAAAGCTTACACTGATGAGAAATGGCAGCAGGGTGGGAGAAATGTAGGAAACCAGAACTAAACTGACCCAGAGCACAAATGCAGCTTCCCACTAAAAATGATCAGGCACCTCCTTCCAAGAGATGCCTAAACTTTTCTAAAGTAAAGAAACTGGTCAAGAGTTTTACTACTGAATGTTACTACTTTGATAGGAAGAACATATTAGCTCAACATTTCAGTCTAAATGCATTAAAAGTTCAGCTCTTGAATAATTTCTGTTCTAATTAACAGCCCTTCTCCTTCCCCCTCCTACTTGGCAATACTACACTCCCCTGTAGCTTTTGATCAACCTCGTAACAGACGTCTCTCAAAAAAAAAAAGGGGGGGTGGCACGGGGGGAGAAGTTGTTTGGGCTGAAACATTCAATTCTGAGCTTTCATGTGCAGCTATAAACACTGCAGAAAGTGCAAGTGTCTCACAAGAAAACAGCTTTGTGGTAGGGCTGCAGCCAAGGAGAGCATGCGGGTGCAAAGTTATGGGTGCACGTGCTGTCTGGTTCTGCCTTGAAGTTAAATCTGGTCATCTTCCGATCACCAACTCAAACACCAGAAGCTTAGCAGCATTGTTCTCATATACTGAGAGCATTGGTTCCCTCAGATCTGCTACCAGTCATGGTCCCTCTTCCCTGGGGCCATGCTTGCCCAGAATTGATCTCCCTTGGCTCATGTTGTAGGTGGTCCAGAAATGATGAAAATTGCTACAAACTCATGCAAAGTCAGAAATGTTAGTGCCTACGGGACTTTGGACTGTTCTGTGAGCCCCTGCACTGCTCCTCATCTTTGCTTATCACAACTTTACATAGAGGTGAGGATCTAGAGAGAAAGGTCCATAGTTAATAAACCAAGATATCATTTGATCATAAAAGAATCTCACATAAAATGAAAATCCTTTCCACGTTGCTGCCACATGGCCTTCACGGAAGTCAAAGCTGAACAGGTGGAAATTTAAACTTATAATGTCAATAGGAAAATCCTAAAAAACCCTCGAACATCAGTTCACAGTTTGAAATAGGGAAAACACCAACACAATGTTAGAGAAAAAACATAAATTCACTAAGTGTCCTGAAGCACTGGGACAGGGTCCAAAAAAGATGTGATCTCCACCCTTGCAGGTTTTCCAAAATTGACTGGGCAAGGACCTCAGCAACTTGATACATCTTTGAAGTTATCCCTGCCTGGAACCAGAGGTTGCGTTACAGAGACTTCTAGAGGTACTTTACAATGTAAATTTATTCTATGGTTCTGCAGAAAATAAACAAACAAACAAATATACGGATGACAGGATCCAGGTACAGTATACGATTCCTGTTACTCTCCCTTGTAAATTCTCCTTGCCATCATTGTTTACTGGCACCTTAAACACATGCACATCTTGCAGCCCAGTCTCTGCTCTCTCCTTCCCCAAGATATAGATAGTGCAGTAAATCACATCTAAAAGGATACTCAGCTGCAGCATAATTGGGGATTTAACTATATCTGGATTTTGTGTTTAAGATAATAAAACCTCTGCAGGTACTAAAAGGTTAATTATTTAAAAGGTTGTCAACGCACAGAGATTAGAGGAAAACAGTGGGAAAATGCACGTGAAATTCACAGCCATTCATGAAAGCAGAACTAACAGTACATATGTAATATAAGCTTCTGAAAGTTTTTTGTTTTTTTTCAACCTAATGTTTTACAGTTCAGATCCAGGAAGAAAATTACTACAGAAAATTCACTGGCCTGTAGAAGTCAGGTGGATTTTATATCACAAATGCTTGGGTTTTAACTACCCTACAGGTTATATCACGTACTCCCAGCTTTTGGTGAATTTTACCCTTTTTGATTTTCATATAGCATCATGAAAACATGTTTAACATAATTTCTACCACTAGCATGAACTCAAATTCAGTATGTTTTGAGAAAGATGTCCCCATTCTAATGTTTTACAGTCAAGGCCCCCAGTTCTACACACCAAAAACTAAGGGCACTAAGCTACACGGATATTAAATGTATTAAAAGGTTTTGCTTACAGACATTTTCCTGGTCAGGTTGATGACATCACACAAAACTGACTTTATTGCACATAATAATCCTTCTTTGTCTAATTAATAACAACAGCCTTGACTGCATTTGGAGTTTAAAGTTAAACAGGAGGAAAACCGCCAGCTTCTCTTGCTAATTTTCTGAATCCTCTCCTCTTTTCTCAAGTCCATCTCCCCTTGCAAAACAATAGAGCAGGCAGCATTTTGGTAGCCATCTCATTTTCCTGGAGACCTAAAGCCTATGTCTCCTTTTTCCGGTACTTTCCATCGTAAGTATTTCAAAGATAAAAGGTTATGGAATTTCCTTGATGTCCCTAAAGTTCAACTGCAGTTTTCAATGTGGCATTTTCCTCATCTTAAAAACCACAATACACCTCCTGCATTGATGTAGGAGAGCTGTGCAGAAGAAAGCAACTAAGCTGAGCTACTGAGAAGAGAGACTTCTCAGCAGCTGCTTTATGCAATTTTTAAATAAGTAAAATTGACCATGTCAATGGGTACAAACTTCAAGTAGTCCTCCCCCCGCCTTTTCTTTTTTTAACATCTCTGGTATTCCACTACACGCACTTCCTAACCTCAGCTCATTACCTATTTATGCTTAGCTTTTAGCACTTTTTTTTTCTTCCGTCGTTACCAGTATTAATAATTCTACCCTTTTTCTACAACATTATATTCTCATAAATTTCTGAGTTATTCTAAGTTATTACATTATATATTTAGGCAGTCATACCTCTTAATTTTAAAATAGCTTTTGTATTTCTAATACAACCCCTATCCTTAAATTCCTCAGTTGATTTCCATAGACCTTGCACATCTTTGACATTTTTGTTTGGAGTGGGGGGTGGGGGTGTTGTTGAGGGGTTTGTTTTTGTGTTGGCTGAGGTCTTTATTTTGTACACTCCAAACACAGTAAGCATATATAACTATAAAGAGGGGATGAAACAAAAAAATAAGAGTGACTGGCTGTTTGTGCCATACACAGACACAAGACTGCCCATATTTCCATTTGAATTTCAAGCAAGTGGAGCATGGCATGTTGGCATGTACAAACCCATTAAATGAGGTACTACAAATGACATTAGATATCATCAGCAAGATCCGGAAGAGCGAGCAGACAGTGAGCTGACAAGGTTGAAGGGAATTAGTTCAAGATAATCAAATTACTCCTGCTTGTGAAGATTTGAAGGACAATAAAATGGTGGACAAAAGTCAGAATCTGTCATTACAAAAGAATGCATGTAAGAAACAAAAGTCTGTATCTCTTGTACACAACAATTGATATTACGCTAGCCCTTTCTCCAGGAAAGGGACTGCAGAGGCATTGTAGAAAGTTGTTGAAAAACATCAGCTCAAAGCCCAGCAGCAGACAAAAAGACAACTAAAATATCAAAATAAGGACCAAAGAGCAAACAAGAAAAAAAAGATTAAAAAAATTATATGCCCACATCCTGAGCAATTCCCTCAGTGGTGGCCAACCTCTGCGTGACAGGGCAATGCACCTAGGTCAGGTAGAGTGAAGGATGCTATAAGAGCTACAGGATGAGAGACTGTGGGTTCCTTAGTTTGAACAAAAGACCAACAGAGATGATAATATGGCAAAGAGCATTACAGTCTTAATAGGTGTGCAGAGATTGAATAAGGAATAATTATTCCTTGTTCTTCCAAACACAGCAACCGAGTACATGCAGTGAAGTGATCAGGTAGTTTCAAAACTGCTATTAAAACAAATTAGATATAATGATTTTTTTCAGATATTACAGAGGTTCATGTATATTATGGAATTATTCATACTGTGATAGTCAGAACCATAATAAATAAATAAATAAATAAATTCCTGCAGGACAGATCGGTTAAGGTATAAAGAACAGATTAAATATACGGCTCAAATCTGAAAATCCCCAGAGTAATAATTATCAGTAGCTTAGTTCTGATTTGGTACCGTACACATTGGTATCGAATGTCATTCGAGATTATGTAGGGTATCCTCTCCAGTTTCCAGCTCCTACTCTTTAAGGACGGAGGTGGTCCTTCAGCCTTGCATCACCTAGCCCCAGGCAGGTGTCCCTCTTGGATACCCTCCACTGCCATACATGGGCCATCAAATCCTACCTTACAAGATGGGACCAGGGGAAAGGCCAACCCATTCTTACTTTTTGTTTCTGATTTTTCTGGAGCAAGAATAATTACCTACTGCTGAAAACAAAACTACTGAATAGGGAAAATTTTTGAAGCGGCTCAATTTAAAGTTTGTTGTTTTCTCCTGTAAGAAAGATCATCTTTGAAAGGAAAATACGAGCATGTCTAAATGTGCATATAATTTATAGCAGAAAGTTTTTTATATTACTTCCACTATATATGAAATTAGAAATGCTCAATGACTTCTCAGTCATCTCTATTGAAATAATGACATACTAAAATCCTAAGAATATGTGTGAAATCCAGCAATTTTTTGAATTTCTGGAAGACTAAATATATGAGATACGAAAGTTCACATTGTAAGCTACTACTTCAAATGTACTTTATAAAAAGTACACTTCCATTCCTGTGGAAAGCTTTAATTAAACTGTTGCTGTAAAACAGCCTACAACAGCAAATGCATCCATGTTCCAAAGGAAACTTGGAAGATGGCTTTCCTCATTAAATAAGAGGCAGCAGCATGTAGTAGTACAGGTGGTAGCGAGTAGTTCCTGTGTAACATAGGTCTAAGTTCATTTCCTAGAGAAATTAGATGCAAGCAATGGACAGACACTTTCACAGCCAGCGTTGACTGGGTGCTTAAACCCACCACAGCTTTAACCCATTGGAAGATTTACGAAGTCGGCACTGTTCTGTGACCCCAGTTGTCCAGAATTTGTTGAGCCCCAAGTCTCACAGCTATAGTGATAGTTCAGATTAGATCTGTCCTCCATAACCACCATGACCGTAAAGCCTCCTGTGCAAACAAAATCTTGAGCATTTACAGACTATAAATAGTATCCTCAGCTTTTGTTTCCATTAACACAGTCACTGATGTCCAAGAGACCAGCAAGCCACAGCTTAGATACCCGCTTATTCTCTCTTCTCTCCTTGCTTCCATCCTCTGCAGTGTTTTTTTCATCTCTCCATTGGGCCCTGTACCAACCGAAGAATGAATCAGCTACATCACTGTCGGTTACCCAGACACTAATTTTAAGTGCCATGGCAGAACACAGTTGTTTGTTAATTAGTATAGCTGATTTTAACCCACTGTAAATACTTCTAAAGGAAAATATTTGAGTATGCTGTGCCAAACCAGTTTTGATCCTAATCACTTAGTGCCCAAGCATGGTATGCAACAGGAACAGCCACACATCAAAGTAGCAATAAAAGTAATTTTATATTCATAACACAATTTTTTTAGTGGTTTAATACTTAATAGAGATTTTTTAATTTATTGTAAATAAATGATGCATGAAATACTTTTTATGCCTGAAACACTAGATGTAAAATTGCATGGGTAAAAAATAATCTGATTTTACTTTTACTGAGCAGATTCTAAGCATTTTAAGCCCCACGTGCATCATTAAGCAAAATCAATGATACCTCTTGCATTTTCCAATTAATGGCTCTCAGATGAGAACTTCCTTCCCCACCCAGTGCTATACAGTGCCCCATTATCCAATATATAAACAGCCTGGTTTTGTTGCCATTTGTGGCTTTGTATTGCAGTTCTGGGTTTTAAAATAAACTGACACAGACCTCCTCACACAGCAGGTCCCTAATAACACCTTCACACAACAAACCCTGAAGACATCTACTGTTCCATTCCCCCCCCCCCCCCCCCCCCCCTTGGGTTTTATTTAAAAGAAGTTTGGTTTGGATGCGAAGCCTCCAAGGGCCTTAGTTTACAGCACAGAGCCAAAGTGTGATCACAGTCCAGGAGTGGGGGACTTCTGATGGTCTCTTCTTTGCTTAAATTTCAACACCTAATGAAAGGTAACAGGAACAACACAGGAGTTTTTAAGAACCTTTTTGCCAGCTGTTAATGGGCTCAGGACCAGGTCAGAGGATCACAGCACACAGACTGTATTTTTTTCCCGTTTATGACTGAGACCCCAACCAAAGTTGGTAACGGTGAGCAAGAAACATGTTAGAGGAGAAGACGTGGCCTTCAAGCTCAGAGCCTCCTTTCACCCAGCTTCATGCAAGCACCAAGATAAAAATCCCTTCTACCCTGAAAAATTTACAGCATAAAAGGTCAGTCTCAAACCTGCAAAAAACAGTGGAGAGATGCCTATTGAGTGGATTTGCTTTTGACTAAGCAGGGGAACACCAGTCATCACTGGGCTCCAGACCCACCTCAGCCATCTGCCCACCACACACCAGGGAGTCAATGGCAGGTCCCAGCAAAGCACACCCCAGGACACATCATTAAATGGGGCCTGGAGTCTCCATGATCCCATTTCTCCAGCTGACAAGCTGACTGCAAATATGACTCTGAGATCCCTAACTCTGCTCTGAACCAAAGCGTGCTCCTTCCAGCTCCAAGCCCTGCACAGATGCCTCTGTTAGAAGCTGAGATTTCAACTCTTAGTTTGGTTTTTCTCCAAAGTTGCTGATCTGAGGAGATCCCAGAGAGAAAAGACAATTTATGCCTGGTCTGAGTGTTCAGCATTCACCTGGGGAGTCCAGGCTCAGAGTGCCAGCACGCGCTCAGCCTCAGCAATTCAGCCTTGCTGAGAGGGCCTTTATTTTCGTATCTTGACAGCCCTGATAAAAAAGGCTTCCTACACAAGGATCACTTGTGGGTATCTTAAGAATATCACAAACCAGCTCCAGATCTGTCATCTTTCTCTGGAGCAAACAGGGGTGCCTGTCCTTGTTATCACCACCTGATGTGACACATGGTTTTGTTATCACAAGGAATCAGAGATACACCACCATCCAGCTTAGCTCTTCCATCATCTTCATATCTGTGTCACTCCTGAGACCAGGTGGATTTTCTCCACTTCAAGCTCATGCCAACACGCTTTATTTCTTGCCCCCCTTTCATCACTGTTTCAGAGCCACAGTTACTTCCATCCTGCTTCTTATCCTCCAAGCTCAATGCCTTTCTCCGGAGCTTCACCTATTCCTCCTTGCCCTCTAAAACCTTCAAATGTTGCTTGATGGGTATAACTTCATGCTGAAAAGCTGCTTGTCCACTCTGTGTTTCTTTCCCTCAACTGCTATGGAGGAGATTTTCTCAAACTTGTTCCCTCAAACTTCCCCCTCAGTCTGGAATATTTCTTGGTAATTAATAAAAAGGTGTTGGTTTTACACCATTATATCATACCATGTGCTTGTACTGTACATCACAGCCCTGAAGGCTAATGACACCTTTGGCCTTCCTCTGCTCTCTAAATTTCACCCTGCTGCCATATCAGCTCCCAGGCAGCTGACTCAAAGCAGTTTGGTAGAAGAGAAGATAACTGAGGAAAAAAAAAAAAAAAAAAAAAAAAAAAAAAAAAAGTTGTGCAAACCCACGAACTACAAGAAGCAAAAGAGGCAGTATTCTAACAGGCGAATCTTACTGAAACT
This sequence comes from Falco punctatus, assembly GCF_963210335.1. Lineage (NCBI taxonomy): Eukaryota > Metazoa > Chordata > Aves > Falconiformes > Falconidae > Falco > Falco punctatus. The sequence goes on from NC_137587.1 coordinate 47,554,599, forward strand.
GGGGATGCCTCCTCCTTGAATCACGACAAAGCTCAGGCTCCCCACCTAGTTGGAACATCTTCCAGTCTTCCTCCTTGGTTTTATTTTTATTATTGCACCATTCCTCTATTACCTGTGCTTTTAACTGAGCCTTTGAAAGCTCTAAAGCAAACCTGCTGATATAGGGCAACTAGTAGCATTAACGATACCTTAAAACTGCTGTCTAAAATTTCCAGCTTGAATGAAGTATAAATGATTATATCATGTGTTGTGCGAGAATTTTAATTGCTTCCAATGATTGGTCTATCAAATATAAAAAGAATATTTCTACCTGAGTTCCTAAAGCTACTCATGTAATTTGTATATGAGTATAAATGAGTATATCATGTATTGTGCAAGAATTTTAATTGCTTCCAATGATTGGTCTATCAAATATAAAAAGAATATTTGTACTTGAGTTCCTGAAACTACTCATGTATTTTACATTATATTTTGCATAAAGCTGGTCACCTATGCACAAAGGCACCCAGTCAAGGCACACTCCAACCAACTGATCAAACTACAGCAGTAGAACATGCAGGTGAGAAATGCAACAGGTAGTTTTCCATTTGCATTGAGTAGCCATATATTTTACAGGCCTTTTTACATCTCTTGCTATGACAATTTCATCAACTATTGTTTACACAAACACTCAGAAATGATCCCATGAAAGTCTGGGCTGGTAAGCATGGAGCCTGGTTTCCTACAGACTTTGCTTTCACTTGATTTAATACCAAAAAAGATACAACCTCTTATTTAGGTTTTTCCCAGTTGAAACATACATCAACGTTTCCTTGATCTCACCCCTCACCTTAACTTTTTAACCACGTGGAGCTTCTGGTACATGGTAAGCAGACCTTTTCCCCGAGTGGGATCACTGCCGAGGCACCTCTCCGCTGTTCAGCCAGCCATTTCCACAGCACTTGTAGGAACACACAAGTCTTTGTAACCCCTCCTGCACCCTTCAGATGTAACCAAAAGAAGTAATGAGCTCCAAATCTACAAATGGAGGCTAGAGAAGGGGCCAGCTAGACACACACCCAGTGCTGAGGCACCTGGGTCTCATACTGTCCTACCAAGAACCTCCAAAGAAGATCAGTAAGCCATGAAGGCAGATCCTGTTTTGAAAGGGTCTCCCCAATTAGAAGGTGCAGCCTCCAAACAGGTCCTCAGACACACTGAAGCCATCAACAACTCTCTTCAAACCAAAATGCAGCAAACTGCTCTGGAACAAGAAATTCCCAACCTGAAATGCATCTTCTCTACTACTAAAGTAAATGCCTCCCAGCTGAGCCGTGAGCACCTCCATATCCAGCAACCCCTCCCACAGGCATGCTGCACCCCGTGCACCCAGAGTTCTGCATATGCACTACCAAGCACCTGAGCGAAGTCATCCAGTCCGAGTACAGGAAAAATAAGCCTGAATGGCAGCAGCAGAGCATTTCTCACAAGGAAATCACTCTTTCAGCGGTATCAGTCCCGATTTGTATGGAAAACACACAAAACCAAAGCAAGATGGCTTTGGGAGGTAAAATTCATAATTCTGCTTGCTATCAAAACCCACGAGATGAAGACATTAATACCCTGCCACATAACTGTCCCCCTTCATTTCAGCGTCCCTGGGTTTCATAGACCGTAGTATACCTATCTCTCTCTTTTTTTACTGATCCAGGTCTGAGGATGTGGCTTTTGAGATTGCCTGATTTTTTTTCTCACTGCACCTATTAGTTTGTCTATAAACTCAATCCCCTCAAAACAACCTGAATTCTAGCTTTTTTCTGCTAGAGACCACACCAAGAAAAGGAAGGTTATTATCCCAGTTTTCAGCATTTTCCCTTATCAACCATTATTGAGACTGATCACAAACCATGGTCAGATCTTCTTAGATCATGTGAGGGTGGGAAGGGAGGATAAATCCCATTCCTAAGAAGTCATACCGGGCCAGCTGCATTAATCCTCTACTGGTGTAGAGATCCTGTTGTTACAGACTCCGCTGCTCCTCCATGCCTGGACTTAGCTGATTGGGTTTCTCATTTCCAGGAAGGTGGTCACCTTGGTTAATCACAGCCACCAACCCTCACAGCACACAGCTATAACCGACAGTACCACAAAACGAGCTTTCCTATCCAAGGTTTCATCTCTGATACACGAGGGAACATCAGAATTCATTGCGACTGCATGAAAAGCCCAGTTCATCTTAGGTTGCCTCCTGCCATTCCCATAAACTCATCTTCCAGACTGAAGCACTTCGAACAGAGCCCTTTGCTCCTCCAAGGAGCAAGATCTTTATGCCAATGCCCTCCCCCAGCAACAGCTAAGTGGGTCAGAGTTGTGTGAAAAGCACCTAAAAGCACAAGATGTAACACAGGCACCGGGGACAGGATTTAGGTCAGCCCCCACAACAGCAGGTAGCAGCCTCTCTGTGCCTCTGGGTAGGAAAGTCTGAACAGCCATGAGTGCTGGAAATGAAAACCAGGAGGAAATAGCAACAGATGTGCATATAGACTAGGGAGAAGCAAAGCAAAACAAAACCACCACCAAAACCAAAACCACCAAACCCCACAAGGATTTATTTTTACAAGAAAAAGTGTCTTTGGCAAGAAACCCATTTTTACGGGAATCAGGCAGAGTTTAGAAAAATAGGTATTGAGCATTAACAAAAGATACAAAGTGACCACTGATCTGGGCACAGCAGGCAAGCTTAAAATGTTGCTACTTGCACTTAGGCACCCTTGCCTACAGCCATCAGACATGGTTTAAGGGAAGGGAGGAAGGACGCTGATGAAAAAATGTCTGCTGAAATGTCTTCCAATGTGGGGTGGGGTGTGGGGGGGTGGGGGGCTCAGCTGACAGAAACCCAGGAGGCAGGGGTGAGAGCTTCTGCAAGTCCCTGCGCAACGCAAAGAGCAGGTGGTGGAAGCACAGGCGAGACAGGACAGTGTGAATTACAGGCTGCGATTTAGCTGAGGGGGTACGTGAATTGTACTGCAGGTCACTCCTGGGGTTAAAAGGAATGCAGGAAAGTTTTATAAACTTCTTTTTGGCCTTCAATATAGGTAGGTTTGAGAATCTCATCCAGAGGGACAAGATGCCAGGAACATACGGTGCTCCAGCATTTACTTGGATATGCAGGGATTTCATTCTTAATGCGAGTCAAACAGCAAGGTTGGTGGCTTTGCCCTTTGTGACCAGCTGAGGCAGCTAGAGCCACTGGAAAGCTTTCAAATGGGTTTTTAAAAACAGTGTTTCTTCTCCATTAACTTTTGAAACATATGCAGATTGGGGGATAATTGCTGCATGCTGTAAATTGTGACTAAAATGAGTAATTCACCTTCCCAGCAGACAGAATACAGACCAAGCGCTGGGCTCAGTACCGGGGGCTATTACAGGAACAAACCCTCAAGACTGAGCCCACAGGCAAAGGGTCAGCACAGTGCCAGAGCTTGGTCTTCCACAACTTACCCTCACTTTCTCCAGAGGGAAACAAATATTCCATGAGGATGAAAAAACAGGAGTCAAAACCAGAGGCTGTGCAGCTCAGTGTGGTCTCTAGCGGTGGCAATAGGAGATCCAGTCAGACACAGCTTGCTCTAAAAGTCTTGTACTGCGGCGAATGAAGAGACGGGACGCAGCTTGATGCAAGCAAATGTCGATTTATTGTACAGAAGCACGAGTTTATATACACTTCCAGAAGCTGCGCGTTTTAAACAGATTGGTTCTTGAAGCTAAGCATTGCATCCTAGGCAATCCCCGATTGGTGGTTAACTGCCAGCAATTAACAGCAAGGTGTTATCTTTCCTTGGTGCCATCCTTGGCGCCATCCGTCTCCCACTCCCCTGTGCTCTGCAAACATGCCTCATCATGTTAATTGTTGTCTAGACAAGCTCGAGCTCATCCCCCTCAGCTAACTGATTGCCATGCATGGTCCTAGTTTCCAGACCGCTCCTGCATCTCCCCCTTCCTGTTGCACAAAAAGAACCTTTGAAACCGAACGAGTAAAAACAAGGTGTAAGTAACAGAACAAATAAAAAAGCAACTAAGACATATTATCAGTGTCAAAATAACCCACTGTCTCTGTTCCGTACAATTTTACAATTTCCCCTTTTTGTTTTTGAACAGCTAGTACCAGGTTTGCCATGTTCTGCAGGGCCCTTGCAAACATGACAGCAACCGAGGTAATAGCAAACAAACAATACTGCCAATTGATTGAATGAATGCCAAAAAGGCTGAAATTTTCTCAGATTTTGATAACATCTTGCTGCAATGGGGTGCCTAAGATCCATTCAGCACATACCATCAAAATCCTCACAGCCATGTCCTTGAACCAACAACAAAAAGCAGTGGCAATTTTGACTCGAATTCTTAACTGCCTACCAAACAAGGTGATTTAACTCTTTAATGCTTTCCCTGCTGTTACTCTGGGTAAGAGAAGAACCGCTGCGACACATTCCCATCATAGCCTCCTCCTACCCTAGCATCTACAGAAAGACAAGTATCGACATTCAAAGTGTAAACAATATCAACTTCTTTTGGATTAACATTATACATATGTGGAAGAGCACACCAAACAAGAACTGGTTCAGTCAAAAAGTTCGAAACATAGCATGCCTTCTCTGAACATACCTCTGGGGTCATTCCCTTCATTCCCTCTTTTTTATGCAAAGAGAAAAACTTTTACCATAACAGAGAAGCCCCTATTTACATCTCTGAGCCCGGACACAAACCACAGCTTTATGCGCCACCAGGCTCAGGGGCAGGAATCATTCATGCAGTTACACAGCTATATACCTCTACAAGCATGCAGACACCTATTAGACACTAGATAACCATGTTTATCTTTCCTGTTCTCCTTCACAATACCTAGCTGTTCTCTCATCCCTTGTTAGGTCAAATATTCTCCAGTTTCCTCTCCTATCTCTCTCTTCAGACATTCTCTATCCTCTTTTTTGCTTGTTAATTGCGAGGAGGCAAAGGGGGTGTGTAGCTGGGTGACCATGACCTGCTTTATGTTACAATCAACTAAACACTGAATACAGGAAAAAAAAGGGATGGGAGACATAAGGCAAACATCAATAAGGTGGTTAAAGGTAATTATAACAAATCCTGTAATACTTCTGAGTCATGGCCCAAAGTTTCCCAGCCATGAGAAGAGACCAAAGGCATCCCACCCCTGGCTCTGTTGCAGATCTTTGTTTTAAGGCTTTTGAGTTTTGTATACTTTTGTAAATTAATTCACAGTGGTCACTCAGATTCACGTAACACATCCTATCAAAGTCTTCACACTTGTGTCCCTGTGCTAATAATAAAAATCAATAGCAACTCGGTTCTGTAGCAACATATGATGGACAGAATCAACATCTGTTAATAAGCGCTAAAAAAAAGAACAGTATTTGTAGTATTACTTTGTTTAGCAAGCTAGCAGCCTAATTTACTAAGCAAGTTAAGAGCGTGTACTATTCTTACAGAAGAGATTAGAGAAGCAAAAATCTGTTATGCTGCATTCCAGAACTCAGCCTGAGAATTACAGTCTGCTGTGAGTTCTGCGTTACAATCATTTGACACATGTTGGGGTTGCGATTGTGAAAGTTGCCCATTTACAATTTTCATTGACATTATCACAGCTAGTTGTTTTAAAAGCAACCCTTGAGCTTCCTGATGTTCGACTTGTTGCAAAATATTCTGAAGCCAATCAATCAAGTTAGTATTAAAGTTAGTGACTCTCTAGGACCCTGCAAGACTGTGGCAAGACTCCCGCATCCGGATTGCCTTAATAGCCATCTCATTCATTTGCAAACAGTTGTTCCTGGGATACCTTGCCTGAGTCACAGAATCGGCACAATTAATTGCTCCAGCCAACTGCTCATAGTTAACAGCAATTCCCCGATTAAGGTTTTCAGTCAAGGCCACTACACATAGCTCACAAAAATCAGATAACCACATCATATACTGTATCAGTTAGTACCATACAAAGCAATAACTTCCAATCATGCAGTGTGAGCGTATAAGGCTCTGCCATCACTTCAAGAAGGAACATAGCAAATGTATTATGAATCCTCCCTTCCCGCACTGCTTTGCTTAACCCTTTAACAGCCTCGTATTGCACAGGCTGCCACTCTGCAGGTTGATTTGTCTGACAAAATACTGAACATGCCATAGTGACTCCCAAAACCCATCACTGAAGTGTTTCCCACTTGCATTCCTGCCACCAATCCCTCAGACCCCCTTTCACCCTCCCCAGAAATACAATCAATGCATCAGGAGAGACAAGGGGGTGGGGGAAAGGTCTAGCTCCTTTTCCAGATCTATAGGACCTGGATCAAAAGGTTTATCAGTGTCAATGGAATCATTGTCCGAGTTGCCCTGTTCCCGTGCTTGGTCCTGTGTTGTGAGGGTCGCTGCAATCAGTGACAGAAGCTTTGGGGGCAGAGAAGGTGTGGACAGAATCGCCATCACTGACGGTGTCTTGAGAAGAGTCGCGCTGTCGGTGGAATTTACAGCTTCCTCTGGTTTAGCACCATTAGTAGAATTAGTCCACACTTGGCAAAGAGTAGTCAGAATTTGCCACCAAGATGCTAAATGCATTCCCGACACGGAGTTCCCCTCCGCGGCAGCATCATACAATTGGCTGCTGTATGTACACATTTTCATTCTTTCAAAGTCTCTAAAGTTTCTTGGCTGCTCACCTGTCTCGATGCATACAGGTGTTATCCTCGGGGTTTAGGTTGTCCGCCTGGTCCAGACAGCAAGTTCAGCCAAGCCGTCTCCTCCGGAACGCAGCCCTCTTCCATGAGCTGTCTTTTTTCCGTCCTTATTCTTCCAAGGCTTCGGAACACCACCATAGGGGTCACCATTTGAGGAGACTGAGGCACGGACTCCCTGATCTGACTAGAAGACCCTTCATGAGTCCATATACGTCTCTTTCTGGGGACGAACCCTGGTTCCCCATTACGGATTTCCCACAGCTCACCTCTCAACTCCGGAGGGATTTCTGCCGGCTCCTGCTTCCTTTCAGCAGATCATTCAAAGTTCTGTGGGATTCGCTGCATGTCGCTCAGACAGGCGATTCGAGAGCCCTTGATGTCAGATCCTTAAACCCATCACGTCGGGGTCACCAATTTGCTGTGATGGAGAGACGGGACGCAGCTTGATGCAAGCAAATGTCAATTTATTGTACAGAAGCACGAGGTTTTATACACTTTCAGAAGCTGCGCGTTTTAAACAGATTGGTTCTTGAAGCTAAGCCTTGCATCCTAGGCAATCCCCGATTGGTGGTTAACTGCCAGCAATTAACAGCAAGGTGTTATCTTTCCTTGGTGCATCCGTCTCCGACTCCCCTGTGCTCTGCAAACATGCCTCATCATGTTAATTGTTGTCTAGACAAGCTGGAGCACATTCCCCTCAGCTAACTGATTGCCACGCATGGTCCTAGTTTCCAGCCCGCTCCTGCATTGTACCTTAATTTATCAAATCCCTTTCAGACTTGTCTTTAGGTCTTGTCATTCCCAATTAACTCTTGTACACTTCTGCCATCAGACTCTTCCACTGATTCCCTTGCTGGCTTCCCACTTCTACCACCCAGCTGGAACATCCCTTGAAGGGTCCTCTTCAAATCCTTTTTATATCTGACCTGCCGTGATTTACGTGCTCTTCAGTTCTTTGCAATTTTGAAGAGAGACAAAATTCATAAACTTCCAAGGTCAAAACTCATTTCCTGCGGATTCCCAAAACTTTGCAAGGGCATAAATCCATCAATAAAAGAGGAGTGGCATCACAAACATAATTGCCCAAGTGAGATATTTTCCCCAAAATATGATTAATCCTTCTGCCTTACCTATAAAGTAAATTTGCCTATTTTTTAGTATGAAGCCAACATAACAGATGCCTGAGGATGCAGGAAAGAGGAGGCTGTTTAAAGATGGTGCTTAATAGTGTATCGTTTCTGTTTCCTTGGGCTTGGGATGGGGGTCCTGTGTCATTCCTTCCATGTTAACCCATGCTGATGAAGGTAGGACAGCAGCTCACCTTAGAAACAGCACACTGCTTTGAGAAAGCTGCACTCACCATCTCCAACAAGAAATCACTTAATAAACAGATAGGGTCCGTGGTTTTGTTCTTACACTTACAGAAGATGCTGCCAGTCATGAGAATGTTGATACAAACCAACGGGTTTAATGAGTTTGCAGCTTGACTCAAGCAAATGTATCCATGTGACCACAAAAAATTTCCTGGGTAGTGTCCATGCAAAAGAATGAGCTTAGATAAGGAAGAATCAATGCCACTTTGAAGGTGTTAGAATAAAGTATTGATATTTTAAGTCTACATTAACACTAATGGCAAAACTATAAATCACGGACAGGCTTAATAAAAAGGATCCTGCCTTGTGACTGCTCAGAAGAGGCCTTTGATTGATCTTCAGCATCAGTCAGGTAATTCAGAGATCAATAGGACACAGAATCTACCCATTTGCTTGTTAGTAGCAGAATTAGATTTTGTAACACAGACAGACTCACAGCTTATAAAGTCCATTTCATGTGTAAAAAATGTGCATCTGCTACCTATAGAATTGAACTTATTTTATACTGATTGTTGATTGTCTGATATATTGTCTGATATAAAATTAGATTTAAATTATGAGCCCTCAGCCTTCTATATGCTTATACTTCAACGCAACACAATGAATAATCAAATCAGTAAAAAAAAGTGAATTTAAAAAAGCAAAGCTTTAAAAAAATAAAAATAATTAATGCACCACCATAGTAATCCATACTGTGGCTCCCCAAATACAGCTGCAGACTGACACAAAACAAGCTGTTTCTTCCAGGTAAGACTGCTCTGAAATTGGCTGCTGACAACTACAAAAAAGGGTCACGTTTATTTGTAAAGCACCCAAATGATGGAACAATCTGTCAAGAGATTTTTAAAGTTGACCTGGGAAAAATATATGGCAATAAAAATGAAAATCAATTCAGAAAACTTCCCTTGGGATGCCACCCAAGCGTTGGTTAGATTTGACCAACGTGGTCTGCATGTGTTTCAGAAAACACGTTCAGACCTATCAACTCCCTTGGATCAAAGAGGCTAGAAGCACGGTAAAACCAGAATATCTTGTGCCCAAGACTCTGGAGTATATTACACACAGCAAGAGAGAAAGCTGTGAAGGCCTCACGTTTCCTTACAGACAAGGTGGGCTGAGTATCTCCTGAGACCTTCAAATCAAGATGGCACAAAAGCGTCCCATAGAAAAGCACCAAAACCAATGGGTGTTCCTGCTGATCAGCAATGGCCCCCTCCATCCTTAGGAATTTGAGAATCTGGGACAAGCTACCACTGCAGGCTTTGGCTGGGCAACATAAAGACATTTTTGCCGTTACTGTAAGCATGCTTCTGCCAAAGGAGCACAAGATAGGACATACTGTTGATGTCAAAACTATTCTCAGTTGTCTCTCAGGGAGGAGTCTGCAGAGTTGAGGGTTTTTTGCCTAACATTTGGTATTCAAAAGCTCTCATGTTCTCAGTGAGCTTAAGATAAACACATCGATTAATGGGCTCTTGTTCATAACACAGGAGAGGGGACACCACACGCCCCCTTAAAAAAATAAAACAGCATGCCAGGAAAGCATTATGATACCACTAAGTTATCCAAATTTCAAACGCTATCCATTTCAATATGGCCTGACTGTGACTGAGATCTGAAAATCCTTCATAATGTCACTGGGAGATAGGCTGGGAAGTGGGGAGCAGCAGGAAACTTTTGAAAACAAAGAGGGGTTGATGGTGTTAGAGAGTGACTACACGGTGATGGGCGTTTCACAGGCACTTCCACACACTGCTGAGGTGAGCCTTGTCTAATCATCTCAGCCACTACTTTTCCTGTGAAAAATATAGGAGAACGGACACTTTCCAAGCTACAATAAATTCTTTATCATGCAAACCCTGGTCTTATCCTCTGCTGCATGCCACACACACACACACACACAAATCCCTCTTGCCCTCATTTTTGCCAGATTTATGCAACCCATCTGTTCTGCTAAACTGCTTCTAGCTTTTAAAGCCAAAGTAATAGCTTATTTTTTTTCCATGTGCTTTATGCATATTTATGATAATTTTACTTTTTCTAGCCAAATATCCCGTTTTCTGCAGAACCAATCATTACTAATCAGAACGTTCAAATTGCATGAAGTAGCCAGAAGACCTCTGATGGGTAGAACATCTCTCCTTTCAAGCAAGCTGCTGTGAAGAAGTCAAAAGAATAAATCAAAATCATAGGTATTTGATGTCCCTTATGGAGGAGGTATAACTGCGCATGAGCAGAGCTGGTAAAGAATTCATCACAAGGGTTCGGTGCAGCCTAATTACTCTCATCCACAATGCAAAAGAAGAACTGGAGGAGCTGGAAAGAATATAGCAGCAGAACATGCTGAAAGTATGACATAGTGGTACCCTCCAGGGTGCGTGTGGATGAAAAGAAAGGTGATGCGTATATCTGCTGAAGCCTAACGAAGGGCTGAGGAAGAAGTGAGAGTTCCTTCACCCTGGGAAATCCGACTTCCCAGTTTCCTATTTCCAGTATCATGCTTCTGGTTTGGGGTAGATGATATAATCTGCTCAGCAGCAGCCCTGAGGTGCAGCTTTCAAAATGTCAGTGAGGAGAAACTGCTTTTGTTTGCTCTCTTGACAACAAAAACCACCCTCTGGGAGGAGTGGGATTTTATATCAGTGACCTTTCAGTTTATGGAAAGACTGATCAGATTATAGCACAGAGTTCAAACACGTTTTGAGATAATTGCAACTGCTGAACTGAGAGCACACAGAAGAAAACCATAAATCATGACTCCCAGTTAGTGACCAAGGAAGCCAAGACGAGATTAGGTCCAGGAGAAACTGTGGTTATGTTGCCACCTACTAACACAAGCTCTGGGATTGTCTTTTGCAACAATAAATACTCTAGAAAACATATCTCTGTTCCTCAGTATCCAAGATATTTCTGTCCTGCTTATAAGAAGCTCTGCTAAATCTGTGAGAAAGCCAAGGTGAGCATTTTGGGAGACTCAAGAAATCTATTAACCACATCCAAAGTTTACTGACATTTCCAACTACACAAGTATTTCAGCAAATATCAAGACACAACTTCAGGGATTCCACTGTGGTAACGTGGCAATAAAGAGGCACTTTGTGTCAGGTTCTCACCCTCAAAGGAAGACAATATTTAATAAGTGCTCAGACAATATATTCCTGGAAGTTTCTGAGCACTTTGATGCTTCAGTAATTGCCTCCCATTAGCGTCGTTCCTAAACTATCACCATCTAGACAAGGTACTTCCTGGAGACAGAGACTGTTCACAGCTTAAGTAAAACCCAAATCCAGTTGGAGAATATACACCAGGAAGGAGCAGCTGAACCCTCTGCTTTTCCAGAGGCTCAAATTAACGCAGAAAAATATCTGGGCTGTTCCGACTGCAGTGCTCGAAGTCGAAAAAATGCACTGGATTAACATAGCAACCACTGCAAATCCCTTTGGAGTTTAGAGGAGTGCTTGGCCCTATGGCTTGTCAGCCTTTATCTGCCCAGCTGTAAGGCAGCCGATTACCCACAGCTGTCCTCTAGTCCAGGATGGATACAATCTTCCAGAGAAGCTGAGTCCATTTCTCTGTTACATACATTTATAAAAAAAGTGGGTGACTGTGCATGATGATAGCAATAATAATAACAATAATAATAATGTCATGCTAATCCAATAAAAAGGATTATAAATACTTTTTAATCCATGCATTAAAATGCCTTGCCCATGAATGTTTACGTAGCAGTTGCTGCAAGTGTGTGACTATTTATCAGCACGTTGAGTATTTTTAAAATCTTTGACTGCAGAAAAATGATAAATAGGTACTTAAACATTGGCTGCTGAAATGCTGCATGACACACTTTACAGCAAACAGAAGAAACGGCTTAAAACCTTTCACAAAATTGAGTATTACAGGCAATGTGTTCCTAGATTTTAAACATTACAGCTCAAATTGGAAAGATGTTTGGAAAGCATTATCTAGTGCATGAGTTACAGGAAGAGTGACTTATAGCTGTCATTTAATTAAACAACTGTCCTTCACAGTCACAATGATTTATAGTTGTACAACTCTGACACATAGATTGGAAAAGAAAAATTGCACAGTTTTTCCTGCTTGAGCTGCTAATGAGCACCAGGCTGGTTATGCATGAGGGCTTCAGTGACCATTAGAACACTAGGACGAACTTCCAGCCTATGAAAATGGAAAATAATCAGATTAGGAAAATGAATGCATGTATTTTTGACTTTTCAAACAGCTCAGCACTGAACACAGGAACAGTCTCTCACTCAGTGAAGTCACTGTGGATCCCTCAAAATCCTGTGGGACTTGGGACTTAATTCAGGAAGAGCTCACAGAAGTTACCTCTTTTCTCTCCCACAGCTAAAATTTTTTAAACGCTGTGGGAGGGAACTAGAGTGATGTACCCTAGTTTAAATGATGAGATATAAATAAAGCGAACTACATTAAACTTCGGAAAGAAAAATCTTGCAGGGTCATTTTTTATTCTTCCCCCCCGCCTTTAACTTCTAGCATTCTTATCATTGTTTTGAATGTGTTGCATGTTTCTGTCAACCTGAGAAAAGCCAAGTGCTAAACTTTGAGAGCAAAGCTGCTCTAGGTGAAAAAACATGGAAGATGAAGCTATACAAATACCTTGCTGTCTAGGCTTGTTTCCCATGTGGGAACAATCAGATCATGAACATATTCCCTCTTAAAAAATACCTGCTTTAACAAACCATTTCAGCTGTAAGTCTCTTACACAATGCAACTTTTTTAATTCTTTCATTAAAAAAAATAGTTATTTCTATGGCCTTTTTATTAGCTTTCTTTTGGTTATTCTTAACTTGTGTACTAAAGCAAGTGCATCACCCTGGGAGCCTACATTTCATTGCTACCTGCACTACAATTGAAAAGTATGGATTGAGAATACCCAGCAAAAAGCCCCATCTTAGCCAAGAAAAGGACACAGAAAAGGCTTGGATCAGAATTTCAAATTATCTTGAAATTAAATTAAGGAAAGGAATTATTCAGACTTACCATACGATGTGGAATTAATGACATGATTGCATTAAGGCTTAATCGAGCTATTAGGAAAATTTGCTCATTGAAGAGAAAGAAAAGGAAAGTGGAGAGAATGGGAGAATGGTAGAAGAAGCATCATTTTTCAATGGTAGGAAGTGCATCACTCTTAATATTCTGATACAGATGGTACCAGGACTAGAAGAACCAGGTTTAGAAATAAGAAGACGATATATATTCTTTCAAATCCAAATGTACATTCAGAAAGAAGAGAATAAGGACTTCTCAGAAACTGAATGAAGAATTTCTCACCCATAACTGTACATTCTGGAGGCAGATCTTCTACCTGCTAGAGGCATACATCAGCAGATAGTGCTCTTATTATCAACTCAGATGAATGAGATTCACTCCCAGTGACAAGCTTTCAATGACACCCCATGACAACTTAATTCCTGCATTTTTCTATATGCAGCAATCTAACCCTGTTATTCCAGACGAAAGACTTCAGAGAGGCATTAAACACACATGGGCCCTACAGAACTAACGTAAAATATTCCAAACAAATCTCATGATAGATTAACAGCTTTCTTTAATCCAAATGGAATCCTCTCATCAAATTATTAATCCACATAATACGGCTAATTTTACTGATACCAACTAACGGCAGGTAACCAATCTCCAATGCAATAAGCAAAGTATAAAAGCATAAGAGTCAATGCTAGTCTGAAGCTGACATAAGCGGAGTTCATAAATTTGGCTTAGAAAAGCACAGCTGTACAGCACTCCTCCTGGAACTCCTTAGTGAGAGGGTCTTAAGCACCCCACAGATGAGCTGACCAGGGACTCAAGCTGAGCAGTCATCAGAAGTCCTTGGCAAGTGTTTAACAGAGCAGTCTGGCTTTTGCTCCTAAACAAAGGCCAAGAGCAAAGTCCTCTACAAGTCCTTCATATATAAAAAAAAAAATAAATACACCTTATTCTCTGACTTTTAAAATGTATTTGTACCGGACCATCAGAGGCCCTTGCTGTTTAAGCCATCCACATGTGGAACTGCTGACAAACCTCAGCAAAAGGAGTACATGTCCACCACCTCCAAGGAAACAGGCAAACGTGGCAGTAGCCAGTGTCACTAATTTAATAGCATGGGCTACCACAACACACACAAGAATCAGAAAAGCTTAAGCAAGAATGAAAGAAAAACCTTGTAAAGAGATTTGTAAACATTTCTATGGGATTCTCTACGGGATGGTTCACCTCTACCTGCATGACGTGTGAGCAGAAAACGGCGCTAGGACTTAAATATGTTGTTAGTGTCATCCAGCCTGAAAAACAGTGACTGGGAACAGAATAGGGGTGAACAGATATAGCACAGCTGTTCCTATTTGCAACACAAAGTATAACTAGTCTATGCATTTGCTTTCTAGGAATTTCTGCATTCTCACAAAAAGTGTTTTTCACCAAAAGTCACAGATAGTTGGAGAACAATAACAATGCAGAAGTGCTCTCAGAAAGAGCACTGGGAGTCCTCTGCTCACTCCAGCATCCTGGTAGTAGCACTAAATACTATAGAAAATGAAAAACCAGGGGCTTTCAGGGCAGACTCAGCATGCTGCATGGCTTCACTCTTCTGGCCAGGTGGCAGCTGGGACATCACACTGATTGTGCCAGAGATTTTGTTAGCAGATGTCTGGTAAATTAATCAATGCATGTGCTGCTCCTGAGCTTCTATCTACAATAAAACTAGTTATCAGGTTGACAAAAGTCCAATGATACTTGTGATGGTTTTAGATTAAGTACCTGGAAGACGAACAGAGCATGGAAAAAGATGTGTGCATTTGAGAAATTAGCATGAACACAGACTGCAACCTGGAATGATTTTTTTTTAAATCTTGTTTGGGTAGTACAAAGCACCTATTTGGGAGAGCACACGGTTCGGGTTGGGTTCATCCACCTTGCCAAGCATTGTTCAGCTGAAGCCAGTCTGCTTCTGCTAGCCTAAGTGATCTGAGACCGTCAAGTGTCTGTAAATTACACTGCAGCCCGGAGAAGGAGGACTCAGCTGTGTGACATTGTGTGAGCTGGGACTAAACCGGTTATCACACGATCCCCATAGGGTCCCTCCCAAAGATCCCTTGAGACAACATTGGAGGACAACATTTGCAGAATATGAAGTCGTCTCCACACTTGAGCCATCAAAATCAATAAATTAGCAAGTGCCACCCTATATGTATCACACTCCACTAGAAATCTCTTAACTAGCACATAGGTCATTTAGGTAACTAGATCCAATCCTGTGTTATCAAAAGGACACTACACCAAAACCCATTTACAAGCTCATTGTGCTCCATTTTACAGCCACTAGACAGTTCATCTCCTTAACCCATTGCTCTCAGCAATGTTCTGAGACTTCATTCTTACAGCTGATAAAAAACCACTAAATTGTTCATGCTGAGATCTCCATCAGAGAAGGAATGAAGATGACTCAACAGCCTTAGTTGAGAGCAGCTCTCGTGGCTGTTGAAATATCAAATTATTCTATCAACATTTCAAATCAAAATGAATATGGGTGAAAGAGACATGGATATTCTCTCATAAGACTTTGAGGACTAAAACACACCCCAGGTCTTCATAATGTCCAGACTAATCCCCTAAGTCATCAGCAAGGGCATTTTTCAGTATTACCATTGAAAGTATATTGCAAAGGTCATACAACATTTCCAGGTATGACCTAGCATAGAAGGTGCCACCAAAGACATGTACGCTTATAGCACAACCAAGCTGGGAGAAGAGCCACAGCCTCAAGGGACTCTACTGCACAATTAGGACGCCCTAATCCAAGGACACAAACCACGCACCAGCAGCGTGGCCTTTCCATTTCAGCAGGCAGGTTGTCCCATAAAAGCAGAACTAGCAGTACCACAGGAGGGTCAACCAGCTCAGAGCTGGAGCAGACGAGCTCAGCAGTGCCCCACCTGCCTCGGCACCTGCTGCTGCAAAAAGCTTAAAAACATAAACCAAGCAACCCAGAAAGCAAATAAAATCAGAACCTGAAGTTATTAACATTTCACAATTTAAAGCAGTTTCATGGATTTTTAGATTTGACTTGGGATTTTTTAAGTGCCTGGAGCTGGCTGCATTGTAGCTGTGGAGAGGTCAATACTAAAAAAGCCCAGGTCCTCCAAATTCTTTTGAGCAACAATAAATGCTTACTTTGCCCTGTAATTCATCCAAACTACTAGGCTGGTCTTTGGTAATCATACATTTCCTCTGTGCTAGTATCTGCAGAGAGACAAGGCAGCTGCTTTTCCTGCTCCCACACTCACTCCACTTGGAGAGAATTGCACCGCAGTTACGTTTTGGAACCAGCTACTTGTACTCTGCTCTGTGAACCACTGCAGCATCACGTAAAACACTCCTTGGAGTACCATTAAAAGGACAGGAATGCTGCTGGGATTCTGAGTAATTTCATGAGGTTTCTTCATCTAATGACACATGGTTGCTGTTAACAGCTCAGCAAGTCAAAAAAAGATATAAAGAGCATTTAGAGTCTATATCTATACCCAGGCTGAAATTATAGTTCATCATTCTTCATGTCTCTCACGTAAGGGACTTGATCCTTTCCACACTGGGAAATATTAATTAACATCAACAGGCTTTGCATCAGAGTTGAAGTAAACCAGGTGTTAGGGCTTGGGAGAGAAGAGCCAGGCAGTTGCACCTCCTTCAAGCATCATATATTGAAATGTGAGGACTGGAAATGTAATCAAGGAATATTCCCACAGGCACTTTGCTGGGGGTGTTCTTCAAGACCAAGGCTTGGTACCTCCTGCCTAAGCCTTGGTACCTCCAGCCCAAGCCACCTGGCTTTCTCCACCACTACCCCAGTCCTTGCCAAACCCTGCTCATGACCTCCAAACCCCACCAGTACCACCAGCCACCTTTGAAAGCAATGTGCTAACATTCTGGGTTTGAGACACAAATCTGGGCTATTCAAGACCCAGGAAAGCCCTACACACCAACATAAAATGTTCTTAGATCCACCCTCTTTCCCTCTCTACCTCCTCTTTTCCTTTTGCCCAGGGATGCATCAGCCACTACAGCAGGCTGTCAGACAGGCTCTTGTCTTGGACACATGAGAGATTTTGTCCACTCAGAAAGAAAAAAACTAAAAAAATATCTAAGATTAGCAGGAAAATGCTCCTGGTCTCTAATGTCACACTCGTGCAACGGAGTC
The DNA here is from genome assembly GCF_963210335.1 of Falco punctatus. Classification (NCBI taxonomy): domain Eukaryota; kingdom Metazoa; phylum Chordata; class Aves; order Falconiformes; family Falconidae; genus Falco; species Falco punctatus. The sequence goes on from NC_137587.1 coordinate 47,571,929, forward strand.
CCTTGGCAGCCAGTTGTTTCCCTGCTCTGAGGAGCCTCTGCCTGGAGCAACTCTGGTTTATTCCTACCCTTAAGTAAGCACACATCATCAGTGAGTTCCCTTTTCTCCCAAGGCATCGGGCCGTAGGTCAAGTTGTATTTGTATGGAGCCAGAGTAGATGTATTCAGTCTTAGTCCTGGTCTGATGTACAGACCTCTGAGCAGCTTTTCAAAGAGCATTACAAGCTCAAAAAACAGTCAGTGCTTGCAAAACATCACTGAGAAGTCTTTTGACATTTTATACTTACTTTCATTTGCTGCAAGTTTTCAATTTTATTTGTATTGCACATCTACAGGAAAATCCAGATAGTGAAACATGCAAAAATTTACTTTTTTCCGTTTCCTCTGCGTGCAACTGCAGCTAAACTGTAGTAACACTGGGAAGTGAATATCTAAGTAAATTAGCATTTGAGGGGCGTGTGTGGTTTTGGTTTCGTTTTTTCCCCAAATTGAGCATTGAAACATGCTCTACTTCACAGGTGTGCTAGCTTCTAAAGGGTTTTTTTATATACGTTAATTACAAATGTTCATGGGAGATCTTTCTACCACAAATTAAGCTGAATTTTAGTAGAGACCTTGAACAAAAATGTACTTCCCCCCCCCCCCCCCCCCCCAATCAGTTTCAAATAAATAATCCCCCTCCCCAAGAATTCTGAATCACAGGAAACATACCGTAGAACCAGCTTGTCTGATTATATATATAATTTATTTAAGTATACATGAAACAATACTTCATGTTTCTATTTAGCACTTCTATTTAGCAGGAAAGCTGATTTGCTGTTCTTCCAGTAATGGAGAAAAGCAAAATATTTTAAAATAGTTCTTGGAAGAAGTTTTTATAAATTTCTTTTGGTGAAAGTCTCTCATTGCTCTATAGCTGAGACTTAGCTGCCACCCCTGTCTTTCTTCTGTGGGTAACAAAAGAGAAAAGCAGACAGGATCCACTCGGCAGTACTTTTTGACCCCAGATGCCTCTGCGTTTTTTCTTTCTTTTTTTTTATTTTTTGTTTTAAATGATATTTTACTGGAACATCTTCTGTCCCCCGACCCTGGCCTCCTCCTCTCTCCTGCTCCCGATGCCATCTGACCTTTTAGATGCCTCCTCCTCCCCAGCCCGCTCTTCCTTTCATGATAAGGGTGCATTAAACAGATCCGCTCTGAGCACACTGAGGCTTATCAACGCTAGTGCTGAAATGTCAGGAAGTTAAAAGCACATGCAGTTGTTACGTGGGCTTTCAGAGCTCGGCTTTTTGTAGGAATTCAGAGGGTTGTTTTTTTTTTTTTAAGCCAGTTAAATATAAAAATAATTAAAAGATACATCTCTCTAGTCTCTGTTTCAATTCCTGTAAGAATTTGTTGAGCAGAACCGTGTGTTCCCAGAGGTTTCTAGACACAGTGTGTAGGGAGAGGTGATTTTCTGCCCAGCGTTAGGAGCAGCTCCACCTGCGGGACCCCCACCAGACCTGTGCAAAATTTGCTGCTCAGGCTTCACGTGTGCCCCGAGCACTTCTACCAAAAAGAAAAGATGCAGCGTTTCCCCCATAGACATTATAATGATGTCAGTACTAGTGTCTCCCTAGTTCCCATCACCCAGATCTGGCAGGACCATAGTCTCCAAGGCGGGATGAAGGAGCAAAGCTCTGCGTCGGGGTGGGACACGCTCACAGCCCTGGCCAGGGTTGGAAGCTGGAGGGTGCAGCCCAGCCCCATCACCTGCAGCAAGCATAACCTGCCAGGCAAAGCACCAGTGTGCAAACAGCCAGTCTTGGCTTTCCTTTCACAGCGAAGGTAATCTATCAACAATTTCCCCTGTTTTCTTGCAGGCATAAATCCTGCAGTTGTGCGAGACAAACGCTTTGCTTACCGTAACTTTTAAACCTGCCATTTTTAAAACTACTGTAATTATCAAAACGTACTCTTAAACAGAGGGCTCGATAACGGTGAAGACCAGAGGGATGCAGCACCAACACCCCACCCAGGGAAGGTTTACGGCTCTCCAAATTCCCACAGGCTTTAACAGAATCTGAGCTACAGCTTCGGGTACTGGCTAACTGCCCGGCTGGGGCATAGCCCCCCGAGACCGGGGTCTGCGGCCGATTTCACACAGCGAGATGACTGTGCCATCTAGCTGCAGCTGCACCCCTCCTTCAGCACGCCTGCCAGCCCGCTCTGCCTCACAGCCCCACTTCCCACATAAAAACCGCATCTTTTATTTCGTCCACGCCATGCTGGATATTAGTGTATGCAAAGGAGGTTACTGTAGCTGAGAAGTAAATTATTACTACGAACCAATCAAGCATATAGCTGATAGGAATATTTATTTTCCTTTTACTTACAGCTTTCTTCTATTACAAGCTTAGCTAGCATTAAGACTGCCGTTTTGCGTTGCTTGTTTCTGCACTGTTTTATGTCTAGTCATTTAAATCCGCCTCTCTCACCAAAATATATTATCCCCCCAATGTCTATCTGTTGCCTCCCCTCTTTATGGTCTTGCCGTCCCGTGTACCACATCCAGGCAGCTGCAGCATCTGTGAGCGCACAGCAGTTGATTTTGCAAGATGCAGAGAGGGCGACAGGGCTCAGCTCATAATTCCAGCAGTAAACACAGCCTTCAAAACAAAAATGCAAATGCATGGGGTTTGATTCATCTGCACTGAGGATTATTTTAATGAGGCAGAAACAAACTAAATATATTTTTAATTTCATATTTTAATTTGTCAAGAGTATCTCAGTGGCTTTTAAATGAGATTTAAAGTGCATTTTATTCCGCCAGGAATAAATTCAGTCACTGGCTAAAATTAGATTAGTGGATCCATTGCCTAATTAGCAATAGGTTTGGAGGCTGCATTTTGGAACATTCTGGGCCACATCTCATTAACCCATCTTTAAGTAACTTTCTCTGCTCATATACGACTTATACATAAAGGGGGGGAAATTAGGAATAAGACACAAGTATAGGAGACATACACCTATTTTAGAACTAGAAACTGAGGCAGGCAGTCCAGTTAAAGGCTGGACCCACAAAGATGCTGGGCTGTGAGCAGGCAGCAAGCCCAGGATGGGGCTTGGACTGGGGACCCCTGCTCCAGCATGTCCCAACCCCTCTGTGAGAAGCCAGGAAAGGACAGATTGTAAATTCATTATGCATCCACTGGAGAAAGGCATGGTGCATTCGAGATCTGGGTGCTGCTCAAAGCTCTCCTCCACAGAGGAAGAGGTCCAGACATGGACTACCAAGATGGTGAGGGGCACCCAACAAATCCTGGCTGGGCAGAGCCCAGCAAGATTGTGGCTCCGCAGCCAGGGAAGAGGATGATATGAAACCTACAAAAGCACAACCAGACAAAAAATGTTGCTGAATCCCAACCCAGCCAAGACCGGCTCTGCTTCCCACAGTCTGGGGGGGGCTTCTCTGAGGACCTGCACTCTTCATGTTGTTCCAGCAAGAAACAGCTATGGCACGAACAGCACAGCTGACTACGTTGACTACACAAGCAGCATCACAGGCAAGATGAGCTGGTGCGTGCGTGGTCTCCCACACTGCCCACAGCAGCACAGGCTGCCCAGCCCCCACTAGGGCAAGGCAAGAAGCTGAGGGAGAAGCAGCGCTCTGCATGTTCCAGGTAGCCACTTCAAACCAACTAATCATGTTTTATTGACAAGGAAATCTAATGCTTGTAAAAATACTATTGGAGTGACAGTGTCTATATTTAGAAAACATTTCCTCCAATGAGACCAGACTGCAGGACCACATTCCTTGGCCTGAGTGAGGACGCCAGGATCAGATACTGAGCACGACTGAGTTTTGCCATTCAATGAAAACTAACATGGTGAAGGATGAACCCTGATGAAGTTCAGGAAGTCATTAGTGGAAGGAGGTAGGCACCAAGCTTCATGGTAGCTGGCACTTCAGGAAAAGCAGATGAAACAGAGAATTGTGTGTACTCACGTTGTTGTGTTTCACAAGCTAGAGAATAACAGCAGTCATTCCTGTTAAAATATGGAATTTAAGATCCTGCCCCTAAATCCATATGTCAAATAACCTATGACTCCTCTCAAGCCATCTGAGGAACAGGTAACTCCTGCCTTAGCCAAGACCTTCTACTCCCAGCTCCAGGCTCTGAGCTCCTGGGACATTCTCTCCCATCACAGGGACAAGGGCATGAGCCCATGTTCCCACAACAGCCCTGAGCTCACTGGTAACAGTGGCAATGCCATTCCAAGTGGGATGTTTCACTGTAAGTGTGGCATGTGACAGGAGCCACATCCTTCAAAATCCTGGTTGAGGCAACACACACCAAACGTCACCAGGGTCCAAGGACTGAAACAGCCTTCAGCTCATGTCCTCAGTAATCACTAACAGCTCATTAGCAGCACAGTCAACGCATCCTACCCTCCAAATCCCAACATGATAGTTCAGCTTCGACTACACATTTCTGATTAATGTTTGCCAATGAACAATTTCCTGCCTCTGGCAAAACGATTGTCAGAAATACCCAGGAATATGAAAAATTGACAACAATTGCTGGATGCTAAATATTGTTCATGCTTGATTGCTGTAATGGCACATCATAGGCTTTGAAAGACAGTTAGGCATTTGTTCCCATCATTAATATGGAGTGAGTTTATCATCCAGCCTCCAAGTTCCCTTTCTCATTTTCCCTTATATTCTCTTACTATACAGCCATTCATTTCTCATTTACATTTTTTTTCTTAACAGTACAATGATTTGCAAAATTAAATTCATTCAAACTTTTTACTGTCCTCATTTCCATGTATCTTTTATTGTTTTTATTACCATGACTGGGCTGGCTTTGGCTTATATTTCATCACAAAGCGTTTTACAGGATCTCAGGAGCACTCTTGTTTTTCATTTTCTTCCTCATTAATAGATACATAATCACCACATGATAGTGTTCCAAACCTTTTGTTTTTTATAAGCCTACATTAAAAAATAATCTCTTTTTTTGGCAAAAAAAACCCTCTAATCCTGTGTCTCCTGATGGCTGGGTGATCTTGGCAAGAAAAGTATAAGACCATCTGTCTTGTGGTTCTTTATCCTCTTCAGTATATCAGACTGAACATTTGAGCTCAAAATTTCACCCAACCCAAAGTACTTTTTTTTCCACGTGTTATTTTATGAAGATGAAGATGCTGAGTTCAGCACAGAAGGAGCTTTACTTTAGTGCTTATGTAAAGTTAGAGAAATGAAATTATGACAATAATTTCAAGTATTTCAGTACTGTATGTTGTATTTCAATATCTGATCAAGGACAGTAGTAAAACTGAGCTAAAAAACTTGCATATCCCAAATAGCAAACTTTTGGTGTAAAGACATAAAACTCAAACAAACCAAAAATACCAACCAAAACCCAATCTCAAAACAGGGAGGGGAAGTGCCACTCTGTAAGAACAAAGTTTTCACATCAAACCGAGTCCCATAAATACAGAAGACGTTTGAATGTGATTCAAAGCAACAGAGCAGCAAGCACAAGGAGAAACATGCTGAAACTTTTAAGAATGTTCCAGTAGTGAAAGAATTCAAAATAACTGAAGCTTGTAAAAACACTTTAATTACCCATAAGGAGGTTAAAAATACTCATAATACTGACATCCTACCTCACATTCAAGGAGAAGTTAGAACTAGACATTCACGAGCATCCAAGCCACTAACTTCTTCTGAAAGTCTGGACATGTATTTTGGAAGTTTACATAAAAAATAAACTTGCCTAAAAAAAGAAAAATAAAATTGGTCCCCCAAAAACACTGCAACATTTTATTATTTATTTTACATTCTTGGCAGCTTAGCTTTTACAAGGATTTGAAACCAGCTCTAGAGTTGGACATCTGTCAGGCACAAACATACTTTAAAGACTCCCCAAACCAGGAATGTTCTTAGTCCTTGGTTTATAACAGCACCCGTGACACAGCGGTTACTGTAAAGCAGCTCTGACCAACCCAGCAGAGCTGATCATTCCTGACTTTACAGTTCTGGGATGTTACAGTTTTCCAGATGAGCTGGGATGAGCTGAGCTGATGCATCCCTCCGTGCCATTCCCAGAAGCCCTAATGTTGTTTGCTGCCCACAGACACCTGCATATCCACACTGAATCACAGACTTAGCAGGGAGATCAAGCTCAGCTAAGAACCTGGACTTGCTGAAATGTAGCTTATGTTTGCAGGTAGTGCATGCCATCAGCTAATCTAGATAGCTTTAATATAAACACCATTAATGTTGCTGTTCCATCTCGATCTAGCCTTCTTCCACACTTCCTAGGCTTTCCTCTGAGGGTCTCATTGTCACTCACAAGGTCCAGCATAGCTAACTGCTTTTTCTCAAGATACCTTCTGTCTAAGAGCTAGAAAGATCTTGCTCGTTCCTGGTATCTCCCCTTTCGCTTCTGCAGAAGAGAAGCCACATACGGGCTCCCTTCACTCTGAAAGACTCTCTGCAGCACTGCCTGGGCAGTGGCTTACTTCCCGGCATGCAGACTTCACGTTTCCCAGATACAAGTACAATGTACACAACTGAGATGTTTCATCTTGTTTACACGAGGGGCAAGGACTTGCCTTCCTCTGCCCTTGCACCGACACAAAGGTTGCAGTACAGCAACCACAAACGTGTTAAGGAGCAACTCCCACCCCCCCAAACTAACCAGAACACATAGTGAGGACTGGTTTTTGTTGTTGGTTTTTTTTTTTTTCCTCCCTAACCTCATTACTGTTGATTAAACAACACTTACAAGTTTAAATTGCTTTTTAAGACTGTTCTAATTACTATCATCTTCTTTGCTGTAGTAGCTACAGCAAGGAAATTAACCTTAACTTGCATTACGCTAGACAACTTTCACCTTGGTATAACTTAGAACATGCTCAGTTGGCCAGCAATAGTTGCTCCAGTACCTGGATGAAAGTTATGACAGAAATAAAATTTAAAAAATAAATCAGAAATTTCTTTTAAATGGCTGTACATTATAGGCCTTCAATTCAGCAATAAAACCACTGTGAAAGCTCTGGCTTACTGGGGTTTATTGCGAGAGGACAGGAGGATGGCAGGGAATGTACAGGCTGTTCTATCCTCTGACAGAAGTATGGTAGCAAGGTCCATACCCGTCCTGACCATGGCAAGCAGAAAAGTTAATGAACGCGGAGTGAGGGACCTCTCTACGGTAGTGGTAAAATGCATTTGTATTGTTGTAACTATGAAAACCAATAAACATAGAAACACCCACATTTATATATAAAAACATTGTATTTTTTTAGACCAACTCTATCAGTTGCAAAACAAACAGTTTCTGACACTGTCCCTTTCTCAGGTCACCAATTTGTTTTCCAGCTAGGCAACTGATTAATTTTGCATGGGCTTAAAAGAGATAAAACCTCAAATTTCATCAACTAACATAGCTGGAGAAGGTAGACAAGCTTTCGGATATACTCATGTAACAATAGTGCAGCAGAGCTTGGAATCAGCTCCTTCAGGTATTACTTGAAGTGAATCCAGCACAATTGGAAGGGGATGGATAACAATAGCAAAAACAGAGGGAATACAGATTTGTGGTCAATGGCTCAATGTCCAGGTGGAGACCATTGACGAGTGGTGTCCCTCAGGGGTCCATATCTGACCAGTATTAACACCTTTGTTGGCAATATGGGCAGTGGGATTAAGTGCACCTCAACAAGTTTGCAGATGACATCAAGCTGAGTGATGCAGTCTATACTTTTGAGAGGAAGGATGCTATCCAGAGGGACCTTGACAGGCTGGAGAAGGGGGTCCATACAAACCTCATAAGGTTCAACAAGGCCAAGTGCAAGGTCTTGCACCTGGGTTGGGGCAATCCCAAGCACAAATACAGGCTGGGCAGAGAACATAATGAGAGCAGCCCTGAGGAGAAGGACTTGGGGATGAAAAACAGGACACAAGCTGGCAATGTGCACTTGCAACCCAGAAAGCCAATTGGCACCCTGGGCTGCAGCACCAGCAGCATGGTCAGCAGATCACAGGAGGGGATTCTTCCCCTCTATTCTGCTCTGGTGAGACCCCCCTGCTCTGTGGCACCCAGCATAAGAAAGATGTGGACCTACTCAAGCAAGTCCAGAAAGCCAGAGCACCTCCTCTATGAAGAGCAGGCTGAGAGAGTTGGGGTTGTTTAGCCAAAAGAAAAGAAGGCTCTGGGGACAGCTTATTGCAGCCTTTCAATACTTGAAGAGGGCCTACAGGGAAGACATGGAGAGACTTTACCTGGGACTGTAACAGTAATAGCTTTAAACTGAAAGAGGTTAGACATCCCATAGATATTAGGAAGAAATTCTTGACTGTGAGGGCGGCGAGGCGCTGGCCCAGGCTGCCCAGAGCAGCTGTGGGTGCCCCATCCCTGGCAGTGCCCAAGGCCAGGCTGGATGGGGCTGGGGGCAGCCTGGGCTGGGGGGGGGGGGGGGGGGGGGGGGGGAGGGCGTGTCCCATGGCAGGGGGTTGGAATGATGTGGTCTTTAAGGGCCCTTCCAACCCAAACCATTTTGTAATCATTCTATGAAATTAGCTTTTGTAGAAGCACAAGTAGCTTGCAAGAGGTGGGATGTGAGGAAAAAGGAGCCTTCTTTTACTATTTTTGTCCCTTGTCCATATTTCAGTGCAACTGTTATTCTGAGGCTGAGGTCCCATGACCATTAAGACTACTATGGTATTTTTTCTAGGTCATCTATTGACACAAACTCAACTTGTCTGAGGTGTGACCATACAGTCATAATTCTGCAGAATTAGCCAGAGTGCAAAAATGCAGGGTTTTTTGCAAGGCTTATGCTTTCATGCTGGGTCTAAAAATTGCTGCAGGTGGAGATGCAATGTCTGACTCTGCACATAGCTTGTAAAAGTTGGGGAAAAAAAAATATTCAAAGCGGCAGTGAAATTATATGGGTCCACTGCATACCCCCACACAGCTGAGGTCCTCCACATGAAGTAGTACAAACACTAAAGCCAGGCTTATTGCACCTTTGAACCATGGCTCCAGAATCCACTATTCCCAGCCCCAAATCGACTTCTGCTGTGTTTATAACAAGAGCAAGGGTGTCCACAATCTTTTGTTTTCTTTACTGCTTTGTCACCAAAGTACTGATTTTATTTTTATTTTTCTTAATAGAGTCTCTCTTGCCTTCTTGACCATCTACTGAAGGAGGTTTCTCCCACAGGTATCCAACACTACTAAAACTCTTGTATTACAAATGGGATCAGTGCAGGCTCAGCCCAGAGTCTAGGCACTAAATTAATGACTGCAAGACTCCCCACTCAGAAAGCTTTTTAACTACCCAGAACCCAGCAGCCTTTAAATATACCTGTAAATTCCCATGGAAAGCTATTACAAGAGCCATTTCCTAATGGTTTTCTATCATTACAGCAATTTTCTCCTAAAGCATTTTCCATAAACCAACTGCAGCAGCACTGTATGCAATTAGTTGAAAGAGAAAGAAAACAAAAAAAACAAAACAACTTTGCAAAATCCAGCTTCCCTCCCTTCCCCAGCATCACTGTGCAAAAAGATTGACTGCTGGCTGGGGTGAAATCAGTGGGTGATAAACAACACTGTTTAGTGTGAACAGTTGGTTTATGCTTCAAATCAATCTGCACGTCTAGCACGGACACAAGACATGTCAGCACTCTCAGTTGCAGCAGCTATAACCTTAGTTTTGTATAATGCTATCGTTCCTGTTCATTAACACACCTCCTAAGCTCCCTTTGTTCACCCTGCTCACATATTTATACCATACTGCATTCCCACAGCAGAGAAGGCAACTGCATCTGCATTGTTCGCTATAATCCCATCAAAGGCAGTGAAGTTACATTATGCCTCAGCTTGGCTCAGGAGACATCATTAGCTACTGTTCGGAAATCCTTCTCTTGGCCATAATCAACTTCGGAAATAAAAATAAAAATAAAATAATGCATAAAGTCAAACTATTTATTATAAATCTTGATGCCAGAAAACCCAAACCAGGAAGGATCCTGCTCCTAACCTCTTCATAAACATTGTTTTCAACCCGTTTTGCAGAATACTGCCAAGCCTCTCGTACTACTCAATCCAGCCCAGGTGAACACAGTAACAATTTTTACTTAATAAAAGCACAAATCCACATGAAATTGTAGGATTCCTGCATTTCTTCTCCACACTTGAGGACCTCCTAGTAAAGAAGAGCACTTCATATAGCACCTTTGAGCTAGACCTGACCCTCTCCAGATAGGAGCTGCACATGCAGAGCCACCACTGCAAGAATTTTTGGGAAGTGAACAAGACTTCTCAACCTCAGCTGTAAAAATGTTGTGCATCTAACTCAAGGTGGCTTTTTTTAACTTGAGCTCCCTTCGTGGGTTAGATGCTCTGAAGGGTGGTGCCCACATCCTAAGGACCCACCATCAGCCCTTCCAAAGGGTGATTCTGCCACAAAGGAGATGTTTTGGAAAGGCCAGAAGGATCACCCCATTATCTTGTGCTCCCCATTAACCACAGGGGGAGTCTTACATCAGGTGTTAAACAAAGTTAAGCCAGAGACCACTGGGGTTACAGCATGGGAACAGCTGTGTAAAAGGTAAGTTAGGCACTAAACTTTGGCTTACAACCATGGATTAATATACAGCAAAAACATCCCTCAGAGAACCTTTCAGATTCCAGGCATATTCATACACCAGTGACCAACTCTGGGTCTCCCTCACTTCATTACCCATTCCTCTGCCCCACGCTACTCTCTGTTTTATCTTTGATCTAAAATCTAGCCACAGCCATTGACTAAAATAACCTAAGCGCAAACCACACAGTATACTGGATGACCATTTGCGCAGGCTGGCCAATGCAATCTCTTGTTTGTCCTTGCTGGAACTATAGAAGGCTCTCCACGGGTAATTAGGGCAGTTTTCCACAGGAAAGTGCACTCAAGCCAACAAACAAAATTTGATTTTGACATGACACGCTAGCATCCCCTCAGTCACTGTGATTCACATACCAAACCTATCACTTATTATTTGCATTAAATAGAAGATTGCCCCCCAGCCCCAAGCATCTCCTTCCACTGTAAGGGAGCCTCATCTTTTCTTGATACTGTGTTCCCTCCTGACGCGGTGGCCAGCTGTCTCCAAAGAGAGTTCCACTTCATGCAGAGTTATTTATTCAACAACTTGTTTTATAAGGAAAGAGAAACCTGGTTTCATTTTCTGGTTACATCTGGGAGACCCAAACTTTTCCACAGCTAAGCACAGCCTCCCAGCATCTGCGCCATTCAAGGGATGGAGGTGCAGACCAGCACAGCCAGGAGGATTTCACTCACAATTGACCCCAAACTTCAAAAGACAAAGGTAAATATTCAAAAGGTGAAACAGATACAGTATGGCCAGAGCCTCATTCTAAAAGAGAAAACAAGAGGGGAGACTTCTGTCAAAACCTGGCTTACAGGCTGTGCTGCCGGAATCCACTCCCATCTTAGTCCAATTGTTTTAAACTGCAGGGACATGTGAAGAGGCATTACAGTGACAGATGTGCAAAGACTTCGCTGCATACTTGGCCTGTCTTAGCACATCTGTATCCTTACCAGCCTGACTGGCTGAGAAAACTATTCTGTTGTGCCTGGTTTCCAATGCTAAGAGAACATGAGTAGTACAAGTGGGAATATCTTGATATAATTTATTTATACTGTATATTGACTTGGTCATGGAATACTTATCCTATGAATACATTAGTTTGGTTTAGTAAAGTACTGGGAAAGAAAACTTCGAGACATTTCTCTGCAAACAGATCAGAGCTGCACTGAAATCGTCCCAAGGACCTGGAAGAGCTACTGGACAGCTGTGGCACATCCCATCTCTTTGGGGCATGAGACACATGTTTTTTTAACCCCGTAGCCCTTTGATACAGCCTCTCTACAAGCTTAGTACTGGGTCTGCGAAAGTCTCTGCATGCACCATTAGGCTGCTCTACCTGACCTTGTCTTGACCTGCTTGCATATATAGAGATAGATTATTTGTACTTAGAAAGACTGCTGTTAAACTAGCTGATCAGGTATCCATGGGTCAATCTGCTTTTACTCTGTATGGTACAGTCATAGATTTATATGGATAGTAATAAAAAGCAGTTATTCTATGTACAATGAATATTTACAACCAAAGCATAGATGCAGCATAGAGAAATGCAGATGTGGTACAACAGCAGAAGAGCAGCAAGAAGCAAGGACCTGGGACAAGGCATGAGGGTGGTACAGGCCTGAGGGGATAGAAGATGTTAGATAGAAGAAGACAGAAAATGCACAGGAGACCCCACAGCTATACAATCCATCCACCCATGGTCAGTTAAAGAAATGCCAAGCTAAAGCTAGATAAAGCTGGTTTTCAGGGTAAAAGAAACAGTTTCTTTGCTTTCATTAACTTTCCTAAGAGCCACCATATATCATAAATCAGGATGCAACACGGAGCTGAAGACTCATGAAGAAAGAAATGGTAGAATAGTTTGGGTTGGAAGGGATCTTAAAGATCACCTAGTTCCACTCCATAACACGTGCAGGGATAGCTACAAAGGTGTGTTAGCAGACCCACAGAAGTGACCAGGTGGGTTCTGGTGTGAGGAAGAAGCAGCCACCAGCATGGACACTGTGTTCCTCCTGGCGAAGGACCCCTGGTGCTGACACTCACCATAACACCCCAGGGCAAAACCCTGAAGGCAGCACCAAGAGGTGTTGAGTAAACCACCACAAAAAAGGGTAGAAACTAAGCATGCGTAACAGTCTTAACTGCATCATTGTGGAAACTTTATCTGCACAGTTATCTTTCTGTAATAAGTATGTCTGGAGTACTACCAATTCTTGCATTAAGCTGTGAAGATTTCAGCTGCATTAACAACAAAATTTGGTTTATGTTTATATGATTCATTTCCTTGAGGTTGAGCATAACAAGTTTATAAAGGCCATTGAGAAGGGCCTTAGAAATATATGGCATTGTGCCAGTAAATGGCCTAAACAACATAAACCCCAAGGATTTAATGAAATAATTTGTACATCCTATTTAGTCCATTTTAAAAGACTAAGAAACACAATAAGGGACTAGACTATCAGAGCCTTGGAGGGCTGATGATCCATACTTTGCTTTCCACTTCCTACTGAGTTACAAAATAAAAAGTATTTCACAGTAATACCGTACTTTTGGAGAAACTGAGGATTTAGAAGTTCAGAAATTAATTTTTGAAGGTCAGAAATGGCCTAATTGACTTGCACGTCCTCAGTAAGAAAAACTCAGCAACAGCTTGAGAACTGGGCATGGCAGCTGCAAGCTGCGTCCTTCCGTCTGCTTTTAGCTCTTTCCTTCCTTTTGTATCTTAGCACATATTGGATAGATTTGGTCCATTAGTTGAAAGAGACTTGTGATATGTGCAACCAGGATTAAAAAAAAAGCACAAGACAACACAACCTTCAAAGACAGGGGGCAATAGTACTGCGAGTTCCAGCACTACTCTGTAAAATTCTACGTCCCTTGTTCATGGACTACATTTAAGATGTCCATGAAAGCTAACAAAAAATAGCAAGAGCTGCTCACTTTCAGAAGTTGAAGTCCCAATGTACATTTATGGATGTATAGTCCTTCTAATGTATTGATCAAACTTGTAAACCTCACTTTAAAAAAAAAATCAGAACAGCGGCTGCAAAGAAAGGTAGGGCTTGAACACCAACATATCTCTCCACTAATGGCATTTCCCTCAGAAAACTCTACTACACACATACTACTCCAAAAAGCATCTCTTCCTTCACCAGAAGTGAATAAGAGGAACGTGTTCAATAAAAAAACCCAAAAAACATTTTCAGTAAGGTACATTCACTTTTACGTGCACCAAAAATAGCCCTGCTAGAAAGAGTCCACAGCAACACTACAGAACGCCAAACTGGGCAATGCAGCACTGTCATGGCTTAACCCCATCCAGCAGCTCAGCCCCACGCAGCCCCTCGCTCACTCCCCCCACAGCGGGATGGGGAGAGAACCCGAGGGTCAAAGTGAGAAAACTCCCGGGCTGAGACAAAGACACGTTAAGAGGCAAAGCAGAAGCCGCGCACAGCAGCAAAGCAAACCCAGGAGTTCACCCACCGCTGCCCAGGGCAGGCAGGTGCTCAGCCATCCCCAGGGCAGCCGGGCTCCATCACGGTGACGGGGGCTTGGGCAGACAAACGCCATCCCTGCCAGCGCCCCCCCTTCCTTCTGCTTCCCCAGCTTTCCATGCTGAGCGTGACGCCGGATGGTCGGGGCCGTCCCTGGGGCCAGCTGGGCTCAGCTGTCCCGGCCGTGTCCCCTGCCAGCTCCTGGTGCCCCCCAGCCCGCTCGCTGGTGGGGTGGGGTGAGGCGCAGCAAAGCCCTTGGCTCTGTGCAAGCCCCGCTCAGCAGCGACTGGAACAGCCCTGTGTGCTCAGCGCTGTTCCCAGCACAGACCCCACCAGCCCCACGCGGGCGCCGGCACCAGCAGTCACTCCATCTCCAGCACCAGCACTAAAGTTCTTTGCCATTTTCAAACTCTAATTCAGATCTTTAGTTTAAACCATAAAATGCTGCACAACCAGCTACATCATTGCATTTCCTAATCTGTTAGAGACCTTTCGACATTAAAGGACCTTAAATATCAAAGTTTAATAATTTCAAAGGCTTTTACAATTTTAGTTCTCCCTTAATTACATAATAATATTAAGTAGTAGTAACAACAACAAAAAAAATAGTTAAAAACCTAGCCTTAGGAATTATGTATTAAGTTGTAAGCAAAGAAAATCCATCTCCAAATGTGAAATAATAAGTTTATGTTTACTTTTTATACTGAACTTTCAGATTCATTAGTAATTGAGCTTTTGGAGATTAAGAGAGAAACAGAGGGTGCAGTAGTCTATTTTGTTGCTTTCTTTTCTTACACTGTGATGGAAATAATTCCCCAAAAAATCCTTTCAAGATGAAAAATGTAACTACAGATTGTAATTTACAGTGAAATTAAAGGGATTTGGAAATTCAAATCATTTGGGGGGGGAGGGGGAGGGGAGGGAAATCACAAGTTAGAGAAAGGAGGAGCCACACAGAACTGGAATAAGATCTCTGAACTGTTTTAGTATATTTTCTTTATGGAACTTTTAATTTACTTTCAATTCATACCAGTATGTGAGAATATGATTTACTACAATAGGCCATTAAAAATGAGTAATTAATATAGAATAAAATTGTATGAAAAGATACATGATCTTACAGTTTTCTGTCTTCAGCTAAATACTGCTGGATTCTGTCTATCTACTCATAAGTAACCTCTGTTATCTATTTTATTCTTTAACTTGCTGCAAATGTATAGAAACAAGCCATTTTATACTTTAAATATATTTTTAAAGTCTATTATTCCTTTAAGTCTTTCAAGGTGAAAAGGTTTCACATTACCACTTCAAGCTAAGACTTAATATTTTAAAAAATATTCTTGAAAAAAGGATAAAATTGGCCCATTACTCTTAAAGCACTTAGTCCTTCCCAAAAGGTATTTGCCTACAACGCACCTGGTACAACACAAAACAGCACCCTAACAGGTTGAGTAACAGCAGTTGAGCAGCGCGAGATGGGCACAACACCTTCACCCCCAGCACAGCACTGCATCAAGAAGTAAGAAAGCAAAGAAATGTCTCAAACCCACTGAAAAGGATGCAGAGGAAACTCCGATCGGTTGACCTGTAAATTGATTTTTGCAGCCGAGCAGGTTGTCAGTGCCCAGGTCCACAGGGTCCATCAGGTTGCATTTGGATTTGGTTTCGGAGCTCCTGCCCAGTGCTGGCTGGGGCGCCTGGTCCCTGCTACTGCAGCACCATCTCCGCATCGCCCATGTGTTGGCTCCAGAACTGTGACCACAACCCGCAATAGTTTATTTCCAGAGCCTGACATGCCTGACAACAGGGGGTAGGGTTAACCAACCCCAACCCACAGTAGGGGGGATTAAGCAGCTTTAAGGGATGGAAGCTGTAAAGGCTACAGCAGTAGCCAAAACACTTTCTAGACCTTCTTG
Source organism: Falco punctatus (assembly GCF_963210335.1). Taxonomy (NCBI): domain Eukaryota; kingdom Metazoa; phylum Chordata; class Aves; order Falconiformes; family Falconidae; genus Falco; species Falco punctatus. Next base: position 47,587,995 of record NC_137587.1, read on the forward strand.
GGATCAGTCTTCTGCTGGCAAAAGCTGTGCTGGTTGCCACCACCCTGTCGTAGACTTTGTTGAAAGTTGCTCCTGTGTGGTGCTGGGATTCAGGATCCCTCTGAATCAGAAGCCGGTACCTACAAGGAATCACTTTTAAATCATAGCCTACTGTATATAGAGCCCATCTTTTCTCCAAGAGGAGTCCATCAGCAGGATGCCATCCTCTACCCACTGTCCCAGGAATATCTTTTACTGAACTGCAGTTAGTCCCCGGTACAGCCAGAATTCAAGACTGTTCCTGTACAAAGGATAAAGAAACCAAGACCCACAGAAAAAAAAATCTGCAACGACTTAGAGTGCATCTAAACTGATCTGTAGACAAGCCTTGTGATGTGCCCTTGCACCCCAATCCTCTTGGATCATCCAGAGCTCGGTGGGCAACGTCAGGCTGTTGCACCAAGCTTCTGTCAAAGCCAGAGGGCACAGAGGGGATACACTGTGACACGGAGGTGAAATGTAGGATAGGAAACAGGAGTAGGATCCTCAGACCACCTGACTTAGACCTTAAGGAACCCAGCAACTCATGGTGTAAGGGAACGGTGCTGGAAAGGAGGATGGACTGCAGGAACCCAGCACAACAGAACTTAGAAGTTTTACAAAAATCCTGCCTAGAAATGGCTCAAAACAATTTAACTCACAGGAAAATTACTCCTACTAATTTCTGTAGCGTAAGACATACACGCAGATGCCATTTGCTGCAGAAGTGCCCTGAGTGAGCAAAGGGAGCATGCCAGCTGCCTCTGAACTGCACTCTATAGAGCCAACAACTCTTCAAGAAATTGGATGAAGTTCACAGGATCACAGTGCCTGGAAATGTGAGGTCTGACAGTTGTCCGAGTACCCCAGACTCTTGGGTTTCAGGCAACAGAAATAAAGCACTTTGGTATTTCAGCACATGGGAGAGGCTGGTATCTGAGGATTAGTGTCCTGGTTTCAGCTGGGATGGGGTTAATTTTGCTCTGAGCAGCTGGAGCAGCACTGTGGTGTGGATGTGGTGTGAGAGCAATGCTGACAGCACACGGAGGGTTTGGTTGTTGCTGGGGATATTTGTACCAAATCAAGGGGGTTTTGGTTTCTCAGGCCCTGGCAGCGAGAGGGTGGGGGACATACAGGGAATTGGGAAGGGACAGAGCAAGACAGCTGACCCAAAATAGCCAAAGGGTTATCCCATACCATATATACCATATGGCATCATGCTGAGCTTATATAAGCTGGGGAAAGAAACAGGGGCGGGGGGGCGGATGCAGGAATTTGGCACTATTGTATTTGCCTTCCCAAGCACCTGACACACGTGATAGGGATGGCTGAGCACCTGCCTGCCCTGGGCAGCGGTGGGTGAACTCCTGGGTTTGCTTTGCTGCTGTGCGCGGCTTCTGCTTTGCCTCTTAACGTGTCTTTGTCTCAGCCCGGGAGTTTTCTCACTTTGACCCTCGGGTTCTCTCCCCATCCCGCTGTGGGGGGAGTGAGCGAGGGGCTGCCTGGGGCTGAGCTGCTGGATGGGGTTAACCCACAGCAATTAGTTACATAGCAGAGCAACAATAATAATCCTTTAGCAGATGAAATTGGCATCTCTAAGGCTTCAGTGAGTTGCCTTGAAGAGATGCAAGTATAACAATTGGTGGTTTTCAGAGGACACATGTGTTTATCTACTCCACAATTCAAGGGCATGGTCCGACAAACTGACTGCAGGACTTTATTCTGTAGCATGCCCATCTGACTGGGGAGGGCCAGTTTGGAAGGAATGCCAAGGTGATGCACAACATCCCAGAGAGCATAATTAATGTCACTATCAGCAACTATCTGTGAAATTAACACCTGCCCAGTAGACATTGGACTGAGGGGCCACGTACCACACCATGAGTCAACATAGAACAGTTTCCTAGTTAAAAAAAAAAAAAAAAAAAAAAAAAGAGGCTGGTAAATAACAACTACCCTATTTAAAGCCCCGATTTTGTTACATCAGCAGTGACTGTCATGATTAACTGAAGCAGAAATACATAAAAGTCTTATGGACTGAAGTATATACGATTTCCCTGAAGTGTTCTGAGTTTGTGCACTGTTTACTCAAAAGTCATCTCCCTTCTTGGAAGAGTTTTGCACCCTAGACTGGCACAAAAACTGCACGCCACAAGCATAACAGAGTTGAGCCAACATTACTTTGAAAGGACACAGACATGAAAGAGGGAGGGAACCCACACCCTGCCTCAGTTTCCCCAAATGACACCTTGTAATTCTTGGTTAGCTGGTTGCTGTTTGTAGATTACTTTGAATCAAATACACAAAATCCACCAAACCAAAACACACAAACCCATAAAAAAAACACAAACAGGTGCCAAGGTCTTGATTATCAAGACACATACCAGCTGCAGCTCTCCCCCTACATAAAAGCACAGTGAAGGGACTGACCACAAACTTGGTACCATAAACCCATGTCTGCCATACCAGCATACAACTGGTGGATGAAGAGCTGGAACTAAGTGACCTCCAGTTCTAGGAGGCTTTGGAGAGGCAGTTAAGACTCCTTTTACTCAGTTCACCTCTGGACATAGGAGTCCCTTCTGCTCCAGAGTCACCGTTACTCTAATAAATTGTCACAGGGCAGCAGAGCCTGAACATGGCATGTGGTCAAATAACATATTGCTGGGGCACACTGCTACACAGATATTGTTAAGTCAAATGCACAAAATGAATTGTACAAATTTAATTAGCATAGATAATGATCCTAAATTCTCCTGAGAAGACGCAGCATACAGATTCTGGAAAGGCAACAGCTACATTTTTTAAAAATTTCTTTTTATTTTAGCTTAAAAAGAAAAATGCAAACTCTTCGATGCAACATAAGTTTCAGATGAAACTTCATTCATTTGTAAAGACAGAGGACCCATATGGCTTACATGACAGCTCTCCTGTTTTGCACTGTTAATGATCTAACAGCATCTAGTTGATCTGATAGTATTGTACTAAATATTTTGGGGTTTTCTTCTTTGTGGAGCTTCTTTTCTTTTAGCAACACAGCTCTTGTGAGCACTATTGATTATTAGTTACCTATGCAGCCTATATAACTAGATATAAACCTGAACCGGGGAAACAAAAGATTAACTCCAAGTGCTCTTTCACGTATAAATGAATTTGAAGATAAAGGAGAATAAGGCTTGGATTTTAAAAGGTCAAGCCTTGAGAGATTGTTGATTTTTGGACAGCCACCACAACCTTCTGCTCAGCCAGGCTAGGAAAGAAGGCTACCTCGGCACTTTTTGAAGAAGTTGAATAAAGTTCACTACATTTTCTAAAGAGCAAAAGGAGGCAGAAGTTTGCTGAAGCTTCCTGCTCTTTATATGTTATTATTGGCTTCCTGACATAAAACGGAAGGTTCTTAGCTAATGTCAATACTGATTTTCTTGCATTCAGCAGCCCTCTGCCTTTTTTATTTCACCAAATTTACAGCTAATTTATTCTTTTATTTTCTCCTCCCCCTCCCAACAGTGCCCTGCTACAGGATCCCATTGCAAGCTTTGTGTTTGTCCCAACCTGGAAAAGGTAGTTTTAGAAAGAAAACCAGGATCGTTTTGCATGCAGTCAAATCCCCTGGCTTCTCCTTTCCCTAGCACAGCGAGTCAGAAAAAACAAACTAGGCTTTATATTCTGAACATTTTAATGGTTTCAGTGGGAGCCACAGAAAGAAGTTTCTCAAATCCTCACCTGTTTAAGCTTTCCAAACAGCCACGCTGTTGATGCTACCTGCCTTCTCCAGAGGATACAAACTGGAAACAGCCTCTCTGTCAAGATATTTAAGAGGTAGATTTTCAGGGAGTTTTATGGAGAATTAATCAAGTAACTTCTACTTTGCTTAAAAGGGAGTTAACCAACTCTCTCCTGAACCCTGCTGAGCAGTCAAGGAGATTACTGCACTTCTCAAGAACTCTTCTTAGTTTGAAGAAACTGGCCTTTCCATGTGCACTTCATTATAGGTCCTAATTTCCAAATGGTTGTATCTTGTGATCTTTCTGCCCCACCACTTTGGAAGGTGCTTACAACTGCCTGGTGGCTCCAGTGAACAGGACCAGAACGTGCAAGATCACTTCAGCTTTACCTGTTGATGGCGGAGTCCAGAATTGCTTCCCAGCAGAGTGATGCATTGCAACATCCAGGTGACAACGAGACATCACTGTTTCTCACACCCACAAGGTCCTGAATATCCACAGCTCTCGCCAGCCCTTGCAACTCAACCCCAGAGTATGGACCCATCAGCAATGAGCACCACTGCTGCTTGTGCATCTCACCAGCCTACCCCAGCTGAACAGCCTACATTTCGGAGCATCACTTTACCGGAGAGCAAGCAGAAGTGTCATTGCTTCTATACAGATGGGTGATTACACCTGATAAAAGATCCACGCAAAGTCAAGGAGGAACCAGGCAGCAGAGTCAAGACTTGCACAGAGGCACCTCAACATCTTCTAATTGTTTATGTGCATCATTTCCCTTCATCCAAGAAGGACTCAGTGCAAACTACTGGAGTTTCACACGCACAAATGCTAGTGCAAGAGCCCAGCTCTGTGTCCTAACACACAGCAGCAGAGGCAGTCTCACTCGGTGGTTACCTAAGCACGTTCAAATTTCAAGTTTTATACCCCGTCTGCTGGTTGCATGCCTTGTTATCTCTTATTTCATGCTTACAGACCCATTTGGGACAGGAGCTGCCCTCTTCACAGCACAACAGAGCTCTAATTGGGATACTTTTGGACTGTCCCCTCAAGGAAAGGAAAGAAACTGTTGGAAACCTCCAGTCATTCCTCTCATCCTCAAGCAGGAGCAACAGGACCACAGCAAAGCCACAACAATTAATCTTGGGGAAGTGTTTACAGGCATGATTTAGTCCCAAGCCCCCGATGCATGCCAATGTGACACTGCAGGGCCAAAGTCGGTGATGTTACACCATAATAAAGAGCAAACTCAGGAAGAGGTTTTACCTGCTTGGGACAGGAAGATTGAGCTCCAAGCCAAAGGAGACTACTCAGGTCAAAAGATCAGATGCAATCCTTTAGGCGATTTCCTTTCGGAGCACCTCAGCATCTTCCCAGAGACCATTATCCCTCACTACCCTTCAGCTCTCCTTCATTAACCCCCATTCCCCCAGACACATCAGAACACTGCAATTATTCCAACATAAGTTCTATCGATATTTCTTTCTATTGTTTGGTCAAATTACTAGGGACACCAAGCAAAATCAGGAAGGCTGATCTTTTCCCCTAACCATTGCAGTTTGCCTGGCATGGTCATGCAGTTTCTTGCAGAAAGGGAGAACAGCAGTCTATCACCAGGTGGGGAAGACCCAGAGCCACTCTTCCAAACCCTCCTCTTGACACCAGGTACCATCAACTGAGACTCAAACACTCACCCTCAAACCCAGCAGAGCAATATAAAACAAAATTTCTCCTGCACAAAAAGGGACAGTAAAGCAGTTTCCCTTTGCACCTCTTTCTGCTCCCATCTTCTCAGAAGTGTTCCCCATCTGATCTTGCAGATAGTTTTTGAAGTTGTTTTCCTTCCTGGGCTTGGATTGTCTCAGCCCAGAACCAAAGGTTCTTATCGGGGCTGGACACCTTTTAGGATCATTTAGGTTGGAAAAGACCTTTCAGTTCATTGAGTCCAACTGTTAATCCAGCATTGCCAAGCCCACCGCTAAACCATGTCCCCAAGCGCCACATCTACACATCTTTTAAACACCTCCAAGGATGGTGATTCCACCACCTCCCTGGGCAGCCTGTGCCAGTGCTTGACCACCCTTTTGGTGAAGGCATTTTTCCTAATACCCAATCTAACTCCCCCCGGCACAACTTGAGGCCATTTCCTCTCATCCTATCACTCGTTGCTTGGTCTATTTTCATAGAGCAGGTAAGTAGATTTGGGTAACAAATATATCTGAAGGAGTTACTCCTCCTGGCACTTAAAGCATGAGCAGGTAAAGATATTCCTAACAGACTGCTGTTTCTAAACACTTACGAGCAGCATATGCATTTATCGGTTGAGAACACTTAAGAACACAGTCTTCAAGAAAGAGAAAAGGAGAGGAATTAAAAGGCAGTGAAGCTGGTTCCCATAGTGGATGAAATAAGAGGAAATATAAGTATTGTGTAAAATCCCATGAGAGATCAACAGATAATTTGGAGCTCTGTGTGTGTTTACAGACCCATATACATGCAAGCACACCAAGGACATTAGAGCTGATTTTGAAAGCAGATTATTAAATCCAGGAGGGATTATGGCAGTTCAAACAAAGCATTTGATACTGTGGTTTTCCTGTAAGATCAGTAAACCACACTTGAATGAAGGTGGAAACAACACATTAACATTACAGTGGGTAAACAGAGGCAAGAGAAATAGGGAGGGGAGGAAAAAGTAGTTTGGCACCAGACCAAGGCATTCCAGCCTGGGGGTAACACTGTGATAAACTACAGGAAAACCAGGACCCTCCTCTAGATGTTCAGTCCCAACACACTCCTGTCAGTGGTGGGTGATGAGAACACGGCAACCAAACAAGCCCCCTCTGTACTGCCCAGGCCCTTGCTCCCTGTGAGCTGTAATTCCCAGCTACAGAGCCACAGGGGTGCCAGCTACAGCTGAGGTGATGCACGAGTACCTGGCAATGGCTGTGAGCATCCCCACCACCTTCACCACAACGAAGAAGAGTTACAGGTGTGACAAGATTGTACTGCATTACATCAAGGGCTACAGAAAAAGTGGACATCTGTATTACTAGGCTTTTAGCAACCAACCGTAACCTCCTGGTTTGCAAATCAAAGCGCTTCACACCCAGGTTTACAGTTCCAGTGATGGTTAATATTTTGTCATTTCTCACCAAGGCCAGAGGCCCAACACAGGTACTCCCTGCCCCCTCCCCCCCCCCTCCCCCACGAGGCAGCCCCTCACCTCCACTTCTGTCCTGCTGCTTGTAGGTACAGCAAGGCACAGCTTCCAGGCATGGGTTATGTGGAGGCATTCCACATAGTTTCTGGATGCAAGTGTAGCCCTACAGTGAATCTCTTCACTCCAAAACCATAAAACCTAGAGCTGCCGTGCAATTTTCCAATCCAATCAGCACTGTGAGGTAACTTGCCAACATCTCTTACGGATGCTTAGAAATTCCTGAGATGTAATATTGAGAGAAGTCAATACAACAGCTGGGGAACCCAATCAAAACTGGAAAGGGCAATAAACCACTCAGCTCCAGTAGCGCAGCCTGCGGTTGTACAAAAAGCAGCAACCAGCCAACACAGCTATAGCAGGCTGGCGCTGTCAGGTCTGACCAACAAAACTGTAATCACAGTGGAAACGCAAAAATACTTTCAGTTCTCAAAACACAGAGCAAGTCTGTAGAACTTACTCATTGATAAGGTTTTCTCTTGTCATTAATTAATATCAGATTAAATTCCCTAATACTACAGTATTGTTAACATATCAAAAAAGGTATGATTTTGTAGACTCCTTCCCATCAGGCAAGAATGCAATTATCCCTTATCTTTCAACACAGCCAAACCCAGTAAATACAATTACAAAAAATTATGTTCACTGGAGTGTGAAAAAATAAGTCATAAAATTAATATTGTATTTATCCTCTTCCTTATAGTGGTTATTAAAATGCACCAGTGATTTCTTGACTATTCCTTTTTATGGCAGCTCTTGGCTGGAATTAATTTTGACTTTGGTTTCCTGCTTGTTTACAAAGTTTTTCACATTTCTCAGAATTACGCAGGCTGCCAGCCATAACCAAGTGCTTTCACTCTTTCTTGATAATAACATAAGCTTGCATCAGTTGTTCAAGAATTGTTTGCTGCTGAAGAAGGTGGTAAAAGCTGTAATTTGTTGTAAATTGCTGTATCCATTGTATTATGCTATTCCATCCCCTAAACAAACAGTTTTGACAATCTTCTATCAGAGAGACAATCAACAATTGCTACCTAGTCCCTTGCCATAGGACCCTGCCCTACAGATCTCTCTCTCATACCCTTCTCACATCGTATCAGGCTGAAAATTTTCAGTACCAGGTTTTTCCATGCAGAGACACCTCTCCATGGCTTGGGCCATCCTTGTCAATAGTCTGTAGAAGTATCCATCAGTTCCTGTCCAGAGGACAAAATAAGGGACCCCTTGGCCACCCAAAGCTATGGGATCTATACCTGGTGGAGAACCCAAAGAAGCTGGATCCTGCTGTACCATGAGTGCAAGCAGCCAGACCATGGCGCGCTGGAGGAGGGCACTTGCTACTTCAGGTCCTCAGCCAAATCAGTGCCACTAAGTACTCCAAGCAAGACATTTCTTCACTAAAACACCTCTAAATGCATTTCATTTATAACCTTGGCTTCAGTATTTGGAAACAGCTGAACATATGTTCTCAGAGGAACATTTTAAAGTTGATAATGCACCTTTATGAAGTTTTTAAGCATTACCCAGTTAGTCAAGTATTAAACAAATGCCTCCATTTCATCTCTGTGTTTACAGAACAAAGTCCAGCAGACCAGCATTTTTCAACCTGTCAGGTTTGACTCATAATGAAAAGCATAATGCAATGACAAGGAGGCAAAGGCTTTTCTGTAACTCCCTTTTCTCTCCTCTGGTTTCCCGATTCAAAAGGAAAGAAAAAGACTGCTTTATTACATGCAGACTAGTAACACTGTCACTGAGTTTACCCACATGGTTATAGCCGTTCGACCATCTTGAACTGGTGCACTTCAAACCAGACAGGCATGACCAGAAGGCAGCAAATGCTGCAAGACCAGCAGCTTTGTCCAAGTGAGTTTTGAATATCCCCAGCGACTGAGCTACCACAGACTCCTCAGATTTCCATGCCAGCATTTCATTGTCTTTGTGAGGAAAGAGTTTTTCCTAACATTTAATCAGATTTTTCCCCTGCTGTGACTTGTGTGGTTGCCTGTCCCCCATCCCTTCACCCCTCCAAGATGAGCCCAGGTCTCTCACTGACACATCCCCATCAGGTTCCTGCTGCCAGCAAGATGCCTTATTGTAAGACCCAGCTCATCCTCATCTCTTTTGTACCAGGGTGCAGAACCAGGCTTATCACTTCAGCTGTGGCCTCAAACCTTGCTCCGAGAGAGGGGACGCTTTCCCAGACCCACACTCTGGCTGGGGCAGCCCAGTCTGGGAGGACATGGGGGAACCTCACCTGTCCCAAGAGCTCACTGCAGACTCCAGTTGGAGCTCCTGACCTGTTCATGGACACCTTTTTTAAAAAATACCTATTTAGGCCCAGCATTTAAGTTCATATCAGATTTCTGTTATTTCAGGGGAAAAGCACTGCTGAAAGGAAAAAGTAAAATAACAGTTTTGTTTGGTGTTGGTACTGACAACAAGCTCCATTTTCACTTACTTCCACTTGCTGGAGAAAATGCTTCCCCTATCCCTCCTCACCCCCCAAGCACATCAAGTCCAGCCTGTTCAGATCCCAGCCATGACCGGACAGGGCACCTGCCTCCGGGATGACGCTTCCAGGAAACAACAGACCACCTTTCAGAAATCAGCTCTTTGCAAAACAGACTCAGGGGACATCAACTGGATTTAGGTACACGTTTAAGCATGCCATTGAAAAGTGGTAAATTACTGAGGTGTGCTGCTAAATCAGACACGTTGTGCTGATGCAAGATACATTTGCTGTAGAATTCAGTTTGCTCTGGACCTGCTTTAGTTGTTCCCATCTTTATCCAGAGCCACTGTTTGCAACGATGAGAGAAGCGAGTGCCAGAGCCTCCACGACGAGCAATCAGATGTGCAAGATGGATTGTATTAATCCTGCCAACCATGCTGAGCTGACACCCACCAGACAACGCTGTCTAGTCTTATTATAAAGATTTAATACTACCCTTGGCCCCACACTTTTATAGCAAGCACTGAGAGAGGATAAAAATAGTAGCAAAACTTCTACTTCTGGCACCAAAATAAACATGATATCCTCAGGTAGGCCAGTGTGAGCCATGTGCTGCCGGAAGAGCTGCCCCTGCCTGGTCCTTGACCCCTTCAGCGCTTGGAGATCCGCGTCAGACTTGGTTAAATGCAGGCCCAGCAGGTAGATGACAAACACAGATTGCTTTCTATCCCCAACAGACTTCTGTCTTCCCAGGGAGTTAGAGGCACCGTGAGGAATGGCCTTTCCCAGCTGGATCACACTGTGAGTGATGGAGCCACCAGAGCAGGGTCTGCATCTGAGCCTGTGCACCAAGAGCACAAGGAAAAAACCCAGAGAAAAGGCTGGTGGATACACAAGTCCCCTCAAATGCCTTCCTCACAGGTCCCCAAAACCAGCCCCTTTCTCTCTCCTCTTGTGGTCACCTACCACCAGGTTCAAAGTCTCCATCGATATAACCCCCAGGGCAGCAGGTCCTCCCTGTCATCACCCCTGCAAAGGTCCTGTCACTGCAACATCACCCGTGCCGACACTAAAGGCTTAGTTGTGCTCAATAGTCAAACGCTCCTATTTAATGAATTTTGCCAGGAAGTGAATTGTCCATTTCTGAAGGCGAGTGGTTGGTAAGGAAACATAACCTGCCACGAGGGAAGATCCTGGGTTCCTGCCATCCCATAGTCATGGTTTACCAAGGAATAGTGTCCAACAGTCCAGTTTGGATGATATCGACATCACCCACTTGCCACCACACATCCTGGCTCCCAAGGACATTCCTTGCTTTTCCAATCCAGACACAAACACAATATATCACTTCCCAGCAGGGCACCGAGTCAAGCCTTCCCTGACTGAAGGAAAGCCTGGCAGCCACATTCTTATTTTGTCCAAGAAATCATTATAGACAAAACATCAAGGCTACCCAAAATGACAAGGCTCCTATTTGAAAAGCTCAGGTGTCACCCACAAGTCATTTCCATTACTTATTGAGAAAAACAAACAAAAAACCAAACAAAAACCCCCACAACAAACAAACTCTTAATGTCTTTCTCTGTAAATCCATATTCCTCCTGCTTACTACAGTCCAGCAATACTTTTTTGTCATAGTGTCACATCTCCTCCTACGATTGCCATGATAGCCAGTTTTCCCTTTTCTTTATTCTTGCTTTTAAACCTCATCCCAGTTTCATTAATTTTTCATTCTTATTTTTGGTTAAATTAACAAGCAAGATATTTCCCATAAGGGAAGAAGACAATATTAATGGTCATCACTTTGAAGCACATTTTTATTGCCAGCAAACAGGAAGAGAAATAGTTACACAGGAGTGATTGATGTACTTTCTTAATTAAATCAGCTGTCATCAGGGCACTGAAAGAGAAACATACCGCTGACGGAAACGTGTACATTATGCAAAAAAGCATCTGAGACAGCACACACATTACAAGCTCTGCAGGTAGCATTTCTTCCCTTGGTACTGGAAGGGAAGGGGCGAACAGGGGGTTTCAGTATGTGAGCTGGGGTAGAAGCACACGCTTCGATTTGTGCACGGTGCAGTGAACAGGCAGGAGCTGCTGCCAAATGAGCACGAGTCCAGGAAGGAGCACCAGTGAGTGCCTGCGGCTGGGCAGCCAGTTTGGGATGGGAATCTGGCACCGGCTGGTTTTGATAAGTCCACACAAATTTTTTTTTCTCTCTTTCTGTCTGTGATTATACTTTCCTAAAAAACCACTATAACGTCTTGCTTAATTATGCCAGTTAAAAAGCCTGCAGGGTGTAATAATACCTTTTCTTGCCCCTTCTTAAATGAAGATACCGTATTTATAGCCCCCCGGTCTCACAGCTCCATCCCTATATCCCTGTGAAAATATCCAGAGAATCTGCAAAAAAACCCCAACCAACCAAAACCCCAACCTATTGAGCTTATTACTGATGTGCAAGCTCCTTCAGAAATTTGGAGAGGAGATGACCAGACTCTTCAGGAACAAACACACTAAGTTCTTTGATATTTACTTTCACCCCATTATCGCTAGAAGACTGGCAATTCCTCTCTCAGTTTATCACCGACTGCTAAACCTGCCAAGAATTTTGTTTTATTAATCCTGTCTGGTTTGCCATAAGCATACTGCACAGCATCTAGATGGGTAGACTAAAAGTGATCTTAACCAATAAAGTTAAAGTACCTCTGGTAAATACTGCTTTTAAAGAAGTCATTTACAGGCTAGACATTACCCAGCAATGCCTTAAATAAAACAAAGCACCTCATTGTATGGAATGGTCTTGAAGGCAGAAAAATAAGTAAATACACTATGCCTCTGAAATTCAGTGCAAGTCCTTCCATTTATCAAAATTTAGCTTGAGCATCTCTCTAACCCAGCCAGCACTGCCCTGCTTAGTCATGAACGCTGGTCGGCACGGAGACAGCGCCGGGCACTTTGCACCTAAAGCACGAGCAGCATTTCTCTAACTCGTGTCAGAACAGCCCATGTCCGATGCCTCGGCAGCACCACTGCAGAGATCAGCAGCGCTGAGGACCAGGGGGTCACTGGGTTGCAGAAGCAGTGTGGGTCAGTCAGAGCCCCCCCTCCCCACACTGCACCAGACTGTGCTCCTCCAGCTGCACCAGACACACACAAGCAAGAGAAGTCTATTTGACAATGCAGCGCCAAGCCAATGATTTCGAAAGATACATATAGTTCTCATGTCCTCTCCCTGAAGGCAGCAAAGAAATCCGGCTTGAAGAGTTTTCAAGAGTGGGATGTTGTCACCACTCATTCTTGGTAACGTTATCAGCCTGCAAATAATGCTGTTTGCACACTCCCAACATGAGCTTGGAAGTTGTGTTCTGCAGCTTTGCAGTCATCCTGCTTTTGTGTTGCGTTGCAAGATGTCCCCAGAGAACCTCTGCAATTAGGACTCAAATATTCTTCATGCACTTTAGTCTTCTGAAATTTTCCTCAAGTTCCATGAGGCTTTAATAGCAGTGGAATTTCTGTTTGCTCTTCTTTCCTGCATAAAAGGCTTTTTGTGCTACAATAGTGTTGGGTTTTTTCTTAAATAATTCTTAAGAATCTTTAAAGTTAAGCAAACCTTAAGGACAATGTGGTCTCTTTGTTTTAGTCCTTAGAGAGGTCATTCTTATCTTGGAGATTCATGAAACAGTTATTTTAGCATTGCTAGATAAGCAATTAATTCCCCAATTAATATAAATATTTTACATGCAGCTGGGTTCTTATTTGAATAAGCAATTATGTCAAGGTCCTTTGATTCTAAATTAGTACCAAAAAACATCCTGGCATAGGGGAAATCACTCCAGAAGTTTTTGTTAACATATAAACTATCTCCATGTGCAGAAGAGGAAGAGATACTCACATTACAGAACTTATAAGAGTAATTAGACTGTTTCAAGAATTCCATGTGCAGGCTTTCAATGCAGATGTCACCCTCCTTCCCTCGCAGGCTCTGGAAAACATCTACCTTGATGGGATTGCCTGCTTGAGCATGGGAGAGCAAGCATCCAGCACCTTGGGAAGACGTTTGTGTTGAGCATTCTGCTTTTAAACAATCAAAAGCCATATTAAAATATCTGCCATCTTTTAAAAGAGTTTGGATGACAGGATCCACAGGCGAACAGAAGGCAACAGGTAGTGTTTGCAGTCCAGAAAAAGGGTTCCCAGGCTGGTTTGCAACATTTATAGGGAACAAAGCATCAGAATCATGCCTCTTCTTGGCTAAAGCAAGTAGCAAGCAGAGATAAGCACGTGCCCTGCCAGTCTCAAAGCAGCAGGTGTATGCTAATAATAGTACTTTTCTGCAAACTTGCTAAAAAAAATACTATAATCTATATTATGGTTTCACTGATCACTTCCAGTGTGATCCCACTGTGGTTCACTCTGCCCTAGCTGAGCCAAGCCATCTATCTCCAACACATCAGTGTGGTGGTTGCAGAAGTGAGGACAGGGACGCTGGCCACATGAGCCTAAGCTCCAGGCTTCCACGGAAAAAGACCCCTTGTCCCAGGAGGCACTGCCATCTTCTAAAATCAGGGACCCCGCTGGACTGCCTTCGCCAAGAGCTCAGCCTCAGCCTGCTCCCCCCACAGCTGCAGGGGAGCCAACCTCTGCGCAGGCTGGCTCACCCCAACCCCGAAAACACTTTGCCCCCCACTTTCCTTTCACACATGGAGAGTCAAAGGTCCCAGCACAGTTGGGTCACAGGAGTGGAAAACCTGCCAAGAAAACTTCTGGGGCCTCTTTTTAAATCCACATTGAATTTACGGTTTTCTCAAACATTTAGCTGTTGGTGCTAACACACCTCTGCAGCCGCCACGCGTAGGTGACTTTAGACAGGGATGAGATGCAGTACAAATACTTTGTGTTTCCGTCACTTTATACACCACAGAACCATCACATCTCTGCCCACGATGCTCCTCTTTCAGCAGCGCTTTCCCTCCAGCTCTTTGGAATCACCCATGGTTTTGACTTCAATTTATATCTATGGGCCATCAGCATCTTTGTAAGACAAAAGAACCCACAGAACTGAAACACCAAATTACCACATTGGTTCTCTTCCATCTGTTGGATGCAAGCAGGAGTGTGGGTTGAGTAACGCGCCTGCAAGTGTGGCGCAGTGGCTACCAAGACCTTGCTGAACTCCTCTGGTGGCCCAGAGTGACTGAAGGGCAGCGAATTGCAGCTCAGTGATTTACGCAGGTAACACCACCCGCTGGGTTCCTACTAGACGTTGCCTTTTCGTGCCCTGTTCCGGCTGGGTGTTTCACCAAATACAAAGAGGCTTCCACGAGTAGCATCTGACTGTTTGCCTGCCATCCCCTTCCTGTTACCGCAAAGCAGTAATTGATATTCCCCCACAGCCACCAAGCACCACACAGAGCCCCCTCGCCCCTGGATTCTCCTAAACGGTCCTGGCCAACTGAAAATTACACATCTCTTGAAACAACAGGGCATTTTTAAAGCCTCATTCTTTACTGACTCTTCTTCATTCCACTACCCTTCATTCATTTCTCACTTTTGCGAGATGCTCATACACCTAAAGCAGAGTCAATCGGGGAGCAGCTGGAGCAGCACGTCAGGAATTTCGACCCAGCTAAGAGGTAACCAGCCCCAACCTGGCAATGGAGGCACAGGGACTGCAGCGGTGAAGGGTGGTGGCTTATGGATTTACAGAGATGTCTCCATGGGAGTAAACACCCCCCACCAACAACACTGACCGATGGAAAAAAGGGGCAGAAGGCTTTCCTGAAGCAGCCCATGTCAGAGCACTGCAGGACGTGCGCCAGTTTCATATGCAGCCACATATAACATCCCTCTGGTTTCCCTCCATTAAACCCCTCTTCTCTCATTGACCCCAGTTTCACACTTCAAATGGAGTTTAATCAAATCTAAGAAACCAAGATAAAATTGTTGCATTGCCTGAGTTTAAGTGAGAAAATAATAAAAAAAACCCAACAGAATAACTGGTTTCAAACAGTACCTTGTATAACGATTACAACTGAGGAAAAGGAAAGAAACATGCTTCCAGCAGCTTCCTCTGCAAATCAGGGGGTGGCTCTTTAACCTGATGCAAATATTTTTTTAAGCATGGGAAGTACTAATGATATACAAAGACCTGGACCCACATACCCAGCTGTCCCAACTGAACATTCCCCTCTGCAAATAATGCTTTGATTCTATTCAGGCAAAAACTTGAAGAGAATAAAGTTCTCTGAATTTCAGTCTCTGCTCACATATCTAACTTTCTAAAAAGCACATCCCATTGTACTTCAATTGGGATTATACATGCCTCCCCTCAGTCAGGAGGGCTGCATAACATGCCAATGAGCTCTTTTAGAGAGCCAGATGGCTGAGGCTGGGTAACAGACTTTTTGTTAGACATTGGGTCAAGAAAAGGGGAGAAAATATTCTAAATAAGCATCTCTGGTACACTGTAACTGCTCAGCAAATAAATCATAGTTCATCGTTTCTGCTTTCTGAATCATAAGTACAGATTACAAGCTACAAAGACTGAGAAACTATTATTGTTTTCAATCTTTAAACCATAAGAAAAGGTCACAAAGGTAATTGCTGCAAGAAAAGATCACAGGTCAAAAGAATTTTTTTTTTTCTTGCAATAACAAGGAAAAATGTTGGCCATGGTAAAAAATAAGGAGTATACACCTAGTTTTGTCTCAAATTCACAGAAAATATTGTTATATATGTAAGAAAATAGTTGTGAAAACCAGCTTCCAACCTTTCCAGGTGTTATTCAATTGCATAGGAGCCAATGCTGTTTGGGGGGTACTCGGTTTCCTGTGCCGTGAAAAGCAATATCGTCAGAGGTGCAGACAGACCTTAGTCTCATTTTCTCCAGTACCTCTGGATGGTGTTGTACATACCTGGTGGCAGGCATGCACACAAGGTAAAGCCAGCATGCAGGGAAATAGAATGATTGCAGCGTGAGGATTTCAAACTTAAAAATACCTGATGTTCATCAGTGAAGCTTGAAAGTACTTAAGGGAAGCCTGGATATACTGACAAGCCAAAGCCCAAGGTTACAGCAAATGTAAACCTTTGAGAAAAATGGATGTTCAGGTTCCGGGTACTGACTAAAATAAGACATTGTTTTTAATGTCAACGGTTTTCATTTTCACTTATACTTTTCATGAAATGTAATTTACTTTCACGACAATCTAATATTTTCCTCGGTAAATTGGAGAATAAAGGAAATTAATAGTGACTGATATTAAACAAAAATCCTATCAAGATTAGACTGCAAAGCTCATTTTGCTACTGGGTTACATTTCCAAGTAGCAGCAAGATAAAGATACATCCATAATCTCATAGCAGCTCCCTTTGCCATGGAAAGGTTGGGCCAGATGGTCTTTCAAGGTCTCTTCCAATCCGGGCTATTTTGCAATTCTTTAAACCCACTGTGATCCTAGAGCCAAAGGAGAAGTCATGTTCGCCATTTAGAACAAAGCGTTGTTTGATGTTGGAGAAAAAATGAGCAAGGGCAAAGGCAGTCATTGCAATTCAGATGTCACCCAAGCACAACAAGCCACATGGGACAAGCAAAGGAAAACATGTTTGCCTCTGCATTTTTTGAGGAATGCTAACATTCCAAAACCATAAAAGCAAAACTTGAAATTTACTGACGAGGTTTACAGTTTGGTGCAATTTGATTAAAGCATTTTTGGTGCTGGCCACAAGCCATTTCACAGAAGGCGCTGGGCTAAGCGCCACGTGGGGAAGGCATTAACACTTCAGCCAAATGCAACACAGCCAGCTACCGCAATACGGCTCAGCACCCAACGGGCCCAGTTGCCCAGGCCCTTTCTGATTTTTAGAGATAGTCAGGCACTGAAGAAGTGTAGGGAGGTCAGGGGATATATATGTTTTATTTCCTTTCTTCCCTGGGCTAGCACCACGGAGGTGGCTGCCGAGCATCCAGCTCTGAGCTGGCCAGGCAACTGCCACCTCTTTGCTCGTGGGGATGGGTCAGGTCAGCACACGCACAGCCCCCGGGTAAGCAGGGGATACAAGGACATAGCCATGAGGAGAGGGGCCAGCCAGCAGGTGGGTCTGCTCTGCATAATGGCTGGCAAACCCCCACCCCAGACCCAGTACAGCCCAGCTGTGTCTATTTAGAAACAAGTCGACGTCTTGTGCTTTGAACCCCCACCACATCGCCTGTGAGGCCACCAGGAACCGGGCATCTGGACTCCTGCCTGCAAGAGCAGGATTTTACACAGGAGTTCCTATCTTACTAGTTACAGAACTGCCCTCTGTTGCACTGCTGGCACCACAAAGGGGCTTTTTGTTGATCCACTATGGCAAATTGCCCCCGAACAGAAAAGCAAACAACTCCTGGCTTCACTTAAGTCAAAATGCACCTCACCTGCTGCAGCTTGATTTGCAATAAAACCAGACTCTTTTACATTATAAATATAAGTACCAAAGATACCATTTCACTGCAAGCTCAAGTGCACAGAAGTTGGCCAGCTCATTGCCTTCTCCACAGCCCCAGCAAAGAGCAAACCCCATTAGCGCCAGCTTGAGCCAATTAACCACAGAAGATGACAGTGCCATTACTTGGAAACAGTGTCATTTCTTCTAGTAGCCCGGAAAAAAGAAGCCTTCCCCCATCTTAACCTGGTATTTTCCTCCAGAATTATTAAATGAAAACACATTTTCACTCCACTGAAATTGTTATTAGAAGACTTATCTCATGAAGCGAGCAGCCAGTCCCAGGGCTGCTGTACGCTACAGGCTCATCTGATTAACATTTTGAGATCCTACATTAAAAAAAGAAAGCACTAAGTATTATGTTCCTAGGTGCCTCTCTTTAATTCCAGAGAAAGAGAGCTGTAATACCCAAATGGCATTTAATCTGGCACTAAAAACATCAACACATAATACCTGCAACAGCAAGAAGCAAATTCTGGGGGAGCTCAGCCTCCCCTCATTAAATCCAACCACTCATTCTTCCCTAGCACATAAAACACAGGGGGAAAGCTGAAATGCCAGAATAAAAAAAAACGGTAAAGACTTCAATCAGGGGGGGGGTGGGGTGGGGGGGTGGGGAAGGAATAATGCACAAAGCACCACACTTACCACTTCCAACAAGCAAGAGCTGCAGCACAGGACTATCCACAGAGCACCTACAGCTCTCCAACCCCACTCCTCTGCTCCACAGCACCAACCTGGCCTCAAACCCTCATTAGATGGCTTCCTTGATGAAAACTGAAAACACCTGGTTGTAACATTCAAGCAGAGTTTTGATGCAATCATGGGGTATTGCTCCAGACCTTGCTGCTGCTGGGCAGCCTCAGCTGAGCACCCTTGGGGACTGCTGGGCTCCCACCAGCTGTCCTACTGGGTGCTACAGAGCACTCGGCACCCCCCCAGCACTTGAGACCTCCCATCAGATGCCTAGCACATCCAGTTTGTTAGTAAAGAGCTCAAAATACTTTGTTAGTGTTGAATACACTCACTTTAAGGGGGGTTTTGTTCTACATGTACTCTTGGTACCTGCTTCACTTTTTAGGGTGAAAAATCTCAACAGTCACCAGAACTCTCAGCAAGTGGCATGGCCTGATTTATGTGCAAAGAGAAAATCAGCAAGAAAAATGGGCTATGGCGATTTAGCAGCTGGGGAAATAAAGCTACAAGGAAGATAAGCCATGCTCATAGTGCTTCCTCTTTGTTCAGGAGAGGTTGGAGTAAGAGTCCAGTGTGTATCCTGGCCAGGGATGTCTTTGGGGAAAAATTGAGAAAACAACCTGTGACTGCATTTGCTCCTACATGCCATGCACAGGTACATGGCTGCATCCCACTTCACCGCAGAATCCCACCCCGGGATACTCGAGCTTATTTTTAAGAATAGAAGACCCACTGATATGAGGAAAGTTCAGTGCTCCTGAGCCATCTCCCAGGCCACAGATGAATCTCTGCTTCTGTTCCTTAAATGTCTCCATTTGCATAAAATTGTCTGCAAACAATTAAAGTTAATTAAGATAATTTATCACTTGAAAGTAAAGCATCTTATCAGCAGGTATCAGCCTGTAAAGCAAACAAAGAATTACTTGTAGGAAAATAGTTGGGGCCTTATTACCCTGTTAGACATGAAGTGACAAAAAATAATTTCTTTATGATAATTTGTTTGGTCCGGGTGCTACGTTTTCAAAGTAATTAACTGCAATTAGCTAATCATCCTCTATAGTAACTTCATTTGTGACTCTACACTGTAGTATTGACTCATTTACACTTTGGCAGCCTTCCTGCATATAAATTGTGATAAAAAAGTTTTGATAACAGCCCAAAGTTCTCTGTGAGACGGAACGGGAGCTTGGAAGGAGCTTTGGCTGCCTATACAGCAGCACCCGTTCTGCCCCAAAAGATGGAAAAGAAAAAGCATAATATTCTGATCCATATGAGGGGCTGGGCTGGGCTGTGTCCTGCCATCCTTGGGATGCTCCTTTTCTCCTCTGCAGCTCCATCTCTGTGTCAAAATGTTGCCTCTTCTTTCGGTTCACTGCTTCCAATGGGTTTCTACTGCATCCTCATCTACGGAGTCTTTGCGATGCTGTCAAGAGTTCCGCGTGCAGAACACATTCCCTCTGAACGGAGTGTAAAAATAATGCACTTACATGAAAAAAATACCCACGTAATCAGTCCCAGTTCCACTCGAAGATATCAACACCATGTGTGAGCAAACACAATGCAGTCACCCGTTCCTCTGGATTGAACAGTGGGAACTTGTTTAATCAAATTATGATCACAATAATAGTAGAGACCATATTTAACTTTGCATTTGTGAGATTAGTTACATATTAGTGTTTACAAAGGCATTAACCTGTCAGGGTAAACCAACTTAATGCTGCACAAAAACTCCTAAAAGGCAACCAGGAACAGTAATTTTATAATTAATTTAAAACAATTGCTGGAAGTGCCATGGGAAAAGGCAAATCATTAAATGGCCACATTAATATTCACAGCAGCTGTGATGCAATCGGGTGCCTATGTTCAAAACAACCACATAATGGACTTCCCTGGAGGGGTCTCCTCGGCCAGGTTCAGTGGATGGGAGTAGATGATGCCCCTAAAAATCCCACTCCTCCCCTCCAGCTCTGCCCGGTGAGATCCTATTAATTTCCCTTCCTTCCTCTCTTTCCCTCCCTTTGCATCTAACCCCACACTGCAGAGCCCTCCACAAGGGCCGTGTAAGCAAAGCCCGGACCATAACCTCATGCTGCCCACCCTGCCTCTGCTTCCCCCACTGGCCTGCCCTCGGCCAAGCCCTCACAGGGGCCTGCCCACCCACACTGAAATGCTGGAGGATGCTTCCACACCTGTGTCCCTCCAGACTCTGCTGCCCGTAGGTGGCACAGGGCTGGCTCTCACGCCCCAGCTATCCTCCGTGGATGCTCAGAGCAGGGACTGATAGCATTTAACAGGAGAAAGATATTCCAGTGAGATATGTGTCTCAAAGATTTCTCAGGCACCAAGTGCGGACAGGCAGCAAGCCAAAATACGGTCAGGCTGGTGTGAGTCATGTTGCTGTGGTGACACTGTGTGTTCCTTGCTCTTCCTGGTGGAATTGAACTCTCCCCACGGAGCTGCTGGGAAAAAAAAAAACAACAAACCAAAAGAAGAAGGATGAGACAGTCAGAAATACATCCTGGCCCTGAGAGCAATGTGTACTGAATTGATACCACTCCTTCCACATCTGGCGCTCCTCCTGGATGTCTTACTCCAGCTTTTATTGGGAGGGAGGGAGGGAAAGAAATGTTCTGAGAGAAATGCTGCTGAGACTTCACTTCTGACCTTGCCACAAGGTGTTAAACAGTCAAGATTTCCAGTTGCTGGAGCAGCAGGTATTTCTGTGTAGGCACTGTCACTGGTGTGTACTGGTGGGATGCCAGCCATCTCCACACACACACGCACACATACTGCTGATAAGGGGCTGCTCCAGGACCTGCTCTGAGTCAGCCCAGATTTGTGTCCCCTGGCAGCTTTGCCATCTACCATGTAGATCAAACCCCACTCCGAAGCACTCAGCACCCCCCTGTTGCTGCCCTGCCTGAGCACAGGGCCAAGACTGTGGCTGTCCCAGGCACAGGCAGCTCCTCCAGTGCTTACCCACAACACAGCCATTTCTGTTTGCTGAGCATCCTCCTGGCCAGGACCACCTGTGGACTGTCCATATGAAAGGACTGCTGGTCTCCAGGGAGGTCACAGTGTGCCAATGCCGAGCACCCAGGAGGACAACCAGCAAGATCTTCTCTCTGAGGGGGCTCTCGGTGGCAGCAGTATTGCCAAGGCTCTGCTGCAGGAGCTCACCTCGGAGCTGCAGGAGTAAACAATTCTTCCTAACCTGTTCACACAGAAAAAATAAAATAAAATGCTTGATTATCTCTTCTTCAGGTATGTCAAGTTAATTTTGGAAACAGCACTGGGCAGGTTCATGCATAAAAACACACATATATATATTTACTGCTCCCATTTTCTTTTACCATACATTCATGTTGACCTGTACTGATAAAGACAATAAAACAAGAAGACCATGGGATACCCACAGATTCCTGCGTGCCAAGGGTGAACACAGGCTTCAGCAGACACAGTGTGTGCATGCACAGCAGGGCAAGGCAGGTGGCAGACCCTGCTCTGAAACCACACAGGACTCTCGGAGGACCCCACATCCCACTACCGAAAAACCTGGTAGGGAGTTCTAACCCCTTTACACCACTAAAGCCAGCTCCCCACCCACACCCCCCTCTCCATATGCCAAGTGGGCTGATGAAGTCCAGCCAGCATTGCCATTATCTGCACTGCATTAATTAGTGCATGTATTGTGGGGTTTGCTTTTTGGATATTTTTTTTTTCCTAAAGAAGACAAAACAACAAGAAAAAATCAAGTTGTAGAGCTGTACTATCAGGCTATTCTCCCACCAGCTCCCCACCCACACCCACCTCCCCGTATGCCAAGTGGGCTGATGAGGTCCAGCCAGCATTGCCGTTATCTGCACTGCATTAATTAGTGCATGCATTGTGGGGTTTGGGTTTTGGATATTTTTTTTTTCCCAAAGAAGACAAAACAACAAGAAAAATTCACGTTGTAGAGCTGTGCTATCAGGCTATTCTCTTTCAGCTGAACACAAGTTAAAGACATTTACAAAATAATATCAAACTGAAGGAAAGCCAGGAATGACCCTCTCAGTTGGCCGAGGCATCTAAAGAAGGTATGGTTTAATTAACCATTGCCCTGATGATGGAGGGCCACTGCATTGCCATGGAAACTGGGCTCTGCACTCCACCTGGACCAGCCCTGGGAAGCCACTGGCATTGGAGCTGTGGATTAGAGCTGCATGACACCAGGAGAAGGAGCTTTCCAGGCAGCAAAGCTGGGTCCTGATGGCAATTCACAGGTACAGATGAAAAGATATTAACAAACTTCACAAAAGATCTTTAGATTACTACTGGATAAAAGTGGGTTTTTTGCTCTTCCTTCCAAAAAACTCTTCCTCACGCTATTTCACCCTCCTGTTTTATCTGTATTTCCCAGTTAAAAGCAGTTTAATGTAGGTTACTAACGCAACTTTACCTTCAAGTCTTTGCTATGGCTTATGGTTTCCCATTCATCCGCTTTGAATTTGTGAAATGCACACAACACCCCCACTTCCCATTTAATTTAAAAGCAGACAACATTAAAGTCATGGATTTCATTTTTAAAGACAGCTTGTGGTTCAATCTATTGGGAAACACAGTTGTTTTGTTTACTTTTTAACTGGGGTCACCACCTTCTCTGCTGTTGTTTCAAGGTTGACAGTGATTTAAACTTGGTATATTTTTACAACCTGCACCTAATCCAGGGTATAAATCATTCTGAAGGACATTTATTTCTGCCTGTCATTTCACAGGAAGATGCTATTAAAGCTGCACTCAGTACAATGCGCAATTCAAAAATTTGTTGCTGATGACTTCAACATGCATTACATTTTCATTAGCTACAGAGAGAGGCAGTGGCAGGGAGGCATGGCAGCCGATTCATCTGAGTAAATGATAATTGCTTTCCCCTCATTTAAGAGCATGTCACTGGTTTTTCTTCATTAATAAAAGGACATCTGCGTTTTAACCACACCTAATTTTTTTAAATAGAGACCACATAGACTGGGCGCACTGGACATGTATGTAGGAAAGGCAGAGATATCGCTCTGCTTTCCATGATGATCTTCATTCTCTCCCCATGATTTCAGAGACTCGGGGAGATGTGAGCTCAGGTTTGCAAAAGCAATGATAGATTTGGGCTCACCACTGGCACAGCATCCTTCTGTGTTGCAGGCACGCACGCCGACACACGGCACTCGCACGGTTCTGCCGAGCTGGCAGAACTGCCCGCCTGCTTCCCCCAGGCCTGCAGGATATATATCTTGGAGATAATCTGAAAAAGTTTAAGCAACAGCAAGAAAGGTTTGTGCCAGCCCTCATCACCTCCTGTCTGTGGCAAGTGCAAAGAGCGTGAGCCTGTCTTACAGACACGCACAGCACACAACATTGCTGGTAGACACATGCCTCTGGGTAGGAACTTGGCCACGTCTCACCTCAAAACAGAATATCCCCAAACATGAAGTTAACTGTCTGTTTTTAAATGGATCCTGAGAAACCCTGGGTCTGCTCCTCTTCTCCAAAGGAAATTCCACCAGCGACCCTATGCTTGAGACAGCAGCAAAACAGCAGCACTCTAGGATGTGCGAAGACCCCCAAAGCTGGGCTTTCCTTTAGAAAAGGCTTCTTGAGGTTCCCCATCACGTATCACATGCCGACGTGTGTCTCTGACCCGTTGTCTATGGCTCTGTATGCTGCAGGTCTCCATGGAGCAGCAGGCATTGCCATCCCTTCCAGGTGCTGATGAGGGACCGCTGCCCCACCTCCTTCACTGGCTCTGCTTTTCAGCATCGCCATGGGCTGGAGGCACAATGGTGGGATCTGGCAGCACCCAAAACCCACCCAGGTCATTGACTTTTAGGGAATGTACAGGAAGAAAGCAAGCATTGTCTCCTGAAAGGAACAGACATGTGTAGCTACTTGAGATTATAGTTGCAGTATTTTCCTACCTGGTTAATTAAAGAGTCTGTTAATGGCACTTGCTGTGAAGCACTGAGCACTGAGAATAAGCGGTGCACATCAACATGTTGTCCTGGTTTCAGCTGGGATAGGGTGAATTTTCTTCTTATTAGCTGCTGCAGTTCTGTGTTTTGGATTTAGAATGAGAATAATGTTGGTAACACACTAATGTTTTAGTTGTTGCTAGGTCATGCTTACTCTAAATCAAAGACTTTTTGGATTTCTATGCTCTGCCAGCGAGGATGTGCAGGAGAAGCCAGGAGGGAGCAGAACCAGGACAGCTGACCCAAACTTGCAAAAGGGATATTCCATACCACAGAATGTCACGCTTAGTACATTAACTGGGAAGAGTTGGCCAGGAGGGGTCCATTGCCCCTGAGGGACAGGTTGGGCATTGGTCAGTTGAGCATCTGTATTGTGCATCACTTGTTTTTCCCCTTGGATTTTATTCCTCCCTCTCGCTCTCCTTTTCATTGTGATTGTTATTATTATTATTATTACCTTACATTACATTATATCATATTATATTGTATTGAATTGCACTGTATTATATTATTAAATTGCTGTTATCTCAACCTGCAGGTTTCATCTTTTTCCCGATTCTCCTCCCTGTCCCGCTGGGGCTGGGGGCAGTGAGCTGCGGGGGACTTTGCTGCCGGCTGGGGTTAAACCAGAACACTGGTCAGTGGGAGGCAGACGCCAGGGTCAGCACCGCTCACCACTAGGTGCCTGGTGCTGCTTGGACCCCAGCAGCCCCCCAGGTGGTCGCGGTGAGCTGGGATTTGTCCTGCAGTGCTTGGGTTAAAGCCCATCTGGGTCCCAGCTTCCCCAGAGCGCTGGACTGGTCCCAGAAGGTAACCTTTGGTGGGGGTGGGATTGGCGGCTCACAGCCATGGGTGGGCAGAAAGGGAGGGTGGGAAGGGAGCACAAGAAAATATCCCAAAGAGGAGTGAAAAGCTTGTTTCACACATCACCACTGTAACACACCAGCCACTAACAGAAATATGTCTGCTCTTGCTGTCCTCCTCTCAGCACCCTCCAAGGCAAAAGCCAGTTCAGAGAAAATTAAGACCACCCCGAACCTCTGTCTCCCATTCAGCTCAGACTTTTTTTGGAGGTTCCCACCTGTCGCCTTTCCTCGTTCTGAACAGCAGAGACACACTCATCAGCCTCAGCAACGAACTGCAAGGCAAACCAGTGCCACGGCTGCAGACAAGACTGAGAAAGAAAGGACTTTGCATCTCCCCAGCCCAGCACATGCCTTGTTCTCCTCACCTTTAAACACCAACAAGCACAACAGACTTGAGTGGATTTTAGTAAATATGCCTTAACACCCTTTAGCACAAGCACTCGCTGCACAAACACAAGCTGCGGTGTCAGCGGGACGGGCAGCTGACCAGGCTTTAAACCATGGTTGTATTTCACGGGAGGATGCTGCAGGGCAGCGCTGGCTGGGGCTCTGGCCCGTGGGCAGGGGGTGAGGCTAGCAGGGCCCCTCTATCACCTCAACTCAAACAGGATTTGTAATCCCACCCCAGGGATTCGGAGCAAATCGACGCATTGTGGATCTTCCAGTCCTTGAGACATCCTTGAAATGAATGTTAAGTCCATGGCAGACTGGAAGAAGTGCTACCACCAGGGCATCACTGTGATACAGGGGGTAGGAATTTAACCCAGCTGCCAGTTTTGTTTTTACCTTTTATATCTTGGTGGACCTTTCCCATGGAGGCATTCTCCAGGGAATAATAATAATAATAATAATAATAATAACAACAACAACAACAACAACAACAATAATAATAATTAGTAGTAGTAGTAGTAATAGTAATGATAGTAATAATAATAATGACAATAATAATAACAGTAACAACAACAACAGTAATAGTGTTAAAGAAAGCAAAAGCCAATAATTTCAGTTAATTAGCAGGCTGCTGTTGAATTTGCCAGATGTACTGCAGCCCTCACTTTGCAGACCCACCACATACAGTCAAGCCTTAGTGTGATGCCTGACAGATATCTCTTGACATGCCCAAATTGATGAAATTAAATGCCAATGGAAGGATTTCTTATATTATTTTTAAAAGCACAAAGAGTTCCTTGTACAAATCCCATTAACAACCACTTTGAAACTATAGCCTGCAAAGCCCGTTAAATCCAGAGAGATATGTTTAAGGCAAAAACTATTTGAACTTTGGAGTGTGTGAGAGATCACTTTAATTGAACAGCAAACAGAGCACTTCTAATCCAGCCCAGGTGAGAAAAGAGAGAGCAAAAAGGACACACATTTTAAGAGAAGGAAAATAAATAGCAGTATGGTGCACAGCGTAATGGACTCAAGAGAGCAGTGCTGCAGAAGGATGGGGTTTGCAGAGGTGGAGGTGCCAGCACAAGCTCATCATCAGATCACTGCCACTTGAGCAGGCTTCAGAGGCTGCTTTGAAATGGTTATCCCAACTTTTAAAGTCTCAGGGGGGTTGTGGGTGGGACAGCAGCCTTCCTGTGCAGGCAGGGACAGTGCACACCACACACTGTCCCCAGCAACTGCTCAAAAGCCAACCTGACCACCACAGAGCCCCAACCAACCCCTGACCTGTGGCACCAGTGGATGACCTCCACAACCGATCCCAGCACAGCTGACACCCACAAGCACTGTGGCCACGGTGGAGCATTGTCAGGTTGCCTAGAGAAGCTGTGGATGCCCCATACTTGGAAACATTCAAGATCAGGCTGGATGGGGGTCTGAACAACCTGATCGAGTTGAAGATGTCCCTGATCATTGCAGGGGGAGTTGGACTAGGTGGCCTTTAAATGTCCCTTCCAACCCAAACCTTTCTATCCCTCTATGATTCTGTGATCACCCACTGATGTTGATCCTCCCTGGGGTGCAACTCCTCAGTGCAGCTTGGCTTTCACACAGCTCAGGGATGACACCGAGCTTGCACATGGCTCTGGGAGCCAAAGGATCCCTCTTACACTTGTCTGGAGACAGAACCAGAGCATGCCCACCCACCCTGCAGGCCTCCAGACCCTGTGCAATGCTTGCTGCAGAGATGGCCTTGTGCATGATGCATCTCCATGCGGAAAAGTAGGAATATCCAACTAGTGCCTTCATTTTTTTCAGCTTTCTGTATATGCTAGAGCTCCTCAGTGACTGCTGTTTGCGTCCCCTGCACTTGGCGCAGCTCAAAGACAGGTCTGAAGCTTGCTCTTCCCAGGGCTGGAGGAATGGGGCTGCCTGCGAGGTCACTGTTGCAGCGCCAGCCAGCAGCACAGGCACTGGCTGCCTCCTACCTGCTGCAAACCCCAGTGCTCTGGGGAACCAGTGTCCCCTTTCACAGAGAAGCTACCACACAATAGATGGCCAGGCCTTTTATTGTGGCTGGGGGCTGGACACATTGCAAAGACCCATTTCAGTAAAATCCTTGTTCGCTTCTCAGCCACTCTCTCCCATGACCAGAGGTTTTTGGCTTTCCTTTTTCATAGAAAAATGTGTGATTATCCTTACTGGCTGTGATAAGATTTTGTATTTTGAAAGAGATCACTAAAAATCCAGAATCTATTGCCAAAACCACAGTTCTTCCTTTATTGTTTTTCTTCTGGCCATTTCAAATGGTGTAATTTATTTTTTTTAAATAAAAATAAAATTTTAACCCTACTTGCGGTTCTGTAAATACTGAGTGGTGCCACTTAATAAAATCACGGTGGGTTAAAACCTGAATGAGAGGAGAAACAAAGCATGAAAACTGTTCTTTCTGCAAAGGAAAAGTGGTACATTCAGGCAGGGCTGCAGAGCACAGACAAATAACAATACCTTGACTCCAATGTGTATGTTACACACTGGCTCAGAATTGCAATATTTTATAAACAGAATGCATTAGCTCCTCAGCACTAATGCTATAATGAATACACCCATGCTGATAATGTATAGATGAACCCAGAAGCTGCCTCTTCAGATAGGCAGCGTCCTCAAAAACAGCTCTTCACGGAAAATTCCTAATATCCTCCTTGATTGTAACAAGCCACTAAGTGAAGCAGAAGCGAGGTAGTGCCACTGCTCCTGGCTGAACCACAGCCTCTCCAAGAGGCACATGGGCTAGAGGAGGTGAAGTACTGAGATGGGGTGGGAGAAAGTCTTGGTCACATGCAAATGAGTCTGAGATGAAGGAGATCAGCCTTCCCTGTTGTGGTTATTCACACCAGCACCCTAAAGCATTTTGGCACCACAGAGACACTTGCAGTACAAATTCATTCTTGCCCTGCCCCAGCCATTGCACTCTGGAAAGGCTGAGCCAAGCAATAACACTGCCCCTTTCGTGAAACTTGGGGTACCTAGACACACACCGAGACCAGGGCTCCCACAAAACACTGCTTTGGGGAGTTTCCTTCAGAAAACACCAGTGATGGTGCCATGACCTACAGCCAGTGCCCTCCCCATCATCACCCCTCCCATCCCAAAAGAAATCCCGAGGGTGGCAGGAGGTGAGAAGACATGGACTGAGGCTGGGGGTTTCCCAGGGGATCCCCAGCAAGATGTCCAGCCAGGAGCAACTCGTTCTCCATACACTGGGAAATAAAACCCAATTCAGGCCATTTACTAAAGCTTTCTAGAAGTGGATGGATATGTCCGACCTTTGGCAGCCCTTTTTCAAAACCGTGTCTGCTGCCTGCAGGCACTCCATTGCAAAAGAGCTATGCCAGTGCCACCACGTCCTGCAGCACCAGAGATCTGGCACCTCCATGACCAGGGCACAGCACCGACCAGCACCGTCCCCTCTGGCTACTGCTGGGCTCCTCCAGGGAACAGAGATCCAGGACCTCTCTAAATACACAGGAAACAGTCATCTATTAGAAAAGCAAGATAAAAACAAATTACCGGACAAAGCAATGCTTAAACACTAATTAAGGAACGGGTTTGTGCCATTGTTCAAGTGATTAAGAAGATGTACAATGTGCTTCCACAACAGTGCTGTGGAAATTTAGCATCTTTCTGGCCTGCAATCAGGATTGTAATAGCAAAACTCTTGATTTCCCTTCTTTCAGATGATAGGGCTGAGCTGAATTTATTTATGTTATTTATTTATATTGTCCATGAGAGGAAAAAAAGTACAAAACCTGTTCTCAAACTCCCTCCACTCAATGGCAGCAGTTTAGGCATACCAGGTTTTGCAACGTTGGAAGGGGTTTTGTGTAAGCAGTGGCATGTTTTGCACACACCATGTTTCCTCAGGAGCAGCCCTGAGATTTCACCTCCACAAGCCCACTTTTGGAGAGCTGCCTTTGGTATGGAATTGCTGGGCTCAGCAGGAATTCCCCTGTACTATACAGTCCTGCTTTCCCTGGAAAAGCGTGGCTCTGAAACGCAAACTCCGAGGTCCTGTGAGAGCAGATCCCAAAAGCCCATCCCATCTAGCCTTGGCATCAGCAGCTTCATTTCAGAGCACAAGCTGCACCATTACAGTTTGCAGCAAAAAAAAAATACCTTTGCCATTCAGCAGCTCAATGGCGTGTGCTCAGCTTCACACATTAACATAGCCCAGCATCGCTGACGAGTTCTTTATGCATTACATTTAGAAAACATAATTATTTCAAGAGCTGATAGTGAAGCTATCCATCAAACCATTAATGCTGCTCTGCTCCCTGATGAATGCTGGAAGTCCACATGCTCCACTCTGTATGTAATTTTAAGTAAGGACTTACATGAACTTTCACACTATTAGATGTGTTATGAAGACAGCTATGGTAAATGATCCTCTGCATAGTCCTGGAAGCATTTCTAGATATTCTGTATTGTAAACTTTTTCTGAAATTCTGAAGACTTTTGGGAAAATCATGAAAAACTTTGGCTCACAATTTCCAAAGTGGTTGTATTTCCAATTCCACGAACAAAAATAAAGCCTCTTGAGTATACTGAATAATGACAAATGATCTGCTCCACACAGTATTTATAATTAAGTGCAAATGTCAGTGTATAAGGGAAAATAAAAATGGATAAAGGAGATGAGAATTTTAGTGTGTGACTGCCACTGCATTGCTACACCTGAGAGTGTGTTAGATGTAAAGATCTGGGGTTAGAGAAAGGTCCGTTAACGTTCTGGAAAGTCATTTTAGGTGCAAAGTAGAAATAAAATAAGGGACACAGCTTAAATTATTTATGAAAATAATTAGCACATGTATGTTTAAAGAGAGAGAGGCAATGTAACTACTATAATAACTTTTTTCAATAATACTAATTACTTTGGTGCAATCAGATGTACACCAGGAATGCTGCACCTAGACTCACCTAGGATTAGATATCATTAAGGCTAAAATAAAGCCTTTAAAAGAAGCACAGACAAGCTGACAAAGAGCTGTCCTGTCCCCTCCTGTGAAACACTGCAGCCCGTTCATAGCAGGAGCAAGGTGGCCCAAAGACCACCACTTAAGGAGAGCCCATGGTCCAGGGCCCGGCGTGATTTAGCATCACACCTGGTCAGCTGCAGGGCAACAGCGGACTCGAGGCATGGCAGAAGGGGGTTTCTGGAGAACTGATGCTCTCAGAAAGTGGTATCTCTGCCAAAAGCACAGTTCCCTTTTCTCCACCTGGCAAAATGGGGATGGGCCACTTATGTTTGAAGGACTCAGAGGTAACCAGTGCGGTTCCCAACCCAGCAGCAGTGGGAGCCAAGGCTCACCAGCAAGCTGCCTGATCCACTTCAAATGATCCTGGCCATTTGGCGCCTGTCAGCCAAAATGAAATGGGAGGAATGGAAATCAAACAGGAGCCGTGTCGCATTTTCTTTTGATGCATTTCCTCCCTTCCCTGGGACAGGCTGCTGTGATCAGCCAGCACGATGGGGTGAAACCACACTGCCCAGTCTGGGGGACACAAGGGAATGAAGAACCACAGCTGCAACTAAACTGCTGGCATCAGAAGAGGCAAGCGGAAAGTGCCGATTCTGAGAAATACAGGAAAATCTTTCGGACATCACCTCTGAAAAACATAGATGCCTCTGTTTCAGTTTCCATCTTCTGACCCTGAAGGACGAAGCACAACCGCCACGCTCAGCCTGTCTTGTTCCTACCTTGCAGAGGGACCGTGGACACACCTGCCAGTGAAAGCCTGAAGCCAGGCACAGGGCTCACACACAAAGCACCCTCATGAGAAAGGAGGTAAACATGAGATTCATTTTTCCTTCTTATTGTGAGCTGGAAGACTTACACTCCAAGTACAGTGATATAAATTAGAGGATTTGCGTACCAAATGTCAACACAGTATAAAGGAAATCAAATAATTAGCAGTGAGAATCTAACCTAAAGAATCTGTACCAATTTTATTCTACAGGCTCATTTTGCTTTTGTAGAACTGACCAATGCAATTAACAACTGTCACAGAGGACGTGATCTGGGGATGGTTTTAGCAGGTATTTCCTACACACCCCTACAACAATCCTGCTCTCTGCTGCAGGTCTACACAGAGGTGGCTGAACATTTACTAACTAAACCCTGTAAGTTTAGCCAGGCTCAAAGAAAAAGGGATACAAATGGCTAGGAGGGAACTGGATATCAAATGAAAACTTCAGCTGCAAAGAACCAGAGCTGGCGAGGGGGGAGAGATGAAAGCTTCAGTTCAACCCCGTACTCTCTGCAAGAAATTCACTACAATCTATCAAAGCAGCCACGGGTGTTTCCAGTGCAGCCTGTTTAAAACCAAACTGCCACGAAGCTTGTACATGAACCTATAGGTTCTGAATAAGAGGGGGTGGGGGAAGTAAAAAAATAATAAAATAAAGTCTTCTTTATGGAAAATAGGTGATACACTTTCAAGCATCTCTATGTATTTCTCACTATGCAGAGGCAGGGGGGGTGGGGAAGGGGGGGACCACTTAGAGGCTAGGCTTTAGTACAATTCAGAAGCAGTGTGTTATTTGTTTTTCTTCTCATTATTCTCTTTTACATCTCCTCTCTTGTGGCTGTAACAGATGCAGGGAGTCCGTATGACATAGATAGCACCAGATGGCATTAATTTATTGCAAAACTGTTTTCTTTTCTTGAAAGACTTTGTTGATGTCCCTCACAACTTCAGTCAAGTTCGCTTCATTAAATCAGCTCTGTGTATTAAAATCTTGTCTCTGGACATAACGGCCCACCACAAGGAACTCTTAGATTCAAAGACTTTGTTTTAACAATTAAACAGTCATGGGGCTGGATCTGCAACACGATCTTGGGCAGCATTAGGCAGGACTATGGTTGCTGCCAATCTGGCTCAGTTTCTACAGAAAACTTGTTTTCCTTTGCAGAAGGAGCTGCTCCATCACTCAAAGGGTGAAAAAAGTGTGTTTGTCCACTGCCTTTTACTGGGCAGCATCCTCTGATTCATTAACAGGATCAAGGCTGAGCCAGGGAAGGCCTTCACCAGCTGAGCAGGGCCATCGCCCTCATACAGGCATATTTATGAGAAGATCAGGGTCTGCATGTCTTCAAATAACACAAACAGCAAACTTCAGACACGTGATACTGAAACAAAAAAAGAAAACAGGCTGAGTGTCAGAGATGAACCATTGAGCAGGTACCTGAGCCCAGGAGATGGTACCCTGAAGTGGGCAGTGCTGATAACATGGGGATGTGTTATCGCAGGAGAGTCTTGCAGCTGAGGTTTCAGCTTCAGAAGACATATTTTGGGCTGCAGATGTTACAGGATGACACACTGAGGATACCAACAACGAGAAAGGAAATGAATGATCTTAACTGAACTCAACTGTAAATACCAAGAGAGATTAGTGAAGAGATGTATAGTCATTTAGGTGAAAAATTGTAAGAAAAATGATTCGAAGTTCTGGCAGCAAAAAGCTGTCAATTAACCCTATTTTGACCATATTTAATCTCAGAAAAATTTAATTTAAAAGAAGTTGCATTTTAACTGAGAAGAGGGAAGGGTATGCTGCAATTTCTCATCAGCAGATGACTCCCTCCAACATCCTCCTGGGACCTTCCCATGGAAACATCACGGAAACAAGCTCTGCTGATACTGGATTTGATGCTTAGGTCCAGCTTCTGGGAATATCCTAGAATTTGATGCCTAGATACAGCTTCTTTGAAGCCCAGCTTCGTCAGGCTATGGCTTCCATCATTGGTGAACAGGCTCCTCTTATTCTGTGCTTAGGTGTGTAATGCAAATAAGCACACCAGCTATTGCAAGCGTCATCCTCCTCTACGGACTACTGGAAAGATAGTCAATCAAGGAGAATTATACACAAAAAAATGCAGGTAAGTATTTTTGCTTATGAAACTCCTCAGCTGCAGATGTCCAGCAGTAAGCCAGATTAGCAGAAATATCACTCTGAATTTGTCTGTGTCTCTTCTTCTCCAAGTCACTGTGGGAATGAGGATACCGGGAGAGATGGAGCTGGGATCTGATGCAAGCACAAGTGACCTCAGGCTCGGATGACCACCACACACAAAGTTCTAACAGATACGCTATTGAATCATGGCCAATCAACCATTCTGCTGTTATTAATTTCTAAATAGGCCTTACAGATCCGGTGTAATTTGCTCTACAGCAATATCCAAACCATACATTTGACTCTAGAAGAGAACCCCCCTGCGACTTGAGAGCGCAGCGCCGCAGCCAGCCCAAAGCAATTATCAGCTTCCCAAAATAGAAGCCAGAAAGGACTGTGCCAGCTGAGATACCAGAAACTCTTAACTGAATCCTACCAGATCCAAATTATTCATGTAGCATGTTGCAAACACTTTGAAGCCAAATGGCAGATTCCCTCTGGCTTATAAAAATTCACTGAAATATACCCCTTGTTAATTTGTTGGCAAAATATTGCAAACTTGACAAGTACCACAGGGCAAAAGTCAAACATTGCATACCATGTGATTTTTGTAAAGATATTAAATTTGCAAGAGAACAGCCTTTCCCATAACCTTAGAGATTAAAAAGATGGTGAATATTCTGCTATAATTGGTCTTATTTCTATTTGAACTGCATCTATGAATAATATTAATTCACACACAATCTAAGCCATATGGTGAAAATAAAATTAAAAAGTTACAAAAAGAAAATTACCTGTTGATATGTTTTGCATGTCTTGGAAATTTTCTTGATAGGTATCAACTTGTAAATCTATTTTAGCCTTAAATAAAAGCAAATACAATTTTTTTTTTATGATGAAAACAAATTCTTCATTGTCTCAGCACAAGAATAGCCACTAATATCCCTACAAATTCAATTGGAGAGAATGATGTCCTTGCCAGGATATATCAATTCAGCCCTTCACAGAATGGCTGAGGTTGGTAGGGACCTCTGAAGGTGAGCTAGTCCACCCTTCCAGCTCCAGTAGGGTAACCCAGAACAGGCTGCTTAGGACCATGGCCAGTTGGGTTTTCAGTATCACCAAGGATGGAGACTCCACAACCTCTCTGGACAACCTGTGCCAGTGTTTGTCACAGAAAAAAAGTGTTTTTTTCTGTTCAGATGGAACGTCCCGGTTTTTAGTACATGCTTGTTGCCTCTTGTCCTGTCAGGGGACACCACTGAGAGAAGCCTGGGTCCATCTTCATCATTCCCTCCCACGACACATTTGGATAAGACATGGGTCTTTTCCAGGCTGAGGAGATCTATGTCTTGGCTGATGCCTCGGCTCTCGCTGCCTCTCCCTATAAGCAAGATGCTCCAGTTCCTTCATAATACTTATGGCTCTTCCTTCAAAAGAAAAACTGTCCAAAAAAGGATACTTGTGGGCAAAGCAGGTGTTTATAAGTAATGCATTCCCAAATCACTCTCCCATCTCTCGGGAAAGATGTTTCAAAGAAAGACAACATCTGAACAAAGTCCTGAGCATCCTGCACATCCATGGCCTGACTACTTCTTGACTGAATCTCTACCACGGGGTCCCTGCAGGGGTTATATGTGGTTATACGTCTTCCCTCAGTATCTGATCGGTGGGGTTGTCGTTTTCCAGTAGAACCACAAAAGCCCACGTGAAGTGTACAGGAAAACGGCAGCAGCAGTTCATCTGCCACCAGGGGAACCGGCACACCTCTGACAGCTGAACCTGCCAGTAAATGCCCAGCAAGCTTACAAATGATGTTTAACAGTATTCTGTTACACTCCTCTGAGAGGAGTCACCCCGTCAGTCCAGATGAACATCAACAGAAACCTTGGCTGGGTTTGCCTGCTTCCTACATCTACTTAAGGGAAATTTCTTCTTGCTGTTGTCATCTACTATGTAACATGAATGGTACTCAAAAGGGCATTTTGGAAAATAGACCCAACCACATTTAGAGAACTCAATTCTCTTTGTGTTCCTTTAAGTTGAATTAAATGAGACTAATGTGGTTTAAAAGTTCTTGAGCAATGCAATTAACGCCATTAAAACTCAGTAGTTTGCAATATTGACTTCGCAACTGAAATGGAATTGGTTTTCTCGGAACTAATGGGAATTCCTGATTTTCTAATGGGAGACATTTAGCAGAGACATATGCTTTTTAGAGGTTCTCTCTCATTTGTAAATATTGTAAGATATTTATTCCATGGGTGCAATGCAGCTTTCACCACAGCACAGCTGGTTTTCCTGGTATTTGTCCAGCAATGTTTCTCATGGACCCATTTGTGACTTTGCCGAGCTTTCTTTCTGCCTGCTACTTAAAAGCTCTAGAAGGTTTAATAATAGATAACAACTCATGTAGCATTAGCATGATTAAATGCTCTAGCAAAAGACTAACCAAGTTAAAAAGACCAGACATCTAAATTCAGAAGGGAGAAATCTAATTTTTTTAGCTCATCAGACTGACTTTTCCAAGTATTCATTTTGTCTCAGTTTTACCCTAGGGCTTGCCTTTGCCTTACCAGCTGTTCTGGTTTTCTTCTAACTTCCCTGCTATAAAACATAACACGCTCCTCAGTTCCAGCCATATTCCGGCTCCCCCACCTCTGCAGTAGTTATTTTACAGAACTGCTCAGAGGTCTCAGGTGAGATCAAAGTACCTGGTCCTGGTGACTTCCCACACAATCCTGTGCTGTCACAGCGCTGGACTGATTTGCCACTTTCTCCCCTAAAACAGAGAGGGTGTCCCCAAGGCACGAGGCAGTGGGATGCAGGAGTAATCAGCATGGCTGTTTGTCCTCACCAGGACATACAGGAACACAGCATCTTCAGCCAGGTTGCTTCTGTTCCTGAAGGTGTCAGCTGCTGCTGTATGTCAGACACTGCATGTGCCTAAATAACCGCTGTATCTGTACATAATATTTGGATCAGATCTAAGGAAGAAATTGTTCCCCGTGAGGGTGGCGAGGCGCTGGCCCAGGCTGCCCAGAGCAGCTGTGGGTGCCCCATCCCTGGCAGTGCCCAAGGCCAGGCTGGATGGGGCTGGGAGCAACCTGGGCTGGTGGCAGAGGTCCCTGCCCAGGGCAGGGGGTTGGAACTGGATGGTCTTTAAGGTCCCTTCCAACCCAACCCATTCTGTGATGCTATGATTCCATGACAAGGCTGTATACATAATGGTAGCATCCATCACAGGTGTAAACCGGTCACATCCAGTTGGTTACCTGAGGCCCCTTAAAGGTGTAAAATTCAGGTGACCTATATGAGACTTTCACTGCAGGAGGAGAACTGCATCCCTAAAGTGTCTGCTTCTCTCCAGTGACTAGGAAGGACCCTAGAAGTCTTATGGGATAAAGCCTCTTTATGGTCAGAAGAAATCCAGCTGATGGTGACACTGCGCCTCAGGGTATGATTCACTTTGTCCTCAAGCAGGCATCTCCACCTGCTTAGATGAACCATGCTCTAAAGGCACCTGCTTCCTTTCCAGGGAAAGGGAGCTGAGCGTGGCCAGCTCGGGTGCGGTGGCTGCAGGAGCCCAGCCGAAGCTTAGCAGAGCAGCAGCTGCAGCTGTGGTGTTGGTGGTCTCCACCATGACCATCCACCCCTGCTACACACCGTGAGCTGCCTGATGACTACAGAGCACTTCATCAGTGTCTTCCAGCCTTGTCCTCAGCTTTTTGAAATGCCGGTGGTTTCACTGAGTTACTTCGTTGTAAACAAAGGCAGAGCCATTACTGCAGCAGAGTATTCCACTGAAAGCACGCAGGTGGGGACCTCTGAAGGGTCTTACCAAGAAGAAATCTCTCCTAAAGGGGATGGGATTCACGGGCGAGCAGGAGCAAGGGCAGGTGCACACTAATGAGTCCAAAGCCTTGTAAGCCCCTCGCTTTTGGTGTCATTACTGAACATATTGTAGCAAGGGTGAGGAGAAATGATGAACAGGAAAGGAGCTGACCTCCCCTTGGAGGCTCAGCGTCGAGGTAATTAGTGAACTCATTACCCCTTTCCTGAACACAGATATGTCTCCTTTTAATCCTGTACCTTGGTACAAAACAGACGACCTTTTGGTAAAACAAAATGTCAGTAAATTCAGGATACATAACAGGAAAAGTTGCTTCACACAATACATGAAATTGCTGCCACCCCAGGTCATCGCTGTGAAGTTGCTCTTTTGTTTTTTGGGGGCGATTTGGGTTTTTGGTTTTGTTTTTTTTTTTTTTAAGAGATAGGTAATTTCTAGCCCACTTATACATAATTTGCAGTTCTCTGACCATCAGTCATCAGTCACATTTTAGGGCAACGCTGATCACCAGCTGCCATAAAAAGAGACTTTCTCCATAACATGTAATTCTGGTCCTAGTGACTGCAGGGGGGTCTCTGGCAGAACTCACAGGCTTTTGATGGAGGGGA
Organism: Falco punctatus; assembly: GCF_963210335.1. Taxonomy (NCBI): domain Eukaryota; kingdom Metazoa; phylum Chordata; class Aves; order Falconiformes; family Falconidae; genus Falco; species Falco punctatus. The sequence goes on from NC_137587.1 coordinate 47,626,281, forward strand.
TATTGAACAAAACAATAGGAAGCCAAAAATCACATTGTTAAATCACTGGAAATTATCATGATTACAAAGGAAATGTCAGACTGTATTTGCTAGGAGCTTTGTTAATATAAATATACCTTTCAAGGCAATGTGGACTAATCAGATATTACTTTTAACAGGTGACTGCAGAGCTGCCTAAATACGTGTGATCTAGAGTTTTGCATAAAAGACACAAGAAAAACCTGCTGCTTTATGCTATGTCAGAATGAACAAAGGGAGTGCTCAGACGATAAGGGTGGCTTTCACTTCACATTTTTTTGATTCATTAAAAGGACCAGCTGCAAATCTTTGCCAGGATTAATCAGCCCCCATTCACACAGATCCAGTACCTGGACCAAAATAACACAATTATGTGACAAATCCAGTTCTGCTGTCCTACCTGTCCTACTTCACAAAGCAGCAAGCCATGAACAACGAGTGCATGTTCTCTTGAGCACTCTAATCTGACAAGCCAGGCAATTAGTGTCTTTCATGTCCTCCTTCCCTTCCCAGAAACACAGGAATACCACCTGGGCCAAAATTAATTTGAAGACCAAGCTTAAATGTATTGTTGGCACTCAGTTCAACCCCACGGGGAGAACTTCTGCAACACTATAGTGTGCTACACGCCTAGATTATATCGTTTCGATTCAAAATCACCAAGCACTCCGGCTGAAATCCCTGTGAAAAGAAGGTCAGCAAAAGTGGCCCTTCTCCCTGGAAAATCAGACCGACAGCAGGAATGTAACAATAAACTGCAGGACGTTTTTCTCAACAGCAGTGACATGGACCAGAAGGAAAACTTATACAGAATATTTGAAAATACTAAAAATGCAACATCACTGCCCAGTTTTGGGGTGATTTTCTAAATGGCTTCACATTGCACACTGGTGAGAGAGATTTTCTTGCACTGACCATGGTGGGCACATGCTTAAGTGGAGGGATGGTCCTGCCAGCTGCTACTTTTACATTTGAAACACGATGTGCTTTAAGACATTTGCAAACCTGACTATTACAGTCCCTGTAGGTAACGTCTACATGAGAAAAATTGACCACCACCAAAACACACGCGCAAGGACTGGTCCATGTGGGCCTGGGCTGGCACCTGTGTTGTCTCCAGACCACTCAAGGGCAGTTTTGGGCGAAAGATGTTGGGTGCAGACCTCAGCCCGTGACGAGGCAATGGGCCAGCCTAGGAAAGGGGTTACCAGCACTTCCCAATGAAGCGATGAGGCAAATTTCAGAAGCTGAAGATGGTAACCTCAAGGACCATCAGGTCAGAGTAACTGCAATTTCCTTGCAAGCATGAACAACCTCTTTGTGAACAAACCAGATAAGGCACATCCTGAGCTTCTCATTCTTGAACCTGCTGGCTTAACACTGGGACCATGTGAGCTGAGCCTTTTCTCCTAAATGTATCAGAAACCAAAGCCAAAAATCATGAACGGATTGAGAATCCCAAAGCCTTTTTAGGAGCTCATCTTTGCAATGACTTCATGTGTAACTGAGCTGCTTGGGTTTTTTCAACCTGTATACTAGGATTAGACTTAGAAATGGAGCATGCTTCTTTTGGAGTCTGTATCATTACTGCAGCGAGAGATTGTGTGTCTTTTTGCCACATGTCCTATAAAGGATGGAGAATCAGCAAACCTTTTTTATCAATTTCAATAAAATTACTACATGGAGATACAAGCAAAGTAATTTTCTGAAGTTCTGCTGCAGCACTAGTACCTGTATGAAGCTGTTGGTCCCTGTGTTTCAAATATTCATAGTTAAGTATGGACCCAAAAGGTAAATGCTCATCCTAGGAGCCTAATGATTCTCCTGGAGAGGTGAAGACTTCCTCAAAGAGCTTCTGCATAGAGCTGTCAGCACAGGATAACTGCGTTTCACAGACTACAATTAGGATGGGAAGTGGAAAAAGGTGTCAAGAAAAGTAATGAATAGGGCAATTTATTTCTCCTTTTTCTATTCCCGCCTCCCATGCTCCTCTTTAGGCTCACACCTCCTCACAAGCAATTTATTCTTGTGATATGTTATTTTAACAACGGCTCACACTTTTATAGAAAATTTTCAGTGAAAAGAAACCCATGAGAAAATGCTGCTTCTTTTTAAAAGTTGCAGTGGAAAATGGAAATACTTTACTTTTCTCATAAACTTTTAACTGATTTTTTTTTTTCTTTTCTGTTTCATGGGCTGTGAGAGTTGTTTTCCCTTTACCGGTGACAGAAACATACCCTGCCAACCAACTTATATCTTTGTCATTAAATAACTCATTAAGGTTTCAGACAATTCATGACTGGCAAGGTTTCTTCATAGGGAGCTGAATTCAGTCCCCCAATCATTCACGTCACTGGGATGCAGGATTTGACAGGTGTGAATGAGCCTTTGAGCTTAAAGGAGGAGAATTCTGTTGTCTGTCATAAACTGCATTAAAGTTTAAGCAACCACCATCAGATTGCTATATTTGTTGAAGAAACACATACATATGTATTTCAGACTTTGCAGCTGAATAACACAAGGGCACTTGTCCCATAGCACACTACAGGAGACTGAAGAAATGTGCTCTCAGTACTTGGAGATGAGAGCTTTTAGATATTGAAGTTTTCCATCAATTTAATATCTCAACAAGCTTTATCAAGTATTCAGTTGAAAATCACATATTGGGAAATAGGAACATTATCATACCAAATTTAAGTATGCAATACCACACCACCAGCTTGAAACATTACTGATTACTTAATTTTTTGCTCAGTAAAACTACATAAAGCTGCACAACAGTAGGTCAGATGATTCAAATTAGATGTTAAAAATGCTGTTCTCTTAGGCAATTGAAGGCACTGGAGTGTAAAACAAGATTGTATTTGTTTGAACTGGCTAAGAGGGAATTCTGTGATTTTCCATTATGGTTCGTCTCTTCAGACAGAGCTGCTGTCTGCCCCAGCCCACTCACACACTTGTCTTCCATGTGCTCTGACTCCTGACAACACACAATAACTCTCAAAGATCAGATTTTTAAATTTTCATGCATGAAGTAACACAGCTCTAAAGCATTTATTTCTCACCTGCCAGACAAGCTACATTACATACAACCACAATTATAATTTGGAATTGAGATAGCGACACATTAACATTTGTTCTTTTCCATTACAGGGGCAAGCACTTGGACCCTGCTACTCCAGAGCACACGCTGTGACTTAGCTGATATTCTTTAGTGCTCTGACATATTAAATGACCTTAAAGTTTCCTCCTATTGACCACAAATGCCGTAAATCTTTTATTATACTCTTAAAAATAAAAGACAAATATCACGATGCCTTGTTTCTTTCATATTCCGTACATCACCTATGATAAGGGAATTGAAAATTGACTTATGGTTCCTAGTCATCTGGAGTAAAACCCTTCGAGGCTATTTTCTGAACACAGTCTCTTATACGTGAGCTTCTCCTAACTCTTGCAGATCAAGTGAAGGAAAGTCTCCTGCTAAACACCGTAATTTCCCATTTGTCTGTTTTGCTGTCACTCATTAAAAAACTTCAGGTAATCTTCCAAGTCTTCAGCGGCCCAAGACTACAGAATTCAATGCAAAGCAGAAAACCAGAAAAGCTCAATTCACTGGAAAATTGTGTACCCCATGGTGCCAAGTACGGCAAGCCAGTCACAGCTCCACCGTCCTCCTGCCTCCACGGATTCAAGGGCTGGAGGTTCATGCACAGTCAGGAGCCTAATGGGAAGAAGAGCTTTTGGGGAAATGTATGCATGAAAATAAAGGAATAAAGACTGGGGATAGAAATCAAAGGGAAAGCTGCAGGGGCTATCGGGCTAAAGGTCACTGATAACAATTAAGAAAACCAGGGACTCCCAAAGAAGACAGAATTCTACAAAGTGCATCAGAGACCTGGGAAGAATAAACCGGGTAAGCTCATGAGTAAGTAAAGGAGGTTAAACAAGGACCATGAGAGATGGTCCAAGAGTCAGTGAGCTGCAAGGGGCAAATGAGAAGGGGAGTCAAGCAGGGAAGGGATGGAAGACACTTAGGGTTGCTTGAAGGGAGGAGGACAGTCCCCTGGAGTTCCTAAAGTAGACAGAGATGGGAGGACAACTGATGGGGACAAACCACGAGAGAAGCTCCTTGAAGATGCTATGTAGTTGCCTTAACAGAGCTAAAATGTGCTATGCTCCTAAGATAAATGTCTTGGTTTTGTCCTTTACCTTGGAGATGCAGCTTTCAAACTGTTGGTGGTTTAGCTGCATCTGTATTTGCACCCCAAATAGAGCTCAGAATTTGGGAATTCTGGGGTTTAGTTACCTGGCAAGTCATGGTGGCTGACAATAAACCACTCTGAGAAGGAAAGGCATGGAAAGCAGCTGTCCAAGTAAAAGCAGCCAGTGCCAGTGTACATCATCTGGATAGCTGGCTCATGGCATTTTTCTGCCACAGCCTGCCCCAAAAGCATGCTTCAGACCCAAGAGGGAGATTTTCTGCTGTCAGCCCCTGCAAGCCACCACTGTCTCCATATAATAGTCTGGACATATTTTTTCAAACACAGGCCAAAGCCAGTGATTAGCTTAGTGTGTAATTATTTATTTCAGTAAGTCTGCAGTTCATATTCTTTGAGAAATTTATTTCCTGAAGGGCTTCTGAGGGGTTTGCAACTACAGAATGAAATCTGTTAACTGCCAGTAACTACCGAATTAGCTAATTCATTAAGAGTTAAAAATAACTCATCCATGTCAACTGTAATCAACAAGTTATCTGTAAATTCAAAAACAGCAAAGAAAAAAAAGACTATATACCTCTTTCTCCAACACAGTGGGGACGACAATTGTTGCTGGTGAGGACCAAAGATTTCAGTTGTCGGAGATCATGGTTTCACTGCTCCATAGCCTGTATGGACCCCAAATGGCTGTTGAGCCCTTCAGTTGCAAACACCCTGCACCCTGCCTTTCCTGTCTCAGTGGGTACCACCTTCTCCGAGCTGGAATATCCTCCTGTTTCTGTGGTTTCTAACTCTTCCTCCTCACTGCTTTTACACTCCAGCTGATAACTCTCAGCCCTGTTCCCCTACAGAAGACAGACCACTCCTTGCTTCACCATTTCCCACCCTCTGGATGTGTCCACCTTAGAGCATGCACCACAACTTCTTCTGCTATAACCATCCTGCACACCAGGACTACTCTGATAGCCTCAGAGCTTGCTCAACAGTTAGTTTTGGTTTGGACTTTTCTTTTTTTGAGCATTGCATGAGGAATTGTTTTAGAGTTCAGCTCTTTTCCTAACACAAAATGACAAGACTGATACAAACTCCCTGGTGAACGATGACACTAGATGATGCCAGAAGCTAAGCAGAAATAAATGTACAACTACTTTGCAAATCATTCCCATTTATGAGACCTCTGAATAAATCTGCAGGTCTTGCAGATGCTAGAAAGAAAGCCCTTGCTGTGTGCGGGTTCTCTTCCCCTCTACAAATGTCATTTCTTTCTTCTGCTCTCTGACGACCACTGCATCCTGCCTGTGCATAAATATTTTATCTTGAAAGTCATTTTATTGTACCCTGCATCGCATGGTAAGGCACATGAACAACAGATAGACCGAGGGAAGCAATTTAACAGACTGCAGCATCTCTCAGTGGATTTGAAAAGAAGATCACGTTCACTTGGTGAAATAAGGAAAGCAAATTGACTGCAGGACTATGGGGGGAATCTCTGAGCGTTGGAAGTCTAATGGGTTTATCCCCAAATATAACCAGAGTGGTTTCAAGGGGCTGCAGCAGCAGTGACTTCAGTGGCAGAGCATTCACTAATTAACAGCACAGTCACCGCGTGACTCACTGCTGAGCACAACCCCTCTGACCTCCACTGTACTTCTGAAAAAGTCATAAAAGCTCAAACCCTCAGAAAACTGCGGCTATTTTACAAATGTGTGAAGGAAAAGTATAAAAGAAAACACGAACCATAACCTATCATGCAACATGTGTTTCAGATGAAATTCCAGTTGCAGCGGCCAACTGTAACTTCATTATGCAGCACAATCTGCCTTTAACACTGCTGGCAATGCACGCCTACTCTGTGATAAAATAGTGGAGCTTTATCTCTAAATGCAGACAACACAAAGCACCCTGATAAGAGTAAAGAATTTGTTTACTTCTATTGGATTTCTGCCACTGGAAAGAGAAATAAATGTCCTGTCAATTTTAGATAGACATATATACACACACACATACATTATCTATGATATTAATCTGAGGAAGCAAAAGCTGCCTAATAAGAAGCTATAACATTTATTTAAACTTCACAACATACTCAATGATAAAGAGGTACATGCATATTCACAGACCATACACCACCTTCAACGTTTTTGTAACCAATTATATTATTTTGAAATACTATTTGACAACATTTGTGATCTCTTTGGATCAAAACAAAAAGAGAGCCTTACAATGCTGCTACATACTGTAAATACAGTAGCTGGGTCAAAACCAAAAGGTTACAGACTTCATGAAGCTTTGACCTTGGTAAAGCAGATACCAGGACTCCTCTCCCAGCAGTATCTGCTAAGAGGATCACTCCTTATCTGAGAACTCAATTCAAAAAGCATCCAAATGAGTAGTGAGACACCTCTAAAGATAAATCTTCGCCAATTATCGGAAATCAGAGTTACCCACAGAGAGACCTGGCAGGTGCATGGAGACCTATAAGAATATATAACATGAAAATCTATCATCTCCAAGATGACTGCTAAACTCAGGAAAGAAATGGCTGCACTGATAGAGGAGAAGGAAATGCAACTAACAGCCAGGAAAGAAGGGCAGGTAAATGTTCCCAGAAGTGGGAGCAGAGAGGAGTCGGCTGCTGATGGTGGGAAATCCACAGAGAGGAGCGAAATGTGCTTTCTGTGAAGGAAAGCTAAGGGCCCTTCCTCCAGCTCACTAAGACTGGCAAGTCAAGGAAGGTATGGGACTGAAACCTCTGCTTTCAGCAAGAAAAAACTCTGCAGAACTTCCATGTGTTTAATCAGCTGACACATGCAGCCTAAATAAACTTTATAGCTTCACATTAGACTGACCCCCCCCTGCCTTAGACACACACTGTACATAGCAGTGTCTGTAACGCAGTGGGTACGGTGGCCACTGAGCAGTCCAAACGACTTCCATGGCAGTCAATAAAATAAAACCTCCCTCAGAAGGAGAGAACAGAAATCTTAATCAGAGAGGAAAACTTTCATAGCAAGCTACATTGGAAAACACATTTCTAAGGCCAAAAGGATCAGTAAAGAGGTGGGTATGTAGGTGAAGAAAGGATTGAGTGCTCAGCCAAAAAGGCCTGCGACATGATGGATTTAACTGAAATACATCTGGATCTCAAAAATAGGTAGGGTTGAACAACTGGAGGTAGAGGTTGGTTAAAAAGCACCACATTAAGTTCAGAGGGAGCAGGCTTAGGTATCACACCAGGAGATAACAGTGCTGAACTATGTATTAGGGCAGTGTGGGACAGAGTCTTATGGGCCGAAAATTGCAAACAGTCATGGCAACCACTTCCATCACAGAAAAGGATGACAGCTCATCAGCAAGACTGGGGAGTGGGTGGGGGATGGGGAGCAGAGAAACCAGATGAAAAAGGCAATTCTGGGAGAAGAGTATTATCAACTGGGAACTGTAACTGTTCAGATGTAAACTGTTAACTCTGTGTGCACCGAATGGAAAAGGCAGTCCGATGTCACCTTGTTGTCACTGGTGGAGCTGCAGCACTTGCCAGGTCACCTCCTGCAAAGCCTTGGTGGAGATGGCCAAGAGCTCACAAATACATCTCCCAGTCTGTCCCATAGCTCTCAGGGACATAATAGGACACTGTGGCTAGTGTTGTAAATGATAAAAAAGCCCACTCAACCAGTGGGCTTCATGCTCATCAAGGCAGATGGGGCATATTCATAGTCTCGTGACCCAGGACATGATACCCCAGGGCCCAAAGGTGACCTCCAAGGACAGCAGTGCTGCAGCACAAGTGTTTTGCAGAGCAGATGTGCATGTGCCACCAGTCCCTGAGCACGGCATGGCACAGGAACTGGTGAGGAGCAATGGGCGGTTTGGTCATTTGGTGAATATATGAGATGGGTGTAGACGGAGGTGAGTGAGAGAGGCAGAAAGCCAAGGGGATGCTAAAAAGAAAGAGAAGCATGGAAGTTGTTGATGATGAGATGTAAGCTAGCAGATCTGATCACATTTTCTGGTTTCTCATTTTTTCAATAGAAGTTGTTCATACCAAAAAATGAGATTATGGGACAGAAGATTATTAACATTTGGTCTTCTATTTAAGTAGTGAAGTCTGGAAAAGTTTGGGTAAGGATGTTACCCCATTTTTTCATGCTGTGCTTTACTCTCTTGGCTCACTGGACAGGTGAAAAATGAAAGAAAATCAGAGAAAATGGGGGAGGGGAGGGGAGGTGGGGGGAGATGCCCTGGCAGCAGAGCCTGTTCAGTGCTCTTGGCAGGCAGAGGGCTGCATGGCACAGCTGTGCACCACATCTGGCAGGGCAGCACACAGCTGGGGAAGCCTGGGCTGAGGGAGAACGGAGCACGCACAGAATCCCTGGATGTGACCATGTGCTCCCCACTGCATCCTGTCCTCTATTTCCTGTAACCCCGCTCAGCTGATACCCACCAGTGGTGATTGTGATGGATGCTTCTGGTCGTGATGGCTGTATCTGTGTCAGAGTGGATTCAGAGGAGACAGGTAAAATACGACAGCCAGGGGCTAATTTGAACAATGTGCCCACCTCCCCCTGGTGCTGGTCAAGGTCCAACTCAAGCCAAGTTTGAAAGAAACCAACTTCCATAGCCAATATGCAAACGTGGCTGAGTCAATCACCTTCCTCCATAAGCAGTGGGCAGCCCAGGGCCCGCTGAGCTCTCCTGCAGGGCAGCAGCTGCACGCCAGGACCTCCCCTGGAGCAGGGACACCTCCTGGGGGGCTCCTGGGGGCTGAGGGGTTCCTTGCCACAACAGATTCTCGGTAAGCAATTAATAGCATGCTAAACTGACATCTTAGCTAAGTGGTATAAAGAATTGAATGTGCACGTATAATCCTTTATACATAAACAGTTGAACAAGCCTGGGACTAGACCTGGATCCAGCTGCACCTAAACCCCCCTCTGAGAAGGAGTTTAGGACACAAGAGGGTCCTTTCTGAACCTCAAGGCACACCAGGAGAGTCACCCTGACAGCTTTGCCTGAGCCTGTCCTCTGTGCAGCAAATAATCAAGTGCACCTTGCCATCAAATCTTGTTTAACCACTGTTGCATTTACCAGCAGACTCTGTTAAATTGCTGTTTTATACCAATAAACATATTGCTGCTTTTCTTTTACAAGTGAAGTGTGTCATTGATCCCACGACATGGGTGTTTTCCCTCTGTCAGGATGTCCCTGCACAGGGCAGCTGCACCCAGAGATGCCCAGGAGGCATTTTTGTGCTCCCCTGCTTTGAGCGGCCCCTCTGCCCCGCAGGGAACAGTCCCAGCACCACCCCAGCAGGTTTTATCTCCTGCTGTGTATGCTCTGCTCCCGTTTACAGACTTTTTGAAGTGATGAGGCTAATGTGCTTGTTTAGCCTGTCCCGCTGCCAGCTGCCAGCTGCCCCGCTTTTGATTCCATCATACAAAACAATAGGGTCAATAGGAGAATCAGAGCTACAAAGTCATACGCTTTGGTGAAAATCCATGACTGAAGAAGAGAAAGCTGAAAAGTGGTACCCAGATGGAGGCAAAAGCAAGGAAAACTCACTCAATTATATTGGCAGCTGCCAAAAGGCCAATTAGCATGACACAAATCAGCTAATCAGTACCTGGGGCTCTGTGAACCAGCTGGGGTTTGTGCTCTCTCCTGCCCAGAGCCAGGGCCTGGGGTCCCACAGCAAGGAGATGCTGGGGAGCAAAGTGTCAGGATGTGGCTAGGTCACCACGTTCTGCGGAATTGTTTCCATTACAGGTCTGTCGCTCCCTAGCCAGGCATCTGTGGGATGCAAAACACCATCGCATCTGGTTTGTCCCTGTTCTTAAAAATATTATCACCACATAGATTCAATCACATCCCTTTTAGCTGGGGTATAGTCAAAAGAATAATTTAGGTGAACTTTAAACGTTTTCCGAAATAGAAAATCTGAGGAAGAGGAAGAGACAAGCCAGCAGAGTGGACATTTGCTTCTGTGGGGAGCTCCTGGCTACAGCGGGTCTCCGGTGGGTGCTGACTCAGGAAGCATCTGCCGTCCTGCTTTACCTGTCTTTCAGAGCCTTTCCTAGGGACAACTTGACATTTGGGAGCTTCTGCCCCTCCCCATGATGCCATTCAATGGCAACTGTCACATAAAAGGATTCTACTTAAAATTCAGGTTTAGTAATTGAGTCATGTTGAGAAAACCTCAGGGTGCCTGTAAGATTTAAATTCAGGAAAACTGTCAATGTCAGCCCATCAAACTGTTTACAACGAAAACAGTCTACCTCAAATGGCAAATGAATTGTTTTATCTCCTTTGTCAGGGGCTTGCTGCATATAATTTAACACGACAAAGCACAGCACTGGACTTGGAGAATAATAAAAACAGATGGAGCACTTTCTCATTAATGTGACCTTTTCATTCCTTGACTTGATTCAGGCAGTAAATTAGCTGCACTAAGTAACTAGTGCTCCCTATATACACCTGCTCTCTTCCCTAAACACATGCAACCTTTCCTGCTAGGCTGTTTAGTTTAATGGTATCTCTCTGACATCAGACAGATGTGACTTGATGCTGACAGTGCTACGTAAACTGTGCTAATGGAACCTCAAGGCAACCTTGAACAACAAAACGCAACCTTGAACATCAAGCTGACAAATAAAAACTCGGCTCTCGCTGTTACGATTGCAAAAGAAGCCTTGAAAATGTGATCAGGGTGATCCCGGGCAAGTCCCTTCCTCTCTTTGTCTAAACTGCCTGTTGACAAAACAGGTGATGCGAGAAAGGGATAGATATAAGCAGAGCTGTTGGTGTGGACGTGAATGTGATAATCAGCATTACAGAGGATGAGAACTCTGCTTCTTGGGGGAGATTTGCCATTTGTTACAACCTGCCAGAAACCTAGACACTTTCCAGGGTTTTCAGGACCCAATGAATTAACAGATGTTTGGGATCGAGGAAAACATTTCATTTTGACAATCCTGAAACAGTGATACCATTCTTACTGTGTCACTCTGAATGAAAAGTCATTTCTAAACTCAAAACATCTTGACATTTTCAGAGTGAAGAGGGATCCTTTGACAGTCTTAGATAATTCACAAAAACTGTTTCCATTTACAGGCGATGCACTTTCTGGCAGGATACTCTTCCAAAGTTTTTTCCAAAGAGCTGTAGCTCTCAGTGCTATGCATCGACACAAAAGCTCCACAATACTTTTGCACTTCCATCCAGCTATGCAGCTCTCATTTGATCTTTTTAAATGGATGCACTTAGGAAACAAAACTTTTTATATGTCCTTACTCATTAACTCTGGAAGACTGATCTTTTGTCTTGGCTCAGTTTGGCTCCTCTGTGTGTGATCTGTATGAGTTGGAATCCAGCTGGCTGTGGCACCAGTTACCTAATCCAATTACCACAGTACAATTACCACACTGTGTTCCTATTCTCCTTGACATGGAGCTCGTGTCTTCTTCATACAAGATGAAAGACACCCTTTAAAACTTAGCACAAATTAGTTCACAAATTAATATTGCCCAGATCTGCCTAGATCCCTCCGCCTGATTATTGCCACTGTAGCTTTACACTAAGGTTTCTGATAAGGGTGAAAGTAAAGCACAATTACAGCAAGTGTGTGAATGAAAAGTGAGTGATACTGCCACGCTTCAGTTTCTGTAAAGGATGCAGCCGGGGATGCTATGAATAACAAAGATACAGCGTTGGAACTAAAAAAAAACCAACAAGTAACTGCTTTGTTTGGACTGAAAGGAACAGTGTTCAGGCCATCAGATTACAGCAGCAAAATGCCCAGGACAAATTACTATTACCAAATTCCGCAGAGCAAACACAGGCTGCTTAAATGCCAGGGACAAAACCATTATCACAACAATCACAACAGCAGGAGCCCTGTAACAGCAAAGCAGCATGATGAACTATCAACTATAGGAATAACACTGGGAGATGAGACCCCTCACCTATTGTCCTTGTAGGAGGAAAGTCATTCTTTGACAGTGCAATGAGAGGAGGTGTCTTGGGTGTACCCACCTCACACAAAATACCATGAAGAAAACAGTAAGATTCTCTAAAAACTGTTGATGAAGGAACCCAACACCTGGTATCCCCTTTACGCCACCCTGCTCTGCTCCGATGCCACTTTCTCATGACCAAGGCACTGAAGCTGCGGTGGTGCAGCATGGGGTGCCCACGAATTGTCCCAGCACTTCAGCCTGGGCCGCAGGTACAGCTCAGTACGCAGCTGTCCCACACAGCTAGGGCAGTCAGACCCCCGTGAGGGACTTACTGTGCGATGGCATCATCCCATGAGGAGAAGGATGGGAGCTCTGCTTCATTCTCAATTTTTTGTTGATGGGTCAGCCACTGGAGAAAAGCTTTAAATGTCACAGACCTTCATTGGGTTGCTGGTAACAATTTAAAGGTTATTGCAACATTTTTTGTAAAGATGCTATGGGACATCAAATTCATTTTGGACCTGTAAAACTAAGAATTGCCTGATTAACATTTGTTGATTACAATATAACATGATTATACCTCTTGTATAGAACACTGTAATATATTCCACAAAGCAGCGGGAGCCCATAAATGAACACCTGTTAATCAGGAATGAAATTCCACAACGATAAAAGCTATGCAACTGGGTCCTGACCCAAAACTTACAGGAACCAAGGGAGATGGTGCTTTTGTTTTCTGTGAATTTGGGACAAGGTTTCCATTATCTCATGACACCAGCATCTAAAACACACGCATTTCACGCTGTTCTTTGTAAGTAGTTTTGTTCATTTACAGCTCTGATACTAACAGCGTAAACAATATTCATTAATAGGAAAACAAATGATTTGCCAGTACTGCAGGGATCTCAATGAATTTTAAATTTTCAAAACAATATCTCTTGGTCTGTAAGAATTACAGTAGCAAATCGATTTGCCTTGATTTTGGGTATCCATTTATTGGTTTCTTCTAACAAAATGAACACCAAGTATTTATTAGTCTAACAGTTTATTTACACCACTTTTTGTAATGGTATAAACAGAGACTGAGAGCAAACTCCATACCAGGGAAGGCTGTTACGAGACTGAACAGGCATTTGGTGAGGCTGAAGCTGTTCAAGGAGTCCAGGGAATTAGCACCTGCGTCTGTACAACGTCAGGAGGACCTGGACACATTAATTTTTAGGTTCCTTTGAAACACCATTCCGGATTGATTGAGGGGATGCTGCTGGTAACATTAATGACTCGCTAACAGCAACACATTAGGAAACCTTTCTGACTGTACACCCACTGTCTATGCCCTAAATATGCTGTGCAGTGACAAGAAGAAAGTGCTTCTCACTCAAGCAAAGATAATACTCCGACAGCCAAGAAGAAATGGGACGGCTGCCTGCTGCTTGTATTTGCATCCAATCTGCACACCGTGGGGGACCGCCGGCCAGCAGCGAACAGTCAGTTTGCACCACTTCACAACTTTGCTCTAGAGAAGAAGCGCTTACAGAAGCTAACGAGGTCAAATTCATCCCTAATATAACTTTGCTTACTGCAGGAGGATCTCACCGAGGCTGGTTTTGGCCCATTACTGCCTTTAGTATTTCTCATTCCCTATTACTTCTTTTACTGAGCTTTGCTCTAAGCTGAATCCAAAACTTGCAGCTGTGGTTTTCTTGTAGACTTGTGTTGGCCATGACACAGACGTATTTGGGCTCTGCTGAAATCATGAACATAAGCAACTGAGTGAAATTTGTTCTTTTCTAGATCTGCTGTTGTAGTTTTCCTCGCACTGGGCTTATTCCCCACCCCTGAAAACATTCAAGGTCAGACTGGACAGGGTTCTCATCAACCTGATCTTGTTGAAGATGTCGCTGCCCATTGCAGGGGGGTTGGACAAGATGGCCTTTAAAGGTCCCATCAACCCAAGCCATTCTATGATTCTATTGTATTTTATTCTCAGGGGTTTAATATGGAGTTGAAATTCATTCTGGGGGAAAAAAATAGGGAGGGGGTTATAATAAAAAATATGAATGTATTACAAATCACTGCACTGTTCTAGGGAGAAAGAGGTAAAAAAATATTGTTTGACATACAACAGCTAGGAGATATTATGTTACATTACATCAGGCATCTGCTCTCAATATTTCCTTATTGACCATGCTATCAGCTTGTTAAAAGAGGAAGAAGTTCCCAAACACTTCCAAGTAACAGTTCACTACTAAAAAGTATTTTTTGGAAAATCCACAAACATGTGGGTATATATATGCTGCTGGGTAAGAGCACAACTGGGGGCATTAAACTGAACCTTATAAAGGCTGGCACTGAATTTTGTATTTTTATTAAGCAAAGGCTAGTTTTTGCCTTCAGCATGGAACTATAAAACATTATTTTGGCAGTGATTTGTGCAGTACAGGATCTCAGGGAGGAAAAAGTGTTAAGGCCAAGTCATATGGTGAGCAAAGGAACACTAATATCTAAGGGTAAGCTCCAAAACCAAACTTTCCTGTAAGTCAACATCTGATGCTTTTCTTTCTCCACTTTGACTGAAATATTCAGAAGATTGAACATTTAACTGGGGACAAACAGCATTTTCACAGACAGCCCATTTCCTTAGAGATCCAGGCTGAAAACAACAGAAAATGAAGCAGAGAGCCTCAGCTATTCTTGCGCTAGACTTCCCATGACAGGCTGTTGGAAAGGCTTTGTACTTGCAATATAATATTAAAATCAATTAAAAAACTCCTCTTTCCTTAATTAAGGCCAAATGCATGTGTGAAACTATTTGACAGATTTTTCAATAATTTAGCTAGAGTGGAAAGATGGAAAGAGAAAATAACATTTGAAGGTATTTAAAGCACAGCATGATAAGCAGCTAATCTGAATAGAAATGGCAGATGTTTTTCCTCTGTGTCCAACAAGCCTAATTGCCTAAAGATTAGGGAACAAACACTGCGGTGCAGCTGATGGGAACGTGGGAACAAGAACAGGCAGATGGTACACTCCACCTGACTGTACGCTGGATTGGCCTCCAAGTGGGTACCTCAGCGCTGCTCTCCATCACCTCCTCACCTGCTCCTCCACACTGATCGCTGGCCCTCATGGGTTAGTGCCAGCTGAGTCATCCTTCCAGCCATCCCTCTACAGAGCACAGGAACAAACTCCATGGGTTTCCACAGAGGTAAGGATGGGCAGGAAAAATCCTTTGGCTGCTGCAATTTAAATTTTGCCCCTGCTCAGCCAGAAGGAGCAACGGGAGCAGTGCTTGTGTATTTTGTTTTATTTTGACACTTCTAGGGATGTGCCGATGAAACTCACGGGAAATGAGTCAGTCATTTGTACCAGCTTCCTCCTTTGAGAGTCTATTTCAATTTCTGCTTCATGCTCTGTTTTCTACTAAGAATGATTATATGTGAGAAAATCCCTAAATGTCACCTGTGTTTCCATAAATGTGGTTGCACGGTACAGTTCTGCAGCAGCAACATGCAGCTTGGATTGTATTGCCAATATAAATCAATGATGTTAGTCCAATTTAACTGGAAATGAGATAAGAGAATTTCAAGCACAATGCTTCTGTGAAGTTAGGTTCAGTGCAGTATGACAGAATCATGACAAAGCCAACTCAGAAGTCTTGGGACTGAGCCTAGGGAAGGCTGAAGTGTGAAGTGCCTCACACCCTGCCTAGAACGACAGTTCATCAGAGCCAAGCCCTTTGCAAATCATCTCTCAGAAATTAAAATACCAGCCGCTACCCAGGACCCCGCACGAGAGGCTGCAGTTAAAGAAATGCAGTGGGACCCAAATAAATGGAAACCAGAATCCAGCTCCGAGACAACTAGTGAGACGCTGCATCGTCATCAGCTTTAAACTGCAAAGGGGTCACTGGAGAGAGCATCTGGAGCCTGCGACCATGAAGAGTCAGACCTCTAAAGCCACATGCCTCCTGGAAGTGTCAACAGCCTTATCAGGGAAATGATTAACATGAACTCAGACAGCAGCTCCCCCATCCACAAATATTCCTTAACCAAAGAACAAGTGAAAACATGGCTAATGGGGTAAATTCCGCCTGCCCAGGTGTATGTCTGTAGGCGACTGGAGAACTCACCCCTAATGAAGATGCTTCCCTGTCCTGAGCCTGCTGATGAATATTAATGGTCATATGCAACAAACCTCCCCAGGAGGTGAGGAAGCAGTTCCAAACCACAGCCTAAGGCTTCCTAAGGAAATTCACAGCCTTCAGCACTTCTTTAGCCCCTTCGAACAGGCCAGGCTGCCTCACAGACTTGGATCTTCTCAAGTATTTTTAGGGAAGCTGCACGATCCCAGAGATAAAGCTGACCCGTCTTGACCACAGCCAAAGGCTGCAGCACGAGGGCTTGTCCCCCACCCACAGCCGACACCAACATATCGTGCCCCACCACCTCCCTCTGCCACGCTCTGAGGTGTCTCAAAGGTGGCAGAAGATAGGTTCTTTGGGCTGGATTACTGCAATTCTAGTAAACACACTCTGAAGCCTCACTTTGCCCACCCACTGTCTCAGAGGGGGGAGCAGGAGCACACACTTTGAGTCATTTTGCTCCAGACTCAGAAGCCTTTGTAAACCCACCTGGAATCAAAGGGCAGCTAAAGGAAAATGTATGCCACGTCTGAAAACAGGCACAAGTTGTCTTACACTGAGCCCCAGCGAAATCCAGGCTAGAGTTTATTTCTAGATTCTAGCTGATCTGTTACTTTATAATTTGACTTTTAAAATTTTTACATATATTTATTGTATATGTAATCAAAAATTCCTCCGTAAGAAAGACTTGTTTCAAAATTGCTATTTTGTCCCACATTTGTACGCAAGCGCATTAAAGTCTTGTGTCAACGAAATGAAAATTTGATAAGAGTTCCATTTCAAAAGCAAGAAGCATTTCAAAGCAATAGCCTAGATATTTCTGCAGAGCTCTTGAGTTCTGAATCTGCAAACCGGTCTAAACCAATTCAGAGTCCTATAAAGGATCTTATTTTATAACTTATGAGCCCATTCCCACAGCCCTGAGCTGTTCAGCCTGGGTCATGCCCATTAATCAAAAACACTCAGTTTATCTGTAATCTCAGGTGGTTAAGATCCTGTTGTTCTGGTGATTTGTGCACAAACCGTACGCACTCCCAGGACCCCTCGCAAGGCTTCACAGTACCATTTACTCCAGATTCGGCCACACATACCATGAATCATCAGCCCTGTGTTTAAGCTCTGTACCTGCACTTTCCTTTTCCTGTAACATATGCCATTGATGGCATCAGTTCTCATGTTAACTGGATATAACACAAATCTGTTTAAGGAACCCATAACCCTCTTCTTTTGAGTAATATGGTGCTTGGTAGCAGGCAATGTTTTATACTCTGTCTGGGAAGATAACTGTGAAGACTCAAGACTCTTCTGACCCAACAGAGATGGCAAAGAAACAAAACATTTCCAGTCACTGAAACACAGAGCAAAGCACACAAACACTTCCTACTCCTGCGTTCTGTCATGCAGAGATTTATTATTTCAGGCAATGTTGCCCTTAATCTATAATAAATACAATTCTAGCCCAACGCATCTTCTGTTGTTTGTTCTTTGTGTAATGAAAAGTCACGAAGAAACCTTGAGCCATTTTTGAGATCATCCATTAAAAGCTGATTGCAAATCGAGAGCCTAAACCAATGAAGAATATGATGTGATGAATTGCAATAGCATTTTTAGGGTCATCTGTTTCGAACTTCTGTGGGGGGAAAAAACACCTCACTCCTATAAATATAATACATTTCCCTCTGTGGCAAGCACTCCCAGGCATGCTGCCCCAGCATTCGCCTGCTGCTTCTCATCATTCTTCAATACTTAGCGCCTTTCAGCTGCACAACGGCCAAGATCATGCTGGAACGTTTCAGTGTGAAATGGACAAGGAGTATCTCTGAGACAGTTCTGATAGGAGAATATAAACATTTTAATGAATTGATAATTACCAACATTTGATGCTATGGTTGCCCTTTTGGATAATCTAGGCTTGTGGTAAACTGTTGAAATCTGATGCTCTTTTGCTCAGACAATCTCTTTGTGGTGATTTTCAAAAATGTTTCTCCTCCACCTCTACTTCTGTTCTAACATGTGTCCCTTAATCAGGATCCTTAAGTCCTGATCTTAAAAGTTACTATATAGCACATTATAAGACATTTAATACTATCTAATAATCATAACACATAGGTTTGAAAGGAACCTCAAGTGGTCAGCTAACTTCTCCCTGTACCCCAACACAGCATCGAGGAGACTCAGGTTGTCCTCACTGGTTGGTTGTCCATCCATTCCTGTAAAACCTTTAATAGTGATGATTTCCAGGCCCCTCAACACACAGCAGGAAAACAACATTTTTTCCCCTATATCTAGCTCAGCTCCTCTTTGTTGTAATTTTGGCTCATCAGTCCTAGTCCTGCTTGCAAGAGTCATGGAAAGCAGTTTATTGCTTCCTTGGTGGGGCTACTGTAAAAAAGACTGTTGTCCTGCGTCCCGGAATCGCTTTTCTCTAGACTAAACATTTCCAGTTCATTTAATCTTTCTTCCTATGATAGCTTGACTAGATCACTGATGACCTCTGCCAGTGCCCATTGGATCCTCTCCAGCTGGCCCACATCTCTCTTCAGAGGAAGTGTCCAAACTGGACAGACTCTCTAATGTTCTTCAGAGCTCTCAGGGGTTCATCTTCATATGAACAAACAGGTTCATCTTCATATTAAAAATGAAGGACCCAGTCATTATTTCATGGGTGAAAAATCATACTGCCCCAGCCTACTACCAGCATACCAGTGTTCGAGTGCTTTGGTCTGTGTTTCAGTGACTGTAGAAGCATTGGTTTTCTTTGCCACCTCTCTTGCATCAGAAGAGTCTTGAATCTTCAGAGTTGTCCTCCCAGACAGAGTACAAAATGTTGGATGGACAAACATGCAATGCATCACACCGATGCCAGGCTACGTGGGAGAAGAGACACCTCTCCTTTCCCTTGAGCTGCTCCACTTTGCATAAATAAACATCATGAAGCCAGAGAAAAATGTGTTATTTCCACTGGAGGGAGGAGGGACCCAAAGCCAGGTCCTGCAAGACCAAGGCACATGTCTCCAGGTTGGAGGGCAAGGTATGCCATTCAGGAGATGACAGCTAGGGCAGGAACTGGGCCAAGCCTCAGTGCCATCACACTCCTCTCTTCTTTATACCAGCCCTTCTCAGCTATTTCTGGTTGCAAAATACATTTCTGTGGTATTTGAGACTCTGACTGTTGGCATACAAAAGTGCATTTCTGCACAGCTGTAATTCTTTTGTCACTGATTCAAACTAATTTGTGACCACAATGTCAAGCTGGAGAGCTGAATCATCCTGCCCTGGAGAGGTTCAGCCACCGCCAGTCCCATTCACTTGGAGGACTGCAGGAAGGAGGGCTTGGAGGAGTGGGGCTGATGCTCCCATGGGGAGGGCAGCACCCAACTGGGCTCCTGGCTGCCAGCAATGCCCTGGATCTAGAGTGGCACTGGGGCTAAACTGGGACTGGGGAGAGGAGACTGCAGATCCTCCCCTCCGGAGGAGCCAGTGACAGCAGTGCTTGTTTTTCTTCCAGCCCTGTGTGACTTAATCACTTTCAAGTGTTTGCTTCTGCCACGTTAAAGGCTCTAGTTCTCCCTCAAAATTGTTCACGTTCAAGAGGAAAATAGTACCCATCATTACACTACAGAAGTGTTTCTGTGATCACACGTGTATCTGCTTCACAACCCTTCAGCTCACACCACAGTTAACAGCACAGCAACCATTGCATTCGACCCTCCAAAGCCTGATGGCATACAGTGTAACGGAGCTTTGCAGGCGCCTCCAGACTACTGAGAAGAGACCTGAGATGATGCAGCTACAGCCAACAGCACAAATCCCTGTTTTCAAAGGGGATTTTTTTTTTTTAAGTCAGACAGGCTTCTCGCGGCACCACAGTAAGACTCAATTTTGCTATTTCAGGGGCACTGCTCAGTGCTTTGAGCCGGAGTCGGATCAGGTCCTTCTTCCCTAACTAGGAATAGATCTACAGGGTCAAAAACTGAGTTAACATGAAGTCACGGGACAAGTTTCCTGCAGGCACGCTTGCCACAGAGCTTAGGTAACTCTTTTGTTACACAGAGCTAAGGTAACTTAATCAGAAACTCATTAATTCATTAAACAGTACACTTACATCCCTGAAAACACATCTAGCAGACATAAGTCCAATAACCCTTAACTAAAGATAACCGTGATATCCTTTCTGTACTCCACTTTATTTGCTCGCCTCACCAAATCCATCAGTGCTTTAAACACAGTGGGGTATAAAATCTGGTCCTTGGGCTTTGCTCAGCTGGTGAGGCCCACAAAGGTCTTCAGCTTCACTTCCCCATAGACATGGTTGGGTGCCATGTGACAGCTTCTTGCACCACGTATTTCTTTTTGGTCCTTTGATTCTTGAACACCCATCAGCAAGGAGGCAAGGACAGTGTTTGCCATCTTCTGGAACATTAAAACATAACACCAAGCACCTTGTATAATTTTGAAAGGTATTAACATCTCAGAGCTGCTGCTGAACAGTGTTACTCACTCCTGCAGTTCCTACTTTTCTTACGAGTTTCTGGTCATAAGGGGGAAATATTTCTTCCCCTTCCCTGGGTGCTGTTTTCTCCTCTTCAGCTGTGTGGTTGACAAAGGCCATCTCATGGCCCTCGTGCCCATCTGCTTTCAGACAAAATTAGCTTGCTAGCTTAAATCACAGTCGAAAGCAGCAAGAGCCGACCTGGTGGAGTATGCACTGGAGCGGATCAGGGAGCGCTCGCAGTCACGGTGGTGGCCTCCAGCTGTGCCTGGTGCCTTCTGAGCTGCTCCAGCTGCACACAAAGCAGAGCCCAGCTTCAGCCCATAAGAAAACACTGCTCAGTACTAAGTAACATTGCCACAAATTGACCCTCGATAGCTTATTCACCAGGTTTATACAAATACACCTCTTTGGCAGAATCAGCTGCTCTTCAATTAGTAACAGAGTGCTTGCAGAGTATCTTGACATATTATGTATTTTGCAGTCACTCTGGTCTTTTCAGTGAAGCACATCACCTTTTCATCTCTCTCTCTCTGAGCTCAGGTGATGCAGATGTCCATATTTCACTTCTTGAACTTTTCCAACAATCACAAAGAGTGGCATATCTGCAACACAGCTTCAGAGGATTCATGTTCTGTTCATTTTATCATCTGCAGGTAATCTTAAAAGACATTTCTTCCCTTGACACATATCAATAAGTTAGTCCTTTCCACAAGGACAAAAGCAAAATTCTTTTTTTTTTTTTTCCCCAGGACTGCCAAACTTTTGCCCTCCCCAGTTATTCAACAAGACAATTCTTCTTGGAGCTTTTCTAGGATAACTAAAATTTTCCTTACTTTTGCTGGAGATCGCTCTAACCAACACAGTTTATCACACACAGCTTTGACACCTCTTCGGCATTTTCCTTCAGGAGGAAGATCAAACACAGAACTGTGCTGATGACCTTCAGCATAATACATGCGTCCAGGAAAATTGCCTATAATGTGCCTGAAGTATGTATGACACTGCAGAATTTAAGTGTTCATCTTTCTTTTACCACATACAAGAAAAAGGACTTACCTTGAGTTTGCCAATTAAGAAAGCTGTTTCTCAGGATCATTCACAGTTAGTCGCTATTCATCTATTTCTCCCACAGAAGCACACTAACCTGTTGCTCCCAGCAGATGAACCTTACATTACTTCAGTCTCACCACCAAAGACAGTTCTGGCAGAAAAAGAAAATCCCCACAGAAACTTTGTAGGCTGTAGGTGTTTGATCTAGGGGGACTATTCTGCATTTCTGTGGCTCTGGAGTTCATTACAGATTACCATGCCCCAGTGCCATTGTCATTTGCAAACCACACTTTTATTTTAATATGGGGGGATCTTATCCACGTGGATAAATACCTGATGGGAGGGAATGAAGGTTCCTCTCAGTGGTGCCCACTGACAGGACAAATGGCATAAATTACAAAATAAAAAATTCTGTCTGAACACAAGAAAACTTGTTTCCTCTGAAGGTGGTCAAACACTGGCACAGGTTGCCCAGAGAAGTTGTGGAGCCTCTATCCTTGGAGATGCTCAAAACCTGACCAGGCATGGTCCTGAGCAACTGTTTCTGGGTGGCCCTGTTGGTGCCGGGGGTTGGACCAGATGACCTCCAGAGAACCCTTCCAACCTCAACCAGTCTGTCACTCTCGCCCCACACCCAATCTGATAAAAAAATACACAAAGGCACAAAAATCTCATTTAAAACAAAGATTAAAAGGCACTTCAAGCATTTCACTAGGTGGCTAGAGAGGGTGGCCAGCTCCCCGGCAGTGGCTTGTGCACTGCAGGCAGATGCTGCTGGGCAGGACCCCGGCTGCTGGGCAGGACCCCCAGCTGCTGTGCACCTCCGCAGCCCAGCAGCGCTGGGTGAGTCGGCCTGGCAGGTGGTACATAGTCTAGAGGCTTTATGGGGGTCCTCTTGTGCCACACAGTGTGCACCCAAAGCTTTGTTTAGCATGTGTAGATGCTAACACAGCTTTTTCTCATGCTGTTTGGCACCTTGCACACCACACATCTCAGTGGGAACTGGAGAGCCCCATACTGCAATGGTTAGTCCAAGGTATGAATAAGAAGAGGTGTTCATGATCTGAGTTTCCAGAACAACTAAGGAATATTCCTTCCCTTCCCTTCCCTTCCACAAAGAAAACCTCTTCCATGGTTTTCCATGTCCATTTTCCCCATCCAAGCCCTACCATGCCCAATGTGACACAAGATGCACAAATCAGAAAATATAAAAGGGCTTTAAACTAAAGTTGTGAGCGAAGGGGAACCTTGATCAATCCCATTCCTACCAGTCTGGTGCCAGTGCCAGCAACAGATGCCCAGAGTCTAGAGAGGGATCACGAATCAGCAGGAGAGCACCTGAAGAGCAGCACAAAGGAACTCCAGTCACCCCAGGCAGTAAGTCAGCTGCATCGGGGGCCCAACATATATGCCTCTATGTAAACATAACACATATAACATGAGGAATAAACAAGAGGAGTTAGAGATGTGTACACACCTACAGGGCTATGATCTTATTGGCATCATGGAGATGTAGTGGGATGGCTCCTATGGCTGGAGTGTTGGAATTAAAGGATACAGGCTCTTTAGGAAAGACAGGCAGAGGAGAAGAGGAGGAGATGTCACCCTCTATGTCAATGACCAGCTGGAGTGCGTGGAGCTCTGCCTGGCGAGGGATAAGGACCTGACTGAGAGCTTATGGGTCAAGATCAAAGGGAGAATAGAGACATGTGACATTGCGGTGGGTGTCTGCTACAGGACGCCTGACCAGCAAGACTGAGTGGATGAAGCCCTCTATGGGCAGAGAGAAGCAGCCTCACATTCACAAGCCCTGGTCCTCATGGGGGATTTAAACCACCCCAATATCTGTTGCAAAGACAACACAGCAGGGCGTAGGCAACCCAGGAGGTTCCTGGAATGCATTGATGATAACTTCCTTCTCCAAGTGATAGAGATGCCAACGAGGAGAGGTGCCATGCTGGACCTTGTTTTCACCAACAAGGAGGGGCTGGTGAGGAATGTGAATCCCAAGGGCAGTCTTGGCTGCAGTGACCATGAAGTGGTGAAGTTCAAGGAGGGCACAGAGCAAGCACACTACCCTGAACTTCAGGAGAGTGAACTTCGGCATCTTCAGGGATACACTTCATAGAGAACCATGAGATAAAGCCCCGGAGGGAAGAGGGACCCAAGAAAGCTGGTTAATATTCAAGGAACAGCTCCTTCAAGTTCAGGAACAATGTGTCTCAACAAAGAGGAAGTTGGGCAAAAGCGCCAGGAGACTGCATGGATGGACAAGGAGCTCCTGAACAAAATCAAACACCAAAAGGAAGCCTACGGAAGGTGGAAGCAAGGAGAGGCAGCATGGGAGGAACACAGAGACACTGTCCCAGCAGCCAGGGATCAGGTTACAAAAACTAAGGCCCCATCAGAATTAAATCTAGCCAGGGACATCAAGGGCAACAAGAAAAGCTTCTGTAGGTACACTGGTGATTAAAGGAAGACCAGGGAAAATGTGTGCCCTTTCTGTAAACAAACAGGAGACCTGACTACCTAGGGCATGGAAAAGGCTGAGGTACTCTTTTTTCCTCAGCCTTCACCAGCAGTGCTCCAGCCACACCACCTAAGTTGCAGAAGGCAAAGGCAGGAACTGGGAGAATTAAGAACTGCCCACTGTAGAAGATAAGGTTCAAAACCATCTAAGGAACCTGAAGGTTCACCAGTCCATGAAATCTGATGACATGCATTTGTGGGTCCTGAGGGAACCAGCAGATGAAGTTGCTAAGCCACTATCCATCATATTTGGTAGAGCAAGTCCAGAGGAGGCCACAAAGATGGTCAGAAGGCAGGAGCACCTCTCCTATGAAGACAGGCTGAGAGCTGGGGTGGTTCAGCCTGGAGAAGTCTCCTGGGAGACCTGACAGCACCTGCCAGTACCTAAAGGGGCCGACAGGGAAGCTGGGGGGGGGCTTCTTACAGGGGCATGGAGTGACAGGACAAGGGGGAATGGCTTTAATCTGAAAGAGGGGAGATTTAGATCAGATATTGGGAAGAAATTCTTGACTGTGAGGGCGGCGAGGCGCTGGCCCAGGCTGCCCAGAGCAGCTGTGGGTGCCCCATCCCTGGCAGTGCCCAAGGCCAGGCTGGATGGGGCTGGGGGCAGCCTGGGCTGGGGGCGGGGATGGTCCCTGCCCAGGGCAGGGGGTTGGAATGAGATGGTCTTTAAGGTCCCTTCCAACCAAACCATTCTAAGACTCTGTGCTACAGAGAAAAACTAGCCTCCTGGTCCTGTTGCAATTTCTGTGCCTTTCTACACAAAGCTAAAATGAATCCTAGAGCATTATACTAATCGACTTAGAAATATTAAACTGACCCCCACCGTGCACTCACATCTTTGTCTCATCTCTGCTGAGCACAGGCAGCTTCCAGCTGGCATGGCTCACATCTGGGAGAAATGCAAAAGTGAGGCAGACATCCCCTCAATCCTTGGACCACCAAGACCCCTCACTAAACAGGGCTAATTGAGAAGAGGATGATGCTTTCATGCACTGCAAAACTGAAGCATCATCACCACGAAAGCACTGCTCACATCTGTGTTTTGCAACAGCCAAACTGCTCCATAGCATCCAGCTCCTTAGGCTGTGCTGGGGAAGTTGCCTTCTAGCATTTCTCCAGTTCCTAGGTAATGGGCAACATCACCCAGTTTGATGCCTTATCAGTGGGAAACTGTGTCAAGCTCAGTGCAAAGGGGAAAAATAAAAGCCTGAAAAGAGGAACAAACCCATACAGCAGAGCTGAGAGCAGTCTTATAAGAATGAACTGGTAGCAAAGAAGCAGACTAAACCAATATATGGACAGTACATCTCTCCATATGCCACAGGCCACGATCACTTCCCAAAAATTCCTTATTGTGAAACGGCAGAGGCCATAGCAACACAGCACAGGGAGTATGGCCCTCCCTGCTGCCCTCGGGTCCTGTGAGCAGGCTGGGACCAAATTCCTTTCCAAACTCCATGGGGGCTTTATACTAGGCATTTAAAATCTTTGCCAATTATATCTTAATGATCCATTAATATAACCAAACCTTAGATTTTTAATGTATTTTCTCTACTGCTAGAGTCTAAAATTTGGTTGGTGAGCATTCCAGGTGCAGGATCTCCTCCAGCTGGCATAAAATTTACAAAGAAGAGAGAGAGTGAGACTGGAGGAAAGAGATACAAAAACTTCATGAAATAGTCATGTTGAAATATGCATATACTCTCCAGGCAGTGGCTGCCAGGACTGGGTGCTTTTTTCTTTTAACATTAAACAAACAAACTCCTTTCCCGCTGCCCTTCAGGTCACAGATTCAATTTAGTATTCTTATCCTCCTGAATCCACAGGGGAGAATAATTAACTCACAGAGTGAATGGACTGCATAAGCATACAATTTTGTTAATTTTTAGTTCATTATCTGCTAGTTAATATATGAGCTAGCTAGAACTTGCAGTTGATGTAAAATTCTGAAGGTAAATGCTTTTTAAAGTAAGCTTTTAAATGATTAACTTATAAACACAAGTTTAAGCCACTAATTAAAATAATGCAAAACTTGACAATTACACAGAGAAATCATCAAGGACAACCTGGTTTTCCTCAACAGCAGACACCAAAGAAGCAATACATACTTAATAATACCCTTTATCAGTTATATTCTGAGGTGCTTGCCTATGAACCCTTCCGGGGGGGTGGGGGGGGGTGGGGGGAGGTAATGGGGCAGAAGAAAGCAGAAAGCAGCTTTGTCTCTTTTTCTGTGCCCGTCATGTCTCTCTCTTTTCTTTTTTGAGGGCATAAAGATGATCTGTGAGCAGATAAGCTACTTGGCTTTCCTACAGAGGTCCTCCATAGCCCAGCTGCTCTGGCAGCTCAGATCTTCTGGTGGGCATGTTGGACAGGAGCCAGCGGGATGCCCTTGCAGCCATGAAGGCCAGTCACACACTGGGCAGCAGATCCCTTCCCACCCCCGGGGAAGGGTTCTCCTCTGTTTGGCACCTGGGAGCTGGCATCCAGGGGTCACTGGCACTCCAGGGAGATAATGGCATCATGGAGAAAGTCTGGGAGAAGGACACCGGCATGGTCAGGAACTGAGCCCAGAAGAAGGATGCTGGGATGGTCATAAGCAGAGATTAGGGGAACTGAGGCTTGTTCACGCTTGAGAAAAAAAAAAAAAAAAAAAGCTACAGAGGGATTTCTTTGCTGAAACAGAGAACAGACCATGACCCTCCCTGGAAGGACAATGTAAAGACCTGGCTGCCTGTTTCCCTGCCACATCGGGGACTTGGAGGAAATCCCCGTAACACCCACAAAGCTGTGCATTACTTCTTTATCCCTCCTTACTACTCTGCTTTGCCGCAGTGCCTATAATTGGGTTGCTGATGCCTCAACCACCACTCACCACACTGACCTGTGCATCTCCTTCCTTTCTACCCCGCTCTCCCTGCAATTGTCAGCTGCTCCTTTTCCTGCAGAGGCACCTTTCCACCCCGTGCTTGTATAGGGCCTGGGATTGCCAGGGGTGATCCACGAACACGAGTCTGGACACCGTAGCAGTACAAGTTAGTGAGCTCATGAATATTTGTGTGTTGTCCCGTGCAGCTGTACTTGACTAAGGATATGTGTACAGGTACGTGTAATGGTAGGAAAAAAAAGAGTAGAGAAATATGGAGTATATGTCATCAGGAGCCTTTTTGAAAACCTGCAGAAACTCCTTCTTAAAATTTAAGGCATGTTTTGACAGAATAGTGACTCCTGATCCTGTCCTGAGTCATCAGCACAGTTCCCCTCACACCTCAGCTAGAGCACAAGACCAGCCCATCCATCGGAGACCAACCGCTTCACTGATGCCAGACAGGTCTCTCCTTTGCTTCACCCCGTCCCTGTGGCTTTTTGTTTATTTTCTCCCTGACAGGGAGGAGAAGGGGCTACAGGCACCTGGCCACAAGTTCATGACTGAGAGGAGGTCTCCAAACTGAAGGGTGCCCAATGAAGGCATGAAGATTAGGGTTGTAAAAGACAATCAACTGGCTGACTTCTCCCTGCCTCTGATGGGGTTTGTACAGCTTCTTCAGTATGGGATGTAAAAACACACAACACTGTTGATCTTTAAGGTCTCTTCCAACCTAAACCATTCTATGATTCTGTGATTTTAAAGTAATGAGTTCATCAGCCTTGGCACATATTATAGCATGCTTCATTAAGCATTCTTAAATGTGAAAAGTTCTTAAATACCTGAACAGAGGAGCTCGGTGAAAAGTTTAATATCCTATTGATTCATATTTGAATAGCAATGACACCCTGTAGGATTTAGGATGCTGGGACGGTGAGATCTCAGCTCATGGCAAGTGTGACAAGCCACCTTCTGAAAGGCAGGTTGCTAATTTGGGCCAGGGCCATGTTGCAGACTATGGCAATTTGACATTGTGGTAAACCTCGACCTCAAGTCCCCAAACGTGGAGTGCCAGATCAGGAGAGAACCCACCTCAGGGGTGCGATGCCACGGGCTGGGCAGCACAGATCCAGCCTTCCAAGTGCTCAGCAGCTTCTTGGGTACTTCTCATGCTTAAGGCAGTCTGACAACAGCGATGTGCTAGTGTGGCTGAGGGGAGCAACTTTCCTGTTTTGCATCTATGATGACATTTCACTAGATGTCTGCAAAGATGCTTTCCCACCTCAGCCCTACAAAACCTGTCCAGTTTCAGGAAAGTCACTGGTCTCCCAGAGAGTCTCCCCGCTTGCCTCTCCCTCTCTGGAAGGCCAAAAGTAAGAGCTTGGGTGTGGGCTACTGGATGGGAAGGTGGCAGAGATGGACAAGTGCCCAGAAGAAGGAAACTCTTGAGGTTCAACCAGATCACTGGCTAATGCCCTGTGCTGCAGGGGAAAGGAGAGGCAGCAGCAGATGCCAGGAGGAAATGTGCTGGGGTCAGCAAAGGAGAAATTCCTGCCCAACATGGCCTCTCAAAGTCTTCCAAGCTCACCTGAAGCCCCACGTCCCCTCCCGGTCCCCCTCTCCCCCAAGCTGTGCTGCACACAGCGATCTGGAGCAGCTCTGCAAGGCGCTGCTGCGTCACTGCTGCTTTGCTGGATCCAAAACACTGGTACATGGTGCAGGGCTTTTTAGCCAGACTGCAAAATGCAAACCATATTATTTTTGGATCAGTAAAACAATTATTAATACCTGAAAACAAGCTGTAATCTATTCACATGTAATTTCTAGTTTCGCTGTCAATGAGCTAATTTAAATTTTAAAAAAGTTTGCAGCTCCCTAATTAAATTTGCTAAAAGCATTTCTCTTATCAGAAACATAACGACTAGCATAATTCAGTTTTGGCAGTTGCCTAAGTATAACAACCTCCCTTATGTTAAACCCAGGAGTTACGACTCTACAGCAGCAACATCCCATGCATATCTCAGTGCTCAGCTCAATCCACAGCTGATCCAAACATGTTCTTCTGCACACTAACTAGTTACAACAGTTTGCACATAATTTTCACATAAGTTTTATGATACCTCAGTAAAACTGACAACCATTAAATGAAGTCTTTGTTTTTATACAAGCTCACCAGGAACTTCATTAAATGTTCAGTTTTAATTGTACTTCATTATGAGTAACAGTGGGAACAGACCCTGATCAAAAACTTTGTGTCCAAAGGGTCTGAGCTGGCTGGCTGCTGCCGAGCTGGGGAGCCGCATCCCATGCAGCGCCCCCCGTGAAGGCTGCGCCAGTTCTCGGACATCTCAGCAATCCCCTGCCAATGCTGCCCTCACAGGTGGGCAGCTCCTTCGAGCTCATGGGAGTGTCTGGGCTATAACACAGGCAGGCACTGATGCTGGGAAATAGGCAGCCAAGCAGCAAGGTCAGGGCAGTCCCTTTGCAAAATAACTGCATTCCAACCAAGCCATTTGCCTCATATATTTGAAGACTGTGATTATGAGCAGGAATTTCCACAGCTGTCAGGGGAGAAAAAACCCTGCATCAGCATTAGCATTGACTATACAGGGCATGCAGCTTCTCAGGAGCCCGAGGAAACGTCACATTTGGCTCTGTGTGGTACTTAGGGTATGTAAGATCACCTGCTGAGCAGGCACCACGGGCTGCATGCCGGGTGAGCAGCCCACAGCTGCCCTTCTCCAGCCCTGCAGACAGCTGCAGTGGAGAGGTGAAAAGTAAAGACCTACAAATTACACATCAGAAATTTGCTAGCAAGAGATGTATAAATATTTGATTAACCCACCCTTGCCAGCAGACCTCTAAATCTGACCGCATCCCCTTCCTTCACTCGAGGAGCCCGGCCGTACGACTGCTTCCCTGGAATACTCTGAATATGTACGCACGTGTCTACACAAAGAGAAACATAATTCAGTTTTGCAGTTTGCTGGGTGTAGCATTTTCACTTGCTGTTGCTGAGGTGTAAATAAAACCTACAAGATAGTCAGAGAAGCCACCATCTCGATTCATCTCTCAGTGCTGTGGCAGGACACTGCCTGGCTATGCTAAGTGGCTGGAGGAAGCATTTGCAGCCATTTTAAGGACAAAAAATAATAGTACAGGCAATTGAGTTGACAGTGAAATTTTGCTATAGAAATGCATCTGCTTAAGCATTTTAAATAAAATGATACCTTGGGTTAGAAGGTGCTTTCTAATACTGAACTTCAGGTGATTTCATTTCAAAGGAGGCTATTAACTTCCACTTTAATTTGTAAGTGGCAGCTTGGGTTCCCTGAGCATTATTCCCTGATAGGACAAGAATTATGATCGAAATACATGGGTCCACCACACTTCTTAGCCATGACAACAGACCCTGATTACTCCAGGGCAGTTTGGCGCTGCCAGCTGATATACTGTACTCCCTCAGGGAGGCAGAACCTATACATCAACACCGATGTTAATAACTGTCCAGCCCTGACGCACCAAATCTCAGTGCTACACAGCACAGGAGTGATGGAGAACCGCTCTGACCCAAGCCCATCATAACCCGTGGCAGTATCTCTGGCTCTGCACAGTCATCCTCGGTAAAGGAAAAATTCGTCAGCAACAGCAGCCTGTGTAGCCATGGGTGGTGGATCTTACTCGGCCGCCTTACTGCTGCTCCATAGGTCAGTCCAACACGGCAAAAGCCTCTCTGAAGTCATTTTTGAGGCTATCCTGGGGAAAAGGATTGAGGATGAAGATAATGTTTCTTGCACTTCACTAGGCTTCAGCTCTCCTGGCAGTACATTACAAATGCACACGGCCGTCCTTTAAACTGGATCTTTAGGTCTTCCAGTGCACAGCTTAGCTGCAAAGAGCTCTCTCCACCTGCCTGTGTTTCACGGCAGCACAGGACAATGATTTCAGACCCAAGCACCCTTGGGAAGGATGCCTTCAGCACGTCTTCCCATGATCCATTCCCTGGAGTTCTGTGAGAAGCTCCCTGCCCAGGACTGGGATCTCCTGCCTCTGCAGCCAGAAGACATGCTTCTCCACCTCCTGGCACAGGGGCACTGGCAGAGGCTTTCCAAACCTCTGCATTCCCTGATGCAGTGTGCCTGGAACATCTGCTGATCCTTGCCACGCATCTCTTTGATACAGCCCCATCCTCCTACCCCTCCTGTCTCCAGTTTGTTACAACAGGTCTACCTGCATTCTCCCCTTTCCATGGTGGTTTCCCCACTCCTTCAATAAGCACACATCCAGATCCTGGATCTGATCCATTCTCTGCTCTTGTCCTGCTCTGTCCATCTGCCCCAGCCCTTTCTTCAGCTACAGTCCAACCATCACCCTCCAAGACTGCTAAACAGGCTGTTCACAGCCACTGCATAAAGCTTCTCCCCTGAGTCCATAAACTAGGCTGCTATCTTCAGCTGCACTCATATACAGACAGTACCTAATTTATGCTCACTCTTTTTCTCTTGAATAATCTCTCTAAGTTACAGCTCTTCACATCCACTCACACAGGTAAGACCATCAGCAGGGTTCTCGTCTTGATCACTGCAACATCCCTTTTGGGACCTTGACAAATGCAAACTCAAACTATTAAAAAACTGCAGCTAAGACCGTTCTTCCAGGCTCTCACATTCATCACATCTCCCCGGCAGTGGTCTTTTCTCTGTCACAAGCATCAGTGAAGCAGTGCTGAATTTACAAGATTTGACAAATTCTTCACACCATCCCTGCCCTAAGCTAATCAGTAATGGAAAATCATCTTCTGCCTATATATGTGTATGTAAGAGTGTACACAGAATCATAAAATCATTTAGGTTGGAAAGGACCTTTAAGATAACAAGTCCAACCACTAACATAACACTGCCAAGTCCACCACTAAACCATGTCTGTAAGTGCTACATCTACATGTCTTTTAAATACCTTCATGGGTGGTGGCTCTGTCACTTCCCTGGACTTCACAACCCTTTTGGTGAAGAAATTTTTCCTAGTATCCAATCTAAACCTCCCCTGGTGCAGCTTAAGGCTGTTTCCTCTTGTCCTATTGCCTGTTTTGTGGGAGACCAGACCAACCCCACTCTGACCTCCTGGCAGTGAGAAGGTCTCCCCTCAGCCTCCTTGTCTCCAGGCTAAATCATCTCATCAGATTTACGGTCTAGACCCTTCCCCAGCTTCATAAAAGAAAAAAAATGTGTATATATATATATATATATATATAATCTCATTCTAATACCAACAAGCAAATATGTTTGTTTATTGCAAAGTCATGACCCAAGATGCAACAGGAGATGAAAAGCTGGCTGAGAAGGTGCCAGCACCTTGCAGATGTAGTTGCTTGCACTGCTGCAGGGAGAGAGACGAATTTCTCTCCCCAGGGAGACACGGCATCACTGTCAGGGCACAGCTCTGCAGCTGTGGTGCACCACCACTCACTCACCATCTCACACAGGCATGAGATGGCTGTGTGCCCCAGTACCTTATAATAATTAACCATGTCAAAACTGAAGCTGTGTTAAAATTTGCCTGCCGTAACTTCCCCTTAGGTCCATGGAGCTGTATCATCCATGAGGACCCCCCTTTCGCTCAACAGATCTCAACCTGGATGGTGAATTGTGAGGCTGAGGACAGGTCCCTCCGAGTGAGTTTCACTATGGTATTTTACAAAACAATGCTGCAGACAGGAAGCACGTGGGTTTTGTTCTCTTCATAAGATGCCCTGGAGCATGTCTCAGCTTCCAATTAAAATCAAACTACAGCTTGGATTCTTTTTCAAAACTTTTCTGTAGATCTTGATCTCTGGATGCTTAACAGAGCACATCACAAATTATTAATAAGTGAATTACATTTCCCCATACCCTTTTATTAGATTGCTCATCAGAGCCAAACCTTCCATGTCCAAAAAGTGTGATGATTGAAAAGGAATGGGTTATTTATGTAGCTGATGAATCTTCCCTAGACTTGTTCATATATCTGTTGCAGAAACTCTTCCTCTTGATGACTGGATTAACGGTCAAGAGACAGCTTGGCAGACTCGAACAAAAAGGCTTTCCACAGATTTGTTTTGGAGGTCTTGAGCCTTTTAACCGCATCACAATTGTAAAGACTATAAATAAAATTTTAAAATCTAGTTTAAACAGTCTTTAATAAATTATTTTAATGCACTGCTATTGGCCCCTTCTTCAGGATATCACAAGTCTGCCCTTTCAGTCCAACAAGCTAAAATGTGATCTCTGTCAAATTATCAGCTTGGTCTTGTCTTCCGTACTGAATGGAAGCCTTGATGCCCCTGTTTGTAGATGTGGCGCTTAGAGTCATGGCTTAGTGGTGGGCTTGGCAGTCCTGAGTTAACAGCTGGACTTAATGAACTTAAAGGTCTTTTCCAAACTAAATGACTCTATTATTCTATATAGATCTTATCACTAATAATGGTTTAAAGGCAGTGAATGAACATACAGATAATTTCTCAGAGCTCAGAGTAATCCAGACAATGGCAATAGCAGCTCTAACTATAGTATAGGATAAATGATTAAACTTGATCATGACATGATAGAGTTTTTGATTCTCAGAGAACTAAGAAGGGGGTCAACGGAACCACTACCTTGGACTTCCAGAGGGCCAACTTTGGCCTGTTTAAGAGCCTGGTTGAAAGAGTCCCTTGGGAGATAGTTTTCAAGGACCAAGGGGTGCAGGAAGGCTGGACATTCATCAAGAAAGGAGTCTTAAACGCTCAGGAGCAGGCTGTCCCCATGTGCCAAAAAAAAAAAAGCCAGTGAGGGAGAAGACTGGCCTGGCTGAACAGCGAGCTTTGGCTGGAACTCAGGGACAAAAGGGGAGTTTACCACCTTTGGAAGAAGGGGCAGGCAGCTCAGGAGGACTACCAGGATGTTCCAAGGCTGAGCAGGGCAAAGATTAGAGAGGCAAAAGCCCAGCTAGAACTCAGGCTGGCCACTGCTGTAAAAAAAACCAAAAATGTTTTTACAAATACATTAGTAGCAAAAGGAGGGCCAAGGATAACCTGCAACTTGTATTGGATGTGGCAGGGAACATCGCCACAAAGGATAAGGAAAAGGCTGAGGTACTCAACGCTTTTTCCCGTCCGTCTTTAATAGTAAGACTAGCTTCCTTCATGGTACCCAGCACCCAGAGCTGGAAGACGGGGACAGGGAGCAGGATTAAGTCCCCACAGTCCAGGAGGACAAAGTTAGTAACCTGCTACTTCACTTAGATACACACAGGTGTATGGAGCTGGATGGGATCCACCCGAGGGTGCTGAGGGAGCTTGCCAAGCCACTCTCCATCATTTATCAGCAGCCCTGGCTAACCGGGGAGGTCCCAGTGGGCTGGGGGTTAGCCAGTGTGATGCCCATCCATAAGAAGGGCTGGAAGGAAGATCTGGGGCACTAGAGGCCTGCCAGCCTGACCCTGGTGTCGGGGAAGGTTACGGAGCAGATCATCCCGAGTGCCATCACACAGCATGTACGGGACAGCCGGGGGATCAGGCCCGGCCAGCGTGGGTATGTGAAAGGCAGGTCCTGCTTGACTGACCTGGCCTCCTTCCATAACAAGGTGACCTACCGAGTGGATGAGGGCCAGGCGGTGGATGTTGCCTCCCTGGACTTTAGTAAAGCCTTTGACACGCTTTGCCAAGGCATTTGCCTGGAGAACCTGGCTGCTCATGGCTGGTCTGGGTGTGCTCTGCGCTAAGAGCTGGCTGGCTGGCCGAGCCCAACCAGCGCTGGTGAATGGAGTTACATCCCCTTGGTGGCCAGTCAGAAGTGGTGTTCCCCGGGCTCAGTGCTGGGGCCAGACCTGTTTAATATCTTTATCAGTGATCTGGGCGAGGGGATGGGGTGCACCCCCAGTCAGTTTGCAGATGACACCAGGCTGGGCAGTGCTGCCCTGCTGGGGGGCAGGGGGCTCTGCAGGGGGGCTGGGCAGGCTGGGCTGATGGGCTGAGGCCAGGTGTGTGAGGTTCAACACGGCTCAGTGCCGGGGCCTGCCCGTGGGTCACACCAGCCCCAGGCAGCGCTGCGGGCTGGGGCAGGGGGCTGGGAACTGCCCGGCGGGGAAGGGCCCGGGGGGCTGCTCAATGGCCGGCTGAACACTAGCCAGCAGGGTGCCCAGGTGGCCAAGGAGGCCAACACGCCCCGGCCGGTGCCAGGAACAGTGTGGCCAGCAGGGCCAGGGCAGTGCCCGTCCCCTGTGCTGGGCACTGGTGCGGCCGCCCCTCGAGCCCTGTGTGCAGCTCTGGGCCCCTCACGCCAAGAGGGACGCTGAGGGGCTGGAGCGTGGCCAGAGCCGGGCAGGGGCTGGGGAAGGGGCTGGGGCACAAGGCTGATGGGGGGCGTCTGGGGCAGCTGGGGGGGCAGCCTGGAGAGGAGGAGGCTCGGGGGGGACCTTATTGCTCCCTACAGCTGCCTGACGGGGGGCTGTAGGCAGAGGGGGTCGGTCTCTTCTCCCAAGTAACAAGTGACAGGACAAGAGAAAACAGCCTCAAGTTAGCCAGGAGAGGTTTAGACTGGATATTAGGAAAAATTTGTTCAGCAAAAGCGTTATGAAGTCTGGAACAGACTGCCCAGGGAGTCAGTGGAATCACCATCTGAAGGTATTTAAAAAACATGTAGATGCAGTGCTTCACAACATGGTTTAGTGGTAGGCTTGGTAATCCTGAGTTAACAGTTGACTTGATGATCTCAAAGGTCTTTTCTGACCTAAATGATTCTATGACTCTGATTCTATCTTCTTTTAAATCTAAAGTAGAAACAAAATGCTCACCATCCAGCAAGCTTGCAGTCCGTGAACAAAACAGAGGAAAGGAAAGGCTCAGCAGCTAACACCCTAACACTCTGAGATGCTTCAGACAAGGCAAACTACCTACACTAGAAGTTGCAAAGGCAGGCAAGTGCTGCTGTCAGCTCCCCAGCAGCATCTCCTCCATTGTAGGCAAGGCTAGAAAGATTGAGATGTCAGTAACCCATCTCCTTGCAATTTTCTTTCAATACTATCTTACCCAGCTTGAACCCCCAGGGGAATACATTATCCTGTCCTTTGTCTTGTGAAACACTGGATTAAAGAAATCTTGTTAGTGTCATTAAAAACTTCAACAACCTAGCCATTATAAAAGACCAAGTTAATTATTCCTGGTTTTCACCTTTCATATAACAAGTCTTTTCATGAAAAGGAGAAACAAGGAGTTCCCGTAATGAAATCAGAGCGCACATCATAACACGCCAACATCTTCCCTACCCAGGCCCATCAGCTTCTTTTATCTCATTACTTCTGAGTAAGAGATGCGCATGTTAATAGCTTTGTAGAGCAATTTATGAAGAATAATAGACTTCTTAACTGCAACAGTGCAGTTGAAATGTAAGCTTTGAACTTTCACGACAATTCTACTGTAGGAGGAGAGAAAATTAAAGATTCATTAATATGGAGAAAATAATGATAAGACAAACAGTTCCTGTAGTTATTGATGGTCCTATCGTTGATAAATAGGCTGTTAAAATGAGCACTGAGAAGGTTCACATCAAAGTTAGCATGGTCATGGGTAACCTACTGGCAGAGATCAATAATATCGAAAACGGATAAGCAGAAATAGGCTCTATTTCCTCGTCATTAATCACTTCCCCATTGGAAAATGCCATGTTTACCCATGTAAATGCCACTTCAATAAGGCAAACATTAACTCTACACACTTGTTTTCCCCTAAAGTCTTATAGAAAAACTACATGCACTAACAGCAATGTTTATAGATCTCTCTGAATACAAAGCATGTCTGTTGGGTTTTTTATGACCACACATAATTAAAAAAATCTAGATTTGTCAGGGCTTTCCCCATCCATAGCAAACTGCCTCGAAATATAAAGCGCTACTTTCCACTGACAGCAATCAGTTCCACTACAAACTAGGCAGTTTTGTTTCATCTCAGGTTTCTTCTTTTTGACTTGCCAGCAGAATTTTTAGTTTCAAATTTAGTTAATACCTCAACATGTAAAATGCTTTAGGGGATGCTGCTTGGAGTAAAATAATTATGGCTTCTTGGTATAACCAAAAGTGTCAGTACCACACTCCCTAGTCACACATGGAGGCATTTCCCAGGGGAGAACTGAGCTTTCTCTAACCCCAAAGACTGTCCGTCTCAGGACAGGGTCATCACACCAGGGTTTCCTTCTCACACCTACTTCTTGATGTGAATTTCCAAACACACCTCACCAGATCTGCAGTTTCCAGTCCCTGACTTTGGGCACCCTGTTCACATATCCATTACTTTTAATTTTTCAAAATTCATTTCAGATATGAAATATTTGACTCACAAAATGCCCCAATGGATTTTTAATTACATATAAAAGCAGCTCCTTCTGATGAAGAACATCCCGCTGTTTGATCAACCCAGTGTTTGATCAACTCTACGTGCTAATCATGTACATCCCAGCATGTCCATCCAGACCACTCTTCACACTGCTATTTTCACTTCCTCAGTTTGTAAATATAATGAATGGAATATGACGCCCTGTTTTAGATGTAATAGTGACATTTTACTCCCAGGTTTTTACTAAATCCTGCCCCTTCTCTGACATGCCCACTAAACCCTCCTTCAGAAAAGGTTTCTCTGCTTTCTCTTCCTCCACCATGTCCAGTCTTTCGCTCTTCTGTTCACAACACAAACTGCTGCCAGGCACCGAGGGGGTGATTCAGGACTTCTGTCCATCATCTACTGTGACCAAAACCTCTTCACAGCATTCTGCTAAACTGCTTTTCCTGCGTTCACTTTCATAAGCTGAAGGGCCAGTCTGGAGCTGCAGTCTCCTCCTGACATGCATAGGTATACCACATCCACCATTTCATGCCCTGACCTGGCTCCTTGATTTCACACAGCGAGTATTTATGCTATTTTCCCTTAGGATGAAATTCACCCCACGTTCAGTGGGGCAGAGAAATGCAGATGTGTCACAGAAGGAGGCTGTGCTGTCCCCTGCAGTGCATGATGGGGTCGGGGCAGTTACAGCTCACAAATACACTTGTAGGGATGTAGCGCGGTTCGAGTCACTCCCAAACAACATGTGGTGTTCAAGAGCTGGGTACCATCCTGCCCTGGTACTGCTGCTGTGCTGCAGCAGCTCACTCATCCCCCATGCTGGTTGTGGTCACCGTCCTTACTCCCTGTCCCCTGGGAAAAGACCTTTTCTCTAACATTGGGGTTCACATCATGGGTTTTTTTAGTACCGCTGGTAGCAGCAGGACAAGGGGGAACGGCTTTAAACTGAAAGAGGGGGGATTTAGATGAGATATTGGGAAGAAATTCTTGACTGTCGCCCAGGCTGCCCAGAGCAGCTGTGGGTGCCCCATCCCTGGCAGTGCCCAAGGCCAGGCTGGATGGGGCTGGGGGCAGCCTGGGCTGGGGGGAGGGGGCCCTGCCCATGGCAGGGGGGTGGGAACTAGTGGATCTTTAAGGTCCCTTCCAACCCAAACCACTCTATGATCTATGATTTTGATGTTTTCTCCAGAGTAGCAGCAACAGTTTATCTGCAGAAACACAACGAGCAGCGTACCCACCCACAATCTCCCCAAGTTAACATGGTCAGGCACTAAATGTGCCGCCCCGGTGGCCTGAAAGCCATAGGAAGCAGCAGTGCCTTGAAAGCAGCATGGTGCCTCTTCTTCCATTCCAACAAAAGGAGACGGAAAAGGTGGCAGATGGCCTTTCAGCTACAACGGGAGTTCCCCTGGCAGGGCAGCTCTTGAGTACCGTGGGCTGATGGTGGGACGGGGTGAAGGTCAGGTGGCCGAGGCATCCTGGCCGCAGGGCAAGGGATGATGTCCGCACCACCTCTCCTGGCACCCAGCGAGGGGGCAGGCGGCGTGCCGGCTCCTCCTGCATACATGCCGACCTCCACAGCAGGAGTCAGGCTGATTTAGCTCCACTGATGGAAAGTTCACTCTGACTTGCCCAAGGCAAGAAATATGGTGATGGCTTCAATCGTTCCAAATGCCGCATTTTTTTCTTTAGTTTAGCATAACAGCCATCCTGACATTTAAAATCCTTGTTCAGTCATGACTTAAATTTAAATTAGAGGTCATTCAGGGCTTGTTCTGAACACTTGCAATACTTTACACCTGTTATCTCTGCAAACTCCATAAACGCTGTAAAATAAAGGAGACACATTTCTGAGAAATTCTGATGCCACTAATCAAATCAGTATTTAACCCTATTATATTAAAATTATGAGATATACATACAGCTTGCAAGGTTAATTGTATTTCGCGAGTAGGCCTCCTCGGTAAGCAGCATATAATGTACAGTCTTAGAAATGTGCATGACAGATTATGATCTAACCCAGTACTTTTCTCTAGTTCAAATTCTAAATACAGTGGTTTATTAAACTTTTTTAAAAATTCATTTATGCAGCAAGCACCCGACACCTGTTTGGCATATGATGAAGGTTGTATTTTTCAAGAAGACTGTAAATTTTACCATAATTCTAGGGACCTGTAAATCTACAAGCAAGAAGAAGCAGCTTCACATTTACAGTAGAAGTGGGTATATATCACTGAAAAAAATTGGACCAGCTTCCCCTCGAGTATCCACAGGGATGGCACCAGCTGAGGTTGAGTCCAACATCATATTGGTTAGCTGCTCCATCAGCTTGATGCCACTTGTCGGTCACCGGACAGTGGCAAGCACTGGCTAGACAGGCTAGTTATGAATACTCTGTTGAATAAGTCAAGGAGTTACCAACTCATTAAATCAAATCAATGGTAAAATTTAGGAAATCTTGTTTTCCCCTGCTTCCCCAGTTTTGCATTAACATGAGTGACAGCAGATTTGTGTCAGTGTCAATGAGAGGAATCAAGCCAAGTGGTCGCAGAAAGCTAAACAGAGAGTGCAAGCCATCCCCATAAGCTACACTGAAGTAGAAATACACAAATCCCAAAATATGGAGAACAAAAGCATTGCACCATAAACCTTCAAAACAGTTTTGGATCAAGTTGATTGCTGCCTGGAGGGATGGAAGTGAAACTTAACGCATTTGTGAAGAAAAATAAAAAAAAAATAGTTTGTGATCCACAGCTCCCTTTACATTTTACAGATTCAGTCTCCTACCTACTTTTTACCACTATTTGGTTTATCATCATAATAATCTTAAAGAAGCTGTATTAGCAATTCATTGCCTTAAGTAAAAGAAAGCAAGCATTTAGTAAAGGAGGTCCCTGATACATCCATAACACCATCAATAATCCTGCAAAGCAAACAGGAGAAGGTCCCTATCCTGAATGGCAGCAGATGGAGTGCAGGTGACAACAGAACCTGTGCAGGGCCAAAACCCTGAAATTCAGTGTTCTGAAGTCCATCTGGTAAACAAATTCCCTGTAAAAGCAGATGTAAAAGCTTTGTACAGAAACAGGATTTTAGAGGGGTCTGGTTAGATGAAAAAATAATTGATGCTGACAGAGCAGGCAGCAGAGCCTCCACTTTAAAAGTCCTGCTTTTCATGCTTCAGGACAGATATAAAAACTGAAAAATATACAGGTTGGCTCTGTGAGAAAGGCAGTGATCCAGCACTGCCAAATAATGTGTAATACAACATTATGATGATAGATAGGCACTGAGAGCTACCAGAAGTAATGTATGGGCAAAAAATATGGAGTGCTGCCCCCAGAACTTAATCTGGGGCACAAGACTCAAATTCTCTGATCTGCTACAGCTTGGGAGAAAGGGAGAGGGAGGAAAAATCTTTCTTCCAGCTTATAACATCAACAAGTTATAACTTCACGTCAGATCATCTACTCCACACATCAGGCTAACAGCTCACGGAGCTACAGCCCTGTGTCTGTTCATCACCTGCTCCCATCCATCCAGGCGAGCACAGCATCCGAGTCCTCCTTCATCCCCACACGGAGCCCTGAGGAGCCCACGGCAGGGAGGGGTTTACATCTCACCTTGCAAAAGCACATACACCCACATCACAACTGCATCTTTCAACCACAGACTCCCCAGAGGCAGGCACATCTAATTATGTGTTGTGAATGTGCAGAGCATACTTCGGGGCACTATAATAACACCAATAAATTAATGCTTGTAAGGTGTGAAAACTGTCACAGGGCAGGCACCGGAGAAGTACGAAGACAGGTTATTACTGTCGTTGTGGTTCTCCGCACGCAGCCACACAGTGTAGCTATGCAGGTAGAAAAAAAAAACCAACAACCAAAATGGAATTAAAACTTTTAAATAGTTAATTTCTAATTTTTTTCAGAACAGTCACAGAGCTGTTCCCACAAAGCAAAGTCACACACTAAATCTACCAAATGAGGTGCAATATTCTGGCAGTGCTTCAGATGCTCTGATTTATTACTGTATCTTGTTTGCAAGCTGGGGCTGATGAGACCAAGATGGACAGCAGTGGGGCAGCCGCAGGGACCCAGGAGGCTTCTCCTTTGTAACCTCACAGCAAGTCCAACAGCCTGACTGTGAGTGACCACAGAGTGGAGTCCAGCTAGCAAGGGCTGGAGGCAGCAGCAAGAGACAGCTGGTGATTCCGTGAGGATGAACACTCAAGTGTGACCGCAGCCAACAGAAACTGCTTTTCAGGAATACCTGCCTTGTTAGGCCCATGAAATCAGGTATAGAAACCACAAAGCAAAAGAAAACCCATGCAGAAGGCAGGTTTTGGTGCACTCCCTGGGTGCTGGGAGGGACATTAGGTTGCAGGTAGTCCCACACATCTCCAGAGGAGCAGCTGAGCAGATGCAGCACATCCCTCTCCACGCAGAGGGAAGAGAATACAGCCCTGCGCTTTGCTGGCTTGACAAAAGCAAACGAGAGCTGGCATTTAGTTCCCTTCAGAAAACACACGCCAGAATTTTCCAGTTGGACAGAAAAGCACAAAATCAAGGTCTGAATCTGGAGAACAACTTACACTTCAATTTCTTCTGTATGAAACTGCAGATTTTGGACTGTCCCTGGCAGCTAAAAAATGAATTGTTATGAGCAAGATCATTTTGTGTCTCCTTTGCCTGTGAGCAGGATGTAGGAAGCACACAAGAGACAGAGACTGCTTTCTTGTTCTCAGTGCCTCAAATCCTCACGAGAAACCTGTTTCATAAAGTCTCAGAGAAGACAAGCTCTTTTTACTGTCTTAATTTAACCTTGCATTTAACACCACGCGTTTGGGATGAGCACTGTAATGCTCATCTGCCTGGAGTCAATATCGCTATTAAGCAACTAGCAGAGCTGTGGCCATTCCTCCTGTCGGCGCGGGGAGCAGCGCTGGTCCCTGGCAAGCTGGCACGCAGGTAGCACACGCAGGGACTGCGGCACACTCAGTGATGGAAGACAGGCGTGACGGGATGCACGAGTGCTTCTCAGAGATTGCGAATCCTCCTACGCTTGTCTGCTTTACGAATCCAATATTAATAATGTTTTCCCTGTATTTTTTTCATGCCTGCCTTCTTTCTAAAACTACTTGTTTTCCCATCCTGTCCATACAAGAAAGTACACAAACTGCTTTCGAGTCATGAGCATGGCAGTGGTGCACTCAAAAAGGCAGAGGCAACTCTAGCGAGGGAGAGCAGGAAGAAGGTTGCTGCCCACATCAGCCATCGTGTCAGCCAGGTATCACCTTTCCTGCGCAGTCTGGGATTCAAACTGCCATTTCTGTTTCACATGGCATCATTTCGAACTCACTATACAGCCCACACTTATGTAATATTATCATTTACATATTCAAGGGGCAGAAAGCAGTATATAATTAAAACTTGCAGCAGTTGACAACTGATCCTTTGGCTACAAATTCTATTTGTAACATTTGGCTGTCAAAAATTAAGTTTAGAACAATTTCTGTAGCCAAAGTCAACTCACCACTTGAAGGGTACATGATCCTGCCTGCGCAGCAGGGAAAGGCAGGCTAAGGGCACATGCGGTGGGAAGGCGCGACTGCATTCTGTGAGTGGCGCGAGGCAGGAGCAGGTGCCTCTGTCTCACTCCTGCAGCACAGCACACCGTCACTGCACCTGAAGGGACTCACTCCAGCACCTTTCACGACGCTGAACCTGCTGCAGCAGAGTGAGAATGGCGAAGGCACGCTACAAACTAAACCCACTACCTCTAACATCCCTTCTAGCTTTTTTTCTCCTTTTTTTTCTTTTTTTCTGTTGTTGTTGTTTTTAATTTAAAGGAAAACCATTAACAAAATTAAGCTACTTGAATTACTCAGGATTATGTGCCAATAGCTGTCAGAAAGCAAACACTGTATGACCTGTAGCCTAGAGGAGGATGTGGCATTAGGACACTAATGGTTGCAAGATGTAAATTGCTGCCATGAAGTGAGCTGCATTTCCATCTGCCTTTACCTCTGCAATTTCCTCAAACAATTCCATGTGCCAATTAACTGCGAAGAGTCATGCTGTGCCCATTTTGACCCAAAGCTCTCAGAGGTTGTAAAAAGGTTGGTTTGTTTGTTTCCAAAACTGTCACTGAGCTTTTATTTTCTTTCATTTTTTTTCCCCAGGGTGGGAAAGGCTGCTTTTTACCTCCCCCCATGTCTCAGGGGCAAAGCTGCATTGCAGTTACCCAAAGTTTCCCAGTGAGACACGGGAGCTGGACTCATGGTTGGTATTGCTGCGATAATTTCCTGACTTTTTCTAGTTTTCTGGTTTCAAGCACATTTGGACTTCCTAAAGTTACCTGTTACCATCAAGCAGTGCACTTCAGGGTGCAGAGCTGACACCCGCACTGGGAGCAGCCTCCTGTGCATCACTTCGCCCAAGTGCTGTGTCCTGGTTTCAGC
Source organism: Falco punctatus (assembly GCF_963210335.1). NCBI lineage: Eukaryota > Metazoa > Chordata > Aves > Falconiformes > Falconidae > Falco > Falco punctatus. The sequence goes on from NC_137587.1 coordinate 47,670,378, forward strand.
TGGGATGGAGTTAATTTGCTTCCCAGAGCTGCTGCAGTGCTGTGGTTCGGACTTGGTGTGAGAATAATGTTGATAACTCACTGATGCTTTTAGTTGTTGCTAAGTAATATCTATATTAGAGTCAAGGATTTTTCAGTTTCTTAATCCCACCCCACCAGCGAGCAGGCTGGGGGGCACCAGGAGCTGGCAGGGGACACGGCCGGGACAGCTGAGCCCAGCTGGCCCCAGGGACGGCCCCGACCATCCGGCGTCACGCTCAGCATGGAAAGCTGGGGAAGCAGAAGGAAGGGGGGGCGCTGGCAGGGATGGCGTTTGTCTGCCCAAGCCCCCGTCACCGTGATGGAGCCCGGCTGCCCTGGGGATGGCTGAGCACCTGCCTGCCCTGGGCAGCGGTGGGTGAACTCCTGGGTTTGCTTTGCTGCTGTGCGCGGCTTCTGCTTTGCCTCTTAACGTGTCTTTGTCTCAGCCCGGGAGTTTTCTCACTTTTACCCTCTGGTTCTCTCCCCGTCCCGCTGTGGGGGGAGTGAGCGAGGGGCTGCCTGGGGCTGAGCTGCCGGCCGGGGTTAGAGCACAGCATGAGGCCTGTAGAAGCACCCAACAAAACGGTGCATCACCCCATCACGGTTCACACACACCACAGTGGGTGGTGAGATGGAGATGGGGCTCAAACAGCTGGCACTGTGGGCGGTAGGGTCAGACTTCTCTTCATGCAACCATATGTTTTTCCTGGGTGCTGAGCTCTGGATGCTCTTGCAGGGTTTCCCTTGGCAGAGATATGGGAAAATATAGATAGAGCTTAGAGAACTGCCTATAAATTTAGGTGGTCTGCTCTTCCCTTGGTATGTAACCCAAGCTGGATGAAGCCTTTGCTGTTACACATCACGGAATCATACATTGTTAAAACCATGTGATATTTCATGGTCTTGGAAGGTATCATACTGAGAATGCCCAGTGACCCCAGTCCTTCCCAATTAGCCAAACTTCTCTTCCAGCCAGCTGGTTGCAACTCAGCTCCAGTGGTCTCACAGGAGACAGTCACCAAGATGACCAGCAAAGAAATAAATCTGACAGTATAATATGCCTTTAGCATACGCTACTAAATTAAAGATACCCCTTTCCTTGTGGTGGTGCCATGGCCTGTTGGGTGTGCTCACCAACGACGTTAAACATGACCTTGCCCAACAAGCCTTCACTTGTGTATGCAAAATGATGCTAAGAAGAAGGAAAAGATAACCCAGAGATAGTAGATTCCTGTAACACCCAGATGAGGCTGGTGATGCGCTTGATAGATCAGTCTATGGTTTTGCATTGGTGGGACCTGCTGCTCAAGTGAGTACCGGTTTTGTTACTCTTTGAGCAATTCAAAACTAGACTGATAAGAGAGAAAAAAAGCTTTACAGTTGTACTTGCAGTGCCCTTCTCTACAACCAAAGGGCTTTTGATTAGTTATTAGATTAATTTCCTCATTCCACTCTAACTACAATGTATGGAGACTAATTTATTACAGGTTTTGTATTAGTCAAAGAGTCTTAAAAAAACTGATGAAAAAAAGTCTTTGAGGCCAATTCCTAATGAGAGCTTGTGTCACCTCTAAACTTCAATTGAACTTGCAGATCCCCTTTGAAGATGCAAAGTATTTTAAAAAGTTTCCTAAGGTGACATAAAACTTTCAGTTTTATACATTTTATAATAAACCATATTTTTCTGCTGAACCCATATAGAGATCTGAAACTATCAAGCAACAAGTCTGCCTGTTAAAGACCCTGCCTTTTGATGGATATTTCACTTGCATTAACTAGGAGATTGCTCAGCCCCATTGTCGATAAGATAAATGTGTTCTCCCTGGAAAATCTTAGCAGATTTTAATAGCAGATTCCGCCTCGTAGTTTCTTGTTTCTTTCTAGATATATAGTTATGGTATGTGCTTTGAAGTTCTTTATCTTGTTTTATCCTTTCTTCTTTAAGGAGCAATTTTTTGTTATTTCTTGTGCTGGAACCAGCCTTTATGTAGAAGAAGTCTGAAAGTACAAAGAATAAAAGTGTCCAGCGTTGCAGAACTGTGAGCATCTGTCTAATAGAAATGTCTGCAGTTTTTCAAAAACAGTGAAACCACGTTACTGCCTTTCAAGTCTCCCCGGATTGTCAGTGCATTGTGAAACGTACTCTTAGAATGACATCTTGGGTTTGCATTCAGTCTCTCTGGGCCCAACCCCAGGGAGGACGGAGTACTCTTGATGCGAAGCATCTGTAGATGTAAATACCATCTGTATAGCTACCGAAGATACTTTTGAGCAGCTGCTGGAAAGTAAAAAGCAGACCCAACTCTATCCAAAAGGGAAATTTGAGAAGTGCACATTTTCTACAGTAGAAATAGTTTTCACAAAAACCATTGCACTACCATTTTGTAGTGAGAAGGCACCACAGAGCCTGAGTATCTGTACAGCCTGCTGGAGCATCAACCAGAGTCGTCGGCTGTTTCCCCAGGCCAGCTGTCTTCCTGTGAGCCAACCACACCATCACTCCAGACAGAACACTCCAGACCACAAGGAGTCAATGGAAGAGAACTCAACTATGCAGAGAAAAGGGGTATCGAGCCCTTCATACTCCCAAGACCTTCTCCAGGCACACAAACCAGAATAGAGCCACAGTCTAGGTTAAGACAAGTCGGAAGTGTGTTAAGATCAGCAACCCTGGATTCTTCTCCGACAGCTTTAGGAAGCTAGCTAAGGAGACTGAGTGAAGAACATAGAGTCCTCAGCATCCCACTATAATCCATGAGAAAATGCAGAAACCTGCCAGCAGCACTGACCCACCAGCAATCACAGCATCCACCGAGGTGGCTTATAGCTCCCCATTGGCAGAAGAGGGATCAACCCAGGTCTCATTGTCTTTCCTCAGCATCTTTTGTTTTCAACGTCCCATCCAAATCCATGATTTTACTTTTTCTTCACTGGGCAGTAACACACAGACCTTGCTTGGGATGCTTGACCCTGCTGATTGCTCTTCTGGTATCCATTGTCTGTTTGGGAGCACAAGCTCAGGTGATCCAAGGTCCTGCACAGCAGAATGGACACAGCAGCTGGAGGTTTCATACCTTGCTATTCACTAGAAACACTGCAAAGTCACTAATTATTTGGAGGAAAAGACAACCTTTGCTGGGTTAAGACAGGAAGGAAGCAAGCAGGGACCTAACTTGGATGGTGAAAGATCCATTCTCACATTCACTTCCCAGTTTGGCCCAGTGCTGTTCCACTGTGGAAGTGGTCTACAGCCAGCAGTGTGCTCGGCTGCACCACTGACAGTGTCCCACGGGATGGTGCGCAGCAAAGGCTGCTTTTAGCACTTCCAGCAGTGCAAACCCCATTTGAAGAGGGAACTGGCTACAGAATTGCTGTGCCAGTATTAGCTACTAATGTGAGTATTAAGAGAACATAACTTTTTCCCCATAAAAATTTTAGGATAGAACACATACATATTTATTATTTTTAATCAAACAGAATAAGGAAGTTCTTCTTGCTTCTGCTTTTGGAAACCAAAACAAGTCTGGCCTAACAACTGCTACCTGCTTTCTTTCCAGAAAGAAAATAAGTCTGGTGAAGAATGGATGTTCCACAGGACATAGTTTGGGAACTACTACAGATACAGGCTCAGCACACCAATAGGAATTCAAGTCAGCAAATCCAAGCAAGACCTGACACAGACCTGGGCAACTGCTCCAGCTGACCCTGTTTGGGCAGGGGGGTGGATTAGATCATCTCAAGAGGCCCTGTCCAGCCTCAAAGATTCTGTCACAAAGGATAACAAGGGACTGAAATTAGAAAATAGTCACTTTGCTAGCTAATAGAAACGTGTGCTTTTGTCAGTATACATTGCATGTGTATGCCTATCAGCGTATATACTGACTGAACTCTGACTTATATCTATATAAGATCATAAGAGGGAGTCAATCATCCTTATCCCTCTTTTTACACTACCTGCATGCCAGGTTCAGACAAGCCATTTGGGTCTAACTCCTTTTGTACCCACTTCCCAGTATGAAATCTGCCTGTGAAGAACTTCAGTTTCCTGCTGACACAAACCACGGCAGGGCTGCATAGTGCCTCCAGGAAAAACCAAGGTGAGAACTGTGCCCCTGAAGGTGTCTCTGAAGCACAAGCCCTCCAAAGCAAAACCCATTTGATATGGGTCATGCCCTCCTTGCTCCGGGCTGTGCTCGACATGGGTGATAAAGTCTGCCTCTCCTGATCTTATACATAGCCCTGTACAGTATTTACACTGAGTCTTTGTTCGGTCACTGACACATGACCTCAAGCACTCTGTGAGTAGAAGATCAGGCGTGTTATATCATTGCTAACCAGCTATGGCTGATAGGAGACACGGACACTGGTGTATCACAGCTGTCAATGACCGTGGGCCATGGGGAGGCTCAGCCTGGCCTCTGCCCATGGGGGAGTCCCCACGTTCTGACCACTGGGCTTGCTTTCATCCTTTGTTTGTATTTTCAGTTTGGACCATACGCTCTCCTGCATCCTCCTTTCAGACCATGCAATACATTTTACTTGGTACTGTAGCACAAAAACCGTTACGGCAATTGCTGCAATAGCTCTGCAGTGAGAAGCAGGGTTCATGCAACCTGCTGACTTTGCTGAAGGGCAAACAGAAATGTACCCATCTGTGAGTAAGATTATGCAATTTTACTCCCTGCAAGTAAACAAAATTACTTATTCTTAAAAATCAAAAGATAATCACACTCTTTTCAAATTGTGTGAAAGGATGGAAACTGAATCCCTGTTCCTAAGGCATTAATCAAATCCAGACTCAGTTTAATGATGTTAACAGTCATCCTTTGCTTTCACAATCATTCAAAAGGCTCCTACTGAAGTTATTTGATCTCAGGCTTTTTGTTCACTTTTCAGCAGTATTTTACGAGACTAGCGTGTGAGAAGCTTCACGTTCTGAATAGGGGAGGAATCGCAGGACTAATATTACTATTTATTACTCTTTTTCTACTCAGTCAAACTTAAATTACATGCACAAAACTTCAGGATGATATGAGGCACATAAATGCCCATATTTAGTATTTTGATTAGTTGCAGAAGAAAGCAAATCATGGGCTTGTCTATATAAGTTGCCAAGCTGCTGACAAAGTCTTTCAGAAATAACACTGAAAAATAATGAAGTCTAGTTTATGAATGAAGTTTGTGTCAAGGTAAGACAGCACTCCCTGCAGCATTATAAACAGTGTGCTTTGATGAAAGTTTCATAAATGGTTTAATTTTTCCCTTTTATCTTCTCCCACACTCTCCTCTCTACAGCCTATCCTTCTTCAGAACAGCATCCTCAGAGGATCAGATAGTTTAGGAGATGGGACATGCCTCCTAAAGATTGCAGGCAAAGGTTTCTCACTGGCTTGTTGGAGAAGAGGTAGTTCAGTTATGAGTATCAGATACGACCAGAGAGACAATGAGCCTCGGCCCTGGCACATGGACACTCCTAGTGATGAAAGGTGGCTAAGATACAAAAAGCATCTTTGTCCATACAGAAATGGCTTAATAGATGTTATCAGTCTGTGCAAGAGTCCCAACATCCTCTGGTGGAGCCACTCTGTGGGAAGGGATGAGTATTCACTGAGAGGTTACCTAGAGGAGGAAAACCACCATCTGAAATGGAAATTATGACACCAAACTGCAGAGAGAGGACGCTGGGATTCTAGCCTTTCTTGATTAATGTTTATTTATAAACAGACTTGTACTACCACAGGAGATTAAGAGCTTGCCTAGCTCCACAAATCCTGAAGCGCTGTGACTCAAGGAGCTGCTAGGGAAATCAAAGTGCACAACCATTCCTTGTTGTTGCTTACTGGTGGTCTTCATCTCCATATATCCCTTTCCTCTAGGGACTCATCTTCAAGCTCATCCCTCTGACCTATGCCACAGCCCCACCTTCAGCATCTCTTTTTGTCTTCCTATTTTCTGAAAAATTTACCTCGCTTGCTCTCTGCTTTCTCCACTCAGTTCATGAGCACTGTGAGGACCTCAGACCCAGAACAGTTTGTTCTTCCATCCCATCAGCTAAATGGTACTTCAGGCTGTTAATGCAGCACAGAAGAGCTAGGAGGCACCAAGCCAGCCCCTGCAGCACCTGGGGACAGCAGGCATGTCCTCTGTGGACCCAGCCCACACGGACAGCAGCAAAACAAGCAGGAGACCACAGCTGGGGCTGTGCTGCCTTCTCCTGCCTGGGAGAACTGAATGCAAAGCCAGGTCTGAATGTGCCTGCCAGGTCAGAGCAGTCAGCTGTGCTCTAACCTCAGCCGGCAGCTCAGCCCCACGCAGCCCCTCGCTCACTCCCCCCACAGCGGGACGGGGAGAGAACCAGAGGGTAAAAGTGAGAAAACTCCCGGGCTGAGACAAAGACACGTTAAGAGGCAAAGCAGAAGCCGCGCACAGCAGCAAAGCAAACCCAGGAGTTCACCCACCGCTGCCCAGGGCAGGCAGGTGCTCAGCCATCCCCAGGGCAGCCGGGCTCCATCACGGTGACGGGGGCTTGGGCAGACAAACGCCATCCCTGCCAGCGCCCCCCCTTCCTTCTGCTTCCCCAGCTTTACATGCTGAGCGTGACGCCGGATGGTCGGGGCCGTCCCTGGGGCCAGCTGGGCTCAGCTGTCCCGGCCGTGTCCCCTGCCAGCTCCTGGTGCCCCCCAGCCCGCTCGCTGGTGGGGTGGGATTAAGAAACTGAAAAATCCTTGACTCTAATATAAATATCACTTAGCAACAACTAAAAACATCAGTGAGTTATCAACATTATTCTCCAAACCACAGCACTGCACCAGCTACTGAGAAGCAAATTATCTCAGCTGAAACCAGAACAGTCCCACCAGCTTAGTCAGGTACCAGGGTATGTCAGCAACGGATAATTGGGGAATGGGAAACTTGCTTTACTTTGGCTTGCTCTGGATAACCACTCTAGACACTCTTACGGCATCACATGCCCTTTACAAGAAATAATGAACTGCCTTCTCCCTCCATCCATCCCACCCAGCATGGGGACACCAGCCCTGGCTGAGCCTCATCACTTTCAGCTCCAAACGCTTGCCACCACAGGAAAGCTAAGCTGTGGGGATCTCTGCCTCTCTCACATTAATTCCACTCCCAGCAAGCCAGTATTTGTTGATACCAGAATTACATGCAGATATCACAGACTTCTATTTAGAGTATTACAAGAATTGCTATAATCTCTCAATTCTTTCTTTGCTCCTTATCATACCGGTTCAGCTCTTGCCTGTTTCATGCAGTCACTGTTTTTGTATCACCCTTTGTTCAAATTTGCATTCAGACAACAATTAGAGGACTATGCATCATACATTTGCGTCGTTATCACACAAGTATTTACTCTCTGGAAAGCTGGCAGCAACCTGAAACAGCACTTCTTTTATTAATGGGAAACCACTGGAAGGATCACGGCATTCCTGGAGCAACACTGGGGCTCTTGGCTTTGGCTGTGTCTCCCACCATGCTGGCTATGCCATCGGGTGTTTAGCAAATAAAAAAGTCAATAGCTCCTGAAGAGGGCAGCCAGATACAGGCCACAAAGAAGGGTCCCTGGTTTGCATGTTGAATCTGTTCATGGTAAATCTTGGTTATGGACTACAGAAAAAAATATGAAACTGCTTGCTTAGACATACCCTCCTCCTTTCGTTGTGTGCTTCAAAGTTTCTGTGCGCAGCCAGCCTCCGGGAAGGCACGGCAGAGTCTGTCATTGCGGAAAGTGAGGCTTGCAAAGAACTGTAGCAGAACAGAAAGAGAGTCCCGTCTGAAATATGAAAGGGGAAAATGTGCAAGTCCTTCCCTCTCCCCATTGCAGGTTCCCACTTTCTCATCATAACTAAAGCTAAGAAGGAAAAAAAAAATTCTTTAAGAGAAAGATTCCTTTAAAACAAGGCAGAACACGGTTACAGAGAGATGAAGGCTTATGATAAGGGCACAGCCAGCAAGGAACAGTAACTTTGGGAACAATGGAAATTTCACAGGTATTAGATCTGAGTGCAGTTGAGGCTGCTGGAAACTTCAGTACAGGCAGCAGCTGAAAAATGTGCCCAGGCTTTACTGGTAATTTTTCCTTCCTGTCATTTTACTGATAAGGGTGAGGGGATGAGAGGCAGCAGAAATATCAAAAATATCCCGATCGAACAGGGAAACTATAGAAGTACATAACAATTGTGTCATCTCTCAAACAAGCATTTCATAAACCAGATGTGTGTTTGTAGATACAAGGAGTGACAGGTGATGGGATGATAAAACACTGATTTTAAGAGGATGGTACCCTGAAGGGACACATTGAATGCAGTCCTCTTGAGGACTTTACAACTTTTAAAGTTCAACACAAAGGTGACTTGTTTTTTTAGGCAACATAAGTGTAAGAGATTATATTTTAACCAGAAATTAGGACTGGTGCTGAAGGAGGTCATCCTGACCTTTGGCAGGGCAGTAACCTGCCCTGGCACAGCTACCGACCGAGCAGAGCTGCATCCCAGTTCCCCAACATCCTGACAGCAGGACATCCTGGAGGAGAGAGTGTACAGACAGAAAACGGCTTTCCCCTAGGGAACTGGTACATGCATTCAAGTCCTTCTTCAGGTAAGAAACAGAGGGGGCAACTTTCAAGACCAGTTAATTATGGTAATGTAACAATTTCAGAGGGGTATCTTAGCAAGGGTAAATTTTCCTGAACAGTAGCATCCCTGTAAAGATTGGCAGTAGGGAAGGTCAATGGAGGACTCTAATGCATGGTCTATACGTCTGTATCAGACAGCAATATTGTCACTGATCTCAAATTTTCATCTCCAGCAGAGTTAAGAGCTGTTTTCCAGCCCTCTCCTGGAAGCTGTACTGTAGGACTCCCCTGAGGATCAGGATTGAGAGGTCAAGGACGAACCACTCTCCCATTTCGCTGAAGCTGCCTTGTTTACATGCTTCAATGATCTAAAACACAGTCAAAACTGGGAAGGCAAAATAAACAAAAAACTCAGAATAAAACCAGTGCATTTCTGTTTGGAGTCACTCCCCTTTGGTTGTGCAAAGCCCATTAGGACCATCACACTCCTTCAAAGCCTTCTCACGGTCCAGCACTTTCTGGAGGGCAGTGCTCAAATGGAGATATTGTCTGTGTTCTTGCAGTGAAAACCACTACTGCAAAGCTGCTCTGGCTCAATGGCTGCTTTAAAGGCCAGTTCTGAGATGCAAAGTTTCAATTATAACCAGTTGAGTGTTATTCTTCTTAGGTGATTCCTAGAAAGACAACATAATGGTTGCTGCAAGAATATTGTCTCTCACTCTCCTTATTTTTCTTTTTTAATGTTCTCCAGATGCATTCTGCATGCAACTATTGTTGAGCAAAATATGGTATCATCCATGTGGAAAGCAGGAGAAAAAAGAAGAGTGAGTATCTTACTCCCCTGAAAACTTCTACTTTAACACTTATTTCGAACGTATTTGCTGGTGTAGGCTGTCCTATACCATCTTCTCAGGTATGCTGAAAGAGTTACACAGCTGTGCATCAGATTAGAATTAATTTCAGATCTACTCCCTTTCAGAACAAAATGGTTGGGAATCATGCTTGGCTGGGACATCTCTTTCTGCAGTAACCATCTCAAATGGAAATAAAGGCTGGGGTGAAGTTGGTTTTATGCACCAGAAACAGAAATAAATTTACTTAGACACTTATCTTCCACTTTTCTTCCTGCGCTCACTGCTGTGCCACAGAGCCCAGCATCCAGACCAGTAACATAAGCAGCAAAATTGTGGGGGAGCTCAAAAGGAGGACTGTGCTCCAAGGGCACAAGGAGAAAATTACATCGGCCTACTGGTATCCTGATAGATCCAGGCACTGGACAGAGCTGGCAGAGTTTAGGGGGATGGGAGGAGAAAAGCCAGATTAGACTGAACCTCTGGTGCTCTTCTGTTTCCATGACCAGATTACTCATATTGGAAAGATTATTAATGAAAAAATCATTTGTATCAGTAATCTTTTCTGGGAGCTATACAAGAGTCCTAATGAGTCTTCTAAATAGAGACAGGCTTAAATTGAAGATGCTTTTTGGTTCAGATTCATTTCTTTTTCTAATGGTTAGATGCTGCCTACTTTAGCAAACATAGTAGTTTCCTCTTCCTAAGTACTTTGGTAGCATGCAATTATAGTTACTGTAATTGAACAATTAATGTTTCCATTGAAAATGCCTATTTGAAAGCATTTTATTTCCCTCATAAATTTACAGTTGGTTGAAACCCTCAGCAAAGGCTGGAAGCACCTGGGTGCATTTCAGCAGATGGGAGAAAAGGTGCTGGAGATCACAGGCAGAACGGTAGGAATGCAGGGCCAGCACCCTCCCTCGCACCGCTGAAGCTGGCATGATGCACAGCAGGGTGCCTGCCTGCCGACAACAGCGGTGCAGGATCGCGCGTCCCACCGCATGCCCCGAACCAAAGCAGCCACAGCTCGGGCCGAGCAAACACCTCCCGGTCCCAGCACTGCGCTGCCACCGCCACCAGTCCTCCTTCTCCTCTGTCCAAAAGACCAGCTCTTAATGGAAGGGTGGACACTGCCTGTTGAAACAAAACAGTTCGGCAACAATTCCAACATTATCATGTTCTTCAGATCGCAGCCACCACCTATTATCATTAATTTTTGCAAATAATATTGAAGACTTCTGTCCCTCTCATATACGCAGCTTTAATTATAACATTAGTTATTAATAAGTACTATCATTACTGTACGATTTCTTAATCATGTATCAAGCTTCCTATATAGCAAATACCATCTTCATTCTGGATGCCATTTAGCTCCAAAGATGACAATTAAACATATTTATGCAGATTTATGCAAACAGAAAACAAACTCATCCCCATACACAGGATATGTTACATTTTAGGTTCCTATGGCTATAGCTTGTAACAGCAACACGTGCTCAGCTCACACGGCATCAATTGCAAACAGTTCCTACCAGCTGAATCAGCCCAGGTTAGCTCAAGACTTTTTTTTTTTTTTGTGTGTGTTCAGTTTTCAGATGCCATCAAATCACAGATGCTAGTACTTGAAAAAACTGGGAGAGAACCCAGTCTGTCCCTCTACCTCAGGGCAGAACCAACCACACCCAAAGCCCATCACCAGGGTATGTTCATGGTGGCACTCAAGTTCTGTCTCGCACACAAATTGTCTATACAGCACCAATTTAATCTACGGCAGGGATTTTCACACTTCACTGCATCACATCTCCCATCATTTACCCTTACGTCCTATTCAGCCAAGAGCTGGAAATCACAGCAGTAATATAGATGTTTGTCGCCTTTGACTCTTCATGTCACCAATGCCTTCCTTAGGCATACAAATGCTCAGTAGTCAGAACTACATTATATCAAACCCCAAAATATTTCAGAGCAGTTGCGTTTGCCCTCCCTTTTTCCAACCCAGAAGAGCTAGCGTAGTCCCCCTCTCCTTCCCCTAACCAGGCTTTCCCTACTGACTTCCACAAGGATGAGAATTTACAGGAATTCCCCTCAAAATGGCCCTGAAGTGTGTCAGGGCAGCCCACGTTTTTGAAACACGATAAATAAAGATTTGTTGCTCTTCGCTCACACCCAACTCCGTAACAAAAGAAGAGCACCCGGGCCCTGAAGAGCGAGCCAAGGGCCAGCCGTGGGCACCAGCTGCTCAGCCGGGGTGCGACATAGCCGGGCCTGCAGGTCAGAGCGCTCAGGGTGGCGGGCGGCCAGGCCGGGCTGTTGGCCGTTGTGATTTGAAGAATCAGTCAGCAATATGCAGGCAAGCGGAGTTTTTCTATCTTTATTCGGCGGCGCTGGGTGCGTGGGGGATCACGCCACCAAAGTCATGCACACCAAGGGGACTTTTCAGCCCCCCCTTTATACAAGCTACTCATACCTATTCATTAGTTTTCCAAGAAATTGTTTACATATTCATTACAATTCTGAGAATTTATTTACATATCTCGTGCCTGCGCAATGTCCTTGAGGAGTTGTCTCTATGCAGACTCTATTCCTTAGCGGCCATGTTTAAAGCCTCCATCTTCGCCACATTGCATGTACAACAGGAATGTAAGACAAAATGTCCCTTTTAAAGATAACCAACCCAAGGACTTAGCAGTCTGTGCATCCGTCACGTTGCAATAAGGGTCCCTGGACATTCTCCAACTTTAACTGAACATAGGTGCGTCATCCTTCAGATAAGTGGTACAGCATTCACTGTTCAGTTGCTACCACCATCACCTGCCGTATCTCCAGTGCACATGTTCCTCTTTGGATAAGAACGTGTGAGAGAAGGGCTTGCAGGAGGGTGATTACAGCGCCTGCCTGGCTCCTTCAGCTTCAGCCCCTTCTCAGGCCACCAGTCTCATGGTGGAAGCCATCAGATGACCCCCTACAAGGCAGAAGACACTTATCAATAAACTCTTCTCAAGCATTAATAAAACCTGGGCAAAACTGATAGGGACGAAGATCCAGCCCAAAGTCCAGTACCTGGATAGCTCTGACAGCAAGCAGAGCCGGGTCTCGCACAGAAACAAGGATGAGCCGAGCAGGGCGAACATGACCAAAGAGTATAAAACAGAAAACACTGTTTTATAAAAAAGGGGGCTGCAGGAGCTGCAAAAAGCAGAGCCACAGCAGCTCTGCCTGGCCTTTGCGGTATAAAGGAGCAGCTGGGAAGCCACCTCTGCCCTTCCCTTGGTCTGCTGGGACATACCCCAGCAGGCAGTCACTGTCCTCTGCTATCCAAACCAAAGAGCCCGGGACAAAACCACCTGCCTGTTTTTCCCCACGTCCTGACCCTTTGGGGCAGGCTGGGAAGGCAGCACCTTGGCAAGCACCACACCAAGGGTTAGTCCTTTTGGAACCAAGGAAATTTTCCCTTGTCAAATATCTGTAGTCTAATGTGGAGGATGTATAAGGCTGTGGTGAAAGTTTTTCTTGGCTTAGCTACAGCTTGTATAGAACTACTCTTCACTTATTCATTAAATGTCTAAATAAATAATACACGACTGTGCTTCTCTGTATTCTTTATTTTTCTTTTTTCTTTTTTTTTGTAATTTGGATATGAAAAGTTGAAAAATTAAAAGTTTTACACATAAACCTAACGGATATGTAATCCGCTCTGCACGCTTGTGTATAGGTTTCATACCTTAAGGCTCTGGTGCATAATTAATATGCCCGGCTCCCATTATGCTTTTCTGTTAGAAAAGATTCTGGATGTTATCAGAAAACACCTTCTCTAATTTTAGTATGCAAAATTATAATTACAGTATGAATTTTTTATTTCTTAATTCTTTACCATTTTTATTCAGCCACTGGGTACTGAAATATAATTAATTCCGCTTTACTTTTTCTAATAGATTTATGTGTATTATCATATATATTAAATTTTCAGTTCTGTAACTTTTTTCATTTTTATTGCTTCCCACACTGACAATGTTCACTTCATTAAAAGCATGTAATCCCTGAGCTGTGATCAAGACATAATTGCAAATTTTTGTATTATAATAACATGCATGTTCTTCATATTTTATTAGTGAACGCCCCTGTTACTCTTCTACGACTTAAAGCAACTTCCTGAAGTGCAAGTGGATTCCAAACTAAGGCATTAGGGGCACCAGTGGGATCAGTTTACACGCAATGAAGATGCTCATAGATGGCCGTACTCAGAGAAAACAATAAAATACTACTTTTTTTCCGCCTCTCAATTCCCTTGCGCCATTCTGCATAGCTCAACCACAAGACTGTCTTCACAGCCTTGACCTAGCGAAGCTGTCGCCCACCTGAAACCAAAGGAAACGACACACACAAAGTGCACAGCCAGAAGCCAAGGCAGGTCCGTAATTACACCTCTCAGAAAATGGTAAAAGTCCAAGAAGCTTATATTCCTTTTTTTTTTTTTTTTTTTTTTTTTACTTTTTGAGAAAATCCCCCGTTCAAATAGATTTTTCATAGCTCAAAATAGATATTTTTGTTCAAAGTTCAAGGTAATTAACACCACAAAGTAAATTTGAAAAGAGGGAAACAAATTGATGGATCTTCACCATCACTTTTGCATATTAATTTGCTGACAGTAAGGATATTTAAAGTACTGACCTTTCAGCTGGGAATAGGGAAGTATCTTAGTTCATTTTGTTTATGCTCAACATCTTTTCTAAGGTGGAAACACTTTCCTGATCTCAGAAACTGCCTTCACACGCTGAGTGCTTACTCCATGGAAAAGACACTGATCCACTCGGTTCCAATATCATTGCACTGAGCTTCATTTGCTTGCGACTTGGTCTTAGAAATTTTGTTACACATATCACTACTGTTTTTCTTTCAGCCTTTAGGTCATACATTTTTAGAACTCAAGAATTAAAAAGAAAATTTAAAATCTTTTTTTATTGTACACATAGAGAACAAAGGCCAAACTTTTTAGCAATTCATCTAAAGCCATACAGCGTGCCCCTAGTAAGGGAGTAGAAAGGATACTGAAGATGTTGCCTAACAGCTCTCCTCTTAACCATTAAACAATTTATCTGGAACATACATGAGCATTATAAAGTGTAAGGTAACACTGGTCAGCATGTCATACCTGTCCCTCTATGCCTACCACACAGCCATCACCCCTATGCAAAAAAAAAAAACAAACCCAAACAACCCCACATCAAAAAAAACCCCTAACAAAACCAGACCCAAAGCATCACAGGTAATCCAGGCTCATTTAAAATCATTATACTGTTTGCCTCACCTTACCACAACTGCTGCTCAGGCAGCCTCACAGCTGGCTAAAACATGACCACAATTCAGAAGATTAAAATATTTCCCATTATGAAGCTAATCCGCTCTATTAACATTACTCACAGTAAATTTTAGTGTCATTCCTTCTCCCAGACTTTTAATATTTTTTTTCTTGAGATGCTGTACAACAAAAGCTGTTGTTAGTAATTACCTCCTGCTTGTAATAAACTGTCAGAAAGAGCAGGAGAAACCTGGAACAGTCATTTCAAAGCCAATGGCAAGATGTCAGCTCTCGCAGGGAATCTGAGATCGGATCAGAGACGCGTCGTGGCTGACAGGAACAGCACAGACCCAAAGATGGGGTAACTGCTGGCTTTGGAGAACAAACGGGGCTCCCAATTATAGTGATGCTGAGCATGCCAGCCGGTTGCTTCTGTTTTATCTGGTGTGACACCACCTGATATCGCCTAGCATAGCCTGACAGGTTGATTTAATTAATTCATAAGTTAACGATATTACTGGTTTAAAAAAATGGGAAAAAGAGAAAAAGCAGAAACCTGCCCAGAATATGCGTGCTCCCACAACAAGGTGCAGGAGCTCTCACACCAAAATTAAACAACATTCACTTATGAGATTTATTATTATTATTATTATTTTAATCTTGGCACAAAGAGCAGGGCCTGTACTTGCAACGGGTCCACCACCAGTCCCAGATGCACTGGAAGGTGCTGGGAGCAGGTCTTTCAAAAATCTTTTGCTTTACATACAGAGACTTCAAAAGATCCGATGAGACCAGCTGCCTGGTGAGGTTTAACCCCATCAAATACTCACCAAAAAGGAAAACTTGCCTTTCACCTGCTGAACCAGGCAGTTCCCTCAGGGTGAAATGATGAACATCGGTAAAGTTACACATGTATAAATATATTTATGTAACAAAACCAAAGATTTTCCACACCCTTAGAAAAAGAGCCAATTGGTAAGCCCCGTCTTCCTCTACAGAAATGGAGTCGATCATCTTTCTCAACAAGACAGAGCTGGCATCAGAAGGTGAAGTTTGGTACAGCTGCCCAGCACAAACAAAATTGGAACTTGGGCACAGATACTGCATGAGATGGTTGATACAAGCTAGAAAATACCTGGCAGAGATCACTTGCCTGAACTTCAGGAAAGACACTTTTGGAGCCATTCTGCTTTGAACTGCAGAGCCAATATTGATAATTCAGCAAAACCCTCTGATTTCTAACCAAAAAGGTTCCAGCGGGACCTTCTCCAGCACACATTCCTCCTCAATAAACGTCAAAAGCCAGGTGAGCCAGACCCCCAGCTACATTTGTTTTGCAATACTGAGTAATAAAGCACCCATTTTTAAAGACAGTCCTCTCTCCTGCTTTACAAAATACAAAAAATTATTATGAATACAACAAGAGGGAAGACACTCCAAAAAAAAAGGTAGGGAGAAATTTAACTCATTCTTCCTATAGTTAGGAATAGAGACTAGAATGAGAAAAGACATGTGCCTTTCTAGTAGGCAATTACAAATGACCTTGTCTTTGACTGACATTTTGACCTGGAAGGATAGGAAGAAAATGGAACACGCACAGTGACGGTGCTACCCTTGCTATGGGTTAAGCACCTCCTGTACCACCCCGATGTCACATCAAAACACCTCACAAGGTCCTATGCAATATATAAATAAGTCATTCTGCTGATTTTCAAAACATCAGTAGAATAAATAGGCCCAGAAAGTCAAAAGCAATATTAACATCACCTGGCGGTGTTACAGAATTAGGGTTGCATGTGGTTTTTAAGACAGTGGACTGCTTAATCCCATGGCAAGAAAAGAATCGTTAAGAAAAACATTTTGATTTTCTGACAGAGATACCAAAAACATAGATAAAAACAGTACAGGCATATGAAATGGAAGTGTTAGGTCAAGCTTTCATTTTAGCTGAAGCCTTACTACTTCTGGTTTAGAGGGAAAAAATCTCTGACAGCATCCTGGATGATATTAAAGACATTCCTGTGGTCAGGACATAGAAAGCCACAGTGCAGGAGCTGGTTGCCTTTGGGTCTCTCTCTCCATCTTGGGTGTCAAGACCTCCCTCTAAGTCCAAACGAGAGAGACCCAGCCGTGTCAGGGCTCATTTCAGACCCCCAGGCAATGACGGTGGACACAGTTGTCCACCTGCCCCGACATTAACTGGTATGTCTTCCCAGCAGGCTCCACAAATAAACACATTCCTTCCCCAGAAGAAATAATGAGAAAAGAGGGATTTCTGTACTGAATAAATCATCAAAGTTTTATTCCATCTGGCTGGTACTCTACAAGGACATTGATTTCCAGTGGTAGGTGTCTCTGGTTTATCAGTGAAGATTGCAATTTCTGAGGGGGAAAAAAAAAAAAAAAGCCCTCATGCCCTCATTTTATTTTTCTTTTGTTTTTCTCTCTTTGCTCTTTTTTTCCACAGAATGTAGGCTGTTACATGGTGTGCTGTGTGCTTCTCTGTGCAGGTAGGAGAGCTGGGCACAGTGCTGAACCTATGACAAGTAGTGGTTGATCCAACCTACAAAAGGCACGTGATGACATACCCTGAGCCAGCATCGACCCCCAGTGCACAAACCACTCTTGCCAGTGATATTCTAGGAGTTTACAGCATTTTTTAAAGTCAGCAATACAACCTGTGTTCCTATGAGGCATAAATGCCGATGCTCTGCTAGAGCAACAGTGACAGTTCGCTCTGTTGTTTGCTCAGAAAACCCCTGAAATCACAGAGTCGATTGCACAAATCCAGAACCAGCAAACCAGACTGCTCTGTGGAGGAGATGAGAAAAGGGCTTTTGCAGGCAAATCTAGGGCAGTTTTCCCAGTTCCCTTCCAGGTGCAAGAGCTCCTCTGATCCACTTCCACCAGGTTACTTCTGTCACAACCTTTGAAACGTGGAGAAAAGCTGTGTTGCAGGTCTGAAACACCTGTGTTGCAGGTGTTTCAAAGGACAATTAAAGGGAAGACACATCAAGATAAAAAGACTGAACATGTATAAGAAGGTCTCCTGCTGCCAACCTGCAGCTCTTCGGAACGGCTACCCAGCAGAGACCCAGCACTTCATCCCAGCTCAGCCAGGGCAGGGTCAGAATGTGAAGGACAGCAAACAATGCATCAGAATGATTCAAAATAGAACTGAAAATTAAGAACACAGTAACTACCTTAGGTCGGCTTATGTTTACAGACACTAAGTGGAAGCTACCTAGTCAGAAAACAGCACATACATGTGGATTTGAAAGGACAGGAGAAACCCTTGCCTCTTACACTAAGTTAAGATGATCATGTCCGATAGATTACGGCTTTTTAAGAAAATATTTTTAACATAAAAAGAGGGTCAGAATCCAGACTGAATTTTTCTCTTCGAACTGAAGTTCCTGCAGAGCCTCCATCTGCAGGTGCGCAGTCTTCTCCCAGAGCCACTGCTGAACTGAAACACGTTCCTTCCCCAGCAGGCAGCTGCCCTAGCTATATGGAAGTACCTCCAGTGCTGATCTCATCTAAGTAGTTGTCTTCATTGACACTTGGTTTCCTTTTCATTCTGTACTCACATAATCATCATTTCCACATGTTTCATATCAGCATAACCATGAATCCTATCATATCTGTTCTTCATTGTTCTTACTGTATTCTCTAATGGAATTGGTAGGTAAAATTATTTCCATCCACTAAAGGAAAAGCTTCATATCTTTGGGTTGCCCTCCTCGAGCTCCTATGGTTTCCCAGGTACTGCCTGGGTTCAAAAGCTGGTAGCATGCCGGGATGGCAACAACTGCAGTGGTGACAAGTGCCACTTGTCACTCCAGGAGTGGTACCACAGCCTTTCCTGACCTGTTTTCTCAGCAACACTGCAGCTGACAAGTGAGATTTATTTGCTTATCTTCTTTGTAATACTACATTCAGAAACCCCTGCTAGCCGAGCACCGGCACAGCAGCCACAGGACACACTCCTATCCCCAAGCCCCACAGCTCAAGTCGCTGCCCAGCCAGGGTTTTCATGCAGCCTGGCATTTCATCTGACATTAGCCGAGTCTCTAACATCTTTAGGCCTGATGACAATCCTGGCCAAGTTTTTTTCTGTCCAAACTTGACTACCAGAGATGTTATCCAAACAGGCAGTTTGCCCAGCGTTGTTTCACTGGTAAGTGGCTGGTCGGCATCTTGCTGTTTGGGACTGTGCCTTCCTTTCTGTCACCTGGGTTAGGCGGGATGGTCAAGCTGCACTAAGCCCATACCAGCACTGAGACATGACCCTTTGGGAGTGCAGCCCCCCCAGCGAACAGAGGAGCAAGCCTTTAAAAACCTTTGCTGTGACCTACGATCTGTGAGTGAAGTGAGAGCAGACTCTCTGTGCCTCAAACACAAACGCCTTCAGCTGTCGGCCTTGTGCTGGTGACTTCACTCCGCTGCCTGCTCAGGATAAAAAAGCACAAAGCCAGGGGGCTGGCTATGGAAAGCATCACCCTTTGAGCTACACCTGCGCTGCCGCAAGGACCAGAGCAGAGGGAAGCGGCTGGCTGTGCACGGCAGGGCTGTGTGGAGCCACTGGTCTGCATGGCCACACAAGTTCACTGAAAGATTCACTGGGAGACTGAGTAACAGGACTGCGACTGCGATTCAGCCAATTAAAGACATTTCCAGAAGTACTTCTAAAATTCAAACCAGGTTACAAGGTGCACAGATGATCCAAACAATGAACTCCGGTGTGCTGGGCCAGCACCTTGTGCTGTGCTGCAGCCAGATCACTGCTCCCTCCGCTGCATCCCAGAAGAAGCCATGTTCCCAAATTTGCTGTGACAAATGCATCGTTTGATTGCCAACAGCTACAGAGCCTTCCCCTACCTAAACCACAGGCTAAGGAAAATACACCTCTTGGTGGCCTTCAGCTACTGGAT
Organism: Falco punctatus; assembly: GCF_963210335.1. Lineage (NCBI taxonomy): Eukaryota > Metazoa > Chordata > Aves > Falconiformes > Falconidae > Falco > Falco punctatus. The sequence goes on from NC_137587.1 coordinate 47,690,075, forward strand.
TATGATAAACAAATCTCCTGTCACGTCTTTGCCTCTGGATTAGCGTTTTGCTCCTGTTCAAGTGTCACTGCAGTGAAGGAGCCGAGATGGAATCCAGTCTCAAAAGAAGGTGTAGCTCAGCTCATAGCTGATAGGCAAAGCACCAGAATTCACGGCACTGGGAATGAGGATGGGATTTATTGCATACTTCAGCAGAAAGACCATTATATCTAAGGAATGAAACGTTATTAATAAATAAAGGTCTCTGTGACTAACTCAACTCTCCATTGAACACGTACCAGCCAAACTGCTGCAAGTAACTACACAAATCCCACCCCGCCGTCTCTCAGCAGAGCCCATCAGCACTGGACAGCCAGATGCAACTGCTTTGTCCTTGGACATGAGCGTGCCAATTCCAGGCCATTCCACACTGATCTGGGTTAGCCCACCATCCAGGGACCATAAGGCATAAGGCACAAAGAAACACCTGAACGTCTTTTATACACTGGTAGATGACATTTCTATACTGGCTTTAATACAGGCTTATATTGCTCATCTACAACGTGCAAGCAAAGGACTATGCACAGCCAGACTTTTTTGGTAATGCCCTTCTCTCTGGAACAGCTACAGGACCAGCTACAAAAATATTCAGAGAAAAGCATCCAACAACACGCATGTGCTCACTATCCTCCTGCGGGTGTTTTGCCAAGAGGGTGTTTGAATTCCGCTTTCACTTGTTGGTATTAAAGAGTCAATTTCCGAGCCATGCAGGACAGACTGGGGAAAGTGTCTCGTGCCTTGTGCACTATGGCAATAAAACAGAAGCACAAACCACCCCTAAGCATGAGGGTGAGCACAGGGAGCTCCCATGGGATGTGCTTGTCAATCAGATTGCCCTGGGCATCAGTAAGAAGAGGCCCCACAGTTTTGTGGGAAACTGATGCTGGAGCAGTTTTTAAGAGCAATGTTGAAGGTCACGGTGTCACTACTGCAAATACAAGAAGGTACGGACCTCTGCTTCAGTGGTTGCTACAGGTACTGCTGAGGCACCCTAGGGTGAGACAACACAGCTACATAATCTGACATTTCGGATCCAAGCATGACTTTCAGAAACAGAAGGACATTTTAAATTGTTCCTTCCCTTGCCCTGCTCCTTTCCAAGTGCAACCCATGCTGAGCACACGCTGCAAAGTGGCTGCTTTCCACTGTTACTGAGGGAACTCCCAGTTTCTCATGGCCAATTCAATAAAGCAGCCTCAAGCTCAAGATGAAATATGAAAACTATCAGGCCATTCTGTCCCCTACAATAAAAGAAATAGCTAAGAAAAAAAGAACCAAAATAGACTGAAATAAAGCATTCTGGTTCCTCGATAATATAACAACCGAGTGCGCTGGTGCTGGCCGGGCTGGCGTGACTGCTGGTGCCGGCGCCCACGTGGGGCTGGTGGGGTCTGTGCTGGGAACAGCGCTGAGCACACAGGGCTGTTCCAGTCGCTGCTGAGCGGGGCTTGCACAGAGCCAAGGGCTTTGCTGCGCCTCACCCCACCCCACCCCACCAGCGAGCGGGCTGGGGGGCACCAGGAGCTGGCAGGGGACACGGCCGGGACAGCTGAGCCCAGCTGGCCCCAGGGACGGCCCCGACCATCCGGCGTCACGCTCAGCATGTAAAGCTGGGGAAGCAGAAGGAAGGGGGGGCGCTGGCAGGGATGGCGTTTGTCTGCCCAAGCCCCCGTCACCGTGATGGAGCCCGGCTGCCCTGGGGATGGCTGAGCACCTGCCTGCCCTGGGCAGTGGTGGGTGAACTCCTGGGTTTGCTTTGCTGCTGTGCGCGGCTTCTGCTTTGCCTCTTAACGTGTCTTTGTCTCAGCCCGGGAGTTTTCTCACTTTGACCCTCTGGTTCTCTCCCCGTCCCGCTGTGGGGGGAGTGAGCGAGGGGCTGCGTGGGGCTGAGCTGCCGGCTGAGGTTAGACCACGACACTGAGCCAAAAAGAAGGCTTTGAGTAGGAGTTCTTGCAGGAACTTTTTTTGGAGAAAAACAAATGAACATAACATAATTTATAAAGACTACATTTTTGTTAGCAAGAGACGGAGATGTGCCCAGAGACGTACGGTTTAGTGCTACTTCTAAGTCCGTGCCAGAAAGTGCAGCTCCAGGACATCAGCTGGGCCAGCCAGCAACGGGGCTCCAAATGCCAGTGCATGTGGAGATGTAGAGATGGGGCCGGCAGGCTGGACTCTGAGCCCCCCGGCTGCTCCCTGGGATGATCTTTCTGAGCCATTCTGCCTCTGAGCACCAGCTGGGAAGACAGAAGAAATGGAGAACTGGGCCTGGGGGTAAGAAAGCCTCCTTGGCAGGAGCAGAGTGCTGAGCAGGGCTGTGCACCCTCGCATGCTGAAGAACCAAATACCTCCTCACCTGAGGCTGCTCCCATAACATATCTGATTGCAGAGAAAATGCAACCAACTTGCAGCGGAGGTACTGAATTGCACTGTGCTGGGCCAATAGTTACATGACAGCCATCCTTTAATAATCTCACTCGTTCAGGTCAGTGGCTACAGCAGCTGGGAACCTCCAGAGCTGCACAAAGCACCAAAGCCACCATTTGTAAACACAAGGAAGTGAAAGGTTGGCACTAAATGGCTAAAACCTATGAATACCTCAGCAGGTGAGAAAGTACTCCAGAGGAAGGAAGGTGCAAGTGGAAAAGGTTATAAAAATACAGCAGGAACAAACCCTGCCACTGCCGTGTCAGTGCAGCAGGACCCACAGAGCAAGCCTACACACTCAGGCATGCTAATCTGAGACCGATTCAGGGATTAATTTCCTAGTAGACCTGTGAGTCTTGTTTGCGGTTGTCTTTTTAACCCACTGCCATGTAAATACACAAAGCAAAAAATAAATTTTGGAAATGTAGAGATGCCTTAGGCCACTGAGTAGGTGGCATTAACCACGCTGGTGTTGGCATGCTCTTTGGCCAGCAAAGTGGCTTTGCAATAACTCCTGACACCAGCAGCCAACCGAGCTACAAAGCCAACCTGCCTGCAGAACGGGAGAGAGGGAAAGCGCACCAGTGAGCGGGCTCTCTGGAAACGTGGGTTTCCACACAGGAGTGCTTCCAACCTGACAACAGAAGCCTCAGAAACACTGGGTGGCTTTTACAGCTTCTGGGTTCACCCAGGCAGAGAGGGTGAGCACCAAAGCTGTGTTTCATGAGCTTAAGTGCTGCACTCTGTGGGAAGACATCAGTTACAACAGGTGAGCTTTAGATGTCTATAAAGGGCAGGTGGAAATTCAGGCAAGTTTGTAAAATATTTCAGGCTGAAGAGTCAACCTTGTCATTTTCATGGTGTAGGAGTCCTTGATCAGACACCAAGTAACAACTCAAGCAAACTTAAAATAAGACGCAACATTAATCTCACAAGTACTGTGTCAAGAAGAAGAGCACAAGAAAGAAGTCATCCTGCTCACCATGATCTGTAGGAAAGGTGGACAGTGCCTGAACATTGGACAAAGAAAAAGAAAATCCTTCAGAAGAGCACACAGAGATTGAAAGTCCCCAAAAGTACCTGAAGCGTCAAACAATGAATATCAAACAGCAGCTGTTTGTCTTTGGGACAAGGAAACTTGCAGTGGATTACACAGCCCTGTGAGTCTGCAAACCCCCAAGGACTGTTTGCAATGTGGCCAGAGCTGGACAGATGCAGATGTGAACACTGAATCCATTTCAGATATACCAATGCTGAACATCACACCACTGGGCAAGCTGTTAAATTTAATTTGAACATAGAAACCCCCTTCTTAATAGACTAATAAGAAATGTGTGTAAGGAAGAAGCCTAGAAAAGATAAAGCCTCTTGTAATCATAATAAACATGTCCTATGCTCCATTTTACCCAGGAGGAGCACTCATTAAAAAGTAAATTCACTTCCCTGGAAATCAGAGAGCAAGTTAACACACTTACTGGTCATGCATCTGTGTGCCTTTGCTGACCTGCATACACAAAAGGGTAACATTTTCGAGGCCAGTTTCCCATCACTTGCAGAGTCCTCTGGGTTTGTGTCCTGTACTGAAGGCGTTTTGCTGGAAGATACCAGGCACTGATGACACACATAGCGGTCTGGTAAACACCACGCTGTCTCGAGTCAAAAAGAAGCCTGAGAAGGGCAGAGCTGGAGGCTCCAGCTCACCCTGCTGGAGGCAGAGCTGCCGGACGAAATCCACCCAAGGCATGAACTCCATGTAAAACCCGTCACGTCTCAACCACGGCACCATGCGCCAGCAGGACACCAGTACTGTCACAAGCAGCTGGTGGTTCTGCACTCCCAGTCCTCCTACAGCCATGACAAATTATCGCTGCAGTCTCAGACACAGAATTCACAAACTACATAAAATCAGGTAGGTTTGGGGGACTTAGAAACAGTTTAACACTAAAAAAAACCAAACCAACACCCAACAAACCAAAACCCTAACCAAAAAGATCTGCCTGTCCCCAGACAAAGTGTGGGCTGTGGCTGGCAGAAGTAGCACTCAGTGATGAAATCTGGCAGATAGCAATTAAGGTGATGAGCACAGAGCAGTCAGCGCAGTCTGCTCCAAGCCCCTGCTATTAAAGTAAGATTGAGCTCTTTTCTTTGTTTAACAGCACCAGGATACCAGTCTCTGTTGGGGTTACAGGATTGTAACAAGAACATCACAAAAATATTTAAAAGGACAAAAAAAGATTAATTAAGGAATGAAAAAGCCTAAGCAAGGGATCAAAGCCATTTTATATTGGCCTCAGAAGAACTGGAAGCTGTTAAGGCTAGCCTTACAGAGCAGAAGCACGGGACATATACAGCAAACGAGGCCACACCAGTGGCATGGAAAGAAGGCAGCATGGATTTGTTTCTGCTGGCTGGAAAAATCAAAGCATTGGGACTTAACCTTCAGCCCCACGCTGCTGGGGAACTTTAACAGCTGAGGGACTTCCAGATGGGGACATCACTCAATGTATTTTCCCTGGGAATCTGTTCTAGTATTGATTTAAGGTCTGTAATTTTATTACGTGTTACTATTTAAAAGTTTTTAATCCACCTTTAAATTCTCTCTTTGCAGACATGAGCTGAGCACTGATACAGCAATGCCTGTCACTCACATTCAGATAAAGTAGTTGGTGTGGCAGATCCTCAACCACACTAACAGACTAATAAGACACTAAACCTTACGTTTCCTTCCTATTAAATCTGCATTTATTGGGTACACGGCGGCAAGAGAGGTGTGGAACATTATTTTCCTCACCAGCTTTTAGTCCACTCACACATTTCTGAAGTGCTGCTCTGAGATGTAGCTGTACACGTTCACTCTGGGTTTAATGAGTGGGATGAAAATGGTCAAGCCCTCAGCAAGCGATCCAGGGTCCATGTATACCTGGTCTGCAAGAGACTGAGCAAAGGTGCAGTCTTAGATAAAGATCTCCAGACACTAAGCTCTGGATGGGCCCCTTCCCACAGAGCATTCCTGTGTCTTCAAGAGCATCACCAGCTCATGCATTTGTGAAGATAACCATGAAGCATGATGTTCAGACTATCCAGTTTTCTGAAATGCACCAGTGACGTTTTCCAAAGCCCGTGGGAGGCCTGAGCCAGTGAATCGGAGATGTGGACCAATTCAGACACGATCAGGCAATAACCATAAAATCTTGAAGGAGACTTGTACAACACCAACATTGGGGCAAGGGCTTCTCTTGGCTCGCCAGAAAGAGATGGGAAAAGCCACAGTGGAAGAAGATGGAGTGAGAAGCTCCTAGTCAGGGAAGATGTTGAAAGTAGAGAGAATATGAGATACAAAGTCACAGACAATAAAAAAGCAAACATTCACAAAGGAGGTTAAAGAAACTCTAAAATATTGGCAGAAATGCTCTGACAGTGTGCTGCTAACACACACACACACACAGACCTATGAGTAGGATGCGTGCAGGTGTCAATGAGAAGTGAGGTCACCTTCCTCTCCATAGTCAGTGGGGAGGCTCCTGCTCCCTGTCAGGTCGACAGCCTGTCCCCATGACCGGGAGCACTAAGAAACTGGAGGTGAAGCCCCGGTGTCCCCCTCACCAGCTCCGAGCAGCCCAGCTTGGCTTGCTGCCGGCCCCCCAACAGCAGAGCTCCGAGCTGTGAGGACAGGCTCGGCCCCACCAGTGCCGTCAGGGGCACTGCAGGGGAGCCCACCCAGCCCACCCCAAAGCAGCTCCAGTCACCAGCTGCTCCTCACCTGCCCCTCCTGGTTCACTGCCTGCCGGGTTTGCAGGGTGCTTCAGAAAGTGTCTCGAGAGGGAATTTTGGTAAGCTGCAGCACAGCTAATGCTCTGCCAACACTGAACGTCTCCCAGGGTTTTCCTCCACCACCACGGCCCCATGACAGACGCCTCTGAGAAGGACCTCATATGCACACAGCAATATTAAAACACAGACAGCAAACAAGAATAGTGCTACAACCTCATACCTTAAAGCAAAGCCCAGCACAAGTGGTATGTAGGTAAGACTCATGTCATGAATCCTGTCTCTCAACAAGAGCGTTTTTTGTACTTTTGTGTTTAGTTCATTGCTTTTTTGATGGCAAGCCAGCACGACAGGCAGATAAGTGCCATTTCAGTTACGATAAAATATTGGAAGTTACTAAGCACTGTGAGCACAGGTTAAATTAAATTTACAAATGAGATCCATAGGGGAAGGGCACAACAAACAGCAGCTCGACTCTAAAACCTGCATTGGAGCTGCAGCAAAGAAGAGGTGTGCAGACCCTGCGGCACATCTGGCTCCTCCAGCACCCACCACATTAGCCCCTTCAAGGAATGTGGCAGACCACCTAAAAATGAACACTTGACTGAGGAAGGGCATCGTGCAGGTGACAACTTTCAGCCCTCACACCTTGGTGGGGATAAGGGGGCTGGCGGGGCAGGGGAATTACACCAGTCTGGTACCACTTTAAAATATACTGAGCCTTACTCTTTGCAGACTCCGGTAGTTATTTTGTTTGGAGTCGTCAGAAAATGTGTGTTAGAAACATTTCACCTGCAGTAGTCTGCTGGAAGACTGATGGTTATAACTACGGCCAGCACAGGAATGTGCTCTAAATAACAATGTAAAGGTAGGTAGTCCTCTGGCTGCAAGCAGTGTATCTGTTGCTTCAACAGCTGAAATATTGGAGACTAACAGAGGTATTTCACGTACAAAGTGATGCTGGGACCAGGCACTGCATAGTAGAGGCTGGAGATATTTACTGTGCAAAAGACAACTTCGTGGCACCTGCCAAGCAGTGCCATGGCAAGCAGAGCTATGGAGAATTTCATGCCACCACAGCCTCCTCCATCACCTACAAGAAACACCCCTGCCTGCTGCTCTGAACAAATAAATCTGCTCCCACCTAATGGCATTGTCCATCACAGAACTGATGTGGCTGTTGCAGTCTCCAGACAGATGTTGCATTTCAGGCTAGCATGAAAGTCCTTCAGAGATTTCATAGAATCACAGAATGGTTTGGGTTGGAAGGGACGTTAAAGACCACCTAGTTCCAGCCCCCCTGCCATGCCCTGGGGATGGGGCACCCACAGCTGCTCTGGGCAGCCTGGGCTAGTACCTCACCACCCTCAGAGGAAAGAATTTCTTCCCAGTATCTCATCTAAATCTCCCCTCTTTCAGCTTAAAGCCATTCCCCCTTGTCCTGTCGCTCCATGCCCCTGTAAGAAGCCCCCCCCAGCTTCCCTGTCAGCCCCTTTGGGCACTGGCAGGTGCTGTCAGGTCCCCCCGCAGCCTTCTCTTCTCCAGGCTGAACAGCCCCAGCTCTCCCAGCCTGTCTCCACAGCAGAGGGGCTCCAGCCCCCTGAGCATCCTCCTGGCCTCCTCTGGGCTCACCCCAGCAGGTCCATGTCCTCCTTACGCTGGGGGCCTCAGAGCTGGATGCAGCGCTTCAGGGGGGCCTCACCAGAGCAGAGTAGAAGGAGACAATCCCTTCCTGTGACCTGCTGGCCACGCAGCTGGCGCTGCAGCCCAGGATTTGGTTGGCTTTCTGGGTGGCCAACACACATTGCCAGGCCATACTGAGTTTTGCATCCACCAACACCCCCAAGTCCTTCTCGGCAGGGCTGCTCTTAATCCATCCTCCCTGCCCAGCCTGTATTTGTGCTTTGGATTGCTCCGATCCATGTGCAGAATCTTGCACTTGGCCTTGTTGAACTTCATGAAGTTTAGCAAGAGCAGCCTGCTAGAGCGCGCTGCCTCCTGCATGATGAGCTGGGCAAGTGTGAGCCCCAGGTCCTCCCCAAAATTAGATTATACCCTCAAACCACCTGGAAAGGAAGGGCACTACTAAGGCTTCACTTTCCAATGCACAAGGGGTTTATGTATTAACTTCCTACCAAATTATAAGCTCTTCTAAAATAGATTAAACAGCAATTTTATAACGCTATTGTTGAGTATGATTTATTTTGTTGCATTTTACCTGGCTATAACTCCTTTCATTGCTTAACTGGCTACTCTTCAATACATTCCCCGTCTTTCTGTTTTGGCTCTGAACTTTGGCCAGTTATATTTGGGCCCCTTTTCAGTGTTATTTTACTAACAAGCTTTGTGCTGAATTCCCAGGATGTTTTTGGGTCAGGCTCACAGCCTCCCAAGGGCAGGGCATCACATCCCACCATCCCCACTGGGGTTATCCCCAGGGGGCTTGCGGGATTGTTTCAGCACATAGTGCAGGAGGTCACCACATGCATAGGTGACCAAGGTTTTCTGATAGATCATCTTTGCCCAGAAAGACTAATTAAGAGTTAATGACATTTCTGTAATTAACTGCTTACCATGTGAATATAATTTTGGGGTTAAATAGTCCTATTATGTTAGATCAACATTTATCAAAGAGCTTCAAAAGTGCTTTGTAGGTTCATGCGTCCCACAATCACATGAGGAATTAGAATAAAATTATAGCACAAATATAACTCATACGTATTCCCTCTGGGTCCATTTTTAATCTCTTGTGCTAAGTTTAGTGATTTAATGTTGGCACCGTGATTTTAGAGAGCCTTGTGACAGCAGCAGCACCTACAGCTGAATTTATGGTACCTTACCGTTGAGGCTGCCTTCAGTCATTTGTGAGCTTCTCTAAACAGTGTCTGCACAGGATGAGCTCCTCTCAGGTTTTGTGTTTATAGTCATTTCACCCATAACAGGATCACTATTAGCTGTTTCTCATGAAAGACTTATTTTATATTTAAAAATTTAAAAATATTTATATTCATCCTACTCAGGCAGCTCCAGGAAGATCTCAGATTTGCTGAACTGTAGGTTTTGGAGAGGAGTGTGATACCATTTCACTTCAGTTCATCTGCCACTCCCTCATAGAGATGTCCTGCTCTCCTGGGTCTTCACCCCGGGCATTCTCCCCCTGCTCCCATCACCCAGTGCCACATGCCACTGGACCAGCTGCTGGCTGAGCCGTGGCAAGGGACTCGCAAGGGCCCTACGGATTTAGATGACAAGCAGAAGCCGGTGGGAAGATGCTGCACAGCAGCACTGAAGGCAGGCGAAGCAAAACAGCTCAGAGCTACTTGCTCAGTCAGCGCCGGCCAGCCTGGGCACTATGGGACGGGGGGAGACCCAGCACACCCATACAAAAAGCCTGTGTATCTTTATGATAATAAGAGGTCACAAGAATTAAAAAATCTCCCAGAAAAATCTACAGATTAAATCAGGGATTTACACGACCTGTTTTAATTCTGGCTGTTTATTTCCCTTTACTCTTGCTAGAATTAATTTGATTTCATTCTGGCTCCTCTGAGCTTGAATTTTACAGTAACGTTAATGCACTTCTTATGTAGTTCTGTGCAGGTCCAATATAACACCATATAATTCTAATTAATAACACTCATAGAAGTATACAAATTCTTCCGTATCCACTATAAGCAGCGCAAAATCTAATGCACTTGTGAAAAACACACGATAGGTAATTGGTTAATTAAACCAGTGTGTATTTCCCAGTGCAAGGCAGGATGTTGGCTCGGGGAACCAGGATGCTGAGCTCAAGAAATAAATGGAGTTAGGAGGGAGCATTCTATAACATCTGACTGACAGACCAAGGTACGCGTTATTTATTAACAGAACCTATACCGAAATGGAGGCCAGCATGCTGATGGGGAGCTTCATTAAAAAATAGTATCAGTCCTACATTATCTAAATTACACTTAGATCCATGCTTAATTGCAGTGGATTAGCCTAAACAGGAGTCGCCTCTCAGAAAATAATGAGCTTCATACCTGACACCGGAAGAGACGGGGATGAATTCAAGAGTGCTTTGACTCTTAATCAGGCAATTATATTTGCTTCTTCCTTCTGAATTAATTAAAGAAGAAAATAGCTACAGCATTAAGACACTTTTACAATAAAAACAGATTCATGACCATTTGTAAAAGGCAGAGTGACCCATAGAAACAGGAGATTTCCCAAGACTGACCAAGACCAGTCCCCTGCCAATTCCAATCCTCCCAAAGTGATGGAAAGGGGGCTCCCTTTCAGTGGCGCTGGTCAAGTACAGACATCTGAGGCTCATCTTGCCTGTTTGTACAGGGCTAGTAGGAGAGCCTTGCAAAATTAAGAGGTTTTGTATTTATAATAAGAAAAAACAAAAATCTTTCCACCTTCATTGAGCTCATCTTGACTATTCAGAGCCTTCATACAACCACCTCCAAGACCTTCAAGCTGTCAGCAAGCCAGGTCTGAGCCCACCACCACCCAACATATCCCAGAGCCCAAAGAGCAGTTTGGGGTCCTGTGCTAATAACGCCCTGTCCTCCCTCCCTACACAGGCTTTCACCTTTTAATAGAAGTATCAATAAACAGATGAGAAAGTAGCAGCTGGTTTCTAACCTCCTTTTAGACACCTTCACAGATGCACCTAAGTGAAATCTCAGCTTCAGCGAAGGCACTGGATCCATCCTTACTGAAAGAGCTACCTTAGATTTGCTATAGCTGAGAGAGGCTTTACACCACTTCGCAAGCACTGCCTCACACACCTGAGCCTGTTCTGCTGCTGGCCCTGACCACCGCCCCTGCCTGGCCAGTGCACCCAGCCCCTGCGTTGAGCCCTTCCACCAGACCATGGCAACCACCTCCTGCCAGATACTTTCCCATTCAAAAGTTCATGAAACCAGTCTGGGATGGGAAGCAAAGCCAAGCACAGCTCTTCTGTATCACTTCATGGATCAAAAGTGTTGGAGCATCCAGCTCACTGCAGAACATCCACAAATCCCAAACCAAGCCAAGGGGTCATTTAAACTCTACTTTTATTTCGGTAAGAAAGCATGAAGATTTTTTGCTCGCTGACTGAGTGGCAAGCCCATCAAGCAGGCAATATACACCCATACACCTGCTGATTCATCCTGTATGTGCACTCTATGGCTTCTTAAATCTACAGAGACACAGCAAGCAGAAAAGTATTTTTTTCCCCAGTTCACAGCCCTCAGCTAGTGCGACACCAGAGCCCCACTGATGGCCATCATCTCTGTGGGAGGAAGCTCAGTACAGGCTCATGCTCCTCTTTGCTGAAATTATACCAATTGCTTTGATTAAAGAACATTGTGAGAGCTTTATTATTTACTTATTGATCACAGCAGCTCCATGCTGCACGGAGCTGTAAAGGGCTCCTTAGAGCAGAGATCACATTCTGCGGGCTCTCCTTGATGGGACCGACCCCCTCGATGCTCCCCACTGGCAGCCACGTGCACACCATGCGGTGGGGCGCTGCTCACGTGCACGTGTGAGGGGAAATAAGGTGAGAATGGACAAACTCTGAAGTTGAAAGCAAGCAAATGTGATTCCCTCCTCTGCCTGCAGACCCTTACCTAGCCCAGCCGTACCCATTGCACGCTGCACAGACCTGCTGATCAAAGCCTCTGCGGGAGGAGAGAGGAAAACCAGTGTTTCTGCTTTAGCTTATCAGCCCCATTACTGAAGGAGTTTCCCCTAAATATCAGTTAAAAGGAGATATTTTTTTGCATTAATAGCAGAAACAGTTCATGAGGTTGTGATGATAGATTTTTTTCCCACTTAGGGTCCCATAGAAAAACAACTTTTTCTGACTAGGTCTAAAATCCCCATCTTAGCATCATCTCCTACGTGCACAGCTGTTCCCTGATGCAGGATGCGACCCTCCTCAGTGCCCTGAGCTGGAGCCTCATCACTACACACCCCAGGGCATGGGCAATGTAGGTGGCTGCTTCTGCTCCTTGGCCATTAATAGCGTTCAATCCTATCAGGAGACTGAGGTAGTTCACTACATACAGAAAATAACCCTAAGCCTTCATTCACACCCCACAAAATGACAGAAAACAGGAAAAAAGGAGCCGTGGGGGTTCCCAGAGCCCGGGGTCCCCAGGAGGCAGCGGCACCCAGTGAGCATGGCTGGTGGCACTTCCCAAGTCACACCTCACAAACTGGTACCGCTAATGCCCAGCCTTGACAGCAGTGAGACATGCTGTAAATGACAAAATGCAATGAGAAAGGCAATGAATCACAAAGTAATAAAAAAAGTACAGTAAATCTACCCCAGCCTATACCAGAGGTGGGCTCTTTGGCGCAGTAAACATGCCAACATCAGAAATTTTTCGGTGGTGGTGTGAGGATTTTTTTTTAGGTAGGGTCTTGTGTAACAGCCCTGCCTGAGAAGCGATGGGTCACAGGTAAGCACTACAGCAGTTCACCGAGTTTGAGTGACATTAAGCTTCTTCTAAGAACAATATATCTTGCAACAGCCAGTTAAAACAGGAGAATGGTTTACACATACACACAAAATTATTAAAAACTCTGCCCAGCTGTGCCCTGAAGAGTCAACACCACTCCTGGAAGACACCGACCCGGCCTCTCCAGCTGAGTATTTAGATGGATGCAGCTACCCCCCAGCTTTATGTGCAGCGTAGTGGTGCTGAGAGCTGGAGGTCCTTGCCAGGCTCAGCAGGTGACGGTGACATGGAACCTGTCCCAGCACTTCTTTCCCGATGCTCCCTGCGGTCAGGGAAAGCTGCAGAACACAGCACAGAAACACTGGGACGTGTCATGTCCATTAAAAGCTGCCCCCAAGATCCAGCGCCCCTCCGGTTCTGAACAGACCCAAACCCCAGTTTTGAGAGGTAAAAACACAGCTGGAATACACTCTGTCTGAAACCCAGCCTTTCAATGAGAGTAGGTCTGGACCACAGCATCAGCATTTTTAGTTACAATGTTTATTTATTATTTTTTTTATTAAGGTCAGTTAGCTAGTACTATAATTTTATCTGAACTTGCAGCATTTGTTTTTGCTCTCACTATTCAGCATTTCTGCTGTCAGGCCGTCAGGCACTCGCATACCGTGGAGAGGAGCAAGCACACCCAAGGGTGCTGTCCGAGGGCAAGCTGCAAAGCCAAAAATCAAGCCGGTGTGTCAGCCACCGATGGCCCTGTCAGGTACAGAGGAGCGGTGGGGAGAACAAACAGCCACCTCTCACCAGCCACAATGGGCATCGCACACGCTCCCAGTCTCATCAGGAACCACACTGACAACATCCCAAATCATTGCTGACAGTATGACACGGATGGGGACATCACAGCTCTGACCACGCTCACCATAGCGGGAATGGGGACATCACAGCTTGACCACACTCACCATAGCAGGACAGGGACATCACAGCTCTGACCATGCTCAACATAGCAGGATGGGGACACCACAGCTCAGCAGCCCTCAGAAATCAAACAGTTCCTTTGCACAGCTTAGGAATAATGTTTTCTTGCAACAGAAAATATTTTCCTATTGGTTTGCTCATGTTTGTCATTTGGGAACTTTTTTAACTGTAATTTTAATAGCACCATCCCTCCCTGTGCTATTGCACATCAGTGCAGCACAGGCACTGCACAGCAGTGGCAAGGGACAGGAGGAACCTGTCTTTTCCAGTTGTGAAAAGCACTGAGCCCACAGTCCTGTTGACAGGCACAAGTGACCCTCATCAGACCTCCGGGCCTGACGAACCCTGTGGAGATTCACCCCCAAAATGCAGAGGCAGGACTGCTGCAGCAGCTACTGCCCTGCTGGTTGTGACCGTTTGGGTGGTGGCAGCGGGTGACAGGCAGCCCAGGCCAGCTGGTACAGCAGTACTGGTAGTTACTGGTTTTCCTCCCAGCCGCCCCCCGGGAAGAGAAGTGGCTCGGTTCTGCGTGTGGCACTGCACAGCTGCAGCAGCGGTGGCCTGGCCATACCCAGGGTGACAGGGAGGATGGCACCAGCTGCCTCTTCCTTGGAGCAGGGAATTTTACAAGGATATTAACCTTCCTTCAGGCATGCGAGTCTGGCTGAGAAGGAGCTGGCAAAGGCTGTGCCGCTAAATGTTGCCAGTGAGGGAACATCATGGTGTCACAGCCTCTTTGCAGGGAAGAATATGGCCTCTAATTTTGGATGGGTGATTTGGATGGGATGAGAAAAATTTGGATTTTTCTCACTTCTTTCCCGGTATGCTTTGTATGTTCTTGTGCTCTGAGAGCCCAGACGCTTGCAACACTATCTATCAGGTGTTAGATTTGCTCTTTTGGTTATTTACTGTTCTTTCTTGGACAGGGGCCACGTGGCAATGGCTGGCAACTGCTCCTCGTGTCTCTGCAAACCGCAGAGTCGCTGGTGCCACCCAGAAATACGGATAGGAACATTCCCCTCTGACTGACAGGGCTTTGTCAGAAGGGTTTAGGTGGATAATAGCAGTTTTGAGTTACATGAATTAAGGGAAATGAGATTGGTTTCCACTTTTAGGTGGGTTGAAATACATCGGCAAAAATATTTTGGCAGCTCCTAGTGAACGGAAACCAGTAAAACACACCCAGAGCCATGTGCCACTGTTCTGGTCCCTTGAGAAGTCTTCTTCTAATATTCCCTCCACAGACTGGACTCACAGGTGGAATGGCCTCCCAGCATTTCAGTGTTTAATTTTGGGAACACGGGGCCCAAGGATTTGCAGAATAAGCCTGGGTGATGCTCCTCTAACAGACCTGCAGTAAGCAGACTCCAAAGGAAGCCAGGGCAGCCGCTGCCGCGGTGCATTGGAAGTAACATTTGCTGGAGTGCTCCGGAGTCAGGCACATGTCCTGAAAGGCTGCCATAAATTATAAATCTGCATATGTGCAGCGGAAAAGATGACCCATTAGAAAACCTTTCAAATACAGAGAGCCTCCCAGGAGACAGGGTTGTACATTATTCACAGAAATAACCCTGACGGCACAAAGATTTGTAGAGCATTTCAATTGCCCTGAGATAATTAAGAATTTGTTCAGTGAACAAAACTGGAAACCTAAAAATCACAGCAGCTGAACAAATTATTCCAAAATCTGCCTCATTTATTTCATGGTGATGTAGATATGCAGAAAAATAACATAAGATGCAACTTCAGTAGCTTAAGTTAAGCTGGGAAACACAAAACACGGGAGCCATACCACGGACGTCCCAGTCACCTTGCATAGGAGATCTCAGCACCTCTACCCATAACTTCTGCTGTAAGCCAACTCCGAAGGAAGCTTTGCCCAGTTTTTGGCCCAGCTCTTGAAAAACTACCGATACCGGATTCAGAGCACTGATCTGGTAGCGTTTGTATATTCAGCGTATATTCAGGTCTGCAGTTCTCATTTCCAGTC
The DNA here is from genome assembly GCF_963210335.1 of Falco punctatus. Taxonomy (NCBI): domain Eukaryota; kingdom Metazoa; phylum Chordata; class Aves; order Falconiformes; family Falconidae; genus Falco; species Falco punctatus. The sequence continues at coordinate 47,705,720 of NC_137587.1, forward strand.
TCTCTGTTGATGGATAACTAGTATCACCAAAGTCCTTCTGGTTAAAACGTAGCTTTGGATAATAAACTTGCTCCCTTTTAAAGCAGACCTGGCATCCAAACCAAACAATCCTTTGCCAGAGGGTATTTTATCTAAGGCTGAACATCATGTTTCTAGGTAGCTAACATAAGGCTACAGATCTAACACTGTATGCCCAAAAAGCTAACACCAGGAACTGTTCAGTGATACATCCAGGCTGAACATCATGTTTCTAGGTAGCTAACATAAGGCTACAGATCTAACACTGTATGCCCAAAAAGCTAACACCAGGAACTGTTCAGTGATACATCCAGTGCCCTGGAGTTTCATTTCACAACAGTCCTTCTTTTAACCACGACAGGAGTGACACCTGGCTTTTAACTTCATGCAACATGTATGGACTTCATAACGATCCCAAAGATCACTGCTTATATTTCTGAGAAAGCAGAGTGTGTACAATTTTTGCTAGAGGTGGCTGTTTTATTTTGAAAAGGAAGCTGATGTTTCAGCTTCATGAAATTGAGTGCTGCCTGATGCATCTGGCATACTGACAGAAGATCAAAAGCAAACTGACTATTCCAGCCACCTCCGGTCTGGACAGGAGAACAGAAGATGTGGGAATGAAATGCTACAGCAGCTCAAAATAAAACCAAGCCAAATGCGGGGTACTCCGATCCGGAGCACCCCAGAGAGGAGCACTAGCTCTGCCATCTGCATGCTTCATATTTTTCATTTGTTTTTTCAAAGGACCATTTTCAAACGTCCTATAAAAGATGACACTGTCAAATTGCTGCTTTGGCGTTAAATCAATCGTAGGACCATTTCTAGGCTCCAACGTACCAGCTCACTTTCTGGAAGTGTTGCACACTCCGTGGTGGCCATGCAAACCTTGGGAACTGCAATTCTGCCCAAGGCATGCCACGGGCTGCTGCCCTCGCTACTATGAGCCTGACAGCTGGCTCAGCAACCCTTAGCACTGCTGCTGAGCTGACCTTTTTGGCTGCTGACATTTGGGGAATTTGTAGAGCAGCAAGCTCCAGTAAATCTTGTCAGAATTAATATAAAAGTAGACACACTCATTAACATCCTCCCTCAAATAAGGGCTGGGTGGCTACGGCATCATTACACCATTTGTCATCATTGTCTGCAATGGAAAGCTGGAAGGTGAGCGATGCACCGGGATGTTGAGCTTGCCAGCACAGGGAGACAGCGTGCACCACCTCCTGTTACCATGGCAAGGGCATGCCTGGCCAGCCTGGAGGTCCCACAGCCAGAAGAGCTACTGGAAGACAGGTGCACCCTGCACCCATGAATTCCAGTCCTCTGACCCGCTGGAGACCCATGGTCTCAGTATCAGTACATCAGCCATGTGGGGTAGACTGTTTCTGTGCATGTTAAGAAAAACACCAAATCTCTCCAGAAATGTTCGCTGAGGCACCACAGTTTGTTACGGACTTGTCACCAATCCACTTGTCAGCTCCAAGGAGTTTTCATGCTCCTGTCATTATGCTGCTGCTGATTTCCCTTATTGTGCTTTCGGGTCAGGCCACAGGAGAGAGTCTATCAAAAACAAGTGTAATTAGTGATCTGTGAAGCACTTGTAGGGTCACAAACTGCCAGCCCCCTGACCCCTCCTGAGGAAGTCATCCCACCGGGGCTGATTTCAGATGCAACCCAACACAGCTCATCCTGTGCCAAGCCAGGGTCCTTCCAACCCTTTCCCTCCCCAGCAGCTCTCAGTGCTGCCTCTCATGCACGCATCATCCAAGCATGCCTGCCATTAAGGGATTTTCCAATGACAAGCATCTTTCCACTGCAAACCTCAAGAGGTGCCACGCACAGACAAACATCCCCATGCCTGCCCAGCCCGGACCTGTGAGAAGAGCCAGGAAAGAGCTGGTGCTGCAACAGCACTGGGTCAGCCCAGGATGGTCCGTTCTCCACCCCAAGGACATGAAACAGACTGTGGGCTGAGCCTGGTGGACCCTTGGATCTCTTACTGGTACCATCATCTTACTAATTAAGATCTTATGCTTGTTGGTCGGGGGGTTGGTACTGAACTGTCCCTCACAGTGAAACTCACATGTTAGGCTATGGATTGGCAAGTTGGTTACTTCCACGTCTTTCAGTTGTGTCTTTCATGAACCACTTCTGAATGTACACGCAACAGAACTACTACGGTACTGCAAAGGGATATAAAACTGTCTGGTAATGCTCTTTTTCTAAATGAGTTTTACACATGCAAGAGGAGACACCTATAAAAATATAGAGAGGTAGAGCTGATGTAAAGGTTGAGGCAATGATGTATGCACGGGGTCACCATTAAAATTACCATTTGTATTATGCCCAGGTCTTTCATTTCCTCGTCAGAGGGACCACAGAACTTTCTTTGATTCAGGTTGTTCAAAATAACCCCAGAATGGATCAGCAAGCCCCAACACCACCATGGTTAGGGTCCACACCAGTTCCAGACACTACCGATATCTTTCACTTAGACACATTTTCCTCCAAGTCAAGGCCATCGTGTCACCTCCTGAATCTGCTTCTAGTGTCAAGCTGCAGGTAATGAACCGCTCACCTGGACCTTCTCCAGAAAGCACAGTGAGTTCTGTAGAAAATCTCACAGACTGCTGATTTCTGGCAGCTTTTCTTTCCAAATTACCAACAGGCGGGATATAGCTGGGGTTCATTCTGCCTTGCACTCACAGTGAGCTCTGGTGCCAGCAGCACCAGGCAGCGGCACGCACAGCGACCCTGCTCCATGCTGCTTGAGCTCCCTCGGTTCTGCAAGCCTCTCGTTTCCAGAATCCAGGGGGTTCAAGACCACATAATAAATTAGTAACAAAGGATGGGAACGGCCCCATGCCATCCGTCAGACCACCTCACATCTGATTTCTGGGCAGAGGCAGCCTGCATGATCAATAAGAGCTACACAAAACAAACAAACAAAACAAAACAGCAACCAGCAAATGTTTCATCTATGGGGCTGAAGTACAGAATTGGGGAAGGGGAATGACTAAGGAGCCAAAGAGGTGGGGAACTCACCCCAAGAAGACAGAAGACCACCTCTTCAGAGCTAACAGGTCAACACTTAAGCAATCCCATGAACAAATACACAGTTAAAAGAGCACAAAAACCCAGACACCTGCTGCAGAGGATACCAGGGTGGTGAGGTCCTTGCAAAGCAGGGAGGGTGGACATAATTACTCCCTACCACACAATTATCTCCTCCAAACACATCTACCTAAGTATTTTCAATTCCTTTGAGAAGCCTTTTGACAATGGAAAAAAAAAAAGCCAAAACAAACAAACAAAAAAAAAAAAAAAAAAGGAGGAAAAAAAGAAACAGAGGCAGTAACACCCTTGTTGGCCAGTTAAATCCATACAATACTGTTGGGAAAAAATGGTAGAACAAAATGATTGTCAGACAGACACTTGAGCTTCCTTCTCTAATATAAGTAAATAAATTAATGAATAATTCTAGTTTCACAAAGTAGAAATCCCTGGAGTTTTCATGCATCAATTAAACACCACAAAAAGTTAAAATGACTGACTGAATTCTTGAAGCAAGTAAAATTGTGGGAAATTCAACACCTATTGAACAGAGCCATTAGCAACTAGCACTTGATACCGAGAAACTGAAATTAGACATCAAAATTCATTGTAAGTGCCTAAATGAGGGTGAGGTCATCTCCTTAATTAATTTACTCATTAACATTCATCCACCTGGCCCAATGTGAAACCTAAGACTGCACTATAAGCCTCTCCTGTTTTTCTTCCCATCCACTTCAGTAGAAGCCTCAGTTGGCTTCAACAAGAGTAGATAGCTATCAGGAAAGGCAATGTGCCTGGATATACCTATCCTCAATAAGTGCTCCAGGAGAGCCTTCAGGATATTTTAGCAATTCATTAATGGGAAAAAAAAAATTTAAAAAAATCCCAAGTTATCTCTGTAAACCCTCTAAGGACCTCTTCAGCATACAGAGTAAATTCGTGCTGGCACAGGGTAGGGCTTAAAACTCCGTTCATTTTGCCTGTGATAATCAAATGTGAAGCTCTGTCAGGTAGAAGACTTCATATTAAAAAGATGAAAACTAATTTCAGTCCTGTGTTTTCACTATAAAAATGTAATATCCCAGCAATATTCAGAAGAGAAGATGCATAATTTCCAGTGGAAGAGCACGAGACAGAACCAGCGGTACCGATGCCTGAGAAATTCCCTTGTGAAGGCTGTCCCCCCCAGTCGACATGCACGTGCACTGATCAGATAATAAAGGAAGATATATGTGATTTCTGCTCATCAGTGCTAGAGCCACAGAAGTTTAGCATTATAAATAGTTCATTATGGCTGGGAAGGGCTTATTGCCAGGTCGTACAGTCCATGCCAGGGGTCACAGCTGAACAACTGAAAACACAACTGCTAATCTGGTTAGTTCAGCTCCGGTCAAAACCATGCATGGTCAGTTGTGATAACAGAGGCTGGGATGCCAGTCTGGGACAGAAACAACATGATGCAGAGGTGAAATAAAGTTTTGCTGTCACAGGAAAAAACAAGAAACTGTTGGGTTTGTGCTGAGGTAACCCTCTGCACAAGCACCACAGTGATGAAGGGCTCCAAGAAGATGCCCTAAGCAGTGCTGCCATTTTGGGGGCTGATGGAGACAGTCAAACTCCAAGGGTATCTGCTCCCCCAGATCTAAACCTGCAGTGCCTTGTCTTTCTTCCCTGTGCCCTATGCAGAGAAGCTCTTCCCATCTTAAAAACAAAGCCTCAAACAAAACCAGAACCCTTCCCTTTTTGTGCACTGCAGATTTTTCCAGCAGACAAGCCCGTTCCTGTAAATTCTTCCCTTGTCATTGGGGGGAACCTGGGAACATTCCGATTCAGCGAGTTTATCAGCCTACAGAACGGTGAGCCATGTAAATGTACAACAGCACCTTGTACTCCGGCAAATCTGCAGGAGTTGTAGCCAAGCACCTGGATTGTTTTTACTTTTTTTTTTTTAATTATTATTTAGGAGGAATGCAGACACATTCTCCTTACATCTCTACCGCACAGAAGCGGAGGCAGAAACCTCCCTGGTGGCAGCCAGCCAGAGTAAAGTGAGATGGCAGCTCCTGTGGAGAGGCTGGGCAACAGGCTGAGTGAAGGGACCAGAAGTCAGAGGCAGCTCCTACCAGCGATTCCAAAGCCAAGAGGACCTCTTCATCCCTCAGCCCCAATGCCTTTGACAGATAGTTTGGCCATCCGCTTCCCTAAGCCATCTGCTCTAAACCCAGCGAAACCCTGGTTTTTCTTAAATACACAGCAATGCCCAAAGAGCAGCTGTGCCCACTGCTTTCCGGCTCTCCAAGAGGAAAGTCCAGGGAAGCAGGATGGGAGGTTCCACCAGCTGGGAGAGGCATGAGCTCGCTCCCCAGCCACACCACTCCAGGGACAGGGAGCACCGCGCCAGGACACACTGCTCCGTGAGAGCAGCAGGGATCCAACTTGGTCAGATGAAGAGTTCTAGGAAGGTGAGTCCCAAGAAGGAACACCTTCAGCAGAGCAGGAGTCCACCTCTGAAGAGAATCTGCAAAGCAATCAGAAGCTCTGAGCAATTTAAAACTCTTTACCTAATCAGAGTTGCTGCTGAACAGCGCAGGAAACAGTGAAATCACCACTTCAGAAGCACTGTCTTGATTTAGATGAATTCAGGCTCTCTGAAACCAAGCATATTAGCCACCCAGACATGCATGGAGGACTTCTGGGAAAATCAAGAAGGTTGATGATCATATTCCCCCACCCACAGGGAGGGAAGCAAACACTGAACCGCAGAGCTCACGGTGAGGGCTGAGCAGATTGCACTGTTGTTCTGCATGCCTCTAAGGAGGAGGATTTGTTGCCAGCCGTTTTCCAGGATTTAATCTCTTCCCTCCACTTCCCGTGGTAGACTAGAAACCAATTAGTGCTGAACAAAGTGGTGGAAGTTATCTCGAGTTTTGCTTTGATGCCAAACCGCTGAATCCAAAGACTAAACCAATGTGGCTCCAACTCCCTTGCCTTGCCTCACCTCAAAAGGGCAGGATGGAAGGGAATTATTAATTCCACCTCCTACTGTTTCCAGCACTTCAGGAGCTTATTCCCAGCAAGAGCGCACTGGGTTTTGAATTTACTTCCAAAAAATCTTCAGCTGTCAAATTCCTCAGAAAGATGTGTTAAGAAGAAAAACTTCCCAGGAAAGCAAGTGAAACCTTTTTAGTGAAGAGACAGAATATATTTATTTTTCAATAATAAAGCCCCAAAACATTGACAAAGCCACAAGGGTCAGAATAAAGCTAGTGTTCCTCCATTAAAGACAGCAATGTTCCTTCTCTGATGTCTCCAAAGATGCATAGTTAGTTAGGCATGCATCTTCCCAGGCAATCCTCTGCAATGAATTTTTTAAATCAGTCACTGAAATCACAGGCAGAAGCACCAACTAACCATTTGGATGTACAGCGATTTTAAAAGCAAAATGCCAAATCCACATATATTAGTATTAATTCACATCACAGATGAAAAAAATACTAACTGCAAAGCTGTTTTTGTAGGAACTGAAAGGAAAATAGAAGTATTTTCAGTATAAGAGGACATTAATTTCCCCAGTCCAGATTATTTCCTTTCCTTTAAAGTATTTCCTCCCAGCAGCAGACAGATTTATGGGTTAACTCTTCGGCGTACACCTGCTCCTCAACTCATCAGCCAAATGAACCTTATGTCCAGGCATCCCTAAGAACCTGAGACAGTCACAGCTGTTATCCAGAAATGCAGGCTGAGGAGATCCACATAACACCACTGAAACACGGTGCTGTGTGGAACGCTGTGCCGTTGGAAATCCCTGCCCATAGACCACGAATCTACCACCACCCCAGCACCTCAGCTGGCTGCAGCTTCCTAGGTACCTCACCTCACACAGCCAGTTTAGAAAACCACCTGCGTCAAGACTGTCCCTTGCCAGGTGAGAAAGACAATCAGAGAAGCCAAGTCATACTCTTGGAGATCCTCCTGCTCAGTGACACTGCACTTACACAAGGGGGGAAGACAGCAGACTTGAAGGTGACACGTCTGACTGTATGGGGAGTGGGACACAGGAGAGCAAGTGAAGCCCTGGAGGTACGCGCCTGCAATCCATCTGCAGGTCAGCTGCTCCAGTTAACTCTCATGCGTGGAAAAACTGGCTCTGTGCAATTCACAGCACTCAAGAAACAAGTCCTACCGCAATGCGGAGCATCACAGTTTCATCTCATCCTTTTCCTCCTCCAGCCTGTTTGCGATTTCACACTGAGATTGAAGATCTTCTGCAAAATAGATTGTCATTTTTTCCTTATTTGTACACAGCTGGAGCAATGGGGTCCTCATCCATCACAGAGCTTCCTGAGTGGCAAAGACTTACAAGCAGTGAGTAGTAACCATGCCACCAAGCAGCCTTTCCAATGGGGTAAAAAACCCAGTATCACTCACCACCAGCACTGCAGCCTCCCCAGCAGAAGGCAGTAAGAAGGGCAGCCTCTCTCCTGCCCAGCAACAGTCCTGTTTCATTTTCCCTGCTCCCCAGAATAGAAGCTGATTATTTAGCTATGAAGCATTTGAAGCCCCAAACAAGAAAGGCAAGAAAGAAAAGGACAGGCTCGGCGACACAGCTGCCCAGCTACTTCCAGCCTCAGCACCAGCTCAAGAGTTTGTTTCGGCCTCCAGTGGGAATTTGCAGATCACAACTTCCAAAAAGGGATTTCATGCACATTTCTACTGCTATTAGAAGTGTAAAACAGCCGCTGCTGGTGGAACAAACCGAGCCCATGAAAGCAGAATTTGCTTCTTGAACAACTCAAGTACAGCCAAAAATAACACGAAGAAATCGGCACAAGTGATATGCTGCAGTAAGGAAGAATACAAAAGAAATAGGTTAAAAAAAGAGTTCCATTATCATGCAGCATAGAAAAACAAGTAATAAAATAAACTCCAAGACAAACTGGTGGTGAAGAGGGACATTTCACTATGTCATCTAGGTCATGTAAATAAATCTTATGGCTGTGCTTGTGTTTGGAATTGTGTGAACATCAGGACCCTTGCTGCAAAAGCAGCTATGACACTGAAACACTCAAAGCACATACTCTTATTAGCTTTAATTCATCAGCATCGCCAGTCTGGGCTATCAAATGCTTTTGGGTGATAGGCTCAAATGATTTGCAACCGCCAAAGTACATTTGAAGAGCCTGTCACTAGCACAAAGGGCCAGAAGTGACACGGGATTTGGAAAGACATTCAGACACCAAGAGCTAGATAATATAAGATATCGAGCACAACATCCAAACTACTGTACCCCGTGCACCAGCGAGTCATGGGCGAAGGAGAAGCCACGGCAGGAAGGAGGAATTTGTAGCCTAGCTTTTTAGGCTATTCCAGCAGCACTGTTACAACCCCTCGGAGAGGTCTGCACCCCAAACAAAGCCGGGCAAGGCAGCTTCTGGAAGTCTTTGCAGTTTCAAGGATGGCATACAAGGACTTCTGACACCTTCAGTCCTTTGAGATTTGAGTTCAATCAAAGCTGGAAAGTTGAATAAGGCATTGATTTCTGATTAGAGAGATACACTGCTTGCCTGTTTAGCTGTGAAAAGATCAGAAAGCTGACTCTGTGCCGTTCCTTTGCAGATCAACTTCAAGTCACCAGCAGTGAAATGACTCTCCCATTGTCATGTGACTGCTGGAGCAGCACCTGGGAAGAATTAACATTCACAATATAGCTACTGCAGTTTTCTGTGTTTCACCACAGCTCAGTACAAGACCTACAGAGCAATCTATTTGAGTCACTTATCGCCAGAGCAGAAACAGCCGGTCACTTCTCTCCTCAAATTTATACGTGGTTGGGACAAATGGTGGCCTCATAGGTCAGGAAAAGGAAGAAAAGGTGGTTGCACCAGCCTCCCCTGTGACTGACTGGAGAGGACGTAAGCAGCAAGAGGTAAGCCAGACACTTTCAGTTAGGCACAAGTCCTTGCAACATCAGCTGGGCATCAGTAAACCAACTGGCATCCATTCTCACTACCACATGGTATTACAGAAAGATTACTCAGACCTCTCTTCCCAACTCAGTTTGGGAGGTTTTTTTCCTCAAGGACAATCAGAAGAGGCTGATCTTGTTTCTGTCTGCATGTCAGCAACACCAGGTAGAGCGCACAGCGTTCACAGTTGTATGTATTTGTTCTGCAGCACCAGGAGCTCCATGCAGCTCCAGCAGGACCCCACTCAACCACCTGGTGGGCATGCTCACCGGCCAGCCTGCATGTCCCGGGGAGCCGGCGGCAGGAGAGACAAAGTACGGGTGTACAGCTGTTGTGAAACAAGATTTCCAATCCACTTCTCAATCACAGGTGAACCTGCACTCTGAGAGGAGATATCATGCAGACATTTGAGTATTTGAGCATTCAAGTGGTGAAACAGAGAGAGAAGATCCCAAATCATCTTGCTCAAGTGACTGGTATAGGAGGCAGGGGCTACACTGAGACCTCCTCACAGTGTCACAGCAGGTGGCTCTTTCCCTCCCTACGGTTCAAAAAGCTTTGGCTGGGCAAGGGGCACGCTGGACTCTGAGGACTGCCTTAGGATGGAGGGCACAGTTTCACTGAACTTGTTCATATCGCGGAACCTGGCTTTTCTGATGCACCCAGATACAAGCATAATTACCATGGCGGCAGCAACAGGTGCATGACGGGATTTATTTTCCCTTGGTTCAGCTGCAACCCCAAACCAAAAAGGGTACCTTTGATATCACCTTATTTTCTATGACTACACAGATGAAGCCAAATTAAAATCAGATTCTTTCTCAGATTGGCTTCCTATTAAACTAAGAAAAAAAAAAAAAGAAAAAACCCACAACTTATTGAGGACCCAGAATATACCTTGATTAGCTACACAATAATCTTTGTCTTAGCTGTTAATACAAAAGCCACACAGTTGCAGGCAGCACAGAGAAACTGGGTCTAACTCCGAGCCTACAGACTTCCCCCTTGTTTGCACTACAGAGAAATCTCAATAAACTCTACACTTCCCATGCTTATGTCAGGACATATGAGACTAGTTTTATTGTTCTCTGTTAAAACAAATAAATTTAAAAAGCCAATCACAAAAACTACTAAGCGGTAAACGTTCAGCAATCTGTATATCTTATCCAAAAAACGCTCGTGTCAGAATTTCCACTGCGTCCCCCAGCACTAATAAAAAGGCAATATTTTTCAGATGAGAAAAATAATAAAATAATAATTACGCATGTTTGCTAAATTAGGTAAATTATTAATGTTGCCGTTATGTCTGGGATGGCAATAACAGGAATTCCACCTGAGCCAACTAAAGGGTGTTCAGACCCATTACCTACAAAAACTGCAGGATCAGAGAGCAGGCAGAAAGCTTCCTAGATGCTTTTCTTAAGAGAGCACCTCCACAGGCTCAGCACAACAGACACATTTCTTGATTAATGAGGCTGCTTCTCTCCCCAGCTTTAGCCAGACAGATCTCATTTGGACTCAGCAGAAAGAAAAATCAGAAACTGTTGTAGTTAAGTATCTGGAAGGTATGATTGCTACCTGGAGCGAGAGCTGCGTGAGGCACCCACATAATTCTGCCTCCCAACTGCCCCCAAAGCTCTGGGTTAGTTTTACCCAAACACAGCCTTTGTTCACAGCTCTCCACACAGGCTGGACTGTAAGCTCATCTGTTACCTGTGAAGAAATCCTCCTAACGCCCACCACTTCACTCCAAAGCTGGTACGTGTTCAGCCCAGCATGAAGGACATGATCTCCAACCTTTAGGCCAGGAACCTCACTGTTACCACATGGAACGACAACTCCTCTGTGTGAATTACTGTCCTGGGGATTCGGAGCGAGGCGTTTTGCTTGCTTCCTCCCCGTTCTCAGTTGAGGACAGGTTATTCTCGAGTTGGAGGAGCAGAGGGGACTCACGCCAGCGTTATTGCCCGTGTCTGGTAATGGGTAAACCCCACGGGAAATCCTTCGAGTTGTCAGAGGCGATACAGCAGAAGCCCCGTACAGTTGCAACTGATACCCACAGAACTCACATCACAGGCCTGCTTGAACCTGTCACCTTGGGCAAATGACATAAATACATTTCTCCTACAAGGCCCCATACTGGAGAAGACATAAGCAGGTGTTAGTGCAAAGAAGTATAAAAGACCATGTGGTTTCGTACTCTGAGATATTACATAACTCAGCAAGTAACTAAGCTTCCCATGAGACCCATCACCAGTCAGATTTGTCCCTGGAGTGACTGCATTAACATCTGCAGAGTCACCCAGGTACCAGCATCAGCTGCATCCTTCTGCAGAGCCTGGAAGCACTCCTGCAACAGCAAACCCACCATGAGAACCAAGGCCGCCCTGTGAGGGAACCACTGCAATGACCAACCAGATTTATTTGGGAAGTTTTATTTGCACAGGATTTAAATTTTTTATCTACTCCTAAAAGAGGTGCAGATAAACTTCCATTTATTCTAATCATTATGAGGAAAACTCAGGATTCCTCCTTGCTCTTGGAGGATTTTATGGGCAGAGGTAGCATGGCAGCAATTGCCTAAGAATGTTTTTAATTTCACCCTATGTGTGAAATGGCCAAATAAAAAATCTAGCCAACAGAGTCCAGTGAGTTCAACCAGCTTTAAAGCCAAGACCTCAAAAAAGACCTCGTGGCCTTTTAGTCCTTTAAAATTAAGAGAGTACCGAGGACTACTATGGGAGACCGAGAGGTCCTCAGCAGGATGCTGAAAACATTAAAGAGAAGACAGTGCTTGTTTTGTCATATTTTGAATGGCTCCCATGCCAAATGCGAAGACTGAGAGCATTAGTGGGATTAGACGATTGCTCTCCTCAACCCAACAAACTAGGCAAGCATCCCTTCATTTGGTGATAAGCCTCCCAGAAATGGGAAAACAGGATCAGAGAGAGGGAAGGCAGTACTGAGTTGCCAGGGCTCTTACCAAGACCCAAGGTAGGAGGCAAAGCATGTGGAGGACGAGCAACTCAGCAGCACCTCCAGGATCCCTCTTTCTACATTCACAAAGGGTGGCTGTTGCTCACAGCCTCCATCACACCAAGCTGTCCCAGTCTAGATGCATGAAGCTGACACTTTCAATATTTCCAGGTGAAAAGCTGGCAAACACACAAAAATCCAAGACCTAGTCTGCATACGTAAGAGATTTCAATAAGTAATGTACTGTAAGAAAGAAATCAAACAGCCTGCAATGTTTAATTCATTAACCTTACTTCCACTGGGAATGGATATGAAACCAATCATGGTTTGATTCATTTTGTCTGTTTCTATCAGTCCACCAACACGCAGTGCAAAATTCCAGGTAATGTGAAAAGGTGACACTAATTACTTGGCAGCACGATCCTGCAATCTGTCCTGCTGTACAGCCTTCCCACATGGCCCAGCCGAGGCCATACCCAGTCAGTGACCCAGAGAAATCATCCTCTGTCAAACACCTGCAATTTAAGGCTGGAGGTTTTACAGGGATATTGTGCGGATGCAGTGCGAGGGTTTTCCACCAGCTGTACTGCTGCAAAGCAGCTAGGAAATCTGCTCTGGTGAGGAATACAGGAATTCACAGGGAAGCCTCTACTTAGGCTGCCCCTAGCAATAATTAAGATGAATATTCCTACAGATTTTTTTTTTTTAGATTTTTTTTTTCCAAAATAAAGAAAAGGCTAATGTTTATTAGTAGGACTTGCCCATGCTCCTACGCGATTTCATAGAGGGGAGGAAGGACAGGATTCACATCACCTAACTGCAGATGCACGCTGCTGTGTTTGCATCGGAAGGGTTTGTTCCCTTGGCTCACCAGACAGCTCCTGTGAAGAGCCAGGCTCCCATTTCACACCGATTCCTAACAAAAATGCTTTAAATTATCCCACCGAGATGTTTATTTCTATTAGGCTGTCTAGACTGTGGTGAGACTGGCCTCCTAGCCTGGCACCTACGTTTTCCCTGAACTGGTCCAACCTCCTGCAGGCACACACCAGTCTGCCATGGGCACCATCACAGAAACAACCCCTGGAAAGGCCAAGCAAGGTGAGAGAACTTTCTCATTAAATTTCTCATTAAAACATCATGAATATGACAAATAGGAGGCAAGATGAGAGAGGTCCAAATAAGGCCAAGTGTATGTGGGACATGGAAAGAGGGGCTGACCACGGTCACCTCAGCACATCAGGTTTGGCAATACCAGTCTGCATTCCCCTCCAGAAGGAACAGAAAGTCCCCACCACTCTCACATCTTCAGTCCCACTGAAGACACTGCATTTGCCTTTCTGCAGCCTGAGTAGAGTTTACCAGTGACTAAACTAAAGCCACCAACTACCATCAGGAAGACCCTGACTCCACTGAAGTCTACAGAAGTCTGGCCAAAGACTTCACCACAGACAGTTTTGGTTGTTCTGCCCTCCAATTTATCTATCAATAAATATATCAAGGGCTCTTCACATTACAGTGTGTCTCACCATCACGGCAAAGTCAATCAGAACAAGAAGACATGTTGCAAAATGCGTTAAGAATTCCCCTGAAATCTAACCAGGGCTTGCTGAATTAGTCACTGCAAAACCATCATCCAGTATTCTTTTCCTCTCTCTGTTCTGGTCAGAAGCCACAATATAGGTGTTTAATGAGAGTAATAACTTTCTTAAACAAATCTTGCCATGGAAGATGTTTATTTGCCAAGACAGAAACTCTTACATGATCTTCTAAAGGCAAATATTAGCAAATCAGCAATTATTTTAAGCTGCTGATGCTGTCTCCCATAATGTTCTCTCTTCACTTTAAAAGAGCCATTTTCCCTCTGTGACAATTAAACTCCTAGCATTACAGGTTAGCACAAATACTTTCTCAATGCAGATACTTTTACAAGCAAGACTCACTAGTAAGCCAGCATTAATATGTCATCCTGTAGACATAACAAAATCAATCTTTTTCAAAAATTGGCCAGCAAACAACATCAAATGTCACAGAGCTAAGTATCATACAGAAAGATAGCGGCTATCCCGGCACACAGAGCTTGTACCTCAACAGCTGGAAATTGAAGCTGTCTTTCAAATCCCAGTTTCACTGCTCAGCTCTGCTAGCAACCAACCTCTTCCCAAGACGTCTTCTGTGGCACCCTCCACTGTCACTCCAAAATATATTAGCAATGAATAAAAGATACTACAGACAAGGTCAAGCGACAGGTCAATTTGGAATGGGAGCAGTCACACATCATTTTGCAGTACTTGACCTCTAAATCCCATTGTTACGCAAAAAAAAAAAATAAAAATCACCTATTCAAGACACAGACTGAGCTCAGTAGAACGGGTACACTGTTTGCACCTTCCAGCTTCCCCAAGAAGCACAGGTTAACTTTAAAATTCCCCTCATTACCCGTGAAGCCTCAGTGGTTAATTACCCCTCCGCTGCAGGCTGTACCAGATAGGCGAAGCAAGGATTTGGGGGAGTGTGCCAGGCAGGACCTGCTCAGGGCTCCCTGCAAACAGACCCATAAGAAATCAAACTGTCCAGCACACTGGAGAAACTCTCATGGTTTTGGTTGGTTGGATGAGTTTTTTCCCCTGATTCTGAGTGTAAAGATGCACCAGCTACATTCATACTTGTAAAACTTTCGGTTGATTTGGGGACATTCTTCTTCAGAAATAAATGAAACCATTTAAGCAAGAGGTGTTGACTTATCTGGGAGCACTGAGTGCATTCAGTGGCATCTAACAGACTCTACATTTGATAAAAACTTTTTGATCTACTAAATGATATGTCATAATAACTGCTTCAAAGAAGAAGAAAAGAAAAGGCTGCTGAAGCTTTAGCTATAACTTTACAATCAATAATGAGCAATGTTTGTGTGGGATTTGATCCAGGACTCCATTTTTCTTTTTATTTGAATGCATTTGCCTGGCAGGTGAATACCAGCAGAGGGAAGGCAGAAGAGCTTACCAAGTGTGCTTCTCTATTAATGATTTTGGATTATATGTAAAGCCATCTCAGACAATACCAGAAAGCATCTCCTCCAGCAACGCAGTTATTTTTCTTAAGAAGTTCCAGATGTCCTAAAGAAACACATAAATCATACTGTTACAACCCCAGTCAGGATTTAAGGTCCCTCAGCAGGCAGAGCAGGAGGTTTGTGCTGCAGCTCCTCTTGCCGTGGCCAGCAGGACCTGTGCAGCTGCTGCTGTCCTGTGCTCTGCACAGCCCGGAGACATGCCAGCACTGCACAGGACAGACAACCACAAGCCACGGATGAAGCACTGAGGTGTGAAGTTTTATAGCTCCTGACACAGCCATCATGCTGTCAGTATTTTTGTTTCTAGAGGGAAAAACTTCCTTTCACAGCCTGCTTTCGTCATAGTGTTTTATACAGGTATGCAATCTTGCTTTTTCCCATCCTTCACTTTCCCCATTCATTTTTTCCATTTGCCCTCTAACTTCAGGAGGAGAGGGCATTATTTTTCTTCCTCAACTAGTTATCTCCCATCCTTGCCAACAAGACAGCCAGGACACATCGGTCTGGACAGCTCAGATCAGCCGTGCTGCCAGGGATGGAGCAAGCACCACGCTCATGGGCAGCGTTCGCTCAGGGTCTGCGCACCGACAGTGAGCACTGAGGCACACCTGCTAGCACGGGAGTCTGGATTTGCTGACATTTACAAAGGCATTTTTTTTAAATAGAGCCCTCAACACCTGGAATTTTCTGTAAACGCCTCAAGCTCTGATTTAGCACCGCTTTCACCAGTGCAGCAGAGACTGTTCAAAGGCACATGCTCCCCAGTCACTTCTCTTAATTTATGCACTCTGCTCTCAGGCAGAGGCGAAAACTGTAACGCCAGGCACATCACATCACTACGGCTTCCAAACGCCAGTGTCAGCCAGGACAGTCCCTGCAATCTTTAGCTGGGAAGCCAGCACACCAGCCAGCAGCACCAACAAAGTGTTTTCAGCTCAGAAAAGAGGAAAGGGGCGCAGCTACGCGTGCCCCCTGCCTGCCCCTCAGCTGCAGCACCAAGCTGCACACAGTGCATGCAATCGGGGGGGGGGGGGGGTGGGCAAGCTTACCCATGGGTGTTAAGGACACGCCACTGATCTCGCTCCTTTCTACCTTTCTTTGGCATATTCTAAGTATTCTCCTTGCAGGAGGGGAACCCACAAGGAGCATCTGACCCTACTATTCCTACTGGTTACCTTTGAAATGAGACTAACACCAGAAAGCAGGTACAACAGGCTGAATTAAGACAGCAAAAGTCACATAGCAAGCCAGAAACACGTGCCTTGTGTTTATCAAGCTGTAGAAAGCGTTTCACAATCCACTGTAATTTAATATTGCCAGTTTGTGACTCATGCCATTACTTACTTTCATTGCCCCGTGTACTGCCAGGGAGGCAGCAGGCACAGCGGATGGAGGGACACCAGATGACAGTGAAGGATGGGGCTGCGAGATCTGGAGCACTGACAACTAAATTAGGGAAAGCAGTTTCTGTTTCTAGCATAAAGAAGCCATGGAGGAGAAGCCAGACTTTGGGATAATCAAGATTAAGTTAATGAGGATTTTTCCCCTTGCCAAGAACAGCTCTGAGTGATGAGGCTGCAACTTTGAGCTGCACGGCTGCCTGAGGTCCCCATGCCCTGCTCGGGACACAAGGAACACGGCACAGCAGAGAAGGTACAGGACCTGCGTGCTCCGGAGATGGCTGGCACAGCTTGTGGCATCCTCACGGAAAGACCTGGCATATTTAGAACCAGAGCGCCAGCACTCACTGAAGATAAGCGTTTGAAAGAGCATTACCTTCAGGCAAGTATCAAAAAGAGGAAAGATGATTCAGCTAGCATGCAACAGCTCTGTGTAAGGCATGATCACTGAAAATGACTTGTCAGAGAGTCTTAAAAGCATAATCTCTCTGACCTGCAAATGGCATTTCTGCTTCTGAATCACGCAAGGGATTGTAGGAGTGGCACTGAGGGTGTTTTGCAGGACAGGGGACAAGAACACAGTAAGAAAAATAAGGATCCAAAACTAAGCAGAGTTTACACCAAAAAAAAGTATTAAGAAACAGCTGCTTTCTCCTCAAGCATCGAGAAATCCTCCCTCTTTGCACCACCACCTTCTCCCAGACCTGCAAAAATCTCTGCAGTGACAGTCTGCTGGCAAGGGGCTCCAAATCTCTCTTCCAGCTTCCCGAGCTATCCCGCTCCACAAACCCTGTGAGCAGATCTTCCTTCATCCCTGGGGCTCCCTACATGCCTGGGACCTCAGTTAGTCCCTAGCACAAGGGCCCAGACTGCTCCCCGCTGAGCCCCTGCAGCTGGTCAGACCCCTGCTCTCCACATGGATGGAGAACAGCCACCTCAGGCAAGAACAGCCACAAATGCAGTTCAAGGGATGGTGTGACAAACCTTCTTGTAATTCACAACCATGCTGGTGCCCCTGAGCTGTAACCCCCGCTGCAGCCTCTATTAACCAAAGCATCATAACAGTGCAAGGCAGGTGTCCTCACACTGACCTGCCATTAAATGGAGATCCAGTTTTTGTCACTCTGAGCAAAGCTCAGAGGTGATAACACTTGCATTTTTAATTTGGGGTCACCCATCACAGTGGATGTTCATCATCATGACAGAGACAAGTTGCACCAGGAGAGGTTTAGATTGGTTATTGGGAAAAATCTCTTCACTGCAAGGGTAGTCAAGCACTGGCACAGGCTGCCCAGGGAGATGGTGGAATCACCATCACTGGAAGCATTTAAAAAACACGTAGATGCGGTTCTTAGGGACGTGGTTTAGTGGTGGACTTGGCAGTCCTGGGTTAATGGCTGGACTTGAACTTAAAGGTCTTTTCCAAACTAAATGATTCTATGATTTGATGACTCCCAGTAGGGATGATTTACTACACTTCTGAAGATCAAGACAGAACTCCCCAGTCACAAGTATCTTCTCTCTTGATAGATGATGTGTCCCAATTCTTGGGCAACACGCCGGCTGTCAGATGGCGACCCAATGCAGCTCTTTAGCGTTTGGCCTCTTCAAACTGCAAGGACAAAATCTGATGTTGTCAAGAGTAGTTCATCTACATTGCTGCTTCTGATGGCCCAGTAAATGTTAGGGACTGTTGCTCCAACCTGTGTGTAGCTGCAGGTGGCACTTACGCTCTGTTCTTAAATAGCAGCAGCCCACCAATATCACCAAGGGACAGAGATGGTTCAAGAAAATGGAACGTGTATCATCAGCTTGGTTTAAAAAATAAAAAAATAAAAAAAAAATCTACTTTTTTGACCTGGTCTGTTTACCTCCTGGCAATCCATTCTCACTCACACCAAGGCACTACAGAGAAACTGCGATTTGGCTTATACTAAGAAGGACCCACAAAATCAAAGTTTCCATGCCAAGATCAAGTGACTTGCTCACTGCTCTCTGGTACAGCAGGACCTCTCCACCACACAGACCAGGTGGCAGAGTTTCAAACTCCTGGGCCTTTATTTGTTGAAGCTCAAGGAAATATCTTTAAGAGTTTTTTTTTTCTCACCCAACTGTAATTATAACTTGGATTTTCACTCATACAATTAAATGAAACTATTATAACATACAAACAGGAATTATGAAATTTAGGTTCTCCTATTTCTGTTTCAAACCGTCATTAATTTATGGATGTTCAGAAGTTTAGGAAGTTGTTTGTCATGGATTTCTTTTAAGTGTGGGATCAAAACAACAACAACAGAATCCTTAGGTTACAAAACCACTGTGCAAGATGGACAGATTACATAGTACAAAAGCCCATCATCTCTTCCCGGCCTGAAATAAGAAAAAACAATAAGTGATTGACAGCAAACTATAGTCAACAGAGAAAAAAAGTCTTCATACATTATGATTCTGTTTTTCCTTTGTTGACTACAGTTTGCTGTCAATCATCTACAGCTTTTCTTCATTTGAGGTAGAGAAAAAGGTTGCTGTCTCCTTCCTTCCTAGCAAGCTGTCTGTTTTCTTGTGTGCACTTTCTACCCAAGGTATTTAAACGTTCTCATCTTGTACTTAACAGAAATATATAATAAACCTCCCAATTACCTTCCACCCTTTAAAATGTCAAACCAATCAAAAGGTTGAAAGGGGAAAATTAAAGCCTATTTTCAGAAGAGCACACTTACTAATGTATTACTGACCTTCAAGAGACGAGTAAGCTAACACAACTTTTTTCAGTACG
Organism: Falco punctatus; assembly: GCF_963210335.1. NCBI lineage: Eukaryota > Metazoa > Chordata > Aves > Falconiformes > Falconidae > Falco > Falco punctatus. The sequence goes on from NC_137587.1 coordinate 47,724,986, forward strand.
TATCCTGGCTTCCAGCCTACAGGATGCATGCCTAAATGTGGGATCTGTTGCAAAAACAACTCTTAGAAAATTTGATCAGATTTAATCCCGGTATCTAACTAAAACTGCAATATCTAATGGGTTCTGGTTTTTTTTTATTACCTCTGTCACTTTGACTAGCCGCAAGGTAATTTTGTCTAGGAGGAGCAAAGGGAGAATAGAAACAAGTTTCATTATTAGAAGAGCTGTTCAGGGTGTCTGTAGAGGCAGTGCCATTAGAAATGCATCTGCTTCCTGATTTCGTTACAAACAGGGAGGGGCCGTGTGAAACTGGCTGAATTACCGTTTTGCCATGGTACTGGCTGAAAGGGTAGGTGGTGGCTGTCAACACTGCCACGCATCACAGAAACGGGTACAGCAATGAAAGCGAGCTGTACAGAGCTGCCACTGCCAAACACCTCCTAGCAAGGTGGGACTTGCATCTGGCTCCCAGCCTGGAAAGAAGACAATCAGGCCCTTCTACTAACATACTTTTAAAGCCTTTTTATGCATATTAGAATGGTTTGGGTTGGAAGGAACCTTAAAGACCACCCAGTTCCAGCTACCCTGCCCTGGGCAGGGACCCCCCTCCCAGCCCCATCCAGCCTGGCCTTGGGCACTGCCAGGGATGGGGCACCCACAGCTGCTCTGGGCAGCCTGGGCCAGCGCCTCGCTGCCCTCGCAGTCAAAAAATTATTCCCAATATCTCATCTAAATCTCCCCTCTTTCAGCTTAAAGCCATTCCCCCTTGTCCTGTCGCTCCATGCCCCTGTAAGAAGCCCCCCCCAGCTTCCCTGTCAGCCCCTTTGGGCACTGGCAGGTGCTGTCAGGTCCCCCCGCAGCCTTCTCTTCTCCAGGCTGAACAGCCCCAGCTCTCCCAGCCTGTCTCCACAGCAGAGGGGCTCCAGCCCCCTGAGCATCCTCGTGGCCTCCTCTGGGCTCACTCCAACAGAGACTGAAAGTATACATAGAAGAAAGGAAAATATTTAGTGGATGCACACCCAATCAATGCCACCACAAAGCAAGGACCTGCCTGACTGATGTGGATATTATTAATCTCTTAATTCTTTGCAACATGTCATCGCTCGAAACACATGCATGTGCTTTTGGGCTATGAGAACCAGTGATTTTTTTTAAGGCTTGGCTCAGCAGCCTTTGGACTCCCGACTCCCACAAGAAGCCCTCCATGAACGCACTCCATAAACGTACAAGCAGGGGTGCCCTCACTGTGCTACTGGTGCCACCTCTAACCTGCCTGACTGGCAGATTCCCTGCTGCCCTGCATAGAGCACAGCGCAAGCACCTTCACACAGCCAAGCTACCTGCAAGTCAGACCGGCACCGGGGAGGTCTTCAGGGGAGGCTATGGCTCCTCAAGATCTGCATTCAATATTTGCAAGCATCAAGATCAAGAAAAAATCCTTTTCTGGAGGGAAAGAGCCACACAGAAAAACATAGTACCTCCTTAAAATCACATTTATCCACATTTCGCTTTGTGCACAAGTGATTTTGTTCCACAAATGGCAAATCTTGTGTTTTCAAGGAGACTCATGTACAGGCAGTTTTGCAGAAATGCACAGAATACAGCTGCTCACAGAAGCATTTTCCCATATACACAGCACGCTGCTAGAAATCACAGCCTGGCACAGGAACTGTCCGTCCCTCAGTATTCAGCCCATCACGCAGGGACGAGCTGAACTATTTCTAATATCCTTGTGCAACGGTATTTCCATACTACAGTCCAGGATCAAGGTCTGGTGGGCCAGAGCGTGGTAGGTGCCATTTGCATTCCTACTGCCTCCTGTCATGTTACTTTCTTCCCCACATAGCAGCAAGTGTTTTTGAGGAATATGCTTACAAGGCCCACAAAATAAAGTCCTACAAAAGCCGATAACCATCCTCCACATCCAGAAGTACTGTACCAATGCTCATGTTTGCCCTTGGCTAACTCTTCAAGGCCAAACATTGTGTTTTCCTCTTTGCCTTCCTGAAAAACCTGTGTTCCTCAGATAAGAACATAAATTAACCCTGCTAAGACTAGAGGAAGATACTAAATTTTATAATTGTTACACAGTACAACAATATCACTGTTAAAATATCAATTCCGGCATCAGAAAAGCTGTGTTTCCTTGCCTTTATAGGCATACGGAGCACAAACGTGACTACAGGGCACTGTGTACATGACCAGTGGGCTTGGAGGGAAAGAGAGGAGCACAGGCTGTTCCTCTGGATGGGGCAGCACCAGCTGTAATGCTGCAGCCCAAGGAGATTTATGATGCTGTGGCAGCTCCCTGACTTTGAGGGCACGCTGCTCTTCCCAGCATTTGCTGCTGCCTTCCAAATACACGTGTCCTTTATCTGGAAATTGCTCTGCCTCGTGGTTGCTCGGAGGTTAAACCTCTCCTCCTCTCTCCATTACCCACCCACCCACCACAGGCTGCAAGGAGCCCCCCAGCATGCCACCTGAAGGGTCCCTGGGCCTTTCACACTTGGGTGGCCATGCAGAGCCTCTGCCTGGACCAGGAGGTGAGCAAGGCTCACCAGGCATGGCCACAGAGCCAGGCTCAGACCCAGCACTGACCATTCACAAGCACCCGGCCACCAGCTCTGCTCATCTCCAGCCCACTCTTGACCTGGCCAGCACCACTCGCTCCTTCCCAGGCCCAGCAGCATACGTACACCTTGGGGGAAGGGATGGAGAAGTCCCATTCTCACTCAACCACTGACAGGAGAGAGCCCAACTCATGGGATCACAGCCAGGCTGCTGAGAAACCTGCCATCAGGGCTTGGAGAGGGCCTGGAGCCTGCAGTCCCACCTCATCCTGGTCTCCTGGACTGCAGGAAAACCACTCTGCAAAGGCTACATGACATTGCACAGTCTTAACTAAAGAAATTAATATAAAATTTAAGAAAGCACCACATGCAGATGAACCTCTTGCAGACGATGAGGTGGTGACCTTCTCCTGGAATATGCTTCAACTTCGAATAAGCTTTAAACAGGCTCATTCCTCACAGCTATTTGTCTCCTGGGGATTAAACCTGAGCAGTTGTTTTCTCGAAGGGGCAAGTCTTGTTTCACAAAGAAAATACACCCCCATTAAGCCCTTGCTGGGGCTTTTGCATGGAACTAAAAGGATTTAGAGGTGGGGATGGACATTATCCACCTGGAAGAAAAGCACCGTGCCACCTCAAGCAGGGCTGCCACAGCACCCAGAGCAGGGTTTGAGCTCCCTGCAGCCTGAAGCACACCGTCTCCCCTGTCCTTGGGGTGCGCAGGTGCCACCAGCCACACAGACCATCACGTAGCCCTGTAAATTTACACAAATTTAAAGAGATTTTGGTTTCTTTGCTGCCTTGGCTCCTGAAATTTATTAACACGGCACTAGATGTCCCCAAGAATAGCACCTGCCAAGTCCATTCCCACTCTCTAAAACCACATTATAAATCATACACCAGGAGAACATCCTGAATGCTGATGACTGGAGGTTATGGCAGTGATGAGGGCTGCCAGGAAGAAAAATAGATTTTCCTCCCTCAGCCCCAGCAGAAGCGTCCAAACGCGCTGCAGCCACTGCCCTGTTGGGCTGCCGCTCTGAACAAACTGGAGTATGCTTGTAGGAGCAATCACCATCTCTGCACTAGTTGTTAACACAGTTAACAAAGGGATGGTTCAGTGGTTTATAGCTCGAGGTCTAACAGTGGTAGTAACAAGAAGAGCCTTTGTTAAGACAGTTTCTTCCATTACAGCATAATAAAACTATGATTAGTTCTATATTCAGATAATAGAGAAAAACAATTTCCAGTTGCTATAAATCTTCTGAGACAGAAGCAGTGCTGCCAAGTTACGGTTTTGCTTGTTTTCTGCTTTTTGAACATTTCTTAAATGGGGCTGCTGTTTGCAGTTTAGCTTCTCACAACACCATGCAGTTAATTAACCCCATCACGGTGGAAGCACACGTAAGATCAGGCTGGATGCAGAGGAGGTAACCTGGGCTGCACGGAGGCCTCATCCATCCTGCTCCACCACCACACCCCTGGGAAGCCTGCACCGGTCCAGCAGGTCACCAGCACTGGAAGGTCCTTCAAAGGGAGATGGACACCAGCCATTTGAACTGGCCAGACACCTGTGTGTACCAAGCGATCGCCTGCTATCGAGAGCTCTCTGTCCACTGCGCATTGGGCAAGAGAGTGGGGAAAACTGTTTACGTAAAGATTATCCCAGTTTGATTTGTGTTGTCTAATGAAATCATTGGGAAGAAATTGGATGAGTTTCTGTGAAGGAAGCAAGAGCGAGGGAGCACCTAAGAGACAGGAAGGAGTATATAATACTAGGACAAATCTCATATGGATATGAATTAGCCATGAACTAGTTTAGACTGGAAGTGACAAGAAAGCCCCCAGGCCTTGCAAGAGAGGAGCTCTGTGTTTCCAAACACAGTATGGGGCCGGGGCATCAAACTGCTGGGAGGCAGAGGTTGGTGAGCTCACATCCACAGCTCTGAAATGGGACAGCTGAGATGCTGGAGCCAGAAGTGAAAGCTTATATCACAAGTTTTTAGATGTCTAATACATTACAACCCTTACTAGGTACCTCAAGGTGCTTAATTTACATATTTCTGGACAATGTTGTATTAATCCCATGCTTCAGGATTTCTATTTGCTGCCAGAAGGTGCCTGGGACAACTTTCCTTTTAGGAATAAATTCTTTGTTTTCTTTTCATCTTTCACCTTAGAAGGCTGCTGGCACTTGAGATGGGATGGAACGTGAGACACACTGAGCTCTGTACCAGAAAAGCTTCAGGACACTGTTGTCTTGCTTAGCTGATCGCCACCAGGAGAGCACCTGCTCAGGTAAATACCCTCCTAAAAATAAAAGTGTCCCACCTTCACACATGACTTTCACCAGTGTACTGTATCATTGCAAGAATTGGAACTCCTGACTTGAGCTCCGAGTACCGATGTCCAACACCAGGTCAGGACTGGTTGACTTTCAGCCAAGTGCTGTCGGTATCACGAAGCTGAGTTCAAGACAGGTTCCTTGCATCGCCCTTGGCTGAGCCACCAATGACTGCTACACCTGCCTACACACCATCCTGCTTGTTCTCTCTACAGTCATGACAGATAACTAAAGACATGCCAGGCTTAGGAGCACTCTCAGCTCTTGCTTCCAGGATAGAAGCACAAGGGCAAGAGCTTGAGGCATAGGGGAGAGTTTCACTGGTGTTAAGATGACAGGAGCAACCACTGGGATCTCTTTCCCAGCAGAGCTGGGCACACAGCCATACAGTTGCAGCAGCCTCAAATGGACCCGTGCTCATCTCCCCTACACCCTTTTTACCCACTTCTCCCACACGTAGTCCCCAGCTGAGGGGTCTCCTTATCTCTGCTCTGCTCTGCAAGGCTTCTGGCCTGGGAACAGCAGGAAGGGCTGGGGATAAAGAAAAATAGTATTTCTGTTTCTTACCAGAAGGACAGGCTCCTTCACAAAAGATGCAGAGCAGGCTATGTAGAGAGATGGAGGAAGAAGCAAGAAACAAAAAGCAGAGGACCTGTTCAGCAGGAGAGAATGAAAAGCCCCACACTTCTACATCCAGCTTTCAGCAGAAGAGAAGACAAGGCAGAACAAAGGCAGAGCCTCCACGCTGGAGCAGCCGTCTCTCCTCTGAGCATATCCTCCCTGGTTCTGTGATCCAGGAATCACCCCGGAGCACACAGGGATGGGTCAGAAACAGCAGAAAGCAGCTCCCCATGCCCATGCTGATGCTGTGGTGGGGAAGAATGAGCTGCAGACAGATGCAAAACGCTCAGTGCCAAGGAAGAGGATGTTTATGGAAGGAACCATGTGGGGACAATGGGAGGGAAAGGTGACCCAGCATCACCCAAACAACTTGCTGAGGCAACGTGCAAAACACAAATTCCAATTAAAGAGTTAAACCCACTCGCAACGCACGCACTGTGGAGACGGAGACTGTGAGGAAGGGCTCCCAGCCCCCCTGGGAGGTGAGCAGAAGGTGCCCATGCACACACAGGTGTGCTGCAGCAGCCCTCAAGCACCAATTCCTCAATTCTTCAGTTTGCGTCTCACGTACTGAGCGCTGCTCTCCCACACGCTGTATTAAGGAACACCCTGCATTAATTTTAAATGCTTGCTTTTTTACAACAATGCCATTAGCACTGGGAAAATGCAAAAGAGCAAAACTACAAAGAAATGTCTACAAAACAGAGGCAGTGCCAGCAGGCAGAGCACCCTGTTGCAGTGCGCACAGAGGACGGCCGTGCCGGGCAGCTGCACGCACACCCCTGGCATCAAACTCTGCCCAGGCGTTCGCAGGGCTGCTGCAGCCCCAGCACTCTGACACACATGCTCAAAGGTTGCTTGGTGCCAGAGCTTCTTGGCAGGTCCCTGCAGACGGGCCGTGCCAGCGCTGGAGCATGGCTTCTATCGGAGGACCACGAGTGCCACCTGCAGCACAGCCCTCAGCCACATGCCGCCCACACTGCGCAGCATCCTCCGGGTACCAACCCTGCCCTGGAACTCTGGGCTGCTGATGATCGGGCCCCCACCAGTCAGGGCTTGCAATGGTTTTAGCACTGCAGTTAACCCCAGCAGTAAGTGCTCAGGGCTGGCCGAGGGTCGAACTTGCACTCGCTAACAGAGAACAGCAAAGCAGGGAGTCCAAAACTGTCCTTTTTCATCCAACTTTCTATTTTTGCAAAAAGACCTTTCATAGCAGGACCACAGGTAAACCAAAGAGGTAGGACAGGGCAGAAGAAATGCACCATTCCAGGTGTTTTCCAAATTCTTGTTTTCTTTGGGATTGCTGGGAAGTTCCTCTCCACAGCTGGCCATGCACACCCATGCCATGGGAACTGAACAAGGGAAGGCGAGACAGCCCAGCCCCTGCAAGGTCTGAAGGTGGCACCCAACTGATTTAAATGCTAGAGAGCAGTGTCACTTGAACTGAGACTGTCACAGGTATTAGTCCTCCAACATCCCGTTGCTTTGACTTCTCCAGGCAGCTGCAGAGCTGCTGCATGTGTGCATCCTCCTGTTCTCAAAGCTGGTCATGAAGTTTTAATGTAGTTAGGACCAGAGCTGAACATTTCAGGTCAGCCTCAAGTCAGGAGACAAAGGGTTCATGCTGTCTGGTGTCTCACCTGAAGAGACCACACCGTTACTATTCTCAGCAAGTTGGATGGACATTTCAACCCCATTGAGCAGCCCGTTTCTGAAGGATACCACTGCTCTAAGATGCCCGAGGAAGCTCAACCCATGGAAAATTTCCATTCAGCTTTTTAACCCCTAGCACAAAACTGAGTTGACCACGACAGGTGAGAATTTCAGATACAAATTGTACCAGCTCTGTCAGCTATGGTGTAAGCAGCACAGACATGGCATTTCTCTACTGTCAGGGCAGCGAGGCGCTGGCCCAGGCTGCCCAGAGCAGCTGTGTGTGCCCCATCCCTGGCAGTGCCCAAGGCCAGGCTGGATGGGGCTGGGGGCAGCGGGCCCTGCCCGGGGCAGGGGGTTGGAATGAGATGGTCTTTAAGGTCCCTTCCAACCAAACCATTCTGGGATTCAAGGCTGTCTTAACAGCCCCCCCCCCCAGCCAAGACGACAGTATGAATCCAAGCAGGCACCAGCCTCACAGACCCTTCTTCTACCCTTCCTGCCATCAGCTAGGACATAGCACAAACTACTGCCCTGAGGCGCTGCCGGGGATGCCCCATCCCGTGTGCAAGTTGCTATGCACTTCCATCCCCAGCACACGGCAGGAGTGGCACAGGAAGAAACAGGCACTTTTGAAAACTCCACTGTCAAGACATCTTCCACAGCTTCAGTTCTTTGCCCTTGAATTACCCACACAGATCCTCACAAGAGTTCCCTGCTTCAGCGGAGCACCCTCGGGGAAAGCAAGCTGTGATCCTCCTTCCCTAGGATGGTCATCCCCCTGCCGGGAGGGCTGCAGGTGCCCACTGAGAACCTGCAAGCACATCTCAGTCCAAGCAGAGTGAACAGAGAAACCCTCTCTCAAAATCATGCCAGCTACTCCAGCACACTAATTTCTATCAGGATAACGTCTTCAGAAACTAATGCTCAAAGTTTAAAAAGATCGTTCCACATCACCATTAAGGTTTGGAAATATCTCAGTGCCTGTTAGCACTACAGGTGATGCTGGCACTGGTTCCAGGCCAGTAATCCAGGAATTATTACAGAGGAGCCTTGATATGCAAATATACCAACAAGGGAAAGGGTTTGATGTCCATCTGGTGGAGCTGCATCTTCACAGTCCCTGATCACTTGAAGTCAACACAAGCCACAGCCACCTGGAGACACAAGGTGGAACGGCTGCAGCCCAACACACTCTGGTGAGGCAGAGGGGCAATGTTTCAGGTTTCTTTCAAATCCCATTTTTCCCATACACCCATGATTCAACTGGCTGGGAGCAGCTGTAAGAGAACTAAGATAAATTCAGTTCCAGCTTTAAAACATCTGTTGTCGTTTAAGAAAAAGGACTACCAAAAGCTCTCACTGCTCTCTTCTGCACACCGGCATGATGGATACATGCCCATCTCTTGACACAAAAGGATACAAAACGGCTTGGAAATGCCAACATCTCTGCATCAGAGAGAGTTCACCTAGACAAAGTGAAGTAGGAGCTGCCAGTTCTGGAGGCATTAAGAATGAATGAATAAATAAAACCAGCTACACTGGATTGTCTCCTCATGCCCACCATTTCTGCAGGGAGATCACACTGCTATACCAGAAAGGACCGAAAAGGTTTATCCAACACTAATATCAATCAACTCTCCATACTGTAGCACATTTGCAAGCACTGGGCAGGAGCACAGCAACAGGATGGAGAGATGAGGTGTTTTGTTTGTATGTGGGAAGGGAAGAAAAGTCCATTTAGCGGCTTTCATTCAAGTGAAAAGGAGAAAGCATGTGAACAGCCAGGACACCAAGTGACAGCTGTGCATAACATATACACCCACTTAACCCCACTCTGAACCAGCCACACTGTGCTGCAAGTAACTCTTTGAGGAATACAGACACCTGACTGCTCCTTGAAATAGATAAAACCATCACTGAAACAGTGGTGCTGCCTTCCACCTGCATTTCAAAGCCCTAGGTGCTCATTTCAGCACACAAATACACAAATCTGCTTCAAGATGTGGGCAGTTACTGCACTTCCAGAACAGTCGTGTGCAATACAAGGCATCCAGGGCTGCAGAGGAACACGTGTGATTTCCCAGACGCACTTCTTATCATTTATCAGCTTCACCCAGGAAACACAATAAGCACCATGTCTACCCTGATGCTCTTACACTCTCCAACCACCTCTGCCATTTCATTCTCACCTGCTGCTGACCCTTCTCCTCACCCCCCTTCCCCTGCACCAGGCTGCTCCCCACACAGCATCATCCTGACCAAACCAGAGCCCCTCAGCTCCACAGCACTGAGGGCATGCTGTTAGGGACACCCCTGTCCCCATCCAGTGTGGAACAGTGATAAATGGTTTGCTCCTCTGCTTTTTAATAGCAAACCCCACTCTGCAGGACCAGCTCCTAGCACAGTCAGCCAGCAGCCGTGGCTGCGTGCTGCTCTGAGTGACAGAGCTTATTTTAGCACAAGAGAGCAAGCGAAGGCAGCACAAGGCGCGGCCTGTACGCATTTCTGGCTTGATGTTTCACAAACAAAAAGCAGGCCAGCACGTAAAGGATTTTTAAAAATCAATTGCAGCCAGCCTACATAAAGTCAGACATGTGGGTCCATTTACATTTTTGTTAAAATACCTGGTTTTCCACAGCTAAAGAAAGATAAGACACTACCATACACGAGCAAATTTAGCTACACATAGTAGTTGCACCTCAATGTAGCCGTTGGGTTAAATATTTTTAGCAGGATTTCAGAATACAAATGGCTCATCAGAATATTTAAATAAAAAATCTAGGTATTTCTGATATTAATCTCAAAGTGACAGATCACATTCAACTTCTTCATGGGAGAGGGAACATAACATGCAGTCAACACACAGGCAGCTTTATTTTAAACAGGCAATGTTTAACATTGGAAATCTTCAACATCATTAGAAGGAAACAGAGCCTTTCCCACTTTCCATTCAAACCCCGAGGCAGCAATGCTGGAGGTAAATGCAGAGGGCACCTGCAACATGTCCCTTCTGCCAGGCATTGACCCCTCAACATGCCACCAGCCCAACCCCACCGAGACGCCTGGGTGATGCTATGTGTTCCCCAGCACACCTCTAGGACACGGAACAATCCCAGCCAGGAGCACTCCATCCGTAGGTAAAGCAAGAGAAAGCACCCTGGCAGGGGCAGAAATCATACCAGCAGCGAATTAATAATGTACACGTACAATTAAAATGCATCACAGCCAGACCAGCTCTTGCCCCTTCCCCCAGCTGTCTGCATGCCACCACTGTCCCCTCATCACGGGGGGCAACATCTGGAGCAAAGCCATCTCTGTCCCAGGGAAAGGGAGACCTGCTCCAGTCCCCAAAACGTCCCTGCTGCCTGCCCAGTCGGGACGGTGCTGCATCGGCAGGATCTGGCCAGAGATTGCCCAAGCCTCCCACACTTCACAAAGCCACGGTCCAGCCGCTGTGCTCCTGCAGATCAGCCTGGAGGGTAGGGATGCCAGGATGCAGCTCCTGGGCCAAATCTGGCCTCATCTCTCTCAGAGGAGCACAACACAAAAGCAACAACAGGGAACAAACTGCTGAGGGGAAGTTAAAGACCCCACAAGATGAGACATGGCTGTGGCAAGAGTGATTATTTTGCTCCACAGTTATTCATGACAGTTCAGCAGCCCTTTCGCTGCACACGACAGACAGTAGTCATAAGCTGCCTTTGCACCCAAAGAGTTAACAATTTATTTTATTTTATTTTATTTTTTTTACTCAATAGACCTAAGGGTGGGTAGAGCTACCCAGCCCCCAGGATGTCGGTGGGACGCATGCTGGACCTGTGCAGCACATGGCTGTCCTTGTCCCATGTTGAGCAATACTGCTTGCAGCCTCGCGAGCTACATGTTCCTTCCTCCCTTTAGCAAGGACAGAAATAACAGACGTTCTCCAAAAAAAGTACCATCTTGATGAACGGCCAGCGAATAAAGCACTTTGTGAAAGAGTTCCTAACCATTCTATTTAAACACACCACAACTGGGGGCTCCCAAAGGGAAGCCTGTGAGGCACCTTGGGTAAAAGGCATAACTACTGCTGCAGAATAGAAATGCCACGTAATTCAACACTCTTCTGCCTAACAAATAAAAGTATGTGAAGCACCGACTGCTTGAAGATCATAGAATCATTTAAGTTGGAAAAGAGCTTTAAGATCATAGAGTCCAACTGTTAAAAGATAAAGCCAGAAATGTTCAAATCACACAGACTCGAATAAACTCTGAGTGGAAAGGCGATTTCTCCATTTCTCATTTCTTCAGGCCACATTTGGATGTCTTTCAGGAAAGCTACTTGACAAACGCACAAGTTACCAAGATCCATTCTGGGAGAAAAATTCCATTACCTGCGATTGGGAGGTCACACCAAGCAAGCTAATTTTCCCAACTTCAAACTCCACCAGTCTGAAGAATGTTTTTATTACCTCCAAGTACTTCTAGGTAACAGGAAAACAAGAAAGAAAGAAAAAAAAAAAAACCACACAACCAAAACCCAAACACCACCGAACCCCCCACTGTTCACGGGCTGCAGCTCACACCTCCAGCACTTGCAGGTGTAGTTTGTTGCACAGCCCCCTGCTAGTTTTGCAGCACCACCACATGTGCTCTCCTGCTGGACCAAGCAAGCTCCTCCACAGCAGAAACCTGGGAAACAAAGCCTCCTTGGCATCGTGCTTCCTCCCCCTGTAGCCAAGCCTGAAGGGAGGGCATAAGCCCAGCCTAAGGGGCATAATGTCTGCAAACCCAGCGCATCCACGGGGAGCCTCGGGCAGTGGAGATCTCCTGGCACGTAACTACACAGACCCCCAGCCACTCCTCACAGGAAGGCCAATTTCAAATAATGGATTTCAGCTTTATTTTACTCCTTTTAATGATACATTAACCCCAATAAGAACAACCCAGAAGTGTTTACTAAAAAGTCTGTGAACTACTCCATCCTCTCCTGGGGTATGTAGCTTGTCTTCCAGGCTTCATCCAGATCTCTGTCAATACAGTAATTGTCCCATATTGCCCCACAAAATTTTGACACTTCTAACACTTAAAACAAAATTTCTCCCTGGGCTGGTGTGCCCCAGGCCAGCAGAGTGTGGGTGAACCCCAGCAGCAGCAGAGCAGCCCTCATGCCAAGGACAGCTGGGCACCATCAGGCCCCCAGCCTGGAGCCAGGACACAGCCATCACACATCCTCCTACCCTGTCTCACCCACCACTGCTTCAGGCAGAGGCCTGTGGTAGGAATACAGCATTTCCAGAAGGCTCTCTTCATCCCCCAAAAGAAATCAGGTATCGCTTTGGTCAGGGGACAACAAACTGCAAATAGAAGATGAAATAGGTGTCTCTTGACCAGAAGTGGGGTAGGGGGAATAGACATGTTCCTTTTCCCATCTTATTTTTCTTGCTTTCCTCTGCAGTGACGTGATCAATATGAACTCAGCATTAGCAGATCTAGGGCATCTAGTAGTCCCCAAGGACCTACTTACAGTTCATCTAACCATTACTATAACCCCAAAAATCAGGAGTAATGGATGCTTTGCAAATCTGCTTGGATTTCCCCCTCGGAGTGAGCAGATCTGATGCACTCCTTATACGTCACACTCACGCCTCGGTACAATCAGTCCATGTGCTTTCCATAAGCCCCTTTGTAACACTTAGCCATTGGAAACCTAATTAGTTATAACTACTGAAGGTTTAATCTCAGTCTGTCTGCCAGGGCAAGAGCCAGACAGATTCCTAGGTGCGTCACTGCCTGACTGAGGGCCAAGCAAAGCTCCATTAGCATATTTGTCATGCTCGTCCCTCCTGTCCAAACTAAGCTGGTGGGTTGAATACAAACTATGCGAGAAGTTTTACAGAAGTGACAGGGGTATTTTTAATCCCCATTGATTTGTTGTGAAAGAGGAAGCATCAGAATAGCTTGTGTGGAGAAGTGGATTATTTCCCCAAATCTCTCCTGCCCTTCAGTTAAATCTTCTCCTGGAGAAAAAAAAAAAAATATAATTCAGCCTTTTATTTTAAAGAAAGATTTCACCCATACGGCTTTGGGACAGTTTCTTTCTCCGATCCTTTTCTAAGCTGAAATTTGTTGACTCATCATTGGGCAGGAGGAGAAGAACAGGAATTAAGCACTGCGAGTCCTGCCCCCAGACGGCTTGGGCAGGTTACACAGCGCTGTTCAAGGCCAGAGGAGCGCAGGCTGGAGCGAGCTGGGAGTAGGTGCCTTGCCCTGGCCTTGCCAGAGCCCTGCTGCAGGACCTGGGCTTTTCTGTCCTTCGTGCCTCAGCTTCCCCCTCTGGCAGCATACCTGATGGGCCTGTCTCGTTCCAGACACTGGGCCCCGTGGAAGAACCATGCCGCACAGGAAGGAATTTCCTTCTGTAACCAAATAGTGCATTTTTCTTCATAGCAAAAGAAATAATAAAATGCAGGTTTGAGCATTATCTAGGATGACAGTCTCCAGGAAAGTGATACTTTCCTGATGTTCTCGGCAAGGATGACTCAAGACCTACATGGGCCAGCAGCCTTTGGTCCCAGGTGAGGCCGCCCAGGGAACGGTGCTCCGTGACGAGATCCCTGCAGCCAGCCTCTGCACCCCCTTTCACCCCTGCCCTGGAGCCGAGCATTGGGCAGAGCAAGAGGTTTGTGCTCAGGGGCATTGGTCAGACCTGGGGGGATCTGTACATCTTAAGCCAGAAGCAGTTCGGAAGAGGTGTCTTTAAGAAAGCAAGTGAGATGGGTTCCTGCACTTGACTTCCCCACAAACGGCTGGGAGAAGGACTTAAAGAAAGGGTTTAATCGGTCCCTTGAGGGATCTGCTGGCAAATGGGCTGATTGCGGGGCTGGTGATGGTACCCAGACCCCCTCCTGCTCAGACTGGCCCAGCCCAGCCCAGCCACACCAAAAGCTGCCTGCCTTTTCTTGTGAAGGATCCAGAGCCGCAGCACTGACGGCTCTGTTCCTATGACCAGACTGTAATCCCCACTTGGATAATTACTCTTAATATAGATATCCAGGGATAAAAGCAAGAAAACCCATCCAGTCAGCAAGGCAACTGAAGAGCAACACAGTCTTCGGAAGACAGGGACAGAAGAGAGGTGAAAGCCTCCAGCCTTAAGGCTTCTCAGTCCCCTAACAACTGTCCCCATCCATTTCATGAGCACCCCCATGTCTGCCTGCCCTGCTTCATCTTGAGCAGCTCAGGACAGAGACTTCTGCCACCCCTCAAGCATGTCCCCAGCCAGCAGCTCAGGGGGGAAAGTTGTTTTGCCGATGACCAGACCCAGGACCTTGCAACCCGGCAGTTACACCCCACATTAATTTGCCAGCAGGAACAACACACTATTTCCAACTGATGGAAGCATTTTCCTAAGCTTGGGTATCCCTAGGACAGACGCTGCCTCCTATATCCAAGACAGCAGCTGCCTATGTTTTGTGCCTTCGCACACACAAAGGCTTCTTCCCTCTCAGCACGGTTCAGCAGGGCTAACACTCCCCAGAAGATGAGATTTTAAACTCTCTGATATTGCCCAGGTCTTGCCACCTGGAAGGTTCATTTGCTCACAAACCACTCAGGCTGAAAACAGATTTTTGACTCTAAGAACTCAAAACTCCAATTACACCATAGTCACTCTGTCAGCAAAATGCCAGTTCTTCCGTGATGACTGGGTTTCCCTGGAGCACGTATTGGGGAGGTGTTCTTGCTGAGCTTCCTTAAACAAACTCAGTTCTGCATCAGTATCTGTCCTTCATTTGGTTAAATACACTGATTTGTCATGTGTAAGGGGCGGGGGACGACGACAGGGGGGTGACATGCGCACAGCTGGTCCAGCGTTTACAAAAAAAGGCAGAAAAGTCACAACCTATACTTCTTATCAATAAAAGCCTTCAACAATTACAACTAGGCAGTAAGACACCAGAAAAGGTTGGGCTTTCCTAAGGGACCATCCTTTGACATAGAAGGCAATTTTATGTAAACTTGCCAATTACCATTAAATATATATATACATATATAAAAGAAGCTTTGCTTACTCTGAATGTCAAATCCTAAAATCTTTTCAAACCTCTCAAGCAATATTTATCTATTTGGAAGATTATTGGTAATGATTATGCTAATAAAATCAATTTGTGACAATTACTTAACTTCTACCATTCTTGGAATTAAATTTTAATGTTATATTTTCTTCTAAATCAAGGAATTGATCCTTACATGAATTAGAATTATACCAGCTCGCAAAATTCACAGACTAATTGAATAGTTAACCAAGTGTTCAATAAACTTCACACCTTAGTATCATACCCCTTAAAACTGCTTAATTAGATTTTGTTCCTTGCATAAATAGCTGTAAATGGAGACCGCTTAGTTTTCCTTTTCAGTTAAACCTTATTCTCAGAGCACATTAACAAAATAACTAAGTGCTTATCAGATTTCTTTACATTTTTCACAATAGTGCTGAATGCAACAGCTGAAAGATCATAAAATATTTTTAAGTACTTATCAATCAGTTCTACTGCAGCCAAAGTATCCATGACCATGAACCTTGTACACTTACACTCAGCTCAGAAAAAAACTTAGACGACTGCTCAGGCCCTGCTTCAGCTACCCTGCTATAAGCAAAAGCTCTACTGAACCACAGCTTTCCACGTCTGCATCCTCAAATATTGCAGTGGGTGTTAATATATATAAATATTGCAGCCTTTTCAGGACTTGGCCCTCTGTTCTCCACACCCACACCTTGTCAACCTCTGCTATATTTTATTCACCTTTCAAAAACATATAATATGAAATTCTCCTTCCCCTAGTTTCATTCATTTTTTCTTGAACAGGACAGCTGTGTTTGTGTGGTATTTGGGGCATCGCTGCTGGCCCGCATCTTTGTACTACAGGACGCAGAAGCTTGCTTCTTCAATCTATAGCAGGAAGGTGTCTGCAGACTCAGGCAGGTGTGTTCCCATCAGACACTCCCTGATGATATGACTAGAAATTTACCTTTAAAGCTATCCATTTTAACAGCAACACAGACTGTACAGTCATTCATTTTGAGTTTTTCCATTACATTTTCCCCCCAGTATTTTCTTTTGAGTTTCTGGACTCTCCAGAGTCCTGGTGACAACAGGTCACATGGCAGACCCAGCAAGGAAAGAATTAATTATTTAAAAAATTAAAAAATCAGCATGCTCAACAGCTTAGCACAGACAGCGGACTTACCAGTGAAGCATACCCCAGCAGAAGATCAGTGTGCAATGCTGAAGAAGAAAGCAGCAGACCAGCAAACAAATCTCCTCATCAGCGTGACGGGGATGAAGTTTCCTCAGCTCTTTTGGAAGCTTCCCCAGGGCGTGCAAGGATGTCCTGGCAACATAACGGCTAGGACATCTGTGTGACCTCTGTGCCATGATCCACACTTTCCCCTCAGCCAGCCATGGTTGCTTCCCAGGAAGGCTGGGCAAAATTTGATGTGGAACAGAAATGGGCATGCCTCTGGGGGAGCATGCAGCAGGGAGAAAGCACCTCCTGTCTCTGGAAAGGGCTCAGCTGATGCCCTGAATGCTGGGGTTTCTGCTACTGCCTCAGTGCAGACCAAAGGTAATCCTCTGTAGAACCCCTGCAAAGTCCACAGGTCACCTGCTCACCATGCGTTATCTTGGTGATGCTTCAGGCTCCACAGTCCAGGTGCAGTGCTATACAGATTTAAGACAGAGCTCAGCACTCCTCCTTCTCAGTGCCCTCTGTATCGCAGCCTAGTCCTCCATGCCTGTTCACACCTCACACCAGCGCAGCAGCTTCATGGCATGGCACGCTCCTTCCCATCCAGCAGCTTCCCCAGTACCCAGCCTAACAAAACCAGCACACAGCCTTTGCTTGCATCACTGACTTCATCTTATACCAAAGCCCTTTCTAAAGTGCTTTCCAAGGCTCCACACTGACACCAGGGTCAGTAAGGAGCCATCTCCTCTCCCACACACTTGGGGGAACATCCCCAGCTTGCTCAGCCAACATCTCAAACCACATCAGCATCCCCACTAAAAAACTTCTCTCCCAGGCTGATGAGGCTGGCAGCAATTAACAGAGGGGTGATGACTGCCCAGAGCCCCACCTGTGGCCACACTGGGGTGGAAGCACAGGAATTGGCTGTAACCACTTCATCAGATGTTTGTTGTTATTTTTAACATGGGTTTATTAATTACTACCCCTCCTCTTTTATTTTTCACATTCGTCTACAGCATAACTGGTGTGGCAGCTTCAAAGCTGTTATGTGTTCAGGAAGACCATTATAAATTCACTTCCACCATAACATCTTATAGACATTGCTCACATTAGGTATAAAAATTTTATGAAATGTACTAAAGTTGGTGCACACAGCAGCAGTTTTTCAAACATAAACATCTTGGACACTTTAAAGATATTTCTTTCTAAAGACCAAGCAGCATTTGGTCACACTGAGAACCGCATGCCAGGAAAATACACATTTTAATTAAGTTCAAAAAAATAGTCAAGCACAGCTCTAAAATAGTTTTTGAAACTAGACACATATTGATTTTTTTAGCTTATACTCAAATTCATTGTGCAAACAATGTGCTTGTGGTATAATTAATAGCATATCTTTCTAGGATATTGAAATATCTGCTTCAAGAGGAGTAATTGAGTATGGAGGTATGAGTGTGTTTCACCTGCATGCTGAAAGTTGCAGGCAGTTCCAGCAAAGCTTGGCAGCCACACAGCTCTCCCTTCCAGCTCCTGGGTACCACTGGTGTCACTGGGAAGACACTGTGCAGGAGCCATGCTGGTACCTGAGAAGAACACCTGAGACGTCAGTCCTGTGTCTGGGTGGGAGCAATTTTTACCATAGCCTGGGGTTCATTAATTAAACACACAACAGCTTGCTGCTCCCTTCTCATGCCTGTAACGAGCACACAGGTGTGTGTATTATGGGATGTCTCAGTGAAATCTCTGTATTTGCTGCTCCTCAGCCTAGGAACAAGCACAAAAGCTAACTGATCCAAAGACATGAGTCTAAAGTGAATAAATTAGAGTGAGCTCAGTAATTGTGTGACTCTCCTTGTGCAAAAGTATTTTTGTGCTTTTAGTTCATGTGTAGCTTAATTCTCTGAATCTGTATTTGAACCTTTTATCTTCCTATTTTCTCATGCTTCCATTGCTACTTATTCTCTTTCAAGAAGGATTTGCAGAGATGCTCAGTCTTGGTCATTGCAAAATCTTGGACACAAGAATCCTCAGAGTTTTGTTGCAATGTGAGCAAAACCGGATATGATTTTTAGGGCAACATATTGCCCTGAACAAGGATATCACCTGGACAGACGCATTCTCTCCCTTCACCAAAACCAGTCCTTACTCCCCCTCTGGCTTCAAACTTTATTTATTTGGGATGCTGAACTCACCAGTGCCACAGCAAAGGCTGTCACCAGCCACAATTTTACTGCTTTTGGGGAGCTGTTGACCCTATTTCTGTGAACTGTTCTTTTTCTTTTAAAGCAAACTGAAAAATGTTCTATATTAACTGTAGAAATCAATTTTGAGGGGAGAAAAAAAAAAAAGTACTTTTGTCAGTTCTACAATGCTTAAAATCCTGCCACACCTCCTTGCTGCAAAACCATTGCTTCACATTTACATCACCATCATTTACAGGCAGAGAAACCCCGCGTCTGAAAGCAGAAAGGTGGGGAAAGGGTCTAGAAATGCTCCTGGATTTTTTTATTGATTTTTTGACATCTGCTTTTAATATAACTCAGTAATTGCCACCCACAGCCATGCTGCTGGGGGAGGAGAAGTCTAACAGCAGAGCTGCAAACTGGAGGAATGGCAGGTCCTGGTGCCCCTGCCCCAGTGTGCAGAGCCAACTGCTCTCACGCAGCCACCGCGTGAGCAGATGATGGGGAAAGGCAGGCTGCTCCCCACACCCACGGCACTGGGCACGACGGGCGGTCCAGGCGGGCACCGAGTTCTGCAGCACCAAGCCTTGCTGTGATCAACAAACAAAAGAAAGTGAGAAGACTGATAAAGAGCTGATAGCTGCCCCTACTTGCAGGGAATTACAATCAGCTGTAGAGGAAGGGCCCAGGACTCTGAGCTTATGGAAACATCTTTAAATGATGATCCCCCAGAGAGAGAATTTTTGCAAGGGCATGTAGTGACAGGACAAGGGGGAATAGCATTAAACTAAAAGACAGTCAATTTAGATTAGATATTAGGAAAAATTCTTTATTGTGAGGGTATGAGGTGCTGTCCCAGGCTGCCCAGAGCAGCTGTGGGTGCCCCATCCCTGGCAGTGCCCAAGACCAGGCTGGATGGGGCTGGGGGCAGCCTGGGCTGGGGGGCAATGTCCCTGCCCATGGCAGGGGGTTGGAACTAGGTGGTCTTTAAGGTCCCTTTTAACCTAAACCATGCTGTGATGCTGATTAGGCATTGAAATATGTGAAGTGAACACCCTCAGAACTGGTGGGATAGGGCAGAGCGTTGTCAGGGTGCTGAGTCCCTTCTACAGGCCTGTCTCATTGGGAGAGCTGGAAGGGGAAGTCTTTTCTGCAGAGCTCAAGGGGAGGTCCTGAACGGTACCTAACACACCCAAGGCTGATGGGTGTCTGGTGCAAAAAGCAGCTGGACTCGATAGGAGGGTGGGCAGGGCAGGGCTGCTCCACTGTGCCCTGCTGCTGCACTTGCTCTTCTGCTTCTGATAGAATACAGGAGGTTTATAACTTATCCATCAACTAACCTTGGCAACAAGCTGACAGTTTCAAGGAACTCCAGCTCTTTGGGAATGGCAAATCCCTGCACAGAAAGAGCAGCCACCAACAGGCAGCGCCTGTGGTGCTCCCAGGCCTTCAAGGGCACAGTGCAAACCCTGCTGCTCACACTGCGTTAGACAGGGGAGATGCTCAGAGACGTGCCACAGGGGATCAGTATCCTGGCAGTCATACATGCTGTGTTAGCAAGCAGTGAGGATGTGAGAAACAGCCTCGTACACAGGCTCCTCCTCCAGGACATGCCATTTTCAAATGACTGCACCACTGTGAACACTCACAGCCCCATGAAAATGTATACCTGGAGTTCGCACAGCACCCAAGTGCACCCAAGTTCTCATTCAGAGACTACAGCTGACTTACACCTCTGCTCATCAGTTATGGTATCTCTGGTCAGCTTTGTTGGGTTTTGTTTGGTTTTTTTTTAAGATATATATCTGTTTCAGTGGGGAGTAAGTTTATTTCCGCTCAACTGCAATTTTGCACTAACATTCCTAAAACTCTGCTAGTTCCTCCTGCCATCTGAAATTATCATCAGATTCAGATTGCCATGTAAATCAGCACTGCAGATCACCTTTTCCTGATGCCTGAGTGTCCTTTCTCAAATTGGTAGTATTATAAAAAGAAAAAGTAATGGGGAGTTAAGCAGGCAGACAGTTTCTGCTCCCAGCTGGAGAGAGGAAAACAATTAGCCCTGGAAGCTTTACTTTCCCAGGGAGAAGTATCCTTGGCTCCTTTTATACTGCCAATAATAAGTAGATTTATACATGACAGCATGTGTTAACAACATCAACAGTAACTAAACAAGTCTGGTAACACGTGACCAAAGCCTGTAAGCACTCAAGGGATGAACCATGCCATGAAGAAAGAGAATAAAAGCCAACTAGTACATTCAATTACTAATTTTATGAGCTTGAGTCAAAGCCCGCTAAGTTGACATCTTTTTCCACTGATTTGCAGCGAGGCCTACTGAGGACAGAGTGAAAACAGGCATTAATGAACTATTTTAGTGCCTTTTCATGAGAGGCTTACCTGCACTTTCGCCCTGAGCATCACAAGCGCTGGGTGGGACGGGACGCCAAGGACACCATGCTCCCACCCCTACACAGCACAGGGTCCCACCAGCCTCCCTGCCCCCCGCTGTGGGGCAGGCAATGCCATCAACGGAGAGGCTGAGAGCTGCCATCAGGTGCACGAAACATGAGCACAGGGAGTATGTTCTCCTGCTCCTGCTGCCCTTGCAAGAACAGTCCTTTGTCTGCCCCAACCCAGCAATTTTAGTGGCTTTCTACGCTGAAACAACAGCCATGCCATCCCTCCAGATCCACCAGAAAGAGCAGTCTGCCCTTACTCATCATTTCAGGAATATTCTGCTTTTTTATGAACCCCAAACAAACCCAAAGAGTAATGAACAGGATGCTCTTCGCCATAAAATACGCTAGTGTGGATTCCTGGTTGTGTTCTGTATGAAAAAGGGTGAATCAATACTGCCAACTGCAAGCTGTACATGTGGTGAGAATGGGTCATTAGATGAAAGACATCTGGACAACAGGTAAAAATTGTTAAATGAAAGCAATAGGGTATTTCTTTCTTTTTTTTCTACCTGTCTTACTGTACTCCCTGCACAGTAACCTGGCTCTCCTAATTAGTTATTCGGTATCTAAACTTAGTTGGCATAAAACGCTTTTTCCTGCAACCCCCTTCCAGCAAGCACAGCAAGATGAACGTGGTGATATTAAGTGGTGTAATGGGTTTTGGATAAGGGGCAATATGTTAAAAATCTGTAATATTACAATGAAAATATTTCTATCCCTAAGTGCTTTTATAGAAAACATTGTGTGTTCTGGTTGAATTTAAAAGAAAAAAAAATTGAGGGAAACAATTGGCATAGAAAAATTTCAATTCATACAGATAAAACTTTGCAAGGAAACCCAAACCTCACGATGAAAATGTTGACAACTTTAATACAAAGCTATGTCACTTGCCTTAGCTGCAACTTTGCAGTTTTACAAAAGTTAAGATAATGGGTTATTTTCCTAGCCCTTATTCTTTAAAACTGAATTTCCTTTATTTCTTTCTCTCCAGGTTCAAGCCAGAAGAAGTCACTGTATGTACTATGATAAATAACATGAACATACACAGATGGAGAAGACAAACAGGACAGCACGCAGCCATGTACAGTATCACCAAGATGAAACACTTACAGGGAGTCTTCCAGTAAAAAAAACACCTCAGGGTAGGTGGTATAGCCCTACGAGCTCAATGGCTACACCATCGGCAGAGACGGGGAGATTCCCCCAAGAGGTGCCCAGGCAGCGCTGAGATCTCCAGCAGCAGCAGCAGCCACACCACCAGCCCACGAGATCAACTCCTCCGAATTCCGCAGAGTGGCACCAGGATTGTGTTTCCTGCACCCCATCCTACGAAAACCAGCACTGATCTCTACCTATGCATCCACATCCCTGTGGTCACCTGCGGCTGTGTCCTGCCCCAGGCTAACCAGCCTGGAGAGCGGGAAAGTAGGAGAAAGACTTTGCTGAGACCCTGCCACTGCACCTGCGGAGAGTCATTATCTGGGTCAAGAACTTTTTACAATGCTGGAGGCTCAGGTTAATTACCACTTCAGTGAGCCAGTGGAGGCAAAGGTCTTAAAGACAGTGTGATTAATCATTAAAACACATCTAACCTTGAAACGTGCTTGCAGCTTTCCCCAGGTTCCCTGCACGTGGAAGCTGCTGCAGTAGGAGCCTGAGTGCGTGCCCACCTGCAGTGCTCAGCAAGCAGCCCCTGCACGCAGATCTCTGCCCTGGGCTAACGAAGCTGACGGCCCTGCTAGGGGACACCCCGCTTGCACCTGGGACTTGCCAAGCTCTTTCAGAGGAACCCCCTACTTGTACCAGACCTTGGGGAACGGTGCTGGGCATCACGCAAAGCACAGAGCAGTACAGAACTCTCCCGAGAGCACATACTCATGACTTTTCCACAGAGACTACTATTCCCCTAGACACCCTTTGTCACCTCCACTGACAAAAGCTGTCCTCTCCTAATCCTCACCCCTCCTGTTGCACCAAAAGGTTCTCTCAAAGAGACAGAAGTAGCTGCTTGGCGCTCCAGACAACCCACTGCAAATCCCCTGATAGTGAATCTGTCTCTCAACAGCAACAGCATCGGTGTATCGGAAAGCATGCTGCAGACAGCTCAAGGTATGTTCCTTTTGAGTGTTTTGTAGCCATCAGTAAGACTTTGTTTAAATCTCCCTTGCTATTAATGCCCAAAATCAGACACAAAAACCAGGGGAATTTATATCTTTGTTTTAAGCCTTTTTCTTCCATTTCTGTAGCTGTCTCAATATGGCAACATAAAAATTAAGCAAACATTTTATTAGTCAAACAGAGTACCAGATGCAACAGAAAGGCCTAGGAAGTATTCAGGTGGGAGGTGGGGATTTTGTAAGCCATCAGAAGGAGATGTGAGGAGTCAGATCCTGCCTGCCCTGGGGGGGCCAGGCTGCCACCCTGGAGGAGCTCTCTGTCCCCTGCAGATGTGCAGTGCTTCCCAGGCTCCCTCCTAGGGAACTGAAGATACTGTAAAACATGTTTTACAATCCTCAATTGCTACCGCATTGGCTTCCTAAATACCCTGCCCTCAACATAGGAAAACTGCATATTTTCTGTATCTGTAAAGTATTTCCTAGAGACACACTAATGGTTAAAGAGAAAAAAAAAAAACCAAAAACACAAAAAACTTCCAAAAGCCTGCCTTATCTTCATTAAAAGCTCCAGAAAGTTCACACATACAACTTGGACGTACAGTTTAAAGAAAGACTTCGAGACTCATTGCAGACTTTGCTTTTCATTGCAGACTTTGCTCAGGGAATAAATACCACAAAAGCTAGTAAAACCTAGCTCAGATGAAACCCCTCAAGATCTGCAGAGGTAAAAAACCTCATCTAGGACAGAGATATCCTGCAATACTCAGAGCAGAGATGCGAAGGGCAGAGACCTAGCCTACAAAGGGAACTACTCTGGATTCAACAAGCATTCTACATGAGTGACACGGAAATCCAGACTCGAGGATTACCAGGAAGGGTGTTGGAAAGCAGATGCCTCACACCGCACTGCAGTAACAGCTGCTTCCCAACCCCTACACAGCTCAGCCCAGCGTGGGATTGCAGACTCACCACCAGCAGCACATCCCATCTGCCAGTGGGAGCTCAGGCTGGAGCATCAGCGGAGCTACAGCCCTGAGAGCAGATCCTGCTCTTGACAACCTGCTGTCTCCCTGTGAAGCAGAAAGTATGAGAAAGGAATGGGTGGCCTCACTAGAGAGGAGAACCTCAGTGCTAGGCACTGCACAACTAGGCTACAGGAAGGCAGTCTCTGTCCTCA
The DNA here is from genome assembly GCF_963210335.1 of Falco punctatus. Lineage (NCBI taxonomy): Eukaryota > Metazoa > Chordata > Aves > Falconiformes > Falconidae > Falco > Falco punctatus. The sequence goes on from NC_137587.1 coordinate 47,749,344, forward strand.
GAGCGTTCGTAAGAACAAATGGCCTGGGTGACACTGCCTGGGTGTGAACAGAAACACAGAAAGCACAGGAGGTTTATAGATCAGAGGCTTGGGACACCTCTCATCAATCCGCTGTCAAGTATTTTTGTAAGGATCACCACCTCTGTGGAAGATTGGAAGGGGCAGACACAGCTGCCCGGGCACCTCCAGAGCTCCTCCGTCACAGGGGAAAGGGAATGGGTGGAAAGGTGCATCTCCATGAGTGAGCAGCTCAGCAAAGGAGCAAGGCACATGGGACTGAGCAGCCAAGAGAAGCTGAGAGAGGGAGTGCGGATGGGGCCAAAGAGGTGGGCTGCCAAAGCCATCTGCAGCACCAGGGTCACAGCCAAAAAATCCCCAGTGTGGTAACTGAGAGGCAAAGCACTTCCTTCTCCTCCGCGGTCTGGAGGAGTCAGTGCCCAAAGCACAGGCACAGGGAACGGTGGGGAAGCAAGGTACCAGGATAAACATTTGCCTACTTGACATTCACAGCAACACAAAAAAGACTGTGAGGTATGACCTCTTCTGTGAAGGCACTCGCCCAACCTTCCACACAAATATTGGAGGCAAAGTTGTAGCCTAGTCATCCAACGGTCCCTCCAGAACCATCAGAGGTGGTAGAGACTGCAAGTGCATGATTCAGGTCTTGGGTGACCTCAGTTGCCCTGGGCTGGCCCACGGTTCATCACAGCTTGCAGAAGAATACAAGTTGACCATGGTCTTTGTTTAGTCCTTAAGTGCCCTGAGACAACTGAGACGAGTCTGTTCATTGACGCTTGTGAGTAGGGAACATGCCTACCAACAGGTAGGAAGGTGTTTCTTAGACCTGGATAGGGGTCGGCTATGGTAACAGTCTTTATAAACCCCAGTCCAGCCCCTCTTTTCTCATTTTGCTGCCAGCAACACATGGCAGGAGGGTAGTAATAAAAGTTGCTTAGTTGATGACCAGGGAAATCAGAGTCCAATGAAACCAACAATCAAATCAGTATGATACACCGTGAATCATGACAGACGTTACGATACTGACAACTCATTAAAAAGACTGAAAAAATCTACAAATCATTTTAATACTTCAGATTACTTTTTTCTACTTGAAATTTGGTTTCTAAGCCTTTTATCTGTACAACCCATGAGCAGAGTAAAGCTTTTAACTGCCACCTGTATGTCCTCAAACTTTTTATTTGGAAAAGGGTCTTCAATTATCACATGACTAGAATGTTAGCATTTCAGAAAAAAAGTTAATAATATTATATTCATGAAGGAAGTCACACATGAAGAACACTAGAGCCTTTGCCTGTGCTTTGATGGATGCATTTTCATGCAGCTAATGTCCCAGATCTTTAAACAATCTCCGTGTTCCCTTTGGGCTGCAATGGGCACATAGGTTTGGTGGAAGTGTCTCGGGTAACCAGATGAGCAAATGACCAGCAGGCTGGGGACACCACCCTCCAGCACCTCTGAATGTGCAAGCCAGCATCCCCTGAGTTGAAGTGTTTGTTCCTGTAAATGTACAATCATAATGGAAAATAATGCTGGGGATGGACTGCAAGAGGTCACCTTGTCCACCCTCCCTGCTAAGGCAGATGTAAATCCCAATCTCTCCTAATGGGCTTTTGCAAGCCACTTTCGGCAGTCCCTGATGGTGATGACTCCACGCTGCCCGCAGACAGCCTGCTCCAAGGCTTGGTGCACTCTGCTGTTCTTCCTCTTTCTGTTCTTTCAGCCCTAACTACAGCAGAATGGATTAGTCCTGAGAAGGCACGTAACATTTGAAAATGTAGGCTTCCGAAATGGCAACACAAAAGGGGCAATAAATCATGACACCCGTTTGCTAAAAGTCTGATTTACACTTCAGCGCATTGGGTGGATTATTTTTGGAGAAAGCTTCCAACAGTCAAGGCCTGCAACCACTTAAAACTTTTTATTGGCAAAACCAATCGACCTGCCAACATTAAGCACAAGGTATTTAACAGCATTAGCCACCCCATTATCCATTTTCTCACTTATCATGTTCCCTCATATATAGAGTTTTACTGTGCTTTTGCTTCCAGCTCCATTAAATGCTGGTGAAATCACTGTCTTTGAGAAGATCGAAAATACCAGGCTGCTAAGGACAGAGGCAAAATGAACCCACATTATATTTAACTCACTTACAAATTTGTCATTTAAGCTGCTAAGGCCATTAATTTGAAGCCATGATATGCCTATCATTTTAATTTTGGGTTCATTTAAGCTACATGTACATAAAAGAAGTAATTCCCAGGCTTTCCTTCATGTTATCACACAAATGCATTGCAGAACCAGTGCTAAAAGGATATGAGAGAAGGCACGCCTTAACTTTGCTGTAATTTAAAAGAGTGATAATTTAACTCAATCTCATAGCATTAACTTGCTCTATGTGATGCAAAATAAATTCTGAAAATAGCTTTTCTTTTCAACAAAATAATTGTAAAAACTTGAAGCAAGCTTTACCAGCAGACCAGCCGCACCTTTGCACCAACCCCTCAGACATCAGGAGCACCCTCCCACTGCCCAGTCCTTCAGGCCAGGCTGGGGAAGCACCACTGACCTCTCTGAAATTCACTCAAAGGTCTTCAGGGCTTACACCACCCTGCCGTGAGCTCTGGGAGCTGTGCTGGTGCGGCAGTTGCTCTCTTGAGCACTCAGTTACAACTCCTGGTCCACAACTCATCCATGCATCAGTTCATCTGATGGGCTACTCCTTTTTGGTTAAAGAAAGTGCCCTAAAGGTGGAGCCGAGTTATTTGCATCGCAGATTCAGGGCACTTCAGCAGGATGCCAACTCCTCAGGTGACAAAATCACCAGCTGTCATGGTTCAACCCCAGACAGCAGCTAAGTACCATGAAACTGCTCGCTCACTCCCCCCGTCTCCTGAAGGATGGGGAGGAGATTTGGGGAAAAGGTAAAACTCTTGGGTTGAGATAAGAACAATTTAATAACCGAAATAAAATAAAATATTGTAACAATAATAATTGTAATGAAAAGGAGAAAGAGGGAGAGAAGAATAAAATCCAAAAGGAAAAAAAAACCAAGTGATGCACAACACCATTGCTCACCACCCACTGACTGCTGACCGCCCAGCCCCTCTCTGAGCAGTAATCCATCTCCCCAGCCAACTCTCCCCAGTCTATATACAACAGCATGATGTTCCATGATATGGAATATCCCTCTGGCTAGTTCAGGTCAGCTGTCCTGGCCCTGCCCCCTCCCAGTTCCTTCTGCCTCCCGCCCCCAGCCCTCTCGCCGGCAGGGCCTGAGAAACTGAAACCCCCTTGACCTAGTACAATTATCACCAGCAACAACCAAACCCACCGTGTGCTGTCAGCATTGCTCTCACACCACATCCACACCACAGCGCTGCTCCAGCTACTGAAAAGATTATCCCAACCAAAACCAGGACACCGGCCAAAAGTACAATGAATCCCTGCCCAGCACCTTGGTCTCTTCCAAGGGGAAGAACAAGTCCTTCCCCACTCGCCTTCGGGACCAAGCATTTCTTTGAGCTGAGACCAGAATTTTGTTTCATATGTTACAGCTTCCACGTCTTGATCACTGAGGATGCTCTCAGGAAGAGCTGGCTGTCCCCAGCGCTGGTCACAGAACAAAGCAAAGCTGGGGCACATCCCCTGCAGCCTGGCTTCAAGGCGGCTGCGAGTGGCTGGGTGGCCAGCCTTGCTGCAGCCAGGCACGGCCTTTTCCTCCATCCCGTTATCCAGTGTGAAGAAAAACCCCTCTGCTCATGCTTCTGCCACCTCTGAAAAGCAGACCTTTGAAATCATCCTTGGTTTAAGCAATGCCCCAATCACTATTCATGGGAAACTATTTCAACAAAACCATCACTTCAGTTCTAGAGATCCTGAAAAATTCTAGGAATAATTTGACGGTTGTTGTTACAACCAGAAGCATTTCTTTATGTCATGTGCCATCAATACCAGATGCACACTCAGCTCTGATAGATGTTAGAGGCTGCAAACATCAACCACTACTTATAGCAAAGTGCCAATAGCTTTTATTGAAATGAATCCTTTGATCACATTAAAACTTTTCTCCCTATGTGGATCATTTTTTAATTAAATTTAAAATAAAGTAATTGTCCACTTCAGTTGTTAAGATTCTCTGGGGGACACTTATAACAATAACCATGAATATCTGACATGCAGATTGCCATATGCAGCATTCCAGATTGATCCACAATGGGGCACATTAAAAATCAAAATCCAAGGAGACATTAGCACTCCTTTGGCAATTTAACGTCCTAAAATGACTATTTAGAAACATTTAAAGGTGTAATGAGACATGTGTATTATGGCTGGTGAAATAAAAGCTAATGCAAATTGTTAGATGGGAGGAGGTGAAAGTAGTCTGGCAGAGTTACATGGACCACAGTCCCAGCCAACTGGTAGAGCACGCACGAGACTTGTTTCTTGATCTCACCTTCCACCAAAACCTCTCTACCAGATACCAGCAGCTGTTCTCATCTGGAGGCTTCCCTGGTAAGAGTACCGCAATGACAGGCAGAGGAGCGAGAGCCATCTGTGATTGCAGTGACTGGGAAAATGGGCTGCTGCACACCTGGAGGATCTGGGAGTACACAGGACTTTTTCAAGGAAGCAAAAGTTGAACATCCAAACTCCATTTTATCAGGGTGACACACAATAGAATGAACTAGGGACCTTTATAACTTTGCAAGATAAAAGCCTAGGATCAAACAGCTCTGCCTCCTGTCCCTCTTCTCCAGGTTGCTCTCCAGAAGACATACACTATAAGCAGCTCAATTATTTAAGTCCTTGCTGTGTACAGTCAATCTGTAGCACCATTATTGATAAAGAATATCCAAAAAAGCAGAATTAAGAGTACCAAGGCTGAGAGTGACTAAGTAAAAAAACAAGAGTATATACAGCCTCTTGTGTCATGACACCATCAGAGAAATAATGGGGTTAAATAGTCCAGTCACTGGATATAGGATTTTTGGTGGCAACAAACACAAACACAATTCTTTTGCTCTATTTCCAAACACACAACGTGAACTACACAGGCTATCTTCACATCGCCATGCACAATGCCTGTTCTGCACTGGTATCACCCCACTGAATCTGAAAGGGAATAACTGGTTACAGTTATTCAGATTCCATGGATTACAGTGGAATAGTGCATATATTATTTCATATACATATATGATAATATATACATAATCAATTCATACGTATATATAATTCAGTATATCATGTTCTGTTTGGTATTCATGTGAACCTTCTTCAGTATTAAACTGTTCTATTTTGAAGGTCTTCCCACCAGATTGCTGAGACACAGTCATATACACACATGGTCCAACATCTACATGCTCATGCTCACTTTTCATGGTTTCTACATGTGAAAAATCAGCACTCACATGCAGGAGAGTATCTGAAAAACACACATTGGGTTACTGGAAGGAGAGGTTATTTGGGTCCCTGACACCTTTGCCACTCCTCTTGTTCAACCATAGAGGTTTCCATCTCTATTAGAGAGGTCTATGCAGACAGCATCACACTGTAAGTAAAGAACCTCTAAGATATTTAGGGAAACAATTCTTCCCGCGCCTAATCCTGCCAACACTGATTTCAGATAAAAACCATAAAACCAGCAGTTTATATTGGAATGGATTTAGTTATTACACTAGCATGTAGGGGGGAAAATCCCCAAAAAACAGAGCACTATGCTAGCAGAGGGATGCATGCTTTGATTGTGACTCGTGGGGTTTTCAGAGAAATAAAGGAAATTATCCCCTACAGATTTCTTCAGCTGTGCTTTATGTTACAGCACCAGGCTATTAACTGTGTACAGAACAGAATAAAAACGATCCATGTCTATTCCAGGGAACAATTAAGCGGGGGAGTCATCACCCTGATTTAGAGCAATGCAGCTAATAAAACTCAGAATGGCATTATGTCTGAATTTCTTCTCACCAAAAAAAAAAAAAAAAAAAAAAAAAAGCAGAAAGTAAAAGGAAGTATTCCTCCAGTCTCTGAAATCCTGGAGACCAGCAGAGAATGTAATGGTATGATATATAAACTTGGTGGTAGATTAAAATAAAGAAGCACAAGAAGTAGTATATAGTGCAAGGCATTAGAAAGCATCAGAAATAAAGGAATTTTACAAGTATGTAACATGCTGTGTTGGTTTTGTGTCAAAAGAAATTTAACTTCTTTGTTGTTTTTTTAAGTTTTCAGGTTTTTAAAGTTTTCCTTTTCTATTGCCTCCATTTGAAACATAATCCAAATGCAGTACTGTCTGGCATTTGTTTGAAAAGTTGCAGAGAACAGAACCTCGCTCCACGATGCTTCCCTGCTTCTCCAGTAAAACTGCAAAGCTGCTATATAATCCTCAGCCAATAATTTCTGTGTGTTGATTTAAAAGCATGGGAAGAGGGATCAATCACAAGGTCTGTTGGCAACTTCCAAATGCCAGCTGGTTTCATCCCTGTTGAGCTGGAGGGGGCTTCCTCACCAAGGCTTTTTTTTGTGTCCTCTGCATTATTTGCCTTCCAAATGAGAGCACCTCTGCCACCTATACACGGGGAGCGCTTCAGCGAACATGCAAATGCCATCATCTACGGAGCAGGATGGAAACGTACTGCACAGACAGTGAGAAGAGCTTCTCCTGCTAAACCTGTAGTGGAGAGAATTGCTTAATGAAGAGGTCTTTCCTTCTATAAACATGCATGTGTTTAACTATAGTCCCACTGAAATCAATGGCACTTCTTGTGGATATAAAATTAAATGTTTGTGTTTGTGCCTGTGGAGCCCAAGCACACAAACATTTTATGCCATCTGAAAATTGTATTAATATGGAGATCATTGTGGAAAGCACTAAGGGGTATTATGCTTTTATTATATCTAACATATGGAAAACAGTTTATTATATGAGACACAACATAATCATTATAATTGAATACTATCAAATGAAAAATCCCATATGTGCCTGAAAACTGTGCACCACTGTAATTACAAATGGAAACTAAGAACATTAAGAATAAAAGGCTGGCAAAAAGTATTGTTTTGCTTCATTTTGTTAGCTTTGCAATCCCGGCAACATTTCCTCAGCAAGGTAAGTTCTTGCTGGAAAAGCACTTAAGTGCACCAGCAAAGGAAGCAAAAAGTGTTTTATAGAAGGAGGAACTTTATTTTCTAAACTCCAGATATGCAAGATAATAAGGGGCCCATCAAAACTTTGCTCTTGAAATGAAGATTTACACTGGCAGAGTACTTGATTATTTTGTAACAAACTTACAGTATCTTCTGTCCTCACTCTGTTCATTCAATCAAAGCAACACAAAAAAATAAGCTGAGACAGGTTTGGATCAAAGACCTATTCTAATACTAATTTTTTCAAACACATATTTAATATTTTTTTCAGCCCAGCAGAGTCTCATACTCACACAGCACAGTGGGGATGTGCCCAGGGTCCTGCAGCCATAGAGTATTCCAGTAAAAGAGTGGGCAACAAGAGGCACAGCTGATACCCTGTCCCTATCCCTACTCCACGCTCACTGAAGCCACACTGGCAGAGCATTTTTCCCTTCCCTGCATGCCAGTGGTACAGCTGTTAAGGCAGCGAACAAAACAGGACAATTGAAATAATTGGAACTGCAGTTATCGGGGCGGGCTCAGCAACGGAGCAGGTAACCTGGCTCAAACAGTGAGCACAAGGGTAAGTGACAGTGAAGCAGGTGGTATTGTTGCATCCCGCATGAAGACGTGGAACTACAAAATCCCTGCAGAAAAGAAATGTGACATCTAGGAGAACGGTGGCAGCTGCTAAGACCATGAAGCAAGAGTTTGAAGCTGGCAGTTTGCTTCATTCTAGGCAACCTGGCACTCACATCATAATAGGATACAAGGTTTGCAAGGGCAGGGCGATTCGGTGCACTGGGCTTGTGCCGGCTTCAGAGGTTTCTGTTTCCTCATGGCAGTACCAGCCTCCTTTTCTCATCTCAGTGTGGTGAGCCTCGCACACGGGATTCATTGTTAAAGACACAATGAGGGGAAGAGACCCAAAAGGAGGACCCAGAGGCAGATCCCTCCCACACGCCGCTCAGCCCAGCTGTACCAGCTGAGGTTACTCCTGGCCAGCCCACCCCCCCCACACCTCCTGCCAGCTGTCACTGCCCCACCAAGACATCTTTGCTGACCCAGTTCACACCAACTGCACAAGCAGCAGAGGCCCTAGATGCAAGAAGAGGACTTGTCAGCAAGGCTGGGATAGCAACCCTCCAGCCAGCGCGGCCACCAGCATGGATGTGTAAAGACCATGAGGGTATTAAGTGTCATCAGCCCACTGCTCACAAGGGCCAGATGCTAGACCTCATTCTCACTGGATAACCACTGCGGTTTGCCAGCTGGCTTGGAAAGAATTCCTGGGTTCCTGCAGAGGGAAATGGGTCTGTCCCAAAGATCAAGGCTTTCTGATGGAGGAAACAAACAGGGCAGTGAGAGTCCTGAAAAACTGGGTTTAACTACAGCGAAGTTAACTGAGAGCATTCCTCACACCAGTTTTTGGCCAGGCGCTATCAGGACGCTTGGTCCCAGGCAGCTAACCAGTAGGTTGGCAGTGGGGACGATCCAAGGTGAAGTCGAAGATATTCCATTTGGAAAACATTGCGCATCCACCTCCCCGCACAGATGCTTCTGCACCGCCTGGGCCGAGGTCACCCTGGTTCCAGGGTAAATACGCTCCCTCAGCTGCTGGGTGAGTTCTTTTCCCCTAATTTTTGCTGTTTGGGCTTCTAGAATAATCAGTGGCAAGAAACCAGCAAGTCCCATGCAGACTGGTCCCACCTGGCTTCTCTGGGCTGGCAGGAGAGGAAGCGATGGAGCCCACCCTGCCAGCGAGGCAGCTCCCTGCCCACTCCCCTGCGTACCAGGGTCTTTGCGCTCAGGGACACAGCCCAGGGACAGCTGCATCTGCATTCACAAGCAGGTTTGGTTTGGTTTCTTTTTTCAAAAATCAATTGAGATATAAATTTCATTTCAGTTCTGCTACCCTTGATTGTTGCTTGCAGAAAAACATAAATAATTAATTGCATTAGCGGACTGTCACTCAGCCCGAGTTTTGCTTCACCTGAAGTAAAAAATGACCACTTTAAAGAAAAAAACCCAAAACTGGCAGACATTTAACCTTATTCTGTGCTGCTGTCTTTCCCCCTGCTTTAAAACCCCCCTGCTTCTCCATGTAACCAAGTAATTATATTTGAAGAGTAGTAGCCATCCTAATGCATGGTGATTTATCAATGGTGATAGGATGTTATCCCAGTTTGACCCGACAGGAGAAGGAGGATGCCACTGACTCTCTTATGAAACTATTAGCAAAAATGTCAACCATAGAAGGCCTGCAGAACTTTTCCAGGACTGACCCACTTCCAGAACAGCTTCAAGACCATTTTTAAAGGACACACAAAAATGCTTTTTTTTTTGGTATGTCTCACAGCTAAAGCATCAAGACATGGAGGGGACAAAGGAGGTTTGAGTAAAGTAAGATCTCATCCACATCTCCACTGGTTCTTTAGGAACATACACAAAGCAGCATTGATGGGATCACACAGAGCTTCTTCCAACCCTTCTCATCAGTAAAGGTCAGTTCATTAACTGATCAGCAAAGAAGAAAGCTCTCCTGCAGCCTGCAAGTGTGCATGTCCACATTCACTTCTAGTATGCACAATGGCACATTGACATTAACAAAGTTACACCAGAGAACCTCGTCAGGATGCCAGTGCTCATTACTGCTTGTGGGCTCTGACACAGCAGCAATAAATCCATCTTCAGACTTCTAAAAATCTTGCAGCATCTCATTTTCTATGAAGGCTGACGGAAAATGAAAGGACTGACAGTGCACTGATATCACTAGATTCTGCGTTTTTCTACTGGGTGCTTTGTTCCCTGAAGCAGAAGCTGGGTAATGATACAAGAAGACACGTTTCCAGGACTTGAAAGTTAATTTGCAACTTCGTATTTGCCATATCTTCCTTGAGGCCAGACAGACAAATAGCCACACTTCACTCTGTTCTGTCTCCCTTGTGGAGGAAGACACTGATGTGGTTTCCTATTCAAGCCTAAGTAATAGAAAATCGAGTTTTACACACAGAAATTTGCAGATTCTCAAAGAAGACCATAGCTAAAATAAAAAGCTAGAAACTTATGTGTTGATTTTAACTTTTGGGACTGATGCTCACACAGCCACTTGCCTTGGAGCAGGTACCATATGACGTTTCTCAAAGGGAAGAGCTTAGGCAGTGGACTTACCATTAGTCTAGCTACCCTCTCCATACAAACAAGGCTTCCAAACAAGACAGATTCCATAGTGGACATAACAGCCATTCGGGCCTTGGGAAGGTAAAGTTTTGCTCAAGGATGCTTGATTTCATCCTTTGTAGGACTGTAACACCAGGCTGCACCATCTAACATCAGAGCTTACAGGCTAGTGCCGATGGGGCGCTGAGAGCAAAGTCACAGAGCCAGTAGTTCTGCCGGTGCTGGGCTAATGAGGGCCCCAAAAACGTACTTTGAAGGGCAGACACAAGCAAGCCTTCCTGCCGTCCCAGCCGGGAGAGGCCACCACCAAGTGGCAGGTCTCAAAACTCCAAACCAAGAGATCAAATAAAAATTAAGCTACTGTTGCGTTTTATTTTTGGGGTGGAGAGAGAGCTGGAAAACTTTAAAGGAAAGAGAACGATTCTGAATAACGATGCTGTGGCAAGAGACACCAGAAGTGCTAATGATTTGCTGCTCACTGTAAACATAGGGTGGCCTGAGCAGCAGCCTTGGAGTTCATTTATTCCCATCACCTCCCCATACATGTCCCGGCGCGGGGAATTATTGAACAATAAGAATGAAAACAAGTATTGAACTGCAGAAAAAGGTTTATTACCCTCACAGCTGGAAAACCAATACACTTCAGAAAGGCACTTTTAACGTTAGACAGTTTCAAATTAGAATCTTTATTCATCTGTCCATTTTGCAAAGTAACTTCACTCCGTGGAAAAAACATTTGATTTCAAATGCTTTAGGACAACGTGAACAACAAGCCAGTTAGTTCGGCTACCCTCTTGCTGCATGCACCAGTGTTAGAAAGCCTGGCTGAGATCACACCATGATCTCCTCCCCTGCCTGCAGTAAGCAGACAAATTGATCTACGTTGAAATTACTCTCCATTTTATGAAGTAAGGCTGATCTACAGATACTGGTGCCTGAAGGATCCTGTGTTCATTCAGACATTTGAGATTACATGTTAAATTAATACATTGTCTAGAAGAAAGGGAAATGGTGCCTCCACCAAAAGAACAAACCACATGCCTCAAAAGTGTCAATTTAGGATGATGCACCAAAGGTATTTAATCCAGTATGGCACCACGTTTCCTATCTTACCTGACAAATGGGTCTCCTACTTCTAATCTGCACAGGAATTAAAATCCTCAGACTATCTGTACTAGCACAAATAAATTACGTTTGTTTTAATGACTTTGAAATTTCCCTCTGACAAATTCTAAAGGTATAAATAATCTCAGAAGCCTTGCTGGAAGGTAAACAGTCATGCTTTAATATTCATAATTCACAGAGCAAACAACGCTGGGGTTTAAATTGAAACACAGCATCATTCTGCCAAAAGAGAGGAAGAAGGAGTATGAGAAGGATTTTTTTGATTGTTTCCTAAGCAAGTCAGGTTCAGATGGGTGCCACGGTGTACAGCATGTACCCTGAGATGTCTGGATACAATTTACAAGTCCCAGACAAGATTTCTAGGTAGCTGCCCCTCATGACAAAGCCTTTGCATTTCAGCTCAAGGGGCAGAGAGAGCACCACGGGATGGATCGCATAACTTCGTATTAAAATGAAAAACTTAACTTCTCACCAACATGACATGAAGGACTGACTCATAAGGCACTTCTCTCTGGGGATATATACCCCCCAAAAAGGTGAACACTCTGTCTTTATCTCACTGCCTCTGCTATGAGACAGAAACAAAAAAAGCAGAAACTGCAACTCCCTTCTTGGCCTCCAGCCCTCCTTTGCATATGGAAAGAGAGTTAAGGACAAATTGCTCAAAAAGATCATTATTTCCTTTGCATAAGAAGATGCAAAGTAGTGCACCCACTAGAATAATCCTGTGCTGGATGGCATAATCCCTATGCTGGCTGAACCAGAAGCAAGGGTCCCAAAACAAGACCACCCTGATCAGCAAGGGACAGAGTCCCTCACAAACTAATCCTGCAGCAACAATGGCTCTCCAAGGTGACTGAGTACCTATTAGCTGAAGGGGGAACATCCTGGAAAGTAGACCACAAAGAAAGTTCTTCCTTCCTTCCTCAGGTCCCTCACATTACCTCTTCTCTAGTTTTACACTTGAAGGCAAGATCAAAATAGACCTGACCATTGCAAATATGTCTTTCAAAGGCACCAAGGCCAAGATGTGGGCAGAAGCACAAAGCTTTCAAGAGGTACTGCTGTTCAGCACAGTGATCAGGGCTGCAGGCTGCCTTTTATTTCATTGCACTTACAGCCTCCCCTCCCACGAAGCGCAGAGAGCCTTACTGCACACCACAAAAGGTTTGTATGGCAGAGAAAGGCATTATCCTGCTCCTCGTTTGCGGGGTGATCATCCAGCTGCAGTAGTGCTTTTCAGGCAGCGTGAGCTGTCCTCAAGATGCAAACCAGAGTCATCCAAAAGAACTTTCTGAAGTATGGCCCACTGCTGTTTTGGCAAAAAGGAGCAGATCTTTGCAAGCATGCTGCCAAGTAAACTTGGGATCTCCAGAGCTGTAAGACATGAGCCACTGCCCGTTGCCGTAAGAAATCAATGCCTCCTTAAATAAGACTGAGAACTGTAGAACTGAAGACAGTCCGTAACATGCAAGAGACAGTCAAGCTTATAAGGGCTGGTGGGGTCTAACGATTGTTACTGGCAGAAACCAGGAGTTTTCATTATTGGTTTTCCTTGTCCTTGGTCTCACACCAGTCCTTTCCCTCTCTTCCGCCTCTGAACACCTTCTGAAGAGCTAAAATGAACTTTAATTTCAGTGAGGAAGTCCACAGTGTACTAAAAAATCAAGGCTCACCTTCAATAAAAGCCTTCATCTTTCACTGGCAATGAAGTCAATTTACCTGAAGGACTGACTTTTACCAAGTTATTAAATCTCAAACTCATGGTATTAGATAACTCAGATGCCTTTTATTTCTGGTTTTCAACCATGAAGTGGCAGAAGGGAAAATGAAAACAGCAGAAAAGAAAAACTCTTCCGAGGACATAATGGTCCATTAAGCAAAATTTTAAACCAACTTGTCTTTGGCTCTCTGTTGCTCAAACACATTTCTGTTCCTTCCCTTCAGGCTGTTATTAACACTTTTATAATGAGTAACTAAAATAAAACTCAAGCGAATAAATATGCTCAAGGCATTTTGTTATTTCTGCAATTAGAGACAAACTGCCACAGTAAAGCTAAAAGCATTTGGGAAATTATATTCAAGGAAACACTTACCATAACTACAGTACTCCTTGGGCTACTCATAGCAACTGCAGCGAACGCTGTGAAGAAGCTGGGTCTCTGTCATTAGCTACTGATAAAGCACCATTTGTCATCTGCTATGGCACTGTGTGGCATCACAGAATTAAATAGTGACAAGGATCGAAGTTCTGCAAACTCTTGTATTGGCAGCAATATTCACAAATTGCCATACAGTTCAAAAAAAGAATCCCAAACCCCAAATATTTATTCCTCCTCAGAAGACAAGCATTTGCTCAGGTGGGAAGTGGTCCTGAAAGCGGGGAGCTGCCCAAGTGAAATCTGTATCATATAAAATACATACCTTGAATAACCCCCCATCTGTCAGTTGTTGGTTGAAGACCTGGCTTGCTTTATTGTTTATACGTCTTTGATAACCAGAAAGCAGGAATAACACAGCCTAAAGGCTTTTTTGACATGATATTGGCCAAGACTTTGGATGCTGAGCGCCCTGTGCTCCAGGGCTGTGGGAGCTCTGAGGGGGTCCCCACAGGCACGGAATGGTGTGAGGCTCCCAGTTCTCACCAGCCTACATGTGGCCTGTTGTTGTAACACCTTGGGGACAAGGTTTTATATCAGAACTCACTCTTGTGAGTTTAGTACTACGTGCTCACAGGGCACTGTGCCCAGCACTGCAGGTAACTATTACATTAACTTCGTAATTACTTATTCCAACTAAACACAAAGGGAATTTATTCTTGGAAGAAAGGATGGTAGAAAAAGGGAAAGCAACAGGCAGCCAGGTTTTAGAAAAAACTGATTTTCTTCTGTGACTGGCTAACAGGCTTTTGGAAAACAGAAGACAGTAAATGTCATTTATTTTGACTTTAATAATGCTTCTGAGGCTCTTTTGCGTGACATTTCCAAGCAAGCTAGGGAAACATGGCCTAGATGAAAGAAAGATGAGGTAGGAAGCGAGAACATCATACCAAGACAGCAGTAATCCATGACCCAGGGGAGCATGCTGAGTGTGCTTCTCCATCTCTCTGGGTCTGATATTATTTGACTTTCTCCTCAACAGGGAAAAAGCCAGCACATGTATGCCAGGCAGAGCTGAGACCTGTCTGGGGCAGTCTGTAAGTAGCTTGGTCAACTAGACTGAGAATTAAAAAGAATCATAACAATTGGAAAAAAATAAAACAAACAAACAAAAAAAGCAGATTTGAAAAAAAAGTATTTAAACTGAAGAATGAGAAGTGCCCGGTATTACATGAAGCAGTATGAGCTGCAGAAGTACAGGCTGGGGAGGAAACGGGCTGGCCAGAATCACAGAATGGTCCAGGTGGGAAGGGACCTCTGGAGACCACCCAGCCCAACCCCCTGCTCAAGCAGGGTCTCCTGGAGCAGGTTGCACAGAGCTGCGTCCAGGCGGGTTTGGATGCCTCCAGAGGAGAGCCCACCACCTCTCTGGGCAGCCCGTCCCAGCACAGCCACACTCACAGTAAAGATATTTTTCCTCACGTTCAGATGGAACTCCCTGTGCTGCAGCCTGTGCCCACTGCCCCCTGTCCAAGATCCTCAGAAAGGGGCTGGGTTTACAGTGGCTTGCAAGTGAATTGCATTGTTATTTAGTAATTCCCAGTCATTAGGGGAAAAGGCAAAGGTCAGTCTGCGATGCACAAATAGCGGTGTGCTCAGAGAGGGCTACTGTCCTCTTCAGCACCTTCCCTCTCCGCATGGTACGGCCCCACAGAGGACCCGCTTCCACAGCTGGCCACAGTCCTGCCCAAGCCCCACGGAGGTCAGCAGAGCCACCAGGAAACAGTTTTGGAGCACAACATGTCTGGGCTAACCTGACACACAGGGCTCGGACAGGTTTAGCCTGATGCCACTCCAGTTGCTCTGCAGTGCTGGCACAAGCAGGCTCCTGCTTTTAGCAGCGCAGATATAATAATAGGCACAGACATAATTGGAGCAATTGCCTCAGGGACCAGACTGCTACCCGCAGTGAAGATCCCAAAGATATTATTCCCCCTACACAATATCCCCCACCTTCAGCCAGCTAAGCCTTTCCTCATTTGGTAGAATAATAAAAGCAGGGCAGTTGTCCCTCCTTTGGCACTGCCTTGCAACCGGTGCCTGCAAACACCTGATTTTCCACCAGAAAGTTTAATCAACTTATCCAAAAAGCACTCAATACACATGATCCAGCTATCATAACTGCGACATGCAGGTGGTCTCCATCCTTATTTCTGTTTTCAGGAAGACAAAACACTCAGGAGCACAGCAGACTTGAGTCCCTACATTTCTAACATATGTTGTTGATGGACTCTGATTGCCTCTGTAGTAATTTGGGTTGTTCTCGCATTTTATGGGCTTTGCATAAATTTCCTTACAGCAAAACCCTGTCTGGGAAATTAAAGAGCTGCTCCTTTTCTCTTTCAGATTCAGATCTTGAGTTGTTAGGTTTTGTCTTCTTCTCCCTTTGCCCTTAGCAAATCAAGCACATTTTCAATTTTGACAGTAATTTCTCTTCAAAGAAGAAAATAATTGATCATTTGCAAATGTGTCTCAAAGAGAGTGTAATCTGAATGGGAACATCTAACTGCATGGAAGTAGAACAGCAAAAGCTTACCGATAATTTCTGTTTCCCTAGGGTCAACAAGGATGAAGTTTCTGTGTAAGTGAGTCCCATGCTGGGTGTCCTCACAGACATCTCACGGCTTCTGCACATCTAGGAAGGGCTTAATCATTGTTCCACAAGAAGTAGGACCTAAAACTGGTATCCTCAAGTCACTTGTTAATTCCTTTGCAACCTCCCTCTCACTGCCGTTTATGGCAGGATCCATACAGGACACGCTTATTCTGCTTTTGCAGGATGCAATGCCACTGCAATGGAAGGGGTATGGTGCGAGGCGCACACTGGTGCAGCTGGAAGGCATACCAGCACAGCCACAGCTCAGCCCGCCAGGCACCAGCCTGAGCACAAACAGTGGCTTCTCGATCTGACCATGAAAACGGAGCAGGAAACAAAACCAGGTTGAACACAGGTGGCATGGCCACGGTCAGGAATGAAAGTTTCAGGGGCTGCAAAAAGCCAATTAGATAAATCCACAGAAGAAAAATCCATGGAGAATTGTTAAGCACAAAGATACCCCGGCTGATTCAGAAGGTTCCTAAGCCAGCCATAACCTGTTGAAGGCTAAGGGAATACACTGCAAAACTATCATTACAGACCACCCATCCCCGTCCCATGCCATTATCACACCCTTCCCTGAGCAGCCCCCACTGTTACCCACAGCCAGAGGCGGGATGTGGGCTGCATGCAGCTTTGGCCTGGCGCAGGGCAGCTGCTCTGAGCTCTTCGGAGGTAAAAGCAAGCACAGCACTGCCTGGGCTGTGACAGAGCACCGGTCTTTTGGTGGTACGGATCCCGGGAATGGAAATGTCACACTGCCTCTCCTGCACGTCCGCTAGCTAGGCTAGGAAGATAGAGCAGTAATTGGTGTACGTTGCAGGAAGATTAATAACCACTTGAAGTATCTAATGACATCGTGTTTCATGCTATGGTCTGATGGACATAATCTGCCCATGATCCACATAAAAGCTGTTTTATAAATCCATTAACAGTCATCAAAAGCAACATTGATAATAAATGCATTAATTTTTAGTATTAATGTATTACAGCACTTTAATTCAAAAGATTTTTTGTTTTGTCGCTTACAAATGAAATCCTTATCTTTCTTTGCAGTGGTAAAACATCTTTTTAGTATGATAGATGTGAAATGCTTTCTGTATTTTTCTACTTACAATGTTTTTGTTGCCAGTGAAATTACTTATAATATGGTTCCTTCAGATATTACTGAAAAGTATGCAGAAAATATCTGGATTCACATTCAATCACTCAAAATATTAATTTCAAATAAAAGGCTAGTTTCATTTTAGGCTTTAAACCTACATGTATATTATCAGACCATTTTCACGAATCATGACTTGAACAGGCTGCAGATAACATGCACAGAGACTGTGTTTGCTGAATGTCAATGGCTTATATAAATTTCTTGAACACTAAACTTTTCTTCTTTTCCCGCTGCGACTCTCAGAATTATATCGCTGACTATCACCTCTGGGTTTGAACTTGCAATAACCTGAGGCAAAACCTGATGCAAACAGGTCTAAAAGCATCACACAACAGCACCAAGACAAGACACGGTTAGAAGAACCAAGTCTCTTCTTCCCATTCACCACCATGCAATGATTGATCCCTATAAGCAAGCAGAGCGATTCACCCTCACCTGGCAGTACGACATCCAGGTTAAAGCAGTTGTCACTTGTCCCTGTCCTTCATTGCAATTAAGTTTTGTTTGTTGCCTATTTCAGATCATCTCCCTTGAACAGTGAGGCACGAGGCATGAAAAAGCACTCTTGCTTGGCAATTGGAAGTGCATCTCTGTTGACGGACTGTGTTGGTGGGTAAAGGCACAGCGAGGGCATGTAGCGTCTGCTTCTGCTGTGGCGGGATGTCGCATGCAGAGACCAAAAGAACAACTCATTGTAACCGGCAAGATCTGCATCCCCAGGCCCTGAATGAGCTGTGTCAGGCTACATTTGCAGGGGACAGGGTTTAGTGGTGGGCTTGGTAGTGCTGGGGTTAACGGTTGGACTCGGTGATCTTACAGGTCTTTTCCAACTGAAATGACTCTCTGATTCTGTGATTCTATGACTCCAGCCTTATGGCTGCAAGTTTGCAGGGGAGTCAGTAAAAGGTGTCCCTGGCTGTAGCAGAGACGCTATTATGGTCTTATCTGATGTGACATACCAGCCGACACATTTTATTTGGTATGTCATACCCTCACTTGCAGAGGCTAACAAATGAAATTACAGCTGTCAACCATCCAAATTAAAAATAAATCACTCCTCTGACCCTTGAACCCAAGCTGACAAGTCATTCCCCCACCCAACGGCATCGTGCTCTCTCTCAGTTTCCAATCCTCTGCTATCATTCGTTCCTTAATTTATTTTTCAGTTGTGGCCTGGCAAAGCCTTTAGCCACCCGGGTGCAGCCGCAGTGCAGTGACCTACAACCACACTGGTGGGCTCGGGGGAGATGGGACGGACGGCACATGCTGGGACCAGGCTGAGAAGACTTGCCTGTGGTGGCTCGGTCTGGGCATGGCTCCTGCTCCCTGTGGATGTGCCGTTCAGGCGGCAGTCTGAGGAGGATGAAGGGGTCTCATCAGTGCCAACTGCACCCCAGCCTAGTGCCCGTGGAGCTGGCGGATCAAGTCCTGCCTGTGTGCCTTCTGCAGGCAGCTGGGGAACACCCTACAGACCGGCCCCAGTACTCATGGATGACTTCAAACAGCTCCATATCTGCCAGATGGGCACTACGACTGGGTGCAAGCAATCCAGGTGATTTCCAGCGTGTATTAAAGATAATTTCTTGATGCAAGTGATTGATGAAATGGGCAAGGTAGATGCTCCATTGGATATGCTACTCAAACAAAGAAGAGAACCGTTGGATATAGTGACCATGAGAAAATGTGAAGTTCAAGATCCTGCAAGGAATGAGTAAGATAAACAGTGGGAACAGCTGTGAGCTTCAGAAGAAAATAATTTTAGCCTCTTCATGGACCTGCTTGGCAGGACCTGATGAGAATATGCCCTTGGGGGGAGCAAAGAGGCCCAGGAGACCTGGCACATGGTCAAGGACAGTCTCCTCAAAGCATGAGAACGGTTCATTCCAATGCACAAAAAGTCAAGCAAGTGTGGCAAAAGGCCAGCACGGATAAATGTGAAGCTCCTGACTGGGCTCAAACACCACAAAGAAATACACAGAAGTGGAAGCGGGGACAGGCTGCTTGGAAGGAAAACCAAAGACACTGCCTGTACATACAGGAATGGAGTCAGGAAAGCCAAAGCTCCGGTGGGATTGAAGGAGACCGGCAGCAGGACAGGTTTCTCTAAGTGCACCATTAGCAAAGGGGAGGCGAAGGAGAATGTGGGCTCACTGCTCAGTGGGGCAGGGGAGATAGAGACAAGAAAAGGCTGAGGACTCAATGCCATCTTTGCTTCTGTTTCCACAAGTAAGGCTTGTCCTCAGGCCTCCCAGGTCCCTGGGCCATCTAATACTCCATGGGAGCAGTACCCAAAGTAGAGGAAGAAAGAGTCACCAGTCCTGTAGCCCACTTGCATACACACAAGCCCATGGGACTCTCTTGGGCTGTAGTAGTTGGTGTAGCCAGCAGGTCCAGAGAACTGATCCTCTTGGAGTACCACAACCAGAGTGCTGTCTCCTCCCTTTTGGGGGTCCTTGTACAAAAAGGATACAGGCATACTGTCTGCCTGACAACATCTACACCAAGTTTATTTTTTGTTATCTCACTTTTTTGTTTGCCTTTCTGTTCTGTAGACTGACACTCTGAACCCATAGTCAGACCTCTCCATAAATGAAGGCAACTGAGAGGAACCAATGTTTTTAATAAAACTATTTCAGACTGTATCCACAGAAGATGATACCATGGTTACACACAAAACCCCCGAACTGTGTTCTTCATTTAAGACACATACTCTGAGTAAGAAAAAAACCTCCTGTATATTTTAATAGCAAAACTCATCAAGAACTCATGTTTCCAAGTAAACTACGACTAGGATGTTTAGCAGCATCAAAAAGACCTTCAAATAGACTACTTAGCAAATAGCCTTGCCTATGAGAACTGAAAGATTTGGTGATGTTTAGTAATTTATGTCCTGCTTTTTTTAGGAGTAGGTAATAAATCAAAGAAGGTATTTTACCTGAAGATACTGAGAGAGAAGGTGCTCTCTGCTCTGCACCTTCATTATTTGTCTTCAGCTTCAAAGCATACAGCCAGTTGAAAGCTCCAAAAGGGACGTATAATGATGCCCTGTAATCAGCACGGTAATCATGAGATGGCTGTGTTACATTACTCTCTCCAGAATATTAAAGGTGCGAGGACACTGCACACTGATGTGCAACCAAGGGTTTAAAATCCTTCCAAATGGTTTCTTAGTCCATTATTTCTGATGCCATGCTACACTTGTTATCAAGGTTGAGAACAGCAGGAGGAAGGCAGCTGCACAATATTCGCAGCCTGTTGAGAAGCAGTGAAGGCTGTATCTCCTCTCTGCTGCATCTCCCTTCTTTGGAGAGCCACCCACACAGAATGAAAATATTGTGTGTTAAAAAGCAATACGGTTTTGGCCTCCAGAACTGATCCTGGACTCACGTAGGCTTTAGGCTGCCCTGAGAGGTGCCAATCACAATCTATCTGCTCTCACCTGCTTTGCTGGCTGTGAGCCTGTGGTCAGCCCTCACACAGAGCCGCCACACCACCTTCAGGGCAGCCCCTGAGGGGCTGGACCGTGGTGTGGCCACCTGCACTTGTGCTTCATCTGCCCACCCTGCACAGACAACAGACTGGGACTGTCCTATGGCCCCCAGCACATCGGGACTTCCCCTCCAGAAACCTGTGGTGCCCTGGGCTGTGTTCGGCAGGGTGACCCTGCGGTAAGCAGCATGGATGATGAACAGGTCTGGATTTGCAGATGAGCTCAGACCACACTTACAGGGCTTGGGGTTGTGGGGTACCATCAGGACACCAGGGCTCTACAGGATGCAGTAACAATAAGGAGGGTGATTCTGTGGAAAAATTTCAGGTCACTGCCTTCTGTTAGGAAGCACAAGCAGTCTCCCAGAAGATATCAGGCATGTGATGCATTGAGCAGATATCCACAAACTTTTGCTGGCAGCAGGGGAACTGTTCCCAGAGCTGGGCTGGACTGCTCGGGGACATAAGAAGGTGACATGAGACATGGGAAAGACAACCACTCCTTGGCAGTGTCTTCATGGCCCAGATCCAAACCACAGTCCATTTGGTATTGTCCAGTTGTGCAGTTGGAAATGCAATGGAAAAACTTCTCACTCTGCTTCTGTCCCTCAGACAGGAGGAGAAGGATGTACTAATACTAAGAGCTTCAGCTGGATTATCTGTACTGAAATTTTAACTTTTACTAAAGAAAATATTAATTTCAAGTAACTTTACACGAGATAACAACTCTTGTCAGAAACCCACGCTAGTTAATGCTGAGTGGCAGCTGCAGCGCAGAGCCGTGCAGGAAGAGCTGGAGCCTGCCAGCCACCTGGCTCTGCCCAGGGCTGCTGCTGTCCTGCTGCGTGCAGGTGCCAGGGGACACCCAATGAGGACAGGCTCTGTGACGTGAGCAGGGGAATCAAGATAAACTCAAATCTCTGCCCTGACTGCAGGTTTGTTTGGGTTTTTTTCCCAAAAAAACATATTTCAGAAAAATGATTGTTTTGTGCAGAAAGTGTTTCTCCAAAAGCCACAGCACTCCAGCTCAGAATATCAAACAAAATACTTTCCACCACAAATCCTGCTCTCGTGCCTTGGCACAGCCATCCAAATATGTGCTAATGCCACCCCACTTAAACACCCCCAACGCCATACACTGTAATGCCTCATGTAAGAAAGGATGCCATGAAATCCGAATGGGAAGGACGCACAATCACAGGAGACTAATTCAACTTAAACCCTGCTCTAGTCAGCAAGACACAACACCCCCAGCAGCATTTCTAGCCTTAGGCAGATGTCTCCATGTTTCAGGTTTTGCCAGGAAGTTGAGATCATCCCTGGACACATCTTGCAAGAAATGTTTTCAATTTCTCCCCTGAAATAATCACAGGGGGGAAAAAAATATTTTTTAGAAACTTATCTCTGTAATTGGATTCAAGTTAATTTGTCAGAGAAGAGGCTTCTTGCTTCACTCTGTTCTAGTTATTTCATTCAGTGCCATTCTCTAGTTAAGCTGTACTAATAACTCCAACTCCTACCAACTTATTTCTTTTGATAAGTCAAAACAGGGCTGGTGTGCAGGGTAACACAGACTTGAAGAGATACTCTCTGACCTCTTTATCTTCACTCTAGCAACATCTCTGACCCGATCTAATTTATTCTCCACAGAGCGATAAAAAATATGAAAAAGAGAAAGTCAGATTGCTGGAGTGGCTTCATGCAGCTGGAAGCTGCTTCACCCGCTCCCATTAATTGCATTTTTCTGTCCTCTCTTTGCATACACTTTCAGCTCCCTGACAGGAAGGCATTTCCAGAGGTAAGGCAGTACAAAAGCCAGAGGTCAATACTGCAGATGTTCTTCTGGGCATGTTCTTCTGAAAGTTTTCTAAAGTGTGTGTCTCCATGCCACCAGCACGGGTACTGCTGAGGTCAGGGGTGGTGCTGAGGCCCTGCAACCCGCTGTGCCCACTGAATCCCGGACCCCCTGGCCACTGGAGGTCAGAAGGCACCTCAGGAGATCACCTGGTCCAAGCCCCTGCTCCAGCACTGCCTGCTCTTGATGCAAAAGTGGGAGCAGCTGATACTGAAATAGATTTCACCAGCTGAGAGCTTACCCCCCAGGAGTCCTCCAAGCACTTCCAAGCAATTTCAAACCCTGCCTTAGACTTTTAAGTGCATGAGGTGAAACAAGTGGAGCAGAGAATCCATGACAACCTACCACACGGTGCTTAGGACTCTGCAGCTGAGGAGAACGCTTGCTGCTTGTGTTGATTTTAAAGCCTGCATGAACACTGTGATGTTTCTTCCCCAGGTGGGAAAGGCTGGGGGGTCTGTTCTGGGGGACATGGCATACCCCGGCTGGGGGAAACGTTTGCAGCAGG
Source organism: Falco punctatus (assembly GCF_963210335.1). Taxonomy (NCBI): domain Eukaryota; kingdom Metazoa; phylum Chordata; class Aves; order Falconiformes; family Falconidae; genus Falco; species Falco punctatus. The sequence continues at coordinate 47,772,567 of NC_137587.1, forward strand.
ATCCACACAAGGAGCTGACACATCTTGTCCCGCCTGCCTTGTGATGCTAATGCAAGTGGAAGAAATAACTCTTTTCTGCCCTCTCTAAGGCTACCTCCTTGCTGTTACCAGCACTACTCCTGCCAGCTGGTGCCAGGCACCGAGCAGGACATGAAATAAAGACTTTTCTCGCCACCTGGTGCTACTGATGGTAATTACAGGAGAGCAGCGATGGCATGCCCTGGTCCTGTGTTCCACCTGCCTTCTCAGGGAAACTGTACACGAAAGAAACTGGACTATCCTAACTGCCGTCTGCAGAACTAGATGGAGAACTAGATGGAGCCTTGCTCAGTGCCACACAGGTACAACGCCAATACGAACACTGTTACTCTGCAGTTTTTTGAGAGAACACAAAACAGCTGCTGTTTCTTCCATTTGCATTGCAAAGTGGATGGCCTGGGATGCCTGCTTCGGTGCAGATGCATTCCCCAGGCTGGATATCTGATTTGTTTTCCTAGTCAAAGCTGCTCATGTGATGGCAGCTTTGCACCTGCAGAAATGGACCATCTTCTAGATTCAGACATGCTAAATACCTTTCTGCTGTTACGCAGTGCTTTGCTGGCACTTTGTGTGTGTCTACATGCCTACCACGCACTATTTCATCCAGCTTTTCAAGAAGAAATAACTTCAAAGCCCCTTGAAGCTAGCAGAAAATATCCCACTAATATGAACTGGCTCTGCATCAAGGCTCCAGTACTTTGATTCTGAATCACTCTGGGACCACAGGCCAACCCACATCTAGAACACGTCTCCTCTGTGCCACACAAACCCAGTGCTCCCAGTGTTCCAGCGTGACACAGGTGCAGTGCAGGAGTTAGATATTTAGCACTTCTGCTAAGCCCTGGACCGTTTGCCAACCTACCACCAAAGCAGGAGAAACTCTCGCATACAGAGACACAATTATTTGGATGTAAGCAGCCACTCTCCTCCTGCCTGTGTACGGGATAAAGGAGTGAAGTGCTGCTGCCTCCTGGCAAAGAACCACACTGTTGTAGCAGCCCTTCCACCCAGCGCCCTCCCATCTCTCCACCACGGCCCATCCACGCACTCACTGGGGAAACTGTTCCCCGTTCCTTCAAACTGCAGAGAACAAATCTCAGAGTGTGACCTGCATGGGAAGCTTCACACGGGAACCTCTCAGCACCATCCCTGTGTGAATTTGGGGTGACAGTGACATGCTGAGGATTTCGCAGATTCTCTTGACTTTCAGTGTTTCCAATGTTTTGAGTTTCTTCGTTCCAGCGACTGTGCTCTGCACCCCAGTTACAGAGCTGGGAAATGAGCCCAGGGCTACCATTACACGCAGTTCAGAGCACTGGCAGGAGGCCTGTGAGGTGTGGATGCTGCAGACAAGTGTGGTGTCAGGGCTGCACCACATCCACACACTCTCTTCCCCACTGGGGACTCCGCAGCCCAAGCGCTCACCGGCAGGCAGGCCAGTCGCAGGGCAGCACGGGGAGCAGACCTACGGTGGACTTCAGCCCCTGCTAGGAACACTACTGGGCCCGACGGGAAAGGAAGCAGCAGACAACCGAGAGGGCAGAAAGAATCAGCATCTGGAGCAATTCAATTTTGGAATTAATTATATAATTTATGTAATGAGAAAAGATTAGCTAAATTAGTGTTTCTGCATGAACTCAGTATGCAGATAGCACAACCACGGCCTGTGCCTTGAGCGCACTCCCGCTCTGCATTAGCACTCTCCATGACTGCACATGCAAGAGCTCATTTGGTGTATTTGGCGACCGAAATATTTCAAGTTTCAGACAAGGATAAACCGAGGTCCTCAGCATTTGCTCCCCCTAGTTAAGCTCCTGCCAGAGTACCTGATGGCACCCTCATGACACCAAGACCGTCAGTGCAGGGCACAGCAGAGCTTCAAGTTTAACGTGAGTGAAGCGTCATCTCAGGCTGACACAGTCGCATAATGGCTGACCTTGGGCTGCTTCTGAAGAAAATGAATTAGCTTACAGAGGTAGTCAAGTGGAAAGCTGAAACTACCATTTTCCAAAGTTAAAAAGCTTCAGGGACAATCTTTTGTCAGTTTCTGAGACTTGATTAACTGCCTTAATTCCACATGATTAATGGCTTTCAAATCTCAGGAGGCCCAAGCCTCTATACCCATCGTATGACTGGAGTGTCTTCAAAAAAGCCTTTCTCCAAAGACCCCTACAAGCTGCCTGAAAGCCACAGCCACCGGTGCCCCTGACAGACCATACAGCCCTGTGCCTTCCTCATGCAGCATCTTCCTCCTCCTGTCCCACCCACTTCACACACAGAGGGGATGACGAGGGAGAGCACATTTCACATCAGCCTGGAAAAGCTTTTGCCTACAGCAGGTGGTCAGCAGCCGTCTCACCCACTGAAATCCTAGAGGGAAATATGTCTGCTGGAAAAATGACTAGTGACAACCCCCTCAACGAGTCCCAGCTTTGAGATGCCCAACACTTTCCTCTGAGAGCATTTTACAAGGTAGCTCGCCAATCTCCACATCGCGTCAGAGCGGTACGAGCACAGCAGGACCATGGCAAGGAACGGGAAAGGCAGGTGGAGTTAGCCCAGAGCTATCCCCTCATACGAACTGATGGGACTCTTACAAAAGGGGCCAGGACTGGTGTAAACACCCAAGACCAGTCAGGGGTAGCAGCTGACCAGTGAAGCTCCCAGTCTGCAAACGAACAGGGAGAGGGATGGGCCAGACTAGAGAACATGCTGGAAGGATTGCTCCATGGGACATGCCATTGCCCCACCGTTGCTGAAGAACAGCTTTGCATCACAGGCTGAAGATTGCCACCACTCTGTTCCCTGCAACACCGACCAGGAAAGGGACCGCCGTGTGCATGGCACTTCACTGAGCAGAAGTTGAATATCCAGAGGGACAAAGCCCACCACTCACCATTTACATCCTGAAGGACCAGATGTTTGCAGCCACGCAGAGAAAAGGACAGACTCAAAAATCAAACTGGCCTCATGTGGGTCACTGCTTACAGCTGTGGCAAGACTATGTTTGGTGGGCTCCTCCTTGCTTATGTGGGCCCTGCAAAAAGAAAAAAGATTTGGGTTTAGGAACAAAGGGTTGCCAGGGTAGAAAACGCAGATGAAGTCACACAAGTGGTGGCTGGAAGAGACCTCTGAAGGCTTCTGGTCCTACCTCTCACTGGACAAGAGACCATCGCCAACACCAGACCCAGTCATCCATGCCTTTGTCCACTGAGTCTGTAGGGGAGAGAAGCACAGCAGGGTGAGCTGAGGTGAGGAGAAGCCTTTTTCTGAAGACTCAGCTTTGCCAAGACCTGCACGGCCATGCTGCACTGCACGTGCCGTCACACTACAAACAGGCTCTGGGCAGGGAGTACACTGTCAGCAATCAGAGATGAGATGGCTCTTGTCTTCCCCCATTTTTCTCAGTTCCCGTTGCTTATGTACTGTGTTTGGAAGGCAAAAGCTGGCTTCTCTGCACCTCACTTCAATCTCTTCACTGAAGAGCTTCAATGAGGGAGATGCAGGCACCTTTTAAAGAGGTCTACTGCACTCAAGGCGGTGGGTAGGATGGGGGAGCAGTGTTTATACCATCTGGCTGGGTGCTTAACCAAGGAGACTGGGCTCTGACAGTGGAAGAAGGCTTCTAACCCCCTTTCACCAGCCACAGAAGCCTAGTCCCTGTGGTGGGCACACTCCAAGCCTTTGGATAGGAAATTTAATAGGATTTTAAAAATTTAAAAATAAGAACATTTCCTTTCGCCAGGATCAAGTCACCCAGTAGAAATGCCTACCTCAGCATCTCTCTTTGCTGGACTTTGGTGGATAACCGCAAGCCACAGCACCTCTCTGTATCTCAGGAGCCAGGTCTCTATTATTTAAGGATGTCCCCTTCTGCTCTCCCACAGAAATTACTCTAGACTGTGAGAAAAGTGTTCAGAGTATGTCTGCATTTCTATGTCCCTTTGAATCACCAGGTCCTTCAGCGGCCCTGGTAGGGGAGCTGCTGTGCTGCCTTTCTAATTCTGCTGACGTTGCTCTTTAGAACCACAGATGATGCCTTGGGTGTCACCCGTGACACCTATACAAGAGACCTGTGACACAGAGCAAAAAAAACAGTGGAAGGAAACCTTAACAAAATTATCAGAACTCTAGAAGAGTTAGCAACCCCTGCTGATTATGGCTGCTGTCCACATGTGCAATAATAGTACCAATTTCGTTCTCTTAAGTGATCACTACAGACACTCCCAAAGGGTCAGCAGTGAAGGTAAACCCAGGCAGTATGTTTCTGTTTTGCAACCTGAAGTGGTGGCCAAAATGCAAATAGAGAGAGAAGAACGTGAAAAGAAAGAAGGGAGCACTGGCCTCATCACCTCATATGACTCGCCACAACAGCATGTGTTCTCCAAGTGAATAATGCTTGTTTCACAGTTGGTGATGTAGAACATTTGGACTTATTATTATAAACAAGATCAAATTAATATATTGAATTCGAGTATGAAGTGGCTAAGTACACATGCACCACACAGGCCTTACACAAGATATCAGTAAAATGCTAGCAGCTGGATCATTAATTGCTTGTCAAAGATTAAAACAGTAGAGCCTCTAGTAAAAATGCACAGTATTTTACGCAGCACAAGGTCTGTAATGGATAAAAAATTCATCCTGTTTCTGCCCTCGTTAATAAAATGCGAGAACTGTGCATCTACAGGATCTATAAATAAACTACCAAGGCTGACTTACTTCTACTGTACTTAAAGGTAGGAAATTGCATAAAAGAGTTGCTCTGGCAGCCAGTGACCTTGTGAAGTTGATGTGAAGAGAATACATACGGGTTGATTGTGCTCTCCTGAGGTGGGCTTCTGAGTGAGGTTAGAGCAGCAAATATACAGCAGAGCTGCAATTTTCTGATTTGTTATGGAAAGTCAGAATGTAGCTTACACGAACTGAACTGAATTACATGTGTATAGGATTATTACTTTTATTTATTTGTATTTATACAGAAAATGAAAGTGCTACATAGATCAATAGAGTTTGTATTCTCAGAGCGAAACCAAACCTGGCTTTGTGGAAACAACTATTGAACTTCACTAGACACCCACTTGCACACTTATTTGTACCATTTTCCCTTAAATGTCTCCAAGCATTTTCTGCAAAATGAATCCCTGCTGACTAAGGCAAGGGGCAGATAGTTTTGGTTAACATACAGGCAACAGCTCATCTCTGCAGTGCTTCAGTTTTGGGCACTCGCTAGACTTTTCCCCTCTGCCTACAATCGGGGCAGGCAGAAATCCTAACACACTCAGGAGAAGAGTCTGAAGTTAAATTTGCGATTCCTGTCTGGGTGCTCCCTGTCACAGCCCCACAGTGCCCATGCCCGACCCTGCTCCCTGGCAGGGAAAATACTTGATAAAAAGAGGATAACATTCCATCTAAGGAAGTTACTTGGCGTTTCTCATTGTAGTACCTTATTTTAATTGTCTATATCTTGGACAAGCTTTTGGCATCTCAGTTTTCATTTCCTGTGCTAGGTCAGTCCCAAGCTGATCTTTCTGGAGCATTTCCACTGCAATAAGAAGGCTATTTCTAAGAACAATAGCAGAGAAAAACATAAGAGAAGGTGAAGGCCCATGGTCTAGGCCAGGGGTCCTCAAACATTTTAACCAGGGGGCCGGCGCGCGGATGAAGTGGCAGGCAGTCATCTGCGGCTGCTTGGTTTCCCCCCCCCAACCCCCAGCGGGGTATGTGTGTGTGTGTGTCTGTAAATACAGGGGGACCCGACTGAGGACCCTGGGGGGGCCGTATCCGGCTCGTGGGCCGTAGTTTGAGGACCCCTGGTCTAGGCTGAGGAACTAGGATGATGGGAACGGTAACTGGAAGAGAAAGGAGGGAACAGGGATGAGAAACCTGGATAGACCACGGTTATTTATGGAAAAGTGCAGGGACTGGAATGATGAGGAAGGATGAAGATAAGCAAAGAGAAGTCAAAAGCTCATGACTCTGGGGGAAAAGGGCAGTGCTTCCTGGAGCACAGCCTCCAGCATGGAATAAAGCTGAAGAACCCTCTAATTCACCATTCGCTGGCATCCCACAGTACCATGCATGTCCTGCTCCCTGCAAGTGCTGCTGTGAAAATCACCCTTCTGCTCCCTTAGCTCTGCTAGCAACAGAGATCTGTACACGGTCTAAATGTCTCAGCTGTGTCATGTAATTTCTATAAAGGCTGTATCACAATGCATATCTCACCCCTGGTTTGTTCAGAGGGAAACCTTTTCTATGTTCTGCACAGAAAAGCAGATCTAATTAAAGCTGTTTGAAGGGGTGGCAGAGATCTGTGCAGAGGCTGAAAGGGTCACAAGGCTGTAGGCATCAATGGGACAACTGGATTTATTTTTCCATAAACACAACTAGTAAAGAAACTTCAGTGAAGTCATAAATCAAGTGTTAAAATTTGAGGATACGTACTGGTCCTGTATAACTAGACCTCTGTTGCATATGTAGTACATTGATGGATGGATTAGTATCACAGAAACATGGAAAAACTCAGGCTGGAAGGTGTCTCGTCCAACCTCCGGCTGAAGGCAGGGTCAGCAGTGCAGTCAGACCAGGTTGCTCAGAGCTTTATTCAGTCATGTCTTGAAAACCTTCAAGAATGGAGACTGCACAATGTCTCTGGGCAACCTGTTCCTCTCCTGGACTGTCCCCACGGGTCTACAGCCTATGAACCACCACCACCCTCTGAGCCCAAACATCCAACCAGGCTTTTACTCACCTATTTTTTTGCCAGCTCCAACTGTAATGTCCAAACTCAGAAATGCAAATATTGTAGGACAGAAGAATATTGTGTCCAAAACATTACTAAATTCAAGGTAACTGCCATTTGCTGTTCTGCTTTTATCTGCACATCCAGCTGTTTATTGATCACAGGAGATAATCAGGTTAGTCAGCATAACATCACCTTCCTCTCCTTCATGCACCCAGAAGTATGGTCCAAGGTGACTCACTGTAATGTTCCCTGGGATTGTTCCCTGGATTGTTCTTTCGGCCTCTCTTGAAGGTGGATACAACTTCCGACTTTCCCTAGTTGCAAGGGAACTCCCCTTGATCATGACTTTTCAAAGATGACAGCAACCTAGCAAGGACATCACCCAGTTCTCTCAGTACTTTTGGATGCATCCATTCCGGTCCCATGGACTTGTATGGATCAAGTTTTCACAAACAATTCCTGAATAGATCCTTATCCATTGCTGGTAGTTTTTTTCCTTGAACCCCTTCACTACATACAGAAGCCCAGGACACCTTGCTGGTAAAAGCAGAAGCAAAGAAGGTGTGGAGTGCCCCAGCCTCATCTGTATCTGCTGTCACTAAATCACCTGTGCCATCCAGCAACTGGCTCACATGTTCCTTATTCAGATTATTGTTAATCTAGCGGTAGAAGCTCTTCTTGTTGCCCTTGACATCTCTTGAAAGTCTCAACTCCAGGTGGCATTTGGTTTTCCTGATACCATGCCTACAAGCCCAGGTAATATATCTAAATTCCTCCTTCGTAGCCTGCCCCTGCTTCCACCTCCCATGTGCTGCCTTTCTGCACAGGACCTCCATCCTGACTCCTCTGCTCAGCCAAGCTGGTCCTGTCTCCTGATGCATATGCTTCTCTTCCAGAATATGCAGATGGACAGTTCTTGTGCTTGAAGGGTGCTCTCCCTACAGACCTGACAGCTTCCTTAAATTCTTTTGTCCTTCACATGCCTCCCATGGGATCTCACCTACCCGTTTCCAAAGAGAACCAAAATCTGCTCTCCTGAAGTCCAGGTTCCGTGTTCTAATACCCTTTCATCACTTCCTTCATGATCTTGAGTATTTCCTGGCTGGTTTGGACAAGGCTTGTGGTTGATTACCACATCCCCATTAGCAGCAGCTGAGCTCTGTAAGAGTCTGATTATATTCTGTGAGACTGAGCAGACTGGGACTGCATTCATTAGTGGCTTTAATGTTTATAAAGAAATAGTGTTTAACGATTTATTTTTTATTATTATTTTGCACAAGGTCAAAACCCTGCAGTGGTAAAACATCTAGGAATGAATACAGTTATGTTATGCCCATTGCAAGATCTAGGGATTCAGTTTTGCTAAAATGCAAACCAGAAAAATCACAGGAACACAAGCTGAAAGAGTGCAGACTCTGTAAAATGCCACTGCCACACAGAATCCAGAGATAAAGTTAAAAAATGAACTTCCTTTCTGCTTGCTCCTCAGACTTCGCCTGGGGTTGGCAAGTCAAGTTCGGTTCTTGTTGACTCATGTATCTGCAGGGAACCATGACTGCAAGTGAAATTCTGCTCTGTTTCACAAGCAGATTCTCAGTAGCCTTTGGAGACACCAGGGGAAGCTGACACAACACCTATTCTCCATTGTTTGCTTCAGAAACATTATTTCCATCTGCCTTCTGGCCAGCCGTGTCTTAGAAGACAGTAACCACGAACTCTTTCCGCTGTTCCTACAATAGGAATGTTACACATCAGCAGGGAAACGGCACTCTGTGGACATCCAGAAAGATAAAGCTGCTTTCCCCCTAAAGACTACTGCTGACTGCAGCACTGCCTGCAGGCTCCCTGAATTAGTCACAGCAACAACTCCCACTCTTGCAAGGAGATCTGGTAATCTCCTGCTCTCTCAGGGCACCATCTAATTTTGGAATGTCAGCTCTAATCCAAAAACTGTCTCTTAAAACCAGCAAGACAAATGTTAACCCTTGGTTAACAAATGTCAACCCTTTGCAAGATAAATGTTAACTATTTGCTGAGTCTTATCCCTTTAATTTACAGGGAAACTGGAATGCTCAAAATACTTTGAAAGCGCTGGGAAAAGAAGCACTTTCATGCTTTCAGTTGTAAACTTAAGTTTCCCAAACATGTGGAAAACAAAGGTAACCCCAAATACTGAATGCCAACATGAAGATAGTGTGGCATGGTGGGACAGGCAGTAATATGTGCTGCCACTGGTTTAGTAGGTGACTTTGGGATGGTCACTCTTGTACCTCTAGCTAGGCTCCTCTTCTAAAAGATACTGGATAAAAAGATTACTGACGCTGGACTCACTTGCAGCGTGCTGTGTGATCTGCAGGCAGTACAGACTCAGGTATCTGTATTACAGTGCTCTTCCAGCAATAAACCAGTCATTACGTCGTGCCAAACCCATTCCCCTTTTCCAAAGCAACATGGATCTCACTGAGAGAGAAATGACGGTCCATTCACAGTTTAGAGTTATCAGAGGCTTTGTATGATCACTGTGCTTCCTTCTGATCCTTGCACTATGATGAGTTTTAGTGCCTGTCCAAATTAAACTCATTTTACAATATGCATTTATTTTCCTGCTTCTTAATAGAACAGTTTGGAAACATACCAGACACTTGGAACAACAATACTATTTTTTCTTTATGACAACAAAATGGGTTCTTTGTCTTTCTTTTCTCAGGGAGAGCAGTCAGCACGGGCAGCACCCCAGCTTGCACAAGGATCTGGTTTTTTACATACTGACTGCACGCAAAACTCTTTGGCAGTTTAGGACTTCCAATATGTCATTTTGTCACACTACTGTCTGCTAATTTCATTTAGAATTCCTGATATGTGGGAGGCAGAAATTGAATATCAAGTGAAATTTACTTTGTCTCCCATGTAGAGGGCAAATAAAACTTTGCTTATCGTATTGTAATTTCATGACACACCACGTGAGCTAGTAAAAAAAAACCCTCAGGAATGTTATTTACCAGTAACATGGAGTGCTGGACTCTTCCTTTAGTCTGTGTTACGACCAAGACTGTAGAAAGGCTCCAGAACGTGTGGCCAGGAACACAGGGTCTTTGCACCTGGGAGACCACCAACATTGCTTCCAGACTGAACAGTTTCCACATTGCGCTCCCCTCACTCTTCTCTCTCCACACTTCACATATACCCATGTGTTGTCTGTCATCATAACTATTTTTACAGCTGTTGCCCAGTCTTAAGTGATAAACAGATTTGTGATACTCTGATTATTTCCTACAGTTATCCAAAATGATTTGGGGAGACAGAATACACTGAGATGATGAGAACGTAGGGAGGAGACAATCACCTTATCATGACAGATGTCAGTATGAATAAGAACTTGGAAGAAAAAATATCCTTAATGCAGCTTGGGTGATGTTGCTTTTGCAGGTGTGCCAGCATTAGGGGAATACGCTACAACAAAAGTTGGTTTTCTCTGCTGAGGAAAAAAGAAGAGTTGACAAGATATCTTGTGGAAATTCAAATCAGTCCCTTCCTATTTTGTTTAAAAATGGCTCCACGTCCTCAGGAGTGGTTCACAGCCTGCCACGGTTCAAATGCACAGTCCAAACGAGGCATAAGTCTGGCAGCCTACATGGATAAACAAAAAGGAAGGACCTTGTCCATCATTATTATTTCACACCAAAGCAGTGATAATTCAGCTCCGAGTTCTGTGGCACTGAAGGCTGTACGCACACAAACACAGTCTCAATGAACAAGAGCAAGGAAAGCAATTCTTGCATTTATTTTACAGAGAGGACTAATGCAGAAAGCACGGAATCATCCAAAAGACCAAAAGACACTTGCTGTTATGCATTAGCTTACTGCCTCTGACTAAGAGGATTGCTAACATGCAGACAGCACATTTCCAAGCTGTCTGTCCACTGTCACACGAAGTCCTGCCAGTGCAGGGAACTGAATCCAAGATGCCGAGGAGGTGCCACAGCTGCACTGACAACAGTCCCAGACTGCTCCTGCTCCCTGGCGGCACCACCTCTTCGGACACGGCCACTGCTGAAAAAACATGAGGGGGCTGTTTTGAATCTCCTGTTGTGCTGGTGCTGGCCGGGCTGGAGTGACTGCTGGTGCCGGCGCCCGCGTGGGGCTGGTGGGGTCTGTGCTGGGAACAGCGCTGAGCACACAGGGCTGTTCCAGTCGCTGCTGAGCGGGGCTTGCACAGAGCCAAGGGCTTTGCTGCGCCTCACCCCACCCCACCAGCGAGCGGGCTGGGGGGCACCAGGAGCTGGCAGGGGACACGGCCGGGACAGCTGAGCCCAGCTGGCCCCAGGGACGGCCCCGACCATCCGGCGTCACGCTCAGCATGGAAAGCTGGGGAAGCAGAAGGAAGGGGGGGCGCTGGCAGGGATGGCGTTTGTCTGCCCAAGCCCCCGTCACCGTGATGGAGCCCGGCTGCCCTGGGGATGGCTGAGCACCTGCCTGCCCTGGGCAGCGGTGGGTGAACTCCTGGGTTTGCTTTGCTGCTGTGCGCAGCTTCTGCTTTGCCTCTTAAAGTGTCTTTGTCTCAGCCTGGGAGTTTTCTCACTTTGACCCTCGGGTTCTCTCCCGATCAGGGTTAAACTGCAACACCTATCTAATCTCTTGGAGGAAAAAAAAAAAAAAAAAAGTAAGAAAACATGCCCTTTAGGCCCAGAAATTCTGCTAGGGCAAGTCTCTCGAAGCCAGTCAGTCCTTGTGTGAAGGACAGAAGAGCTGAAGAGCTGAGCAGGGACCTGCCCTGAAGCGCAGGGAAGGCCAGGGAGCTGTGCTTCCCATTCCCACATTTCCCCTGGGGCACTCTCCGGTGGACAGACAAATGTCAGAGGACAGTGAGGACATGGGTACCCAACAGCCACCAGCCACCGGTAGAAAACAAGGTTTGTCACCTCATCTCCCAGCCACCAGCTCCCACAAGTATGTCTCTGTAAGAGAACAGTCCCCAGCAGCTGCCTTTCTGTGATGGGTCTAAAATTGCAAAGTCATTTGGCAAAGCACACTTTAGCTTATAGCGTAATTAATGTGAGACAGCCATGAAGATAACCTTAGCAAGATGAGCAACATCCACCACAGTGTTAAAACCTGCTGTCAGCGCACTGTGAAATAAGGTAAAAACAGACTGAATCTGGTGGCAGCCAGCACTGCCTGTGTGCAGCAGTCCTGCCTGCACCCTGCATTTTGGGGCTGGTAAGAGAACAAGACGGCATATTTCTGCCTCCTCAGCTCTGTTCCTACTGCTCTTCGTGCTTAAAAGGAATACTGCGAGCGAAAGCTGAGGTAAAGTGAGATTTCAGGGATTTACAAAGCAATAATTTCAAGAGCAAAGCATGTACCATGAGGTTGCATGTTCTGAAATCCTTCACAGCTACGCAAGAAGGTAGCTGTTTGCCCAATTTAACTCATAAACCCTGAGGAAAGAGATCTTACAAGGAATGCTCTCCTCTCAGTAGGAAAACATAATTTGATCTGCCAGCATCTGTATCAATCAAATGATAAGCCATGCCTTAAGTTCCCCAGAAGGGATCACTCAAAGTAACTGAAAGGGCACCACCAGCTAAGTTTTAAGCATTTGTAAAAATGGAGGCCGCCTCTTTGCTGCGAAAGACACCTCTAAAGAGTAAAAACATTTCCAAAAAAAGTATCATTCATCACTTCCTGAAATAGAAACCTTCAGTTCTGCAATATCTAAAGGACTAAAATTTCAGAAACTCTTTTTATACCTTTTACTAATTCTTTAAAAAGAACCCAGAGAATAATTCACTAACTTTCTATAGTTAGTCTAATACTAAAATTCTGCTCCTTTCCTTATGCTTCATCATCTACTCATAGGCAGAGCTCATTTAGTCTGGTAAGAGAGTGAGAATTAGGAGTCATCCAAAAAAACCAAACCAACCCCACTACAGATCAGTCCATGAGATGGAAACATGTGGAATACCATTCCAGGCTACTCAGCAAAAGATTTACCCAAGACTCAAAGGGTATCATTTGCACACTCACCCTTACCTGCACTTCAGAAGAACGTTGTGCCACGGCTGCTTACCTTATGTATCACATTTTGCCTGTTTCAGAGTGCACAGCCTCCGCCTAATGTGCAGTTCAGGTAATTACTGCTTTGTTCTATCTGCCACATGGAAAAACCTCCAAATTAAACTACTAACCGCTACCACGTTGTTCTGTTTTTCTGAAAAGCACAAGCAAGCCTGAAGATCCATAACATAGCTGGCTTTAGCAAGGTTTTCATAATTAAACAATATTTAGAATGTATCTTTTCTGCATTTACACAGAAAGACACAATTGTTACAAAAACCTAATTTCTGCAGAGTAGCTTCACAGTAAACAATGCAACAAGAAAAAATCTTACTTGGTATTAATCACATTCATTATAGAATTAAAAAAACCTACACAAACAAAGGTTTCCTTGTCTCAGACATCTTTCAACTCTGCTCCTTTTGCAAACATCCTGGGCTTCAATTCAGTAAACTACAAAAAAAAAAGACTACAGCACACAAATACACTGCCAAGTCATTATTTCTGTCATTATTAAGGTAGAAAGTTGACACCCTTAGCTAACTTGGAACATCAAAACCAATGACAAGTAAATTGTCTGCACCATGAATGAATAATTGATGAGTCCCTTCCAGGGGGTTGTGCCAGTTCTCATGAAACCAACCAAAATAACGCAGGATGGTGACAAATGTGCATCATCTCTGTTGTTAAGATGTGAGCCCTATCTGCCTAGCCAGCTCATTTGTTTGAAAGTAATCATTGTCTCATGGATGGTTTGTATTCTGGGCATCTGCTCTAGGAGCACAGTGTTACTTAGATCCACCACCCTGAAGTTTGAAACTAAGCTACCACTGAGCTTCACAGATGCATAGTGCCCATGCAAGCTGAGGCAGAACAGTATCTCCTCTAACTGGGCATTTCAGGAGCACAAAGATAGATGAAAATACATCAAGAAAGAGAGAAGACTTTGGAACAAGTGAGACAAGAAACAGAGAATGCAGGAGACCAAGACCAGGAGAGAGGATTGCTCTAGACTTCCAGTCAGAAACCCTGGCTCTGGCGACACCAACAAGGGGGTTGTTATCAGACTGGCCAGAATGACCACAGCTAGACCACTCACTGATCAGTAGCCCCACAATTAGGTTAAAGCCATACTCTGCCCTATGACCGTTCTAGAGCATCTGCAGCACAGAGATGAATGCCCATTCCTCTCAGGACTGCCTCACCTCAGGGAGCCTTCACTGCACAAACCTGAGCCTCTAGGAAGTGGTTTCTGCATGGCCTCTCTGCCCCAAGATGTCTTCACAAGAAAGGACAGGAGAGATTAAGCAGACCTTACGCACCATTCTTTTTACACGGCTTAGGCTTGCACAAGGGCCTCCCCTTCCCAGTGACATGGAAAATGACACAATGTCATTAAACAAAATAAATATTTATATTTTAATAAACTGTACAACCACTGTCCAATCCAGCCCTAAACAGAACATGACATTCATGGTATGATACTGTCCCAATAACCTATGTAAGTGGAGCTCTGTGAGTAGAGGTCTGTGTTAGTATCATCTTGACAGATGCTGCATCTTCTGTCCACCCATTCCAGTTCTAATACAGCATGCATTGCCAAAGTTCTTCCCAGCACGTGGGGAACATCAGGCTTCTCTAGAGGGTGTAAAAATAATACTAAAGTATTTAGAAGAATCCAGACAGGAATCACCAAATGGTTTGGGTTGGAAGGGACCTTAAAGACCATCTCATTCCAACCCCCCTGCCATGGGCAGGGCCCCCTCCCCCCATCCCAGGCTGCCCCCAGCCCCATCCAGCCTGGCCTTGGGCACTGCCAGGGATGGGGCACCCACAGCTGCTCTGGGCAGCCTGGGCCAGCACCTCGCCACCCTCACAGTCAAGAATTTCTTCCCAATATCTGATCTAAATCTCCCCTCTTTCAGATTAAAGCCATTCCCCCTTGTCCTGTCACTCCATGCCCCTGTAAGAAGCCCCCCCCAGCTTCCCTGTCGGCCCCTTTGGGCACTGGCAGGTGCTGTCAGGTCCCCCCGCAGCCTTCTCTTCTCCAGGCTGAACAGCCCCAGCTCTCCCAGCCTGTCTCCACAGCAGAGGGGCTCCAGCCCTCTGAATTTCTAGTTTTGAACAAACTTCTCAGCAGAGCAAATTAGCCCCTAAAGGCCTGAGAGCTGACACAGGTATCTTGTAATGGCACCTGAGTTCTCTCATACACCGCAGGTACATACATACGCAGATGTCAGCCTGATGCTGCACTGCATTCCTACACCAACACTTCCTCCTTCCTATCTGCTCTGAAACCGTATTTCATCTGAGCTCCTCCTGGCTGGGAGTATGAACAAAGAGGAGGGACATTTTTGTGGTTCTACTGCTTCTTTTGGAAATTTAATAACAATTTTAGAAAAAAAGATTAAAGAGAGTTTTAATCAACTTCAAACCAACAACAGATGTTGGCTTTAATAAAAATGAGTTATGAAAGACAAGGGAATAGCAAGAATTAATTAAAGGATGCTGAGTAAAGAAAGAAAGCCCAGAAATATGACATTTCCTCACAATTAGTTTATAGATTAGCATCCCCTCAGGACAGGTGGATACTCTTTCTTTACTTGCTTTTAATAAAGACAGTATCACATCAGTTTTACCACCACAGAAAGCACAGATCATTAGCTCTGTATTTTACTAGTGCAAACACAGCCCACAGAGCCATCACTCCAGCCCCATGGAGCATCTCTTCCTAAAGCCAAGCAGAGCGCCAGCAGCATGCATGTTTTCTGAACCCAAGCTCTGTGTTTGCAGTGTCTGGGTGCAAACTTCACCACCATGACAGTAAAGGAAGAACAGATTGCTCACACCAGGCTAGCAGGTGAAAGGCAACATCAGTCCTGGTACCCTGGAGAGCAAGGTGATAGGTAATCAGCAGAGAAAAGTAATATTGTCAAATGAATGATGGAACAAGGCCTGACTTTTTTCTTTAATGACAGCAGACCCTATTGTAGGTCTCTCCATGACCTCCTCTAGTACAGTAACTCCCATGCACTAATAGTGAAGAAGGATCAGTAGTAGGCATCACTGACATTACATTACACACAAGTCAATCTCTGCGTAAACTGTGGTAGCTGCAGTAGTGCAGAGCTCTCTCCTCTAACGTGGAGAAGCAGTCCACTACAAAATACTGGAATGGGAAAATGTTCATGATAAAAGTAAAATGATATGCAGAATTATCAGATATAAAACCAGTACAGAAAGCTAACTTACTGCTTGTTCCTCTAAAACACACGGACTTGGAATAGAAGACAGAATGACTGTAAAATATTATATGTAGAATCATGGAAGGGGAGGTGCTAGGAAGTAATTCAGAAGTATTCAACTCCCCAGATGAGAAGGGGCTTTTCCCACACTCGGGCAGGACAGCGTGGGATGCCAAAGTAAAGCATCCTCTTACTTTAAGCCCATGACTGGCACAGCGGCTAACAGTATCCATGAATAACAGGTCAAAGGCACACAAGGACTCATGCAGAAGACTCTGAAGGTGTAAACTAAGGAATCTCTCACTAGTGGGCACCCATGTCCTTTAGTGTCCCACTCTGACAAAGGCACCCAAAGTTGGATGATTCTTTGAAAATCCAGGCTCTGATGCTGCATGGCATTATGTGGCTAGTGACTGGAGTATGTCACTGGAGTAACTGGAGCTAAGAATCTGCTGAAAGTGCTTTGCTAAACAGAGGTTATGAACTGAGCTGTGGGAAGGCAGGGGAAAGGGTAGTGCTGCAGCAATGAGAATAAAACATCACATGGCAGAAATCTCCCTGGGGAGGTCCCAGTTCGGCCATAAGCACGGCACTCACTCTGTGTACAATGTTTATCTCTAACCAAACAGGGATGTTCCCCATCATCAGGAGCAAACACCAGCAGCCGGCTATGACAGCAGTCTCTGACAGTGATCATTAGATGGAACTTAGTTTCCTGAAACAAGAGGGTTATAAGGACCTGAGCAGTTGCACCCCTTCTGCCCCAAGGAACTATGTCGCTGATAGAAGCAGCCCTGATTTGGAAATCCTCCACACCCCCTACTGAGCCTCACTGTCCACCAGTAAGCTGCTCTCTTCATCTCCATGAGAACCTGTCCCGTGCAAACCCACGCATTGCCCCTGTGAATAACACCAGCAGCTCCAGCTGCAGACTACTACAAGTGTTACTGGGAGCACCAAGCTGTACCTGAAACTGGTCATCTCATGGTCACAACGCTACCAGTGACCACAGCTGCAAAGCAATACAACCCAACGCTGGAATGAAGACATCCAAACACAGCAACCCGCAGTGGCTATCTATTTTCCTTCTTACTGGATTAGTGCTTTTCTCTTATGCTACTGATTTTGTATCATAGTGTAAAAGCCGCAGGCTCAACTGATCTCCAGCCAGCTGAGATGCTAACGTTCTTTGAAAATAATTTTATTAACAGGCTTTCTTCTTGTCATCTTAAAAGTGCTGCAGTGAACTTGGATTTTGTCTAAAAAGGAGAGAGAAAGGAAAAAAATGGCACCAGTGCTTAGTCTCACCAGACAGCAAGCTGGTGTAACCATTTATGTATGTTACTCTGAATCACTATTCCTACGTGAAAATGGCAGCTTTGTTTTGCCGGGATTCCTGTGACCAGGAGAGCCTGGAAGCCAACAGGTAACTCCCGTTCGGGCATCTGTGCTCAGCCTCGCCCTCGCAGGCAGCTACAGGCCCCTCACCCGCCCTGTGACCCACTGGTGCTCCTCTTAGAGACAGCAGAAGGGATGGTGGAAAGACTGCAGCTAGCCATGGCACAGAGGGGCACAGGAGCCACTTTGGGCAAGTAAAGTAAGGACCGCAGGACTCAACCTCTGCTTCTCAGAGAAACCACAGAGGCAGCCACCTTTTTCTAAGCTTCACCCACCAGACTTGCTGGCTCTCTCCTCCTACCTCACTTCTGCAATGTGAAGGGCCCATCGTATAAAGGTCAGCCTTGACCTGTGGTCCAAACAGGTTAATTTAGGGCAAAACTAGGACAAGAGAAAAGCCATACAACTGGCACTAAATTTCATCATAAATGGACTGATGAACTTCACCCTCACAAAAGAAGAGGCAGGTTATTGCTGTCAGAATTGGCTACCTCCTGCAGAATCTTAATGACTTATTTATCACTTATTTACTATTCTTGTTAGTATGTGAGGAAGAGGGGACAGAGTGAAGAAAAGAAAGAGATGCATTTGAAATTTATAATAATGTGTACTCCCTGTCATGTTGCATTGATGTTCTGCCAGGCAAGCACTAAATTAGGATGCTCTACAAGAGTTAACTAAATGCAAGGAAACCGATGTGTCATTTTTTTTACACTTGTACATAAGGAGCAGGAACACTTACCCAAGCAAATGGTCTGCTGTAAGTGCATGCACTTAACACCAGCCACACACCAGTTTTGCAATGAGTCCGTGTCTGATACCACAGTAGGAATAGCTAGTACCCAGGAACCTCACCTCACCGCAGAGGAACTTACTTCATGTTATCATCACAAACATGAAAGCAGCACAGCTTTTCCTAGATAACAAATTTTAACTAGAAAGGAAACTTTCCTGCTTCAGCATAGATTTGGGCTACGTAGATTTTGGCAAAGAAATTATCACCTACTACCAGAAGGAAAATTCTGCTGGAAGAAAAACAACTGGTTAATGAACAGGACAAGCAAGTATGACGGTCCCGTGAAACCTGTGAGATCATGTCCAAATCAAACATCGTTGTGTTAGGCCATGCCTGATGCATGTTAGAGAGACAAAGTGTTCCAAGCCCTTTGTCAAGCAAAACCTCAAATCAAGGTATACGAGAAGACCATTTTATCACACACTACCTAGAACTGCACTGGGTAACATCTTCTAGAGGAGAAAGTTAGCTAACATTGTCTGCTGAAAGGGGTCATGAACTAGGTTCTGCAGCTTGTAACTACCTTCTGCCTCTTTAGGACTTCTGGGGAGTAGAAGCCTGAAACTTCCTTAAACTGCAACATGGTGTCTCATGAGGGAAAAGGTTAATATCTACCACTACAGAACCACAATGCTGGTGTCACTGAAAGGATGCATGACCACTATCTACAGAATTTTAATTCCCTCAGATACTTTATCACTGACAGTTTTTCTGTGCAGTACCAATAGCAAGCCATCTTATATGACTCTGGGGCCGCCAAAAAACGAAAATGCAAAGATATTTACATTTCCTCCACATAGCTGCTCCATGCAAAGTAAATTGCCAAAGAACATATTAATGCATTCTATATAAAAAGACTTGTTTGCACTGTTTCCTTGAAGGAATTTGAAAATGTTCTTTCTCCTTTTCCTTTAAAAGGCACTTTGGAATTAGTATGCCATTGTGCAGATCAAGACCATTTGCACGAATATAAAATATTCAATTAATAAGCCTCTGGAATATTTAATCATGACATTGAAATGCTAAGGACTGCATTAACATTTATTATCCGCCATAAAGGAAGGATCTCCAGCACTCTGCCTGCAACTATTCTATAATAGCTCTTTGGAGCTCGATGCGGGGTTTTGGTCTCTTTCCTAAACCAATGCTAAAAGGCAGTATTAATGCAGATTAAGCTAAATTTCATAACCACTAGAGTAACACTGCAAGAGAGAGTGAAATCACTAACTCTTGATTTTAAAAACAGAGAGAAACATTTTTTTTTTTCATTTCCAATTAGCAGAGCTTAGATGGCAGAGAATTATGCAGGCGAGTCTTTCTATTACTGGCTTAGGCTACGATGAAGAGCTATGAGATGCCAAGTACTGCACATCTCAAGGCAGGAACATACCAGAGACCAACAACTCCAGAAGGAGATGGCCATTTGGATACCACTAAACGAGACCTTCTTCAGGGTTTCAACTGCTTACACCACCTTCAACCACTTGGCCTATCTGTTTGCTGCATTTCATCATGGACTTCAGGTGAAGAATAAAGGTGGCGGTATATACAGATCCTTCATAGATACACAGCTGCCTAATCATCTCACGTACCTGTTCCAAGTTGCCAAATAATTAGATGCTATCCACTAGGGAAGGTAGTTGGAAGAGATGCATCTGCCCCACCCTCATGATTTAAGCCATCAAACAGAAGACAACACAGCAAATATTTTCATTTGTATAATACAAAGAGTTGTCTGCCAAAAATCAAGTGATGCAGCCCTACCTAGTGCAGGTAATTCCCCAGCACAGGTAACATGAAGGGAGGTTTATCCACCTCCTCCCTGATACCCGACGCATTCTCCCATGGCATGATGCTTTTCCCACAAAAGCCCATGCTTCTGCCTCGGAGGGGGGCTGGGTGACACAAAGACATGGGCTAGCCAAGGATTCACTTTCAAAGAAAAAAATCATCAAAAGGGTTTGCTTTACCTAAGATACAGGTTATGTGTGGAAATCTAACACTGCCCCCAAACCCATCTAAAGTTTTATTTTTTAGTTCTGAAGAGTCCCAACTTCTGCTGGGGCTGTGTAAGGTTCTTGTAAGGATGCTCACTGCCTCAGAGGAAGGTCCCACCACCTCCTAGGATTTGGCCGAAGCACTGTAGCAAAGCCCATGGTTAAGCCACCTTGTCTGGACACTGTATTTGACACATGCATGAGAACAGTGAACACCACAACCCACATGAGAAAACTGCAGAGCTCATTCTGACTGTGAAAGTGGCTTCAGAACCCAAGTCCCTTCTTTCATTTGGGAAAGATGATTCTCCTAAATAATGGGCCTGGAAATGAGATTTCCTTCTTTGTAGGCAAATATTAATGTATTGTTACTTAGGTACCATTAAATGTCTTTCCCAAAAAACTCTAACTCTGAGCAGCTCCTGTACAAGACATACTAGTGAACAGAAGGTTGGAAGACAAAAGGAGCAAAATAGAACAGATACACACACACAACATGCCTGTGGGACTTTTTTAATATAAAAGCTACACTGAACCCCTGACAGCAGTTACCTGAGAAGGTTACTTGATCACTTCATCTAACTTTATTAAGCCTTCTGTACAGTATTTAGGAGTTTGACTAATGGAAAAACCGACTCTAGACCCATACAACCAGACTGCGCAGTTTCTCCTACGCTGCAAGAGACCGAAATTCCAAGACTGGAAGAGGCTTCCTAGAGAGGCAGTCGATGCCTCAAGCCAGTCAGTGTTTAACAAGCATTTGGACAATGCCCTTGACAACATGCTTTAACTTGGTCAGCCCTGAATTGGTCAGGCAGTTGGACTAGATGATTGTTGTAGGTCCCTTCCAACAGAAATAGCATATTCAACTGGAAGTGAAAAAGATATTACAGATGACTTTATATTATCTTTTTTAGAACAAAATCCAGATTTTGCTAGGAACAGTAGGGCCCTGATAGTGCACTCGTACCTTCATCAAAGAAACACTGAAATAAAAATTGGTAATAATATTTCCACCTTGGTCGTGTAAAAATAAGAGCATGTCAAAGAAAGGTTTGAGACATGTGAGGAATCACAGGCTTCATTCTAATGAAAAGGTCTATAAATACAGCTCTTGATTTCACAAGTTTCTTATTAAATGAGCAAATTTAAGAAAACTGGACTGAGGAGTTTGTATGCATCAGTGACATGAAAGTCTGAAAATGTTAGAACTCCTAATCCAGCAAGGTGAAAACCAAGTAGAGCTATTTATATGAACCAACCTTTTCTAAAAGGATATTGGGAATACAGCATCTACAATCACTGCTTTGAAAATTGCTGGAAAATAGATGGACCACCTGACATCTCTAAAGAGCACACAAAAATATACAGTAATGTCAGAAATGTTAAAAATCAACTGGGTTTAGACCTTGCAAATGGCAGAAAAACACAGGCAAACACATCAGATGAAGTACAGAACTAACCCGAGATGGGGAAATTCTCACAGCCAGCCCTGGCTGTACTAACATACTGATGCCAGGCTTGGTCTTTTAAACTGAACACTTTAGCAGGATTTATTAGCTTTGGGAGCAGTGTCATCCTGCATCTGTCACCAGGCCAGCAAGAGGTCTGCTGGATGAGAGATTTCTGCACCACAATCACAGCATGACCCAAGCAGACCCCCAGAGAGCTTGGCTTATTTCAGTGAGGAAGAAAAAAAAACCCCAAAACAAACAAACAAACAAAAAAAACTGTAAGAGGGCATTTTTCCTCAGTGTATTTAGGGATACAAACATCAGGGAGGGAGAAGAGATGTTAAAACTAAAAGGCAAAAATGCTTGCACAACTATAAATGGTATAAAACAGTCATAAATCCAGGCTGGCTATCTGAAAATTTATAAACCTGATGGCAGTGAAATTCTGAGACAGCCTCTCAGTGGTACTGGCAGAGGCAAAAAACCCTCTGCCATACTTTAAGATGCAGTTTGCTCAGCCCACAAGAATAATTGCATGAGAGGGGCTTGTTAAAAAGGTTGGTCAGGATGTGCAAACCAGAACTACCTTACATCAGTGCCAGTATCAGAGACGTCCCCATCTGCATGTCAATTCAGTATGTGGTTACCTGTATGTTTACAGGCAGTCCCAGTGTAGCAAAATTGCTCATACAGTTAAAGTCAAGCACCTGCTGAAGTCAGATTTATGCTATCATGCACAACTCAACTGGTTACGGTCAGGAGTTTGAGGCCAGGAGATTGGCTGCCTTCTGGATAATTTCTGCTTCAGTTTTATGGTCTGAATGGAGTTATTGATTGGAAAGGTTTCTCCACTGCCTCCCCACTTTCATGCCAAGCAACCCCAAACATGTATTGCCATTTGTTTTGGGTTTTTTTTTTTCTGGAAAAGGCATGAAAGAACTAAAATGCAGCAGGAAAGCAGTTACACAGGGAAAAGGGAGTGAGGAGAGACCCCTTGTAATCCCGGCCCTACTGACTCTGGGCATGTGCTTCTCCTGCTCCCCTGCCTGCTCTGACTAAATGCCTTGGGGAATGAGCACACCCCAGGAATCAGTACTTGGGCCAGTACTGTTCATCACTTTCTTTAATGACCTGGAAGATGGCACAGAGCCTCAGCAAGCTCACAGATGATAGAAAATGGGGAGGAGCAGTTGATATACCAGATGGGTGTGCTGTCATTCAGAAGGTCCTGGACAGACTGGAGAGAGGCTGAGAAGGACTCATGGAGTTCAACAAAGGGAAAAGCAAAGTCCTGCAACTGGGGAGGAATAAGTCCACACACCAATAGAACCTGGGAGCTGACTGGCTGGAAAGCACTTGGCAGAGAAGGATCTGCGGGTCCTGATGTGCAACAACTTGAACATGACACAGCAGCATGGCAAAGACTGCCACAAGCCTCCTGGGCTGCAACAGGCAGAGGTTGGCAGCAAGTCAAAGAAGGGAGCTTACATGGAAAGAGTTCAGCAAAGGCCCGCATAGATGACTGGACTAAAGGGACTGCAACATCTTTCATACGTAGAGAGGCTGAGAGAGCTGGGACTGTTCAGCCTGGACAAAAGAAGGCTCAGAGGGATCTCATTAATGTATATGAATACCTGATGGGAGGCTGGAAAAGAGACGGAGCCAGACTCTTCTCAGTGGCACCCAGGGGAGGGACAAGAGACAATGGGCACACACAAAAATACACAGAATGTCATCTAAACATAAGAAAAAAACATTTAAAGCAAGGCTGATAGAACACTGGCACAGGTTTCCTGGACAGGTTTTGGAACATCCACCCTCACAAACAGTGAAAACCCACCTGGACACAACCCAGAGCAAGCGGCTCAAACTGACCCTGCTTTAAGGAGGGAGTACCTGCAGATATCCCTTCAACCTCAACCACTCTGATTTATCCAGGGCATAGCGCTTATGCACCAGGCTGGATTCCCTGAGTGAGGCATCCCAGAAACACACTGTAGTTGCTTGGAAAAGTTCATCTTCCTGCATGGAGATGCTGCACAACGTTTTGCAGGAAACTAAAAAAATAGGAAATTTGGAAAGCTTGAGTGTGACTTGAACTATAAGTGCACTGCATGAGCTTTCAGACCTGAAAGATGACTTTTCCCAGGCAGATGCTTGAGCAAGGCAGTGCATTTAGCAAACATCCAAGGGACTTACAAAATGATGTACTAAAAAAATAGTAACAACAATTTTAAATTGTTTTAAGTGCTCACCAATGAATAATCTGCAGCTATACAACATCTACTTTGCTAATGGCTTTATAATTTGTGTTAAGAACAAGCATTAGCATGGCTAAAGATTCCTGCATTCTGCTAGATCAAAATGTCTCCTAAGTGACAAAACCAGAAAGCAGCATTGAAGAACTTACCCCTCAGACAAAACAGACGTCACTTTCCCTGTTCTAATACATAATGCACATGTATTTTAACATTTACAGTTAACATTCATAAGTATCAATGCTATTGCAGTTTGTTATTATTTAAAGGCAGCTGCATATAGTTTACAGGCACTAGACTGGTCAAGCACTTTGCCTTTATTTTTAAATTATTTTAAATTGTTTAAAGTGGTTTAAATTGTTGTCATGGTTTAACCCCAGCCAGCAACCAAGCCCCACGCAGCTGCTTGCTCACTCCCCCCACAGCGGGACGGGGAGAGAACCCGAGGGTCAAAGTGAGAAAACTCCCGGGCTGAGACAAAGACACTTTAAGAGGCAAAGCAGAAGCCGCGCACAGCAGCAAAGCAAACCCAGGAGTTCACCCACCGCTGCCCAGGGCAGGCAGGTGCTCAGCCATCCCCAGGGCAGCCGGGCTCCATCACGGTGACGGGGGCTTGGGCAGACAAACGCCATAATGCTGAATGTGTCCCCACCCCATCCTTCTTCTTCCCCTGTTTATATACTGAGCATGATGTTCTATGGTATGGAACATCCCTTTGCTTAGTTTGGGTCAGCTGTCCTGGCTGTGCCCCCTCCGAACACCCCGTGCCCCCCCAGCCCTCTTGCTGCCAGGGTCTGAGAAACCAAACCCCCTTGAATTAGTACAGACATCCCCAGCAACAACCAAACCCTCCGTGTGCTGTCAGCATTGCTCTCACACCACATCCACACCACAGCGCTGCTCCAGCTGCTCAGAGCAAAATTAACCCCATCCCAGCTGAAACCAGGACACCTGTTTAACACCTGCCTTTGGCAGATGTCCCTGGGGGTAAGCCCAGAACAGCATCTGAGAAAGGGGAACTTCTCCATCCTTTCTGTGCCACAAGATCAACAGGACACATGACTGGGAACTCCTGCAAGCACCAGCCACTGGCAGAAGACTGCACAGTGGGTGAACAGCCTGATTTTACCCACTGCAGCTCACTGGTAAGAAGCTGTTACTACTCCTCAGCTAAGAAGGATTCAGCTGCTGTTTACAGGGGAAGGGGACAAATACTCCAACTTGTCCAGTGCTGAGGTGAAACCTGTCTCAGAGAGTGCAGGAGTTATGGAGGTTGTTCTGCATCTTCTTTCCATGCCAACGTAAGGAAGCTTTCTCTGTGCCTAGAGCTTCCACTCCACAGCTCGTGCCCACTAACTACCCCACCAGCAGAACACCAAATCTGTTTACTCCAGCGATCAACGTTACATTCTACACACTGTTCATTCCCCAGGCCTTGCTAGTTTACCCACAGTCATGTAAATGTGCTTATGGATTTCTCTTTTTTCAGTAGTGCCTGTCAGGGCCAACTTGGCCTTTGGCTCCAGGGGGCTGTGCTGCTCCACACCTCCCGAACTGGGACACTTCCTCTGCTCCCACCTTGGTCTCAGCTGTTTCCTGCTGTGTTCACTCAGCCCTTTTCCTGAACCTTGCTGCCTCCTCTGGACACACCACTGCCCACAGAGATATGCAGGTAGAGAGAGATGAGGTGCTTGGTGTGGCTCTGAGGCAGCAGCAGATGCAATGCCAACTCCCATGGGGCCTTCACAGTTGTAGGAAAAGGCTGATCAATCAGAGAGGGCTCATCCAGGAGAGCCAACAGAGAATATGGAAGTTTGCCTTAGAATAAAGAGACTTCAGGAGTTGATCTATTTAGCTTATCAAAGAAGATATGGGAAAGACCTGATCGCAGTCTAGAAATTGGCACATGAGCAAAACCTGTCCAGGAAACTCTCCCATGTAACAGGGTAGAGCAGAACCATCACCAGTACTGGATGGACAATCAGATCACTTGACAGGAACTGCCCCTCCTGCCCTCACAATCCATGTAAAAACACTGCCCATTTTTAATGCCCCTTAAGATTCAAAGCCTGAAGGCTGAAATTAACCAAGAGCAGCTGTGGATGCCCTATCCCTGGAAATGTTCAAAGCCAGGCTGAATGGGACTCTGACCAACCTGGTCTGGTGGAAGGTGTCCCTGCCCACGGCAGGGGGGCTGGAACTAGATGATCTTTAAGGTCCCTTCCAACCCAAACCATTCTGTGATGCTATGAACATAGGTAACAGGAAAAATTGGGGGTGGGGGAGGCATAGAGGAAGTAGTTGCCGAAGCAGCAGAACCATGGATGTGATGGAGTCAAGAGCATGGACCACTGTCCTGCAGGCTGAATCTCGGCTACCTTTGTCCCCAAGCTCTACCCTTGCAACAGCAAGGGGAAATATCTCTGTCAGGGTAGTGAACCAGGCTATTCTCTGCTGCTCATCCTCCTACAGCTCTCAGCACCCACTACCACTGCACCAGTGATGTCAGCAGACTGGCCTCTGTCAGGGGTGATTTTAGATTGATCAGATGCATTTCTAAATGGATAAAGTGGAACAGAGGAATGGACTTCATTACAGAAGAGACTGGACCATGTGATCACAGTCACCACACTCTGCCCTCATCAGCAGTGCAAAATACATCTTTGTGGTAAGTGCTTCTCAGTGACACTGCAAAGTAATTCCACACGGCTTCCGGGCAGAATCGAAATGAACATGGCAATGTTGTTACACAGCTTACAAACAAGATCTTTCTCTGAAAGCTCTTCACACCTAAAACCTCTTCTGGGTTTCTCAAGTGAAAAGAACAGATTTAAAAACACATAAACCCATGCCATTACCATAATTTTCTCTCTGAGATTTCTGTAGGCTAACTAGTGCCCTGACCTACATCACTAATGAAAACAGAAACACACTTTGGGACTGGTTCTGGACAGGTAAACGGGTCTGTGCCCTGAGACTGTACCAATTGGTGCACGCTCCACTTGGTGCCTATTCTTTACCTGAGCATCCACTAACAGCTACAGTCAGAGCAAGGGCACTGCCCTAACACGGATCTCTGCACTGACCCACAGTGAAGCCATTGTGTCCCTCTCCAAATACTGGCCTAGGACCTCCAGCTCTGTCCCAGTCTCAGCTCAGTCACTCAAACTGGCCTGTAGGATGGGGTCAGTATGTTTCTTCTCCGATCCAACAAGGCTGGAAACCCTTCGGATCAGAAATTAATTTACTGATCTTGTTCAGCATTTAGGACATATCACCTTTACTACAAAAGAATGCAAGAATCAACGGTCTGTGAAGCTCAGCACCCTGGCTCTGATGCTGGCCTAAGCAGGTATTTTGGGAAAAAAGAGACAAAACCAGGAAAAACATGGAGGACTCCACCCAAAGCACTGTCCTAGTTTGCACCCTTTTGGGTCAGGGACTTCTTCACACATGTATGTTTTGATATATGCGGTACTCCTGAGGTGATTTCTCTTCCATGAATGGAAATACAGCAATACAAACACTGCTAGGAAATTACTCCCAGCAAAATTCAGTTTTTATAAGACAGCCCTAATTATGAGCCATAAGAATTTTTAAACTTCTATGTTACTTTTGCATAACTTCTTGCAAAATCACAGAATAACATAAAGGTCTGGGTTGGAATGGACCTTAAACCAGTTCCAAACCCGCTGCCAGGGGCAGGGCTCTGTGGGAGCGGGTGTAACCAGCAACAGAACAGAGCGTGGAGATGAGGCATGGCTTTCAAAATGCCAGACAAGCTTAGCTTAGCTGTGCACAACGCAACACATCCTCCTGAACTCTCACTTATGTTTATGTTTCTAAGATGATGGGCACCTTTAAATGCTTGTAAGTGTTATTCATAACTACGTTTCCAGCAGAAGTCCGTTTCGGGCAGAGCCGGGTGCTGGCAGAGCCCTGGTGAAGCACGGAAGGCAGCTCCTGCCATCTCGTGGACACAAACCCTCCAGCGCCGCTCCGGCATCCCACACCAAACCAGCTGGAACATGCACCGCTTTTCCTCCCTCGGTACCTCCTCACTGGAAACGCTTCTCAGTCGGCTCTTTCCACCTGGACGCAGAAGAAAAACACTCCCTGACGTAAGGAAGCCCCCCACCAGCGCACACAGCATGTACGGCATCGGGGAGAAATGCAGATCTGCTTATGGATTTTGTGAGTCGGTGCTCAGCCCGGTGAGGCTCAGAAGGAAATACTTGGCATTTAGCGGCTGATCCCTACAGCTTAGTTATTTTTGTCTCTACACCTAAGATAGCGAGACTGTCTATGACAAAATCCAATTTTGAAAGGTTTTATGAAGTAGATAATCTCTAACCAATAAAATATTTTAAAGACTTCTTACATCTTACCTATGCAAGATGTTACAAAGCTGAAACTGTCACTTCCTATACAGCATACAGATGTATCTTTGTAAAACAAATTATGAAGTAGCTCCTTTTAGAGTTTAAAACAAGTATATTGATAATGTTTGAGTGAAGCTCAAGGTTTTAAACTTTTTTTAAAAGATGCTTAGCCAAATTAGCACGTTAGCAGCTTAATACTTTAGCTGAAGACATTTAGCTCATTAATAGGATCTCAACACACCGAACAAAACTGGACCAGGGTCCACACTGGATACTTTTCTATCACGGTATATGAATAGGCCTTGGAAATTTTAATCAGCATACTTTAAAAAAGCAGTTTTAGGCTTTAAGTGTTTTTCTTTCATCTGTAAGAAGTTACAAACTGCCATGCTACTCAGTATCCCTGTGCCAAAGTCTGCTCCTAAGCCACTAAACCCTAGAGCTCCGAGTTTAGCACATGCTGAATCACGGCATACATCTTCACAGTTAAGTAAACACTCCTTTATTCCCACTCCCTTCTCTTTTCTGTCTTCCCTGTCTGGTTGTCAGTGTCACCTGAGCTAAAATCCACGCGTCCTCCAGGAACTCCCCGCTGTCTGTAGCAGACACCTGTTGGCACCCCACCAGTTCTGCCCTTGGTCCTCGTTCACCTCTGCACAACGCCGGTCTTATTCAGAAACCCAAATTCAGCTACCATTTGCTGTCTCTCAGATCAGACAAGAGATGGGCTTCTAACCCAATACTACATCAAATGGATCAGTCTCGGGTCTTTTGCCTCCACACTTGAGTTTCTCCATCAACTGTAACTGACACAAGCCAATAAAACCAAGTCTCTGGCCAGGAGTATGGGAGGAACAAGGGATGGAACAGCAACACAGCTGTAGACACAGCACACCAGCACATCTTGTTGCCTTATGAAAGCCAAAAGCCTTTATACCTAGACCGTGGGGAAGCAGAAAGCACTGTTCTGACCAACACTGCCTCATTGCTTTTCTCAATTTCATCCCATCCACCTACCGTCTTCCTGCATGGCTTACATGCCTCTAGAGCGCTTTGTACAGTGCCTAGCATAGGCAGTCCCAACCCATGACTGTATGTTATAAACATTTACAAAAATAAAACAAGTGTGCTGTAGCATTTCTGAGGAGGCATTCTCTCCTAACCCTGGTTTGCTGAGTGGATGTCCTGAAACAAGAGTATTTGCAGGTTTTATAGCGTTTCAGTTTATCTGTCATGTAATTAAAGCTATCCTGAGCACTCCTCTAGAGGTCACGTTTGTTCCTCTACAGTATTCCTGTGATGATTCACCACAGAAAACTAGGGAAGTGATACACACCCAGCAAGTAACACCAAGAAGTACAACAAAATTCCAAGGCCAAGGCAGAAACATGATTCTTATCTCAGTGTGACCCTGCCATCAAATCAGTCTCCTGAGATTCATGAAATGGCATTCCTGCTGGAGCAAGCCAAGGCCAGTAACGTGGCTATAAATGCTCCAGCTGAGACAGGCTCCCTGTTGGGCACACACAGGGAGAAATTCACTTTGTCTAACTTCAGCAGTCTGCAGCACAGGCTTTTGCACCCACACTGATCTTATCTACACACCCAGTGGAAAGAAACAAGCATTCAGACATCTGCTTTCACATGGCTTC
The DNA here is from genome assembly GCF_963210335.1 of Falco punctatus. Classification (NCBI taxonomy): domain Eukaryota; kingdom Metazoa; phylum Chordata; class Aves; order Falconiformes; family Falconidae; genus Falco; species Falco punctatus. The sequence continues at coordinate 47,802,590 of NC_137587.1, forward strand.
ATAGGCTACTTTGATTGCCTCTCCTTCCACTCCATAAAAGAAACCCTGGGACTGCAGGGACAGCCACAGCCTTAGAAAACTCACGCCTTTAGGAGCCCAAAGATACAGATTAACAAAGAAGGGAAAAGGTAAAAGGAAGAGGGTGAACAAAAAAGGGAAAAGGTAAAAGGAAGAGGGAGGAACTCCTTTTACTGTGAGCTGTGCAGCTTGGGAAAGGGAACAAAGGTTTGTAAAAGGATGTGTTGATGGGAAAGGTGTTAAAGGGTGAAACACTGAAGCAAACCAAACAGAAATTATTGTGTTGTTCACTGAAGGAACATGCTATGGACATCCTACCAAACACAGAAATATAATCCTGATACCACAGTGAAAACTGCTGTATTAGAAGTTAGATCCTACTGGTGGGCAAAATAGGGAAGTATAGGGCACTCCATGTACCACAAGTTCCCCCTGACCTCTAAAAAATAAAAGCAGGAATTAGGAAGGGAAAAGGGTAGAGAACATTGCTGAAAGGTACTGACAAGAGGGGCAAGGTCTGTATAGAGAATTTAGATACAGCTGTCAGACCTTTGCTGTGCATCATGGAGGGACCATCCAGGGACAAAGAGCTCCTCTTCCATCTTCCCTTCTGCATGCCCCACTCCCACACACCCCATCAATTTCTTCCTGCTCTTTCAGCTTTTCTCTTTGCTCTGAGATCAGCCGCACTCCGCAACACTAACAGAACACAGCAAGAGAGTACAATGAGCTCTGGTCAGTCTGGGATTTCTTGTGATAGAGAAGCGCTAACCACAGGAGCTAAGTGTGTCTCAAATCAGGGAAATGAGACAGTCTCAAGCACCGGCTGTCATGGCTGATATCTGCAGGCCCAGAGCATTCAGCTCTGTTGCTCTGCCTCCTGCCAATATCATCAGAAAGCTGTAATTCTTTTTATCCTCTCTTTATTCCTTTGTAAGTGTATGTTTCATCACAGTCCTCAAAGGTAATTATCACTGGAAACAGAATTAAACAGAACCAATGCCATCTTCCCTGCTAAGAGTTAACTTAATAGATGAAATGGCTTCTACAAATATCCTTGCTTAGAGAAATATGGAGTAATTTGGTATATCTGAAAGCTGACAGCATTTCTGTTCCAACCTGTTTGCAAGGTACTCTGTCTGGTCCAGTCCTTTCTCTTTCCTGTATCTCAGTTGCATTCTAGGTCTTCTCCACTTTCTCAGGTGCTCGCTCTAGTGACAAAGGACAACATCTCAAAAGCCTGAGTCTGTGAGCTCATGCATAACCTGTGGATGTAGGAGACAAAGTACTCATCGTGCCATTTCACCACTCCTCAGTGTCTGCACTTTGCCTCTTTAATTTCTGCTCAGCCCACTGCCTTTGTACCAGTCCTTCTGGCACTTTGTCTTTGCATTTACCTTAAATTAGAAGTTCTTCGATCTCCTATATTCAACCAGGGCTCTGATCATGCTTCTGCCTTTGATTCAACATGCTTTTGGCTCCTGCACCTTCTTCCTGCTCAGCCCTCAGGACCTAATTTTGCCCTTGGCTATCTTTGGCTTCTGATTTCAAACCTCTCCTCCTCAGCCCCTAATCTTTGATCCCAACTACCCACGGTTTGGCCGGGATTCCCTGTCAGGCCTCACACTTTTCCTCCCCAGGGCTGCAGGGTATCTCACTGGCTTTACAGAACCATAAGCCAACCCCAGCGTGTCCTCCATGATGTCTTCCAGGAAAGCACGGCTCTGTTCTGTTTCTAGTTTTCTTTTGAGCTTCCCCAAAAGGATAACAAATACACTGCCAAATGACAAGGAAACAACAGAAGAACTTTAAAAAAAAATTAACATGGGCTATTAAAGAGAGTCTCATTAAAGAGCAGATTGCTCAGTGAAATAACAATGGAAAGGATATGAATGGTTACTAAGGGAGATGGACCTGGCACTGCAATAGGTGATATTGATATGCCAAGCAGAGGAATAAACAGGAACAAAAATAAAAGCCCTAGAGAAAAGCACAAGGCACATGGCTCTCAGCAACACTGCTACATCAGCAGGAGAAAAGTTCACAGAAATCCAATTAGCAAGGCCAGAAGCAGGAAGAGCAGGCCAGAATGTCAATCAGCACATGAAACAGCCAGGGTGAAGATGGAATGTAATAAACACATCCAGCCACAATGGGAAACACAGGCAAGCAGAAAGAAAGTGTGCATGGAAAGGACAGAAATGGTCGGCTACTCCTAAAGAGGAAAAAATGCTCTGAAATGCTTAAAACAAGGAATCCAGCAACAGGGGCATAGGGGTGAGCGAGTGGTACAGGGTATATATCACACCAAGTTGCAGTCTAACCCATTACAATTGCACAGACTTAAACAAGTGTCTTGGGATGACTTTAGCAGCAAACTAATTCTTGTGTAGTCCAAAAGAGTTCCTGAAAGCTCCTGACAATCTCCCCTCGTCTGAACGAGCTTGACCTGTTCCACATCTTTTATCAAACCTGGCCTCCTTTCAGGCTCCCCATGGTAGACAACGCTCTCCCATGGGCTTCTTTCACATGCACCAGACCTAGATTTATTTCATGTATTACTTAGCTAACTAATTGTGTTGCTTCCACACATTTTTCCTCCAGAAGCCAAGTCTAGTAGTCAAAGACAGGGATGCAAAATGGCACCCACACCTCCAATGCCAGATCATTTCTAACAAGAGTGGTACAATCGTCAAAACAACCAATCTCTTCACAAGACTAAGAGACTTTTGCTAACAGCACAGTGAGAGAGATTCCCAGTGCACACTAATTAAATATTACCTTCTCAGCTCATGTTGACATTCTTTCCAGCAGCTCCAGAACTGGACCAGTAGCTTTAAACCTGGTTGTTGATTTTGAAAAAAGAGCAAAGCATCACTTCCATCAGCTAGTCCAACAGCTCCATCCATCTTTACTGAAGGGCTTAGAACAGAAGCACATTTCTGAAAGTCTTATGTTATTTTTTTTAAATGTAAATCCAAATTGTCTGATGGTATGTTCAAAAGATGAGAAACATTGCCAGCATTCCATCCAGAAAGCCTTCTGAGAAGGCAATATAAAACCAGACTCAGTTCTTTCTTTTCTTTTTATCATTTCATTACGCAGAATATTCTGAAGAACAACAGGTTAGCACACTGGTTAACACTGTCCATGTCATTAAAACTTTCATTCCATTATTTGCCTGAATATCTCTTCAGTCATGAACAAAGCTTGAATAAAGGGCAAATCTTTCACAGCAAAACAAATCAGTTTCACTAACACATTTGTACTCCAACCAAAATTACTAAATAAGCATGAACACTATGAATGCAAATGAATTCACTGTTAATAAAATGAGAGCAAAACTCATGCACCAAATAACAGATTACATATATCCACTGCTAAACAACGCTGCCTGCAAAGTCCTCTTACGGTGTCTACCTATTGATATACAGCTGTCAAAATTTCACATCAAGTTTCACTTATCGTAAGGCGACACACTGCTCTTAAAGGACTGCAACTGCTCTATTAAAATGGTGTTCATACAGTAATTTCACTTGCTATTTTATATGTAACAGAAGAAAGGCTAAAACAGACATATGGTAACATGCTGCAGCAAGACAACATACTGGTAACAAACAGAACAAGGCTGGCTTCCAGTGTGGTCTCTACTTGTCAAAACATTTTGTTTCATAAAAGCCTGACAGGTATTCCAGTTGCAGAGGGGAGGCCTGAGGAACCAACATGAAAAGCATTGGCAGAGGGTATCCAGAGCCTAATGGGAAACTTAATGGTGTCGAACCCTCATGGTGCCATCGATCCTGATGCAAAGCCACTACCTGTTACAGCACTTGCCTATCCCAGATCTGACTTTGGAAAACAACTTTCAGGTCTTATTTCAAAGAAAATCTGTCAATTAGGATGACATTTTCTGAAGAAACATATGGGCCAAAGGAAGCTCTTTCAAAAGATTCTCTTCACAGTGGCCCCTCTTCTCCATTTTAGTTTTAGTTAGGTACAATTTGACATGGCCATATACACTGTGTGTAACTGAAATCAATGAGTAACTACATTTAGGAGGAACACGGATAGACTGTCATACAGTCTTGGCTTAGTATTTGTTACGGAGGCTGTGACATTATCAATGTGAGATCACATTTCTGGATTCCTTTACTTAGAAGCTGTTTTCAGGAGTCACCAGAGCATGGAGTGGAACCGCTATACGTGTAAATCTCATTGATGATCCATAAAGTCCTTCAGAAGAATGAACCATCGGGAAAATACAACAATAAGAAAGAAACAGTAAGAAATAAGGGGTTGATGGAAACTCTCAATTTTAATGACAGAATATGCTGGACATTAACATGTTTTGAGGAAGCAAATTGTTCACAGCAATCTGATGTGCCATTTTTAATAAAAGACTTAGCACCTGCTTATAAATCCGGTGCTTTTCCAAACAATATCCAGATCTCTTGAACATAAACAAGTATTATATTCCTGGCTATGGAAAATCTCAAAGGTACATTGGAAATGAGAGCCCAACAAACCTCATTTATGCACAAACTATTTCTGATTTGTGAAAATCACCTAGCTTATTTCGATAAGTAATATTACCTCCGCAAACAAAATCCCTCGGTCATATATCAGAATGAATAAGAGAGCAGCGAAAAAATCAGTTCAAAAGTTTTATTCTGATTCCTACAGGCTTCTGAAAAACTCTTTAAAAAAATCAATTAAGGAAACACAGTTATCAAAGGTGGTAATCACTGTCTTGTATTAAAAGGTAGGTACAGATTAGATTCAAAACACATTAATCAATTTTCATGATATCAGATGCCTGAGGAGTAACACTTCATTTATTCATTAATTTCACTTAATATTTTTTTTATATCCCTAAATGACAGCTTCCTATTCCATTCCCTCTTCCCTCCCTCTGAGCTGCTGGCTGAGAACGTAAGTAATACTATACCATTCAGAGAAGGCAAAAAAATAAAATAAAAGTAAAAAAAAAAATAAGATCTGATGGCAGCAACCCGATGTCACCTAAAGAAGAGAGTGGCGGTGTTTTGTCAGTGACAAGTAGTGCTTTCATTCAGAAGCATTTGTAGAAAAGTCAGTATTTGTTTACTGCTCAAGCCAACATACAGACTCACAAAAGACCTTTCGCTTTTTTTGCTTATAAACCACCTGCTGCCGTGAACAGCTATTCAGTTATCATTTGTTTCTACAGCACCTTCATCCTGGTGGAATATTAGCAGAACTTTACAGAAAAATCAAGACATGCATTTGAAACCTGGATAACTCCAAACTGTGCTAGATTGAACTTAAAATAAAAAAGAAAATAAACTTATTAGATATTTTGCAAGCAGCTGTACTTAGAAGACAAACTGGACTGTTCCAATACCAAAATCTGGAACGGCTTCTTAAATCTGGTTCCCATTTCCAGTAATGACAAGCAAGGCCTTGCAGAAGCCCCATTTTAGCCAAGCTGAACATGACCCTGTCCAAGGAACGCCACTGGAAACTAGAGCATTACGAGCTGTGTGAAGCAGCACTGTGCTTGAGGAAGCTGCTCTTTTTCTTTCTGATTTTCTTTCAAAGGAACAATAGAGTGAGGCATACCCACACAAATAAGTTTACTATGCTGAAGAGCATTTAAGAGATCGCAAACTTGTATGACAGTCTGCTCAACAATGTAGAGCCTACCCACATATACGATTTAATTCAGTTTTGGAAGGCTCTTCAGAATTTGCCCAAAGGTATTCTCCAAGTCTGACAGGTGGACAGCAATGACATGCTGATGAAGAAATGGTAGAGAAAATGCTCTGTCAAACAGCTATAACCACTGCTTTGAGACTGGTACACAAAGAGGATGCACTGGGACAGTGCTCGCACTGAAGGATGGGGAGAAAAGAAAAAAAAAGACGACGACAACAACAAGGTATTTACCAAAAGGCCCCTCCTGTCCAACAGCACAAGTTCCACCAGTTATCAGGGTGGTCACGTTTAGATTAATTTTAAATTTAGATCAGTGGTACATTTAGATCAATGGCAAGTAAAGGAGCCCACAGGTGAGTGCACTTCAATTAATCAACATCATTTAAGTGAAACTTCAAATCTGATCTAATTTAGTCAATTTATAGCAAGGCCTTTATCTAGGGAGTTTGACCAATATTCAAACTAACTGACTTAGCACATGACAGAGAGAGGATTACAGGTATAGCTAGGGGCTTAAGAATGAGAAATGTTCTTAAAAATATTGTTAACCATGATCTTTAAATGCAAAACAAAATATAAATGCTAAAACAATGTCCTCAGAGAGCTCTCTCCAGTTGCAGGCTTTGGACTGGATCCAACTCAAGACACTTTACTTGTGTCCCACTTTCAACAGATGAGACTTGCATCTGAAAACCAAAACCTGTAATGTTCCTCCTCTTTCAAGGACAGCAACAAGTAAAAATCACTCGATGCTTTTGCAAGTCTTGGACAGCAATACTCTTTGTCTGAAATACACCCTGCAGCATAGCTTCACACTGCTCTGTTTTGATGCCAGTAAAGTCTGACTGAGCAAGGCCTCAGCCTGTGAGTCACAAGTGAAAAGTTGCGTAAACGTTGTTTTGAGTACTCCACAGATTTCCACCCTTCCTTCGAACGTTACAAGTGGTTAAACTTATGCTTAACTATCCTGACTAGTCCCATTAATTTACTAATTCTGGCTGGTGTTGAGAAGAGCAGCTGGTAAATTAGTTTTGTGGAAAGTCAGCTCAGAACACAAAGGGCTTTTTACCTGGGAGAAAAGTAGTTCTTTATCTTTGGAAAATGGAGTACAAAATTCTGCAGAGATTTCTCCCAGCAGAGAGCACGTGCAGACATGAGCGAGTCTGATCGGTTCAAAGGCATTCAGGAACCGCAACAGCAAGTGGTGGGAAATGCAGAACTCCCACCACTATGTTTTTTTCAGACAGAATACCCATGTTTTCAAGTGTTGCTCCTGGAGATCTTGAGCATTTGAAATGCTTCAGGCAAACCCTCAGGCTGGAGGGAATCCTCAGTCACAGTTAGCAGGCTGGGAAGAAATGTCACCATCTGCCTCCACTGATCAATGCAGACTGCTGAGCTTACAGCAGTGACATCCTTCCTGAGCTTGGCACTGGCGGTGCTTAGCCACTGCAGGGCTTTATGCTCTTTCACCACAAAATGGGAAGGCCAGCCACATACCTTCCAAGACAGCAGGTGGCAAGGCACAAGCTTTTTCTACAGGAAGATGGAATCCAGTTATCACCATCAAAATTTCTTCTGGTAACTGCAGCAAGCTATCACTTCTCTAACATAAACAAAAACATATATGTCTCCAAAACTTCCATTAAGGTCATCAAAAAGATGTAAGAAACCTCCCCATCCCCACTTTGAGGAGAGAAGACCAGAGTGGTGCAGGAGCAGAAGAAGAATGAGAAGCCAGCCTGAACGGAGACTTAGCCCTGTTACCCAGACCACGCTGCCCCTGCAGCTCAACGTCTCTGTGGACTCCAGCAGCTCTCAGGAGTATCTGGGGCTTTTAATAATCAGGCCCTCAGAAAACTGAATATTCTCTGTGAGTCTGCCCATGAAAATGTTGCTTTAGGACATCTGCTGAACTCTGTCAGAAGCAGATGGGAGACAGCACAAAGTTCTCACAGGGTAACCACAAGACTATTTTTGTCTTGAGGACTCTGTTAACTCACTCAACACCTTCCAACTCTCTGGAAACTGAAGTAAGCTTAGGTAAAGATTCCACAGCTAACAGCTGTAATGAAACAGATTAATTCATTCAAGACAATCCTACAAAGAAAACAGGAAAGTAAAATATAGGCTAGAAAGCTGATATGCAGTGAATTCTATCAGTAATTTGCAGTGGGAACAGGTTTAATTAAGCTTAATGAAGGTTATTCTGTATTTTTATATTTTAAAGCCAGTAATAAAACATTCTGTATATACCTATATGTAGACATATATGTAACATACAACGATTTTCTTCTGCCCCCCTCCCGCAAAGGAAGCAGTAGGGTATGTTTTTTCAGCCATACAATTCATTTAAGATTTCAAAAATCTGAATGAAGGAAAAAATGAATGATAAAAATGTATGGAAAATTAAGACAACAATTATTTTTCTCTCAGAAATTGGGAGTACGCCTTTCATCAAGAAATGGGTAAAGCGCAGTACGGGTATTGCCAGTAAGTAACACAACAGTTAGCTAGGCAGATGTGTAGATATGACCAACATAATTACTAAGCTACCAGAAAAATAGCTCCAGAAAGGAAAGGAGCTATAAAAGACTAAGCTTCTTCACAGAGCTTCACAATAACTACAGGAATACAGAATAGAAATCCTGAGGGCAAGAAGACATTTCTTTAATTATCAACAGTAATCTATCTTGGCTAAACACGATGCAACAAAAGAGACTCAGTTTCAAACAAGCTCCCTCCCTTTGCTCCGTTTCTCCCATTGGAACTTTGTTTTGGGAACACAGAACATTTCGCATTCTCTCACAGGTATTGCAGCCAATAAAGGACTAACGGAATCTGTTTGTCCCCTTGGTCCTTCATTCATCAGGCATCTCTCCAGGACAAAAACATTATACAGAAGAGTGACTGCCAGATTGCAATAAGGTAAAATCACTCAGAAGACTCCAGACATTTATTCTTATGCCTGTATACCTACTATATATATACATAATTTGCAGGATTGCCTCATTGACAGTAGCTGTTAAAAAGACACCACCATCATCACCACCCAAAGTAAAAAGAGAAAACCTTAAGTATTTCCATTAAGAAAATGTGAAAAAGCATGCACCTCTCAGCCAAACAGCATGCAAGTTTTCTTCTTTTTCAGTTTAAACTCATGCTACAGATCTGGCTTTGAGGTTACTGGACTTTACATATAATCTACAAACCAGACTTTCTGGCTCGTGTTTTTGCAGCTACTACCAAAACGTCCTACGCCAGACGAGTCAGGAGAATGACACTTTACATGTTTACAGACACATTTGGCGTTTCCTTCCATACAGGTTATCTACGATTGTGGTGGCTGGCGAATCAGCTCTAAGGGGACAACAGCAACCAAGTAACAGAAGCAGGTCTATTGGCTGATACTCTGCTTGAGGCACTGCTTAGAGTAATACCGACTCAAGTTCATCAGCATGGATTGCATCTCCACCAGAAACTAAACAGAGGCAGAAAGTCTGAAAAAAATACCTTGGCAACCCCCTTTGTAATGCAGTCATAATCTGTCCTGTGATTAATCCTTTCTTTCCAGAGACTTTTATTGGCATCAGCAGCCTGCCCAAAGAGAACCAATTGTCAGGATGCCAATGTTCAGGTCCTTTCTTGTAATTGTTAAGATTAAACTAGGTGCATTCTAATTAGTGAAATACATAGGTCTTCTTTTAAGCCCACAGTGCAAAGACCTGATAAGGCTATCAAGCACCCATCACTTGGAGGTGTGGCCTTGAACTAAAGAACTTGCACTTTTTGCCTCCAGCTGGATCTGTTCTCCCACAGAATAAGCTCTCCTGTGTACACAGCTGCTGTTCCAACTACATGCAGTACCTGATACCACACTACCCAATGAACAATCAAATTCATTATATCCACCTTAACAGCTTACCGTACTTAGTCTAGATTATTCTTTCTTCTCTATATAATTAACGTGTTTTCTCCTTTATGAACAAAGGATCAGCAAACAAGCTTAAAAATTATTCAAGAAATACTACTGAGGAAGCACCACTAGTATCTGGTAGTAGGTACCAAAGGGGGATTTGCTTTGCCCTGTTAACAAAACTTATAATAAGCACGGGCACCCACAACTATGTAAATGACAACCCCAAATCTTAAACCTATCTTTTACTAGAAAGAACAAACTACCACTCACTCAACCTCCTTCAGGTCCTACTTTTTTCTTTTTTTTTTTTTCCTGAAAGGAAGAAAAAGTCTGATGGCTTCTGCAAGTAATGAGCAAAACAAAATTTTCTTTGCTTTTGATTACTTAGGCAAAAGCTGATCTGGCAAGTATTTAAGAAACTATGGTAGCAATAAGTTAACATTAGAGAACCCATAAATTGTGGGTTGAATTTAGCTTTTTTTTGCCTTTTAAGAGGAGCTGAACCATTACAGTGCAACACACACCATTAGAAACTGGCAATACTACAGCGTATTAAACTGTTCTAGTACTTTTGGCTTACCACTGCTGTGCTAGCCAGGCTGAGCCCACACCAGCTGAATGGACAGTGAATTCTATACAAACCAGAATCAGGCATGTAACAACTAACGTGAAATTAAATACAGCCTTTTCTTGCCATTTCCATTTAAACTTTTTCATGCTCTATTTTAATTTTCCCCACTGCCTTCTCCAAGTGTCCTCCTTGCCAAGAGAGCTACCAGCCCTGTGACTCCCCTGCGGCAGAAGGAACAGCACACAGAGCCAAGGCGAGTGGCAGGCATCAGAACAGCTAGTCCAGCTTGCAGAGATCCCTTCTGTGACCAACACCTTCTGAAACACTCGCTCTTGGCCTCCAAGTGTCCATATACCTCTGCCTAACAGTAGTAACACAGTTTACTCATAAGTTTTAATCTCTGTAGCAGATACTCTTCTTTAACTGGGGAAGCAGCTCAGAAACACATGTAACCATCACCAAGAGGCTTCAAGGCCATGTAACCTATTCTAGTCATGTAACCTAAAACATGCTTCTCACTGAACTATTTTTATAACTCATGACCACACTCCCCAGAGACACACCTGTCTTTGATTCTTAACACTGACAACTGCGTACCTGGGGTTTTCTCCTCTGCATACGAATTCTTAGGCATTCTAGGGGCAGCAAGCACAGGATAATTGTTTGCTGTATTATCTGAGCCAGTAATTAGCATATGCGTTTCCTGGAAGAAGCCAAAAGACTTCAATTACCAAACAAAAAGTTAGAGTTGAAAAATACCAAATAGAACCCCAAAATATCCCGGCATAACTTTTTCTTTTTTTAATGCAGCTATTCTTCATTAACAGTCATTTGGTCAATTACTGTAAACACTGAGGTCATCTCTTACCCCAAACCGAATTTCTAAGCCTGCCTACTTGGCCTGATCCGAGTCTTGGGCACACCTGATTCCACAACTATTCACTGTGCCTCCTCTTTAGGTGGGAGCCTGGCTGCCAGGTGAAGCTGTTGATTTCTGCTATACATATCATGCAAGTAACTGCCCTCCTTTCCCACTTGAAATACAAAACTCTACCACTTAACCTTTCAGCCAAGACAGAGGCAACAGCTCACCTAAATTTTCAGAGCTCCATTTACAACCCTCATTTAAGATAATGGTTATAGACTGCGTTTATTGTTGTCTTTTAAAAAAACCTACACATAGTTACAGCCTGGAGTCACTTTGCAGGCGAGGTCCTAGAAGCCTTGACACTGCAAAGACGCGGGGGTGAAGGCTGCACGCAGACTTTCGGCGTCGTTCCTTCACCCGAGAGCAAGGAGCACACATGCCCGGCTGCGCTCCGGGCTCTGTCCGACCCTGCCCCACTTCCCTCAGGCCTGTGCACTCAGCCACGGCCCTGCCGCCGCCCGCCACCCCCTCTCAGCCTCCTCGCCCTCAGGTGCCCCGCTCCTTCAGCGTTCACACGTTGCTGCTAGCAGCCAGGCTGACCAGATGCCACCTCAGGGGTTCAGGGACATTCACCAAAGCCCCAAGCTCCAAGCTCACGCCCCTCAACGCGGGGAAAGCTGCACCAAGCAGCCGTTAAGCTCCCGCCACCTCCACAGAGGCTCTGCCGCTCGGCCTCCCAGCCGGCCGCGGGGCGGGACGGGCCGCACCACCGCCGCCGCCGCCGCCAGGGGGGTTGCACCAGGAAGCCGCCCTACCAACTCCCTATAAATGTCCTTCCGCAGCTCACGGCGGGCGGCATTAACACCCCCCCCACCCCCCGCCGGTTCCTGCTGCCCGCCCAGGCAGGCAGTGATGGACAGGCCAATCAGGGCGCAGCGGATGCGTTCAAATTCTCTAACAGCTAAGGCGGGTTGCGCTGCGGCGCGGACGTACGTATGGTAGTGCAGCCGCGCACGTATGGTAGTGCGGCCCGCTGAGGGGAGCGGAGCGGGCTGCCGGGTAGGGCTCCTAACGGGACTGCGTGACGAGATGATCGTAACAGCTTCCCGAAGTCCCCCGAGAACCCCTGCCCGTCCCTGGAGAAAGCCGCCATTCCGGTCGGTGCCCTTCGACAGCATCCCCGTGGGTACGCTGACCCCCCTGAAGGACCTGCTGCAGGTCACGAAGAAGAGCAGCGCTGGAGGGCCGGCGCCCAGCGGCGAGGAGGTGCCGGATTACGGGGCCGACCCCGGCTCTGACCTGGAGCGGCAGCTGAAGCGACGGGCGTACGAGTCTCCCACCTGCGAGTCCCCGGCCAAAATCTTCCAGCGGATGAAGGCCCAGGCGCGGTGGAGGAGGCAGGGCCCGGCGAGCGGCGGCAGCTCTGACGTGATCGTGACTCCCACCGCGCGCCCCGCCAGGCCGGCGCCAGGGCGTGGGGCGCCTGTGCCGGCAGCCCCGCAGGGGTCCGCCGAGATGCCCTGTGGGCGTGCGCGGCCAGCAACTGGTGAGTTTGGTTGTTTCTCTGAGAAACCTGCCTCATATTTAACCTTTGGCTCGGTGTGACTTCTCATTTCACTCGTGACTCTTCCAGGGTCTAGGAAAAAGCAACCAATGTGTGTTTGTAGGTGTAAAAAACCATTGGTACCAGGACGGGTTTTCCCCTAGGTGACTGAGATTTTTTTAAAAAAAAAATTGGATGGTGTGGGTTTTTTGTTTTTTTTTTTTTTTTTTATGCAAAAACGTCTGTAGCGTAGTTGATTTCCCCTTTCTTTACCTTAGAATTCCTTCCGTGGTATTTTCTTTCTCTTCTACTCAGTCTGACTTGTAACTTCTCCCTCTGTTGTGTTTGTGGATAGGATTGACCCATTACAACGTATTGAAAACCAGATAATTAAACTTAATAAGTAAAAAAAAAATATCAAACAATTACTTTAACTACTCTTTACAGTCAATACACAAAGGGGAAAGGTTCATGGAAGAATTGTTTGCATTTTGAAATCGTTCTGGGGCACTTCACTGGGTACTCTGGTGACTTTTCCAGTGCATCTTCTGAGTAGTTGGCTTAATAGGAGTTTGCAAGCACCGTGCCCCCTACTGTAAAGGTACCGTAGCCGCTACAGTTGAGTATGAATGGGCTTCTTCCTGGTTCATGTGTATCTGTAAAGGTAACAAAAATTTTTAAAGGGGAAGGTGTCCTGCAGTGGTGCCATGTTATTCTCCTGCTATGATCGCCTGCAGCAGGAGACCCACTGAAATATTGGCTTGTTTATCAGAAGGGTCACCTTCTTCACCGCTATACGTATTCCTCTTCCAAGTACAGTACTTGAGAATCTCCTGTACTAAACTTAAACAGTTTTGGGTGGGGGTTAAGACCTACTTGGTTTGTCTGTGTTCATTTTAACACATAATTGCAGAAAGCTAGGATAACTGCTCAGCCTGTCTTATCTGGCCAGTAGCATGGGTAGTATGCTGTTTTCACTGGGGGGAAAAGTTACTGAGTTCTCAGAACTTGCTGTTATGAGGGAGGCATGCCCTCAATCTTATGGTTAAATATGAAAAAAGTCTTTCTAAATCATCATGCTGCAACATAAAACCACTTGTTATTTCTGTTGGATAGAATAAAAGTAAGGTTAAACCATTATTTTAGTGGCTGGGGAAAGCAAAACATGTTACCCATTTTTGAAAAGGGTAGAGAGGAGCACCCTGGGAACCTGCCAGCCTCACCTCTGTGCCTGGGAAGACCAAGGAACAGATCCTCCTAGAAGCTATGTTGAGGCACATGGAGGATGGGGGGTGCTTTCAGCCACACAGCATGACTTCACCAAGGGCAAGTCCTGCCTGACCAATCTAGTGGCCTGTGATGGAGTGGCTACAACAGTGGACAAGGGAAGAGCTATGGGTGTCATCTATCTGGACTTCTGTAAGGCCTTTGATACAGTCCCCCACAAGATCCTTCTCTAAATTGGAGAAATATGGATTTTATGGGTGGACTGCTTGGTAGATATAGAATTGGCTGGATGGTCGCATCCAGAGGGTAGTGGTCAACAACATAATGTCACTGATCTCCATCCAGACAAGCAGTATCCATCAGGGGTCCATACTGGGACAAGTACTGTATAATATCCTTATCAGGGACAGACAGTGCACCCTCAGCAGTTTTACATACAACACCAAGCTAAGTGGTGCAGTTGACACACCTGAGGGACAGGATGTTGTCCCGAGAGACCTGGACAAGCTTGAGAAGTGGGCCTGGGTGAATGTCATGAGGTTTAACAAGGCCAAGAGCAAGGTCCTGTATATGAGTCAGTATCAATACAGGCTGGGGGATGAAGGGCTTGAGCAGCCCTGCTGAGAAGGACTTGGTGGGTGGAAAGCTGGATGTGAGCCAGCAGTGTGTACTCACTGCCCAGAAGGCCAACCATATCCTGGGCTGTGAAGTTCTTAAAAAAAGTGTGACCAGAAGGTGGAGAGAGGTGAGTGATTCTTCCTCCTCTACTGCACTCTAGTGACACCCTGCCTGCAGTACTGTGTCCAGCTCTGGGGTCCTCAGCACAGGAAAGACATGGACCTGCTGGAGCAGGTCCAGAGGAGACCATGAAAATGATCAGATAGAACACCTCTCCTGTGAAGACAGGCAGAGAGAGTTGGGGTGGTTCGTCCTGGAGGAGAAGGCTCTGGGGAGACCTGACAGCACCTGCCAGTACCTAAAGGAGGTTTGTAAGGAAGATGGGGAGGGACGTTTTAGCAGGGATTGTAGCAATAGGCAAGGGGTAATGGTGTTAAACTAAAAGAGGGTAGATATAGACTAGATATAAGGAAGAAATTTTTCACAAGGGTGGTGAAAATGTTCAAGGTCAGGTTGGATGGAGCTCTGTGCAACCTGATCTAGTTGAAGATGTTCCTGTTTACAGCAGGGGTGTTGGAGTAGATGGCTTTTAAAGGTCCCTTCTGATCCAAACCATCCTATGATTCTCTGGTTTTTTTTGTAAAAAGTGAAAGCTCCTGAAGTTTTCTTTCTTTTTAACAACAGGTTCCCAAAAGGTATATTTTTGCTCTTGCATCATCGCATCACAAACTGATAAATGGCTTTTGATTGACTATCAAAAGGGGATAGTATTGTTAGACCTTACTATTATGAAACGCACTCCATTTGTAGGCACCTCCAAACTCCTGTTGATCCCTGGGGGTTGGGTTACATCCAGATGTGTATATGCACACCTGCGAGTGTTTCTCATGTGCAGCTGAGGCAACAGAACAGCTGTCTGATGAAAGGGGAAAGGTCATATTGCCCATCTATCTTGGGGAAAGAAAAGAAAACTTATTGTTGTATAGTGCAGTTTAGTATCTTATGAAGTATTACTTTCTTTCCACTGCCCCCCACATGAAAACTCTTTTCGTCCCCAAATTCAAACATTTCTTTCTATTATTATTATCCAGAATTACTTTGCACTCGGAATCCTGAGAACCAAACTGTGAAAGCACTACCCTCGGACCCTCTTGTAATGGAAACCCCTCAGAATTTCTTCCTGCGTACGAAATACAAATTGCAGCAGCAGCGAAAAGGTACTTGGTATAGCTCTTTAAAAGCTTCCTTGGCTTCAGGGTTTCAGTTCTTGCTTACAGTCTCTTGTGTGCTTTGGCAGAGTATCATTCTTTCTTTGAAGACTGCATGCTGTGGAAAATGAAGGAAGAAACCTGCAAATCTATCTTTTCAAACCTGGAGATGGCATTAGACTTGGTTTAACTGTGGCTTAGGTTTTAGGGCTATAGACTTTTGACCGTGAAACTTGACATTATTAGTCTGTTTGAGTGCACTATCTCCTCTGACGACAAAAGCCATCTACCTTCATGTTCCTGATGTGGTTAAGAGTTCTTTAGAGGCTAAGTGTAACACTTTGCCATTTGAATGTGAAACTTGGTGGAAAAATCCTAAACCTCTTACTTGCTGCCTCTTCCTTCCACCCACCCCCAGCTTTTAGTACATAAAGAGAAAATGTTTGGTTCTGTGAGGAATTCTCATGTATTTGGTTGTGTTGGTTTTTTTTTCCATATTGTTACTCAATAGCAAACCTTGCATCATTGCATCAAAAACTGAGAAATGGCTTTTGATTGACTACCAGAAGGGGATAGTATTGTTAGACCATGCTACTACGAAATGCACCCCATCTGTAGGCACCTCCAAACTCCTATTTGGTATATGCTTTTGTCCTGTAACTGAGTTTTGAAAATGCAGAGGAAGAAAGTGATGCACGTCAAAGTCTTAGTAGTGTTCAACTTCAAAACTGAACTTAATTTATCTGAAAACTCAAACCCAGATGCTTGTAGCTCCCAGCATAGCAGCAGCACAGCTGCAAGTCCAGATCTTGAAGTCTGGGAAGGTGGAAATAGTTGACATTTTGGGTTTTATGAAAACAGGGTTTTTTTTGCTCTAAGAGGATTAATTAAAGAAAAGACAGGAAGAATGGTAAAGATATACTATTAATATATATGGTATGTGTTAGTTTGGTTTTGGGGGAAAGTGGTATATTGATAAATGTTTAACTGCAGAGGGTATTGGTCTGGTGGTGAGGAAAAGGTAGTCTGAACAAATTGAGTGGCTTGCTGTTAATGTTGACAATTTAAATAGGCAGTTTAACTTTCACAGTTGTTTAGTGCTTAATTGATACAACCTCCTTGTATTAAAAATGGAGCTAGCTTGATGAATGTATTTTTTGGTTAGTTCTGAAATATCACTGATTTGTTTGTTATTCTTTTTATCCTTTTAATGGGCAGATCCAATACCTTCCAACGCAGTCAAGCAGAACATTCCTCCTTCCACAACTATGGAAGAGCCTTTAGTAAAATCTGCTTGTGCTGAGCAGCTCAGGAATGATCCTACAAGTAATGTGGCCACTGATGAGGATGATCGGGATAGTTTCCTTGTGGAATTAATGGATGCTGATGAAGAGAGATCTCAAAATACAGTGACTAGTTCTGTATGTTTATACTCCACCCCTTTAAAAAATGGGTATGAGGTAGGAAAAAAACACAGAAGTGGAGAAGCAAACCATACTGAACTCCATCAAGCCATAAGAGAGCTGCAGCCAAGTAATAAGCAAGGTGCTGCTGAAGTAGGAAAGATGCTGGAGACTAATTCTCAAAAGCTCTCACAGTGCTTAGGTAATATGAACTCTCCTCTCAAAGTCCACATTCCAAGGAAGCAAAAGCTGAAAGAAGTCTGTGAAGCCTCTTTGGATGAACCTCATACAAATAAAGTTCCTTGCAAAGCAGACAAAGAGGTGAGAGAACTTATATTTTAGGGCAGTTGATATATTCCTGGGGGTTGCCTGTAGCTCATAGTTGTGATTTTACTTTTTCCTTGTCAAAGTAATGCACGCTCAGAGGACAATAAAGTTATGATTTTGGTAGATCTTACTAGTAACGCTTTCCCATTAAAAGAACTTCGTTCTTCCCATACTCCAAGGTAACCACGTTCAGGTGGGGTTTTTTACTGTTTATTGGCATAAAAAATGGCCTTTTGGTTTAGTCTTCACAAGCTGCAGTATGGGCTGAAAGAGTTTTCTAGCTGAAGGAGCCACCTAATCATCTTTTTGATATGTTAATTGCCCTGTGTTGGTATGATGGACATGAAACAAATCACTGGCCAGTCAGCTCTTGGCTGTCTGCACCAAGCCAAGCAGGAGAGATCCTTCCTAGCTGTAGGCTAGAGGTGGTTCTGAAGTTAACTGAATCTGTACAGTTGATGGTGAGGTGGAAGTCTTGGCTTTCCTACGGAGTTATCTAAGCTGAGTTACATGGGACAGGAATCTGTTCCTAGGAGACTAGTCTGCAGACCTTATTTTCAGTTAAATACATGCTTGGAAGTAATTACAACTTTCTGAATAATTCTCAAGGAAAGCAGTGTATTTTGAAGTGTGCTGCATGCCTCAGTGATTACCCTAGGAAACGGATGGAAGCATACCTTCCCAAGGTCTGAGTTTCCTTTGTTCCCTGGAGAAATCTGTGAGATTGCAGTCCTCTGCAAGTTAATTGTTTTGTTCTCCTTCATTGTTGTCAAGTGTGTTTGTGTGTTCCTGTATTAAAAAGTCACCTTTATGATGAGCTTTGGTTTGGATAAGGAACAGATATCCATTAATACTGAAGGTTTGTAGCAGAGTGAAAGACGCTGAATGAGATCTTGTTACTGGACGCTACAGATCTGAGCGTTGGCTATGTGCTGGCTGCCCATGTCAAAGTTAAATCATTGGTAAGATCTTCAGCAAAGTAAAGGCTGATGGTCGGAAGGCTAACATCACTGAAGAAAAGATCTGGAGTTTATTAACTGAAGTTGTGAGGAGAAATGGTGGTAGTTTCAGATGTTAAAAAAAATTGCTTTCTGAGAACCTGTTTTTAAAGCTAAAAAGCATGTTTCTCACACAGTTTTCCAAACTGCAACTCCAGTGCAACTGACTTACTGGCTGTTTAATGCAAAATGAAGGTACTGCAGCTTTCTGTGTGTGTGTGTCAGTAGTCTGACAAGCCATTTATAGGCATTTTAATACTGTCTAAATTTTAGCAATAATGTAGCTAATAAATACAACTATTTTTCATTTTATTTATAAATTCATCAAAAATTATATTTTTATGTCTTCTCAACAGTAATGGATGACAGATAACTAAGTGTAAGAGGTGTGGCATAGTGTTGGTATTTCTTGCGAGGAATTTTTTGGGTTTGCTAGAGATCTCTGCCAATGACTGTCTTCTGAAAGTCAACATTAAATTACTCAAAGTTTCTGTAATTTAAATTCCTGTCTTCACTTGTGTGTTTGACTTCATCTTGATTATGCTTCAACATTTATCTGTACAATAGTTGTTTTCAGTTTTGGGGGACTGGAGGATGGTGCCTAAATACCTTCTCAGGTTATACAGGAGTTTATTTCTATTTTGCTAATGCTTTAGTTGTGTAGCTTAGCCTAATTTAAAAATGATGTTTTGGTTGGTTGTTTTTGTTACAGAAAAACATCTCCCTGACCTGTTGGAGAATTGAAGTGATGGATGGTAACACCGCAATATATGTTAAAGGAAGACGGAAGTAAGACGAAGTTTTCGCATCTAAATGCAGTATAAAATGTTGGTGGGCTTTCAGCATCTGAGCTAGAAAGGCTCTACCATCGTTGCCAGGCTGAATAGCTGTGGTTTTGAGACTTGTATTCTTGGAATATCTTGGTTGGGAGCAGTTCTGTACACTTCTACTGCTTTACGCCCCAGTCACAGGGAATCTGGCCACTTGCTTGCATCCGAACCCTTGTGACAGTGCTGACAGCTCTTACTGTTTTTTATAAACAGTTACCCATCTCCTGACTAAGCATGCTGAATCCATTTGCTTCAGAGCCTGCAAAATTGCTCTGCTGGTGCACAAGTGGGTCAGGGACTGCATGGCTGGAGGCTGAGGAATGGTGGGGGAGAAGGAACTGTGGTTGTCCTGGCTTAGGTGACCATAGGAGCTGCACCTTTGTGGAACTTATTTTTAGCCTTTGGTAGGTACAAAGTGATGTTGTAGTTTAAACTTCTTTATCAATGAAGAGATTAATTCACTCCTGTGTGCAAGAGGTAGAGTGCCTACATACAGGAAACTATTTGTTAAAAAATTATTTCAAAGTCCAGTCCTGAGTCAATCAAACTGTTTAAGAGGAATAAAGATAAATGTGTTTATCTAATAGATCCCTCCAACTGGTGCTGAGTAGTGGTCTTACAAATTTCTACTTCACTTCACAAAAACTATTTTGTGGCTGCTTTAAGTCAAAATTGGTGTGGACTGCCATCAGCTGTATGTACCTGCCCTATCATTTGCGATGGCTCTGTTCCTACAACTATACAGTGAACCATGGCAGCAGCTGATATACCTGAAAACTGGCTGTGGGTTTGTTGGTTGCTTTTGGTCAGATCCTATTCAAATAGCTCTAAGATCAGGAAAATAGGTGTCCAAATAAAGGAGAGATTTGCCTTGCCATAAAGTTGTGTGAAGACATTGTGAAAATATACCTTTGCAAAATCATTCTGCTCTTTCTGTAGTTACTAACTACCTAACAGAGTTACTTACTGAGAGCTCAGAACTTCACTCAACAGCTGTAGCCCTGTGAAAGGAAGTAATTCAGTATGCTTACTGAGAGAGGTAGGGAGGCTAACTATCCGGTGGTAGGATTTGTAAGAGGAATTCTACATGCCTCACAGCTCTGAAAATGTCTGATTCTCTCACTTTGCACCCTTCACTACTAGCAATGCATTCTCTTTTCATATGCATTGGTGTGCATCTGATGCATGTTGCTTACACAAGGTATATATTTCATCTGCTTTACAGGCTCTCTGAGTTGACATCTGTTAATTTTTTTTTAAAAGCTGCATGTCTTCACTGTCTTGGGTTTCAGTCCTTAATATTGTTCTGTAGTTTGATCTATGGGTTACTGTTGTAAAAGTATAGTTAAAAAAAACCCAAACAACCCAAAAAATAACCAACCAAAAAGGTAGATTTTTCTACTTCAATGCTTGGGTCGCTTTTTTATTTCTCATGGAGAAGCCTCTTAATAATTTCTTAAACTCTAATTTTTGCACATATTAGGCCTCCTTTTTCAGCTGTTCATGTCTTTAAATAGGAAGGCCAGAAATAAATACAATAATCCTGGTGAAAATATACATTTGACCTGTATAATGGTAGCTTTGTAACTTGCGTAATGGTATTGTGGCAGTAATGAGCTGGATGGAGTCCTTTAATCCATTTTGCTTCTGCAGCCTGATGTCAAGCTAATGTTCTGTGGTTAACATGCTAACTTTGTTTCCTGTCCAAGTATTAGGCAAGGCCAGAAATGGTTCTCTTCCAAGCCAAGAAAAAAAAACCTAGTGCATCCTGCCAGTGTCTGTATCGCTCATGAAATATGTAACACTGCCAGTCTCATAGGGAATATTAATATCCTAGTTTTAATTTCCTTCTTTTATGGAAACAAGTTTTTTATTTCTGTTCTTAATGTTATCTGTCCTTTCTTAGAGGTATGAAAGATCTGTATTGGCATAGTAATGCAATTACAGAACGCATAGCAAGCAACCAAGTTAAAACATCATCTGGCCGTGTCTACTTACTAGAGGGAAATATAGATTCAACTTCAATGAAACAAAAAGGTAAGATGATTCAATGTAACATTGCAAACGGAGGAGGGCTTTAGACTTATGATTGAACCTACTGCTGAAGCAAATGTTTTTGATTACTCTACTAATTGGGCTTGGTGGGTATTCAGCACATGCTGGAAAATGACTCCAGCATCAGATTTCTAAATACTATCTTGTGCTAATTGTAGCTGGCATTTTTAGAGTGCTGCAGTTAGAGAGAGGGCTTTCAGAGCATGGAGTCAACTAATGGGTATATTCTTTTAAAGAAACTGATTTTTTTTCTAAGATTTCCTTTGTCATTTTGGTTGATGTTTTTGCATTTAAATAGTGCTAAGACATTTAAACAGGAATTGTTTATACACTATTGAAATTACTCTGGTGTTCACATTCTATCTGACTTACTATTCAGTAATTAGTAACTAGTTTTGCAATGCTATGTGGAATTTCTGTTTAGAGACGGTTGAGTTATGGTATCAGCGCTTTAGAATTTAGTAAACTGATCCATCTTTAGGGTCTATGTGATACATTTTACCAAATCCAGCTCAGATTGTTTTGAAGCATGTGGAATTTTAAAGGAAATTTAATTTACACACAAAGTTAAAGTTAGGCTAGGCTTTATTCTATTTTTTCTTGCTTCACCTGTGTCCTCTGTCATATTCACTAGTAAATGAGCTGCTGTGTTAGTGTTTGCAGACAGATCTAGGAGTGTAAAATTGTCTGTGGCATAGATGGAATAAATGCTTGCCTTAATACAGACATGCCTTGTGCACATGCTCATGCTTGTTTTCAAGGAGCATATGTGCACTCTTTGCTCTTTCAGGCCTAGCACAAGGCATCCAAAGATGTGTCTGTGGCTTTCATTTTTTTCTTCTCGTTTACAGTACTGAGGTGCATTCTGATAAATGCCTGATTTGGCTGCTCTCTGACTTGAATTTTGTGGGTTTAGTTCCTTTGCTAAATACTTACTTCTATTTGTATTTTCATATTCTGAGAAGGAAGATTGACAACAGGAGACTTCTGAGCAGAGTGGCTCAAAAGTACTATGGAGGTTTCCTAAGAATTAATGGACTGTGCTAGGTCAGTTCCTCTGACCTTTGCACTTACAGCAAAAAGTCCTTGCTTCTCAGCTTCCCCCTCACCTCCTAGCATATCCCCTGGCACACAAAAAACCCCCTGTTGTAAGGTTGGTGTAGAAAATAGCTTGGAAATACCCTGAACAGATTCAATATTAATATATGAAACAAAAAGACAGGCTAATGTAGGTAGAAAGGAGAAGGAATGCCACATCTGAAGTCTGGCCTGAGTATTTACCTAAACCAGTGGTACTGGCAGCCAGGGACATCTGGGGCTGTCAGCAGTGGCATCATTGGTTTGTGAAGAAAGCTGCACCAGTACAGAACTACTTGCCTGTGCAAAATATTTGACTGTGTACCATTACTCCAAGGATTCTTCAAAGCACTGTAACTGTAGTAAGAGCACAGGCTGGGCACTTCTGCCTCATTATCAAAAGTGGTTATTAGTGGTCCAGTACTCTGTGTGTGCTACCAAACCCATCCACTGGTCAGTGTTGATGAGACTGCAAAGGACAGTACAGGCTGTTTTAGCTGCAGGCTCTGTCCCTGGAAAGGTGTTTTCTGTGGCCGATGTCCTAGCAGCCCCCCAGCAGGAGTGCTGCAACAATGTCTTGTGGTGCTCCCTCCATTCCAGCCTGTGTCAGTGCAGGGGCAGTTGCTGGGCTTTGCCTAGAGCCTTTCCTGATGGTCATGAAATATTTCATCTGGTCCATGTAGAGAATGAACCTGTGTGCTGTAATGAAGTGCTACTCCTAAAGCACTTTAAAGGAGCTGAAGGATGAAATAACTAGCACGTAAGATCTCACAACAAACCTGTCTTGATGCCTATGAGCCTGAAAGGTGGTTGATGAAAAGTGGTTTATTTGAGTGCAGGGTTTTGGTGGTTTTTTTGTTTTGGTTTGTTTTTTTTTTTAACAAAGTTGTTTTCCTGAGTCCCTTGAAATTAACAAATGTGGTGTTTGCATTCATATGAGGTAAACTAATAGAAACTGTAATAACAAGTGGGATTGGTAGGTGTACAGATAGTAAGGTATGGGAGAAGGCATCTACAGTGCTGCTGTAGATGAAATAATGCCTTGCAATGGTGTAAGACTTTCCTGATGGGGCCTGTATACTTTGGGCTTTTAGAAAGACAAAGATTTGTAAGGACGCAAAGCAGTTATGCGACAAGGAGGAGAAGCTTCTGTGGGTTTACGTAACAATAGAACACGAAAGGAATAAAAAGAATCCCATGCTGCTGTGGACTGTTGAGCGGATTCATAACTTTGCAGAAAGGAACGTGAGCTGGGAAGCAGCAGCTGCAATCTGACGTTGCTAAGTTGCTCCAGATGGTAGGGGTGAGTGCTGGCCACAAAGCTTGTCATCAGAGCTTCAGAATGGGCATTGAAATGGTGACATTCAGTCTTGATAAATGTAAAATGCCTGCAGTGGTAGGGGAAAGCGTATTGTTAAATATATCGCACAATGGTTTCATAGTTTGGTTTGGGAGGGACCTTTAAAGATCATCTAGTCCAACCCCCATGTGATGGTATATGATGATCTATCATGTAAGACCCTCAGTTCACTGTAAGAACTGAGGAACAAGGTTTGGGGGTTTTGATAGATGGTTCTGCTAAGAGCTTAATGCTCACTACCAGTTAAACAGCTTGGACATTGAAAATGAATGGAGCAACAATAACAACAAAAGACTGCCATCAGCTGTAAAACCTGATACATAAACGTCTTGAACACTGAGTACAACTCCACATCTTTCCTTTCCCCTCCCTGCAGAAGCCCCAGCAACTTGCACTCAAAAAGAATATGCAACAAGTAGGAAATATGCGGAGCAGAATGATGTGTTTAAAGTTATGAAAAGGTTTTCACAGGGCAAAGGAAAAGCTAAGCTAAGGCTTTTTGGCCTGCAAAACAGGAAACTGGCGAAGGAGGTGTTGGAGAGGTTAATGAAATAACAAAGGGAAGGGAGGTGGTAAATAAAGATTAGTTGTGTGCAGTCTATTGCAATTACAGAAGGAAATAAAAAAATCCTAGTAGAGGGGAAATAAGGTTTTTCATGCAGCATGCATCTCGTTTGTGGAAGTCCCTGCACAGGATCTCATAGATGCTGAAGTTCTACACAGGTTCTGTTGGAAACTGAGCCATCTTCTGGAAGACCAATTCCTTTTGGGTTTTTAAATGCATAGAAATCAGTCTTGAGTTCAGTTGCAGGTTGGGAGATTGCTTGGAGGGAATATTCCTGTATACTCACCTTGTTTCTATATTCTACTTTGGTCTGTGCTGTTGGTATCCTTTTCCTGATTGGGACTAGATGGATCATTTGTTGTGCACTAAATAAATCAATGAAATTTTTTTTTTCTTTCTCATTTCCCATCATCCTGCAGGAGCTCAGTTATTGGAACTCTGTTGGTGCAGGCTGGTATTAATGGCCTTTCAGCTCCCAAGATTAAGTTTGTGGATGTGGTGGTTTTTTTTTTTTTTTTTTTTTTTTCTTTTGACTATGTCCTTCTTAAAGGCTTTCCAGTAAAGATACTGGTTCCCAGATCTCAGATAATTTCAGATAAATAGCCTACTACTTAAGCTTGTTTTCTAATCACGTTTTGTAGACCCCTTCTTTGGGTAGTTGTAGTAGTTCATGAGTAGTGATCTCATTATCAGAGACAACGCAGCTGGTATTTTACATGTGAGCAGGCAAGCGGTGGCTCGTGGTGGTGTGCTCCTGCACCTGCACAGCTTTCATCTTGTCAAGATGGCTACGTGATAGTATCCATGAGTGTGTGTAGCCTTTTGCTCAGAAAGGCTGGAGCTCAAGTGATGCTTTTTTCCTTCTCTGTTGCAGCAAAGGATTACATTATACTTTTGCATCAATATTTGCTTTTAGGGTTGTTTTCCAGTTTCAGAGACAACACTAGAGTAATCCTATTTTATCTGTATACCATGAAGAACTTTCCAGGTTGTAACATTGTTGCTAGATACTTTGACCACATCTGATCCTGATGTTCTTTGTCTCATAAGCAGTCTGTACGCTCTTCATCAAACAGCTTATCAAAGCAAAATAATGTTTTCTTCTAAATGGAGTTCCTTTGATCTGGCAAGTCCTGAACAGCTTGGACCTAACCGGAGCCTGAAAACTTCAGGCTTTCTGAAGGATAGCTGGTACTCTGCAGAGACACCATGTGCCAGTCCAGCTAGATGAATCAGGAATCCTTGTCCTCCTATTCCCAGAAAGCCAGCATGCTGTTTCCAGATGCTGACGCCTGTAATTAATGACCCCTTGGTTGACTTTTCTATGAAGTACACTGTTCTCTTAAACTGGGGAAACCTGTCTCTCTAGCATTTAAAGATGTTGCGAGCTTCTGAGGTACTTCCAAAACCATGATTGTACTGGATATTATTTCTATCCTTTTTTATTTACAAGTATTTCTCAGTTATTGTTAATGCTGCTTTTGTTTCAAACAGGATTTCCCTACCGTTTCATCAGAAGATTTACATACGGGTTTTCCAAAAACTGGAAGAAATATGTTGAAGAGTTTCTTGAGGAAAGAAGGTGGTAATTCCTTGGAGATTGTTTCATTGCAGTGTTCTTTTAAGTATTTATTGAGGTTTTGCTTTTTAAGAATACTATACTAGAGGAGTATAAAAGACTGTAGATGTGTGCATGAAGACTGTGTTCCAGGCAAATACTGGTCACTGCTTTGGAGGGATATCCCTCTACCTTTTTTTTTTTTTTTACTATACTGGTTTGGTTTTGTTCCACCTATTTACGTAGCCTTAGAGCAAACAGAAGCAAAGGGCTTCACTGTTTTATTGGCTTGCTAAATAATTTAGTGTCTCTGTGAGTACAGCTGCCCTACGCAATTGGGCTTTTGCTGAGATGAGAAGACTTCAAGTGTATGTAAGTTAATGTGTTGTTAAAGGACAAGACTTTTAGATGTTTATTATTTCTTTTCTCAAACTCCAAATCATCAGGAAAGAAGGAAAACAAAATACTAGTAAGGATGAAAATGAAGAGAGTTACTCAGAGGGGACTGATGTGTTGAAAAATGCAGAAGGCTCAGCAAGAGATGCAGAGAAACCTGAAACTGGAAAGACCACCTATGAAGTATTACCAAGGAATGATGAAAACACTGGTGAGTATTTAATAATACTTTTCTTTGGAAAAAAGTTAAGGTTTTTTTGATGGTTTTTGCTGGGGAAAACAGCTGTGTAATATGTCTGGTTTGTATCTTGTAAATTAGGCTGTATGGAAGAGGTAACAAACTAGTTGGGTGAAGTTTTTTTGTTTGTGTTCGCTTAGACTGCAATGACCAAGATTGTTGACTTGTTTCTTTATTTCTGGTGTGCTGATGTACAAGAGCTACAGCAAATGCTTAGGGGCTGTTCTGAGGGTTAACCCTGGGAAAGAAGCAGGAGTCTATTTTGTTCTGTAGAACCTGAAGGCAGTGACTCGTGAGCTGTTTATTCTCACATCAGATGACATAATTTTTTTTCCATTTGTCATTTTGCGTAACGTTTTCTCTTAGTCCTCCTGGGACACCTGTGGGATTTAGTACCTCTATCAAGGTTCCATCCTTGGGACTGTTGCCCTGCAACGCCCACCCCTTCTTTAGCTGGGTTAGTTCTAGCTCGCGTCAAGTCCTTGAGTGGGTTTATTTTATGGCATCTTAATATTTTTGCTACAGTTGAGGCATAGAGTCATAACAATTGGGGATGGATGGTGCAAAAATTCATTCAATTGGCTTTGTTCCTAAAGGAAGTGGGGGTAAAGTCATAACCTATTGATCCTGGCTTTTCTTTGCCTTGTAATGCAATCCTAGCTTTATTATGGACCATAATAGCTTTTGGTTTTAACTTTGACTTATTTTTACTATCTTGTCCTAGGTTCCAATAGGGGCTTTGGCCAAACTTTAGTATTTGTTAATACTGTAATCAGATTTTCTTGCTAACAATCTAAAAGCTGTTTTATTGTTTTCCCTCATTATAGTTAAGGTTTGTTCTGTCTGACAACTTTTCTTTATCATGTTACTTCCCTATATGACTTCCACAATATTTATAACATTCTAAACAAAGTAAAAATATAATTTCACAACAATGAATTTTATAATTTGTAAAGATTATTACTTCAGTCATGCTAAGGTATGTTTATTTCTAACCTGACATTGTAGCGAGTTTTATATTTTCCATGTAGTCAGTGCAAATGAGCTGGCTTGCTCTTATGCTTGTGAAGTCTACAAAACTGAATTTTCTGTACAGTATTTGGGACAAAGCTATATTTCTTGTGGTTTTTCTTGTAGATGCAACACCAAAGCACAGTTCTATATCGAATTACTCAAACGGACTTCACACTCGTAGTGGCCGCCTTATTAAACGACCATTTAGTTTCTGGTGTGGGCAACGTGCATTTGTTGATCAGAACCTAAATGTTACTATAGAAGAAGGTGGAACAGATTATTTGAGCATGGTAAGATCCTTTTGCGTATTGTTACTTAAATGTGTTTTAAATTATAGCAAAGTTTGCTAGGTATCAAATAGAAAGAGTCCAGCTCTTCTAAGTACCTGAAGAGGCAGGAAATCTTGAAAACATCATAAAAACATGTTAAAACAGAACCAGTAGTCTTAATCTCTGTATTACTAGCTAGTTGATGCCTGTGAAATGGGGATAATGGGGAATTACTTGTGGAAAAATAGGTGGTATTTTTAAAGATAAATATATCAAATGGGAAGGTGCACACAGGTATTGGTTTGGGTCACAGAGGTTCCCAGGTAAAACATGCTGTAATACTGTAACGAAGTCCCTGCTGCAGGGCAGTCACACAAGGGATGTCAGCGCTGCAGGTAAGGTTTTCTGTTAATCTGTTCTGTTCTGGATTCTTTCCTTCCTGTGTAGGGTTTCCCATTCAGTAGGACCAGACACTTCCTCATTTATTGTGTCCTGATCTGTCAAGGTCACCCCAGTCTTGCTGCTCTTATTATGACACTTTAAGCAGCTCTGATAATATAATGGGCGAATTGAAGCAGCTTTCTCTGTGGTAGCTGTGAGCATTTATTTATTTATTTTAATCTGTCCACAGTTAGTCAGCCTTATGGAATGGGGGGAGTACTAACACTAGTCACCATCTGCAGCAGTGAAGGTGTATGTCCAGTTTACCACCAACTCAAGCTGTTCTAGGTCTCAAGATTTTAATTTGCATTTTACAACATCTAAATTTGAAGGGAGCCTAGTTAAGTTGCTTTGCTTGCATGCATTTGTATAAACACCTCTGTTTATCAAATAGTATTTAGTAGATACTGGTCAGCGTAGGTGATTTTTGTACCTACCAACCCTGTAAATATTTGGCTTTTTCAGAGCTGGCATCAGTAGACTTGATATGTAATCTTCTGCTGATGTTTAGATTAAATTGTTTTATTTTGCAGGAGTTTGCTAATGGAAAATCCTCAGAAAAGTCCATTTCCTTCTCTAAAACAAATAAAAGGAAGGAAGTAATGAAGACAGCAGAAAAAAACGCAAAAAGCCAAAGTAAAGGTAAAAATAAATTTATTTAAACCCGTGAAATTGAGTTGAGTGCTGGAGCAGCATGGTGATGTCCTGTTCATTCAAATAAATTATTTAAATCTTAATGGTCAATTGCTGCTTCTATGAAGAATTATCAGAGTAGCATTAATGTCCAGTTTTACAGCTCCGAATATAAAACTGTGTTTGTAAGTCACTTTTATGTACATAATAGGAACATGCAGAGTTCCTTCTGGAAACTGAAATGAAAGGATTATGATTTTGTTGTTGTTGTTGTTCCTGTTCCTGTACTTTGGATGTCTCAACATAGCTATTGCATGCGACTTGAGAGAGCCTGAAGAGAAGCAGAGTTCACCAGTCCAGTGAACTGTTGGTCTGGCTTTACTTTTTAAGCTGGATGAATTAAAATAAATGCCTACGTAGGAAAAAATATTAAAAATTTATTTTTAATAAAATTTGGGAAATAACAGAATGCTAAAAAACAATATAAAATAAAAGCAGAAGTTTCTCTTCTAAAGTGACCATAGTGTTTCCTGCAGAAAAGCTATTCACAGCACAAGTAAAGCTTTGGGGACATTAGTGTTTGCTCAGTTTCAGTCATAGCATTTTAGCAACATTTCCTGTTTACTATATTATTCTCTGCCTGCTTAATACTTTCACATTCCCTACTGTAGCCTTGATAATTCTTTTGGTTGTCTGGAGGCAGTCTGCCATGCAAGTGAACTGGGCAGCAACAGGATGTCTCCCATACATGAGGAGTCTGCCCCACTGCTGGCTGTGCTCCTTCCGAGCAGGTGGACTGTTGCTCAGAATGAATTCGATGCCTGTAACTGGTTTCATGCTGTGTTCTTTGTAAGAGTTGTGTGTAAATGGGTTTCCTCTGCTTCTCTGCAGAGGAATGGCCTGCCTGCTGGGACACGTCTGCATCATGTAGCCTCTTGCTCCTGAAGAATTTAATTCCAAATACATAGGAGTGTGTGAAGGCAGAAGGCCTTGACTTAATCCTTCTGAGATGCATATATGGGAAAGGAGCTGTAGCAATCTCGGGAAGCTTCACTAGGTGCTGGTTTTACTCAGTCATGTTTGGTAAAGTTACGGGCATCCCTTAACAGCAGAAGTTAGCTTATAGTATCAATTGGATAAATCTTTTGAAATCGGTTGCAGATTACCTGTGCTACATGCCTTTTAAATGAGGAAGGGAGGGGCAGCACAGAGCTTGATGTAGTGTTTCCTAGGTTCACCAATATCGCTCCCAAGCGACGCTTTGCTGTGTTTTGGAGGGAAGCAGTGTTTTAATTTAATTTTATATTCCAACATGACCATTCAACAGAATATCTCCTTGTCCTGAAGAACTCTACTGTTCTGTTAATATGGGGAGAGGCTTCTGCACAACATGGGGAGCTGAATGCTGGAGGTGCTGCTTGTCTCTTCCTACAGACTATAGAACAGATATAAGTTCACATATCTTAATGATAGTGGGCTGCATTGCATCCTGCGGCAGGCTAGTCTTTGCTTGTCTGAGAACACAGTAATTTACGTTACAATGTGCAATATTATAGTGACATCATGTCTTTCAGGGAAAAACAATGAAAAAGGAGTAAGTTCCAAAAGAGAAACCAGGTCCACTGGATGTAAGGAGGCCAGGAGGCACTTGTTTTCAGATGATGAAGAAAGTGATCATGCAGTCAGTAGTGCAGCATGTGAAGGAGAGCTTATTGTTAGGTTGACTCCCTTAAGCACCAAAGTACTAAAACCTAATTGTAAAAGCAGAAGCCCAGAAAGGACAAAGGAAAAGAGAGAAGCACAGTATGGAGAACTGACTGTGTGTCAGCAGGCTGAGAAGTACTCAGCCAAACAACTTCAAGATAGGCATTTAACAAAAGAATTGTCAAGCAGAGATGATGAAGAGGAATGCAGTGAAGATATCCCACTGTCTATCAAAAGGAAAACTAAACCTCCTCTTAATAAAGAGACTCAAAATTCTAAATCTTCCTCTAACTGTGAAAGGTCACAGGATGATGCAAACAAGATGCTGTGTGAACAAAGGACAGTAAGGCAAAGTACACCCCAATCCACTGGTGGTTCTGATTTCCTTGAACGAAAAACATCTTCTGGTGAGTCTGGTGCTTCCCTCATGCCTCGTAAGGCAATGAGAACAAAAAGGAAAACCAACCCTCCAAAGTATTTCTCTGAATCTGAGCCCGAAAGCAACAAAGAGGAATTTCACATAAAACAAAAGAATTCAAAAGTATCTGATAAAACCTCAAGATGTCAAGTTTCTAATACTGCCAAGACTTCAGCAGCAAAGTCAAGAAAATCCAAGAGGGAAGAGGTGCAGAAATCCCAAGAACTTTTTCCAAGGGCAACTGATGGTTGGTCTGAAAAGGAGTTACAGAAGCTGTACAGGCAAGCGGTTTCCCTCTCTTCATGGGGCAAAGTTTCCCTGGGACACTGGGAGGCATAATATGTGGAGGGTTCAAATGGTCTGGATTTGGATTTTTCAGATTCAATCTCTTTCACGTTATTTTAAATCTAGAACTTTACATTTTAATTCCCTCTTAAAAAAGAAATTTTCTTAACAAACTGGAAAACAGTGACATAAAGGAGACAACTGAGTATTTTCTAAAATAACTGCAGATGCATGAACTTATAGCAGCCTGTCATCAGTGTAAAATCAGAGGAGCACAAATAGTAGGCAACATTTTGCAGATCTACTCTTCTACCTGTTTTTCAAAAACACATATTTAATCTTGTTAAGTGATAAACATTCCCATTAGTAAAATTTAAAAAACAAGAGTAAGTATATAATAAAATTAAAGTATTCATATATATGATTTAGACAGTAAGTCAGAGGAAGCATACTCTATCTCCTCATGGAATAAAATGGTAAATGTGACATGCTTATGTATTTAAGTTTTGTAAAGGGGAGATTATTAGTTAAACATTATTGCACTTAAATACGTCATCCAATTACTTAAACTACTGGGCAGTGTTTTATACATACATTAAGAAATAAAATGACCATGTTTGGAGAATTTTTTTCTTTCAGATTAGAAACCAGAAAAGGTGTGAGCTCGTGTCTCAGTGGGGTCTGCTGCAAATAAGAAAGAAATCTGTCTTGTAAAGTCTGGCTTAAACTGTTCAAATAGATTTGCACATCTTAATGAATCTGGAAAAGACACCAGAGACAAGTCTCTCTACATACGATGCACAGTGGCCTTTTGAGGAAGGGCAGTTGGTCTCTGGGTATTTTACTTGGCAGTGCTGCATGGATTATTGTGAGTGGCGAAGGTTGTGACTTTGTTCCCCTTTGCAGGGCCGTCGCTTCATTTCCCAAGCACAAGAAGGGCTTCTGGGTGGACGTAGCCATGGCGGTGGGGTCTCGCTCTGCTGAAGAATGCCATCAAAAGTACATAGAAGAGCAACAGGAGAAAGTTTCCAAAAAGCATGCCAAGACCACCACCGCTTCAGGAAAATCAGAAGAGAAAGGTAGTGATGTCTTGTTTCTGGGTATTTTGTTGTCTTTTAAATTTTAAATTCAGTCTGTTTTATATTGAGAGGTACAGACATAAACACATCAAGATCTGATAGTGAAGAACATTATCTTCTATAGTTAATGGTTTGTTGCAGACCTTGGAGGATGTCGCTAACAACTGAAGTAACAAGAAGCAAAATAGTATATTTAGTTTTCTAGTTTTTTGGCATGATGGGAAGACTTAAACTGGCCTTGCCACCTAAGGGAAAATTGCCATTTATATCTTAAGAGGCTCTTGGGGGGCCTAGTAGATAATTCAGAGCTGTCTATCCAAAAAGAATTTGGGGTACATGGATGCAGTAAAGGCAATGTAGAGTAAGAACAGCAGAGTTACGTTCTCTGGTGTCTGCCACTGACATGCCTATTGCTGTTTTCTATCCAGCTCTGAAGTCAGTAGTTCATGTGTGCAGAGAGCAAATATGCTCTGAAGTAAAAAGTGCAAGATGCTCAGTCCGGTTACTTAACACAGAGAAAGTTACAATGGCTTAATAAGTGTTTAGGTAAGGAAAGCCATTTGATAGCAACTCCTGTAGCTGACAAAGAGATGCCGTCGCTGAGCTGAGGACTTGTTAATGATGCCGTCATTGGAAGCTGAGGCTTTAAGTGTTACCCAGGTGATGTTTCTCAGTGGTTAAAGCTGTGCATCAGTCTCCATATACTGAAAGCATTAAAATGAGTTTTTTCTGTCCAAATGAAATGACCCAGGTTACTCGGAGTTACTGGACTTCACACGGGAGTGCTTGGTTCCACTTCTGTAACCTCTGCAACAAAGACCAGACCAGATGATCTCAGTAGGCTTCCCTGCCCTTGGAGTTGGGGAAACTTATTTTGTGCAGACTTGAAAAAGCAGCAGACTGAGGGTTCAAGTGCAGGACAATGCACTTTCTTACTTGAATGTTTCTTTGAAATGAGTGTTGCAGTTACAGAATTTGTGTGAGAATCTACTGGGTGTTAGTTTTTTAATGAATCGAATGGGATAGGGGTGGTATTGTGTTCTCGAGCATTTTGGAGCATAGAGAGAAACAGTCTTATTTTGACTGCTGTTACGGCATCAAAATCCTATGCACTCCTGTGGTTATGGAAGTTTTTTTCTAATGTTGCTGTTCATTTCTGCACTGTTGACTTCCTACAGAGAATTTTTCCTGTTTCACCGTGGTGTTTGACACTTTCAGACTGCAGCTTAGTAGAAGACGCAGTTGTTTTGTTTAGTGAGCATTTGTAAAGCGTCAGTCTGCCACAGTGGTTTTAAGGTTTTTTGCTCTGAGGAAAGCAATATCTGGGAGCTCTCTGAGTTACTTGGGCCTTTTGAATAGATTTAGAATAGTGGGTAGAATTAAATTAGATATTAGGAAGAAATTCCTGACTGAGGGCAGTGAGGCGCTGGCCCAGGCTGCCCAGAGCAGCTGTGTGTGCCCCATCCCTGGCAGTGCCCAAGGCCAGGCTGGATGGGGCTGGGAGCAGCCTGGGCGGGGGGGGGTGTGTGTCCCATGGCAGGAGGGGGTGGGGGTGGGTGGTCTTTAAGGTCTCTTTCCACACAAACAGTTCTGTGATTCTATGAATTCTAACAAAATCTAAAATGACTGTAGCAAAGTGAAGGACTAAATGCAATCCTGCATAATACTAAGCAAGGATATTTCTTGGCAGTTAGGAGCTGTTCTTTGGCTTTCTCACAGAAAGTAAGTGCATCCTGTTAACAACGAATCTTAGCACAGAGACAAAAATACTTTATTCTTCTGAAAATCTATGGATTGTAGATTAATTTTCTTCTTGACTTGACTGCCTGTGTAAGCAGTTATCTTAGTTTTTGTTTGAAGATGGGGATACTGGAAAGGTGTTCTCCTAAATTTGACCAGAAAGTAACTTGTAACGGAAAACAGAGGATAGGAATACATACACCAGTGGATGTGACAATGTCCTTTCTTTCCTTCAAGTAGGTTGAATGGCTTGTTGTTTAGGTGCGGTAATTGGATGAAGGTTTGTAAGGATACGACTGTATACGCTAAAGTCTCAGATGAGCATTCCATAAACCTCATGTCAAGAATGCTGGATTGGTTTCTGTGCAGCAGAGCCTTTGTTTCACTTGATGCCTCTTGGCATGGGCGATAAATCTCAGTGTCTTTTGTCTCTGAAATGCAGGTGCATGGATAATTCTGTTAAAATTGTAATAAAATAGCTGATGTGTGACACTTGCAATGGCTACATAAGGTTGTAGAGTAAGGTTCCAATTAAGACGTAGTAGAGAAAACTTTATTTAAAGCATAAATTGTGTAAGAACTCAAAGGATCACAAAGCTATAAGATGTTTCCACAAAGGACAAACTGGACTCTCACTAGCTTTGGTTGTAGTTGGAGAATTTTAAAACCATGCTACATAACTTATGTCTTAGAACTATTAATATTGTGATTCATGTAGGTAAGAAAGAGCCAGTTATGATAACTGCCAAAGAGGGGACCTTTCGAAGAAAGCAGCAGATGCGAGATTTCCTGGACCGTTTGCCAAAGGACAACCATGATGATATTTTCACTGCAACACCCTTTCAGAATAGAAGAGTCAAGGTAAATCTGGGAAAACAGTGTGTGTATGTGTATGCTTCTCTGGTTGGTTTTTCCAAGGGTGTGTTACATGTTTGCTGGTTCAGTTCCACCAATAAAATCTTGTGGATTTGGGGGCAGAGGCTTATTTCCTTGATTTGTTGTTGCAATACTTGGAATGCCAGCAGTGAGAAAGTGTGGAACATGACTTCTTCAGGCAAGTGTTGCTGCTAAATGGATGTGCAAAAGCAGTCTGTGGTAAGGGTGTGCTTTCTGTGAAGTTTGGATGCTGTGAAGCATTGGTTGTGCAGTGATGTGTGTCCTGGGGATGACCGTTGGATCCCCATGCCATGGAACCAGGTGCTTTCTGAGGTCGTGCTGATATTTGACAGGGTTTTTTTTCTTTCCTCTCACACATCTCACAGTTAAAGCCACTTCTCTTGATGCTGCCTGTGGGTCGGTTTCTCTTTGGGAGTTCTCTTACCCTCTTGTCCTTGCCTGTTGTTTATGTACTCCCCCCATCTGCTGCCTATTTGGGTGGAAGAGCTGCCCCCTTTTCTTGGTCAGGCTTGTTTTCAGCAGCCGAATCCGGAGTGCCCTCCCGGCCTGCTCCACGTGCAGCCCCCAGACACCCCCACACCCAGCAGGTGCAGCACCAGAGCTGGAGGGATTACCGTACCTGCAGCAAACCTCCGCTTCGCTGTGGCGAAGCGCAGTTATGCATTCTAGATGTTAGTTAACTCTGTTTTCATTTGTAAACAGAAAGCCACTCATTTGTCAAGAGAATGATTTTTTATTATTATTATTTTTTCCATTCTAGAGAATTTTTGAAGTATATTTTGTAATGCATCTTTTTCCTGTTACCTGACCAAGCTAGCTCTGCCTGTTAAAACTAGTGCCTCAGTTCCAGCGGGGACTCCCAACAGCACCTGCATGGCTTTTGACACGTGTTCTTCTGTGAGTTTTCTTTTTAGCAACAGTGCATTTCTTATTCTGGCACCATCCATAAGTAGAGTAAGGCCATTGCTTGTCGGAAAGCTGAAACTTAAGCAGTGTGAATTTCATTGCTTTCTATAAACTGCCATGTGCTATGGAGAGAGCCCTGCGACTAGTGTGAGCGAATTGGCTATGGAGGAACAGATGCATCCATGTCCAAGACACTGTGTTTTTGCAGAGGGATTCTCCAGGACACTCCTTTTTTGGTAGAATACAATTTCAGCCAGTGGTTCAAAAGGGTTCCATATTTTTTTTTCTTTTTCTTTTTTTTCTTTTTTTTCCCCCCTCTTTTTTTTCCAAACTCATTTTGCCTAGTTTGTGTGGTACAAAAGAAACGTGCAGTATATGGGGAGAGGTATACTGTGTACCTCCAGAGAGAAATTCTCTGTATTTAGGAGTCATGAGTGAGCTCCCCTTCCATGAACAAGCCCAGCCCCTCCTTGACCCCATGCAGACTCTTCCCATCTGCAATTTCTCGTGCTAAGTTCCAGAGCTGAATTGTTTACTGTGTGAAGAAGCAATGATCTTTTATTTGTTCTGAACTTGCTTCTCTCAACTCTGTCCTCCTCTCCTCCTGGGGAGGAGACAGCAAATAACTGTCCTGGTCCCTGTTCACCCCTGATGCCAGTTATTGCTATCCTCTGCTTTTGATCATTTGTTGTGCTCCTCTTTGAATCCTTCCAGTTCTCCTCTCTCTTCAAACTGGAAGGACCAGAAGTTCACCAAGTGATCCTGAAATCCTCCTCCTGACTAGTAATGGTCAGCTTTGAGCTTGTAATTTTCATGAGAGGTTATTCTTTGACTGTGTAGTAGCAGCCAAAAAGGGCCAGCAAAATGCTGGGCATCAGCAGGAGGAGTATTAAGAGCAAGATTGAGGCATCATTTGGTTGCGATGTTGAGTCCTCGCATGCCTGAGTTCTATGTATGGTGCACATGGCTGGTTTCTGCATCTCAAGAGGGACATAGTGGAGTCAAAAAAAGCAGCTGAAGTGAGCAAGGGGATGGAGCGACTGCCTGAGGAGAGGCTAGAGAGTCTGAGACTCCTCTGGGGAAGAGGGACACAGCCAAGGCTCACAGAGCTACAAAGAGGCTGTGTCCTGTTGCTGCTCTGAGACAGACCCACAAGAAGCCTTTTCAGCAGACTTTTGTTAAGAAGGAGACAGGTCATTGACTGCTCTGATATGGCTTTGTAGTTGCCAATGTTCCAGGGAAGCCAAGATGATGATGATGACGATGACGATGATGATGACTTTGAGCTTACAGACAACCCGGTAACACCTTCCTCAGCTCTCTTACCTATGGTGAAAACCCCTCAGTGTGAGCATATCAGCCCTGGTATGCTGGCACCCATCAACAGGTACAAACTCTTACTGCTGTCCCTCTGCTAACCGTTTCCTTTCTCATTGTTGCCAAGATTGTGTTTTGTCTTCTGAGGAAGATCACTCTTGCGACTGGGACACCAGTTCACTTCTCGACCTAGAGCATGCGTAGTAAATCCTGCAGCCCTCGAGGGATTTGTTTAGCAAAAGCTCTTTCCTTTGACAGTGCGTGCTGTTTGAACAGCTCTGCTAACTTGTGGGCGACAAAACCAATACCAATCCTTTTGTCCACATGTCCTTTTGCTCCCAGAGAAGGTAACGACTTGGCTTCAGTAGAGGTTTCTCTGCTCGTTTTGAGTCTTAACCTGTTAATGCGATTGCTTCAGGCTTTACTGAAGCTGGAATCATCTTGAAACTTGCAGAGTAAGTGGTGTTTTATCTAACGGAGAAGAAATGAACTTCATCTGGGAAGATGATGAAGCTTTGTCTGATGCTTGCATTAAGAGTTCTAGCATGTGATCTGGTGTTGTACTCCCAGAGCTGCTGTTACATTTAATTGACCAAGAACTGTTCTTAATGGCTGTGCTAGTTTTCTTTCTGAATTAGAGCTGTATGTACAGAGCCTTCAACTGTATCCAGTGGGTTCTGTAGGCAGCATGCTGGTGACACTAACTTGCTTGATTACATCTGCAGGAAGGATTATGACAGGCACGTGTTCAGAATGCAGAAGAACACATGGGGCAGCAGAGGCACCTGGGACAAAATAAAGAAGTCATCGGTAATGCTGATTTCCTTTATACGTTGCCTAGTTACACCTTAACGACACAAAGTTTTGCAAAGGAGCAGGGAGAAGAATCCCAGGATCACAGACTGGTGTGTATATTCAGGATGGAAAGCAGGAACACACCCCCACACACACACACTTCCTCCCAGACTGCTGGGGTTTGTATCTACTTCTCTGGGAGAAAAGTTCTTTTTGTTAGAAAAGAGCTGTTATTGTCAGTATTAAGTATGTTGCTTTTTTTTCAGGATTTGTAACTGCTTTTGAATTCTGTGATATTTAGGTACATTGTTTCTGTTATATTCTTCTGTACAATGGGCAAGGAAACTAATTCTCACCTTGTATCATAGTCCCTGAATTTATGCATTTATTTGTTTATTCAGTATCCTGGGTTTTGTAATTCTTCTGGCTTTTTCATGAAAAGCTGAGATCCCGGCAGCAGAAAAATGGCTGGTGCCTCTAGTGAAAGCATTTGTGGTGGTTAAACAGTTTAAATTTTTAGTGAAAATGTAGCATAGTGATAGGGCAGCTTAATTCGGGTGCAGTACTGAGCTGGTGCCAGTCCCGCCTGGCTGTTTCAGCACCCTGGGCTGGTGCTGGGGCCGCTGTTGGAACGGAGCCTTTTTGTCCTTTCTCAGGCCAAGGGTGTGCTTGGCACACCGGCTTCACGCAGAACCAAGTTCAGTTTTGAGAAAGGTAAGTACTTCTTGTTTCTGCTCCTTCACTTAAGTTCCCATCCGTGCTGGCTTGTTGGGTGTCCCCACCCTGTGTGTTTAACAGCTTTTCTTCCATCTGTTTTCTCATAAGCATCTTTACTTGTTGGACTTGCTGTAACTGCTTTTCAAGCTTGGGCACACACACTAACAATCCTGTTTGTTCTTTTTTATTGCAGAAGCAAAACAGACCTTGCTGGTAGGGAAGCTCTTTGAGGCTGAGGCGGCAGAGTCATCAGCTGAAAAAGAGGATGATTCCTATTTTTTTGTTCAATGAACTCTGTGGGTTTTATTAGTTCAACACTTAATGTGCCTCTCAGGTGGAGCCAGAGGGGTCTGGCTGCCCTTCTGAGATGGCATTCCTATGATAATATGTTTGGGAAAACTTAATCTGTGATGGTTGCACTGATTTTAACACCACGCTCACCTTGCAGCTCCTTCAGCAGCATGTGCCACTGTGTGTGTGTACACAATGGTGATTTCATGCTCGGGTGCCTCCTTTCTGCCCCCCCATTTCTCCTGGGGGAGTGAGAATTGTACCCAGGTACCTGTCGCTGGTGAGCGGTGGTTCATTTTAAGTTAAAACACCTTTTTGTACTATGGCTGTACAGCAGTTTTGTAATGGTTCAGTGTGTAATAATTTGGAATTGCTTTTTAGTTTACTGAGAGTTTGAATTTTTACATTTTCTTAATGTAATAAAAAGGCCTTGTCATCTCAGATGGATGGGACTCAGCGGGGGGGGGGGGGGAGAAGCAGCGTTCACAAGCCAGGTGGCAGCCCCGTTTGTCTTGCTGGCCCGGCCTGCAGGTTTCGGTCCTCTTTTGGTGTTAGATGGGGGCACGTGGCAGGTGGGTGCCTGGGGCCCACTGCTCCCTGCCCTTCTGCTCGGGCCTCTTTGGGAATGTGCGCCAGGGGAGGGAGGAATAAGCCCCAGCTGCTGGCAGCAGCACCCTGCAGGAGGGCTGCACCCGCGGGAGCGGGGAGGCGGTGGGCACAGGCTCGGGCCCGGGGGCAGGAGGTGGCAGCTGGGAGGCCCCCTGAGAGGAGGGAACTCACTTCCCTGCCGTCAGCCTGCTGCAGCCCTAGCACCCCTTCAGTGCTGCGGGCAAGGAGAGTGAGGAACAGCAGGGGCTGGGGGCAGCTCTGCGGAGAAGGGCCTGGGAGTCGGGGGGGGGGGAAGCAATGCGGCCGAGGGGCCAGTGGGACCCCGGGGGGCATTGGGAGCAGCATGGCCAGCAGGTCGAGGGAGGGGATCCTCCCCTCTGCTCTGCCCTGGTGAGGCCACTTCTGCGGTGCTGTGTCCAGTGCTGGGCTCCCCAGTTCCACAGAGACAGGGAACAGCTGGGACAGGGCCAGCAGAGGCTACGAGGACGATGAGGGGACGGGAGCGTCTCCCTGATGAGGACAGGCTGAGGGGTCTGGGGCTGTTCAGCCTGGACAGGACAGAGGGGAATCCCATCAATACACACAAATACCTTAAGGGAAAGTCATGAGGACAGGGCCAGGCTCTTTGGTGCCCAGCGACAGGACAAGGGGCAACGGGCACACGCTGCAACACGGGGAGTTCCACCTGAACGTGAGGAGAAACGTCTTTACCGTGAGGGTGCCGGAGCGCTGGGACGGGCTGCCCAGAGAGGCGGTGGGGTCTCCTGCTCTGGAGACATCCAAACCCACCTGGACGTGGATCTATGCAACCTGCTCTGGGAGACCCTGCTTGAGCAGGGGGGTGGGCCGGGTGATCTCCAGAGGTCCCTCCAGCCCCCACCAGTCTGGGATTTAATTCCCATTTTTCCTAGGAAACCGGTACCAATCTTGCAGTAAATGGCAAGTAACTGCAGGTGGCTCCTTCCCCTGTCACCACCAGAAAGCTTTACTTCGCCAAAACACTTCAGCCCTTATTCTCATTTTTAAAGGCATTTTGGAATGATCGCACCCAGCAACCAAAGCGCAGCCGCCACGCTGCTCGGAGCCACGTGCCTGGCTGTAACGAAGCTACCAGGGAGGCCCTGGCCTGGGTGACACGGCGGGCACGTGGCCCTGCCAGAGGCAGATCGGTAAAGGCCCAGCAGAGCCTCCCAGTAGGTGCCCAACAGCAGAGCACGTAGCACACTCTGAGCCCCTGGTCATTCTACAAGTGTTTATTTACATATTTTACAGCAAATCAAAACTTAGTAAAGTGCAGTTAAAAGAAAACAGCCTGGGGCCCTGGGAACTTTCACACGTTCAGTCCTTGGCTGCATTGCTTTTCCCCTTGGGGCAGAGGTGGTCAGGCAGCATCTGCCTGTCAAAGGAGTAGTGGAAGTAGCGGTAGATCTCCTCTGCCTTCTGCGGGCTGACCTGGGCAGCGGCGGCGATGTCGCAGGGGGAGCTGTAAGAGACCACAGTAGGAGGGCACCTGACCTGCAGCTCTGCGGAGCGCAGTGGAGGATGCCAGGACAAAAGGGGAAACTGCCAGTGAGCAAGAAGCGTCAAGAGAGCAACAGGACCAGCCCGAGCTGCCGGTGATCTCCCCTCCTCAGGCCCCTGAGGGCGGTGAGCACTCCAGACTAAGCAAGCCTAAGAAAACTGCAGTGAAAACAGGGAACACCACGACAAGGGAAAGGAAAAGGTATGGCAGTAGGGGGGACGGTAGACGCAGAGCTCGTGTCATTGCCCTGCTCTGCTTGAAGAGACTGAGAAATGCATGAAGAACAGGACAGGGGAGCGCCAGCAGCAACAGAGAGGTGTACAAAGGGTCTCCCTAAGCAACCGCCCTGGCAGGAGGTCCCGGGTGAGACAGGAGGCCTGAAAGCACTTGTCACACATCTTTGCTGTTACCTGTTGGCCATCTTCTTCACAGAGCCAAAGTGATGGCACATGTTGAGAGCAGCCAGGTAGCTGAGGTTAGGAATAGTCAAGT
Organism: Falco punctatus; assembly: GCF_963210335.1. NCBI lineage: Eukaryota > Metazoa > Chordata > Aves > Falconiformes > Falconidae > Falco > Falco punctatus. The sequence goes on from NC_137587.1 coordinate 47,844,195, forward strand.
AGAAGTTGAGCATTTCCTGTCTGTGACCCTCCACCTCCGTTGGCACACGAATGGCAGCATTTTTTCCTTGTTCCACCAAAGCCAGGTCTTTCAGCAAACCAGCAGTTTCCTCTTGGCAAGAGCTGAAAAGAATCTGAACCCCAGCCTGGACCAAGGCTGAGAGCATGCTGTCGTAGTACTGTGTCCTCTGGAAAAATCGTGACATTTCTCCTGCAGAGTGAAAATACAGAAAAACTCACTGAGATTTAAGTGCTAAATTACTGTGAAAATCTAATATGAATCACTCACAAAACAAAATGGTTCAAAGATCACCTGCTTTGAGAACTTGCAACAAAAAACATAAGGGAGAACACCACAGGGAAAGGAAACAAGTAAAGGTCACAGGGGCAAGACTTGGTTACATGAGAGGTACAGTTTAGGAATTAACACAGAAATTGCAAATGAAATGTCATTAGGACATCGGATTGAGAGGAACACAGGATAAGTGATGAATGACAGGACAGACTGAATCAGAAGAGGTTTAGTAAAGCTATAGAAGTAACAATGAACTTGAACACTGTCAAATAAGAAACCAGCAGCACTCCAGAAACAGCATAATGAGAAAAACTGGACAACACCAATGAAAATGAATGACACCTTCAGCAGCAGGGTAAAAAGGCAGCTCAAACGCAATCCCCTGATCTATAGCCCCTTCTGAGCAGCTACATCGTCAGTGATCAATTCTATCGTTTCCACATCTGAACTATCAATTAATTAAATTTATGTCACAAAAACAAAGCTGCGTCCACAACTTGATTTCAACAGTGGTGTTTTATAGCCCAGAGCGTCTGTCATTTAACTGGAATGGTGAGCTCTAGTTGAAGCAGGTGCAAGCAAGACCTCTCCATTATTTTCTAGATGGCACTGAGAATAGGCAGCGTTAGTAAAATCATTTGATTGCATAATTTGGATTTTAGTTTTAAAACAAATGGCTGGTCCAGACTATATAAATTAATGAAATAATCTTGAATTTTCCACAAATGTTTAATCAAGTCAGGAGCTGCTCTTGAGACTCCTCTGTTCCGTGTGCTGTGACACGAGGCAATAGCTCAAACGCAGCCTTCCCAAAGCAACTCGGTGTCGGAGTGCCCTTTTTTTTCTAAAATATTTTATTCAGCTCATCTTTTGCTTGTTCAAGCAGCAGTCATTACGTGGTTTGGCCTCTGCAGTTTGGAGGTAGGCTTAATATGCGGGGTGCTGTGCTCAGGCCAGCTGCCGTTCTCACTGGTTCTAAACCTCTTAGCTTGCTGCTCGAAAAAAGTATTTTTCCGGAGTCCGCTATTATTTTAGTGCTGAGCACAGGTAAGATTGTGCTTGTTCCTTTTTTCTACTATTCTCACCTTCTTTGTTCAAATAATCTTGAAGTTGGCGTATTCTTGCACATATTAATAGGTCAGTTAATAACGTTTGAGTTAACTTGCTTTGCCCTCCCTCAGTAATTAGTAAGCAGCGTATCCCTCTGGCTCTGGCTGTGTATTTCTGCCTATATTAAAAGGCCCTCAAAAGCAGAACAAATCTTAACGCTCAGCTTATTAATGTAATACTCCTACAGAGGGTGAAATGCAGGTTTTCAATCTACTTTCCATCCTGTATTATACACAAAGCCAGTGTAGCCAGTGCAAGCCTTGAGCAGAGACCAGCGCGTCCCCGTGCTGCCCCAGGCTGGTAACACCCACCTGTTTTAATTCTGTCCTTTTCCACAATCACACATATTCTCTTAAACATGTTCTGCAGGCACTGGATCCGCTGGGTGACTTTATTCCTGTTCACATAGTTCACTAAGTCTGACAGAAACGTCCTCTCCACCGCCATGCAGTTGCTTACAATGTAATCACTGCTGCTCAGCGAGCAAACCTGCACCTTTACTCCGTGAACTGCCTTCAAGGAAGAAATCACCTCCGCTCCAGAGGAGATCTCACGACTGTCTACCAGAATACAGAGCGAAGGCTTTTTCTCCAGAGGGTCACATGAAAACAGAGCTGGAGCTGAAGAGGGGTTTGTGGAAGCAGAATGAGATGGGACTGAAGTGCTCCTACAGGTGTTCTTCAAAGAACTTTCCACCTGTAAATATTGAGAATCACAGTATTTCTAACTGATCGCAGAAGCATAAGGCCAAAGAACAACATGGGTGAAAAAAAGTTTTCAAATACCTATAGCTTAATAAAAAAAAATAAATACACTTTGTTCCAGTTTATTTTTTAAATCAAATTAATAGAATCTAAAAAGTATTTCTGAATATTGCAAAACTTATTAACACTTTAATCCCCTATAAAGTCTTCCAAACTCCAATGACGAAAGCATGCAGCCTTCACTAATAAGTTCAACAAAACCCGAATACTATACATGGTAGACGTCAGCGTACGAGATCAGGAACCCAGCCTCCAAGTGTGAATGTGTTACTTCAGGACACTGAACAAGTATTTTGCAACTACAAAACCCAGAGAATTAGTGGACGCTCTCTGCTATTCAAAACAGATCCATACTCCTCCACGACTGTCAGAATCAAGGTAGTATCTAATGCCCCCATTTTTGTTTCCCGACCACTAATAATACTCGCCAGGTTACCCTGTGAGTACAAAAGCTTCCGATACCAAAGAAAAGGGAGCTACCTAACGCGGTAGAAGCAGCCTGGACCTGCTCCCTTACCACCAGAAGCACGCTCGCTCGCTGCTGTATTGCTGACAGCCCTCGAAACAGCAGCGCGATGGGCCGGATTCCCACCGGCTGGGATTCTTTAGCAAAACGTGAGGGGCAAGGTCCTTGGTTTTGAGTTAACACCAACCTCACTGCGAGCCTGGAGAGCCTCCTTCCCTGCATCAGAACTGGCGACAGCTGGTGGAAAGCACGTGCTCCTGACTTGGTCTGGGTGAAAATCCAGCATTTCCGATACTGAAGCTTTCAAGCTGAGAATCATCTTGCTCTTATCCTCAACAGCCTGGTGAACAATGACTTCCCCAGCAAGTCTTCTGGGCTGCGCAGAAGAGGCTGAAGGCAGTGACTTGGGTACCTGAGCATCTTCCTGTTCTGCCCTGAAAGAGTCTGTTTTCACAGGCTTCTCATTGCTGACACTTATTTCTTCCCCGCTGGAATCGCTGACAACAATAATTCGGGACGGTTTCTTCTTTGGCACTGGGACAGAACAGTCCTCTTTCATTCCAGCCTGGTTTAAGTTTTTTCTGCGGCGAGTGAGGTATTGTTTTCTTCCACTAGTGAAACTCTCATCATTTAGGAGATCAAAATTAACACACACTTCCTCCTCGCTAGATTCACTTTTGCAAGTTTCCTCTTCCACCTCTCCAACACAGAAACTGTCTTCTTCATAAGACTGGTCTTGCTCAGGAATCTGGGGCAGGGGGGAAACCCAAAGTTAGTTTTGAAATACGGTAACGATGTTGCTCCTCCACTCCATAAAGGCACTTTGCTTACCCAACCCACCCTATGCACGAGTCCTGCGGGGCCTAAGGGGCTTCTCACACCTTGAGAACCTCCGCGCTGAGCACGTTCTGCAGTTCCTCAGCTACTGCCCCGCAAGGCCCAGCACATGTAGCTGTGCTGGAACACACATACACTCAGTTGGGCCCATGGCTTCTCACCAGAAAGATTTTAAAGGGAATATTACTTGTAGCATCACAACAGAAGCAAGACTTGCTCGCTAATACTGCTACCACACAGCTTGGGATGCCCGCAGGAGTATCTCCTTTGCGCGTGTCTGCACAGGCGGAAGGACCGAACCGCCACACTGGCCCACTGGGTCGCAGGTTTGCACTGAGGCAGACCCCGCACCCTACACCACACGCACAAGGCTTGCTGACAGAAGCACTTCATGATGCCTTTGCAATGTGTAAAATGAAATGGAAGTTCAAGCTTTGTGTTTTCAGCAGCACTCTGCCTCAGCTGAAACAACAACAAAACCGACATCATAAGCTGAGGCTGCTTGGAAATCGAGCCTTATGAATTCTTCTTATCTGCTTGCAAATAATCAGTGAGCACAACCTGCATTTTTTCATGGTAATGAAAAAAAAAGTGATTTACCCTTTTCATCCAATACAGATCTCCACTTTCTTGTGCTGAAGGTGATATAGAAAACAGGAATACAAGGTACAGGGGGAAAAAAAAAATGTGGAGAGGGGATAAGGAATGATCCTGAATATCTGTTTTTCCAATTCTACTTAGGTTCTTAGTTTTCCAAGGCAAAATAATTCTTTCAAGGGAAAACTGAAGTAGCTAAAAACTGCTCTACAAGTGACTTATGTCACGTGACATACAAAGAGTTCAGAGTAAAACAGAAGCCAGAAGATAGATCTTGTAGATCATCTCAGCTGAGCACCATGCAGCGTTCATGTTGAGGGGGAGCACAGCCAGGTGTGATAGGAACTGAACTGAGCCAGGAGCAGGCAGGAGAAGAAGTTATCATTTTGAAAACAGCTCCGTCACGATCATACATTCACTGGCCCTTTTATGAGTAGGCAGGATTTGTGCGTAACAATACGGTGCGTAATAGGGCAAGAAAGTGGCTAAGGATCCGCTTTGGAGAGTCCCTCATGCTCAGTGGTTACCCCATGCAGCAGGGGCACAACTAACATCTGGGGTCCACGGAAAGGGTCAGCCCCAGTAACGCTGGCGACACTGGACAGCAAGAGGCACCCTGCCAGAGAGTGCTGAGGAGCAGCAACAAGCACCGTTAAATATACTACTTTATTTTCTCATAAACATTTCCAAACTTGCGTTTCAGGAGCTAACCTAGTTTCTAGAGAAAATGTGATCTCTTGGCACTGCGGCTTCTCTGGCAGCAAGAGCACACGGCAATCTGACATACAACTGGGTAACGGGCAGCGGTGCCAAGACAGAGAGATTTTCTCCAGCAATACACCCAAACTGCTCCACATCTGCATGGGGCTTGTTTGATTCACCAAACTGGGAAGTCGGTTAAGAGACTGGAAACATCACACGCTGGGTGAGAGGACTCTTCCTCGGAAGATGTCAGTCAGCATCCTTTGGGACAGCGGAAGGCAGCAGGGACGGGGAGGTCAGCTTCCAACCCTGGAGCATCTGCAGTGTTACACTGATCAACAGTGGTCACTGTAACAGCTCTGCTCTTCAGTGAGAAGACAACTAGGGACTGGGATGCTTTTGCTTCAGACTGGCTGACAGCCTCTCTCTGGCTGAGGAATGGGGTGGGGGTGCTTCTATCAAAGCATAAGTGTCTGCACACTTTAACTTAAAAATCAAAATTAAGTCAAAAGTAATTTGTTGGAACTTATTATTTATCAGCAATAGGCCGCAAGCTACACTTCAGAGTAGGACTAGAACCTAAATACAGTCACACATGACCAGTTGCATGAGGACGGCTGTCATTTCCTTTTGTACCTGAGAGAAAATCGTCATGTTGAATTCACGATGAACCATTTTGTATCTGTTGCCAAGAGCTGGGCTACGCACAGATTTCAGGTAAACTCCTTTCATCTCAGAGTCTGAATCAAAACAAGACAGAATATAGGATTATTAAGGATATGATTTTAAATTCATTAATATAGAACACATGATGGAACAATAAGTAATTCCTTTATAGTGTCCCAAAAACCTGTATTTCAAAAACCAAAAATTTTCAGTTCTCCAGACATCTATGAAAATCCCAAAGCAAAGGACTGGGTCTACCCTGCTCGCCGTCCTGAACGCTGCCACATAGGTGGTTTTCTCAGCGGGCAGAGCTCTGGAGGCCCATAGCAGGGAGAAGGGCCACACTGCCACAGGAAACCCACATCACTCCCGTTTCCATGTTTTAAGTCTCTCCCAGAACAGATGCAAAAACTGGTTTCAGGAACTGTGTGAGAAAGGGATGGGTTTACTGAAGCCCACACAGGATCTTACAGAGAACAACTCAATGTCAGTGGAGAAGGAAAATCCTCAGCAACACCTAGGAATTTTAAATATTCCAGGGAAGGACAAGGTTCATAAGCACAGGGGTAAGTAAACCATCTTGGCCAAAAAACAGCAGTACCTTCTCAGCTGTGACAGTGTCAACACTGTAATTTTATCTATTGTTATTTAATATCACGTTTTAGGTTTCTCTGTAACAGAAGACCTGAAGGAATCAGAAATTTCTAAGTGAAATGGAAAACTGTGTTTCTGTTCAGTGATGATGGAGCATTGATGCTTCATAAGAGGTGACAGTCCTCAAAGAACTGACTCCAGCCAGCCCAAAGCTATCACACAGTAGAGACTCCAGTGAGGAACATAGTACATAAGAAACCCATGCGAATAAAAAACCAGAAAAGGTAAAAAGAGATAATGGAAAGCACTCGATTTATCACAGCTGAGGAGGTTACTGCTTACTAGCTGACACATTAGCTGGCAAAACGGCCGTGCCTCTCCCACACCACTTGCTAAGCAACACTCTATCTTAAAACCATAAACAACTCTCCTCACTCACTGTTTAACACTTGTGTGACCTCTGCATCATCGTTCAAGAACTGAGCAAGTGAAGAGTTCAGCTCATCCTCTGCATCATCACTCTCATCAGATGAAACAGCATCTTCATCTTGCTGGGACAGCTCAGCTTCTTCATCTAAAAACTGCCTTGCTGCATTCTAAAAAAGCGAAAAAATCCAAACAAAATTTTAGTTAGAAGCTGGCTCCCAGTTAACTAATGTTACATATGAGACCTCTGATTAAATCAGTTCGTGACTCTGAACATCAGCTGTCTAGGTCGTCACAGCTACTAGGCTTCTGGCTTTGAAAAGAGGTGAAGGAAAGCACGCGCGGGTCAGTGACACACAGGCCAGCGCACAAACGCCTGTCCCACCAGCACAGAAGAGTGAAGCTGGTGTCCATTTCAAAGCACTGGCCAAAGCAACCACAGCGTGTAGCACTGTTTACACCCAAGCTAGTTAGTAGTACGGGCAGAGTTTATTAACACGCTGTAGCTAAGCTACCCAAAAATATTAGGTTAATTTGTAACTTACAAATCTAGTTTTACTCTTTTTATTTGCTTTCAGAAATCTGTTCTGATTTCGCAGTGCTGGATTACTCTGAACCCAAGTCCACTAGAAGCTTCAGATACAGACTTCACACTGGTTTGTCCTTCTCTGTTTAGGATTTAGAATTGTTTCATTAATTCATCAGACAATGCCAACTCCTTATGGAGAAATGGTCATGTCATGTTTCAGGGAAGATGAAACACTCACACATGAACTGCAGTCCAGGAGACACGACACAAACCTTGGTACTAAGTTCCAAGAATGCACATGGAAACAAAACAAATGAATTCAGGAAATTGTTTTCTCAGAGACAGTTTATATTAAGCTAACTCTGTCACTTATAGTTTCAGCTATAAAGTACTAAAGTAAAACACGAAAACCCCCTAGAAGCATTATGTATCCCAATTACTCTAGAAGAATGATTTGTTTGCCTTATTTTTACTAAAAAGCACAAAGCTGTAAATTTTAGATGTGTACACGAAAGACTAGGACATTTTGTGCTACAGTAAGTGACACCGCTGATTTTCAGATTTTCCTAAGTCTTTTAATTATTTGCTTATATCAATTAGTAAACCTTAATTACAGGCTTTATTAGTAGTTCCTTTTCTAGAACAGTTTTGATTATTGTGAAACACACTGGAGGTTACCTGTTTACAGGAAAGAACTCTCAATGCTATTGCCAATTAATCTTAATCCTGTGATTAAGACTATGTGGGGGACTTCACAACTAGTGAAGGACTACGGAGAGGACAAACCCTGTGGTGTAAAAGCGCTGTGACACCAGAAACTAACAGGCAGGAGTCTGGTCACACTTGGGAAACAATAAATTACCAGGTTCTTAAATTCCTTATTGAGTCTCCGAATTCAGTGCCAGCAGCTATTTTGGTCACCTTGGGACTTTTCATAGTCTCAGTTAATCTAACTGCAGATCACTGCTGCACTTACAGCTCCATTACCTGTACTTCTGTACACTGAACACCGTAACAGGCGGTGGGCTGATCAAAATGATTTTGATGTCTTGGATCATCTGTAGACCTGAAATTCTGACATATTCATCATTATGGATATTTAGCTAAGATGATACGTGAAGGAAGAGTAGAATTTCGTAAGTATACACACTCCCTTTCCATGAACCTTTTGGTCTCACATTAAAAAAATAAAAATTGAAAAATGGATTTTTCATCTACCTCATTCTTTCTATTCCAGAACACAAAATACTGATACTATAGGAAAGTCTCCATCTCCACATCAATGTATATTTAAGAGCTTTTCAATTTACTATGAATACAGGATTCTGGCCCTACATCCTCTCCTGCATCCATTCCTGATGCAGCGACAGATTAAAATGTAAAATGCTAAGTTAAGAATTAAGCTTTTGGGGCGAGGGACCATTGCTATCTTAACATGTTCAAAGTTGAAACCATTAGCATAAGTGGTAAATTCATATGATCAAGTATCCTAATAGCATAAATTCTGGACAAGAAACCAAGCTTCCCGAGTCTGACTAATCTTTGAGTATCTTCTACTTGCAATGTAAATTGTTATTTTCCTTCAGAAGATTATTATGCAGGGCCCTGCAGATTCCTCTGAGAGCCAGGCAACGGATGTGAGGGTTCAGGTCATTACCCAGTGTTTCAAGATTTCATCTCAAATGTCTGCAATAAACTTGAGTGAAATAGCAACAAGCCTCAACCCTCCTAAACCATGTCTTAAAAACAAACAACTGCCCCGCTGCAGGCCTACTATAATACAGTTGTACCATGAGTGCCTACAAAGGCCATAAAATAGACAGGAGCTCCATTTTTTAGACCATAAAATACATACAGGCTCCAGAACAAGTAATTTAATGACACCGTAATTTTTTGTCTGGCATTTTCTTTTTTTTTTAATTTAAATATATAGACAAATTAGAAAATATTTTCAGTTCATTCTTGCAGTTTGAACACAAAGTAGAATCTCACCAAGTCTCTTTCTGTCTCCTTTTTGGTTTTGTTTTGTAACACACTGCTTGTGTTCACAGACACATTCTTCTGAGCTAGATTTTGCAATGTTGCAAACGTCCACTTACACACACACACGTATGACAAAGCACAGCCATTATCCACATTGCCACCTGAATGCAAACTGCTCCAAGTACGACCTTCAACATATTAAGAGAGACGTGTCATGTCACATACCTTGTATGTAAATTTGCTATTGACCTTCTGCTGTTTTGTATTTCTCAGCTGTTTTTTGCTACAGGTTGCTGAGCTGCTCTTCATGGTCCTACTGGAGTTCTTCTGAAAATCCTTGTCATCATCACTGGACATGTCCGACTACAGGAATATTTAACAAAAACTTCAATGAATAAAACTCAAACAAGCAATACTTTAATTACACAGTCAAACTTCGACATCTGGGTTCTTTTAAGCAGCACCTAATCTTTTTGTGATTGATTTGCTATGGCAAAGTAATGCAATAACCCCAATTATCTTATTAAATACAAAAGAACAGAAAAACATGTTATTTGGAAGAAAAATCAGGTCAAATCTGACAGGAACTCCCCCCCCCCCCCCCCCCCCCCCAATGCAAAGCTTCGTGGAGTAGAAGTTATTTTACTGCCTTTCACAAAGGGAGAGGCTCAGCTCTCCGGCCCATAGCAATACTTCACTGCCAAACAACAACTGTAAAATCATCTTTGGAGACCTGGGGAAGAACTGAAGGCAGGAAAGCAATTACATTTTAATATGCTTCAGGTCAGATGGCATAAAATATTCTTAATAAGAACACTTGCCTACCGACTGGAGAAAGAGTAAATGTTTAAATATATACTCCATAAATGAATTTGCATTATTTTCCTTCTGTCACAATAAAGCACTTACTAACCACATTAAGTGGCTGTCGACGTTTCCTGACGGCACGAATTGGCGATTCAAAATCACTATTATTCGTGACCTATGTAAACAGAACATAAGTATAATTGCAAAGAGGATTTTTGTTTTGGTGTTTGACTTCATTTTGCTTCTCTCATCTTTTTGTTGTTTTTTTTCCTCCCTCTCTTTCCAAGACTCACATCAGGAGACTTCAAAACATTCTTTTTTTTCCTATTTTTTCTCCGGAAAACGATCTCTTCTTCACTCTCACTGCTGGTTCCTACAGAAAAAATAGTAAACAACATTCACAAGAAAATGCATTTTTCACAATACAATATTGCTATAACTGAGCAGTCAAAATCTGTCTCTTATAAAAGTACCTACAAAGGACATTACTTATGGATCTGTGGCAAATATTGTTCCCTTTAGCCTTGTTAATCAAAATAAATAACCTCCAGCTGAGACGTACAATAAATCCTACTTCCCTGGGGAGTCTCTTGAGTGGAAGTGATTACCCCTGGCAGTGCAGATACAGAAAAAGGGAGGTGAAAAATGAAACCAAGAGAAAAAGCCCTTAAAAGTTGAATAAGAGTTGTGCTTCTGGAAGCATCTTGTAACAACATACCGTTTGGGTGCACTGAGGAACTCCCTAAAAAGTCCTCTTTCCTATTCCTCATCCAGCTACAGCCTTTTTTGTTCTTACAGAGGACTGCGTTTATGAAACACAAGGTCTCCCTTCTTGCTCTGCATGGCCAGGCTCCCGTTCCGCCAGGCAGCCCCTGGGCCTGGTGCAGCCGATACGCTGCCCACGATGACCCCCTTCCTCCCCCAAAGCAGGGGTTAACCGCAGCTACAGCACCCTGGCTTATTTTTAACTCTCTTTCTTGGGGAGTATGGCAGGGTAGGGTGGGATAGAGAGTTGGTTCTAATTAAATCAGTCAAAGCTTTGAATTTCTTGAAGGAAAAGCACAAAAATCCCAAACATTCCACTTCTAAAATAACATCTTTAAATAGCAGTAACTATTATTTCAACAACACACACTATCCAGGGAGGTTTTCAAGACCTGACTGGACAAAGCCCTCAACAGCCAGACCAAAGTTCACTCTCAAACCTGCAATTCTAAGACAGCAACCTGTTTCTTTTTGTGGTTTTGTTTCGGGGGGGGGGGGGGGGGGGGGGGGGGGGGGGGCGGGGGGGCGGGGGGCGGGTTTGGGTGTTTTTTTAATAACTATTTTTCATTACACAGATTACAATTTTTGAATTCAGCAAACTAACTTATCAATTTGAGGGTGTGATGATTCAGGAAGAAAGGCAGTATTCAACAATAATCTTCAGAAATCATGATGCCTATCAGACAAATTCAAAGAGAAGGAAAAAAAGATGCTTTAACCATCAAAAGGACTGTTTATGCTTTGTTTCGGTGTTTAAGGACGGTAACAAAATCATTCAGAAAAATTCAGTTGTGCCCTATGAATCAGGCCAAGTACTATGAAGCCTGAATTATTCTGAAAGTAATTCAAGGTTATTCAGAGATAAATACAACAAAGGGTGTGAACGTGATCTGTAAGTGACCTATGGGTGAAGAACAACGTTCATTTATATATTGGTAATATCTGAATATGAAATATTTACGGTACATTGGTGCTAAACCAGAAAAAAACAGAAGAGCAGAGAATAGGGAGGAAATAAAAATAGAACAAAGCCTACAAGCAGTGCACATTTTTAAGAAAATCTGGGTTTGTGCTGAAGTTATAATCAGAAAATTTTAAACATAAGTCAGTTATCATGCAACTAAACTGAAGAAATCCATCAGCAGAGTTTCTGTTCCTCAGGAAGAAAGCAAGAAGGTGTGGATTCAGTGACTGACATGCAACAGATCCAGAAAAGTTTAAGAAAGGGATTTGAAGGCAGCTCTAGCTCACACAATTGTGTCTCACACGGCTGCACTGTTAGAACTTGTGAAGAGGTACAAGAGGTTTAAATCCAAGTACTTCCTCCAGTACACACGCACTCACTTCAGCCTCAACTGGCTAAGCTTGTATGCCGGGTTAAGATCCAGGAAAGTCTCCTCATTGACCCAGCTTCTAGTATTACAATCATTATTCCCTTTTCCTTTCATCCTTCCCACCTAAGTCATAAAACCAAATTGAGGATCCAAAAGATACTGGATTCTATTTATTTAAACAAGAAGGTATGAACTAACTGCACCACTGAACTCCCTACCTTTAGCAGGAGTCACAGGTGAACTAAGAAGGTTGGTCTCTTCCAGGTTTTCAGTTCTTCCTAAAGGGCAATCAAGTGCCTCAAAAGCTGAACTTGCAAAGTTCTGCCTGCGTGGGCTTTTATTTACTATATCTGTAAGAGGCACCTCTAGAATTTCCTCCCTGGCACTAAGAGAAGACAGCCATAGGAATTCTTCTGATAGCTTCAATATTCATAACCTTTTTACCTGTTGGAGTAGAAAGTGCAGAAGCCAAAGCTTCAGGTGATCTGCTTCCCGTTCTGCCTCCTGACTCCAGGAAAGGTACTGCAGCGGTACCACCCTCCGTCCCTTCCCTATCACTCATGCTCCCACTCCGGCACGGCAATAGTGTGGAAAAGTCTCTTTTCTCAGGAGTTCTGCAATCCCGCTTCGGCGATGTTTCAAGTCTGGAGCCATCATTCAATAATTCTTTTCCATCTTGAGTGGATTTCACATCTGCATGACTCCCCGAGGCACTCTTTAATTTTATGCTATTATTAGTATTTGCATTTTCTTCCAAGATTTTGTTATCACACTCTTCGATGGAAAATCCCAGATCAAAGGTAACAGAAAACAGTTCTTGAGAACAGTCGTAAAGACTCTCATTATCCAGAAACAGCTCGCTCACGCTAGTATCACCTGGCATTTCCGTGGCTGTGGTTTTACTGCTTTTTGGCTGCTCCTTGCAGGTTTTGTCAGCACCCACACAGCACACCTCTGAAGGAAACCAGTCGCAGCCTTGCTCTGCAACTGGCCTAACGACACTCTCACCTGAATCTGGCCCGACTACGTGCTTATTGCTCATAGAAAACCTTCCATTATTTGTGCCATAAACGTGTTCATCTTCAAATAAATGCATACTCTTCTGTTCCTCAATAATCACATTGTTCCTGTTAATTTCAAGATCTTCTTTATTTTTTTGAACAAAATACTCATTTGAAGGGTTATTTGTCAGAGTGTGATTTATTGTTGGAGTTTTCTTTTGAATTTCAGTGAATTCTTCATTGTCAAACAGACTATCAAAGCTGTCGTTCCAGTGAAGTTCCTCTTTGGCTTTAACAGCAGCAGCCTTAGGAGATGATACAGTTTTTGAAAAACATGTACTTACAGAATCACACAATTCACTGGTGACTTTCAGTTCAGGATTTTCAAAGAGCAGCAGTGAACGATCAGCTTCTGAGGACACAGGAAAGACTCTGTCCTGCAGTCTCTCTGAATAACTGCCAGAAGTACCTTTTTGAGGAGGACATATTGTTTCTTCATTTCTCATTGTGTTTTCAAAATCACTATTCAAAGAGGGAGGAGATTGTGATAAAAGCCTTCTCACATGGGAAAATTTTTCTTTCAACCATGAAGGCCCCTCAGATGCTGTCACAAGCGCAAAGGAATCCATGTATGATTCAGGAAGATAAAACAAGTCAGAGAACACTGGCGATTTCTCAGCTGTGAAGCCACTATAACCCGAAGCTGCATGGTTTGTCCCCAGTGAGCTACAAGCCTTATCCACAGTTTTGTATTCCTTTATTGCTGCACTTTCATGAATTACATTATTTTCACTGTTGTCACATAGGTCAATAAATGCATTTAAGTCAAACGTCACCTCTAGTTCCTTATCCTTTGGACTGCCCTGGTCAGTATTTTCAGGCAGAGCAAGCCTTCCTGCTGAGTAAGAAGCTGAAGTATTAGTATCCGTAGGCAACACAGGCGCTTCCAAATTTAATCCAGAAGTTCTCTTCAGAGTCTTTGCTTTTGTTACTTTAAATGTGGTAAAAAAGTCACTCCCATCATCATTTGTATCAGGTAGAAAGGGTTTTACCTTTGATCTGTGTGCCATGTCTTTTCTAGATGAGCATGCTTTCTGATCAAATGTGGAGTTGGTCGTCAAAAGATGACTTTTATTCCTTTGAACATTAACGTCTTCGAGATGTAAGTGAGGCCGAATCTCCAGTTCATAGCTGCAATCTCCCTGCTGACAAACACAGTGTAATATTTACTATAAATGCATACAGGCTTACAGAGACCTGTCCTAAGGATATTTAAAAGAAGTTAAAAAGGTCTTCACACTCCGAAAGGTTATTAGAAAGTGGGAGTGCGGTGTGGGGTGGGGTAGGGTGAAGCATTTTGAATTTAAGGTCACAATTTTCATTTGCTAGCAGTAACAGCAAATCCGTGCTTGGGCAGTCAAACCTGAATGTTTTAGGAAGACCACAAGATACCGTGCATGAATAAAGATGGCATTTAGCTGAGCACCACTGCACAGCATTCTGCACTGAGCATCCGTGTCATGCAGTTAAGATGCAGTTCTCAGAACCTTAACAGCAAGCAAGATCACTTTGCTAATAAAATGTGCAAGGCACTTTGTCCTCAGACAGGCTAATGTTTACAGGCTGTAGTTCCGGGAGGACTAGCAAGTTGAGACAGGTGCTGTGAGCAGAAGAACCCCTTACTCAGGCACAGGTGAGCCTGGAGCTCTCTGTTCTTTTTGTACTATTGTTTGTAATTTGGCTATTGCCATTGACGGCTCATTAAGATCTTCTCACTTACATACTCCCAACTTATTTCCCCCTCCCAGATGCTTATTAATCTTCTGTTCAAAATGGCACTGACCTAGGCAATGAACTCTTTTAAAAATACACTTGAAAAAAGCACAATAGACTTTGACATCACTCCCAGTTAGGTACCCATACAAGGTATGTACCTGGACTGAAAAGCTATTTATTTATTGCTCTTCTCACTCTCCCTTTTAAATTAAGATTTCAAAATTAAGGCATGCAATCTCCAAAAGGAACAGTAAGACTGAAATGAGGCTCTGAAAGCAATGGTTTGAAACATGCCTTCACAGTTCAAACCCGTTTCACTATTAAAAATAAAAACGGGGATGTAAAATCTAAACAGAAGGTACAATTATTTTGTGGCAGTTCAGTAAGATGAATCTCTAGACTCATTAATCCCTGAAATTAAAGAAGACACATTTATAGAACAGTGGGTGATAAAACTGACTTTTACAATAAGAGGTTATCTGCTTCCTATACAAGTAACATTCACCAAAAATCCTACCATATATAAGTAGGAAAAAATTAAGGTCTTCATAATCATAGCCTCCTGAACCCTCCTCACTGCCCCGTGAGAACATTATTTGAGCAGTTCTACCTCAGCTTGTGCTGATGTTCACTATTCAAACATCATCATCTGTATCTTACAGTAGCATCCCGACCTTCTCTAGCTCTTCACAAACTAGACCCTTCACTCCCTATCATATGTACCCCAGCAATGTGCAGACTCTTCTCCCATGGGCATAACCCCTGGTCTTCATTCACAGAGAATATGACTTCTCGTTTCTTCAACACTTGGTCTCTGTGTAATTGAGCTGCTAAGAAAGCTTCCAGAGCTCTTCTAACCAATGACAGTGTGACATCAAAATCTTGATAGAACTAGGACCCCTGGGACAACTCTTCCGAAAGGGATTGTGAAGGAATTAAATTAGTCAAAGTTTCCACAGATGGTACGTCTGGGGTTGTTGTTAAACAACCTTTTACTGCTACAGTCCTTAGGGGACCGAGAGGAGTCAATTGTGAAAAACAAGGTTTGAAAAATACTCTGGAAAGTCATTCCACCCCATCACACAAGGCAGAAATTACCATGCCTAAAAATTACTGCTGCCTGGCTTGTCTTAATGTATTCCTGAAAACAGGATTCAAAGCTGTCTCCTGAGCATCTGAAGACTGATTGCATCCTAACACAGCTGTGGATCCTTTCTGGTTACAATACATAAAGCATACTATTGAGTACCAACAGTATTTTTTCACTCTCAACGATAATAATGATAACAAATATTTAGATTTTATCACTAACTTCATTCACACGCTACAGAAAGGATGATAATCAGAATAAATAAGGAAGAATCTGTGTACAGGCTGTTTTGGGGTCAGGGGCACAGCTGGTTGCAAACCCTGTTTACAGCAACGACACTGGCATCTCAGCGACAACGTATGCAATTCCTGCCGGGTCAGCAGAGCAGGGAGAGGAAGGTCAGCTGCTGGAGAACCGTCTCTTAAGGGCTAGGAAACACTGTCACTACAGAAGATGCTACTCAGCTGCTACACACTTGGTGCCTATGCTTAGGCTATCCATTTATGAACACAGCCAAAGTAACTCAAAGTTAGAATGGTTTAAAAGGAGATCTCCGAGGAGATCCTCAGACTATACCAGCCGGCTTCTAAGAAGGCCTAATACCTAAATGGTGATGAGAACATTTACTATAAGAGAGTTAAAGGAATGTTTTGATACATGTGCATTCTAAATAATTAGTTTCCCTCGAGCTCTGTCAAAACACAGAATCAAGATACGGAAGTCCCTGTATGAAATCAAAGAAGAGCAACAAGCAACAACCAATGCAACCTGGTCCAATTAATTTCACAAATGTCATCTGAGGAGAATACACATTTGGTTGACAAGATAACAGGGTTGATAATTGTATGTTTCGATTTATGTAAGTAACGACTGGATGTTGCTAATGTTTAAATTAAAGTATCCAAGCATTAGAAGAGCACAAAGTGTATTAAATGGATTTAAGATTGATTAGCTGCCAAACCACTAAACCTTTTTGAAACAGAAGCAGGTGATGCTCTTGCCTGCCCAGTACATGTCAAAGAGGTGCAGCACACATCATTCTTGGCTCTACAGTCTTCTGTGGGTTTAGGTAACCCAAAGTAAAGCAACCTAAAACTAATCAGGCCTGAAGGAAAAGACAAGGGGTGTGAGCGGGTAAAAGGATAATTCAAATCACAACTGGATCAGAGGCAGAGCTGGTAAGAGCAAATAATTTATGTTTTCATATGGCCCAACATGAAGCTGAATGTTTAAGATGGTAAGAGGAGACAGAACTATATCATGTAACCCAAAGGACCTACAGAAACTCAAGAATGAAGTTGCTAAATTGGTAATGGTGGTGTGTAATCTCTTGCCTGTGTACTTCAGGAACTAGGAGGTGGCAAATTGATGCCATTTTGTAATGGTCAGGGAGGAAACAAATAGGTTGCTAACTTTATCTCCATAGTGAATAATTGGTAGAAGCTGTAACGAATAATATTATGTTACTGGAGGAGTGTTCTTCAGAAGGGTCAATATTGCTTTTGAAAACAAAAAAAAACCCAACCAAAATAATCAGACTTTACCAAACGATTAGATTTTTTTTTTAAGAGGTCAACAAGCAAAATAAATCGAGATGCTGTTATGTCTACCATCTTCCCACCTTTATGAAAGGCTTTTAAAAGTCCCTGACAAAATCTTTAAAGAAACTTAAACAGAGAGAGCACAACAGAAATTTCTTGCGTGAATAAATAACTGGGGACAATACAGAAAACAGGAGGAGTGAGGAGTTGTTACACTTAAGGACTTCATTAGGCCACTGCATATATCCACGATGTTTTAACGTGGAGGGGAGGCAAGGAAGAGTCCAGCAGAACTGCTGTGTACCAGGACAACAGTCCGGAAGACAAATTTAGCATCTAGGACAAACTTTAGTAACCTAATTTCAGGCTTACATGAAGTTATATAACTGTTCTAGTTCAACTCAGTCATTCAAAATACTTTCTCCCAAACAAAATACTTTCTCCCAGTGAGTCTAGTTAATACTGATGGAGTGAAAGGACAGAATTATAATTATCACATTCTAGCTGGAATGTGTACAGCCTGTAGAATCTTAAATTACCTGATCAGTCTTTCTGTAACCCAGTAAGCTCCAGTGCGTACCAGCTACTCGGTAAATAGGTCATGCAGGAGCAGAAAACCAGGCATCTCTCTTATGATATTAAATCAGTGACCTTGCTTAGAATTACTGATTTGGTTTAAAAAAACGATAGCCTTTCAGATACAGAAAACAGAAAGGAAAAAGTAAGCTTAAGATATTAAAATGTTAAATTTTAATATATAAATATACATATAAATACACACATACACGCTGTTTTCTAGCATTTAAATTTAAGGCATCTACTACCAAAATCAGAATTAACCTCTCTCTCCTCATAAGCTGCTTTGGATGTATGTTTTCTAACGAGATTCAGATGCTTGCCAAAACCCTGGCGATTTCACTATTTATAAATGAAAAGACAAGTCTGTAAACAGATAAAATATAGATTTTAGCAATCAACTTCTTCAATCAAAAGCTTGGTTGAAACAGAGGTAAAAGCAGCACAAACAACTGGTGTTTAAGTCTTTCCTGACACAAACCAGAACCTATTTTCTGAACAGTTTTTGGGTTAGATCTCAGGAAGAAAAGCTTTTGGATTTTCAGCTTTCATACTGAGTGTTAAATCCCATGGAGTCAAACATAGTTAATCACATGGGTATATTTTCCAGTTAACTTATGCTTTAGCATGAATATTAACAAAAATTACAACAGTAAGGCTGGTGGTTTTCCTACAGTATTTTGCATGAGTAGGTAAAGCAGATATCAAAGCAGCATATTCCAATCTATTCCAATGAGAAGTAGTTACAATTTTTCCCTTGTAGGTGATCAGCTGGTCCCTTAATACTCAAGGGAAAACCCTTGTGTTTGCCCTCACACATGACCCTCAACATGCAGAGACAGCCTTTTGTGTATTCTGGACAACGGAATGCTGTGCCTCAAATGCTCTCAGCCATGACCATTCTTACCCACTCCCCACAAACACCTTTTTTCGTTTACAAATATCTCCTAGGCCGTGATTATCGCTTTTAATTTATCAGATATGTCCCGGTTAAACCATGACACATACACTCACTGAGGAAGCTAAACTGCACTTCAATTGCCATGGAAGGCTTCTGGAGGATAGAGAAATGACAGCGTGCAGTCCCCCTCCAGCTCCTCTTACTCCTACAAGGAGAGCTTCTGCCTTTCAGGAATCCTGCTCACCTGCTTGGCAAGCTGGGCTGCAGGCATTAAAATACTAAGGTTTAACAAAAAATACGTACTACATAGTGTTTATTAGTGCCTAGGAACAAGACTGAAGCCCAAGAATGCAAGAGGACAAACACCACAGGTGCCAGACAAAGGCTGCTTTAAACAGTCTGTTGTATTTGACCAAGAACTGGGAAAAATATTGGAATAAAGACATTATAGAATGCTCCTTCCCCAAAACATGTCCATCTGCCCGCCTAGGCCACTTACTATGAGCTTACACTGGCTAAAAGTTACATCTACACCAATGACCTTAAGGGCAGTGGATGAATTTCACTATATACGAGATATGGGTATACGACATATTTTAACTATCATGAAGTTTTTTCTGCTTTATTTTATATTCCTTTCCTCCAGACTTCTGAAATTCTAAGCCTTTTTTGGAGTAACAGTGATCATTAAACTAACGTTTACACAGAAGTTTCCAAAAATATCACTTTTATTGGCTGATGCAGGTTTCTCCTACACTCAACTTTGAACTTACTGGTATGGAATTTAATTCGCCCACTTTTTAGATCTTGATTCTTTATGATCATCTTTTACTTTTATTACCAAAAATAATTTTTTACTGTTGTAGAAATGATCACTTTTTTGAATGATTTACAAATAGGTTAAACAATTTTAATGTTTACATGATTTCATGGCTAACCACCCTGCATTTGAGCACAGGCCCCTATTTATACCTTTCAGGGATGGGTTAGTGAACAGAATAATCAATCTCTCCTAGTCCATGATGGTTTCCAGAAGATACTCTAGGAGAAGGAACACCTTCAAAAACCTTTTTTTGAAATTCAAATATATTATATTAGATGACCCTTAAAAAATATTTAGTTGATTTGTGAAAGAAGCCTAAGGGACATAAAACCCACAATTTCCTTCTACAAAAGCTGTGGTATTTTAATTCCTAACAGTATCACTTTATTGATGTAGCTATTAATTCTATCGCTTTTCTGCTTTCAGGCAGCTTGCCTGGAAGGAATCACTAACTCTCTCACACAGCCACTAACGACTTTCTTCAAAACCCAAGTCAGTGTCCAACACCTCCTACTCCTGCGACACCCGGGATGATCTAAACAGCTGGGAATTCTTGAAGAGCTACCATCTCCTCCTGCTTAGTAGCAATTGGCTACTATTCATTTGTCTGCTTGTACTTATTTTGCTGATACTCTAATTTGAGAGAGAGCATCTGCCTATACAGCAAACACAGCTATACAATAAAAACACTCAAAAGATCCCTAAAAAAAGAGAGATCTATTAGCAAAATACGGGGTCTGTACGCCAGCAATTTGGGGAACAGGTATCATTAAAGAGGCTATGGGGCAAGAGTCAATGTTCAAGACCATCTGAAAATAAATTAATCTCTGGTTTAGTAACTGCTTATTTTACAAAACTTCCTGGACAGAAGTGATAGCTAGTTAGGATTAGAGGTGTCTGACCTGGTGACTGCAGATGTTCTCTTTCCTGACACTACAGACAGGTGAAAGCTGACATTTACTATTTGACTTCCTTAGCCTAGGATGGGATGGCCCTGTGCTAAATGCTGTAAAAATATACAGAGGGAGGGGGGAACCCAGCACGCTACAGGGAGATATACAGCAATGACCTAGACACTGATACATAATTTCCATGAAAATATGGATAGCAAGACATTCCTGAATCTCAGTGACCATAAAATGTTCCTAGGCTTACTGCATTTCCATGCCAATACTAAAAACACCAGCAACAACAGGTATATCCAAGCAGATAGCAGGACTGCTGCGTCTAAAAGTAGTTTTTCAACTACAGTAGCTGTTCAGTGTTTCTAAATTAATGTGATTACGTTGCACTGAGGTTTGTCACCAGTGCATTATTTTAATATTAAAACCAATTTAAAAATATTATCCCCTCTCAAAACTGAAATATTATCTTCCAAGATATTTGGTGTGTAGTAGCTCCTGTAGGAGTTCCAAGACTATACGAATGGATGGCCAGTTTACACTTGGCATGCTTACTGTGAAAGTTTTGCCAAATCAGTCTTCTGTAAAAAGTTAAGGAACAGCCAACCACTTATTCACATATATAAATGTTGTGACAGTTTTTGAAAAACAGCATATAACTCTTTTAAGTCCAGAAACCTAAATGCAAAATTACTGTACACAGGCACACCCCGCTAAACAAATAAAATAACAATGGAACAAAACCAACAGAAGTCAACAGTGGCCAGAACTGGTATGTACTCTACTACTCTACTGACAGCAGGGAGGGGGCTCAGGAGTGCATACATTACAATAAGAACCTACAAAGGGCATGCAGCTCTATACAGTGGTGTTAAATATGCCATACCACAGAACGCACATGAAGTTTCCCTTCTCTGTAGATTTAAGTTGGCAGCTCTATATTACTTGGTATTTTATTTGGTTTCCATAAGATGTAGTATTATAGCACATTTTCCAAAAGACTGAGACCATTTAACTTGGGTGGAAAGAATATTTCTGGTTGGTATGCCTGAACCCATGGCATAAAGGCTATGGGAGTCTTTCATGCAGCACTATAAAGCAACACTGAGTCACCCCTAAACACAGTAGATAAGTTATCTCAAATTAACACAGCTAAGCCCTTCCAGGTGCCACGCAGTCTGCTCAATCCCCTTGTACCTTGCACATGGCTGACACCCCAAAATCCTTTGCCTAATCGCTCTTACTTCTCTGTTCTCACTGTGAGCACAAAGCCCCACAGGATCATTAAAAACAGAAAGCACCTGCAATTAGAGGTCTGAACAATCTAAACCAGGTCTCAATTAGCGTTCAGGCTCAAATAATTTGGCAACAAGATCAGAAGAATCAATATGGCACAAAGAAACTATTTTAATTGGAGAGCTGACATTTTTGGGTTTGCAGGGTCTCCCTGGCAGCCTTACTGGCTATGAACAAAACAAACATCCTTCCACCTTCCCGCTAGGAAGTGTGTTCCTGTTGGGTTTTTCTGGAATAAAGAACAAGCTGGGCCATGCCTGCACAGCTCTCTTTTGAGAATCCCAAAACAGATTATTTGCTTTGATTATCTGTTCTCTGTTGGTTAAGCCAGATTCAGTGTCCCGCAGACCAAGCCAGCAGTTCCACAGATGCATCAGTCTGCCTGTCATAAATGCTGTAACTGAACATCATTTGCTGTCTTAATTTGGTGCTGGCTGGGGAAGAAGTCTTGCCACATCTCCGATCAGGATTTTAACCAGACATACTGCTGGCAATGAAGGTCTAAAAACCAAACAAACATTGCATCATCCTTATTTGAACCACTTTTAACTTTGCGTTCAGTGTCTCCTGGAAAGTCACAGCTGGCTGGAAACACTGTGTTTTCCCCCCAAACTTGTCTGATGTAAAGCTTCATAATCATGCAAAGCCTTTTCCAGTTCTTTGGAATTTTAGGATAACCTAGATACATTTTTCCTGCCGTCAGGCATTTCATCCAATGAAATGGATGCTTCAAGGCAACCTAAGACCGATGACAAATGACAGATGATAAATGACAGATGATTTTAGTGGCAGTTCTTCCAGGTTCACCTTCTAAACCCTGTTTCCCAAGGTGTGTGGTATCAGAGATTACTTGAGTGAAACAGAGAGAGAAAAACCTTCTACTGGGAGTCTTTGGGGTTTCTTTTGTCTTTCTCAGGAGGATAATTACTTCACACTTCGAAGTGGGAAACGGACACCCATAGTCTTCCTCCCACATTTGACATTATGACTTTTAAAACCTCCCAGGAAAAAAAAAATGCACTTGGCACTTCAGTATTTCCTGTTACTTATCCTCAGAAACTTGAACAAATACCATTTCAATAAAAAATAATACTTTACCCTGACCTTGTTTCCAAACAGTACAGTTTAATTTTCAAAAATGCTTAAAAGCTATTGAATTATTTTGCATAAGGACAACTTGATTTGTTACCATGTTACACAAAAAAAATCCCTGCTCGAAGCTAGTAGAAAATCCAATCCCATCTGCCCAGTTCTCGTTGCTGTAGTAATAAAGCCACACAGGCATTAAAGGCTTTTCTGCAGTGGATGTGCCCATCACAGGGTTCATATTTAGGATTTCTTTTACTTCTTTACTTTTGATTGTGCCAACTTCTTCTCCAAGTTTTTAAGAGCATGTAAATACAACAGAATTTTTTTCCAAACATTTTCACTTCATCTATTTAAAAGTATCTAAAGCTTTTAATTGAGTTTTTTTAATCTATTATGCAAAACCACAACTGCATAGGAGGTTTCTTGGAATCACTGCATGAACACAAGGAAAGGAAAGCTACACCCCAGTGAATTCCTGAGCTTTCTTCTGCAATAGAAAACACACCTCAAGAACACACAAACACCTCCTGAGCTGGCTCGTATTATTACTAATCTCTGAATGAGATTCTTCCCAAGAAATAATCATTTTCATCAGAAACCTCCAGATCATTTGGTTATTCACAGTAAAATAATGATTTGCCTGGTTTTCTATTTTATCCCTCAATAAGAAAATAATCAATAGAACTGTGGTTTGAAGTTCAGTATCTTAGTTATTTAAGAAAATAGCTTCGACTTGCATTTGTCTTAAACCCCTCTGCTATTAAGAACTGTAAATTAACGTCAGACAGATTAGCAGCGGTATATTTGGCAACAGAATATTTATAGTAGGAACTTGGGTGTGCACAGTGCACACATGCAAAAACCTTTGAATCACTGCTAAAAAAAAAAATATTGTTTCCATAGAAGACTAACATTTTAGGCATAACAGGCTTGATTGGAGTAATATCCCTTTATACCATCCTACTGTTTAATAGTAACACTTCCTGCAATTTCAAAACACATCAAAATACCACAGTAAAGCAAAGCTTCTGGAAGTTTAAACTTGCTATAGAAATGATCTTCATCACGAATGCCTAGGTCAAAGTAGTCCGTAAAACACCGAGCTTGAATTAAGACCATCTGGATCTCTGTGCTGTCTATGGAGTACACGTCATGCGCCGGGGGATCCGTTAATCCAGCCACAGCAGAAGCACATGAAGCTAATGCAGGAGACAGCAGCCGTCTTGTCCCTGAACCGCCTGCGCCTCGGGCAGGCACAATGCATCCGTGGGGTCTCCTGGTGAAACGGAGCAGGATACTAAACAGGCCTGAAGTCAAATCTGGTAGAAAAGCACGATTTTAAACCTCAAGGTTTTCCCAATCCTATGCTGAACTGCTCACAAAACTACAGTGGTGAAAAAGGCTCGGGGCCAGCACTGTACAGCCCTGCACCCGCAAACACACTTCGGCCAGTCAGTGAGTTTTGCCCGCACAGCTGCTCTCATACCTGACAGCTCAGTTGGGAACACAGCCAGGACACCCCCACCTATACAAACACACCTTAGCAGGCGTGCAGAAACCCAAAACACTGCCTACAAATCTCTTAAGTTCCTTTAATTTTGCTCTACTTTTCCATTTTCTCATTAATATTTTCTTCTAAGAACAAGCACTCAACCAAAATAAATAAGCAAGTAAATAAATAAATAAATAAATAGTTGGTGTAGTAGTTAGTGTCAAAGCAAACCATCCATGCCTCCTCGTACATCTGGCTATGGGCGACGTGGCATAACCACTTTTTGGCAAAGCTTTCTTAATTTTTAAAAGATCCTGATGTGAACAATTTTACATACGATAGTGTTGGGAATACTGTATCGTAAGGAAAATCTAAATGTATGAAATTAGAATGCTACATTAATTTTAAGTTTAAAGCACAAACTTCAAATCAAACTAGTAAGAAAACATTCAAGCTTTCAAGAGAATATCCCAACAAACATACAGAACGCATAGGGATGAAGAATTCCAGACTACCTGTTACAAACACGTAGCCAGCTTTGTGGGCAAGAGAAGCGCAGTGATGTTGTTTCCCTCGGCTTTAGCACGGCTTCTGACAATCTCCTGGCTAAACTGGCGGGATATGGTTTGAATAAATGGACAATAAAGGTGGGTGGAAAACTGGCTGGACCACCATGATTAAAGAGTTTTGAGGATTGGTATGAAGCCCAGCCAGCGGCTAGCTGCTAGGGGTGTTTTCTCAGAGGTTTTTCACGTTTAACATTTTTATTACTGACCTTGACTACAGTACAGAGTGGACCTGTGGTAAGTTTGAAGATGATACCAGGTGAGGGGAAGCAGGTGACATGCTTGAGGGCAGGGCTGCTGTCCAGAGGGTCCTCAACAGGAACAGAAACCTCAGGACAGAAAAATGAGACAGCAGTGTGCCCTTGTGGCAACAACGACGATAGCACCCCGGCTCCATTAGCAGGACAGCTGCCAGCAGGGCAAGGGAAGCGATTATTCTCCTCTGTGCATCACCCGTGAGACCACACCTGGAAGTCTTAGGCTAGATTTGGGGCCCCAGTACAGAAGTATCTCCGACTGGATTAAGTCCAACAGAGGCAGCCAGAACTGTCACAGGGCTGGAGCACGAGGATGCACAAGGAAGACAAAGGAACTCTGTTCAGTCTTAAGAAGAGAGGATTTTATTACAGTCTTATCTAGTGTAAAAGCAGAAGGAAGAGGGAGCCAGGCTGCCTGGAGGTATACTGAGGCCAGAGTTAATGGGCGCAACACGAAACATGGGAAATCTCAATTAGATATTAGAAACTTTTTTGCCATGAGGGTGATCAAATGCCAAACTAGGGGCCCAGAGAAGCTGTGGGATTCCTACCTTGGAGATCCTGAAGGCTTGACCTGTTGAAGCCCCAGCTACCTGATCTACACAGGCCTGGATTGCGCCAGAGAGCTCCATGTCCAAACTGCTCTGTGGTAACAGTGACAGCCCTCAAAGCAGCATTTGCTAACAGAAATTGTTTATAACACAGATATTAAAAAAAATAAATTATACTGAATAGTTCATTGGCTGATTTACTATATAATTATACCCATTTTTCTTTCTGATTCAGCAGAACTGAAGTTGTAGGCAGACTGAATTAGGATGAGATTGGTAGTTACAGGAAACCAAAACCACCTTCTGCACACTCACACCTGCTCTGGCCTTGGCATGGAAGATTGCTCTCTTCCAAATCGCAGGGCAAGAAGTTTTTGCTGGTGTTATCTGCCTGATGAGTGGGGACTGCCGCAGTGCAGTGACTGCTCCAAGGCAATGCCACTGCAAAAATCACGCACATCACCCACTTCCCTTCCCGTTGGGGAATTTCAGTGGGAACACATCGTGTCTTGGAAAGGCTATTGGTGCCTTTCAGAGAAGTCAAGGATGACTAAAGAATGTACTCATCAGACTCACATATAAGAAACCACTGTCAGTGCTGACAAAATAGATTAAGACATGTTGCATCCTTGGCTTTTAGTGAAATGATTCTGGTGAAGCTTTGATGTCCTTGAACCTTGACAAGTTGGGTTAGATATAAGCACGGAAGTTTAAAAACCGGGTGTCAGTGCCAATTACAGCTTCTGCCTTGTCAACCTTGTCAGACACTGTTACTGCTCGTGCTTTGGTTTTCCCTAGAAGAATTCAACAGGGTGGAGTGATGTGTCATGTTGTAACCTCTCGTATTCAATGGAGTCAACAGAAGGTGTTTTCAGCATGCCAGTGACATTCAGTTATGATTTCTCCTCTAACCGATGAGAAAGATCAATGTCTCCTCTATGACCAGTTAAGACAGATCAGAGAAAGCTGTCTGGAAGTCAATCCAGATAATGCATGAAACTTTGAGCTGGGAGGCAGGTGAATGACATAACAGGCAGTCCCAGCCTTTTGACTGCGAGAACATTACCTACAGTGCATCGTGATTCAGCTGACATTCGGCTGTTCAATTAGAAACAGTGAAAACCAACTCTTTAGCATTTGCTATCAATTAATAGCTGTATCCCTTCTTTTCTGATGCAGCTCTTCCAGCACTTTCCAAGACTGCAGACCTCTGCAGCACTGCCATGTGGTGTATGCAGGACTGCTCTGAAGTACTTGGGAAGAGGGCTTGCGTGATGGCATGCAGCAGCAGGATTTCTGAGCAGAGCACAGAGAACACATCACCACACACCCTGCCTATGCTGGACGGCCATCATCAGAGTTAAGCAGAATGTAAAGCGATGACCACAGTGTAAAAAGCCACAGTTTTGGGCCCCACCTGTTGAAGGGACATCCTCTCTGTTCACTACACAGTGGAGAGCAGAAGTAGGTGAGCTGGGCTGTCTCATTCCTGCGAGGGACAGCAGGCAGACCTAGCGCTGTAAGTTCTGTAAAAGCTTGCTTGTGAAAGCAAGCATTTGATACTCTGCTTCGCTTATGATTTCTGGCACTTACTTTGGTAGAGTTTGGGGGAGAAGAATGAAGACTCGGTGACAAATAAATTTGCTCGGGACATTATATTAAGGGTGCCAGGTGGTGATTTAGCATCTACAACTTTGAAGGCACTTGGGAGCCTGAACAGACTTCACGCATCAACACGCTTTCACGAAAGGAACTTAAGCTGCAAATACTTCAAGTGCCTGATTAGATCTTGGGGAGGGAAGTCCTCAATTAGAAACACAATTTTAATTTTTTTTAACCATTTCTTTGCCTCCTGACTTCCTTCAACTCTCTATACCTGAGGTCTCTCCAAAGTCCTCTCTCTCCGGCAGTATGTTCTTGACCCTAGCTTGGGAACACAGGCTCTCAAAGGAGTCAAGAATGCCATTGTTCTGTGATGAAGTGGAGGAGCTTATCTTAGCTCTGAAAGTCTATTTACAACTTTCCATTAATACACTTCCCTAGCAAGGAGCCCAACTACAATGTCTCTATTCTCTTCCTTGATTAGTCTAGTTATTCTGGAAACTCTGGCAGCTTAGCAACAGATTCTGATGACCTAGAAAATTTCAACACACTAAAAAGCAGTATGTGTGGAACACGGAAGAGCTAAACTGGAGAGAAAAATAGCATGGTGAACAACTGCAGTCTTCAGGTAGTGTCAGTGCATCCACCTCTACACACACTTCCTTGTATGCACCCTTCATTATAGAGGCGTATCTGCTATCCATAACTGTTAGTACACAAAATTCTCATCTCCCACATGGTTTTCGTCCATGTTTCTTTGTCCGCCCTCCTCTTATCCTTTAATTCTTAGGAGCAATTAGGTTATTAAAGCTTTCACAGAAAACAAACCAAAAAGCCTCAAAACACAATGACCTTAAAACATGCAATATATTCCTGCATCATTTTTATGGAATGCATTTGACATACATATATGATATAAAATTATTTCCTATTGCTATTACACTCTGGAATAATTCTAATATCACTTTTGATGACTTGCTCCTTGACATATATAGTTCTTGTATTTAATGTCCTTTTATAAAAAAACTGATACTTGGATGCATTAAAAAAAAGAATGATTTATGGGTGGGTTTGAGTTTGTTTGTTTGTTTTTTCCTGTGTAGGGAAACACTAACTGTTTTTAAACAACTTCTGTGGAAAAGATTAAGAATTAGAGAATATCAGTGCCAGGCATTTTGAAACAAAATTACATACACATTATTCATTCCACAATGCTTAACTTAGTTCCACACAAACACTTCCCCACTTTTTGTTTCAGCTGACCAGACAGAACTAGAGCACTCACTATTTTTAAAATATTCTAACTGTGCATTAAATACTTGTGCATATTTGCACCCAGACGAACATAAACACCTTACCTGTTCATATCTCATCAGTTCTATCATTTCCATAACACTGATAAAATGGTAACAGCGATCGGAGTGATCAACCACAAATGTAGGAAAAGGATGATTCTGCCAAATTCTCCATTCAGACAAGGAAAGTTTGTGAGTTTCCTCCTCTTCATGCTCCTGCAGCTTGAAATTAAGATTGACAAGGAGGTTTTAATCAAGAAATTGTTTAGCAAAACTAATGTCCACTTCTCTGTCAGGGACAATAAATACTCCATATGCAGAGAACTACCTAAACATCACCACAAAGGTTTAAGTCTTGTCTAAACCAAAAAAATTCCACAATTTGTGTTGTCACACCTTTTCATGGAAGACAGGTTATTTTAAGCGGTAAACTGACAGAAAAGCACCATATTTTTTCTGATTCAGAAAAGAGATTGTAAAACTTGGTTTTCATTTCAATAACACTTTTGCAGTTACAAAAGCAAGGGAATGAAAAAGCACAGATACAATACCATCATGATGAATACAGCATCCTGCATGAAATCCTTAGAAACAGGATACTTAATGGATATTGATAATATCCAGATAATAGAACTTAACAGATACTGAGAGGCTCTTTAATGCATTTTTAATTTGGAGACCTAACATCAAAGACCATTTTCAAATATCTAATTCCTAAATTCTAACCTCAAAAGCCTACATATAATTCTGAAAACTGCATCTTTAATATAGATGTCTTTCAAATTCATAGTTAACTTTGTTACTTAAGGTATCCTTTAGGCCTCATGTCAAAGGAAGCATTATATTTAAGTTAAACTCACTGGTATTTCTTCCATGTTTTCTAAGGTTTCAAACCGAGTTTGAGGCAATATCGGTTCCTTTACTCCATCACTTTCCTTAATCCTGTAAAGTCTGTCCCATGTTTCAAATTCCTCAGGTGACAGAGACCAGTTCTCATGACCGTGTATTTGCTTTTGGCCTACCAGGAGGAAAACAGTATCAGGAAAACATTAACTACTTTAAGGAAAAGGATACACAGAATAAAAAGAACTTTGTATGATACCAGTCAAAAGAAAAAATACCTTCTCTGTGCCACAAGCAAAACAGATATAGAGAATATGATGTCAGAAACAAGTATCAAAATTGTTGCATATGTTATAATTATGGATAAAACTATTTATTAAAATTATCTATTGATTGTTTTGAGGGAAGGCATCGTATAAACAAAGATATAGATAGACAGAGAGATATAAGTAAATTAAAGGGCTATATGTCCCGAAGACAGTATAGCAAACAGGGAAAGCATATGGCTTGAATTTCTAAATATGCGTCTCTGAGACCCTGGGGAACAAACTGTAAATAAGTAAAAGGTTGCCCCCCCCATCTTTTCTTTTCTTTTTTTTTTTTTTTTAAAGTTACTCTCTAAATACTGGAAAGCAACATTAATTCGTTATAACAAAAATACTTGTTACTCATTTTTTTATTTGATCTCCCCTATTAAGGGCATGCACATAAATAAGAAGACAGAAACAGAAGTACTGTAAAAATTCCCCAGGAGCACAGAAAGGAAAAAAGAGGCTAGTGAGTTTTACTTAGACTCATAACCGTAAGTGGAAAGGTATAGGGCACCTGTGAGCACCAATGCTAGATAAAAACAAAACAAGTGC
This sequence comes from Falco punctatus, assembly GCF_963210335.1. NCBI lineage: Eukaryota > Metazoa > Chordata > Aves > Falconiformes > Falconidae > Falco > Falco punctatus. The sequence continues at coordinate 47,874,533 of NC_137587.1, forward strand.
TCATAAGGCAGCTTACTGAAGACAAGGCGCTGATGCAGCTTGGCTCTGGGCGAGCACGCTGCAGTGACCAAGAGAAACGGAGTCAGTTTCGGTAGGCTGGCAGCAAGCCGCGATAACTCTGCTATCCCCAAAAATGCCAAACCCCTCAAAACAGCCATCGGTGCTAACAGGAAAGGAATGTCCCAAGAATCGCTGTTGAGCGTGTTAAGAATGTGATAGCTTTCAGCCCAGATGTATGAAACTTGGAGAAAAATAATTAAGTTGATGGTCACTCTGCAGACAGGATTTGGGATGAATCTGCAGCGATCGTCCTATAAAAGGAAGCAGCCCATACCACTCAGTCCTCTCAAGTTACAACTGCCAGAGACTGTCACTACAGGATGGTGTGACATATGTGTTAGAGACTCAAAAACTGATCCCTGAGAGTTCTAGCTTCGAGGCCTCTTCAGAAAAGGTCTTTCACAGCTGGAAAAAACTAACCAACGCTGAAGTTTAAGGCCACCATTAAAAAACTCAGAAGATCAAAATTGCTACTAAAATCTTTTTGATTCAATCCAGAAGAAAGCTGCTGGTGCAAAAGAAGCTTCCAAGTCTCCAGAGGTTCTGCTGGTTTTGCCCTACCGATGCAGAACAGTGCTTCCTTTGCTGGAACTGCGAATGGGTGGGGGGAGTGGGCAGGGAACAACGACAGGTAAAGCAAGGAGCACAATACTTCTGCTGAGGTCACTTTTACCCCGTAAATTTGATATTCATGCTCCCATACACAGCACAAATGGCTTGCCTGGGGGAGACATGACTACAGAAAAAGATGCAATTGGTATTTTAGGGAAGCCATGTCAGTGACCGAAAAAAAAATAATAATTTCAAAATAGGCGTAGCTGAAGTTAGTTAAAAACTCCCACCACCTCATTAGGAAAGTTTCATGTAGCTCAAGCAGTGAAAAGTGCAACCCAAGAAAGACAAAGCTAAAACATTCTCAAAAAAAATTAATAATAAAACACACATACATATATACACACAAGGAAGCAGGCAAGCAACTGAATTTTCAGATGTAAAAGGACAGATGTCTGAATCGGATGAAGACATTTCTCTACTGAGAAAAGCAGGACAAGACAAAGCTGGTACAAGGCACATATAAAGTGTTTTATTCTTAACACAGCACACAAAGCAGGGTGTCTTCCTCCTACATGGATGTTGTCAAGACAAGAAATCTGAATTTAAGGAACAGAAGTAGAAGTGCATAAACACATCCTCGGTTAACTGTTTTGGTGGTTTTTTTTCAAAGAAAATAAACATCGAAAACAGCAGTTTTCTGCAGTATTTCCATAGTTTTCTGACAATCATTTCAGAAGGTGATGTGCATTACTATGCATGTTTAACTCAGATAGATCAACTCAGAAAAATATATCAGCCATCCAAAGGCCTGGCCAGAACTATATTAAAAGACATGGGCAACTGGAAAGGCATAGCTCCCCCCCCCCGCCCCCCCAAGGTCTAAAAGAGTAAGGAAGGCATTGGTATATTTTAGAAAGAGACAATAAAAGAAGTGTACTTCATTAAGATAAAAACAGCAATTAAAAAACCCGATGAAATTATAAAATTGATCAAAAAACCCACAGCTATAGACAACTTATAAATTGATACAATCTGAAAAAAATGAGATTTCATCTCGACAAATGCAATGCAAAAAAAGAAAAACAAAAGAAATAACTGATGCCTTAAAAATCACATTCAGCTACCAGGAACAACAGGGTATGCAGAGAGTGCATTTTAAGGCACCTCAGCTATTTTTTATCATGCTCATTGTGGTTTCATACCTCTCACAGAGCAGGAAGATTGGCAAAGAACTTGCATAGATAACGTTAGACACGATTATCCAGACCTTTCAGCACTTCCATGTTTTCAATTACTTTGTGGGACAGTTATTCTCATTAAAAGTAAAAAAAAAGATGAGCATAAAAAAACCCATGAGTTGTCTCCAAAGATATATGTTCAGAGACTTTTCCTCAAATGAGTCTAAGCCATGTTAAGCACAAAGCTATTATTTTTAAAATACTTTTTGATTTCACTGCACTTAATAGGCTATTTAATTTTCACGAGCACTGTAAAAAAACACAATTAAAAAAACAAACAAACAAAAAACAAAACAGAGAGAGAAAAGAATCTCAAACTGTAAGGAACAGTATAAGAGGACTGATAAGTAATGGGATTTTTGATCTCGTTGCTACATTGTTGAGGAAAAGCTCATATAACTGAGAACACACTTGGTTAGTGATGGGACAAGACAAGAATAACGTGTCCTTCTGGTACCGAAAAACATAAAGTTTATGAAACAGGTTGTGAAATGGAAAGATAATGTAAAATTAATAGAAATTGAATAAAATGAAGTACAGGAAAAATATAATTTTTAGTAGAAAAGGAGAATGCTTGAAATTACTATGATACTTCTGGCCTTGATACTTCACTTTCTGTGAACATGTATTCTTCCATGGACAAACCTGAAGAACAACCGAACCTCAAGAACAAATGAAAAGTAAGAAAGCACAAATAAGAACATACACAGCTTATTCATTACTATTAGCTTTTTTCAATTTTATAATGTGGAAAGGGCACTGAAATAAGGAGAGGAGAAAATGAAAAAAACAAGACCTTTCTTCCTCTTCTTTCTGAGTTTTATCTCAAAATCATTATCATTAAAATCAGAAACAGCCACTTGCTTCATACAGTAATGAAGGGGACTTCAACACAAACTGGTGTTCAATAATTTGCGCTCCTGTAACACTTGTTTGCAAGACAGGCACTCAATCATGTTCACCCTCAGCGACTGGCAGACCTCCGCACACACTGTGTACTTCAATTGTGGCAGCTGCTAGGCTATTTCACACAAAAGGAACCTGGTAATTACAGCCTTTGAAGTGGCTGAAAGACAGCAGGAAATAATGTTCCACATATTATCTTCTTTATGCACTTACTGCCTCTCATTTCTCTTTCCTAAGAGTAACTTAGAAACTTTCTAAAACGATTATTTTCGTTCTATGGTTTGCTCTGCTTATTTTCTTGCACGTTGTGTCTGTTTATTCCATCCTCGGTTTTCCTCGCTGGCTGCCACCCGGGCTGTGCACAAACCCCAGAGAAGCGTGCCTTACAGAAGGCTCTGGAGGCATAACGGGCACGGTCACCAGGAGCACCATCACAACTGTGCTACAGCTGTGTCTGCAGCATGTGCAAACTTAAAAGTTTGGGCTGAGGATGGCATGTACAGATTGATTTCTTGATAATAATTCTTCTCCGTTACATCCCTACCCTGCAAAACAGGAGATAGCATGAACTGTTTTGGAAGCCAAAGAGGAAGTTGAATTTTCTTCTGCAATATTTTGTAGCTTGCTTCCTCTTTCCAAGTTCAGCCTTTTGTTTGCCCTGGATGGTGTTTGGAAAGAGATCAGATACAGATTTTTGTAACAATTTCTGTGATCAGAAGCATTTAAAACACACCAATTCTAAAGTCTAAATACTCTGAGATTGAAATACGAAGTTTCCCAAGAGTTTTTATGTGAATATGAAATATGAAGTTTTTAAGAGTTGGGTTTTTTTCTTTCAAGAAGTTGCTATTGGTCTTCACAGAAAGCACTTAACCAAAGAGATCGAGCACTATGATTTCCAAGTATTTACAAAACTTAGCTCTTTCTTCTTATCTTATGATTTTGTATGGTTTACTGAGCATTTCACTGCCATGTAACTGCATCAACTAAAGAGCCATATCTCTTTTTAGATTAATTTTCTTCCAATATAAATAGCCTACCCCTGATTCCTCCTTTTGCTCCCCTCAAAATCCTTCAGTTTTCAAGCATTTCTGTTTTATTATCATTTACAAAGGTACTTTTCTTTGATCAAAAAATCCACTATTAAGTCTAACTGTTAAAGCTCAAAACCAGATTTGGCTTGGAATTACCACTAAATATTTCAGTGACAGTTATGCCGCCTGACATAGGTCTATCAGAAGCCTTTAAGAAGACGTCTTAACATTTGCCTCTTCTGTTTGTAGCTGGAGTTTCTGACCTTTAGGCACTGACTCCATGAGAAGCTCTATAGAAAAAGACAAAATGAATGTCTGATTTGAAGTAGAGTTATTTAAGGACAAGACCGTGATTTGAGGATGTTAAAGGAAAAGGATGAGGAATCAAAGCAACAGTCAGCACAGGATCATAGTCAAAAGGCTACAGCTGACAGAAATTATGCTTTTGCTAGAGACCCAAAACTCATGTGAGCATGCCGGTTTGATGTGCTGTAATATAACAACATGAGATAGCAGCTTACGCAGTGCTTAGAAAAGCACCATAATCCTCTTACCGGTGACATAGGAAAAGAGAGCAGATTTATGCTGGAGGGAACTAGGTCTTCTCCCTTTGGAAAGCTTTCCTGAATTGCTTGGTTCATATTTTTCAGCAGTAATAAACATTTTATGCAACTTTGGATTTACGCCTTCTGGAATCATGCGTGGGCTATGCTGGTAGAAATGAAGCATTTTGTTTCCTGAAATAGCTTTGTGGATGCTCCTTTTGTTAGACTGGCTTTGATTGTAAGTCTGTAAAAGAAAAGATAAATCATATGTTGTTGGATTGTTTTTTCACATGATTTGTTCAAAAGTAAAAGAACATCTGAGTGTCTGTCAGGTTTCTCGTTATTTTATGTTCCATCATCAAAATGTTTTTTGGAGGTTTTTTTCTGCAAACACAATTAAAACGAAATATGATGCAAGGCCCCGAGAGGCAACCATATTGCGTCTTCCCTCAATATCGCCAGGCAGGTCAACATAATTGCTTGTTCAAGTTCTTGAACTAGTGCCAATGTACAGCTTTTTAGTGTTTGTAAATAGATCAGAAGGTGGCACAGCACCTGACGGAAAAAGAAACACAGTCCTTGCCTGTGGGAATTTACAGTCCGTAAGATACAGGCATGATGTCAATTAGATTACATCCGAAACGAAAAAAGGAGGTCAAGGCAAAAAAAGGCATAAGGTTATTTGTTAATGTCATACATGCTCCAAGTTCTTTTAATTACACTTCATTTTTATTGTGCAACAGAGAAACCAGGACAAAGATGGAGAAACTAAGGAAAGAAACTGGGGGCAAAGAAACAAATATTTCTTGTCCTAATACTCTTCTCTGAGTCTCTCTGACAGGTCACCAATGGAGACAGCACACCCAGTTAGACTACGAGCTCCGAGTGTGATGCTATGGCAGCTACACTCTTCTGAGAGGTGATCTTTGGAAGCCAGGGTTAGAGGGCACAGACAGAAGAATATGTTCTCTGAATAAAACGGGAAGAGGTTAACAGCTAGCTCTAATAAGTTGTCCCTCAGGCATTCCAACATATATCTTTCTAATCCTAGAACAGGCAGAAAACTCTTTTTATGGGAAAAAAAAAAAAAAAGTATTACCAAACTCATTGCTTAAAAGAACTGTTACTTGGCTGTTACTAAGAAAGGATGTTTCCTTTTCCCTTGTTTCATAGAGTGCCAGCTTGGCCTGATAGGAGCCTGAGAGGCTATGAGCTCCCTGGTGCTTCTTTTTGTGCTGGTTTAAACCTGCAGCTAACAGCTCCCTTCCAGGCTGATGCACATGCAGCTAAGCTGTCACAAGACATTAAAAATCCCAAAACACAGCACATCATGGAATATGGCCGAATTAGAAAGGTAGACGATCCATCAGCTGAACGCTCAGGGAAGCCGGGGCATTAGCAGGGTGTAGCCCATGACGTGCAGCGCACCGCTGAGAGCGAGTGTGCATCCACGTGGGACAGCTGCACCAGGCAGGGAAACGTGGGGAGGCGAGTACCGGAACAGAGTAATAAACACTTCTGTAACGAAGATTCTTGTCGAAAGGCAAACTTCCAGACCTGCATTTACTAATTTTTCCCAATAAAATGTCTTTAAAAGCTTTATAATTGACTTGAAGTGGTTTGATTTAAAACAGATTCCCACAAGTTAATATCAGACCATTAATTACTCGGCTGCAAGTTATGTGATGGGGAAGAATCTCCACATTAACAGACCTGGAAGGAGACTCAATCAAAAACAGAAAAAAAACAAACGAAAAATTCCAAACAAAACAACAACAACAAAAAAACCCAAGCAAAATCAAACAAAGCCAATATTGTTCGGCAATTGAATTTACTTCATGATCTCAAAAAAACAAAACAAAACAAAAATATTATCCTACCTGGGGGAAGGTTCTGCTTCAAAGATTCCTGAGAAAATCTGAAGAATCCAGTAATCTAACTACTTTAGTTGACACTTAAGGAATTTAAGGGACCATTTTAATATCCCATTACAGAGCAGAGCTTCCAGTAGTAACCAGCCTTCATATGCAGCAGGAGAAAATATCTACTTACAAATACCATTCACTTTAATAATTTTTAACTGCCATCCCTTCAAAGGGGCTTTTTTCCTCAGGCAGGGCTCTTTGTACCTCCATTTAGAACTAAATGCCTGCTACGTACAAATTTAAACCATAAGCACAACACTGACTGGAATAAATGCAATAATAGGAAGACTGACATTCTGGGTTTCAAATTAGCTTACACAGATCTCAGACGTCTCCGTCGTGAATTCTGAACCAACTCAGAACCAACCTCACAAGTAACCCAAACCAGCGAAGAATAAAATCAATTTCAGCCAGAACAGTGAGGTGCACCCTAAAAATGCCCTGCATTCAAACAGGGGGTGCACAATGAAAACGTAAAGATGCAGGTTCACATTATTCTGCCCCCATGCTCACCTAGGAGATGCCAAGAGGGACTGCCTTGCCTCCTGCTCCTCCTCCCTCACCCGGGCTGTGCCAGCCTCCCTGGCACAGGCCCAACAACGGCGTGCCCACGGGATGAAGCCGGGCGGCGTGCCAGCTCGGCTGAAACTCCATCCCCCTGCTCACAACCCACGGCTTAGATTGCCACCGGTACATTAGTTTACCAAGGGCAGCCTGCGCTCAAAGATGATTAATTATACTCCGAGTTGAGTGCTGAGGTTCAGAAATTTAGCAAAAGTAGATTTCCACTTAAGCTGATCTCTTCAGACCTCACACACAAGTCTGCTACCACTAAGCACAGTGTCGTCAGCGGGTCAGAGCGAGACGCTGCCAGCCCTCCTCCTTGCCGAGCTCCAGCCCTATCTCTTCTACACCTTGTTCTGTACCCTTGGCAAAAAAAATAATGGATAAACTGAAATTCAGAATATACATCTACAAAATAAGTGTTACAAAGGGTTCAAGCCCTTCACATCACGGAAGCGCACATATTTTTAGAATATTGTGGGCTACTATACTTACTTGTAGGGGTAGTTAGAACGGTTCTAGGAGTGCTCTGGATTGCTGTGATTTTTAAAAAAATAGTTGAAACATACAAATATAGTATCCTGGAACAGACTAAACAAGTCACTTTGTTTTCCCAGCGAGAAGAAAGCAACTCACCCGTTCCTCCCGCCCTTCGGCGAGGATGACAACGATCCTGCCTCGCCGCCTGCGCCCCGTTCGGCCCATCCTCTGCACAAGGCGAATTGGACTTTTCTGAGCGTCAAAGCAGATGATGAGATCCACTTCTCCGATGTCTAAGCCTTCTTCCCCAACACAGGTAGAGACCAGAGTGTTATACCCACCTTCACGAAAGCGTTTTACCACCTGAGTAAGTGATTAAAACTAGATTTAACAGGTTAGCCAAAAGCCCCTTATATACACTTTGCAGGTTTTTTAGGCTCAGACAGAAGTTGAAAAAGTTAATTTATATTTTAAAACTACAAAATTAAGTCTTTCTCAATTTGTCAACTACTAGCTCATGATCAAATGCCACAAGCTAACGTTATCAATGGCAACATATCAACTCTTCAATTCTAAAATAAAGGGGGGGAAAAAGTACACCTTATTCTGACTCCAATCATGTAATTCTTCTAAAACTGATTCTTCCCAACTTTGCAATTAAGTATTTTGGGGCATTTTGAGGGGGAGTTGCATTCTGTGGTGGGGTTTTTGTGGTTGGTTGTTTTGTTGTTTTTTTTTTTTTTTTTTTTTAAAACTTTGCTAGATCAAAATTTAAGGATATATCTTATTTTTTCTACATACAAGGAAAAAAAAAAAACCCTAAGCAAGTATTTGACTATCTCCCCAGATTTTCAAATATATGTAAGTTAGCAGTTAATATAATGTAAATATATAAAATATTTCTACTTTCACATTCTGTTCAGCGAGTATAATTTTGGATACTCCAAAAGCAATTGAACTATATAGGAACTTACTAATGACACTTTAAAATTCAGTCACTGCCATACAATCGCTATTGATACTCATGTAGTTGTTTACACAATTAATACTCTTTATCACCATTTCCTAATACAAGTCTCATCTTTTCTTTACCTCAAGTTGTTCCTTTTGTGTGAAGCCTTTTGTGTTCTTTCCTGTCGAGTGGCCAACAAACATCATTACTCTAACAGCTGGGCTAAGCCTGGAAAGCATTTCTGCAATTTCTTGCACGCTATCTCGAAACGATGAGAAGATCATCACTCTGGTATCCACAGTGTCTGCAGATGTACTTTCAGCTGTGACCTGATCTGTTTAATTTTGAAAAGCCGGAAAAACATTTTTATGCATCATTTAAAAATAATTGCCAATAAAAAAGTAAGGACAGGTCATCCCACAAGCTACACATTCACAGCTCTCATCTCACTTACTGGGAAGATTTTGTAAAAGCATATCTCATTTTGGGTTTTTTGAAAGAAATTTTCTTCAAAAGAAATTTAATTAAAAAAATATAATAAATCTAAGTAAATAAATAATAATAAAAAAACCCACAACCAAAACAGCAGGGAAAACTGGCAATTAGGAGCCTCTCTCGGCCTATTTAGGCCAATATCCCAGAAAATGCTCAAACAATTGCTCTTTGGAATCAAAGCAGTATTCTAATTTTGGAGAATGTACACCAACTATGGTGAGGATGTCTGAGCTACCATTATTAATGTTACTTTAAAAACCTCAGGTTTGATGGCAAGTGTCTTTAAACAAGTTTAAGATGCCTTCTTTCAAAAAGCCTACAATTTGACTTTTAAATGTGCTACTTAAATGTCCCCAGGCCAGCTGAGGTTAGCAATATATAGCAATGAAAACCAGTTAGCATTAGTCTAGGATACAGCACGGTAGAACAAAAGAGATGTCGATCAACTTTCTATGATTTACTAGAGCAAGTTATCTCTAGTTCTACAGCTTAGGATCCTCATGACAGCAGAAATGTGCAAGAACTTACCTTGATACTATAATTTGTTGCCTCTGAATGATCTCCCATCATAGAATCAGAGTCATTTAGGTTGGAAAAACCTTTCAGAAAATCTAGTCCAACCATTAACCTAGCACTGCCACGTCCATCACTAAACCATGTCCCTAAGTGCCACATCTACACTTTTTTTTTTTTTTAACACTTCCAGGGATGCTGATCACAACTGATTATCTCTCATTTCAACATCAAAGATATCTTTTCCCTTTTCAAAGAAAAGGGAAAAATAATTGCATTGATACAGAATTTTTTAGCAAGGTGCCTTTGACCAAAACCTTGTTTTTTTATGTTATACCATCACAGTTTTTGTCTTTGGGCACTAAGTTTTGGGGTTGTAGGGTTTTTTTCTTTTTTTCTAAACATATAATGGTATCTGCCATCATGAGCACAAGCAAAAGCTATCTATGCAACATGCAAATCTTGAAGAGTCAGCTTCCACTTAACCAAATACTAAACCAACATGCCCATTACTGCACACTACAAAGTAAAAACCTACCATGTTAAAAAAACAGACTCTCAAAGGATACAACCGGTATTGTATTGTATATACATGAATATTTGAAATTGGCACAGCTTGCATGCATTACCTAGCCACAGCCCTCAGATCAAGCCAAACAGATTCCCAGCGATAAAGAACTTATGCACAATTCTCCACAAAACACCTTTATCTCATTAAAAGAAAGGTGAGACAAAGAATTCAAATTCTCAAGACTGAATGTGTAAAAACCTGTTTCCCGAACATCCAAAGAACAGTCACTTGGAGCTTGACAACAGTTTCACACTATGCCTGTAATTCCAGTGTCAACCTGTTCCTTGAAGTTAAAGCATTAAGTGTAACAGGTAAGTATGTGTATATTTCTGACCAACTATCAGAAATTCCAGTTTAGTTTTTAGTTGCACGCATCTACATGCAGAAATGCTTTCAGCAGCTTAAGTCAGAAAGGAGAAACCGAAGCTAACCGTTCTGCCCATTTAAGATGAGCCCGCAGGCAGATTATGAAGATGGCTGCCTCGGGTCAAAACAAATTTACTCTTGAGGCTGACAGCCAAGGAGGTTAGACAAGAGGATCTCCAGAGGTCTCTTCCAACTAGGCTAAATTATTCTGTGATATTCTACTGCACTGTGGAATGGGAGGTCATCTGTCAAATACAAAAACCAGTCCCCAGTGAGGGCCTAGAAATGAAACTGTGCTGTGAATATGATTCAATATTTTTAGCTAGGAACCAGACAATTGCAACACTGATATAATGTGTTCTGCATAATTTGCCATCCAGAGAAGACTGAAAAGCTAAATATTTCATAATAAGTGCAGGTTGGACATATCTTACATGAGTTCATGTTACTCTCCTTCACTATCTTTACACTGAACAACGTTATTCTATAGCTATTTTTAGCACAGTCTCATGACTTGAATAGCAATAATGCTCAGTAGCATCTGCCCCTGTACTGTAAAAAAAAAATATACAGATACACTGCTGCCATTACTTCCTTGACTCACCTAAAGCCAGACTTAGAAAATTCAACACGTTAGCAGCCCATAATCAATCTGACAAGTAATCCAGGTATGGAAGATTAACTGGGAGAAGCTCATTATGCTGAGCCTACATTTCTTAAGGGCTGGCTAGAATGTTATCTTGCACTTACCTGAATTGCTGGTAAGTCCATCTGGCAAAGCAGGGGTGATAGCTACGTGCTCAGGAAGCTCAGACATAACCTGGTTGATCACTAGTTGGAAGTGGTTTAGTTTGCACAAGCAACTTGGCACTACTCCCACAAGTTCTCATGTGAGAGGTTTCACTTCAAATGCAGCAAAAAGAGCTAGCGTTGTTCCCGATACGGCTAATGACTTAGAGGTACTGACACTCTCTTTTTCTGTCTCAAATGTATGGCTTTTCAAGGAAAATGCTCTGCAGAAGTACTTATTTGTTTTAAAAATTACATGGGAATAAACACAGTAAGTTATGATGCAGAGTAGTTCAGTAATGCATAATTGGAACAAAGCAGAGTTAAGTTCAGGAGTTTTGTTTGCTTCTGATTTTTTTTTTCCCCTAGAAATACTACCCACTTGCATGGGTTCCTGAAACAAATGCTGCATGTATTTTCCACTGCTCATATAACGACTAAGGCTTTTATTTCAGACCCTTCTGATGGAGCAAAGATACATGCAATTATGCCTGGAATCCTAATAAGTACTCAAATTTTTGTTGACAGACTCATGACAAATTCTTGTCTGGAGGAGGGAGAAATCAGGACATGGGTGCGTACTCTATTCAGCCAGAGTCCAAAACCAGAATTTAGGGTGTAACTACTTGTGTACATGTGAATTTAGAGTTTACTTGCAAGAAACAGGGATTAAGGGTAGAAATACAGGTTTGGGGTTATTGCTCAAAAGGTATCACCAGAGACACCACGACACAGTGAATAATAAGGCAAATAAATAAATTCAGTGTCTCACTATTTCTGTCTACTGCCCGGTGCATTTGATTTGGAGATACACAAGCTCTACAGGAGACACAAGCTGGAGCTTACTACATTCCCTAGGTTACTAGAATAGCTGAACTCTGTGATCAGTCTATGAATTGTAAAGTGCCTTCTGACCTTGCTTTGAGGACTTTTTTTGTACTTACTTGAAAATTTAACTACATGCATTGAGAGAACTACATTCAGGACTCTGCATTATATCCCCCACGGCCTTGCCTTGCACATTAGTTACGAGGATAAAGAAGGTTACAGGGAACAGGAGCAAGGAAGGACAGCAAGAAAGCCGAACACACCTAGCTCAGGATATAACCAAATGTGGTACCATAGCTCACCAATTATGCCACAAAATATTATGCATTTCTTCTTTCACAATTACTGTAATTTTGCATTTATAACAGTAAATATTTACGGTTCATGTCTACTCACTTCAGAGGTTCATGCACACAGACACAAAACACAAAATCAAAATATTTGTATATTAATTACCTGTTAGTAATATTAAAAGACATGTCTGACCAACATTGCAAGGTAAAACATATCTGATGGGATTCATATGACAGCAAAAATCCATGCTATCAAAAGAAGATGGAAGAGTGTTAAATATAGAACACAGTTAAAGTAACTCCAGTACAGAATACAGAATTTGAAAACAAAAGGAATAGCTTAGAAAGACACCGTTACAGGAAACAAGACAGTGGCATGGACAGAAACAGAGAGGACAGAAAGAAGTATGAATAGAAAGGGGGGTGGAAGGCAGAAGTAATTTGATTAAGTGAATTTGCACATATTCTAAACTAACAAACCCAGAAATGACGAAACTTAAAGTCGCCTACTAGAAAGCAGCCATCATTTAAAGTGTATTCTGAGAATCAAGCATCTAAGATAAGAAAAAGAAAACCCCAAACCAAAAACAAAATGGAAGGACAGGTCAGAAATCATCAGAACTTCACAGAGCACAATGATCCAAACAGACAAGGAAAAAAGTAAAGAAGCTGCAAAAACAATTAGTTGCTGATATCGCCATTCCAAAAGCAGCAACTGGATCAAAAAGCTGAAATGTCCTAATTCCAGAGACATCTGAACGATTCAGAATACTTCGTTTCATAGCCTCATGCTACGGTATGACATATTTTTGTTCTCCGTTTCAGTCAAGATGAAAAAAATGAGACACAGATGAATGTAACTGAAGGTTTTAAACTTCAAATTGATGCCTTAGAGTTTGTCATTCTTGGCAACAGGCTGGATAACAGCGCTTTTATCCTTAAGCTCCATAAATATGTTGCATGTAACTGCAGGAGATAATGGTAGCACTGCACTGAGTGATGGTCTCCAGAACAAATTCTGTGGCCATGAAAATCTTGAGACATAGTAGCACTACGAATGAGTTTACTATCACTATTTTTTATATAAACTGTTCTAACAGCTTAAATCAAATTAATAATAACTTATAGAGTGTTTTTTTCTTAAAGAAGTGTTATGGTATAGTTCTTCTGAAGAGGACTTTTCCATACAAAAGATATACAAACATACAGAACAATAAAGAAGCGCTTGAACAAATTAGGAAATAAATTTGGTAGGATATTATTTGTTTTCATCCACAGGTTCAACTGTTCAGATATTTTTTCTTCGACTTGTTACTTACCAGAACATCCCTTTTTCCAGGATTTGAAGTGTTCTATTACAATTTCCTCCAATTTCTTTAATTTTGGATGGCTATAGAAAAATCCCTTTTTATTTTCAAACACTGAAATGGAAATAAAGCAATTAAAGATATAACTAAACCTGCAACAAGTATGAAGGTTTAATGAACACTTCCTCCCATTATAATTATGAGTCAGACATCCAAATTCCTGACATCAGCTCTAATTGCATTGACCTAAACAAATTAGTAAACTACTTACAGAAGTACAGTTGTTAAATCAAGTTTTTTAGAAAGCGTTGTTACTTTTGTTACAGTCAGACTATAAAAGATATTCAGTCAAATATAAATATATTTTAACCTTTCATCTTCGCTCAAATTAATAACTTCAAATATAGATAACATGTTTGAAGGTAGCTAAAACCACTGAGAAAAGGTAGACAGATAGGTAAAAGTCTGAGGAAAACAAACTGGAATCAAAAACATACCAGCCACGTGTATCACAACGAGTAGCTTCGTGCCTCTACAAACTATGCAGAGGTATCAGTTTTGTTTAAACAGAAAGCAAATATTCTGTCCCTAAAAAGGAAATACTGACCTGTTCCATTCTTGCAAACATTTCCATTTGCTGAAGCCGCAGATGTGTCTGAAACCATGTCTCTAAGCTGCTGATACAGCTTCATGAAGTCTTCATTACGAGCAAGTTCATTCTTTGTACGAGTTAATCCTTTGTAAAAAGTTGAAATACTTTAGTATTTAATCTCCCGAGCAAGTATAATTTTTGCTGCCTTTGGACAAGCTTTCTCAAAAGTAGCAAGTTCCTTTCGAGAGCCAAGAGAAACGTTAGCTTTAGAAAATGTAATAAATATTGCTTTGCGTCAATACTTTTTTAGGGAAGATGCCGTTACAGAATTCAAACATGAAAAATATATGTACAGACAGAAGCCTGGTTCTGCAGGTAAACTAAAGTTTTACATCAACCATTTAGCACTAGAAAGGCCATCCAATCCAGAAATGAGGGTGGCGAGGCGCTGGCCCAGGCTGCCCAGAGCAGCTGTGGGTGCCCCATCCCTGGCAGTGCCCAAGGCCAGGCTGGATGGGGCTGGGGGCAGCCTGGGCTGGCAGGGGGGTCCCTACCCACGGCAGCAGGGGTGGGACTAGATGATCTTGAAAGGTCCCTTCCAGCCCAAACTATCCTGTGATTCCATGAAATGCTGCCAAGCTACTCAAAGAGAAGGGAACCTAGACTAAAAGCTAAATATAAGAAGTTTCTTGAATGATTTCATGTTGGTGTTGAAAAGAATTTTTTTCTGCTCAAACCAGAAACCAAACTGATCAGAACACCAGCACAGAAGATCTATTTATTAGAACTATTTTCCATCGATCATTTTTCAATAGCAGACAGGGATTTAAGGAATCTGAGAAGCTTGGAAATACATGAAACACTCTCTGCTACCCAGGTCTAACAGAACTATACCATCAGAAATGTAAAAATCTGCATGCACAAAAGGAATAAATTGTAAAAATGTCAAAAGCATAAAATTAAATGAGAAATTATTAGTACATGTATACTATAAAAACATATCCTATAGATATTCTATAATATGAAGCAAGCACTGTATGCTTTTGGTTCAGACGTAGGATGAAGCAGTGTCATTTTAATCAAGCAGGGCTGCAGGCAGGCTAGCTTTTCTAAGTTAACACACAGTCACACAGCTAAGTGTAAACCAAAACGAAACAAGAAACCTGACAGCCACATGGATGAAAAGCCAGAACCTTCCCTTCCCACATCCAGTGTTTAAAAAGCTTGCAGTTGGATTGACACTGCCATGTTGAAACTTGTCCCCTCAAAAAAGGTATCAGCACCAAACCAGGTCTTCCAGATAGCAATGACAACCCAACAGGTCTAAAAATGGCCATGGAGAGTTGCAAAAGACACATAATCGTTAGTGGTAGAACAAGGAAAATGAGACAAGGCCAGAACAGAAAATATTATTGCCTCACTGTATGAATTCATGCTGTATGCAGATTTGGAATAGTGTGCACTGTTGTCTCATTTGAGAAAATGTGAAGAGGTACAGAGAAAGGCAGTAACAGCTTTATATGTTGCTTTGTGAGCACAGAAGATGTTGCACAGCTGGGATAGAACTTCCAATGTGATGTATCTAATTCTGTAATCTTCTGGCAAAGATGCTCCAAACTCACGCATATATGAGTTTTGCTATAGGGGGGCGAATTGCTTTACAAGACCAAACGATTTCTCAGTGTAAATTGTTTAATGGTTATTCTCCATCTCTCCAGAAATGCTACTGCCACTTACTCTGCGTTCTGTTTGTTCCTTATTTTTTTCAGAACTGCTGCCATATAGACGTATTTGCTTTTCAAAGATACTCTATCTTTAACATTGTGCTAACGTATTTCCAACAGGGATGAGGGGGAACAAAATACTAATTACATCTACAATCCATCTGTTACATAAGCTCTTTTGGGCACAGTTAGCTGTACAGATGAGGTGAATTAAACGAGAGTGAGTGAACACAAAAGGAAGGATGTTTCTGAAGATATTTCACCTTTTGATCCGTCCATAATTCCACAAAGGTACATAAATAACGATCGTACTCCCATTTGCAGCAGCAGCTCATAACCATGATATAAGCTGATAGAAAGTGCAAAATCCCCTTCAATTATGCCTTGATGTATTTCCTTTAAAAAGAAAAGAGTCATCATTAAATTAGTAAGTTGACAAGCAGCAGGAATCATACTGCCATTCTTCTGACAAAAATAAGATTGGCATCTAGAAAAGAGCCAAAGCACAAACTAATGCACAGTGAGTAGTCTATCTATCAAAACCTTCAGGAAACAGGTTACACAATTCTTAATGCTCAATGAAGGCAATCTTTTTCCACCTCCAGTGTTCTCCCTAAAATACTTGTAATATCTACCAAGATTAGCTCATTACTTTCCAATGCAGCAATACTCAAGATCTGACAGCGAAACCATCAATCAGTAGCTGGCAAAACAAGACATTTCCAGCACGTCTACCCAGGCTACAAAACTGAAGCCAGGAAAGTTGGCTTGCCTACTGTGAAGTGCATTTCCTAATGTTCTTTTTAAGGTACTCAGTCTTTTTTTGTCTTTTCTGTCTAGGTAATATTCTTTGTAAAGTCTGCAAAATTTGAACACTCCATGACAATTTACAGATAAATAGAAGCACTGATGTAGTTCTGAGGGGAAAGTATAAGATTGTAATTACTGACTGCCAAGTTAAGTTCTCAAAAAAATTTCAGTTTGGAAATTGAGTTCTTCAGCTTTTCCTTAACTTTCCTATATTAGCATCAAGAAAGGTCAAACAAGTAAGCACATTTTATTTCAGGGCTAAAAGTAGAATGTTACAAAGGAAATTAACTTAAAATGTATCAGGAAACTTTTTATTCTATTTCTTTCTTTATTATTCACTACTTTAATAACATGAAATAAAGTCATTTACCATATTTTTTGAAGAAGGGTTTTTTCTATATTGATCTCTTGCTAGAATTATCTGGTACTTTGTAAGGCTGGGAATATCCCGCCTTGCTAAAACTCCTATTTTAATCAGGCGTCCAGCAAATGTTTCTAGCACCTGCAAAGAAAACACAGAAGTATACAAAAGATGTGAAGGTATGTATTCAGCCCCTTGAAGTCGTTTTATTTTTACGGCTCTTACACAACAGAACACAAGCAGTTCATTTATTTTATTTGAAACATTGGATTTTTCAAAACAAACTACACTGGTTTCTAAATAATTTGTCATTGTACCTACATGACAACGCAGTGCTTAGCCTCACCGTAAGGTTCTCCATTATTAGGATGTTTCTAGGCTTATTTACAGATTTTTTTTTAAGACCCGTAGAACTATTAAAACTCTGTTCCCTAAGGATTTGTGCCCTCCATTCTACAGACAAACATCCTCCTGCCCCCAAGAAAACCCCATATCCATCAGATAACTAGGAAGTGGAAACACGGGCTGTGCTTTTATAATCGCGCAAGTACTGACCCAGCAGAGAGGAAACGAAAGGGACGTGTAACCAGGTACTGAACTCATGCTGCAGCTCCCACTCACTAGTAACCCCTAACCTGAATGGCATTTCAGTCTCAGGAAACCTTGTATTCATCTTTGAGAAGTCTAAATTACTGCAGGTGGAGGACCAGCCAACAGGTTAGCAAGTTGTGTGTGGAAGGGATAGGAGTCGGGAGATGTGAGCAGAGTGGAATGAGCATCCGGCAGATGTGCCTGGCACAGCAGCGTGCCCCATTTCTTTCGGAAGCCGTGCCAAAAGACAATTTGTTTTCATACATCACATGTATCTGCTTTCCACATCTGTGAAACAGGGAAAGTGAACTGCACTAATTCATCTTAATCCTGTTTTTCCTCTGTTTGTTTCTCAGCCTTAGGTGGTCAGAATTTTTTTCATAGACTTAGTTTTGCATGAGCGCTAACTCTGTAATAATTGGAGTAATCAGATTTGTTCTACAAAAACTACTTACAATCTGTTGGCCCACTTGGCTAGTAGCACCAAGAACATCTTGGTGCAAAATAACAAGTTTCCCCAGAGGCAGGCTTGGTTTTGTTTGCCAGCAGATGGTTCCCTTACATGTATGCAGTGTTCCCCAGGTCTTCCAGGCATTTTAACATCGGTTCAGCAGAACGACACTAAGAAGGCTATAGCATAACAAACACCTAATCCCTTTATTGCTGGTCTTTCAGCCCTCTGAAGATCAGGTACAACTGAACCAACAGAAACGGGTCTAACTTTCAGGCCTCGAACAATACTGAACTAAGTACCTCTTCAGCTTGCAAAGACAAAATGCCCTAAACAGGAAGAGAAAGACAACCGTAAAAGTAAAATGCATGTTTATACACTAAGTAACAACACTCCATTTGTCCTCGTCACACACGTAGTGTATGCTGGGCTTTTAGAGCCTGTTAGGATGCACAAATATTAGTAACAACCACACTCTACTCATACTACCCTGTCAATACAGTGGCAGCTTAGTAACTTTGATTATTTTATAATATGTTATTCCTGTAGCTTCTTACTCTGCATACAGTGCCTATATGGCATTAAATGGCCAATCCTGAGAAAAAGGGTGGGAATAATTGCCACTGTCAACTACAGTGGCATCAATCCCCCAAAGAATCGAAAAGGCAAAGAAAACTTCGGAAGGGTGAAGGAAAACTTGCAAAAGCACCATCGAAACTGGGGAAACAATGGGCTGGGGAATTTCCACACTGCCCACTCCATGCCTGCAGGTCTTTCAAAAACAGCTAGTTGGAGTCAGCAGGCTAAGCAGATTACAACAGATAAAGGCTGCTGACAATAGAAACAAAGCCTAAATTCTGAATGCTTTGGGGCATCTTAGGTTGCTCCTCTTCCTTGCTCTGGGCCTTCAGACTGGGATAGCAGGTCTCAGGCAGCTTGCTGCTTTTAGCTCAGCTCACCTGCTCGTGCCTAGAGGCGATGCCCACAGGAGCAGGGCCGAGGGCAGGATGATGCTGAGCAGCACTGCCTGCTCCAGGTCTCTTGGGGCAGTAGATGCCAGACCAGCTGTGCGGGCCAAAGAGCCCCAAGGCACTTCCAACCCTCATCTTCAGGTTTACCTTTACCTACAGGGAGCCTGGGTCACTGCCTCACACGGCTACCCGGGCAAAGCGAAGCACAGTCAAGAGACTCCATCCCGAAGCATTCCTTCTAATTAACACGAATGGATTACTTAGACCAAACAAACCAACTAACACTAGTAACTCCAACAAGTGAACACCAACAGAAAACTACACTATTGCTAGGAATTTCCAGAGGAAAAGAAAATACAAAGAAATCAAAGAATCTTTTCTTAAAATACAGTCAAGAACATCCACCAAGCCACTTAGAAGTCTAAATGCATAAGAAATTAATATCTCATATTTGGTTTAGTTTTAAGAGTTTAAAATTCAAAACTTCCTTTTACCAAACAGTTTGTTTTTAAATCTGGCCCATATCTGACAAGTCATTTTAAAAGGACAGAAATAGAAATGTTTGTGCCAGCTTATTAAAAAAAAGTATTTCTAAAAATATAAATAAATGTTGACCATGCAAGGGATAACTCAGTGTTCATTTTAATGGGATCCCACTGAAATAGCTCTTTACCCTCCCACCAAACTCTAAACAGTTGGACATGAGGACACTTGAAATGCTGAAGACCAAGTTTAAACTATGTCTTGTGTAGTAGAAAAGAAGTCAGTCTCTGAACACAAATATGTTTCTCTAGAAAAAAAATTAATGTTTTCATTAAAAAGTAATGCCCACATAAGTATAATAGTTCAGCACTGGTTTATTATTTCCTATAATTGTTGCATAGCTTTTTAAAAAGAAATCTCCATTACACGTAATTTTATGTTTCATCCCTTGACCTAGTTTATAACATGTAAGAAAATTATATTGTCCCTGTTTGCTCATTGTACACCCCTGTCTGATTTAATCACCTTCTGCAAAACAAACCAAGGAAGACTATTATAGAAGACAGCAGGATCCAGTCACCTGGAGCTTCAAAACTAATAAGGAACAGTAAACATAACCTACTTAGAAGAGACACAGAAACAAGCACTACTCAGGGTAATTACATTTATCTTGCCTCCGTACCTTTATTTTTAATTAAAAAGATAATACTTCTAGAAAGTCTCCTCAATCTTTCCAAAACACTTAAGCCTTATGTTATCCATTTAAAAACAGAACTGTAGAACTAATTTAAATTAACCGCTTACTAGGACTCACGGCTTCTGCTAACTCACTAAATAGAGTTCAGGAAGATGACAGGTTTCCTACCGATATATAACAGACAACGTGGCAAAGTTGTCACGTACTGCACTAAACTTGACAAGAACACAGAGGTTTTTGCTGAACAAGGTATCTTCCACAGCAAATCAGGCTGATTTTGTGAAGCATGTACCCGAGATTAGCTTAGGACCTGCCATTTGGAGCTAGGACATTAGCTGAGGACCACCATGAGCATTACAAACTGAACTGGCAAGGCAAAGAACCATTACTGTTTCATCTACACCCCACTAAAAAAAACCTGCTATTAATCTCTTTTCTCTTGGCACAGTAAAAAACAAAGGCTCTAAAGAAATGACCCGGCCTAATTATTTTACTGCAGATTTGCAAGCCTTCTTTACCAAAGAAAACCAAGAAATCTGCCACACATAAATAACTGCTTGTATTCCGTTTTTTTTTCCAGAGTGGAGAAGGAGGTGGTTGAGAGAATCCAGCCACTAAGCAGACTGTATCTTCACAAAACAGAGGCTCAGGAGGTCCACTTCTATCCACAGGAAAGGTTAAGCGCCAGAAGCTCTCCACAGCACACCCAGCCTCAACTAATACACCTGACTGTTTTTTTTTTTTTATACAGTCACACTGTACTTAAATAGAGCTGTCACCTCCCTTCATCTCCTTTCCCTGCTCTCCCAACTCACCCAGCTCCAGCCATCTTCAGTGCCCAATACACCACAGAGACCTCTCAAACGTGCTGGGGCAGACGCAGAATTGGTGTGCAAGAAGATGAGACTACATTGTGTGGTGGTGAGGTACCATCACACCTACAGGTGTGCGAGAATGTGAACACAGACCACCGACAGAGTGGCCTGCCTTAACAAGGGACCACTAAAACCAAGGGTATGGAAGCAACTCAAGCAACTCCAGAACTCAAAGATTTGTGCTGTGGCTGTGCACCACATGGACATCACACTGTTACCACTCTGTTCCAGATTTTCAAGTTTTCAAGAAAGAGGGTGAAGGAAGACAAGAAAGGGAAAGAACCACCTTCTTCCAGGCTCTGGCCCCACCACCCACAGCTGGAAAGCCAGCTCAGAAGGTGTATCTATCACAAGTCTTCACAACAGAGTTGTGATCATACTGTCTGAGGGGAGAGCAAAGACTTTTCAGGAAGGCATGAAAGCAACCAGGGCCTTCTACAGCTCCAGGGAAGGTCAGATGAAGATCTAGAGCATTCATTGTTTTGTTTTAGGACTGAAACTAGAAAGGTTTGGGTTTCACAAACCATGCTATCTTGAGACGTGTCAGTGCGGAAAACCTGATGTTCCTGAAAGTAACTTCCAGAAGGAAGTCCCAGTAACAAACCATGTTTAGTCACTGCCAACCATAACTGCAGGTTTAGTGAGAGGATTTTGAGAATCCATCAAAAATGAAAGCACCTGGGGTCACAGAGCCCAGCAGCGATAAGAGAACAGGCCAGCCCCAGGGTGGTATCTCACAGATGAGCTAGGGCAGCATGTGCCTATCCTTTACCTGACTAAAGAAAATTTTCAGGCCCACAAAGTACATAAAGTTTGTACTTTAAACATAAACATTTGACGAAGCCTCTCAAACCATAGTATAGTACATCAAAGAAGGGAAGGAGGACAACTATCAACAGAAAAAGAGTATTTGGGTTTCTGACAGGGAAGGCAACTATGACTAGTGCTCACTTTTAGTTACTCTCCCTGTAAAACTTCAGAGCCATGACAAACAAACTCTAAACAAGAAAGAGGAAAGTGCTATTTTGTGTAAGCTTTCTACTGACATTTTCTTATCTTTCCAACAACGAAAATAAAGCAGCAGGAACACAGCAGGGTGCAGTGTTTCTGAGGTGACCTTATAATTCTCCAAAACCAATACTGATCAGCCTAGTAATGATCTTGGCACCTCTGAAAGTTTTGTTGTCAAGTTTATATTAACTCATTCAGACACTTCACAGTCTTCCCACTCTCCAGGAGCCTGTAACACACTGAACCTATACCATTCTTCCCTGGAGGCTGGTATTCATCAAAAAGATATAACACTTTGTCCTCTTCCAGCACCTTGGTTTTCTCCTATTACAGCATTTTCATTTCTTAAAAGTTACAAAAAAAAGAAGGTCTACAGAGTTTTTACTTTTCAACTAATTTCACCGAGAACGTTTTTACTCTTTCACTTGAGAGTTTATAAGTGGCTCTTCTACATCAATATGCCACCCAGTAAATGTCATCACTTAGCCATCAGACAGAAAGAAGCACCCTACTGAGGATGCTTCATAGTCTCAACTTGCAAGACTGAATATTTATTTTTCTTATATATTCAGAGATATAACCTGCCAGGAAAGCACAAAGAATACAGCACTACCAAAACCACATTATTTCAAGAGTGACTATTTATTAGCCAGCAGTCACAAACAAAATTAACAAGTTAGTGGGGGAAAAACATAAACAGAAATTAGCTTTGCTCAAATCCAGTAAACAATCAGTTACGCTATTATCTGAGCTGACAGCAGCATCTAGACACAGCCCACCATACATCTTCAGTACTCTGTAAAATGTAGCCCTTTGTACATAATTTCTAAGCACATCACAAACCAAAGACAAAAAAAAAAATATACACACAGTAATTCCTGCAGGTGGATCTTTAAAATAGCATCCTAAACTCCTATCAGTCTCTCACAGGTAGCCAGTCAGTACTCTGGCATTTCTCACACAGAGAAATTTAGCTGTAATTTTAAATAATTTTTCTTTTGGTTGTATTTTTGGTTTCTTTTTTCTTCATCTCCAGCAATGATGCTTGGCAATCCTCTAAACAGAAATAATTTCAAGTAAGCAACTATTCATTCTCATAATAAATGCCTGAACAAAAGAGTTGGGACTGTTTTCTGCAAGAAAGTGCCAGAATTATTTATGCAGGATAGGCAGAGGAAGAGCCTCTACACATTGCCTCAAAAAGTCAGCTCTTCAAGAGTAATGGCTTCCTGGAAGAAATCTCCAAAAGTCAGGATGCCCTCACTTGGTAGTAATAATCCAGCTTCCAAAATAATGTGGAAAATTCCTTACCCACAAAACTGAAGTCAGTGTTAGCACTGCACTAAAGTATAAGTAGAAACTACCTGTGACAGGGATCAATTCACATCGTGCCTTACTTCAAGCTACCTTCCTACCCACAGCCACGTAGCTGCCCCGCAGAGGAAGTTCACCACTACATTTGTGAGGAAAATCTGATAACTGCCAGAAAATAGTCTACTTTGGCATGCTTTCAATGAATCCTGTGATTCTGCACACTAGGTAGCTGACCATGAAATCAAATAATCAGACAACCAAAACTTAAGCAAGTATCATCCCCAACATGTGTCAAGGATTTGCCTTCTCAGTGAATTTCAGATCAGAGAGGGGTCTGTGATTCTGACACGCTGCCCACAGCCAAGAGGCCAAACATCCTCACGGCAGAACCACCTGCTTCACTTACTACCACCAGTGCATCCCACTTCTCTGCAGAAAAACCCACATGCCAAATTCACTAGGAAAGAACCGTTCTCTCAGGATGTTCCCACCGGCAGTTGTTCCTCCATTTTCAAATTCTCAAAGAAACCAGTCCCTGGCTGGTCAGCTTTAGCCGATAGAAGAAACATTTTATAGGAACAGCAGGATTTCAGTCTGTAGTGTCAGAAGTACACAGTCAGGACTTGCACGTCTCTGGCTTCTAAGGCAATTAATACTTCACTGTCACACCAAGATCACCTCCTGGGGTTAAGTAACCAAAGCTGAGCCTGGGAGAAAAATACTGATTAAAAAAACAAACAAAAAAAAAACAAACAAAAAAAAAAAAAAAAACAAAAAAAAAAAACAACAAAAAAGGGGGGTGGGGGTGGAGAGGGGAGATTAAGCATCACATCACAGAGTCAACACTTCCATCCCTAACCTTTGGCTGTCCTTGAGATGTGCAAGCATCTCAACAGTGTATGGGAGATGACTGTTTTCCTATTATTCTAAATTCTAAAAGCCCAGAGGTTCCCCTTTCCTGCCTGCACAAGAAGGACCACAACACTTACTTCACGTTAAAAGTTGGAATGAAAGACAACTACAAATAGAACCGACACAGACTCCTGATTCAAATTCAGGTCCTGTTGGAATTATCACTTCCATCCCTGTAAGAGGTCTGTTCACCTGCCTCTCTCACAAAGGCTCGCCTCAGCAATGGCAAAATTACACAGCTGTCACCTTCCACTGCTGGACTTCCAACAACCAGATGACCCATGGCTCTTGCACTCCAAACCGGAGCCAGTTTGGAATGACTTCACAGACACTCCACTCCTGAATAAAATGAAAGATCTGTCTTTTTGGCGTGGTATGAAAATAGGAGAAGAAAATCACAATGAAGGAGGACTAACAGGACATGCAGAGCAGTGGGGAAAAAAGGCGATGAAGAGAACGGCTAGGAAAGAGAGCACGAGTTAATGCGAAAACACATACGAAACACCGGCTTCTTTCCCATCTGTGCTGCTCGGATCCTGCCTGCAGCACCGGGTGAAGCCACAGAGCACCAGGACTGCCGGCAGCGCCCTGCCCCGCAGCCCTGCCCCGCAGCCCTGCCCCGCAGCCCTGCCCCGCAGCCCTGCCCCGGGGGGCGCAGCCCGCGGGAGGGCAGGCACACCCCGCTCCCGCCCCCCCGCCCTCAAATCCCCGGGCAGGGCGAGCCCTTCATAAGGCGGCGCGGGCAGCGCTCCCCGGCTGGGCGCGATGGAGACGGGCGGGTGCCGCATGGGCGGCGCGGAGCCGGGCGCCCCGGCCATGATCACCCTGGAGGACCTGGACGGGATGGCGGAGGAGAGCCCCGACTCGGCGTACCACAGCAACGGCAGCAGCCTGGAGGAGGAGGCCGAGCGCATGGAGGACGAGGAGCAGGAGCGGCTGCTGAGCTACTGGCAGAGCGTGGGCCGAGGGCACCAGGTGGACGTGCCCCGGGGTAAGAGCCGCGCCGCCGGGCAGCGCTGGGGCCGGGCCAAGCCGCTTACGCCCACGGCGGCCGCCGGGCCAGGGGCGTCCGGGAGGCGGCACGCGAGCTCGCCCCCGGCGCCGGTATTGCTCACCGTCGGCCGGCAGCTCCAGCCGCTGCCCCCACGCTGGTGACACGTTCCCGGGGACCCCTCCCCGCCGGCGGGGCCACGGCAATCGGCCCCGACACCCCAGACCTCCCCCTGAGCCCCGGCGGAGCCCGTCCTCGGGGCCGGCACCCCGCTGCCTGCCCAGGGGAGGGGGCGAGGCACGGCTCCCCGCGCCCCCGGCCGCAGGGCCAGGCTGGCCCGGGACCGGGGCAGGAGCGGGGCGGCGGGGCAGCCCCGGGCACCGCGGGAGTGCCCGTCCCGGCTCCGCACGCGTCGGTGCACAGAGCCCGGCAGGAGCTTTGCGCAGGGCCAGCCGAAGGATTTCTCTAGCTTAGAGAAGCGGTTGTAGTAGTAGTGGATTGACCCACTTAGTCTAAAAGGACTGACGTGAGTTTTCAGTCCTAATTAAATATTAAATTGACTACCTGCAAAAGTGCTCGTAAGAACATCTCCCTGGTACCGATGCAGCTCTTTAAGGAAAGATGCTTGAAATGAAAGACAGCACAGAATTAAACAAGTAAAACGATGGACTTTGCTTTTTGACAGTAAACCTCCCAGGTTTACATTATTAAAAAATTATTTTCAACTTTCTGAAAGACTGAAGAATCTGAAAGACTATAACAAGTCAGGTAACTCCTAACAAGCAGCAAAGAGTAACTGCAAACTTGGCTCATTCAGAAAGTTTAACTCATCTGCTCTGTCCTGCAGACAGAAGCAGAAAAGGATCTTTAGCATCTCTGCTCTTCTGATAAATCCACCCCTAAAGAGGGTGGGAAGCAGCAAATCCCTAAACAACAGACTGCACTAGATGCTACCAAAATAAAATTACTTAAACTTTTTCTATATTCCAACACTGCAGTCAGGGTACAACCTCCTTTTCAAGTCATGCCTGGAAGTCTCATATTTCTAACGTTTTAACAGTTAAAACTAATGTCCTGTCAGGTGCTAAAAGAGCAAGGTCAGTCTGAGCAGAGTTCCAGGGCTTGCCTTGTTCCCAGTGCCCTGCAGGAGGGGTCTCTGGGTGCTCTGCACCGGCTGTGCCACCCAGTAGCCTCACAAGCTCCAGCAGCTGTGGATCTGTAACCCGTGTGCATCGGATCCGGCAGCTTCAGGTTCTGCAGGAGCACAGAGGGAGGGGGAGAGGAGAGGGGCTCCCTATTTACCTGTACACGAGTGAGGGGTGAACAGATGGCTGCCAAGTTGCTCCTTAAGAGTAGCTTTGTGCAGCAGAAAACAAGATTCCTTCTCACAAAATTATATATTCTGACAACATAGTGAAACGAAGCACTGAAATGTCTAGGACTTATTAGGCAGGATATGAAGTCTAGGAAATATGTTCAAAAGTAGCATTTTACCAGATTTTAGTTACTGTATTATAAAAAGTTTACTCTGTAATGCTAAACAAGTGTTACAAAAATCTGCCCAGGGCTATCTGACAGGAGCAGACTACATCTCAACTATGGCAAACTCTCTTAGGCTGTTTGAGTAGTTTACATGGTCCATTCAAAGTTTAAGTTAACTGTTTTATACCCACCTTTAGTACCCAGTCAGCTAAAATGTACTTGAGCCTCAGGGAATACAGAGGGGCCACAGAGATGACTTTCTGGGGACAGAAATCCCCCCCATCAAGAGGGAGCAGAGCATCTCTCCTGACTGGTGTGCCCCATCCAAGCAGCTGGAGTCACTGACACCACAATACAAGAAAATACAAGCGCTTTACTTGGCTGACTATTGACTGCCAGCGTGGTGACTGTGCCAACAGAGCACTCAAGACTCTAACAACAAAACATGGTTTCTTGTAGTCTAATGGTAAAGTCTGCAAAATAAGAACATCACCATCCCTCTCAAGCTTTGACACTTGTTTTGCTCTATGGTGACAGTCTAGCTTTCTAAATTATTACTTGCTTCATAGCTTACGTTAGCACCTTCTAAAGATAACAGGAACACTGCAAGCATTCTTAAAAAAAAAGATAATCCAAGATATTTTGCAAGATATGAACAACAGATACTTATATGGCTGGCACTGCACTTTATCACTGTTACCAAGATCTTAATTCTGTAGACTGACTGACTGGCCTATGCCATACCCTACAACCAAAAGGTAAGAGGAAAATTAAAGGCGCAGAAAGGTACAATCTAACTTTCTTGGCTTGAAAACTGTATTTTACCTACTCCCAGTAGAAGCAGAAAACATGCTAGAGCTGTTACTTTTAAATTTCTCAATTCTAGTTTCAATTTATGAACATCCATTAACAAGCAAGCTCAGGAAAGCTGCTACCCATCAAAAACATCTGCTTGCTGAAGTGCAAAGCTGTCTAACGATACTCAGCGTACAAAGCAGTGTGCTCTGAGGTCAAGTACCCAGGCTCCAGATCAAACTTCAGCTCTGAATGGCAGGTGGTATTCCACCATACCCCCCCTTGCTGAGGTTACCTCATGTAAGGGGCAGCCCAGCAGCCTCTGTACCAGCCAGAACCCCTGTCTGCTGAAGGAAGTATGGGGGGACGGGCTAAAGTCTCTGCTGCTGGAGGTCACCTGGGTGTGCAGCCCCATGCTGAAGCCCAGCCCTGAGCCTGCGTCCCCAACAGTGCTCCTAGGCACCTCCCACAGCTGTTTCTGGATTGTTCTCTCCAAGAGGCATGTCTACTAGTTCTCTCCAGAATCAAGATTTTGGTTCCCATCATTACAAAGGCTGTCTCCTCTAGTCCAGAACGACAAAGTTTCATGTGCATGTATGTTATTTAAGGGTGCAGCTGACAAGTATATCCTGCTTCAGTGATACTCCCAACAGGTCCAGTCAGACACAAATTAAGAAATGCAACAATTTAAATACTGTTCAATCTTGCTGCTATGAACAAGTCTTGTCAAGTGTGTCCTATCTATATAAATCCCTTAGTAAAGATATGCCACTTTCACAATACCTATAGTAGCAACTGTAATCACAATTTTGAAATATAATTGAACCAAGCCTTTACCTAGCTGCACTGCTACAGCTCATCGTGCCTTGTTTTGTCACACCACTATTCAAGTTTGCAAGCTTGGATGTGTAAATGGAGCAACTCACTTGCTTTTGGCAGTATAGTCTTAAGTATTGTGCAGATTAAAATACTTACAATCCAAATGTTATACTGTCCTGCCTGACAGGCATGGGATTCACAAACAGAAGAATAAAACTCCTAAAAGGACTTTAATTAGTTGCAATCCCCATCCTGTGCAATAATGGGGGGGGAAGAAAAACTTTTAAAAGCCCTGCAATCAAGATCCTATCAATAAAGGGATCTAAAAATAGAGTTAACTTTTCTAGAGTCCTAAAACATTTCTTAATTATTGAATACTCTGGAAAATTCAGTGCTGAAGTCTAATCTACAATTATTTTTCTCTCAGCCTCCAAAGAGATCAGTTTTACATATCAGTTATCACTTTATTTTAAATGTTTTCCAATGACATTTTAAAAAAAAATGTTAAAATTAACTGAAGTGTAGCCTTTCCCCCTTCGTTAAAAGGGATCTTTACTACTCCAAATAGTCTTAAACCTAAAACCCCTACATTGGATGGGATGCCAGGAGATGTAGGTTTGATTCCCAGCTCAGCTACAGATTTACTAAGTGACCAAGGCCACGTTAATTCTCCTGCATCTTAATTCTCCTCTTCTCTGAAACATGGATTATACTCTCCTGCCCCATCATCCTGACTTTTCTACTTAAGATACTGAGGCACTTAAAACACTCAAGAGAAGGCCTCTTACTTCATTTGAAACTTTAGTCCTTTTCATGCACATCTGGTATGTACCATGAGGTAGAATATGGCAGAAATTCACAACCAGACTTTCAAACACTGTACATAGATACAGATTAGAAACTTAACTTTTATGTACACAAATGTCTGTTACTTGAACTTTGAAAGACAAGGAAATACTCTAATCTTAAGAATGGAAAGACTCATTTCCAAAAAACTTGTATATAGTTTCCAAGCCTGTCTGTTAGGGATCAACTTCTAAGCAGAATTTATTTATAAACTGCAGCTAGAATTGATGTCAAGACAACAACAGTTGCAA
Source organism: Falco punctatus (assembly GCF_963210335.1). Classification (NCBI taxonomy): domain Eukaryota; kingdom Metazoa; phylum Chordata; class Aves; order Falconiformes; family Falconidae; genus Falco; species Falco punctatus. Next base: position 47,903,930 of record NC_137587.1, read on the forward strand.
ATACACCTAATCCAACCACATTTAAATGACAAAAATGTAGGAGAACAGAAGTACTAGAATATGCTAGTATTATATATGCAAGTGTAATATATTTTTGCTCCTTCTATCCATTTGAGTTTGGCTAGGAGTATAATGATTGCTACAGACTGGATGATTACTAGTGTCACTACATCTAGAAACAATAGGATAGCTTTGCTATTTCATTCCTTACAAATCACGAGAATCATTAAAGAAGTCACCGCACATTTCGGTTCCATCTCAGTATTGGTGAGCATGCAGGTGCTTAAGAGTACTTCAGCAATTATCAACTATTAACACTCTCCTTCACATAATGATCTGCCACCACAGTGTGCAAACTCAGACCAGAAATGATGACATGTTAGACTGCACTCTGAGTCCTTCTTGTTCCAAAGGGCAAGACAACAGGCAACAGCAAACATAAAAAGCATGCCAAACATATACCATCCCTGTTAGTTAAATGAAGTTGGTATGTTCCATTTCATCTTTACTAATGCTTTATGTGGACTATGGCTATTTGAGAACATTGAACCACTATTTCTTTCCGCCAGATGTATCTGATCCTGACAGCCAGAACACTGAAACTTGCTTTGCTGTATTCCTACCATAATATATATTGTTATAGTTTTGCTAGAATGTTAGTATTTGCTTTAAGTCAACAGTCTTCTGCCCCTTCCAAACTGAAATAAAACCTTTCATCTAATGTACTTGGTATCTGATCAGACAGCACATACATATAAAACTACTGTGAAACAAAAAGCAACTGTGTTAGCACAAATCTATGTTCTAATTTCTTTGTTAAACAATCATGTGTCTTGTTAAGAAGTAGTTCTTTAGTGAAGTCTACATTGAGGAGTTAAGTTTCCTCATCTTATATTTCTTTCACTTAACAGGACACTTTTCTCCTCCCTCATCTATAATTTCTGCCCTTCAGTCCCCACTCCACACCTCACCTTCATTGTCTGTCCTCTAGCCTGAGCACATCCAGTTCTCCCAGACCCTTCTGCACTTCATCCTGCCCTAACCATCTGGGTGGCCTCCACTGAAGTATCTCGAGTTCATCAATGCAATTTCTGTACCATGAAGCCCCAAACCAGGCACAGCATGTGAAATGCAGCTTCAAGAGAACCAAACAGAACAGTCACCTCCCTTGACTGGCTGACTGCAGTCTTGCTGATATAGCATGTGTCCTGTTCTGTGTGGTCTCCTTCTGAAACTACAAACAAAAGTTCATGTTCTCTACTTCTTAATGAAAACATTTGTTTGCATTTTATTTTGCAGTCCTCCCCTCCTGTAAGGTCTTACTAGAAGGGCCTGCATTAAAAAGAAAATTATATATATATATATATATATAAAATGCAATTCACTCAAAACTCCACTTTTCATCACTGAAGCTGGATCCCCACAGCTGGAATGCATACTCCATCAGTTTCTGTTTTATCACTTGCAGAGACTGCAGCTGGCAGTGCATCCCAGAGAAAAGTAGTGTGGTACCTGGGCAGCAGGAATGGCCAGGCTAGCCAGGACACTCAGCTAACAGCCAGCCTGGGCTGCACCAACGGCTCCAGCACTGTGGCTTCTGAGCGAAAACACAGGCCTCCCACTCAATGTATATCCCAACTAATAGGTAGCACTGAAAAGTGTGTAATTTCAAGCATACAGTGAAATATTAGACGTAAGACATCTTTTGGAAAGACTGAGTTTGCACAGTAGTATTTCCTGGGACCTGTGATCAAGAGCAGACAACTCAATTTACTTCTTCATGCGGATACACATCAATCCACCATGAAAGAGCTGCTAGAATTGGCATCATCATCTGTACAGGGCCAGAACACCCAGCATCGCCAAAGGCTTCCCATAGGCAGGTGTAATTTGTCATATATGCAGAGCAGGAGTGAAAGCTGTTTCTAGCAGTACAGAGACAGAAGTCAGTTAACCTTTTCCGTTAGTATCGAAGGACAACCTAAACTTGTTACAATGTTCCCTGAAGTTTAACTAAGGGACAGAATGAAACACATTTAATCTTTATTTCTACAGCCTCATGTCTAAAACTGGAAGTGTGGTTTGTTGTTGCAGACATGGCAGAGCCAATTCAGCAGCTGACTAGAAACAACAACCCCCAGGAGAGACAGACCATCCCATTTACTCTGATCCACCGCAAAGAAAAGGTACTGTTTCCCTTCCCAGCTGAAGTTTTAACAATATTTTCAACATTAATACCTAGCTTCCAAAAATATGTTTCTTTAGAAAATTATTTTAACCATCTAGGATTTTTAACGTCAAAAGCACAAAGCATTACAATGGGATAACTACTCATTTTTAAAAACTCACCATTTTTACATATGAAATTTTTTCCCTTTTGGAAAGCAGAAACTATCAGGGAAGTCAGCAGATGACCAAATTACACATTTATGACATTTTATAATTAATTTAACAAAAACCCCTTGTATTTTGACATTTGAAATACCTATTTTCATTTAAATCAGTGCATTTGCTTCTTTACATGATCATGTTAATCAAACCTTAGCAAAGAGTACTTGAATGAGATTAATATCTGAACTTAAAGCCAAACATGTACTTTTGTATCATGGATCATTATCAAACAAAGCAGCAATTTCCAAACCCATCTCATCAAAACCATCTTACCCTCTAATCAAAATTTAAAATTGATGTCCAGGAAATTTTTTGTAGCTCAGGAAATGTGCAAACAAGTGTCTAACTTTCAATATATGACAAATCAAGAAAATCTTTACCAACCACACATGAAGATTTCTTGTCACATTTCTTTTAAGCAAAGCTATACAATTCAAACATATAAATATCACAATTTGATTATATTTCACGTGAGTATATTTCACTATACAGTATGGGACTCCTGGCTATTTATGTTGTAATTAAATGCTTGAAAGCAATTTCTTAGTACTACTGTAATAACTGCAGATAAAAAAATAAGGTTATTCAGTGTTAATTGCAACAATGTTTAATACTGCAAGTCCAGAAGATGACAGGTTCTTATTTTAAAGAATGTTGAAATAAGTTTTGGTCCAAGATCAGCAGCATACCCCTTCTTGACTTATATGAGAACTGCAATTCACATTCAAGATCATTTCACCGACAGCTGAAACAGTTGAAAATAGTTATTCTTCCATTCAAGGAAGATGCACACACTGCATTGGTTTTGGTTATCTAATTATATGCCAGCCTAGACCTTGAAATTAAACGCATCTAAGTATTAAATAGTATGCATTTAAGGTACAGCTGGCACAGACTTAAAATCATTCCTTATGCTTGCTGTTCTCCTAGTCACACACCTGGAGAAGTTGATTTCTTGATGCCGTAAGTAAAGCACTGAAATACTGTTTGACTTTTACTTGTTTGGTTGGGTTTTCTAGATGATTAACTTAAAATACAAAATTGTTATCTTACTGTGCTTGCAGCTTGGAGATCTGCTTTATGAAAAACGTCAATATGGAAAAGCCAAGTGGGCTTGTATAAAAATGAAAGAAAAGCAGTATGAACAGAGCATATGCCTTGGATTCATGAAGCTTATGAGGTACATTTGTGAGCAGAATTCCTCAGGTAATTGGTACCACAATTCTACGTTAAAGTTAAAACACTGTATTTATGCACTAGCATGTCCTAACTGGGGAGATACTTTTATTAGCTTTTTCCAAACACACCACCCTGCCTAGAGGGACATCTTCCCACAATACAGCCTTTCCAGCAGAGTCTAAACCAAAGTGCTGCTTCCTCTGTGTATGTGCTAGAAGAGAACATCTGCAGGAAGCCATCCCTGTTTCCAGGGCCATTGTGACAACTACCTGAGTATTGACAATGGCTATTTTTGTACAGCTGTCAGCTCGAAATAAGGCTTTCACTACAGAATTTTAGTGGTTTAGTTTTCACAGCAGTACTGATCTACTCAGAGTGTAAGGCCAGAAGAGACTATAATGTTTTGCCTCCATTTTAGTTTATGATACTTAAATTGTGCATGTCTGAATGGACACCAAAAATTTATGTGGTCGAAGCATGTTTTCCAGAAAGATAATCCAGTTTTAAGTCAAGTACTTTAAAATAATGGCAAGTCCACAATGTCCTTGTGCCTGCATAAAAAACATCCACCTAGTTTCCAATGCAGTTTGATCTGGTTTCAACTTCCAGCCATCAGTTCTCATTTTTTCATTCCCCAGTTGACTAAGAAGTCTTGTAATGGCCAGTGTTTTGTTCTGCAGTAGCACGTGTGTTGTAATCAAGTCAACCCTTAATTTTCTTTCCAAGAAACTAAAAGCATTGATCACAAAAGCTTTGCCTTAATCAGGTATTTTCCCCACTCTCCTCATTCTTTTAACACTTTTACATCGTTTAAAAGTAAATTTGGCTCCAGAACAGTGCAGGTTTTGTTTTCAAACTGTGTACAGAACCCACTCCTAGTCATCACTGTTACCTGCAGTCAAGAAAGTCAACCTTTTCCTATAGCGTTCCAAGAACATAGCAACATTTTGGTAACAGCGAATTCTCAGTGAATTCACAAGGCAGCCCTTTTACCTCAACTACGTTCTTTGCTCCCAAATATTTAAATCACCACACAAGGTCAGTTTACAAGACAAATACAACCCTCTTAAGAGGGGGATGGAAGTTAAAACTCCTCACCCTACATGAAGATAGGAGAGCTCACCATATACTACATTTTAGACATACATGCACACACATTTGCACATGTAAGTTTTACAGAGAGAGATATATACACACACACAGACTAAAAAGCATAAGAAAATGCTACTTCCAAGTCAGAATACACAACTCCATTTTCTAAAACGTCTTACTGAATTCCTTTTAGTAACAAAACTGCTCTGTGGTACTCACTTTATATTATTCAGTATGAGTTCAGAAGTGGAGCACAGTATGTAGACTTTTTTTGTCTTTTTAAGAAATCACGTATGTCTCCTTAGGACTGTACTTGGGGATAACAATACCCATTGTGACCATAGTCCATACAAATGAATCTCAATCGGCGATGACACAGTCAGTGACAGTAGCGTACTACCTGCCTGAAGTGCTGCAGGATGAGCCACCTCACCCTTTTGACTCTGACATCAGCATTGAAGAATGGCCTTCTACTATTGTTTATAGTAGGTAAGAACCATTTAATTTTTTTTCTGGTAGAAAAGGTAAAAAGATGCAGTTTTCAATTTGGGCATGTTATGTCTCTTGAATCAAGTTCTAAAAGCTAATAAATGGTAAAACTTGATTTTCAGTAATGGTTAAAAGCTGCCTGCTTCATGAAACTGGTATATTCAGGAAATAACGGTTACGAGCTTACTTGGTAAAATGATGCATCTGTAAGTGTGAGATGTAACAGCATCTCAAAGCACAGACTACTCTGTGTAGCTGGGAACAAAGCGCCTGACATATCACTGAAAATTTAAGAAAAAAAAACCCAACCCTGTTATCTGTTTGAGATCAATCACAGTCAGACAGTATCATTTGTGAAACATGACTAAATGATTTAGGAGGCATGTCTAGGCTCTGGAAAAACTGTGGGTATTAAAAAGAACTTGATATGAAGTTGATTGTTACAGGAGCTTCAGAGGAATCACCAATGAAGACTCTATAATGAGAGAAATAAACCTGTTGGCAGAAATTCTGGAGAGTCCCGAGTTATGTTTGCAGGATACATTCATCATTGCAGGATATACAAACCCAGCTGCTGCCAATCGACACAACGAGATCTGGTTCCTCCAGAGACCATAGCCTCCCCTTTCTGGTGCTCGTCAGCCACAAGAATCAGTTCTGATTTACTGGCAGAATCTTACACGTGAATTGCATGAGACTAGATGTCAGACCCTCAAAGATTTTAGACATGTGGCTTTTAGCCAGTTTAGCAAGGCAATCGCTCCAATTTAATAATCAGAGGTAACACCTGAAACATAGTTTCCTGTGTCAACTTTTACAGTTTTTACACAATTTTTAATGGAGATTTTTAGCACTTTAAAAGTTAGTTTTTTTTTTTTTTTTTTTGTTTTTTTTTTTTAACAAGATAAGGGAGACAGAGACCTCTCTCCTCGTCCCCTTACTAGCATCTCTAGACTGCTGGTGGCCTAGGACAGTGCTAGGGGAGACCCTGGAGCCCCCACCCTAGCCACCTAGTGCTGCACCAGCTACACAAGGACCCTGGTGGGGCTTTCAGCGGGACACACAGTAAAACCACCTCACACGTGCAGGCTACGCTTCAGGAAAAGAATGTTCAGGTCTTAATTTCTGAAGGTAACTACCAGATTTAGACCACTGGGATTAAACCAAGGAGTAAGAGTAGGCCAATGCTGACTGCTTTTAACATCATCATCTGTGGAACAGAGATTCTTAATGCTTACCTCAAAAAGCATTCAACCAAAGTACTTCTAACTTTGAGAAGAGGCCAAGAAAGCAGAAGAGTCTTACTGCTCACTAAAGTTTTGATAGCAAAAACTACAAGTTACCTTAATCACACACACATAGTAATTCCATGACTATATTTGGCATTCCTTAATAGAAAGTGGTTATTTCTAACTCTTCAGATTCCTGAGCATGTTCTTCTCACAGCTTTGCTGAATGTTAAAACACTGCAGCTGAAGTCATTAATTTGTTCAGTACCTTTTACACTTTTATGGCAGTACCACACTACTAATGTTGTAAGTGACACAAACACTTCACAGAATCACAGAAAAAAATTCAGCTAGAAGCGACCTCTGGCAGTCACCCAGCCCAGCCCTCTGCTGAAGGCAGGGCCAGCGCTGCTGGCAGAGCAGGCTGCTTAGGGCCTCACACCCCCAGATTTTACTTATCTCCAGGGATAAGGAGCCCATAACCCCTCTGGGCCCAACTCCAGTATTTGACCATCCTCACTGTGATAATTTTTCCCTTCCTAATATCTAATTTTCTGTGTTGCAGCTTGTTTCTTTTACCCTTCATCCGTATGATAACTCTTGAAGCAGACAACTGCTGGTCTGGCACGCTGTGAGTGAAAGCCAAGCTGACACAGCTCTGTGCACATCAGGTCTGAGAGTGATGTCTGAGAGTGAACTTTGCTGTTCACCACAGTTAAAGAGTGCCTACTGCTCTGGAGAATTGGGGTAGCAAAGTTTTGCTCTCAAAAATCGCTTCTTAATGTCTCCTCTTTCTTACGGATACAAAGGTAGAGTTTAAACTTAATAGAAGTAAATTAAATTTTATATAAAAAGACATTAAGTGCATCACCAGCACTATTTATGGATTACAGGATTTAGGCTTTAAATAGAGCTTTTGTATTCTTCAGTTACAACATACAAACTGCAACCAGAGCCAGTGTCTGCTAGCTTTACAGTAGTCAGCTGGCAAGCAAAACCAATTTCTGTAGTACTTCTGAATGAACGTATAGGTCTCAAGAACTTTAAACATCCCAGTTCCATAAGGCGCTCCGCTGCACAAAACCGACTTTATGCTTAACCTAAAACCTCTTGTTGAGCAGCAGGATCAGAGAGTGCTGGCTGGCCCTGGCTGACTGGGCTTAGGCATGACCAAGGTGCCCTCTGGTGATTGCTGCCCACAGATCTGCTGGGGAGACAGCAAGGAGAAGGGTTGGGGGAGAGAGAAAAGCCTTAGTTTTAATACAAACAAACTGATAGTCTGGGGGGAAGAGGGGGAAAAAAAACCAACAAACAAACCAAAACAGCAATCCTCGCTTCTTCTGAACCTGTAGCTGTTCAGATACCCTGCACTAGTCCAGCACAGACATTCATATTGCCACAAATTAACTGGATGTTAAACTGAGGTGGGGGGATCTCAAAAAAAGACAGTGGGTTTGGGGTCTTTCTTACTCCAGCCAGAAAGCTATCAAGTCTGGTTTGCCAGGTGACAGGACAAATGCTTGTGCCAGTTGTGGCCAGAAGTAGGAACTGCTTTGTCTGATGTGCCAATTTAAATGCACATCAAAGGAATTCTTACTTAACAGAAAGAGACTATGAAGGTACCTGTCACGTCTCTTATTCTTCTCAATTTGTTTGAGATACAGGATCATGGCCCTGAGGGGGGGGAAAAAACCCACCAAACCCAACAACTTCCTTTTCAATATGTTGGATCGTATCCCTATTGATTTTTATTTATTTCGCTTTTTATTTATTTTTAACATTTCCTCAGACCGCTGGAAATGCCAGCCAGTATTAAAGTGAAAGCTAACAAATTAATGACAATGTTTTTAAAAACAAAGTTGAGTAGAAGGCCCAGGGAGGCATTAAATAACAGGTTTTGGTTTCCCCTCATCTGGCCTCCCAAATATTTTCACAAGAGACAATAGAAAGTTTTCACCTTTGACAAGATTTTATGGCAAACTGAGGAAGTTCTTGCAATTTGATTGCTTTTGCCAATTATATTAATGCTTTGGCACAGCGGTATCATAGCTGTTGAAAGTAGTTAAATCCTCTCACCATAAAGTACTGGTTTGTACATACTTTACATTTTCAATGTCTATTGCAAAAAGCATTTGCTATATCTTATGTCTCTTTCCATAGGCAATCTTCACCTAAATACTTCTGTGACTCAGCTACTTGTCAGTATGTTATAGAAACATTCTTGTTACTAAAATATAAAAATAATTTATCTGAATGTGCTGATATCCTAACGGCAGCAAAGTGTTCAGTGTTGTTTTATGTAAAACTGTGAATTCCAAGATAGTATTTATTTTGACTTATGTTAGACAGCTTCTGCTGCTGGGAAAGAACCCATTAATCTCAAGTTTGAAGATACACTTTATGGCTATGGAATGTCACAGCAACCTCCGTAACTGGCCCTCACAAGCACGGGCATAAAGAATTGCAGGTTTTAACCAACACGCAAATAAAGCTTACCTAATAGTTATACCAGTGAATGCCACGGAAACATCACTGTTACTCAAATACATAATTTCAGACAGTTTGAAAACATTATGTCAAGCATGGTTATCTCCTGTTTTCGGAATAGGTATTTTATTATCCATCTGTGGCTCTACTTTGTAAGCCATTAATTAATGGATTTTAAATTTGAAGTTATTAGATTTCCACTATTCAAAGGAGATAATAAAACAGAATTCACCCATATTTTTTGAAGATTAAATTAAGTAGCCTTAACAGATAAATGTTGTCCTGCATACTGTGTATTTTTCAAACAAGCATTAGTGCCTAAGAAGTTTACTCCAGCTATTGTGATACTCAGGGCCTTGCTTATTGTATGTACACAAATATAATCTTCCCGTTGTGTTATTGCATTGTGCTGTTTCACACTGTCCTTCATTTTCACTGAAGTGTTGTCTTGTTTACTGTTACTGTTTGTCAAAATTAAAGATAATGATTGTATTGTGCAGTGTACACCTGGCTTTCATTTTTGTAAGACACAAGTCCTTTAATTATCTTTCCTTTGAACGGGAGCAGCGGAAGTCACAAGTTGCTATTCTGATTTTACAAGAGCTGTTTAAGCCCCAAATTTGAGATGGCCACTCTAAGACATCAAAAAACTTAAGTAACTTTCAAAAGCCATGCATTCTTCGAAATAAACACATACATTTGGAGTCTCTGTGCTGCAGTCAGCTGGTCTGCTAGCAAACTCACTCCTCCTCACTGCAGAGGCCATCTGCAACCCCATTTTTGTTGTGTCCAGCACAGTCTCCCACAATTCTTACTGCAGCACAGGCTAGGGTAGGACTGGTTTCAGAATCAAATTGTAGAGAAGCAATACTTCACAGAGAGCGACATAAGCATTTGAGTTTTCTCTTAAATCCTGACACCATACAGAACATGCTTCCTGATTCTTTTGGCAAGGGACAAGGATAATGCAACATATACTTGCTGCTTCTGTGGCTGCACTCACATAACCTGATCTCAAACTGCTCAAAGGCCAGAACACAGGAGCACAGTAAATGATGTAATTTAATTTCAGGGCACAGACAAAGGTCCACAGGTGTGCTGCTGAAAACTGCACAGCCACAGAAGTACCTCCACAGCAACTGAAGTATATGAGCCACTTTTGAAAGTGCTGAGATCTTCAAGACTGAAGCTTGGCTTGCTACCAGCACTAGAAAAGGCTGGGGCACCATCCTTTCATACCTTCTGTGTTTTCACAAGTCATACTTCCTAAGTAAGGCAGTAGCAATACAAATGCAAATACCAGATCAAAGAAAGGAAGTAGAAAACGCTGAAACCACAGCGACAGTTTAGCCAGTGTTTGCCTGTATTCCTCAATTACACCAGATTAGCCAAACCTACAAACTTATTTCAGCTTAAATCTCAAGTGAAACACCTCAAATAAAATGCCTGCACTCAACACGAACGTTCAGAGACACCTGCAGTGATGCAAAATTATCTGTAAAATTCTTGGTTGCTTATCAGTGGAACTTCCTCATTTAAATACACTCTCAGGTTACCGGTTTGAAAAGAGCTGCTCTAATTCAAACTAGAAAATGAACGACCAAGTTTGCCTTCCAATGGTCTTCACATAAACTATACCAAAATCATTTAACTGAAAACATTCTCTAAGGCCAACAGTCTGATACTGACTTAATACTATTTTTTTTTAATGTCTCTAACCAAAAAAAAAAAACCCGTGCATTTTGAACTTTTTGCAGTAGTATCTTATGTAATATCATTTGTCTACTGGTACCTCACAGAGAGCCAGTCAATGACAACTTAATGGTCTGTGTCAACAGTTCTGGCCCCTGCTACTCTGTCCTGTATTTGGACATTGCCTACTGGTAAAAAGGAAAAGAAAAAAGCTCTCAAGAGAAAAAAACTAAACGACCAAAACCACAACAACAATGAACAAACCCCAAAAAACAACCAACCAAAAGAAAAATCAAGAACTAAGTATACTTACAGATCACTTTAAGCTCTAAAGAATACTCCCTATTAAGAGAAAACGTTTCAGTCAATATACAATTTTCATAAGGCTGGCAATAACCTGGACAACGCAAGCATGGCCATTCCCAGCATCCTAATACTACTAAATTCAGGCAAATTTAGAAGCCCTTGGTTTAGGTCTCATGTCAACTTGGCAATGACTCCTGAAAGAGGATGAGAAAACTAATTCAACTAAGTTTTCCACCAGAGCTATTTAAGTAATTACACCAGTGTTACCTGGCAAAATGAAACTGCAGCTGCTGTAGTCAAAACCATGGTTTTTTCTTTGCCTTATACTCAAAGGCAAAGTTAATTGCCTAGAAAAGTGTTACTTTTATAAGATATTGCTAGTCTAGATAGAAATGTTAAAATAGGAAGGGAGATTATGTATTTAGTGACACTGTCCATTTAACAACAAAGAAATGGAACAACTCACCCGGATGTAAGCATTCTGAATTTCTACCAATTCTTCACCAAGTGGAACAACAATTTTTTCCACTTGTCGCTCATGTGAATAAGGCTGAATTTCTGGAGAATCTTCAGTACATAACTCGATGTGAGCAATGAGTAAGTTGGAAATAACTTGCTGCACAGCCTGTTAGAGAAGCCACAAAAAAAAGACTATTTGCTTAACACTCCAACAGTGCAAGTCAGTATCACATGAAAGTAACTATCTTTATACTTTAGCAGGCCTTGAATATAATTGTAAGGAAAAGGCACCTACTAACTATAGATGAAAAATGAAAGACTCTCCACTTAAAGATCTCAAGTATTATATAAACAGCCCATATAGTAAGTTCATGAATGCAAAAAGCATGCTATTGCACTGGGGCTGGAGCGACAGGATTCTCCCTTTGGCTTTAGGTGCACTATGAAATACCCAGTGAGAAGTAACCTGGAGCTAGCAGCTTAAACTGAATTTTGATGTCCATCTACCTTAGACTGAAAACATAAGCCTTACTTATATTTACGCAAGTACACCACACGGAACAGAACACGAAACCCATTTTGCAGTGGGAGTATATTCTTTTTGGTTCAAGTAAGTTTGTATTCTCAAAAACTAGAAGGTATTAACTTCCTTTTAGAAAGGCCAGGAAATAATAGTCTATAGCATGAAAAAGACAAACCCTTAACAACTAATGGATTGCAAAGAGATTCAGTTTTTATGCGGAATTCTAACAGACGTCAATATTCTGCACAGTGTTCAAACTGGCATTAAACATTAGCTTCTACTGAAACTTAATTATTTCAGTTATGCAAGTAGTTGTAACTCACCTTTGTATCGCTGCCTGGTGTGGCACTTAGAGCCAAGATCCGAAATTGACTTGTATGTTTGCTTAGTTCCCTTACAACCTAAAACCAGGAAAATTTCCATTAATATCCTTAAAGGAGATTAACTGTATAAGCAAAGGAAAATACCCACTAAGTTGAAAAAGCTTAACAAAATATTCTAAAAAGTGTATCTAAATTGAAATGGAAACCAGGAAGTGTTCAGTTTATAACCATTTTATGCAAGAACATTTAATCTCAATTAAGTATATTACCTCAGTCCCATTCAGCAGAAACACCTTGGTAAATTATGAAAGGATTTTTCACTGGATTTAACAGAAAAGATTAACAGCACATTAACTCAAGCAAGCTGGGAAAGAGTAAGTTTAAAGAACCATCCCCCCCCCAGAAAAAGTAAATCATGGATGATTAGTCCCATGAAGTCTGAACAGAGATTAGATGATAACCACCACGCCAACCAGCATTCAGTCGAGTCTTAACTTGAAAATGTTGCACTAGCAATTGGGAAAATGGCTGAATATTCCTTAGACTTCCCATGTTCGCAACCCCTCTCCAAGACCAAAACTGAGACAAGTGCAACTGCTGCTGAACATTCAGGCAACAACCAAATTGCCTCCCTACTTCATTCTCCCAGAGTTGAACTCTGCCAGCTGTCAGTGAACTTCTGACCCACCTTGCAATGCGCAGAGAATAAGTGAACAGAGACTAAAGAGGAATTCCATTTGTGCTGATAGTTCTACTGTAAAATCACCCAGAGGCACAGCCAAACCAGAGAACAAAGCGTGCCAATTTCACAGCCCTGGGGATGGACAAGGGGTGACAGAAGAGATTTCTCTCAGCTATAGCTGATGCAAAAGCTAATGAATGCAAGTCTTGGCTGTGTGTTACTGGGTGATTCGTTAATAGCAAAATATTTTAAGAAAATATTTTTATACAGAATTTTGAAATAAAGTAATGCATAAACTGAAGTCCTTTGAAAACAAAGTGGATATAGTTCTGATAAATGATAAAAGAAAACTGCGACACTGGCAAACCAACATACACTGTTTTAACTTGCCAAGCTACTGTCTCTTTTCCAGCATGCCAAGCCAGACAAACACCAAAGAACACCTACTTTCCTTTAAAGAGGCCTAGTAAGCAACTATACATAACTCCACATATATTTAATTTCTCCAGTATATAAAACTAACTTTCTATTAGGTCACCTATTACTACGAGATTAAGTCACAGTATGCAACAAAGTCTTCGCTAACCAATACAAACCCCTATTTTAAAAAATTAAAATGAATTCAGAATTTCTAAAATAAAGAACTTTACCAAAAAAGCACGCATTTTTTCTTGGGAAAAAAAAAAACAACAAAAAATGCCTCCCCCCACTGAGGAGCTATTCCAACATAGCACAAACACACCGGATACACCTGCAAATACAAACATGTCTGAAAAACAGCATAGTGACTTTCTTTTTTGTTAGATTGCTCCAGTCAAAAACATCAGTTGAAACAAAAATTGCAATTTTATTCATACAGTAGAAAAACTCTCACCTCACCTTACGAAGTTTTAATACAGGTATTACTTAAAAACAAGGCACTGACGACACAGAGGACTGTTTGATCTGTTTCAAACAAAGCTAAGGACCTAATGGAGAACCTTCCTCCAGCAGTGATGACAGTGACACTTTATTAAGACCCCGTGAGTGATTCTGGGGGAGGTTTTTTGTAATCTTGAGACAAGAGCGGGGTGAATCCAGCATTACCTGACAGTAGGCATGGTTTCCAAGGGCTTTGTGGGCTTCATCAATAACTAAACATTTAATCTCTACAGCAGGACATGTCCCACGAGAAAGATCATTCACCATTATTTGAGGCGTAAGGAAAAAGACTCTCTTGGTAGTCCACAGTTCCCTCCGACTGAGAGCTTGGGTTCCCCCTGGAAATTAAAGAAGTAACATTAGCAAACGGTTCTGCTGAGGACAAGCTGACCTGGGAGTGACAGCAGGAGGCCGACGGGGCTGGCAGGCACATACCAGCTTTGGCAAATAAGTGCCTTTTAAACTAGCGCACACCTTGACGCCTGTCCCATTTTCAGGAAAAAAAAAAGTCAATGCAATAGCTAGGAATATTTTTTTTTTTTTGCATTAAAACACTAAATCCAGAGCCGTGTAAAACAAGGCCAGAAAGCTCAAGCCGCCGCCTAGGCACCCACACTTAAAAACAAGTTAGGGATTCAGTCATTAAGGCCACTACTGCAGTAAACAATACACTGCAGTTCGCAGGGTTTGCATATATAAAGAAAGAAGAAGAAAAAAAAGCCATTATTCTTAGTGTTAAGTTTCACAGGCAGGGAGCTCTCTGTGCAGAGATCAGCAGCGCCGAGAGCCCCGCGGCTGGGCAGGGGAGCCCAGAACGCCCACCCTGACGTCGGTGACCTGGGGTTGCAGCGATTACAGAAGCTGGAGTTAACGCCTTAAAAACCTTCTTGTCCTAAAAAGGGACTTTTTCCGCCCTTCCCCCCCCCCCCCCCCCACACACACACGCACACTGTAGCGTTACACCTCGCTTGTCCTCGCCTCCAAGCCAAGCCCCGCGGTGCCGGCGGCTCCCGGCCCTACCTGTCATCTCGGCCATGTGCCGGGCCGGGATGCCCATGACGCGGACGCAGGCCTCCATCTGCTGAGCCACCAGCGGCTTGGTGGGGGCGAGGAAGAGCACCTTGCCGCCGGGGAACCAGCGGTAGAAGTTGTACATGACGACGGCGGCTACGAAGGTTTTGCCCAGCCCGGTGGGCAGGCAGACCAGCGTGTTGCCCAGCAGGGCGGCGCGGGCCATGCGCACCTGGTAGTCGCGCACCGGGTAGTTCGTGGGGTAGATCCAAATGGATCCCAACGCCGCGCAGAAGCCCTGTGCCGGGCCCTCCGCCGCCGCGCAGGAGCCCTCAGCCGGGCTCGGGCCCTCCGCCGCGGCCGCGGCTGCCGCCAACAGCAGGTCGTCGTCGGCTTCTTCTTCTTCTGCCGCCTCCTCCATCTTCCTCGCCCCCTCCGGCGCCTCCCCGCCCGCCGCCCGCCAGAGCTGAGGCAAAGTGCGCTGCCGCCCGCCGCTCATCCCCCCTCAGGGCGCCGCCGCGCCGCGCCGCTCCCGGGGGCCCTGCGGCACCGCCCGCCGCCCCGCACCGCCCTCCATTTTGTCCCAGCGCCGCCGCCGCCGCTTGAAAGCCCCGCGGGAGCCGCGGCTTTGGGGCGGTGCCGGTCCCCGCCCCGCCCTCGTCCCGTGCGGCGGCTCCCGCGGGGCCGACGGGAAGGCTGGGCGGTGCGTGAGGGGGAGGCGGCGGCGGGCGGGAAAATGGCGGCGGCGGCGGCGGCTCCGGCACAGCCCTGGACGGCTGAGGAGCTGCGGAGCGAGGCGCTGCCCAAGAAGGATATCATCAAGTTCCTCCAGGAGCACGCAGCGCAGGCGGTGCGGGCGGGAAGGGCTGGCTCGGGGTGGGGGGTGGCGGGGGTCCCGCCGCTGCTCACCGGCGTGTCTTGCAGTTCCTGGCGGAGTACAAGCTGCTGGGGCAGGTGAAGAACGTGGCGAAGACGGCGAATAAGGAGCAGCTCATCGCGGCCTACACGCAGCTTTTCCACACGCAGGTGCGGGGCCGGGGGTCGCGGGGTGGGGGCCGGGATCGGGCCGCCATTGACGGCCGCCCCTCCTCCTCCCCGCAGCGGTTCAAGGGCACGGACGGCGCGGACAAGGCGGCGGAGAAGGCGAAGCCCGCTAAGGCGGAGGAGGCCAAAGGGAAGGCGGCGGCGAAGCCCGAGGAGGCCGTGGAGGAGGTCGGTGGCACCCCGGCCTCGCGCTGCTGGCCGGTCGCGTCTTCAGAAGCCTGTGACAGCCGTGGGCCGGTGCTGGTACCGCGCCCGCACCTCGCGCGGGGTCTGTAGCGTGCGCAGGGCCCGTCACTAATGCATCCCCCAAAGCTTCAGCCTGCGCTGAAAGCTGCGACGCGGCTACATTTTCCCCAAGTATTGCAGCCCTGCGATAACACGTGAACGTGCTGTCCGCTAGCGCGCTCATTTGGTGCCTTGAACTAAGTGGTTGTTGGATCTCAAATGTAGCTGGGCTGAGGCTAGTTCATGCAGCACTCATAACTCTGTTTTTAAAAACTTAGGGGCCACCAAAGTATACAAAGTCAATTTTAAAGAAGGGTGATAAAACCAACTTTCCGAAGAAAGGAGACACCGTTCATTGCTGGTATACGGGAAAGCTACAGGACGGAACTGTCTTCGATACCAATATTCAAACAAGTAAGGTCGTGTATATACGTTTGGCATCTTGTTGCAAATGCACGTAGGGGAAATTAGCTGGACTCATTAAGCAGCCTTGGGTAGGCATTTGCTTCTGGAAGGTATGCATGGCGGGAGTCCTGACAAACTGCTTTTGCCATCGTCTGGTTGAGCTGACTGAGGGTGTCCCTGCAGCCTGCTCTGGAAACCTGATTTTCCGTGAGGTAATGCAGTATTTTAGGACCGGCTGGTGTCAAGTGACACTGCTGCGTCTTGCCAGACCTCACGTTCAGCATTCTCCGGGCCATAGATAATGTGAAATGAGGGGATTTAATCTGTGCTGAAATTGCTTTGGAGAAAGGATGGTTCCCGCTCTGGAAGCTTCCCTTATCTATGGAAGTTGAGCACCAACAGTGTAGTTAGCTTCTCTAGATGGACACCTCTTGGTGTACGTCTGTAATAAAACCTTAAACACGGAGGCACTGGAATGAGAGTGATGTGAAATAGTCTGGGGTACCACATCCACTGTGGAGAAGTCTGCTGCTATTTTTGTGACAGTTTCTCAATCAGAGAATTTGGGTGTATGAAATTCTGTAGTGCTAGAAATGCTTTTCCAGCAGTGATGCCTGACATTGAGAGGAACAGCAGGGCTGTCACTGGAATACTGTCTGCGAGTCATTGTACTTGTTGTATGATGTGCATTCTGTGTTAACTTTTTTCACTTTGCTAATGTGTTTACAACTTGTACTGTCAACTTTAGTAATTCAGAAGTAAGTCTTTGAGGTCCACTGCATCAGTGTCTGAAAGATGCTGATCCACTTTAGCTCTTGGTGCAACATTTCACAACATTTTCAGTGTACAGCACTAAATTTTCCCCTAAAAATCTGATAGAGGGCTAAAAATAATATAAGAAAAGATACTTATATAGAGCATGATCATAATAGTAACTGTAGATGGAAGTGTGGTATGAGCTGGTGTCATGTTAAAGCAAATGAACATCAAACTGTCTTTCAGGTTCAAAGAAGAAAAAAGCAGCAAAGCCTTTAAGTTTCAAAGTTGGCGTAGGAAAAGTAATCAGAGGTGTAAGTAAACCATTACTCCCTCAGAATCCGAAAAGAGTTTTCGTTCCGCCAGATTTATGACTGGGGTGCAAATTTTGAGCTGCTGGTTTTATTCTGGTGGCGGTAAAAAGGCAAGTTGAAAGCATTTACATCCTGTGGATGTAATAATTATTCTTTATGGATGCATGAATCCATCTGCAGTGTAATTCCCCTCATTAAGTGTGGAAAACAGTGTAACAACTACGTGTTCCTTGGGACAGGTGCAGCCTCTTGCGCCTGTCTGTCCAGTGCTTTGCACAGTAGACAAGGTTATCGGGTTCCTGGAGCTCTGTCGCTCATAGTATGCACTCAGTGTGCTTTAGTCTGTCAGAAGATTGTTTTCTCTCTTCAGCTTTTTTGTATTGGCCTTGGTGCCTCTTGATGTGTAGATCGGTTCATCTGTTAACTCTGAGCGGGATGCTGAAACTCCAAATTCCCAGTGCTGCTGTGCGCTGAACCAAGTTGCAGTTTTGATGCTGTTAACTCTTCTGCTGTGTCCAGCGCTGAGTGCTGAAGCAGCACAGGTAGAAGCTGTGCCAGGGGAGTATCTAGGTGGACTAAGAGCAATAGGTAGAAGAATGATTCTGCACGCCCATCTGTTAGCTTACATCTTGGAAGTCAGACCCTGCTGTGAACTTGGTGTGCCTGGGAGATACAGCTTGTGTGCAATGCCAACGAGGTGCTTAACTCTTACCTCACTGCTGTCGAGCCAGTGCTGAAATTGGTGGCCAGCTGTGCAAAGTAGGAATGCAAGAAGGATCTTACGCTTACCTGACTTTAAAAATCAAAACAAACCCCACCCAGCATAATCTTCCATGCTGCTGCTGTGCAGGAGAAAGGCCTTCAGCAGTGATGGGGTTGGGAATGGGACGGGGAAAGCATCTCTGGGCTTGTGGCCAGTACTGCAGAAGCAGCAGTTGCCTGGGTTTTTCTTTAGTCTCTTGGCGCAGCGCTGCTGCGCTTGTGTGGGTGCCAGGTAGCTTCCTTGAGCAGCTACAGGACAGAGCAGCAGCTGTTCTTTGTGGAATGTTGATATGGTGCTAAACGAATACTGGCTTTGGGCCACACGAGAGGGTCTTGAAGAGGGACAAGGACTGAAATAAAATTAGCCCTCGGGCATTAGCCTTAAACAAACACTAGTCCATTGGTACTGCAGAATGGTGGGGAGACACGGGGCAGAGAGAGAAACCCCCTGGTAGTGTGTGTGTGGTGGTCCACTGTGAAATGCGTTCTGAGACTGAATACTTAGTAACAAGCACGGTACT
Organism: Falco punctatus; assembly: GCF_963210335.1. Lineage (NCBI taxonomy): Eukaryota > Metazoa > Chordata > Aves > Falconiformes > Falconidae > Falco > Falco punctatus. The sequence continues at coordinate 47,922,741 of NC_137587.1, forward strand.
TTATTGGTTCCTGAGTATCATCACAACATCAAAGCACGATCTGCACTGTGAAGCACAGTCCAGGCTAACGTGGGAGCAGGGAACATTGGCCAAGGGGGAGTGTTTCCACAAATAAAAGGGATCTGAAGCTACATCACAGCACCCGCTGGGGGGGGGGGGCAAGCCCACTGGAGGGTGATGTGGTATTACACCAGCATCACAGGAGCAAATGGGAACAGCGTATGAAATGTACTTTTTTTGAGGTGCTGGTTAGGCTGATGTGTTCTTTCCTTGTTTGAGTTCAGTTTGGGGTTTTTTTGTGTGTGTGTGTGTGTTGTTTTTTTTTAGTGGGATGAAGCTCTCTTGACAATGAGTAAAGGAGAGAAGGCTCAACTGGAAATTGAACCCGAGTGGGCATACGGCAAGAAAGGGCAGCCGGATGCCAAGTATCCTTCCACAGCCACTTGCTCGTTCAGTAACTGGAAGTGCTGGGGGGAACAAAGTGCTTTATGGGCAGGGGTATAGCAGGGGGGAGCGCTCACTGGTTACTTACAGCAGGCTTAGAACATTAACAGCATAGAAAAATTATGTGAACTTAGCGGATAGATGCAATTGCCCATTTGTCTTGAAGAAAAAAGAACTGCAGGGAGTACTGCGGTAGAGAACTTGCTACTTTCTGCCTGCATTTTTATTCTGGCTGCTTCCAAGCACTTATTCTCGCAGCACCAACAGGGATGCTCACCAGTGCGGTGGGAGGAGGGGTGACTGCGGGGACAGCAGTTAAACCTTGGCAAGAACCAGTTCCAGGATACAGCCGGAATATGGGATTGAGCGGTGACCCTGCAGAGCACCTTAGGCAGTTCTGTTTCTTTTTGACTTGCGCTTCAGGAGGGAGGATTGTTCTCTCTCACTGGACTCCTATGTCATGGTAATTTAAAGCACTGTCCAGACATTCTTCTTCACTCTGTAGTGCAGCAGGACAGCCCAACCTCCTCCCAGAGGGAGAGCAGTGACTGTGTCCCAGAAATGGAGGCAGTTCAGGTAAGATAGATGCAGCTGCTCACCTTCAGAGGAGTGGGAAGGATGAGAGGCAGGTGTATCCACAGAACTGGTACCAACTGCCTCCCGACAGCTCACATTAGGCAGCAGCTGTGGTTTTGCACTAAATCCAAGATGTTAAAACGGGCCAGTGAAATATAAAACTGCCACAGGAGGAATGGGAGAGCAGGTGGTGAGTCACTTAACACCAATTTGTCTGCTGGGGTGGGGTCTTGGCTTGGAGGGGTTTTTTAAGTTTCCTTAACATGTTTGAACAGGATTCCACCAAATGCAAAACTTTTCTTTGAAGTGGAATTGGTGGATATTGAATGAAATTAAGCATTTCCTTTGCTGCTGGGAATCCATTTATGATCAAGAAAGCTTCTGACAATGCAGTTTTGCTCTTGTAACTTCAGGATATAGTTACAACCGTGGCCTTGTACTGAAACCAAGTTTGTTTCCCTGCTCCCGACTGCTGTACAGTAACACACCACTAAAGAAAACATAGTTTATACATGCAAGTGACTTCACTTTTTCTGTGTATGCTCATCTTCAAGGTTCTTTCTTTTACTAGGGGGGAAGAATTGTCTACATCTCCAGCAAACACTTAAAGAACTAGCCCTATCCTGAAACTGCCCCAGCTGCTTTTATTATCCCTTGCAGTATCGAGCGATCTCTTTTATACTGGAGGAGAGCATGTGCTGCACCCCTAGCTCAAGTCTCCAACCAGGTACTTCCCTTTCAGCTTTATCTTCTGTGCAGCTGCTGAGTCTTACAGGAGCACTCACCCCACAATTTTATTTAACCTAAAATACTAGCAGAGGGGTAGAGAAGGAAAATTCACACTTATATTCTAAGCTTTGCTGAATTAGGGAAAAAAAATCCACCCCATTTCTCCTTTAAAGGTGTTTTATAGAAGTGTCAGGCACAATGCCCACCCCCTTGTAGAAGGGAACCACACCCCCACAACTGCCCTGAGGCGCTCTGCGCTGCAGCCACAGAAGTTTGTTTCAATAAATCAGGTGTTGAACTGCAACTCTGCCATTCTTACTGCTGGCTTGAATGAGGCAATCCAAGAAAGCTCAGAGGACTACTGAATTCCTTGCTTTTATTACAAAAATGGGAATGATCACTTTGATCAAAATGAAAAAAGTTTGCTCACACTGTGTACATGAAAAACTCTAAATACAAAAATCATCATCCCAAACACAGTTTGTGCTTTTTTTAAAAAAGAATGCAACATCATTTTGCACTGCATTTTAATTTTTGACCCCCACATAGAATAGAAAATCCGTATTGCAGCTTGCAAAGGCTGCCACTGTAATCTGAAGAGTTTCATTCGTAGCAACATAAAGCGGCCTGGGATTTGCTCACTGGGCACAGAGAGGATGTCATGATAGGAGCAAGTCGTGACAGTTGGTTGGAGAGCAGAGCAGGCGGGAGAGGACAGCCTGGCTCCCGTGCTGGCAGCCATCCCCACCTGCTTGTTTCCTGCGATGGCCAACACCAGTCAGCAGAACAGCTTCAGGGAAAAAAAACAACCCGAACCAAAACCCCTGCGGCTTTACCTATTAAGTCTATGGAATCATTAAGAGACTGAAAAAAAATCTTCAGATATCTCCATAAATTAGTGCAGGGCATTAAAAAACAAAATGCATTTATGGTAAACTAGAATTGTACAGAGATACCATTTATCAGTTACCAGCACACAAATCTTGCTTCACACATACCCTGTGAACATCAGCTCATTTTCACATGCAAAAGACCAAAAAGCAGGTATTACAACAGTTCTTTCACATCCCTAATTTAAAAAAATATATTTTTTTTATTCCATCTTTGTTGAAACTGCAGCACAGTGAACTTCACTCATTCTTCAGATCAAGTTGCATGATAATACTGTCCATAATTCCATGCATTCTGATAATTGTACTAGAAAGAAAGAAAAGAACATGATTAAGTCACGATGCCGTGCTCCACGAGGAGTGCCTGCTAACAAGCCAGCTATGGCTCCAGAGAGGCACAGGTGAGTTACACGCCTTTGTAACCAAGGGCTCTGTGTGGCCACGCCAGCACTGACAGCCCACGTCACACCCATGATGTCGGGGGTTTCAGCACCCCATTACCAGCCTTTGCGGGCAGCCTGTATCTCGCCCAATGCAGAGAGTGGAACAAGCGAGGGTGCAGTTCTGCAGTGTGAGCCCGTGAACTCCGAACCGCCCTAAAGATCTGCTTTATGAGGGAGGGAAAGCTGAAGCATGGTTCAGCTGCAAGTGCAGGGTCAGGTTTGCACCATGGCACAGCACAGAAGCTGGCACTGTTGTCTGCATTAGTTTTAGTTACTTAATAAACATGCATGTGCTACATCTTCCAGTTTAGGAAGGTCAGAGGTTCATTCGTGCCCCTCAGATCCCTTCTCTGGTACCTGCTCTGGGGCTCCCTGTCACCTCCCTTGCAACACAGTCTCATAAAAGGAAGGAAAAAGGGAGGGAGCAGAAGGTGAGGAAGTGTGCTTTGTGTTCCAGCTCCATGTCCACTACGACAGCACATGCCACAAGGCAGGAGAGCCAGGGCATGCAGCTGAACCACCCCAGCACCTCTCCCTCTGAATCCCCCAGTCTGCAGCTAGCAGAGACCAGCACTGAGGCAGTTCCATGGTCTTACTACGAGCAGCCATACCCCAACAACCCCAGCTGAGCCAAAGCAGGTATTCAGCAGCAGAAGGTTCTTGGGGTATCCCAAATGCCCCCATTCCCTCTGAAAGGGTTTCTCTCTGCTGCTCTCAATCAGATTGTGGAGTACACAGATGGCAGACAGCAATGGAGTTACCATGCCAACCACAGGACGGAGCTCTACATCAACACCAACACCGTAAGCCTGCTATTCCTACCTTCTGTGTTTGAAAACTTGGGGCATTTTTCCTGGCGTAGAGCTAAGCAGTTTCCCCACACTGGGCGAGACGCCTTGCACCGCCTGACTTTGGAAATAACACTTGACCTTAATGTGGGCAACCCTGAACCAGTCAGATAACAGCCTTGTCTGCAAACACTGCTCTTGCTGGAGCGGTAGGCTCCTTGCACTCTGAATAGCAGTTCCCATTGAACGGCTTCTGCAAAAGTTTCAGCTGGACCCTCCCTGACTGGTAGCTCAGAAGAACAAGCATTCCAAGCCTGCACATCACTCCTGTCCCAGCAGAGGGACACCAGCAGCACCCACTTTCCCCAGCACTGATCTCCTACAGAAAGGCAAGTTTTGAAGCTCTGACTTTACAGCCTGCCCCTCAGACAAGGCAGAACACAAAATGGACTCTCAGTCTAGAAGCAAGCAGAGCACGTGCTGGAGGTTGCTGCTGCCACCAGCAAGAAGAGAAAACCAAGGTATAGTATTACTGACTCACTCCTTAAGCCCCTCAGGGGACCAAACGAAATGCTGTGCAAGAATAGTCCCAGAAGACAAGCTACCCAACAGACAGATTTTGCACACAAATGTCCCGATGCAGAACCCATACCGGGATGTTACAGCAACTACTAGTTGGAGCAAGTAAATATCAAAACACGCAGTAAATCGGCATCCCAAAGTGAGCCTCCTGGGCTAAATGTTTCAGCACACAACAGGTGTATTGCCCTTAGCCACCAATATTCTTAACTGCTGCCGCACATCCCTTCACGTGAAGAGCTAGTCCGCAAACTGCTCACCTCGCTCCACAGAAAGACATATTTTACACTTGCACAACAGGCCAAAGAGGTATCAACAAGAACAGGAGCTAAGTTTTCACTCCACGCTGTCCTTGCTAACTGACACTGAGCCACAGATAAAGTCACAGGGAAAACCACAATGTATAAATATTGAGAATTGTGCATGTTAAAGGAAGCAAACAAAGCCTACACCCAACCTGGTACCAGGCATTGTAGTTATATGCTGCCTGATTGACTTGCATGTCGCCATCCATCATCTGTGCTGATGCCAAAGTTGGGTCATCTGTGAGCATTTTCTTTTCATCTGGCTCCTCCGACCTGTGAAGTTAATACGTGCTTATCAACGGTACCTTAGATTAAACTCTGAGCATGTATTTGTGTGAGAAATGTAGTGGGTAAGGTGAAGTAGTACTTTCTAACTTGGTGCCCTGTCCAAACAGGATAACAGCATTTGATTTAGAGAGAGAAAGACAGTAGTATATTGTGCTTCAGAACAATAGTCTGGGTTTTAAATTGTTTGGGTGCTCAAACTGAGACAGCAGAAGCGTGTCTCTGCTTAAAGTTATTTTTACCAGTACTGTTTAGCCTTTCTGTGAAACTTAATTACAAAAGTTATTTTCCAATAAATCTCTTTCCAAATATTTACGCCAACAGTACAGCCCTATTCAGTATACGCTTTAATGTGATTAAAGAACCAGTGATTTTCTTCTTGCAAGCAGTAGGCTTAAAGCCAAAAAAAAAAAAAAAAAAAGATGTGTATATATATTCATAGACTAAAGAAAAAATAAAAAAGTCTCTGAGATTCTTCTCTGAACTATTTTAAAAGCATTTCCAAAGTGCTTTGTATCAGCTATAGTCCTGTGTAGCATGTGTTCCAGGTACCCCGTACTGCATTAGCTACCAAGGCAGTTTATACCCTCAGGTGAACAGACTTCCTACCCGTTCTCTGCTCTCCTTTTTAAAGAATCCTGCTCCTTTAGAAGAGCTTGATGTTCATCATAGGCATCGAGAAGCCTGAAGGAGACAAAAAGAAATAAAGCTTTGCTCACCATTTTCATGTAAACGTTTTCAACACATGCCCAACCATTGTAAATTGTCTAGTTGAAACTGTAAAAATACAAAAAACATTCTAAGCCGAACTCAATCATAACCAAATTTTAGTAAGTGATCCATCATGAAGGCAGGAAGGCCAAAAACCCTTAATTTGATTCCACGACACATAGCAAAGAATTTTCAGTTAGCTCAGAAATTCCCACCTTGCTCAATACTTCATGCAGTTTTTATAAAGTTCCTTTAGAAATAAGTTTTCTAAACCTTGTTTGTGATACAGCTGCTCCTTCCAGTGACTGCACTCCCCCAGCTGTGTGCTGATGCCATTGAGAGCAGCATTGATATTTAGGAATCAACACTTTTTAATATTGGAAAATAGTATTATACAAGATTACTACAATTCCAAAGTAGCACCTATGGCCTTTTCCCAAACAGCATGGGAAGAAAAGTGAATTAAATGCAGCACAGAAGAGCCCTAGCTAAAATTCCCACAAATAGCAAAGTATCATTTCATCTGCTGCATACCAGTTTACAAGGTATCACATGAAAACTGCTGCTTCTGTCAATATTTCTGTCAAAAAAAAACTTCTGCTCTTGGTGAAAAGTTTCTTGGACTTGTTTTACACTCTAGTATTATTTGGAAACTGAAAACTTCACTTTGCTTAGTGTATCTGGGATCCAAACTTGCAATGCTTGGCTGACACGCAAGTTAGAATGGTCAGAGTCAACAGAAATTAAAGACAGCTACTGTTAACAGCATATAAAGCAGAAAAACTAACTCAACGTTAGTCCGTCCAAGTTATCTAGCTGCAAAATGAGCATAAAAAGAGCTTGTTTTACAATACAGAACTAAGACTGAAAAAGTATATCTAGTATTTAATCACAAAGTGGCACTTTAATATCTGATCCTCCCACATACGCGTACAGCATTGTTAGTACTTCTGAATGTAGAAAAATCAAATTTATGTGGTTTTGGAAACCTCAAGCAGTCGCTCACAGTGTACAGAGCATCAAACAATACCTGTGTCACAAAACACTTCATGTTCTCTCTGAGGAACATCCTCCTTTTAAGGGTTAGCAAGAGAAAACTACAGTAAGAAGTTATGGGCCACACAATTTTTCTCTATCAGGTGTTAGGTATTTCAGAAAAAAAAGGCATAATTTTCTGAGAAGAGATTCCTATTTAAAAACAACAATTTGGTTTAGAAAAGCAGCTATCCCTCAACAAAGAACTGATGGCACGGAAGAAACAATTCAATAGATGCCGCTGACCCTACCCCTTCCCTACAACTTCTACAAGCACTCTTTCGGTGACCCTGTTGTGGTCATTTGCAGAGATTACATCTTACTTGTTCACATCAGAACCAAAATCTTCAAGAAATTCCACTTTTCGCTGAGAAAACGTAATCCTCATTTTTATAGACAATGCGCCATTGACAGCTTTATCAAAACAGCTCAAGATGTTTTCTTCATTTTGCTTGAGATCGCCACTGTATTCCATTTCAAGTAAGTTGAGATACAGTTTCGTATTTTCCTGTACAAAAGATGTATTAGAAGTTGTACATCTGTCATGCTGGGTATTTAACACCAAATGTATGTCTACCAGATGCATACTAGAACGTTTACATCATAAATATATGCCAGAATAGTCAAGAAAAAGATTTTCTTTTTACATTTGTCATCTTTGACCTGTTTTTTTCACAAATAGATTAGTAACAGTCTAACACTACAAAAACAGATGCAACACTTCGCTAGAAGCAAGCTAATAGTACTTGGAGTGCCAAATACTGTGGTTATACAGAATGATCTACAAGTACTACCTACACAATCAATTTGGCTTGCCTTGAGATGTGAACATGCCTATAATAGTTAAGATTTGAAAAAGGGAAAACAAAGGTATGAAGCACATTGTGCTTCTAAAGAAAAAAAAATCACAAACGTCCTGATTTGCAAGCTGCTAATACGGCAACATCAGTTTAGAGGGACTGCTGTCTCCATGTAGTAACAAACATTACATACAGTTACAAACTCCTGTCATCATTGTTGCCATATTTTTTAAAAAATGGTTCAGAAAGAGAGAAAAATGCCAGGATTTTTTTTTTGTTTTTGTTAAATACAGCGAAGAGGGAACACATACTTTGTCAATTTCTATGGCTTCTGACAGCACTTTTCTTGCCTTTGGAAGATTTTTCTGTACTTTGAAGAGGTGTCGAGCTAATTTGATGGCATAAAATGACGATTCACTAATTGATTTGGCATTCCTAACAGCATCTTCAAGCAGGTGTTCAGCATCTTCCATGTTTCCATGTCTGCGTTCTAAGCTTACTCTTCGCAAGCGAATCATTGCTAGCCCTAGAATACACTCTTCAAATGTTTTCAAGATTCTTCTTGCTTCATCGATGTTGCCTAAAACACCGGTGAAGATGCTTTAAGATATGAGACATCCAACAGCCTCTTAAAACCAGAATCCCGCCCAGCAAAAACTAACATTGCTCTTACCCTGCTGTTCCTCAAAGGCAGCCCACAGCATGTGAACCATTGGTTTCTTAGGAAGATGTATTGTGCAAGCCCTGCTGTAGACATGCCTCACGCCTTCAATACTATGATTCTCCATGTATTTGGCATACTATAGTTGAAAACAGAGCAGAGATTGAAAAATTTAAAGCTTGTATTTGTCTTTAAAAACATGACAGAACGATAAAATTCTTTTGTTTAAACCCATTCAGCACCTTTATTGAACCACTAGACTAGTTTCTGTAAGGAAGGACGTAGAGAGGCAACGAAGTTGGCATATGCAGCAGTCAAATCTGGTTGCAAGCAGACCATCTCCTAATGCAACAGATATAGTTATATATGAACAACATTCCACAAGAGTACAAAAGGTTAGTCACTAGATCAATGTATGCAATTGGCAGGAGATAGGTGGTAAACCACTTCCCTTACCTTAATCCAGAAGTCCTCATAGAGGGCACATGAAATAACACATCTTTCAAAGAGGACCACAACTCGTTCATGAGTGCCATTTTCTATCTCAAACTCTAAGTACTCTTTCCAGTTTTTCAGCTGAATTTTCTCCAGAGGTTTTACATGAAAGTAAGGCCTCTTTATCTGCAAGAGTCACAGTATGTCAACTAATCACTAATAAGCATACCACCACGCTGCTTAAAAAACCCCAAACAGCCACACACCACTCAAGCAATGCCATTTAAATAACAGGACTTCAGAACTGATACACGTCATTATCTATTCAAGTAAGTCTGTTGGGGTTACCCAAGTACTGATCAAGAGATTTTGCTGACAATTAAATTCTAGGTTAGTAACTTGATTTTCTAGAAAGCTTTTTAAGTGCAAGTGTTTACAGAAGCTGGAAAGGAACTCAATGCAGTTAAAGCCCTATCAAACCTGCAGTCACAATGTACCAACAACACTATAAAAAACAATGAACACTGTTGCCATACATACATCTAACTGAAGTTATTTACTGTCGTACTAGCGTATATTTTACAAATTAAATTCAAGATTTGGTTGAGAAACACGACAAGGAACAACACAGCATTGAAATGAACTTCATAGGAAATATTTACACTAAGATGACTATTCCAAAAGCTAGCGAGAGTGCGTTCTTACTGATGACTACAAGAGGAGCTGGGTGAGCCAGAGTTTTTTCAGCACAGAAAATTTAAACATTGCTTTGAACTGAACGTAGCAAAGCACTCTTCCAGAGATCTTTTGCTTCTTCTCCCCTTCATCCTGAATTTTACTTCATTATTTCTCTCCTGCACTGCAATTCCATCTCAGATACAGATACACAGAACTTACAAAAATTAAGGAGTAACATTCAGTTCTTCAGGGCCACCTGAAATTGAAAGCCAACCACCCCCTTCCTGCTTCTCAATGAACACTACTATGGAACCCAAAACTCTTTTTCCATTTTGGCAAATTCAGAGGAGTGTTTGCTCCTGCTAAAACAACAGTAAAACGGGTCTAAGCAGTCTCCATCACTTATGTGACACCTGTTGCCCATCTGCCTCATTTCTGTCCGTTACAAACACGTCTAACTTTGTATTTTAAACCCTCATAGATCCAGCACATTGGTATCTACATAGCAGATATACTCTCTTGGTAGGAAAAGTATTGATTCTGGCCAGGAGCAAGAGACGACACCCTGTTTCTCACACATTTTCTGCAGCATGTCCACAGTTTTAGCATTCTTCCAAGTTTCAATGATTTGCAGCTTAAGCTTTCCTGAGCCAGGAGTACCTATACTGACCACTGCTTTCCATAAGACATCAGCAGATTTCAGCCTCACCTACCCTAGGGACACACTGCACAGTTTGCCTCCTTCTGCGCCAGGTAACTGGTACAAAGTGAGCCTGTGACATGTAGCGCTCGCACTGGCACTTCAGGCTGCTGTGTAACAGAATGAGGAACTCACCCCAGCAAGACCATGCTCCAGTCTATGGCACTAGGACTGGCCACATACTATGTTTTCGAGTTCCTTTGCCTTACAAGGGATCTGGCCTAGTCCAGTAACATGCAATAAAACAACATAACAGTTCTGACACCACATAAGAGGTCTCCAAAAATCTGTCCCCACTGTTTAATACAATGTACTTTCTTTTTTGAAAGTACATTTAAAACAAGAACCATGGTATGCAACATGGTATTTACCTGGAAAGACCAAGAATTAAAAACTCAGGTTGCTTTTTCCAAAGTAACCAAACTTAATTCTACACAGAAAAAGTTCTTTATCTTCAGTGACACAACTTTTAATACGTTATATCTAGTAGCTGCATGTTATGAAGGCTACTTTTGGAAAACAAAAGTTAACTGACTTCAGATTTGAGTGCATAAAAATACAAAACCATACAGATTTCATTCTCCTTTTAGGATAGGCTTATCTTTGCAGTTAAAGGAACATTCTCCCTCCTATTATTTTGCAATACCTCAGATGCATAAGGCAGTATAAACTTACATAGCATTTCATGCACGTAATTTAAAGACTGCTTAGTAACTAATCTTGCCTCTCTCCAAATACTCCTCAAAGATTTCTAAATCATCAGATGACAGAGTTGATCTCAGAAATTGCCTTTTCACAAGAAAAATGGCACAGAAGTGAAATTTATCTTTATTTAAAGCCCCACAATGGTTTAAATTGTAAGGCCTGTTACTCAAATTTCCTAGCTCCCAGTCTTATGTTCAAAACTTGCGCGCATGCTGCCTTACGTAGAAAAAACAAACTTACCGCTTCTTCAAACGTCCACCTCTTACTGACTTCATGTTCGTTGTGGTTAAACATTTCTTGATGAATCTCAATGATTCTGTGCCTCATGTTTTCTATCTCAGTGATTAGCTAAAATGTAATTTTAAAAAATGTAACACAGGTAGACACTGCATCACCTTTGTAAATGCATCTTATGATGACAGTAATATGCATGAATTAAAATTATCACAGATGTATTAAATATTACCCTGATGGGGCACTGCCCTGATGGTGCCTTGGCCCTTAGCACAACAGAGCTGAACTGGTCTTCTATCTGAAGTTTTGCTCTTATGCTAAAAATGATTGAGATTAAACATGAATCTGGATCCAAGTCAAACCTGGCTTCTGCATGTCTATGCTTTTACAGTCAGCAATTCTCTTGGACAGCTCCAAGTCTCATGTGCCTGTGAAGGCTACCCATCTGCACAGACCACTGCTGTGTCTAAGAGCTTTCTTAGAACACAGACCCTAATCTGTTAACCTGGAATAATTAATATTCATTCTTAAAGTTCTGTGCATCACTTCTTTCCTTTTTGTTTTTTAACTCCATTTCTTTATTACCTATGAAAACACTGGAAACGTATGTCCTGTTTGACAAAAGCCATTAGCACATGAGCCAAAGAGCAGTGATATGCAAGAGAACTATGGGAACACCTCAGCTACAGATACATTGAATTGTCCGTAAATAAAGTTGCCTTCAGCCACAAAGTAAGGCAAGAAACATTGACAAACATCATCTGTGTACGTACCTTGGCAGGGTCAGTTATATCTTCAGTGCCAGAGGGCAGGTCATCTCCAGGTTGCGCATCCTCCCCACTATGGCCGTTCACAGATGCCAGTTCTCTGCGCAGCTGGACAAACTGCTCAGTAGTCAGGAAGTCTCGAGGCAAGTTGTTCTGTATATGTTCTTTAAACCTAAGAATAGTTGGAAACAACATAAATTTCATGTTTCATGTTGCAACACGCTGCCTAACCAGAGAACAATAATAAATCCTAGCAGGGTTCTGCATTACTTTATTGATCTAGAGCAACACTGAAAACACAACTTCTGACAACAAACAAAAAAATGCAACTTCTGCTATCTATCTGACTTTAAAAGCTTCACATTTCAGAGAGAAATGAAAGGACAATGAACTTCAGTGGCAAAGACAGACCACTTGCCACGTAAAACTGATGACAAAGGACAAGATCAGTTTCAGATGATGATACCTTATTTCCAAGACCAAAAGACCTGTAGAAATTATGGGGAAAGAACGGTGCACAATTTAAGGTTTCTGGTTCCCTCAACCGCTCCATATTAATGCAGAACTCCACTACCTAAACTCAACCAAGTATTTCTCTTTAGCCAATTAAATCAGTGCTTCTCCACACGTGAGCGTTACACAAAGAATTAAAGTTTAAAACTGCTCATTCTGATTTTTCTAAGACATCCTCTTTTCTTCCTCACCATTTCAAGGCCTTCCTTTATTCCTCAGCAGAATTTGTGAATTTGTCTAAAATCAAATTCCTAAAACGTGTTATCAGTACTTTAAAACAAGCAGTCAAAACTGTATGAGTACAAAAATAAGTAAACAAGCATATAAAACTATTCCAAGTTCTTGTTCTGAGTGAACATTTTTACATTTACAGATTTAGGTTAGCATATATTAAGCAATTCATAGCATTAACTAAACCTTTTGTTTTCTCTTTACCTCTGAAAGTGATGACTGTAGAGCTGCGTTGGAATTCCAAGGATGCGGTCATAGATGGATGTAACTTCCCTTAGGTTTCCCTGCTCATTTTCCCAGTTTATGTACATTTCCCATAGCCTGTCAGATCGGAAGTCTGTCCCAGCAGCTAAGACCGCATGTTCATAGGCTCTGAAAAATGAAATAATTTTATAGGTGTTTCTGAATGTGATGACAGAACAAGGAAGAAAAGTTCTGGCTCTTACTTAAAAATTATAACCATCCTCATTTACTTGCAACACTTACATTCATTACTTAAATTCTTCAAAGTATTTTCTAGATATCTGTAGCAAGATCTCTACAAATTCAGGAAGTTTGCCCACTTTTTTTCCTTCAGCACTACCACAACAGAACAAATAAAGGCAACAGAAAAAGCCACTTGCAGCAGTGCAAGATACTAAGGAGGTATGCAACCACTACTACTTCTATATTGTAAAGATTCTAGAACAGTTATTACTTCAGCAGTTTAACACACAAAAGCTATACATCAATCACGCAGCTAGAAGCTGCTTCAGTTAAAGTTCAGTTAAGGTTTTGGATCAAACTTTAGTCCAACCTCTAACCAGGACCACGACCAGCAACAGATGAGGTCAGATGCAACCTAGCCATACCCTGAAAACCTCCAAGGAATTATATTTCAAAAATTCTATGGGGAATCTGTTCCAGTGCTGCGCTAAGTATTTCCTAACATCTAGTCTAACACTCTCAAGTCACAACTTTTGACCCCTGTACCACACTGTATCGTCTACCCCTTCTCCTGGAATTTGGCTTTATCATCTCTTAAAACTCCTTAAAGTAACTGCAGGCTGTTACTAGCTTGCCCCTTAGCTTAAACATATTAATCCCACTACATGGCTATGTAACTGTATGTACTGGCTTCTTGTTATCACTTAGTCTGCTTCCAACTTACCCTCGAATAGTACTGTTAGTTTCAGGATCAGCAGGGTCCAAGGTCTCCTTTAAGAAGTTTATATAATGTATCCAAAGATCAACACTAAGAGGAATTGCCTGAAGCCCTCTGCGATAAACCTATGAAGAGAACATGAACTGTACTTCAAATACTTAATGGCGTCCTAATAGAGAGGCAACACTGTGTTATCCGGTGAACCTTAGAAATACTAATTACTGGAATTTTGTTTAAATAATCTACCATTACCATTTGGGTGGAGGTTGGATAGAACATGGCAATGTTCTGATCTCCACGTGCAGAGTCTTGATCTTCAAAGCGCAGCGGTCCCTGCATTCTGATCAGGTTGTGTGGGCAGGCTTTGGGGTACAGACCATAGGGCACAGACCCATTAGAGCATCATTGACAGCGTCTGACCAAAAATGCAATAAGATGTAGCAATTGTGACCAGCAAACCAACTATATTGTTTTGAAAATGAGTAATAAATGTAAGTGACAGAAAAGCCCTGCCCTACTTGTTAAGCTGCAGTGTAATACAGAGGCTTGCACTGCAAAGCTTGACAAACTGTAGAGGTTTAACGCACCTGCCAACAAAGAGAAAAAACATTAGCTACAAATGCCACAGATGTGACAAGTGCAAACAAAATCCCTACAAACCTGACCATACATGGCAGGTACTGGCAGCCAAATGACTTGCAGTAGGTTAGTCATTATTTGGCTAACAGGACCAACGGCAATAGCTGTGCCCAGCTACCTACATACCTCATCAGACTGTTTAACGTTGTCATGTCGCTTTTCAAGGTCTGCATACTTTTTCCAATACCCATAGCAATATGGATAATGCGTGAAAAACCTGTCAAATGCTTTCCTGGCAGCTGGTAAGTGGTTCTGCAAGAAATACACAATACAAGCAATGAATCCTCTCCTTGAAAATAACTTAAAAACAATTATTGTTTTAACATTGCTTTGAAAACCACTGGGTTTATGTTCTGATCTGTGATGACAACACTGGCAAGGGCAACTGTCTTAAAACGTTATCTACAAAAGCCTGATGTACAGTTCTAGATTTGTCACTGGAACATCTATGACTTGCTTTGGTTTTCTGTTTATTTCTGGAAGTCTAAGGGAAAAGGGGGCATGTACTAACCTCCTGCTCTACATACTGTAGGAGATATACCCATCCTGTGAAATCCTGGGGATTGTCCTCTACTACTTTCCAGAACTTGTCAAAATCTGGAGGGAAGCAAGCCTCAATATCTGTTGTCTGTAAACTTTCAATATTTGGAATTTCACTCTCCTGTGTATTCTCTTCATTCAAGTCAGGGGAACTATCAGGCGATTGTTCCATCTCAGTTACGCTCATGATTTCCGTACTGAAGTCCATATGCTGTTCTTCTGTTGTCGTTTCAGCACCATTGTCTGTGCTCTCATTGCTTACAGTTGGCTTCTCCTCCTCTGTATTATCTGTGTTCTCCATAGCTGAGGTTATTGCTGTTTTGTAGTACTAGATCCTGTGGAAATAAAAAGATTCAGTATGCATGTAGCAAACCACCAAGTAGAACTTGGGTGTGAATTAGCAGCTAAGAGTCTTCCAAGCGCTTCAGACACCCATGTATTTCACCACAAACTGTTATCAATTATATCTGTTTCACTCATGACCCTTATTCACAATTAATAAACTGTTAATAGCAGTCACACGTTTTAAAAACTGCACAGATGAGTCAAAGCCCATCTGTTTTTTTTCTAAAAAACTATCACAAGTAGCCAACAAGGTGTAAAAGTGAACCAATATATTTTTCCTGCATGAGTCTAGCATTCATTCACATTACGTTCACATTTATCCAATTCTCCTATTTAGTACAAATCAATAACTTCTTCGCAAAATAAATACATGTTAAAATGTACCCCCAACGCCCAGCTGAGCCGGCTTAAGTGATAACTTTGCAAAGAAGAGTTACTATCAGCACTAGATTCAGTCCGTATCAAGGATGTCTATGTAAACTACCCAGCATCAGAGGGCAACAAAAATGTTTAGGATAACCTTTTATACGTAGCCACTTGCTCCCACACAAAACTCATGGGCCAGGTGCTTCCTCCTAACCCTCAGGACAGACTCCCATCTTCCCCCTACTCTTCATTTTGATCTTCCTGCCAAATGCTGCTGCCTAGTTCTGCCCAGCTCTATGCACCTCTGCAAACACCAGTCCAGCCCACCTGGCTGCATGCTGCTCAGCCTCAACTGATCTCAGCCATCAGTGCCTGCAGCCTGGCTGTAAGGCGCTCAACAGAACTTTCTCCACACACAACCTAGATCCTACTGACTAACTGATTCTAGGTAATACAACACTCACATCGAATACAATAGCTCTTAGCTGTAAATCTATTTTGGATGAAGAACAGTGTGAGACTATCATTCTCACATGCACTGTAGTAACTGTCATTACTATTTCCCTTCAGTTCTCCTCAGAGAAGATGGCAAATAAGTTTTGCATGTAAGAAAAAAAAAAAAAAAAAAGTGCCCACCCCACCCAGTATCTCCAGAATTCTTTCCCACTCAAATCCTGAAGATGGAACAAACAAATCACTTGTTTTCACATCAATAAACACATCAAACACATAGCTCAACCATCAATAATCTAGCGAGGGGGAAATTCTTGACAGAAAGGAAAAGTATTTATATATATCAGCTGCTTCAACATGTGAGATAACAATTCATGTTTTCCTAGGAGTTCACTAAGCCAAGTAACTTTGGCATAGCGTTAGAAAGCCCACATGGTCTACTCTGTAAGTTTTCTAATAACAGGTTTTTTAAAGTATTTCTATTTTCCATTGTATACAACATCTGGCATTAGTATAAACACAATTTCTTTCCTTTAAGGTAAACAGTTCATAATTTTGCAACTTTTCATGGTAAGCGTTCATAAAAAATGAATGGGTCATGCCATTTAGAAGTCACACAAACATGATGTGACTCCACAAAGCACTGTAGTGCTTTTGTTCCACAGGAAAAGAGGATGCTTGTGTAAGACAAGCAGTTTATTTCATTAATAACTAGTCCTTGCCCACATCCTGGCCCACTCTAGAAAGCCTGCATCAAAAGCCAGCTTCTTCAGTGAGTGCTGGAGATGAGTCTTCAGTACTGATTTTGAGAATAAACATAATTTGCAAGTTAAGAAATTAATATCGAAGCAGTATCACTATGTCTTTTCCAGTGCAACATAGAGAAGACATCTGCATCATTAAAAGTAAGTGCTACCATTCATAGCTTACCTCTGTAAAGATTACAAAATCGAGGTGTAAGAGGAGTGCGTTATCCAAACAGCAGCCCTAACACTTGAAAAAAAGTTCAAAGGAAGTTTACAGCTCTAAAATTTGAGAAAATGAATGCAACTGTTTTTAAACATGCAATAATTTATGATCTAAACTTATTCTGGCATTCGACAGATGCTTTCCCCCTCTAGCCAATTCAGATGTATTCCGGCCTAAAAAACCAACTCCCTCAAACCCAGTGGTTTTCAGATTTGAGGGAGAAGCGGTATCGGGTAACCTCTGCAACAAGGTTTTCAACACACTCTTAGTCTATTTGACAGTTCAGTACCAACAGAAGCTGGTCTAAACCACCCCCAGGGAGCCAAGGCCCATCCCAGACTCCCACAGTAACCAGAGGTTACAGTTGACTTTTAAAACAGCCGATATGATCAGCCCTGCCCGGTACCGAACAAGCGCCCGTCAATCCAATCCACGGAGCTACAAAGGCAGCTGAGATGAGGCCGACAGACATCAAGTACAGAAATCCACGTAACAGAGTAACCAAGTTCCTGGCGTTTTCGCATGACTCAGGCTAAATAATATGCATATCAGATAACTACATGCGCTAGTTTTAAATCATTTACGTCAACATATATTGTTTAGCCTGCTTCCATTAAACGTTTACTGCATACAATACCGGCGTTTATAAATACTGAACTAACAGAAGGCATCTAGGAAAAAATACGAGCGGGCAGCACCAAGGGATTTCAAGCCTCGCCTCCCGGCTCTCCCAGCTCTCCCGACGCCGTTGCACAACGCCGATAAGCAGCTGCCGGGCCCTTCCCCGGGCCGGGCCCTGCGCGGCCGCTGCCCACAGAACAGCGTCTTGGTGGCCAAAACATAGCAGTAATTCAAACAGTAAAGTCCTGTAACGCTTTGAGTTGGCGTAGTATTCGCTCAGAGATTTTGCGACTATTCTAGCACATAAAATAAAGATAAAAGAGTTTTTTTCCTAACAACAAAATTTACACTATGAAGTGAAAACGGCGGGCACGCTGGTTTGCCCCGGCGCCCGCTAGCAGCTAGCCGGGGGCCGGCTGCAGGAGCCGGCGGGGCGATGCAAGGGCAGGCGTGCAGCTTCCCTCAGGCACGGCCAGCCCGCTCCGCCCGCCGCCGCTGCCGGCCCGGCCGAGTCCCCTGCCTGCCGCCGCCTCCCGCCAGGCCCCGGCCCGGCCCCGCTCTCCCCGGGCCGAGGGGCACCCCTCCCGCCCCCGGGCCCCGGCAGCCCTCCCCTCGCCCCGCGGAGGGCCGGTGCTCCCCAGGGCGGCCCCCACCTCAGCCCCGGTACCTGCCGCGGGGCCGGTGACCGCCAGCCCGCTGCGCGCCCGCCGCCGCCAGGCCTCAGGAAGGGCGGGCTGCGCCTGCGCACAGGGCACCGCGCAGGCGCCGGAGCACGCGCCCTCTCCCGCCAAATGGCGGCGTCCCCTCCCCCCTCAGGCAGGCAGGCGGCGGCCGCGGCGTTACAGAAATAAATCCGTTTGTTGGCGTCAGGTTCGTGTAGAACGCGTACAGTACCGGCAGCGGGAGGGCCGGCGCCGGGGCACCGCGGCCGGCGGCTACTGGCGCCAAGGGGAAAAGGAAGAGGGAAAAGGAAAAGGTTCGTTGGTTTCCCCTGCGCTTCCCCGCGCGCTGCCGGAGCTGGACGTTCCCCGGCAACGTCACCGGCTAATGCTGCACAGCTCTGTAAGTGGGTTAAAAAAATACGTATTTCTCACAAATACCACACAACCCCCTGTATAATTATCTCCAGGGTTTTCCTCCACTTATCAACGTATAGCTTAGATGCTAAGACAAGTCAAAACATGACTATATGGTAAGTATATTTTATTCATTACAACGTGACGTCCGTTACTACAAATTGGGTGCTGTGCTGTTAACTTCTAAAGACAAGCGCAGGCGAGCAGGAGCGCCTGGCCCTCCTTCGGCGGGCTGTCCCCACGGCCGGTTGTCCCCGCAGCAGCTTATCCACGCTAGGAACGCTGTCACTGCCAGCCAGCAGCATGGGGACGGGCCTGCCTGCCTCCATGTAAACAGCTGTCCCTCTGCCCAGGCCAGATGGTTGAGTGATTTTTCACGCACACACAAGAGACAGTTATATTAGGTTGCTATTTCCAAAAATTCTTCTAAACTCTTCTTGATGTGCGGTGGCTGAGATGCAGCGTGAGTTAACAGGCTTTGACCCATCTGTGCAAAAAGTGCTTTTGATAATTTCGCTGTGGCTGTTCGGATATTTCCTCCTGCTCCAGGCAAAGAGCCACTGTTCGTCATATTTCCCAGGAGGTGCCAAAGGACAACGAGAACTTTTTGCTCCACAGCACAAGGCTTCCGTGGGTATAACTCCGTAACAAGATCTGCAAGAAACGTAATAGATTGAGCAGTGTTGAAGACTGTTTTTTGTTGGAAGAAGGGTTTGCCAGAGTCAAGAAGACGCTCAATATGAGTTATGCATCTTGCTCAACTTTATTAGTTTCTAATGCTACTTATATAGAACCGATACACATGCACATCCGTAAAGCAGAAATATAATTGGTTAGTAGTCTCTAAACACGCGCGGTTCTCACACCCCTAATTATCATGACTAAAATAAGCATTCTATCCATGTAGCTAATTGTGTTGCTGTGCTTCAGCCTTGTAGTTTGTTACTATTTTCCCATACCGGTCCCTATCTTTCTTGGCCCTGCACCTGCTTTCCCAGCAGCTGTATCTTGTTACAGCCACGGCCTGTTGGCACAACATAATTACTTGGTCTCAGGATTCAGGAATAGCTCAAGGCCACCTTTCTTGTTAACTTCAGCACAGCAACTTCAGTACAATTCTGATTACAGGCCTATTCTAATTTTAAAAATACAGTTCAGAAGTAATACCCTGCTTTGAGGGGTGTTTAAAAGCACTTAATGTTAAATCATCTTCTCAGGGCAACTAATGAAGGAATGCTTGCTATACACATGAGCTTGTTGTTGGAATAGCATCAGCACTCTAATCAAAAAATTCCCCTTTCATCCTCTCTCAGGAGTTTACACTGCTGATAATTACAATCTTCCATTAAATTAAAACAAGTAAAAGAAATTAAGATTTTTTTAGTTTGGATTATCATAAGGACCTTTATTTCTCACAGTGCACTGTGTAACATCTAATACTTCACGATTTCCCCTCTACCTCAAAACCAGGCAGTAAGTATTTGAGTTTCAGGACCAAAGTAGCCTTATACTATAAATATATATAAGATGAAACATTTCCCCTACTTGGATAATTACATCATGAATTAAGTGTTTCTTTTCCAAATTTTTGCCTTTTTGCTAAAACAGACTCTTCTGATATACAAACTACTCCCAAAAATGCCAGCAAGAGATGAATTCTTTAAAGGTTGGTGACTAACACATTCAGACAGCATAAATCTAGGAATGTTTCAAGAACAGACTGTCCATTATGTTTAGTTGAATTTCATAGCTACTACACACCCAGCTGCTCTGAAAGTAAGTCAAATAACATGCGTGGGTCAAGCATATTGCCCATAAAGACATGCCTTGTTCACTTAAAACATCAAAAGAAAATTCAGCACTGCTAGTAATAATCCCCATTATTAAAAAAATTATATAAAATCTAAGTAAAATTTGCCTTCAATTTTTAAGCAAATGGGTCTTTCTGCTTTTGACACCAGTTTAGGAAGATGACCATTATGAAGTCTGCTGTCTTTGTGGACTGCAGCTCAGCTTGCCAGCTTGTCTCCTTTGACTGAATGCCAGTATGTGTTACCAAGAGCCTTAAAATGAGAACAAGACCAACTGCGAAAAGCAAAAAGGTACACAAGTAAAAATCACGAGTTTGCAGGAGCCAGCCTTACAGAACAGAATATTTTCTGTTCTGGGAAATCTCAGAAAAAAAAGAGTCACTCATTCCTTTCATTTCTTCCTGGCAAGAGTATGAGGAATGAGTACTGTGAGAGGGAATATATGGCTTGAAGCAAGGGAGGCATGCAAGCTTCAGCTCCTCGGTCAGCCCTGCACCTCTGGCTCTACACACAAACAGATACGTGCTGGCTGGGCAGAAGTAGGCATATGGGGGCCAAGCCTCAATATAGTACATTCCACTCGGTTACAGATAGAGTGAAACTCATTAGAAAACAAAACTCAGCTAATTCTCTCCAATTCCATATTAAAGTTACTATAAGCTTAAGGTATTTATACATCTCCCAGGTATTTATCCATCTTCCATCTTACTATATAATAATAATCTTTTGGTTTATCAGCAGTGGCTTAAATTTGCATTGGAAGGAGGTGAAATTTGACAACTGCTGCATCGTTAACGCCCACAATCTACTGTGACAGAAGGGAAGATATATAGCCACCACCATCCTACAGTGGATTTGCCTAATTAGGATGGTACACAAGCAAACAAACAAGCATAGTAAAACACCACTTTACCAGCAAGCTTTTCTGTCATGTCTTGTTTTGCTTTTCCGTTCAGAAACTGGGCTTTTGTGCAGAATGGCTGGAGGAGCAAATAGTTGTCTAAATGCAAAGAACAAAACACGTTAAAATTCTTAAACAGAAAATTAAACAGTCTGGTAATAAATACAATATGGAAGAATGTAAATAAGAACCTTACTTACTTAAACTTCAGAAAACACAGTGATATATTTAAGGACATAAAAGCAGAAAAATATACCCTTAACAAGCCCTGACTCCTAGAATGTGGTAGAACATAGTATATTAATTTGCGGAAAACACCAAGATTCTGCTACAAAGCCAAGGAAAATAGTTGTGGCATACACAAATCAGCAAGAATCTATTTCTTTGACCTGTTTTAAGAGATTTGGCAGTGTGACAAGCTTCTGGATAATGAAACACAATCACACAGAATGGTTGAGGTGGGAAGAGACCTCTGGAGATCATCTGGCCCAACCCCCTGCTCAAGCAGGGCCACTGCAGCCAGCTGGCCAGGACTGTGTCCAGATGGCTTCTGAGTATCTTCGAGGATGGAGACTCCACAGCTGCCCTGGGCAACCTGAGACAGCACTTGGTCACCCTGACAGCAAGAAGAACGTGCTATAGAAAAATAACAAAACCACCTATGCACTTACAAGTCCAGCTATCTGTATTTCTGTATCAGACTGGCAAAACACTAAGGTGACTTGTATGGTTTAAAAACTGTGAGAATAAAACAAATAATTCATTACAAAATGTAATGATCAGATGGAAACTATTGGAAAGAGTAACTCTCTACATTTAGAATTTCATTAATACAATTAAAACTCTTGAAAATTAAGAGTAAATTACTTACCTAAGTGTTGACAGAGAGCCTGAATAACGTTTGTGGCAGCTGCATAAATCCCTGGATTTTTGGAGTTCAGGTTGTTGTCTACTATCGCAGGAATTAACATGTTGATCACAGGTGATAAACTGTCTTTCAGCAGTGGAATCATCTTGTGCATCGTCTCCAAAGCAACCTGATTTACCTTACTGTTTGAGTCATGTAAGCGATACTTGAAGGCATCAAAGATCTGAAAAAGTATCCAAACAGCATTCACTGGAATTAACAATTAATGTTTGAGCCAGATATTACATTTCCTGCTTTATTGTTACACTTTAGTTGTCCATCTCAGCAAAAGATGGCTCTGGTATGTAAATACCTGAAATACTTTTTTAGCAAGTAAAGCAACATTTGATACTTTCATACTTTTATCTCACCTTATCTGAATTTGAATCATTCCTATGCAATGTAATGGAGGTAAATTAGCCATCTGTAACTTTCAGTATGACTAATATTTTCTGCAAGTATTTTTAGGAAGACACAGCTCTATTTAGCAAAAAGAATGTTCTAAAGATTTCAAAAACATTTACAGTTAAGACATTGTGAAGTTCCACAAAAGCATTTTGTAGTTTCACAGTAAAGACACTGCACTGTTAGAAGACGATCTTGGTTTTCCTTTCATTGTACCTATTTTTAGTTTACAGCTGTTGGACCCCATTGTAGTACTTTTCTCCTAAAGAACCTCCTTTCCTATTAGAAAGGATACTTAACTCAAGCTTGATTATAATAAAGACCTTTCCTCAGCTTCTAGACAAACAAAGCAGGCAGAACTCACAGCTGTGTTTCAAAGACAGTTCTTCAGATCTTTATTAATCCTTGCTGCTCTTTTTGTAACCTGTTTCAATATTTTGATACTTACTCAGCACAGTGGCAAGAAAATCTGCACAGAGTATTCCAGAAATAGTTCAGAGTGCTCTAAGTGAAAGCTTCCAGCTTCTTCCTCCTATTTACTTCCTTTACTAACTTTGTAGCTTACATATCTCCCCCTTGAGCTTACCTCACCTATTCCTCAATGTTTTCCTGTTAATCATACATTCTTGTTGAAAGAGGGAGCTGTGATTTTTATCAGAAAACTTTGTGACACAACTTTAAAGACCTTTAATATAAAATATTTGCATACAGTTACCTTCACAATGTTTGCAACAACAAAGCCTTGATTGTTCTCTGTATCTGATAAGAGCTGCTTAATGCCATTTACTCGATCACGGAAATCTTTTGCATTCAATAAACTTATAATGTTTTTAGCATATTCTTCGCTTTCTAGTGAATTACGAGGAGCTGGTTTTCTTGAGACTTCACAGGCTTCTGTAGTCTCTCTATTGGAAAGGAAAAGTTATTCAGTCAATCCATACGCAAGTTGAAACAGGAGTCTTTAATTTCAGGCATCCTCTTTCCATATAGTGCAAATATGAGAAGCAAACATAAAATTTTCTGATGAAGGACTTTCACTTTAAACATGGTGCTATTATTAAAAAAAAAATAAAAAACCACCTTACAATAATTGTTGTTCCTAAAGTCTCAATAACATTCCACTCTAAATGCATCTATACCCATCACACAAGAGGTAAGCCTCGGCTAGGCAGAAGCCCTGTGCTGTTTCATGTTTCTGGATGAAAGTGGCTGAGTTTGTGACCAGAAACAGTTGTGAACTCCCTTCACACCAACAGGTCAAAAAAAAAGGTACTGTAGTTTAATTCTTTATTCTTCAAGTGCTTTAAACACTGATCCCAATCAAGGTGGCATCTAAGCCACACGCTGTGCTGAGGTGGTAATTCAACAACTCTTCATAGAATATTTTGAAACAAATTTTCTGTAGTATCTAGTGTCATTACACAATCATGGAAAGAATTATAAAATCTGTGGAATCACTCCTCTGTCCACATAAGTACCCTGCATTTACAGACCAGTCCAGACAGAGTCACCAGCTCATGCCTGATTCGTGAACAGAAGTCTTTGATGGAGAATGGAATAAGCATCTTTCTTGCATTTTCAAACTCAAACCTATCAGCTCTGCGAGAACAAAAGGCGGCATCAAACTCTCCTGTCCTGCTAGTGTATTACAGGCTACCAAAAGTATCTGAATCAAAGATAAGAGAGTCTTTGGCATAATGCAGTAAATAGCACCTCTTCTAAGGATGCGGACATATAGTTTCACATGCCAAAGCAAAATATACCATCAAATGTGGAATTAGTTATTATTTTGAATAGTAGAGAGTGTGTTAAAGAAATCCTATTCCTGAACAGACACACTTTCTTCAACCTGGAGGCAGTCACTGCCCCTAGGAACTCTGTATTCTTGGATGCAGCTTTTTGGTTTGGTTTAAATTTTGGAAAGGGTTTCTTTTTTCACTTCAATAGAAGACCTATCAGAAGACAAACCAGAAAACTAAAAATGAACAGAGTATCATTTAAAACCTTCAGCATCCCCAGTTAGGAGCTAACTAAATGGTTACTCCACAGGTAAGTGCACAAATAGGTAACCGGTACTGTGGCTACCACTAGGCAAGTTTTTTCTACAGAGTCCGAACAGCAGTATCTTAAAGTGATGGTGATATGGATCTACCATGAATTTTAAAAAGTCTTTTGTGTGCTGTGTGTGTGTTTTCCCAGACAGTCAACAGACAAATTAAGATTAAAAATTCACAAAGCCATTTTAATGTTACTGATTACCCTATTTAAAGGAGTTTACCTGGGACATGTCAACTTTTTCCTTTTCCTTCAGGTATGTTTAATTTTCATAACCCTTTTGTGAATGTTTCTGTACTCTCTTCTTCTGTAGTGAAGATAATAGTGAGACTATTATCCTAACGGTCAAGTTACTAACAGTGTAAAACACTGAGGATCATTACCTGTCAGTGATGTTCAGAGCATCTCTGGAAGTAGATGATGACCTCAGATGTCCAACACTACTGGTATGGGAATGTCTTCCTTTTGCTGACGGTGTATCTAATGGCATCTCCCCCAAACCCTGCACAAAGTTGTAACCATTAATTAACATGTCTGGTACAGTTCTGCACTGCTGGAGACCCTGTACAAGCAAGTCTGATAGTCATGCAAAGCACAGGAGCAAAGTACATTTCATTCAGTGCATCTGCAAGGAGTAAAGGCATGCCCAGGGCTGCTTACAAGCAGTACCTTGCCATGCTGTAGTCACTTGGTTGCTTGTCTTGCTTTGAATGCACTCCCCCGTTCCCTGTAGGTTCACTGTCTACACCTCCCACCCACTAGTACACGTTTACATTTCTCGGCTGTTAAACATGAGCTTTGCCACATACCTTTTCACATAGATAGCTAACAGATTCCTTAATGTAAGGCAAATCCTTGGCTGGCACATACTTTTCAAGCATTTTATCAAATTCAGGATGACTCATCATACTGAAGAGCATCTTTCGACCGTAATACCTGCAGGAAACAGACCATGACATATACATCCATAAACATGGATTTGCTACTGATAATTATAGGTGTGTAAATCCAAAATAAAAAAGCTCAGGAAGACTGCTATCTATATGTGTAACCAGACACACTTTTCATCCTCTCACAAAGAAACTATGCTCAAGAATCATGATTTAATCAACAATCAAGCAAATCAATGAGAACAATCTTCCATTTCAGCCATCTTTAAATAGGATGACCCAGCCTTGTCAGTTAGATGCCGTGGATCCCAGTGCCAGCATTCCCTCCATGGCCTGTATCCCATCTGTGCCCAGCACGGTATGTCCCCTGAGCCCCTCTTCTTCCTGCAGCCAGGGTGAGCACAGCTGCAGCAGGCATGCAGGTAATTCCTGCCACAGATGCTATCTGAACAGTCTTGGCAGTGCTAGGTTAACAGTTGGGCTTGATGATCTTAAGGGTCTTTTCCAGCCAAAATGATTCTATCCTCTGTCACTGCAGAGGAACACACACCGAGCTAGGCAGAGCTTTCAGCCACCTGGAATGTGCTTCTCGTAACTATGAACCTTACTAACCTGGTTTGTTGTGAACTATCCTGTGCAAATCTGGCTATTGCAGGGAAAATCCGATCAGCAACAGCTTTGGTTCCAGACAGAATCCGCTCTGGTCCCACGTGTTCTACAATGTCTGACAGGTGCTGGGCTGTGCATCTTCTCACCGCTGAATGCAGGTGGCTAAAGAAAACACAGCTGCTTAATAAAAACTCATCACAGGAGGTAAACAGCAGTATTTATGTGCTCTACCACATACGGTACACAAGTTTTCTCATCTTTAGCATATCTACAACTAGTATGCTGCTGATATGCAGATACGTATTCTGGCTGTACAAGAGAAGACCTTGTGGAGCAAAGTCTTTTATTTTATTTACTTTATTTAAAAGGATAATCCATTTGATTAGATTTAATTTCATACACTTAAAATCCGAAACTACAAGAATGCAAATGAAAAAAGAAAAAATATATCCTCTTTGTTCAAAGTCAGTTTCAACCTCTAACTGTACCTTTTGGATTAATAAAACTAATAGTTTTCTTCCTTTTAGAATTTAATTTCTAGTTTTCCTTAAAATAGTTGTAGAATGTTTTAGAAAGCACACTTTCTGGTTGTTCTTTCCATCAATTATATGAAAAACAAGTCACTATGCTCAGAAACACATCCTGTGTATTTTATATAAATTTAGTATTAAATAAAGCAGTATTCTATTGACTTCTAAAAATCCTGCAGAAGTCTATTTTCTACAAAATGGGGGCTATTAAACACCTGTGCTGATGAAAATGAGAGAAAAACTGGAATCCATTTTCAAACTTGTGCAGCAAACTAAACTTGTATAGAAATTCTGCTGTACCTGCCGGTCCCATGTGTTTTCAGAGTACACAATTCTGCAAATTCAAACTTTTCCAAATTCATTTTTGTCTTTGGATGAAAAAATCCTACTTTGAGGACAGTTTCCCTGCACAGTAAATGACACATTTGTATGGCTCATCGTTCACAGGGAAAAACAGGTTTCGAGGAGAGTGCTAAGAATTGACTTGGTAAACCACATCAGCTTTGCAGTTTGACACAGACATCCTCAAGGTGTTCTTTCTGAATGACTGTTGCCATTTCACCAAGATTTTAGTTTTCTCTGGTTGGATAGATTACCATGGCCTCACTGGAAGTAAAGCTGCCACTGGATTATACTGCACAAAGCAGCTTTAATTGCACAAAGACAACTAACCGAGTCTATCCGAATTGCAAAACGTGGCAGCTCAATACAGTCCAGGCTGCAACATCTTATCCTGTGGCATGGCAGCTCCCATGCAGGACTCAGCTGCTGCTGAGGCACCTATTTTAAGACAAGCTTTGGCTGGTGCTCAGCGCCTGCAGTTAGGTCTGTACGGCAGCCACAGGTCTTGGGAGCTTGGGAGAAGGGTGACAGTAACAGACCAACTCCTGCAGCACGTACCAATGGGGAAACACAAACTATGAGGCTTAAAGGCCTCACTCCATGGAAGCAAATAAGAATCATGGAAAGGTTTGGATTGGAAGGGCCCTTAAAGACCATCTCGTTCCACCCCCCCTGCCATGGGACACCCCCCCAGCCCAGGCTGCTCCCAGCCCCATCCAGCCTGGCCTTGGGCACTGCCAGGGATGGGGCACCCACAGCTGCTCTGGGCAGCCTGGGCCAGCGCCTCGCCGCCCTCATGGGGAACAATTTCCTCCTAATACCTGATCTAAATCTACTCTCTTTCAGTTTAAAAGCACTGTGGCCCTTGTCTTATTACTATAGGCCCTACTATAAACCCTTGCTCCCCATGAATGCCCACTGCTGGTGCAAAATCGTTGGCAATCTTTTTGCCTGCACATAAAACCTTAGAATTAAACAGAATTCATATAGATAAGAAACATGATTTAAAAACTTCTGAGATACAATCACTTTCAGATCTAGTCCTGGAATCATGTTCTTGGATCAAGCATCTGTTCAGAGGCAAATTTACAGCAATAGTCCAGTGTCTTTAGAGCAGCAGCTCACAAAAGCAAACAAAATGTTTTTATTCCTGTTGGTGAAGTCAAAACCAACTTTGTAGCAGATAAGGAATCACTACATATATCTCCTCAGGGTTTCCAGCATTAATACTTATGATCACAGTAGGCTTAAAATGTGTTGAGCAGAAAATAGGTAGATTTTAAAAGGTCTAATGAATCGCAGGCAAAACCGTAACTGTTAACTTGAATATGTAAGTTGGGGTGAACATAAGCAACTCAATGTAGGAGACAAATTTAGAAAATACATATTCTGTGTAATTACACAGTGGTGTCAAACAGAACCTTTCCACTTTGAACTGAAGACATGCCATTTTTTGCCAGATTTCCACTTTGAAAGATAATTCTCATATTCACTGTTGCAGCTTCTAGAGATCACAGATCTGTATGTGCTGCACAGGCTTTGTTGCTAATACGGCCAAAGCTTCCTGAAGCCAGTACTAGAAAAGCTGAAACTCACGGTGCTACTTAGGCCATCCACTGATGTGTCATGCATTTAAAACATACTGTACTCCACAACTGAGACACCACTTAGACTGAAGTCTTCTGAGCTGTGAAGAAACTAATCCCTGCTTCAAATGCTGTATTCAGCCTCACAGCTCAGATAATTTTGATGCTTTAGATATCTGAAAATGTGCCTGAGTTCACAAACTGGAGGGGTCAAATCTTTATAGGTCTAGAAAACCCATAAGGATAGGTCAGTGTGTTTTGACTCAGCCACTGAAAATGCGGAGCTCAGACATTGCCAGTTACGAACATGAGTATTGCTTGGCCAAGGGTTTGTAAAGAAAAGATGGGAGTGTATGAACAGACTGCTTAGCATGGCTTTTGAAGTAAAGCGATGTGCAGTTACTGTCTGCTGCTCTTAAATTCACAAGAACAATTATGTGTGGGCATGATTCATCAATAATTTAAATCCCAAGGCTGATATTTGCCTTTCAGTTTCAAGTGCAGGTAATTGCAGTACAGTTCTCATTGGCTTTCAGGAGACAGGATCAATGTATTCCACAACAACCAGCTTCCCCAGAAACAAAACAACAAAGAAAACACTTTCAATCAAGACTAACTCTCACAATTTGTAGCTGTGCAGAAAGCCTAAGGATTCATTTATAATGTAGCGTCTGAAATATTTAATGAAAGGGATAGGCTACAAGAAGTGTAGCCTATTAAATGTCATTAAGTGATGACAGGTAGATAAGAGATTAAGTATAAGTAGGTATATATGTCTCTAACATACTGGAATGCCTAATGCCTTAATTAAGTATTGCCATTACAGTGAATGAGGATATAAAAGAACAACATACTTAACAGGGAAAGTGAAAGAAAGGAATTTAACTTCTACTACAGAGTGAGGTAAGCCAGAGGTCAGAATCAAACCATGCAACCAGAAATGGAGCTTGTATGTTTGAGGTACTCAAGAAAATAATGGCCACCACCACTGCAAAGTAAATTAAAATGCAGACAAAAGACTATTAACCAGCTAAGTCTGCAGAAGAAGAGGAAATGAATCAAGATAGTTGAAGACAGAGAATTGTAAGTTAAAAGTCATCTTTCTAAATAAAAAGCATTTCTAAAAACTAGAAAAGCCAGGCATTTGACTGCAGAGCAAGTGAAAAATGAGAATGCTATGTGAGCTTTACTAGGCAAAGCCAAGTAGCAGCTTCCTAAAAATACTATACTAACAGTGAATAAAACCACCAAAGTGTTGCAAAATGACCATAAAATATACTAAGATCCAAAATTAAGAGCCGACTTTTACATAATGTACAGAAAGGAACAGGGGGGTGACAATTTGGTTTCATCCCAACAAACGTTGCCCTGGGTAGAAGTTTCGCAGAGCTGACTTACTGTATTTTCCCATTTCTGCCTTAGATTTTTTTTTAAAGACTATATTTGATAATTTTAATCTATTAACAAGTTATTTCTTTATAAAGTCTTTATAAGAATTACCTTTGCCCT
This sequence comes from Falco punctatus, assembly GCF_963210335.1. Lineage (NCBI taxonomy): Eukaryota > Metazoa > Chordata > Aves > Falconiformes > Falconidae > Falco > Falco punctatus. Next base: position 47,952,948 of record NC_137587.1, read on the forward strand.
CCATTTATAAGAGAACAAAGTGCACGTGCTGGAGTCACATTATTAACCATAGCCTTCAGTGCTTTGTCTACCTCTTCCCTTATAAATGTGTTGGATTCACCAGCTTTGTGCAAAAGGACTTTTACTGTATTATCTAGTTCTTGATCCATGCTCTTTTTCAGGTAGGTGAACAAATCCCCTAAACAGACCACAGCAGCTCGAGAAACACCTGAGCGTAAATTCTTGACCTGCACACAGGAAAAACCCAAACAAACAATGAATAATGTTTATAAAATATACGTTAAAATAAGTAAAACTTAATGTTTCCCTTTGTAATTTTTAAGTAACATTAAAAGCAACTAAGAAATACATTTCTAACTTGATTCACAATATGTGAGAATTAAACCACACACACATGAAGAATATTATAAAGTTACAATCTAAATTTTTTTAGTCTCTTAGCAAATCAGATCAAGTGTTGGTAATCTGAAGTGTGAGCTGCTTTGCCAAATGACAAACTCATCCTTTCAAGACTGTCCAACAGAGGAAAACTAACCACAGACGAACATACCATTTCACTTCAGTGTACCTGAGAGCTATAAAATACATATACACACATAAAGCCATTGAAATATTTTGATAGTAAAATTTAACCTCTTGAGCCACAGCCAAACTTGTTTCATGTAGCTTTGCAGTAAGAATAGTCGCATGGTAGGCAGACAAACATCTAACAGAGTTCAGACCTTTGATTTTCTTCTTCCTATGTACAAAAAATATTTAAATTCAAAACATTTGCAAATTTTTATAAAAACATTAAAATGCAGAATTCCAACAAACCAAATAGCAAACAAATTATTGTAAAATAAGGCAGTGACATATAATCTAGGAAATTCTTTCAACGTGAGTCTTTTAATGTGGTAGCAGGAATGTTTTAGCATACCAGTCTCTCAATTCCTTCCTACAGTTCTGTCCACAGCTCCAGTAATGGCAATTAAAGGATTGCTTCCCCAGTCTGCAAAGGCAGCAGCACTGTAAGCCCATGTCACCAGCCAGAGCAAAGTGAAGCCTTATCTTCCACAGAAAGTGACAAGAAGGTATTGGTGGAGGCCCTCTCCAAAACAGGGCTTAAACTCAGACATCTCTACAAATCTCTGAAGGCTTAGCTATTAAGCCTCAGTTTACAACAGTTACAGTTTAATGCAGATTTGGACTAAAATGACTTTTTTTCTTTTTTCCCATGTATCACTTGCAATCCTCACTATTTTTGAAGTTATGTCCATTTTGCTGGGTTTTTTTAAAGTAAGTTATCAAAATAAACACCTTCTACATTACATTCAGGTTGTAGGTAGATGTTTACACCTACCAGTCATCATCAGCTAAAAGCGTCAAGGCTTCTGTCAGTGCCAGTTCTGGTTTTGAGAAGGGCTGCAGTTCTGATGGGTCCATTATTTCAGGGCTATGAGTGACCGATGGGGTCTGGTCTTTATAGCGTCCTCGTGCCCCAAGAGAAATTTCATCTGCAAAGCCACAAAGCATAAGAAATAATTAGCATAACCTGAAGAAACGCATTCATTCAAAGGAAGGAAATACAAAAAGTCTGAGGTATAGACTGCTGCTCCTGAGGGACCAGGTTTTCAAAAAGACAGCTTTTCCAGTTACATCCTCGATCATTCAGCATGTCATTCATGTCAATTAATTTTTTTGCAGACAATCACGAGTATAAAAAAATCACAAACAAAATGTAGTGGGTTGTTTAATGTAAAAGCAGATGCACAATGTGCTAAACCACAGTGTGGTTAAGATACAATACAGTAAAACTTGAAGAGCCATTTGTGAAAATCTGAAGACCCTTGACCATCAGCAGCATGAGCTTCTGTTCTGAAAAATTTCTACTGTGCATTTTAAAGGCATCTCGGTGACAAAATGTACCCAGAAATGTTTTTTGGGGAGACAGAAGGGAGACAAGGTGCCATTAATACATTACATCTGAGCAAATAAAAAACCCTTTCATGTTTCCAAAATCTTCCTAAGACATTACAGGTGAAAAATGTTTCAAGGGAGCAATACTGAATTCAAATCCCCTTCACCACCACCCGCAAACTTCTGATCTTCCAGAGCACCTCAGGACTGCCCACTGTACAAACAAAACACATTAAATCTGATTGTGGAACTGTCCCAGTCCACATGTCCAAACATTTTAACAGTCTTTAGTTTACTGTAACAGCTTACCAGAATCTAGCAAGGTTGAACATTTTGTCTTCTTCAAACTGCATGTTCTTCTTAATGAAGGATTGAAGGCCACATTTTCTAATGACAAAGACACATTTCTTGATGATGTTAATATATCCCCACAGAGATTTAACTCTAGAAAATAGAATAAAATGCCCAAGCTACAAAGCAACATATAAGAAAAAAGGAAAAACCTAGTATTTCCAGTCCTAATTTGTCTCATGAAATTTTTCTAAACTACAGTCTTTCAATTATTTCCCATAAGCACTTCACTCTCCAATATCTGCATTATAAGACTGACAACAAATTAATTATAGTAATACCTCACGTCACACTAAACAGTCATGACTTTTGGTAATTATAAAATTGTAATTTCCATTTCAGCAGCATTTAACAGTATATCATTCATTTAAAACAAACACTAATCCTCACTTTCTGTTGTCATTTGCTCTGGTTCATTCAGTTTAATACTTCCCCAAGGGTTTTCTTCCTTTTTTTCGAAGTCTTTGCTTTCCTGATGTTCTTTATGATTGTGTTCTTTTTCTTCTTTTTTCTTCCACCTCATCTTATCCTGGGCAGATTTTGACATGGTCACTTTTATCTGCAAAAAAATAATGCACCCATTATGATATGCAATGTAACATAATGCAGAAGTTACACAGTAACTTATTACCCACTTCTTGATATTGTCTAAGGGAAGCATGGAAAATTACTATTTTTACCATTATTCTACACAGCAAAAGGAAATTATTCGTATAAATATTAAACTCAAATCCTGAAAAGAGCTGAATGTAGGCTTTCTGCATGGTAAGCAGTCCTACTGGCAAAAAGAAGCAACATTCCGGGTTTAAACATTTAAGAGAAATAATCATTTACTCTAAAACATCTGAATAGTTAAAGAATTAAGGTCTACGAGACCAATTCCTTGGCAGCGTTGAGTAGTTTCCTAGGATTTTAACTAACAAATGAACAGGCTGGGCTAACTCACATTTATTTGCACAGGGTTTTTTTTAAACGGTGGTCCTTAACAGCATGATCTGACCCTACTCTCTCATATATTTAAGACACAGTTCCTCACAGTTCCTCATGAAAACTTAGTAACATTTAAAACATTCTTCCATTTACTGCTTTGAATTTGATCCCTCCAAGCATTCATCTCTTCAGTGGGAATCAGAAAATTAAGACACTATTAATAATTAACTTAAAAGTTTTAGTATCTTAAAATGTTATTTTAAATGCTTTCAGAAAGACTTGTCATTTTCAATTCAAATTTTTTAAAATTTGTATCATACTTCATTCAGATAAATCTTGCTCCACACTATAACGGATGAAAATAGTATTTAACAAAGCAGCACCACTCCTCATTTTATGATCTCATATTACGGGACAGATATTCAGACAGTGTTTTTTAAAAAACTTAAGAATGGAACTATATTAATATATGTCCATCAAAAAAACAAGACATGACCAAACCCAGAAAATTCCTCCTTCCACCTTTTATGTGCTGTGGGAGTCCAAGAAAAGGACATTTTCCAGCTCCAGTCCCTCCTGCAGCCCTTCTCCCAGAGACTTTCAAGTTAGGTGGGAAGATTCTGACACAGCAGTTTGCCATTATAAAATATCCAAAGAGGAACCAAAAGAAAAAGCAGGCTCTAGGCTATTATAATCAAAACTTTTTTTACCATAACATACAGGCTAAAAAATTGTTATCAAGCTGTATTCACACATATAAAAACATAAAGTGAGACTATAAAAAAGTTTTGAAACTTTTACCTTTTTTTCATTTTCAACATAGAAATGAGAAGCACTGTGCTGCTGGATGCTTCTCCCACAGACCCCTGACGATGGCACAGCCTCCTCTCTGACAGCTTGGTCATCTCCATTCACTACACATGTTAGGGACGGGCTGTACGCTCGTGCAGAAGGAGGCGTTCCAAAAACACCTGAAAGGCATATCATGCTGTGCCCTCACCAAAATAACCATTTTATTCAGCAGAACATAGTAAAAACTGAAGAAAACGAAAAGTAATTCAAGAAGGAAAAAACATTGCTTTATACCACTAGCACCAGTTTCCACCCAAAAGTACTCTTCCTTTACTCTACCAGGTAGGATGGATGCACGTACATGCGTGCACACTGCGCTCAGCCACAACCTAACCTTCATAATTCATAAAACTGCCACTCTTCTTTGTTGGAATGGAACTGCATATCCAGTAACTGCAAAACTTCCAAGTGTAATTCTTTTTATTCCAATTTAAACTGGAGATTGTTCACAATCTGAAATGATGTATGGAATCTATTTCCCCCCCTCCTAAAGGTGCAGTGTCCCTCATTTTAATAACATGATGGCATATAGGAGATAATTTTGGTTTTCTAATACCTTTATGAACAATCACAACTGCATCTTCAGACAGGACACTTGGTGAAATGAAATCTAGATTGTTCATCTGTGGGAAATCAGGCGCTGACTCTGCAAGACCTTAAAGAAACAAAAAAAGTCACCCAAAGTAAATCATGCAGTTTACACTTAGGTAGCTGTTTTGTTCTGCTATGTCATCATACGCTGACATCTGAATTTATCACCTTTATGAATCAGTATATTTTCAAGTTACTGGAGTTAACAAGATTTACTAAATATTATTACCCTCAAAATCATGCAAAGATTATAGGAAACAAAATTTTTGCCAAAAGACCATAAAGAAAACCAATGTTTGTAAGAGGATTTTTAAATCAACTGATTCCACTGGAAAAAAACAACCAGATGTTTCAAACTCACTTAGTGGAAGTATAGCACTGTTTTGTATATAATTCAGCACAATTTAATCAAACAAGAATTTGCTAAAATATTTTTTTACCCCAAACAGCACATAATGCTGTTTCCTATATAAAGCAGTGCCTCAATTTCTTCACCAAAGTGGATGACATGTATTTTGCACTTCTGTATTGGCTAAACTAGTTGCAAATAAAAATGCTAGTTTGCGATAAAATAAGGAGACCATTTGCTTTTGCTATTTAACCTGAATAAACTGAAATTTCTGAACAGAAAAGATGATGCCGCAAAGCCTGATCACCTACTAGAAAGTCCATAAATGAAGTCAAGTGGACCAGTGAACCGTCCCTGCTGCGAAACACCCCAATAAGCTGACAGCTTCTGTCTGCAATGATGACTGCTGTACAATGCCCTCTGCCAGGCAAACTGCAGCATCCCAACATGTCATTTGGGGCTCTTGACAGCTCTGTTGTGCTTTCTGCCCTCATCTCAGTTTTCAGTTTGTCAAAAATAATCACAGGTAAGAGTATGACAGATGCCTCTTTACTTTACAAATGACCCGGTTCCACAGTTTTACTTTTGGAGCTGTCCTTTTTATACATTATGAGAAGAAAGATCAAGTTAAAAGGTTTTTTCTCAAAGTGTTGCTTTGTCCTTCCACAAACCCAGTCACTGGCTGCTGAATGTTCCAAGTTTTAACATTTGAGAACTGTTGAAATTGGTCTTTTGGGAGTTTCTTGAACATAATCTTGAGGACTCACGAGCAATTAATTCTCCCTTAGACCATAACTGAATGGGCATCAAATACTGGTCCTCTTTGGAACCTACCCCAGATCAGGACCTTCTATCCTAACCTCAGTTTCTAGCCCAAAAAAAGCAGAAACTTCATTTCACAGGCATCGCAGGATACGCAGGTGTTAAAAACAAAAAACAGAAGGATTTACAAATCTGATTATAAAGTTTACTTCCATTGCTCAACTTTAGAAGTTTCACATGAAATAGCACTCCACCAGATTGATAAAACCTTGAGAACAGACAAAACTCTCCAAGAGATGGAGAAAACAAAAAATCTTATTGGCATAAAGTTCACATTCGTTATTCAATATCTATTTAATTTTCTATTTGTCACTAAAACATAATGACTTGAGATCTATTTTTGCCAGCTCTGAGGGAGATCTGAACAGGAGACAGTGAAACCACAAGCTCCTTAAGCTGACTTCTACATTTCACTTTTGATGTAAAAAAAAAAAAAAAAAAAAAGTTGCTGCTCTGTTCTAACAAGCTTATAGTTGCAAAACATATCTGTATTGCACACACAACAATTCTGATGTAGGGAACAGCAGCTCCTAGGACACATTAAAATGACACAGTTAAAACTGAGTAAAATATAATGGTTGAAGTTCCTTAATTTTCCCAATGAACAACAGAGTAATTTAAACACAAACTTTTAAAGCTGTTCATTCATTCAGACTGAGATAATGAACAATTTGGTCCTTTTGTCATGCCATGTACTGTCGCTTGACTTTTAATTGTAATTTAATTGGCAGTGTAACTTCAGTTAATGTCAGGAAAAAACCCTACTTGTATAGCATAAGTATAAAGACTAGAAAAGAGGAAACCATGCTAAAAACTTTGAAATGTATTTTCTATATAACCTATTTTACAGAAGGCTATACATAGCCTCAGCTTTTGCCATAAATGAGAGCTCAGATGAACTGCAATGTAACAAACTCACAAACCTTTTGAAAACATAAAGTTTCTTTGGTGTTCCATATTTTGACTTTGAAAAATAGCATGTGACACTTCTTGCTTCTTGTCCTCATAATCTCCACATCCGTTGCCACAGTTCAAACGTTGGCCAACTACGCTAACCTTAGAAGTCCCCTTATCATCAAATGCTAGCCATACAAAAGGAAAAAATCAAATATTAAAATAAAATCAGTAATAGTTTTTCCTGTGTACTACAGGATTCTCCAATAGTTACTTTTTCAGAGGCACTCATACTAGTTTTATGCCTACAGTATGAGCATTTTTGCCTCTGAGTGTTTCAACAAAACTGCTCAAGCTTTATTCATTTTTCACATGCAAAGCGTGTCATCAACAGATATTCCCAGTTTGAAAGTCTAACTCAAAGTTTGAAAAATTATTTTTTAGTTTAAAATCTTTCAAATATGAACAACTGAATACTAAGTAATTCAGCAATAAAAGCCAAATTAAGTCATATGTCAACTAAGTGAAAATAGTAAAATACTAGTTAAAACACATGAAATTTTTCGATTTACATAGCCTAGAAGTCATAAAACACATTTTTACATTACAGTTACAGACAACAGAAATGGAGCATTTTTATGTCTGCAATGCATTGTGCAATGCCATTCTCAATACATTTTAGTTTTGGTTTAAAAAAAAAAAACACAACAATCCCCAACTCTAATTACTTCAAGAATCCTTAAAAGCATCATTTCTGCTTTTTCAAATACCCCTAAAATTCAAATACCTAAGAAGACAAAAGTCCTTTTATATATGTGGTTTTACTACATATTCCACAAATCCCACTGAACTAGCCTCCCGTTTAATTGAAGAGATTGACAGGCACGACCTGGGTGACCCAACTCTGGTAATGCTGACCACTGGTGACCAGTGTGCTGCGAGGGCTACTGGGGTGGCCCTGCTTCCCACAGCCGCAGGCGTGACAGTGCTGCTGCCTTTCCTACACCCGCCTGCCCGTCTGCCTCGAAGCTCTGCGCTGGCGGCTGTCACTGTCAACCCCCCCCCACATCCACATGAGGTCCAGAGCTGTACTGAAATCCTTACAAAGGTTTCTTGTCTTCTCTTCTTCAGCTGAGAGCTTGGATCAGAGCTGACTCTTTTGCTCTGCTAGGGGACAAAAACTGAAGGGCATGTTTTGCTGTGGGATGCTTGAGAAGGTGCGGCTCTTCCAGCAAGGAACACTGCAGACTGGCGTGAGATGCTCTGGAAAATTACTACACGGCCAGATCCCTGAAGGTCCAACAACTCCTCAACCATGAGTTTCTGCACTGTCCCAACAGAGTCTAGTCATTATAGTGTTTCATATATCAACATTAAGACTTCACACTTTAGGACCGATCTTGCTGTATTTAGTATGACAGCACCCTCTGGCCTCTGAAACTGTCAGGATCCCGAGGAAAGATGGGTCACAGAGAGGTTTTCAAGGTGTCGACTATTAAAAGCTGCACAAAATTCCTCTTACAGAAAGAATTTGGGAAGTAAGAAATGTCTGAGAGCTGCCATTATATTATAACAAAGCTAAGAGGAGCTGATAAAATTCATCTCAGAGAAACAGCTGAAGCAATCTGAGAAGAATTAGCAAGTTAATGATAGGTAAGGGACAAATAGATTTCCAGAACAAAAAGGAGCAGAAGTGTAAAACTCTTTAAAAAAAGAATAGAAAAAAAAAACTGAAGAAGGAGCCAGGGAACGACTGACCCACATGCTGGGCAATTCAGTTCCCGGGGCTCTATCAGGGTAAATTAATGCATTTGGAAGCATCCACCAGAAAACAGCATGATCAGAGAAATCTGGTCTCCTTTTATGACACAGCAACAGACTGTTGGCAGGATCTGGCAGGAAAGAAGCGAGAGATGCCATGTATCATCCCAGGCATTCATACACAGAGTAGTTACCAAAAGCTTCACTCTCCAAATGGAGGGATATATCAAGCAGGTTTCTGCCACAGTCTGTTCAGGATGCACTACTATCCAGCAGTTTGCCCAAACAGCAGGATAACAAGGCAGCACGCTGAATTCAAATAAAGGTTGGCAAATGGGAAGCATACACACGTGCTTGAGGACAGGATCTAAATTCAAGGAGCTCATGATAAAGTAGAACAACGATCCAAGAAGAACAGGACTTAGGAAGGACAGGACTGATTTTGCATGTTTTACAACAAAACAACCCTTTCAACTCTAACTGTGCAACGGGTATTGCAGGGGTACTACATTGCAAGAAAGACAGATCTGTTGCAAACAGCCTAGATGACAGCAGTTAGAAAGTCCATAGAGTCTGACCTATGAAGGAAGGCTAGAAAAAACAGGAGTTAGTCTAAAGGACAGAAAACAAAAGAGGGGGGAAGAATTAGGAAAAAAAAAAAAAAAAAGGGAGCTGCTTGGAAGAAGACGACATTCTGTCCTTTGAAATAAAAGTAAAATGCAGTGAGGTAAGTTACAGCAAGGGGGATTTATATTCAGTGCTAGAAAAAAACCTCATCTGGTAAGACCCATTAAATATCAAACTGATTTTTACAAGTTCTCCAAGTTCCAGTGTGAAAATTCAGAGATTTTTGAGATTTGAATTGTGTGATGGGTCGAGTCCAGCCAGCAGTAGGAGCAAATTACTTTTCTTTAGCAATTAGCTGCACAGGTCTTACACCAGCCTTATCGGTAGTAGGCTGTCAGCACTCCGCAGGAGGTCCAGTGCTGTGCATTCTGGTTGATCAGCTGGCTCAATAAGCAAAATAAATGCACTCCTCATTATTTAACACTGAAGGACAACTTCTCACAGAAGGTCTTTTCATATAAAGAATAGAAAATCATTAACCACAGTATGTATTACCATGTACATGCAGTATTTGCTTTTCTGGCTTATGCTGTTACTTGAAAAACCTTTTTGCTAATTTATCCTGAGAAAAGTAGCCTTAGCTGAAATGGGGATCAATAGCTTCAATTTCTCAAAAAAAAGGTCGTGAGTCTCAGTAGCAACTACTCGTTTGTGAATGTAATGGCTTTGCAAATGCAGGCCTGTAAGGTGCCCTTCAATCTTAACTAAGTTTTGTAAACTTTTTGGAAAAAATACTTAGCTGCTGAGGCTGCAATGGGGTGCAACAGAGCAGTCTTTGGGAAGAGAGGTCTGAAAACAACTTTGTGGACACAACTCCCTCGGTTCCTTTCGTCCACCCAGTTGAATCAAAATTGTTTAAGCATAAATAATCATAAAGAATTGGTTTCTGCCCATTACAGAGATCTGCAGTTACCTGTACTTCACTGTAAGCATAAATAGAATAGCTTCACTTAAATTCAATTTCCTACTAGGAAATTAACCGTTTGCAACATTGTGACCCTTCCTGCTCTTACCCAGCTGGTGTCCAATGAATTTACACACATTTTATCCTGACATAGAAAGGCAGAACCCTGGAGTTCCTTCTCACCTGCAGCATCACAGTATATTCTTAATTTGACCAAACAGCATCTAGCAATTACCTTTTTTTAAATGCTGAAGGGATGTGAGCTCATTGAACAATAAGAACAGACACAGCAAGTGACTGTTTTGTTACATCAATGAAGCAAGGCAGATATTGAAAAGCACAGTGCAATACCTGTGCTGGAGTTATGTTCTGCCACATTTGGGTCTCTGTTTCTTGCTGAAGACAATCTTGCAGGCTGTGATTTGCTGCCAAGTAGTGGAAAGGTGTCTGACCTGTGAAAATAGAAAAGGATTTTTTATAGGTACAATTCTACACAGTAGTGAAAGCCCAGCTACATAACACTTTGTAGCAAAGACAACAGATTTCAGTTTCTCATCCCCAATGTACTTGGTGGACAAACATTTCCAGTATACTTCCACAAATGTTCACACTGAGTAGAAAAAGAAAATTCAGTAGAAATTATTTGATGTGCAGGTCCATTATGAAGAACACCATAAAGACAATCCTTAAAAGTAAACTTCCCACTAAGATGAAATTTAACATATATTGGAAAAGCGAAGGAACTGTTTGCCCTAGGGATTGATGATGCTGGTTCCAATCCAGCAAAGAATGGCAAATGAAAGTGACCAAATACACTAACCTTTCACTTCCAGGAATGAGCTGTTTCCAGCTTAGTGTCTAGCAGACAAACATTCACCAGGAAAATGCTGTTATCTACAAGAAAATCTTTAAAATTACGCATTTGAATATTAAAGCTGAAGGCACCCAGAGCCCTGCATGGTTACATACTGTGCCTAGCTACGTCATAGCCACAGCGAAACAGCAGCTGTTCCACTTTCTGCTGGGACCAAAATATGCACAGCTAGGGGACTTGCTTTTAAGACCCTGAGGACAGCACATGCTTCAGAAACTTCACTAATACCAGTATCAAGCTCCCATTTCTCATGGTAGTTTATCAGTAGATAAACCAATCCTTCTAAAAGTAAACAGACACAAAAAGCCTGTGTTCTTGTTGCCCAGCTACACACATTTTGTGAATAGACAATACCAATTTCCAATGCTCACAAAGCACCTGAACTAAACTCTCTGATATTTTATGAACTTTCCAAAGCTTTCAGTGTCTGCTGGGATATATTTTGTCACTTCTACAAATACAGTCTTACTGCCAGATGTCCCCTCTCTTCCTTGCTAGATCAGAATTCCTGTATCTGTGAATTCTGCAAAACATCAAGCTTGTGTGTCACTGAATAATGGAAACGGCATGTTGTATAGAATGTGTCCTTAGCCAAAACCTTGCCTGGAAGAACATAACACACAGAAGTTTATAGTCTTGACTTTTTAGGTATTCTAGCATTTGAATGTGTTGTTTTTACAACTGTGATTCAGCAGTAATGCATACAGGGAAGATATGTATGTATTCATTAGTTCTGAGACTGCATAACTGTGAAAACCTTCTGTTTCTGAATCACTCCAGTCTCCCTCTGTATGAAAAACCTTTGTTTTGCTTATTGTCTCTCTTCCTTCCTATTCTGTTAATACAGCTGTATGCCAGTCATAATAAAGATGCATCGAGTACACACAAAAATAAAAGATCCATCTTTGGATCAGAGCTACAAGCAGCTTTCTCATGGGCTCTGACAGCAGAAAAGGAAATTCTGTACTGAAAAATTTGCAAAAATCCTCAAAAACCTTGTTATTTCATTAAAAAATAAAATATACTGCTCATCAACAACTAGAACGTTGCTGTTTAAAGTCACAGCAGCATGTGTTATCACACAACTTCCTTCTAGAACAGCTCTGTGAAGCGTTTTAACTTGACAATAGTCTGTCAGTAATAAAATGGAAATAGTTCATGATCTGCAATAATAAGAAACATCTACAATGTCCTTTTATTGCAAAAAACCAAGCCATTCCTTCTTCATTTCCAAGCTATAATTGGCAAACCTTATCCTTCCTCTTAACACATTTGCCTTCTTACTCATTTGTTTAGGCTATGGTTCACATAACTTCTATGGGAGGCTAAAGTCTTAATAAAATATTTACTACCACTGGCAGTACTTCACGGCACTGTGTTACTATGGCTGCACCAGGGAATTCTTTCAAATTAAAAGCAAGCACAATCTAGAATAATATAGTTAAGCAGCTGTTGTACAGGGCACTATATTTTTAGATAGGAAAATAATTCACATTTAAAAATCAAGCTATTAAGCAAAGCAATTCTATAGAAAAAATACAGTACAGATTTCATCCCCTTTGATATTTAACTAACAACAGCAGAGACTGTGTGTAAGAATTGCAGGGCGGAGTTAACACACAAGTTTCACTCACGTTCTTCTCTGGAGGACTATGGACTCAGGTGAAATGACAGACTCCTGGCTGTAAACTCCACTTTCGCTGCAGGAGCCCGCGCTGGGGGAAGAATCATGGGAGGGGGAGTCCGCAGAGAGATCAAGTTTAAGAGCAGAATCAGGACTTTCAAGTTCTGAAATGTTGCTGTTGCTGCTTAGCTTTGCCCTTTTCTTAGCTGCGCTGTTTCGTAGAGATCTAAGTGAATTCTGCATCTAAACAGGATTGAAAACAAAATGACAGGTTTTATTCACTGCACAGGTAAAAAGCTTTTTTAAGCAAAAGAAATTATGTTTCTGAGTGTTGAGTTCAATTCACAGGAGTTCAGTGCACATGTCCCTGTTGGGCAATGTGACTGACCACTTACGTAGGTTATGCAGTATGATAATGATGCTTTTCATTGTTTTACTTCACAAGAATAATTATCCTGCAAGTAAATGCAAATTCACAGCGATACTGTATCCTAGCTTCATTTTGCAAAAAGAATAGATTCCTACAAAAATACATGAGCTGCTCTTCTCTTTTTTATTAGATGAAAGGAAGCATTTGATGGCTGCTAGTACACACATTGGGACCTTCAGGCTATTCACAACAGAACTGTGCCCAGCTGCTAAATTTGCAGAAGTGAATCCTGAAAACTGTGCCTAGCAAGCAGAGCGCCTACTCAAATAAGAAGGAAAATCTATAATGAATAAAGCTTCATGCTACTGCACATTCTCTCCTCTTTTTGCTAAGTATATTTGGTGTAGAAAACATTCTTCCTCTGTCCATTTACCACTACCACCTCAAGTTACTTTCAGTAGTTACTAGAGGATGGAAGATAAAGACAGTGAGGCAAAGCCATTAAGCCCTACTGCAACTGCTCTCAGATCCACAGGGAACAAAGGAATTTGAGATTCAAGCAGTCGCCATGAACTGTGACAGAAATAAGGACATGTTGCGTGGGATCATGCGGAGAAGATGACACAAAATCCATAGCTATGCTACCCACATAATCAACATTGCAACGGTTTCAATTTGTACTGATGGGGATACTGCCGACACAGTTCCACCTTCCCTGGAAATTATCCAGCATGCCTCAGCAGTATTTTTCTGTGCCTCAGACTGGTGCAGCTATTTGGTATTTCTCAAAAATCAGAGAGACTCGAGCAACAGATTCCTTTGGGATGCGCTGGGCACAGTGGCCAGGGTTGGCATACGTCTAGGCTCCTGTATGCAGGGGGGTCTCACCAGACAACCCATGCAACTGAAAAACAGCTATGCAGGATGTGCAGCTACACTGGCTTCAGTACTTCATGGAACAGCACACAGAGATGCTAGAATAAAGTCCGTTGAACAAGTCTCGTGTCACAGAAGGTAAATATTTTTAAAGGTATTAAATATTTCAAATATTTTCTAAGCCACAGGTGGAGTGCCACACACAATGGCCAGAACACTGGCCATTGAATACACATAATCGGCTCAAATTATTACTAGTGGATTCCCACATCCAGGAGGGATGCCGACCTGCCAGGCCTCGTGTCAAATATGTCTGTGTCATACCAAACAGCTGCAGGTGACACCATACTAATCCAGCTTCACATCAGTTCTTCTCATTTTACTCCATGAAAAAATGACCGAATTCTGAGAGGGCTGTGACAAGTTGCGTGGATTATCAGTGACAGCCCGCTTCAGCAAAGTCAGGAGGCTGAGGAAGTTCCCAGGCTGAGTCAAACAAACCCTTCATCAAGGAAGTTATTTGCTATTTTGAGCCCTCTATTATAACTAAAGGCAGGATTATTACTTAAATCTGACATGAAATTTAAAATGAAGTCAAGGTAATGAGAACAGAAGCTGTAGAAAGGCTTACAGTTCTGCCTTGGTACTACAACAACTGAAAACATTTGGACTTGAGCTCTGAGAAAAACAAGGGAAATTAAGCTATCTGGAACAAACATGGGAAGAGTGCTTCAGCATCACTTTTCATTGCTTTACTTAGCTTTTGTCAGATGCTCAATGGTTTCTCATCAAAACTTGCTGTACTGATGACAGCGTCACAAAATTTAAGTCAGAAACAGTATTTTCTGGCTCTTGTTCAGAAAAAAAAAAAAGCTTACAACAGATCAACTGTTAAAAGTGTGTTATGTCATATTTGAACCAACCTCTTCTTGGTCCACTTCCTCGCCATCAACATTTAGCTCTGAAAGATCAGTTGCAATCTTCCTATGCACTTCATTCAGCCATATGTCCTCACACTCTTCGTTCTTCCACTTCATCACGTTTAAGTCAATCTTGTCAGGCAGTGGGCTGGTGAGGCGGGGTATGGGGGGGACAGGTCTGGTCCCATTCAGGCCCCAGCGGGAGGCTGGGTGTCTCACCAGGGTGGGTTTCAGCTGCAGAGGAGAATGTTTCTCCTGCATATTGTCCCCTGAACAAGATACAAGCAGATCTCAGCCCTTTGGAGGGATGACAGAACACTGCATGCACCAGAATAAACTTCATGTCTCATTTCTGTATCACACCAGAAAACTCCTTTTGCAATGAGGTGAGTGTCAAACATAATTATGCATGCAATTTTATCTACTATTATAAATACATTTCAAGGACGTTTTGTTTGGCTGAGTATCAGCAAATGTAAATAAAACCAGTAAGAACATAAAACAGCTGTACTGAGTCAGATGAAAGGACTGTCCCCTAACAAGGTAAGAAACCAACACTTAAAGAGTATTCAGACTTTTAGGAAGTTCCTGGGTCAGAGGCTTGACATAAGCTGACGCACCGTCCTGGTACATACATTGGCTTGCTTTATCAATAAGCTCTTGCTTTTGGCATCTTCAGCAGCCTGCAGCAGTCAGCTCTACAATGAGCATTAAAAAAGCACTTCCTTTTTTATAAAACCTGATGTCACCAAACCCCTTTCTTAGCTCCTCCATGTATGTGTGTATACACATATTCATGTGTACAAATATGCACACTCACAGATGAAAGTTTCTCACATGAACAAGAGTAGATAGTGAGTCCCTATCTAACTTCATTTTTATACCATTCCTCATGTGAGAAGCTTTCAACGTTCCTTCTCCAACATCAATTTTCCAAATGCACCAAACTCCTGTTCCTGAATATTTGTTTGCACACATTTTGCAATATTTAATTTTACAAAATCATTAGGAACATTACCAGACTTGCCTCTTTGCATAGTACTGTCTATTACCTCCTGACTCTACCTCTTCCACCCCCCTGCATTCCAAGCTCAGTTGCCAATCTCTTCTACTTAGTGTCTCCTTTTAAAAAAATATAAACTAGTGTTTCATCCATGTGTGTGCCAACATATACTACCTTTAAAAAGTAATTAATTCCTTAATTAAGAAAAAAAGACTAGTTGCTCTAACAACAATAAAGTTACTCCAAAGAAACAGAAAAAAATTAAATACATATGGACAATGTACAGAAAATCAACAAGTGATGAACACACACCTAGAAGATAAAGTTACCTGCACTCCAGGGACAGGTGACTTCCAACGCATTAACTTAGACATTTTCTACATATGCACAAGAATACCAGTCTCAATGAAGACAACATTTAAAACAGTTTTCTTTAAATCAGTGCAAAATCTTATGTGGGAACTGTTACTTTGCTTACAGAAGGTATGCCTCATGAGTGATTAGGAATCAATTTAGGCTAAACAGATTGCAAAGCTATTTTTAACCTAAAATAAGATTGTCTTTAGCAAGTATTTGAAAGCAAGATAAATTGTTTAAGCAACCGTAATTAAATAAACTTTAAACTATTTCAGGTTAACCAATGTGTACATGAGGTCTTCAAAGATGGGAAATCAGACGATAAACGGCAGTCTGTGCCATTAGCTGTCAGTGTGAATTGGGATGAAATCAGCACAGGTTCTGCTCACTAGAGATGTAGCTGTTTGTAGCCAGGTTTTAAAGAGCTATTCTGAGCATGGGGAATTCAAGACACACATTTCTAAATGAGAATAGAGGCAAAAAGGCAAAATACAATGAGTAGTATATTTTTTGCACATGTATTAATTAAAGTATTAAAAGTAACAGGTATTTCTGTATTGCCTTTCTCTAAAAATGCTAGATTTTGGAGTTTGTTTTTATTTTATTTTAGTTTGAAGAAAAACTTTTCCCCAATACATTACTGAGAAGAAAAGCGGAGCTGTAGCTTATCACGCTTTATGACAAAATACAAAGATATCACTTTTTAAGAGCAGCATCCAGTGATGTGATTAGCCTAGTGAAGCTATAAACCACATTTCTAACCGAAACTGGGGCATTGCATAATTCCGCATTTACCTGCCACTGTAGGTTTTCTGACCGCTGCTTGAAGTCACTCAAAATGCAAACCTGAAATCAGTTTTCCTCATATTGACAGCATTCCTACCTGTATTGTCTCCTGACTTTTGTCTGAGACGCTGCTTCTGTGAACTAGGCTTAGGCAGTCCTTCAAAGCTTTTAAGAGGCCAGGAGTTTGAGAAGCTCATGCCATTATCTTGTGACTTCTTTGGAGAGTCAGCCAGAGAGGTGTGCTTTGGGCTGTTCCTGGGTGATGACAGAGGGTAAGACGGCAGAATGAAGGAGCCCTGGCTCACATTAGAACCTTGGAAGGACATCGTATGCTCTGCTTGATTGCAAAAACTTCTCTGGGTCTTGCTGGAAAGATTTAGGCTGCCACAACCTGAGCAAAGAAAAAGAGAACAGTATTTGTGGTAATTAGCCTCTGACAGCTCTTATAATAATAATTTACAAGGAAACAATATACCATTTAGACAGTCAAAAGCTGAAGATCAGCATTTTACCAAAGCAAACAGGCCAATCAGTTAACTTCATTTTATAAATTGCATTGTTCCTCAAAACAGCAATTTCCTTTTTCTGCATTTGATCCAATGAGTTTAAGCCTAAGCTATTTTGCAGTTATGTTTTGAAGAACTATATTTTAAAAAATGAATGATGCAAGTAGATTGAAAATTGTTCTGTTGCTTGCTCTCTGTATTCCAAGCCTGCATAGCATAAAATTTGCAGCCACTCTCAAAACTCAGTGATACAAAAGTACACATAAAACACAAATGTTATTACTTCTATTCCTTAAAAAAAAAAAAAAAATCCAAAAATTATTTTCCCAGAAACCAGTAGGTCAAAAATAGAAAGATTAGATTTGGAACTAGACTGTTTTAATTATTCAGCATGGAACATGTTCCCCCACATGCACTCAAGCTTTTAACCGTGCAAGTGAAAAAAAGGACAAGTATTAACACAGTTCCTGACAGCCTCTGGAAGGATCATGGTACATTCAGCCACCTCAGCAATCTTGTTGAGAGAACAGCTCCACAAGTAATTCCACTGGCATAACTGGGAGAATGGGAAAGCAGAGCCAGGGAGCAAGAACAGGTGACAATGTGAGTCAGGCTCAGAGATTATTATTCTATTAATCATCTGTGTCACTCCAAAGAGAACCATTCAATTGTGCCTTTAGTTATAGTTTAAAAAATCCCTTTACAAATCAGGTTGCTCCAAGGTCTCTTATCTACTGCTCCTGCTGCTTTCCAAGGCTGCAGCATCCTGGCGCTCCCCAGATACCCTGGGGCAGCAAAACCAAGAGAACCAAGTCAGGTTTGGGTTGTGTTACTGGAGAGAGGCTCAAGGAAAAGTAATATCTGGCACAAAAACTGTTTGCAGAGAAATAAATTGGCAAGTGTGGGCAAAGTACCCGATGCCCTTCTGAAGGCCAAGGCTAAGAGAAAAGAACATTGATTTGTAGAGAGGCAAAAAAAAAAAAAGAGGAAATTTCTTCTTTCTTTCCGTAGGCATGAGAAAACCACAGGATCTAAGAGCCCCTAAGTGTCTAGAAGTAGACAAAGTTCCTATATATTTTCCAAGAAGGCTATCAGCTCTATCCTTTGTCCAACACATCTGGACCGCTCAAAGCAGCTCTGTCCACAGATTCGTATTGTTACCATCTATTAATCCAGACAGTGAGTTTATTCCTTCACTAAGTGTTTATCTGGCATTTACTATTATTATTATTACTGATGAACAGAAAAGTTTCTATTTGTTACAGGTCCTGATTTATCTCAGCCTCCAGCTCTAAGGGTAAGGTGCACTCCATCAAATCCCTAGCCTCACTTTTGAAGCTAGCAGCAAAAGCCACCTGACATGGCAGTGCCCCGGCTATCTGTCTACTAAAAGCTGTAGACAAACCACCACAAATTAAAGCACTGATGTGAGAATTAGGAGCTTTACTTGTACCAACACAGTGTCTCTGCAGCACACCGAGGACATTTCCATCTGGCTGTTGTGCTCAGAAGAAAGGAGCAGCCTGTACCTCCTCCTGCACTCACTCCTGCCGAGACACCTTGACCACCCTCCACACCTTAGAGGGGACCAAGAGAGGTATGTTAACCTCTGAACAGACCCAGCCCTTGCTGTTAAGCAGGCTGATCTGACCTATAATATTAACAGAAATCTTAAAAATAGTTTTTTCAAGAAAAATTCAGATTCTGCTCCAGCACCACTTTTTGTATAGCACACTGATGCCATCAGATACCAAAGGTGTGGGTTGCAAATTAGCAACCACAAATGAAAAGCACTACACAGGAGGGAGGCACAAATACATCTGAATAGGGACTGAACAACATATTAGTAATAGTTGCTATTTCTTAAAGGCAGCATATAAATAGACATTTCCAAAGCAACGTGCACTGACTTGCAATACAGTTAGAATCCATATACCTTTGTCTTGCTGACAGTTACTTAATCCTAAAAATTGTAAATCAGAGTCCACACTACCACTCTTCCCACATGTCTGCGTATATCCAAGCATTCCACACTTCCGTGAAATTTGTGGCTGATGAGAGCCCATAGCACCTTTCAAAAGAAAAAAACAAGTAATTAGATAAAAACTTAACATATGGCATTAAAATATATGTAATAATATTTAATATTGAATTAAGACTCTCTGTCTAACTTCCAGTGTAAAATATAAAAAAATCAAAGTATTTAATTTGAGTTTCTAAGCAACCTTATAATACCGTTCATACACACAAAAAGGACAAATGGCTGGCTGTTCTTCCAGGGCACTTTTGCAATGAGTTTCTTTAGAGTGATGTCACTCATAGCATAACAGTGAGTAAACCTGGCATGCCACACATGCCAGCGCTCCTTGGGAAAAGCAGAGAATAGAACCTTCTGCCAAGTGAAGAGAAGAAATCAGGCCTTGTCTTGCCCAGCCTTTTCACACGCCTTTTGCTATTAAAATACAAATCACTGAGTTTATGTTGCTAGTGTAAATTAAGTGGAGCATTATGCCTATAATCTTCTACAGACCTGGTTTTCAAAAAAGTGACATTTTTCATCCTTTAAAACAAACTTTAGAGCTCACTCTCCAGATAGCTTTCTACCCTAGCTGTTTATACACCGCAAAAAGATAAAAACATGCCAATGTACAATATATATGTGCTGATCTGCTCTTCTGAACAGCCCACCATACATAAATACAATCTTCCCGACATGTTGCCCAGTTTATGGTTTGATACTTCATACCCTGCCACCACTTTCAGCTGACTCCTGACACCATACCTTTTACAATAACAACTGCTATTTTAGCAAACAACGTACTCCTCCTCAAAAGTCAGTAAAATTCTGTGTCTCCTTTTAAGTTGCTACATTACCTGCAATTCACATGGTATTTTACAGTGTGAAAGAACTTTGGCTGAATTACTCTATTGCTGATCTACATGGTACTTTTCCCTAATTCTGCAGAAGCGGCAGAAAGCTCTGTATCTCAGGGATATCCCGAGCCCTTTTCTTCAATACATCTGTCCACGTAACCACACTGTATCTTTTGGGTCTTGCTGTCTGCAAAAAAGGCTGATCTATAAACTCTCTTGTGGCTATCTAAACTAGTGAAAATCTGTGTGTGTACAGCAGGAGTGGAAAACAGCAGTTCTGAGATGGTGTACACTTCACCAGGGGCAGGGATAGGACTGCTGCCGCTTGCTTCAGCTGGAGGCGTAGCCCTTTGCCTAGTACTCAATTCCTTGCAGTAAATGAAAATAAATAACAAAACAAATAATCAACAGATGTTAAAACATGCTCATGAAGCTACAAATTCATTCTCAGGTTCTTCTAAATCTATTTTGTAAATGGGAGGTCAAACACATTTTTGTGTCAATACTTACCAGCACAAACAGAAGAATGCTCAGAGTTAAAATCTATACTATTCTGAAATAAATTCCTTGAAGCTCTTTTTCTACTAAAAAATAACTCATCACTGACTGGTTCTCCTTGAGAGGGCCTTAACTTTGGAGAATGAAGAAAATCATTAGATGTAGAGAACTGTAGGAGAAAGGAAAATAAAGAAACAATCATGTGTGTGAAATGAATGCACAACCCTTTTCTGTAAGAACAGCAGAATTACCCGCTTAAATGTCATCTAGACCTCATCACCACGCAGACCTGTCTCTCTTTATAACAAAGCTACACAAAACACTGTCAATATGTTTAAGAAGACAGAATTGACAGAAAATTTTTCTTCCCTATCACTCAGACAACGGAAAGGAAGAGCGTGTGTACATTGAGCCGTATCCACAGAAGTAAATGGGTTTCATCATGCATGTATCCACAGATAAAGCTTAATGAACAAAGAGAGCAAAAAGCAGAAAAGGTTATTTTAAAAAAAAAAAAAAGCAGACCCCAAGAATGGTGACAGCAGACCAGAGTAGAAGCTCCCAGTGCCGGCTGTCCCCAGCCTCCCCCGTGTATTTATTCCTGTGCACTGCAGTGGTGTGGGACGTGAACTGCAAAAGGCACCAAAATTAGCACCCATGGACAGAAGCCATCCAGCCGTGTATTCCACAGTGCCCTGGGGTGACTTGCTGCTGTGCCACCAGGGTGCCAAGAAGGGGCGAGCTGTCCCCAGTGCCCCTGGCACTGACATAGGGCTGGGACATGGCTCAGTCTGCCTTCAGCCTCACCCTCCAGCAGCCACCTGCCTAAACCCAAAGCACTACCCAATTTTCTAAAAAGAACTAATCCTATTTCCCAACACTAAACAGTCTCACCTAAGCCTTCAATAAGAGATGGGTAAGACAAGATATGAAGCTTTTCACCATCGTGAAACCAAGTGTGACGTTTGTTGCAGCACGGCCAGGTCAGTGGCTTAAAAAATCAGATCCTTCACATGAAAAGACACCGTGTGATAATTTTTTTAAATCCTTGAAATTTAGCACTGAGCACCACAGGTCATCAATACAAAATGCCATGACTTCCTTTGTTAGTAAAGGCAGTTGATTTTTAAATGCAAAACACTTTCACTAAAGTTTTCTTTAAGAGTTAGAAAGCATTTTAGTTGGTTTACAGGTTGACACTACTCACACTGAAGGGGAAAAAAAACCAACAAAAAAATAGTAGAGAATTGCCCTAGTCATTAATTTTAAAAATTAAATGTTAACATTTTAAATTATGTAATTAGCTATGTAAGTGTTTAAACAGACAGCCGCTACTTGAGGTGTGAAAACAGCACGCTTCAGATTTACTTTAAAAGCTGCATCTGGCAGTATCAGCACCTTGTAATGAGAACTGGTTATAGGTAAAGGAAACATCTGAATCATATAATTACTTAGCCAAGAAAAGATCATGCTTTATATAAAGGTTTCTTGCTTTCCGATTTAATTAGTAAAATCGGTAACTTAATCGCTTCCTGGCTATATTAACTCTGCTCTGCCCTTTCACAGTCAAGGCTCCACACAGAGGTCAAAAGAGAAGTCTGAACAGAAATGGAAATATTTATTCAGTATTGGAAAGAACAGCATCATGTTAAGTCTAGCACCCGCCTTTACTCAATATACTGGTTGTGTGAATGGAGAATTTGTCATCTAACACATACACAGTACATTCATTTACAAAAATACATAATTTTTAATTTCACTGAAGATCTTAGTTGACCGTAACGATGGATTCTCAGACTGGGAACTTCACATAAACTCTTGCAATACGGACCTGCAGTTCTCCATCAGTCCGTAACTCAGTCATCTCCTCAGTGCACAGCGTCCCACACAATGCAGCTTGTGTTGGACAGGGAGAACGCCGTCAGCGCCCAGCTCCGCAGGACACGGCATGCCGCGCTGCGCCTGCAAACGGCCACTCTGCTACATCCTCCATGCGCCGGGAGAAATCGCACAGTGATTCAACAGATTACAATGCCTTGAAAGTTAAATGACTAGGTCAAATAAACAGCAGCTAAATGCTCTGGTTTAGTATATTGATGGAGGTTAATTTAATACCATAACAATTTTTTTCACAAAAGCATCACAAAATAAAGCACAGACAACTTGAAGCGGCACAGTCATGACATGAGTTGCATGACTACGAGCGCATACACTAATTGTTTTTAAAATGTTATAAAATTTACTGTGTCACATATTATCCTAAAAATGGAATTGTTCCTTGTTACAGCATATATACTTAAGAGTTTCAACAAAACCTTCAGGACCCTCCCAAGTAAAGGTGATTCACAACACGTTAGCAAGATACACACACAAGGCAAGAGAAATTAAATCTCCATACCCAACCAACAAGACTCCTCTTGAAAAAATAAATGCCACAATTCAAACTTTTAAGTAACGTATTTCTAGTTTTCCTCCTCCTCTTCATTGAAAAACGAAAACAATAACTCACACAGGGTACCTGTTAGCAGTACATAAATAAGTGAAGCAGCAATTTGCCTGTATTTCCATTCAGTGCTTTAAAAACCCAGCTGGTTCCCAAAGGAACCGCGGTTCTTCCCTGCATTGAGTGCCAAGGTACACAGCTACGTGGACACAGGCTCTCAGATGAGACAGCTTCCCTGTTCCCAGAGACATCTTTGGTTAATAAAAATGGCATTTTTTTTTTATTTACTTACAAAATGGCATGTTCCAATTTACTGTTACGTACTGCACTTCACGGGCTCAAAGTTCAGCAGATATGACTGAACTCATCCGCATAGCAAAGTCTTCAGCCTGAGGTATTTTAAGCAAACACACTGAAATGCTCATAAGCTTAAAAATTTACATAAAACCTTCCTTCCTGAAAGCCGGTGCTAATGTAGGACCAGACTTTTTAATTGGCTTTCAGGGATTTGACTCTCACTTAAAATATTTGCAGACAACTGCTTAAAGCATATGACAGCGAGGGAAAACTTCAGGAACCTTGATACAAAATGGATCTGTGTAAATCTTATTTGTGATGGAAGAACAGAGGAATCCAGCAGGTACAAAATTACTAGTAAGGCCAGAGCAGGAAATAGGAAGCTTTGCAAAGAAAAAAAACGCAAATTCCGATTGCTGGGTATACAGTAAGAACAATGATTTAAATCACAGCAGTTGCACCGATAACCCTCAGTGCTATGCTGGCTTTTTATCACCCAGGTACCCTGAGGGACACCAGTTTTACTTTACAAATGAGAAAAAAAGAAGAGCAGCCAAATAGGTGAAATGGTTTGTTCTCCAAGTTATTACAAGTTGGGACAAAAGAAGAGATGAGAACTCAGCATTCTTGCTTCTGTGATCAACCGATCAGAAAACATCACTTTCAATCTATGTATCTTTCGGTCCATAAATAAACGTTACTTGCACAAATTACTTACACCTCATCTTTCCACACAGACAAAACGATATATGCAGAAGGAGCAAAATGCACAAAACTAACATGATTGTACAGCTTTGTTCAGTTGTTCCAGCCCCCGCTACAGGAATAAAAACTGTCTGCTTTATTGTATGCAAATTATAATTACAGTGATTATAAATTTCCTAAACATAAGCATGCAGGGTGGTGGCAAATAAATGCAAACCTACAGCTGCCAGACCTTTCATTGACGTAGACCCTGTCAAAGGGATTTCTCAAAAGGTTTCAGGTTCATTTACATTCCACTAGTACCACCAATGTCAGAAAATTTTTTCATCCATCCACCAAATGAAATATTAACTTGGTCACCAAAGCACAGCGCTTGTGAGTGACCCATCACTGACAAATGCTCTGTTCTTACATTCCCTTCCCAGCTGAGCAGTGGCACTGGATGAAACAAAAGGTTCTCCTAACCAAATAATACCCAGCAGCCATCAGTAACGTGTGACCAGGGAACAGATTGACAATAGCACAAGTATACAATGGTATCTCCTCAAATATTCTCCCAGCCTCCAAAAAACCCCACAACTCTCGTCCCGGAGATGGACACTCAACTCACAATGAAAGGATAACTTCATCACACAGGCCTCTGTGTCCCTTTACTCCTCCTTATCACTGTGGAAAACAAAGAGTATTTGCTTCATAAAACTAATTTCACAGATCATTTGAACACTCACTAAGGTCTTCATAAAGTCCACCTATTGAGTTACCTGGTTATCAGATCAGTATGTAAATGGCAAAGAATTCCACACATATTGCCAAACAGGGCAGCTATGGTAAATTGCAGAGAGTTCAGGTATACTTTGTAACATGGTTTAAAACATCAGTAAAATGTTGAAATGCTTTTGCTTCCCCAGCAAAGGGCACTGCTTTCAACAGCAGGTAAAGGGACCCACAGAGTGTGTTCCACAAGGAGAGATGTTTTCACAGTATTGGGGTAAGATAACTCTAATCCTGCAATAATTACTAGGCACGCTATGTTCTACACGGAGCACATAATACATATGTTTTCAAAATACATAGACTTTTCAAGGTAAACACAGGAAGGCTTAGCTACCAAAAGATCAGTGAGGAACACCCAGCACACTATTAGCCAATTTTGTGGCAACCAGTTTGTTTCTCGTGTTTCAGCAGGGCAGTGGAGCTAGTAAGGTCTACACAAGTAGCAACGTTTAGTTCTTTAAATTGTACACCAAACTGCAGAGTGGTTTTGTTCTGATAGCTTGCTTAAACTGGAATTATACAAGATGAAAGTTAAAAAGGGAATGGGGGATTGCTAGTACACCGTCCTTAAACTCATTTCTGTGACCCCTCACAAACAGCACAAGCTGCCAAACCACTGGAGAATGCAACGTGTTTGGTCACAGCAAGCTAATTTCAATTACTTAACGTCAGCACCCAAAAGATCAGTATATCACGTCAAGTCCTAAAGCAAACAACAGAAACATTTTTTTTTTAATAGGATCTAGTCTGGATCAGATGGGAATTTTTTATACTTTCAAAAGCTAAACCTAAGGAATGGGAGCAGACATAGCACATCAGTGTCTCCAGAAAGAGAACGCTCACTTCAGCAACTTCAGGCAACTTTATCCATTGGATTTACAGGTAACAGATGGAACACCAGGAGCCTGGCTCTACCAGCTTGAGACTGGAAATGAACAGGACCTTACCAAAGTACAAAGGAAAAAATTCATGGGGTTATACACTTTATTACCAACCTGTGCTGCCAAGTGTTTCCCATCTCTAGCAAACAAAGTGTTCCTCTGGTGCTGTTCTAAGGCTCCTGTATTTGCTTTAGAATATGCTGCAGGTACTTAAAAAAACCAAACAAACCCAGAACAGTTACCAGTTTATTAATTTAGCTAGAAACCAGAGAAGCTTCAGCCTACCAAGGCAAGCTGAGTGGTGACAGTAACTACCTGTCCCATGTAAGGAGGCAGAGGTCAGGCTACTCAAACCTGGCTTTAGAAGAGGACAGAGTCAAAGGCAGAGTCTGTCCTCAAGCTTTGACAGATGTGTGCAGCTGCCAAGAACCAGAAGCGCAGAAGCACAGATCATGATGCTCTATTTGATAAACTGAGGTTTGGCTTACAGAAAGAAAGAAAAATGGAAACCTGAGGTGCTGTAAACAGCTTTTAAGCCATAAGCCTTCAATTTCAATATATAAAGCACTGAAGCGTGAAATCACGCACTTTAACAAAAGATACTAGTTGGCAGAAATAAGACCCACAGATTAAATAAAGACTGGTATAAATGTTTTATTTAACAACCTTTTTAAGAGATGCATACTATATACCCCATGAGTACCACATTTTGAGAGCACACCTCCAGACCAAACACTGCTGAGCTATGTCACTGGTGCCATTCCAGCAGAACTCCGTGCCTCTGTGACTTATTCCCAGTCAGCCACAGCATCAGGGCAAGGCAACTCCTTGGGTGACCACACAGTCCTGCTGCACTCACCACTTCTCTCCAGGCCTTTGATTGCACTCTCTGGCTCTGAAAGAGACAGCTGGAGGCACTGGTTTCCTGAGAAGAACCTTGCAGTGTTTACCTATCCATCCTGTTTTCTTCTGCTGTTACAACTAGGGAGGAGACTCCTTTCCGAGTGCAGAACAAAAGCATCCTTTGGAAGCTGGGGTGGTGGCAGTTCAAGCACCTCTTGACTCTAGAGCATCTCACTAAGGTGTTTTTAATGTTGAACATAACTACAGTCTCCTGAGAATCTAGCAAATTAAGAAAAACTCTGTGCTTGCATCTCTAGTGCCAGGCTAAGCATCACTCGCCAGTGGTATCTCGCTGCTCGAGGTGGCAGCCACACGTGTGACCACAGTCACACCTGGACTGTGCCATACAGAAACACACCGTGCAGGACGGACACCCTTGGTTTATTTTATGTCTGTCAGCACAATTGGATCATTGTTCTGAATCCTGCAGCACAGCTGGCAGCCCAAAGTTTACAGATGGGTATGAAATAAAATCAGTGTCAAAGGACTTCAGGGATTACAGGAAAACATTTCATCAATAATCTAATCTAACATCACTGACAGAAGCTGCATTTAGACAAATCCTTGAAGGCAATGTGCTTTATCACCTTGTATTTTTAGTACACATTAACTTACACATGTTTTACTTTACATCTTATCTGATCAGGAAAGTCTACACACTGCGTTGGACAATCACTGTGTAACATGACCCTAAAAATACTAGTAGAAAAACAACTTTAAACATTAAGCTCATTTCATGCTTCCTTTCAGCCACAGAATGACTCCAAAAGTTAATTTTTAAGCAAATTCATTTCAAAGGAATGTCTGAATTAATAATTAATTTTTTACATTTACATGAACAAATCAACTACCCAAATTTTATGCATGATATACCTTAGTGAAGAGATAAAGAACAAGGAAAAGAACTTTATTTATACAGCTTATGGCAATCTCCTTCAGTTAAGAAGGAATGTCTTCAAGTACAGGAAACACTGTCCAAGTTTACTCATGTCAGTGTGCCTCAAGTGGAAACGCAGTTCACCTACTACTTGCATCGAAGATACATACACACCATGGGATAAAGCAGTTTTCATGGCACAGATATAACAAAACAAGCCAGCAAATACCGTACCAAAAATCACAAAGCCATATAAAAAGATGTCGCCCACCCCGGAGAGCCTTACCATCTATTAAGTAAGACATAACAGTAAGATAAGACAAATTATCATGATACAAAGACAGGGTGGCAAAGTTGTCAACCTACAGAAATCAGATAAATTTCAATACTTAAATCATGGTGTTTATATTTCCTTTGCAGTAAAAGTGAGTCTAGTCAATAGGACTCAATCTCTTGAAAATAATCTCATGCTAAATCAGGTCCCTGGTAACAAAGACAGCTTTCCACAGTCTACTGACTGCACAAACTAGTTCTCCACTGACAGTGGGGCTGCTTAAGCAGTCACCGTTTAGGTAACTAAAATGAATCCCTATTCTTTTCCTCCCTTATACATGATGATGAGCAGCATTTGCTTTACCTTCTAATAAAAGGCCTCCCTGATGTGCTTTTTCAAACAAGGCTGTTCCTTTCCCTCACAGAGGGCAAAGATGCAGTAGCTACATTAAATTATGGTTTTGTCTGTCACAGGAGCAATGTTACAGCTAGACTTATCTTTACAGACATTGAAGTAAAAAGAAATCATTGGAACCTGGAAAACTGAGTACCACCACTATTTCTGAGTGATAAACAAGTGCCACCAGCACTAGTTAAACCACCGCTACTGGAGAGAGATGCATGATGGTTACAGCAGCTAAGCAGACTAAACTGATATGAGACTGTATATAGACACAAAGCTACTCCCTGAGCCAGGTTCAACTTACATTCAACTTACTGTGTCTTCAAGGAGCTTGGCAAGTGGGCAGCTGTTAATCCACAGCAATTTTTAAAACCACTGCTCCCAAAAGCCAGTTGAAGAGTAATTGTAAAACCTCATGTCTGCCAGTAGTACACTCTGCCCACTGGCAAAGAAAAAGCTTCCATTCTCACATGGACCGAACCAAATTTTTAAAACCCACTGAATGCAAAATATTACCTGCTGTATTGTATCAGCCCTCAGATGTTTCTTTGTAATGATGGGAAGAACACTTTTGACATTGTTCACATCAGGTGAACCAATACAACTAAAATAAGCTGGTAATGCAGATGTAATTTTGGTACTGTGTTCATTTATGTCCAAGTCAAAATTGGCAACTTTCAAATTCTATCAAACATGACATCAAATTGTTTTTTTGTCAGGACTTACCCGCATGTAAGCAAAAAGCTATGTGGAGAGGTGTTATACTTCCATGTAAAATGAATTCTGGTTAACTGGAGGTTTCTGGTTATTCAGACATCTTTCAAGTAAGAGTGCAAAAGGCGCATTAACATGTTTCCTTTGGCAGAGTGCAACTGACGAAGTCTTCAAATTCTGACACCTCAAAGTTATCGACCTGCTTCCTACCAACTTAAATATGCAAGAAAACACAAAATGGAAGTGAGAGGCAAACAGAGCAAGTCAGAAAGCAGAGGGAAGAGACAGGAACAAACAGAATCTCTAGGAGGCACAGGATATCTCACAGAATCAGTCATTAGCTGCAAAAAAAAATACTTCTCATTTAAAAGGAATAAATACAGTACATGACAAACAGGATTTTCTCCCTATATATAGGGAGAAAATCCTGTTTGTCATGTACTACTCCATACTGTGTGCGGCAGCAAAAGCAAAACAAGACTGGTTAACTTACAGCTCAAGTCCCTGCACAGCAGCAAAGGAAAAGAGATATGGGAAAGTAACCTGCACTGATAGTCACAAGTAGTCCCTGTTCAGAACAATGCTTTTACCAAATAAGGGCTGAAATTGATTTTGTTCTGATTCTGAAAAAATAGATGGCACAAATGTAACTTCTACATCTGCTCATAAGCAAGAACAAAGTGAAAAATGTGGCATAATAACACAAGAACATATGAACAGACGATCACAAAGGAAAATGTCAATTTAAACTTGAAGTATTTGCACAATGTTATGTAACTGAAAGAGTCTTTCAAGGAGAAAAGCAGAAAACCTGTCATCCCACCACAATTCAGTCACACAGACAAATGTGGGGATGACGAAGAGACAAGCTAAGCGCTTGTCAGAACTAGGAAGCTGATCTGAAAGTCATGTTATTTTATCCTGTTAGGCTTTACATACAGGGGGTAACTAGCTGTCTTACACAAGAGCTTCCAGCAGTTGGTTTACGATTTGCACACCTTTGAGAGTAACACTATAAAACCCCAAACCCCACATGTACACACTTCACACCCCAGATCCCCAGCAGCTGGGCTGGTTTTCATCCCAGTATTATGCAATGGGATTTATGCCCGTAAAGCTCATAGTACACATCTAAAAATACGTATCATAGAATGGTTTGGGTTGGAAGGGACCTTAAAGACCATCTCATTCCAAGCCCCTGCCATGGGCAGGGACACCTTCCACTAGTCCAGGTTGCTCCAAGCCCCATCCAACCTGGCCTTGAACACTTCAAGGTATGGGGCATATATTCTTAAGAACTTTTATCATTTAGTATCAAGGATGTTCCCCAGTAAGCTGAGTAACTCCTCATCAGTGACTTGAAGCCATGAATATGTAGTTCACACCATTTCTAAATGCACTTTACATATGCAACATGAAACCATGAAACTACAAATTAATTGCTTTCTCACCTGGGTTGGAAACTTTGGCTCCACCTCCCCATTTAGAGGGATAAATCCAACCACAAGTACAAAGAGATTTAAAAAAAAAAAAAAAAAAAAAAAAAAAGGAAAGATTTCCACAGCGCCTAAGGGTGAACTCAATAGAGGGCTGTCTGAGGCAGAAGACCTTCCACCACGCCAAGCAACAGCCAGGTTTTGGTGCATGTACTGGCTTGCTTTTTGTCTGAAGTCTACAGAAAAACATGAACCCAGCCAGCACCAAACAGCAGTGCAGAACTCTGCCCAATTTGCCTAGAGAACGCTGGCAATTAATGATTATTTATACAAGTTGCATTAGTCAATACTGAAAAGCTGTTTCAAACAGGAAACCCTTCCTGATCTAAAGGC
This sequence comes from Falco punctatus, assembly GCF_963210335.1. Taxonomy (NCBI): domain Eukaryota; kingdom Metazoa; phylum Chordata; class Aves; order Falconiformes; family Falconidae; genus Falco; species Falco punctatus. The sequence goes on from NC_137587.1 coordinate 47,983,715, forward strand.
ATTTCCTACATGTCTTGTGCAGACCGTTTGCTTTGTAGACAACCCAGAGGAACTTAGTTGCCTGATTCATCAAGCCAAAAAGATACAGATCAATCTCTTTAGGGGTTGGAATAAGGTAACACACCAACAAAGGACATGGGCATGTGTGCGTACAAATATATATGTGAAGTTCAAGTTTTTATCACTACAATAACATTAACTTGCACTTCTTTTTATTAAGAGACTTCACTAAAAGCTAGCCCTCACCAAGTAGCCCTGTTTATGACCTCATCCAATACAGTTACTAAGCAACTAAGGATTAAATTCTGAATACGTAAACACAGTAGTGAGGAAGTCTTTTCTAAACAGCTTCCAAATTTTAAAAAGATCTACTTGTTTAAACGCACTTGCTGAAGATCAAGTATAAATTAAACCTGTCCAGTTTAAAAAAAAAAAAAAACCAAAAAAAAACCAAAAACGACCCCCCCACCCAAAAAAAACCAAAAAAACACACACAACAGAAAACCCACCACACACAAATACACTCCCAGGTCTTAAATACGTGGACAGTACCCGATACAGATGTCACTGAACAGAACTACTGCCAAAGTAAAAAGGACCTGAATAATTTTTCAATGTTTCCTTCCCTTTGCAGCTGCCGACATGATCAGTAACTGATAAAATCAAAATTCCAGTCAATCAGAATTGCTATTTCAGCCTGACCTACATTTTTTGTAGTCAAATCTGACTGAGGAAAAAGAGCCACATAGACATTGGCAATCCTCAAGTTTTATTACCGGTCAGTGCACTGCCAAAAAGCACTGGCTGAGCCAAACTCCAGTGCTCTGCCTTCAAAGCCTGAGATGAAGTAACTTGTCAGTTTTCCTCCAAACAGCTTTTGTGTTTAGGACAACCTTTGCAGTCAGTCAAGTACTCTGAAATACAAATATATAAACAGAAACTCTGAAATAGTTTCCCTACTCTTTTACTCATTCCTTGGGTTTTATCTAATTATTGTCAGAGACAGGTCACTATGGCTAGACATAAGTGACACATGGAATCTAGCTAACCTAAAAAAAAAATTTTTTTTTTTTTCATTTTTTTGTGGTAAGTTGTCTGGTTCCTACTAGTGTTAAATCTGACATAAGGAGCTCTCAAATTTGTCTACCCAGATTGATACATGTATAGAGATCTTTGCACATAAAATATTATAGCATCAACCATACCTCGCAAATACCCGGCATTTAATAAGCCTTTGACAACTTTCCAATCCCCCTTTGGAACATGCTTTAGAATAAACGAGCCCAGTAAGCTACGAGTACATACCTGCTCCACACCCTTTGTGGAAGGCATCTTAACTCTTGATCCACCTTCTCTGTCTCCAGCATGCTCATTTTCCCAAGGCAGTTTGTTTTTTCCTTTACCCGCACTCAAGACTCTTCTTGGACTTACACCCAGATCGGCACATGCATAGTGTGAGCCAACATTATGCAGAGCATCATCCCTTGAATGATACCCACAGTAACTGTGTGCGCTCTGAGTCCTGTTGCCCATCAACAGCCAGTCTGTATCTGCGCCAGGGGGTAAGCAGGACCCCCTGTTAGGACCAGATGATGGTAAGGGCACAGCATACTCTACAAACCCTTGGTCCACTAGCTTCGGTAAGGTCTTCCTGGCCAGCCTGGCCTGCACTGCGTGCATCACTCCATCCCCATCATCCTCGAGTTCCACTGCATCCACTGCCTTGAAGAGAAGGGTGGTGTTGCCTGGTCCCATGGAAGATGCCAGCACAGCAAACGCTTCCATGGCAGCATGCCTGACCTTGCGCTTGCTGTCCACCAGTGCAGGAGCCAGCCCAAATGCCAGCCTGACCAAGTCCAGCTCCTCGCCAGGGTAAGTGAGGAGGGCCACGATGCAGATGTTAACCACCTCCTCACGGACCCTGGAGTTCTTGTGCTGCAAGTACTCCTGCTGCAGCAGCAGGCTCAGCACCTCCTGGGGACCTGCTGCCTTCATCAGCCACAGGAACAGGCAGTTGTACTCCTGCCGGATGGCCAACTTGTTGTCCCCCAGGACTTTAGCAGCAGCAGAAACCAGAGGTGCCAGCAAGGCCTGAACCTGGTCGCCCAGACGCAGGGCCAGCAGACGTATCACCTCCAAAGCCCCCAGCACCACCTTGAAGTTCGAATCATCGAGGAGGGAGCAGAGGAACTGGACAAGGCCCAGGAGGCTGGGGGCAGGGGTGGAGGTCACCGCAGCCTGGCTGGCACCTTCAACCACCCTCTTCAGCTCCTCCACGGCTTGCGTGCGCTTCCTGTAGTCCTCCTGGTCCAGCAGGCGAGCGTGCAGCTCCGGCGGCAACAGCCCGAACTTCAGGCCGGTGCTGCCGGGCGGGGCGGGGGGCGGCGGCGGGGCCGAGCCCTCAGCGACCAGCTGGCCCTCCAGCAGCCCCGGCCGGCCGGCGGGCGGGCACGACTCGGCGCCGGGCTCCTCCTCCCGCTGCCCGGCGGGCCCGGGGCCGCCCAGCTGCCAGGCCAGGCTACGGGAGAGCTCACCTAGGCCGCGGCGGGCAGCGGGCGGCGTCGGGAGGGCGCGCAGGCAAGCGGCGGCAGGAGCGCGGGGGGGCCGGGCGGGCCCGCGGCGCCGGCCGCGCAGGGTCTCTCCACACAGCACCGGCCGCAGCCCCCACGGCAGCTCCTCGGCGGCGGCATCACCCTCACCCGCCGCCCGCCCGCCGCGCTCGGGGCCCGCCGGCTCCTCCATGGCGCAGGCGGCCGGCGGCAGCGCAACAGCCACGGCCATGGGCGGCGCGGGACGGAGCCGCCGCCGCCCCCGCCCCGGCAACGCCGCGCGGCACAACACCGCCGTCTCCAGGCGCCGGCCCGCACCGCGCCTGCGCGGCACCGCCCACGGCGCGGCGGGTTGGGGGATACCGGCACACGCCTCACTGCCGCCCCCGCCACACACACACACGGCGCTGCGGAGCGCGGGGACGCCGCTGCCGAAACGGAGAGCCGCGGGGCGGGAGCAGGCGGGGCCGGGGCTGCGCTGGCGGGCGCCGGTGGAGCGGAACCTCCTTCCCTTCCCCCCCCGGCGTGTGGAGTGGCACCGCCCGAGCCAGGGGATTGTGCGTGCGCGGCGCTTCCCCGCCACTGATTGGGTGGGGGGGCGGGGCGGTGGCGCCCGGAAGTGACGTTGCCGCTGCCGGGCGCTGCCGTACGAGCGGAGGTTAGCGAGGCGCCTACCGCGGGCCGGGCCTCGCCGCGGCCTGCGCCACCCCCGCCCTCAGGTGAGCCCGGCCGGAGCGGGTCCCCGCGGCCGAGAGGCTCGGTCTGTCCGCCCGGGGCTGCCTCGGTGTCGGCAGCGCCTCCGTGCCCGTTTGCATCGTGGTGGCGAGCGCTGTTACACGAGCGGCTCCGCGGAGTGCGGGCGGAATGGAGCGGCACCGTGCTGCGGGGCAGGGGCGGCCTCAAGTACTCGGTGGGTGGGGGGCGGCCACCCACCCCGGGAAGACACTGGTACAAGCGGAGCGGTGGCGGAAGGGTGTCAGTCCCGTCCCGGCAGTGCCGGAGCTGGCGGCGGGGTGGCTGGTGCGAGATCCCGGTCCCACGAGCTCCCCGCAGGCCGCCCGGGAGAGGCGGGGGGGTCCGCGCTGCTGTTATTTCCGCCGGGAGCCCCTCGGCAGGGCGGCCCGGCTCTACCCCGCGCCCCTCCGCCCCCGGGCAGCCTGCGGGCACGGGGCTAAGGGCAACGGCTCCCAGATCCTAAGATTTCATAAGCCAGAGAGCTTACGCTTGTAACTTATTTCTTGCAGTTGGCATGCGGATTTCTGGTTTTGGCATGCAGAAGATGGTTTTTGTGATGTGTCGGATATTTAGAACCAAAGTTAGCTCGGCGCTTGGAGTGGGTGCTTTTGTGGTTTTATGCTGTGTAGTGAATAACAAAACTAGACGAGTTGCTGACTGCATCCAACCATTTTGTACCCTAAATACGGAACTAGCGAGCACTTAAATTCTACCGTGGAACAGAAAAGCGCCTGGAGCTCTTCCTGCTGTTCACATAAAGAAAATGCTGTGCTCTGCATCACTTACTGGGCATTGTTGCATACTGTGGTTTCAAGAAAAGTAAAAGCCTTCATTAAGTGAGCTTAGGTATTTACACTTCTAGTTAATCTTTTTATTTCCAACAACTCTTTCCCTGCTCTTCAAGGTAAGTTTTACCTACAGACTGTGAAAAGAGTCTGATAGTCCAGAGCCTAGGGGCAACTACTTGATTTTTTCTGTGAGTGCAGATTGTTGGGCTAGTGTACCTTCTTCAGGGTTGGTTAACATTCCAGCCTCTTGCTCAACAAAAAAATAAATACATGCAATTGTGTGGTGTGGGCGAGCATTGCCCTGCAGGAAGGATGCAAGATACACCAGTAGGCATCTCTACCAAGTTGGTACAAAAAGTTTTATTTCTGCAGAATAACTTAAGTGTAGCTATTTATAACTGTTCTTACAGGTTTTGTGTCTCAGCTGTAGTTATTCCTTTTGCCTTCTGTGTAGTGTTACCTTGTGTTTTATGATTTCTGCATATTTGTAGAATCAAGTTAAGAACTGATTGCAAACATAAAAGGAAAATAAAGTTTTAGCTGCTGAACAGCTTCCCTCCCCCAAAAAATATTTGTGCTGCTTAAAATACGTTCTTTTAGATAGGTGTTTTTTTCCCCAGTATAGAGTTGTGAACTTGTCTTTTAATGGGTGAGAGGTTTTCTATTCCTAGCTGTAAGCCTTCACTTCTCTGTCGATGCTATTATGTTCTGTATTTAAATGTTGGCAGCTAATTTTATTCTTTCAGATTGAGCGCTTTTTAGGTAGGCTCACTGCAAATTAGATGTCAGTTAAAGAGCTGTAAAAATGAACTGCTTAAGATAAAAGTAGTGAGTCCTTGAAGTTTGTGTAGTCATTTAGTAAATCAAAATTAAATCGGCTTTTCAGTTCAGAAATTGGATGGTTGCAGTGTTCTCTGTAGAACTATTGTTCTGTTTCCTCATGGTCCAGGATCCTGACACATTCATACTCTCCACCCTCTCACTTGTATAATAATTCAGTCTGAATAAAGAACTGAAGAACTGCTTCTCCAACAGGTAGTGGTGGGCAGCACCATTTGAATTGTAACGATACTGAAATTAGAGCAAGTATCATAATGCCTTCAGGTGTCACGACACAAACTAAAATTTTGTGGAAGAAGTGTTTGGAGGTTTTGTGGAGCTGTAAGTAGGAATGAGCATCCTTCTCTCTGCCCTTGCTAGTGCTGTGGGGAAGTGTGGGTAGCTGCCGGTGCTGTGAGGGTGTGGAAAAGGTGATAGATACTAGGATGCTTGACCTGCCCACCTGGGACCACGCCTTGCTCACCCTGGGAAGCACCAGCTCCCACCTCTTGCATCTTGATGGTGGTGGCAAGGCCCAGCTCCCGGTCTTCCCTGGGTCTGATCTCTCCAGAGGGTGAGGGCACGTCCACTGGGGGGTTTCTGTCACGGTGGAAGATACTCTGTAAGGTGAGGCGAGGATCTTCCCCTTCTCCTGTGTTCCTCTGCCTGTGCGGAGTACAGTAACCTCTGCTTCTGCACATAGGGCCCAGCCTGCTCTGCGAGTCTTCCCTCTGTGTGCGGAGGGAGGGACTTTTCTGTTCTGGGCAAGGAGGTGGGAATGGAGAGCTGGTCCCTGCCTGCCTGGTGGGGCCCTGCCCACAGCACTGGTTGGAGGGGAAGCACAGCAGGGCTTGGCTGCACCACAGTAGCCCTACATAGTCCGCCAGGCAAGTAGCACAAAGTAGTTTAAAAACTTTTAAAACTTTCTTGCAAATGAGCTGGTTCTATTCTTTATTTCAGTTGCTGTTCAGTTCTCTGAAATACCTGATATAGAATCCTATTGTTTATTAGGTGTTTCAGATAATATGCTTTTTACTCCAGAACAACAAGAAAAAAGGTGGCAGTTGTTTTATTGTTGTTGTTTTAAGTCAAAAATTAATATAGTATATGCTGTTAGTAAACATTTGATTGTCCTGGATTTAACTTGCCTGAAAAAACATAGTGCACAGGGATTGAAAAAGTAAATTGGAAAATAATAAACCTAATTAAGATAAAAGCAAAAAAGGAAAAATATTTTTTTAAAATGTTACGTGTGGCATATCTAAGTAACATGACTAATGAAGCTGTTGAAGTGAAGCCCTGAGTAACGCATTAAAATTCTTGTTTGTCACAGATGGACCAGTCGTCTCCAACCTACATGCTTGCCAACTTAACCCACTTGCATTCTGAACAGCTTCTGCAAGGCTTGAACCTCCTTCGCCAACATCACGAGCTCTGTGACATTATCCTTAGAGTTGGTGATGTCAAGATCCATGCCCACAAAGTGGTGCTTGCCAGCATCAGTCCGTACTTCAAAGCCATGTTCACTGGGAATCTTTCTGAGAAGGAAAACTCAGAGGTGGAGTTCCAGTGCATTGATGAGACGGCCCTGCAGGCCATCGTGGAGTATGCCTACACGGGAACTGTGTTTATCTCACAAGACACTGTGGAGTCGCTTCTTCCAGCTGCAAATCTTCTTCAGATCAAACTGGTAGTGAAGGAGTGCTGTGCGTTTCTTGAAAGCCAGCTTGATCCTGGAAATTGCATCGGGATTTCCCGTTTTGCAGAGACCTATGGCTGCCACGACCTCTACTTGGCTGCTAACAAGTACATTTGTCAAAACTTTGAAGATGTTTGTCAGACGGAAGAATTTTTTGAGCTTACACATTCTGAATTGGATGAAATTGTTTCCAATGACTGCTTGAATGTTGTGACAGAAGAAACAGTTTTTTATGCACTAGAGTCATGGATCAAATGTGATGTGCAGGAGCGACAGAAGTACTTAGCACAGCTGCTACATTGCGTTCGGTTGCCGCTGCTGAGTGTTAAGTTTCTTACGAGGTTATATGAAGCAAACCATCTCATTCGTGATGACCATACTTGTAAACATCTGCTAAATGAGGCCCTAAAATACCACTTTATGCCTGAACACAGACTTTCCCACCAGACCATGCTGATGACACGACCTCGCTGTGCCCCTAAAGTTCTTTGTGCTGTAGGAGGAAAAGCTGGACTGTTTGCATGTTTGGAAAGGTAAGTAATAGTGAAGTTGTAGCAGCACTTGAGTGTGTGATGTTCCCGCATGTTTGTTATCACCTTGGGTCAGGATTAAGACAGTCATTGAAGAGCTGTGGTCTGCAGGATTGTAGTTACTGCTTTCCTTCATAAGATCTCTTTAAGTAGATTGAAAAAAAAGACAAGCTCTGAATTCAGAATGCTCTTTGATTTCACCAGTAATCTGTCACAGGGTTTTGTTTGTGCCAACACAAATAGCTATAAAATGGGATTTTAATACTGTTGATTAAGAATTTGGTTAATAATAGTTTGTACATTACTTCTTTATCCTTTCAGGTCTTTTCACTTTACGTAATTTTTTCCCTGATCTATTATTATTGCAGACAATCAAATAATGAAATTTAACCTAATATATGACAAATATACTTTCTGATAACTCAAAAGTTACTGGAATTAAAATAGACTTAATCAGGAAAGAGTGAAGAGGTAGTTCTTAGCCGTGTCACATTCTTGGTCAAAATATAATCATGACTTTAGTCTCTGCTGGCAGGAACAGGTATGTGCCCATCTTTCTTCACTCTGTTTACAAAATGATTTTATTTTTTTAATTCATATATAGATATATTTATAAATAAATAAAAACAATAATTCTCCAATTACTGGAGTACATCGCTGACACTAGTGATGTGAGCAAAAGGAAATAATAGGGAGAAAAATAAATTTCTTCCCTGTACTAATATGGTTGGGTTTACTGATAACATTGTACTAACATTACCAGAAATGGTAGTTAAACTATATGTGAGTCTGTGTATATCATGTACTTACAATTACATGTATAGTGCTTTGATGTCGAATGTACCGTTATCAGCTCGGTAAACGTTTTCTGTGTTATAGCAGATTACCCAGACTGGTTCCACAGCTGAATTCTGGGATAATAGTTTACTCTGAGATGCTCTCTTCTGTGACAGTTCTGTGCTTCTGTATATATAAATATACTTAAAAGCCTGGGAAGATCTGTATGTTCTTTTTTGCTGTGCTTAGAGATGTTAAAGTTATTTAAAATTAACTTTCCTGATAATAGGGATCAATAGTAAACTAGATGTTGGGACCGGGAATTGTTGGTTTTATAAATTAAAAAAATAAAGGGAGTTTTGTGCTTTATTCACTCAAACAGATTTTTTTATTAACTCCATCCTCTGATATTCCTCAGCTCTGTTTCTTTCACAGCTTCTTCAGTGACTGTAATGATATTACATAACAATGTAGTTTGGATTATTTTAATATTTAAAAAAAAATGTTCTTCACTACTATTAACCATGTTGTAATGTGTACAAAAACTTACTCTTCCTTAATTTATTATCCATTTTAGTCTTTCCTAAATTGTTGTTTCAGTTAAGAGTTAAGGTTAAACAATTGCTCTTGACATACAAAAAAAGAAGTCTCGGATGGATTAAACAGAGTCCTAATACAATTACAATTGTGAAGTAGGAAACCTTAATTTCACTATTCTTGTTCTACTTTTCCTTTTGACTTGCAGGAAGGCTTGTTTTTCATTTACAGTTAGCTGCTGCTGCTTCATAATAACAAAATTACTTAGAATACACTGAGTACTGCTCTTTTCTAACCCGACTGTTGATATCAAGAGCCGGCGTGCTGTTTTGGCAGTCTCTGCTTTTGGGTTCTTAGTGACTATCAGTGGCTCTCCAGTGGCTTCATTTTCTTGTACGTTTTTTGAAGGGATCATTGTAGAAGAACGGCTGCAGAAGCATGGCCTTAGAATCTCTGAAGATCTGCACAATCCAGGCCTGGTATTAGAATAGGCCTGTAATCAGAATTGTACTGAAGTTGCTGTGCTGAAGTTAACAAGAAAGGTGGCCTTGAGCTATTCTTGAATCCTGAGACCAAGTAATTATGTTGTGCCAACAGGCCGTGGCTGTAACAAGATACAGCTGCTGGGAAAGCAGGTGCAGGGCCAAGAAAGATAGGGACCGGTATGGGAAAATAGTAACAAACTACAAGGCTGAAGCACAGCAACACAATTAGCTACATGGATAGAATGCTTATTTTAGACATGGTAATTAGGGGTGTGAGAACCGCGCGTGTTTAGAGACTACTAACCAATTATATTTCTGCTTTACGGATGTGCATGTGTATCGATTCTATATAAGTAGCATTAGAAACTAATAAAGTTGAGCAAGGTGCATAACTCATATTGAGCATCTTCTTGACTCCGGCGAACCCTTCTTCCAACAGATCATATTCCCTGTGTACTAGATATTCTTTTAAGTCATTTAAGTAATTTATTAACTATTTAGGTAGATTGACCTGACTTCATAAGTGATAGGCTAAACTCACCGTATTTTAGCACTGAGTAAAATTAAAAGAAAATGCAAATAAGCAGTATTTTGAGAACAGACTTTTTCAAATTAGTTTAAATAAAATATCAAATTAGAACAATACAGTACATGTAAAATAGGTATTTACAAAACTACAAATGGCACTTTCTAAATGTATGTTTGTACATATGTGTAGGCACGCGCTTCCCCCTCTTAATTCTCCTTTCTCTCCCATCTCTGTGGCTGTTCTGACTTCCACCACCACCACCACACCCAGTTTACCCTCTGGTTTATATTTTTTGCTTACCTCAGTCACAGCCTACCTGCAAAAGCTGCTGTGGCATCAGCACATCAGCAAGTCTTCCCTTGCGTTATCCACGATGCTGTCCTACCTTCTCCGTGAGTCTGTCTGGTTTGTACTTCCAAAATTCCATCATCTTAGGTCTCAGACTTAGTGCTGTGGCTTCTTGCTGCGTTGCTGCATCGCACTGGATGGTGAGGCCCTGGGGTTTTAACTCATCAGAACAGTAAACAGCATTTGATTTTAGCTTACATTTGGGTTATTGGAAGAAATAGCAAACATCAGATGGGACATAGGAAATAATCTTAAGGCTGTGTTCCTTGATGCTCATTTGCACTTCACAGAGCTTTAGCAAGTTAGGTGTCACATAATCTTTGTCTTTCTGTTTCAGTGTTGAAATGTATTTTCCCCAGAATGACTCCTGGATAGGCCTGGCACCTCTTAGCATTCCCCGCTATGAATTTGGAATATGTGTCCTAGACCAGAAAATATATGTGGTAGGAGGGATTGCAACCCACGTGTGTCAAGGCATCAGTTACCGAAAGCATGAGAATTCAGTGGAGTGCTGGGACCCTGATACAAACACTTGGACATCTCTTGAAAGGATGTTTGAGAGCCGGAGTACTCTGGGAGTGGTGGTTCTGGCGGGAGAACTCTACGCCTTAGGTGGCTACGACGGGCAATCTTATTTACGAACTGTAGAGAAATACATTCCTAAAGTGAAGGAGTGGCAGCTAGTGGCCCCGATGAACAAAACAAGAAGTTGTTTTGCTGCAGCTGTCTTGGATGGAATGATATATGCCATTGGTGGTTATGGTCCTGCCCATATGAACAGGTATGTGCCTTTGATGTGTCTAGCTTGATATCATCGGCTGGAAATCAGCAAAACTCACTGTTTAAGCTTACGTTCAGCAACTATTTAAAAATATTCTAAGATAGATTGGAAATCCACGGTGTAGCTCATTAATCCTTGTTGGGCCGTATCAGTTTAATAACTCAACTGGGAAATCTTTATTTTAATTTACCTTTACTTGTTCCAGCTCGGAGCTGGTTTGTCTGTGGTTTTTGTGTGTTGTTTTGTTTTTAAATCCTCAAGAAGGAAAAATAGTAAAGACAAAGACACATACACATATTACTAAGCAAGGTGGTGCAAGACACCTGACCTTGCACACACCCAAGCTGGTTAACTCAGCAGAATAACGTGTGGGCTCATGTGCTCAGGCCCCAAGGTAGTGTCTTTGTGTCTGTCATGGTGTTGCATCTCATTTACTGAGGTCTCTGGAGAGGCTTGCTTAGCACCTTGCCAGTGCTCTGTAAATCCTTGCACCTCAAGCCTGGAAAACACTAGGATGTGTGGCTAGCTTTAACATTGAAAGCGCTTGTTGAAATGAGTATCATTTTCCACGTGCTTAATATACACAAAGTAAGTGTTTATCTCGGCTGGAATCTTAAAGTAGTCTCAATGATAATAGTAAAGTTCAGGATGATGTTACTGGTCTGGCCCCTGGGTAGAACTAGGATTCCTTCAGGCCTTACACCCACGAGGACGTTTTCTGGTACCAGCACGGCTCTTTCAATTGTTCTGTTCCACATCGCTGTCTACAGATGGACAGGAGCATTTAGTTAGACCAAAAAGTCATTTGTACTCTCTTTTCTTTATTAAAATGGGAACAAATCAGCCATATGGACCTCCAGGAAGCAAATTAATAAAATACAAATCTAAATAGCTGAAGCAAGATTTTTATTATTTATTATAGGAAGGGATACATGGATTGTTTAACAGTGTAGTGTAATGACATTACACTATTCATTAATGGTACTTACTTTTTATACTTGATATGTTTCTATATAAAACAGTTTATGAAGCAAAGGATTGGTTTCCAAATAGGAAAGTATAACTAAGTAGTTTTCATTCCGTTACTGAAATACAAACCAGCAATAAGTTAAACTGTTTGGTATGGTTGTGACAGGATTTTATGAAATGTAATGTGATATCATTCTGATGCTCTATATTTTAAATTGAGCTGTGTGAACAGTTGAAATACTTAATAGACCTGGAAACCATCTCCAAAAGTTTTCTGTTGACTGTAGGATTTCCTCACGTGAGAATTTGACCAGCAGTAATTCAGCTGTGCTGATGCCTCTTGTGGTCACTCTGCTCTGTACCACCTTTGTACCATACAGAACTATTAGCTTGAGTAGGAGCTTAAAGCAGAGTCAGAAGCAGAGTAGAGCAGGTGTATGGGGAGTTACTGGGGGGTGCTCACTCCACTGCAGCCTTGTTGCCCAGACTGTAACAAAGGGAAGATGATCGAGCTCTCGATCTTGCCAGAAGTGGTTCCCAAAAGTTGAACACTCAGTGTACACAAGGCTTTTGGAAGGGAAACTTGGTAACCTCCTTCCAGGAAGCGTGAGACTTACCACTGCAGCAAGAGGAAATGTCTTTATCAGGCTGGTACCTTTAAAGGGAAAGCTCTTAACAGCGTTAGAATTCTACAGTAGCCTTACTCCTTCACTCTTTTTCGGTCAGAAAAGAATCGCTAGTAGCTCCTGTAGAGTTAGTGGAATCTGATATTTAATTGTTTGCCTTTTTTTGAATAATTTTGGGTTTATTAATTATTCAAGGATGTGAGTAATATGCTATACCATACAGTCACTAGATTCATACAAGCACTACGGTGTAATTAAGCACCTTTTTTCCAGTGCTGTACTGCTTCTGATTTTTTTCTCCTCCCCTTTTTTCTGCCCCTTCATGCTGTGCTTCGGACAGGGAATGGCTGTGTGTCACGAGTGTCTTAATGGCTGTGACCATCTGTACAGCTCCAGTGGTGAAAATTAATAATAATGATAATTATGATTCATTTCCATTTTATCCTGAAGGCCTCTTCTGTCCTTAGTCTTTTCGTCAGCAACCTCTTTACTACTTTTCTTGAGGAATATGCTCTCCACATTGGGTTTATTTTTTGCCTGTTATTTTCAGGCAAGCCTCAATTAAGTTTTTGATTTGATGTGTTACCCAAATAGATATACTTCAGGTCTGCATTGTGTCCATTTTTTCATGGGTTGCTTTTTTTATAAATAGCAGCAATCATCCTTGGAAGACCTTTCAGTTCTGAGGCCAGCTTTGAAAAATCTTGCTTTGTTTCACTATGTAACCTGAAGATCCAGGGTAGCGGCATGAAGACATCAGAGAAGCAGCTGAACTGCAGTTGCTGTGTTGGGATGAAATATGTTAAAACTGCTTTTTGGCAATGCTCTGCTGAGAACCTCCAGCTGCTTTTTGTTGTCAAAGGACCCTAGGATGTGATTGATTGCTTCTGAAGTGATAACACTGGCGTTAGCTTCTTGTGTGCTACCATTGGGTAGTACAAAGCAACTACATTGCAGAATTTTCCATCAGCTCAAGCCCTTTCTCTTTATGTTGCATTATTGCTGTGTGTGGTAACGCTGGTTGACAGAACTAGATGTACCTCTGACAAATGCAGATTGCTTGTGGAGTGAAATTCAAATGTCACTAAAATCCAAGCCTCACAAGTTATTTGTTTGTGTTTGCAGCATGGAGCGTTATGATCCAAGTAAAAATTCGTGGGAGACAGTAGCTTCAATGGCTGATAAACGAATAAACTTTGGCGTCGGTGTCATGCTGGGCTTCATTTTTGTAGTAGGTGGACACAATGGTGTGTCTCACCTATCAAGCATTGAGAGGTATGATCCTCATCAAAATCAGTGGACTGTGTGTCGACCCATGAAGGAACCCAGAACAGGTAGGGACATATGAAACTCAGCAGTTAACTGTGATATCCATTCAGAAATAAACTGTTTGACCTCAGAGAAGCTGCAATAAAGTTGCAGTGACTTGTCTACAGAGTGTTGCATTTCATCTATAAATATATATCACTTAATGAGCTGTGTGAAAGAATAAGTATTTACTCATTTTTAATTAGTCCAGTGTATTAATACAGACCTGTAACAAAAATAATATGTAGTAATATTTCTACTCTACCTTCCATTTCTTCATTGATTCTGAGTGCATTTCAGCAATGCTGTGGTTACTGTTCTGCTGTATTTTACTTTACGCTGAGACTCAGTAGTGCATCCCCTCTTCTGTCTCCCTAACAAGGAGCACTGGGACAGAAGATCATTGCTTTTTTTATAGGAAAGGATGCGAGAACAGTAAAAAAGGAGTGTAAGACCAGAACAGAGAGGGACTCTTAATTTACACCTGTTTTCTTTAAAAACAGCCCAAAATAGAGGCTGTGAGAACTTGTCTGTTCAGCCTTGAGCTGGTGTGAGGCGAGGGAGAGTGTTCAATTAGGAACAAAAGTACTACTTATTTCCATGTTTGGTGATCATGCAATCTATTTGAGATTTATTGGGTTTTTTTCCCCCCATAGGAGTTGGTGCAGCTGTAATTGATAACTACCTTTATGTAGTTGGAGGTCATTCAGGGTCATCCTATCTGAACACTGTACAGAAATACGATCCCATCTCGGATACCTGGCTGGACTCTGCTGGGATGATGTACTGTCGATGCAATTTTGGTTTGACTGCACTTTGATGAAAATCAGAACTTTATGGACCTGACGCAAAGGTGGAGCTTAATCTGCTTGAAAACAAACCTTGGTGGCGGAGACCATAAGCTGCATTTTCTGAAGCTGGAAGGTTGGAGGAATGTGGTGAAGAAATGAGGAAGGATTTGTTTTCTTCTGGTATTCGGCCTTTGTTAGCGTAGTGACATGGGCAGAAGGAACGGAAAGCTTATTTACCGGCTGGGTTTAGATAGTGTCCTGTTAATGGCAGTGAATTTTAGAGAGTACTGTACATGCCTGGGATATGGTTAGAAAACTTACTGTGTATCTAACCCTTTCACTTTCTACAGCTTTCTCTCTTCCTCCTGCCTACTATAAAACATGAAGTTTACTGTGCTTGGGTGGGAGATGTGTGAATGTGTTGTATGACTGGACAGTTTGCTGATTGTTGTCTGGTTGTGTCTTCATATTAAGAAATTGCCAGTGCTTCATAATTTTTTTTATGAACAGTAACTAAAGGGCTGCCTTGTTTCTGTATCTCAAGGTTTGTAAATAATAAATGCCATAGTATGTTGCCTGTACACTCCCCTTTGTTACCTGCTTACTGATAGGAGGGCTGGGATGATACTACTCAAAAAAATGAAGAGGCAAATTTATTGCCTCTTAATGAAATATTTGGATCTGGTGAAGAGAGATCACGTTTTTATCTTTCCCTTATTTTTGTGGATAAATGAGTACTAGATTAAATGACTTGATCTTGCTAGTCTGCTGTGTCTTTTCAATGGTAATGCACGGAAAAATTACAACAGTAATGCATCGGAAGACGCCACAGCAGCATTCATAGCATGAAATAAAATAAATACTCAAAACTGAATCCATCCCATCCTTCTCCCAAGCGCACTTGTGTCCATATTCCGTATAACTTCCTTTTTTAAAAGAATGTATGACTGCTTTCTCAGAGTGTTCAGATATAAAAATGGTGCTAAATGTAGGACTTAACAATAAGGCTGTTACTGATTTTAGTGCAGTATGCATAAAGCATGATTGTTTTGATTGTTCTAGTGTTTTTATTTGCTTGATACATTTGTGCCTATGAAAACTGTCAAGAATTACAGTGTGCTGAACGAGCTCTGTTTGTTACATTATTTTTTTTTTTTCAGATCTGTTTATTGTTCTCACAAATACATACATAGGGAGTGAATAGTGAGATCCCATCTTGGGTTCTTCAGTCTTGCCTTTGACACAAGTCGCAATGAATGAAAAGCACAGGGCATAGTTCATCATCCCTGGTGTGTCCTATGCCATGGAATACTGAAGGTCAGTTCCCGTGATTAACCAGAATCTCAAGACATAAAACTTTGTGATAGCCCTAAACTTAATGAAAGTTTGGGCAGAGAAATAGAAAGCCATGCTGTGCGTTACAACCATTATTTAAAATAGATGACTGAATAAATATGAATTTTAGCTAATTTAGAATGTTACAGTTTGTCTTCTGCTTTTTAACTAGGAATCATGGTTATCTTGAATTTCTGTTTTATGTTTGTATGTGTATTGCCAGGCTTAGTACTGAAGAATTCTTCCTCCAGAGTTATTTTCCCCTTGTTTAATGTTAATTTAATGTTTCCCCCTTTTTTTTCCAAGCCCATATAGTATTATTTTTGAAGGTGCAATAATATTTGAAATAGTTGCTTTAAAAGCCATTTTGTTAAAAGTATGCTAAGTGGAAGGGTTTTGAGTGTACTTCATTTATTCTAAGCTCCTGCAAAGCTAATTGCAGCCAGGCAAACAGTGGTGTTCCTTGTTCTTCCATATGCTAATGTTCAGATTTTAAACAGTCAAGGAGACAAGGGTGTTTTCACCATAAAACATTATTTATTCGTAGGTAACAGGTGTTTGCACAGATTTTACAATCCTGCATGTATTCTTCAGATCTGGTAGAATTAAGCAGGACTTTAAAAGCAAATAAAATAAACAATTTCAGCATTTTCCATGCAGTTTGACCCACTAAGGATTCTAGTTATATAGCAATAATAGCATAATTTAATTATTCCAGTGAATCTGTTGATAGGACACAAGTAGGTACCTGGTTGTATGTTGTGTGTTTGTGCATGTGGAGGAGAAGGAAGGGGAATAGGTTTGGGGCTAGGGGTTAACAGAGATTTTTCAGCCTGTTGCGTAGATTGCCTTCTCGTTCTGTTCAGGTAAATGCACAAGTGGAATGGTTACCTGTGCTGTTTTACTTTTCAGTCTGTTTCACAGAGATCCCATTGATTATCAGATTTTCCAATATACACTGGAGATAAAGATGCTTAACAAACTAATATTAAAATAATAAAAATTCCTTGCCTAAAAGAGAAGCTTATGCCTTTTACTTATTGGAGGCTTTCCATGCAGTTCATTATATGCCATACCTTTTAGAGTTTAACTCCAATAGGAATTTGTGAATGAAGATGCTCATATACATGTTCTGATTGGAAGTATTAGTAAACACTGTTTTCAGTTAGTAGACAGTGATATAGCAAGGTATAAAAGGTGTTTTGGCTTCATCAGAACAAAAAAATCCATAGGTCAGGGTGGTGTTGATGGTTATTTAATATGTATATAAACACCTTTGATTTATGGAAGTCAAAGCACTTAAAATGGCAAAATGCTTTATTCTCTTTACCTAGGCAGTAGTAATGTTAAATTAGGTTGTAGAGACTGGACCCTTACTGTGTCACATGGTATTGCTAAATTTAAGATAGCAGCATAAACATTTTTTTAGAATGCTGGCTTGGTATGAAAAATGGGGAAAAAACATGTAATGAACTATACTGCTGTTCTTGAATAAACTGTTTAGCTAGACATGGATTGAACATGGTATCAACTTAGGGATTGTGTCACTTAAAATCATGCCATCTTCACTTTCTGTTCTGGGTGCTTGTCCTGTTCACTGAAGTGCTTGGTTATAGGAAGAGCAGACACAACAATCAGTTTAAATCTGCATTTAAAGAAGAATACTCTCATTGTAATGTCTGTCTTGCAGTTTAAAAATTAGGGACCTTCAAATAAGATGTCATACAACTATAAATTATCATCCAGTTCTATTTCTTAATCACTCAAAATTATCTGTAAAGCACTTTAAAATGGGTATGAGTTTATATGTGTACATACAGTTCCTGAATTTTGCGCTTTTTTTTTTTTCCTTCTCCAGTTACTCATCTGTAAGCTTCTTGACAGTCTTTCTTACTAGGAATATGCTTTTCTTTCAGAAAGTCTTGTTGAAATTCCTAGAGGGGAAAATGTGTCCAGTACGCATTACAACCAGTTAACTTGTTCTGGAAGATAGCGTGTTACTTTTGTGAATTTGCCATCTGTAAGTCCCCATTCACTATATGAAACAATGCAAAATGTCCAAACTTGCCTTAAATTCTTGATATTTTAACTGAAACACAAAGAACTGGATGATAATTCCTATTTTTTTGCCTTATGCGCTGTGCTGTATTTTAAACCCAATGATAAGTATAATTTTTAGCAGGATTTAATAATTGTACAGAGAATACCAAATTGTACTCGGAGTTGACCAGAGTGCTTTGGTTGAGAGTATAAAATGATATATGTAGTTTTGTGTACGTAGAGTGTTTTTATGTGTACATCTTTTGTAGCAGCAACGTTCTGGTTTTGTTATTGTTTACAAAAGTGGCATTTGAGTTCAACAGGAAAATAACTGTAACCTGCATTCTCGGTCTTTACTAGTGTTCTCAATGTGTTTGCTCTTGTGATAATGCTCTTGTAAGTATTGTTGTAACTGTTTCATTGAATGTGAAACAATTTAGTAAATAAACATGGGGAAAAACCCCCTCACTGTTACACTTCTATTGGATGGTGCATATAAATAATGCTTTAGCTTTCTCTTCTAAGCCAGTAACATCTCTGTGAGTTGTTGATCAAAAATGGTGATGCCTCAGTGCTGCAAGGTAACAGCTAGACCCAAGGGCAGGTGGGACAGAAGGACAATTGCCCTTTTTGGGGAGGGTTGAGCTGCCTGGAGGACCCTGACCTCAATAACAGTGTTACTGGGTCTTTACCCCATTGGTATTAAAAGCTCTGGAAGAGGATTTTAGTATGTGGCTTGCTATTTTCCATCTGCCCCTGTAGCTGTAACTATCACCTCCCTGAGGAACCAGTAACCATCAAAGGAACAGAAACCCACTTGTTCCCACTTTCATTGGCGGAAGAGCATGCTCTGGAAAGCTCTTGTGCAGACTATTCTCTCCTGGTAAAGACCCAGCAGTCACTGAGTGAGTGCAGAAACATGATCTGTTCAGGGCCTAAGGGGGTTTGCAGCTAAATAATTCTAGTTTGCTGTTAGACAGCTCTGCACCTGTCTTTTAGGTGGTGGTTTCACTCTGGGAGATGGTTTACATGAAGTAACACCAGGCACCCCTCTGTCCATTAGTGAAATGGAAGTTTATGGTTTGGCAGTTGTGCGCTGAAACAATTTTTGTACTGTCTTGACCTAAATACAGGCAGAAACGGCTAATATTTTACATAGCTGAGAGCAGGAATTAGTGTGTTGAACTCTTTCTTGCCCAAGGCCTGAATTCAGCTTCTGGTTGCTGCTGTAGGAGATGCCATTTACCACTGGTACTCAGAGGTACTCAACAACACTGTTCGTAAACCAGACAGTATCACGTCATCTATGAACTCCAGCTAGAAAACACTGCCTTTTATAGGCTTAGTCATGCTGAAGCTGGCACAAAAGGAAAATACGCAAAGGAGTTCCTTGGGGTGTAAAAAGAAAAAAAAAATTACTGCATTAATAAAAGACTTTCAGGTAATACCCATCAAGGACTTAGTTTTAGCTTTCTGTAGGTTTAAAGGTTGCTATTACACATTGATGTAGCAGGTACTTCAAAACACCTTTGGTGGATAGACACAGCAGGTGAAGGTTTTTTTTTCCCAGTTAAATAAAAGTTACCTATATTAAAAAAAAATAAGATTGTGTCAGAAAAATACAAACACCTTGAATAGTATTTGGCTTCAAACAGCACTAGGCGGTGTAATCCACAGCTAGTGCAGTCCTACTCGTTCTCTGGGTCCCAAGTGTACTTAGTACACAGACTTTAATTTTAGGAATCCCTAGGAACATAATGGTAAAAGGCATGCAGCTTAGAGGGGTTTAGCTGTCTAGTATTAACCAGAGATGGGAGAAAATATAAAAGTATTTATAAAAAAAATATTTCTAAGCCCACCGTAGGTGCATCCAGTAAATATTGATTTGGAAAGCTGCAGTATAGTGCCTTTCTTTATGGAAAAAGTATGGCACCTTCCCATAAATATCTGAAAATAAAGGCTCACAGGGATAGCACAAACATCTGCTGATGGAAAAGGTGGCTGGCAAGCACCTGCCCCTGCAGATGGGTCATCCCTGAACCCAGCTCTCAGAAACCTGTCTTTTTCCCCGAGGTGGTCAACATGCAAGGCCAGAAGATCCCTTGCCAGCCAAAGGATGGCTTTGGGCTCCCCCAGGCAGCCCAGCGCTGGTCTGAGACTGCTCTGCCCCAGGGAAAAGGCAGGTGCCTGGCACTCACGTCTAACAGACCTAGCTGCCTATAAAGTTCATAAAGGTTTCATAGGACTGGTACGTTCCTTGGAAAACACCGCTTTGGCCATCTGGGCTCCCCTCTGGCCATCGATCCCCAGTGCGGTGAGTCAGGCTGCCTGTGCTTCGCTGCTCCGTGGCATCTGGTACCAAGGCAGGACCGTGCCGCCAGCGTTATCAGATGGGAAGTGGTATCTGGGAGATACGGCAAAGTAAACTGGTTTAATGTTACCTGAAGCTTCTCAAGTGGTGTCTCTCTTTGCCACTAAAGCTCCGGTGTAGAAAAACCCCAGAACTGTTTATTACCAGCTGCAGCGTGCTCACGCTTCTACTCAGTTATTTTAAAGTTTTGGATTAAATGAGAGTCCAAGTGATTAATCATCTGCCACTTTGCATTAGTATGTGGTCTCCTTCATGGGTAAGGTCATTCCCATCATTACAGACCAAGAGAAACCAAACAAAAAATCGTCATGTCTCCATGCTCCCGTCCCACCCCGTGTTCACTTCCCTCCCGCCACAGGGGCGGCTGGGGGTGCCGGCACCCACCCGCGCGCTCGGGTCTCCTGGCAGAGCTGCTGTGGGCAGATGGGTGCACACCTCATGTGGCACGGGCATGGTGGAGGGCAGACGTGGGCACAGAAAATTTCAGCTGTTGTGATCTTCCCAAGCCAGAATAAGGACTACTAGGTAAAAGAAAAAAACCCAGCACGTTTCCATGCTGACCCGGGGATGTCCAGCAGCTGAGTCTGGGCTCCATGAGGAATTTCTTGTGGAAGATGGAAATAATCACAATCACTTGACCTGGTTATTAAACTGCCATAATCTGCTAGTGCAGAACAATAATGACAATTGTTTCTAAAAGTCATACACATAAAAAAAGACCCATTTTGTGAAAGTTAGATTTTTTTACAGTAGATTAAAGAAGATGTATCTAAAAAGTATTGCTTGCCTGTATCCTACCCACTTTGAAATGGAAGGCAAAAGTGCTAACCTTGTAAGTGACAAGACAAATTTTCTTGACTGATTAATATTTTCATGCATTATTCAAATAACAAGAATGTACATCTCAAAATACACAAAATATTGCTGTAAATTGAAAATGTAGGAGTTTGGTTCTACTTGTACGTAAGGTAAATCAAAACAAAATCCAAGAGCTTCAGCACAGACTGAAACTCTTTAAATAGAAAGAATAGGGGAGGACAGGAACAAATTATTTGAAGATCATGTAGGTCAGAGAGGACCTGCGAGGGTCAGCAGTGCCAGCCCCACCACTGCCCACGTTAGCAGGAGGAGCAGGCTGAGGTGGTACTGGGTTGCTCAGGTCCGTGCCAGGCCTGGCGATGGGCCTCCAGGGAAAGTACAAGCCCAAGAACAATTGGACTTGATGATCTCAATGGTCTTTTCCAACCTGAGTGATTCCAAGAAGAGGCTGGGTCAGCACAGCGCTTGTGCCAGCGGATCTGGCCAAGGGAACAGGCATGGCTGGGGTGTGCACCCAGCTCCTCTCACACCCCTTGCTTGCCGTTTGGATGATTTCCTGAGCGCAACCACCCCACTGAGCCCTTTCTTGGGCAAACCTCCATCACACAGACATGACCTACAATTGCCTCCTGCCCCCTTTTAAAGCCTGAGCCTTCCTGCACCAAGGTGTGAAAGGCTTTTCTCAAGGCAGTGCCACCCCCTGTACACCCTCGCCTTGCCTTTTTCCCCTGCAGAGCAGCCAGCTCGTGAGTCAGAGCCGTGGAGCCCCATGTGCTGCAGGGGCTGCTCCCACCTCCGCCCCAACACGCTGCAGTGGCCACTGGCCCCTTCTCCCCCAGTCTGTGAAACCAGTTTATGATCAAATCACTTTTTACCCAGATATTGCTTTAATTTACTATTAATGCAGTTTCACAATCTCCAGCACATACAGGATCAGAGTACTCCAATTTTAAGACTTGACATAAAAACAATTATTGCACTGTAAAATGAGATGTATCCAGCCATTTAAAGTGTCTTCCCATTGCCTTGAACTTTGTCAGAATTGAAAATTGCAATGATGAAGTCTTAATGACTCTGCAAAGTAATTTTTAATAGCTAGAGAACTTACTAGCTGCCCAAACTGCAGACCCCATGCCTGAATATTTCCCAGCATTTCTGTAATTTTGAAACGCCTTTGGCAAGTGAGAAAAAGATTTGGAAACTGTATTATACAGTCCTCAGACCGTGTGTGAGCTGGAAGCACACATTCATCTTCCACAGACAGATTAAAGTCTTTCCAGACATTAAAGTATCAGCTGCAAAAAGTCAGGACATTGGCAAAACTGAAATAATTTCATTACATGATACACTCGAGAATATAAATATTCCCCTGGCAATTTAATTGTCATCTTAGAAATAAGCAACACAGCAATGAGTTACTCTCCTTGTAACTGTGCTGTGATGACCGTCTGTCCAAATAATGTTGGTGTTTCCATCACACAGTCATGAGAGAAATGCATCCCTTTGGCAAACGACAAATGGCAAACGGCCCAGGTTTGCCCCCGAGAGCCATGCCTGAGCTACGCGGGAGTCAGGGAAGGGGCAGCACCGAGAGGTTTGCCATGGCACGGCCAAGGCGAGGAGGAGGGATGCTCACCATAGGCCATGGGCTGCCAAAAGGAGCTCGGGGCCCCTGAAGCCAGCTGTGGTCAGAAGAGCCAAGTCACCCCTTGTGCTGTAACTGCCCCGAGCCGGCCCCAGCCAGCCCGTGCTGTCCCGCCGGCCCTGCAGCCCTTGCTCCTCACGCTTCACCTCACCGTGCGCTGCCTGAGCGAGGAGACATTTGGGGGAAACAAGGTGCCCACCCTGCGCGCCCTCCGCCACCGCACTCGCAGCATGCCTTTGGCGGGCACCCAAGCTCCATCAGCCCCCTGCCTGAGGGGAAGCAGCTCCCGCCTGCCCAGACCCTCAGATTCGGGCCCTTTTTGGCCCCAGCATTTTGCCAGGTCTGTCCCCTCGGCCACCCTGGGCAGCTCCACGGTGACGCTGCTGCAGCGGGGAGCTGGAGGGAGGTGGTGGCAGGAGCAGCCCAATAGATGGATTTTGCCAGAGCAAGGTAACTGTGTAATGTGACTTCTGTTACTCATCATTCCAGAGAAAAACACTTTTTCTTAGCTGGAGGAGTCACGTAAATACCTGTTCTCACGGGGGTGTCCTTGGGAAGGCTAGATGGCCGGGCAGGAGCCGGGTGGGGTCCCTGCTCCCCCGCCTCTCTGCCTGGCAGGCGTGGGGCACCGCATCCTTGCACAGACCCATCCTTCACCCGGGCTGGTCCAGCACCTGTGCGCAAAGTACCGAGATGCTGTTCCTCTGTGCATGGCTTGTGCTATGAAGGTGCTCTCACACCATAGTGCTCTCGGTATTATTTTATTGTAAATGAATGCTTCGACTAACTGGCCGTGCTCGCACTGTAATTCCCTAGCTCATGCTGATGACCCGCACAAATGCAGGTAACGAGGTGCACTGTGCTGGCTGGTGGTGACACCCGGCCGGGGGGCTCCTGGGTGGGGTGTGACACGGTGTGACCCTGCCGGTGCTCTCAGGGTGTGTGGGAAGGGGCAGGCTCTCTCGCTGCCTCCGCTCCAGAGCTGATACACCCTGGGGCAAAGATGTGCCACAGCTAGGGACCGACGGGACAGCAGGGCCTGGGGCAGCTGGAGGGGAAAAGGAAAGCGCTTCAGTTTCAAAACTTAGTTTTTCAGAATAGGTAGAACAGTGTTTAGCTAGAAGGGAAATAGACATTGAAACAGCCATGGCCCTTCTCTTCTCTAGAGGAGAGAAAAAGCACCTCTCTCCTTGCCCCCCCCCAACGCAGCAGGTTGTGTTCTTAGGTGGTGCTATTAGAAATCCAAGTCCTATGAATTCTGAAGTAGAAAAATTATATTGCTTTTGGTGATGTTACTTGAATTAGAGCTGAGTGCATGCCTGAGTGCTTTATTTAATTGGAGATGAAATTCAAATACTAATAGCTTTGAGCTGCACATTTTGGTAGATATTTTAGTCCTAAACTCTCCAGGCTGCAGAGCAGTTGTTTGGCCCATTATAGATGTTAGGATGCAGCAGGTATTTAATTCTGATGTAGATCTGAATGTGCCTTGCAGATTCCCTCCCTGCTTGTTGAACAGTGCTGAGCGAAGAGATCACCTTCTGCACTATTAATAGGTACATTTTAAGGTTCCTGTGTACGCTAAACTTAAATGCTGTATCTGTCAACTACACTACAACTGCAGGCAGCAAAGGGGGTGTGATGAAGGAATTGGAAGTCCTATAAACCCCCTCTGCCACCCCCAAAGGGCTGAACTGCACTCTCCTTGCCATCAGCAGAAGTTTGCCAAGGGACATGCCAGCGGTGGGGAAGAAGCTGCCTGGGAGCAGGTATCCCAGTGGGACTCCATGGAACAGGCTGGTTCCCCAGGGCTATCAAGGGTGTGAGGAGAGCAGGGATGAGCAGAAACATCTCATCTAAGGCTGAGGGAGTTGGGGCTGTTCAGCGTGGAGAGGAGAAGGCTCTAGGGGGTACCTTATAGCAGCCTTCCAGTACCTAAAGGGGTCTTGTAAGGAACATGAGGAGGGACGTTTTAGCAGGGATTGTAGCAATAGGCAAGGGGTAATGGTGTTAAACTAAAAGAGGGTAGGTATAGACTAGATATAAGGAAGAAATGTTTTGCAGTGAGGGTGGTGGAGACACTGACACAGATTACCCGGAGAGGTGGTGGATGCTCCATCCCCGGAAACATTCAGGGCCAGGTTGGTCAGGGCTTTGAGCAACCTCATCTAGTTGAAGATGTCCCTGCTCATTGCAGGGGGGTTGGACTAGATGGCCTTGAAAGGTCATCCTTTACCCACCCAAACCAATCTATAATACTATGATCCTACAACTGCTACCAATGCATGATCCCATGGAAGAGACTTCCATAAGCCAGGGAGAAGAAAACGCAGCCTTACAGCCTGGAAAGAGAGGGGCTGCTGTCTGCGGGAAAGTGGAAAAATCAAACACAGAAGAAAAGCCCTGCTGAAGCCAAAACCAATTTACAGTTCAGGGAAGTGCCTGGGTAACAGCCTGATTTGCTCCCCTGCCCACGGGAGCAATCGTAGCTCTTTAGTGTGGGTGAGCAGAGCGTGCGGGGGGCACACGTGTCACTGGGCAGCTCCCTCCAGTAGTGCCTAGGGCAAGGGAAAAAAGGGGAAAAAAAGGAAAAGAAAACTCTTCGGCCAGGTTGCTGCTGTTGGACCGAATAAACCCACTGGTGCCCAGAGCATCCCCAGGGAGGTGGGTAAGGGGTTGTGGGACCCCTCCTGCCTAACCTGGGAGAGCACCGGCACAGCACCGGGGGCTGGCCTCAAACAAAACACAACCGGGTCACTGAGCTTCCTGCAGAGGGGAAACCAGCTTGGCTGCCCGTCGGAAAATGCTGTGTGTTTCTGACCTTGTCTGTGAGAGCCCCAGTCCATCCCAGCTACAGAACACTGGAGTCAGGAGGGAGGGGGGACCTGCAGGGTGCTGCTCCCAGCTGCTGGGATCACCAGCAGGGTGGGCTGGGCAGGATGGAGAGGGGTGAAGGGTCAGGGAAGAGCTCCACAGCTCTGATGGGAAACCCAGCCCAGTCTATGTCCCTTGTACGGACATGATAAACTACATGTTTCCAGCTTCCAATAAAAAATCTTCCAGTAACATGGAGTTAACGTTCAGATCCACTGTTGGTTCTGGATGTGCCCATGGGGCTTTATTGTAGAAAAGGGAATGGGAACCCATAGCTCAGCCCCCCAATCTCCCCGTGCCTGAGCTGCATGGGGAAACGTGGTCTCCCTGCATGAACTTCCAAGAGCAAGGACCTTGGCTGTGCCTGCTCCCCTCATGGTGCTGGCACCCCAAATCACAGCCAACATTGTGGAAGGTGCTCAGGACCTCGAGGGTCCAACCTTTGGGGGTGCTTGTGGGCCCCCCGGACCCATCCTGTCCCCCTCTGCCAGCACCAGTCCCTAAAGGCACAACATGTTTTGTCTCTTTCAGGGAAAGCATTTGAAGATGCAGATGTAAGGGTATGAAAAGCCTTTCCCCAAGTGCTCCAGCCTCTTACCTGCCCCCATGAATAGACCACTGCAGGGTCTGCTTGTGCTTTACGAACAGGGTGATGCACTGCGTGTGTCTGACCTTGTTGCTCTGAGGGCCACCTCTTCGGCATGCAGGTTCTAAAACACAAAAACTCCCCAAAGCTTTAACCCAAACAGCATTTTAAAGCAGGGAAGCTGTAGACAGCACGGTCACCTTGCACGCCCATGTAGCCAGCATCCTTTTAGATCAATTTGTGATGCAGCTGCTCTCCAAGTAATTCTTAAAATGAAGCTTGCTGCCATCTCTTCTCAGTTGCAGATGCCAGATCTGAGCCAAAGCAGGGGAATTGCCCAGCCACTGAACAAATCGCGCAGGAAAATGCTGCTGGGAAGTCAGCACTGAAAGAAACAGCACGGAAAATAATGCAGCACCAGGCACAAGCCCTTCTGCAAGCAAAAGAGGACGAGTGGAGGCAAACGCAGCCTCCTGCGCACAAGCGTGGATCTGCTGCCTCGTCCAGGCAGCTGCTGCCTGTTTTGCAGGCACAGCACCGAGCTGGGGCCACAGCCACAGGAGTGGTGTGATGGTAGGAGTCTGGATATGGGTGGGGGCGAAGCCTTAGAGCAGGTAATAATACATCAGTTGCCTGCAACTGCCCTTGTGTGGTTTTGCCCACAAAACAGATGCATCTTGAAGGAGAGGTAGCGAAAGGCTGGAAGGAGTTGGCTGCCCCTTGCCACCTGCCCTGCCCATGGGAATCACACATTATCCTGGTTTCAGCTGGGATAGGGTTAATTTTCTCCTTTGTAGCTGGTGCAGTGCTGTGTTTTGGATTTAGGAGGAGAACGATGTTGGTAACACAGTGATGGTTTAGTTGTTGCTAGGTGGTGCTTACCCTAAGTCAAGGAGTTTTCAGCCTCCTGTGCTCTGACAGCGAGGAGGTGCACGAGAAGCTGGGAGGGAGCAGGGCCAGGACAGCTGACCCGAAATAGCCAAAGGGTTATTCCATACCATAGAACATCGTATCCAGTATATAAACTGGGCGGAGCTGGCCAGGGGCCCCTGATCACTGCTTGGGGATGGGATAGGCATTGGCCAGAGCGATGGTGAGCAATGGTATTGTGCATCACTTGTTTTTTTCTTTTGGGTTTTATTCCTTTCTCCTTCTCCCTCCTTTTCATTGCAATTGTTATTTATTATTATGATTATTATTTCATTTATTATTTTTTTCTTATCTCAGCCCACAAATTTTACCTTTTTCCTTATTCTCCTTCCCATCGTGGTGTGGGGGGAGCAGTGAGCAGCTGCGTGGTACTTAGCTGCCGGCTGGGGTTAAACCATGACCTGCATGCACACATATACTGCATGCCCTGTGTGAAGATGTCTTAGTACATTAAATGACCAAAGGAAAATGTACTCATTACTGCTCTGACGGCAGGGAGCGTTATGTCTTGCTGTGCCTTGGCTGGTGCCTGCACTGATGACCTGGCCAGTGCCTGCACTGATGACTTGGCTAATGCCCTCCCGCAGGCAGGGCCCAGGGCACCCATGGGCAGTGGTCCCTGCCCTCCCACCCATCAGGTTGCTCTGTCTCACAGGAGGAGCCCGGGAAGACAGAAATCCCTGTGGCTGTCCTCGCTGGAGCCAAGTGCCTCCTGCTCTGCTCAGTGTTCACGAAGCAAGAGAGGGGAGCTGCGGTCAGAGCTCGGGGGCAGCTCAGAGCGCAGTACAGGGACCCCCCAAGCATGCCCAGAGAGAAGGGGTGTGCGGCCAGGGCTGCAAACCCTCCACTGCCTTGCCCCGCTCTGCGTGCTGCCCATGGGCAGCATGGAGGGGCCTTAGAGCATGGAAGCAGCTGAGCTGCAGGTTGGGGTTTTCCCAGTTTGTCTTTAAAGACTGGAGAAGGCTGCATCTCCTCTGTCAGGCTGCTTTTTCTGCAGGGAGCTTTTCTCCCCTCAGCACTGCAAAGCCAGCCTGGCTGGGCATGACCCAGCTAGGCACAACGGGTGTAGAGGAAGGCAGGCAGGTTGATTACCATTGATAACATACAGCTGTGGGCTGGCTTGGGGGCGGTGGGTTGGCTGATGGGGATAAGGTGCAGCTGTGGCTGGTTCCTGCTAAGGAGTTAAATAGCTCTAAGGGAGAGGGAAGAGGAGTAGTTGATGAAGGGAGACCTGGAAGAAGCAGAGGGAGGAGAGAGAGTACCCTGGAGGTAGGCGAGACAAGGAGAAGGGTGCAGCAGTGGCAAGAAGCAGAGGGACTGGCCTGAAGAAAGAGCACAAACAGTAGATGGGCTGTTGAAACCTTGTGTGGGATCGGTGGCTGTGCCGGGGCAAGGTGTGCTAAGTACTTATTGAGGTTAGCCTGGTATGGGGTGGTAAAAGCCTTGTTGCAGCCAGCTAGTTTTGAGAGTGCTGTGACAAACGGGGAGCCTGGGTTTCTCCATCCTGCTTGACCTGCTCCCCAGCCTTGATCCTCCTCTCCTGCCCTGCCACTTCCAGCCTTTCCTCCCGCAGGCTTTTTGATACTGGAAGTACCTAAAAGTAGCAGGAGCAGTGGAAAAAACAACTGATGTTATGCAGATCGTGTTTTACACCTTGCAGGGTGTTATCTGCCGAATTTTAAAATCGGGCTCCCTGCAGTCGGTTGGTGCCTCTCTGCAGAAAACCACTGGGTCACCGATGAGATTATCGACCTCACTTCCAGGCTGCCCCCAGCACCAGCTGCCCCATGCCTGCTGGGGTGACACACCGTGCCATGCACAGGGCTGGTGCATGGTGACTAGTGCCACTGCTGTGCCACCCAGCCCTTCTGCTGGCTCTGGCAGTGCTCCCACAGAGAAAGGCTTTCACTCTTCAAACAGCAAAGGCCGGGCTTTCCCAGAAGACAAGCTAGAGTGTTTCTTAAAGCAGAGAAAGGGTGAAATGAGGAGGTAAAACAAAGCAGAAATAAGGGCTGGCTGCAGACAGCTCTGCCTGTCCATCTGCGGGGGTGTACGTGTGTGCTGCCCACCCAGTGCGGGACTGTGGGTCCCCAGCTGAGATACTGGTGGCAGAAGATGCCCAGCAGAGCCAGGCTTTTGGGGAAGACCCTGTTCACCCAGCTTCAGCTTCCCAGAGACCTGCGAAGCTGCTACTGCTTTTGTGGGCAGCTACAGGGGCTATGTTATTTTACACTTGCCCACAACAAACTTAAAAAGACAATAACACTTGTTACGATTACAGCATGAAACGCAGAAACAGCCAGTGGTGAGTGCTGAATGCTGGCCTTTGGGCCACTTTAAGCCTTTTTTTTTTTTTTTTTTTTTTATAGATCTGAATGCCTTAGTGTGGCAGCGCAGGTGGGGCACGGGGGGGCAGCGTGGGAGCTGGGCGGGGGATGCCCTGTGGCAAAGCGGTGCCTGGCAATGCCAGGGAGGACCGGCCGAAACCTCTGCCAGTGGTTCCCCCATCAGTGACTGCTCACTGGTCACATCTCCCATCACCCCCATTCCTCCTCCTTGTTTAACCAGCCACCTCTCCCTGCCTTCACTCACAAAACAACATGCCATTTCCTTCTTGAAAGGAGTTCAGCACAATAGAAACTATACATACCTGCCATGAAGAGACATAACCTGTTATTTTGGAAGTTTTCTGACTTTAAAAGGGTAAACTTCAAAACACCAAGAGCAAGAAATATGGGTTTAAAGTCTCATCAACACTCTCTGGATAATTTGGATTCAGGACAATGGTGGTTCCCTGCTGGACCTTGCCATGAAGCAGCAGTAGCTCATTCACTGAATGATATTTTCTAATAGGGATCACCAGCAGTGGAAATACTCTGTCCTCAGAAGCCAGGGTGATCTCAGAACAATTCCTGCTTCCTGGGAGCTGGATGGACTGGATTTATTTTGACACTAGTTTGCTTCCAAATTTTGCTCTCATTAAAAGCAACACTGAGTGCTGTGTTGGGAGGTTTGGCATGGCAGGGAGCCAGTGCTGCTCCCGGCATGCACAGGGTGGTCCCAGCACAGGGTGGCCCTGGGGACCATTTGTTTTGGATCAGCAAATGCTCAGGCTGTGCTGAGCTTCAAGAGAGCCTGGGGGGTGCTGAGCCCAGTTATATGGTTAAAAAAATGCACCTGAAGCTTCAGGCATCCCCCGCTGCCTGCCTCAGGGATGAACAACTAGATATATTTCCCTAAATACCCTAAATAAAATGTTAATGTTTCCAAATTACTGATACGCATATTGTCAGGAAAAATAAATTGAGGTAAAGTGTTTGCTTCCCTCTGCACCAGCACAGATACACGTTTGAGTCACCAGGGGATGCTGAAAGCCCCAATCCATCAGCTCCAAACTGCCGTACGGCAGCGGGCACACAGGGGCTCACAAACACCCATGTTTCAGCCCAAGGAGGGTGGCTCTGCCATGTCCACAGCACAGCGAGAGGAGAGATGGAGGGAGGATATTTTATACTCACATTTATGCTTTTTACACCCATATATTCTCAGACAGGCACCCAGACTACCCCCGAGCTTCAGGCTCTGCTGTGCTGCATGAAGGATGCTGGGGGAGCCCAGGGCTGCAGCTGCACTAGAGGCACTGCAAAAGGCAACGGCCCAAGTGACATTGTGTTCAGGATGTATGACAGCCCGGCAGGCTCAGGGACGCGTTTTTGGGGCCAGAAGGGAGGAGTTCAGCTCCTCCATCCCCAGTAAAGGGAACTGGGCAGAGCCTCACGCTGCTCCGACACCCCAACATCTGGCTCGCGCTGCTCGAGGACCACCTTGGCTTTAGGGGTGACAGAGCTCCCTTGTCGCTGCCCAGGGCTGGTACCCGAACCGGGGGGTGGGAGGTGATACTGAGCTGGGGGGAGGTACGCGGTGCCAAGGCTGCTGGGCAGCTCAGCACTGAGGGGGGTGCCCGAGGCTGCCCAGGTCACGGCTGCTGGAGCTCCTCCAGCGATGCGCGTCTCTTCCTTGTCGGCTTCAATTCGCTGTGTTTAGAAAGATGGGAGAAAACGTGAGCGTCTCCCTGAGGAACGGGCTTTCAAAGGCTGTTTTCAGGAAAATGAAAAGCCTTTCTTTTAAAAAAGATTTGCTAGCTCTTTCACCGAGTGATGGCTGGGAACAGGAGCCTGCAGTGGGGCTGGGTGGTCACTGGATGTCAGTGTTGATTCATGCAGGGATAGGCACGGGTGGGGGGGGTCTCAGCACCCCTAGGCTCAGCCCCCCACACCCAGCCAGAGCCCCCAGCCCACGGCCAGCTGCCGTGAGTTCAATCAAAGCAAACACCACCGCACTCGCGGCGTGATGCTGTCCTGAGACCGTGGGCATGGATGTCGGGGTGCCCCTGTCACCGCTATCTCAGGCATGATCTTTCCCCCGACGTCCAGGGGTGAGCGCTCCATCCCCCATCAGCAGTGTCCCAGCCCGCAGCATTGCTTGTCCCCAGCTCTACCTGGCTGCCACCTCCTGTCCCACCAGCTGTCCTTGCTGCTGCAAGGCCACACGTGGCCAGGGAAGGTGGGCAAGCAGGGCCTTCTCCCTGGCAGGACCACCGGTAGCGATTTGGGGAGTGGGCTGTGGGGTGTGATCCATGCCCCCTCGCCGGCACCCCTCCTCTATCAGTGGAAAGGTGTGAGCGTGGGTGCTGTGGGGACTCCTGGACCTGGGCTGCTGCCAGGGCTGCCCCTGCAAACCCAGCCCCGGCAGGGCGGCGCAGTGGGTCTTGGGCAGCGCTGGGCTGGCAGGGAATGCAGGTCTGGGCTGCTGAGGCTGCCCTTGGAGGCTGAAAAAGAGCCTGAAATGGCACAGCTGGGTCAGAGAAGGACCCCTCAATGCTACCCTCCAGCCCTGGAGCCTGCTGTGGGGATGGAGTCATGGAACATGCTTGGTCTTGGCCCGTGGTTAAAGAAGGAGGAGGAAAAATTGTATCCCCTGTGAAAGCAGGGTGCTGGCGAGCTGCGGGGAGGGCCGATGCCTCCACTCTTCCCAGCTGCTAGAGGGACCAACAGCCCTGAGCATCCCAGTACCGACGCTGGGAGAAGTGCTGAGATCAGGGGGTGCTCCCATCCTGGGGGGTTCACCCTGCCGCAGGCTGCCCCCCTCTCCTGCACAGCCCACCCCTGGACCAGGGTGCTGGCAGGTGCAGAAATGGCCCATAATGGGTTGGGTTGGGCTGCTGTAATGGGAGACACTGCCAGCTGGCTGAGAAATGTCGGGCTTCGCAGCTGAGCTGTTGCAATAATGTGTTTTAGCTGGAGTTAAACGTACTAAGGCACCAGTGATCTCTTGCTGTAAAGCCTTCTGCTGTGGTGGAGGCATTACAAGGAGGTTTTTCTCCTCCTTTTAGTTACTGCAAAATGCGCTTTAATGAACTGGGCACTTCCCAGCCCATGTCTTGGTGAGCTCTGGGGCTGCAGCAGCACCACCAGGAATTCCCTTCGCAGATCCATGTCTTGATAACAGGTTCCATCGACTCTCACAGCATTGCTCGCTCATGTCCTCTTCCTCCTCCTCCCCACCAGCTTATGGCTGCCTTTACAGATGGCAGAGGGAATGTGTCAATGAAGGGGGCTCTGGTGTCCAAGTGACTCTTCCCTCAGGCAGGCAGAGGCTTTCTGTGCCACTGGGCGCTGCTGGCAGGGCTCTCCTCCGGGGTATGCCCTGGATGTCTCCATAGGGAACACCAACTCCTAACTCCCACCTGGTTCTCACCTGCAGCTATCCCTGCAGAACTGCTCTGGGGTCCCTTTTTCTCTGTGGGATGCCTCCAGCCCTGCATGCCCCAGGGAGCATCTCCACCTCGGCAGAGCTCCCACCTCTTCTGTACATCTGCTCTCCTTGACCAAGAACCCACGGCAGGACCCTCCTCTCGCTGCACAGCTCCCCCCACCCCAGCCCCTCTCCAGACCTACTGATGCAGCGCACGGGGAAAAGCCCCCGTATGGGAAGGTCGCAGGCGCTGCCCACCTGGCCAAAGCTGCTGTTTGACTTCAGCCACGCTCACGCAGCCGTCAGTGCCAGCGCTGAGGCATCCAGCCTCCCCTCAGCTCCCACTGGGCAGTGGAGATTATGAATAAGTGTCTCTTAAATACAGCATTCTAGCATCTACTTCATTCCCATGTGGTACTGGAAATCAAAGTTAATATTTGGAGGTATGCAGGCGCATACAGAAAGTATGTTTTGAGTTTTCTCTGCCTTACTGTTGATTTTAAACCCTGAATTGTCCTAAATGAAAAAGTGCTGTACTTGTGCAGATTAATTTGGAGAGCTAGAGATAATAATATTTTATAAATTTAACATGAATTTCCCAAAGGGTTTGTGGTTATTCAGATTAAACTAATTCATTTCAGGCTGGTACCCAACTAGGAAACAAACAGAGTCTTTTGTGTGTTTTTTTTTCTTCAAAATCCTCACCAAGCTCAGCGAGAAATCTGTGAAAACACAAAGTGAAATGAAGGGGTGGTGAAATCCCAGGAGAGGGGAGGCTGTGCAGGCTGAATGTGCCCAGATGCAGGGGACCAGCTTTGCGTCCTTGATGACAGGGTGGGCAAGGGAAGGAGAGGATGGGTGGCGGGGGAGTGGGGTGGTGCCTCATCTTGGCTGCTGGGCAGAGGAGGACAACGCCTCCTCTTGCCCCAGAAACCTTCCCCATGACTGCCCCCATGCCTGAGGCTGCAGGAAAGGGCAAATGAAGCAGGGGCAGGAGGGGCTGAAGGCACCTCGAGAAAGGGGATGTTTGGAGGTACAGGTCCAGGGGGGGTGAGGGCATCCCATCACCCAGCCTGGTGCCTGGACCACCCTTGCTTTGCACCATGGCACCACCTAGTTGGGATGGGAAGGGCATGTCCATGGTACATCCCCGCCATTCCAGGGAATTCTCCACCATCAGCAAGCCATGCAGGGAGCAGGATGGCAGGCATGGGCATGACCCTGCTGTGGGCTCTGCCCCACAAGCATTCTGTAGAGGTGCATAGCTGGGAGGAGCTGTGTTCACCCCCATCCTGGCATTGTCACCTCCATGCCACACAGGGCATCCTGGCCATCTCCATGTGCTAACACCATCGCTGCCCTGCCAGCAGGCAGCCCATCGGTTGAAAGCACACAGGACAAGGTGCCCAGCAGCATGGCTTGGAGCGGGTGATCACCAAAGCCATGTTAGCATCTCAGCATCGAAGAGAGCCCCCTTGCTTGCACCCAATTCCTGGCATGAAGCTGCTACTGTCCTCTGTGCCTTGGTGGGCAGAGCCACAAGGGCAGCAGTGACCAGCCTGGGGTCTCTGCAGCAGTGCAGGGGATGCTGCCTCATTGAGGACAAGCCATCCTTCACCATGTCCCTGTCATCTGTCATCTCCAGGCAGTGCTAGCTTGCAGCAGAGTGAAGGAAGGGCGAAAGCAGCTGCCGGCATCGTGGGGGCTGGGATGGTGTACCGACAGTCCCAGTGCAGCATGGGCGAGGACCAAATACTGGCTCTGGGCAGAAACCACTGTCGCCAGCATGGGGACTGGGAGGGCACCAGTTTTCTTGTGCCAGTGCTGAGGTGACTTTCCACATACCAGGGAAGAGGTGCAAATGCCCTGCAGGGTGCTGCAGCATGAGACCTTGGAAGTCTCCACTGCATTCCTGCCATAACACGTCCGTCCCCCCCCCCCCCCGGGCCCCCTGAAGCCCCCACCACGCCCCCAACCCCGGCAGACCCCAGCAGGACTGCCAGCAGTGGCCAGCCCTGTGCCTGGCTGGGCTGTACAGTTGAGCATGTGACAAGTGGAAATCTGGCTTTTGCCTAATTAATATTGAGGTCACATATGCATCAATGCAGACTTTGGCAGCTCCCCGGTGTCCCTGGGGCTAGCAGCATCCACACCAGCTTGGGGGCCAGGAGGGGTCCAACACGTGCTCCCTGGTGCCGTCTCACCCTGTGGCAGGGCTGGGAAGCAGGGTGAGCAAGCGGCTCACAAAGTGTTTTAAGGCACATCTGGGGGGATGTCAGCTTGCTGATGATCCCTGTCCCATCATCTTAAACAACAAATATTTTGTATTTCTGCCATCAGCGTCAGGAGGATGGAGAAAAAGAAGAGAATGAGTATTTGCAAGAGTTTCTGTGATCACTGTGAATCACTGCAGCATTTAAAATACTTGTTCTGCCTTTGATAGGATGAATAATATGCCATGGTCAGATATTAGCATTCGAGCCGGGTAGCGGGATGGAAGGGCTTTGGCAGTGGGAATAAAGCAGCAGACAGCATGTGCTAACAGCTGCGAGAAACACAGCAAATATTAACGGTGGCAGGTGGAGGGGCTGGCAGAATGGCAATTCCCAGGTGTGCCCTCCCCAGCACTGTCTCCCCTCCTTTGCATTCACCACAAAGTTTCAGCACCACAGGCACCAGATACTGGCCGGGGTGGCAGTGTGGGGAGCAGGCAGAGCCCCCCAGGAGGACAAGAAGGGCACCAGAGTGTCCCTCCTGCCCCCAAAACATGGATGGCCAGCCTGGGAAGCACGGCAGGGTGGCACACAGCACCTTCATCCTGAAGATGTGCCTTAAGGCACCCAGCGAGCAGCCAGCCGGGTCTGCAGCCGTCGGCAGGACCGTGCGGCCACTGCCTCCAGTTACAGCAGTGTCTGAAGTGGGGAGGACTGTACCCCAGCAGGTTAGGGGCTGAGGGCGGTCAAATACTCACCCAAAATCTCCAGCAGTTAATTTTTTTTATTATTATTTATTTTGAGCATTAAAGGTGTGAGCAGTGCTGGTAGCACAGTGTGCTCCTGGCAAAGCCGGTGCCTTCCCACCAGCATCGGGTGGCACGTGGAGCTCCAGCTATTCCCAAAGACATGGTGGCTGCGTCCTTCAGTCCAGTGCTCCTCAGAAAAGTACCCTGTTCCCAATGGTAGCGCCTGTGGTGGGAGTAACGTCTCCCCTGTCCTTGTCCTCCCTCCCATTCCTCCACTGGTGCTAGGGCTGCTGTGGCCAGGAACTCCGGGCAAGGCACAAGCGGTGCTCACACTCCTCCCTAACCCATCCCTCGCCCACCTCTGGCTGAAATTAGGACCCTTTGAACCTTCTGGAGATAATCTGAGTTTGTCTTTCTTTAAACAGCTCTTCTGTTTCTCTGTGTTTTCTTCCCTGGTCCAGATGGGGGACTAATGGTTATGAGATGTTGTAAGGCCCAAAGTCTTCATCATCGCTGTCCCTTGTCTTTGCTCCTGGGTATGACATCTGCGAGGTCTGTAAACCTGGCTCTCTCCCCCAGTCACAGCTTTGAAAATCGCAGCCGCTACCAGGGCCGGTAATTGGTGCTTTGCACCCAGAAGCACTGTGCATATGGCCTCAGCATGGAGCTCGTGTATTCCTCCTGGTGAGGGCAAGTCTCTGACAGTGGAGGAAAAAGAATAAAGCCAGAAATGATGGGCTAATAAAAAAATTTCCCGCGCAGGGTTAAATGCACATGGTGCAGGAAAGCAGGGCATTTTCTAGGCACTGCAGGATTGCTGTATGGGCTAGCTGTGCGTATGAAGGCATCCTATTTCTGAACAAACAGCCCTACCACGTGCAAGCAAATCTTTTCTTGTGCCTGTAGTGTGCACCCGCTGGCAGCGTTAGGAGAGCTGAAGAGCCCAGTAACCTGCTGCTCAGTGTATTTTAGGTGTTATACTGCTGTAAGCATATTCCACATACCCAGTATTATTCAAGCATCCCAGTTGAAAATATATTTATCCAGATGTTCCCCTCATCTGGATGGGCGTCCTCCCCCCTTTCTAGCCAGGGAAGCATGCGGGCACGGCCGGGCTCGCAGGAAGGCTCAGCCAACACGTCTGCATAGGAGCTTGGTGCTGGGGGGACCTACAGGATCCCCCCACTCCTCTGGGATCCCAGGCAGGCGTCGGCAGAGACCTGCTTCTCAGTGCCCACAAACCACTTGTCCAGGCTTTTTTTTCTTCCCCCCACAGTGAAACATGTAAGAGAAGGGACTGAAAAAGGGGTTGTGGGAGGCAAAGACACAAGTCCATAAGCACCTCGTTTTCTGAGGGTGTAGGGATGAGTTTGGAAAAAATAATGCCCTGCCCCAGTGAGGTCTCAGAGAAAAAGTAGATTTGTATGAGGTGGGCTTGGATCGTGCTGTGGTGCCCTTTCCAAACAGTGAGGTTTGTCCTGAGTCCCTGGTCTGAGCCAGGCACTGGGACTGGTGTGTGGGCTGTGACCAACAGGGAGGAGATGGAGCATGGGGTGTGCAAGGAGCAGCAGGCACCGCTCCTAGAAATGCCTCTTGTCAGGTTTTAAACACATTTTTGGTTGTTTGCTGTTGTTTTCAACCCTGTTCCACCTGCCTGTGTGTCAGCAATGGTGCTGCAGCCCACGGAGCCACAGCTACTCCTGGGGATTTGGGGGCAAGGCTGGGTCAGAGAGACTGGAGCAGTCAGAGAGGTGGTAAATCTGGAGGCAGGGACTGGAATTAAAGAGAAATATTTCTAGGGACAAGCTGAAACAGGTTGGTGACATTTCACCCTTTTGAGCCTCTTGCCTTCCTGGCACCACCTGTGGGAGACATCTGCCTGCTGTGGTTTTCCCTGCTGAAGGACCTTCAGCTCCAGTAACGTGATTTGCACAGCGGATAGACGAAGGATCTCTAATTCTGCCTTATGTGATATCCAGTGCCTGTAATCCCAGAGACATGTTTGTCTTCACTGATGGCGTTGACTCATTTTCCCCAAGTTGCCTAAACCCCTTTAGCCAGGCGCAACACCGAAGGGGTCACGTCAGCCCAGCGTAGCTGTAGGATTTTGCTCTGAATGGTCACTACCAATTTCATTTATGACTCAAAGCTGGGTTTTCCAAAACCATCGAACACTTTTGAATGGGCAGCTAATAAGGTGAGTGGGAAAGGTTGAGATGCTCTGTTCCTTTTAACGTGGTCACCCACCTGTCCCAAGTCCTTATGAAGGCTGGCCATGGCTCTCTAAAGAGCAAAACGTGCTGATGGTGATGGAGAAGTGTTGGTTGCCCGCTTGGGCTCTGGCAGGTGGGCTTCCAACTGACAGGACCTCTGTGCCCACTGTCCCACAGCCCCTTGGGCTCACTGCTTCTGCTGGAATCTCTTTTGCACTGGGACCCCAAATACTGACTCCACGGAGGCTGCACTATAAATATTTGAAGACAACAAAGTCTGATTTGTGTTATGTTACTAAAAAAGAGTCGGGAGGCTAGAGTCAAAGAGTGCGTGCTTAATCCTGGGAGATATCTGGGTATCTGGGTTTTGGTGCCTTTCTTCCTTCTGATGGCTTCTTTCTTCCCAGGGATATTGCATTTTATCTGCATTCGGATTATTACAGGATAAAAAGCAGTCTAGCTGGTTTAATTTAAAGTGACAGACCTTATCACACAGTGTCATCCTGTATTTCCAAGAGGAAAAAGAGAAATAGAGTGAGAAAAGGGGGGTGGGGGGGTAGGGGTGGGTGAGGAGGGGAGAGGAGTGTGTAATAATAATTTTAATACTCCCTGGAGCTGCTGTACAATGAGCTGTGACACAGGGGTCGTTTGGGAGCTGTCACCAGGACTGGTGGCAGTGCTGGGAGCTTGGGGGTGTATGGAGTCACTGGGAACAGACAGGGTTGGGAGCAGATGAGGGGATGAGGCTGGTGTGCCCCAGACATCTCCTGGGAGCGAGCAGCCAGGGCTCTGCACGATGCCAGGGCAGCTTTGGGGCTGGGGGCGCTACCCTGGGGCATGGACACGTTGTGGGATGTGGGGGAGAGTATTTTGGGATTGCACAGGATTTAGCTTGGGATACTGAGGGAGGAACCAAAGGTGGAGAAAGGGATGAATGCAGGTGATTTAGGGAGGAACAAACGTGGGGAAATTGCAGGGTAAAGGGCCAGAAAGGGCCAGTCCCGTGCAGACGGTGGCTGGTGGGTGCACTGGTCTGGCTGTGCCTGTCCTGGCTGCTTGTGGCATGGCCTGAGCCCTGGGTGAGGGGCTCCCAGTGCCTGTGGGCACATGGGGGTCCCTGGGGCAGCACATGCAGCAGGGCCATGGGTGAATGTGGGTGCGGGTGCAAGCAAAGATCCATCTGGAGCAGCTGCAGAGGAGGTGCAGAGACCCAGGAACGTGTGCTTGTGCATGCCTGTCTGTGTGTACGTGCACTTTTAAAGTGCTTTTGTGGAGGTAAAAGTATTCAATGACTTTTGCAAAGTCATCTCAGTGAAAGAGTTTGGGAGTTGAACATCTCTGTGTTCGGCGGATGCACACACCGTGTCCTTCAGTAGCCCTACCTGTTCCTGGGGTAGGTGCTGAGGGACGTAAACTGTGAATAACTGAGGTGTCAGAAAACAGGGTTAATGATAACCCCCATTCTGGCATTAGGGGGGAGCCTTCCCTCCAGGGAATTGCACCTGCACTTGCCTTCAATGTGGATCTGATGATGGAAAACTTAGTTTATTCTGCAGAAAGAAAAGAAAAAAATATTCTTCTTTGGGGCATACCCTTCTTCAATTACTAAAAAAGAAAGAGCCCCACTCAACAGAGAACTTGATTGAAGGTGAAAATTTTTGAGAGGGAAGAAATTTGTGCTTCCAAACCAGGGGATTTTTCCTTTTATTACAAAAGCATAAAAATTCAAAAGAAAATTTTCAGCATGAGCAAGTTCCTCCATCCCAGAAGGGAAGGAAGTTATAATGCTGCCTGCCCCTGCCTCTGCTGTGCTGACTCCCAGCCCTGTATGGCAGGAGTCCTTGCAGCCAGCCCCCGTCTGGGCAGGGGACGTGGGGGTGCGTGGGGGTCAGTGGGATGGGGCCGGTGTGTGCGGGGGTCTGTGATATTTAAGTCCATGCAATGCAATCGCCCCTGCTCACCCTCAGCGGGTGTTTGCTTTGCTTCGGTACCAATGCATTTGAGCGTGGTGCTGGGGAGGGTGTAGAAATGCTGAAAGCATTTCCCTGCGCCCCACAGCTGCTGCTCAGTGATGACTGTGGCCTCCTTTGGACAATGCTGTCACCTGGGGGTAATGCAGGGGTTTGGTGCATTGATCCCATACCAGTGGCAGCAAGGGCAGGGGCTGGGGTGGGTATGGAGGCTCCTTGAGGGGACATACAAACCCCCGTGGCACGGTACCAGGCACACCGTGGGGTGCAAACCCCTGTGGCATGGTGCTGGGTACACCGTGGGGTGAAACCCCCCCTGGCATGGTACCAGACACACCGTGGGGTGCAAATCCCCCTGGCATGGTGCTGGGTACACCATGGGGTGCAGACCCCCATGGCAGCATGGGGTGCAAACCCCTGTGCCAGGGTGCTGGGCACACTGCGGATGCCATCCTGCCCCAGCAGCCTGCGGCTCACCTTCCCCTGCAGCCTGCTGCCAACCCCTGACCAGCCGCGCTCGGCTGAGCTGTGAGCCAGCAGTGTGGCTAAGCTGAAATGTGAATGCTGGCATGAGCAGAGGGCACCAAAGCTGTGTGAGGAGCGACAGCAGAGACCTGAAGGGATCTGGGGTGTTCTCTAACAAGCCCCAGGAGAATACACAGTGTTAAACTCGAAAAATGTTTTGTGCTGGAATGAAACAGGGATTTGCCTTACAGGTAAGTAGGACTTTGTACACAATGTTTTCCTGTGAAAGAAAGATAAAATAAATCTCCCGATATCTTCTGGCATTATTTTTCTACTGGTTTTTAAATGATGCATCAGTGTTGAAGTGGAAGAGGTTGGTGATGGCACCAACTCATCCCACAGCAGAAGCGCTGGAGCTGGGCTGGATGATGGGAGGAGAGGAGCGGGTGAGGGTGTCAAACACCCAGCCTCAGCCCGTGGGATGGCAGCAGCGCGGGGGGCTGTTCCCTGCCTTGGGGTGAGCTCAGCAGCTCTTTGGAGTCAACTTTCTGGGGCAGAAAGCGGGTTTCGGCAGCACCAGCCGGAGCCGGTGATTTCTGTGGCGGGCTGGGGCCAGCCGGGAGGGGTCCATGGAGAGCCCTGCTTGACCCCGCTGGGCTGTTTGCTTACTGATGAGACTGTCATGGTTTTAAAGCAATTTGGACAAAAGGATTTTAAGCTCTGAAGGGATCTTACATGTATCCCTGTGACATTTGACATGCTAATCTTATGGAAATAGATTAATTACAAATGCTATTTCTGTAGGCTTAACTTACTATCATAAGGTCATTGCTAAAGGATAAAAGCTGATGAGATTGTACTGAATAATAATGCAAGCCACAGGATTTCTCTGAACCATCAAGCAGTGAATTACAAGTTTCACCAGAGGAGGACAGGGCAGGAATTAGCAGGGAGCTACAGCTCCTCCTGCCTCCAGTGCTTCGGGCTTTGGAGCAGCCCCAGAAGGCGGTGTGGGGCCAGCTGCCCACCCTGGCACAGGTCCTCACCCTGAGGAGCACCCCTGGAGCGGGTTGGGGGGATGCTGCAGGCAGGCTGAGCACCACTGCCCGGGCCTGGGGTCTTGCTCTCCTCCAGCATTGCTGGCCTCACCAGTGACCCGGTGTGGGATGGCAGGAGGTGGGCAGAGGGGGGAGTGATTTTCAGTTGAAGTTGAGGACAGTTGCATTCAGTAAGTGTACGCTCGCTTTGTGGCTTTTGTTCTCCCTTTCTTTTTCTTTCTCCAATTCCATAGGAGTAATGCAGGCAGATGGGTGCAGATATTGGCTCTGTCACCGGAGCAGACGATGGAATTTGCTTTTAGTCATTTCCATTTTAGTTTATCTGGCGTTTGTACAGCGGTAGCGTGTTGCCATGGGATTTGCCATGTGCGGGCATGCGGCAGGCAGTGGGCATGTGAGGGGCACTGCACAGCACCGCCGTGCCAGGGGCGCTGGGGACCCTCCAGCTGGTGCTTGCTGGGACCCTTGTGGTGCTGTCCTCCAGCTCTGTGCCAGGAAAACTTCCTCCTGCAAGCACTGGCCTGGGGTGTTTACTATTGATCCTCAACATCACCTCATATCCCAAATCCCC
Organism: Falco punctatus; assembly: GCF_963210335.1. Classification (NCBI taxonomy): domain Eukaryota; kingdom Metazoa; phylum Chordata; class Aves; order Falconiformes; family Falconidae; genus Falco; species Falco punctatus. Next base: position 48,025,579 of record NC_137587.1, read on the forward strand.
TGATTGATCCGCAGATGGATGGAGCTGTAGGGGCCGCCCGCATGGCACCACTGTGCTGCCCGCTCCATCACAGCACTGGCGTGGAGTTGGGTGGCTCCATGTAAGAATAAGGATGAGGTCTGTCCTGTGCCACAGAGAAACAGCAATGGGAGGCAGGAGGTTGGCTTTTGGCAGGGAATCTCCTTGCAAAGGCTACCTGTGGCTCCGTGAAACCTCCCGAGCAGGGGACGGCTGCTGCAGGTGGGCTATTCCTCTGCACTTGCTGTCGCAGGGTGTCAGTCGCTTGGAGACATGAAGCAAAATGCACATGGCTGAACAGTCTGTCTTCTAGAGAGGTGTCTGTGGAACTGCAACTGTGACATCTCGGCTGAGAAATGCTGATGCTCTTTCAGGAAATCAGAGCATGCAGAAAGCGCAGGCACCTCTGCAGTACTGGGTGCCCAAGGAGCAGGAAAACAGGGCAAGGACGGGGTGGGATGCATTCCCACCTTGCGGTCAGAAACCTGCCCGCCATCAGATGCGTCTGGTCCCCACAGCAGCAGGAGCAAGGTGCTCACCTAGCTCTGCTGGGAAGACATGGAACCAGGGTGGGGAGGGGTGCTGGATGGGCTTGCTGGAACCATGAGCCTCACTTGAGCATCACCTCCTGGGCTTCATGCCGTCCCTGCGGGCAGTGCCACCTTCCATCACTCTCTGTCTTTTCTAAATGAAATATGGAAACAGAGTTATGACATTCTCATCTCCTCCAAGATGGTCCCTCACCCTGGGCCAGGGGCTGTGAGGTGCAGTGGTCCTGGAGCTGGAGGCTCCAGAAGCTGGTGGGCGCCTCCTGCAAAGGACAGAGCTGGAGAAATATTTATTGCATGTAATGTGTTGGCACTGGTGTTCCCTTTGTGGGGCACCGATAAAACACTGCCTTTGACTCTTGGTGTTTGTGTTTTATTAAAAACAGGTCAAAGGGGTGGGGGAAGCTGCCCGTGATGGAGCGTGTGACTCTCCGTTTGGGATAGCTGTTGGCATGAGGTCCAGGTTTGCCTTTGGGAATTAAGCCAAGGGATAGGTGAAGCTTCCCTTCAACTGGCCTTAGGCTTCCAGGTCTTAAAGATGCGCAGCAGCCTGGTGGGTGCCCGGCAGATGGTAGCAAAGCTCTACTGCAGCCCACGGCCTCCATCCTGGGCTGGCAGGCAGCAGCGTGCCGAGCACCTCTGCCTTGAATTCAACTGCTCAGAAATGCGCTTCTTGCACATCTTTCTAGAAAAGGAAAAGGCGCCTTTGCTCGCTCTCGCTCAGAAGCATCTTCACAGTCTGGCTGCAAGCCCGAGCAGGACTGAAGGAGGTCCATGGTGTGTAGACCCCGAATTGATGGCACCAGCAGCTGATGGGCAGCTGGGGTTTGCCTGGAGGGGTCCCTCAGGGGGTTTCAGTAACAACTCCTGATCTCCTTTAAACCTAACCACAGCAGATTTCCAACTTAACAGCTGAGTGCTGGCAAGTACTTTCCACAGCGACAAGCTCTGTGAGACGAAAAGGCATTTTCAGTAGCACGTGACTCCCTCTGTCTTCTTTAAATAGCATTAGGTAAGAGGTTATGTGTGATGTGATATCACAGTGTTTGCAGGGAGTTACACAGAACAGGGCTACTGCAGCGGAGATTAGGATTTGTAACGGTACGTGCAGGCAGAAATCACCGGCAGGCTCAGCTAGCTGTGTTTTCATGGATAACGCTGCCACGTGGAGCATCGCTGCCAGGCCCAGGGTCATGCAGATGTTCAAGCAGAAACCTGCTGCCCTGGCAGAAAACTGAGAGCCAAGCTGGGAGCTGGGCACAGCCCTGAAGCCTCCCGCTGGAGCAGCGGTGGGCAATGGGGCAGCCCCTCAGTGTGGGCAGGGGCTCCTATCAGCTCTGCCCCTCCTTCGTCCTCACTGGGGCACCCACGGGAGCTGGGCTGCACCCAGAGCTGCAGGGGCTCAGCGTGTGCATCAGGAGCCAGGGGTGCTGGTTTCAGTTTGAATTGCAAAGATGTGATTTTCCTTATAGCAAAAAAATTAAGGTAACGGAAGAGGATCTGATTTGGCAGGAAGGATGCTGTTAGTTTCAAAGAAGATTTTAACAAGAGTAGGAAAAATAACCACTTCCAGTGGTAGTAATTACAAATACTTGATTTTTCTCTATTTGAACCTGTTAATGACTTTTAAAGCAGAATCAGTTTGTTGTTTTCATCTTTTTTTTTTTTTTTTTTTCTTACCATATGTCAAACACCTGAAAGGGTCTTTTTCTCCAGTCTTTTGTTTTCTTAGAAAAAAAAAAAAAAAAAACAACAGAAAAAACAAACTGAAATGTAGAAATAATATTTCTGGAAAAGTGCTAGTGAGAATTGACAGCAGAATTCTGTGATTTGAGGGCTGTGTGCCTGTCCCTGCTGCTGGCACGCAGGGGACCAGTCCTGGCTGAGCCCGTGTCCCTGTCTCTGCATGTGGGCATTTCCCCGGAGCACAGAGCCGTGGGGTTGGGGCAGGGACCCCCTGACATTTCCAGTAGTTGCTGGGGGTTTGGGTTTTGGTGATAATTGGTTATTCCCATTCAGGACCCACCGTCAGGGTTTACCGTTCCCCACCCCAGCAGAGATGGTGTTTGTGGGCTTCCTTGGCTGCCTGTGGGACGCAGGGCAGTGGGATGGACCTTGGCTTTACCCGGGGAGCTGCTGCCATGCCCCACTGCGGGGAGGTGGGGGTGGGCGACGGGGGTCCCTGCTGCCTCTGGACCAGGCTGGAGCTCACTGCAGGTGTGCTGCCCTCCAGTAAGGCAAAGATTTGATCCCACCTTGAGAGGAGTGGCTGCATGAGGTGTGAGATGGGGGTCTGAAGCCCAGGAGAAGACCTCTCCAACCTGACCTTGGGCAGTGCGCAGCCCAGGGACCCCATCCTCGTGCCAGGCCATTCCCCTGCACCATTCCTGATGGCTTTTTACACCTCGGAAATATCAACTTAGGTTTTGTTCAGGTAAAAAATGTGCGATGTAGGATGAGATAAATATTTCCAATTACCTGATAATGAAGGACTGATTGATAGGAGAAAACCATGAGGCATAGCAGTCGCTATTTGTGTAACATTTCAACTCTATTAGTCAGATTAAAAATTAGATGCACAGTGCTGCTGAACAAGTCTGTGTCAGAAACTTGGTGCATAAATTTACCTGAGAGTGTGTAAACAACCTCGTAGAGAGGAAATGGGTAAACAAGTGCCAGAGGTGAGGACCGGTGTACGGGAGAAAGGGGTGCTGTGGGTCCCTGGGGCTCAGGCACTGGAGATGTGTGTCCTCATACCACAGAGGGAATAGGGGTCTAATATGTCCAGATCTGGCCTTCAAAATAGGGGAGAACCCATGTTTCCGGATAAAGCTGCCAAGGCCCACGTTGCTGCCGGCAGCCTCCTGCCATGCGCAGTTTCATGGTCCCAGTGACCTCACCGTGCCCGGCTTCTGGGTGGACACTTGGAGATGCTCCCAGTCTCTGGCTGCATCACATGTTGTGACTGATGACTGATGGACCCCTGAGAGGGTGCTCACCGGCTACCTGCAGACACCCCCCCTGCCCCCGGGGTGCAGGGTCTCCTGGGGGTGAAGGGGTGAGGGAAGCATGACCAGGCTGTCTCAGTTGTCGATAGCTACATGGCCAATGTCCACAGACAGTCAGATAGTTCCCACCCCAGTTATGCTCAGGGTGGGTTTCTTAAAAACAGGGTTAATCACAATCAGCCACAGAAAGTCCTCCAAAAGCGGCTGGTCCACACGGCCTGTGTGGTGCTCCTTCTCCTGACGCTCTGCATCCTCCCCTGGGAACATCTGCACCCACTGTCCTCCTCCGGGAGCAAGGCACGGCTGAGGGGTTGTCCTGGTAGAAATCACCCCGCTGGGTGCTGTGTGCGAGGTGGCAGGAGAGAAAATAAGATTGACTTGCTCTAGAATTAGGATTTGATCGCAAACAAATTGGCTCCTTCATTGCCTTTTTGTGGGAGCCAGGTTTACAAGATCATGTATATTAATAAGCTCAGATCTCTCTAAAATGTGATTACAAAACCCGTGTTTGCGATTCATTTTGTGCAGTATAATTTGACAGAAGCAGAAGCATCGTTAAGGATTGTGTATTTCAGGGACAAGGTTTGGGTGAAAAACTTCCAAAGTCCTTTAGCAGCCGGCTGCAACCTTCAGATTTCCATCAGGCCAGAGATTGCTGCCATGGCCAAATGTAGTGTGCTAAAAATAGCCTTTTATCTGCCACGAGAAGGTTCATGATTATATTTGCATATCAGTAAGGCAGTGGGGCCGCAGCCACCTGCCTGCCTCCTTCATACCTGAGTGACCTGGGGCTTTCTTCCAGCTTCCACTGGTGGGAGCAGCCCAGAAGAAAATCCCAAGAAGGGCAGAAAACGGGCATTTTCACTGCCAGAGCAATTGGTGGGATGAGCTGGGCATTCCCCTGGGGCCATGGAGATGGTGGAGAAGGACACAGCACCCAGAGGTCCAAGCAGCTGACGCAATGCAAGGTCACATCTTGGCTTGCACTGTGGAAGTTGATGCACATGAGCGTACTCCCAGCCCTCCAGCACCGCTCTGCACCCCATGCCTTTCCATCCGTGTGTAACAAGGTGGAGAACAGCCATGGGAAGATGCTTTTGTGATTTATGTAAATCACCAAAACCCCTTGTTTCCTGAACAGAGAAATAAATAGCTGCCTGGCCATCAAACTGAACAGATCTTCTCTTATTTTTCCTCCCTAATTTCTTGCAGATTTCCTACAGAACAGACAGAAGCGGTGACACTGATTACTTGTTACATCATTAATATTTAACAGCTTGCCATAATAAAATATTTAAACTCAAATATATTGATTTTTAGCACTTTAATACAGTTGCAGCACAAACAGGATTAGCAAGGTCTCATATGCAGTACTTTAATTAAATCCATAAACCACACTTTTTTAATAAGCTTGTACACAAAACTTAATTTTAAATAAATGCTTTAAAATAGGCAGGAAATTTGGGTGAACAGGAGGCTGTGCAGGACCTGGGAGATTTGGGTTTGACCCAAGCATTTCCCAATGCTGGTGGGGACCTATCTTGGGACCTTGGCTGACATTTTGGCCCCCTCCTAGTGGGTACCTAAGTGTTGCCCTCAGGAAAGAAATAATAAGAGCTTTAGCTAGAAATAGTAAGAGTTTAGGCTGAGATTCTGTGTTTTGCTGCCTTGGGGGGCTAAACAGTCCCCACAGATCCCTACACAGGGGCTGATTGACCCTGAAACACAACAGAAGATATTTTTTCCCTAGTATTTACTGCTGTTAGGGATGCCAAGCATCCCTGCCACAAAAGACTCTGGCAACCGTTTGCAGGATGCCTTGGGTGGGCTGTAGAAAATAACGTAAAGGACCGCAGGGTAGCGAACCAGCAAAATAACAAAGCAAATTGCCACCTATTTCCTATTCTATTCTTCTTTTGAAAATACATATGCCATGTTGTCTTGCAATGCCAGTCTCTGTCTCTCTGGAGGCTCCCCAGATAACTGTTTTGATTGGCACAAGTTTGGAAGCTGATTAGAGGTTGTTGAGGGTTTTTACATTGCTTGTTTGGTTTCTGCAGGAAGGAAAGCTGAAAACAGCAGTGGAAGTGTCCCGCGGGGCTGAGCTGGGCAATGGGTGATGGGCGACACATTGGCTATTTGCCTGCTGGGGAAACCAGCCACAGAAAATAATTAAATAGTGTTGCTGGAAGAGCCTGACTGAGAGAGAGAACCCATTGTGGTCTTTGACAGAAAGGCTCGATACAGACTCTTTTAGTTCAGACTTCTTGAAAGCAGAATTAAATGGCTACAATGGAACCTCAGCAGCTCACCCCTGGCTTGGCCCATGCCCCCCCATGGGGACGCTGTTTGTGGGTGCCCCACTGTGTGTGTGAGGGAGGGGGCCTCTGCCCAGCTGAGCCCCTACGAGTGCCTGGGCTGAAGGGATGCTCTGCCCTGGGTGGGACGCAGCCCCCTGGGACTGAGGTTTAACAGGCAGAGGCAGTGATTTGGGGCAGTGTTTGATGTGTTTGTTTTTTGCAAAATATTAGTAACGTAAGATAAAAATATTATTTGTATATTAATAAAATATTATATAAGCAATGCTTACACATGTATATGTACATCTAGTTATATAGTTATGTTATTAATTTGCAGAAGATGCCAGCTGTTCCCTTTTTCCCATCTCTTTCTCATCACACCGTGGCCGTATTTTGCCCAGTGTTGCCCAGTGGGAAGCGCGGTGCTGCTGGCACCTGATAGTGCTGGCCGGGCTGGAGTGACTGCTGGTGCCGGCGCCCGCGTGGGGCTGGTGGGGTCTGTGCTGGGAACAGCGCTGAGCACACAGGGCTGTTCCAGTCGCTGCTGAGCGGGGCTTGCACAGAGCCAAGGGCTTTGCTGCGCCTCACCCCACCCCACCAGCGAGCGGGCTGGGGGGCACCAGGAGCTGGCAGGGGACACGGCCGGGACAGCTGAGCCCAGCTGGCCCCAGGGACGGCCCCGACCATGCGGCGTCACGCTCAGCATGTAAAGCTGGGGAAGCAGAAGGAAGGGGGGGCGCTGGCAGGGATGGCGTATGTCTGCCCAAGCCCCCGTCACCGTGATGGAGCCCGGCTGCCCTGGGGATGGCTGAGCACCTGCCTGCCCTGGGCAGCGGTGGGTGAACTCCTGGGTTTGCTTTGCTGCTGTGCGCGGCTTCTGCTTTGCCTCTTAACGTGTCTTTGTCTCAGCCCGGGAGTTTTCTCACTTTGACCCTTGGGTTCTCTCCCCATCCCGCTGTGGGGGGAGTGAGCGAGGAGCTGCGTGGGGCTGAGCTGCCGGCCGGGGTTAAACCAGGACACTTGTGCATTGCTTGCGCATGTTGGTATTGGGTGTTGGGTGGGGACATCACTTGGAGAATACCCACGAACATCACCTCGTGGCACTCCACAGCTACTGGTGTGTCACATTAAATTTCCTTGACTGTGTGGTTACGTGTGAGAACTGACTTAATGAAAAGGTAAAAAAGGTTGTGAGTACATGGGGTAACCTCCCTGGGTGGTTTGGGAGAGGGAGGGGTGCACTGGGTAGGGATGGTGGAAGGGAGAGAGCATCCTCTTCCCTCCTGGGAAGTGGGAGAGAACCAGCAGGGAAAAGGGTGCGAGGCTTTTTCCCTCCCTGATGTGCTGCAGTGCTTTGGGTTGGGGTTGAGCAGCAAGTCGTGGCTGGGAGGGCACTTTGGCTGTCAGGGCAGGGTGCTTAAATGACCTGGAGCTGCAGGATGCCTCCAGGATGCCTGGGATCAGGCACAGGAGTGTTTTCTTGATTTAAATATTTCATACACCAAAGACTTTGGCTTCATACTCACCTGTGCCCTGTCCTTTTAAAGCATCATGATTTAGGGCACCGTTTCCCTTTTCCATCTCGGTGTCCTGCCAAGCAGCCCTATGAGTGGAGGGTCCCTGCAGGCTGTCAACAGGGAGATTAAATACATTTCAAGTGTAACTGGCAGAGCTCATTACAGGTTTACAGGTAGTCTGGAGTGGGACCTCTTGAGCTGCCCTACTCGTGGGTTTGTGACACAGCATAGGATTGACCACAGCTCGCTCTCTTTTTTTCCCCCAAGGATGGATCCAATGACCTCAGTTTTAAGTACCCTGGTGCTGTTCCAGTGGTCCTGCCACCCCGAAGGAGATGCCTGAACATTTCCCTTGAAGTCCCAGATTTCCATGGCAATGCAGCAGGAGCATCATCTGCTTGGCATCCTGCCAGGGAGCATTCAGAGCGGAGACATCAAGACCCAGCCAAACAACTAGGTTTATGCCCAGATGTGGGGTCAGTCCTGAAATGGAGGTGGCCAAAGGGCAGGTGGGACTGGAGCAGAGGCTACAGGTGCCCATGGGCACGGATGGTCTTCACGTTTGAGATCTGGTGCTGTGTTGGCTCTGGCTGTTCTGGCTGGAATCTGTGGGTTTGGGACCACCCAGGCCAAGGTCTTTCTCCAGCTTTCCTCCTCCCTCCCTCAGCCTCAAGCAAAACGGGGCTCAGTGGGAATATTTGTTGTTGCTGCTGTCAGGTTGTTTTTTTGCCTTAGCACTTCTGCAACTTAAAAATGCTGAAACTAATTTAGCCTCCCACATTTATTTTTACGAAGTTCCTGAGTGCCCAGGCTGCTTTGCCAATTATACCTTCAGCCCAGGGAGATATTTCCCCACTTCATTAAAGGAAACAACAGCAAAGCAGCCTGAGACAGCCTGGACTGAAGCAGTGTGAGCAGGGCTGGGGCAGTCCAGGAATTTCCCCACCTGCCTGGTGGCTGTAGGTGCTGGGCTTATGCCCACTGGGATCTGGGGACCCACTCCAGGGTGCAGACACAGATGTGGTCCCACTTGGAGGATGCTCATGGGAGGGGATGCACATTTTTCTCAGATGCCTGATCAAAGGAGTTCCACCCCCCCACCCCCCCACCCCGAGTGTGACCTAAGGGCTGACTTGTACCCACGGGTAAAGCTCCCAAAGCCCTTCCCAGATGCTGGGGTTTTCTTTTATCATTTTTGATCCCAACTATGGGTATTTGGGAGGACATTACTGGCCAGGCCTTTGCACCCCACTAACATCTTCCCATACTCCATCTTAATGCCGTTAGAAAAATAATCTAGCATATCTGGGTGTTTCGGCATCTGGATGGATGCCCCAGCAGAGTCCCCAGGCCCTTTGTGATGTTACATGTTTCTTTTCCTTTTTTCCTTTGCAGTGCTTAGCTTCGTGCAACAGCCAGCTTGGGGGAAGGAAAAAAAGGAAAATGGAAAAAGGAAGCAAAACCTTATTGTTATTATTCACTGAGCTGCTATGACTTATTTTTACGGTAGGAATCATGTTTCCATTGGAAATGGAACGATACGGTGGTTGCTAGCGGGAACGGAGCATGTTTATGGCATGTTTGAGGCAAAGCAGAAAACAGAAGAGTTTACAGCCCTGCGGTGTGCCTGCCTGTGTACTGCTGCACGGGCAGGAAGGTCGGGCGCTCCGGAGAAGGGATGCCCTAGGCAGCGCAGCAGCCTCCTGCCCATGCAGGGCACCAGGCAGGTAGCGGTGACCCCGTGCCAAAACAGAATCAGAGAATCACAGACTCGTGTGGGTTGGGAGGCACCTTTAAAGCTCATCTAGTCCAAGCCCCCTGCAATGAGCAGGGACATCTTCAGCTGGATGAGGTTGCTTAGAGCCCCATCCAACCTGGCTTTGAATGTTTGCAGGGATGGGGCAACCTGTGTCAGTGTCTCACCACCCTCACAGTAAAGTATTTCTTCCTAATATCTAATCTAAATATACCTTCTTTTAGTTTAACACTATTACCCCTTTCCTATTGCTACAATCCCTGCTAAAGTCTGTCCTTATTTTCCTTACAAGGCCCCTTTGGGCACTGGCAGGTGCTGTCAGGTCCCCCCGCAGCCTTCTCTTCTCCAGGCTGAACAGCCCCAGCTCTCCCAGCCTGTCTCCACAGCAGAGGGGCTCCAGCCCTCTGAGCATCTTTGTGGTCTTTTCCAGAGTCACTCCAACAACTCCATGTCTTTCCTGTGCTGAAGACCCCAGAGCCAGGTGCCATACTCCTGGTGGGGTCTCACCCAAACACAGCATGTGCCCAGCTACCAATCTCTATTTAGACAAAGATGAAAATTACTTGATTTGGGAATATACAAAGTTGCCTGTTCACCAAAAAAACCCAAAACCAAACCAAACCAAACAAGAAAAAGAACAGCAACTGTACAAAATCTCATTTTTAGACTCACTGTGGCCAAAAGCATCTTCTGGTTTAATGTGATCATTTATAATCTGAAGGCAGAAGTCTCATGCAATTTGATTTACATGAAACAAGTCAGAAATAAATTTTATGAAGCTGGAGAGCTCTGAAATGTCAATCGCAAATGAATCGCCTCAAAGGAAGGGTGGTCTGGGACTTCTGACCGGTACTGTACGTCCCCATGGCTGGTCCAGAAGGCTGTTCAAGGCATAATTAATTAGTGATGCTGAGCAGTGTAAGTGCACAGATGGTGCCATAGGCACATAATATTTCCTTGATTATTATCTGCTAAATCCAGGTAAGTGAAGCTGAGATATATGAACCTGGAGGCAGTTTCGCATCTGATATCGATGGAGTCAGTTTAAAGATAAGTGAGTGTTTCACATGAAGTGGTTCTTGAGATGCACTTACCCTTTCCCTATGCAGTCAGGCAAAGCAGACTCCTACCTATTTACCACAAGCAAGCTTTAAATTAAAAGCAGAGAAGAGCACAAGAAGGGTGTAATGAACATTTCCCTTTTATATTCTAAGCTTTTATTTCTGCAGGTCTTTTCAGTATCAAATTTTGATGAAGTACTGGACTATCTTCTGCATGTGACTTTAGGGAAGTTGTGTTTGCCGCAGCCATGCTCCATGCAGTGACTGTGGAAATATGCAAAATAAATGTTATGAAAGAAACATGATTAAATTTTCTGACAGTGGTTGCCATGATGTTCAGAAATGCATGAAATGAATGAGAATTGTTCATTGCTTTGTTATCTATGCCAGGTTGCCAAGGAGGAAAAAAAAAAAATCTGAAGATTACAATAATTTTTCAATATGTTAGATAAATATCAGTACTCTGAAGAGGTGTTTGAACAGGCGTGAGAAATATTTCAATTAAAAAAAAAGGAAAGCTTAATCAAATGGGTGTGCACAGGGGCTGGCCGTTTGCAGGCAGCAGAGACTGCCTCGCTACCCACGGTGGCTCCGGACACCCGCTGGGTGCTGGCAGTGGTGCTGCAGTGGGACAGGCTTTGAACGTCAGCAGCAGGTCCTCTTGGCTGTGGCAATGCTTTGGGTGTCCCACCCTGTGTGGAGGAACTGGTTCATCTTGCTTGTGAAGAAACATCCCAGACTGGCCTGAGCTTCTATAACCTGAACATTTTAAACCTAAACCCTGCCTTTTACTACATCTCCATCAACCAGTGGAGTGCTTGTACCCCCGCTGTGCATACAGAGTCCTACATGGGTAACCTTGGGGAGCAGGGGAAACCTCCTCCCCAAGCTGTTTGCCCTTCAGGCTGCTGTTTTGCACTGAGCATGTCTTACTATGCTGCCTGCCTGTATTATTTCTTTCCCCATGAATAGCCAGCTAAACCTCAAATGCATTAAAATTGAAAGTGAATTTTGAATGCAGCCCAATATATTATATGCAATATGGTATTATGTGTAGTTTGCTTGGCCTGAAGCAGAGAAATAGCTCTTGTCGACTGCGCAGAAAATAAGGAAAAGATAATGCCATGATTTTTCCCTTATTCTGATGGATGTTAAGCTAGCTAAACCCTATGGTTTAACTGTCCTCAGGAGCTGAGCCAGAGGTCCAAAAAGCCCTGAGCACTGTGCCAGTGCACAGCCCAGGCGTGGGAAGGATGCGGCCATGCATGTATGCAAATAGCATAAAGTCCCTGGGGCTGTACCAGCATTGGGCAGCATCATGAGAGGGCATCAGCCGCGACTCACAGGGGGAGATGCTGCAGAAATCTTAAAACATTAATCAGTGACACGGGAGGAGGGAACAGCTGCCCAGGGAAGAAAGCCAATAAGAGATCCAGCTCTGGCTGCCATGTATTTGCTGGCTGCCTCATTTTTCTTCATTAGACATCACCCAGCACTTGGCAGTACATGCTTTTTCCACATGCAAGTTTTAGGAGTTAATGAAGACTTGTTTGCTAGGATATGAATAAATCACAGCAGCACTTCCCCTGACTCCATCAGGGTAGCAGACATCAAACCAGCACCAGACGCAAAGCCCCTGGCTCACCTCAGCCGGCTTCTCACAGAGCAAACATGGTTTATACCAACCTGCCGTGGCTCGTAAACCGTTCGTAAAACTCTCCTTGGAAACCCCCCATGCTCCAGGTGCAGCCCACTCCTGGAGAGCCCTGTGCAGGGGCAGGCATGGCTGAGGACCATGCTGCTGCTGACCACAGCCTCGCTGGCGAGCAGGCTTCTCCCAGGAGAGCTTTGCAGGCTCGTATGGCCGCCGCGGTGTGAGGAACGGCTCCTTGCACGCCTTCCCCTCACCTGCTCTTGCCTGTGCTGGGCGGTGCGCTTTGATGTGCTTTTTCATGCAATAACTGGGGAATGAAAGAGGTGATGGGGTGACGATGCGGGAGCCGGGGCCATGGGGTAGCGTGGGGCATGTGGAGGAAGAAGGCTGTTTCTCTTGGAGAGGCAGGGCTGCATGCCCTCCGTGGCACGGGCTCACAGGAAGCCCTGTGATTGCTGGGAGCAGATTTGTTTTGCACGGGGGTACTGATATATCTGCCTGATTTCCTGCTGCGCTCCAGGCAGTTGTTAATGGGCATAAGTTTATTTGTTATGACTGTGGTAGTGCGCAACATTTTTTAATGACTCCTATAAAAGATTTAAGGGGAATGGAGATGAGAAAGGGAAAGCGTATTGGCCTCAGATGCAAATCTTGGGCCTTGCCGATTTCTAATACTGTTTTTCTTTCAAAACAGAAATCATGATTAAATGTGCTCTGTGGATTGCAATGAGTTTGAATCCGCTCTTTTTTTCGATTCCTTCATGCACAGTTTCACTTTACAAATGCAGTAAAATGCCATTTGCCTTTTCCTTTCTTCTGCCCTCTGCTGTGAAGCAGGAGGGACGGGGGCTGCGCAGGGACGGACCCAGGAGTGGGACCGCACCAAGCCCAGTGGGCTTCACCCCGATAACTCAGTGACTATGTTTAATTCCTGCCACCCACCCCCCCACCCCCCCCCCGACCCGGGGATCTGCTTCTCTCTGCCTTCCCTTGGGTATTCATCTGGCTATGCAGATCGGTAACGAGCTCTTGTTCTCGTTTGTAGCTTGCCAACAGCGAAGGAATTCATGTAAATAGGTCAGATATCAAACACGGATCTGGAAGTCGGGGCCTTTATTCTGTGTTGGGAAGCAAAATCTTGTAAGAGAATGGAAATTTTTGCTGATGCCTCACCATGTAATCATGAGCTTCTTTGCTCTGAGGTTGCTGCTGTGGGGATCCTGCTTTGCTTGGTGTCCCGTGCCCCCCGCCCCCACCCTGTTGGGGGATACTTCCCTGATGTTTTAAGAGACAAATGATTTCTTGTTGCTAGAGAAATTTTTTATTGAATTAGAGTATCCAGGTAATAAATTATGAAAATCTTGAACTAACCTCTTCCTTCCAGTGAGATGCTTGAGCATTTAGGAAAAAGACTCAACTTGCAAAGTTACCCTGACATTGTAATTTTTGCATACCTAATAAACCATGACCTCTTTAACTGAAAAGCGGGGATTTTCATGGAATGCTACCCTTTTCATTACTGCATACATCTTGGATGTAATTTGGCATGGGACACATCAACCTTGGCTTTTGGAGGCAAGGTTAGAGCCTGCAGAGCATGAAAATGAGTTCTGAATACTTTTTTTTGGTCATTTGCTATTCTATCGGGTGCAGGTTTTTAAAAGAACACAGGAACAGGAGTTGCATTTGACATGGTTTGGTATGAAATTATTAAAGGAGATGTAGTTCCTTCCCTCCGATGGAAACCATCTCATTTTTTCCCTCCAAGAAGACAGAGCTATTTGAGCCACAGAGTAAAGCTGTAGATAACATGCATATATTTTACTGAATATGTTTTGAAATATTCTCTGGTTCTGGAGTGCCTACAACAGCCTTCTGTTCCTCTGTGGAAAATATGATTTTCTCATTATTGCCAGATTATTGTTAAAAAGAGAATATAAAAAAACCAACCAAACAACCAAACCCAAAGCTTTCAGGTTCAGCTTGGTTTTTAGTCAAGTCTGTTGTGGTATTTTGCTACCTTTCCTCCCATGGGGGCTGTGGGGAGCGCAGGGTCCTCTGCCAGCCTCTGTGGCCATGCAGTGATGCGGGAAGAGATGAAAAAAGAATTTAAAAAAAAAAAAGAAATAAAGATGGATATGAAACAAAGGGCTTTGGTCTGTGGAAAGAAAATAAAGCAACACTGCTGGCGTGCTGGGCCCAATCCTGCTGCTGGTGCTGCTGAGCCGGGTGATGTGTGTGCCGAGCCCTGGCCCTGCTGGGGCGCAGGGGATGATCCCTGCAGGGCACTGAGCACCACGGAGGGAGCCGCAAGGGCTGTGCACCGCCAAGGTCCTGTGCCAACAGCATAACCTCAGCCTCCACCTCCCAAAATTTCAAGCCACCCTCCCGAGCAGGGAGGAGGAGGCTGGGAGGAACAGTTTCTGGAGGAGGGCCAGTCGGACAGCTGTGGCAAATTAGTTGCTTTGTTACATGTCGATTTTACTCCATTTGCTTTTAATGAAGTGAGACTGTTTCATGCCCATTTTGTCATTAAGTTCGACTTTCCCTGAAAGTGCTGGCATCGCTTTCTCCCAGAGAAGGACCACGCTGCAAGCAGGAGGAATACACCAATAAAAGCAGGGAAAGGAGGGCTCTGCCCGGGGAAGTGGCAGTGCTGTGCTTGGCCCTGAGCCCCTGTCTGCTGGTGATTTGACCTTGCCCTTCCCTGGCTGAAATTCCCTGCAGGGAAATGCAGCACTGGAGGCTGGGTAGAGAGATGCTGCAGCCACTGGTTGCAATCAGTTCTGGCTCTGTGCACTGTCCCTCTTCCGCAGCCCTGCCTGGGGGCGCTGGGGGAAAAAGAAGGTGCTGTGAGGGCTGCTGCCCAGGGCACGCATCAGCCACAGCCAGCCACAGCCGTTCTGCAGTGCGCTGTGGTGGGAGGAGAAGCCCCCAGCACATGCCCATGTGTGGAGCTCCTGCTGATGTTGGAGGGCTGCGTGTGCCCACAGGAATCAGCTGCCTCTGTGGCTCTCAGCTAATCAGGCTTGTACCTGAGCCTCCAGTTTTAGACCCCAGAGACTCAGGGTGGAGGAACTTGCATCTGATATGAAGTTCTGACCAGGTCGATTTCTTCTGAAGGTCAGCAGTGTTTGTGGCGCTTCTGCCCGGCAGTCTTGGGACAGCTGAACCTGCTCTCGTGCCACTGGAAGCCTTTACATCGACTCCGATGGCCTTGTGGATCAGACATTGCAAAGATGGATCGTAGCTACATTTTCCAAATAGCAAACCTCAAAAAACAGGGATATAGCTTGGCCCTAGTCATGGAAAAAATGTAAAACTATGCTTTACTGAACAACCTGGGGCACATCCTCAATCCCAGAAAATCATTACATCTCTGTTGTGGAAGTGGCTATTTCTGTATTGTGGTCCTTGAGTTGGGCCCATCCCGGGAAACCATGTCAGAAAGGGTTCAAGCTGCCTGGGGCACAAATCCAGGACTTTCCTCTACCCCCCTCCCCATCCCTATCCCTGTCCCCATCTGATGCTCTGGTGCCTCCCAGGCATGCGCACAAGCACCATATAGCTGCATTTGCATTAAATATCAGGGATGCTGCACCTATGAATTAACAGATAGAGCAAACACTGATCAAAGGAGAGCTGTGCCTTCCCCTGCGCTCTCAAGGCAATGGTTTGAGGTGGTGAGTCAGCCAGACCTCAAGGTACAGATTTTGCTTGGCCATGGCGAGAAGAGGCAGCACTGCCAACATTGGCATCGCCTGCCTGTGGCGCAGCTGCTGGACCCCTGCGGGGACCTGCTGGGCAGGGCGGGCAGCAGAGGGGAAACAAGGCAGTGCACACACAGCATTAATGAAACGCAGCCTCTTGCCTCCGAAAACCCATTTCCTAGGGCCACCAGTTGCATTTCCAGGGTGAGATCCTGTGCCGCTTCACAGGTTTGGTAATAAAGTGTGTCACCAGGTTAAGCATGGATTACTGGTGATTATGGATAGCAGGCTCACACTGTGCTGCTTTACCAGGGCTAATGAACTAAAGTGTTTATTTCATGCTTCATTTCTACAACTAAATGGCTGTAATATATAATGTGATTATTTCAGCCTTTCTTCATCTGCCTGTTTATGGCCATAAGAAATTTGAAAAGTATCATTATCAGGGGGAAAGTGCTCCACATGTATTTCTGTGCACCAATCATTAAGTGTTAAATCAGAACATTTACATGCCATGGGAACAAGTAAACTGAGCAAAATAATATCTAAGGAGTTACTAATACACTATACTGTCATCTTAGTAACTCACAGCAATCTTTTGGACCTATAATTAATGAACGTTCTGCCCACTCTTGAAAGTCGTAATATACTTTTGCTCTGATTTTGCCATGACACACTCTTCAAGCTTTGTTGTTTTCCATGTGATTTATGGCCACATGACTCATGCTGCAAACTCTAAATATTGGTGCAGTAGATGTGTACCTGCCGAAATAACTTCTGTTCACTTCGATAGATTTACTGAGAGATCACCCAAAAAGTCTACAGCCATTACACTAGGGATGGCTGCTGTTCTCCATGCTAACTCAGTTTCGGGGCTCAGAGAAGGTGGTCAAACACTAGAAGAGTCTTCCCAGAGAGGGATTCGATGCCCCAAGCCTGTCAGTGTTGAAGAGGCATTTGGACAATGCCCTTGACAACATGCTTTAACTTTTGGACACCCTGAAGAGGTCAGGCAGTTGGACTAGATGATTTTTGTAAGTGCCTTGAACTGAAATATTCTAATAAATAGATACGTACATACATATCCCAAATATATATATATATATATATATATATATATATATATATATATATATATTTGGGATAGTTTTCTGATATTTTCAACCTAGTATATGTTAAAGTATGCATCCAATAATACAGGCATGCACTTACCTTACCTACACAAAATGGGTTTGTGTACAACTCGTGCAATGAGAAACCATTTTCAATATTGCTCATTTTAATTTGAAGAGAACTTGTAGGGTTGAGGAGAGCACACTGCCCTTGCCTCCAAAAGAATTGCACAGATGTACGAAACCTTGGCAGCTACCCGAGAGGGAAAGGGCTGTTATTTGCTTAGACTGACTTCTGGAAGTGTTCACATTTTATCTTCAGTCTCTTGGCTGAACCCTTTTGAATCAATCCTCTCTGCAGGTCTGTGTTTAACCATCTAGAAAAACAACCAGAAAATATTTTTTTTCTGCTTTGCTGATTTTTGTGATCCCAGGCACTCTCTGTTTTCATGGAGAGGAAAGCTCTCAGCTCGTTCCTGCCAGTGGGGAGGGTACGTCACTGCTGGACGAGGTGGGTGCCCAGCCTCTGTTGCCGAGGGTGCACTGAGGGGGATCACAGAGGAGCCCACACCACTTGACCCCCAACCCCGAGGCCAGACACACTTCATGAGCTGTGGGCCTGGAGACCAGCCGGGCTCTGGGTGCCCCTTGCTTATCCTAGCGTTGTCTTCTGGCATCTCCCCAGGCAGGCGCAGGCATCCACGGGTGGGCTGGGGCTGGCAATTACCTGTGACTGGTGCCTAATTGGTCTCCTGGTGCAATACCTCTGCCCAGGCCACGCAGCTGAATTTTCAGCCTCAATCTCTGCAGAGCTATTAAGATGACATAATCAATGTTTTATCAGCTGTGTTACATGTTGCATGCTGTTGTGTCCCTGTTCTCCCTGTGTTACCAGCTTCCCAGTGGGCACGTACACGAGGAATTAACACGGATAATCCTGCCTCCCGTGCATCCACCTTGGGGTTGCTCATGTCCCCATTACCCTTCCCACCCACCCATGTTTGTGTTGGTGAAGGCTCCCAGTAACGCCTTGGTTGTACGCTGAAAGTTGTCACAGGCATAGGTGGCTTTTCAATATGTTTAATGAAAGGATGACAAAAGAGCTTGAATTTCTTTGACAGAAAAGCACCACCTTAGCTTCACACCCGTATGGGCAATAGCAAAGACAGTCCTCTGCTAGCGGCACATTTTGAAGGAGCCTCTGCCTTGTGTGGTCTTTAGGAATAAGATGGGGTGTGTGCTGGGATGGATGCATGTACTTCCCTCACAGCTCTACACCACCACCCAATGGGACAGCATCTCAGGGCATTGGGATCAGAGCCAGGACCTTCCCTTTGTCCTCTAACCTGAAATGCTGTGGCAGGATGCTGAGGCCAATGCAGTTGGCTCTGCAAAAATAACAGGGATTTACTACATCCTAGCTGCCACATGCAAATAGACGTTTAATTTCTGTTTCCTCTTCTGTTCTGTAGACTGCTTCAGCTCAGCAGTTCAGTTTGCACGTTGTCCTGTGACCTGCAGCAGGAGCCAGAAGGAGAGGCAGGATTTCTGGGCACCCTGCATGCCCAGAGATGGTCTCTGCATTGTCGGTCACTCAAAGCACAAGCCCCGTGGGTTTCCAGGAGCAGCCGTTTGCTCCTTGGCTCTTGGACCCATCCCAGAAGGAAGCAGCAGAGCTCTCTGCATGGCCCAGCTCCCCTGCTAAAGTGCTGAAGAGCTCCCTGTGCCAGCACCCTTCATTCACGGTGCTGCGCTGCTTTTCTGCCCAGCAGGGACAGGGATGGTGAGGCTATGGTATTTTCCCTCTTGGGCTTTTTTTTAAAAAAATACATCTTTTTAACAGACTCTAAAATCAAGCTGCTGATCTTCCTACCCTTCCCTTCCCTTTTATAGTTCCCATCTTCCTACCCTTCCCCATCTCCTCTGGGGGAAGACACAGGAGGCACAAGGCATCACGCAGAGGTACTGTCATTGAAGAAGGACTGTATGAGGAGTGCAATGAACCCAAGCCCCCGTGACACCCACCTGGCAGCTCTGTGCAGCCGTGTGTGTCATGCCGTGCAGTATTCACCAGCTGGGGATTTTAGAGTTCCAGGGAGAAATTCAGCCAGCCCACAGCTGAG
This sequence comes from Falco punctatus, assembly GCF_963210335.1. Lineage (NCBI taxonomy): Eukaryota > Metazoa > Chordata > Aves > Falconiformes > Falconidae > Falco > Falco punctatus. The sequence goes on from NC_137587.1 coordinate 48,044,386, forward strand.
GGTAAAGTTCCCTCTCCTAAGCCGGTGCTGCTTGTCCCTGGCAAGCTGCCCGCACCTTTTGCCTGGTGCAGGCAGGGTTTGCAGCTCCCACAGCCATCGCCCAGAGTGACTGGAGGCTGGTGCCTGTCCTCTGAGCCATGGGAGGAACAGACACCAACCACGCCACCTCTCTATGCCTCGAGACCTTTTTGGAATGGGACGTGGTGGGTGAGCTCCCACCTAGCCAGACAGATTTGCTGCTGTAAGCCTTCCTGCTCGCTTGCTTCCTTCCAGACTGGTACAAAAGCAGATTAAGACATGAGAGGAACATCACTTGTGTCTCCCAAATCAAGAGACTTCGACCACTCCTGGATTTGTCTGACTTTCTGCAGGGTCTGCAGATACCCAGAGCAGAGCTGCTTTTGCAAGAACCATCCTTTATCTGGGCCTGCTTGCATTTAAAATAGTGCTGCACTTCCTAAGCAAATTCAACAAATATTCCCACTTTGGATAAACATCAAAGTCTAATTCTGAGAATCATTGACAAGCTCAGGGTAAACTCTTCATGTCTCCTGAATGGAGATGTGCTAAATGGCTGTGTACCTGTGGATAAACAACTCTGAGTTCTGCTTAGGGCAGGCTGTTTACAGACTGGGACCTGAACATTTGAAGAATTGTGGGATTTCCCTCCTGAAGGCACACCGCTCTGAAAATCTTTCTGTAATCCATCTCTGAGCCTTGGCAGATGGAAAAGTAGGAAGATGCGTTGGTGATCACCTGGAAATTCTACTAATGCTGTGCCCCTCGGGCAACGGCAGGAGAGGAATGCTTTTCAGCTCTGAACATACCTCAGTGAAAGGTGGGAAAAGGAAAATTTGCGTGTGTTTGTCTGAAAGCTTCCCTTCTGTCAGTGATAAAAGCCACAGATCAATGGTAACAAGCCAACGCTTTTGGCGATTGCTTCCACTTCCACGAGAGGTGACCTGGGGGTGATGCTGACCCAGGGACCTGCATTCGGGAGCGAAGGATTTTTCAGACGGTCTCAGACAGAGCTCCCCGTTGAGGGGTGAGCAGAGCCAAGCACTAACTCTGAGAGCAGCGCGGTCCTGTTGGCTCATTGCCATGGCTGTACCTACGCAATAGGCAGCTCAGAAAAATATTCTCTGCTGGTGGACTAAGGCAAAGTTCTTGATGCCAGGAACGGAGGTAAAGCAAATCAACTGAGAAGAGTGGAGATCCTGATCCACCACAGTTTGCTTCCCAAGGGATGGAGTGAGAAGGAGACTCCCGTTACATGTGTGCATGAGGAACTGCAAAGCTCAGCCCTTACAGCCGCACCTGGCGGATGCGAAGGGCTGGATTAGCTCCTCTCGTATTACAGGTAATTTATGATCTTTTGCATTGTGATAGCCCAGACATTTGATGGCATGGATGCTTATGGACAAAAATACACAGAAATAGATGGTTTTGCTTGAGAACCTGTTATAGTCTCTACACTTTTACATCATAACACACAGAATGTATGTGGCTGACATAAATGAACTCATATTCAAATACAGGTACACGTTTGTGGATGTGTTTATACGAAGTCTATACAGTGTTATTTCAGCAGAGGATGTGCCATCTGGTCATCCATTTGCAATGTTGCTGCCGGCAGCTAAAATATACTTTTCTGCAGTTTCCCAGCTGTGAAATAGAGCTGGTCTGGGCCCATTTTTTGATATACATTTTCAAACTTGTGTTTTGAGGTTTTGTGTTTGCAGGTTTATATTTTGGTGACTTTGACCATTCACTTTGCAGGCAGGTGAGTGGGCAGGGAGTGCAGTGCCCACGAGAGGCAGCCAGGGCTGCCCCGGGGGTCCCCCTCCCTGCTCGGCTGCTGGTTATTTCACTGATACTGCCAGGCCTATAAACTTTTTTTTTTTCCTGCTACCTGATGAAAGAAATCACATTTTTAACTGTATACCACCTACAAAGCACTTTGCTTTTTTAATTATTATGAATTCTGTTCAATGATCTTGGCTGAGGATTAATGAATGTGGATCAGACATGTTTGTGAGCATATTTTCCAAAATAAGCCACTTCAGCTAATACAGAGAAAAATGAGCAAGGGGGAGTGCAGTGCCTTAAACAAAATATGTACGTTCTCACTAATGACAAGGAAGAGGGTGAGGGAAGGGAGAACTTGCATGTGCAGGATTAGTGATTTATGCACATGCTAACTACAGGTGTTAAGGTAAATCTCAGTGACAAAATGAAAGCCATAGAATGAAATAAACATTTCTGTAAAGGGTAATAATGATCAAGGCAAGGCAATACAGCATTTGCATAGCTACATACTCGTGCTTAGTGAGGGAAGAGGGAGTTAGCGTGATGTCGGCTGATGTTCCCAGTACATATAAGGTAGGAAAATGTTCTAAGGGTGAGGCAATCAACAGACAAACATCTCTTTTGATAAATAAGATGTAATTTTGTTTAAAATTCCTTTAGTGCTGCCACATGCATGCACAGTCTGAAAGTTGGTCAGTGTGTCCATGCTTGGTTTGCTGGGGCAGAAAGGACCATGGTGCAGGGGGTGACCAGGGACACTGCTAGGAAAGGGGCTGTGGGAAAAGACACGAGGGGCTGGGAAAGAAGGCATGGACAAAAGGAAAGACTAACCTCAACTCCATCATCAGTGTTGTAGTCTGCCTGTCACTGACATGGCCATGAGGCCAGAAAGCACTACAGGCATTGCATGTCTGAAGCTGTGAAGAGCCGTGAGGAAGCCCAGGCTCCCGATGTGAGTGTAGGATGATGAGCTGAGACACATGACCTTCTTGTGGTCTGCTCATTTTTGTCACCTTTCTTCATCTCGGACAGGCTTTAATGCAACCTGTGCATGACAGAAAAAAGCATTTGTGTCAAGTGAGATTTGCAGTTGATGTCTACTGCCACCGAGCTTGACTTAAATGGAGATAGGTCAGCAGGGGATGCAGGAGAATTGGGTCTGCTACCTGATTTCCATCTGCAATGGCCATGAATGAAGAACAGATGCCCACACTGATACCATTAGGTGTGCCAGCCTCCTCTGGCAGTGAGGTCTATGAGGTGCTCCTAGAATTTTTTCTTCATTTCTTCCATGCTGAAAGGCCTGACATGAGAAAAGCACTTTTATTCTGGGCTCTACAAGGTGTGCCACATGTTCGCTGCCCTTCCTACTTTGTTCCTGCATCAGGCTTCAAGATGAGAAGAGCTTTTCAGGTGCTGCTCAAGCTTTTTTGTAGTTGAAAAGTGAGGAGACTCTTCCACAGCACAGTCTGATGAAAGCTTTCAGACCAGTTTTCACGATCCGCCAATGTGCTGGGCTGTATCTCTCTTGAGATCTATGGTGTTTTATCTCCATCTTGTTCCATCTGCTCTGAAAGTAAGTGCACTTCTTGCTCTGGAAGATATTAGCTTCTCTGTGACTTAGTCCAGTGAAAACTGAAGTGATTATTGACCTAAATCTTTCAAAATCATAATTTGCTTTTCAGATAGGTGCTGGTGATCCTGGAGTACTGGTCGTAGTTAGTATTTATGAAATTAAAATACTGATTCTTTTCAGTTTGAATTGAATTTCTGTTTCAACATATCTTGCGGTTATATTTTAATCATTCCTTCCCACCACCAAACATTAGATTTTGCCTGATTCAGCTATCAGATTAATCTTAAATAATGTCCAAATGGTTTGACTTGTAAAACACTGACAGGTCTCATTTTCCTCCTTGAGGAGAGGGCAGACTTTTTCATCACTCAACTGGTAGAGAGCTGGGAAGGTGGTTTGGGGAGTCCCCTGAGTTCCCTGCAGGGAGGTCTTCACGTGAGCATGGTTAAGACCGGTGGATGGAATTATGTCAGGCTAAAAAGCCCCATTAAAAGGCATCTTGCTTCGAGAGTGTGAGGCACAGTAGATCCCATCCACCATGACAGTGCATGGGGCTTTGTCCTCAGGGTAGGTCTTGAGGAGATGTAATGAAGTGAGCTTTCAGCTCCCAGTTGATTTTCACCATAATATTTTAATACAATAATCTGGAAAAAAATGCAAACTTCATTTTCAAAAGAAATAGTTCAGAATGAGCAAAGCTTTTTAAATTTTGGAGCCAAGAAGCTGGTGAGGGTGGCTATGGTGGGTGGCACCAGTGGCTGTTTACAAGAGCAGGTTAGAAAATTTCTGGTGGGGTCTTCTTTCCACAGTGACATGGGTCGGATTAAATAACCTCTTGATCGTTTTTCAGATTTCATATTTCTAGATTCTGAATTGCACAAAATGTCTGCAAGTGAGCAAAAATTTCATAGAAAATGGTTTTCCACTTTCACACATCACTAATCACTACACTTAGAGGAACATGTTGTCAAATAGCAGATGGCATATTATTCTAGAAATAACTGATCAACATATGTTTACTTTATACATAAAGACTGTGCTTGAAATATTCAAGAATTATTTCATGTATGTATAAAGAAATACTGTTTTCAAAAGGCTCAGCTCCCAGAGGGCACAATTAGCAGATTCAAGTATATAGGTGCAAATCAAAGTTTTGCATCTCTACCTGATTTCTACTCCTTTGAGTTGTGACTGTCTTTTCAAAGAATTTCCTTTTCTACTGAACAATCATTTTGGATTAGAAAATTTCAATATTCTTAATGTTACTTGGGTTCCATCTGCTCCTAAAAATTCAGGTACTGTATTGGTATAGGCATATTTATTTTTTTTATATATATATATATATATATATATATATATACACACACACACACACACACGTGTACTGGTATAGGGGTGTGTGTATATATGTATATATATGTACTGGTATAGAGGGGGGTGTGTGTGTGTGTGTATAATCTACATAGAGAGGATGGTCAGATGAAGGTAGATGAGGACTGTCTAAAAAGACATTGGTGTCCCTGCGTGGTTGGACATATGAGGATTATGTAGGTCAACACCACGGGGAAAAGGCACAAGCTTCTCCCTTTCATGCCTAAATTTAAATTGCATCTGTGAATTGCTCCTGGCCCTTGTTTTTCACTTTCTGAAACAGAGAGTACCGAATGTATTTTAAAGAAAATATGCCAGAGAGATATTTTTGGAGAAATATGTAAACAAAGAGGTTGAATACACATCCCTCTTGGAGCACACCTGAGGTCCCAGCTGGAGGTGAAGCATAACTTGCCGCCTCGCTCCCCTGTGCATCCCTGCAGCAGCTGAGCGACTGAGGCAGTGGGGACATCTCAGCTGCTCCATGCTCACGACTGAGCGTTGCTTGTTTCTGCTGCTTCTGCTTTTCAGCGATAAATATCGGGAGGCTCACAAGTGTGGTTGAATTCCTTGCTGTAACAATTTTCTCCTCTGCGCTGGAGATGTATACCTAAAAAATATGCTGTGTGCTGCCCGGCCAGCTCGCTATGCAGGTTTGCAGCACCACATGCTGCCTCTGCTGCTTTTATGCTTCAGGATTTTAAGGATTATCTTTTATCATTTCAAAGCATGCATCAGGCAAGAGCCTTTTGTTAGCGAAAGAAATGGAAACTAGAATAAATAACCCAGCCCTCTTGGTTTCATCCAACACACCTGCAGAAACCCAGGCTGCGCTGTGCACACACTGTGGGCAGCAGGGCTCTGTGCCTGTGCTCAGCTCAAGGTGAGGGTGGTGGCATGTCTGTGCACTTTTGCTGATAGATGTCCAGATAATTAAAATCCCCTCCTTCACCACCAGTTCTTCTGTGCTAGACAGTTCTGTCAGATGGCTCCAGAACAGATACTCCACTTGATTTCTTTGGTTTGGTGAGACCAAACGTACATGGCCAGCCTGACCACAACAAAGTCCTTTCCCCCTTTAGCCATCACATAGAGATCTGCAGCCCACCCAGCTACCTCAGCTACCTCTACACAAACGTACTCCTTCAAGCGGAAGAAGTGAAGTGTCCATCATCTACTGATGTATATCATAGAATCACAGAATGGTTTGGGTTGGGAAGGACCTTAAAGACCACCTAATTCCCACCCCCTGCCCCGGGCAGGGCCCCCTCCCCCCAGCCCAGGCTGCCCCCAGCCCCATCCAGCCTGGCCTTGGGCACTGCCAGGGATGGGGCACCCACAGCTGCTCTGGGCAGCCTGGGCCAGCGCCTCGCCGCCCTCACGGGGAACAATTTCTTCCTCATATCTCTAAGAACTCATTGCGATTTTTCTTTAGTCCCTCATAATTCCATACTCATTTTGGAAATATCAATATAAATGTAAAAAGGCATATTCTTTAAGTTGTACAACTACGTGTTTCTTTCTCATACTTCGCAGAATATATACAACACATTACATGCACTGTATCAAGTCACATAAAACCCTCTGCCTTTCGGTTTTCTCTCTGAAGTACTCTGTTTCTCCCAGACGTTTGAAAGGATAACCGCCTTCCACCCAAACACCCTTGCAGGCAGGGAGACCCCCCTGTGCCACCCCGCTTGGGGAGCACTGTGGCCGTCGACACCCGTGACAAGCCGTGTCACCAAAAGCGGGGGGGCTCCCTGCAGACCCTCTCCTCCTGCTGCATTTCTCCAGTAGTTCTCCTCAAGATAGTGACACAGTGTAAATGATCCAGATTTGGAAGACATGTGGGAGCCCTGTCCTGTTGTAGCTCTTTTGCTTATCTCCTCATTCTCAAGTTGTTTTAATTAGGAGTTTTCGTTGTGTGTCAGCCATGGTATTGTCAGATGTGGAAATACCTGTTTTTTGGGAAGAGGGCTGGAAGTCCAAGCAGGGCTCCATCAGAATCGTGTTTGAGTGCTGGGACAATTAATTGAAGCTTATATTGTTTGCATGAGACATTTTCCACTCAGAAACCCAGCAAGTGCTAATGTTGGAACAATTAATTGAACCTTATATTGTTTGCATGTGATGTTTTTCACCCAAAAACCTGGCAGCTGGTAATGTCTGAAAAAGTAAAATTCACTATAGGCTAGAAAGCAAAGGTTCTCAATACACCAAACCATCAATGTACAGGAAAATGTTTTCATTTTTTAAAGTGGGCAACTGTACACAACCTGAATTTTAAAGGCAGTAGGAGACGCATGTATGAGCGGTAGCAGTGTTTTCTGTAGGAAAAGCTAATGCATTGCTGTGATTTGTGTGGTGAATAATGGGCCATATACGATTTATTTAAAGAACGATGTGCTCATGTTTATCTGAGGAGACCCTTACTGTTAACTTGAGGATGTTCTAAATCCTTGAATGGGTGACATAGGGAGTGTGCTAATTGTCCAGGCACAAGATCTGTTAATATTGTTAACTTGAAGATGTACTAAATCCTTGAATGGGTGACATAGGGAATGTTGTGCTAATAGTCCAGGTTCGAGATACGTTAATGAGTTCCCAGAAAGTTAATGAATAGACATGAGTGACGTGTATAAAGAGGGGGCTGAGGGGTTCGCTCGGTGTGCATGACTTTGGTGGCATGATCCCCCATGCACCCAGCGCTGCCGAATAAAGATAGAACCTCCGCTCGCTTGAATATTGGTAAAGTGATTCTCTAAATCAGTGGCAATCGCACAGCAGCCCCCCGGGAGAAGCCCCTCTGCAGGCAGCGCTGAGCGCGGCTGCACAAAGCACAGGCATGTACCAGTATGCACAGCTGGGATCAGTGGAGACTGATGATGGGAACAACTCTCCATGAGAAAATATCCTTTATGGGATGTTTCTAGCAAATATCCTGGAAAAGATATACTCTCATTCAGGGCAGTAAAAAGGTTTAGGGAAAGGCTATGGGGTTAAAAAATAGTAGGAGGGTTTTCCTCTAGCATTTCCTCACGGCTGCTTGAAATTTAAAGGCAGTCATATCATGCTTAATATCCATCAGCGGATCTATTTTTCCCGAGTTTGTCTAGGCCTTTTGAAACTACTTATAATTTAGTTTCTGCAATAGTCTGTGGGGGAGTGAATTCCACAACTTAATTATGTACTGTGCGATTAACTCCCCCTTAAGCTTTATTTTCAGCTTAATGCCTAATAATTTCACAAGATAACCTACAACCTGTGTAATGAAAAATTGCTCTGGCTCTCTGTGTCTCCCAGGCCCCAGAGCCTGTCTCCCTGCCTTTTCCAGGCTAAGCAAAGCTGGTCTGTTCAGGCACCTGGCAAGAAACCGTGTGCTGCAGCTGAGCATCTCTGAGGTACATCCCCGAACCCCTTTGCCTCCCCCGCTACATCCCTGGGCACCAGACCCGTGCCCTTGATGGGTGTCCGTGGGTTTCCCACGTGCGTTACTTTGGTTGATCAACACTGAGTGCCATCAGCCTTCCTCTTGCCAACTTGTTCTGTACTGTGAAATGTTTTGTCTGTGAACTTCAGTTTTGACAGTGAATAGCTTTGATAATTTTATTGCTTTAACAAATTTTTCCCCCTTGCACGTCTCCTCTTTTGGAGCAAAATAATCCTGCTGAGTGTGCTTCCCTGTACGCCAGCCCCCTGGCACTCTTGTCCAGTGCAATGACTGCCTAGTTGGCCGACTGCCTGTCGTCTTCTCCCTACAAAGTGACCCAGGAGAGAGACTTTCCTCTTGTCCTACAACAGGTTCTTTTCTCCAAAGCTCTTGATGAAAGATGTTTTTAATGCCCAAGACGCTAGACTGACCGACCCACCTTTATGCACAGAGATGTTGGTGTCATCAAGGGACTGCAACAGATTTTTGAGGCACTACCTTCTCTACCGTAGCAATGTGAACCCACTAATTTTATTATTTTTTTAACAATTTATTTCATTTTGCTTGGTTCATTTTTCCCACCTTCCTTATTTGCCAGCAGTTTACCCACTGTCCCCCAATATTGTTTGGCTTCTGTCACCTATTGCAGTTGTGAAAATTTGTAACTCAGCTGAATTATTTCTAATTATATATGTCTTTTGAGCTCTGGGTTGGTCCCTTTACAATGTGAGATCTGCAAGTGCTCTACTGGAGGAGTTGCACTTATTTAAACCCTAGCTTGATACATTTTGGGGATTTCTAATTAGAGTGCCTCAGGCTCTGGGTTTGTTGACTTCAGTGAGGTTAGAATTAGGTCAGGAGGTATTTTCTCAAGCTGTTCCAGGGTAAAAGCAGTTAGCTCGTTTCTGCCCACTTTTTTTTTCAGACACAAGGTGCACAGTTTCACAAGCACAATACAGAGCTCAATTGTGGCCTTATACGCTACAGTTGTAATTGGATTCACAAATCCAATTACGGCAGTTTATAGGGAGCACAACTTGAGCACAGATTTCTCTTTTTCATCATTTTTCCACTTTAGATCCTCCATGTCGCCAAGTCTGAGACTGCTGGATGAGAGGCTCAAGTAGAAAGAGTGGGCAGAGTGCAGCCTGCTGTGCTGAGATGTTAACTCTTGGAGGAGCATGGTCACTTCTACGTGTAGGCTTCCTCCTGCAACACAGACCTTACAACAGGAGCAAGCTGGAAGTGCAAAGCATTTATCAATCTTTTTCCTGTGAAGGTGGATGGTGTGTGGGGGCCAGGTGACAGTTTAGGAGCACACATCCATCCTGTAAGCAGACATCTGAGGAGTCATATGTATATACAACAGCCTGGATGCCAGGGACCACGGCTGCAAACACATCACAGCACTAAGCCAACGGGGACTGGTGCCCGTGAGCAGATTGATACCCATCCTCAGGGGTAACATGCCCAAAGAAACAGTGTCTGCATGTTTTGCTAACTCCGAAGTGATGGCCACACCAACTCCACTGGAAATTATCTTGGTGGCCAAACTTCCCAAAATGTGTAGGAATTAGAAAGACAGTCCGGAGAGGAGTGGGTGCACCCCCCCTTGGATATTATCCAACTTGGGATGATCCCGTTTCACCTCAATAAAGCTGAAATGCTTGGGTGCTTTTTTTAGAGACAGAACTGCTGGAAAGGGCATACCTATGGATGATGCAAAAGTGAGATTTCCTGGTGAAATTTCAAAGGGTTGTTTGTCTTCTGAGCAATGGGTAGGTTGGAACAGATCAAATCTGTGTGCCTAAATCCCACATGTTAAGTCCCTGAAGTGGTAAACGGATGTTTGGCTGTATTATTTCAGTATGAATATCACCATCTTCCTTCTCCTCTTGCAAAACGTCATGCAGGTTGCTCCTGCAGCCCTGTGTTGCTTTGATATCTCTGTTGAGCCTGTGGCTCAGTCCCTTAGTGCATCGTTAGTGCTGCAGCGTTGCACCAGGAAAACAAAGTTTGTGTCGTACCGAGCAATCCTGTCTTTCTTGCTCAGATGGTTGGTGTAGCTGCTTCTGAAGACTTGAGTGATTGATTTACAGTTTTTCTTACAGGTTTTCATGTTGTTTAATTGAACTCTAAAATAACGATCAAAACACTGGTCCTTCATAATATATAATGAAAGTACTCCATGTGCAAACCTGTTTTCAGATGCTTTTATAAAATATGTTAGATAAAAATCCCCAAACTAAGCAAAGCTAGCCATCCAAACAACCTCAAAAAGACACTCTCTAATCCATGTAGGTGTGCATTTCTCCTGTGCTTACTGAAGTGAGAACCCAAGTGTCTGCTTCAAATGTCAAATTTGACTTTCTTGGCAGGAAATTATTGTAATTTTGAGAACTTTTACCTTGGAGGTTTTTTGTAAGTAGATGAGAAAAAATGATACTGTTTTTGGCCTACTTTCAAAGAATAAAATTTCAAAGTGATTGATAGGTATTTTATATTTTTATATATATGCCTGTATACACACACATATATATATGTCTATACACAGATATCTAGTTCTAACCTGAAACAGCCAATAGTAATAAATCAAAGGAGAAGAGAAAGAGAGAAGATGGAGGAATTCTCCTGCTTTTATTCTTTTTCTGTAGGGAGAAAATACATGCTCAAGACGGTAGTCCCCAGGAAAAGCACTTTTCTGAACTCTCTAGCCGAGGAATGGAGATTTAGTACTCGGCAAATGCAAACTAATTTCCACAAAATGTCAAACAAGGAGATGATCTCTCTCCCCAAAGGGCTGCTTCTGAAATATAAAACAAGAGGCAGAGCCTAAATATATGAGTAGGCAGGGGAAGAAGCACACAGTTCAGCATGGCGAGCTGTGGTCTGAGCACATCAGCAAGCTGCTGGGCAGCCAGACCTTCGCTTTAGCTTCCCCATCTGCATATGTGCAAGTCCTTAATTACATCACCACCACACAGTCTTCTTGTCTCACCCTGATGGTTTCAGTGCAGCTTGGATAACCACTTAGCATCCCCTTTCTGCTGCCCTTCCTCGCCAGAACTAGCTTGCTGCAGTCTCTTCTGAAACAGGAATTTTGGGCTTTGCTATGGCTATTGCTGTGACACCGGGGGGGCTGCACTGGCAGCAGTGGAACCACCTTCAGAGCACGTCATGGGATGGAGGAATATTGTTCTGCTGCTCAATGTGGGAGCATCTGCAGCTCCTCCACTCTGCTGCTCTTTTGCTTTTGGAGGAGCAACTCCTTCTTCATGGCTGAGGACATCAGGAGTGAGTGTGCTGGGCACTGGGGAGGGCTGCTGCAGTGACAGGGTAAGTGGCAGATCTTCCATCCTGGGCTGGAGCATGCTTGGCATGGACAGAACATTTGGGAATTTTACTTGGAAAGGCTTGACAAATCTATAGGGAATATGTGTGGATTGTGATTTTTCTGTGGCTTTTCTGAGAGAAGTAAAAAGCTTGGCCATGTGCTTTACCCCATGGTCAATCCTCCACAAAAGTTTGAGTGCTCCAGCAAGTACTAGAGGCTTGCAAAGGAAGGAGAAAACTGCATGTTTTTCTCCAGCAGTACTTTTGGAAGTGTTTCGTCTTTCAAATACTCCCTTTCAAGCTGTGTAAACTCACAGTATTTATATTGCAATGGCCTTGGACCTTGAAGCAGGTTGATGGTGTTGCACAGAGTGGATTTACCAGGAGTGGTGAAATACCACTGGGTGTTGCTCAGATGACCTCCTGCACAACCAAATGTAATTGCTACTTTACTCTAAAACATTGGAAAGAAATAGAAGCAAGAAAATTCAACAAGCCAAATCTTACGAGGCTTGGGAGAAAAATACTGATTACAAACCCCACCTCTCTGCTAACATGAAATTCTGCCCGTGTAAGTTGGTGGCATATGGTAAACTGGCACTTTGGAAACAAGTAAGCTACAGGTAAGGTGGCTATTAGTATAGTTAGTGGCTATCAGTAGTGTAGTTACCTGCTAGTATTGTGAGACTAGGTAAGTTGGTTGCTATTAGTCTGAACTTCATATGTCATTTGACCACTCTGAAGCAAGGTGATCGCAGCTGGGTCAAAACAAAGATGAAGAACAAAGGACTATGTGGTCCTGGTCCCAGGGCACAGGGTAGCACCCTTGGGTGCTCATCCTGGGATGAGGGCACAGCAGTCCGGCTCCAGTTCTGGCTCTCACACCTCAGTGGTTAATGCACCTGGAGGAGGTCACATCTCTCTGGCTGCCAGGTGAAAGTGGCGGCAGAGGGAACCATCCCCGCCATACCCCGTCATGCAATCGCATGACAATGCAGCGTGCAGCATGAGTGAATTATTTCTTTTCTGGGGCTGGCGACCTGCTCGCTTGGCACGCAGCTCTCACGGTGTGATGCTCCAGCGGGTGAGGAAAGCAGCACCGCTTCCACCAGCTGGGACAAACCCACTTTTCCTTCTGCCTTCGCTCTCTGCATGGGTTTTTTACAGATCTGTTGGGAAGAGCAAGGGTAGAGCACAGTGTATCGTGCGTAAGCGTGACGTGTCTGCCGCTGCTTAGAAAGCACTACCCGCTCCAGTTCATTGCAACCTGGCCAGGTCCTGTCACTCCTGGCAGGGCTTATGGATATTTTCAGGTTTATGTTGGGCACATATCACAGTGGCTATAGCCTGGAGTTTTGGCCTCTACACCTTAAGATTTCATTTGCTTCCTTGGGCACTTTTGCCTTTCAGTAATTTAGCGTCCTTATGTTGTGAATTCACTAAAAAATCTTTTATTAACCTTTTTGTTGCATTATACCTCTACATATACCTGCTGATTTAGATTTAATAAAGCCTTGATTATATACCATGAACTAGGAATGGGGTTTTGTTTGCACTGAGATTTGGGTGGAAATTTTTTTCTGTAGTTCTTTTATCCAAATTATTTTTTTGTCTTACTGCCGTAAAAGATGTTATATGCTGTATGAGCAGCAATATTTAACTGTGACAGAGCAAATTAAAAAGGGATTTTCAGCTGTACATACAGCCCAAATGAGGCACACAGTTCATCTACATCTTTGTAGGCAGCCACAGGGTTCTTAATATTATTTTTTTTAAAAAAATTATGCACGTAAGAGTGCAAGATTGTTAAGGAGCAGTATTGGCTCATGAATTACAGTTTCCCCGTCTGCTGCAGATTGTGAGAAGCCATCTCTGCCAAAATACTCTAAAGCAGACGTTTCTCCAGAATAAGCTGAACAAAACAAACAAGCCAGGCAATGAGCTAAAGGTTTTTAAAACTTGAATTCATTTTGCAATTAAACATAAACGAGGGGGAAAATAAAAAAGACAGGTTATTAATGCAGGTTCTGGGAACACAGTATGGCTGGCAGCAGGGAACAGCTTGCAGGGAGGAATGCTTGGGAAAGTTGGGGGCAGCGGGGATGACAATTAGGGGCTGCATGGGCAGGGGGGTACAAGACGTGGAGAGCAGTGCGGGTGTTTAGCTAGGGGCAGGCTGTGGGATGGGGAGACAGGCTGGGATAGCTGTGGGGTTGTGGAGGCACAGTCTGGGGATAGCAGTGTGGCTGGGGGTGGGGGTGGCAGCCGGGCAGCAGTGGAGCTGTTTGGTGACCTTATAGTGGTGGGAGATTCTGAAGGGCAGGGGCAGGCAGAGGAACCCATCGCCACCACCGGCTCCACACCACCACCAGCTGCCCCTGCATGGGGACGTGCTGGGCTTCATGCCCCAGGATGGTCTGCTGGGGAGTGAGGGGGTAAGCAGCCGGTGCTCCCTCACTTGGAGACTCCCAGGTGATGCAAAGGAGCCTGTCCTAGCTCCACGTGTGGGTGCAGAAGAGGGTCTGCCTGCACCAGCTCTCAGGCCAGCAAGGAGGTGGCAAGCAGCAGCCACCAGTCGAGTCACATTTGGAGCAAGAGGGCTCTGGAAGAAACCTCAAGGTCCCCTGCTCAAAACCAGGAGGGAACCATCAATACATAGGATACACTGGTAAACAGGGTGGAAGAGAAAAATTTGGATATACATCCTGAAATGGCTGCAGCAGAGGGGCTGGCATCACAGAGACAGGAGTTGTGGGGTAGCAGCCAGCAAGCATGGGGACAAGAGCATCAGCACCACAGCCAACACCTAATGGGACCAGAACCAGCAGATGATGCCTGAGAAACTCAGGAGAGTAAAGGTTCACGCAGTAAGATGGGTGACACAGTTCAGCAGCCTGGCAGTGAAATGGATGTTTCTCAAAGGCAGGAACTTTGGGGCCAGGATTCTGAGCTGGAGCAAACCTGCAGACCTGCCCGGGAGCAGGAGTATCTGCGGAAAGCATCCCAGTGGTCCCTTTGGCAGGACTCTTGGCACAGCCCTCAGTGGATCTCCAGGAAGGGCAGCTGGCAGCCCCTGGGGCCAGAGTCCTGGCTGGGGGACGAGCCGTGGCACAGTGGCTGCCAGCCCCCGTGGCAGGAGGTGCCGCTCAGCACTGGCTCCAGGGAAAGACAGCAGCGAGTGCGGAGGGTGGCCTACTGCCCCAAGGATGGGATGACCTGGGTCAGCCGAAAAACAACCAGAGAGGTCATGAACAGGAGCCAGCAGATGAGCAGAGTTTGGAGCAAGAAGGCTCTGGCAGAAATCCTGAAGTCCCCTGCTCAAATATCTGAGAGCAGTATTGATGCAGAGATTAAATCATTAAATGGGGCAGAAAGAGAAATTTCAGGTATGTGCCCTGAAACAACAAGATGGCCAGCAAGGCATGGCAGTGAGCAGGTCCCAGGGCAGGAGTCCCAGTGCAGCAGCCAGCAGATATTGGGGCAGGAGTCACGGCATGGCAGCCAGCAGGCTTTGGGACAGCAGTCACAACGTTGCAGTGAGAAGGTATCAGGGCAGCAATCACGGCATGGCAGCAAGCCGGTATGGGAGCAGGAGTCATGGTGTGGCAGTGAGCAGGTCCCAGGGCAGCAGTCACGGCCCCAGCAGCCTGGAGAAGAGGAGTCAGGGCAAGCCGACAGGCAAAGTGAGGGCTCTGCATCACCCTCTGACAGCAGCCTGCTGCTGGTGCTCAAGCTGAAGTGTGGCAATCTGCAGGGAATAGAGCTTGTGGTGGAGGAGCAAACAGCTAAACCTTGGAGAAAGAAAAATCAGGTGAGAGCAGAAGAACACACCGAGCAGCTCTTCAAGGGCTCCACAGCTGGGCTAGGGGAAGTGGAGCAGACCTGCAGCCTCCTGTCTCTGGAGGGAGGGACCTGGATGGACAGAACAAGGAAAATCCTGATCAGCTGTGATGAAGAAATGGGTGACATTGTAACTCAGAGAATCCATGAAACAGCTCAGCACCCTGCCAGGCAGCAGTCCCAGAGGGAAGGGGCACCAGCATCCCCAAGGTGTGCAGTGAGCCAGATGAGGGAATGCTGCAAGTGGTGGGACTTGAGTCCTGGCACAGTGGTGGGGCAGACAAAAGTGGAGAAGCTGCCTCAGGGCTCCCGGCTGCCTCCCACAGCCCCAGAGGTTTGCTCAGCAGACACAGAGTGTTATTTCTCTAGAGGAAGGGTCTCTGGATCAGGAGAACAGGCAAATTCCTGAAGAATAAAAGCCGACAGATGAGTGTCGCCACTCTGCAGAAAGGCAGTGACACAGTGCAGGAGCAGAGGGAAGCAGGATGCTGCAGCAGCAGGGAGGCAGCTGGAGGCTGCACATGGGGTGAGCAAGAGTGGGGTGAACCCCAGACCACCTGTCAGGTGTGGATGTACCAGAACTTCACGGGCAAATGTCCCCGTGTAGCAGCCAGCTGCCTTGCCACGGCTGACAGGGAACGGCTGAAGAAATCCCAGCGTGAGCCCCGGATGCAAAGGGTTGCCAGGCTTGGGAGTGGGGGCATTTGTAGAGGAACTGGGTGACAAAAATCTGCAGCTTGAAGAGTAACACAAAAAATTCCCTTTGGTACACGGAAAGTTTTTTCTCCAACCAGCACAGGCAGGAGAGGGCTACGTGCAGGCTGGCAGGGGCAAGGGCAGGGGTGGACGGGGCAGCATCTGCTCTCACCTCTCCAGCTGTTCTACTCCCCTTGCAGCCTCGCTGCCCCCCCTCATGCACACCTCTGCCCCTGACTTAGTAACCTCATTACATTTATAGAAATATAACAGCTTAGCTTGTGCTGTGATGCCATTACAAAGGTCACCAGTATGTCAGCATAGTTTATCCTGTTTAACATCTTTCTCTTGATATACTTTAGTAAGAGAGGAGACACGTACCTTCTGGCTGTAAAAACCTCACCAGAGGGTTTGAACGATGCTTGTTGCTGCACAGGTCTCTGCACACTGCTCAGAGGGGTCATGGTCTCTAATACCCTCATCTCAGCTACATCCCTGCCAGTAACAGGATGCACAGACACCATTTACACAGGCATCAGCATTAAATCCTCAGGACATTGGGTCAGCTCCCCCTCAGCCTCGTGTGGTCCGTGGGCACAGCGGCACTGCTGCCTGGCTGAGCACAAGGTTTGGTTTGATTTCTGCCAAGCTCAGGGGCAAGGCACGGGGCCAGGAGCCGCTTCACGGGCGAGAAGAGCAAAACCCTTCTGTGAGGAGTGGCAGCAAGGAAGAGACACTTACAGGTGATGGGGAAGAGGAGCTGGTAGAGATGGCATGGGTCCAGGGAGTACTGAAATCATCATCTGGGACATGAAAAGAAAAGGCAGAACAGTGAAGACCAAAAATAACAGCTGCAAGTTGTCAAAAGGAATAAACCCACATCAAACAGGAAAAACAATAAAAGAAAATGGAAAACAACTGTATGTAGTCACTGAATTTATCCTCATTACCTTTGTTTGCAAGTCAAGGTCCTCCATCCCACCTGTTTTCCTGGGCTCGCTTGCTCAGCCATGGTATTGGGTTTGCACTTCAGCAAGCCCCTGTTGTGAGTTGCAGCTGGACACCAATAGCCAGTATCTGGAGCCACTGGTCCCTTGTGTCCTGGAAAGGCCCCACTTTTCCTTCAGACTCTCCTTTTTCATTTTTCCACCCATAAATGGGGACAAGCATGCTTTCCTTTCTCTTGTGCTTTACTGAGATGATGAAAACTTCAGGAGAGCAGCTGTCCTGACCCTCTGTGCATGTACAATGCTGAAAGCAAAAGTTTTCTAAACCCAGCAGAGGCTTTTGGATAAATAAAAAAAATGCCTTGAACTCTTATTCTGCTGGGGAATATTTTTCTTCCAGACCAGACTCCCACACCCTCTCCTCCGCTGGCAGCTGGGATAGGTCTGCAGTGCATGATGCTGAGGAAGGGGAATGGGGGAAGCTCAGCACAGCTAGGAATTGATAATGCAATCCCAAGGCAAAGCCTGGCTTGCCACATCTCCCATCAAAACCAGAACAGAAAAGCAATATAGAGCTAGACTTACACTAGGCATGAACAACATGAGAAGGCAATATATTCTATTGCATAAGAGGACCCTTTCCCTCCCTGCGCATCACCCGCGCACTGCCCGTCCTGGCTACACTGGTCTCTCCTCCCGGAGCAGAGCGTGGCCGGGAGGGGTGCAGGGCTCCCTACCATGCTGGTTTCCCCTGCACGGCTTCGTCTGCAGCCTTGCAGGATTTAGTTCTTTCCTAAAGCACCAGCTCCCTAATTCTTAAGATGTTGTGAGCTTTTTACCCTTCAACACTACTTTTCAAAGGTTGCTTTAAATCCAAAGCAAACCCTCAGCTTGTAGCATCAAGCTTTAAAACAGAAATCCTAAAGATTTAGATTCCAGAAAGAAAACAGAAAGTCCCAAGAGTTACTATTGGTTTTTTAGATACCGTGACTTCAAACCATTTTCATCAACATTGGCAGCCTTTTGACTTAATTTTATACACTTAGATGTTGGGTTTTTTTCTGACTTTAATTCTGAAGGGCTACATAGTGCTTTTGGTTTCCCTCCTTGAACTTGGATTTTTATGGTTTTATGTATTTTAAAGGAAATTTACAGCAGCACTAAGCTATTGCTTTTTGAAGTGGGGGATTCGGGGAAAAGAGGGCATAAAAGCATAGTTTGTATTGGAAATCTGCATCCTGCTTTAAAATGCAAGTCCATTTGATGTCTTGAAGTTCTACAAAAGACAAAATGTTAGAAACCTGTAGCATAGCATGAAAGTAACTAGAAATACATACACATCTAAAATAGAAATTGTAAGTGCAAAAGACAAAAGTATTTCTTACTGAGGGCTTCAGACTCCCTGGGTTACTGCCAGTCTTCCCCGTATGCCATGAGCTGCCACTGCTGTACCCTTATCCTCCAGCTTCAAGTTGAGGGCTCTCTTTACAAGGCAGTTTTCACCAGCTATTGGCCAGTTATTGAGGCTTAGTGGGACCCATTTGTGTCTGGGAGCCAGTGCCTCGATCCATCTGCCATGAAATCACCTTGTTTTCGAGCAATGACGGTGCTTAAGCGGCATGCTGCACACTCGTTCCCCAAAATACCAATGTAGAATAATATTCTTGTGGGAATCACAATAAAATTGAAAGTACACAGGGGTTAATGTTTTTTCAGACAGGAAACATCACACGCTGCTGGCTGCTCATCACAGCGGGATGACCTCAGCCATCAGGTCCCTCTGCTGAGCAGACTTTGCTGCTGAACTTTTGCTGTTTTCCAGCCTTTCCTGTGCCCCCAGCCCTTCCTGTGGGGAGGGGACCTCAGAGCCACCCGTGCAGATGCTGAAGGGGAAGGTGCTTAAAGAAATCTGCATCGTGTCAGACAAAGCTCTTCCAGCCCAGCTGCAAAGATGTACAATGGTGAAGTCCTCAAACACCGGTGCCTCTTTCAGCTGATGGCTGCTCCTTGAGGCTACGCTGAACTGGTGGGTGTCATGGCCAGTACTGATGGCCAAATGTGATCAGGGAAAAAATTTGGCACTGTCTTGTCACAGCTGTTTTGCACTATTAAAGCTGATATGTCCATAATAGAAGGGTAAATGAGCTAGAGTCCTGGCTGTTCATCAGCTGAGGCTCCCAAAGTTCATTATTTTGAGAATTAAGATCTCCAGACAGTTCCTTGCAGACAGATTTCTTCAGGAAGGAAACATCATCTGCTAGTTTGCACTGTGGCCATTGGAAAACAGGCTGTAAAAAGACTGTGTAATTGTTATCACGTTACTGCATTGTGCCTTATCTTGTGTGTAAAATGACTTTGATAAGTATTTTAAAAGACTTTGGTCTAATTAGGACTTTAATGTCCTACACTGTTTCGGTGGAATTAGGAAGATACGTGCTAACAATTTCAGGTCAAAGCAGTCCAGGGATTTTATCAATGAAGTGTTGTAAAGGTCACCGTGTATCAATTCTCTTTGGATTTCTGACATGTTTTGTACTGGGAAAAAGGGGTTTGGGGGAATCCCTTGGTGCTGACATGGATGGCTGAAGTGATTGACCCAGGACGAGCTTCTCTATCGTCACAGGTGGAATGAGCCACAGGATAAAACGGGGATGGAGGGTCAGTGGGATGGTAGCACTGCCGTTGTCAGGCTTGATGATGTCACTGGGTTGGCATGCGGCCACCCTGGCCCCACTGTGCTGAGGGGACCCTGTGCTCAGGTTTGGACCTGACCACACTGAACATGACCCAAGTTACTAACGCTATTGAAATCTTATTTGCAGAAGGGAGCCAAGAGTGGTGAGATCTGCTTTCACCTAGCAGACCAGCAAAATCAGCT
This sequence comes from Falco punctatus, assembly GCF_963210335.1. NCBI lineage: Eukaryota > Metazoa > Chordata > Aves > Falconiformes > Falconidae > Falco > Falco punctatus. Next base: position 48,064,266 of record NC_137587.1, read on the forward strand.
TCACTTCTTTTGTTTCTTTTTTTTGAGATCATGAAGCAGGTCATGTAAACATCATTAAAACCTGCATGGGAATGCTCACATGGGTGACGCTGGGGAAAAGCTTACACTCCTCTCTAACTAGTGAGTCAAAGCAGTAGAAAAGCCGGATACATCTTCACTGGAAGTTATCCCAGCTGCCTTGATTATGTATTTTTATTTTCACTTTTCTGTGTGGCTCAGAAAACATTTTTATTTTTTGGGGAAGGCTTTCAGAGGCATAGGGATGAGACTGCATCTGCCGCTGCTGCCCCAGCTCTTCACAACAGCGGTGTTATCTCAGTGTCTCCAGCTTCTCTTCGCCCCTTGCACCTACTTAATGTCACCTTTGGATGGGGATGTTTCACCGGGTGCAAGCAGATGAGCATGGAGGATCCAGCTGTGTGACTGCACTCCCCCAGGCAGTAAAAGGAGACATAGCCATGCAACATACCAAAAAGATTACGGTTTTCGATAAAAACAGCATTAACTGCTGTTTGTGTACTAATGGATCTCTTGTTTTATAAATAACTGGACAATGTTAAAGCTAAACTTCCTCTCTGAAAAACAACATTCTCATGGAAGCTCCCAGAGTTTCACAGACATGCTGAGATGAAACTGGTTGCCGTCACCTGGCCGTGCGAGTTGACAGCCAGCGTGGCACAACCCACTCATGCTTTTCCCTCACCCGCTGCAAGACAGTGAGCAAAGAAAAATTTCTAGAAAATCCTGATCCATTGGTTACATTCTCAAAATATATGAAAGTAGCTCCTAACCAGCAAAGGGAACTGTGAGCTACCTCTGCCTTTGGTAAAATCTATATTTTGTAGGGACAAGGAGGCCAAACCTTCGCTGTGGAGGAGAGTCAGCCCGCTGCTAGGCACTGTGCAGGGACCCTCTGGCCTGGAGGTGGTTGGGACATTCTCTGGTGATTGGCATTTAAAGCAAGGAATTCAGGCTCAACCTGAAAAAATAAAATATAAAGAGGGACAGATTAAAGTATCCATGGAATTATTATTTGCAGCTGGCAACTGAAACATTAATTGGCAACGCATCAGATTTTGATTTGGAGGACCCTCTCGTAGCTGAAATTAATGCAGGTTCTCCAGCTGCAGTTGAAATGGGAGTGAAAGTAGCAGACTTATTGAGATTTCTACAAAAGAAACGAAGATGCATCATATCAGCTGGCCATCGCAGGGACAAACGCACAGGATGGCAAACTCACCTCCTGCCTATTCCTACAAATGCCATCTGAAAGCACCCTACCTTTTCTGAGCATCTCTCCCAAATCCCTCTGCACACCTGAGCCATGCTTCCAAAAAAGGTGAGGGGAGATGCTCACTCCAAATTCACTTGCAACAGGCGGTTTCTGAAGCAGGAGGAACTGCTTCTGCTGGTGACAGTGTGAGCTGTTTATCTGATGCTGGCCAGGAGCTGAGTATTAACATCAGTGTGATGAAAAAAAATATGTATTCAGACTTCAGAGTTTTGCGTTAGTGATTCTGTTTGTAAGCTCTCAGGTTAGCGAGAAGGGTAAAGTCTAAATGATTTTATATGCTTGGAACGGTATAATATTGCCCCTTCAGAATGGCTTTCAAAAAAATTAGTTTTTTTCCAAAAATGCAAGTACATGGTTCTGGAGGTTGCTCCTTTTATTCAGCGTGTCTGCCATAATAGTCAGTGGTCTTATACTAAACAAGAGAAACAAAAAAAGGAAACAACCTGTTCGTAATTAGGGTAGAAACTCTGTGTTCCTTCTTTTGTTTTCTTGAGCTCAGGAAAATGTTTCTTGATGACACCTAACAAGCACGGTGTGGCAGGAGACATGGCGAGAGGTTTGGGAAGCATGCTTTACCAGGACACATCTCAGGTATCCTAGAGAAAGGAATTAAGATGTGGCTTGGTCGTGGCCTCTAAGTAAATCAACGTGGAGAACGCTCCTGGTTTAGGAGACGAGTTTAACCCTGCAGGCACGGGCCAGATGTATGGCAGAGGATGCAGCACGGAGGAAACATCTGGAGAAACAGGAATAAGAGAATGGAGAAGTGAAATCTCCCTCCCTTCATGTCTCCAGCTGTGGAGCTGCCCTGTGTTTTGGGGGTGGGGGGTGGGGTAGGGCTGGGCAGTGGGGGTGCCGGCACGTAGGCAGAGTGCTGTGGCTTGGGAATGAGGTGAAATTTGGGTGCTCTCAGAGAGGGACAGCCAAAGGGAGGGTTGAGTCTGTGGGTCTCGTGTTTATATGCGTAAATCATTTTGTGGCTTTAATTCCTAGGGTGGCAGAAAGGTAAAACAGATAACTTGCTGGTCTGCTGCATTTATTTAAATTTAAAAAAATAGGAATTTAGTTCTATTTGGTGAGGCAACTGCTTGCATTTTCCTCGGTTACCTTCAAAGGAATGGGAATGATCTCTCCATGTTTCCTTGGAAAACACAGCTCATGCAACTGCAAGTCCAGCCTTCCCATGCAACTGCAAGTCCAGCCTTCCCAGATTTGTAGCAAAATCACATACTGTTTTGCAGAGTAAGGTTTCATAGTTTGTTGTAATTGGCACATGAAGATGTAACAGAAAGGCACCCAGCTTTTGCCAATTTGTCTGGCTCTAGCAATTTTCTTCTGCGAGCTGATTGCTAGCACCGTGCAGTGGTACCTTTATTAGCTACCTTTGAACTTTCCCAAATGGAAGTGAGAAAGCAATCATCATGTGTGTTGGAGGTAGGGGAAGGAAGGAATTTTATTTTTTTGTCATAATGTTTCAGACAAGAGCTCAGAACCAAGGGTGGGAATTACTTTTTTCCCCTCCTGTTTCTGAACACAGACTAAATGCAAAATCCTGAATGCACCTGCAAATCCTAAATTACCGTGTCCCATTGGCACTGGAACAAGGTGTAATGAAAGACCGCAGCTCATCTGTGATGGCTGTGCAATGCGCTGCAGCAGGAGGAAGATGGAAATGTGCCTCTTGGATGGTCTGAAAAGGACCAGACCGACTATGTCTGTGTAAGGGCCCGGTGAATTGTCATCAGGTTCTCCTCCAATTTACCAGTGCTGCTCCAGGTTTTGCATTCTGCCTAAATGAGATCTGCACCTGCAGGCTAGAATTCAGTGTACTCTCCAAACTCAAAGCATCTCGCAGAGCCGCTGCCCTAACGAGGCAATGCCTGTGAGGTGCAAGAGAAGAGAGCTGGTCAGCTCTTCAGCTGAGGTGATGGAGTTACCTTACCAAGGAGCACTGTGCTTTGGGAACTCTAGGTCTTGTGGTGTAAACAGCAGCTGGACCTGGCGCTGTCACACAGGCGGAAGCTCCACTGGTGTGGGTGGGAGTGCTATCAGAGAAGATGCTCGAGAAGCCATCTCAAGGCAAAATTCAGTGATGGGAATGGATAGAAGGGCAAATGGGTGCTGGTTGATCTGAAATCTCTTTCATTGGGCATAAACAACCAACCTGTGTTAGGCACTAAGGGATGATCCAGCATCTCTGCAGCTCACTGGTTTTACACCTTCAGGGTTGTTAAATAATTTAGGCAGATTTGTTTTAGTATTGTGGTTTGTTTTCTTTCCATGATTTCTCATTGTCCTGCCTCTGTTTCTGACTGAGGACCAGGCAGTTAACTGCGGAGCCCAGGAGGTTCAGGGAAAACTCCCGGGCTGCTCCAAGGCTGGGGCTCTTCTGCAGCGACAGCTGCTGCTGGGCTTTGCCCAGCTCTGCAACTCATAACCCACCCCTGAAAAGTGCAGGATTAATAAAAAGCCCAGTCTGTGATGGAGATGGCTGCACAGCCCTTGCTTTACAGTGGCTCTTCCAAACCGTACTTTTCATATTTTAATTTTCTGTTGCCAAAGAAACCGTTCCCCACCAGCTGCATCTTACGGCCTCGCTTTGGGGTGCCCTCAGTGCCCTCCCAGCCCATTTCTCTCCCTGTCCTTGTCCCCCCACACCGAGGTGCGGGGATCGGCGTGGGTGCAGCGGGCGCTCACGAGAGCATCTGCTGTGTCCAGGGCAGCATGCGCCTTCTGTAAGGAGGGCACTGAGGGAAGGAGATGGGAGAGAGGTTTATTTCCATCCAGTCTGGAGCTCCGTGCTGGTGACTGCAGGCTGCCGAGAGCACTCCCACTCTGAGAGCAGCAATTAGCTCAGCGTTTCCTTATGCTCACAACTGCGAACCATATGCTTAGAGCTGCTGTATAATGAGCAGCATTCCTTGCGCAATAAGCTGCTGGAGGGTTTCAAAAAGCATAGGGGAGAGGGCTCTGCTGCATCCAGGGAAGGGTTTACTGGTGTCCATGGCATTACTGGTCCATCTTGGCAGCTGAGGAATCTCAGCCCAGGGCTTCTGCTGGTGGACTGGGTGCTTTGGCACGGTACGAGCCAGTCCAGACCAGAGGGATGAAGGTGTCTGACCCACGAGCATGTTTCTGCATGTGCTGGTGTTGCCATGATTACTGTCCCAGCCCCCCCTTACTTTCTCCAGGGGTTCACAGCTCCTCTGGTGCTGCCTCTGGCTTTTCCTGGGACTTGATGGGCTCTGAGGGGTGATTTGCTTTGAGTGAGTGCAAGAGGCTGGCAGCCTGGAAGAACAACCACTAAAGCAGCTGAGCCGGGGACAGAGCACGAGGACTTGCTGCAGAGACTGGGAAGAAAAGGTGCTCCTAAACCCCGGGACTCTAAACCCAGAAACTGGATGCAGTACTTCAACAAAGCACTTTGTACAGCCTTTTTACCGATGTGTCAGTAAAAATCTTTTATTTAAAATTTTGCTTTTCTAACTTGCTCAGGAGTCCTGAGTGTGAGCAGAGGCACTGCTGGGCAGGCAATGCACAGCAAAGAGCCGCACGCCTCAGTCTCAGCTCTTCTTTCCATGCTGGTGGGCAGCCCTGGCGGGGCTTACAGGCAAAACACTGGCTGTGGGCTACAGGGTAGGTGTCCTGGTGCCGATCCTCAATCAAGGCATCAACCTTTTTATTTTCTGTTTATCAAAACATTATTTGCATCCTTCAGCACCCTACCTCTTACTGTGTGACAGCCACTATGTGCTTCCTATGCTCTCATTGCTTATCTTGGCATCACCACGTGGTGTGGAGCGGTGGTCTGAGGGCTCCTTCCTGTGGGCTGACCTCCCGGCATCTGCTCCTTTGCTGTGCTTACGTGGGCAAGATTTAAAACTGTAGCTGGCATCCTGCCCCCTTTAACTCGGCAGACATAAATCCCAGTCTTTATGCAGCTCATGAATGCAGCCAAGTGTCATTTTGCAGTTGGAAAGCTTCTACCCATATTTGTTAAATACTTTTAAAGGGTATTTATCTGTACCATTTGAATGAGCGATTAAACTATAGAGAAGATCCTACCTGCTGGTCCCTGGAGGCAAGCATCTCCTTTCAGGATGCAATTGTTGCAAGCAAAGTCTGCATCTGCTGCTGCTTTTGAAGGCACGAACCAGCTGTGGGTCTAATGTAGAACCCTGTGAAAGGGAGGTGTTGCAAAACCCCTGAAACCAAGAGGTCTGGCTCTACCGGCGGCTCAGCGCATGCCAGTGAGCAATGTGCAGCAGCGAGAAGGCAAAAGGGAATCCCTGAGCTCCATGGGGGTGAGCTGACAGGAAGAGGATCACTCAGGGGAGGAAGCCCAGTGACATTGACAGAGCTAGAGGAGTGCCAGAGTGTTGTGGCTGGTTTGCTTGGGCACTGTGAGCCTGCTTTACTGAGGAGGTCATTTGCTGCAGCACAGCAGGGCAGAAGCAGGCTCCCACCTCTGAGGCCTGCATCCCTCTAGAGGTGGCCACCTTGGGGCATGAGCAGGGAGCAGGGCTGCCTGTCTTAAAGGCTGTGGCAGACTTTACAAAAAAAAAAAAAAACCCAAAAAAACTTCACTGAGAAATCACATTATGGATTCAGAAAGAGTTGGAAAGTTAAAACTGCTTCTTCAAAACTCTTTTGTCCTGGCTGTCAAGCAGGCGGCAGATAACCCAAGCCCTGGCTGCCACCGTCAGCGTTACAAAGCAGATCTTTACATGGGAATAAAGTGTTCTTCAGCAGTTTTGCTAGAGTATCAGGCACAAACAGACTGCTCAATACACAGCATGAATGCTTTTGAATATATTTTGGTCCTGAATAAATGACAAGTTGTGGTTTCTGCTGCAAGAAGCTCTGAGCTCCTTAAAAATAAAAACCTGTTATATAACGTAGTTTATTAATGGTGCATCAAAGTGTTTGGCAAGTAATAAATTACATGTCACGATGTATTTGCCGTGATAAAAGTTCGTGGATAGCTTCAACTGTCTTCAGAATTTTATTTTTTGTTAGCCTCTGCCCTTAATGTCAGGGTGCCTGTGTGCCCACCGCACCCCTGCCCAGGGGTGGATGTCCCCCCGCTCTGCTTCTGCTGGAAGGAGCTAGTTCAAAAGTTTGGGAGCATCAGCATGACATCTGGCTACCTGGAGATGACACGGTTCATAAAAGACAAAATAAAATTCAAGTGCAATAGGGACATTGCTTTATTAAAATATTTGCAGGCAAGTGATGGTTTCAGGGAAGGTCTTGTGGGTTGCTAGAAATGGGTCATGGCATTGGCTCATCAGTTCATGGCAGTCACTTTCCCCATTGCTGTTTTCTTTTGTAATAAAATTTACTACTGACACAAACTCCTGGTGACTGGAGTCTGCTCCACAAAGCAAGTAGCTTGTGCAGGCGGTGGGAAAGTGGAGACTTCTGTAGAAGAGTGGACAGATCTGACTGTTTTACTCTTCCACCTACATGTTTCTTGAGAAGTTTTTTGCTTGTTTGGGTTAAAACTCACTGTAATTATGGGATAATAAATACCCATTTACCTCCTTAGGAAGATGCAAATATAGCTTGCAGGCAGAGGCAGTCTGAGAAGGAACAATTTCCCTGAAGTCTCATAGTGGATCTGCTGGAGACAGAAACTGGCTGGCTGCTTCCCGAGTCCCAGTTCAGTGACTCAGTGATGAATTACCTCTCCCCCAAGCTTTGTTTTTGAATAGCAAAAATAACAAAAATGCTGAAAGCTTACTAGGGATAGATATTCTTAAATATCTCTATCAGACATTTCTGACCCCGTGCTCCTGGGGGCTAGGGCACGTGGAGATTTCTCTGCTCCCTCCCTGCCGTGCTGTGAATGCCCATTTATTCTCATTGAAGCCAATTTCAGCTCTAGCCTCATCTGCAATAACTGGCTGAATGCTGAAGGGAAAAGGAAGCTGAGTGTCTTTGGCATTTTAGAATAATGTGCCTTTTTTCATCTTGCCTAATTTAATGTGTGGTTCAGATGTTCCTGTCTGAGAGCTGTGATAGATCTTGCCTGTGCTATGTAAGTGCTATATGGTCTGTGCTGCTCTGAGAGTAGCTTGTAGCTATTCATGTCTTGAAATAAAATATGAGTATGTTTAAAATCTCCCCTTTACATTTTGCACAGCAGTTATTAGTGAAAAGAATGTATTTTTTGGCAGTCTTCACTATTACTTTGTGACTATTTGTGTTTAACTAATAGCCTTTCTTTTGCCCTAAAATTCTTCTGATATTCTGAGGTTTCAACAATACTCAAACCAGCAGTTTGCTGTAGTGGCACGGCCTCATTAGGTTGATGCATTTGAACACACATACTAATAAGGCTGTCATAAGAGGAAGGATACTTTATTTTGTTCTTCCCTGGGGTTGCCACTTGAAATAGGAACAATTGCCGATTGTGGGTGGTGCATTTCAGAGGGAGTCCGAGGCAGAAAGGAGGCAAAGGCACCAGGGGCGATGGGGCTTCAGGGAAGTTGCTTGTTTGCAGGAGAAGCGCCTCTCCCTTGTCTACGGTTGTGGTTTATCCCCGGCCGGCAGCTCAGCCCTGCACAGCTGCTTGCTCACTCACCCCTGCTGGGATGGGGAGAGAACCAGAGGGTCAAAGTGGGAAAACTCCCAGGCTGAGACAAAGACACTTTAAGAGGCAAAGCAGAAGCCGCGCACAGCAGCAAAGCAAACCCAGGAGTTCACCCACCGCTGCCCAGGGCAGGCAGGTGCTCAGCCATCCCCAGGGCAGCCGGGCTCCATCACGGTGACGGGGGCTTGGGCAGACAAACGCCATCCCTGCCAGCGCCCCCCCTTCCTTCTGCTTCCCCAGCTTTACATGCTGAGCGTGACGCCGGATGGTCGGGGCCGTCCCTGGGGCCAGCTGGGCTCAGCTGTCCCGGCCGTGTCCCCTGCCAGCTCCTGGTGCCCCCCAGCCCGCTCGCTGGTGGGGTGGGGTGAGGCGCAGCAAAGCCCTTGGCTCTGTGCAAGCCCCGCTCAGCAGCGACTGGAACAGCCCTGTGTGCTCAGCGCTGTTCCCAGCACAGACCCCACCAGCCCCACGCGGGCGCCGGCACCAGCAGTCACGCCAGCCCGGCCAGCACCAGACATCTGCCTGTCTAACTGTTTGGTCTGCATAAAAATGAATTTCTCAGGTAGCACTTCTAAATCTGTAATGAACTCCAAGTCCATAATTTCTGAGTGTGTGTAGATGAACTGCTGCTCAGCTCAGCAAGCGCTAAAAATAGAACTGCAGAGAAACCCCATGCCAGCTCATGGGGTCTGTTACATTAAATGTTTAATTAACAAAATTTTACTGCATTACTTATGGCTGTTTCTTCAGTCTATTGCTGTGTTTCATGAATGATACTACGAAGTGTGCGCTTGTTTTGTCATGTTTGTCATAAACTTTGAATTAGAGGGTTTTTTTGTAGAGCAAAAGACATTGATGATTTTTCTTTTTGTAATGGGCTCTGGAAAAGGTTTTTCTTCCTTTCTCATTATAATGTAGCCATCCATTTCTTTTGATGCATGCACTGTATAAATCTAAAAGGTCTCATAATGCTGCTTTAATAGTTATCCCCATTTTTTGATTTAGAAAATACAAGTGATACAGAATTGCAGTTACAGTAAGGGCGCAGGAGTGGTGTCACAAGCCCCTTGCCACCTGTCGGGTGCTGATGCAGGCACAGGGGGGGCTCTGCCGCTGGCTGGGCTGGGGGCACCCCCAACCTCCCACTTCTTCTGCTTGTCCCTATGCCGAGGTAAGGACATTGACTTAAAGCGGCACTGGCTCAGATGCCAAGAAATTCCTTAGCTGAAGCCCATCGCTTTCGGAAGGCAGGCTTTGTGTTGTGCTGTTGGTTATTAGCATAGTAAAATGAGGAGCTGAGGAGAGAGAAAGCCACAGTTTGATTGTGTTTGGGTGGAATTTAGATATATGTGCTTGAGCTGTTGGAAGTCTCCTCTTTTCTTGTGCTTTTCCTATTTTTTTTTCTTTTTCTGAAAATACAGAGGACTCATAGCTAAAGGATAATTACTCACTAATGATAAATGTGCCCCTTAATAAAGGCTGATCTTAATAAATAAAAAGCTTGTGCTATACCTAGCTGCCCTCCCGGAGGCACCAAATTCCTTGCAGGCCTGCCAACAATGGCAGCAGTGGCACAGCCAAGATGGGCATACGTCAGCCCCAGCTCCCCCAGAGCTGTGCTGACGGAGATGCTGCTCCATACCACGGGGAAGATCTCCTTGTGAAGGTCCTAGCGTATCTTGGAGCCAGCTGAAGGAGCTCCACTCTTCACAGTTCTCTGGAACAGGTCTTGCAGTTTTGGCTTCTTTCCCCTTTGCCAATTTCCCATGCGCCTTGGCTGGCTGGCTGCTCACCGGTGGCAGGTCCAGCTCCAAGATTAGCAGCTGAGCTGGGTATTTTGTATGAAAGGGAAGTTTTGCTGTTGCTGTTGATCCTTCCTCTAATGGGTTTTCATTTGCAGGTAAGAGCCACTTGAAATCCCCTGCATGGTAGACTAAGAGCTGTGTTTACCGTTGAAGCTGAAGATGCATTTCTGTCTCCTAAGAGCATTCCTCATGTACTAGAGGTTTCCTCCTTGTGGCAGTGATTTTAGCTTGATGCTCTAATTATGTGGTTTGGGGCACTACTCAAGCATTAATGTTTGGAATGGCAGGAATGACGTGCTGTCCATTCCTTATTCTGCAGAATTCAATTCAGGGTATTTATTTTTAATTAGATAGCTCTCTTTTATTTTATTTTGGTTTATTTTATTATGTCAATTGGTATAGCTGGAAGAAATAGTGAAGTGGCAACAGTGAAAGAGATGACTTCCTTCTGCAACCTGCCTCTCTTGTGCAATAAAAATGATTATGTGCTCTGTTTTCCATAGGATTTTGACCTCCAATGGAGTGCAGCTTCAGTGGGGACTTATCTTATTGCACAGCAATCAATATTTTCTTTTTCTTTTCTTTTCTTGTTTTAATTGCATCATTTCTAGCTCTATTGTGTATTGTTGAAAACCTGCTTTGAGCACATAAATTTTTCTCTGATCAGCATTATTATGTTGATCTTCATCACTGAGTTGAAGGTGAGCTTCACACAGTCATGAAGCTTGAGTACTTGTGCCTGTTCCTTCACAGGTTTCTGTTACAGGCACCAGTCTCTGCAGGGGTTTGGGTGCACATATGAGAAATGCATAAATACCTGCTCCAGTCTGAGTCACGCAGGATTAGATGGACAGCTGAGGCCAATTGGCATGATGTCCCTGGCCCTAAATACCTGATGAGAAGATGATGAGCATGCTGCTTACGGTTGGCTGCTACATGACTCTTCTGGTCCTGTTTCTTACACCAGGACATCCAATACCATGAGCAGCACCGTGGCATGCTGTGCCCTGCACAGCCTGTGTGGAGGCCAGGGAGATGTGGTGTGTGAATTGCACCCAGTTCAACACACCTTGCCCCTGCAGTGCTCCTGGATGAGCAGTGCCTCTGCACCCATGCAGCTGGTGGGTCCCGCACTTGCAGACAGATGTGCAGCATGGTAGAGACCTGCAGGAGTGAAATAATGGACTCAATGACCTATCAATCTGATCCTAGTTGAGGACGCTTTACTTAAGTTTCTGCAAAATTATATACAATTTTCATATCCATACACGTCACCTTAATTCTGTCGGTTACATACACTGTTCACACGCTGTTATAGATATACTAATTGGTTAAAGGCATACAAGCACTCAATCCCATTTTTAGAATTGTTGACATTCCTGTGGTTGTCAGCTCCCAACTCAGCTCCTGTTTTTTCTGCCTGCTCGACTGCCAAAGATCCAGTTTTCTTTGTTCTCGGTGTCTTTCTCAGACAACCTTGCGGCCTTGCTGAGCCGGCAAAGCCTTTAATCATGTCAAGCTGCTAAAGCAAGAGTGAGTTTTGATAGGTCACACGTCCCTTTTCTTCCAAATAAATTGCCAGAAAGACTCATCCCTGAATTTGTGTATGGTCATAAACTGTGCGTGTTTAAGCCTGGTAACGCGCAGTTCTGCCGTTTGTAGGTAAGGTTCCCAGAAAAACACCCCCAGACCTCATCCTAGGACACAACATACCACTTTGACAGCAGCATTATCTGTTCCATGTAGGGGGGTCATGGGGCTTTGGTAGATGCTATCTCCACTTGTGCCTCCATGCTAGTTGGGATTGGTTTTGCAGAAGAGGTGCTGATACACGAGTGGCTAGTGCTGCCATAGAACCACAGAATCATGTAGGTTGGAAAAGACCTTTAAGATCATTGAGTCCAGCCATAAACCCAGCACTGCCAAGCCCACCACTAAGCCATGTCCCTGAGTACCACATCTACACGTCTCTTAAATACCTCCAGGGATGGTGATTCCACCACATCCCTGGGCAGCCTGTTCCAATACTCAACAACCCTTTTTGTGACAAATTTTTTCCTAATATCCAATCTAAACCTCTTCTGGCACAACTTGAGGCCATTTTCTCCCATCATGTCACTTGTTATTTGGGAGAAGAGACTGACCCCACCCCTCTCCAGCCTTCTTCCTTTGTTGTAGGGAGTGAGAAGGTCTCCTCTGAGCCTCCTTTTCTCCAGGCTAAACACATCCAGTTCCCTCAGCCGCTCCTCATCAGACTCCTCCAGACCCTTCCCCAGCTTTGTTGCCCTTCTCTGGACATGCTGCAGGACGTCAGTGTCTGCTGTGAGTGACAGGGTGTAACTGGTTACACATTGGTATCTTCTAACATTGGTGCCAGGGTGCCACAGGGCAAGCGGGGAGCAGGAGTGGCCAGGGGAAGGGCTGCAGGCAGCGCAGGAGTGTGGGCAGCTTCTCCACAAAGCTGTTCCTGCCTAGTTCTTCTTCTGGCGTCTGTGTCACCATAACATGAATTTATGAAATATATTAAGGAAATACACTCTCGCGGCCTTCACAGGGGGTGCCGTACCGCTGGCCCCTGATGGATGTGGCTGCAGCATTGCAATGCACACCCTGGTAAAGGGATGTTTCCACCAGTGCTTGGACCATATTTTTCCTTCCTCATTGAAGGAGTCAAACAGCCAATGCAAATGTGCTCAACAATCCTCTGGCAGGTCTGCCTCCCTCGGTGGCACCCATGCTACTGGTGCTGGCTCGCCATCGTGGGGTTTCTTAAGACAGTGCCACACACCAGTTTGCAGATCAAATGCAACATCTGCTTTGCTGATGAGCTTTCAAACAGCCATTAGCTCTAAAGATGCTGAAAATCTGCTGATTGTTTTGATTCATCCTTACTTGTTACACCTCATTAAACTTGAGTGGTGGAGCGGAATTGGCAGTGGTGTGCGACTGCAGGGATGGGGTGGGGAGGGGTGCCTGCTCCTGCTCTCAGGTGGGTGGGTGGGCAGTTGGGGGTGAAGATGAAGAAAGCTTAGAAGAAAACACAGCAAGCTTTTTATACGCTACACTGAAAGGTAAACCTGGTTCTAATTTAAATTTCAGTCCTTGTGTAATTAAGTAATACAAATTACAATACTTGGAAATTTCCATCTCCAAAGCCCTTTATAGACAAGAACAAATTTTTTCTTCTGCCATCCTCATGAGGAAAAAATCTTTGTCTTGGGGAAATTGAGGAAGCAATTTTTAACCACATCACTGGGGCTGAGAAGGAGCTGAGCCAGCCCAGCCAGCTGCTCCGCTGCCTTCCAGGGATATCTCAGCTGGCTGGAGAGAGATCCACGTCCTTGAAACCTGTTACTGCCTCCACTGTCTGAAATAGAGCCTGATATGGCTTCAGAGGTCGGAGGAGGTGTAAGCAGTGCCTGGGATGCTCCCAGGCTGCTGGACAAGGTGGTGGTGGCTGCATACCATTAAGAAACCAGTCATGGTCTCTGAATGACCAGCCAGGGGTGTGGGAAAGTGGCAAATCCAGTTTTAGGGTGAGTTTTTGGTTGCTTTGTTGTAGCAATGTCACTGGAGATTGCCAAAGCAATTTCAGGCAAAGCAGAAGTGTCAGGAGCAATGGTTCACCCCGAATTGCAAGGTTGGAAGGGTCAGTGGTTCTTGGGCTCCAAAGAAGGGCTATTTTTTCTCTGAGACATCGCCAAATAGGCGACGTGCTCTCTGTCTGCTGAGAAGCCTGTCCAACTGCTTGGCTTTGGGGCACATGGTCCTGGGGCTTCCTCCATGCAGAAGGGCAGATGTACCCGGTCTATCTGATGTGGTTTCTTTTAGTGGGAGCCAAAAATGTGCTTCAGTGTCATATAAACACATGCATGCACACATGCCTGCATGCCCCAAGCAAAACCCATCTTGTTCTTGCTCCATAGCACTGGTGGGTGCTGTCTGTAAGGAGACCAGGCTGGAGATGCTTTTTCCCAGTCTGGAGGTGAGATGTGTGTGAATCCGTATTTTATTATCTTGGAGAGGATGTTAGCAGTTTGGCTTCCAGTGGCAGCGAAGAAGTGTTGTCCATCGTTGGGAGTGTTTCAGGTGGTGAAAGGCCACCAGAGATCTTGTGGCCATGAGCCCATGGTGAACAGTGGTGCAGAGGTCCTGAGAAGATGCAGCTGAGCTGTGTCCAAGGGTCTCCCTGCCCTCGTTATGGGGGTACGATGGAGGTGGGGGGCTGCAGGCACACTGGGGATGGGACAGATGAGCTCCAGGGGCAGAGAGCTGAGAAAAAATAATTTGCTGGACAAGGTTATGGCATGAAGGAGTCTTGTCAATGTAGGTCAAACAGTGGCTCCTGTGTTTGGTGGCAGTCAGGCCATGCAGGTGTTAATGAAAAAGATTTCTTTCTATTATTTCACATTGCTCCATTTTAAAGTACACATTGCTTTAAAGTAACACACTACATTATAATGTGTGGCAGGTATTGCAAGTTGTGTTACAGATGCATTTTGCGATAGGGTTGATTCCTACAAGCGAAAAAAACCCATTAATCTGTCACTGCTACAAGGGGGCTGAGATATGCACTCCTTTCTCTGTACAAAGGATACTGATTTATTTTCCTCTGGACTTGTTCCAACTGCTTTGAATCCCTCTGGCATAAAAAGAAAATCTAGTTTATTCTCTTCCTGGTTTTGTGACATTTGCTGAAGGAAGCAGCATACCAGGGTCTGGTGATAAGAGACCATCTTATATAGAGCTGCCCATACCTTGGTGGTGTGTGGGCAGCTTTCTGCTGCTCTAACTGCCCCGAGCGCCAGTGAAGCCCTATGTTCAGAATCCCACGAAGATGGGCTGGTGTCTGAGGACAATCTATAGGTTGCCACACCTGGGGTCATCATCACACAAGCCATGAACCGGTGCACCATTCTTTGGCTGTAATTTTTTTAATTCTATAGAAGTAATTGAATGTTTTAATAGATGTGACACTTAGGGAGATGGTTTAGTGGTGGGCTTGGCAGGGCTGGGTTAACGGTTGGACCTGATGATTTTAAAGGTCTTTTCCAACCAAAATGATTCCGTGATTCTGTGATTCCAGGATTAGAGGATGAACTTGGTGCCAGGGCTCCTGCCTTGACCCCTGGCCACCGCACGAGACTCTGAGTGAGCAGCCACCATGCACTTCTGGTGCACGTGAACCGAAGCACTCGTCTCCAAGGGCTGGGGAAGGTAATTAACATCTCCAAGCTCTTTCTAAGCTCTCCAGATGAAAGATGGTGAAAGAAAGGAGTCAGCTACTTATTCCACTGCTTCTTTCCTTGAGGACCCCTGAACGTTCTTGCCATGACAGTAACACTGAACAGAGAAGTTGTGTGCTTGGGAGAAACCACCTTGTCTGTCCGTGTCACTCCTACACAGCCATGTCCTGTTGGCAGGACCGAGGGTGCCACGGGGCTGCTGATGGTTGCCAGAGCTGCTTGTCTCCTGCATCCTCAGGAGACACCAGCCTGTCTGGCTGGGCAGGAGAGCAGGTGACACACATCACATTACCAGTGTGCTCACTGATGATGTGCTGTAAGGTAAAGGGTGCATGTGACAGACAAATAAACTGCTTGAAGCCTTTTTCATCAGCAAAAGGAATCAGAACGAACTGGAAATTCAAAGTGACTTCACTGTTCTGAACCCTCTTGTAAAAGCTGATGGGTGAAACAACACCTCTAATTCCACGTGCAACCTTTTCGGGGGTCTCTGTGTCTGCGCTAATGCTTAGTGCTGAAGCTGGTTTTCTCAGTCAGTGCCTCTAGGAGCTTGTCAGCTGGTGAAGTTTATTTCTGATGGTAATACTTCTTTTTCCTGTGCGGTGGTATCGGTTTTATTCATAGGCTCGCTTCAGTAAAACACTTAGAGATTACTATTTTAAATACTCTCACCCTGGCTTCTTGTACTTATTTTGTTTTATATACACGTGTATTCTACAGATAACAGAGAGGAATTTAGCTTGTTTCATTAGAAGTGAAAACAAGGAGCCTCGGAGAGTCACAATCTGCACTTAGAAGTAATGAACTCGGTGCGAGCAAGGACAGCTTGTTCCCTCCTCACTTATTTGCATGACAGCAGATGGATATCACAGTGTGCTGGGATCTGTTTTGCAGGGTAGGTGCAGAAGGCATCAAACGTTGCTAAACCAGAGCTGGCAAGCTGTGGAGTCACGTAGGAGTAGAAGAAAATACGATCCCAGGTCCTGAGCTGGGAGGAGGTCAGGCTCTGAGCCGGACCAGCAGCCTAAGTGTCCTACTTGCGTCCCCTGAAAATTAATTCTGTCTAAAACAAGTTGAAATGAAGAGCTTCTCCCTTGATATGAGGCTAAAAGGATGGCTTAATTAAATGAGCAAAGCAGGCACTGAAAGGGGATATGATTGCCTTGGAGAAATACTTTGAGGACTGGACACCAGGGATGGAAGGGAAATATTTGTCCTGAAGGACACTGTTGCCACAAGGACAAGTGGATTTTAAAATTTCCATGGATAAGTTTAGGCTGGGAAGTAGAAGAAACTTTATGGCATTCAGAAAAATAAATTGTAGAATAGTTCCCAATAGGAAAAATGGGAAAAAAAGCGTGTAGTACATTTTAAGATGAAGTTTAGCATTTTATGAAAAGAATCATGTGATGTGATCCTGTTGGGACATATTAAATATTCTAGATGGGTCCTATGTCCTTGCCCAGGAGGTTGACTGGGCATTTACCAGGAATATTCATGGGGACCCAGAGAAATTATAATAAATCATAATTACCCTATATGCTGCAAGTTAACAAAATTTTCCTAAAGACAATATTTCAGTGAGTAATTACTCTCAAAATTAGCTTGCAGTACAGCTAAAACATACTCAGTGCTCTTCAATATTGGACTTTCTTCTTCCTGTGCTTATTTTCCCATATCTGAACTTTATTCTTTGAATGATAAATATACTTTGATATACATAAACAGTGAAAGTACCATATTAAAAGAAGACTGAATATTTAACTGAAGTTTAAACTTGTCATTCAGTGATCTGACAATAAATGTCATAAGATATTCTACTCACAAATCAAATCCCTAAGCAAATGCTTTGACAGAAGGTGCTGATCTGTCCACATGTACAACTTTATTTACTGGAAAATTTCAATAACTAAGTCATAGGACTTCTGCAAGAAACACTAAATCAAGATTTTCCATTGACAAGTTGATCTAGTAATGCAGGTTGATAAAGATTGTCTGATATCTTGAATATCAAGTTATTTCCCAGTGTTCTATTTTTCTTAGTTTGAAATTGTCTCTACCAACTCCTTAAAAAGCCATTTTTATTGTGATAGGATTTTATTTTCACATAATTTTTCAGGTTATTTGCTGTAAATGAAAAAACAATGAGTTTTTAAGAGATGTGATGGACAAATGATGTATACCTCTCCAGCTTTCTCTATTTTTTTAGTTATGGGTAATAAATTTCTTCTTTTAAAGCAAAGAAAATTATACAGTAAGGAACAAACCCCAAGAACCCCTCTTCAAGAATCCCTCAGTGCAGCAGTACCTATGGCAAAAGGAACATCTGGGCTGTAGAAATCAGGCCAGGTCTGTAGTCATGTCTTCGGTACGCAATTTTTTGGTGGTAAAATATTTATGACTCTTTCTCCTAACTTAGGGGAAGGGAACAGCCATCCATTGCAGCTAACCTTAAACGTTAAATGAGGATCTCTTTTCAAGTCATAGCCAAGTTTTATAAGGCTGCAGAAGCCCAGTAAACAGCAGTGGATTGCCTTTTCTGACCCACCGCTCACCAACTCCTTTTATCTGCTCAGGCTCACACGTCCCGGATCAAGAAGGCAATTTCCTTTATGACAGCCCAGGATGTACAAGCCTCAATAAGCCAGCAGTCATCTTCGTTTCCAGGATCAGTGGACTACAAAGGGAGAAGAAAGAGAACAATTTAATAACATTTCTTTTCCATAGGTGGCTAAGCCTGGGCACGCTTTCTGTTCCTCAGCATGTGTGGTTTATCCCAGCAGACGTGAGCAAGCTTCTGAGCGAAAAGGTGAGTCTGAATATGACAGCACTGAAAGAAAGCCTAAATAGAGAAAAGTTCTCCCTTTTACCCCCTCTAAAATTCATAAGAAAAGTGCTCAAAGCAATTCATTGTTGTCTAGCTTGCTGTGTTGTTAGGAGGCTGCGTACCACCCTGGGGTCCCTCTTATTTCTAGTCTGTATGTCACGGAATTAAAAAGACTAGGGTGGGAGGGGGGGGTGGGATGAGGGGTGAAGAGCATAGAAAAGACTGCTTTCATGCTTAAAAAACTTGTTTTCTATTCAGCATGCTGTAGCACAGAGCACTTCTTCTTTCTTTTTTGCTGTGACAGCAAAAAATACCTCAATGGTACTTTTTCTCCCTTGGAGTTAATATTCCAGCCCTGCAGCAGGGAACTGTCCCACCCCCGGTGGAAAGACCCTGCCCAACTGCGACAGGCGTGATGCGATTGTCAGCTTTATCTCTGAGCCCAGGACATTCCCATTTACTGCTCTCACGGCATTTTGGTGGGACAGAATCCAGATGCTGCAGCTGCAGTGGACCCTGGGGAACATCCCTGTGCATCACCGCTCCAGGGCAAGGGCAGCCTCGTCTCAGGTGTCACCTCAAGCAAAGCTCCGGTGACATCCCCTAGCCATCAGTCCTTGAGGTTCATGGGTTTTTCCTCTTTCATGTTGCTTCCATATACAGAGCATCCAGCTGGCCAGTGTGGGAGCTTTAGACAAGCCTCCCCCTTCCAAAGCACTGAATTCAGAGCATCAGTTTGCGGCCCTTCCTAAAACTGCAGATTTTTAACAGATGTCTAGTTTCTTCTGCTTCAGATAACTTGGGGGTTTTTGGAGTTTGCAGAGGGTCGATTTGGAAGACGGGCATGTAGGCATCTCTCTGGCTGAAGGCATCCTCCTCCACAGCTGTGGCACTGGCACTGGCGTGTGCTGCCTGCTCCTGTCCTGCACCATCACTTCCCACTAACTTTTCCAAAGGTGGCAAAAACCATTGATCTTCAATTGCCTGAGCAAAGTACAAATCAAACTAACCAAGGCACCAGTAAATAGAAAATTGATTTCAGATTTGTCTGCTTTGGGACCACTGGGTTTCAATTCACACAGGTAATAGAAGAAGCCTTAGATAGCTTCTTAGATGGATGGATGGCACAGGACACCAGTGTAAGGCGTGATCACCTCGTCTGCTTCCAGGGAAGGTCACCAGCCATTGGGAGGGTGCAATTACCCATCAAGCAAAGGAGATATGAAGGAAAACTATGGTTTGGATGCTGCAAGTAGCAATATTTGGAAAAAGGAAGATAGCACCAGAAGAGTTCCAACAGCTTTGTACTTGCAAGGTAATGTGGCAAAGCACAGGTCCTCTGATCCTGGGGGTCAAAAAGAGTCTGCCCAGCCAGGAGATGATCGCAGGGTCAGGAGCTAACATCTGGCAGTGAGCATGAGCCTCTGTCTCCATGTAAGCTGCAAGCCCAAAAGCCACACTGCATGTTAACATGCATGCTGGAGTCTGCTTTTCTAGGAACTACAGGACAAACAACAAGCAATAAGAAACATTTTACACAACTTATTGCACTTATAATAGTATGTGGCATGAAAAACAGCCAGTTTAGTGAGTAGATACAGGCAGTTAAGGAAGAGACATACTTTCATTTTAATATGCACTCTTCTCAAGGTGAGTTAATAGAGGCTTTTTGTAATGACCTAAATAAAACTTCAGTTTCTCGTGCTTGTAAGCACTCTGTATTTTTTATAATTCATTCAGGTTTGTTATGGGGAAATCAGCCAAGCCACAAAACCAAACACTTTGCAATGCGTTCTCATGTAATTTCTGCACAAGCAGGAAGACATTTTTACACTGTGAAATGAAGCAAACTGGAATAGCAGTAATGATTTGATAAGAATTTCCTAAGTATTCTCCAGCTTATCTCTGCCATTAGCTAATTTGAGCCTGGACGGTTGCCATGGAGATCTGGCTAAGCAGGCAGCATTGATGCTCACGGAGACACTGATAGAGGGAAGAGAGCATAGGGGGGTGCAGGGTTTTTTTCTGTCTTCTGCTGCCAGCCTATGTCTACACGTACATTGTGGGCGTACCTGTGCCCTACTGGTAGAGGTTGGGTTGTTCTTACGCTCTGATATCCCAGAGGGCACATCATGAGTGTCCTGCCTGGTGTCTGGCTGTGAATTTGTGAGACAGAGTATCCTTGGCATCATCTGGGCTCCTTCACGCTGCCTGGTGGAGGCAGTGGACTTCATGGCAGGCACCCATCACAGCGGCCTCGCTTTGTCTGGGTGGTTGTTCAGTACATCGCGTCATCTGGGGGTTTCGCTCCTGATCAGTCTGGATTTTCTCCGTTTAGTGAATCTCATGCCAGTGGTCTCTTCTAAAGCTGTTTCGCATGCTTTGCATCCACAGAGCCACAGGTAAATGCATCTGTTGACCTAATGGAAGTCAAGTCATGCCACCCAAAGAACACCTTCTGGGGGAGGGCATGCCTCTGAGCAGCAGAGCATGATCAGCAGGCAAAAACATCTAGAGTATGGTTTGCAACAAAAGGAAAGGAAAAAAAAAAAGAGGAAGAGTAAAACTCAATCTGCAGTGTGGAAGGCAAGCTGGTAGAGCCCTGGCAGAACTTCAGAAGATACTCCTACATGGGGGTATGGTCCAAAAGCTTCTCCTAAAGCTCATGGAGAGAAGATAATTTTATTTTGCATGTGAAGGACACTGTGTGGTCTGAAGTAGGTGGAACTGGTGGTACACTTGTGTCTAGCTGTTAGTGATTGAGTAACACTGACCGAATTTTCATCAAGTTCAACTGTGTGCTGCATGACGGTAGAAGTTTTCATCTAGCATCCCCATAGAAATTTTTCTAAATATGGAAGACGAGCTAAGTGAAGCAGCTTGCTTTGAAAACCAACAAGAAATGTTGGATTTGGCCCAGGAAACGTTCCACAAGTCTCTGTTGACACTTTTCCTGGTTTTAATGGGTAGGAAGACTGCTATATATCTATTCATCTACTCCTCTGGCTCTGCATGTCTTAGTCAAGATAAAGCAAGGGCTGCTGGTAGCTGTGATTATGTTGGCCATCTTGACACAGTTCTGGTATCAAGACCTCCTCTACTTATTGCAAAATGTGCTTCCCTGGGAAATGTAATGCTACCCAGACCCTTGGTGTGGTTGAGGGCCAGCAGCAGGAGTCTCAGTCTGTTATGGTTCAGTGGATGGGAACTTGGTTTGTCCTTATGTTCCTTAAAGGACTGGCTGCATCATTCTCTGCTGGGAAGGACCCCTTCCCATGGTGGGGCTGGAACATGGTATCTGGTGGGATCATAAAAGCTTCCTGCTTTTATGCATTTATGAAAGTGTCCCATGACAAATTCTTCAACCAGGAGAGAGACAGGTAAGGCCTTACAGTGGTTTTTAAAGCACTTTTTTTACCATTGTTTTCAGGACCTATCCTAAATTCCTTCTCTTTTTTTTTTCTTTTTTTTTTTTTTTTTTTTTTTGCGGGGGTGGGGGAGTTGTTGAGTTCCACCTAACTTATAACTTACCCAACTTTTTTCCCCTAAAGCCTTCTAACATCTCACTTCTAACGTCTCGCTTTTTGTATTAATGTCACCAGCAAAAGCCTTGAGGCAATTCTGAAGGCCACTGCTGCAAATGAAATGGTATGGCTTTTGAAAGACAGCTGATGCCCATGTGGACATGGTGACAGCCACCATGGCTGGCAGCCTATATGAGCTGCTGTGGGACAGCATAGACGGGATTCATTAGCAACAAGGATGTACTCAAGCTACGTGAACAGCTTCTCTGAGGATGACTTTCATAGATGATCTCTGCAAATCAGTTCTCACTAAGGAGAAATCTTCTGTTTACTAGAACCGGAACATAGTGAGTATATTCTTCTACAAAATAACAAAGCATCTGAGAAGCAAGTGGATGGAAGTTATACTACCTTGTGCTAAGCAGTGTTGTTATTGGCAGGTGATGTCCAGCTTTGACATCAGGAAAGTCAGGAAAGACACTGGCTCAGAGGAGAACCAGCAGAAGGAAAAGTGGGTGTGAGTACGTCTCTTAGAAAAGGATGGTTAGTTCAAGAAAGAGTTAAGAAATAACCTGATCCCTGCACCAGGTACCTGCATAAGTGTAGGACTGCTATCAATACAGAGTGTTTCCATCAAGGAGATAAATGCTTAATGAGATCTGGTGGCCAAAGCTGAAACGGGATAAGTTCAAATCAGAAGCAAGAAATCACTGGAGGTAATGAAGTACTGCAACATCCTAACAAGAGTTGTAATGGACTGTCCATCACTGGAAATTAATACAATCAAGATTGGATACTTTCTTAAAAGTTATATGAGAATTAATTGAAGGAAGTTGTATGGTTTGTGTTATCTGTGTTCCTTCGGACACTGTCATTAAAGTGTTTTTCCCACACTACGTAACACACTGCATGTTCCTGAGAGACTCATGAAGCACCTCCGATGCTAAGTCGGGGTGAGAGAGGGATATAGGCAGGGGGGTGAAGACGGGAGGGCTGGACATGGTATTCTGAACACTTCAGTGACTCCAGTCTCTGACCTGCAAGAGCAGAATGGGATGGGAGATGGAGTGACCAGGACAGTGATGCTGAGCAGCTGCGGGAGTAGAGCTCAGGCAGAGGAAGGGCAGCAAGAACACGGCCTCTGTCTATGCTGCTATGTCCTCTGTTAAGCTAAGGAGCTTCTTGTGCACTGATGTGACTCGAAGACAGATACAGCAGAAAGGGAAGAGAAAACACAGAAAAAGTAGGTTATAAAGCTTGAAATCCCGCCACATCTGGGCATCTAGGTAGCTAGGCACGCTAGCTTCTGCAGCATCTACCCCATCACTTTCCTATTGGAAAAGTGTGTTTTTTCTCATTGCCAGTGTAGCATTAAATCACGAAATGAGGCCAGGCTGGACATTCAGGTAGATGAAGTCTGCCTCATTCCTGCACCAACTCTGCAGTGACCACTGGGGTGGAGACAGAGCTCAAGAGCCAACTGCTCCGCACCCAGAGGAACTCACATCTGAGCAGCGTGTCTGGAGCATCTCCTTCCCAGCTGTGCAAATGGGACCTCTCCACTGGCCGAGGCTCCATGCTTTAATTACCTGCAATTATCACAGCAGCTTTTTACAGAATTAAAGGGTTATCCTGATAAGTACGTTCCTGTTGATAATTTGGTTTCATTAAGTTTGTTTCAGCTGAACTCCTTTTGAGGCAGCCCAAGAAAGGTTTTGATATTCATCTTGGAGAGGCACTGAGATAATACAGGCACTTGCTGACTCAGCTAATTTTGCTCCCCGGTTTAATCCAGCTGACTGATAAATTATAGAGGATCTTTGAAATATATTTTATCCCTGCTAATTGATGTGCCTCTCATACGACTCTGCACTCAACTTCAGCTAATAAGCACGATAACCAAGTTGCCTTGCACGGAGCTGAGTAATTTGTCCAGCAAATGCCATCAATCTTCTCCAGCCTCCAAACCTGCCCAGGGACGCCTGGCTGCAGCTGTGCTCTCAGTAGATTTATGCCCAACAAGTATTGTCTCCTTTTTACATCCATAACACCAGGGCATGGAATCAAGAGAGTGTGTCTGTGGCTTTTTTGGTGCATTCAGACAGGTCCTGTGATGATGCCAGCCTCTGCGGGGCCTGTTGCAATATTGGACACTGTCGTCATGCCAGCACTGCCATGTCTCCCAGCTGCACTCATTGGTTTGTGTTTGACTGAAGTCTCCTCCCAAAAGACACCTTGCCTGGGTTCAGGGAAAGTGGCTGAAGGCTGCACAGGGTGTTTTTGCAGCTGAGGGCTCCTCCTGGTTGGGGACTGCAGCAGTTCCTCTTGAACTCACCATCCTTTCTGTTTAGGTCAGATAACTTTAAGTCCCATACTCAGCAAGAGCAATGCTTAGTCACCTGAGAAGTGACAGATTTCTGCAATCAGCAGTGTCTCAGAAGAATTGTTGCTTTACAGTTTCTGTCTAATTTATGAAACAATAATGATCTGTCAGTTTATTCAACTTTAACCTTATTTTAATTTTTTTTTCCTGGAAGCGAGAGTCAGAACCTAGACCACCTCAACGGCAGGAATCATTCAGTGGAGTTAAGAGCATGCTGCTGCTCAATGCCCCTCCTCCCCAAAGCCCCCTAGCTCCCCAAAGCACAGCCCTTGGAGCAGTTTCCAGGCTGTAGCACAGTGGGATGGCACTGGTGGCCAGCGGGGAGGAAGGAGATGCAGGGATGAGGCTGAGCCGTGACAATGGCTTTCCTTCCCGAAGCTGTTCCTAATGCACAGCTGCTTCGACTCCCTGGGATGGGCCCTGCCTCATGCCCTGCTCCCTCCCTGGGGAGGGCTTTGGGGTCAGAGATTGGGACAAAGTCCATCCCTGCGATTCCTGCCCGACTGTTTCTTAACAAGACTGCTTTTTCCAGCTGGACATGTTTGCATCACTTGAGAGCACCAGGATATTACAGAATGTCCTTTCCTCTTCAGGGTTTTTTAATTAACAGTTCTATTATCGAGCTTAATTAGCACATTTCTGGCTTCCATCTGCTTTTCTCTGTTACAGCCTGCTGAAGACACTTTGGTACAACATTATGCATCATATCATGAAGGATAATAAATGAACATTGTATTCAAATTACACAGTTTGAGCTGAAAGATCAGGCCTTGAGGTCGAGAGTCAGCCACTCCTTTTAGCCTCTGGTTTATTTCTGGGTTAACCTCTGGTTATGGGTTAACCTCTGGTTATTTCTTATATGCTGGTCAGAGAAACTGCACATGCTTGAGTACTGAGCCAGCCAAGTACTGGGAGGAGAGGTGCTCAGCTGTCCTCCCAGTGCTTGTCTAGGCTGCTTCCACTTCAGAAACCCATCAGTTTTTGCTAGCAAAATTCACAGTTGCATTTACATGACAAAATCTGATGTTCCCCCATTGCATGGAAGAGGACAGAGCAAGTAATGTGCAACGACCTTTTCAGAATCTCTGAGGAGAGATGGAAGCTGCCAGCTTGACTTCTTTGAGCCTAGCAGTTTCTGACAGCTGAGTGTAGGTATCGGCTCCCCTTTCACCTCCCATCAGTGGCAAGCAGCCCCCGCATGCCCCAGGGCACGTTTCTGGTATCCTCTGCTCAGCAGACAACAGAGACCTCACCCACCGCTCCACCAGCATCTTCCAGCTACATGCTCCCTGCTGTGCCTCTGGTAAAAGCAGCTCTGGCAGGCACAGCGCCGCTCAGTCCCTCCACAGCCGTCGGCTTTGCTGTGACCTCAGCTCAAAATTTCTGAGGAACCGTGGCAAGGGAGGGCCTGAAAGTCAGAAACAGGCTATGTGAGCACAAGTGCCTTCAGCTTGACCCTCGTGCTCCTCTTTCCTGCTGCATATGTGCAGAGCCTCAGGCAGAGGATTTAGTGGGTCTTCAGGGCCCTGCAGGAACCCGCACAGCTCATATCCAGGATGCTAATGGGTGAGAAAGGAGAGTGCAGGCAAGGAAGAAGAAATCCTTGTGCTACTCAATGCTGCAAAAAAAATAATTTGTCTGCTTACAGCAGGCAAAGGGAATCTGTAAAGATAACTGGTGGAGCATCCCCCTCCATCCCCAGCATCTGCTCCTGCACAGCCTGTCCTTCTCTCACCTCCTTCTGCTCTGAAACAGGCTTTGCGGATGCTGCCCCTCTCTTTCCCTCTGCATGCCACCACCACAGCTTCACGCCTGAGTCCTCTTCTCGCAGCACAACGTACCTGTGAGTCATCAATTGCATCATGCATCAAGTTGAGTGTTGTGGCAAAATGAGCTGCATAATAAAATGATTTCCATTCCCATTTCCAGGTTGTTTTACTGCTGGGTGGCACAGAGAGTCTGTGTTCTTCTTGTCTCCTTTCCTAAGGACACTTCTGCACAGGCTTCTCAAAGAGCTGCCGTCGTCGGGTGTTTCAGTTAAAGCATCACCATGACTTTACAGTGGGGGTTTCAGCATGCAGTGTCCTGCTGAGTCCCCTCTTATTTTCATCAGAAATACTCTGGGAGGGTTTGTTCTTTGCTGCCCTGGGGTGGTGGCAACACCAATGCTTCAAACGGGCATTTGGGTGGGAAGGTTGGGTTAGCACATGCCCCAGGGTGCACATCTGTGTCCTCTTCATTTTGAAAATGCGTTTCTGCTATCGCCAATGTAAGAATTTACTTTTATGTTCTTGCAAAACATAGTAATTTGAAAATACAGCCCTTCCTCTGCTGTAAGTGCATTTGTATATCACTATATACCTATACATGTGAGCATGCACGTATGTAGGCACTGAGTCTAATGACCCTGAGCAAGAATTTCCTTGTTTCTTGCAGCTTGCTCTCAAGGCCCATTATCCAATATATCTGATATAATTGATGGTTTCACACATTAAGTCTGGTGGGTTTTTTTCTTTCTTCAGACTTTAAATTAAGTGTCTCTGTTCATTTGAAGTATCTTTCAACCAAGACAAATGTTCCAATGCCAAGGGCCAGGCAGTGATTGTACCCTGCATTTCTTTCTGGTTTGGAGAAAGCTCGGAGGAGCCACTCAGGATCCTGCCCGGTGGCTGCTCCTCTTCCTGCCTGCTCGGGGTGTGTTGAGCTCCCTCTTGTAGCTATTTCTGACAGCAGCTGACATGACCAGCTACGCAAGTCACTAGTTTTCCTACGTTGAATATTGTGCCTTCAAACACCCAATTGTTAAGAGATTGTCTCCTGATATTTAGTTGTTGTATCTTCCACACTTATTATCTTTTGAATAATTGGTTGTAGAAATAGAAATAATCTACACAGATAAGGAGGTTTCATGTCAGAAGAAATTTTTCTTCAAAGCGAATGAAATGACAGCTTGCAGAGGTGAGTTGAACCCTAAACTCCAGATGAAAGACTTACCGCTCATTTCTGAAAATTTTTATAGAAGGGAGAAAAACAACACATCCTGGGCACAAGGGAAAACTTATGGGTTTGGATCCCTCTGGCCCCATTTAATTAATTAGTGTGGATGTGGCCCACGAGAGGGTTGAAGAAGAGAACAAGCATCCAGGTAGCTGATGTCACTCATGTGTGTTATTGCCCAACTGTGTTGTGGTTGTCTTGCCGATAGCCTGTTCTTTGGCTTTGATGCTGTGTTCTTGTTTGGGTAGGGAGATTAGTGATCTGGAAATATTTCACTGGCCGAAGTGTTACAGGGGCATGACAACTTATGCAGTCTTATATTCCCCTCAGCACGTGCTGACAGCCTGAACGGACATCACCTGTGTGACGGCTGCGTGGGTCGCCCGCTTTAGTGGGAGGAGTTGGGGAGAGGAAAGGGTGGATTCAGTTGAGATGTTTTCACCTCTGCAAAACAACTCTTGCCGTAATTAGGCAAAGCGGAGTCTGATGTTAAAATCAATCTGCTTTCTGTGGTGGCTCATCGGCAGCAGATGGAGCGGTCTTGGGGGGACCCACGTGCCTGGGAAGAGAGCAGTGGACGGGAGGTTTGATGCCTTCTGGCTTGAGCTGTGGAGACTCTCTCCCTGGGCTTCCCAGGAAAGGGAGGGCTGGTCCTTCTTGGGAGGTTGTGCTAAACTTGTCTCAGTGGGCTTCGTGCATAAATTACAGCCATTTTGTTTGTATTCTGACACCCCAATAAACTTAGGGAAATATTTCTTATCTTTTCAGCAGAAATTAATGCATTTAGCAGTGACATCAAATATTCAGTACAAACAAGGCAAGGGAAGAACCTTTACACAAGATAAAGCTGTTGGGCTAGATGGCAAAGATAAATACAGTACAAAAGATATTTCTTATTAAACAGCTGGCCCACATGATTTGTTTCCTGCGTTAGTGATGATGCACAGCTCCTATTCACATTAATAGGCAACCATAAAGTATTTTTGTCAGCTGAGTTTTACTTGGAGTTAAATAAAAAATTATAGTTTATGACAGATTTAACAACAGGCATCAACTTTACAGCATCCTGTTGCTCTTCTATAGCAGACTGAACATATGTTTTTTTTAAAACGCCTCTAACATATTGCATAAGCAATCACATTGTTGTGATAACATGACTTTTTAGCTTGATTACACTACAAGATGAGCTTTTAAGCTTTATGAGAACTCCATAAAAGTCAGCAGTGAGATGAAACACCAAAACAGAAAGCAAATACCGTTTTTTTGCTGAACTTTATTAAAGAATAAATGTGTGTTGTTGAGCATGTCAGATGACAGATGCAAAGCCATTCCGGCAACGATGCAGGCCGAGCTGCTTGCTGGAATTGGGAAGGACCCGCTCATAGCAGCTGGAGCTGCCGGACTCATTTCCTGGTAGAGTGGGGCTGGCCAGCAGCGTTCAGCGCAGGAGCGTAAGGATGAGCAACAGGAACTGGGCAGGTCTGGTACCCCAGGGGAACACTCCTGCCTGCTACATCAGGAGAACAGCAGGAGGCATAACGTTTGTTTTCCTGCAAAGTAATGCAAGCTCCTCTGAGAAAGAATCTTAGCTCCTTGTAGGTGCTGCTGCTGGGCCGTTGCCATCTGAGAAAAGCTGCTTAGAGGACTGGCTGTGCAAAGCACAGAGCATCTTCCCATCCCCCAAAGTGATCACGGCAGGTAAAGGATCTCCGGGCAAACATGGTGTTTTGGTTGCTAATTGCCCTACTGTGGCTGAACGAGCTGCTGGGACAAACCACCAATAAACTTAGTAGATGTTCCATCTCCTGCTGTATTCACATCAGGCGTGGTTACACTTTTAGCAAGTGTGCTTTAGCCCAGCTTATCAAAAGGCTCCAGAAAAAAGAAAAAATACAGCCCCTGAATATTGCTGTAAAGGGAGTAGGAATAAATTACCCAATGCTCCCTTCCGGCTTTGAGCCTGTAAGGTAAACTAATATTCTTCAATTTTATGTTCTAACTATCTACAAAGGGCTCAACTTGTTATTTTCTAAAAAGAAAGTGCAACAAAAGCAGCAGCTCTGAGGTCTGAGGCTGAGCCGGTGCACAGCTGCCACCTGGGAAAACCTGCACAGGTGAAAGGCTTGTTTCCATGTGGGACTTTCAGTGAAAGCATTTCCATAACACAGTATCTCTAGCTGTACAAAGCATTTGGTATGCAATTAAAGCACACATAAATACCACACAAGGAGAGCTGCATTGCAATGCTCTATTTTCTGTTTTGTTGGGTTTTTAAAAAAAATTCAGAAACATGTCCTATGGACTGTTTTGATGGAAGCTCTGAACTGCACGTCACCTCTCTTCCAGGAACAGCATTGTTCTGCCTTTTCACTTTTCAGAAACCTTTAAATAAGTCAAAATCAGTTTAATGTATCACTGCAAAATATTTAAGCTCAGCATAAAGCACGGTTAATATATTTCCAATTAATAGGCTTCCTATTCTTGTATTTCAAGTGGAATATTAAACTTCATGGACTTTAGAAACAAACTGTTTAATTACCAGACACAAGATATATTTTGATCTTTTTCAGGAAAGAAAAAAAAAACCAACCCAGAGTGAAAGCCGTGCTTCATTTCTGATAGGAATTAATAAGATCAAAGCAAAATTTGGTATATTTAAGCATCATTAATTCAAAGGAGCATTGCCAACAGCCTCTGCTCCTTCCATGTAGAATACTATTATAAAAATATTTAAGGAGCATTAAGTATTTTATTTTTTGACATTCCCTCTTGTGATATTTCTTATTGGTATTATATCGCTCTGATTTCATGGTCCAGAGACCAGATAATCAAGCAATAATAACAAACAGCAACAGCTACGGAAAAGAGGGTGAGTCATTGGATGACAAGATTAAAAAAAAAGAAATAAAAGCGGATAAAATGATTCTTTGGCATAACAGAGGAACCTGATCTTGGCCTGTGGGGAGGGTATGGAGGCAGGTGGAAATATGCCCATTTATTGCCTTCATACGGGTAAATGAGAATAAAATCAGTAGAAGAGACTTTATCTTCCCAGGCATAAATAAGACAAAAAAGTTGCAGCAATAATGGCAAGTCAATAATACTTCAGAGCATAGAGTCAAATGATTTATTTACCTGGCAGTCAGTTGATCAATAGGAGATAATGGTATTTTGAGTGTTTGTGTAAGCAGGGAGAACATTGTAAAGAATGGGTGTCTTTTTTGAGAAAAAGCCCTGACCTGAACACTTGCAAGTCACTTCAGTTCAAATTACAGTGTTTGAAAGAATTAAAAAGGCTGGAGCTGTGCTGCTAATGAAGAGACCGAGCTCTCAAGCAAGCTTTAAATCTTAAAGGGACAAACTGAGACCCCAGGGAGTTTGTTAGTAAAATTACGTGGTCGGAAGAACTCGGGTAGTTAAATATGGATAAAACTCCGATTTGTTTGAGTCCACAGTGCCAAAACTAATCAAAATTGGGTCTCAAGGTAAAAAAATGCAAGTCCGCCTCAGAAAGGGATTAAGGATAAGTCTTCAATGAATGAAGAAAAGAACCAGCTATCAAATCCAGCAGCTCCTAGGTCAGGAAACAGAGAGAGAAATGATGAGTGCCTCAAGACAGGCTCAGCCATGTCTCATAAGGGATATTAAACACTAAATGTTCATATAAATAAAAAGTTCATAGAAGTAAAAAGAAATAAAGGAATAAGTGGAGAGGATGAACAGAATTTACAAGTTACTTGCACACTGGCCAAAACGAAGTACATGCATCACCTCTCTGTTCAATAAGGATGGTTTATGTTAAACATAGGGACTAGGGGAAAAAAAATGTTGCCGCTGTACCAGATGGGATATTACTGCTTAAATAGGAGAGGATAGCTAATAATGAAAAGCCATAATATGACCAAGGAGATGAATAACTGCCTAGAGGAGAGATTAAAAACAACGGTGTTAGTGGAAGCTGTAGGCTTCCAGAGGATTTTCTGAAAGACAAAAGTGAGGACCAATTTTATTTAATATTGTCTTTAGCAATGCTGGTGCAACAACCAGAAATATGCCAAGGGAATGTGTTGGTAACGATGAGCTGGGAGGCATCGTTCTAACAGAGGAAGAGTTGGATGATCTTCAGTACTGGGAAAGCAGAAATGGGGTAAAATACTAGTATCTGAAGAAATAATAAGAACTACTATGAAACATGGCTTTAAAGAGGCTTGCAGGACTTAAAAAGACTAGAGACACTTTTCTTGAGCTTTTTGCCCTGCTTCGTACTGCAAAAATATCAGCTCTCTAAAGGCTTGATGTTTTTCCTTTTGCAGTATATTTATCTTTATTCTCCTTATTTCCTCAGATGGGTGGCTAGCAGCTTTCCAAGCTAGGTAATATTTTATTCTTCTCATTTCTTTAGGCTTCTGTGTTTCATATTCTCACTGGAAATTAGAGCTTTCTCACTTAACCTCCAGTGGTCATTTGTCAGTACCGGCCAGTCCCTCCCCTCCTCTGCCCTGGAGACCCCACGGGCACCACATGCATCCCCATGCCTCCCCAGGTCTAACACCTTTGAGCAAAGCAGAGGAGAAAGAATTTATTTTGCACTCTTTGATCTGGGCACTTCTTGCTATTGTCAGGCACAAATATTTACCTCCATACATATTCCTGATATGGCAAAATACAAGAATTAGGTGAAGAGAAACTGTTGAGTTGCAGCGGTGGGTACCCTCCTGTGAGCTGGCTTACTAAGCATGCTTAGTGTTTAAGCAGATTTTTTCCGGCTATCATGTGCCTTTACTTGCAGGGTAATTGCAAAGCATTACACTCACTCTGTTTCTTAGTAATCTTTCCACTTATGTGAATTAGCAGGGAAATCTATTAATAACAATGCTAACTTAATCACTTTCTATCCGCGGGTTTCCAAGCCTGCCTGAAAAGCTATGTCAATATTAGCATGTCTCTCCCTTCTTTTGCAGAGAGGGAAGAGACAGTACAGAGATGGTAGCAATGCCTCCGGGCTCTCCTGCGGTGTTGGTGATAGGGCTGAGGATAGCAGCCAGCTCTGCTGCTCTCATCAGCATGGAACCGCCGGTAAAATTAAGTCATCTGCTGTCCCTGCCCCTCTTCGCAGTGCAGTGCCAATGACCACAACATCGGGTCCCAAGCAAAGGCTGCATTTTGCAGTTTGGAGAGCAGGAAGCTGGTACCATCGCCACTGAATTAAGCTCGAGGCTGAAATGTGGCCATTTCCCTCCATACATGTTCCTGGTGTGAAACTGGGGAACACCAAAATGCACTGGCAGTGACTGGAGGAGACAACTGCTGTGTCTTGGGAGGGTCTGTGGGGAACTCACAGGCCTCCAGCAAAGTGAGGGGGCTATTTGCAGGTGGGTGGGATGAATTTCTTTGTTTGTCCAGCATGTTTCTCCCACGGGCAGTGGGGATTTTAGAGTGTCAGCCCTGAAGTCCATCCTGTTGCAGAGTGTACCACCGTGCAGCTCTGAACTAAGCGCAACAAGATGCAGGACAGCCTTTTCCCATATCTGTCACTGTCCGGTTGCATTCTCCTGTCCCTTAAAAAAAGCATTACCGTACCGTCGATCTCCAAGTGATAGGTTGGGCTTAACCAGTCTCCTCCGAAGCTGCTGGTTCCCACTTGTAAAAGGTACAGGTCTCCCGCTGTAAAAATGACACTGATTGCTTTCCCCCTTCAAGCTCAGTGGTGTGGAGCAAACTGAGTTCAAAACACTCCGTATTCTGAGCTGCTTAATACCTGTGCAGCCACTAATTAGCTGTGTGAAATCCTTGGAGGACCCGTTCCTGCAGCTGAGGAAATCCCGGTGCAGCGCAGGGCCCGGGCAGCCCCCGATGCCCACGCTCCCGTCCCCGCACTCCTGGGGAGTCCTGTGGAGCCGGGGTCTGCAGCTCACACGCGCTACCAGCCGCTTTCACAGCAGGGTTGTATTGCTTTGAAAACCTGCAGAGCTTACTGCGCTTCTCTTAACTTTCACCAAAAATTTAACCAGGTGGGATTTTGTAGGGAGATGTTCCTCCTTCAGCGACTCCCAGGTTACCCCGCAGCTGAGCTCGCCGTCCACCTTGTGGGAGAGCAGGGAGGGAGAGGACGAGGGGCAGATGAGGCTGTTGCCATGCACTTTGCGTGGCTGAATGTGGCAGATGCTGCAGAGCATTGCTTCTCCCCGCTGGGATGCTGCTCGTTCGTACAGCTCTTACTAAGCTGCAGTCAAAATCTCAACCCCTTGCCAAATCCTGTGTCACATAACTTTGTCACAAAGGCTGTGCTGGCTGCTGGCAGGTGCAGACCCTCGCTCAGGGCTTGGGAGAGGGAGGCAGAGCTGCTGGGCAGCTGCAGGACTGACCTCCACACCCTCGGTGATGCTCTTTCTTGGGTAAGAGCATCATTGTGTGAGACCTGGGATTTGCCTTCGCAGGTCCCCTCCTTTTCAGGCTGCTCTTCCACTCCTCTGGATTTGGGTGCACGTAGAATAGACTTACAGTAGCAACAGGATTTTTTTTTGGAGAGTGAGAGTTTCAGTGTTCGTGAGAAGCAGTGTCGGACACCTTGGCGGTGTCTGTATGCACTCCTGCAGGGGGAGCAGGGGGTTTACTGATGGGTGCTGTGCTCCCTGCCTGGCTTTGTGCACCTTTCCTGCCCGTACAGCCTCTCTGGCTACATACTGAGTGGCCAAAAGCAGCCAAGTGTGGGCTGGCTGCCTTATGCAGATGATGCTAAGGTCTGCCTGGGAAGGGGCTGGGGGCTGCAGCAGGGTGTGTGAAGGGCTCAGGCACTGCTGATGCCCAAACCAGGGACCTGAGGTCTGCCAGACTCACAGTGCTGGGGAAGAAAATTTCCCCTTCCATCTTGATGGCTTGTCACATGTGTGGGATGTACCAGACCCACATGAGCTTGTATTTAAAGACTGGTGCTCCCTGCTTCTTCCACCCAAGAAAAACTTAATTTTCAAGCTCTGAGCTACACTGATCTGACCTTGGGACCAGCTAGCTCCTATTTCTCCGGGAACCAGGACTGATCTCAACATGTAACCCCCAGAATTCATATTTTCAAGGAAAATTTGGGATACGCTCATCTCTGGCCCTGTGTCTCATAGTGGTGCAGTTATTGCTGCTCTCTGTGCAGGCACAATGGCCCAGCACCACTCCCCTTACTTTGGCAGCATCGAAGCCATCTGGAAAATTCTGAAATTATTAGCACCACAAATGAAAGCTCTGATTAAAGAAATATGATCTCTAAGCAAGGTGGTGTGAGGAGCAACCACTGTTTCCGAAACAATGATAAATGCAAAACAGAGTCCCCAAAGAAAAAGCTTGAAATGATAATACTGCTGGTACACTTATTTCATAGGGATTTGAAAGTAGGTCTGGGTTTTGTTGATATGACAATATCAATCAATCTAATTAGATCTTTTTGCATAATCACAGAAAATTTGCATTAAAAGTATAGCCAACCCAGGAGACAGCTGAGAAAAACAAGGTTTGAGTGAAAAACAGAAACTTTTGAATTATAGCTATTTTTTTTAAAGACTACATTGGTTACGATGGAAAAAAAAATGTGCAAGTTGCAAAACCTGAGTGCCTGGAGTCTAGATCTGAAAGAATGAAGAACATAAAGTACCTTTTAAGAATGAAAATAGGAAGACAAAGTCCTAAAAACTTAGAAAGCTTCTTTGTGCTCCTGTGGAAGGACCTAGCTGAACATTTTCTGGTAACGCACCTGAATATTGGAAAATGTGAATTTAATTAAGATTTGCAGCACAATGTTTCAAATTCATTAAAGAAAACCAAGGAGGAGGATTCTTGGATGCCAGTAGAGTGCCTGATTTGGGTTTTGCTTCTCCTTTCGTGCTTTATGCATGTTGAACTGTTTCTTCATGCATGTTCAAGTGACTTGGCCGGGCAGCTGTTTGGCCCAGGCAGGGAGATGCTCAGAGGTACTAGGCAGGCACAGATTTTGCCCCTCATGAGAAAAGATGTTTTCCATGAGTGGAGAGAAAAGTGCATCTGCTTTGCTCCCCCTCCATCTGGTTGTCACTCCTTCTGGTCCCTGCAGCCCTAGACCATTTCATAGACCTGAATGTGTACACCATTCAGAGAATATCTTGAAAAAATAAGCACTGGAAGACTTAATGTCAAGTCCACCCTGTGCCTCTGTTGGTATGTAGCTCAGATGCTGGGAGCTTGCTGGGGCAGACACAGTTTGTGTTATGCTGAGGCTTGGCGTAGCAGTGAGCTGCATTTAGCAGTCCGTTTCCCGGAAAATAACACTACCCCAGCTTTGACCCATGGCCATGCACCCCTTGGACACCCTCAGTCACCCAGGGGATGCTGCACTCCCGTCTGTCACCTCTTCCCCCAGCTCTACCACAGCCCCTTGGGCAGGAGGAGCGTGGTGCTCTCATCCAAGGTAACAATGAGAGGGTGGCTGGCCAGCTTCTCACCGCCTCCTCCACACAGACCCGTTTCATTAGCAGCCTCATCAACGTGGCACCAGCAGTGCTGGGGGCTCTGAAGGGCTCTACCTCTGTTGCATCTCTGGTAGAGCCTCACGGTACCGGGCACAGGCTTTTCCTCTCATTCCATCCTTCTTAAAAGGACAGTGAGAGGCTTAACTCTTAGCAATGCGTTGGTGTTGGCTGACAGTACTGACATTTTTGCAAATCAGCTTTATAGCATAAAACCAAGTTTCTGAAATAGTAGCTATTATTAAGAGAAAATTTTAATTTGTCTTCCTTAATAGTATGTGTATTTAGTAAGTGACCTAGATTTAGATTAATGTAGTGAATAATATATTTTTCTCTGAGCTGGAAGGTACTGAGTTATTTTTGTTTTCCTCTTTAATCTTGAAAATGGGTTAGTCTTTAGGTGGATATATAGATTTAAAACTACCAAGCTGGTGATACAATAGGGTTATAGTTTAGGGAGTTTAAACATTTGCATATGTACACTTTTTTTGTCTGTACAAGGCAGATAATTCAAGACAAAAGGATCAGAGAAAGTGGCTAGGCTGAGTATGCTTCACAATATAACTAGTCATTTCCAGATACGGGTTATGTCTCACATACAGGCTACCCGGTGGGTGATGTGAAATGCCTCATGAGTAACTACAGGCAGCTGGGGACTGGCTGCCATTCCCATGGTGAATACCCAAAATGTTTATGAACATTATGAACGTATAAGAAGTCTGCTCTGAGCATCTGCAGATGTTACCGTGTAAACTGCAGAGGAGCTGGACAGGTTAAGCATGGGGGAATGTTTTTCTCAGGTCCTTGGGACAGGGACACAGCGCTCCTGCTGCTGGGTGGCCTGCTCGATGCGCCAGGCTGGTTTCAGCGTTGTCTGCGAACCTGGGCAATGCTGCGGTGGGTCCTGGCTCTCGGCAGGAGGATGGGTGCTCTGTTCAGTGATGCTTCCTTCCTCTTTTATAAATAACACAACACACTCGCCATCGTGGTTAGCAAATAGCAGCATTATCACAAAGATGCCTGAGGACTTTGTTATGTATTTCTAGATGTGCAGGTTTTGCCTCTCCGAGGTCACAGTCCACCAGGCGTGTGGCTCGGGGGAGATGGATAGCAATATTAACTGCACTGGTCTGAGGTACAATAGCTGTGTGTGCAGTTCCTAACTAATCAGTAAGAGTAATTATGTTTGCCACTGACCCAAATAGCAGTGAGCAAACGAGCTTTCCCAGCCAGACCAGAAATGCCAAACAGTAGGTCACGCTGCATCAGGTGCAGTCAATCTCACACTGGGGTTATGAGGCGATGGGGAACCGCAGGCATCCCCTCTCCAGGGACAGCATCCATAAATCCACAGGGGGGATGCAGCCCCAGCAGAGTCAGCGTACAGAAGATTTGGGATGTGACTGCCATTGAGGCACAGCTGTCCCTCAAACCCTCCTTTCTCAGGCCACCTCCTTATGACCAACAATTCATCACCCATATCATTACATTACATGCACCCCCTGCACGGACCTCTGGGCTGAGAACTGCAGCTGCCATCTCCTGGCCAGGCTTTGGCCTGCTTTGGCAATTCCGCACACACACACCCCCCCAGCACAAGTTTGGTGTCGATGCAGCAGCAAGTGTCTGTGGTACCAGGTCCAAAATGTTCTTTCCCAGCATCACTAAGAATTTCTTAGTTTCTGACTTTTAGTACAAGGTGACTGGGTCTTGCAGGTTTATTATTCACTGCTGGAAATAAACAGTTCTGGGGAAGGTTATGACAGCAGCTCAGCACCAAAGTCAAGAAAAATGTTCTTTTGGTAAACCAACTCAGGAGAATAAAAGAGTTGCTGATTTCTTTTTTTTGCCATTTTCATGAAAAACTAATCAGGTGACAGCTTAATCTCATATCTGCGGGGGTTGTTCAGGTCCCCACACTACAGCTGCATCAGAGCTGGGGATGCTCTTTACAACATAGGCATTGCTGTGTCCCCCAAGAACAGCTGCTGTAAACACCTCTGCCTCCCCGAGCCCATTGCTGATGGTCGTGGTGTCCTTTGGGTTCAAGGGACAGTGGGGACACCTCACCCCCAGCACATTGCTGCCTGGGGCTGCCTGCAGCGCTGGGCTGTGCAGTTTTTGGGTGTTAAACCTCAGGAAGGACCTGTCCCCAGGGGCTTCATGGATTCGTCCTGTGGTGATCAGATCAGTCCACACGGGGAGGGGAAGGAGCATCTGACAGTCAAGGATTTGCTGCTAGGAAGACCCCAAAAAGGCAAGCAGGGAAGAAGCAGCGTTTGCTCCTCAATGCTCCACATCAGCTTTCTGCTTGCCTTGGTGCACAAGGTATGCAGCTAGTGGCAGTGATGCTGACCCCAAGCCTCCCAGCAAGGGGCACCACAAAGTGTGTGTGGCCCTTGTAGGTGCTGATTGTCCTGGCCAACCCCACCTGGAGCCCCACCACCACCCTCACCAGCTCCACCTGGAGCCTCACCACCCTGCAGCCCCACCTCCCTGGCCATGGGCTGAACTCTGTTTAAGCTTCAGCCTGGGTCCTAGACCTGGCTGGGGGTTTGCTGTTGGTGCCTGTGCTCAGTCTTCTGACTCAGCCTAAACCCATGTTGTAGGTTACTGTGTCTTATGCTGCTCTGGATTCTAGACCTCACCTTGGCTAAGGATGACCAGGTTCTCAGAGATGCCTGTTGCTATCTCCAGCCTGTGCTGTCTGGGATGCTGCTGGATCTGCTAGGTTGGTGAGGGTTTTCCTTGTGCTGTGATCACTCTAAGCCCCTGGCTAACCATCCTTTGTGGAGCAGCCTTACTTTTGGTTCTCCTTAAAAGGATGGACAGTTGCCCAAAGCCTTATGACTTGTCCCTGGTTCGTTCTGCCTCTGCAAGGCCCTGTGTGCTTTTCCCATGCTGGGGTCCCTTGTCTCATCCCCCTGGGAGCCCTTGCTCCATATGGTGCTGTGCAAGCTGGCTCACGCCCTGCTCTCTTTTTGAGGTATGTTGCACTGGGAGCCTCTGGGTTTTTTCATTCCTCACTAGTCCAACTGATGGCTTGAGTGCTTTTGTGTACATTTCTAATAGATAGTGGTGAAAACTGTGCTTGGTCTTCTTGGGAAATATCTGGCACCTCTTGTGAGCCCTTTGCTACAAAAGCTTTCCTACAGCATCCTTCTGTGGAGTTCAATTAGATTTCTATGATAAAATATGGTTTTCTGTGGTGCCATAAGTAGCTTCCATCAAGTTATCCCAGTCCCTTGGGTGACAGAGTTCTCCTGCTAGTCCTGGTGTCCCCCCAGCATTGCTTCTGACCTTCACAGTAGCACTGCTGATGGTGAGTAAAAGAATTTTCTTGAAAGATGAAGGAAATGAGCCTGGTATTTGGCTTCCAGATTGTAGCCGGGGATTTGCATGTGTGTGACATTCAGCTGGCTTCCTATGCTGATAAGCCTTTTATCATGACAATTCAAATCAAAGAAAACTCAAAGCCCATTGAAACCTGCTTTCCAGGTGCAAAGAGCTTCAAGTCTTCAGACCTTCCAGGAGTTATGTGCCTTTATTTGGCAGCTCAAATATGGGAGATTTTGCTCTGAGCTTGTCTAAACCACTGGCCTTGGATGCAAATGTGTAGCAGTCTCTTTGCTCGTAACTTCTAATGTTCCTTTCCCTGGCTGCCTTGTCTCCCCTGTGACTGGTGCTGTCTCCTGGTGTAATATCTCATGGTCTGAGTTGTGCTTTTCCTAAAATCCCCAGTCCTACAGCTCCTTTCAAGAAGCTTGGGAAGCCCTGTGCCAGGTGATGCCTCGGGTACCTTTGCTGCTGCGGTGACAGCCCAGCTGGAGATGCATCTGCGGTGCTGGTGAGACCCCTGTGCCAGAGCCCTCAGCCTGCACTGGCTTTTGAGGTTTACTTGGGTTTCACACAAGCATCTGGCAGCTGTTTTAACTCTTCCATTCAGTTCTTGCTGCCAGAATTTCATTATAACTTGCTTTTCCCAGTGGCCCACTTTCTTCAGTGCTTTATAATAATGTCAATAAAAATGCCCCCATCCGAGCCTGCACAGGTTGTGCTGCATTGGCACTGGTGGCCCCCAGGGCTTCAGCAAGCTGGGTGATCCCCATACTGCCGAGGCAATGCCTGCTGCTCCTTGGAAGGCCCCTGTGCACCTACAAGCTGCCTTGCCTGTGGCGTGCTCTGCAGGAGCATCGCTCCAGGTTGTGGGGCAGGTGGTCACTCTTGTTTTGTTGTTGTTTCTCACCTGTTTTAAGTGCAGAAGTAGGACAGAATGCAGCTTTTTCTGGCTCTACTGGTGGGTGTTTCTAGCAGGCTGACAGGCGATTTTCTTTACTGCCTGTGTTTCAATGCAAATTAGAGCTGCTGGCCCAGAAGGCGTGAGGGGTCCCTGTGAGGGAGCAGCCTTTGAGGACATTTGCTATTGAAAGCTGGGCTGGTAACCAGTTCATCCAAGCTTTTACTCGTCTCCGGGCCTTGGGGGAGGGAAGAAGACTGGAAAAGCTATGATATGAACACAAACAACAAGTAACATTGAGATCTACAAGGTGGGGGGTTTTAAGCTTAAAGACTTAGAAAGTCCTGGGGAGAGAAAAAAACCAACCAACCAACCAAACCGAACCTGTGTGTATGGGTGTGAACAGCTATCCTCTCCTGAGCACACAGCATCACTGGCACTTTATTTGGAGATTTCTCTGTGTAATTTCCTTGGCACGGTGTTTTCTTGCCTCACCTTGGAGCTGGTACTTACTAGTGGACAAGGGAGGGTGACCAACATGGTTCTTCCATTAAAAAATCAGAATATGACCCTGGGTTAAAAATCTGCATCAAATGTTGGTGGTCCTGTGGGGACAAGTGTGTCTTCCTAGAAATGAGGATGAGCAAATAGGCATTGCAGAATGCTGTAAATCCAAAAAGATTAGATTTTGGCAGTCCATCATCCGGCACTCGGGGAAACAAGCTGACTTTTGGGACTACAGATAAAGCTAATAGAGAACTATTAATAATTAACTATACTATATTGAATTCTTCTTTTTTTTAAGTTTCAGCATTTTTCTCCTTGCTGTACTTTAGAAGTACTTGGCTGGAAGAAAAAGTACTTTAGGTATAACTAGGCAGGTGTGCTGGGGGTAGCACGGGCACACTCACCTTAGCCCAGCAGCGCTCTGCTTTCAAAGCTCTTAAGCCCTGTGACCTGGCACCAGGTGGGCAGGCTGTTGCAGAGATCCAGACCCAGTGCCTTCTGGGTACCATGGGCAGCTGAGCCACGCGGGGGGAGCGTGCCCCTTTTGTAAAGCCTGGGTTTGGTACTGCACGGATCTCGGTGGCACATGGCTTCTTTGAGCTGTGAAGTCATTTGTGAAAATAACTGCTAGGTTTCAGTGCTGTACAGCTAGCTCTGATGCCTTCTGGTGTTTTCCTGACTCTGGTCTGATGGGGCTGTGCATGGGGCTGAGTGATTGTGCTGGAGCTGATGATATTGTAAAACTACAGAGGAGCTGGGTGGCCTAGCTGGCCATCTCACTTTCTGACTATTGCTACTACTGGTTCTTCCCAGGAGACCAAATACTCAAATGAATGTTTGATCAGAGGTGTTCCTACGGGGTTGTGCTGTGAAGCTCTCAGTGTGGAAGCCCAAGCCATGTGGCAGCATCTCTGGGAGATGGGAGCCCCCAACAGCTCATGGGCTGAGGTTTGGTGAGAGGAGGGTGCCGCTGCTGTTCCTACAGGCTCAGAAGATAAATTGTCAAGCCCATCACCCATGCTCACATTTCAGCTGGATCCAGCAGTTTTTCCTAGAATTCAGGGACCAGAAATGATGCCTTCAGTGCCTTTTCAAATGCTTTTCAGGTAGGACTTCTTTGCCCTACCTGTGGGCACTGGGTGTAGCTGTTTGTTAGGATGCTGAGTTCTTCCAGGGGAAAGCGTTTTCCAGTCCTGTGGCTGCTGAGATAATTGTGGAGTAAGACTTTGTAAAAAGAAAGTGGCTTTGGGGCTTGTAACTGGAGAGCTTGTCTGGCATTGACCCCTGCTCTGGGTGGTCTGGCCCCTTCCTGGCGCAGAGCTCCTTCCTCCCCTGCCAAAGGTGAGGAGCAACAGGCAAAAACCACAGCATCACAGAATGGTTTGGGTTGACAGGTACCTTAAAGACTGTCTCGTTACAACCTCCCTGCCACGGACAGGGACATCTCCCACCAGCCCAGGTTGCTCCCAGCCCCATCCAGCCTGGCCTTGAGCACTGCCAGGGATGGGGCATCCATGGGGCAGTGAGTGTGGGACCATGGTCGGGCCATCTGTGGGAAAGCTGGAGACCATGCAGGCAGGGGGCAGGGACCCAGACCTAGGAAGGAGTAGCCCCGGATCATTCATGTGAGGCCTCTGTCACCTCCAAAGCAGAGTTGAGAATTTCAGCTGTGCAGCTGAACTCAAGGATAAATTCATCATCATTTAAGCAAAGCTACCTGAGGTTCAGGTTTAGAATTCCCAGCCTATGATGGAAATAGAAGTGATCCCATGTGAATTTTATAGCATTCTGGAGTGGGAGGCCTGGGACTTGTCATGCCCCAAGAAGGCAGTGTCATCTGAAGGTGCTAGGTCTTACCCAAAATTAAGGTGTGGAAAACTGAAATACTCTCCCTTTAATCAGAAAATGGCAAATGTAACATCAGGTATCTTATGAAGATAAAACACAACCGAAAGACTGATACCTAAAAGATTTAGGTCTGTACTTGTATTAACTGGCCACCTTCTCCCATGCAGGTACACCAGTCCTATCCTCCCTGATCCAAACTTTTGCACCTTTGGTCCAGCTGAGCCTCAGGACCTTCCCCTCCTCCTTGAGTGGTGTTAGACCAAGCACTCCTGGCTCAGCTTCCCATTCCAGGATTTTGATTCTTACTGCTTGTAAACCAAATGTGATCCCTAACAGCATGGGAAGGATTTAAAGCAAAAAAACACCAAAGTCTTCTCAGTTTGACAGAGCCTGAATACCCCCACAGAGAACCCCCAAGGCTGCTAAAGCATCTTCCCTTTGCAAGCTGGGGACTTCTAGCTGGAAATAGATTCTTCAGCCTCATTTTTAGGCACAGAAAACTTGTGGCCTTGCAGCTTGCTAGGTAACACAATTCCAGCGGTCTTGTTCAAAGAAATTTTAGTTGTAATGGAAATGAGCAAATAAATTGCCAGTTTATGCAATTTGGTTTTTATTACTGCTGAAGACTAGACAGAATGACTTGTATCATGATGTTACCTCTATGCTGCATGGTCACTGCTGACCTCAAGTCTACATAGATAATAGCTGTTATAAAAGTCCAAATGCACTTTACAGCCTTAATATTACATTCATCTAACAGGAATATTTCAATTTGCACTGTATTAAGAGTGTTTCCTTTCAAATATTACTTTCCTTAATGGCAAGTTTTTTATACCTCGGCTCCTGGATGAAGCCGCAAATGTGAGAAAGTGTTAATGGATGAATTTCCCCCCAAAGTGTTTAGGGTATTCTTTCTCTTCAGAAAAGAGACATTCCAGGGAACCAAGGTTTTATTTTAGACAGCAAGGATAGGAGTGACCCTGCAGCAGATGGCACAGGAACATGCTGCCTGGTATTGGAACTTTAGAAACAGTTGAAGATTTATGGTGCGTCCAAAGTGCAGCAACAGAAAATGTTTATAATTAAATCTGATTTGAGCTTGATGTGTTGTCTCTGAACTCTTTTCTGGATTTCAACACTTCTTGTTTTGTAGCACTTGAAATCAAGAACTGTAATAATTTGCCACGGAAGGGAGAACAAAAGAACCACAAGGTTTTCAGGTGGGCTGGAGAAAAGGTCTTAACATTAATGGTCCTTGCTGCTAGTGTTGCTTGGTGGTGTTGAGCAAGGACATAAATCTGTATTTTATGTACCCAGTGAGTGACCTGACACCCCACCTATTGGGTTTCTGGTTTATGGGGGGACAAGGAAAGAGATTGTATGTCTTTGTATATATTTCCTTGTCCTCCACACCTTTCACTTCCACCCCAGATGCTAACCAGTGCCATGTGAGACAGGGACCGTGGTCAGTGTCCTGAATGTTAGGGTTTTAAGCAAGGTCTCTGGTCCCAGCCCCACAGGTGTCCATCCCTGGTTGAGTTTGGTCAGTGCCGTAATAGCACTAAATGGCATCAGGGGTAGGAACAACAAACAGCTACTCCTGATCTGAGATAATTTAATTGTGAATTGGTTGAGTTATGAAGGTGGTCAAGCAAAGCAGATCCACATTTTAGAAGCTGGTGGTTTGGGGTTTTTTAATGTTATTTTCAATATACCAAGTGTAGGGTTTGGAAGGCAGCAAGGACCCCCATGTGCCCAAGGAGCCGTGGTCTCTGGCTGCAGTCTGGCAGAAAACTTTGTATCCATTAGCAATGATATATCATGTTTCCTCATATCAGCTTGTAATTGACATATTCTTCACTGAAATGCTCTTGGCTTTTGA
Source organism: Falco punctatus (assembly GCF_963210335.1). NCBI lineage: Eukaryota > Metazoa > Chordata > Aves > Falconiformes > Falconidae > Falco > Falco punctatus. The sequence continues at coordinate 48,107,900 of NC_137587.1, forward strand.
GTGAAAAATAACTTAAGGCAATCTGCAGTTTAGAGGTGCAATGGCATCTCATGTAATTATACATGAACAAGCTTTAAACTAGTCTGAGGGAGCACTGCTACAGGTACAGCAGCTGTGATGCTCTGGGGGCTGGCAGCTGCTCCCCCCCCCCCCCCCCCCCCCCCCCCCCAACCAGGGCATGTGAGGCTGTAAATCTGCAGTTTGGCCTCACTCAGACCCCAAAGCACCCAGCTGTCTTTTGCAGCTGGTGTTTGAGATGTTTCAGGTGCATTAATTTTTCAGCTCTTCTGAAATTTTTACCTAAAGTCCTGTTCCATTAAGGAGGTGGGGGTAAAGGGGGCACGTGGCAGGAGGTGAAAATTTTTCAAGTCAGAACCTGAGTGGTATGAAGAATTCCCTGCCTTCTTCAAAGGTAACACCATTCTGCAAAGACTCGCTGTAGTTGCTAACCTATTTGAGCTCAGATATTTGCTTTCTTTTTTTTTTTTAATTAAAAAGCTAAGCTGAGAGGATTACATTACTTTAAAAAAACCCTGACTATTGAGCTAGAGTATTAAGTCATATTATTAAAAAAATCAAACATCACTTGGAGCTGTGAAGTCTGGTGGGGGAAGGAGAAAGGGCAGTGGTGTATATAAATATATTTACATATCTTTGAAAAAAAATTAAAACAACCCAGTTTTCATCACTCCAACTTAATAATTTTAAAGTACATATATTTTTGATTTAGTTGTTTATATAGCTCTTTTTTTTTTTTTTTTCCCTCCCCCCAGATTTAGTAATGTGCTGTGAAAATACACTTAGTACTATGCCCTCCTGTGTTCTCAGCTGTTAAAAGTAACAGCAGATGGGACAGTGCATGGCCCATCGCTTGGTCCTCAGCCTGCATTTATGACATGAGGTTATTCTGCTGGTGCCACTGCCCTGGCTGATGGGTGCTTTTTAAAATAACCACCGTAAGGACAAGGCTATACCCCAAATGCAGAGCCTTACTTGAGAATGGCATGCTGCTGGGCAGCTTCCCTGTGCACATAGCTAGGGGATAAGGCAATTAACGAAGACATGAGCGTGTGGTCTGACCCGCAGCAAACGCCTCAAAATTCCATAGATGTTTGGGGATTAATGCTGCTGGATGCTGTGTTTGCGCTGGTCAGTGAAGCCTGAGTCTTGTTTAAGTAGAGGTAGGAGCTACAAGGTACAAGAAATGCATGGGGAGAATGTGTAGGTACTTGATTTAAGGAATTGTTAGATGGGGGTTTTGGCCAAACTGAAAAAAGGCAAGGGCTCAAGATGGAAGGCAAAAGGTAAAAATGCATCAGAAAATTCTCATATTAGGCCAAAATATATGTAGGCTCAGTGACCCCCAAATGCACCTCCAAAAGAAAATACACCTCCCAGTCAGCAGCATACAGAGCTGCAAGCCACAGTGCATGAGAAACCTGGGCTGGCATGGAGGGGATGTTGTGCTCTGAGGCACATGGCTTCTTACAGAGCCATTGGTGTCTTCCTGGGCTGAGGGACCTCAGCAGCCTTTGTGTCCCATGGCAGAAACCTCTGCCTGGGTGTCCACACATGGAGGTCCTGGCTGCTATGGGGCCCCGCTTCCCGCCACATCTTCCAGTCATGGGAACTTCATAGCGCTGAATTTTTGAGGATTATAGCAAGGATTTGACTAAGAACATTTGATCTAATGTGTCTGGTTTGAAGTCCTGCTGCAGCGCTTGTACACAGAGTTGCATGCTGAAAGGCAGATGTTTGGGTCACTGGTGCCAAAGCAAAGGGGTTTGTCAAAAAGGGTCTGCAATGCTCCTGGTGACATGTAAATATAGCTGTGGTTTCCACCAAGCGGCCATGGCCTGGTTTGGTCTGTGGCAGCTGGTGGTGTCGCCACACTGTCCTGCAGCACTTGTCTCCAGGTTAATGGCCTCTTCGGGGCATCTCCAGCTGAGTTAATCCCCGCGTACACTGGCTGCTGAGCAGGAGGAGGCAGGGAGCTGCTGTTTCTTGGGTCTAGCAGTTATTTTCTTTCACTGTTGAAGCCACCCAGGTGGTTTCGAGGCACAAAGCTTTTTTTTTTGCTGCCCCTCTTTCTTCCTGTAATCTCACCCTTTCCACCCACCTGCTGTGGAAAACCCATTGCCTCCAGTGGGCACGGTGAGGACAGCAGCCAAGAAGAGCTGTGGCAGCTGCGGCGGTGCATGATGGTCACTAATGTGACTTTGGGTGGTTTTGCCCAAATTGGCCAAAGGCACCGGTGGTCACCTGGGGCCTGGCTGACCCATGGATATGCAGGACCTGAAAGTACTGGGAAAACGTGTCCATGTCAATGTCGGGGCAGGTGCCAATAGCATCTCTTGCAGTGCGGGGAATGCACGGGGAGGGTCTGTTCTGCTCCCCCTTGAAAGCACAAGGGCGTGCAGTGCACGGGGGTAGAAAATGAGTGGGAAAATGCTTGATTTCTACCAGCCCTTAGGAGACACCATGGTCAGCAGTGGACAGGGGGATGCTGGACAGTACCACTCCTGCAGTGCAGTCCCATGCCTGTGCTCTTGATGTGTTTTTAGTTTTGTTTCAATTATGTCAATCCTGAAAGTAACATGACTGAGATAAGGGCATAGAAGAAGCAGAAGATGGGTTGTAGGTAGATGTTCGGATTCAGGAGCTTAAGCCTTCCTTGAATTCTTTACTTCTTTGTCCTGTTTATTTTTGTTGAGTTATGAGTCCTCTGTGCTCTCCTTGGCCAAGGATCTCTGTCCAGATCCATGTGTCTGTTGAAACTCAGTCTCAGTGTTTTCTTCCCTGCTGCTGCTGCTTTTGAGGAGAAAAAGACTCCATTTTCCATTTTGCAATGTAGATATTTTATTGAATCAGAAGTTGTCAGAACCAGGAATAGCTAACATCTGTGTATATCTCATAGCTTGATGTATCCTTATGGGAGACTCCCACAGGAGAAATTTTACCATGTAGAAAAAGAGAGTACAAGATACATTGGGAGATCAGCAGAGTAAAACCTAAACAAGTTGCAGTACAGGTAGGTGGTAAAATATTAAGTTCAAATATCAAATTTTTATCATGTTAGCCCTCACTATCGTCTGATTTTGTATACTGTTATGTCCCCATATGATCTTTGGATAATATGTATACACACACATGTAGGTATATGTATCGTGTCAAGCTGGTTTCAAGATAAACTACCATAAGCTAACAATTTGTGGTTTAGGCAAACATATTTTCCCTAAATATCTGTAACAACTAAACAGTTGCAAATAACATTAATATAATCAGAATCACCAGACTTTCTGCACACCAATCCAAATATATTATCTTTCTAATAAATCTTAAGCCCCAGCTAACTCCTATCTGTCTGTATTTGTATAAGGGTTCACAGTGTGTTCATAAAGGTTCGTAGCATGTTGATGGCATTCAGTCAGAAACTTCTGATGGTATCAGCCATGTTCCACCTTGTTTATTCCTATGTGGAGGTTGGGCACCTGCATTTGGCTGACGCACGTACCCCAGCAACATTCTCAGGCTTGAATGGAGAATGCCAAGGGATGGGGACGGTGCAGAGACCTGGATCTGGGCGAGGAGCATTGGAGCAGGGTAGTGCACAGCTCTCGGGGAGAAGCAGCTGGTGCCAGCCCGTGCATGGTGTCCTCTCCATGCCCTGCCAGCTCATGGAAGTCCAGCCCAGCACATGGGAAGAGCAGCAATGCTTTGCTCCAGGGATTAATAGTCCTCACCGATAGAGACCATATCCAAGTTCCCTCCTGAAATTTCCCATTTCCCTGTGCCGCCTTTCTTTCTTGGATGGAAGAACAGGTAATCCCCAGAGCTTTCTCTTACATGCACTCTGCCTTCTTACATTTACGACACTTTCTCCAGGAACCTGTCCTCCAGCTATTTGCCGCATCTTCTGCAGATTGCACTTATTCCAAAGGGATGAGACTGAAAAAAAATTATGAAATATAGTCAAACAGTTAAGACATCGGAAATGCGATGGGTTAAAGAAAGCTTTAATTCTAAATCCTCGTTTTCCCTTTCTTTGTAGATGGAGAAAGTTTCCAAAAAGGATCTCTCTGCCTTTTGAAGAAGAAAACAACTTAACTGAGATGGGCTGGCGGCCTGACCCCTGTGCTGGTGCTGAAGTCCACTCCTTTTTTCCAAAGCTGAACTGAGTCTGCTGTGGCAAAGGTGACTACTGGCAAAGTCAGGGGCTGTTTTTTCCCCTAAAATAGCTGCATCTTTCTTTCTCAAATACTATCCAGCTGTTGTTTGGTTTCCTCCTGAAACAGAAGGATGATTGCAAAAAGTGAGCGTGCTGACCCTTCAAAATTAGAAGGTGGCAGTCCTGAGTTAATGGCCAGACTTGATGATCTAAAAAGTCGTTTCCAGCCTAAATGATTCTATGATTCTAACTACTCCAGGTTTGCTCTACAAATGGTGAGACACTTGTCTTCTTTGGTGCCACAGATTTCTGAGAATGAATTTGTATTTAATTGCCTTATAGACAAATCTTTGTAAACAGGAAAAAATAAAGCAAAAAAAAATTGAGTTGGGAAAAGAAACATAATGAGGAGTATGAAAACTGTCAGTGAGGTACATCTTACCTGCAGCACTGAAGGCAGTGGCACAATGGGATGGGCAATGTCACTGGAGCATCTCCTCCGTTTGATGAAGACCCAACTACTGTCATGGTAGGTTTTTCAAACTGTAATAGGACAAACAACTATGATGCTGAAACAAACCCTCTCCAGCCATCCTTCTCCTGGTGCTGCTAGCCGCTAATAACTGTGAGAGCTTAGAGCAGTGCAGCCTGTTGCTTTTTCCTCTACCAATTAAATTAATTTTTTTGACCTCTCAACTATCTGCAGAAGTTTTTTGGTCCCACGTTATCTTTGTCTACCCCATGTCACTGCAGCACAGCTCAGATGTTTCTAGTTTTGATCAAAGTTTCTGTTTGATATTAAATCTGACTTATTTTTATGAAAGCAGGTGAAGCCCAAGGATAAGACCCTGGGCTCCATCTGCTCATGCCATGCATGCTTGCCCATTGTGTTCTTCAGGGGCAGATGGCTCTTATCAGCTCTGCCCTCATGCAGTGGGGTCAGGCACCGCATTCCTGCATGGAGAGAAGGGTGCTGGGGGAGGACGGTTCCCCAAGGCCCCCCCCCCCCCCCCCCTCCAAGCTTGATTCTGTTGAGCTGAGCAGGGGTGCTGCAGCCAGTGGCACCGAGATAAGACAGGGTTGGTCTGATGGCTTCAAAAGCTTGAAGTGCTCAAAGAGGAGCTTCAGCTCTTGATGCCTCACTGAGAGGAGAAAGCAATGCTTTCTTCTGTTAGGCTGGGACAGCGGGCGATCTGATCTACCACAATCTGTCCTGAAGTCCTCACTGACCCCAGCCTTGCTGCCTCACAGTAACCCCTCTGCTCCTGGAGATGCCTCTTCATTTCTGTTTCATTTTGTTTGTAGGCTGGAGAGCTGCCACAGCTGCTGAAATTAGAGGTTTGGTAAATGGAACAGAAAAACTTAGTTTGAATGTTTGAGAAGGAAGCAGATACAACTCCATTAAGGAAAGAAATGATTCAAAGGTGGATAATGGATTTAAATAAGAATTGAGAGGAGGCAACTGCTAAACCAGTGGGAAAGCTTTGGGGAAAATTATACATAGAAAAGTGTTATTTCCTGCCTGAAAGCACAAATCTGGGTGAGTGGTCAGGGCTGGGTGCTGCAGAGAGATTTAGGGCACAAGTCAGCTTAATTAACCCTGTTCAAATAATTTCTGAATACAGATTTTTCAGTTCTGTATTGTTCCCTGGAAGTTACTAATAACCTAGAACGCTTTTCCGCGTAATGTGTGTTGGCCTTCCCACTCATTAAACCCAAGATCACACCGCATAATTCAGATTTTTACCCAGAAATTATTTCCTCTCACTGCTAAAGCTTTTGCTGAATGTCCACCATGTAGATCTGAAATTCAATTACCTCTCGCTAGCAGCTGGGGAGATGAGGGCTGGAAAGAGCCAAAGGAAGCTATTTGTTCAAATGTATTGTAGAACTAAATCAAACTCCTTATGAAAGGACTTATATCTTAGTTGATGTAGGCTGCTTCCAGCCAAGACACCAATAAATTTGTAGGTCAGTAAATGGGAAGCACTGAGGTGTGTTTGGCAAAGCCTTACCTTCTCAGAGGTCTCTCTTTCTGGTTTCCAGCTCCATTATTGTGTAGGTTCAGATTTTCATTCCTGGCTTGAAATATCTCAAGTGTTCAACAAGGCTGTCCTGTTCTCCTGCTTCTGGTCTGCATTTGCACTGAGGCTGCATTCAGGATGGAAGGCTGCTTGTGTGCGTGATGGAGCAAGACCCAGTCCACCTGGGGAAGGTAGGGAATGGCTGGCTGCTCTTTTCTCACAGCATGCTGGCTCACCAAGGTCTCTGCCAGTCCTTGGTGCTAGGGGACATCCACAGTTCTCCCATCCTCCCATTGCCAGCACTGAACTTCAAGCCTTTTCCATGTGAAGGTGCAAGGGGACCACCCCACAAATTCTTTCAGCAGCAGCATCTGCCAAAAAGACAAAAAAATAAATAATTTCCTAGACATTTTCTTTTCCTTCAAAGCCAAGGCAGTGGCGTGGGTGATGGCAATCCTGGCTCATATCCCCTGTAGGTTCCTCCTACCCTCTGGGACACTGTAGTCCCCAAAGCATGAGAGTGAACAGGACTGAGGGTTTGGGGACCAGAGGGAGTGTTTCGGTCTGGAAGAGGACGGCTCCAGTATCCTCCCCATGCTTACAGAAAAATAAAGACAGGTTCAGTGAAGCAGTGGCACACTGATGTCTGTTTCTCTGTAATAATCCTGTGCTATATCATAAACTCACCGTGCTTCAAATCCACCAGGAGAAAAGATGCCTATTAATGCAGACAAATGCACATTCTTCCTTCTTGTTGTTCCCTGAAAAACTAAGTATTTTGAAACTTGACTAGTCAGCTGTCTAGGAAGAGACTGCTTTGCATCCTTCAGCATCCCTACAAGGAGGTGGAACGGCTCTTCTGCTGAACGCAACCCAAGTATAAAACCTCACAGAGGCTGGGGGATTTTATTTTGGACCACCCTTCCTGATAGTTTGAATTAACGGAACATTTTAATATATTAAACAGAGATTTCTTGGGAGTGTATTTACTATTTTATATGTGTGAAATGATGCATACAAATCTGAATAATGAAGGGAATAATTTATAATGAACAAATCAAGCATGAGGCCAGGGGGTTTCCCCCTCCAAGTTGACTACTCTGTCCTCTGGTCCACCTCTGCCTTGCAGGGCTTATACCCTGCTGCCTCTGCTGCTAAAGGAAGGGACACCTCCTGTCCAAGCTGGGGTTCTGCTTTGTTAGATCACCATGGTATGAAACTGAAAAAGTCTGGAGCTCAGGACAGGCACATCTTACAAGTGGCATTAATTTAAATAACTGCTAGGCATTGAAAATGAAGCCCTTATGGTGCAGGGTTGGAAAAAGCATGATAGCCGTCTGCCAGCCAGCACCAGTGGAGCAGAGGGGAGCAAGCCAGGTAACTGGGAAGGCTGCACACCTTGGGACATGGGGTGGGAGAAGATCCTCGAAGCCTGCAGCTGAAATCAGTGCAGAAAGCCAGTTGCAAGAGTGGATTTCTGGCCCTGTTTCTGGGGCAGATGCAGAAGGCGGCAGTGTTGGAATCTGTCTGCCAGCAGGACGATGCTTAAGAATCTGCCTATAATTATGACATAACCCTCGGGTAAAATGAAAACAGGACATACTAAATGCTGTAAGATCACTAATGGAGCAGAAATTCCAGTTCTTCTGTACGCAGGGGTGTTTCTCAAAATTGAGTCTTATAGGCAGAATTGTGGATCTGCAGTTCCATCTGCAAATCCCTGGGTGTATCTCATTTAACCTGAAATCAGGCTGAAGAAATGTGCCTGTTGCCAGGTACGGGACATTGTTCAGGAGGAGTCTCGGTCTGTGACTGGTTTTGCAGCTCTGCCAGGGTTTGCATTGAGCTGGTAGTGCTGCCCAAGGGCTTCGCAGCTCTCCCCTGCCTGCTGCACACCCAGAGCTGCCGGTGCTGGTCCCTGAGCCCCTGGGTTCCTATACCCCATCACCAAGGCATTCACAAAGTACATCACCCACTGATTTCTAGGGATTAACCAAATAACTTTTCCATGGCTTAACCAAACAGCTGTGATGCATGTGCTACAATCTGAGGTCCTTAATTTTAAGCTAAGTGCTAAGCATATGGGAAAGGAAGCAATAGTGGTCTCAGGATATTAGTGATGATTACTTTTAGAGTATTGTTATAATTCCTACTTTTTAATGAAAACCCATGTGTGTGCCAAAGGGCAAAGACAGAGCAACCATGGTGTGTGCATTCAGAAAATGCAGAATGGGATAGCGTGGAAATTACTGCCTGCATTAGATTTCAGACAACTGCTAAATAAATTAAGGAGGTTAGAGAATAATGTAAATTATATATGGGAAAATAAATATCTCTGCATGCATACTAAGCTTGTGCTACAAAAGCTGAAGCTGTATTGTGAATTTTTAAGGACTTCGATCTAAGAACGTGAGTTAGAGAAAATATATCAGACATCAGATGTGAGGAGGTGAGGAAAAACCCTGGTGTTACACTGCTGCTCACACCTAACATCAATGGGGCTCTTCTAGAAAACACACCTTTCCTTGACATAGCAAACGTCAATATTTTTTTTAATGTAATCATCTTTAATGCATTTATCCATGCCCCATCCTTTGCATAGTTACCTGGGAAGAATCACTGCTAGAACTGAGCCTCACCTGTGTTTTATCCATTTTAGAGTTGTTTTGAGGAGGCTGGCTGAAGACCCCAACCCAGAGGCATGTCTGCACTTCTGGGAAGGGCTCCTTGAGGGCACCTGAGCTACTTCTGACTGTGCTGGCATGTACCCTTCTCCTCAGCAGGTCAGCTCGGTGGTTGGTGCTACGGGCTGCCATGCAGGTTTCTCCTATATGCATCTGGTACATATGTCCCTTTACATTACCTCTTGTGCCAAAGAACATTTATTTTTCCCAAGGGTCAAGAAAGTGCTTAAAATAGTGGCTGAAGAAACAGCTAAAGCAAGTGGCCTGAAGTAGTAGATTTTGTTATTACAGATGGGTCAGGATAAACCTATTCAATCAGATGCTCGATTGATAACTTAATTACCAGACCCTGATGAGTTGAAGCACGGGGCTGTCCTTGGGACTGGGTCTGGGTGCTGGCTCCAATGCACTTGGGCAATTTGGAGAGTGAATTTCTCAAGCCCTGCTCATCACAGCAGCATAATTTTTTTTTCCTCACCCAGACTACAAGTCCTTCATTTTTCTTTATAAATTGTGACTTATGGAGGAGATTGCCATCTCATATTGGCCATGTCAGATATTAGGAAGAAATTCTTCCCTGTGAGGGCAGTGAGGTGCTGGCCCAGGCTGCCCAGAGCAGCTGTGGGTGCCCCATCCCTGGCAGGGCTCAAGGCCAGGCTGGATGGGGCTGGGAGCAGCTTGGGCTGGTGGGGGATGTCCCTGCCCATGGCAGGGGGGTTGGACTAGATGTTTTTTAAGGTCTTTTCCAACCCAAACCCTTCTGTGATTCTAGATAACTTTGACAGGCAGGATCATGGTTCCCTGCCTCACATCAACCTTCGTGAGGGCTCCCGTGTGGACCAGCACTGATCTGTCTGTTAAGTACACAAGTTGGCATCAAGAATAACCACCCTTTGTGTGCTTTTGATGTCTTCCATGTGCTCTGAGAGACACTAGCTGGCTATTTGCTATGGGAAGTGCTTAGTGAAATTTAGAAGACTGTTCCCAGCTGCACATGACATCAAGCATTCTGCCCTGATGATTAGCATAAAGCAGGCAGGTTAAAAATGTAAGTGACCTACACATATGAGTCTGCTAGTACAAAAAGACAAGAAGCCTGTAATATATGAGTTGGGTGCTATTTTATTTTAATTTAGAAAATTGAAACTTAGTTCTCAATAGAAAAAGGGATGAATCATTTCTGATGGATTCATCATAGCCATTTACGTTCTAAGTGCTTACTTTTTCCACCATAGCTGCCTCAGGTTGTGTGAGGAATGTAAAGGTTTTAAATGTCATTTTTTTAAAGCTATTTGTTTTGTTATTTTAAATATAGCTTAGATGTACTTAATATTTTTTGTGTAGGTACCTGGGAAATGATGAATTCTGTGACTGGTTATAGAGATTGCTCTGATTTTATCATAAAAGTTGATTATGTCTCATTGTGGCAGCAGAGAATAATGTTGGAGTGGGATTTCTGGGGTGTTGCAATGCATGAGGAAGGGTTTTTGCTGCGCGTTACTGAACAAACATGACAAGAGTAGATCTGGCAGTTGCATCTCCAATTTCTGCCTATCCTCTTGAAGCGCTAATTTTATTGACCGAGCCTGGCAAATTTACATCCCTTATTTTGCCTGTCCTCAGAGCAATAAACCTCGAGACAATGATTTATGCTGGCCCTGGTGCACAACGCCAAGGTGCCCTGCGCAGACACCTTTCTGCTCAGCCAGCTGCCTCCTCTCGTGTGGCATAGCTGCTTCAGTGTCAACAAAGCGCCCTTATGCAGCATTTAAGTGACATTTCATAAATGACAGCATTTCTTTGGTAGATGGTAGAGGCTAGTAAAATCTTTCAGATGGAGGTTACTTACTAGTTTTGTCATGCATGGCAATGACGTGACACCTCTGTGGCCAGGCAGGTCTGCTTGTCTGCAAGTGTGTCTCATGCGGACCAGCCCAAGTACACCTGCAGATGGCAAAGCAGAACATACACTACTGATTTGACAAAAGTTTGGAGGTCTGAAATGGAATAAATGGTACAAAGAAGTGTGACCAGGTGTAGGAGACACTTCACCTGCAGGTCCTGAGAGGAAAGCAAGATCCAGGCAGATGCCGAGTCAAACATCTGACCACTGTAGTGGGTTGTGTAAGAAGGGAAGAGTAACTGAAGAAGTAGAGGTCGTGGGAGGGGATTCTCCCCCTCTACTCTGCTCTCATGAGACACCCCCGCAGTGCTGCAGCCAGCTTTGGGGCCCCCAGAATAAGGAGGACATGGACCTGTTGGGGTGAGCCCAGAGGAGGCCATGAGGATGCTCAGGGGGCTGGAGCCCCTCTGCTGTGGAGACAGGCTGGGAGAGCTGGGGCTGTTCAGCCTGGAGAAGAGAAGGTGCGGGGGGACCTGACAGCACCTGCCAGTGCCCAAAGGGGCCGACAGGGAAGCTGGGGGGGGGGCTTCTTACAAGGGCATGTAGGGGGAACAGCTTTAAACTGAAAGAGGTGAGATGTAGATGAGATCTTGGGAAGAAATTGTTCCCCGTGAGGGTGGCGAGGTGCTGGCCCAGGCTGCCCAGAGCAGCTGTGGGTGCCCCATCCCTGGCAGTGCCCAAGGCGAGGCTGGATGGGGCTGGGGGCAGCCTGGGCTTGGGGTGGGGGTGGGGGTGGGGTGTCCCTGCCCGGGGCAGGGGGATGGGAATTAGGTCATCTTTAAGGTTTTTTCCAACCCAAACCATTCTATGACTCTATGATGAAATAAATGGGATGGAAAATCTGATTAACAGATATCTTTCTTTCTGGTTTTGAAAGCACAATAAAGAGAGCAGAGTTTCAGTAAATTGTTGCAAATGCATTAAATGTAAAATTATGAAGAGGGTGAGGATTAATATAAGAAGCGTAAGGCAGGTTGGGCTTACAGGAGGATGATGGTGTACTGACTGGGGTGGAGGGGCATGCTGCAGGAGCTGCTCGTTGGAGGCTGGTGTGATGGGGCAGTCCGGCTGTACTGGCACCTTTCCTGCAAACACGCAGAAATCTGCTCCAAATCCATGAAACAGAGATGGGACCACCACGCTTTATGCCCATGCCTGCTCCCTGCAGAGTATTTTCTCGTTAATATTTACATAGTATTTATAAATTTATCATGACATTTAGAAAATCATAGTCATAACATTTAGAAAACTTCAGTAAAACTGACAAAAACTGAAGAAAATCAGTGACCTGTTAAATTTGTGCAATTTCCTTCCACCCAGCCCCAGTACTTGCAACCTGGTTTTAAATATTGTTTATTCTTCAGTTTTGTTCTGCTGTAATTGGGGAAGTGTCTGGTTGCCAGAAGAGCAGACACTGTAATATGAACACAAAGCATAGCAAGAGGCTTTGAGCTGACAAACCTTTTCACTTTTAAATCCACAGTCAAGTGGGCTCTCCCTGACTGGCCTCACTTCACCAGGTGTTTTTTGCCATTTATTACTGTCTTTTTAAAATATATGTTCTGAAATTCAGATGTGTATATAATGGGGATGATATACAGTTGTACTTCAGACTGAATGTGAGCCATCTGTCAAAAACAAAAGCTAAATTCTATGTAATAAAAGCCACAAAAAGATTGATATTTCACATTAAAGGGAAAACTGAAAAAGTAATTTTGTTTATGGGCAAACCTGTGTCTGGCACATATTTCATGTCGTATAAAGATGGAAATCTCACCTTATGGCCATAGATTACTGCTATATTTTAGTCTTTATAATTGTGGACAGATATGCATGTGCTTCTACATTAAGAGAGATAATTCCCCATGTATTGATAACAATAAGTCTGTCTGAGCACCTTCCATCTGCTTCCCAAAGGCATAGTGTTTTCCCGGTTGCTGCCCTTAGCCTACCTGGTGAAGCACGCTCATCTAGGAATTTGGCTGGTATGTGAAACTTTTTCAGTACTTCCAGCTCATTTCAAACCTGTTCTGGGTATATGCAGACCCAAGGGGGATGGAGGTTGAGAAGGCAGCAGCTGGGCTGGGCAGGGACACAGGGGCAGCAGGTCGTGTATTCTCACATAACACCAGAGCATGTGAAGTGCTGAAGAAACAGCCCTGAGCACCTCAGAATTGTGCAAACCCTTTAATTACTGACTGTAGTGTTTTGTATATAATTTTTGCTTGGAACTGCAAAGCCATTGTGGAGCTGTGTCTGAGTTGCACCGCCTCTGGAACAGGTACCGACCTGTTTGGGAAGTGTGGCCTCAGAGTGACTCTGCATTAACCACACCGGGCTCCTGGCAGTCCCTGCTGCATATAACAGATTGAGACAGAGACTTTCTGCATGTTTATAATCCTCCCAAAGGATAGCCATGTTCTGACCCTACAACTCTTGTGTGTGTAAGTCACGAGGGGTTGCTTGGGTGGCTCTGGGCAGGTGATAGGATGGAGTTACCGGTGCAGGCTGGTAGGTTTCCTCTTCTGTAGTGCAAGGCTAGCATATTCCTCAGGCAACTGGAAAGGGAGATATTTTTCTGTCTGCCTCCAAGTATTTCGTGCAGTCCACGTAGGTTTGGGTAGTGGACCTGTGAGGGTGGTGCACTAGCACAGGCTGCCCAGAGCAGCTGTGGGTGCCCCATCCCTGGCAGTGCCCAAGGCCAGGCTGGATGGGGCTGAGGGCAGCCTGGGCTGGGGGAAAGGTTCCCTGCCCACGGCGGGGGGTTGGAACTAGGTGGTCTTTAAGGTCCCTTCCAACCCAAACCATTCCATAATCCCAAAGATGTCACTCAATGCAGCTGTTCTGTGGGGAGTCCTGCAGGAGAAGCCGCTGTTAGAGGATCCTCCTCCCCTGATGATCTGGCTGGGGTTGATGAGCTCTGATCCTCCAAAAGGACCATCAGCCTAGAGGGACTGAGGGGAGTTAAGCACAGGAGCAGGTTTCTGCTCTCACCCACCCTGACCTGCAGTTTGGAAAGTGCACTGGCAGGCGAGGCAAGTGCCTAATCCCGCAAAGCAGGTCCCTGGCTGCTGCTGGGAGTGCAGCAAGTTCTTCTTCTTCCTTGCTCTGCCCATGGCCAGGAGAAGGCTGAGCTGCAGGCTGCTGGTGGCAGCCCGGACCTGAGCCATTCTCAGCAGTGTCCCTTGCTTGCATCCATATAAAACCTCCTGCTGAAATGACCCTGCTTTGGTGGCTGGGTTAGCAACAGGCTGTGTATTTCACAGACACTTGTGCAGTGTACTTTTGCTGCACCTGGCAATCAGGGCATATACATGGTCTATGAATTGAGTTCTTATTAAATACGCTTTTTTCTTTGAGTAATAATTGACGTGTTTACTGAAAATGCCTTTTTAAGACAATGTCCTATGTTCTCTTTTGGCCTCTGTTACTTGAGACATGTTTTCTAATGGAGTTGAAGCCATCAGCTGGAAGATAGGTGACATCACTGGAGACGCTGGGGTATACTGGTGACTGACATACAGCAGCTATGGGCTGAGGCTGTCCCATCCTTGCTCTGCCACTTGCAGCGAGGAGGTGGTTTTCCAGCAGTATGATCTAGTGACGTTGACCCTGCAATTCGGGAGGTGCCTTAGGAACAGTAAGGCTGACTGAGCAGTAGTGGAAAGCTGGCCTAGATGTTTTCCAAAGGTCTTTTCTCACCTGGACTACCCAATACCTTTGGTTTAAATATGTTGCTTCCTCCTCTCTATCACTATCCAGTGAAATTTCTTACAGTCACGTCTGCAAAAATCATCCAGCAAATCCTATTATACAAGGGATCATGTAAAATGAGGCGTGAAATATTTTTTGGCAGAAAGACAAGAATGGAAAATAATAAAGGTCAAAAAGAGATTTTAAGAATGGACATAAATTTCAGAAAGCTGTATTAGAAATACGAAAATAATGGAGAGCTGATTTGTAGCCACAGGTAACATGTGGGTTATTTGTCTGTTAAGCAGTTAGAAATATTTTTGAAGTATGTTTTGATCACTGTAGAAGTGTAAACAAGGCTTGGTACCACTGGAAGTTCAGAATCCCAGTTTGTTCTGGAAAAGATTTGATCTTCAGCAGGGAGCCAACAAAGAGCCCGATCAGGAAGGTGACTCTGCATGTGAATCCGTGCAGAGGCTGCATTGGCATCTAGGTGTGAGTTAGATGTTGCTGAAGCATTTCAAGTTTTTGCTAAAAAGCTTTTGTGCAGATCAAATGCTTTCCTATTGCCATTCCCACTAACTGTGTGTAGAGGAAGAAAAATGTATGTATGTGAACTTTTTCCCTCGAAACATGTACCTTTGAGGTTTAAATCTGGACAATACCTGTACCAAAAGCAGTCTCCTTTCTGGAACTCAAGTTTTCAAAGTGGTTGCAAGAATTTTGATTAATTAAAAAAAAATGGAAAAAAACCCCATCAACCCCAAAAGAAATCAATGTCGGCAAGGTTGCACTGAAGGGTTTCTCTTCGTGAACTCTTCAGCAGGTCCTGCTTGGAGCCAGCTGATGTGTATGGGGGCTACACATCGATGAGTGACCCTGACATATCTTTCGGTAATTCCCATTTTATGCAGGCTGGCAAGTGTCTCAGGGTGTCCTTAGCAGCTCCGCAATTATTTCCTTGGGCACAAGCCCTCTCAGAAAGCCAAATCGGGGTGTTAAATCCTGCTGTTGTGCTCTCTCCAGGCTGGCCTCAGTTCGTCGGGTGCAGAGGTGGCATCGAGGGCTCTGAGGACAGGACAGTGGGTGTGCAAGGACCTGTTTGCCCAGTTCCTGAGCTGGTGGCAGGCTCAGCTGCACTGGGGTAAAAGCAGCATGTCCGATTTGTCGTGTCCGATTTGTCGTGTCTGATTTGCAGCACTGGTTTCACATGTAAAGATGCTGGGGCTTCCTCCAGGGCCTGGGTCTGTGGAGGGCAGCAAGCGCGCACTCTCTCTCTTTCCAGAGCACTTTTCTCCTCTGTGTGGTGATACCTGCTGACAATGTCATTACCTTGAGGACATCTGCTAGGAAGCTGTTCCTGAAGAGAGGCTGTCCGTGCTGCTGTCTTTGGGAAATTGCTGTTGGCAGCCCCATCTCAAGGCGCTGCTGGACACAGGTGAGCAGGAGGGAGCTGGCTACAATGCAAAGCCATTTTTATAGCAAACAGACAGTTAAAGCACCCACGTGATATGGAGGTTTTATTTAGTGGAGGATGTTTTACACCAGGTTTAATATTTTTGCATGCAGCATATTCTCTGCCTGGTTTGGTGCTGCTCATTGTTCCTCATGTGCTGTGATGCTGTGAAGAGCACGGGGCAGCACACGGGTGATGCTTCCCCACAGCACTGTGTGGGCGGCATGGCGAGGTGGACCCCACTCCTCCTCGGGGCACCTTCCTCCCAGGAGCATCCCCTGCGCTTGTGGATGAAACGCTGGCCTAGTTCAGGCTGTCAATCTCTTACATAAGCAAAAGGTAATGCAAATTGCATGGCTATGCCTCTGCAAGTCTTTTGCTCCCTGCGTGATACAGACGGATTTGATATGGCTCACTTGATCACAGAGGAAATTCCCAAGGGAGAATAAAAACTGCCGGAGCAATCAAGTGACCATGCCTTGCAAAACAAATATCTACAGTTTTAAATCTAAAGTAAAAAGCCTGATTTGCAAGAAGAGTGGTTTCAAAATACTGATTTTGTGAACTCTCACTGGATCCGGGGAGAGCAGCGAGCGGACTGCAGGCTGCTCCCGTGCTTTGCATTTTAATTGCAGCCAGCCCTTAGCCCTCAAAACCTCCGGGCTGCAGATGTCTGCCGCCGAGCTCAATGCAAGCAGCTGCTCTGTCCAGCTGCCATATATACCTGGTCACAACATCTGCTATGTTCATAGAAAATAATCTCTTTTAGAAAAACAAAGTTTTCTGCCCCCTGACCGCGTAAAGCACAAAACCATGAGCAGTCTCTCGGGTCTTGTAGACAGCTTCTCTGTCTTCCCTGTTCCTCTCTCTCAGTATGGGGAGTTGTGTGTTCTCTGGCAAAGAAGCAGGGGCCTGCAAAGACATCATGTTTCTGTAGCAAGAAAGTCCCCACAGCTGCTGGTGTCCCTGCAGCTCTGCTGCTGGTGAGGCAGGCTGCAGCATGCGCGAGGGTCAGATCCTGCAAGCAAAACCAGTTTTTGACTGTTATACTCAAATTTGCTAAGCAGAATGCCAAGCTGCTTCTGCTGCTTTGTTCACACACTAGGTCAAGACCTTCCAGTGAGTATGTGTCTTCCAGCTGGTGGGGTCACTGTTGGGGTGGGAGTGGAGGACATTGAACTGCATCTTTCAATGTGCCTCCTTCCCCTTCAGGTGACTCCCCATCACCACTGGATTTATCAGCCTTAGGCCACCAGCTTACTGGTTTTATTAAAGTAATATCAGTTTTGAACTCAGGAACAGCAACTTTGATAGTTTCATTCAATTAAAAAATGGAAAATACACTCAATGGGAAGACATACTGTAGGCAAAATAGTTTAATGTTAATGTCTTATTTCTATAATAACTCCTCATTTTTAGTGAAATGGGTGGAAATAAGTCAAGATGAGTTGTTTTTTTTTTTAGCTTGACAATGGATGACTACGGGCAGTGGGTTGTGCAGAGCTGTGCAGTGCAGCACGATGCTAAATGCTGTCATGCCAGAATTGCATGCGATTAAATACTCATCAAACGCAACCATGGAGGGTAATTAACTCTACATGCTGCTAATAACTTCTTGTGGGAAGTGAGTGAATTAAGTACTTACAAACGATCAGGACTGAGGGGCAATCTGACCGCATTAGCAATGGGTAGTTCACACAGTTGCCAGCTGCCTTGCTGAAGGGATGGCTCCTCCCTGGAGCTGAGTCCTGTCTCAGTGCCAAGCACGGGGGAGCCATTGGCTCCAATGGCCATGAAGAGCTCAGATGACAGAACTGAAGAATCACAGATCAGTTTGGGTCAGAAGGCACCTTTCAAGGCCATCTAGTCCAAACCACCTGCAATGAGCAGGGACATCTTCAGCGCGATGAAGTCGCTCACAGCCCCATCCAACCTGGCCTTGAATCTTTCCAGGGATGGGGCACCTACCTCGTCTCTGGTGTTAGATGTTCAAAAACCATTATTTTTTACAGGGCTCCACAAGCTACTTAATAAGAGATAGACTTGAGGTGTGTGCAGGGATCTGCTAGGGTCCCCAGCAGGGTGGCTCGTGATGACAGGTGTCAAGCTAGTTGCGTGCCTTCATGTGTGTGTAGCCTTATTCAAACAAAAAGAACAGTCTGGGAACCAGGACCTTGTTTTGGACTGTGGGAAACCTGAGGCCATTTCTTATGGCAGTCCTGTGCGTTGCTGGATGACAGTCTTGCTTTCTTCTTCCATAAAACTGGACTCCCATAAACACACCGGTCATGAGGAACCCCGACTGTGGTGTGGAAATGGAGATAAAAATTTCAGATAGGAACAAGTGCTGTTCTTTCTGTGGTCTGCAATGTGTTTCTCATGCTTTTCTGGCTCATACCAGACACAGCCGAGGTGGGACCATATTTTCTCTTACGCTTGCGACAGCTTTCGGTCGCACATAGGAGTGTCTGCCAAGTATTTCTATTTCCCTCACTGAGGAAAAGCAGGCCTTGGATGCATGGGATGATTTCTACAATGAAAGATGCAGTTTTGTAGCGCTGAGAATATTTGATCTGGAGTAATGAAGCAAGAGGAGCATGGCTGTTGGGCTTGCTGAGGATGGTACGGTCCTGCCGGGCATGGCGATGGAGCATGCTCCAGCCTAGGACCATCCCCAGCCACTGCTCCCACCAGCAGCTTGTTGCTGCCATTTTGGAGTAATACTCGTTATCTGCATGGGTTGTCTTAATGGAGTAATTGTCTGGTATATAACAGTGAGCGCTGCTTCTAATCAAAACAGAGTCTGGTGCATAAATATTTTACTCACAGAAAATTGTCAGACCAAGCTTAGCAAATGCTGCTGGAAATCTATGAACTTTAAATAACTTCCACATGTGAATACAGGCCCTATTTATTAGCAGAAAAAGGCAATTAATGCTTTTGGTCAACACATCTAATTCAGTCTTACACATCCCATCTGTCACCAAGTCACTCTGAGACAGTTAAATGCACGAGCGGTGACATTTCATACATTTTAAATGTAACTTGTGGGATATGTTTGCAAATTGGAGCTGTAGAGATAATAAAAGGAGGTAAGACAATGCCCTTTGGGCCCTGCCCATTTATCTTGCAGGTATGAGGGATGTGACATGATGCCTGGCTGGATGCTTGGGGACACCTGCAGTCCCTGCTCCCCTGGGCTTGCCGAGGGGGTCAGAATTGCCCTGGGCAGGAGGCAAAGGAGCTGTGCTGCTTGTTGAATGGTCTCTTGACCATTGAAAGAAAGCCTTGACGCTGATGCACAGTCTGCAGGTGCCTGTAGGCTTTCTAAACCCTGATGCATTAAAAGAAAAAAAATCTGCCAATACCAACCTGATCAGGGCAGTTCCAAGTTCTGAAGAGAACAGTGTTCAAGAGGTTCATCCTTCACGCACACAGGTCTGGGGTGGGTGTTTTTTGTCTTGTTTCTCTTTGCTTTAGTTTGGTTTGCTTTATTTTGTTTTGTTTTGCTTTGCTTTGCTTTTTAACTTTTTGCCATGCACTCACATTATTTGTCTGTCCCCTTTCTTGTCTCTTTGCTCCGTAGCTTCCAGTCCGCTGGTCAACAGAAGCAAGGGAAAACAGTTCATGGCATCCTACCTCTTAAATGTCCCAAAAAGGCTAAGCCAGGATGGAAAGCACTGCTGCTGGTACCATCCTTGGGGGATACCTGTGATGCCTTTGTCCTTTATTGCTGCTCATCCCCACCGGGAACAAAGGACCTGTCTCCCATGCACACACCACAATGGGAGACCGGTGGGAACTGTGGTATCCAAATGATTGGGAAACCAGTGGTGTTGCCCAAGGAGGAGCATCACAGCAGAAGGTGGGAGTCCAGGTCTGGTGGGGCAGGCTGGGGCTGGAGGAGCCAGATGGGCTGCCCTGGGCATGGGAAACTGGTGGTGTCTACAGAGCTGGGTGCACACAGTGACTCAACACTCTCCCTGTAGTTATCTGGTAATAAGCACCTGCTTTAATATCATCAGATAATATCATTTAAGAGAAATTGATGCCTCAGGGGAAAATGGCATTAATTATGAATATTGCGTCAGCTTCTCAAATAGCAAAGGAATTGCCTCCAACCATCAAAAAACCCTTATGCAATGAGTTGTGTTTCACAAAAGTTTGGGTACATGTGTGCAGGCGATAGTTTCAAGTCATTTTTGTTGTTCAGTAGGGAGTGTAGGCTCACCTGTTTGAATATGCCACAAAAAATAATTTTCCGCTCTTGTTTCCCTTGTCCAACAATAACAGCAGCAGCAGGTCTGGGTCAAAAAAATCAGAAGTTTTATCACAGCAAAAGGATGAGAAAATGGCAGTGGGGCTGTGGAGAGTGTGCTTGGCCTGGAGATACCAGGACACCCACCCCTCAGCTCCTGGAGCAGCGATGCAGGACAAACTGTGGGTGAGCACTGGGGACATCCTGAGCAAGGGGAAAAAAATGGAAGGGAAATATAGAAGCTGGCTACTTTAGAATGGCTTGGAATTGAAGGAAACAGGGGGGTTTTATTTATTTCTTAAATCTTTGGTAAATTCTGGTTTGTTAAAGAACGTTTTCAAAGATACATTTGATGCCCTCAATTTTTCTCCTAATAGAAACAATCTGGGATGCTTCAGATTTGGACAACTACTCATTATAATAATGTCCTGCAGTGCTTTTCTAATTAGTAGTCAATGTTAGTTCAGGACCATAACTATCCTAGCAAGACTAAATCACATTTTCACTATAGCTAAACATGTATTTATCAAGTGAATTTTAAATCTTTATCTGCAGTGCTTTCTCTGTCATAATCTTTATACATCCAGTTTTGTAATAAATTAGAAATGGGATAGCTATGGAGTGAAATCCAGTGGCAGCTGTATCTCAGTTCAGATTTGCATGCCCCTTGGGTGTTTTGCTTCACTAGGAATTAGTTTTCAAAGCCTTTTCTGAATTGAAAATTTTAAAAAAATAAAAATAGATGAGACAAGAGCACATCTCCTTTGTGCAGTGTGTGCTTGCATACCCTAATCATTCCACAGATGAAACGTTACACTGACTCCCTGATGCCATGGTCTATGCACAGTCCAAAATATTCAAAAATACCATATGCCTAAACCACAAATTTTTTCCTTTAACTTAAAATGTAGAAACTCTGGCAAGGTGAGAACATGTCTGGCATCCAGATTCTCATGGGATCATTCAGGGGCATGTTGTGGCAGAAAGACAGCTCTGGACAGAAGAAGGGGCAGCCTCTCTTGCAGCTTTACTGCAGGCAATGGGATCTCAGGGCTGATTTCCCACAGTTAAATCTCAGGGACGGGAGTCATCCATTCCCTTTGAAAAACAACCAGCAAAGCCACCTTGGCCACGGCTCACCCAACAGAAGAAGGGATGAGAGTTCACAGCACAGAGGGGCAGGTGTTTGGGTTTTTTTTTTTCATTTTCAATTGTAATTATTTTCTTAAAATTTCAGTTTTCGTTTTCAATGTCTGCATGTGCGATAGGTGCAGAGCTTAACTTTCTGCAGCTTGTAAGGAGACTCTGCATGTGCCAGCTGCTGGGGTGTATGACAGTCACAGAGAAATTCACTGTATTTTTGGTAAAACCTGCTAATCTGATAGGTTGAGGGTTTCTTGAAAAATCTTGAGGGTATCCTCTCCTTTTTGATATTGTTTTCCTTTTCGCCTTGCACTGGAAGTTGCCTAAGTGGGATGAGAAAAAGTGGTGAAGTTACTGGCTTGAACAGTTGTGTGCTATCAGTGTCCGGGATCTGTTCAAACACTTTTGTACAATAACAATCTCTAGGGATGTGACCAGCATTTAAAAACTGGAATTTGGTTGCATGTGGAAATATTTGAAATACTGAAGGTTTCTTTAAGGATTTTCTTGCCTATGTTTTTGGGAACTCATAAGAACTTAGAGCGGTTAACATTTAACCTTTCCCATGAATGAGGAGCTTGAAGGCTTTTGGCATTGCAGAAGATTCCTCAGATGTCAGAGAGACCGGTGGTCCCTGTCCTCCGGCTCAGCACACAGACCCTGGAGGGGAACAGATGTACCCAGACACCAAGCGGTTGTGCTTGGGTCTGGCCTGGGAAGGGGCAACTAGAGCAGGCAGGAGCTTTAACCTGCTTTCCTGTAGCCTGTGTTAATGGTACTGACCTCTGTTCTGTACATTAAACATTTAGACACCATCAGGTAGAATTACATTCAGATATTGCCAAAGTGGTCCCCGAGAATATTCAAAAAACTTTTTGTGAAAGTTATAATCTGGGAATAGCATTCCATCAGTATTTCGGGGGTTTTTTGTTGGGTTTGGGTTTGTTTTTTTTTTTACCATGAATATCTTCAGTATAAATTAATTTAGAATCAGGATTATAGAATGTCATGAAGATTAAATGCATGATAGCTATGAAAACCTCCCTGCTAGACCCTATAATCCAGTTCTGGATTTGGGATGTGCAGGTGCCCAGCACTAGAAAAGAAGGGACTTGTTCTCCTGTGCATATTCTGACTTGTTCTTGTGGCCCCAGTACAGTCACGTTTGAGCTGAACTGCTTAGCGAGGATAAAAAGGAAGCCCCTGAAGTAAAGCAGGGGGAAATGAGCTGGGTCAAGTAATATGGAGTGGAAAAATCTCCTCTGAATCTGAGTGATTTTGAACCTTCAAAGTTAGAACAACATCCAGGGCATATCCCATTATCTGCTGCTCTTGTTTTTCTTTCCAGCCTGTCTTTTAAACAGTTTGCTGTGAAATGGCAGCAGCAAGTGCACCTATCTGGGAACAAGGTCCATCATAAACATAAAGGCAAGAATAAGATTTCCAGATTTCACACATCTCTCTGAAGACGGTGAAGGGATTTAATTCTGCCCTCTAGTCTCAATAAGAAACTGATAGCTCCTTTGGAAGACAAACCTGCATTTTTATTTCCATACATATGCATAAGAAAGTCTTGGTTTGGGGCAAATAGGATGCACACCTACATAAGTAAAGCCAAGAATGTGATGCTATATGATTAAAATCTTAGGAGTCTAATGGTTATCAGTTTAGATCTAATTGTTACCAAAAATGACAAAATACTGCGGTTAAATTGTTATTGCTCTTAATTTTTATTTTTATTTTTTTTTCTCCTAATGGCTCTGGGTGTTGATGTCAGAACCTTGGTCTGGGGCTGGCCCTGGGTGTCACGGTGTCAGCACCAGGGGTCCCATGCTGGAATGAACATGATGTCCATGGATTTTAAATGTGTTTTGCATGGGTGAACACCTGTCACTCCATGTGGGGAAGATGGCTGCACCTCTGCAGTCATTAGTGTTTAATGAATCATAAAACTGATCAGTTTAAGTGTTTGCAAATAGCCCTTTGGCAAGGCCAGCTACGGACTGTAAGAAGGGCTGTGGGTCCATGGGTGGCATCTTCCTGTGAAGAGCAAAGAAGCCACGTCCTGGCATCCACAAAGCCAATCTCAGTCCTCAGTGCAGTGTAAATCGAAGTGCTCCCTGGAAGCCCTAAGGGAGTTGTGGTGTGGTCAGTAATACACCTTGTAAAATTGCCAAAGCCTTTACACATCTACACATCCTTCTCTGGAAAAAAAAAACCAAACAAAACAAAACCAAAATACAAATCCCCCCCCCTCCACCCACCCCACTAGTTTTTATAAAATTAATGAAGGGAATTGTTGAACTAAAGGTTCTTCTCAAGCTGTTCTTCAAGTACATTTCACAACTGTTTCTATTGCTAAGTCATTGTGCTTATAGCATATAATATATTGTTATTATTTACAGGGGTGGGGGCAAAGGAGCGATATAACCTTGTGGTTTTTTTCTTAATGAAATGAATGTCTGATAGATTCATGGAGCTATTAGAAAGGATAGAGGAAGCAATGCTGTGGAAAGCACATTATTATTGCAGCTTGCTGAACATCTATATTTTTTTAATAATGATGTGAGGAGGAGAGGTTGGGGCTGAAGCTGGGGGCGTAACTGTGCAGCTGAACTAACCAGAATGAGATACCTTGCACAAGGAAGGAGCATTTGTTTTTGTTAATTGGGTGGAAGCAGTAAAACTACGTGATATGGCAAGGCAGTTAAAGTATGCATTCATTGACGGACCTGGATGCGTCTGGATTGAATGTTGCAGATTTTTTGACATTAGTCAGGGGAATGACAGTTGTAATAACACCCATCATTTTTCTAAGATACTTGTAGAATCCCTGAGAGCCTGCTGATAATGACTTCTTCTTAATAGGGGAGAGATGAAAAGTGGATAAATGGAATTAAGTATCCTACATGGATATGTGACCACATATGGATTTAAATGAATACAGAAAGGAAATGATTTGAGATATAAAAGAGCAATTCAGAGCTTCCTCTGAAGCAGCGCTTGTACCAAGGGTTCATCCCGCTGTTCTGCAAGATCAAAGGACCATCAATGTAACAAACTGGTAGGAGGTTTTAAAATTGAAAACAAAATATTTCTTTGATTTCAAGAATATAAGCAAACTTTGGTTCTCGGTTTTGGTCACTTTGTGACCAGGTAACTTTGTGATTTTTTTGGAAAAAATTTCAGTATGATCAGTCAGCTGTGAACCCAACAAAAAGAAAGAGGAATCATCGGGTCTCCAACTGGGTCTAGGATAATCTGATGGTCAACTATTCTTCTGGAAAAAAACAGCAGAATGATATTAAATTTGAATATGCACGTCTAAAAAAACCAGAAACATGTAAAAGTCAGTAGGTTGCATTTTAAAAGAAAACTACTAGACAAATTAAGTCAGGATCAGTTTTCTGGTTTTAATGTTTTTAATACAGATATCTTGGGGTTTTTATATTAAAAAAATATTGTGTTTTTTATAATATACACATTTTTCTGAAATAGCAAGTTCTGATTTGTCTCTTCCTAGCCCCAAATTAACACTTTTTCTGAATGTCAATCTTTGAGAAATTTGTATCTTTTCATGTTTCGTTCTAATTAAGGATGAAAACAAATATCAGGATCTTTCAGAAAATGGAGCCTTATCCCTATCTGTGAGATATCTCCTGGGTGCTCAGCATAGCACCTGAAATGACCCTTGGTCACCAGGGGCCTTTATGTGGCATTTTATTATGGAATTGACAGGAACTGATGGAAAGGTTGCAGCATTTCACCAACCAGGCTGGGAAAGTAATTCTGAATATAATCAGAAAGACCAAAGGAAAACACTGGACCGTGACTGAAACTTGTACCAACAGAATCAGCTTTTGTGGTTTATGAGAATTTCAGTTTAATGAAAGGGTATGTAACCTCTGCAAAGCACAGAGGATCATTTAATCAGGTTAGAAGTTCTGCTGTTTGCACATCATCAGACAAACCCTAACTGGGCATCAACAGAGGGCTGGTGGATGCTCCCAGAGCAGAGTGCCACTGCTCAGAGCGGACCCTGCTGTAAAAACATGAGTGCACCAGGACGCTCTGAAGTCCTGGCTTAGGATGACTCCCATGCAAAGCTCATCTACAAGGATCAGGATCATTTCAGATGGTGTCTTCTGTGAGTGACTGTCCCGTGCACTCGTGCAGGCCACAGCCAAGCACTGAAGGCACCTGTAGCCCCCCCAGCACCTCTCCGGGAGCGCCTCCCTCCCACCATGCAGTGCACACACCAGGTCCCCCTTTAGCAGTTTCTCTGCATCTGGCTTGATGGGAGCTTTCCCCTGCAGCTTGAATCCCTTCTCAAGCCTTAATTCTAGCCCTGAGTTACTTTGAAACACTTTTAGATGTTTCAGTTCCTCTTTTTTGTTTGTTTGTATTTGGGTTTTCCTGCTCCTTTTCTCCTTTAATGAATTCCTCAAAGCAGATGGTCTTCAGACTCTGCCTCTTTCAAGAGACATATTCTCTCATCTAAAAGAGATATATTTCATTCATCTGAAGAGCATACAAGAAGACTCTATTGCCTTGGGGAGGAACATATACACCCAGAAAATGCACATTTTGCAGGGGCTTTAATCCTCAGGCCTGCAGCAAGAAGAAAGAGAGGCTGTGTTTGCTGTTGTTTATGAGGCTGTTCCATTTTTCTGCCTTAGATCTGGGAAATCTTGAATTTGGGGGATCTGTCTGTGTTCAATTGAAACTGTTTATGAAAGGAGTTAAGAGTCTTTCAGTTGCGACTGCAGAACCAGAGGAGGACTTCTCTCTGGGGCGGCAGAAGAAAGTAGCTTCTGCATCTCTGTTTCCTCCTGTTGTGTGATCCTCCAGCCCAAAGTAGTCTGGAACCTCCTGTTGTGAGAGGAACCAGTCATGAAAGCAAAATCCATGCCTCCCCTCCTCCATATCTTGTTGACCGAAGGGAGTTGTGGGCTTCTTCCTCAAGGTCTGCCTCAGTTTGAGATTGGTCTTCTCACACCTCTCAGCCTCCGCACCCCCCAAGCAGAACATGCACTGGTACAAGCCACAGCTGCTCTCTGGTGTGGTGGCACAGCCAAAGGATGTCCCCTTTTCTTCCACTTCGATCTTGGCCTTTTGGGAATGGGGTCAGCACATTCCCTGCCAGGAACATGTCTTCTCCTTTAGTGTCCTCAGACTCACTCCAGGCAGAGATCCAAGCCCAACAGGTGTTCCTGAAACCTGACTCGAGTCCTTTTTTTCACTTGCACATCTTCCTGCATCAGGGAGCTATCAGAGACCGTTTTCTTCTTCATCCAAGGACAAAGGATCTCCGGGAGGTCTCGTCAGAAAATTTCTGGGCTTCCACCGTCCTCTGCAATGAAGTAGCAAGTGAGCTCCAAGTACCACTGCAGTCTGTACCAAGTCCTCCTCTCGGTGACAGGCTCTGCATCTCCATCATGACTTGCCTCCCTTCAAACCCAGCCACCTGTAACCAGGGGGGCTTCCCTGGTGCATCCCTGCTGGGCTCCTGCTCAGCGGGTGACTGCCAGATCCTGGTGTCAGGGACAGGTGTTCTTTGCTCACACATGGATTAGTTAATAAAGCATCTTCAGATAGCTTATTTGTGTAGTAATAGGATTAGCAAGGAATACACAAGGGAGGATGCTCAGTGAAAGAAACAAATGTACTCTTTCAGCATGTATTTATATCTTTTTAGTTTGATGTGTGACTCTTTTATATGACCAGGAAAACAGCAAAAGCACCCTTAGATAATTCCGCAGTAGAAGCCCTGATGACACGGCCTGTCGATGCACCGTTTCCAGACACGGGGCTTGTTGCCTGCAATGGTGTTGATTACTTCTTGTAATCTGGTCTGTCATTCTGGTGAGCTCCAAACAGCACTGGGAGATGTCAGTCCACCCTCCCAGACTAATTCCTCTCTCAGAAGCTATTTTGGAAAGTGGGTTTTTTTGTTTGCCTAGGCATGCCGAGCTATAACATGTGCTTTACATTCCTGGCACTACAACTGCCCCAGCATCTCTGCCTGCTGTCTTTGCAACCTTTGCTTAGCAAACATCTCAGGAGAATCTGCTACAGCTCTCACTGCTCTGCGTACAGGGAATTTGCCTTTTAGATAGGAAAACTCACAAGATTTCATTGTGGATGGATAAGACGATACTGCACCCCAAGCCCTCACTGCTTTCTGAGAGATGCAGGCAACTTATGCTGATTTTGGGACAGATCATGGTTATTTTCCCCCTTTGGTGTTTCAGATCCAATAAACATCTGCGGCAAAATTCCCGTTCGAGTCATGCGTCCTGTCAGGACAGCAGTGGTGGCAGGTGCTGCAGTGAGATGGGCACACGCTCAGATCTTCAGATGATGGGCACACACTCAGATCCTCAGTGCCTCCGGGCCTTTCACCTGCTGAGGAGGCTTGTTAGCATGCAAGAGCCTTGGGAAAGCGAACCGGCTGGGAAGCGAGCTTTTTATCAGCGTCTCTGTGTTCAGCTGGAGTCTGACACTGCCAGTGTGGTCCCCTACATAAGCAAAGCCCACAAGTGGTGTGACCTACAGCAGGTCCGTTTGCTGCCTGGTTGCATTTCAAAAGTATTAAATGCCTTAGCAGACAAGTTGAACTATTTTAGGTAGTTAAAATGCGTGTGGGAGGGCTAGGATGACTCTTGCAATTTATGTTATTTTAATATTGCTTTCTTTACAGCCCAGAGGACCCAGAAGGTCAAACTGACTTCGCATAGAGGATCTGGTAACCCATTCAGATGTGCCTGGGAAGATCCAGAGAACTTTTTGCCTCATACTTTCAAGAGTGTTGCAGGTGGTAAGTCAGAATTTACCCAAGGAAATTTGTCAAAGGTTTAGTTGCCTACAAGGATCACGGCCAGGGTGGTTTCAGGGCTGGCACCTTGTCTCAGATCTGACATCTCGTGTTTTGGTTTTAGTACTAGATTTTTGCTCAGCATTCCTCACATCATGATGTTTGTATTGTCCTTGGGGTTCAGCTGGGCTACTGTTCACCACCAAGAGATATTATTTTTTGTTTGTTAATCTCTGCCTCATTTGCAACATTTTCCTGTGGAGGAAGATGCCCCAATGCAAAATGTGCTGAGGGTGGATGCTTTGAAGAGGAATGCTATGCTGCTGCAGTGCACCAAAGAGAAAGGAAACCTTAATATTTAGTTATATAGCCTGGAGCTTATATATTCACATTGAATTGGGGAATTTTTCTTGCAGCCCGATTGCTCATGG
Organism: Falco punctatus; assembly: GCF_963210335.1. Lineage (NCBI taxonomy): Eukaryota > Metazoa > Chordata > Aves > Falconiformes > Falconidae > Falco > Falco punctatus. The sequence continues at coordinate 48,136,477 of NC_137587.1, forward strand.
ATGGGAGTTGAATAGTGCTTTCCCCTTGAGGTCATGTACCCCCAGCGCCTGGGTACCTACCCAGGTAGCTCTGGGCTGCGGGAGTCCCACTTCTCTGAATTCCTGTTGTGTTTCTTCTTCAATAGACACACATTCATCTGTCTGACACAACAGCTATGGAAATTTTGTGGGTCCATGCTATTCTGGGTGAATTGCATTGCACATGAAGTCATCTGCTGTTTCACTTAACCAGCTTGATAAAGAAGCATTGTCCTTACATCTGTCGATGAGCAGAAACTGTTATTAATTTCTACTACATGAATAGCAGGCGGTAACTGCATTAGAATATTTTAATCCATCTTCCTGGATAATATAATCTGTGAAGACTCTGGGTTTGCTAACTTTTGTGAATGCAAAAGTTTCTTATCTACTCACTCAGATATTTAAATTCACCCCAAGCCATCTCTAACTGTTTCAGGAATACTCTGCATGCAACAATAAATTTCAGTCAGAAAACAAATGATACAGCTATGTGAAAAAATTGTGAAAATAGTTTTCTAAATGTGTATGTGCAACTACTTCTGTCAAAAGAATTTACCAGTTTGTCTAATCGTTCCAGCAAGTACCACACAACTTATCTTCAGCTACATAGCAAAGGATACATTCCATATACTCATCTACAGCATAACAGTTGGTAAATTCTTGTTAAAAATGCATTTTCCCATGATCATGGATATTCAGCGAGCAGGCAGACTACAGTCACTGAGTTGCTTTGTATAAACCGGTTGCTCTAATAGGTATGATTGCATATGTATCTGTGCACAAATTGATGATAGGACTGAAATGTTTGTGCTGTGATTGAATGGCTATTTTCTGTTTAAATATTGCTAGAGGGTTTCTTTGGGTCATTGATAGCTGTAACTTTTGAATGTTAAAATGAAGTTTTATTTTTCTTGAAAATTTAACTTTCAGATGAAAAAATGTGCAGCTGTGGAAGGTCTGCTCAGGGATTGGCAAGAGAAACTGAACTTGGGATTTTTAAGGATATGAGGTATCAGAAATTAAAGTGCGATTATCAGCTCTTCTGCTGTTCCTACGAATAAAAACCTGTCTGTTTTCTGTGCTTCTGTAAGCCTGAAGCTTTCTTTTATATTTCTTACTGTTAATTAAAATACAGCATAGAAGATTACAAATGCAGAAATCTTAATTATGTGAAGGAAAGTCCTGTTTGCTTACTGATGCATAGGAAGTTCATATTGGGGACTTACATCTTAGTCATGTCAGTTTAGTTTTATTTTAAATCATGTTCTTCTACAAAAATTGCTTTAATTCTTTCTGTGTGGCATTGGGTCTCCTATTTTCAGATAACACTGGCTATAGGACTGTGTTAATAATCTGTAAATGGTTCTCTATTTGTGATTTAACCTGATATAATGGCGTAAGACTGCTGATCTGTATATACATGGAAATCCTTTGTGGGTCAGATCTTTCCCAGACCAATATCACAAATGAAGAGTTATGGTGATCTCTGGTTTGTGTCTATGTCCCTTTTGCAGATTTAGCTAATGGTTCTTATTCTTCTGACTTGAGTGTTAGTCTCAAGCTAACTGTGGTTAGCCCTTGTTTCCAACTACGTTGTTTCAACCCAAATGGCTTTGCTAAAGCAGAGCTCTCTGAGTCACCCTGGCACATTCCCAGCATGGGGACAGGACCTCCAGGTCTCCCTGGGAAAGGTGCTGGTGGAGAGGGCTTCTGCAGTGCCCGAGAGGAGCCCGTCCTGGGGAACAGGGGGGATGCTCTGCTCCTTGTAATTACACTTTGGAAATATTGAATGAAATGGGCTGATCGAATTCTAGAGGGTCAGAAACTGGATTGCTTTTTTACAAAATTAGTACCTACTCCTCGGTGGTGACAATGTCTTGTCACCCAGTAACAGCAACCCAGTAAAAGCAGCACTGACTAATTGTTATGTGGATTCCCTCCAATTATTAGATTCCTAAATACCCGAAGTGCTTTCCAAGGTAGTGTTTAGAAATGCATTTACTGTCATCAGTTCTGATAAGTGCTCTTCTGGCTGCCTTCTATAAAAGCAAGAACAACACTGGACATCTTGCTCTGTTTTGTTTGTGGTAAAGGCCCCTACTTCTAGCAGGTGAAGCTTTTCATTAGGCTGTTGCAGGAATAATGTCGCAAAAAAAAGATGTTATTTGCCAGCTGACCTGCCTTGTTGAGAGGAGATAGGAGGTAAAGGTGAAATGAAAGGAAACAAACTGCAGTGCAAATCCTTGTGGCTGCATCTTCCACACACCAACTGCTCAGTGACAGCCAGGGTTTGGGAAAAGATTCTGTTTCATAGCTGTTGCTGTGCTGCAGACCTGTAATTCAAATACAGGGGAGTTTGCTGCAGGGCTCCATCAGCACCAGGAGAGCAGAGTTCATACCAGATTTGACCAAAGACACACTGGGCTGACCCCTGCTTTGGCAGCAGCCTGCAGGAGATGCTGAAGGAAGGGTATGGGGACCAGGGTGGAGGACAGTGATGCTTTGCTGGTAGACAGTCCCAGCATCTATATATCTATAGCTCAGGGGCTCCTGGAGTCAGGTGATATTTTTTTCTTTAAAAGTTTTTAATTCGTTACTCTTCAGTGAATTTACCTAATTCTGTTTTGAACCTAATAGACTTTTTAACGAAAATAAGTGTTTGGTATCCAACTGCTCTCTGACTACATTCTGCTGTGACACACACCCCCTACATGGATGCAGACAAACACAGATACAAATGATTAATCCCCATGGCGATATGCATTTATTGGCATCCAAGAGATTCTCCAGCACCAAGACAAACCAGATCAGTTGAAATTGGCCCTGTGCCCCTGAATAAGTATGATTTCAAATAAGCCATCCTTTAGAAGGTGACCCTTGTACTGGAGAGAGCAGAACTGGATGAGCAGAAGTGGCTCCCAAAGGTGAGAACAAGCAAAAAGGTCATTGCATTTATCTGGGCATGGGTAGTGCCAGAGCAAGTGCTGACCTTCAGAAAGCATGTGGGGCACACGCAGGGTCAGAAGCACTCTGCTTGGGGCACACCAGCTGCTGCCAGGCTAGAGGTGCTCACCCAGCAATGGGTGCATGTCAGCATGGCTTGGTCCAGGGTGTACAACGTGTCCTGGATGGTGCTATTTGCTCCTTCTGTGAAAGCTTCAGGGCAGGAGTCCAACCTGCTCTTCCAAGGGATGGAGGTGCTGCATTGCCGCCCTGGCAGGCTCTTCTGCACTGCTCGCCTGTGTCCCCAGGGGAAGGATAGCTGGGATATGCATTTCACATCATTCCTTTGGTCCCTTCCAGCCATGGTATTTTTCTGATCAAGCTGAAGGGCAAAGTAGGTTTTGCTCAAGCCCAAACCAGGTAGAGTTGGAATGCCTCAGTGGGTGGTAACCCTGAGGGGATCGTGCCCTCGGTGGCAGAGGTGCCACTAGCAGTCCTGTCACTTCAGTTTGTGTTGTTTGGTGTTTTTCTCTAAAGTCCATGACGAGTTCCTGAGTCATCCATTCTGAGAAGGCCACTGAACTTAAACTTCTTGGAGCTCGGTGCCCAAGTGCTTTGAATATAGGCAGGTGAAAAGCCTCCACAGGGCTGGCAATGCTCAGAGCCAGCTGAGACTCACCTCGCTTCCGCAGAGTTTTGATTATTAATTGTTTCCTAAATATTCCAATTCATTTATAAATCGTGTTGCCATAGCAACAATAATTTCTATGCATTACGAATATCAGACACCTCTCGAATCAATTTGTTTCCCCTTGTTTCCATAGTGACAGACATTTTGCTAGAATTATTTAGGTAGAGAGAAATCCAGAGACCTTTGCAGAGAAGGAGCTGCAGAAGAGCCCTGCAGGGAGCCCAACCTCCCCCCCAGCCACTCCACCCCTCCCACCTCCTCCTGCCCTGCTCAAATGCTTCCCAGGGGACTGAGTGAGCATTAGCTGGTTTGGATGCAAACATCCCCCTCAGCTACTGCCTCGTCTCCATCCTTTTCACCTCCAAACTCGAGCACATTGCCCATCCACTGCTAATGGCCATCTGCATCTGGTTCAGCTTTGGGCCTCTTCCAGCCTGGCAGCGCTCAGTGCCTTTCTTCTCTGCAGGCTTTAATGATTTTTCTTTTTAGATTTGGGTCTTTGGTAGCACCTCAGCCTTCCTAACCACTGTTTTTTAGAACAATACCTAATAAAACAGGTTGGAAAACTGCCTAAAAGTTTATCTGGTATAATCGTTAGTGATGCAGAATAGGTGTGTTTTGAAAAATCCCAACAGCTCATGTAATTGCCTGAGTGGTAGATGAGGTCTCTGAAAATTCTGGCTCACAGTATCTAGCATGCAACCTCTTTTTTGTTCAGAATTGTTGTTGATTCACAGTGGCAGTTCAGTGATGAACTCCCCAGTCAATTTACTGAACCATTTTGGGACACTCTGCCTTTTCCGCTCCTCTAGCTCAGATGTTGCGCTGTCAGGATCCACTGCCCTGGGTGAGGTAGGCTCTCAAACATTGTTGTTGCAGCCACTATCATTCTTAGTTCTTACAGCTTATGGAATTCTTGGAGTGGAAGAAAAGTCACAAGGAAAAAAATAATATCTGAGTACTGTTTGTTCTGTCGTCCATATAGTCCAGGTTCTTATAATCTATTCTTTAAGAATAACAATGCCATTTTTAGGTCACATCTTATTGACTCCATCTATATTTGGCAATCTAGGAAATAAAATGTATTTGAAAGAATCTGTTATTAAACATGTGAGTGCTTAAATTATAGGTTAGCTTTGGGAAACCAATCTTCTGAGTACGAGTTTGAAACATGCACTGTGGGCTTGGAGGCTCCAGCAGGACCCCAGGGCTCTGCTCCTCTGTGCTGCATGTTGGATGCCACAGGGTGTTTCTGCTTCTTACCCAGGAAAAGCCTGCTATCTCCTTGCAAAATAATATGCAATGCTTCTTGCATTGGAAACGTCTGGGCAGAGGACCCAGAACACTGAAGCAGCAAGTTGACATCTGGCAAATTATCTGAGGAAAATACCTTGCAGCAGACGAATGTTTCTCCATAACAACTGTTTTGTAAATCCATCCATCCTCTGTGCATGCACAGTGCCTCTGGGTGTGCAGTCCTGAGCTTCAGTATAGTGCTGCTGGATGTATGAATATCAGCAAGTCAGAGGGCAAAAAGCCCTGAACAGATATTTTTTTTCCAGATTGAAGATAACCACAAAATTGATGTGGTGGTCTTCTTCCTGCATAAGCCACTGGAAGGAGTTACAGGGATTTACAAGGACTGTTTGTGTTGCTCTACCTTCCCCTGCTGTCACGGCTTCACCTACATGCTTACCTCCACTTGGTGGTAGCATTTTCTCTGTCTTCCCTCCTCTCTTCCAGAATTTTGAGTAGCTGTGGATGAGTGCAAGGAGACCATTCCCTACTAAATATGTGACTGGAGTTGCATTATGTACCTTTCCTCTGCTTTGCAGTGAATTTTGATACTCACATCCTTCCTGGGCTGGGGTTTCTTGCATCCAAAAGACTTTCATCTAATGTGAAAAGGAGAAGAAACACTAAAAACTTGAAAATGCCACCCCATGACCAGCTCTGCCTTGTCCTCAGGCGGGCTTGATGCCCTGTGTAGACCTGACTCTGGAAGGAAGCAGCAGTGGAGGGCCAGCACTCTGCCTACCCCAAACTAGTCTAAAATCTGATCCGGGTTAAGTGGGAGCCTGGTGACAGGACTTGCTGGTGGTCCTCTCCAGGCAGGTGAAAGCATCCCCATGTCCTGCCTCAGCGATATCTTCCCAACTCCTTCTCTCCTGGCAAAAGGTGTTGGGGTGAAGGACCTGCAGCTGCGAGCGATGGCATAGCCGTTTTGGTGAGCAGTCTGCCCGCGGGGTGGGAGGGACAAGCATCCCTGCTGCGGTGCAAGGGAAGTCGTGCAGGAGCACTGCGGGTGCTTGGAGCGCCTGGTGCATGCAGTGATGCCCTCCCTGCCCCGCCTTGGGCATGGCTCTGGTGGCATCAGTACCTGCTGCTGGAGGTGAGCTGCGCTGGGGTCTGCCTTGTCGCCAGAGAGACCGCTGCTGCTGCCGAGGGACTGATTTCCACACAGCCAAGCAGGGTGGGAGGGTTTTTTTCCATGGAGAGAAGCAAAGGCGATGCTGCAAGAGGAAAACCGTGGCCAGCCCGAGCAGTGCTGTGCACAGTCAAGGTTTTCTGCGGATGGTGCAGCCTGCTTAGATCCAGACAGCAAGAGATGATGTCACTGTTGGCCTAATTTTTTTTTTATTCTAGCTATTAAAAAATCTGCATAAACGTTCCACCTTGATAATGCTCTGTACTTATTTTGCTCTTACTACTTTTGGCTGCCATTAACCTTTTGTGGTCTGAGCAAATTGCAGTTAAATGTGGTGAGGTCTGCTGTGCCAAGGCATTTGCTTCTGTTTCTGTGCTGCACAGGTGCATCTAATTTTCTGCACAGAAAAATTGCAGCACCACCTGCTGTAAATGAAATTATTGTAATATTTATTTATTTATTTTTAATTGAAATGTGCCATTTATAAATAGCCTATCTGAATCACATTTACCGCTGTTCTCTTTCCTAACAGCAGCAGGCTTCAAATCACTGGAAAGTCATAGTTATTAAAACATAGTAAATTGGTTTGCAAGTTGAAAACTTTTTTTTTTTTTTTTTTTCCCCTAAAGAATTGATTGCCGTAGGGGCTGATGGAGTTGTGAAATTGGAAGGGAAAGGAAACATTTTCATCTCCTAATACCTCAAGGACATTGGCAACCTGGATTACAGGAGTGCTTATTGTGGGCTGTGCCACACTCCGAAACCACCTTCCATGACTGTCATGACTGTGTTTTACCCAGAGGAAAGACAGGAAAGGAACACAGTGGAGAACTTACATGCATCCTGCTCAAACCCAGCGCTGACAGCTTTCTGCAGCGAGGGGTGGCTGCTGGGTGCCGATAGCAGGTGTTTGGCTCTGAAATGGTTTTGCTTAGAAATTTGCCAGCAGCCTGCGGCACTGCCCAGCCTAGTCCATCCTCCCACAGCCCTGTCCTGGACTGCTCCAGCCCATAATGGTGGACTGTGGCACAGGCACTGGGTGCCCTGCTTCTCCTCCTTCCTGAGAACAGCTCTCTTGTTTTAGAAAATCACCATTCTGCTTGAAAATTAGTGGGGAAGCCCAAGCTTGTCATGATGATAATAGCTGTTCAATGCTTTTGAGAGCTGGAGAGTGGTATTTGGAAGGCAGTACAGGACAGAGGTACGCCGTGGGGCTAAAAATTGTCCACATCTCATCATAGAATCACAGAATGGTTTGGGTTGGAGGGGACCTTAAAGAACATCTCATTCCGCCTCCCCTGCCATGGGCCTGGGCAGGGACACCTCCCAGCAGCCCAGATTGTTCCAAGCCACTATCCAGCCTGACCTTGAACACTGCCAGGGATGGGGCACCCACAGCTGCTCTGGGCAGCCTGTGCCACCACCCTCTTAGTAAAGAATTTTTTCTTTGTATTTAATCTAAATACTTTCAGTTTAAAGCTATTCCCCCTTGTTCTGCAACTACATGCCCTTATAAAAAGTCCCTCCCCAGCTTTCTTCCCCAACACCTTTTAGGGCTGCCCTCCTGCCCATCACCTGGCAGATGCTGAACGTCGCCCTGAGCTTACAGGGATGGAGGCCTGCCCCATGGATGCTCTCCATCACTCAACTGTAGCACATTTTCTTATTTGCTTCTAAATTTGGGGTTTTGTTTCTCCTTCAGGTGCTGGGTGTGAGTAACAAGGTCTTGCACAGCCTCCCAAAGGCAGTGGCAGGGGGAAAAAAAAGGCCACGTCTCCTCGTGCTGCTCTGTGTTGCAAGGGAAGGGGGATATTTAAACTGGAGAAAATCTGTGTCGTCTGCGCTTGGTGCTGTTGGTTTCCAGAGTTCACTGGGGAGATGTTGTGTGAGAAAGCCAAAAACCACAGCAGCCTTGTATCGGTGCATATCAGCCTGTAGCCAGGGTAAGTTGGATACTGCAGAATTTATGATGGCTTTATAATTACAAGGGCTACCCGTTCTAATGCTGTGCATTAGAAATCATTATCTAGGATGAGAAATAAACCTCTTAACAGATTACTGTTGCAAAATGTATGATACTTGGCTTTCTTGGAAGCAGCCAGCTTCAGTCTCTGTCAAGAGTAGTGTAATTACTGTAATGAGCTTTTGGCAGGCTTTTTTGGAAGTGCAGTTCTTTTTATTCTTCTTTTGAGAAAGCAAAACAAATATGTGTCTCTGGAAAAGTAAGGTCTCCTCCAAACCCCTCGCCCCCACCTTCCTCAATGCCTGCACGCACAAAATGAAAGAGGAGAGGGCTTTGTGAGTGTCTTGCTAATGACAGTTTTTCTTTCAAAGTGATGTCTCAGACTGTAAGCAGCTGTTTTTGGAGAATTCAACCTTGACAAGGCATCTGTTCCGACTGCTTTGGATGTGGCTGGAGGGAGTTTTTTTTTCATAGGGATTGCCTAAACTCCTGGAATTTTGCACTGAAAATAAAGCCAGAGGCCAGTGACATGTGTCTTCTGAAGCAGCAGGGCCAGAGCTAGTGGTGGCATTGCAAAGAAGCACAGTGAATCGTAAGATCATATAAACAGTGACTGAGAGCTAGAAATAGTCCTGGACCCCTATACATGCTCTTACTGTCCTCCCATTTAAACATGCAACATTCTCAGAAATGCAGTCACTGTATTATTCATTTAAAACACTGTTCAAAGCTGTGTTTTCCCCTTTTCAGAACCAGAGAACCTCGTTCTCCTTTCTTTGAATTTGGTCTTTTTTAACAACTAAACATATATGTTTAGGAGGAGCCTGTGCTTTGCTGGAGAAGCGAGGTGCCGTGCAGGTGTCTGTGCCATGCAGCCGGCTGATGGTTCCCAGCAGGGACCAGCCTCCTTCCCCATCCTCTTTCCCACAGCAGCCACTACCAGCTATTTTGATGCAAACCCAGGTGATTCCTGCTGGAAAGCAGGGATTTCTGGGGTGATTCCTGGGAGCAGCACCTAGGCTCAGCCGCCCACAGGGGCCAGGTCCTGGATGCAGCCCGTGGTCCCAGTTGCTCCTGAGGTTTCAGTAGGTGGGACTGGCTGCAGCAAGTCAGGTGTAGCCTGAGCACCTCTCTGCTGCTGGAGGCAGAGCCCATGTTCACGGATAGCTGGGATAGCTCGCGGATGATGGGTCCTGAAAAGGCTGTGGACTGAAAATCAGCACGTGGGAAACAAAGGGAGGAACGTCCCTCTGCACAGAGGGCACAGTGGCCAGGCAGCCTTGTGCCCTGGTTTAATGTCCTCTGATCCCTAGGGGTTTCAAAACAAAAGTGGAGGTTGGTACCACATGTGCAGGCTTTTGTCCACCCTGAAAGAATTTGGAGCATCAAACTGATCTGCTTTAACATGGCTTTCAGTAGCCAAGGGGGCTGTTACACTTGAATTAGCAAATAATTTCTTCCCTGGGAAGGAGTAGAGGCGAGTGAGGGAACACCACACATGCCACCACACACCCCTCCAGACCGGCTCTGTGGTATGTGAGCCTCCCCTCCCCATTGCTGCCAGGTCTCACCCCTCCCCGCACTCACTGTGCCACCTTTTCTTGCTCATAACTTCCCCACTCAGCTGAGGAGGACCAAAAGCACAGCAGGGCACAGGGCCCCGCACCGGGGCCGGGAGGGACAGCACAGGCAGATGGTGCTCCAGCCTTCATCTGCAGCAGTGGCTCTTTGATCAGAAATGTTCAGCTGCAGGGGTTGTGCTTGGTTTGGAGCCTCTCCATGGGGGTGCACGCTCTCTGGAGCCATCCGGGAGCCCCAACACACCGCAGCCTGTTCCCAGCGCGCAGCAAGGAAGGCAGGGGCAAAACTGGGAATTAATAGAACAATAGTCCAATAAATAGGAAAATATACTGGGAATGACCACGCTAAACCTCAGTTAGCACAAGCCAAAGTGCTCTTCTTACTGTGCTGGTCTGCAGCAGTGCAGCCCCCTGGTACCCGTGTTGCAGCTCCGCTGCAGGGAGGAGAAAGGGGCTGGGGAGTGTGGCACAGCTCGGCTGCTGGCAGCTGCTCTGGCAGCAGCAACATCCTGAGTTTCTGCTCAAGCTGGTTTGAAAAATGTTCACAAATAGATGGACACTTTTTTCTCTCCCCTGTCAGCTGATGAATTGATGATTTATGAACGTATTTCTGTTATATGACTGGCTCTGTGGCCCCCTGAGGATTATTCATAATAAAAAAGATTGACAGAAAATAAGGAACACAAAAGCCTTTCTAGCAGCTAATGTTGTGTTTTGGGGTTTTTTTTTTCTCATGCTGCCACCTCAGTTTTCATGGCAGCAAAAAGTAGTGCTTCTGCAGTACAAAACTGATCCTGAAGGCAAATTAGCCTCCCTGCCAGAGAAGAGCGTGGTCTCACGTACAGCACAGGAATACCCCAGGACACCCCTCCTGGAGCAGGTCACTTGTGTGAGCCAGCACAACCCACTTATAATAGGGGTCTGGCCTGTTCCTATGCACTCGGAAATAATTAGCATCAGGACTGGTTGTTCACAAGTTAAAATCGCATCTCCTGGGACCCTTGGGTGGGAAAACGGACCCAGCTTCCACCTATTGGAGCTGGTGATGCTGCACGAGCCTGGCCCCCACTGCAAGCAGCTGCACCCGGGCTTTGCTTCCTCTGCCTGCTGAGAATGCTGAAAATCATTCCTTCAGTGTTTAAAAGCCCTATTCCGAATTTTATGGCTTGAGTTTTTGGAGGATCCATAACTTGTGTCTGTTTTTCACATGCCGTTGCTGCTCCTGCCCATATGGGGATGGGAGTGTCCCCTGCCCTCCTGTGGGGCACGGGTCCCACAGCCCTTGGGGACCACCCAGCTCTGCCCTGTCCTGGGCAATGCTACGAGGAGCACACTGCAGCTCTGGCAGACTGATGGTGGCATTGCCTCATGTTGAGCCCTTCTGTCTGAGACATTAACGCCCTGTAAAGGAGTTACAGTGCTCCTTCCTCAACAGGGGATTAGTTTGAAGGGAAAGCTGCAGATTCACGAAGCTGAATAACTTTTCATCACAAAACTTTGGAGCAGGAAAAAGTAGTCCTGAGAGAATGGTTTTGTTCACATAGTGCACATTTTTGATAGTCTGAGAGCTTGAGTTTTTGTACTTTAACCCGATGCTTTGATTCATCTGATAAAAGTTAACGCCAGCAACTACACCTAAGGAACATTTTCCAAGGGAAATAAACAGAGCCTTGTTTGTATAACAAGCTTGGAAACAAAGCAATTGAAGGCTACTCAGAGTGTAACGAAAGCCTGTATAAAATGTATTTTGCTCACTAATGTCAGCTTTATTTAAATCTTCAAACTGATTGTTTTGCATTTATGTATCTTCTAATAGCTATCTGTATAGCTGCATGTGAAAATCTTATTCCTGTGAAACATTATTTTCCTATTCAGTGCATTAGGTGAAAAGACTGCACATTTCTAAAGCTAAACTGCCTCCGTGTTAAACAAAACAGCTTACAAAGATGCTGCAATTGCTACTAGCATTTGAGTCGTGTGCATACAGACTGGTTTCCCTGTGCTGCCTCAAAATTACTTCCTTTGCAGCTCGTGGCTCTTTCTGCTGAGCTCTATGCATTTTGCTGCTCTTCTTTTAGCAGTGCCTGTACCTGCTCTGAAGGCACCTCTGACTTACAGGTTAACAGTGTCGTTTTTCTGCAGGGACCTGGCTTTTTTTCTGCTGGAGCCCAGATCTCTGAATGTTGCAGCACCTAAAACAAGACTGCCCTTGCAGCTGGACATGCTGTTGTAGTGGGAAGCCTATTTTCATCCCTGTCCTCCAGGCTGGGTCTCATGGAGTGGTACCCATGTTTTTCATACTCTGGTACAAGTGCAGTGTGATTTCTTTGCATGGTCCTTGTGGTGGCTTGTTCTGTGAGCAGCAAGTGGAGGGGAACCCCGAGGCAGGAGGCAGCCCGTGCCCTGGGTACTGGGGATGACAGATGTCCCTCCAGCAAGAGAGCCAGTCCCCACGTCCCCAAAGCAGAGTGCAGGCGGGGAAAGGCTTGGCATGTCCTCCCCTTGGGTGGGTATCGCTGTGCTCTGCTCTGCTGGGAACGTGCCGATGAGGTACACAAGGTTGCACCTCTCATGGCTGGTGCCCTTTGTGCCTCTTGCACTGCGTACTCAGCTGCTGTGCTTCATGAGCTGTCTCTGTTCCCCTTCCCCTTGGCTACCGTAGCTTTACACAAATAGTTGTGGTCTGAGTTGATGGTGGTGGTGGAAAAAAAAAATCATACTTTTAAGAACGTAAAACTAGGCTTTGCCTTCAAAGTACAAATAAAAGAGGTGAACTCAGGAAAAATCCAAACTGTGTAAATGATGTGTAACGAAGGGCCAGACACGAGTGTGCTGTTGGATGTAGGCTGCCGCTTCTTGGTTGCTTGTTTTGAAGCTCTCTGGGTTGCAACAGCTGCAGAAAACTCACCCCAAGTGTTTGGCTGCTGGGTCGGAGAGTTGAAATGGTTCATGTTGCAATTAGAGCAAGAGCAGGGCAGAAGGAGAGTCAAACAGGGAGTCAGACATGGGAAGAAACAAAGGGGGAAAACAACCAAAATTAAAGGAAAGTTAATGGGGGTGGGGGTAGGGGGGTGGGGGAAGCAAAAGTATGCTCCCTTTTAAAAATGTTGACTAATTTGGCTTCAGTCATGGCAGAGCGGTTTGCAGCCAGTGCTGGGCAGGGCAACTGAAGCAGTGAGTGCAGGGATGCTAGCGAGTGCAGGAGTGGCTGTCAAGGAGGAGAGGTAACCCCACATGTCCCTGGTTTGTTTGGCTTATTGGTCCCTGAGGGAGTCTCAGGAGTAAGACAGGTAGCAGGCATGTTTTCCCAGGCTGTAGGGAGGTCAGATGCAGCAGCTGGATCACTCATGAATCTTTAAGCAGCATAACCTGCTTTCTCTCTTGGCAGACATCTCATTTACTGGAGCTTGCAGCAAAATGCAGACAGAAGAGGTTCACTACCATGCTGGGAGCATCATCGCAGCAGAGCAGGGGGAAGGAGGCAGCACTGGGCAGGGCACCCCCAGCTCTGCCAGTGTCCTGAGTCACACTGGCCATGGGCACCAGCACCGTCAGAGCCCTGGCAGGTTTGTCCACTGCTTCCGAAGGCAGCATTGACCCATGGACCGGTGCATAGTGCTGGTGATGCTTTGAGTTACACCATGCACATGATGCCATCTTTCCTATTTTTGCTGACATGATTTAGCTGGCGTTAAATACCAGGTAATTATGTGGCAGGTGCACATACTAATGCCAGCCCAGCCACTGGCAGAAGCAGGGTGCTGAGGGTGAGGGCGGGACAAGGTCAAGCTGCACATTCCTTGAATGAAGTCTGTGATGATGAGAGGTGGCAGCAGAATAGCTCTGTCTGAATGTCCCCAGGAATTGTAATGCATATGGATGTTGCTTGCTTGAGGGATGGATATGTAAATTTAAGCTGTGGTCTAGGCCTTCAGTGACCTCTGGTCATCTTCTTTTTGTGCCCTCAGGAGCCTGAGGTGCATCTTGAGCCTGAGGTGCATCTTCTCCAGCCCCTGAAACCCACTTCTTGCTCCTCCCCATCATCTCCTCTCCCAGCAGATTGATGTCGTGAATATTTCTTCTTTGTCACCCTTCCTACTCCCACACCTCCTCTCACCCATGCCCAAGAAACAGATCCATGAGCACAGGTGCTTTGTGGCTCACAATTGCAGCTGGTAGAGCCAGCGTCACTGGGCTGGGTGCCTGGTTTGTCATAAGGGTCTGAGCAACGATTTTCTGATCCTGATGGATGCTCAGAACAAATTACTGAGACCCATATTTCCAAAAGCCCACTGGATTTGTGTCTTTGTACTTGGAAAAGCATAGAAGGGTTATTCTGGCTCTACCTTCATCGCTTTTCTTGTGGCACTGCTTGTCCTGGGTCCTTACAGCGATGCATGGCTACCTGGGTGCATGGGTGCAGTAGAGTCAGACTCTGAGTGCTTAACTCCTGCGCTATGGATAGCTTCGAAACTTTGGACCCTCATGTGTGTCTCGAGCTCTATTTTCTGATGTCTGTAATGGAACAATAATGGTTTTCATTACTTTACCTGTTTTAATACAAACTACTGTCTGATTCTCCAAGCATCAGTAATGTTGAAATGATTTTCACGATACAGCTACCTTAATCACTGTGCTCAGATCATCTTCAGTAACCTACAGGAGGGAAATGGTCTCTCTAGCACATGGAAAGGTTAAGAAATAGTGCTTGGTCACCTTTGAAAAGCAATTTGAGCTCTATATATGAAATAATAAGTACTGGATGAGAGCTATGCATTATTAGCCATCTCTTATCTCCAATTGACCTTTCCTGGTCAGTTTAACACCCAGTCAAAAGAAATGAGGACTCACATTTTATGCTAACTTGGCAATGTGCCTGTAGCATCACCTATTAGGATGTCCCAGAAGCGCCTATTACCTCATCACACAGACCATTATGGTCCACTTTGGAGAGCAGGGATGAAACCAAGGTAAAACCATGCCAAACAGGCTGTAGCTGCTTGATGGTGGCAGATCGCAGAGACACCAGAAGAGCAAAATATGCAGTGTACGGTGATGGACCTTGGCAAAGTGCTGGGAAGCTTGAAGGAAGGCATTTTATTTCCTTGGCTGTATCAACTGAGTGGCTGCTGCCTCCTGAGCAGACACAATCTGTCGCGATGTGGAGTTATGCTGATGGTACTCCTTCCCTAGACGGCATCGCTGTCTTCTGTGCACTTCTGGTACGTTGAGTTTTGTGACTTTCCTGGCACTGTAGCATGACCTCGGCTGACAGTTTCTTCCGCAGGGAAGTGCCAGTCTTTAGAGCTACAAGAAGTGGGACAAGGGCTGCAAGTTGGTCTGCAGCTGGGAAATGTCCTGCTGCGGGTTCTGACCCATCTCCCTGCCCGGTGTTGCCCTCCTCTTTGCCCAGCCTGCTACCCCCCCACTGCGCTGGGGATGGAGCTCTCTGAGGGGAAAAACTCCTTTATTAGGTTGAGTTATTTTCCATCAGGGCCAATTCTCTGATGTGTGACTCTGGTGGAAGCAATGGGCCATAAATCACTCCGCTACTAGTCACAGCCTTCAAAAGCTGCCTGCCTGCTTGCATCTGAGTGCTTTGGGCAGCTCTCAGGCCCACGCTGACCTTTCCCAATGGCCAGCTCACTGACCTTTCTAGATGGAAACAAAAGTCACTAAAATTTCCTTTCTCTCCAGCCTTCTTATCACACCAAACTTCAAGGGAGTAGTTGTTATTGAATAATGAGTAACTCAGCTTTTAATCAATTTACCCTGGTTTTACATTCATATCAGTTCCCATTTTGATTAGCATTCAATGCACTCTTGAAATGAGGAACCTGCGACAGGATTAATTCTATTAAACTCTGTGTTAGAAAAAAAAAAATCAACTGTACTGTTGCTCAAAGTAAAAATGAAAACAAGATTGGTGGAATGGGGGCAGCTGGTCTAGGACTGCTCCCACCGTAGCAGACATGTCTCTGAAAGAAGGTTTGGGGAAGAGGGGGGGCTAGATTCAAGGAGGGGGTGTGTTTACATGACACAGTGCTATACTATGTAGAGAAATAGGAGCTGTGCAGACATTTCCAGTATTGAACTGAAAGCAGGACAGCTCAAAATCATAAGATAATCTTGCTTGGTTTTCCTCTTCTGGCCCGTTGTGCCAGCCCTTCTTGTTCGGTTGTTGGTCTTTCAGTGACAGCAAGCTAAATTTGTTGTGAACAGCATGTGAGACCAAGTCCTGGAAATAAAACCAGTATGCAGGACTGAGGGGAGCCCCTGGGTGATGTGACCACATTGACATGATTGCCAGGCTGGGGCTTAATGAGCAAAGCTTGGCACTTCTGCAGAGCAGTGCATGGCAGCAGTGCTCTGTGGGACAGGCTTGCCCCGGGGTGGTCTGAGAGGTTAGGGCAAGGAGACCTGTAACGGGGACATGAGCACTTTGTCCCCTCTCTTACTGCAGGTTGAAGCGTTTCTTTTAATTCCCATCAGTTTTCTTTGAATAAGACTTGTTCTAACGAGCTTTCATGCTGCATGCTTTTTGGGAAAGTTTCACTTATGTGTTGTTCTGGGGGAAATTCACTGTAAAACGGTAATTAACAGTGAGGACGGAGAGGCAGAGGCATTAGGCTGTGATGGGAAAGGCCCTGGGAAGAAACCTGGAGAAGCAAAGGGAAAAATCTAAGGGCCACTGGAGTCAGCTGGTTCTGATGTGCCTTACCCAATGGTCCAAGAATGTGCCAAACTCCCTCAAAACAGATGGAGATACACGTAGGGGAGACCCTCTTTCCGTATCTGGCAGAGGTATTTATCCCTCCCTTCTTGTCTTCTGGGGGTCTCTAGTCCAATTTAGTCTTTCACCTTGAAAGTCCTATTCTGTCTGGCTACCCTCCACTATTGTACATGGAGGTATTTCCACACCTCTGGCATACAAGGAGTCATTTAAAATGTTGAGTTGAAGCAAAGAATTGTTTCTTGTCCATGAAATTTGCAACCACCTCCACTTCTTTTGGTGGCCAAGAGGTATTCTCCAGCAAGTATGCATCTTCCTTTGGACCTAATGTTTTCTGCTGGTCTATGTGTAAGAGGTATGATGCAAACCTCCCGTCAGTCCCACCGTATACAGCTTATAGGTGCCTCTTGAGTAAGGCCAGATGTGACAGGAGTCAGCTGCTTTGGGTGCCCAGGCATCCAACACTTTCTCCTGGGCAAACTGTAACAGCTGCATTTACACATCTGTGCAGCAAAATGTCCAAAAGATTCATGTAACTTTCCAGGTTATTTTGTTATTTTGGGCATTTATAGACTGAGCTCTGTCCTGTGTGTCTTCTGCTTCTTGTTTGAATGCTTGCAAAAAGGGAAAAGAGCCGTGGTGCTCCAAGACCAGTAACCTGATTATCCAAATTAAGATGAATGCAACTGGGATAAATGTAGTTCCAGAATGATGTCTCCAAGCGTCTGGGAAGTCAATAATAACACACCTCAGTGACTTTGCCTGTGTCCCTTCAGAAAAGGGTGAAGATTGGCTTCAACGCCTTGAAAAAAAGTGTCTCACAACCCCAGTGCTCAGTGATAGAGGGCACCAGGGCAGCATTTCTGTGCACCCCCCCGTGACTTGCTGGGAGGGAAAGGTCTTGTGCAGCCGGAGGTGGGGGCACCTCCCTAGGAGCAATGTCCCTTCTAATAGCTGCCTCTAAGAGTGGGGTTGATGGACAGGAGAAGCGATGGTGCTCTGCTGCCTGCATGGCTGCTATCAAGAAATCTGCTGAGAGGATGATGAATTGACGGTTCAAAAAGGGCTTCGATCAGCTGTGTTGGCAGTTTGACATGTTGTAAGCCTCTTTCATCCTTTGAAAAGACAGTGTAAAAGCTATGCTCTTGCCTATCTCTTTTGCTCTTTGCCTTTCACTCAGTATCCTCTCATGACATAAGGACTCCATAGCTCTGCCTGAACTGGCCCCAAATTCTATGTTTTCTTCTAATTTATCATGTTTTTTTTGTGACATAAACAGTATTTATTTGAAAAAGGGGTAGCTCAGAAAAGAATTAATTGTTCTTCTGCTTCCATTTATTCCAGCTCTCCTAGTAGGCATCCCACTCAGTACCCCATAAATAAATGGGAGTTAAAATCTCATCACAATCTGGCTCTGCTGGGAACTGGCCTTCTGGCTATGTTATACTCAAGGTGGAATTGCTATAAGCAGCTGGTAATTTACCATTACTACCCTAATGAAATATTTAATCAGATTAATCAATGTAGCTTCATTAGTCAGTGTGCTTCTCAGACTGAGATCTGGTGCCATGGCTTCCTCATCCTTTTGTAACGTGCTTTGGAGAACTTGATTTATTTATCTGCAACATCTCCTCTCTTATATCTGAATTGCTACAGCTGGACTACAAAATCTGTTGCTCATTGATCAGCTCCAGGGGAAAGCATTTTCAAGAGCGGGCTGGAGAGGAACCGGTATGTGTTTAGAATGTAATCCAGGGTGCTTCATTTTTTCTTTAAAAAGTCCTAGATTGGTTGCAATAACGAGCCTTGGCCATGAGAGATCTCTGCTGAGTGCTCCAGTGTGTCCCCTCAACATTTCCAGTTGCAGAGCAGGGCAAGGCTGCATAATGTCAGCAAGGGTCGGGCAGAGCTGCTGGAGGACACCCTTGTTTATATATGAGCATTTGTCTGTTTTCAGACCTTTCTGACAGCAAAATGTGCTCTGTGTGAGCTGCTGGGTGACCTGCCACAGCCTCCCTGGGTTGATGGTCTCCAGTGTTGGATTTGGCCATGTACCCACCCGTACCCAGTGTTGACACCCAGGGCTCTGTAGAAGGTGTTAAGTGTGAATAGAACAGACAGAACTGGAGAGAGAGGCATTTTTGCTGATTCCTTTTTAAAAGCAATCCTCAAATCCACAGAAAAGTATTATATTTTTATTTCTTCCCACTTCCCCACCCCATGTCTTTGAAGCAGTGCTGGTGATGGCATGGCACAGTCGGTACGGTAACGTGCAATGTTTCTTTCTTGTGCAAATGTTCAGTGTGGTAAGGTGTACTACTTCTTTGCAGTGTAAAAGTAAATAATGAATTAATCATGTGAAATGAAAGGTTGATTTATAGGGACGCTCCTTCCAACACTGACATATGTGCTGTATTATTGCCTCTGTTTTCCCGTTACCTGTCAGCAGTGTTTGCTCTCTGCCACGGACTGGGGATCTAGCGCCATACAAAAATCTGTTTCACTAGGATTAAATCCTTCTGGCAGGAGTGGCGCATAGCACAAAAATGTTTGCTTTTTACCAGCAATCCCCTGAAGTGCATCGTCCACAGGGAGCAGTTACCCAGGTCTCCGAGGCCAATGAAGTAGTTTGTTGTGTGCCTCTTCCCTTGCCCACTGCTGCATCCATCCCTTGGGCCCTTGCAGAGGCTGTCACTGGGAACAGCGCTGGTTACTTCAGCTCTGCTGACCTCGTTTTGCAAACTGCCACTTGTATATGTTCTGTAAGATTTCTATTGACCTGCTTTACGTTGGTACTATAGCTAAACCAAGCCTTGGAGGGATGAGGCAATGCAGCCAGTGCACTCAAGCCATATTGCATCTGCAGCTTGACTGCTTGTCTCTGTCTTTAGTATTTTTTATTTATATATTTATTTAATTTTGCATCCCTTGGAGAGGTGGCCTGGGGCTGTGGTCTCTCGCGGTGGGACAGGGTCTGTGCATCCCAGCTTGGTTCGCCGTGCCACAGCCCGGGATGAGCAAGGCTCCCACTCCTGTCTGCCTCCTGCACGCTCTCCGGGCGCTGCCCACGTGCCTTGCAGGTACTTGCTGTTAGCAATGTCCTGTCCTTTAAGTGCAGAATTGATTTCCTTGTTTAATTTTACTGCTGCGTGTCACGAATAAGCATAAGCAACATACAACTTCAGCTACTGCTTTCTTGGCAGCTAGTAATTTGAAGTTTTACTATACATTATATTACAGACTACAAAGTTGTTGACTTCCTCTGGCTGATCTCAAATACACTTAAATCATGGATGAATGAATGTATTTTTCAAAGATAAGCCCAGAGCAAATGAATTGGATTTATTTTTAATGCTGACTTGTTTCTAATGCCCAGTGACACATGAACAAACGATTGCCATCAGTTGTCCTCTTTCTCTGTAGGATATTGCTTTGAGCAGGATAATATTGATGCATTTAGTATTATAAATCATCCCTCTGGCTTGATATTTCTTCCTCAAGGAAAAGGAAAAAGATTCAGCCTCCAAAAGATGGATCAAACCTTCCTTATTGTCATGGTGCCACTAAAGTCAACAGCAAAACTCATGTGATTTGACTGATTCAAGGACACCGGGACATAGATGTATCTCAATCAACTGACCCTGCCAAACATTGGGTGAAGACAGGGGAGAGGGCAGTGATGGGTTTGAGTGGTCCCAGAGACACCACCTCCCTGGCCCACTCTCTCCTGGTTCTGGGCACAGGGTGCCCAGCCCATAGGGAGCACATCTGGAACCAGAGCTCAGGGTTTTGGCACGGTCTGCTTATTGCTGGGTGTGAAAGGTGTCTGGTCATTCCCTGTGGCTTTTCAAGTCTATTGCACCCTTTTGCAGTTGAGGGACAGTGACAAGGTTCTAATGCCATATTCAATGTACAGGGGCACCACAGTGCCTCATACAGTGGCCTAATTATGTTTCCTGGCTTTGTTTTCCATTCCTTTCCTAGCTTTTAAAAATGCTACTTTGCCTTTTGTGATTTCTGCTAAGCACAGAGCTGGTATTTTCACAGAGGTCTCTTATATAGTATCTTCCAGAGAAGACTGTAATTTCTTTGTAAAGGAAAGCATTTTACTACTTGCATGTGTAAGCCATGAAAAGACCATTCTCTTGTGCTATTGGGAGTGGTGAACAAACTAGGTTAAAATATACCTAAAGCACAAAAAGATTCTCAAGAGTGCATCTCCAGGTGCAACTAAAAAATCAGTATGCTTAAGGACTGCAATCTATCGCTCGTCTGGCCACATTTTCAAAGGCAAATAAGAAATCCTCCCTGGAGGAAGGTATATGCAGTTTTCCAGCGATGCAGCAGCAGCACCTCAACTGTAAGCTCACTGCATTTCAGGTAGCATTGCCTTTGGATAGAAGTAAAAAGGCCTGAGTGTGATACCAGAATATGGATGAGGTGGGGTATAAAAGCATTAAAAAGCACTCTCAGCTCGGAGGCTGTGGCACATGAAAGCGGGGATGCACTTCCCTGTGCCTTGATAGAAGGAGAGGTGCTCGGTGCTTTCTGCCTGGGAATAGCCAGATTCTGCCCTGCTCCCCGGGCAAGCCTATGGACATCACC
Source organism: Falco punctatus (assembly GCF_963210335.1). NCBI lineage: Eukaryota > Metazoa > Chordata > Aves > Falconiformes > Falconidae > Falco > Falco punctatus. Next base: position 48,157,441 of record NC_137587.1, read on the forward strand.
CGCCCATGGGGTCCACGAGCAGGGTACCATGATCCTGCAGTATTTAGCACAGGAATGAGAAAATTCAACACGGGCAGTAGCTGCTGAAGGTCTTGCAGCCCCAGCCAAGGTGTTGTACACATTGTTTAGAGGAGCCTGTCTTCCTTTTTTTTTTTTTTTTTTTTTTTCTTTCGGTCGATCACCTGTTTTTCGACATTTAGACACATTGTGCCATATGTTGTTTTTCACAGCGTAATGATGTGAGGCACCTTAATGATGAAACACTGGCATCCTTCCCAAAAGGTACGGCAATACAAACTTCTTGCTCCTGACAGTCTTTGCAAACTCGGTGGATGGGCTGGCATGAGGAGCTCTGTGTTAACGAGGAACGGAGCTGCCATGCAGAGTGCTGCCCGGGTGCAATGTGTCCTGGAGCCATACCATGCAATTGTGCCACGAAATGGAAGAAGGAATCAGGAGGGACATGCAGAATGAGGATATCCTGCTTGGATGCTGGCCTGCGTTTCCCTCTCCACGTCGAGGAGTGGGGCTGAGCAAAGTGGCCCGTGTCCGGCCACTGGGACAGATCTGACCCCCCACTCATACCCTCCTCAATGGTGTCAGAGTCTGTTTGCTTTTCTATATATCATGGTAGCATTATTATAATGGCTTTTTAAATACCCTTCAGAATATATGCTAGAGATCTAAGAAGCTATTAATAGAGAGCATTTTAAATCTCTCTAGTATTGTTTATGGCAGCCTCTTGTGAATTTGCAATGAAACGATAACTCTGCTGGGGAAATCAATTATGCCAAGCAGTTTGTTACATCATTTTTCAGTGTATTAATTTTAATTTCAACAGAGAAAAAGACACGGTGAATGCATCTATCATTTTTGAATGAGGTGGTGTACAATGGCCTCTTGGGACTCCTCCAGTTCTGCAGTCACTGCTATCAATAAAGGAGAAGGAGAAATTCTGGGTAATTTCCAAATACAAGAAATTATTATAAATTGGAGTGAATCAATGAATGCAATTACCACAGACCAAGTTTATTCTCCATGCTGGAGGTTCATCATCCATTTGGCTTTAATGGAATAAATTAGTGCAGATAACTATTTCTGTGGACTTGTGTGCACACATATTTCAACATCAGGGCAAGAGGTCCTCAGGTTCACTGCTGCTTCATTTGTTGTAATCAGGTTTGGAAACCCCTGCCCTTGTTATCTGCAATATATCATTGAACCTGGGCTTCAAGTTCATAGTATTATAAACTCTCTTTAAAGAAAAGTCACCTAAAATGTACAGTTTACTTCATAACCATGGCCCTTCCATCTTGCATAGGATAGTTACTATACTTGTCTCTCATGCTGCATTTAGTACATTAAAAAAAAATAATAAAATTACAGAAAGAGACCCTATATGCCCCACCTATATACCTATCTATTATTTTGAGACCCTCTATATCCCACCTTCCAGCCACACAAGATTAATGTCCAGGACAAGTAGGATAAAAGCGTTTTGTTGGGTTAGTGCAAATATAAAGACTAATATAAGCCTTAAACTATAAGGTTCTTCCTTACCTAGAGAAAGATATTTTCCTTGTATGGGAACTTTTAATATAGAAACAGGGATTTTCTTTTCTTATGCTCCATTTTTTATCGCTGCAGTCATCACTTTCCTATCAGTTGTTTCCCTTCTTTCTTCCACACATCTCTGTTAGTGCTAAAATGGCAGAAGAGGAGAAAATCAAAGCTTAAATTTTATCTTGTTATTAAAATCTACTATTTTATTATGTAGAAAAGGAAGAATAAATGGTGACATTAATCTGAAAACCAGGAAAATGAAAACTAATTTGAAATATATTTATTAGTCTATTCTCCCTCTTTCCAGCTCTGCTTCTGTTTTTTGTGAAATTCCCTCATCCTGCATCAGTGCATAAAATCACCATGGGCAAAAGCTGCTACAGGGCCGTGAGACAGAGTGGCAAAAATGCAAAGCTTTTCATCACTGGCTGATGAAAGCTAATTTCATCTGTCTTCCACGTTACTCACTAAGCATGAGCTATAATGAGCATAAGTAATAATACTGGAGTCTCCTGCGCATCTGAAGTGAACCCCTGGGCATGCTGCCTTCTGTAAGGCTGGAATACAGTCTCTACTCAATTCCCCAGTAATAGTGTGAGGAATCACAGTTACAATTCAGTGTATTTCTAATGGGAAGGGAGAGCAGGTACGTATGTTCCGTGTGCACGCAGCATGTTTTATTACATGTTTCTCTGCTTACAGGGGGTGGGCAGAGGGATGAAGTAATTCAGCCTGCCCATCCTTCAGTTCCTATGTGGCAGCAGGAAGGATGGGGTAGGAAGGCAGAACTGAGGATGCTCATGCCCACGAGCAATGCCCAGACCACTGACTCTCAACTACTCCCTGCCGATGACCAGTTCACTTCCCTGAAGTGCTTTGCTGTCTGACATTGAGTCCCATACCCTGAGCTCAGACAGCAGCCTGTCTGCAGTTGCTTTGTAGCAAAATGCTCTCAAATTCTGAGCAAGCTTCACGGAGAAATGGCATTCTCTGCTGAATTGTGATGTTTGTGATACGTTCCCAAGGTGTTGGGTTAGTATTGCTGTGGGCACTCAGCCTTTAAGTGTGCAAGGAAAGGTGTTAGCTCATGTACCTTGTGTGTTCACATGCTGCTGCTGTGGGCTACAGCGCTGGCCACGCAAGTCTCATCCCTCTCATTCCTGCTCCCTGGGTAGGGCTGATCAGAAATGCTCCCTTCTTAAATCTCTCCTGCTGATGGTTTCTCTCTGCTCATTACTCCCCACCATGTCTATGGTATATCTAATTTATCACACTGCTCAGTGATGTTTCTTACATCTACCTTTTCTCCTGCATTCTTAATTCATCTGTTCTCCTCTCTGTGCCTGGGGAAGATGCTCCTCTTCTCCCAGTGAATCCTCTGCAGCCTTTCTGGCACACGGCAAAGCCCAGTGGGTGTGCTGGTCCATGGGGAGCTCAACTGCTCTGGGATGTCCATCTCATGGCGTGGTGCCAGGCACCCAGCACATGCCTGGGGCAGGGAGGGTTTGGTGCCAGGGCAGTACCGTGCTCGGCGCAGCTGGCAGCACCTCAGCTCAAGCCCAACCTCTCGCTCAGCCAGAATGTAATCTTGCAGGTATGGGTCCAGCTTGAAAGTTAAAAGCAGGAAGACATCCATCCACTTGAGGTAGGTTGTTTCCATGATTAATTATTCTTAATTATTGGAGAATAGCTGCATTAATCATACTTTGTGCTGCCTCCTTTAATCCTCTGTACACCGCTATCTGCAGCAAACCAGAGCGTCGCTGGGGGAGCGGGACATTGCTGTGACACATGGGAGCAGCATAAGATGGCACATGTCCTCTTCTCCCTACTCCTCCTGCCTAAAATATCTCCCGTTCTATCCTAGGAAAGGGAAGGCAGGAAGAGTCTGGGTTAGCAGGAAACAACAACATCGCTGAGAGGTGACGAGGGAAAGCTATAGCAGTTCTCAGCAGGTGCAGCTCCCCAGGAGCAGGGGCTGAGGTAGGAGCACGTGGGGCAAACACATGAATCATGCAACCCATTAAATGTGGAAGCTCAAATGATTGCATCTTTTCAAGATGTTTGTGAAATACACAAACAAACCGTACATATTTAGTTAATACAAACCATGCATATTTAGTTATATATACATTATATATATATATATATATGTACAGACCATACGTATCTATAAAATCTTCAGCCTCATGGTCAATAATGTACTAATTATTTTTTTTACTGCAATGAAAATATAACTGCTTTTTGTGAAGCTCACTCAGATCAAATGCAAAATTATTCAGGTTAATCAAAATTACAGCTGAATGTTAAGTGTTGCAAAAGGCTCTTATGATACTGAATAACTGTGAAATAAAGTGGCTGATGAAATTTCATTTAACAATGAGCAGTGGTGCCCAGGAGAGAAAAATAACCTTCATTGTACATCTGCAATTATGGGCTCCAGCTAATATTATGCAGAAAAGCGATCTTTCCTGAATAGAAAAATAAACCATTTGCCTGTGAACCAGCAGTGCCAGCACATCTGTAACACCAGGAATGATTCTGACCACCGCATCTTCAGAAGAAGTAAAACCTGGGCAGTGAGGGACAACAGAGCCAACCATGGCTGTGGGCAGAGCTTTGAATAGGACGGAGTCATCCAGAGCTGCTCCTGTTGGAAAGGAGAATTGGGGAGGGGGAGGACAAAGCTGGTCTGAAATCCCTCTGGAGCCACTCAGCGGGGAAGACCTCATCTCTCCTTGTTGCTGGAGGCTGTGGCAGTGCCCAGGACAGCAACCAAGGAGCTGACTGAAAGAAAACAGCAGGAAACAATTATTCCCCCGTGGAGTATTTCTCACACTGTGCTGAGCTGTATTTCTCACACTGTGCTGAGCTGTAATGAAAGCTCAGCTGCATGGGAATGTTGTATAGACCAATGTTTTATTGGGACTGAGGGGATGGACAAATTCCTGGGTGACAGTGCATTGGTGACCATCAGACCTGGAGGTCTCAGTACAGCCTCTGGCTCCCAGAATCTCTGCAGACACCTGTCTGCTGGGGGTAAGGATATCATCCCGCTTTCCAAGACCTCCCAAACCTCCATTCTTATCTGCTGTTGATCCCTGTCCTGTTGCTTTGTTAAATCTTTGGGGCTGTGGGGATGTTTCTGGAGGAGTTCTGGTTTCCTTGTGTTCTGTTATTCAGATACGTGGAAGCCTCAAAAACTGGATATGAGGCGGTTGTTATTCCTGCTGTGGAAATCTGTTAGCAGAGGTGGCAGGTTGGACGGAACCAGAACTGGGAGGCTGCTTTGCCCCCCTGCTCGCCTGGCGCTACCCTGTCCTGGAGGCAGGATGGGCTGTGCAGTGGCAAGATGCTGGTTAGGGATGCTCTGGGAGCCCCCAGCGCGGGCAGAATGAGACAGTGTGCTGCTACGAGGAAACAGCCATGGGGTGGCTCATAAACTCACATACCACGAGACTCAGGATGGTGCTCGAGTGCTTAACCGATAAGGAAATTAATTAATTGCAAACTACGGGTGAAGCTTGATAAAGGTTTGACTGAGCTGTGCAGTGTGGGGCACCTGGTTACACACACGTGCCTCGCTCCAGTGGCTATGGTGAGGCAGCTCTGGCTCCATCTGTCCCTCTTCTGCACTTGTCACAAAGGGAAATGGCAGTTTTCTGCAGATGTGAGCGAATAGTTTGTTATCTGGATGACATTTAAAGCTTTTTACCTTTTAAACAGAGATCTGTTTAGTAAACAGGCACAAAGTACAATGCAAACAGGCTTTATCACAGTGATGGCCACAGCATTTTGTTTCTTCCTTATTAACTACTCCTATTGCTTGCAGGTATGTGAAGCAATGAAGTCGAGACTTACGGGCTTGCTGTAAACACTGATCTATTAAGAAACTTCCAGTGTAATTAACCACCAAGAGGTATTTAGCTCCAGAAATTACCTGTAGAGCCGGGGCAGATTCACCATGACTTGCACATCACGCCGTGCCAGCACTACAGTGGCCACAGCAAGATGGCAAAGCCATGTTCAGCTCACCTGATGTGCAGCTCTGCTCCTCTCTGCTCAGCATGACACAGCTTATCCCTGGATTCGGGACTCTTCTTACCACAGAGAAATGTTTCACCTATCCATTTATTCAAACATAATGTGCTTTTATAACCTTTTGTTTCTTAACTGTTGTAAAATCATAGCAGATTTTTATGGTCTCAAATTTATATTGCACCAGTTGGATAGTTTAATCCCAGGGGGAAATACTCCAGTTGGAAATTCAGGCTTTTTATGCCATCATAAAATCTATCATGGCAGATGTAAGTGGCAAGGGTGGGTATGGATGAGGAACATGCTGATCTTTTTGCCAATTGAGCCTGTGCATTGCATGTTGGTTAACGACATAACTCATCTTCAGGTTCTTTAAGACATGTGGGTGTCAGTAATTTATTTGTTTTAAGTGATAATTCAATTAAATCAGCAATGAGGAGACACAGGTCACTATGCCCCGCGCCTCAGTCTCCCCTCTGGATCCCCCTGAAGGTGATGCCCCGACCCTCCCTACCTCCCGGTTGCCCAGGCTGAGCAGCAGAGGAGAGGTGACAGAAAGCAGGAACGTCTTGGCTTTTGTCCCATGGGGCAATATTACTGCCATCCATCCCCTGCTGTGGCCCCTCCTCTGCCCAGACAGGGCTGGCTGGGGACCCCAGACCCCCGGGCAGGCTCACTGAGCTGCACATTGCCTCATTTCTTACAACACCCTCCTGGGGGAAGAGCGCACTTCCAAAAGACTCTCCTTGCAAATACAGTGAAAAATAGGTAATTGGAGAAAAGAGGAAGCTGGAGCAAAGCAAAGCACCACGATAGGCACAGGAAATTTTCCCCACTGAGTGCTTTCTGGCAGCCTCAGCTCCTACACACCAGTTGAGCCAGCCCTCCTGAGAGGTGGTGGACCTATTCTGGCAAGAAAACGGGCTTGGGTGAGGCTTTCCTGTGGCAGCTCTCAGCATTGTCTTCCTGCAGCGCTGGTGGAGCTTGGGAACAACAGGTTTTGCAAAGCAAGGGCTTCCATGTTGGGCACTTGGAGACCCAGCACCATCGGGGGATTGAGCCTTCTTCACCCAAAGCCTGCCTGCCTGACTGCCTGCCTCTGACACTGGGGCTGAGGGAGGGAGAAGGCAGCTGCACGCATGGGACAAGATGGGGTGCAGCTTCAAGAAGCCTGCACACAGCTTGCATGCTGGCTGGAGTCACAGCAGTGTTCTCTCCGAACAGGCACTTTTGGTTGCCAGAAATTTGCTCAAGCCTGTGCCTAGCATAGGGTACGTGACTGCACAGAAGCTGGGCTGTCCTTTGGCACCCAGGCCTGTTCCTTTGCGAACCCTCAGAGCATCACTTGACCTTGGAGTGGAAAAAGATTATCAGCTATAGACCTAGTTTCTTTTAAGTCATTTAAGATAGACCTGATGTGCGCAAGTACCCTATTGGTTTGAGGATCAAATCTAGTCTCTCTTGTTTGCTCTTTAAAGTTTTTAAACATCCCAATAAGACTGATCAATTACTGTGGATTTATGGGGTTTTCAAGCCACTGAAGGCTATGAGCAGCTGTACGTGCTCTTGCCTCATACTGGTACTGCCTCCCTCCTGCCTGAAACCTGTAGGCCACAGGCAGAGCACAGGGATGCTTTATCTCCACATCCCCTGTGTGTCTTTAGTCCATCTTCACTTTTCCTTCCCCTTAATAGAAATTATGGTAAAGCTGAGTAACTGGAGACATAGTGAGTGTTTTATGTGCCCTGCCATCCAATGAAAAGCAGTCACTGAAAAATTCATTCAATGGTATATACTTTAGAGCTTTTTCTGTATGAAGAGTTTTTGAGCTGTAAGAACACTGGGGGAATGCAATAGTTTTGCTGAAAGCTGCTATAGTTGCTTGCAAGAGCAGATGGGTTAACCAAAGCTGGCTTTGGAAGGGGAAGGAGTTCAGCTTCAAAATGCGCAGTGGCACCAGCCTGGGGGACCCAGCTCTTCCTCCTCATGCCTCATTTTGCTATCAAAATACTTTCCTCTCCTCTCCTCTCCTCTCCTCTCCTCTCCTCTCCTCTCCTCTCCTCTCCTCTCCTCTCCTCTCCTCTCCTCTCCTCTCCTCTCCTCTCCTCTCCTCTCCTCTCCTCTCCTCTCCTCTCCTCTCCTCTCCTCTCCTCAACAGTACCTTTATCAACTGCAATTTACAGAAGTGTGAGCTAATTACCAGAGGCTTTCATAAGAAGGTGCTAAAGCCCTCATTGTTGGGGGTTAGTGTATATTTTCATCCTCACCAAAAACACCTTCTTTGAACTCCCCTAGAAATTATTTTCCTCCTGATGATTGCGTTATCTTGTTTTCTGATCATGCATCTCCACCGGGGAACATGTTGCTAAAGAAACACTAATTATTCTGGAAAACCTGTTAGATAATGGCAGTCTGCTACATTAATAGTTTTGAGATTCAGCTCTGGGAATAATTTGGTGGCTCTTGGAAGGGGAATGGTATTGCACTCCTTGTCACATTTAAAATTAAAACTGCAATGAGAGCCGCCCAGCTGAACACACCCCAGCAGGGCTGGTGCTGAGCAGGGCTGCCCCCGCTCCTTGCTGGGTGCAGCACAGGATGGAAGCTGTGGCAGAGCTATGCCACTGCATCCCTGATCTCCCTGAGCATGTTTTGGTGCAAGTGGGTACAACTGTTCGCTTCACCCAACAATGCCCAAAATCACATTGGTGGTGAGGGGAAGATGTGCCTGTGGTGCCCACATTGGGATGTGTCCCCTCCCATGGCCAGGCAGCCCTCCAGGGAGCCCTCAGGATGGGGGAAGATGCTGGCCATGGCTTCACATGACAGCATCAGCCTCGGGTTCACAAAAAACTGTCTCAGGATGCAAAAAACTATAATTTGTGTTTTAAAAGTAAAGATACAGGTGGGAGTAAAGATACAGGTGAAAGTCAAGATACAAGTCACACAATAGTGATACTCCCCTCAAACTCTGGCTGGTGCTGCTCAGGTTTGTTGCTAAATTCTTATTAAGCTGAGCACTCTTTGGTGGTACTTCTTTTTATTAACATTTGTCTAAAAAACATATCCTTCATGAAATATTGTTTTAAAGTATGTATTGCTCCATCCAGGTGTCTGGAACGACTCTTCCAAGTACATATTTAGACAGCCTTTTGAATGGTGCTATTTGTCTGACAATATTATATAACATTGGATAAATAACACATGCTTATTTTAAACCATATATTGTTATTTCCACAAACAGACAGCTGCCTTTATCAATAAAATAAATAAATATTTTTGACGGCACCAGAGAAGGTTGCTTGCGTATTGCTGTTCTGTACCTCTTTCTCATGCACAGGGTGAGCTGCTGGGGAAAGGGCAGCCCAGGGAAACGGCTGTAATGGCCCAGGTACCTCGGGAGGCAAAGGGTCGTGGGGCTGCAGGAGTGTGTGTTCACAGAGGGCAAGCCAACATCTTCTCACAGCAGGTGAGATGAAAACTGAGGTGACAGCAAGTACATTTCATTTTGAGATGCAGACCTACCAACTGACTGTGTGGTTGCATGCTTGTGATTTCTTTCTGATAGATTTCTATCATTACTGGCTAAACACGTCTTGCTCTGGGTGTTTATTTTTCAGTCTCTGGCCTTTTAGAAGGACCAGTCATTGTTCTACCTGCCTCTGAGCTGACACTCGGGAATTAATTTTGAGTCTTACTGCGAAAATTGTGAATATTGAAGTACAGGGGAAAAAAAAAAACCCGAGAAAAGAAAATCCAATGACACGGAGAAACACTCCCAGTGCCTGTTAGCCAGAAGAAGACAGCCCCTGATTGGTTTGTTCAGGTGGGGTACCACCAGGTAACACAGCTTTGGCACCTGTGCAGAGGATGGGAAAAGCATCCTAGGCTGCTTTGTCTGTTAGTAACGTTGGGGTACAGGTGAAACAGGCTGTGGTCTTTTACCATACACTCTATCTGAGATGTGCAATTTGTTCTCCTAAAGCCTAATTCAAATATTTTTTTTTCCATGCATGTTTTTCCTTCTGGAAAAGGGAGGGGGAAATAAGCAAAGCAAAACTCTGGTTATTTGGAGAAAGGAAGGAAGGAAGCACAGGGCATGCAAGAGGAGCATTTACCAAGCTTAAAGGCTTGTTAAAGATTGTACCTGCACAGTTATTTCATTGCGTGTTTTAAAATAGCTTTTCTTCTATCACATTTTTTGTTTTCTCACTGTGCTCGTTCATGTATTATTAATCCCAGTTGTGTTCAAACAGTTTTCTGGGTTTCCCCGGCTCAGAAAACTGTGACGAAGGCACTGTCTGCAATGAAATGCAAAGGGACAAAAAGCAGTTGTGCAATGAAATGTGTAAAATAGATGAAAGCAAAGAATGCGGTGCACAGTGCACTGTTATCATCTGTGGTTTTATTGATGGGCCTCATTGCCACAAGATACTGTTGAAGCTGAGAGTTTATTAGGATTTAAGATGGTTTGAAGTCTCTATGGGTGAGGAGACCATCCCCAGTAATATTAGGTAGAATGAAAAATGATGCAGGCACTTTTGCTTCAAAGTATACGTTGTCCACAATTTGAAGAGCATCTGGGAGGAAAATACCATTTACAGGCAATTCCTTTCATAATTCCCCTCCTTTTTTTTTTTTTTATTTTTTTCCCTTCCTTTTTTGGTGGCTGAACAGTTGAGCCCATAGCAAGAAGGAAGGAAAAACTTATTCTACTTATAGGAGAAGACAGTTTACACCTGGGTTGATTGCTCACAGCGTAGGTCTCATTTCCTCATCGTTTCCTCCTGACTGTGTTCATTTGGGCGAAGTATTTGCTACAAAAGCTGGGAATTTGTTTTTTTGTGAGAGATCAAAAGCCGACCTGCTCCCCAAAGCTGGCCTTGGGTTCTCCAGCTGAAGCCTTGGATCATTTTTGCATTGCTCTTGAAACAACCTTCTAGGCAGAGGCGATTCCTGCACTGAGACCGAAAGCATTTTGGTGTCCACCCGCAAAGTGTGTTGGTATATGCACATGAGTCTTTGTGCTGTTTCCAGCAGTGAAGAAAGCCTGCCCTCCCCCATGTAGAAACTGGACACAACTGAGAGTAGTGTCTGTGCAAGTGCAGGTAGTTAGCTCCTGAAAAGTGTTGAACAAACATGCTGGACTTGGGGAAAATGGTGTGCTCAGCAGACCGACACCTGTTCAGATTGCTCATGAGCCTTCGGCAGAAAGCACCTGGAGAGACCTGGGGTTGACCTCTATGGTTTTGAAGCCAGAGATATAGAGGATATGCAGCCCATTACACTCCATCTGAAAAAGACCTATTAGCAGCACATGAAGGAATTTGAGCTGCTTCAGCAGTAGTTGGCACTGAAGCACAGCTCCTCTTGGTACCTCAACTGCCAGTGCTCAGCTGGATGCTCAGAGGGAGGGTCCCCTCTACACGATGCCTGGGAATCCCAGAAAGGATCATGGCCCTGCCAAAGGGCCAAAACTTTGGAGTATTGCCAGAGGAAGGGACTCATGCTGAAGAACCCTGTGGGATAATGAATTACCAGAAAATGAAAAGCAATATGACCTGTTTGCAGATGGATCCTGCCGCGTTGTGGGAAAACATTGAAGATGGAAAGCTGCTGTGTGGAATCCTATATGACAAGCCACACAAACCACTGAAGGAGAAGGTGAATTGAGTCAGCTTGCAGAGGTGAAAGCTATCCAGCTGGCTTCAGGTATTGCTGAATGAGAAAAATGGCAGGTGCTTGATCTCTGTACTGACTCACGGATGGTGGCAAATGCTGTGTGAGAGTGGCTATGACAATGAAGTGGACTAACTGGCAGTGCAGAGGCAAATGTATCTGGGCTGCTGAATTATGGCAAGATGCTGCTGCTCAGGCAGAGAACCTGGTTGTAAAAACACATCACATAGATGCTCATGTACCCGAGTCATGACACTGAAACAATGAGCAGGTGGACCAGGCAGCTAGAATTGAAGTGGCACAGGTGGAGCTGGATGGAGAACATGAAGGGTGAGATAGTTACATCTCAATGGCTCGTGACACATCAGGACATTTGGTAAGCGATGCAACACACAAACAGGCTTGTGATCAAGGGGCGGACTTGACTATTGATGCCATTGCACAGGTTATCCGTGAATGTCAAACATGCACCACAATCAAACAAGCCAAGTGGCTAAAGCCTTTTTGGTGTAGATGATGACGGCTGAAATCTCCATTTGGGGAAGCCTGGCAGATCGATTATATTACACTACCACGAACCTGCCATGGCAAGGACCATGTGCTTGCAATGGTGGAAGCGATGACTGGATGGTTGGAAACATACCTTGTGAGCCATGCCACTGCCCAGAATACTATCTTGGGGCTTCAAAAGTAAGTTTTCTGGTGACACAGCACCCATGAAAGAATTGACTCAGACAATGGGACTCATTTCTGAAACAACCTCATAGACACCTGGGCCAACAAGCTTTACACTGACCGGGTATATCACATCCCCTGTCATGCACCAGCCTCCAGGAAAATTGAACAATACAATGGACTGTTAAAAACTACATGGGATGGGGATACACATTTAGCAGAAACCACTTGGCTAGTCAACATGAGAGGATCTGCCAACCTCGCCCTGCCCCATCCAAACCCCTGCACACTATGGAAGGAGGTAAGGGCCCCATAGTAAATACAAGAAGCTTGTTGGGAATAACCAGTCTGCGTTATTCCTTCCTCAGGAAAGGGTAAACCTATTTGCAGTACTGTTTTTGCTTGAGGACCCGGGTGCACTTGGTGAGTAATGCAGAAGGATGGGGGAGTCCAATGTGTACCTCAGGGTGGTTTAATTCAGCGTGAAGATAATCTGTGATTTGTGTTGCATGCTATGGGAATTTCTACAGCAAGAACCCCTTGTTGCCAGCCAGGCTAGGAGCAAGGGGAGGAGATCATTGCAACGTTAAACCCTATAACTGAGCCCAAAGGGACCAGGGGTAGAGATTGTAATGGATATACCTTTAAACCATTGTAACCCATGATCTGACTTGCATGGTACAGGAATTACTATAGTTGGAACCACTGAACCCATGGAGGACAAGCCTGAGAAGAAGCAGTGCAAGTGCAGCAGTGACCTGACCTGAGCTGGCTTTGGTGCCCAATAACTCCACACAGCACACCACATCTTCCACCCTGAGTGATCACCATAACAGATGGAGCCCAAAGTCATGGACTCAATGAACTCAATGGACATTTGCGGACATTTATGGGCATTTTAGAGACATTTCACAGGGGTGGGCCACAAACTGAGGGAATGATGTCTGCGTATCGTATCAAATGATGGGAAGGCAAGGAGCAGCGAATGAAGATCCGTTAGAGAATGTGGGACCTGAACATGATGTAAATGGTACAGAATTGGTTGGGATAGAGTTAATTTTGTCCTATCAGCCTGTGTGGGGCTGGTGGGGTCTGTGCTGGGAACAGCGCTGAGCACACAGGGCTGTTCCAGTCGCTGCTGAGCGGGGCTTGCACAGAGCCAAGGGCTTTGCTGCGCCTCACCCCACCCCACCAGCGAGCGGGCTGGGGGGCACCAGGAGCTGGCAGGGGACACGGCCGGGACAGCTGAGCCCAGCTGGCCCCAGGGACAGCCCCGACCATATGGCGTCACGCTCAGCATATAAACTAAGGGGAAAGTTGGCCAGGGGCCACTGCACAAGGACTGGCTGGACATCGGTCAGTTAGTGGTGAGCAATTGTTTTAATTTCCATCACTTGTCTTTCTTGGGATTTATTTCTCTCTTTTTTTAATTTCCCTTTTCATTACAATTATTATTATTATTACCATCATTATTATTATTAGTAGTAGATGTTTATTTTATTTCAATTGTTAAACTGTTCTTTTCTCAACCACAAGTTTTCTCACTTTTACCCTTCCAATTGTTTTCCCCCCATCTGGCTGTGGGGGCAAGGAGTGAGTGGCTGCGTGGTGCTTAGCTGGGGATGCTGTCTGGGTGACAGTCAGGAATCACCACTCTGGCAGGGAGACGCAAACCTTACTCACCGGTCCTTTCTCCAAATGGGAGATGTCAGTGCAGACAGTTTTGCAATTCTATCTCTTGTCCTTTTTCTGGTCCCTAAATTCACGATTCTGACTGATTCCCTTAGTTTGCCAATTTCCCTTTTGAAATTGCAGATTTTCCATGATAAAGTGATTCTCTGAGGTGTTTGTTGCTCTAACAACACTGTACATATTCCTCCAGGTATTCCAGCCCTGACCCAGGGATCTAGGAGCAGTCTTCAGCAGCAGGCTCCTCATTAAAATGCTTTTGTAATTCTTCCATAGTAAGACCAGTACCCAGGTTGATTCTGCTTTATGCATGCTAGTCTTTATACTTTCCTTATGGACATCAGCATTGTTCATTCCTGATTCTTTCCCTCTACCTTTCCTTCTGCTTGGTCTTTGCAGAGCAGACTGCCTTCCTTGAACCCACAAGCACCCACAGCTTGTAATGCTCCTCAGCCTCCAGCAGCCCACCTCCACTAGTGCTTTTCTGGAGCTTTTTACCAGTCATTGGCAATTTTTCTATAATACTGACTTGATGTACTCTATGGGTCATGACTTTCATGTCCCACGAATGATTTGTCCTAATTATGGTGTCTGTAACATTGCCAAAGCAATATAAATATCTCTTTTTTCCTTTCTGCCCTTTTATTTGGGTGGCAAAGGTGCCAGCCCAGCAACAGCGCCGTGTCTTTCTAGTTTTACTTCATCCTCAGTTGCAACAGCCACCCAACACCTTCATCATGAAAGCAGGCCCTTTGCTTGGTTTTGTGCTTTAGACCCAAAGAAATCAGAAAGACATGTTAATTACTTTCATTTGCTCATATTAATGAGATCTTTGTGCATTCACCCCTCTGGAACAGCCCCAGCTGCAGTGCCCTGGTCCTCCTCTGCCCCCTTTGTCCTCCTTTGGCCCCATCCATCCCCCTCTGCCACCTTGCTGCATGTTCCTACCACAACAGTGCGGTGTTTTAACAGGGAAAGATCTAATGACACTAAAATACCATTTGGAAGCACACAGTCTTGTAGTCAAAACCCATTAAGCTGTAGCAGGAATAGCTTATGCTCACACGGACCTTCTGATGGCTAAATTGACAAATTACAGCATCATCTTGCTGCTTGCCCGCTCCAGTGTCCCCCGCCAGCAGCCTCAACGCGCCTTGTTCCTACCGCAGCGTATATCGGGTGTCCTTGGGGATCGAGTCCAATTAGACAACAAACACAGGATGCTTTAAGGAGCCTATAAAAATCCAGCTGCCCACAAAGGGCAGAAACAGTACAAGGTGGCTAATGTATTATTTAAATTGGGAGAAGTTGAAAACGCTTTCATGATCTGAGAGGAGAGCTGGCATTGCACTGCACTTGTCACTGTGAAAAGTAAAGATGATTGGTTTGGGGTTTTTTTTGGTGTGAATTGCAAGGAGAAATAAATGCATTCTGCTGCATAATCATTTATTCATGTTAGCAGATACTTAGGTATCTATTTATATAATATAAAAACCTTAGGTGGTGTGAGCTTTAACTCAGCTTGGAAGTAATTCACATTCCCAGTGCAGCGATGAAAATAACTTGTCCAATTGTTTCTGCAGTTCTTAAAAAAAAAAAAGAGGAAAACCCACAGCAGGAACACTACAGAGCAGGCTCATTGGCAAATCTGAGCACAGCCGGTGCCAAGTGCAGCAGCTGGCACAACGCCCGTGGCCCCGGGGCACAGCAAATCAGAACCGAACTGGCTGGAGTGGAAGTTGTGTTCGTTGGCAGAGAGCTCAGAAAGAGTGGTCCAGGATGCTGCCGGAGCAAGCTGGATTCACACCTGTTTGCAGAAATAAGTACAAGGTGGTTTCTGTGTGGTACCCGTACAGCCTATGTGCTTTGACGTCGCTAAGGAATTGCAGAGGTTGGCACAGACCCACGAGCCTGGTTCATGGGCCAGGAGAGGCAGCCCAGGGGGCTGGGAATGTTTTCCAGGGTGTTACCTAAGCATCCCTGGGTTGTGTTCCTGGGTCAAGAATGTGTACCCCAGGAGGTGTTCTGAGGTGTACGTGTGTGTGTGTGTATCTATGTGTATATCTATATCTAAAGATATGCATTTTGTCTACATCTGCAACCTATGTCTGTATCTGTACCTACATAGATTATGCAGACACAGATTAGATGTAACTATTTAAAGATGTCTTATCTATATTTCATCTGTAGTTAGATACCTATATCTATATCAAATCTCTATACACAGGTATCTATAATCTAGATTTAGATTATATTAAATATAGATATATGTATATATCTAAACTATAGAGATATAGATTAGATATAGGTATCTATGTGCATGTATATATAGATCTATAGGTATTAATTGGATGTAGACTGGATGTAGATAACTATCTGTGTATATAGAGAGTAGCTATAGATAAAGATATCTAACTAGTTATCAATAAGGTACATATATTTTCCCTGTTGAACCAACAGTAAAGTTGAAATTCCTGAAAATCCCATGGGATGCAAAAATTGTAAAACCCCCTCCACACTGGCAATATCAGAATGTTTTCCTTTGATCATATATTTTTGGTTTTTTATTTTTTAAAGAAAAGTCTTTGAATTGTTTCAAGCTATTGAATAAATGCAACAAAAAGTTGTCCAGTATTCATCTGAGTGCACCAGCAATGGTGCGTTGAATTGCCATATTGATAGTGAAATCCCGTTTAATGTTTCAAACTGAAAATACTTTATGTATGTCAGGTTCTAAAAAATAGAGTTTTCTGAATGGAATGAATACAAGTATTATTTATTTTCAGGAAAAATACTTTCAGCGTTATAAATATATATTTAATATAGATAACACAAAACTGAGTCTGCATTTTTTGGTATCTATATATATCAATCAGTTTTATAACATAAATAATACATAAAACACACATTATGTATAAATATATATTAATATATGAGTGATGTTTTTGCATCATGTGTATTATGCACAATATATTTTATGTATTTATATCTACATTCCATAGATAGATAGATTGAAATATAAAGAAATATAAATACATGTCTATTGGCTAATGGATTATTTAAATTTGGAGAAGTTGAAAATTCTACGATGTGAAAGGAGAGCTGGCATTGCATGGCATTTGTTGCTGTGAAAAATAAAGGTGCTTTTTTAATTGTTATCTCTTGGTAAAAACCATATATAAAAATATGTATATATAATATATAAATATATATATATATATAAAAGAAAAAGAAACTTATGTTAACATACCCATTCTCAAAAAATTAAGTATGTAAGTATATGTATTATAGATAAATGTAATACAACACATATATTATTCACGGATACAATTATGTTTGTTATTTGTACACCTAATTTGTATGTACATTATGTAATGCCATTATGTATTTTATAACACTTTATGTCTATTATTCATATGTAGATTTTTACTCTTATTCAGAGTTTAAGAGTCAGAGCAGTGCCCGGTGCTGGCGTTGGGGCGATGCCCAGGGTGTGCAGCGAGCCCGGGGTGGGTACGGCAGGTAGGAAGGGACGTGTGGGACCTGCTCGGAGCCAGCCCTTGCAGGAGATAACACGATTCTCCCCAGGCCTTAAACCCCAAGACAGCTGTTCCGTTAAGCCTTTCAAATCCCTCACAAGTTTTGAAATAGGTTTCTGAAGTTCATCTTTCCCTGCAACTCCCATAACGTGAGAAGATTTGAGAGCTTTAATGGTGAATAAGAGTTAATATGTTACAGTAAGTCTGACTGGCATTTTATCGTGGAGTGCCAGGCTCCAGTGGCAAAACCTGGAAATGGAGCTAAAAGAAAACTCAGGATGCATTTAGTTTCCTTCTTGTCCTTTTTTAACATTTCCCTATAAGCTGCTGACCATTTCTTTTGGATGGAGTTAAACTGTGTGAGCAAAATTAACTAAGCATTAAAATAAAGTATGGTAATAGCAAAGACCAGAAGGAGGCAGAGGAAAGGGTTTCAGATCCTCTGCAGAAAACAGATATCAAGAACATAATGAGCAGCATATCAAACCATTAACTTTTTTAATGTAAAAGCCGCATAATGTTGGAAAACCATGGGAACAACACTAGAGAAGATAACCCGTTTGAAACATTTGCAGCAAAGAAAAGGCGAGGGCAGCAATACGCAGTTGCTGGTACTTACTTAGAAAATAACTCATTTAGGTAAACATTGCTTGAAACTGGATGGTTTGGGGATTAAAACGACCACTGTGCAGGCAGGGATTGATCAGTACAGGCCAGTTGGATACATACGACACTGGGTCAGGCTCGCCCTCCTTCCCATCCTGCCAGGCAGGGTGCTGTACCGCTGGGATGCTGGGATGCTGAGCCCCTCCCTGTGCTGGGATGCTCCCTGCTCTCAGGCTTACCCCACCCTCCTGAAGCTGAGATGCACCACTTCTTTGATACTGGGGATTAAAGCACAGAGGCAGGCTAGCGAGCCCCTAGTTTCTGCCTGTATACGCGAGAGCCGGGCCATTTACATTAACACACCAGCAGAACATAAATATTGATGTGAATCTATCAAAGAGAAAAAGAGCTGGTGAATTGAAACTCTCTTTGAGACAAACAGCTATTTCTCTTGCTGAATGGCATCGAAATACCAAGCCCTAAAGCTTCAAAACATCGATGGCATTATTAAAATGGAACCTTTAATTTTGCATTGAGATCATTTTAACATCGGAATTCAGGAATTTAACTATGCATGAGCCCCAGCTTCAGTACTTTGCTGAAATTAGTTTGCAGTTTTCATTTGTACTTCTACACCTAACGTGTAATTTAGCCTCTTGTACAGAAGGGCTAAGTGCTGCAATATGAGTGTTCATGGTTAGCTGCAGTCATCCCTTTAAAAGAAATGTGCAGATACTGTACTCATGAATAAGTGTGGAAGGTTATGAAGAAAACCAGAAAGCAAGTTTGCAGAGCTGATGCTAAGGAGAGCTGCAGCGAAGGGCACAATTTGAACGCTCTCCAATATAAACTCTGAGATTTCTTATTCCTTGGCATGGGCAAATACCTACTGTTTTGCTACTGTCGTGAGATGTCAATACAGCAGAAATGCGATGCTGAGCTACCTTTCAGGTGCTCATCATCCCCACTTTCTGTAGCACAGTCCCCAAAGCAGCATTTTCCTGGTGGGGAGCCACTTGCAGCACCTCACCTCACACATCCCCTGCACTCCCGCTCCTGGGTGCTTCGCAGCCCAGCTGCTCGTGGGACCAGCGTCAGTGCAGGATGTCCTTCTGCATGCTTGGGCCACTGGTGAGACTGATCTGCTGTGGATGAGTATCACCTGTTCAACCACTGCCCCCCGGAGCTCTGCTCCTCCACAGCACATCCCAGTGAATGCCTGTGGTGCCTGCTTCCCATCCCTCCGAACAGGGGGCTCAAGCCTTTGGCAGCCTTGGTCTCCCTCTGCCCCTGCCCAGAGCTGCTGTGTGGTGTGCTTTATCATTTCTACCCCATTCACATAATTCCTCAGGTGCAGACAAAGTGGTTGTGCAGGTTTCCACAGCATGAAGATGAAAGTAAAGTAAGCCTCCATCTCATAAATAAAAATATTTTAATTAGAGAATTGTTGTTTTCCCTCTCTGAAATACTACACACAATCTTCTTAAGCTATGAAAGGAATTTGAATGAATCATACTTTTTAAGAATCTTTTTTATGTGTTGCACCCTGCATGCAATTATTCCGGTAACCCAGGACTGATAACCTGGAACTCCCAAGCCGGGACTGAGGGGCGAACGGGGTCTGACGAACCGGGCAGGGGCAGCCTGGATGCGCGCTCTGGCTCTCCCCTGGCCCACGGCACAAGGCAGCAGCGAAGAGTGGGACCTGAGGACCTGGCCTGGGTCTAGCTGGGAGAGCATCCCAGGATACTGCTCCATGTCCTCCTCTCCCAGGGGGCAGCTCAGGCTGAACCTCCACCTTTCCACCACGGTGGGAGCAGGGAGCTGAACTTCTCTTTCTGCTTCCAAATTTTCCTCTTTCTAATCCATATTACATCTTTGGCAGATGGGTGAAGGTACCTTTTATGCCTTCCTCCTACATATCTGGGCAGGAATCTTCAAGTATTGATTTTATAAGTGTATCTCCTAGGAAATCTGAAGTCTTCTCCCAGGGGGAAGTCTCTGGGGAATGAAACCTCTCTTCATAAATATATGTATGCTGAAAGAGCAACCAAGTCTGATCTAAATCCAGCTATTTTAGACAGGAGAAGAGATAGCAGCTTAGCTCAGAGAAAAAGGAAAGCAAACTGAATGAAACAGAAAAATCAACATTAAAATCAGTCTGCGCTCCATACGATGTTTGCTCATAATGCCAGAAGTGTGTCTGTAAAAATAACATCTGCATCAATGTGAGTCAAGAGTCCTTTGAGAAACAGGCAGTGCTCAGGACTGAAGGGAGGAGCAGGGGCACAAACTGGTCATACTGCTCTAGGATACTGACCAAGAAAGTTCAAAACTACAATATTTTGTGGTAAGGATTTTCCCTCTGCACCCATGCCCAGGTCTAACACCTATTCAGCTTTCTGGGTTGGTACAATCTTCACGGTCACTGTTTTGCAGATGCCCAGCTGCCACAGGTGTGAGCATGGAAACGTGGAGCAGCAGCTGGGACCGTGCAGCTTCCAGAGAAATAGGTTGGCTTGGGAAACATGAGGGAGAGGAGATGAGCCCTAAAGCTCCCCGCAGCCCCCGTACAGTGCTCGTACCTGTTATCGATGTAGTATTGCATGCTCCTTTTCATACACAATGAAATGTAGATGTTTATTTACAGCACCTGTACAATCAAAAACATCAAAGGAGACAGTCATAAATCAGCAGTCTTCTGGCCATGAAAAATTAAAGTTCTCCAAAAGACAATGCACAATTTTAAATAACTTTTTTTTTTTTTTCATGGTGCTTTAGCATTTCAGAGAGAAAAAATGTAAGTTCAGTATTCCAAGAGGAATTTGGAGGAGCTCTTTCTGGCCCCTTGGTGAGGTTGCTTTGGGATGCTCTATACAGAGAAGATGATCTCCTCCATGTCATCTCTGGCACCAAGCACAGACAAGCCAAAAGCTTTGAAACAGCTTGGGGCTGTCAAAGCACTGCCAGGCTGTCCTGCCTGCCCCAGAACCAGTCTCCCCTGCCCTTCTGGGTTGCATGCTCCCTTGAGCAGGAATGTTCACCCACATTGAGCATGTCCTGCCTGCGCCAGCGTGGCTGTCCTTGGAGGGCTTGTCCCTTGACAGCCCTCCAGCATCCCTGCTTTCCCTGCGGGGAGCTGCACAGCCGCCCACCAGCACAACCCTGCTGCACCCCCCCAGTCATCTGCGTGTTTTGTCCCCTAAATATTGGTGACTCTGCACACAGGTATTACTCACAGCTTTAATTGAGACTTATTCTTGCCTGAGCCTGCTTCCTCAAGTCTGCTTTGAAGACCTCATCTGTCCTCTGCCTCCTTGCTACAATCCCAAACATTTGAGTATGAGTCTCTCAGAGCCTGATGCCATCTGTTAGACCTTCGCTTAACCTTGCCAGTCCTCTTCTTCATGCCTTTTTTCAGGTTAACAAGGTAAACTTTGATTTGAAACTGTTCAAATATCACCCTGATTAATTTTTTTTTTTTTTTGTTAAGTATCTCTTACACCTGTGGCATTTCTGGAATAATTACATTTCTGGTATTTTAACAAATAGTCGCAAATTAAAGGAGCGTGTGCTGAAGTCTGAGCAGATGGGCTGAATAAATTTATTGATTTGGGAAGAATACTAAAAGAAATAACCTCTCTTTTTAGGGCAGGGAAGAAGAAGGACAAGTAAAATTAATACAATAGTTCAGTTATCTTCAGAAAAAATCCCATGAACTCAGTAGCAGCTGATGGGCTGGCAGTTGTGAGAAGAAAGAGGTGAAAGCAAGCCAGACGAGGTTACAACATTTCAAAGGCAATATGGGCGTGCATGGAGTGTGCATGTGTGCACACCTACATGTACACACGCCAGCTCACAGGCCCTAATACATACAACGCAGCACATCGTAAAGCAAACTGACCTGACCCAAACCTGGTGAGCCCAAGCAGCCCAGCAGCTGAGGTGAAAGAAGCTCTCCTTGCACTTTACACAGCTGTGTCCAGCTGCCAGGACTAGTTACTTTCACCTGGGGGCCGGGGGCAGCCCCTGGAGCTGAGCAGCTTGTGCTTCAAGCAGGGAGGCAGCAACCTCATGTGTGTTGGGAGCATCGGGGCCCTTTCCTACAGTTTTGTCCATTGATGCAGGTACAACTTCAGCTCTGCTAGGGTGCTCCGCGGCGGGTGCTCCGTGACGGGCACTCCATGATGGGCACCCCCGAGGACCCTGTACCCATGGGGCAGCCTTGGCTCCTACTGCCAGCGTTTGGCTGATGCAGGTGAACTCAACTCCTGCCAGGTGGTGGTGGCAGCTCTGTGTGCTCTTCTAAGAGCTTTTGCTTTCTGCTTTAAAGCATTACACCTCTAAATCTTCCCCTTGTCAGCTTCTACCTGATCTATGGTTTTTAGACTGAAACTGAGAGAATTTTCTTTTTCGGTTTTACATTTCTTTCTATGCTGCTTTTGTTCTTCAGCTCAAGCAGCGTTTCACTTCCTTGGTATTTTCCCATTTCCAGGCAGGAATAATACCCATATCACACAAAAAATAGGCAAAATGAATGATGTATACTAAGGAAAATACTGTCCCGGCAGGCTTTCCCAAGCACATTGCAGGATGAGGCATTTCGGAAGTTTGTCAGTTCTTCTCTGGTTTGCCCAGATGCTGCCCAGGGGTGCAGGGGCCAGCTCACCTGGGAGGAAAATGGCACATTTCTATGTTTTCCTTTAGCATGTAGGTTGGGATACACAGCTGCCATTGTAGGGGTTTATTTTTCCATTGCAACTAGCAAAACTCTGAAACATCCATTAAGTGCAACTACTTTTATGAAAGTTAAACCTTCCAGTTACGCACTGTGGCCCATATAATGCACAGAGAGCTGTTGGCGGGGGGGGGGGGGGGGGGGTTACCACCAGGTGACTGTACAGGAACATCTCAGCATAGTCTCTTTTAGATGTCAGGATCTATGAGGCTATTTCCTAGTCTCAGGGATCAAAGAGGTTTTGTATTTCTATACAGAAAAGAAATCAATGCGTTCAGCTCCTCTTTCTTTCCTTGATCACTTTGGTCGTTTGCTGTCAATTTGAAATGCTTTGTCTGGACAGGCAGAATGAACCACTCCTGCAACTTAGTAGAGACTGCAGGAGCTGTCTGAAAATAGTTCCCCTTGCAGGTCTGTCTGGCATTATTACATAGAACTGTAGACGTTTAATCAGCAGAATCATTGCAGTGCTCCAGCCAAACTAGTGACGGGATCTATGCATTAATTTTCAAATTCATTAGGGAATTTCTTATATCTGGGACAGACGAGGTTAGAAAGGCAGTGAAAAAACAGAATACCGGTATCAAAAATATCTTTTAACTGCTGTTATTAAAGCATTTTTGCAAGGGTTTAGTGGCAGACTGCCGATAGGCATAGATGGATTTTTTTTAAAAGCTATGAAACAGGTAAAGAATTTGAATTGAGCTTATTTAATCTTTCCATTATACACTCAGAAAGAAAGCAGGATGGTTCTTTTGGTTGACTATAAGTGAATACAGTATGCAAATTGCTTTTGGCTTTATCTAATAAAGTCCATTAAAATAGATTTAACTATTTTCTGTAGTCTGGTTATAGAAACATACAAGTACATACTGTAATGGGGGGGGGGCGGGGGGGAGTGAATATATCGGTGCATAAAGACAGAGGGAACATGCCAGAGAATGTTTCTGAAGGTGAAAGCTACTTTTTGCACAGTGTTTTTGAAACTGAAGCACTGCAGTCACGTAACACTTAAGAGGATCAAATGACTTTTGTATATATAATGTTTTCAGAGAATAAGCCGGTTCAGATGTATGCATGAGTTTTGAGGACAGGTTAACTGTCTTGCCAAGCAGAGAAGAGTCAGGGATTCTTATTTTGCTTTTAAATTTAATGCTCTCTTTTTTTTTTTTCAGAAGTTGACACTGTATAAAATTCAATTCCCATATTAGCTTTGCAGATTAGAAGCACAGAAAGAGCTACTGTACCAGGGAGCTTGCTCTGCTGCATAACCCTCAACACTTGCTGCCCTTTGGGCACAAGTCTGCTTTGAAAGATTCTCTTTTAAACTGGCTAAACAAAGCTGATACCAGTTCAGTTGGTTATATATCAGAGCTTGACACAGGCAGGACACACGCAGCTGTGTACTGCTGTTACGGTCCTCACGCAGGCTGGTGAACATCAGTGTGGTGTGTTGAGTGAGATACCCTTCTGGTGATGGAGGCCTTGCCACCCATCCATAGATATCTGCTCCCAGGGCATTCCTCGTGCTGACTCTGTCAGCTTTGATTTACCTGCTCTATTTTACCTACCCTTCCCTGCTCCTGCCCAAAGTGATGAATGTGAAACATACTGAGCCAAACTGAAAGAGGTCTGGGCTGCTTCTGTGTAGGCAAGACAGGGTTGGGGTACTGCTGGTCCTGGAAACAGCTACAAAGCATGCCATGCTCCCCTTGGTATAGCCCCCTCACCCTGGCAGATTTGTGAGCTGGAGGCAGGTCGGTGTGTCCCACACTGTGAAGCCCAGGCATTAGCAGGCTGTCCCAACTCTCATGAAGACCCAGTGGATACAGCACTGGTCCTTGCTTGGTGCTTGCAGGCTGCCTTTAGGGCCCTGTGCCCCACCACCAGCAGCTTCACCAGTATCAGAGAAGCTTTCTGTTCTGCAGAGCCTTCCAGCACGTTAACATCTGCTTTGGCTGCACATCAGAGTGCGGAGTAGAAATGCTTGAGTAAAGAGGAATTCTGCTTCAGTCACTGCCTGGGAAGTGTGTAGGTACCTCTGAGCCCTTCCTTGTGCCTGCCCTGCCTGAGGCCTGGTGTGAGCGGCAGCGACTGCTCCTGCAGACCTGGCAGCTCTCCATGAAACCCACCCGCTGAGGAGGGGTGATGCTTTGCTTGTAGTGTACACCCAGAGCTGGAGCAATAAGGTCCACCTGCCTTTTTCCACTGTACAGGTTGGGCCAGGAGAACCTGTGCCTCAGATGCATTCAGTTCACAACACTGAGCTGCTCCAGCCTTTACTGGATAAAAACTTCAAGTACCTATAAATATCTATATCATATATTTGATATTAATCTAGTGATGTACTGATGCAGCCGTGATTAATGTATTGTGGATAGGAAGCCACTTGGTTTCTGATGATTGCTTCAATATTGCAGCAGTGGTAAAATCAATGATAGGACCCTGGCTACACAAATGTAAGATAAACCTTCTGAGCTCTTCTAATACAGTTTTGTATGGTCAAATAAATTTTGTCTAGCTTGTTGGTTCCAGAAGACAACTTTCTGAATATGTTTCCATACAGTCTTTTTTGAGTTTTGTTTCCTGGAAGCTCATTTTTTTGGTTGAAAACAGAAATCAAGAGTACAAAAAAGAGCACTTAGTGAAGAAGTGACTGGATTATAGTGGAGCTCCTTTGGGAAGGAGTACTGTCTGTAGCACTTACACCTGGGATGCACAGGTGATGATGTTCAAGATTTGTTTTGCTCTTCTTAAATACCAGGAGTGCTGAGTGCCTTCCCACAACCTCCCAACACTTGTATTTCCCTAGTTTTGTGATGGCTAAATAATGTCAGATTTAATCTGAGAGGAATAACATTTCCCCAGGCCAGGTGGGACAGTGGCTCACTGTAGAGTGACCTGAAGAGGATACGTGGGGTAGGAAATGTCTAAAACAGAGTTAAAAGCCTCCCAGCGATTTCTCAGGTTTTCACAGCTCTGGTCACCCATATGAAAAGTGCAGGTGTTGGCATACAGGTACGGTCTCAGCCACTTTGTGACCAGCTGAAAATAATTTAACAGGCTGCCTTCCCTTTTGCCTTCTTAACATATGAAAAAAATGGGCCTGGATTAGATGGACTGTTGCTGTGTGCTCTCACTCACTCCACTACAGAGTACTCTCTTTAGAGAAAATTTGACAGAGCAATTGGTAAAATAAGAAAAAAAAAAAAAAAAAAGACAAGAAAATCCCTCGCTGTATCCACTGTTGTAATGAAGTGTAGTAGATCCACTGGATCTCCTTTTTGTAAGTAGAAGACCTGTTTCAAAGGAGGCTTTTTTTCTTCGTACAGCCCCAAGCTGTCCCAGTGCTCTTCCTTGGGCTTGCTGCCACCCGGCATGTGTCATCTTCATGTAGAAGATCAACCATCTGAGACTTACAGGTCTCAGCAGAAAAAAAAACCCAAACCACTCCTCAGTTACGGAGAGATGTACCGAAGCACCGTGCTAAACTGCAAACGGAGCGCTGCCGTCGAGGGGCAAGTGGGAGGGAAAGCTTCCGCGTTCCTGCACTGCTTCTGCTTAGACCATGGCTACCCTGCACGTGAATATATTGTTGGGAAATGTGTTTCATTTCAAGAAGGTTTTTTTCCCCTATTTTGCTCATTAAGCTGTTCACAAAAAATTAACAAATGAGACTATTTGCCAGAAAAATTGTCCAGCTAGTGCTCTTGAATGCTAGCTGGTGCTGCTGGAGGATACTACATTGGTAACAGCTGATAGATGGCCTTGAACGCTACCTCCTTCCTGGTAGTATGTGGGGCTCTTGTTGAGCTTCTCCTGAGTGCTTCCCTTAATATTTTTTTTTCCTTTCCCTTTTTTAAATCTGCACATGGAGCTTATGCCTCCCTTCTTGATAATTGCATATAGGTGCCTCCCTGCATCTGAAAGGAACATATGGTTCAGCGTTCAAGGAACACTCACAGAGCCCTCCTATAGAGCAGGTAACATCTGCTGGCTCCTGTGGGCTGTAACCAACCTTACAGAGGCAGTGCTGTCACAAAAAGTGGCAAATTTACATCCTGGGGCAAGGTGTCAGGTTATTCACTCAGTGTGGGACTTAGTACTGTTGGGTGCAAGCGCAATAACTCAGCAGTCACTGGTCATAACCTTGGTATTTGGAAGCAGAATGGAGCTCACTGATGGGAAAATGATGCTCCCAAGGGCTGGCCTGGAGTCCCGCCAGGCTTGGCCTGACCTGAATTCTTCCCCTGTGTCTGTGGGGATCTCATAGGCAGCTACAGAAATCCTGTGTGGTTTAACGAGGCAAAAGAAAGGTGAAGTTTTCCCAGTTTTTACAGGAAAGGTCATACAACCATATTAAATGATTTAGGAGGACATTTCACATCCTAAGTTCCTATATGATGCAAGGGCAGAAGCTTCATACCTTTCTTTGGGTGGTCCCGTCTGTCTCTAACTCACCTCAGCAGGATGATACAAACAATTGGAGAATTAGATCCCAGCAAATATGAGCTCCCCTGCCTCCTGCTCCCCTGCCATGTTATTCTGGGAGGTATTAACAGCGGAGCTCTCTGATGATTTGAATATCGTTAGATGGCTCTCATACTTAATTTTGGTATGCTGCATCTAATCTTGGGAGCTAAACCATAAAAAAAATATATGCATATAGCAGAATCATGAAACAGCAGTAGTAATAGAAGACTTAGAAAGTACTACAGACCAGGAAAGGTGAGAATATTTTTTCCTGGTGAATTTCTGGAGTGGTGGCATACATGGCATGTACCTGAGGAACCCTGGGGAGTTTATTTCTTCAGAGGATTTTAGAGCATGGGACTGTGCTTGCAGAAGGTGACAGTAAGCAGTACAATGTCCTGAGATGATGCAGATGTTCAGCCAGGGTTTAGCTTCTCAATTATGGCAATGGGGGGGGTTGTGCCATGCAGCAACTGTACAAACCCCAGCATTTTACGTTCAAAGGTTGGAGAGAAGATGGTGTTCAATAGTAAGAGTGAAAGGAGAAGGGAAGGGTGAAATCTTAAGTTTCACTGATGATTCAGTTCTCCTAAGGCAAATTGAGAGTTTCAAAGTAACTAAGAAGAAATGTTTACTTTCTTTATGAAATCTGTTGAAAGCTTTTTTGACCTTAGGTTTTCCTGGAACTCCATATTTAAGCTGGAACTCTTAAAAGATATATTAGTTAAAATTATTGTCCCTCTAATGGAAGAGGAAATACTCAGAATTGTCAGATGAGGAAGCATCCAACAAAGGCAGAAAGGATATGTACATTTTACAAGCATAGATTTTAATGGAATTTACCTTAAACTATTTAAGTTTATAGTTTAGTAGTTACATGTACACTGATTTGCATTTTAGGCTGCATAAATTTTAATGATCTCCTTTGAACTTAATTCAACGCCTTTGCTACTGACAGTAAGATATCTACCGTGTTTCCTCCTTTATCACTTTCAAATAATTTTTCCCTGCTGCTTGTACTCTGACAGAATACACTGATTCTGCAGCCTGATTCTGAAGTTCATTAATATTATCAAAGATTTGTGTGGGGATTGCAGAGATAATTTAAAGCACATGCAGAAAAAAATCTGCTTTTAAAAGAATTATTAACTTCAACTCTTGCTCAGTTCAGGGTTTATCAGCAAGGTTAAGATGAATTGTTTTAAAATCTATATTTAAAAGGATTGTAGCTTCATTATGGAAGCACTGATGACCTCTAACAAATTAAACACTGCTCTAGTTCTCACAGTGGCTGCAGGGAGCTTTTCTGTAGGTGGAGAGGAATGAGGAGGCCACAACACTTCAAAAAATTCAGTTTTATGAAGTGGTTTTGAGTCGTGAGGTTTCCATCCTGTCCTACATTTCACTTGAGGTCTTTTCCAGGTGCTTCCCCTTGGGCTGCAAAGTCCTGGGCACGTTGCTGGAGGAGCTGCAGATGCAATTGCTGATGAACCTGTTTAACTGCGGGTCACGTACCATCGGCCAGAGCTGGAGTGGGCAGCAGAAAGCTCTGCAGGGGAGGGGGGAGCACCAAGGTGGGAGAGGGATATTTAGAATCATAGAATCACAGAATGGTTTGGTTTGGAAAAGACCTTAAAGACCATCTTGTTCCACCCCCCTGCCACGGGCAGGGACCCCTCCCCCCAGCCCAGGCTGCCCCCAGCCCCATCCAGCCTGGCCTTGGGCACTGCCAGGGATGGGGCACCCACAGCTGCTCTGGGCAGCCTGGGCCAGCGCCTCGCCGCCCTCACGGGGAAGAATTTCTTCCCAAGATCTCATCTAAATCTCCCCTCTTTCAGTTTAAAGCCATTCCCCCTTGTCCTGTCACTCCATGCCCCTGTAAGAAGCCCCCCCCAGCTTCCCTGTCAGCCCCTTTGGGCACTGGCAGGTGCTGTCAGGTCCCCCCGCAGCCTTCTCTTCTCCAGGCTGAACAGCCCCAGCTCTCCCAGCCTGTCTCCACAGCAGAGGGGCTCCAGCCCCCTGAGCACCCTCCTGGCCTCCTCTGGGCTCACCCCAACAGGTCCATGTCTCCCTTATGCTGGGGGCCCCAGAGCTGGCTGCAGCGCTGCAGGGGGGGTCTCACCAGAGTGGAACAGAGGGGCAGAGCCCCCTCCCTCGACCTGCTGGCCACGCTGCTGGTGCTGCAGCTCAGGGTACGCTTGGCTTTCTGGGTGGCAAATGCATGTTGCTGGGCCATGTTGAGCTTTGCATCCACCAGTGCCCCCATCTTTCTCCTCAGGGCTGCTCTCCAGCCATTCTCTCTGCAGCCTGTGTCTGTGTTTGGGATTGCCCCAACCCATGTGCAGGATCTTGCACTTGCCCTTTTTCAGCTTCATGAGATGTTTGCACAGACCAATCTCTCAAGCCTGTCGGGGTCCGCCTGGATAACATCCTTCCTTTAGGGCTCCGTGGTGGGTACTGTATGAAGCTAACAGGTGCTAGAGGCTGGCACTAGAGGCCAAGTGTCACCGGGGGCTGTACCAGCTTGCTGGACACTGTGCAGAGGGTCTGCTCTGTGGCTTGGCCAGCCCAGTGTGTGATGTACTCATGCCTCCAAGGAGATGGGTTCTTGCCCCACACACTGCTGGTGTGCCCTAGGTGCCCATGGGGACTAGGGACTAACTGGGGTAAGTAGTGCAGGTGAGTATCATGGTGGCCCACCAGGAAGGCTGGTAGTAGTAGGGACACTGCCCCTAGCATGGGCTTCCTCAACAGTGATTTGTGCGTGGAAATATCAATAATGCATTAGAAAATATCAGTCAAAGTTCTGTCGTCTATTTTTCTGAGGCTGAAGCTGGTTTTACATTTAGTTTGTATTTTGCAACTGCTGGGTAAGTGCCAGGCGAATGATTGTTAAATTGAGGATTTTATTGTGTTGCTGAAAATGGGCACAGCATGGATTTTAAGCACTTCCCTGGGCACCCATATTTCCATATTTTCTAGAACCCCATATAGCTCTTAATATATTAAGCATTTTAAGTAGTAAAAATAACAACTTACTGAATTAAGAGTTTAGATAGCGGAGCAGTTTTGGAAATGTCAAGTTCACTTGCCAATTCTGCTGCAAACTTCTGTAAGACCTCATATGACTGCTTAATTGTTTTGTAGCTCATTGTTTGTAGAAGAGTAATGACAGATCTCCTTTTCTGGACACTTCTTTTATTTGTACTTCCTAGAATTTAGGCACTAGTCTCACTGATGGATTGTTTTCTCTGTAGAAGATGTAGATCAAGTACCCTTTAGTGCTTTTGCTATATTTCAAAACAATGGTTTCTTCAGAAGGAAGGATATGTAAAAAATTATAAATTACATTGGACACTTTATTGGACCATCAGGATTTTTACACTGAAACATGTGCATGTGTCTTAGAAATTATATACAATCAAAAAAGCTGATTTTTAAAGCTTTTTCAAAATATTTTTGTAATCAATTACATTTAAGGGTTTTACGTTAAGGAGGTCGCAGAATAGTTGGTGTTGGAAGGGATCTCTAATGCCCTGCTCAAGTAGAGTCAGTGAGAGCAAGTTGCTCAGGCCTGTGTCTGGTCAGGTTTTAACTATCTCCAGGGATGGAGACTCCTCAGTCTCTCTAGGCAATCTGCTCTAGCGATGACCAACCTCACAGCGGAGTGGGGTGGAGGAAGTGTTTTCTTATGTATAAATGGAATTTCATGTAGCTTAATTTGCTACCATTGCCTCTTGTCTTGTCACTGAATACCACTGCAAGGGGATCAGTCTTATTTACATCCCTCTGCATCAGGTATCTATATATGTGGATAAGATCCCCCTGAGCCTCCCCTTCTCTAG
Organism: Falco punctatus; assembly: GCF_963210335.1. Classification (NCBI taxonomy): domain Eukaryota; kingdom Metazoa; phylum Chordata; class Aves; order Falconiformes; family Falconidae; genus Falco; species Falco punctatus. The sequence continues at coordinate 48,188,286 of NC_137587.1, forward strand.
GCTGAGTAGTCCCAGCTCTCTCAGCCTCTCCTCATGTAAGAGATGCTTCAGTTCCTTCATCACCTTTCTGGCCCTTCACTGGACTCTTTCTAGTAAGCCCATGTCTGTCTTGTACTGGGGAACCCAGCACTCTGGCTATGTCCCACCAGTCCTGAGAAGAGGGCAGGATCCCCTCCTGGGACCTGCTGGCACTGCTCTGCCTGATGCAGCCCAGGTGGCTGGTGGCCATCCTTACCACAAGGAGATATTGCTGGTCATGGTCACCTTGGTGTCCACTAGGACACACAGATTCTTCTCTGCAGAGTTGCTTTCCAGTCTTAGGTGCACAGGATTGGTCCTGCCCTTTGAACTCCACCAGGTTTCTGTTGTCCCACTGCTCCAGAAGCCTTTTGTGCTCTGCAATTGGAGACAGGGAAGCCCTCGGTGTTGTCCAGGGTAGTTACTTTGCTCTGGCATGTATGTGGGTGATGGAGGGCAGTGATCCCAGCTGGGGTAGAAGAGCTGGGGCTGGCACGGCAGCACTGCTCCTTGCTGGAAAACACGTCCTACATCCCTTGTATTTGTAGCAGTTCTAGTTTTTGTCGTACCCATCACTGAATGCGGTGGCACATCTTTCCTGGTCAAGACCTTCCTTTTACCACTTTCTCACTGGAAAGGAAGCCAAGGGGAGAGCTCAGTCTTTGTGAATCAGCGGGCAATGTGTAGACAGTTGGTTATGGAGCCTTTATGGGTTTGATGTGGAGGCACAACCCGAGCCAGGCTAACTTGCATGCCCTACAAAATAGGGAAAGGGACAGCGAGTGTGCGTGGCTGGCTTGCTTCTCTCAAAGCAGTTGGAATGTGTGTTGAATCAAAATGCTGCTGTAAAGGGAAAGGCACGTATTTGTCCATGGGCATATGAGCCAGAAGGGACTGCTTCTGTCATGTCCTTGCTCTGGGTTATATATGAGCAGAAGGCAAAAACTTTCAAGGCGTTAGGAGTATTAGCTAAGCAGATGTAGGGAGATAGCTCCTTACCTCCTTTTCCCCATAGTCATCTGTGAAATTACTCCCTTGGGTGGGTTGTAACCAGATGTGGAAACATTTTCTTTTCAATTTATTTCAGCTATACTAGCAAGAACACTTTAATTTATTTCTACTTACTCTTTGCTTCCCATCCTGGTATAGTGTAGGAGCCACTGCAAATGTAACACTTGCCACCCTTTTCCACCTCCTAACTTACATGGAGGGAAAACTATGGCTATCTGCCCTGCTACCGTGTAGCTCCAGCAGCTGCTGACTTTGGTAATGTAGTTTTAGGAGCTGGTCCAGCATTTACTCCTGCCATGCCCCTGCAGTGCACTGCTCTAAGGTTGGAGTGGAGCATCAGAAGGGAAGCTCAGAGAGGCAGGAAGGCTGTTCTGTTCACAGGGCAGTAATTCAGCATTCCTCGTACACATCACCTGCTGGCAGCCCATAGACAAAGGTAACCTTTGCACAAAGAGCGCAGGAAAGGCTGTGAATGTTGTTTCAAAGCTGCAGCCACCTCAGATTGCAAGGACACATTAAGCCAGGACACAATTCCCAAGGTGCCTTGCCATGACAGTGGTCCCTGATATCCTTAGCCAGGGCTGCAGATGTGTTGAGGGATCGCAGGAGGTCACATCTGGGGAGGTCCCCACCCTGTAGCCTCCCATTCACTCAGAGAGATGTTGCTTTAACCTGTAGCTGAGCAGGCTTCAAAGTTGTTGGGGCCACTTCTATTTCACAGCACCCTGCTGCAAAGGCAGCAGAACTGTAGGGGAATTTGGAGAAAGCCCAGCTTTTACTTTTGCTTCCACACCCACCATGGTTCAGCAAGGCAACGATGCTCACACTGAGCTCCGTGCTACGGCGTGGTGGCACCAGGCTCCATGGACGTCCATCAGGGACTGCAGCATATCTCCCAATGGCCTTGGAGGAGACAGGGCCCCTCTAGGGGTTCAGTTCTTTGGGAAACTTTGCTCCTAGTGACTAAAGATGCTCAAAGTGCCTGAGCGAGTCATGGTAACAGTTTCCATTTGGACTTTCAAGATGACTTTAGATGTTCTTTTAAAATTTTTAAAACTCTTAAAAGTCACCCCTCTAGCTGCAAATTAGTACATTTCAGGGGGCTGCATTGAAAACTTATGTAGGTGAGGGCAGGAAAAAACAGGGTTTTTTTTCCTAAAAAACCTCACCCATTGCAGTTAAACATAAAAAACTTCATCCCAGGAAAATATTTTATATACCAAATATTCTTTTAAAAGGAAACACAACTTGCAGAAGCTTCATCTTTAAATTACTATTCTACAACCTTGTTCTAACATCATCTACCTCCATTATGAACAGTCAAAATCTATGTAAAGGTATAAATTATATCTGGAATTACCATCAACATGGGAACTCTTCTTTTTGTTTCCTCCCAGAGCTTTAGATGCTGCTATGTGTCTCATGCTGTCTTACATAAAATAGGACATTCAATAATGCAGTAAAAATATGCTATTATATTCAACTTTTAAAATATGTTCCAAATCTCATTCTTTTCTGACACAATTCAATAGCATAAATAGGTTTGAATATATATTAACCCTTGGTTTACATGAGATTCTCCAAGAGGAAAAGCCAAAGCCAAGGGCTGGGGACCATGAGACAGATGAGGGTTATAGTAGCCAGAGGTCTGGTCAGCTGAGGGAACTTAGAGACTCTGACCTACTGGTATTAAGGCAAGATGTATCGACTCTGATGCTGTTCTTTGAGCCCTTCCATGGCAGAGAGACATACATGCCTTCAGCTCACTGAGGGATAAACCCAAAGCATATCTTAAGACTTAAATCTGGTTTCTGTTCAAAGGTTTTAAGTAGCAGCGAGTCAGCTGGGTCTCTTGGTAAATAGTATTGATGGTAATTATCTTGGTAATTGCAGTAGGAATGTACAAAACAGTTTCTTTTTTTGGCGGAGATGATTCCTCATCATACAGTAAAGTTTCTGTACTGGAAAATTATAAGAGGGAGTGAATAAAATGTTTCACTTGTCCTTATTTCCCTTCTACCCCTGAAGCACCTAGGCTTGTATTGCTTTGATGCCAAGTGACTAGTGTCTTCTACTGCAGAGTTATTCATACTTTCTTCCCGAGTTTAAATTGAACAAAGGATGTTGGGTCTTTAACTGCTTCTTTTCAAGGTCTGGCTATCATGGCTGGGAAACTGTTGAAGGAGGTTTTCTCCTTTGGGTTCTTTTGCATTTGGCTGGTTTAGAAGGGGAAGGGAAGCATCATTCAAAAGAAATGCAGCCACCAAAGCCTGACAGCAGGGCTTGTCACAGCCCTGTTTTGCAGTGAGATATATGATGAGAAATGCCCCTGGTGTGTGCCCCTCTGCCTCCTGTGCACTTGGGCAGCTGCACTGGCTGCCCTGGGCATCCCCTGACCACAGCCTGCCTCCCCCAGGCACCAAGCACCAAGCATCAAGCCAGGGTCTGAATTCAGCTCCCTGACCTCTGTGAACAAGAGCAGGACAGCCAGTGCCCAGAATTGCATGCATGCTCAGGGGCAGAACAGGCAAGTCCTCAGAACGGGGGGATTCACTGGGTGGCTGTGTGGCGTCGTGCTTTCATCCCCATCCTGATCTTTGTTTCCCCGCTCAGGTGATACCAGTGGTGATTGTGATGGCTGAGCCTGGTCGTGATGGCTGTATCTGTCTCAGAGCAGATTCAGGGGAGACAGGTACACACGACAGCCAGGGGCTAATTTGAACAATGTGCCCACCTTCCCCTGGTGCTGGTCAAGGTCCAACTCAAGCCAAGTTTGAAAGAAACCAACTTCCGTAGCCAATATGCAAACGTGGCTGAGTCAATCACCTTCCTCCATAAGCAGTGGGCAGCCCAGGGCCCGCTGAGCTCTCCTGCAGGGCAGCAGCTGCACGCCAGGACCTCCCCCGGAGCAGGGACACCTCCTGGGGGGCTCCTGGGGGCTGAGGCGTTCCTTGCCACAACAGATTCTTGCTAAGTGATTAATAGCATGCTAAACTGACATTTTAGATAAAGTATCAATTGTGCATATAGAATCCTTTATATATAAACAGTTGACCAAGCCTGGGACTAGATCTGGATCTAGCCACACTTAAACCCCCCTCTGAGAAGGAGTTTAGGACACAAGAGGGTCCTTTCTGAACCTCATGGTATACCCTGACAGCCTTGTCTGACCCTATCCTCTATGCCATAAATAATAAGCGTACCTTGCCATCAAATCTTTTTAAACCAGTCACATTTACTATTAAACTTTGTTAAATATTTCTTTTATATCAATAAACATTGCTGCTTGCCCCTTAAGGGTGAAGTGCAACGCTCATTCTGCAGCAGGTTGCTAAAGAGATGAGACTTTTTGAGCTTCAAACTGGGCTAGGGAGAAATACCAAAGATCCTTCCCCCATTCTCCTGCTTTCCAGAGATAAACCTTGTTATGAGCAAACATGATAGTGTACACTAGCAGGTCTTGAACTGCAGACAAAACTGGCTTTTTAAGGGATTGGGTTTGGCGTGATGGTGAGAGGAGGAAACCCATCATGGGAAACAGCTGGGTGCTGGGGTTCCAGAGGTGGTCAGGTAGGTGCCTCCTCCAGTGGTGTGGGTGCTGAGGAAGTGATCTGCTGCAGCCATCGCTCACCTTTCTGTTTACCTGGAGGTGCTGGGATGTATCAATGCTTTGGTGATTTTTTGCATGGATTCCCATTTATTTTCCTGCTTGGGATAGGTGCAGTAATGAGATTTTATTCCTTCAGGGCACTAAAATGATCCTTTTGACTAGTTCTGAAAGACCTGGTAATTCAGACTTTTTTTTATTAAGGTTTAGGAGAATTGTGGTGGGTTGCCTCTGGCTGGATCCCAGGTGCACATGGAGTCCCCTCCTCAGATGGACAGAAGAAAGGAAGTATAACAGAAGGCTTGTGGGTCAGGATAAGGGCAGGGACATCACTCAGCAATTACCATCATGGGCAAAACAGACGTGACTTAAGTTTATTACCAATCAAATCAGAGTAGAATAACCAGAAATATTACCAAATCTTAAAATGCCTTCCTTCCACCACTCCTTCTTCCCAGGTCCAACTTCACTCCTGATTTCTCTCCCTCCTCCCTGCCAGTGGCACAGGGGACAGGGATGGGACTGTGGTCTGTCCATCACACGCTGTCTCTGCTGCTTCTTCCTCCTCATGGGGCAGGCTCCTCACTCTGCCCTGCCCCAGTGTGTCCCCCCCGCCAGGGGCGCAGCCCCCCAGGCACAACCTACCCCAGCGGGGGTCCCCCCCACAGGTGCTGCCCCCAGGCCCAGCCGGCCCCAGGGGGTCCCCGCGGGGTCCCCAGCCCAGCCCCAGCCCAGCCCCAGCCCGGGCTCCTCTCCCCGCGGGGCCACGGGCCCTGCCAGGAGCTGCCCCAGCGCGGGCTGCCCGTGGGTCACGGCTCCTTCGGGCACCCCCTGCCCCGGCGTGGGGTCCTGCAGGGCTGGGGGGGGATCTGCTCCCCCGTGGGCTCCCTGGGCTGGGGGCACAGCCTGCCTCGCCGTGGGCTCCATCGTGGGCTGCCGAGGAATCTCTGCTCCAGCGCCGGGAGCTCCTCCTGCCCCGGCCCGGCTGTCCGCGGGGCTGCAGCTCTCACACATTCTCGCTCCTCTCTCCAGCTGCAGTTTTCTTGTTTGGGTTCTTCCCCCTCCTCAAATCCGTTACCCCCGAGGCGCTGCCACCCCCGCCGATGGGCTCGGCCTGGGCCAGCGTTGGGTCCGGCTGGGAGCCGGCTGGCATGGGCTGCATCGGGCACGGGGGAAGCTTCTGGCAGCTTCTCACAGAAGCCACCCCTGTAGCCCCCCAGCTACCAAAACCTGGCTAACCAAACCCAGTACGAGACAGCAGGCACTCAGAGCTCCGGGAAGCAGGGTTTTCCCAGTGCCCGGGACTCTCCCATACATGAGCTGTGGCCCCGCTGCACCCTCTGTCCCAGCCTCAGCATTGTCGCAGGATCAGACCTGCAGCTCCAGCTTCCCAAGCAAGGTCACTGCCAGGATTTGTGCTTGTTAGTGATGATCCTGCCTGACTGAATCGAGGTGCTGGGACAAGGGGGATGGCATTCAAACGTGGCACCTGCCCAACAGAGGAGTCTATGTGACTTTCAGTATATTTTCTTTGTATTTCCTTTTTTTTTAAGTAGTTCTGCCCTTCCCATTTTGCACCTCCCAGGGAGGCTTGAGGCTAGAACAGACATACTTTAATCAGAAAAAAAATTATAAAAAATTAGAAACTCGTGAGTTCAATGAATTTCTTTTATTTGGAAAAAAAAAATAAACAAACAACAAAAACAAAACCAAAAACAACCAAAGAAAACAACAAACAAGTCTCCATATAAAATGTGTCCATCTCTCCCCTGGGAGTAGGTGATCCCATGCTACGTTCCCAATGGTGGGATTACCGCATGAAGAGTTGCCTCCTAATAAACTACAGCATTCTGGACATGGCACTCAGAAGAAATAGCCCATGTTATCATGGAATTGTTATCGTGCGATTAACAGCTGCAAATTTTGCCATGTGAGAAGGGGGATAAACGTGAGAAGTGATATGGTTACTTTGATCCTTTTTCTGGGTGGATGTAGGGGTGGCTGTGGTTCAGGGTTGCTTCCTGATTTAGTTATTTTATCTACAATGCCAACAACTAAATGAAAGTGATATTGCACATCACAGTTATTTGCTATCTCCATGTAGTCTTTGGACTTAACAGGAAAGCTGCCCTTGTCAAAAGTCAATACAAATGCGGTTCTGAGTAGATGAGGAAGTAACTGATGTATTGGTAATGAATTAAATTAATTTTCATGAAATGAGCTGATGGCAGGATTTCCATGAATTAGCGTGGCTCACCCGGGTGGAAGCGCTCTGCTCTGGTGGTAGCAGTCAGAGTTCATTTCATCAGCTGCACCTCTGGGACCTGTCACCAGCTGCAGACTTTATTTTCTCTGACTTTTTTCTTTTAAAATAAATTAGCTGGAGATGAACCTGGGCTCCATTTGGTTCAAAGGAGTGGTCCCAGCCCCGCTGTCTGAGGACAGGGCAATGCAGCATGAGCAACGCTACACGGCTGGGGCCGCATTGTCTTACAGACCCATTTTCAAGTGGAACTCGGAGTAGCAGCAAGAAATGGCCCATCAGTGTTTCAGAAATACTTTTCAAATATGGTTGGCTAATGGAAGAACAGTAATTAATTTTTTTGAGAGTCCTAAAATACAATTTTTTGTTTGTGCATCATTTTAGTCATTGCTTTTGAACAACCAGCCAGAGTGTTTCTCCTGTTATTGCAAGGACAAGCAAGACCTGAATCTCTACTCGTGCATCTCTCGGGAGCAATAGCATCAAGATAAATCCAGGAAACTTGGCTTTATTTAGGTCACCAACTGCTGAAGAAGGTTTTAAAATTAATATTACAAGCCTGAAGTTTTTTCTTTCCCCTCCCTAAAGAAGTGGGAAGCACCGAACAGACTCATGGCTGCCCTGTGCAAATGCAAGAACGAACAGAAAGGGCCCTTGGGAGCGTGTCTCCTGGCAGAGCATACCTAGGCTTTAAAGCAGAAATGTGGATGCCTTGGAAATAATTGTTTCTTGGGCTTGATTTTGCTTGCTTTAGAAAAGGCAAAGGATACGAGTGGTAATGATGAAGGAAGGATGTTTGGATTTGATATCTCAAGAAAAAAAGAAAATCATTAGGGAAAGGTGATTTTTAGGGATGCACAGAAAATGTAATTAGAGCAAATTTCAGAGAAAACACAAGAGGACATAGTCTGAGATACCTAGAGTTATGTAGAGAGGGTTCAAAATGGACTGTTTGAGGAAAAACAACTATTAGCAAAGTGAAGGTGTGGTGGGGGCAGGCTGGGTGACAGTGCTGTGCCCATGTGGGATGGGCAGGGATGGGTCCTGGCTCCCTGCTGAGGCTCTCCTTGGTGTGGCTTTGCTTAGACAGTGGAGATGTCTGTGTGGCTCTTCTCACCTTGTTCTCTCACCATGTCCCCAGTGAGGAGCTTTTCCTGCCCCACTGCTTCAGCAGCCCTGTGAGCAGGTGGTGGGGTCTGGGTGGGGTCTGCTCCCCTGGGTGGGAGCTACAGCCCGTTGGTGGCTCACAAATGTCCCTAAGTACGTTCATTTCCACACACATGGATGTGTCACCAGAAGCACGTGGTCAGGCTGGGGGCTCTGCAGGGGGCACACCCCACAGCAGGCAGCAGGGGAGGAGTGGGACCTCTGCACAAGGTCCCGGAGCCCCTTCCCTCTAAAACCAAACCTTAGTCCCGCAGGAAGCCCTGAGCTCTGCAGAAGGGCAAAATCAATCACTGAACAGCCCGTTCTTCCCGATTCTTTTTTCTGAAGGCTGTAGGGAAGGGTTTTTGGTTTTCCCCAACAATTCTCCACTGCGATGCCATATGCAAACGCTGAAGACGGGCTATGTTCTCACTCTGGAGGGACCATGCCTTCTGCCTGTGACAGTGTCACTGCTGGTCTCTACAGAAAGGACCGCTCTGGGCTGGGGACACGCTGCCATGCAGACTTCTCTTGGTCAATGCTGACATAACTGGTAATGCAAGAGCTGTTCTTGCTGTGGGTAGAAATACCTGTGCAAGCTGGGGCAGCCAGGTCCCCGAGCTCGGAGGCTCTGGGTGCGGGGACCAGCTTGGCATCAGTAGGGTAAGAGACTGCCAAAGCTCACCTCTATCTTCTTTCCGTGACTACCACCCTGTGTGTTCTTGGAGCCTCTCCATGCACCTTTCACAGCGGCTTTGATCAGGGTCTCTTGCAGCTGCTCCCCTCAGCCATATCTCTGGTAGGCGTTTGGTTGGAAATACATTTAGTTTCTCCTACCTTGTTGTGCTGATGCTTTACATGTGCCAGTGCAGAGCTGGGCTGTTCAAACATTGAAAATCTGTGGGCAGTTCTATAGATCAGAAGGTTCTAGCAAAAAAGAATGAAAACATTCCTTTTCTGCTTTACTTTTGTTTAACGACCACTTTGAGCTTGCTGATATTACAGCTCTGCAGCCTTAGGAACTGAAAGCAGGAGCCAGCTGGTGACTGAAGGAGGTTCTCCGTAAAAAACACAACAAACTTTTTGGGAGGTGCAAAGGGAATTTGTAAGATTATCTTAAACAAAAAAAAAACCCAATCTCCACTCAGACTATTTATTCTATGCTAAATGATCTGTTTAATTTCATTATATTATAACACTTTTTGTATTAAATATATACTGGTCATATAAGTGAAAAGAACATTGAAACTGAAACAGTTCCTAATGTTTTGATGTCCTCCAATTTTTTCCCCCAAATTATTTGTCTTGTAAGAAACTTCTGAAATGGTTTTCCTCTCTGATTTATATTCCTCTTTTAATTCCTTTTTTTTTTTTTTTCTTCTTCCCCAGGATTTCCCTTGGAACTGAAACTTCAAACCACAGCTGGCTTTGTTAAAAATACATTTGTTAAAACCTTTGGATTTCATTTAAATATATGCTCAGTTGTCTCTGGGCACAGGGATTTTCCATAAAACATCAAATATTGGGGGAAGTGAAAGCTCTGTAGGGGGTGCTCCTGCACTTCCACTCATTACCATGGGGTCTGTACAAAAGAGTAGGGTGATCTTTCTTTTTGCTCCAAGGACCAAAGGCATTTCAGTCCTGCACAAGGAGTTCAGCCAGCAGGCAGGTATTAAACCAGACAGAAAAAGTTAAGGAAAAAAGGTTGAACTGGATGAAAAGGTGGTGTGTGGAATGGTCTTGGGGTCACAGTGCTTGGAGTACAATGGGAAGGGTGAAAGTTGAACATGTTCAGCCTTTGAGTCTGTCCCAGGACAGCAGCACCCGGGGTGGGCTTGGGCAGAGCCCTCCAGCCCACTGGGAGCTTCATTGCAGTGTGAGCACCCCCAGACCCCATAAAACCCACCTGTGCTCTGCCCAGCTGGCCACGCCATGAGTCCAAACCTTTCAGGGTCCTACCAGCTTCCCTTTGATCACTCACCTTGGTTTGATGTCTCCTCCCCAGTGTGTGACTTGTTCACTACCTCGAAATGGTGGAAAACATTTCTATGCATTAACGTACATTTGCATTGAAGTTATGTGTGTTTGGGCAGTTAAATATTTATTGAACATGCTGTCTGTTGTGCAGCTTCGCTGTCTAAATGAAGTGCATAGGTGGGGCCCTCCAAACCAGAGCATGTTCTGTGGTGATCAGGTCCTAAATCCAAGTATAAGCCCTCTGAATGCTGTAACCACATGGAAATATCTTCATGCGTGTAATTAGGTATGAATTCCTTAAATTTCTGGTCTCTGGAAGGGTTGGAAGAACACTTGCGAGTAAATACCATGGGTTTTGTTGATACCTTGATTCTGGCTCTTCATAGGGTGTCTGGGCTGGAAGAAAAGACCTGCAATTTAGTTGCAGATTAGAAAAAAACTTACAGAATTACAAATAACCCTGGGCCTAGGTCAGTTGGACAGATACACGTGGACCACACCATGAGATAAGCTTGTTTGAAAAATATGGGTATTTTAACACAGCCAAATGGAGAAGTGCTTTTTGAGCAGCCAGAATAGCTATTTATGTGAGGGAGGTCTGGAAACATGTGGGATCATAACAGAAGCTTCCATGTGAGCTCTCAATATGATGCTGGAAGCAAAAGGGTAGCCATGATTACTGGAGTTAGGAGTGAAGTATGTGGGACAGGAGGATAGGCTGAATGTGGCTTTGAGATTAAATATCTCAGGCCAGAAGTATTGATCCTCAATAATGACCTGCATTAAAATCTTTATGCATTGGCAGCCCTACGTATCTTTCTCCTGCTTGGAGTTTCAGGCAATGAAATGTTATCAAAGATGCTCACCACTGTTGTGGTCTGTAAGCATGGCTGGGTGCGCCTGCAGGAGAGATCTTCTGCCACCTTCTGCATTTCACAGAACAGGGATAAAGCTTTTCATTTAAATGAGGAATGGCAAGATTGGAAATGCATTGGTTTACCATGCTAGCATGCCATGCAGGTAAAATGCACTGAAAATTCAGAGAATGAAAAAAAAAAAGGCAACTGAAATATTTTGTGAGTGTAGTGTCAATAAGCTGTTATGAATACGTTGATATTTAGCTACATGACTCTATTAAATGATTATTATTTCAAACACACTTTTGACTAGTCAGATGAAGGAATATATGCCATTAAAAAGTTACCTCTAATTTCCAATGTAGTATTGTCATTAAAATTCTGTAAATTAAAATGTGACTCCCTCAGGATTTTAAAGAGATTGTGTGTCAGAGTGAAGACACTGCAGTGAATAAAGCCTGCATGTGTTTAGCCAATATCATCAGGCTCTTAAAATTGAAATACACTGCCATAATTCTGCATAGTTTCTATTTCTCTGGAATGTTTTATACTTTGTGTATGTTGTAAGAAATCATTAGACAATGGGTGGGAATGGATAGAATTTTTGTGGAAGCATTTAGAGAAGAAAACCTTATTAATACTTAAAGAAAATGTTTTGTCCATGTCTGTGTGGTGGTTTGTGCCTTGGTCCTTCTGCGGTGCATGTTGTGGTCCTGGAGGTAGTTGATGCTGATGGGGTCAGGCAGGGGCTTGACCCCATTCCTTCACCAGCCCTGTCCAGGTGCCTGCCACTGCCTGTGGAAAGGGGCTTAAAGTGCTTCAGCAGCCTAAGCCACCCCATCCACCTTGTGCAATCTCTGTATGACCACTGTTTGCTTTGACCTTCATCTGGGGAATGAAAGGGTCATGTGGAAGTACACAGGAGACTGCAGGTCTTTGGCTAATGTGTTTCAAGCCTTTGGTATTGCCTGTTGCTGTATCCATCCTCTTGTCATGGGAGAAAGCAGGGAGAAATAGCATGGTGCAGTGGAGGTGAAGTCCTTGTCCTCCCCGGGAGCCTCAGCCTGCAGCTTTAGGTGGATTTTAGTCCCTTGACCTCCCCCAGCCATCCCACTGGTACTACATCTGCAAGTGGGTGATGCTTCGTGTTGGATCAGGCTCCAAGCCAAAAGCCAAGCAGCTTTTGAGCACATGTGGGGACAAATTCTGCCTGTGTTGGGGTTGGTGAATGTGGTTTTGGAGGAGAGACCCTGTGGCTGTCCTGGCTGGGGAGAAGGGGGAGATTTGGGGAGGAGACAGCTCGAGGGATGCAATTTTCCTGCTGTGGCTGTTTGTCGATTCTCAGGGGAAGGGGTGGCAGTGACGGTGACTTGTTTCTCATAGCCTCTGTGTATTTTAAAATACAGTGGTGTGAGACAAAAATCACCTGAGATCTTCCTGTGCCATGACCTATTGGGAATGCAGCAGTCTGGTGCTGCAAACTCCTCCCAGAAATCTTCCAAATCTCTGTTTCTGTGGGAAGCGTACCCATGACTGGGAATAACACAAACAGCGTAACAGGGAGAATTAATGTATTTTTATCATTGCTGAGCACATTTTCTGTACCAATTTGGAAATGTATTGTCTGACTTCAGCTGGAAGCAGCACATACATTAGAAGAAAAAGGCGAATTCATCTGTGTATAACTCACGTCAGTGTTGCCACTGACATGAAAAACCCAAGTTACACAGACAAGCACAGTCAGTGTTTACACAGTGGTGTAAAATATTCCACTCTATGGTCCAACAAAAATTTGGCAAGAAATTAAGTAAACACTGCCTTTCATCCACTAAGTGTCTAAATATTTCAGGGGCTTACAGCCCCCACGATCGCAGTTTGGCGTACAGCTGGCCAAGACTCACTTTTGACTGATGGAAGTTTTGTCAAGCTGTGAAGAGGTAGTGCCATCAGACAAAGTCCGGAGATAAAATGTTTTAATTAGCAGACTCCATGTCCTGCTGTTCTGGCCTCAAACTCTTCTCAATGTGAGCAGCTGGGAAGTAGTGCTAGACCCAAGCATTGACCTTATATGCAGAGAAGAAAGTTTCTCCTGTAGCTCCGGCAATAGCTGTGACTTGGGAGCTCAGAAAGTTGTGCCATTTTTCCATTTGTCTTTGTCCTTGATGGGAAGGATGGGCCCTCCCCTTTGCTCTGTGTTGTGTGTTCTCGTCGTGGCCCGAGGACCACCAGAACAGTGGGGTCAGGTTGTTCTGCCCTTGTATCATTGCGTGGGAGTGCTCTCCAAGCAGGGCACAGCTTTCAAGGGTCATGTATGGATCAGCCTGGGAGGACTTTGTCAACTCCAAAACCTCTGGAGGCATCCAGGGAGGTGTGAAGTTTGGGAGGCTGAACTAACCCCCAATCCATCCATCCATTAGTCAGGGTGGGCTCCACTGAGCCAAGGAGGACAGGACCATGGTGTGAGATGGGAAGGACACAAGGGACTTGGAGCAAGTCTGCTCAAAGTGGGTGAAGGAGTCATAGGGGTTTATGAGAGAGCAGGACAATTGAAGCATCCCACCACAGAGGGTAAGGCTGTCCCCATGGTTCTGACTCAGGTGAGACCCATGGTGTCCCCAGGGTCTGTGGGGACCCCAGCGTGCAGAGAGCCAGTACTCTCTCTGCAGCACTGGGGTTTCTCAGCTTTGAGAGTGTCAGTCACTGGATACTTTCAAAAGGCCACAAACCCAGAGGAATGCCCTGACTGTCCCCAGGACAACATGGCATCACCAGCATCCAGATGACCTCTGAGCAAAGACCTCAGATTCATAAGGGCTGCAGGGACAGACCCAGATGGGTACAGTGTGCGTATGTGTGGAGGTCCTGGGGAATGCAGGAGCTCCTCCAGGAGCAGGAGGACCCATGGAGGTTCACCACCTGTCCTCCTTGCCCCTTTATCTGATGGGTAGCAGCTTGACTGTGCTGGTCCAGGCTCTGGCACCATTAGTGGAGAAAACTTCACAGGTCCTGTGGTATGGCCCCGACAGCCTGAAGTTGAGCTGGATTTCTAGTTCAACTCACAACTAGAGGAAGTAAAAATGAATAATGAATCAGTTCCTCAGAAGACTGTGTGAGGAGTCAGAGACCTCTGAGATCACAGCAGACATCTTTAAAGAAAATCTCATCTTCCTACAGTGTCTGGAGCTAATTGGAGAGGGGGGTCAGATAGGGCTGAGTTAGGAGGGTAATGTTTGAATATACAATTCTGTAATTGCTTTACTCTTGTGGTTTGAGACATTATTATCAGAATTCAACAATGATATTACATCCTTATTAATTTAAACACGTTGTGGGGGAGGAGTTGAGATGATTAATTTTCTTTGGGGGTGATTGGAGAGCTCCTGATGTAGTACTCTTTCGGTTGTCCTCTGATGGCACAGCAGCTAGAGTGGGAACATGCATGGTCTCCCTTCCAGCTTCAGAGGTGTTTCTATTTCTGGCTGAAGTCCCCATTTTGAATGTAGGGAATAACAGTGGAACAGGTTTAAATGAGACTGTTTTTTTAAAGTGATATCCTTATGGCAGAGTCTAAAGAGTTTCTGTAGTATTTTTGAATCGTTACATCAGTAGCAATGCATCGTTCATTTACCCTTCCAGTTAAACAACTCAAAGGGGGGGGTCTGTAGTCACCTCCATGGAGATCCCCACAGTAAATCCAGTAAGTCTTGATGAAGCTCTGAATGGTCTCTGCTTTGAGTAACAGCAGAACAAAGTCCTGCGTGTCACCCGACCTGCACTGGGGGGATGCAGAGGGGCTGACGTGTGCAGCCCTGGATCTGGCTGGCACGGGCTGGGCTGCAGGGGCTTCCTCCTGGCACATGCCATGCCTGGCTGGGCGATGTGGGGGGCAGAGCCACGTGTGGTGGGACACGGTGCCAGCTTGCACAGAGAGGGGCTGTGTGCTTGCCTAGCACCTTAGAATTGCTCTTAAAGCAAGGTCAAATTTTTATTTGAAAATGAGCCTTTTTCTACATGAAAGACAAAGCTAAGAAGTTGGCTGCTGTGTTTGGAAAGTTGGAAATAAGGAAGCAAAGTAATATCTCTTATTACCTGGGTATATTTGGGCTGATTCTCCAAGTCTCCGCCTGATTTACAGCTTGCTAGAGCTGGCACCTGGGGCCCCAGGCAAGCCACATCCTAGAGCTCCATCCCCACACTGGAGCTGGGAAAAGCTGGTCTGCTTGAACCTCCCTCCTCACTGGAGCCCTCTGTGTCTGCAAATGCCTCTCAAGGGGCTTCTGCAACCTGATGCTCTTAATTGAATCGATTAGGATGTCAATTGATTAGCCAGCCTCCTGCTAATGAAGTGCTGGCTGGCACTGCAGCAGCTTCTGATATGCAGAACTTTTCTCAAGCATGGTCTCATGACAGGGAGCTCCATTGTCAATAGACAGTTTGTACCTGCCACCCAAGAGCACCTTTGCTGGGTGAAGCAGTATGAAACTACCTAGAAGGTTACACACTACCAGCCACCTTAGTGGAGAAAATGTAAAATATTACCTGTAAAGCATCATACATGGGCATTGAAGTGCAGTGTTTCACAGCTGCAGCTTCCAGCCCCCTCTAAGACACTCCAGAACTAACTCGGACAGCTGCTTCGTCACAGCTCATGATTTGCATACATAGCACGTTTGTGATTATTGCAGAGAAGCAATGGCTGCGATGCATATCTTCAATATGCAGTGAGCTCAAATGTACCAAAAAATGCCTGACTGGCATGTGCTCAGCTGTGTTTACCCTGTCTGGTAAAGCCTGTGGCGTGTCTCTCCTGATACCTGCCCTCCAAGTGTGCAAACCCACGTTGGACCATGTCATGACTCGCAGCAGCAAGCAGCTAACAATGCAGTGTTGGCTCCTGCAGGTCATGGTGGTCCAGGTACCTTTTTTTGTATGTTTTAGTGATAAATGGATTGATCTACACATTAAATATGCTTGCATCCACATTGTGTATGAAAAATTAATTCTCCTTGCGTAGTTGACAGGGGAATTAGAAACCTGCTTTTTGAAGGCAAGAATGAAGAATGGTTTAATTTTTTTCTTGTGGAAGAAGTTAAAAATGGAAATGGAAGCTACTGTATGTTTTTTCCCAATTATGAATGTTCAAGCTGTTTATGAGGCAAGATGGCAACAAACTTACTTTCCATTTAATGAACTAAATTACCTGTAATTGGTATACGAGTCAGTCTGTAGAGCCATTAAGACAAGGGTATTGCACCTGCATTTTTAATTGTTTTCAATATGGTGGTGCTAAAATGTCTTTCCTTGCATTTTTATATGTTCATGGGCATCCGTCTGATAACACGGTTACATGCATTTTTAGTTTAAAATGAGTACCTGAATTTATCCCTATCTAGCAGAATTTGCAATTGGTTTTAAGAGTCCCACAGAATCAGTGGACCTGAAACAGCACTTAAAGCATATGGTTTGGCTGTAGAAGGATGGATGTGAGTCTGTATATAAAGGACGTATTTAAGCAGTTAGCTGAACTTACTCTTACAGATGGGCTTATTAAGAAAGTTTTACTCTTCGTGGTTTTAGTTAATATGAAGTGTTGAAAGTCTGCGTGATTCAAACTTTGTAACATCTGTAAAAGATATGCTATTAACAGAATGAAAAGGTCCTTAAGATTTTTATACTCGGAGATTGAACTTTAAAGCATTCATTGCACAAGGATCCCCGGACGTGTGACGCTTTCTAGGTAAGTACTTCCTCATGTTGATTTTTCGTTTGTCAGCTCTGATTTGGTATATCGAATAATAAAAGGACAAGCTGGTGACCCTCTTTGCCCAGCGGGATGGTCATGCTGGCCTTGGCACTGCTCCCACTGGTCCTGAGAGCCACAGCCAGGGTGGGATGTGTCTCGGGAGGGAGCAGGGGAGCTTTCCACATGGACATGCCCATGGTCAGCGCTGGCAGATCTGCCGCAGCAGTCCCGGCGAGCTGGTGATGAGAGATGAGTTTGTAAAAAGCACCACAAAGGGACTAATTAAGGTGAGCAATTTCCCTTTGTTTCCATTCCTCACAGCAGCCTAATTGGAAGGCAGAGGCATTTTCACTTGGAGAAGGATTAATTTTAGCTGATAAATGTCCTGGTCTCAAATAATTTTCTGTAGACTACTGCAGTGACATTATTCAGCACAAAGACGGCTCAGACTGCAGCCCAGCAAGGCACTTACATGTGAATCTGAGTTTCAGCATCTGAGACGCTCTGATTAATAAAGACCACTTAAGTTAGCAGAAACTAAAGAAGCTTCTTGGCTCAGTTTTGTTCCACTAGTCCTCAGTTAAATTCTCCAGAGCTGTCCAGAAAAGTAGTGTCCTTCCACAGGAAATGTTAAACATTTCCATAACCATAAGGTGTGATGGTCCGAGCTGATGCAGAAGAGGCGTTACAATATCCAGTTTTTGAATGTCCTTGCAATGCTCCTGTTAATAGGTAAGGGAACTGCTTCTGGTCTTGCTCATGAATAACATGTGCATTTTCCCAAGTGGGTGAGGGGCCTAAGAACCCCTTGCTGGTGTGTTGGGACACACATGGCTGAGGGGAGCTGTGTCATCCACCACAGCCCCTGGATGCAGCCGGTACTGGCTTCAGGATGCATCTCTGGTGCTTGGTCACCATGGGTCATCTATTGCATACAGGGAAACTGTCCTTCCCTTTACACCCTCAACAGCAGTCACCTACAGCACAAGGAGGTGAAATAATTTGGTATTTACTGAACCAGTGGTGCTGATCTCACACAGCTTGGCAGGCAAGTGCGTTACAGCCAGGGTGCTTTGTGGTGCATATAACATTCATGTGGAACAGAGGAGAGCTGTGATCTCTGCAAGGGTTTGCCTGCCTGCAAGGACAGAGCAGTGGAAAGCACAGGGTGAGTCTTGTCTCCGCTGTGCAGTGGTACCTTGTTCCCCTTGTTCCCAAGTGGTACCTTGTTCCCAAGGCCTCCCTGCTCCATTGCTCTCCCAGGACATAATGCTGCACTGGCTGCACATCTGGAACAAATTATGGATAGTATGTTGTTTCCAGGCCTGGTCTTTTCTTATCTGCAGAATGAAATCCCGAGATATTTTACTGTATATCATCATCCCTCTGTTTTATGAGAAACCTCTCTTTGATTTTTTTTAAATGTTCTTTCATGCAGAGAAGGAAAAATCTTGTTATTTTACTGCCTGAGATTAGGATTAGTCTTTAAGCAGTGGGCATTCCCTTTATGACCTGTTTCTGATTTATCTGCCTGGTTTTACAAGAGCACGGTTGATTTGGACAATGTCTTAGGGATGTGTAGCTGGAGAGCCTGTACTATACATGTTGAATTACTGGTATGTACTGGCACCTTCTGACCTCATGAAGTGGGAAACCAGGAGCAGTGCTGCAGAACTGGAGGCAGTAAATGCTAGAGGCTGGAGAAGGGCTCCAGAGGTGTTGGGTGCATCTTCTGCTCCCAGCAGGGATAACGTCAAATCCAGGCAGGCTGTTCAGGGCTTGTCTAGTTGTGCCTTGAACACCTCCAAGGATGGAAATGCCACATCCTCACTGGACCCCTCTACCAGGATTGGACTGCTGTCAGGAGGAAGAATTGCTTTCTAATACCTAAAGGGGTTATCTCTCACTGAAGCCTCTGCTTCTTGTTCTTCCACCAAGATGATCCTGGCTCTGTCCCCATCATGGGGCAGTCACAGGCAGCAATGAGCCCCTTCATTGCCTCCTTTCCTGGTGGCACAAACCTGTCGGCCTCTCCTCTTCTGTCCCAGCTCCAGCCCTCACTGCCTCCATGGTCCCATCAGGCTTGCACCAATGGGCTGGGCTGGCTGGTGCTGGGGACCAAACAGAGCCAGTGCCCAGATGGAGCCTCACCAGTGCCAGACAGAGGCACTTCCTTCCCATCTTGTCCATATCTCTCCAGTTTGGTTATAAGGATTGATAAAACTTCTCCTTAGCATCTGGCTGTTCCCATCATCTCTTTGTACTTCATGTGGCTGGACATGGCTTCAAGGAGGTCTGTCACTCTTGGAATTGACACTGCCTCTGGAGGAGATGCTCTGGTCCCTAAGATGTATTGATATGATATAACCAACTCAACTAAAACTTTCCTGTGAGTTATCTTGCCCGTTCTGATCACTTTTCCTTCTTCCACCACCTCAGAGATAGATGATGTATGGACCTTCCCAACTAAGTTGGATATTGATGCACAAAACTTTTCAGCTATGTAATTACTTTCAATAGTCTGTGATGAATTCAGGCTGTGTCCCTTGCCTAAAGCAACAAGCAAGGTCAAAATTAATGTGCTGAAACTTTCAATAACAGAGCAATGAAGGAAGCAAATTTGTGCAAAAGTAGCAACTAGCTAATTGTATGCTGCAGTAACTGGAAATGCAGCATGCTTCTTGTAAGAACAAATACTTCAGATGCTTAAAATTGCCAGGCTTCCGTGTGTTGTGCAATTTCTTAGTAGTGGCAAAGACTTAGCTTTTGCCCACAGTGATCAAGTTCACAGAAAAATGTGTTGTGTAGTGCTTAAAAAAATTGAAAGAAAAAGAAAGAATTTGAAGAGCAAGGGAGGTAGGGGACAAAAGTCCTTCTCCTCCACTTGAAACTATTTCTCTGGAATCACTAAAAGTGACTGAACTTCAAGTTTCTCAAGCTCAGACGGAAGCCAAGCAGAAAGAGGTTCCCTGTCACGTGCATAGGCAGCTCTCAGAAAGGTTCTCAGATTAATCCAAAATCAATTTGGCTTTTATATGCAAATCCTGATTATGACTTTGAAAACCAGTGTCTGCAAGATGTACATCTGTGATCTGTAGGGATTTCACCGCCTGACTTCACCATTTTAATTGAATTTGTAAGTGCATAAGGATTTCCTTAGGTGGAATATGCTTGGATGGGTGTGATAGTGCTGATTCCATCCACCACCCAGGTCACTGGACTTTTGCTGGATCAGGTGACAAGGCTGATAACTAACTGGTACCAGTCCACGGTATAAAATATGGCAGGTATTTGTTCAGGTTTCTGTTTTTTCTTGAAGACCACCAAGTATGCACATAACCCACCAAATCTGTTGGGCTCACAGTGGTCCCAGAGCTGCAGCAGCAGCTGGAATGAGGGAGATGGCACCAAAAAAAAAAAAAAAAAAATTGAAAAGTAGGGGTATTTTTGGGTGGAGATTGAAGATGCCATGCCTATTACAGTAATAAAGATACTAATACATGTGGAAATAACATAAATGTTTTGGACTTCAGTTGACAGTCTATACACTGTGGTACTCCTGGCCCAGTGTGACTTCCCAGTTCCACCTTTGCAGGGACCAATCTCTTCAGTTCAATAAGCATGTTTTTGAACTTGTCTCTTTTAAATAAAACTGTCCTTTATGTAGTGCATGCATATAACCTGTGCAACACCGTGCCATTGGACATCAGAAAGGCTAGGTAATTTTGCGAAAAGACAAACAATCAAAAAAAACCCTTAAGCCCCACACAGGTATAAATGGCTAGTCAGATGTGACTATCCAACACGACTTTCCAAGGGAAAAAGGGTTGTTTTTTTTTCTTTTTTTTCCTTCTTTTTTTTTCTTTCTTTTTTTTTCCCCCCTTAGTGAGAAGTTCATGGAAAAGCTGTCTCCTGCAGTTTCCCATATAAGCATCGTACACAATTTCAGACCAATTTGGCTGAAGGTGTGTGTTTGACAGAAAGGCACAGCTGTAATTTCTCAGGCCTAGCTAGGGATGCCAGATAAATCTATATCTTCTTGACAATTATATCTTTACAAAAGCTTTGGAAAGAACAGCTAAAAACTGAACTTATTGACAAGCTTCCTTATTAGAGGAAAGTCCTTTGGCAAGGCCCACAAATGTAGCATTTCGTGATGGATCTCTCAGAAGCAGCAGCTGTGGGAGGCCGGTTAGAAATAGCTTTTTATTGACAAACTTTTATTTTACAGGAAATTCTTCTAACAAAGCCTTAGCTTGAGTCATTTCATGGCGGATCTGTAAAAACAGACATGAAGTATATGTATTTTCTGCTGGAGCCAAACCACAAAGTAAATTGGCTGAAACGCTTGGGCTGGTGGCACGTTACCACTGGTTCACAAAGGGGGCCCACTTGCAGGAGCTGGTGGATGTGAACGCACGCTGAGCAGGTCTGCATTTCTGACAACGATGGGGGGGTCACAGGATGGGGAAAACCAACAGCAGCAGCTTGTCGGGTCGGTGCTGCTGCCCCTTTCCCCGCCCCTGCCCCTTAGGCTGGCTGGTATGGGCTCTGCTTGTCCAAAACTGCAGCGGCCCCTGGGAAGCGGGTGACTGGTAGAAAGGAATGGTGACGGGGGGGGGGAGAGCAGGGCTTGTTAACAGCTCCCTGGAGTAACACTACAAGCCAAACGGGGAAGTATTTCCAAAGTCAAATATGAGATTGGTTAATGTTACATGTGACCCGGTTACACAGGAGGGCTAAAGCTTCCAGTGGTACTGCTTGTTCCATGTTTGTGAATTCCCCTGTAGCCACACTGCTGGAAAGGACAAAATGTAGCTTAATTCAGTTTGTTATTTAGGATGTCTATATATAAACACAGGAATATAGGATGTGACCCTTGGTGGGACCTTTATCCACTCTCTATTTGCCCTACTTCTGGTAATTATCTTTTCCAAGTATGTGCTTATTCACCAAACTCCTCTTACAGTCAATGTCTGTAAATTCTGCAAAACGTATTTTCTGGTGTTTTGTTAAAGGCATCCTTAAACCTGAGCAGATGGCTATTACCTGCCAGCAGTATAAAACTGTGGTTCCTATATGTCAAAATTCTTCCAAATTTCCTGTGCTTTGAAGAGTACCCTGTTGGGGCTGAAGCCTTCTCACCATCCTCCTGGGAGTTTCCTATGCACTGATGTGGCATTTTTTGATTATTTTCAGCCCCAGTGAAGATTCTTCATAGCCTCATAGCAACTTAGCAGAAATTGAGCTGGAGAAATAAGGAGGGAGTTCACCTGCCCAGAGGAGCTTACAGAAATCACAGCCTCCAAGTTTTGTGGAAAAGCAAACAAAAAAACCAAAACAAAACAAAAAAAAAAGAGCAATATCAATTCAAAGCTGGAAGGAAAGCTTTGGCAGTATTCAGGCAGTGGTGAGCACCACCCGGCAGCTGGCCTGCTGGGTGAGTGGTATTGAAGCAACAATCAAAGTGACACTCACAGAAGCTGTGAGCAATAGATGAGCAGTCTGAATGACGCAGCACTAGCAGGGCTGGGAGGGAAGAACAGCCTCAGAATAACAGAGGCAGAGCAAAGTGGAGAGAGGGAAGTCTGTTTGTTAAACAGGAAGCAAGCAAAGCTCCTGACGGAACGTGAACATCCACCTAGGGATAGAAATGCATCTGAATGCACATCGGGTTCCATCAGTGCTTAAAAGAAAGCAGGAAAAGCCTTGCAAACTTTGTGCTGGCTCAGGTTAGCTGTCATGGGGGGCGTGGGGAGTGCATGGCTTTTTGTAGCTGCTGTGGTAGAGGGTGAGGATGATGGAGGTTGTGCTTGGCTTGAGCCCTTGCAGCAGGAGAGCTTGAGGTGGATGGAGCGGTGCAATGGACATCTCCGACAGTGCGTGGGGCACGGGGCCAAAGGGAACCTGCAGCAGATGATCAAACCAACCTGCAGCCGTGGCAAAGTACGTTGTGCTGATGTGCAGTGGCACAATATTTTATTAAAAAACAGAGTCAAACATATAACTAGTTATATCCTTTTGCCTCACAGCACTTCTGTGGATGGAAATCCCTTGCTCAAATGGGAAAATCATACTCTCGTTTTGATCTTTTGACCAGGATCATATCTGGGACTGTAAAATACTAAAGAGGATTAGAGAGGTTGTGAGGATTTAAAAGAAGTAATAAAAGATTTCAGTTGTTTATCAGTGTCATGCACAGGCTATGTTTTTAGGCACAATAAACAATTGCTATTTGTTGAAGCAGGCAAAAAAGAAAAGCAACTGCAATTTAGTCAAAAGAACATGAAGATGGGGCTATAGCTAAACCTGTCAAAGAGCCATATTGTGATAGAGTAAACCTAAAACATTCTTGTAAAAGGCAGAAAGTATATATATATATATATTATAGTGATACTTAACTTTAGAAGAATAGCTATATAAAATGGAGTAAGACAATTAAGCGATGAGATAATGCAGCAGGAATGCTTGTGGAAAATTGAGATCACATCGGATACCCCGGGCAGGAGGCTCAGAGTGCCTCATGCCCACCACAGTGCTCTAAGGGCACGCTCCCCTTTCACGTCTTCTTCCAGCTCTTCCCCCATGAGACCCCTGTGCTTCAAAAGGTGTAAAAGGGAAAAGGCAGTCTTCAAAATGTGGACCTCCTTCTGAAAGGAGATAAATAGAGGCAAACGTAAGCACTGGGTAATTGCTGCATGTAACAGGAGTTGAAAATTTTCTGAGAGGCAACAGGCTTGGGAACTAATAATAAAACTCTTACTATGGGGCTCAGAATTGAGGTGTAACAGAAACTTGAGGCCAATAGGTAACGCAGGCGTGGAGGCGAAGCAAACAGGGAAGCTTGATGAGTTCCTTGCGACAAGTGCTCTGGGAGAGGCGAGGTTTCAGCCCCGCAGCTGCTCTCTGCAGACAGCGAGTCTGGAGCTGACTCACCTAAAGGTCTTCTGAAAGGCCTCTGAGAACAAGCTGAAAGCACAGCAGAGTACCCAGGGCTGGGCGGCATCCTCCCCAGAGATGAAGGACCCAAGGTGCAGCATGTTTTAACACTGCAAACTAGTCCATAAACTATCGCTTATTTCAGCCTTGATGGCAGGGAACAGAAAGATCTAACACATCCTTTTTAAAAGGATGGCAAAGATGATACTGCAAGCTGCAGGCCAGTAAGTTCTATTTCTGCATCAGCAATTTAATAGGAACAGTGATGAAGAACAGAAGGCCAGGCTCAGACAAATATGAAGTCCTCCCTGGCTTCTGATGGGAGGAATTAAGTGCATCTCTTGCCTGTATGTTGCTGTCCCCTCTACAGCACTCAGATTCATGCGGGCTGCTTTTCCTTTACAGAGACACAGAGTATCCTTCCATCATATTAATTATTTTCACATGTCTTCCAATAAATCACTTTTGTGACATTTTTGGCAGGTTTTGAACTAGACAGGGCTATTTGATCCAGCCTAGCAGGAATACAGGTGTGTTGTGTGTATCCTTTGTGCCCAGTACCTGCTTACTGGGATCTTTTGGTCCCACCTATTGGATGGGTCTCCAGGTAAATGTCATATTGAAAAAGCTGCTGCTTTACTGACAGATTATTATTAATTTTTTTAAGTAAGACAAGCTGGTGTGTCCTTTCATAATTTTGTTTCCTATTGTTACTTTCCCAAACAAGATAATGAGGTTTTATAAAGATGTACCACATGTACCTGTATTAATTTATTATTATGGTCAAAGATTATTTGCTTTACAGGAGTCATCCTAGTTTAACTTAGGCAGACTTTAGTTTTCTGTTTTCCTTCAGTCTGTTTCAAAAAAGAAAAAACAACTTCAGCCCTGTGCTAAAGACAGCTGAATCCACATTTATCATAATTCCCATTTGACTGTCATTCTTTATAACAGTTGGTTGTGTGTTGAGGAGCTGCAGAGCAGGTTCTGCTCTTTCCTTGTGGTTTGTCAGTCGGTTGTTTGGGGTTTTTTCCCCCACCCCCCTCCTACTTAGCCTCTAATTTTGCCATTTTTATTTACTCCCTGTTGGAAATATACCTTTTCCTGGTGTGCCTGTGGTGGTAAAGATGGGACTGTGGGTAGAGTTGAGTGCTGTAGCTCAGCAGCATCTGCTCTTTCTGCAGCTGTACACTGCTCTGCCTGGGACCTCTTAAAGTGGCAGCCCCCCATATTTCTCCACAGCATCTAGTTCACTTAGAGAAGCATTTACATATTTGTCTTGTGCAAAGCATTAATTCTCAGTATCTCTTACTTAGTAAGTTTTTTTTCTTTTTTTTTTTTTTTTTCCCCTCTCTTTTCTTCCCCTTGTGGTCTTCTTCCTCGGTGATATATTCATCTTTCACACCCTGCTTTTCCTGATTGCCCTGCACACTGCCCCAGTCATTTGAGTGGTGTTTCTCTTGCCTGCGGTGTGGAGAGCTCCCCATGGTGTGCAGAATAGGAAGCTCCCCATGGTTTCCTTGGGAGTACTTTCCATCTCCATTGATATTTTGCTGACATGGCACTTCCCCTGTGTTTTGCTCAGTGAAGTGTGCCTCTTGCCTTGCATTCTGTCACACCACAATTATTTCCCACCCACCTCCCCCACCCACCCCCCCACAGCTTTTAGTGTGGCAGCAAAATCAGCAATATGTGATCGTGGCCCCCACAGCTCCCACTTTTCTCCTTGATCTCCAATCAGTTTCCCTCTTAACAGTGAGCAAGCATTGCAGTTTACTACCAAAAGCATTGACAGGGCACCAGACCAGCACTGTTCATCCATCAGACCAAGTTCCTCAGGGTCTTAACATCTCACTAATGCCTATGGGGATGTTCAGAGTTGTCCAACAGTACCCCAGTGTTGGAAAGGGGAGCGGGAGAAAGGACCACGTTACACTGCTGACAAGGTGAGCATTCTCTGGCTAGTTTATTAATTCTCAAGGTTTCTTCTTATGTTGCCTTTTCTCCTACATAGTATGCAATGTGGTTTGAAATGGTCCCTGCTGTAAATAAAAGTCTGCTAGACTATTTTATTTCTCAGGTGCATATCTGAAATATTTCTGCTTTCAGGAGCTTTCACTATTCCATGTTTGTAGCTCCGTCTGTGCTATTTTGGGAAACTCGGATGACCACCAGTTGTCCAAGATACCTGTGTACTTGGCAGGATTTAGATCTTGGCAAAATGAAAGTGCGATGCGATTATCCCCATGTTAAAGATAGAGAAGATGCCTGCAGAGTGAGGTCCTCCCTGCCTGCCTGTTGTCTCACCCGCTGCCCAGAGCCTGGGACAAGGTGGCAGCAGGTGGGTGGAAGCAGGACATCCACATGGTAGGGTGGGTGTCATGAGCTTCACTACACCATATAGTAACCTGAAGCCCAAAGGCGTTTTAAATTCATTTGGATGCTGCTTCATTCAGGAATTGCCAGTTAAAGGGTTTGGATGGCTAACACCCACTTTTAAAAAGGCGACTTTGGCACCAAGACCTGGAGTTGCAAATCATCTTGTAAACACCTGTAGAAGCTCAGCCTCAGTTTCCCCTCATTACCCAGAAACGTAACAGGGGGAGGTTTGTTGGGGGAAGAGTGCTGAGCCAGATTCCCCAGCCCAGCGTAGGGCCCTGCGAGGGTGCTGAGCAGCCGGGGAGGGCTGTGCTGACACACAGCTCCTTCCCTGGACTCCCCGTGAAACCTGTAACCTCTGAGGCTAGGCCACCCTTTCAAGGATAATCATTTAATTAAGTCTTCCAAGGATAAAGAATCTGCTCCATATTGGGTTAGCAACTTCACTGCTTAATTAACTTTATTCCTACTCTGGATTTGTTTAGTTTCACCTTCCAGCCTTTGGCTCTCATTATGACTTCTTTTGCTAAATTAAAGAGCTGCCTGGTATCAGAATCACCTCCCCGTGATGGCACTGAAGAACACAGTGAAACTGGCTGTTACTCTTCCCTTGGATAAATTAAAAAGGTCAAGTGCCTGCAACCTGTCTCTCTGTATAAAACTGGCTTTGCAGCCTTCAAAACACTCTTGCAAGCCTCTGACCTTCATCAGGTTGCATCCTGGTGCACCAGGGCTGGATGTATGGTCTTAATAATGCAATACCATCCCTGTTCTCCCAGCAGCCCTCGCTCACATCTCTTACTGGTCACAGCCACCTCGTACTGTCTGGCACATGCCTGTGGTTGGTATTCACCCCGGTGCTTCAGTTCTTCTGAGGATCACAGCTCCCTGAAAAAAAACCAGCATCATGAATAAACATCATGAATAATTTTCTGTGAAAAGCATAACTTTATCACTGACTGTAAGGAGAGGGGCAGGATGAGAGCACTGATTAGAATATTTATGCAAACCGGTCTTGATGAGATCCATCTTGACAAAATAGTCATAGGTCGATCCATCTTAATTTCATGTAAATGCCTTGTTTTCCGGAGTGGCTCAGTGCAGTTAATTACAGATGTTGGCCTGTGTCCTCTTGCAAAACTTCTCTTGGGTTGAAGGGTGCAAGGGCTCCCTTTCTGGTGTGGCTCACAAGAGAGGGATGATGCCTGCGCAGGGCTCTGGGTTCAGCCTGCAGGTCACCAGGACTTGGTGATGCTGAGCAGGACAGTCCTCAGCTGAGGCTTTGGAAAGCACTTTTAGAATCAGTGTTTGGTGGGTGATGGAGCATGTGAAAGATGTTTGTTTGTTGTCTCCCCTAAAGGGTTGATTTCATTGTGGGTTACTTCTAGTCATTTGCTTACCAAAACTGGTAGGAACCTGCTTATGATGTGATAACATGATAACCCTCATGAAAAACATGGGAGGTTCTCTGGGAAGGACCAAGTGGATGTGCAAGTGGGTCCTGCAGGAAGGATCGGTGCCATGACAGAGAATGGCCGATGCCTGGGAACCTGTACACGTGGGATCAGCTCTGGGAAAGCAATTCTGTGCGTCCTACCGCAGACAAGTGACCTGAGCTTTGTTTCTGCAAGCATAAGCACAGGTTATGCACACCGATGGACTTTAATGCTACTGATCATGAGCACGTAGGTGGGGGGGTTCTGGGTTAGAAGTGGGTGTAATTGTAGGAGACTGAGTAGACAAAAGCTTCTGCAGTTGCCCCTATCATCTGTGCCCATTAACTTCAGTTATCTGGAGAAAGTGCAGGCATGCTAATTGTTCCTGCAGTTCAGCCCAAAATGCAATGATGTAGTTTCCCTTCTGTAACCAAAGGTGCAGCCCTGTGGTGTGGGCCATCAAAATCACCCTGCTCTGAGGGCAGACCTGCCTGGTGGGCGAAGAGAAACGAGCCGTCTCTGAAGCCTGAATGCCTGTGCAGCTTCTTGGCTCTCTGGCAATTTTGGATATTTTTTTGCCAATCATAAAACCCAAACAAACAAAAAAAAAGCCAAAATGTAAAACAAACAAAAAAACCCTAAGAGAAATCTATGTTTTTAAACCTGTTATGTCCCTGATTTCACTGAAATTTTGTAGCAAAGGATTAGAACTAATCATATGTTTTAGGGAAAATGATAATTTTATTGCCCTGAGTTTGTGACCTGTTTGATTAGATTATTTTTGTCATTTATTTGCACTCTCCATTTATTTTCTTTCTTTTTTTTAGATCCATTTTTAGATTGTTATTCTTCTGGCTAGTATATAGGACACTTTATATTCTGGTACTGCCAAGTGTCCCAATCAAGGTCTTGGCACTGAGAGAACACCCATAGGTGTATCAATTCACAGTTTAAAGATAAGAATAAAAGCAATCTTTACTTGGAAATAGGCAAGAGTAGTGAGCAGGGAAGATGCCTACCTCTGGATTTTCAGGTATTTAAGTCAATGGAGATAAATACACAAAAATAAAAATGGACAGATGAATATATGTGAGAAGGGCAGAAGCATGATGGAGATGAACTGCTCATGTTACCTTTGGCCACCGCAGCTCCTTGTACAGGTGAAGCTGAACAGAAGAGGTGATATGAGGTTGTGTCTGTGCACGCTGCCCTGGCCGGCTTGCATCTTCTGTCTGAAAGAACAAGGGGTCTCATGCTGCCTGAAGACCTATGTCATGGACATGTTCCCTCTTTGTATTCCCTCTGCTCTCTGATAAAAATCTGCCTTTTACATCTTTTCCTGAGAGCATTTTCAGGTGTCTAGTCATTTCTGCTGAAATCTCTGACCCTCCTGTTAACAAAGGGAGCATGTGGGTGGGGGGATCAGGGCTGAGCACGGCGTTGGGATGATGGTACTGGATTTACCTGTGCTTATGATAGGAAAACATCACTCTTCACGCTCGCTCTGACCGGTTTGGTGCCTTAGCAGGGCACCTGCCATCTGTTCACAGAAGTTACATCTCTGGACCTTGCTCTGGCTAGGGAATTCCCTGTCCTGCCAAAGGTGGGATGCTGCAGCAGGATGAGTTTCTCTGCAGCCATCCCCTGTGACCGTAGCCCCTGCAGCCCCTGCCCAGCTCCTGCTGAAGTCCAGCTCAGATAAGCAGAGCCTTGCTCTCACCCCACAGCATTTTTCACATCCAGGTCTGCTCTTCTCATCTGGCCAGGAGGAGACAGCAGCAAAGCCCAGTCTGCTGTTAGTGCCTCTGCAATTTCTGCTTGTGTGCATGAAGTATTCTTTTATTGAAAAAATGCTGTATTCCTCATTATTGTAACTTATGCTTTAAACAGACAAAGTAACCGAGACATGGCTAACAAGGTAGATGCATGATAAAAAGAGAGTAAATCTGCTAGGAAAAAAAGATACACCTTATTTTCTCTCCAAAATAAATCAGCTGGGAAAATGCTGAGTCAATAAAGTTAATTTTCAGCAAGCATCCTTATTTCTGGTCAGGAGATGTATTGCTTGTATGTTAATTGGTCCTCTAATTGTTCTCTGTGCACTGGAGTGTCTGCCTTTCGAATTCTGCTAGTGGCACTGTCTGCTATTTCTTTGCCTCTATATATTTGTCTTTTACAGGAATAGTAGCTGAAAACGGCCTAATGTCTTCAATATACACAGAGGAGCTGTGCTGTGCATCAGCAGTCAAGTGCTCCTCTACAGGCAGGACTTCAAGGCCACCTTTGGGCACTCTCCCGTGGGACATCTGGAACCCTTGTTCTCTGCTGCTTTAAATCATTTTTGTAGAGGCAGAAAAAATAATTGGTCCTGGTGTCACATAAGTATTCCCAACACATTATCAGCTATATAATGAAGCAACACAAAGCTTGCCAGCAGTTTAGTTTCTTTGCTAATTAAGATTAAAAGTGGAAGTGGTCCATTACAGGGAAAGCAACTCTTAATCAAAATTTAGAAAGAGTTGAGAAAGAAGGCAAAATCCCATTTTGCTTAAAGGATCAGAAGCAATACAGTGCAGTCCAAACGGCACGTCGTATTTTATCGTGCGATATCTATGATTCATCTTGAAAATGAGACCTGTTAACACAGGACTTCTCAGTCAGAGTCCACTGTGTGCAGACTGGAATGAGAATCTTGTGTGTTCCTTGGTTTCTCAGACTCTCTAGGGATTTTCACAGCAAACTCAAGGTGTTGATTTTGGGCTTGGTAGGAAGTGCAGCAGCAGAATTAGCAAAAGGTTGCACGATTCATCTCCCAGAGAAACAAACATGGAGTTTTAGAGCTCAAAGAAGAAGGTGAATACAGTTTTACATAGGTAAGAAGTGTTGATTTAGCTCTTGGTGGGTAGCCAGCCAGCTGAAGGCTGTTGCAGCTCCCCAGTGAAGGCTGCATGTGGTGGAAGCAGTTTGTGCTGGATGACGAGGCTATGTTCAGCTGTGCAAAGTGGAGGCTGACTTTGACATAAGGTTCCATATAGATCTATCTGTTGGACGTAACTTTGCCTGTCATTCAAAGCTTCACATGCCTGGTGAGAGGGAAGGAAAGGGAGGTGACACTGTGCTGCATGGCAAGTGTCCCTTTTGGAACGCAGGGTCCCCTGTGGCACCGTGGTGGGAGTGCTACAACTGTACAAAAACTGGGGATGCTACGTGTGAGGGTTTTGGTAGAAGTGGCTTAATGGATTGTGGGGATTATCTCAACAGATGAAAGAAAGTCTGATTGCAACGTGATCCAGAAAGAAGAATATGAAAAAGATCTGTGAGTTTAGACAAAGTATTTGCACTTGAAGAAATCAGAAAGACTCATGTATGTTGCTATAACGTGCATTATATCATCAGTTGTGTGAACTCTCTTTTTGTGGGTCTGTCTAAATTTGTGTAACAAAACGCTATATACTAGCCCTGCACTCTCCAGACCCAACTATGATTGTATACAGGTGGGTTGTTACCACCTTCAGTGTGCATCACACATCATCTCCTCGCATTCAAAGTGAATTTGCCAATGATATAGTTAAGCTGTGAAGGCTGTGGTAAAAAGAGATGTGTGCTTTCATGCAAAGTTGTGCACTGAACAGATCCAGTAGGATCTGTATTTCTGCCTTTCCTAATTTCTGGATTCAATTACAATTTTGCAGATAAAGCCCTTTGATTCTCCCAGTAGGCACAGCTAGGTTGCTCCACCTCCTGGGAGCTGCAGGGCTGGTGTGTCCCCCGTGCTGCTGCCCCAGCCTAGCCTTCTCTCCATAATACTGTTTTATTAGTTCTCAATTATTCCTGGCATCCAGCATTGCCTTTGTTGCTGTCTTTGGCAGGGCAGGTGATGCTCCTGGGGAGGATGAGATCCTAAACCCAACGACTCAGTCATGTGCCTGTTATCTTACCTGTCTGCAGCTTCTTACAGAAGTTACTTCAGATTCCTGGTGTAACAGGTCACCTACCTACAGATTCAAGCTTCTCCAGTGTTCAAGAAAACTCATCTGCAAAAACAGAAGATGCAGCTTTCACCTTCCCACAGAACTCCTACAGTAAAAGAACCATTCTCGCAGGATATTTTCTGTTGGGAATATTTTGTTCCAAGCTGCACAAGAGCGCTCCGCTGAAGAACAAATCACGCTATTAGTCTTGCACTTTAATCTTCCCTTTGGGAACACAGAGGTTCCTAATATAATCTTGATGGTACTGAAAAGCATTATTATAATTTTAATGCACATAACAAATTACTGTTGTCCCCTGTTTGCAAAGGTGAAGGAAGATATCTTTTATGCATGCACTAGAATGAATGTAGGGAATTCTGTTCTTGTTTATCCTGGTTCAGACCTAGCCCTACTGCAGTGATTTATTTTTTTATTTTTAAGTAAATGTGCTCGGATGATCACCGTGAATTATAAATTTTAAATATGCCCCTACAGGTTAATTAGGGGACACCTGTATATTCTGTGTTATCCTGTACTTCGTAATAAAAGAGGCTCAAACTGGATTTCCAGGCTGTGCTGAAAAGCCTAATCTGCATGTTGATTCCAAAGTTAGCGCATCCCATCCAGATGCTGAAGCTCAGTTCTTGCAAAGGTTTCCCTGCACCCAACTGCCTCCAGTTTCCCCTCTTTGTGAGCAGAAAGCCACAGGAGCCTGGTGTTTCAAACACCTTTGCAGCCTTTTCCTGAATGCTGGGAAATTCCTTCATTTCCTTGCTCCTGCTGCATTTCCAGGGGTTATGGTGCACGCCCGGAGCTCCAGCACTGCCTGTCCAGCCCAGTGCTGCTCCTCACCTGGACCCAGGTACCTGGCTATTTCTTGCCTTATCTGAGCCTGCTTCTGCCCCAGGGCAGCCTGGCACCATCCCCTCTCTCATGGACAGCACCACCCTGCCTAGCTGGGGACTAAGCTGGATGGTGCCCTGCAAAGCACTGCAGTGACGGGCTTCTTCCCAGCCATGGGACAGGCAGTTCTAGCAAGGTTGCTTCTTCCCAGCTGGGAAGATCACAAATGGTCACAGCCTGGCAAAACCCTGCAAGAGACAGGTTTGCTGTTTGTGGGCAGAAGATGGTAACCTACAGTATCCACAGCCCGGGGGCACAAACAGTTTTCATAATGTCAGCCCATGAGGAGCAAATGGGAAAAAGAATCTCCAGGAGTTTCTTGTATTGGTACAGAAATACCTCACTAAGCGAGGAAAATGTGCTTTATGTGGTATTATTCTGTGCAGTTACTATAAGCATCATGTAGCCTCTGGTGGATACATTAAAAAGTACATTGTAAAAGTGCTGGCTTTGAAAATTTGCTGATGTGAACCTCTCGTGCAGCTGAGGCAGCAGTCCAGTTGCAGACCAGAGTGGAGCTTTTCTTCTGATTCAATCTTTTTTATGCTAAATATGCAGGTTTGTGTTGAATCCAAACTGCAGGACAGTAAGTGGAAAGAGCTGTGCCCTGAGCACTGTTTCTATTTTTAAAGGTTCCTATAATTCCACCACCCATGCCGGATTTTAGCTCATGGTGCTTTGCTGTCATTCGACTTTCTTACGAGGGAAACTTTGCACGTGCAGAGGAAGGAGTGGAAAGAGCAGAGGGTCCAGGGGAATTCACTCTGCCTTCAGATCTGTGCTGACAAAATTGTGCCGTGTTCTACTACCAAAGGAAAGGGCATGACAAAAATGCCTTGTGTTCCTGAGCTGCAAGCAGAAGGGTAAGTACGTATCAAGACCTATCTCCTAACTACTCCTCTTTCTTACCTTGTACCTACATGGAGAAGGGGGAAAAGAGAGCAGTGAGCATACTGTGTTGTGCAAAGCACCAACAGACTAATAACAAGAAAGGGATGGCAACTTTATAAACATCCAGCTATGAAGTATGGCCTGATTTTATTTTGGCAATATGTGCCATCTTCAAACAGAAAATCTACCATTTTGCAACTATGACTTTTATATTTAGGTTTGGTAATTTATTTATTTATTTGTTTGTTTATTTATTTATTTATTTATTTATTTCAGATGAGCCAAGTTACAAAAACTAAGCGTTCTATCAGTGATGCCTTTTGTGGAAAAAGAATGACATTTTTAGAAAAAAAAAAAAAAAAATCAGCACCACCACAGCAATGCACTATGTATCAGACAGATTTGGGGGAGGGAATTTGAAATCTAGCCTAACTCAAACCTGAGATGAGAGGTATCTGTGGTGAGGATAGCTGCCTTTGGAACAGCTTGGGAAGGTCCGTGGCAGTTGCTCAGACGCAGACATTTTAAAGGATAGATGCTTCTCTGCAAGTTATGCACTGTTTTGAACAGCCCATTATTGAAAAAGGTTCTATGGCCTGGACAATTGTCTGTTCTGATACTGTGATTTATTAACCTACAACTACAGAAAAGACAGGATATTTGTGGGTCTGTTCTGAGTGCCCTTTTTTTCTGGGAAGAAGGCAGAGGTGTTCCGCAGTGGAAGGGTGATGGGAGGAAATGCGTTGCCACACACATGCTCTCTTTGTAGCATCTAGTATATTCCGGCATACTTTCCTAAGAGTAAACCTCCTCGCTGTAGCCGCTGCCAACTGGCCTGATAAAGCCTGGTTAGAAAAGACTGAGGCAACAACTCTGCCCTGGTATCTCCAGTGACTAGACATGGGGTTCTGTGGAAATTTCATTAGATCTGAGGTTTTTAGATTCTTTTGATGTATGTTCTCCTAATACATGTCTTTTCTGTCCTCTCTGGCTGTTCAGGAAACTGTCCTCTCTGGGTTAATTTACTTCTTAACGTAGCTGGCAGTTCATTTATCTTACCTGAAATTGCTCACTGCATGGCTTTGGGGTGCCATGAGTAGCTCAGGGTCTTAAATATCAGTGTCCTCAATAACATAACCTATTGAGTTGCCACATCAAAACTAGAAAAAACAACCTATAAAAAAAATCAAACCACAAAAAAAAGCACACTAAGGTAATCCAGAAAGAAAATTGTAAATGTGTCTGCAGAAGGTGGAGACCCCTTTTCCTTCAAGTTGAATCGTGTGCTGATGGGGTGACACTTCAGCAGCCCTTTAGAAACATGGATTTGACATCCAGGAGACCGGGAAAGAATTCCTCACCTCCTGGAATGATCTGGGCGCACCAGTGCAGGACAATGCAGGCCAGAGACTGTCGCCTTCCATAGCCGCTGGCAGCAATGCGGGCAGCTCGGGGGAGGTGTGTTAAGGGACAGGGAAAGAGCAGCAGGCAGTGCAGTTCGCTGCTGTGAGATGGCATGGGAAGCAATGCGCGGCTTATCTCCCTCGGGCAGGTACATAAGCACAGCCTGCCATACAGCTGATCTTAACAGAGGGAATACGTTGAAATGCATTGATTTGACCTAGTCTTGCAGGGTTTTGTAGTACAAAAATACCACTACACAATATCAATGAAGCACCTTTAGTGTGGGTTAAAAGCTGGCTAGAAGGCAGATCTCAAAAAGGAAAGTTTTCAAGGGGAAACGTGTTGGTGAGGAATAATTTTAGGGCTCATCTGGATTTCCTTTGCCAGCCTGGACACATGCATGCTGCCACACAACAAGGCAATGACAGAGGAATCCTGCCAGCTGCAAAGCACTTTGTGAGACCAGCCAGTCCCCTGTGCAGTCTGAGGCAGGGCTAGGTACAATCAGACTGTGTTTGATAGGTACTAAACTGTGTCACATCTGTCTCAAAATTCACAAATGAGAGGTTTTCCAGTCACTCCTGAATTAAGTTCTTCCAAATTAAGCTTTCCAAAGAGTTAAAACTTTTTCCCCAAAGCCAGCCTGAGCACCGAGCTTGGTATTAACCAGGAGAGGCTCTGGCTCCCCCAGCCATCCCCCAGCCTGTTTGGCCACCCCAGCTTCTTCCAGCCCTCACACAGAACCACGGTCCTGCACCTCCCGGGCATCTCTGGGCTTTCTCCAATGCACGTATCCTTCCTGAGCCGCGGTGCCCTGATGTGCTGTCATCCCCTGGGAGAGCGGGAATATTTCTTTGCATATCTGACACATTACACCAGCTTTTGTCGATCCTGATATATTACTTTTATGACAAGATGACATTATTAACTCATGTTCAGTTTGTTTTCAGATGTCACAATTGCTGCTTTTTTCAATCCTGCTGCCTAACAGGTGATCCCTATTCCAGTATTTGAATATTTGTTTTTCTCTCATTTGTATGTGCACTTGTCTCTATTGAATTTTGTCTCTTTGATTTCAGACCATTTTCCAATTTATCAAGATCACTTGGAATTCTAATCCTATCTGCCAAAGCACTTGTAATCATTCACATACTGATGTCATTCACAGTTCCCTCACTTGTGTTGCTGAAGTCATTAATATTTAATAGAAGTACAACCAGTAGGGACCCTGCTCAATAGCGTTTAGTATGTCCGTTGCCAGAGAATTGTTTGTAGCAGCTTTTTGCATGTGTTTCTGGGTCCCTAATCTGTTCTCACAACCAATTGCTAACAATTCAGATAATGCTTTGGTTAACTTAGTATTTTATGATAAATTTAGATCACTGACAGTAACCTCAGGTTGGTTTCTCTAAGTGTTTTTCAAGCTACCCTGTGCTGCCATCCTTCTAACACAAGTACTCCTTGTCTTGGTCCCAGATGGAAAAACATATTAAGCCTTTTCCATGGCATTTGATGTGCAACTTCTTCGTTAATGGATAACTTTATACTTTGTTGTACCCCCTTGCTATTTAAGTCCTGTACCTTAATCTGTGAATGTTGGGTTCCTCCTGGTCATCCTCAGCTGTGCATCCCTGAGGTCACACTCCACATGCACCAGTGACAGTGTGATATGTGTAGAAGTAAATGATGAAAAGGAAGCAAAATGCATTTTAGTACTTGCACACCTGCAAATTAAGGTGTGCTCACAGGAGAGGGGACGGAGCCTTGCAGGGCATTACTTTGGTAGTGGGTTGGCAGTTGCAGCAGACAAATCGAGTCCCACAGCACAATCCTAGTCCCAAGTAAATTGCAATCCCAGTTGTTATCATCAGGGAAGCACTGACAGCAGTGAGGGGGACTGAGGGAACTGGGGGGATTTAGCCTGGAGAGGAGGAGGCTCAGAGGGGACCTTATCACTCTCTACAACTACCTGAGAGGGGGTTGTAGCCAGGTGGGGGGTCAGACTCTTCTCCCAAGTGACAAGTGACAGGATGAGAGGAAACAGCCTCACATTGTGCCAGAAGAGGTTTAGATTGGATGTTAGGAAAAATTTCTTCACCAAAAGGGTGGTCAAGCACTGGAACAGGTTTCCTGGGAGGTTGGTGGAGTCACCAGCCCTGGGGTGTTTAGGACATGTAGACATAGCACTTGGGGACATGGTTTAGTGATGGGCTTGACAGTGCTGGGTTAACAGTTGGACTTGATGATCTTAAAGGTCTTTTCCTATCTAAATGATTCTATGATTCTGTGATTTACATCTGTGTGTGGTGCTAGTGAGACACATACTGAAATACCATACTCTGATGTGGCTTTATGCTTCTCAAAACTGCATTCAGGATGGTGCATAGCCTAGATGGGAAGCAGCTCTTGGGTAAGGCCTTCAGAGATGAATGTTTTCTCCTCCCAAGAGAAAGCCGCACCTTGCTGTACTAAATATCCCAATCTATGGCAATTGCATGATAGTGCCATGAGACCATGGTTAAGATGCATAGCAGAGCCCGGAGATGCTGCGTGCCTTGTGTGTACATGTCTTGAGTGCCGGGCCATTGCTCGGGCATTGGGGGTCCCACTGCGCAGGCACTGCCCGCCCTGGATCCCCGATGGGCAGCCCAGGGAAAAGAAGAGATGGACTGAAGCTTTGGCAAGTTCTGTCTTTTTTCCCCAGCTGAGTACTGAGCGAGTGTGTGATATCCTCGAACCTTGTGATGAGATAAAGGATTTCTTCTCCTTTTCAGTGCATTCATAATTCAGGTGCACAAGAAGGAATTGTTTCTTTTTTTGCCTTTATAATCCACCAGTACTTCTATTGCACTATCTAATACTTCCATCCTTTTGCAGCTGGTTGTGAAATTATAAGAAGCCTTTAAAAAGCAACATTTTACCCACCTTCAGTTTCAATATTTGAAATCAGGTTATTTTCACAGGCACCATCTTACACATCCCCCTTGAGGCTTTTCAGCCCGAGAGCTAAAGATGTGCTGCTTGCGTGCACTGCTGCAGCGCCAGCCCGGAACATCACAGCACCAACACGTGCTGCAGCCCACGGCTTGCAGGTCTTGGTACAGACTCAACTACTCGTCAGATGACGCTCATTATAGCTGGTAGAAAGTGCAGCTTTTCTCTGATACAAGAGTACAACTCCTTAGTGTTTCTTTTTGTGCTGGGCTGGAAAACGTGCTTACATTTCTCCATATGGGGAATTTCTTCAATAATTTTGCATTAGGAGCATCACATCGTTCAGCGATTGATGAAGTTTGGGTGTTAAAGTGTGAATTAGAATTGACCACCATGAAAGTTGAATTAAAATTAAATAAAAATTAATAAGTTTAAATTAAGCTCTTCGCTGCTATGAAACTAGGAAGTGATGCTAGTCCTTTCAGTGTTTTCATCTCAATATGCTGGTTACACTGATACTGTCCATCCAAATAACCTTTCTTTGGTTGTTGAGCAAACTGTAGTTTTTACATTTTATTCCAGCCAGGTCTTTCCTGTTATCTTGGTAAGTTTTGTGACTTGCAACTGCCTCTTTTGCTGCTGCAGTGACAGCTTGGTCTTTCATTGCATTTCAGCCTTTTCCAAGCAGCAAAAGAGAAAGATAAAAATCAAATTTACTTCCCTCTGACCTCCTGGAGCTGTAGTCAGGATGGTCACAGGCACAGGTGGGAGAGGACAGGATGTGTCTGAAGAGCTGGTTCGGCCTTTGGTTTGCCACACACCACTGGTGCAGAGGACTAGGGACAGTGACCCGCTTGCAGCACCCCTCGGTGCAGCAACACCCTGGGGGAGGCCATGAAAAGAGGAGGGACCCTTCAGCCCCCAGCAGGGATTGATGGCAGCACTTCCCAGCTGACAATCAGCATGGCATTGCCTTAATTGTGCTGAAGAACTTGAGAAAAAAAGTAAGAGAACATTCTGCACAAAAAGTAGAGCATATTTTCATAATGAGTTGACAGGGGTCAGTTCCTTCCATGCCATATGCTGACATCAATGAACCAAATCTGCACAGCCGGCACCCGAGTTTATTGAAGAGTGCTGTAGTTTGCTCTGATAGCAAAGGTGAATCTGCAGAAAGGTGAAAACTAATCAGTTTTATAATGTTCAGCTGGGAACATTAACTAATTTTAGGATGGGTATTTTGCAGAGTAAAATGAATAGCTAATGACTTTACTATTTTAATTACTTTAGGAAAGGTTGCCCTGTAGGTTATCTAAAGGAGTTTGCCTGGTTAGAGGAATATTAGAGCTGAGATTCAAGAAGTGTTATTATTATCATCTATCATAAAATGCATGTGATGTGACCAGATAGTACATACCTCTGATTTTATTAACTGTATTTCAGTGTGACTGATGAGATTCTGACTATTTTGAATAACACCTTTGTCTTTAATGGGGTTGTGAGGCTCTTTCTGTAATGCAAATCTGATCAACAGTATTGACAGGAGGGGCTGAGTTTTGTAGGTGATATCATTAAGTCATGGACTGTGGCATGCAATATACATTCTGTTCTTTATAGTATCCCAGTGGCTTTGGCTGTTGCTGTCCCGACAGAGCTGGCTGGGTGAGGAAGTGTACATGGGAAAACAGGCTGTAGTGCATTGAGCACAGCAGGGAAGGAAAGGACTGTGGTGTGGCTGGAATCTAAAGTTTAAATGTATTTTTTTTTAAAAGTAACCCACAACAACAACAATCAATCAAACAAAAAAAAAAAACCCAAAATCCAAAACCACCCAACAACACCCCCCCCCCGGAAAAAAACCCACACCCAAAGAAAAAGCACCCCAAAATCTCCTTTTGCTAGCAAATTTGAAAATGCAGCTGATAAAAGCAAAAGGCTGTTTAAATTCAGGCAGCTGATGGAGCAACGCTTACACAACAAACACCGCTTCTGTATGTTGCTATTCTGCCCATGGGGCTGCATGATGGAAGAAGGTCAAGCACGTTGGCACGTGGTGGTTGTGGCATCGGGGTCTTGCTTGGCTTTGAGTGGGCAGGAGTAGCTGGGGAGGTGGTGAAGCTGGCTGTGCTGGTTGCTGGAGGCAGAGGCACCTATGAGCATGCCTGGCCATGTGCAACTGCTCGTGGTTGGCCTTGGCCATGCTCCTGTACAGGAGGATTGCTTATATGTTATCAATTCACATCAAGTCAAAGGGTTGCCTGCCTGTGCAACATTATTAACTTATAAAATTATTTATAGGATTCTTAAAAATACACCTTTCCCAGCTTGCGTCTAGCTTTTTCCTAAGACTTGGTTATTGTTTAAGTATTGTATTGTATTATTTAACTCGGTCAGTTGTTTTCAGTATACTACTGGTCAGTCAGGGTTCACCTAAGAATACAGCAAAAGGTGAAAAACTACTGTAGGGTTTTTTCAGTTTTTTCTCAGGAATTGTCAGACAAGTTAAGAGCTTCAAAGGAATACTTTATTAAGAAAAGCTGGAAGTCAGCTCTACAAAAATAAAGTTTAATGGGCTTAAGGCCAGCCTTTTGACATTTTCTGCCTAATTCCGAGCTCTGTGCCATGGCCTTTTATTCAAGTCCCTTGACAAAAGCATTCTAAATAACTCCAGTATGGCTGCCAGTAGCTATTATTTTGTCAATGGGGGTGGGCAGTTACATAACACGGAAAAACAAAACCAAGATTCTTTTTTATCTTTTAGGGAAGAAGGTCATGTTTTGAAAAAGTTTAATTTGTGCCTGCTATAGAGTATTTTCACTTAAAAGCCAATGTTGCTGTGACACTTCTGAAGTCTAAAGAGGAGTTCCACTTGCTTTTTCCGCAAAGCATTAAAAAACTGGTATTCTGAGTTTGTGTAATTATTCTGCAGTGCTGATAGACTGTACTTTTTAATCTTATCTATTGGATGTCAGCAAAATTCAGAGCAGACACGTACTTCTGTGCTCGCTGTTGTATTTATACCGTCTGCTTACCCACACTTGCTCTGCGTCTCACCATCTTCATGAAACCTCAGTGCCCATGTGCTGAGAAGAGCAGGTGGATTCCCAAGGGACACCTTCCTGGGAATGGCATCATGAAACCATCATCATGAAACCCAGAGCCCTGAGGAGGGTCCTGGGAGCGATGGGCATCACATCTGCAGACTGTGAGGCTGGAGCTCATAGAAACTTCTGCACTGAATGGGGTCAGTGTTGCAGGGGTGGAGGTTATGAGCCTCAGCCACCCTATAAAAATCAGGTGATTACAGTGCCAGCTTGTACAGACATTGCTTGTGTTGGTCCTCGAGCCCTGGCATCACCTGTAGCACAGTTTGGTGACACAGGTGCCACCCCCAGCTCAGGAAATTATTGTTCTGCTTGGAAACGTCCAGGGTACAAATTACTGCTAAAGGAGAAGAATTAGCTCTGTAAGATGGTGGAGAATGGATATGGCGAGGGGGTTTGTCCCGTGTTGACAAAGTTGGTTATTTCTTTGCTGTTGACAGCAGGAGCAGATAGCATGGGGACTTGGAGACTTGTTGGATGTTCGGGTGGTGGCTGGCATATCCAGGCCATGAACACTGGCTGTTCCAGCACAAGATGTAAGAAAAAAAGAGCATAGGTTCAGGTGACATGGTGATTTTACTCCCCTTTGTAGGGGACTCTGATAACAAGAGGGGAGCTGGAGCCGAGGAAGGCCTATGCCAGGGCTAAGGCTCTGTGGGTGGGAGGCAGCAACCCGCCTTGGGGTGCCAAGCAGGAGCATGTCAGTGTGTTCTGAAAGGGTGCTGGAATAACCGTTTCCAAATAATTTGTCCCAGGATTTGTACACCTACCTGCTGGCCCCTCAGGACTGTTGAATCTCGGTGCTTCTGAGCAGCAATGTCTCCAAGTTTATGCCTGCAGCTCCTTGTTCAGAAGGGTTTGCTCCCCTGACCCTGGCTGCCAGCCGGTGCTCACTGCCAAAAGGATAATTTAGCTCAGTGGGGTGGCAGAAGAACCTGGAGACAGAAATTGTCACTGTGGGGAGAAGCTCTGAAAAGCAGGGCAGCAGGCTGGCCAGCTGTCGCATCCACAGGAATGGACAGAGAACTCGAAGGCTTTCCCTGCGGGAGGCAGGCACTAGGATCCTGTAGAATGCTCATTGCTATGGGGTGCAGCTGCTCTGGGATTTGTCCAGGAGCAAACAGAAGTGCAAACACCTAGACTTATGTGCAAGCCCTAGTAAAGGTCTCTACACTGTTAGGCATCAGAATTTATGAGGGTGAATCCCTTTCTGAAACCAAGCCTTAGAAATGTGTCCAGCACCTCTGTGATTTGAGGTCCCAGCTCACGTAATGAGCTCTCAGCTGCTGTCGTAGCTGTGAACAGTAGCCATGGTGTGCTACCATGCTCGCTGATGTGAGCAGTTACCCACGCACATGCGGTGAGGAGGTGTCCCCAAGGAAAGGAGGTGCTTGTGGTTTCTTTTCAATAAATGCCTGTCTGATGAAGCCTGTAAAAATCAACGCAGGGAGGCATCAGAGAGGAGTGTGTGTGCAGTGTGCTGTGCACATCCCCCAAATCATCTGCCAGTCTAAGACACTGACCTACTTGGGTGAATTTTTGGAATTTCACAGTCTGAAATATTTATGATTAAATACTTGTGCTGCATCCTTTCCTCGTCTCCTTGTTGCCTGTGCTGTCTGTCTGCATGCTGCACTGTGCATGTGGCTCTCCTGCATCGCACATCCTCTGTCTTTTTGATCTGATGCGCTACAGCTGCATTTGCCCAGTGTCTAGCTGTTATGTGATAAACATCCCTATAACCTTCCATTAAACTTACCTGTTCCATGAAGCTCGCAGTCTAAACAGGACTGTGTATTCATTTGAGCTGTGCAAAGCTCTGAAAACCCTGTTGGTGGTTAAAAAATCAGGAATGAGCAAAGTTGGATTCGGGAGGCATGGGAAGCACATGTACAGCACACGGAGAGGTGCCTGGGTAAGGGCTGTGCAACGCCTGCGGCGCACAGCTGCCCTCACTGCTTCCAGCAGGGATGATTGCTGAGGGCTGCCGTTACTTGCTGCTCTCCGCTATTGTACAGAGAACGCATTCTGCCTGGGATTTTGAATAAGACCTGATCAGGGCTGTGGTCTTAAAGTGTGCCCTGTGTACAAGTGGGTACCAGGGTTCTGCAGTCCTCTGACATCCATTGGTGTGAGGGGGGAAGGATGGGTGGTTCCTATGATGGGGGAGGACTTTGACTCAAAGCGGTTTGTGTGCCTGTAGAAATGTGGTTAAATTTGGCCTAGAAATGGAAGAAAAAGACTTCCAGGATAGCAATACTTGCAGGGAGGACCGATGTCATACAGAGACACAGCCCTGGCATGTGGCTTGGTGCCCCTGACCTCTGTCACCTCCCTGCACCTGCTCTGCCAGAGCAGTGAGACACCCAGAAAAAGACTATTTCTCTGATTCACCTAACCAGGTATTGAAAGAGAAAACAAAAAAAAACAAACAAGAAAACAAAAAAAACATCTTCACAGAACTGAGTCATCAGGAAATGTAACTCAGAGTAGCTTGGAGGAGAGGCAGCGCTGTCTGGCCCATCCCTGTTGCCCACAAGCCTCCTGCGAAGGTCTGCAAATGAGAAAAAGCATATGTGACCCCGTGTGGTATGTATGCAAAATTATAAAACAGCTTCTCCTGTTCCAAGCTCGCTGAAACCCCTCACAAGGCACAGCTACCACTGCGTTACCTGCTGCAGCTGTGTGGTGTCCATGCGAAGTGAGGAGCATCAAATTCTTGGCTAATACATGGCGTTCTGAAAGCTTATTAAATTACTGTTGTTGATCTCTGCTGTGTTTTATTTAAGCATGTCTGTAAGACTGGGAGAATAAGCAAAAAATTTCCACCACTTGTAGGTTGATTTGCTGAGAGGACACAGCTCAGAACTGATTCAGAAGGTCTAACATTGTTCAATCCCTGCATGAAAGACTGCTTTTGTTTTGTTATTTTCTTTTTCTCTCCTAAAATCTTTATTCTATTGTTGTGTTTCATTGGGAAAAAATAAGGAAGGCGTTGCCTTCATCTATACAGACTGCTCCTAGGGTTGGATGATTTCCTGGGCCGCTAGCTACTAGGCAGAGAGGACTGTTATCACATTTCTAAGTCGGCAAGACCTGCACGTGCTCCGGGTGATGCAGGCTCTTGGCTTGGCTCCTGCTGCTCTTCATCAGAGGAAAACTCACTGTTATTCCTGGCTCCTTCCTGCCTGCTGCTGAGGGCGGAGAGGCTGGAGAGGGATTTGTCACCTCCTCAGTCCCACCTCATGCTGTCCATATGGGTCTTATCCTATAGGTACAGGCTACGGACCAAGCGCTCCTTTGTATATGTGAAAATCTCCCACCAGAAGACAAAGTTACACTATTGTGCACACAGAGGTAGGAAATAATTACACTTCGCTCAGGCACAGTGGA
The DNA here is from genome assembly GCF_963210335.1 of Falco punctatus. Classification (NCBI taxonomy): domain Eukaryota; kingdom Metazoa; phylum Chordata; class Aves; order Falconiformes; family Falconidae; genus Falco; species Falco punctatus. The sequence continues at coordinate 48,232,262 of NC_137587.1, forward strand.
TTATACTTTTAAGCACAAATCACTTGAGTATCTCAACATCTGTTAAGCAGGTATTGATCGAGGTGTGACACGTACAACAGGCATGCGTTGTACCACAGCCAGCAGAAGCAACGATGCGGGCAGGGGCCGCGAGCCTCACCCCAGAAGGCAAAGGCAGGGATGTCCATGAGCAAATCCACAGCAGCTGCCGGCCCTGACTGGCAGCGGCTCTGAGGGTATGGCACAGCCTGTGCTGCTGCACCGCAGCTACAGACTTCTGGATGGTCTTCTCCATCTTCCGTGTGACTGGGCTTGAGATGTGTTTTGGGGTAGTCTCTTGAACTAATTGGAGGGACTGTGCAGTTCTGGGACAACCACTGGCCTTTGTGGAGTGACTTGAATGGGAAATTCACAGTTTAGATTTACTGATAGCTACTATTTAACCTTTTTTGGGGGGAGGGAAAAAAAAGCACTTTTCCTGCTCTTTTTATGTCTTAGATCAAAGCTCGCTCATTTTAACTACTCCCTTGATATTGCATTTTGTCCTTTTGGCTTCAGAAACACATTACACAGACACGGTTCCAGCTCTGGCTTTGAACTTCACCCCATGAATCTTATGATCACAGCACTTGTACAAACTTGCAGTGACAATAACCCCACAATTTTCTTCAGGACAATACCCAGAGTGTGAACAAAGTGCTTCTGTCGCTGGGTGCCTGCAGCAAGCTGCACAAGGAGCCACTTCAAAACTTCTGTAATTGAGCAGCATGCAAGGAAAAAAATAAAAGGAAGGGGAATTTGCACCCATTTTATGTCTTCTCTGTAGTCTGGATACTCTGTGTTATTAGTCCAGGCTCAGCTGCTGTTCTGGGCCAAGCAGTGACTGCTGGGTGCTGATGTCCTGGCAGATGTCACCAGCTCAGCAAAGGCTGCAATGCTGGAGGGGAGACGCTGCTGGGCAGAACACATTGCTCCCGTGGTGCTGGTGCTCAGAGCAGGCGGTGGGACAGCACTGCTCCAGTCCCAGTGTCTGCAGCCTTCTTTTGATCCCTTCTGCTTTCTGGTGGGTTTTTTTACTTCACATGAGCTGGAAGTTGGGGAGCACCTTAGCTGGTGGTTAGGCCCTGCTGAGAGCTCGCTGGAGGCTGTGCCCACAAGTTCTATCACAGCACCGGCAAAAGCGGCAGTGCCCAGCACCTGTTGCGTTAGCATAAACGCCTCCATATGGGTGCTGCCCTGCCAGGTCCCTTGTGCTTGTGCTCCCCCAGCTGAACCAGGCAGAGCCTGAGATCCGTGCCTTACGCCGTGCTGCTCCACACACGCTACTCGCGCAGCTGTGAGCTGGTGTGGGAGGCACTGCCAGCCATGCCGCAAGGATGCTGATGGTTTGGAAACTGCAAAGTGCAACCCCAATGATGAAAAACAAAGTGTTATTCTCCTTTTCTTCCAAAAGAACCCCTTGTCAGTGTGAAAAACTTGGACAGTAGGAAGATAAAAATTCATAGAGTGCATGCTGTATGGGCTGATGGGCTGGGTGCTGTGATGAGATCAAATGTTACACGTCAAGGCTCCCGTCAGAGAGCTGTGTTCAAGGGAAAGCAGCTGTCAGCACGTTGCTTGTTTGCTCTCTGCACATATGCTGAGCCTGAGCAACAGGACCAGCATCTGCATCCATCCTCAGCACCTGCCCGGGCTGCGCTGGGCAGCCTGAGCATCTGCACCCCTGCGCCAGCCTGTGGGCACACAGGAGAGGGCAGGAGTTCCTCTTCTCCTCTGTCAGTGAATTCAGTGTTCACAGAGCTGAATACTAATGCCATTGGGAAAAGTTCAAAGAGAGGTTGTGCAGAATTTTCTTCCCCAGCTCTGCTAATACCCCGTTATCTCCCCAAACACAACATCCCTCACCCCGGCTCCTTGCTGGCTTCAGTGAGATGTTTTCTCCTTTTTACATAGATCAGTTAAAATACTCAGATAGCTGCATGGGTCCTGCAAGCTGCTTCGTCTCCCAGCACCTTTCAGCACTTTGAGAACAGTGTTTCCCTCCACCCACTGAGATAAACAGCTCACCTTCTTCCAACACAGTGCTCGGGCTGGGGCAGAGGGTGGTTTGCACTTGCAGTTTTAGTAAGTTACTAGGTAGAGGTTTGCACAGAACAGGTCTGTTATTCCTCGAAAACATCCCTATCTGCTCCATGGTACTCCTTCCTGAGATGCGAGTGGGCTCATGAGAGGCTGTGCTGGAAATGCCTCTTCTCTTGCTGGGACAGGGCTCAGGCACCCTGGCCACAAGCCCTCCACGTGCAACAGGCGCTGCAGGGCCTTGCATATGCGTGGGATGTTGATGTGCTGCTGAGGTTTCCTTGCAGAGACACCAGTGGTTCCCCTCTGCCATTCCTCTGGCACTGCTGTGTTTTAGGCACAGACTTGCTGCAAGGGCAGAAGCTCTCTCCCATCAGCATGCCAGATAATTTTTTAATGGCTTTTTCTCCAGGTTTCTCAGTCAGGCTTGATCCAATACTAATGTCCTCTGAGTCTGAATCCACCTTTTTTTCTCAAAGATGTGAGCTGGAGAGGCAAAGCTTTAGACCAGAGTACCTGCGCTGCTCTCGGAGGGGCTGCAGCCGCCGTGCTCTCCCACCTGGCACAGCCCGAGTGGCTCCGTACCATTTGTCTGGCACTGTAGCAAAACTACACAAGGATAAATGTCCTCTTCCACCAGTGCCTTTTCTATTGCTTGAGTCGGTAAAGATTTCTTTCCTGACATCAGAGCTCTTATTTAATCATGCTATATATTTTCCAGTGCATCATTAAGCGTAGATTTGTATGTCCTTAAATTAAATTTAGCTACTAGGCCTGAAGTATTTCCTTCCTGATTACCCATTTGTATGAAACAATAGCCATTAATCTCTCTCCCTTTTGCTGGCGTGCTACTTTTAGAGTTTACCACAGAGGGCTTGGAAGAACAGAGCAAATGCTGTCATTCCTTTGTAAAAGGATTTCAGCATGCCCTTCTCCTGCTTTGTACTCAACCTCCGCAGATTAAAAAGCCCCTATTCTACAGTTAATTTCTCCTTCACTCTTCGCGTCTCTGACTTTCATGTGAGTTGATTGAAAATATGGTGCTAAATGCAGCTCTTTCTTTTGAACTAATGCTAATTCTGCCAAGTCCCAGTGCATGAATATAAACTGGTTAACATCGTGAGGGAGGGGGGCATGACTGGGGAGGGGGTGATGTTGCTGAACAGGGGAGAGAAAATAGAAAAGGCTGTTATCCACATGGAGGCTGTTGGTAGCAGATTTTCTTTTCCCAGCTCTGCTCACTGCTAGTGGGGAAAAATAACTCTGGAAATTAAGGAAACATAAATCAGAGTGGTGAAGCCGTCCTTCCTGCAGCCTGCTGAGATGGGAAGGCAGAAGGGTGTCGGTGAGGTCTGGGTAGGGATGTGGGTGCCAGGGGTGAGTCCCGGCACACTGGGCACCCTGTTCCCTGGAGTACCTGTGATCGTGTCTAGGGGGTGGGGATGAACCTGCTGGGGGTCCTGTTGGCACCCTGAGCTCAGGAGCAGCTGTGGACAACTCTCTATGGGCGTGTGACTGCTGAGAGGAGCCGTCAGGACACATCTTGGGTCGAGGTTTTGTGCAGTCTCCATCATCTATTGCAGCCTAGCACATGTAGGATGTCCACCAGTTCCTCCCTGCTCCATTAATTGCAATTTGCCAACCAGCAGATCTTTCGGTGCTAATACAGCTGTGAAAGCCCCGATGTTTTGGGACAGTCTTCAGTCCAGAGGTCATTTTATCCAACACAATTTTTCTACTGGCAATGATGGTTTCTCAGTGGCACTTCCCCAGTTTTAGCCTTGGTAAACTCACTAGTGGGATTAAAGAAGTGAAAATCATGCCGGGACAGCCCAATCCATCTGACACCCACCTGCAGTCTCTGATCAGATCCTACATGCATTTCTTGAAAAGAGCTGGCCACCATCTGACAATGGGTGTCACCATTAGCTCCCTTTGGGGATGCTGCAGGTTCCCAAACCAGGGTTACATATAAGGGTCAGCAAAATGTCAAAAAGAAGTGACAAAACTTTTCAGCTGAAGTGAAATAGGACTAGAATATTGAGATACTTTGTTTGTGTAAGATGCAATATATTGGGCTGTATTTTATCAGTGGTTTACTTGAGAAAAGCCATGATATTCCTGTTTTCATCAAAATACACTTTATTGAAAAGCTATATTTAATACCTCTTCCAAACCACTAGAAATTCAGAGAACTTTATATCCAAATCCCCTTTCATACCCACCCTCCTCTCTCCACCCCCGTAGTATTAATTGTACAGGAAACTGGAAGGCGAGGAACCCGGCACGCCAATCCCACTGAGATAACCAGGTGGGAAGATCTCCTGCCTGTGACTCCTCTAAGTGCATTATTGTCTTCAGCTTTTCTTTTTCACAAACCTGTTGCTATGGCTGCAGCACAGAGACCTGAGCTCTCCCTTTAACAAATGATTCATTGCATTCTTTGCTCTTGCCAGGTAAATCTTGGAAGTTTTTCTTCCTCTCCCCTTTGGCCCAGTGGGCAGCCTCGCTCCTGGCTGTCCACAGCTGGAAAACACCCATCGGCATGTCTACAATAATGGCAGTTTGCACAAAATATTTTCCCTGCCTTGCAGAAATATGGCTTTTTCATTAGCTTGTCTTCTTTCTTCCTGCTGGTGCCAATGCTGATGAGATGCCCTCACCACGCAACTTCTGATGCTTGAAGCAAGTTTGAAGCAGAGAGGCAGAAACACAGGTTTCCTTCATACCACAGCAATAACCACCACTACCTCTTACGGCATTTTTGAAAATCAGAGAAAGTTCAAAAAAATCTGATTTCTTGTTCAGTTTCCCCTTAAAGCAAAGGCTTTCATAAATAAAAGTAGTTCAAATGGCATTATTTGTCTACTGTTTTATTTGTCTTTTAAGAGGAGACAAGCTCTCAGAGTTGGGAAGAAATGGGTTTTGAGACCTAGACCTATTTTCTGAAGACAAAAGAAAAAAACGACAGACAAAAGACAAAAGGAAAAATTAGCTCAGAGGAAAACCTAATCCTCTGCTCCTGGCTGGTTCCCCTCCAAAGGAACAGCGGGTGGCCCGAGCCCCTGCAGCTGGCAGTGGTGGCCAGCATCTGCCTGCCCAAGATAACACCTCCAGCCGCCTGCTTTACCACAGCCTCACAACAGGGATGTCAGGCACAGACGCCGCCAGCTCAGGGCATGGTTTTGCAGATTCTCAAGTAACCTGGTAACATGCCACCCCTGAATGAAGAGGTTTCCCTTCTCCCTTTCTCCCTTTCTCCCCCAGCTTTTAAGCATATGCGCTTGCTGTTCACCTTCTGCCAGCTCCGGTGCTTGTCAGAGCCTTCTGTGAGCTGATTTAGGTCACTAATCCGCAAAAAAATACCCAACAGAAACCCACCAGCAAAGTAAGTGATAGCTTTTCATTAAAACTGCTCAGGAGTGTCCAGCACGAGCAAAGGGATGCTCCTCAGGATATGGTTAATCTCATCCTGGCAGCAAAAGGTTGGTGAAACAGCATCTCTGAAAGAGAGCGGTGGAAGGTGCAGGTATGGAGGGGAAGGGAGAGGGTGGGGGGCTGCTCTCTCCCATGCCTGAGATCCAGTCCTCTGATCCTCCACCAAATCCAGTGGGAGGATGCAGGATAGCTCCTCCCTGGGCATCCAGGAGGATGCCTGGGGTCAGCGGAAGAGGAACCCAAAGCTGTCCTGGAAATCCGGGAAGGAGTCAGCATCCATTGTGGAGGAGACACTTCTCCCCTTGTTCTGGCCATTTTCCTTCCTCTGGTGAAGTAAGGAATATTAAGCTGTGGGATGGGATGGGATGGGATGGGATGGGATGGGATGGGATGGGATGGGATGGGATGGAATGGGATGGGATGGGATAAGCATACCGTTTGTTCACTGATTAGGCTGTTTCCATGCCATCAGTTTTAAAGCACGAATTTCTGAGCCCAGGTCCTTCCCTAGGTGCTAGGCACCATCCTCTCTGATGATAGTGCACCTGTTTCTTAGGGAAAACGTTCCCATTTAATTTCTTCTGCCAGCATGAAGGGCCCTGTGACAGCAGCTCACCTGGATTTTGGTGGCGTGGGCACCGCAGGGGCAGTGGCTGGCACTGTACCCTGTCACAGCAGCCTGCCTGCACCCTTCCAGCTGGCATTGGCTCCCCAAACGTTTTGACATTTCCAGACTGCATTTCTTTGAACATTTGGCATTCTAAAAAGTCTGTTTTCTTATGCTTTACTCTCTTGGGTTGGCAGGCAAGTGAATTCAAAGCACAAAATTTTTCTGCCTATGGAAAACCCCGTTTTCCTGTGGCTCTGGTTGGTGCATCACAGTGGTATGGGCAAAAAATTGCAATCATAGAAAACTGTACATCTGGATAGGGCACAGATTTGAAAGGCTTACCATGGAGAGCTTGGAGTGCTAATATCAGCTCTCACACTGGCATCAGAAGTAGGTCACTATGACTCTGCCCTTCTGCTTGCCTTTCAAACACAATAAAAATGAAATTTCTGGACCGATAGGGTCAAAACAGTAATTTCAAACTTGAGAGCATCTTTTTCCATTAAAAAACAAAGCCAAACCAACTTTGCTGAAATAATTTATACTCTCTAATACTTTTGATTCAACAAATTCTCATTTTTAAATGGAAAAAATGGTGATTTAAGACTCCTGACCTTCTCTGCCAGGCCCAGACCATGAACTGGATACTAGCTTCTTCCCAGGCATGAAACTCCTCAGAAGTCATCAAGCTGAAAGAATTAAAATAATTTTTTTCAAGACTTGTGACAGGAATCTCTAACTTCTGCCATGTAAGTGCTCTGTATATTTTTATGGCATACTGACATACAGCAAGGGGGAGATTTGTGATTTTTAAACTGTACTCACAGGTACCTCAGATCAGCAGTTCCATCATAACTCCATAATGTCATGCAGAGTAAGAGAAGCTGCAAGGAGGGAAACAGGAAAGAAAATATAAATCAGTTACAACCTGAAAAAAATATGGAGGGCCCAGAAGAGGAAGAAAAATAGATGTTTGAAAATGCTAGTCTTGCAAAATGGAATTGTAGCAGGGCAAGCTGCATGCAAGTACCAAAGTCAGTCAGCTCGCCCCTCGAGGCAGGTGAAGAGCAGGGCTGGGTGGCTGCAACACGCTGTGCTCTGGGTGAGGTGTGTGAGGGCACCAGGTGGGGGACAGGAGACACTTTAAGAAGAGCTGAAGGAACCAAGGTGCTGTGCTGCAGCTGGGCAGCAACCTGGCTGGGTGAAGTGCAGCCTTTGGCTCTACCCCAAAGCATCACAGAGGGCTGCACCCCAAAACACAGGCTGCTCAGAGGGGCCGCATTTCACACAGGGGTGCCACCGCTTTGTTTGACAGTGTAATTCAAGTCCTATGAAACCATTAAGCAGCTAGTCATATGTTGTAAAGCAGACACAAATAATGAACTATATTATGGAGATGGTTGTCATTCATCCAATTTATTACTTTACAACATTCCTCTGATTGAATTATGGTTGTGAAATTACTCTCTGTCCATATATTATCCTATGTTTAATGTATACGGTACATCTGTTCAGGTTGGGATGATAGGCTGGGGATGGTTTATTTCTGCAACCCTCGTTGCTGTAACTAAGTCACCCTTTTATCACTTGTGCGGTAGCCACGGGCACACGCTGGGGAAAGAGCACAGCGGCCATAATTGCTGTGCTCTGCAGCCATGGCTCCCCTTAAAATGAAAAATTAGTGCTCGCAAAAGATGGTGAGATTGGAGTCGGTGCCAGATCCCCTGAAAAGAGCTATTGGAGAAACTCAGACTTGACCTGCACATCACCTCGCACCCTTTACTGGCATCTCTCTGGTGTGATGGGTTGCTGCTGGGGTATTGCATTAAGGCCACTATGAAGCTGAAATGTCCTCCTGAGCACTCAGTCCCGTTTGTAATGGACAGACACCCTCATCACGAAAGGGCACCTGACGTACACAGCAGCCTCAGACCCTGAGCTGGATGGGAGCTCCAGGGAATGAGTTTAGCGCCTCAGCCCAGAGCTCCTTCCACAAGAGGTGGATGCACAGTCTAAAGGGCGCTTTTGCTGGCCGCTGCTTTGCTGCCTCCTAATGGATAAAGACTCAATGTCAGGCTATGGACTTGTCAAGATAGCACCTTTCTTGGTGCTAAGTGCATGGATAAAATACCCTCCTGCCCACTCCAGTGCCTGCTTTGAAGTCAAGCTTCAGTGCTGGCCCTCGGTCCCAGCCACGTGGAGCAGTGAGTGCAGGGGGACAGGACATGTTGCTCCATCACTGGGGCTTTGCTGTAGACCTGGTAGCCCCTCCTGCAGCTGTCCTTGCCTCCTACCAGCCTGTCCTCTCACCCCAGAGGGGCTTGGGCACTGCTGTGTGTATGCTGTATACATGGTTGATGCACTGCTGGCTCACAAGGACTGGGGATGGAAAACTAAAAAGTGAGCAAAGTCCAGAGCAGTATTAGCAATGGTGCAGTCTCCAGGTATCCTCTGCTTCCAAAGCTGAGCACAGGGGCTATGGTTTGCCAGGTAGTGGACTTAGGCTGGGGGATAAAGGTATGAAATCCAATGTCTTGTGACAGGCAGGGGCAGCTGAGAAGGATTTAGTGGTCCTGTCTAGGTTTAAACTCTATAAATCTAAGAAATAGTAGCGAACAGCTGCCTTGGGTAGGAGCTGGTAATTTAAAGTTCAGTTATGTATTGTCAGCTATAATTCCCAGTGGAGGTGTTTGAGCCTTGCTGTTTGCCCTTGCTGTGCATGAGAAGATAACACCACTTTTAGCAAGAGTAGATTCAATCCAGCCAGGTCTGTACCACAGGAGATTTGAGGCTGGGAGAGAAAAGCCTGGCTCAGGCCAGGCGCAACATATCAAAATGAGTGAAACTCTTCATGGGCTGCAAAGTTCTAGCAGAGCTCCCAAATATCCAGGTGTTCAGGCTTATCCCCTAGGCTGTGCCGGTGTTGTCACCCCAGGCAGAGCCCTGGGGATGTTCTCCATCATCCTGCAGCTCTAGCACAGTGAGCAGAGCTGTGGCTCCCATCCCATCCCATCCCATCCCATCCCAGGTGTGTGTACACCTACCCCAGTACACCTGCAGGAGAGGGTGGTGAAGGGACACCCCAAGCACTGAGCCCCGACCTCACCTGGGCAGAAGCAGCCATAAGCACACTGAAATAAAACCTTCGCCCTAAGCCTGGCAATTTACAGAGATTTTCCCCCAGGGAAGAAATAATGCTGTGGTAAAATCTATCCTCCCACAAAAGCACCTGCATGCAGGAAAAGCAGATATTCTGTCAAGGAAGCATTTAAGTAGGCACTTTTCAACTAGATCTGCTTTTAATCTTGCAAGATGTTAATATTGCTGTTCTTGGTCTGATAAAACCTTTCAGCTACTAAAAAAAAATTAAAATCTTTTACAGACATCGTATTCTTAATCTTCCTGTTGTATAGAAAGTAAAGCTGTTTTTATAAATAATGATACGGAGAAAATGATAAATTTCCAAGGACAAAAATGGAAGATAGAATTAGGGTTGGGTTTAATTGGTTTTGAGATCTGATTTTTGGAATTGTTTGCATTGCAACCTAGAATGGGCTGTTCTAAATCCTTGGTGTTTTATTTATGGATGCAGGTTGGCTGGGATTTTGCATGTAGGTCAAATGAACCTGAGCCTGAAAACAGTTGCCAATACAGTAACAGAGCCTACAGTGAAATCTTCCTTACTTATCTCGCATGCAGTAACAAGTTTTACCATCTGGCATTGATTTAATTTCAAAGGTGTTAATTGTTCATAGGGAGGGGTGGGGGTGAGGTTGAGTATCACCTACACATGGAGCCATAGCACCGGCTGCAGCCCCGAGAGCTGAGTACAAACCTGTGAATAACTAGGAAATATAACCGTGCTGCAGCTGTACCCCAGCGAGAAACCTCAGCTGGAAGGTTTTAATGAAACAGGTATTCTTTCCTGTAAAGAATTGTTGTGTTTTGCTACGGAACTAATTGCCGTTAACGTAAAGTATGTGACATTGCCAGATCAGGGTTCTTTGGAAGATTTTCTTAGAGTGTTTTTTCACACATGCTGTTTCATTGCTAACTGGTTTTGGAAAGCTCGGTAGATAGTTATGGAACATATGTGCCTTCCATTTCCTCTTCCCTGCCATGAATTTCATTTTCAGGCTGTAAATGTATTTTTCTTCTTTTGTTGGTATATTACAGCACATCTTTCTCCTAGAGAGAATTAGCTTGGAATGTGACATTAAATGGCAGGAGATTTCAGATTAGTTATTTGTTCATTTATTTTTGTGCCTGTCTTCCCTGCCTGAATCTCACCCTTTGCCTACTCGAGTTGCATTATTAGTTCTTGAACCCAAGGAGCTCTAAAATCTAATCTAAGAAAATAAGGTTGAGCTCTCACAGATCCTTTGGTCCATTTACCAAATAAAAGGGCTGATAAGCTGTATCTCAGTTTTCTGACAGGTGCTTTTTGTGCGTCTTGGGGGGGCTTACTTCTTCTTTGTAGTATTTAACCTAGATATTTTTTGTCTTACCTATGGCTCAACCTATGGAACAGTTTGTGTCACAGGACCACTGAGGTGGGAGGCAGCTCTCCAGCCATCTCATCCAGCCCCTGCTCCAGCAGGACCACCTCAAGCAGGCTGCCCAGGATCATGTCGAGTTGGGTTTGAGTGTCTCCAGCAATGGAGACTCCAAACCCTCTGTGGGCAACTTGTGCTTTGGTTTTCTTCTCACAGTTTATTATGTGTGTGAAGAGTATCACCATGGTTCCCCTCTGTTATCTCTCTCTAATTAAATAACACCACTTCATCTGGCCTTTTGTTGTAGGCCAAGATTTTTGTGCATCTGATGAATCTGTGGTTCTCATTTGGACCTCACCTTCTTTGGAAAAGTGGTGTCCAAAAAAAATCATGCATTGTACAGGGCTTGCTGTTGGTTGTGCATCCCATTCCTGTTTGCCTTGTATGTACCCAAATGATGCTGTTGACTCAGTTTGTAATTGCACATACCCCCAAGACCTTTCTCTGTAAACCTCTACCTAGCTCCTTCTTCAACTGGGCAGGATTATTGCTTATTGGATTTCATCCTGATTTTCATTTAAATTCTCTAATATGGTAGAACCACTTTGAAGTCTAATCTTGTTTTCCCGCATGCCTGCATCCCTTTCCAGTTAGGAATCACCTGCAAATATGATAAACATACTGTGTCTCTCATCAGCCAAACCTTTGCTGGTGATGTTGAGTAGCACCAGGCTGTGGGAACCCTTGTAGGGCCCCACCAGCCCCACCTTCCCATTTCTGATCTGCTTTTTGGGTGATGGTAACCCATCCAGCTTTTATGTGGTTTCTAAAGAGTATGTTTCTCAGCTTTTCTTAGCATGAGAAAGAGCAATAACAGAGTCATTAAACTCAGTTCTGCGAGATCTGCAATTCCCCTCTGTCCCCAGACAGGTTCCATGTCCCTGGAGGCACCGCATCCACGTCAGAGAAAGGGGGAGGGGGATGTTGCCATGACTCATTCTAGATAAAATCGTTCTTGTTATTTACCTCCTCAGGATCTTCCGGGGATTTGCAAGTTTGCATGGTTTGATTATTTGTTCCTGGGAACTGAAACTACACAAGAAGCATTGCATAGGAAGTAGGAGATAAGCAATAGTTTCCCCTCTTTAAGTCTTTCAGTCTCATTCTTCCTCCAAAATTTCTCGGAGAGAGCAGCAGGCAGTTCTGAAATTACTCCAGTTCTCCAAGAACTTCAAGAAAATTTCAGCAGGCTTAGCTCATCTGAAAACATTTAACTTCTCTGCCTTGTTCTTTTCTGTCCCAGGCTGAGTTATTACCCTTGTGTCAATGAAGCTAATCGCATTATGTGGCTGACTGGAATTGTCCTTTTACTGAAGAGTGAAGTAAAACAGCAACAAAAAATTATTAAAGAGTGTGGCTCTTAAATATTACTTTCCATAAGCTCTTCTCCCTCTTTATTCATCACCTTTCTGGTCACTCCCTTCCTGCTGCAGGTCCATTCACACAATGCTTCCACAGCACTCTGATTGCCCCTGACTGGATGTACCCTCCAAGTGCCTTGGCTCTCTGGATTTTCTCCCTGTATGTTCATGCCACTTTTTCAGCGCTTGCCCTTAGTACCAGTTGAAGTAGTTTCTGTTTTCTCTGTGTTTCCACTCTGTGCCTGTGAATCACTTGTGGTTTGGGCAGGTGGTACTCTGTCCTTCCTTTGTACTGGAGGAGTTTGTTTATGCCATCAATATCACGCCTTTAAGAAACTGCCATCTCTTAACTGCATTTTCCTCTAGTTCTACAAAATCACTTGCATACATCCCGAAATTACTCTCTTCATCATAATTTTTCTGCAGGCTGCCATTCTATCTTCATTTTCATGCCTTTTCCCCTGTGGACAGCAGTCATCTCCAGCAGAGCTTCTGCCTGCTCCCAGGTGATGCAGCTACTCCCCTGGCACCACGATACAAGGGTTTTTGCAGCAAAAAGAGGAATTACATCTCCTGTTGTCAGGTAGAACTGGTATGAGTATGACCATTTCCTGGGATAAAGTTAGACTTTGCACAGTCAGGCTTAGCAAGTGTAGAATGGCACATTAGTGTTAATGAAACGGCTTCAGCATCTTGCAGACTGCAGCAGTGACTGCCCACCTGCAGGACCCAGTCAGCAGCACGGTTACTGCTTCTGAAGTGCGGTCTGGGAGCCAAAGCTTGTGGTTTCCCTAGGAAATGTGCTCAAACAGGAATATTTTCCTTGTTTAGGAGTTTATTGCAACCTGTAGTTAGTAACAAAGCAGCTAATGAGACCCAGGCTTTGCTCCTCTCATCCACCCCAGGCTGGTCCCAGCTTTTCTCAGGTCCAGGGAGCAGTGCTGCCCTACTTGGCACCCCCAGAGAAAAACCCAGCACCACAGGTGACTTAATTTACTACCTCTTTGGATAGTGCCGGTCCACATTTCAAGCTTGAAGCATCTCTAATGGACAAGCGTCACACAGCTTAGCATAATTGGACTGTAAATAAGCTAGGATGCACCTACCCCACGCTGGCTGGGAGCTAATGGCCCAAAATGATTTGTTGTCTATGAACCTGGCACCCTGAGCTCAGACATCCCCCCTTCCCACTACAGACCTGCACTCTTTCATTAACACTCAGTATTAACAATTCAAGCGCCTGAAGCCAAGGGGTTATAAGGTTTAGCTTAATTATTCCTGCTTACAATTTTATCTGTATTAAGAAAAAAAAAAGTAATTCCTTCACTAATAACTTAGCCTTTTTCACTGGGCTTTCTGTTTCCACTAACCATTCTGAAGCCAGCTGCCTCGTATTGAGCAGTGATGCAGGGGGCTGCGAAGGAGGTGGAGTGGTGTTTGGGGGTTATTAAAGACAAAAAAGCCAGCTATCAGAAAAGCATTAAACTGCATTTCCTACTGCAGGTTTCAGAAAATAGTCATTAGGGAAAAAAGTATTTGCATCTCACAGTAAAGTAACAGCAAATGTAATTGTTTTTAAATAGCACATGTTTTGCCTTGCTTAATTTAGTGCACTTTGCCTCACTGGAAAACAAACAGGCACCTCTCCAGTCTTCAGCACTATCCAGCGAGAGGAGAAGTGTTAACATGTATTACTCGATAGCAAACATCATTAACATGACCTTTTTGAGACATTTTAAAGGAAATATATATATAATGCAGAATCACAAAGTTGTTTCTCGCCGAAATATCCAAGCTTGCAGCTCTCTTCGCAACAGCTCTCTGTCTCACAGAGAAGCCAAGTGCTACCTGCAGCTGACAAAGGCAGAAGGAATAACTGTGCCCTGATCACTCTGCATTTCTGGGTGTCTTTCTCAGTGCTCCAGATGATGCAGTGGCTCAGACAGCTGGAATGGCTCAGCCCTGGAGAACAATCATGGGGGCTTAGAAGATTTTTATTATTGCCCACCCCCACCCCGCCCCGTTTCCTATGCATGTTATACATCAGTAAGGAGCATGAGAGAGAGAGTGACAGAAACCCTTAGGGATGTCAATACATGCTGTGAAGAAGTGACTGCTTAATTTCCGTTTTAGCATCCCGTGCAGTCTAAGACGTGAGGCAGAAAAGCAGGGTGAAATGAAAGTAAGGGTGTACTTGCTGCTGAAAGTACCTGTTTCAAGGTAGGAAAAAGCATGGTCCTGTGCTGTACAGGCTCTTCATTGGGGCATGCAAAAGCCTTTTGTGGCATTGCATGGGCATTACGGTGCCACTCTGTATCACAAGGAGGGAGGTTCTGGATATTCCAGAAGGTGATCAAGCTCTATGGAACTGAGCTCACATCAGAAATGCTGCTGCAATGCCAGTACATGAGGATCCCTTTCCCAGGCACTGCCCTGTCCCCAGACAAAGCCATTTGGACACTGCCTTGTTGCCTGGAAGTAACAAGGAGTGTCACCAGCCCCTTTCCTTTTGTGGCAGCAACAGGATAAGTTTATCAGCACAAAGAAATAATCGTTATCTCTGCAGGTACTCTCTCTTTTCTGTTCTTGGTGCTTCTTTGATGCAGCTTGAAATAAGTAAATAAAAAAAAAAAAGAAAAAAAAAAAAAGAAAGAAAATAAAGTGGTACTTAAACCTATCCCTCCACATCGTCATCTAGGTTAGAACTTCACCATTGGGTTAAACCTGGTGATTTTGGTGTATGAACCTGTGTGTACTCAGCTAGGTGTAGCTGGGAGTAATGGAAGAATCATAGAACAATTTGGTTTAAAAGGACCTTAAAAATCACCTAGTTCCGATCCCTTCCTAGTGGACACCCCCCACCCCACCCAAGCCCAGGCTGCCCCCAGCCCCATCCAGCCTGGCCTTGGGCACTGCCAGGGATGGGGCACCCACAGCTGCTCTGGGCAGCCTGGGCCAGCGCCTCGCCGCCCTCATGGGGAACAATTTCTTCCCAAGATCTCATCTAAATCTCCCCTCTTTCAGTTTAAAGCCATTCCCCCTTGTCCTGTCACTCCATGCCCCTGTAAGAAGCCCCCCCCAGCTTCCCTGTCAGCCCCTTTGGGCACTGGCAGGTGCTGTCAGGTCCCCCCGCAGCCTTCTCTTCTCCAGGCTGAACAGCCCCAGCTCTCCCAGCCTGTCTCCACAGCAGAGGGGCTCCAGCCCCCTGAGCACCCTCCTGGCCTCCTCTGGGCTCACCCCAACAGGTCCATGTCCCCCTTATGCTGGAGGCCCCAGAGCTGGATGCAGCGCTGCAGGGTGTCTCATGAAAGCAGAGTAGAAGGAGAGAATCCCCTCCTGTGACCTGCTGGCCACGCGGCTGGCGCTGCAGCCCAGGGTACAGTTGTCACATTCTGATAAGAACTGCACATTGCAAAGTAGCCCATTTTGTCTGTTTGTTATCAAAGTTCTTCACTAGAAATTAAGTGGGTTTTAACAACACAAGGTAAAATTTAGAGCGCCAGCAGATACCTGCAGATCCCAGCTTGTCAAGAGCCCAACTAGTACAAAGGGCTTGGAAGTGCTTTATTACCTGAACCGAGACCTGCTGTCTGTTCAGTTGCTGGGGAAAAAGAGTGCATGTGTATAGTGTGCTCGTATGTAATATGTGCGTGTGCATGCCTGTAGGTATAGGTACCTCACCAATGAGCAGCAGTTGCACAGCTGGCACGCGTCTTTTTCGGAAGGTAGAAGAAGTGATCTGCTAATGCCAGCTGCTGACCTGGTTTCCCCTGGGAGGAAGGCGATGGGAAAATTTATCTTCCCTGTAGGATGATGGGCCAAGGCCTCCTTCTGCCATATCAAAAAGCAACTCCCAGCTGCAGCCAGTGGTTTTCCAGCCCTGCACTGTATTTCTTTGTGTGCCTGCATGCCACCCACTGTCGCAGGCATGCAGGGCTGAGCCCACCTCTGCAGCCAGCTAGGAAGCATCGTGGCTGCAGGGGAGGCTGTGCCAGCTGGTCCCACTGGAAAGGCACCTGGGCCTTTAATTGCTGGGGAAAAGGGATGATAAGAAGTATGTAAAAGATTTGTTTTCTTCAAAACAGAGCAGAACTGGAGATTGGAAGGATGGAGAAGTGTTCCCTGGAAGTGTTTAAAAACCGTGTAGATGTGATGCTTAGCGACACGGGTTATTGGTGGGCTTGGCAGTGCTGAGTTAACAGTTGACCTTGATGATCTTATAGGTCCTTTCCATCCTAAATGATTCTAAGATTTGAACAACTGGGTGTAGTGGAAGGTGTCCCTGCCCATAACAAGAGGGTTGAAATTAGATGATCTTTAAGGTCCCTGCCAACACAAACTGTCCTGTGTTTCTGTGATAAAAGTGGGTGGCACCATGTGCAGAGAAAGAACGAGGGAAAACTAAATTGCAAGGAAGAAGGGAGCAGGAGAGAAAGAAAACCTTCAGACATCTTCTTTAGAGGTCCTAGCAATTCTAAGTTTCTTCCTATAGCCTGTGAGTCCTTCAAGGGGACCTCTTCTCTCTGAAAACACCGTTATTAGTGTGACCTATTTTTATATGTTCAGACCTTTGACTCCCCATTTTCATTTTACCTCTGGAAGGTGAAACTCATGATCTGAGTGCTTCTAAATGGAAATAGCCTGGAACAAAATCTGCTGCAGCCACGGCATGCTTGCCTGCTGAAGGAGGAGGCACTGTGTCTGTAACGCCAGGGTGCAGAAGCATTGGTGTGGTCAAGGGCAGGTGTTGGAAGCTGGTGGGGTGGATGACCCTTTCCAGCAGGTTGCAGCACCTCAGCTGTAGAGATAGGCCTGCTGCCTGGGGTCCCAGCACACTTGGGGTCCCTGTTGCCTGTCCCAGTCATGGCAAGCACTTCCCATTTGAGCCCTCCAGTGCTGGCACAGCCTGTGCCTGCCTGCCTGCCCTGCTGCTTGTCATGCTCCTTCAAAGGGAACTGTGTCTTTGCAAATCAAGCCACAAATAAGCATTTAAATTACCACTGTAATATTTTTCTGCACATCAAAAGCCATCAAAAAAGCAACCAGTTGCATCCTAACGGAGAAACAGAGCTGTAGTTGTTTCAGTCCCTCCAGCTTTCTGTTCATGGGCAGCTCTCATGAAAAGCCTCTTGCGTGCATGATGGATCTCAGTAGGGTTGTTAATCACTGTCAACAGCTTGTATCATGCAAAAACACTGTGCTCTTGGATGCACCATGTAATTCCAGATTGCATGTATTGCCCCCCTGCTGCTCATGCGTATATTTATAACAACTTTAAATTTTGTTAGATTCAAAGAGCTTTTTGATCATAATTTTGCTTTAGCTGCGTGACACAGTCAAATTGCAGTAGAAAAAATCTGTTGTAGTGTTCAGTGATTGTCTCCTGTGAAACAACCCGGTTATCTCACAGGGGCACATTTTAACATATATGAAATTGGGCATTTCTCATAGCCCTGCAAAGGCTTGTTTTTGGCAGACAAGCTCTGCCAAATGCCTTTGCTCAAGTACTAAAGGCTTGCTGTAAAATCTTTTAAAAGTGTGTTTTTTTGATAGCTAACAGATTGCTGGTGTTAGATCCTGTATCACAATAGGGACAATGGTATATGTAAATGCCTTGTGATTTTTTTTCCTTTATATGAGGATAAATACCAAAATGAGATCATGATAGTCTATTTGTTTTAATAAGTAAATAAATAACTGAAAGAGCAGTAATTTATTAGATAAAAGCTAATACAGCTGGGCCCACGTTAGGGTGATTTTGTACAAATTCTTCAGAAGAACTTGACAAAGTTGGTATGTGTTTCAGTTGAAACACAAACAGCATGTGGGGAACTGAGGTGTGATTCTAATAGGTAAATAAGCACTGATTTGGTAAAAGTGCATCATAAAACAAAGCAGGATGTTAGTGGTGAAGGTGATGAAGGGAAACAGTTTTGATGGAAGGGCAAGTGGAAAAATGCTCAGCCAGCTATAGTCAAAGGTTTTATTACCGTACGGGACACTTCTACAATCAAATGCAAGCAGCCAGAGATACAGAAATGGGACAGACGTGTGCGAAGGGGAAAGCCGGTGAGGACTCAGCTCAGCTTTCTTCTTGGCTGTGCCATTTGACAGCTGCATCTTCCTGAAGGATTTGCAGCTCTCACCCAGTTCAGACATGTCTCAGAAATGTGTGATACCTGGCGCGTTTCTCGCTCCCGCAGCCTTCCCCATCCTGTGAAGGTTTACCCTGGGCATGGCTGCCTGCAACTATTAGAGCCCATCTGCTCATGACAGTCTGGCACACAGAAATCAGACAGAAACCCCCTCACTTGCCCCTGGGAAGGGCATCCCCTGCTCTGGTTGCAGCTCCCATGGGGTGAGCCTGGCTCCCTCCTGCCCTGCTCTGCTCTGCGCTGCCTGCAACGGCAGCGGCACCAGACCAATTCCTCCAATTTTCTGTGCTGCTGTAGGATAATAATTTAACCTGCCCTCCTTCGAGAAAACCCTTTTTCTGCATGTTTCATACGCAGAAGCTCCCTTTCTCCTGAGGCCCAAACTGAGTATTACAAAATTACAGTTTTCTCTAGTAAAGCAAACCCTGGCTGGTGTGGGGCAATGGTTGGGCTCACACTGAGACATCTCAGGCCTTGGAGCAAAAGCTTATGAGAAAAAAAAAAAACAACATGCCTTTGTTAAATCAGAAGTGGAAGGGCTTGCTCCCAGCAGATCTCAGAGCAGTCTGACAAAATTAAACGTATATAAAGTTTGATGTTGTGAATGCTTTACTGAAATCAGTTTCTCAGGAAAAGGAAGGTGAAATATGAAGTCTGAAAAGTGAGGTGAATAGGCAAAGTCTTACAGCCATCAGAAATTTTCTATGGAGAAATGACTGGCATGTTGCATATTGTATCTTATTTTTCATTTTGGATTGTATTTTATGATTAGAGTGAACAGCTGCACCTTAGCTGTTTTGGTACCTAGAATAATTACCCTATAACTTCAAGATTATGCTAACAGTGTCAGTCCAGCGCTTGGCACTGTCTTCTATTTTGCTCTGAAGAATAAGTACAGCAAGGCACTGGGACAGGGAAATGGGAAGTTACAAAGAAAAGGTGAAATTGGGAATGTATATTTCTGGTTGTATTTTAAGAAGCCTGGATTACCTGCTGAGATGTACAGCTGGAATTGATGAGAAACATGAAAACTAACAGAGGGATTAAAACATCTTCCATGGTAGCCAGATGAAACTGGAGAAAGAACAGTGTTAATGCCAACATTTTTGGGGATTCATTCTGAAGATATCATAAAATTCAGGCATGTAATCCTCCCTCCCAACAGTTACCTTTTGCACTCTCAGCTTGCATGTTGCATATTTGGGAGCATGACCTTTTCTGTGCCCCATCCCACCTCTCCTGATGGGTGAGAAAGCAATAAGTGCTTTATCAGGGTATGGCTGTACACTGCAGCACATCTTCTTAATTTCTTGGAAGTATCTTGAATTTTGCAGCTCAACCAAACCTGCCTGATAAACATGTAGGGTCTGGCTCTTGGTAGCATTGAAGAAAAAGGCAAATAACCATATTTATTTCCTTCATCTTTATGTCTCCTGCAGAAGTAATATGCATCTACTGGTGATGTTAATATTCATATTTCTGTGCTTTCCTCTGAAGGAATGATGTTTCACTAAGTATAAGCCTTTGACAAAATATAGTTAGAATAAGTAAAAAAAAAAATCTGGCTCTTAATTCTTCTGCATTCCTCATTTTCATCGGTAATTAGACCCTGATATTTTTTGTATTTCAGATTTTCATAGAGTCACAGAAGGGTTTGGGTTGGAAGTGACCTTAAAAATCACCTAGTTCCAACCCCTCGCCATGGACAGGGACACCCCTCAGCCCAGGCTGCCCCCAGCCCCATCCAGCCTGGCCTTGGGCACTGCCAGGGATGGGGCACCCACAGCTGCTCTGGGCAGCCTGGGCCACAGTCAAGAATTTCTTCCCAATATCTCATCTACATCTCCCCTCTTTCAGTTTCAAGTCATTCCCCCTTGTCCTGTCACTCCATGCCCCTGTAAGAAGCCCCCCCCCCCCAGCTTCCCTGTCGGCCCCTTTGGGCACTGGCAGGTGCTGTCAGGTCCCCCCGCAGCCTTCTCTTCTCCAGGCTGAACAGCCCCAGCTCTCCCAGCCTGAAAATTTTACAGTTGACCACCTTCTCCTCAAGTTTTTATCCCCCTGTAAGTCATCTCTCCATAATCCCAATGCCTATCACTGTCCTTGGGGTTGATAAAGCCATCAGAGCCCATCACCAGCCTGCTGCGGAGACCTCCCAGCACTGCAGGACCTTCTGTCCTGCTCTGCCACAAAGACTGAGAACTGTCTTTATAGCCAGGTGACATAAATCTTCACTGATCTGCGAGAGCCACACTGAGTGCCAAGGCTTGGAGGAGGCTGGGTCCTGAAGTGATGGTGCCTCCTGGCAGGGCTTGGGGCTTGGGTGTCTTAGTGCTCTCTGCTTCAGGTGGGGCTGCAGGATCACAGTTCACCTTACCCTGCAACTACTTCCAGTCTCTCTATTATTAAGTTTGACTCTTCCCTGGAGTCCAGCCACCTTTCCCTTCCATATATTGTATTTCTCCCTCCACCACTGGAAATACCTCCTCTTTGGCCATCCTGTGTAAATGTTTGATACAAGACTTGATTTAAGATGCAAGGTCCTCTCACCAGCTTCTGCTGAGGAAGACACCTGCAAAGCTCTCAGTCTTCTCCACTTGCCTTTTGTTTCTGTGGCACATGGTTGTATGAGGCCTGTGCTTTGCAAGAACTTAAACAGAAAATCTAAAAGAAAATGTATAACAATAACACGTTGTATGCTAGAATAAGTTGGAGTCATGTCCTTTGAAATGACATTAATACCTCAAATTATTAATAATTATAGTCAGGCTTTTCTTGCTAGAAGAAAATCTTGCCTATCCTGCCCTACACTTGGCTTTTTCTGCTTTAAGGATGCATCTCACTGGTGATTTGTACTTGTCCTGTGCTTAATTTGCTTGCGTTTTTCCCCTGCATGTCAGACTAAAAAAAGTCCAGGACTTCAGAAGAAATTCATGTTATTTGGTCCAGCACTTTTAACTGGACTTTCAACTAAAATACCATCTTGCCTCACTTCTTTATTCAGGTAGTTTATGTCTGCCATGCTAGAACATCCTTTTACTCTTTTATAAATCAAACTAATCAAATTCTGCATATGATTTTTCTTAACCTTATTTTTTGTTTTGAATACTTCATGGTACATACTGGTGTACTAAAGCTAGATACATGTAAAAATAATGTCTGTAAGAGTCAGTGATGGCCTCAAGTTTTGGGGTTTTTCTTTTAACTTCTTTTGTTAAAATCAAGTGGAAAGCATATACTTTATTACAGTATTTCCTTCTGATTAGTTCCCACAAATGATTATGTCAAGAGCAGTCAGGTAGCAGGAACATGAATCTTTCCACCCATCAAAACAAAGAGCACTTCTTATGAGCCCAGGACAATTTGAATATAATTTAATAACGGCACCTAAATCCGTACTTGTCAGGTGGCATGACGCCAGGATCCCATGAAATAATGAGCTTGCGATGGGAGCCGGAGCAGCAGAGCACTCTTCATTCTCCCTCTAATTGCAGGCAGCGCTGCCAGCCAGCTCAGCCTGAAAGGCGCTGACCTTTCTGACAGCCTCTGGAGCTGCTCTGCCTTGAGTGACGGAGTCTTTTGTTTCCCTTGCTCACTTCACTCCCTCTGCTTCGTTAGGCAGGCGCTGGAGAGACAGGTTAATAAAAGGCAAGATATAGATCAGTCTCTATGCAACAGTGCAAAAAAACCCAAAATCAATCAGCTGGCCATTCAGATCATTCCTAAGCACAAATTCCATACTCGGCTGGCCTGGGGAAGACCATGTACTCCCCAGCTAATTGCGCTGGTCGGATGCCTGTTCACAATGCTGTGAACAAAACTCCATGCCTAGCATCTTATTTATTTCTCTACTCCTGTTTCACCTTCTGCAGTTGACAATTGGGTAAGGGTAATCATTAAGTGTAGTGAGAAACCATGAACTTATGTGAAACCAGGACCTGCCTCAAGACACCAATTAGAATCATTATATATTCTGTATTGGTTGTAATAGTGTGATACTTAGAATTGGAAGGTGTTTTCCTCTCACTTGCTGAGAAAGGCTGTGCAGACTCAATTTGCTTCCTGGCTGTAGCCCAGTGTTCTTACAGCACTGGTCTGAAATCTCCTACTACAACCAGCAAGCCAAGCAGCACTCACCCCCGGAGCCCCTGCCCACACTGGCACAAATACGAGGCATTTTCAGAGCAGAAAGTTGCAGGGGTCTTTCCTGCTGGATGCTTTTTTAAGATGAAAAAACCCTGAGGTCACAGTTTGTTAGAAATTGTCCTTGAGTGTGCTGAAAAGGAATTCCTCCAGGTGTAGGGTTTTATTCTCACTGGGGCTCTGCCACCTAATGAAGAATGGAGCCAAAATCAGAACTATCGTTTAATATAAACTGACACAGTTCCCATGTGAAAACAAACTGTGCTAGATGGATGTCATTGTGTTTATTCCTGTGACTTGCTAAGTCCAGGCAGGCCTTGAGTTGATCTTTCTATCATTTGCTGTAATTCTTGTAGTTTGGTTCATACTGTCCATGCGCATCTCATCAATGTTCATGTTGTTGTTATTCATAAGGTGCTTTGCAAGAATGTTGCAGAGACCGGGAAGATTTTCACCATTTCTAGTGTACGTCAGGTGGGATATACCCTTTCACTGCATAAAGCAAAAATAAACATCACAGGAAGACCGTGTCATATCTGCAAATGCAATTTATGAAACCCTCTCTTTTTGAGATGTATATTCATCTCTAACTAAACATAATATGGTGTTAATGGTTTGGAAGAATCTACTCATCTTTTCCTAGGCTCCCTTGAGCACAACTATTTATTGAAAACAAAAAGAATATGTTGTATTTGTCACACTTCTACTAGTGAGGGATCAATTAAAATAGTAAGGCACACCTACAGGAGAATTATAGCTGTAGTATTTCTCAGGACTCTGTTATTAAAAATAAGAAGGGAAGATATTAGTATTAGATTTATTTAGTATTAAATTTGCTGTTCAAAAGACTGTTCAGAAAGCCCATAAAGTCAAGCAGTTACTAATAAGCATTTATAAGACAACTAGGTAACTGAAGTGTGAATGAAATGCCCAAAAGGTCAGATGCCCTCAGAGATTTGATTTTTCTATCCAGTAAGAGTCTTAATGACTACTTTAATTATATGACGTATTATAGCTTATTGGTTCAATGAATACAAAGAAGTTAGAAATTTCTGTTTTCCTAGATAAATCATTTGAAAATAAGTTGAATTTTTAAAATAATCATTGACTACTTCAAAAGGTTTCCAGTGATACTCTTACAGTTCAGCAGAACTGAAATACGAGCTGAAACCTCACTGAGCTACAAGTACTTGATTGGAATATATTTTTGTAAGTTTGATTTTTCTTCTCTGATAAGTAGACCATGATGGATATAAAGTTTGGAATTGAAGTTCATCACAGATTTAATTGCAAATGATTTATTCAGCACATCACGGCTTCTGTTCCTTGCTGTTCAGTGGTGGACATTGATACATCCCAGTTATATCTCACCATTCCACATATGGGTCACCTTCATAGCATCTGCATTTACTCCCCACCACTGCTTCCACCTCCTGCGGTATCTCAGCACCAGCCCCACTTTTCCCAGTCCTGCTCCCCACACTGCTGGTGAGTGATGGGAGGCAGGGGATTAGTATTACAGAATGACAGAATCCCAGACTGGTGGGGGCTGGAGGGGACCTCTGGAGACCACCCAGCCCACCCCCCTGCTCAAGCAGGGTCTCCTGGAGTGGGCTGCAGAGCCACGTCCAGGTGGGTTTGGATGTCTCCAGAGCAGGAGACCCCACCGCCTCTCTGGGCAGCCTGTCCCAGCGCTCCGGCACCCTCACGGTAAAGACGTTTCTCCTCATGTTCAGGTGGAACTCCCCGTGTTGCAGCGTGTGCCCGTTGCCCCTTGTCCTGTCGCTGGGCACCGCTGAAAAGAGCCTGGCCCCGTCCTCTTGGCACCCGCCCTTAAGGTATTTGTAGGCGTTGATAAGATCCCTCTCAGCCTTCTCCAGGCTGAACAGCCCCAGATCCCTCAGCCTGTCCTCATCAGGGAGATGCTCCCGTCCCCTCATCATCCTCGTAGCCTCTGCTGGCCCTGCTCCAGAAGTTCCCCATCTCTGTGGAACTAGGGGGCTCAGAGCTAGTCCTTGCACTCTCCCAGGTGAAGGCAGGGATAGCCTGAGGGTGTAGCACAGCTTTTAGAAAGGGTCATTAAACCAGTCTTTACTGAAGATGCTACTCTCAGTGGTACTGAACCTCCGTAACGGGAGGGTCCATCTTCTAAATAACCTAAATTACTCTACTGGTTTCTGCTACTGCAGCATCGGAGCATGTTGCAGTGCTTTTTGGGTTTTCTCAGCCTTCCTATGAGAAAATGTTCTTCTTATTGTGCAGATGGACAATTTCTTCATGACAAAGCTAAGATCCTTGAGGATATTAAGGCTGCTGATTTGAAGGTTGGAGGTGGTTTCAGCCAGCATTTAGACACCAAAGACCTTCTGAGGAACTTGGCCTAAGTGATTGGCCTAGGTCTGGCGAGGAGCCCATGCACCATCCCATGTCACGTTTCCTCCACTTCTTCTCAGTACAGAAAAAGGGATTCTGTATTAGCACCATAGGTGTGACCCACACATAAATAACATTTAGGAGTTGTCCAGGGTTCTCCATTGCATGGGTGGCTGTGTACAGTTGTAGCTGGTGGAGAATTTCCAAGAACAGTCTCTATAGGCGTATAAATAGCACTTAAATGAGTGTTTTCCTCTTTGTTAATAACACAGCTTTATTTTTAACTCCTTTCCCCAGTCAGTGGCATACAGAACAAGATAGCAATAGGAGGAGTCAGGGATACATCCAAAAAGCTCTTGAAATCTGGGGAATGAATGCAGTGTAGCTACCAGTACGAGGGATTTTCACGCCCTCCCCCAAGAGCTGCGGTGGTGTAACTTCTGCTGTGTAGTGTCACTGTTCTGCATGGAAGTACCAGTCTATTTTTCACTTGAGCAACCAGGCACAAAGGAGCACCATCTGACATAATTTATTTGGGCTTTCAAAATGTCTCCAGCCAAGTCCCAGAACACAAAGTAGGAATAAATGGCCATTTGACTGTGACAAAAGGTTAACAGCAGGGTGTCCGGAGATTTCCATGCAGGCACTGTTGCTGTCTGCCATGCTAATTAACAATGTGGGGAAGGGAATAAGTACCCATGTGGTACACTTGCACATTATAGAGTTATTTAGATCAGCCAAAGCTGCAGTCCTTCTGTCTAAAGGGACCCTAATGAAGCAAGGTGATCAATGAGATGACAGCAAATAAAACTCAACGTTGTGAGCTACAACTTGTGTAGAGCAGAATCGTTTGGAAAATTCATATGTCTGGAACTAACAGCAGTGACACGAATCATAGAAATATAGTTTGGAAGGCACCACTGGAGATTATCCCACCAAAGTCCTGCCTTGAAGCACCAGAGCAGGTCACCCATGGCTTTCCCTCGATGAGTCTGGCAGCCTCCAAGGGCAGAGACTGCACCACCTTTGGGTGCCTCTTCCACAGCTGCCTTCTCTGACATCTGGTCTAAAGTCTCCCAAATTGCAACTCATATCTACTGCTCCTGACCCTACTGAGGCTTTGGCTTTGCAGCTACCCTTCAGGTGGTGGTAGGCTGCCATTAGACACATTAGGCCTGTCGTTGTAGGTGACATGCCTTGGCCTCTGGCCACCTGGGTAGCTGATGGATGAAGTCACTGTAGTTTCTCTGTTGACCTCTTTCTTGTTGACAGCAAAACAGCTTGCCAACCTCGGCCAAATTGCATTAAAAAATTGGGCAAAATCAGACTTGCCGCCCCCCGATTTTGTACGAAATTTTCACTGGAAATGTTTTGACAGAAACAGCCTTTTTTATTAATCAATGTTTCTAAAATGACCGCCTAGGGTTATACCAGCTGTGTGCCATCAGTCTGTGCAAGCGGTGAGGGAAGGAAGGGGTACCAAATACATGATGAGTTATGCATGTTGTCCGAAGTCAGTTACTCAGTTTTGTCTTCAGGAATAAGCACTGTCCTGCTGCAAACCAGTAATCTCAGCAGCAATATCCAGCTCTCCCTAGACCCCAGCCCCTTCTCCTGTCCACCTAGGCTGCTGAAAAAAATGCCTTGCCTTACTAATCGGCCCCGCATACATACATCTTGCTGGGAGGTGAGTTCAGCCTGGGCTCGCCCACGGCCTCCATGTTTGGGCAAGGTGCCAGCCAGCCCCATCCCACCGCTGCCTCAGCTGTGGGATCCGGCTTCCCCACGCCTTCTCCACAGCTCCTGCGGCTGCTGGTGAGATTAACGCCTGTGCCATGGCAGTAAACAATAAGCGACATAGTTAGAACTGAGAAATTAATATGACTGTTCTTTAAGTTGTGTAGGAGTTCTGTGGTGGGTTTAAAGGTGATCAGACAGCAGACGCAGCGTGCTGATTATCGATTTTTCTGTATGACAAGTACTATTTCTGTATTTTTTACTGTCAAGTAAACAAAACCTACAATACAAATTAAGGGGGCATGTCCAATAAATCCCATGTTTATAAAATAGCTGGATTCTACAGGGCAGATTAATTATGGATGGCAATTAATTTGAGCTGCTAACAGCTAAAATCATGAATATTTTAGTGGAAGTCCACCTACAGCACCAGCCCTGGAAATTACATCCTACGTTCCAGTGCCTGCTTTTATTCTGAAAACATTGCTTCCATTTGTGATGGGAAGCAACAACTTATAAACACTGCAATAATCATACAGCACCACATGCTTTCTGCTTTTCTGTATGCCAGATGAGTCATCCCGGTTATTTTGTATTGCAGTGTTATCAGAATGGATCTCATGATATGATTATAATGCATGTAAAGCTTAGCAAGGAAATACTATATAAATTTTTAATATAATTTTCTATTCAATGCTCATGTTTTGTAGTGCACAGAGGCAAATTATTTTAACTAGTTTATGCCACAGTGCATAGTTGCTGCTTGAATTGCTTTATCTCCATCACCCAAAAGTCAGTGTGATGAGAAAACACTTACTACATAATTTTATGAATATTGTTGCATGTACATATTGTGTGAAGATTGCCTATAGTATATAATTGTCTATTTTTCTATTTGAATTTTTATTTCATCCTGCTGATTGCCAAACAAGACCAGATTTTCATAGAAATTAATAATTTTCCATCATGTGGTTCTTCAAATGTGGAAGTGAAATACTAGTCTTCTATCTCATCATGCGCTTCTGAAGGTCAAAGAAGCTTCAGAAAGGTGATCTTTTTGTTCCTCAAACATACTAGCCCAATGACGACGGTTTGCTGAATCACATTTGACATTTATTGAAATTGTATTTCTTTTTTATACTTTCATATTTTGTAATTCTGTTGCAAACTGGAGAATTTTAACGCCTAGGTAAGAAAGGGTTTGCTAGCATATCTAGAATTCGTATTATGGGAAGATCTTCCCCTCCTCAGGACATCCATGCTCTTTCTGTGGGGGTATAATGGACAGCCATCCCTCCCCCGAGGAGCTCAAACAGCCTACTGGGAAGATTTTAAAGCGAGACGCTGAACACAATGTCATCAAGTGCAAAATCATAATAGCAGAAAATACTGGGAGCATTCCAGAGCAAAATATGAGCCTTCTTGCAGTCCTGTGTAGCAGAGCTGTAAGGCAATTAGAAGCACAATGCTCAGATGCAGTTGGTTTTGTGTAAACCTGGAGCAATAGATAC
Source organism: Falco punctatus (assembly GCF_963210335.1). Taxonomy (NCBI): domain Eukaryota; kingdom Metazoa; phylum Chordata; class Aves; order Falconiformes; family Falconidae; genus Falco; species Falco punctatus. Next base: position 48,260,201 of record NC_137587.1, read on the forward strand.
TGCTAGAAAGGGAAGAACAGTGACTGTGACATTTTTTTCCTGTTTCCCTGAGCATTTTGCCCTTCTGCTGGCTCATCATCTGTAAGAAAAAAACATGAAAAGAAATTGCCTAGGTGTGGAGTGGTCTAGCCTGACTAGATAGTTAATTAAGAGGAGGCTTCTCTCAACAGAGGTAACCAACAGTATCAGAACAGCAAATGCAACAGACCTTGAGGAAAAGCATAGAGAAACTCTCTAGCTGAGAAATAATCCATGTCTGTTCCCAAATACTCTGACAATGTTTATTCATCCCCACTTGAGCCACTCTGTTTGCAGTGGGAGTTGAGAAATTGAAGGGAAAAGGAGTGCCAAGGCTGGCTGATGGGGAGGGGGGATTTTCCATAAGGGCAGTAGGCTTCCCCAAAGGGATGCAACTGGGGCAAATAAGATCTAGAACATTTTGCAGAAGTCAGTTGAGGTTTATGTAAGGAAGGGGGTGGTGGTGTTTTTTCAGGTATACCTTTTGGGTTGAGTGAGCACATCATGTGAGTTCATGTATTCCTGCTTTTTGTAGAAAGGGTCAGCCATTTAAATCACCTGCTTTTGTGGACTTGCAGCTGGGGGGAAATAATCTGGAGGTACTAAACAGAGTTGGGCTTGTTGGGAAGACTGGGGAAGTAATAGTCTTAAAAGGCCATAACGTGTTTTATTCATATAGAGAAAGGAGACAACAGTGAAGCCTGTCTCCAGTGGGATGCAGTCAGGTGAGAGCAAGAGGCGTTCATGGCGTGGACGGGGAAAGGCTGACCAGCGGCGTCAGCCAACACAGGGAGCTGAGCGGGGGCTGGAGCAGTCAATGTTCAGGGGATAATGCAAGGCAGAAGTGGCTGCGGTAAGGATGACTGAAGGCTGGGCAGGGTTTGAAAAGCGGGACACAAATGGAGAGAGAGCTTTGACATTCTTCAGACCCCACATTAAAAACACGGAAGATTAGAAAACAGACACAGTGGTAAAGACTTCAGGGTTATTTTTACAGTCAATGGGCCAAGCTGGAACCCACTGTAGGTATCCTACACAGAGAAGGACAAAGATAATTGCAAAATTGCAGCCACACAGCTCTGTCCTTTGGAGTCTGTGTCCTCCACAACCAAGCAGGCTGGCACAATTAACTTGGTGTTGATCACACCCCTTCTCCGTGCTCAGAGCAGAACTTACTGGGGAAGGGAAAAAGTGCAGCTCATGAATATTTATGATTGGTATTTACATGGACGGTGCCTGGTTATGGAAACACAAAAGCATAAAACAATTTAAGAGGCTGCTTTATTCTTAGACTAAATGCTGTTACTTGACAAGGCTTCTTCCATAAAACCCCAGACACAAGAAGTAATATAAATAGTAAGAGTAAAGGTCAGGCTGACTGCTCCTGTATATATCAAAAGATTAATATTTTAGAGAAGACATATGAAGTCTCCCGTGTTTAGTTTCCAGCCCTGTCTGCAAGGGACTGGAGAAGGACAGGAAGGGCTGCATTTCTCTTCTGTGGCGTATAAAGAAGTGCCCAGAAACCTGGCCACAGATGTGCCACTCTCAAATTTTGATTACTTTTCATGGAGGACTTCCCCAGAAAAGTGAGAAATTAATGGTTTGGTATCACAAGGAACAAGTAAGGGACATCTAAGGCAGTACAGTTCATAGTCTGCGTTTTAAAACGGAAGTTTGCTTTGTTAACAGTAATTTAATTCAGATTTTGAACACTTATCTGAGAAGAAAAGCTTTCCTTGGGAAAGATTTGCATGCCCAACTCTTTCAGCTGTAGAATAAGAAAGAAAGCTTTTTTTTTTTTTTTTAAGATCTTCTGGTTAAAGCAGGTTAGATAAGATTTAATATTCTTGATTTATTTGTTTATGTATGTATTTGCTTTTTAAACCTAAGGGTAAAAAACATGAGCAGATTTTAAGTTCTTTCATCTCCAGAAACAGTAATTTCATTCTAAACCTTGCTTATATAACACAAAGCAGCAAAATCATGATTCCCTTTTCCATTTAAATAGCCTTCAGTATTTATTGCATGGAGTTCAAAAACTCGATTCTGCAGCTCAAGACAGAGCAGATCAGTCAGTTACAAAGCCAGAAGGAGCTTCTGCTTGATACCAGCTATAAAGCTTACCTGAATTAATTCTGGTTTAAACTAGAGGATGTCTCTCAAGAAAAAAATCCAGTTTTGATTTTTGGATTACCATTGACAATGCTAATAGGTTTTAAAGTGACAAATTTATTTTTTTAAAAAAAGGAAATAAAAAAGAAGTCCTCTTCCTTTCGTCTCAAAGCCAAGGTGTCTGAATGCTGCCAGCAAGCCCTGTTCAGCTGTCCCCACCTCAGGCTGAGCCTACGGAGCTCCCTGCATGACCACATGACCCTGGGGACCCTTTCCACCATACAGATGTCCTTCATGACTTACAAGCCCAGAAGACGATCCGATATCCTGCAGCAGTGACGGATGCAGAGGCTTCCTTCCCTGCTCTCCACTTGCACCTCTCCATACTCACAATATTTGCATCAGTTTTTGTGGCTGAGGTGTTGGTTGGAAGCTGGTGTTGATGTTCACCTGCCATAGACCTGAAGTCATGCTCAGAGCCATGGTGCTCACAGTAAAATTGCTCACCTGCAGGAGCTGCTTAGTCCTTCATTCTTAAACTTTTGGTGTTAAAATTGGCTTTTATAATTGACCTTACCATTCGATTAGTGATTTGCATATGCCAAGCTGACCAGCAAGCTGGAGAGCTCTATTGTCCCATCATCCCCATCTGCATCCCCACTGTCTTTGTGACATCTGCAGGCTTTATACAACATGGTTTTATGTTTCTTCCCAGGCCATTGATTGAAACACTTAATAACCTGGGCTGAGGACCAGTTCTTTGGAACCCTATTAGCAATGCACCAGTACACAAACCCCAAAGTCACAGTGCCACTGAGACCCATCAGCCAATTTTAAATCCCCACAAACTGTTCTGTGCTGCAGAATTGTTTTGCTGTTGTACTGAAGCACTGTACTGCAGAAATCAGGAAAGCAAAATTTTGCTTCTTATAATAAAATCTAACTGATGGGGTTAATCTTTCCTGCAGAAAATATCTGTGATGAAGGTAAGGAAGCCTCAAGTTTCAGTTGTGCCCCTTTGTATTTAAGGTGCAGAGTGGTAAGGAGGGACTGGAAGAAATAAGAACTAAAGTCTGCAAGGAAGACAGAACCTCTGTGCATTTTTATTTTCAGGAAAACAAGTTCCTTTTGCTGTGTTCAGGACTCCTGCATTTGTATGCAAAAAATCCCAGGACTGATGAATGCCTAAATCACGATACTGTCATTTACATAATCTATTCATACACTATCTATATTATGTATTTCTGACATTTTTAGAATAAACTTCTTTTAAGATTTGTTAAAATATGAAAATGTATTAAAGCACATATTTTTTCAGTAGTTTTCCCATACAGAATAGAAATCTCAGGCATCTCACAAACCTTCAGGCACTTATTTTTCCAAGTCAGAAACCCAGAGTATTGAGATTAATATTCAGGTAGCCATACAGGTACCAGAGATTTAAAACTCCAATTAACATAATCCTGAGACTGACATTTCAAATACCATTTGCTTGATACTGCCAAAATATAAATGTCTGCATAAGCATTAATATTGTGTGGTTTAATATGTAGTATCATTGATACCTGTTTCTTATACTGACCAACAGAAAAACCAGTAACTCCTTCTGGACCCTGGATTGAGGATCACGTCCTATTCCAGTGATGGTGGCACTGGCCGATGACCTTTCCACCAGCCAGCACCAAGTGCCGTGCCCGTGCCGCCCTGCCCCTGCCTCGGTGTTCACAACCCACCTCTGTGGAAGGGGGCTTGAGCAGAAGCTCGGAGTGGCAGCCTTTGCTGCTTCAGCTGACCTGCACTAACCACCAGATGGAGAATGATGGACGTCCTGCTTCCCACCAGCCTCCTCCAGGCAAGGTGGGGAATATTCCTTGAAAAGCAGCAGGTGGTTTGTTCACCTTACAATTTTGAAGTGACTCTTTCTAACCAAGACAGATTAACCTGAGTAGGAAGTTCTTAGCAGGGCCTGTAGTGATGGCACAAGGAGTAACAGTTTTAACCTAAAGGAGGGTAGATTCAGACTAGATATATGAAAGAAATTGTTTACAATGAAGGTGGTGTGACACTGGCACAGGTTGCCCAGAGACATGGTAGGTGCCCCATCCCTGGAAACATTCAAGGCCAGGTTGGACGGGGCTTTGAGCGACCTCATCTAGCTGAAGGTCTCCCTGCTCCTTGCAGGGGGGTTGGACTAAACGGCCTTGAAAGGTCCCTTCCAACCCAAACCAATCTGTGATGACATGATTCTATGAACTTGTAGTGTCCAAGAATTGGAGATGAAGGGATGTTTCACATCTCAAGGTCTGTGGGAAGAGCATTACAAACCAAGTTTTGGGAAGACAAGAAAAATGTTTCAAGAAGCTGAGGTGTGGAGACGGCGTTTTGCTCGTCAGCAGGAGGTGGTGAAGGCTATAATGCCTCCTTTGTCTCCTAGGGCTGTGATCAATGCGTCATTTGTATTTACTTCCCCAGTGTCAGAAATGTGGACTAAATCCTTGAGAAGTGCCAACCAGACAATTGTCTTGGGTATGATTAAATAAAATAATTAAATAGGGCCTATTCCTTTTTAATTAGATTGCATCAGAGCTTCTTCCATTACAGAAAAGATGATTCAGTTCAATTAGCTTTATTCTCAGATGTTAAGCATTCTAACATACTTTTTTCCTTTGTTAAATAATTTAATTAGAAAACACTATTTTTATGAAACAGGATACTGTAGCTTCAAGAAATGAATTTTCATATGCAGAGTACTTGGGAAAAAAAAACCCAATGAAAATAATTTTGATAAGTAAGCTTCAGACTGAATATCTCTATTGTTGCTCGTGCCCTGAGGTTGTATTTTTAATTGCATGTAACAAATATAACTTTCTTAATTAGAAATTATCTGGAAAGGAAAGAGACATTTTTTTCTGCTTGATGGTAGACACAAACTTAAAATAAAATTACTGTTCCTAGGAGTAGGTACAACTAATCTACCTTTTGGTTTTTTTTCTCTTAGGCTAACAACAAATTCAAGAATATCGAATCTTTTCTTGCTTTTTTTTTTATTATTTTGATATAATTGGAGAAGCACGTTGTTAGCCTTTAACTGAAGGAAATTTGGGAAGTTTCTTATGTGGCTGTTTCTCAGGAAAGCTTTTTCCCCCACATTTGTGATGGGAAGCTCACTTGCCAATGAAACCAGAGTGTCCATGCTTTGTATTCATTTTTTCCTTGTACCAGATTTTTTATATCTTATTTCTTTCAGTGCCTCAATGTTAATTTTCTGTTATGCAAGATATCTTGCACATGAAAAATACTAACTTGGGAGTAAAAATAGGATTTGACATTGAGGACTTGGCTGTAGGCTTTAAGAAAAAGGGAAATAGTAAGACACAACAACTTTTTCTCCTTTCTTTCACTCTTAAATTTAAAATAAGGAAAAAATCCATAGATTTCAGATATCTTCACTGGAGGAAATTTTTCTCAGCTGTACAGGACAAGTTGTCTTGACACACAAATAATAAAATTAAGATGTTTCAAATTGTACTACATTTCATACTAAGAGTGGGAAAACTCCCCACAGTTTGGGCTGTGTCCTCGCAGGAGCTTCTCAGCAGCAGCTCCCCTCTCTCACAGCATGGTTGCCACACCAGGAGCAGACCTGGCATTTGTCCTGGGAGGCTTTTTCAGGGAATATTTAGGCACTTTGGATGCTGGAAGTGTGGGAAGACCAGAGCTGGGGTGGGCTTGGTCTGCGCAGATTGGTCAGAGCTTTCGCAGATGGAGGTTTGGTGGCTCCAGGTCCTTGCCTGAAGCTCAGCCAAGTGCTAACGGAGGCTGAATAAGCTGCTTTGGTTTCTGCTTGCTCCAGCTGCTTTGCCTTCCCCTTTGCCAACAGGAAAGAGAGGTGCTTCCAAAGCACAATATTCTGTAGAGTTTTTGTTCTCCCTAAGACCACCAAAAAATTCATCTCCCATCTTAAGTTTTGCATATACACATCTCACCCAAGAATCTAAACTCATGCTTTTATGCTTTTATGACTGTTTGCAAAGAAAAGCAATTTAACCAAAGCCAAAGGAAGATGTTTCCAGACCCAGATAAAATACCTGAGATTTTAGTTTGCTTTCAGTTGGAACTATTTGCCTCTAATTTTGAATGCAAAATATTCTGCCATTACTTCTGTGAAACTGAGTTTAAGATTGAATATTCCTAAAACTTCCTCCTTTTTTTAGATTTGAGAAAAATCTCAGCAGGCTTGAGTTTCAAACCTTCTCCTGCCCATACACAGACATCAAATACAATAAGTTAGTTACCTGGGAAATTAAATACATTTATGCACTGAAGTCCTTCAATCTGAAAAAGAAAAAAATACACTAAGTTCCAGAGAATATTCTGGAGACTATTAATAAACCTTTCATTCATTTAAAAATAATAGTAATTTCTGCTTCTCTGTGATCCCAAGACTTGCAGCTCCAGAACTTGCTCCCACCATGGCTCAGGCCATGCAGGGTATGGAGGGGAGGCAGGTGCCAGGAGGTCTTGTCAGAGACGGGTGGGTCAGAACCAGCAGATCTCATCATCACAGCTAATCTAAAGCTATGTTTATACCTAAAACACAAAACATGACTATGCATCTTTCCCTACTATTTTTTCAAATCTCTGTTATAAATACTACAAAGTAGGTGTCTTTGATTTGAAAACAACCCAAAATCTCCACCTGGGTTTAAGAAAAAAAACAACAAAAAAACCCAACACACCAATAGAAAAAGGCAAAAGTGGAATACAGGGAAATGTGCAAATCCACAGCTGGGAAATCGAAACAGATAAGCTCTGTGTGAGAGTAGAAAGGGATGGGCAGTGGGGTTAAGCAGGATGAGGAGGGATTCTCTCTGAATAAATAAAACCCCAGCAGTGTGATTGGGCTGCTCTTAGGCAAAGACCAAACATACTGGGATGCAGAGAGGTTGGAAGCCCTAAATGTACTCATATACTCTGTGTGGAAAGAAACAGGATGATTTATTTGTGTCTTACTGTGATAATTAAATGCTTTCTATTACATCTGTAACTGGGGAGGATGTTAAAGAGCAACTGCTAACCATTTCTGAATCAGCAGGACCACACAGTTTGCTTCTAAGATCATTAAAAAATGGCCAGGAATCTCCAGGAGCTGCTAACCTTGTGGATTTGTTTGTCTGTTATTTTTAACAAATCAAGAAACATTGGGAGAAGTCTGTGGGAACAAATAACTAATGCCATGTCAGTATTTAAAAAAAGCGATAGGATATCCTGAAGTGCCAGAGTGTCTGACATGAATGATGGTAATGGTTTATGGCAAGGATGATATAGGATTATTTAATGCATGATCAGATGATATCTTGTATTTGATTATCTAACCGTATTTGTTATGATGTAATCAATACCAAGTCACAAGGTTACAGCATAATTATTGCCCATCAACTTTGCTTAACCGAAAAAAGTTTTCTTAGGATTGGTTGTGTTTTGGCTGATATCTTGCATTTCCTTGACGAAGGTTAGTGAAATATCTCAGAGTGCATAGGAGTGTTATGCTCATACCACTGTAGTGTGCAAAGACACTTCAACAGCAAATACATTTAAGCAGTCAACAGTTCTGCAGAAAGTTTCTCCTGTGGTTTTCCAGGGAAGTGTCCTTTGCCCAAGACTAATCACTATCTTTGCCAAAAACATACACCTGATGCAATAAAAAAAACAAACAAAAAAAAAACCCCAACAAACCAACCAACCAAAACAAAACAAAAAAACCCAACCAAAGCTATTTTGCTAAGAATTTGCAAATATGCAACATTAGGAAGTTTCTCGCACCTAAGAGTTGTATTTCACTTTGAGACAATAGGAAAGAAATTCCAGCCAGAAGAGTGAGACCTGCCACGGTCTATGGCAGAGCTGCAGGAGAATTTACGTTAAGAGGTTTGGAGAGTGGGGCTGGCCCCTACAGCACAGGAACCTCCAATACAGCCAGAGGACGCTGGTTTGGCTGTTGGTGGAAATGGAGAGATTACTGGAGAAATTTTGCTCCCACAGCTATAACAGGGCCACCATAACCCCAGAGTTGTGAAGTGAAAGAGACTTGAGGAAGCGGTTTGCTCACATGTTTTGTGACAGGATTCTTTTGCTCTCAGATCTGTCCATCGAGGGGCCACGCATCCTAAATTTCATTCTGTGTGTTCAGTTGTTCTGGTACCTGTTTAACAGTTTATTACTGAAATATGTAGAGAACGAGCTTTGAATGGTTCATCAGGGAAGCGGTTGAAGTCCAAAAGGCAACATGCATGAAAGGATTTGCCCCATAATCCCAGATGCAGAAAGTCATGGGCAGCTGTGCACCCCGAACCTCAGGTCACAGTCCTACAGAGGGGACCAGCACTCCTGTCGCTCCTGGCATCAGCAGCCAGAAAGCTAAAGATGATGTTGGTCAGCACTGTGGATGCTGTTAGCCAGCCCGAGGTGGCTGGGTCTGGGGTCTTTCTGTGTGTCCAATGGCCCCCAGCTTGGCGATGCCCACGCGCAGCCGCATGTCCTGTATCCCCCCAGTGTATTCCCACCTGAAAGCCCAAGCAAGTGATACTCGGGGCTGCCAAGCCTTGCCTGGGAGATGGTGGATGCCCTGGCCCAGGGGTCCTTTTACTGTAGGTTTTTGCCTTTGTAGGAAATTGGTAAAAGCACCACACAGGCACATTGTGAAGGTAACAGTGCTGCAAGGGGAATTGCTCCGATGCCCCATCTCAAGCCAGCATGAAACCAGCTCTGCTTTCTAAGGCTATGCAAGGACTCACATTTCTTACCACACTTAAGGAAACTCAAATTCCTTTCTAAACCTCTTAGAAATGCTTCAGAGTGTTGGCTGAGCTGAATTTCACGTTGCCCAGAAATATCCGGGTGCTCTGAGGTATAGCCACTGCTTTGTTGTAGAGCTACATGTCATCTCTTACATTTTGTGCCATAGTTGTCTAAAATGAAAAGGATTTTGGAAAGGGTTTCCAAGTCAATGGTAACGGTCTCTCAAGATCTTAACAAAGAAGTGAAAAACTTGTAAGCTGGCAAAAAGAATGAGTAGAAATTGAAATATTAAATAATCTATTAAACAATGATTAAATGAAAGGATGAGCTCTTTCAAAAACTCCCGGGGTCTGACAGTATCATAGTGGAATACAAGTCTCTCTTGAGTTACCAAGACCCTGGCATGGGTAATACGTCAGTATTTAATGAGAAGATATTCCCTTAGGAGTACCAAAACATTTTTAAGAGGCACATTTTTTTACTGGAGCTTCTTAAATATTGCTGATGAGGAACTACTGGAAGTTTGAATGTCAGCCCTTCACCGCCAAAGGGCATAGTCCTCTACGTGGGAAAGCAAGAAGTGGATTAGAGTTTTCTCAGACGCATTTAGCATTGAACAGTTGTACACTTTCTGTTTGAGAAACTAGTTGTGAATACAGAGAACTGAGGCTGTTAAATGTCTTGTTTCTGCACACTGCAGCGGTTCCCTGTGTTCCTAAAAACTGGGAACTGAAACAAAATCAATTAGATCAGATATTGGGAAGAAATTCTCCCCCGTGAGGGTGGCGAGGCGCTGGCCCAGGCTGCCCAGAGCAGCTGTGGGTGCCCCATCCCTGGCAGTGCCCAAGGCCAGGCTGGATGGGGCTAGGGGCAGCCTGTGCTGGTGGCAGGGGGCCCTGCCCATGGCAGGAGGGTGGAACTGGATGGTCTTTAAGGTTCCTTCCAACCCAACCCATTCTCTGATGCTATGAATTTCCAGCCCAGCAGTGCAGCAGTGAAACCACACACAGAGATGAGCGGTGTCCAGGAGCTGGAGCCTGGCCATCCTGATTTTGTTCCCTTCCTTGCCTTTGTGGTAAGAGTCAATCCTGACTCTTCATTTTTGCTGTCAGCCTGTGGGAATAGGGAATGTTTTCTGCTCTGCGTATTGCTTTCCTATCTTTGACTCAAATTCAGAATATTTGGGAGCTGTAATTAACACTGGCCATTTTTTGTGCTGCGGTTGCAGACTGGAGATGGGTATTAACATGCCAGCAAAGCCGAATTTCCTTGTTCCAGAGACTCATAACCCCACAGCCAAGTGAACAGGATGGGAAAAGTATTTTGTCTAGCAGATTACCATGAAATAACCAGCTGCTGGTACTGGTGCCTTTGGTAAGCTGGTACTCACAAGTGAACTGTGAACCAAGCCAGGAGAAACTATATATTTACATATAAATATAAATGCTATATATATATATTTACACACACACAAATATATACATATATATACGTATATGTATAAAAATCCCATGCATCCTTCTCCAGTTGCCCATGCAGTAAACTCTGGCAGAGGGAGGAGGGGAGGACTGCTGCTAAAGATGAAGCTGTATGAACATTACAGACTTTTAATAATACAGTGCATAGTATCTTATTTTTAATTAACTCACTGTTTTATATAAATCTTCATGTAATTAGACCAAACCAGGAGTAACAAAGTTATTTACATGACCCCTTTGTCCAACAGCTCCCCCCACTGCTGCAGGGAGGTTTTCCTGGGAAACTCAGTGCCTTTTGGTGGTGGAACTTTGCAAACTGAAAGGCAGGTGAAGGGAAATCAACTCCAAGAAGTTCCTTGAGGCGCAGCTGGGACATCGCCACACTGGGAAGTACCAGCCAGGGATTTAGGCTCCAGTAGGTGCATTTTGGCATCCCCTTTCCCTGATCCCACACTCATGACATGTGTTGGCGCAGACCTCACCCAAACTGTGCATTATTGATGGGTGCTTGGATTTAGGTAATGAAGCCTAGAGAGTGCTTGAGGCAGGGATGGCACAGGAGAGCTATTTTCTGCCTATTTTCTCTCTCATGCTCCCAAGACCATCTTTGGGGTGGTTGGGAGGGCTGGGGCAAGACCTGGTGGGATGCTTATGGGGCTGGTGAGAACTACAGCACCGAGCTCAACCCTTCTCTGCTCCCAGCCACCCTCCCAGGCACTTTTGTCATCGCATCCCTTACCAAGCCCTTCCTTCCAGCAGTCACTGCTAGGTGTGTTCACACATACTACTGACTTATTCCTGAGACTGATTCAGGCTAAAAGTCTTTAGATAATATGGGCAAGAAAGGCTTCTATCCTTTCTCAAATGTTCTTTTCTTCCTTTCTTCTCTACAATACCAACGCAGCCGTGCTTTGAAGTCTTCTCTTCTGGGCTTTACTGTGTGTGCTGCTCTGCAGAGCGCAGGGGAGAGAAAAGCTCTAATATTTTATGGCAAGGGTGCAGGAATGGGGGAGGGAGCGGAAGGTTAAAAGACTCTGACAATAGGCAAGGATTTCCAAATAATATCCTTTCACGCTTGGTTAGAGTGAGACTCCAGTCATGGTTATTACACATAATGATGTAACTGTAATTGCTTCTCTGTACAGTGGTATTAAATTAAATTCACAAAATGTCAAGGTCCTTTGCATTTAAGTATAATTCAGCAAGGGTTTTAATGGCTATTACTTTCAGTGCTTTAAATGCTTCAAATGGACTGATGTCAGTTGTTTGTCCAACTTCTGTTATGAAACATCGAGACAACAAAACACTTCACCGGTGTGCCTGGAGAATGTAATTTTGTGGCATTTGAGAACTGTGTGAGAAAGTGAAATACCTGCTGCCACAGGTGTCACACCTTTCCCTAGTCTTCTATGGGCACTTGTAAAAAGGAGGTGTTGTGGCAATAAATGGTCACTGCCTTTAGATAATGTGCTCACCAGTGCATTTCCCAGGCTGATGACAAGAAAGCAGTCAGGGCTGGCTGGCATGTCAGGCTTCTTCTCATGACCTTGAAATGAAGGAGGGATGGTGGCTCACACCAGAGCCATGACTGCTGACCCCAGGGCTGTGGGTACAGCTGGGGCTCCATGGTCAGGGAGGTCTGATTGTTGGGACCAGGTGCCCTGAAAGAACACAGGTGACCTTAGAAGTCACACTTTTAGTGAGTTGTCACCGAGTTCCACAAAAATTTAGATGTTGCTTTTCTGTTGTTTCACGTTATTGCAAACAGCACAGCAATCAAGGTAGGCAAAAAAAAATCCCCTTGAAATGCAAGGTGGTTTCTTTAAGCCTAGAATTATAAAATATGTAAATAAGTTAGGAGAAACATCTTTTTCATGCACAAACATTCATGCAAAAATGACAGATGACTCCAGTGGCTCCATGCACATATGAATGCTGATGGTCAACTAAGTCTTTTTCACATCTTTTTAGAGCTGACCTTTTACCAGGACCTATAGTGACTGGACAAGGGACAACAGTTTTAAACTGAAAAAGGGTGGATTTAGATTGGCTATAATGAAGAATTTTTTTACAGTGAGGGTGGTGAGACAGTACAATGGGTTGCCCAGAGAAACTGTGGATGTCCCATCATTGGAAGTGTTCAAGGCCAGGTTGGATGGAGCTTGGAGCAACCTGGTCTAGTGTAAGGTGTCCCTGCACATTGCAGGGGGATTGGACTAAATGATCTTTAAGATCCCTTTGATTCCAAATAATTTTATGATTCTATCCACTCCATGAAACGGTCTGTGATCCTGTCTGTGCTGATGGAACACAAAGCACCAGGCTGCAGCGGGTCATGGGGGCTGTGTATAAGAAAGGGACCTCCCTGCTCTCTTGCTACAAATATTGTGTAAAACCCCAGAAATATAGAAGCAAAAGGGTGGAAGAACCAGTCCCTTCATGCTATCTTTTCTCCATGTCTTTTGCACAGGCCTTTTGGCTAAGCCATGCCAAAGGGACCTGCCGTTGCCATCTCATCCCAGGTCTGACCAGCAGCTTCCAGAGGTGCCGAGCAGGAGCGATGGCTCTGGCAGGAGCAAGCACCCGGTGCCCGCGTGCTGCCAGGAACATGCCGTCTCAGTGGTGGGTGAGTAGGAGGTGGCAGCAGGGTGCAGGGAGTCTGTTTAACAAGCTCTGCTTGCTGCCACCTGCCCACCTTTGCTCTTGATTAAGTCTTCAAGTGTAAAGTAATGTGAGGTGAGGGAGCACAGTCCCATGAAATTACCTTTCTATTAAATTCCTTGTCGTAAATGAGAGGGAAGGTGGTTAATTCAAAGCAAAGGTGAATGAGATAAATTTACCGTAAATCCCTCCTCAGCTGCCCCTTTGCTTAGGTTTTAAGCCTGCAGCAGCACGTTATGTACCCTGTAGCACTGAAGGCTTTTGATCTGGCAGGTCAATACTTCTTGCCCTTTGAGCCAACGCTACAATGAATTGCTTTATCTTCCTCAGTGGGAATGTTCACATCTCACTGAACTGGCCTCCCACAAAAACTCCCACTGTTGATCTAATTTATGAATGAAGCCCTTGATTAAATTACCATTAATGGAGACTGCATATGAAGCAAAAGCAAATGTCAGGAGGATTATTGGAGTGGGGGGTTCTGAATTATTAAACAACTTTTGCTGTGCTCATGGCCAACACTGTACTCGTTACTTGGGAGCTGGGTCCACTGAAGCCAGGGAGCTGGGAAGTCCCCATGGCACTGCAAGCAGTGGCGCTGGGCTGGGGCAGCAGCATGTGCAGGGGCAGCAGCCTGGGGCAGCTGCCTGCCTCCCGGGTGGCAATGCCTGGGTCCGAACTTGCTGTCGGGGGCTCACCTGAGTCACAGGGAAAGGGAAACTCCCAGACCCCTGTCACTGTCCCAGGGGTTTGTCCTGGTGCTTCTGCCATTAACTGCTCTGACGATACTTATTTCTGGCAGCTGCATCTCCCTTGCTGGGAGAACTGTTGCCTCTCTGTTTGCTGCTCAGCAGGAGCTGGCTTGTCCCTTTGCTGAGCAGCAGCTGCAGCCTGTGCTATTTCCCTGGCTCATCAGCAGTGCTCTGCAAAATCTTGTGTTGCTGGAGGCTGCGGAGAGCGAGGAAGACACTGGGAATCATGGAGAACCCCAGCCCACAAGGCATGGCTTGGCAAGCCCTCGCCAGCTGCTGCCTGAGGAGGTTTTGCTGCAAGCAGCTCATCTGCTGGGACAGACACTGGGAACCACAGGAGCTTGTGGGGCTAGGCCACCTCACTGCATAGCTGTTCTCTCTTTCCCCTTGCATTCCCCACCACGGGCCATGCACGGCATATAGTCCTGTTTGCTGGATTTCTTATTCTGCACAGTTTGTGTCTTTATTGGTCCAGCTATCCTACCAAAATGTTTGTCCCCTGGCCACCACCCCTGGGCTGCTCTATGAAGCTCTGCCTTGCCCCATCTTGCAGGCTGTTGCAGCTCTGCTTTTGGCTGCAAAATTATCCTCTATGTGGGAAAAGGAAACTCAGGTTTGGGGTTTTTTTCTCTTCTATAAATAATTCTGTGCTTCATGCATAAATTCACACAATCCATTTGTAATACGTAAGGGTGCCAGACAACTCAGGCAGTTTCTCCTTGAATTTTCATTTCCAGTTCTCTCCCCATTCCTGCTTTTCATAAAGGGGAAAGTACCTGGGGCATGAGAGAGCCATCTGTGGACATTTCTCAATTACTAAGTCCCTCGCAGAGCTGGTGACCATGGGGTGTGTTGCCACGGGCTCTGCCACAAGCACGGGTGGGTATGGGACAAGTACAGCCGATTCTGCGGATGGCAGTGCCACCACGTGTGGGCATTGCACAGTAGCTTTACCCCAGGCTCTCAGCTGCAGCTCCCAGCATGTGCCTATGCCCCACGGATCCAGCACATTTGGGTACGGATGACTCCTCAGGCAGCATTCACATGACCCTTACAGGTTCTTCTGATGTACCAAACCCATCGAATGTTGTTCTGCCTGTGGCAGAAAGCATGTTGCTAAGTTAGTCCGTTTGCATCAGAATATTAAATACCATCAGAGTACTATATACTGCATTTAAAGATAATTTTCTGCCATTTTGAATGAAAAGCACAGTATGTTTACGTGCATGCATCTGCATGTCCACACTGCTGGATGAGTGGCTGGAGGGGGCATAAGCATGGAATTATATTTGTAATGTCATGTGGAGGACATCTCTACATTTTATCTTATTCTTGTGCAGCTGTTGATTAGATGACCCTTTATGGTGATTTGAAAAGGCAGGTGGGCAGCTCTGGTCAAGACCAGCAGTTTTGGTTTCAGATTCTGACTTGCTATGTGACTCTCTGCATGTGTTTTCCACCTGTAAAGAGGGAGTAATGTCTTTAAATGGTGATGGTAACTTCTCCTACAAGCAAATGTGACTGTTGTGCAGCTGAATGAAGATGAAACACCACAATGTTATGGTATTAGAGAGATGTATGGTATTTAAACCCTATAAATAGGTAAACATAGTATATATTGGCATAAGCAGATAAAAGTTTGTATTGTGCATTCACTGTAATTCTGTGGGATTGGTTTTAGCAGGTTTCATCACACTGAAGACAAGTTAACAGCTTGAAAGCAGATCTCATGAAAAGGTAAGTCAAGGGTACGTGTACTGCCAAGTGGCTGGAGGAGCCCTGGCTTTTGGGATGACATTGAGCTGCTTTGAGCATGCAGAAAGAGTTGGAAGAAACCATTGCCTTTAGGGAAAGCTGCAGGGTCTTAGCACTGAGCCCAGTATTGGAGGACAATTTTGAATCCTCTATTCATTGCTCAAACTATTGGGCAGGGCTGGATGCACACGGCTTCCTCCCTCCCTGGGCATCCCTCCTCATCGGCACCAGTCTGACCACTCACTGCAAAACACTTCAAAACCATAGTCAGGAACTGCTGGCATTCATGAATGGTACATATGTAATGTATGTATATGTGCACACAGGGACACACGGACACGCTTACCCTTTTTATCCTAAACTGTCCCAGCCCTGGGTAATGGACCTTTACTCCTCTCCTGCTCTAGACATACCAAATTTTGATGATGCTGATTTGTTTACTTCCGTGATTACAGGAGTAAAATTACTGAAGATGAGGAGAAATGTCTCACCTATAGCATGAATGATGAACAGGTTCCTCAGCACCAAAACAAGAAAAAATCTAACCGAAACAGGGTCTGAAACAGGGCATTACCTCTTTAAAGGCTGTTCGCCGTACGTGGAAAATAAAACCCCTCCAGGAGTGAGGGAGAAGGGATCTCGAGCCTATTAGAACAAGAGACAGAAAAGATGTGGGAACAAAGGTCAGCAGACTTGTGAAAAGCAGAAGGTCAGCAACATGCTGAAAGCTGGGTGGCTTCACTGCAGCAGCTCCAGGTCAGCACTGGCAGGAGGAACAAAGCACTGCCCAGGATAATTAGGTGCATAGGGTTTTTTTTTTTCTCTTCCTTTGGCAGAATAGGATGGGTTGTTTTTTTCTTGGCTTGTTACTGAAAAAAAAGATTAAATACACCATTAATCAGAGAATACAGTGGAAGCAATTGTAAGCTAAAAAATAAGAGAGAAAAGAAAAAGAAAGAGATATGATGTGAATAATAAATGAAAAGAATAGAAATAGCTAAGTAGGCAGCAAATTGGGAGATAATTACATAATTTTAAGTAAGGATAGTAAGAAAAGTTCATGCAGTTGGCATTAAGGTTCATGTTATGGTCTTTTCAGCCCCTAAAAGACAGAAAATGTTCCAATGTTTCTGGGGTAGAAAGAGTTTCCATAGACTTCCTAAATTTGTGTGTAGGACTGAGACCTTTTGCAGCCCAGGGGTAGTTACTCAAACTCTCTCCCCCAGTTTTTTGTTTGTAATCAGGGCTATTACTTACATTTGTAAACATTATCAGACCCATAAGTGTTTTCTGAAGAGAAATGTTATCACATGTATAAATTTGATACATTCTACTTATTTAGAACAGACAAAAGATAGTGTCTGAGAGACCAGACAGATACAATTTCTCATTATACTTGCTGCCTTAATGACCTTAACGATATAACAGGCTTAGCATAACATAGTAAAGGTATCCTCCCAGGCAGGTTTCAGATCTTAAAGCCATTAGCTGTAAATTAAGCTGTCACGTGGAGAAAACACAGAGCAAAAATGTATATACAGAGCAATACACCAGCTAACTTGTTAGCAAGTTGTGTTCTTGTTTAGCAATAAGTAGCTGTCAGCAGCCTGACAAAAATACTGGAAATAAGAAAATTATAGCAGGAATAAATGGAAATTAAAATACCTCAGGGCACGAAGAAATTCAGACTGTGAAAGAGGAATGTGTAAACTTTAACCACCACTGTGGGGCACTTACACTGTGACAGCCTCTGCATGATGTGACGTGGAAGTGAACCAGAAAATGCAGTGGTGGGTATAGAGGGGAAGAGGGGACACGGCAGAGCCTGGGGACTGTGCCGCAGCACAGCATGGGTGAAGGGGACAGGCTGATGCTGCTGATCATGGAAGTTCAGCTTTGGGAGCATGATGGGCAGGCAGATAGATGTGCAGGAGAGAGCAAGAGCTCCTCCACGTTGCAATGCCCAGCCCTCAGCAAGGGCTTCCATGCAGAGCTCAGAAAATCCCTGGTGAGCCCCTGCTCTGAGTCTTCCACACGCTTGGTTTTGTGGCGTGACCACGCAAGGGACTCACCTGGTGAGTTTAAACCTTTAGACCAATGAAGCATCCGTGAGTTGTAATCACACATTGCGATAGCATAGATTTTTCATTTAATAATTATAAGCCATGTGGAAAAAAATTGATAAAGTGCTTTTGAATGGTATATTGACTCATACATTCTTCAAGTGAACTGAAACAAACAACTTGGTCAGAAGTGAATGAGAGTGAACATGATGTTCATCTTGCTTGAAAGGTGTGAGAGGATGGATCCTGCTGGGTTTGCAGCAGGACAGGATGTGAGTGCTGGGTACTTGTGTTAAGGGGCCAGATGCTGGGAGGGCCATGACTGCATCCTCAGGGTCAGGAGCCTGGGCTCAGCCTGTGACACAGGCACTCACCACCTTCAGAATTATGTCCCTGCAGTATCACAAGGCAAAAAAAGATGCTAAGGAGTCCCTGCATAGCTTAAACTAGTCTCAGTCTTTTTTATCTATCTTATTCCTTTTGAACACTATCTCACAAAAATCTGATGGCTATCAGCTACAGCAATTTTACAAATTTCTTCATGCCACTGGCTGGATCCAGGCATGAACATTTAGGGAAAATGCCGGGTACATAATTTCACGACTGGACTTTCCCTTTATTGCAATCTGATGTTCTCAAACACTTGGAATAGTCCCTGGCACATAAATTGCTTTCATCTTCCAGGCAAGTTTCCTAAGGAAATGAAATATATGTGTCTGCACTCTCCACTTGTGCATCTCTCTGATAGTTGAGCCAGTGTCAAACCGATTTGCTTAAAAAAAAAATATGGAAAGAGGTACAAATCAGGACTTTTTTGAGGGAAATTTCCCGTTGTGAGCCCAGCAGATACCTGTTCCATTTGACCACTCGGTTGGCTAGTGCAGGTTATGCTGGACTAGTCACCGAAACCGCTAACACCTGCTGGTGACACAGTGAACCAAGGGAGGAGTCAGGGACCAAACAGCACAAATTGAAAAAAAAGAAAGGTAAATGCTGCTTCTTCACCTGATATCCCTGAGTAAGAACTTTAATGCAGCTTGAAAGGAATTTTCTGAGGTCAGAAGGAGCAGAGATGAGCAGGTTTCTGGCACACCCAGGGCTGATGGGTTGATGGCATCTGCCAGTTACAGCACAGAGCAGCTCACCTGCTTTGGAAACAAAAGGTCTGAGGCACCAGTTCTTTCTAAAGTAGCCTGTCTAAAATTAATAGCGTTGATATTGCTGCATATTTGAGTTTCTATCTGGATTTGCTGCCTCAGATCCATACAGAAACTTTGGGGAAAGCAGTGGGGTCCCTGGTGGGGCTCTGGGGCTGCAGCCAGTGGGGCTGTGCAGGGGTTAAAGCTTGGTTCAAGTGGGGATGCTGGGCACACCACTGATAGGCTGCACACTGAGAAGCGACGAGCTACTGTTGGGTGAAGTGAGAAGGAGTAACACCGCCAACAACTGTACCCTGGCTGCTGTGGCTTTGACCAGCCAGGTCTAGTGGAAGGTGTCCCTGCCTGCAGGGGGCTTGGAACTAGGTGATCTTCAAGGACCCTTCCAACCCAAACCGTTCTGTGATGCCATGATCAGGAAAGAGGTACCAGCCCATGAATGGCACGTCTCCATCCCCACTCCCAGGCACACGGATACACTAGCTGGGGGAAGGCAGGAGCCCCCACTGCAGAGCCCTGTGGGATGAATGCCCATCCCCCCCACCCCTGAGGTGGTCCCTGCAGGACCATCAGCCCTGTTGTCCGTACCTGAAGCCTACCACCATGGGGGCAACTCCTGGGTCACCTTGTGAGCACAGGGGTGTGGGGTACAGGCAAAGCACTTTTGGCGTTGACACAGGGCTTATTATGGGAGGTTTAGGGCAGGAACTTAAGGGGAGGGCGGGATAGGTGATTTGAGGAGGAAGAAGCATGGGAAAACAGTGGGACGAGGGGATGCAAAGGGCCTGTGTAAAGGCCATCTGCCCCTGTGTGCAGTGTGGGACCAGCCAAGCCCTAGCTGGAGCAGGTCAGTGTGTGCTGAGCAGCCAGGTTGGGGGGCCAGGTCAGGGTGGGAGCTTGAGGAATACGTGTGACAAACCTCCCTCGACAGCCGGACTGGGACTTGTGTGTCCATGTGCCAGCAACTGGGGAGACTGGGATGCAGGGGCAGCTACTGGGTAGGCTGAGTGCCTAAGCTCAGCTGCTGGAGGGGTCCACCTTCTACATGTATCTCAACATACCTATTCCCATTGGTGGGCTTCCAACCTCCCAGGCTCCTGAGGCGGGTGTCAGCCCATCCGGCAGCCCAGTCCTGGCATTAACCATCTTCATCACTGCTTCCATCTTCCCTGGGACACAGAACTGGGGCAGGATTGGATCTGCTCTGATGCTGTGGGGAGAGGCAGGTCCTCCCCCCCTTACAGCACTCACAACTAGGCTGCCGGGAAAAGAATACATCAGTTTAATCAATAACATTAGCACACACTCAACGGGTGTACTAATACCTACAAAATTGCTGAAGGAAACTAGAATATGCAGTTTGGATATGCTGGGTTCAGATCTGCTAATACAAATTGAAATTGCAATAGCTAGCAATAATGTGGCAGCAAAATTTTCAGATTTTTAATTTCATTGCAGATTAGAGGGAACTGGGACTTTGTATGTTTGAAAAATTACATACTTCATAAATATTTAGTGTGTCAGATTGGAGGCTGCAGATGTGTCATAATAAAATCGAAAGAAAATTGGTCTTCCTCCAGCCATTAATAACTTCCAAGCAAGCCATCGCAGTAATGAAAATTGATCAGTGCCAAATGGCTAAACACAAGATGGCAGCCAGGGACCTGATCCTGTTTGCTGAAACCTGGCCCAGGCGCTAAGGCCAAGGTTGGCTCCCTGGGGACGCCCGCTGGGGTGGAGCTGCACCCCCAGTCTGCGGGGCAGGGAGGGGCGAGGCCCTTCATGACACCACATGCCACCCCCAGCCTCATGCATCTGCACGGGTGCTGTGGGGTGCAGCGGTGTTGTGGGATGTAGGGTCGTTGCAGGGTGCAAGGGTACTGTGGGGTGCTGTGGGTGCAGGGATGCTGTGGGATGCAGGGATACTGTGGGGTGTGGGGATGCTGTAGGGTGCTGCAGGGTGCAGAGGTGTTATGAGGTGCTGCAGGGTGCGGGGATGCTGAGGGATGCAGGTGTGCTGTGGGATGCAGGGATGCTGCAGGGTGCCGGGGTGCTGTGGGGTGCAGGGGTGCCATGGAATGCAGCGATACTGTAGAGTGCTGCAGGGTGCAGAGGTATTGCAGCGTGCTGTGGGATGCAGGAATGCTGCAGGGTGTGGGGGTGCTGTGGGATGCAGGGATGCTGTGGGGTGCAGAAATGCTGCTGGGTGCAGAGGTGTCCTGGGATGCAGGGCTGTTGCGTGGTGCAGGTATGCTCTGGTGTGCAACGATGCTGTGGGGTGCAGGGTACTGTGGGGTGCAGGGATGTTGCAGGGTGCACGGATAACAGATGCTGTGGGTGCAGCAGTGCTGTAGAGTGGCATACACAGCAAAGGAGGAGCTGAAGGGCAGGTAGGTGCTGCTTTGTTTTCACATCCAGAGGAGGAGGCAGAGGAGGGAGCTGCTCCTGTGGGTGAGCCAGAAAGCTGCATGACAGAGCTGCTCTGAGTACCCCACTGGTGGATGATGATGGTTTTGGAATCAAATCTTCAGAATGTTATATTTCATGGGAAAAACAAAGAAGCAAACAGGAGTATTTTCTCCCAAGATGACAGTAGGGCAATTTTGCATAGAAAGAAATGCCCTTTTGCACTCATTTCTAGATTTAATAGAAGTGAACCAGTAAACCTTTTAACACGGATATGCTCATAATGCATAATAATTTGTAGAAATTTAATTTCTGAAACTATTTTAGATAAATTACTGTTCTTCTAATGCACCCCTCACCTAAAATTTCTCCATCTCTTTCTGTAAAGTGGTTGCTATGTGTGAAACTTCAGGCATGTGCTTCAACATTCTTCCAGCTCTTTTTTCTCTTTATCTGAAATCTTCGATCAGCTCTACCATCTCATCTTGTGCAAAGACTTTACATTACTGGCTATATACAATGTCCTTAGTACACAGCATGGGTTTGCTTCAAAACTCACTGAACTTAACAGGAGCATTCTCGTTGACTGCTATGTGTCTGAAATGAGGACATACCCAAGTCTGGAGAGATGAAAGCACTCTAAAGTCTAATTTAAAAGTCTAATTCCACATGGGAAGTCTTCAGGAACTCAGATCCCAAGTGGTAAATATGTTACCAATATAAAACACTTGCAGCCATCATTCTTTGTATTCTACCAAGTGTCCTGTGACCTGCCCTGTGTTTTGGTTAATGCTTCCTCCTACAAGTCTTAGGCAAGATGATGTCAAAGGCTGAAACCAAAGTAACAAAAGTTTAGCTCTATTTTTCACTAAATATGGAAGTATCCTATAAAGTTAAGATACAGTGTATGGTAACCTGGCCATACCCTTTCTAGCTTGTTGGAGGCAGGTGTTGGACTGTTGGATTTGTGGTTTGATCCAGTTCAGCCCTTCTTGTGGTAATACACCCAGTGTTCTCTTCACATAGCAAAAACGCCAGGAACATTTTCCTTAGCAACTACTATGCAAACTTAAGTTTTTGCACAAGATCAGAAGATACAGCAGATCAAAGGGAAGATACTTGGATTTGCCTTTCTGTTCCTTCTATCGTACTAGAAAAAATATTTGGGATCAGCAGGTTTGGGTGTCCACACCAGAATGGAATATTACCTGAGTGAAAGCCTTGCCAGGTTCCACACATTAACTGCTGATTCTCAATAATTATATAATTATTGCAAATTTTACATATATATATATATAAGTGCAGCTACATTTTAACTTTCCAGGTGGGGCAGTTCAGACAGATCCAAAAGCCATTTCTCATCTCCCCACTCTCCATCCCTCTCCCAGAGCATCCCTCTGAATTTCCCGGTGCTGAGAGTGGTTCTAGATAAAGAAACACTCTTCCTAAGGCTTTCCTTCTTCTCCCCAGTGGGGAGCGACCTGTGGAGAGTCCTTCAGCCAGCACAGGCAGGTTTCAGTATTTAGCAAGTTTTCCAGAAAAGCCAGACTGAGTCAGTTGGTTTTGCAGTTATTCTGAAAGCAGAACAACACTTCAGGTTCAGTACAGCCCCAAGAGGATATTCATCCTGTGGAGAAGGACGGAATAATGGCAGAATAATCACAGCTAATGGCTGTTTGGTTGCTGAAGGGTATTTCTGCAGTAGGATCCCGTGATCCATGTGATTGCTGAGGAGTGTGTCCTCACACCAAGCCAGCCCAGTCCCACCCACCTCCATCTCCTGACGCAGCTCTGCCCCAGGCTGCAGCCTTCTGCTCCCACCCAACTTGTCCTGGGTGTTGAGCGCCCACAGCCTGGCTTCCAGCCACGGTCCCTCAGCCCAGCCCCAATGCACTGTCCTGAACTTCAGAGTTTCATCTGAGGAGATACGAAGCAGCACTAAAAATCCAAAGCAGCGGGAAACAGAGGAAAATAATCTGAGAATACTATGCAGTAGTAAACAGATTATATAGATATGCTGTTCTGGAATTTTAAGCAGAGACATATAATTTAGTCTGATTTGTAATAGGGCAAACCCTGACTGCCTTCCTGGGCAGGACGCAGCTGAAAGCAGCAGCCTGGCTGCCCAGATTTCCCTTGGGAATGAGGGTAGTCCTCTGTGTCAGAGATGGGAGGTGAGCAGCAGCCAGCGTTAGCACTGTGTAGGAAAGCACTGGAACATAATCAAAATCAGAAGCTGTGTATTTTGAAAAAGAGATTTTTTGGATGCTTAATTGAAACGATCATCATTATATATGTTTTTTATCAAATTCTGGGACAGACAAACATAACTTAATTTCTGTAGGAAGTTTATGTATAGATCTTTATTTAAAATTTTGGAGTTGGATGCAAATTACTGTAATATTTTCAGTTAAATGTAAACCACTTGTAATCAGGTTTTTGCCTGGGTCAGGGGGCAAGAAAACTTAAGATGACTGAGAGGTTTGTCAGAAGAGGAGGTGCTGGCAGGACAGTATCTATGGGCAGTGCCCCAAACTTTTCACTGCTCTAATCAATACAACCAGTTGATGAGGGTCAGTGTAAAGAACACCTTATTAAAATACACACCACATCTGCAAAGATTTGAACTGCGGGCATTCCTCACACTTTTTATGACCCTTCTACTTCAGCTTTTTCTGGGAAGGTAGTTAGAAAACTGCAATCCGCAACTAGAAATGAAGATTAACTGGAGTGTTTTTTTGGACTGCAGCCTCCCACAGACCATTTATTGTTGACTGTGATGCTTCCAAATGGTGATGGACTTGAATTTAGAGAAACAACATGGCACTGACAGATGCAAACCATTGCTTTTGGCAGCTGGAAACTGAGCAGCTGAAAGGAATGGTGTTTTGTCCGCGGAGCTGGAATACTTGGCAGTGGCTCAGGCTTTAAAAGTCCACCACTGTTGCTGGGTGGATGGTTTATAGTCTTCACAGATCATCAGGCTCCGTAATGGGAAGAGGCATGAAATTTGGAAAGTAGCAAAACAGTGGTCATGTTCCCTTGCTAATTGCCTCCTCTGCTCTGCCAGAATGAGGTGGCAAAAAGCAGGGTCTTTCAGGGTTGCCACCACTGGGACCACAAAGCCCCCCTGCCTGAGGAGAGGTAAG
This sequence comes from Falco punctatus, assembly GCF_963210335.1. Lineage (NCBI taxonomy): Eukaryota > Metazoa > Chordata > Aves > Falconiformes > Falconidae > Falco > Falco punctatus. Next base: position 48,284,553 of record NC_137587.1, read on the forward strand.
GCAAGTCGAGAAAGACACCAGAGCAGATCTGGGAGACATTTAACTGGAAGCTCAGCATAATCTCAGTGACACAAGTGCAGCAAGAAGCAGCTGATTGCGGAGCAGATGTCCACAGCTTTTCCTTCTTCTGAAGAGATAATGACAACTCAGTTGAAACAGTGTTGTAGAAAAAAAAAAGGCTTTAAAGTAAACATGAACATAACAAGAATTACATTGTGTGCCTGAAATACATATTGGGCAATATTTCAAATGATAGCTTTTTTTGCATTAATGTTTAGAAGCTTATCTAATGTGTAGGCTATTTGAGGCCAGTCAGTGACCAGTGCCGTACTGGGTAGCCATGGAGAAGTGTGAAGACCTTTTGACAAGCTCTTGGTTCATCAGCAAGGGCCATGGCAGAGGTAATGAAGGTGATGCATCTGCTCAAGTGTTGGTCCAACCTGTGTTGGTGTCCAGCCTGTGCTGGTATTCAGTGCTGCGTGACACATCCCTCCTGGGCATAAATCCCCTGCATGCCCTGTGTCAGAGGTGCCTGTGTTGGAGGTTTGGTCTCCACACCAGCTGGAGGACCTGTGTGGATGTAGGGGAATGAAGACAGTGGGTTGATTAACATTGATGATATGCAGCTGTAGCTCATCCCTGCAAAGTGGTTAAAGAGCCCTGAGGCATGTAGGAGGTGAGATTCTTGGATGAGAAGGATCTGGGTGAAGCAGAGATGAGGAAGGGGTGTCTGCTGGCCTCTAGAGCATGGACAGTGGAGTCTGACCATGGTAAAGCCTTTTTGGTGCCTTTTGCTATTTTATTTGTGTTATTTTCCTGACTGCTGTAACTCAAATTGCAACATATGGACAAGTGGTGCCGCAGCCTGATGGGCAGTCCTGTTGGGTGTCCTCTCTGTAACACAAGGAATTCAACAGGTTCTAGTGGTTTGGGTTGTTTGTTTGTCTGTTTTTCTGCATAGCCATGCAGTCTTGCTGCCCAAGGATTTTCTACTCTCCTGTTTGGTTCTACTGGATTTCCCAGACGTGGGGCCCTAGCACTGCTGTGGCTGTGCTGTGTGCTGGGCAGTGCAAAGTGGGGTTCTGGGGGCTCTGCTGCTGTGCTGTGTGGTGCAGAGCTGGGTGAGCCCCTGCCCTGCCACACCAAACCAAGGGCCCCATCCTTTGATGGGGTGCACAGCCCATGGGAAGGAAATGGCTCTCCTTAACACCCCACACCTTAATCTGTCAAGCCAACCATGTAATTTTTTTATACCTGTCTTTTCCCTTATGCTAAAGAAGCTAGCATGCCTGGTGTAGCAGCAGGATTGCTGAGTCAGCAGTTTAGGATGTTGGGTGATCAGGGAGGTGGGGAAAACACTGCTGGAAATGATAGTCAGACTTCAAGCTGGAAGGCAAGGCTTTGCCTTTGGTGAATTCTTTAGAGCATCCCATTTCACAAGGCTAAAGGGAAAAACACTTAAACTAAGGGAATAGCTGTTGCAGTGCATTTAGATGGGCCACTGCACTCCGAGCCTGCTGAGCTGGGACTGGAAGACTTGGGGTATTAAAAAAAAACACTAAGTGCAATTTAATAATAAATTATGGGTCCAATATGCTTGATGTTCAGTGCAATGTAGTTCCTGCTCGTTTGTTTCTTTTGCCTCCTAACTGAACTAACAAGTGTGTCAAAGTTTCTTTACTACTTGATCTTTGAAAGAAGAAGAAAACTGCACTAGCTTCTCCACATAGAAGGATACAGGATACATTTTCAGTCTTGAACTGCATAAGCCATTTGTAAGAGATTATGTGGTTTGCTGCTAATTTTCATAACATCATATAAGCTCATTATCTTTTGGGACAAATCTGGTGAGACTGGCAGTCAACACACCACAGGCACATATAAAACATTATAGCTACAAGTATTGTAAGGCTTACTGCATCAAACTGATTTCTTGGTAGTGCTGGCCAAACATGGCACTTCATTTTTGTGAAAAGGTTAAATCAATAATCTATTTTAAAATTCGATTTTAAAATGGGATTTTTTTCAGTCAAAATCCTGTGTATTTACTGTGCACTCATGTGTGTTTGTGCTTACTGCAAATCTCACAAACACATGAATATACAGCTCTCTGCCTCTGTTAGAAGTATCAACAACTTTCTATTCAATATATTAAATGAATCCTTAGCATTGAAAAAAAAAAAACCAAACCACCAAACATTAGAGCCTGATGGTTTTGTTTTCCCCATCCACTTTTCTACTAAGAAACAGCTTTGCTTCTCAGCTCTGCTCTCAAATAAGAAATGATTCTTAAGAGCTTGCTAAACTGGTGCAGGAGGTGATAGCCCTGAGAAAAGGTGTGAAATCCAAGATCATTTTCTGGTTGTTATGTATTAAATTAGAGTAAAGCTTCCTGAGGTGAAAAGAATCTCTCTCCATTACCACACTCTTGGCTGTAAAATGTGTAGGTTACATCTCATTATCACTTAAGAAATTAGCACCTCAAGGTCATGATTAACAAAATATTGGCTGTGACCCTCTGCAGAACTGGCTTATTAAGTCAGTTAAGTATATGTGTAATTTTCTATCCTTTTTATGACCTTCACAGATTAAGGTCACTGAAATGTGTATTGATAGAGCATCTTTCTTCAGGGCCCTTGATAGGGGATTAGGTTAGTTAGAAGTGTTTCTCTTGGTGGATGGTCTTTGCAGGCTGTGCAGATTTTTGGTGCCAACTTGACCTTGGTGAAGGGGTGTTTGGTTGTGTCCCATGGGGTTTAGGGCTGTAGGGTGGGAAAGGCACACATGCAGTACTGAACCGAATAGAGGAGAGCCACTGTGCTGGGTGACATGGGGGGGGGATGGCTGCCCATGGTGCTCAGCCCCACCATCCCACCGAGCTCAGCTCACATGTGAGGCAGTGGCAGAGAGGCTGGAAGGGTGATGGTCTTGCAAAGGGGTGACAGCACACCTCTAAGGTGTATGGAGGATCCAGGGCATCACTTGCAACTGCTTAGGAATAAACAAAACCACCTGTAAACACTGAGGGCTACCTGCAGCACCTCTGCATGAGCATGGACGTGGGTTTCAGGGGCTGTTTTATGCTCTGCAAGAGAATGACCCACAGCTGCAAGTGCCTGGTGAAAAAATGAAGGACCCCAAAACAGCAAAGGCTTCCGCAGTTCAGTTGTTCACCTGCACTTCCAGGATGCTGGATTTAGCCTATGGCAGATACAAAAACATGTTTAAACATGCATCCCAAGCTGTAGCTCTGTCTACAGCAATGCCAGCTGCGACAGCAGAGTTTCTGTTGGATGTTATTATAGTAGCATTACATTAGGAGTTTTGTTAATATCCTTTGCATTTGGGTTTCCTTTGTTTTTGTTGTTGTTTGTTTACTTTTCCTCTCTTGCCTGAATAATTTCACACACTTCATCTTGGAAAATTTACATATTCAGTTGTCTGTGTTGATGTGGTTTTTTTTCTCTTTTGCCTGTAACTTCTTTCCACGGTTCAGTGCACAATCAGCTGTGGATGAGAAGCCACTTATGCAAGGTGACTATAGAAGCAAAGAATCAGATTCACAGTGTGGTTTGGGCTGGAAAGGACCTTAAATATCATCTGCTTTCAAACCCCTGCCATGGGCAGGGACACCTTCCACTACACAAGGATGCCCAAAGTCTCATCCAATCCCAAAAGAAAGCCTCAATTTCTTCTTTATGTAAAGAAAAATCATTTCATCCTAAAATTTGTTTTCCAGCTATCTTTCTGTGTGTGTTTGTTTTTATCCCAATAACATATGGTACAGTGGATGTTGTCTAACGCTATAAATAATTTAGCGGCAAGTAGGTGATGTAAAATATGTACCCTGGCAAATGTGCAAGTCCTTTTAGCAAAACTTGTAATGGAGCAATATGACAATGCAGAACATAGAAGACACTGAAATATTAAAATCCTTTCATACCTCACAACTGTAATCTGCTTGGTGCCATGCAATAATGGGCTTAGTGAATGGTGCTTGCAATATAAAGATTTAATAAATGGCATAACTGCTTGCTGTACCCTCTTCTCTGGACTGTCACGCACTCATTTGCAGTCCTGCCAAATTGTACAACAGTGCCAGAGTCAAAATTCTGAATATTCTAAGTGATGTAGAGGTTTAAGCAGCTAGGAAGCTTAACAGACATGGAAAGTTAAGTGATTTCATGGGAAAGTTGCTTTTCAAGTTTTTGTTCTTCACTACCAGCTTTATGAAATAATACACCAGTTTTCCTTCATAAGTCTTCAAAGAGGAAGAGTCACAGGCCTTGTTTTTTCAGACTAAGGCTCGGGAAACTCAATTTCATTACAATTAGATTAATATCTTATTGACCATTATGTTTTTCCAAGAGGTTTCATACATCTTTATTTGAAAAGAGAATAAACATTTGGAAAAAAATAGGATTGTTTTTGGTTTATGTCCTGTTGCCTGTGGTGTGATGCCCTGGTGTTAGTGACCCAGAGAGCACATGGCGATCGGCAGGGGTGCTGGCATGGAGCTGGCACCTGGCTGCCTCCCATGCCTTGTTTTGCCCCCCGGGCCTGGGGGCAAAAACCTCTTCTGTGTGCCGAGTAAATACGGATGATAAAATCAATGCAGGGGTAGGGTGAGTTTGAACAGGTTCTTTATGGCTTCCCTCACTTTTGAGTAAGGACACACTGTTTGTACTTATATGTGTAAGTACTCTTTGTGTGTATATAAATGTATGTTTAATATATAATTGTTTTGTGTATTATAGCTATATATAAAAATCTAAGTTTATATAGATATGTATAAAAGTGTAGATGTATAAATAATATGAGTATATATATACAATCAGTACTTAGACATAAAAAGTCCCCCTTCAGCTCAAGGGATGCCCACATACAGCCCTGGTAAATGAGTTACAGCCCTGGACAACCTCCTGACTGGGTGAGGACAGGTTCAGCTCTGAGTCCTTGCTCTCCCAGTGGGTCTAGTGGTGTTCCAGATGTATCTGCAAGCTCACAGACCATGTCCTAGATAAGGACTGTGCTTAGGATCTCCCACTTGCCCATGGCTTGCTTCATGAGCTGTTGAGAAGTTGAAGGTCCCAAGCAAATTCAATGCCTAATTCATGATTTCCAACTGATGTGTCTTAGCTATTGCAACCAAGTTGGAGATTAAAATCCCTCTTGATCTTCCCCAAGCCCTTGCCCTGCTCCCTGGGCTGGATGGAAATGCATGGCAGGTCCTGGGGCTGATGGGATCCAGGTGGCTTCATCCAGGTCCCTAGAGGGACAACAGATACTGGGTTGTTCAAACCCCTACTTCTGCCACAGGTATTAGAGAGCTGACTGCCTTGCAAAAACTTCCAGGTCACCTGTAGGTCATGAGAAGCTGGTGGGAGAGGGAAGAGAAATGAAAATAAGGATGGCCTCAGTTTGATTGGTATTGAACATCTTGCTATGAATTTGACAGATTTATTTAAAAAAAAATGCAAGGTTTTCTTTGGAAATGCAATGTGACAAACATTCTTGTCCTTAACTAAGCAAATGAAAAGTTATCTTTGCTTACATGTTAGCATCCTGAGCATTATTGCTTATTACCACATAAATCTCTTATATTTATTGATTTCCATGTCTGTCTCCCCCAATGTTACTGGAAATTTTAGATTCCTGGCTTGCCCTCTATCTTATTTCACCACATGAAAGGGCTTTTTTGAGCCATCGCTGCCCACTGTGCTGAATGTGACGCAGGATGCAGGTAGGCTAGGAATGCTGCTCCTAGCAAGGGAAATCTGCAATAATCTTTTAAGATGTTCAAGGGAAATTACCATTCTTAAGCTTTACACATATTCTTTTGATTGCTGTCGTAATTTTTAAAGCAGGAGAACATGTAGAGTTGTGACTGGAGATTTTCTACTTCATTCTGACCTTTGTCCCTTGCTTTACTTACAGAAGAAAATTCAATGTGTGCCCGGAGGTGTTGCAGTCGTGGAGATGTGTGTGGTGTCCCTGTCAGATTATTGCTGACTGACTCCTTGATGGAGAGATAAATCAAGGGGCTGTGCAACGTTGTACCTTGGTACTGAGGTCTCCTTTGCCTCTGTCTCTTCTCTCCCGAGGTCCTACCAGACCTCAGTGCTGCCAGATCTTAAAACAGTAGCTTTCCCAGAGAGAAAAATACCAGATAGTAAAAACTACGCTTTAGGTAGCATTTCCTTGTCTTGCTGGTCCTTCCCCCCTGCCAAAAACTGGTCAGGGAACAGGAGGTTCTGTGACGACGTTTGTTGGCATACGCAGTGATCTTGATGGGGTTTTGATATCTGTGGGCCAAGCTCCATGCTCAACGTACAGTTTACACCAAAGAAGGAGCATGGAGATGGTGCTGCAGTATAAACAGACAATAATGTGCATCTGTGGGCAGGTCAGCTTGGAAGGGAACCGGAGGGGCATTTCCCAGCTGTGCTTCAGTGAGCCACAAAGCCAATGTGTTACCTGGGGGGCAGGAGGGTGGTGTCTGCTGTGCAGCTCTTCTTCAAACAAGCCTTCCTTGGATGTGTCTCACCATTTGGCTGGGTATTTTGTTTACAAGGCTCCATGCCTGTAGTGGGAACAAAAAAATAGGCTTTGCTTTCAACAAGCATTTCTAAAACTATAGCAGAACGAGAGAGGTGTCAAAACAGAGAAAGCCCTGAAAACGCAAGAAAATCCATGTGCTTAATGAAGTGTGAAGAAGAAAATGAAAAATGTGAAACTTAAAAAATAAAGATGCATTTCATTTTTCAAATGCTGCATTACAGTAGATTCTGAAGCAGTTTATACTCTTTCCCACAGGGCAACCTCTCTCCCTGGCTTGCATGCCTCTTAGAGTGCATCAGGCTGGGTCTGGCTGCCCTGGCAGTGTTGTGTTTGAATAGGCTCATCTTTCCCAGATTATTTTAGATGGGTTTTCTGTTGTTATTAACAGCCATGCCACAAATTCTTATGTGAAGTGTTTTTTCCTCCCAGATGGTTAATGAAGATATTACAGCAGCATCTCTAGTACTAGGCATCACGGAGCCCTGTGAGGAGCACACCTGGGGATTAGATCTCACTGATGTTTGCTTTTCCCATATATCGGCTACTCAGTTATTAATCCAGCATGTTTGGGTTTTTTTTCCTGAGAATGCTTGTATTTTTAATGTGAAGATTGTACTTTTTCTGTCAAATGACTTGCAAATTTGATTTATGTATGTCTGTTCAATTATTCTGTATTAATTGGACAAGAGCAGGGCACTTATTTCTTCTGAGTTTTTAGGGAGGCTGCTTTGGGTTGGCTTTTTTTTTTTTTGAGATTCCATTTGTGTGAAAGCCCTTTGGTTGTGTCACTGTCACTTTGTAACAGGGATTTATACCACGATGAAGCTTAGGCTTTCAGGATAAAGTTTATCGCTACATCAGTTGCTCACAGCACGCTCATTAACTGTGCCCACAAAACATCAGCCTGCGGCAGTTCCCATGTAATGGTGGAGCCACTGTGCCTGAAGTGACAGCCCAGTTTGCACATCTCCCCTGCTCAGCCTGCTGATCCCCAAGGAGAGAAGAGTGGGTTTGTTTCTGGAGAAGGCAACAGCTCTGCCTGATAGCAGCTGGATGGTGCTTGGGGTTGTGAACAACTGTGGCCTGCTTAGCACTGTGGCAAAATACATTAATTCTTTGAAAAAATGTTTAACTTTGCATGAGAACTGAAGACTGAAAGGCAGCAAGAGCAACTTGTCTGGAAAGTGATAAACAAGGTGTTTGCTTAGCATCCTCTGGTCCTGCTCTTTGTGGCTGGGGAGGATTTTAGAGAGCAGCACACCAGGGCTGGTATCCTAGCAAAGATGGTGAATGTCTCCTCCACCACCAGTTACTGCTGTACCTGCCCACGGTGATGGGTGGGTTCCACCTTTATGTTGCCTGTGGCATGCAGGAGCCACTGCACGTCGGTCCCACGGTCCAGAGTGAATATTGTGCAAGTTAAACATGCATGGCAGCACACATCCTACTGCGTGTAACAGATTCATAGAAACATAGAATGGAATGGTTTGGTTGGAAAGGACCTTAAAGACCACCCAGTGCCACCCCCCCTGCCCCGGGCAGGGCCCCCTCCCCCCACCCCAGGCTGCTCCCATCCCCATCCAGCCTGGCCTTGGGCACTGCCAGGGATGGGGCACCCACAGCTGCTCTGGGCAGCCTGGGCCAGCGCCTCGCCACCCTCACAGGGGAGAATTTGTTCCTAACACGTGTTCTAAATCTTCCCTCTTGTATTTTAAAATATATCAAACTTTCCACCCACAAACTACTCTGACATTCTTAGACAAGATGGGGAAGAGTGCTGCAGCCCCTGAGTTCCCCATTTCCTACGTGCCACCTCCCTGCAGCCTGGCCCGGAGGAAAGGAGGCCACAAAGTGGCCACTTCTTCCTTCAAGCAATCCACAGTTTCCACTTCTGTTGTGCTGATCAGCGTTTACTGATATTTACAGCATCAATATTTTTCATGAATCGGAGTCTCTCTCTGACCAGCCATTATTACAAGCTAGCCTTGACTCTCAAGTTTTCATTCTACTAACTTCAATGAATCTCATTTTGGTGAAGCAAATTCTACAAAACATATGATTTTCCTTGTCAAAACAATTTGTACAAATGTGAGCTTTTGACATTAGAGTTTTAGGCTAACACAAATTTTGATTTTTGGGTAAATTTAAAAATACTGTCATTTATCAAACACTTTTTCTCAGTTTTGAAGGCGGCAAAAAATAGTGATTGATACATGTTTGGGAACTGTTCCTTCAATCTTCACTGGTCTGTCATTAAAAAAAAAAAAAAAAAAAAGCAGTTCAATTCATGGACTATGCATTTTTCTTCTGTGAAATTTTGCAAGGTCAAAGAATTGTCAACATAACATCAATAACAATATATTATACTGTATCTTGAGAACAAGTTCAAAAATAACATGTTTGCTGCCAGCCTGGTAATACCATCTTACACCTGTCATTTACCAGGACCTGGAATTATTGATAAAGAAGAAAATACCTTGCAAGCGCTGTGACAGTACTGTTTTCTTGTTTGTTTTCTGTTTGGTTTGTTGTGTTGTTTTAAGGCTGTCACTAATTTCTGCAGCAATACAGCTGCTGCCAGTAGGAGGCTTGGAAATGTTAATTTTAAATTTATAAATATTGCCAGTTTAGCTTTAAGGTACACCAGGGAGTATTTTATGGGGTCATTAATTCTTGTCTTGAACATGATGTGTTGGTGTCTTCATTCCCTTGGGGCACTTTATTAATAGTCCCATGAAACATGCCTTGAAGTATCTAATGGCAATTAAAACATGTGCCTTTTTTCCTAAATTAATCTTTCTAATTCTCTTTCAAAAAACAATTTACTCAAGAGCCCTACATTCAAGAGAGTGCTTGTGCATGAGCTGCAAATGCTTCCTGAAGATGCTTTTGGGTTAGGGGTGGTTTCAGCCTCTGGGTCAGCATCATTCACAACCAAAACACACTGGCAAAATAATCTTTGTCTTCCCTTCTACCGCCCCTCCTTTCCCCACAGTCAGCTTCTTTTGTCTGTGTCAAATTAGGTGAAATATTGTCCTTTTATAGCTACACAAGGAAGAAAACTTGAGGCTTAAGGAGCTTGCTTGATATAAATGAATGGCACTGTAGGGATGGTGCAACCTACCCGCATGATGGATGACTGTAGCACCCAGAGAGGTCTGGTGCCTTCATCAGGGAGTTAGAGCGTTAGGTCTTTGCTCATGTAGGAGAGAAGCTGTGAGTTGTTTGCTAAATGCTGGTTTTTGATTAATAATGAAGTGCAAGGTTAGACAGCAACAGTAATGTAATCATAGCAGCGTATCAGTAAGTGGAATGTGCCTTTAACAGAGGTGCTTTGCTTGGCCCCTGTGAGGTAGATACAATCACATTAGTCAATGCAACTAAGGCATGTGTTGGAATAAATCTGCAAATTAGGCCCATAAGGTACCGATGGTATGTATAAATCAGTGATTTTTGGGGGGAGTTCCCCAAATGGTTCAAAATGTTAATTCCACCTCTTAATTCCAGTTTAAATAAATCTATAGTTGCAATAATTCTAGTGTGATTGATCAAACTCAGTTTAGCAGAATTAGCTGGCTTAATTAGGTGCTATCTAATCTTAATGCAAACTGACAATTATCACCTGCCAGAGGGCTGGTGGCCCTTCAGAGGAGGCAACCTGTCCTTGGCCAGGATGCTGGTGGGACAGTGCTGGTGGCTCCTGGCTGGGAGGTGAGTAAGCAATTTGATAGATGGGTGGTTCTGGGGTAAGCAGAGTTAAGTTTGAGTTCCTGTTTCTATTCGAGTCTTTTAGATGGTAATGGAATTTGGTAGAAGCATGACTAGTTTACTCTGGTTTAATATGGCTTTGAGAGAGAGACTGGAGAGGGAGGTGTAAGGGTGTGTGATAAACCCAAGAAGGTGATAGGGATAAAAACTGATTTAAAGAATCACTTTACCAATATTCCAGCTAGAGGAGTTATCTATCTTTATTCGGCAGCGCTGGGTGCATGGGGGATCACGCCACCAAAGTCATGCACACCGAGGGAACCCCTCAGCCCCCTCTTTATACACGTCACTCACATCTATTCATCAACTTTCTGGGAACTCATTAACATATCTTGCACCTGGACTATTAGCACAACATTCCCTATGTCACCCATTCAAGGATTTAGTACATCTTCAAGTTAACAATATTAACAGATCTTGTGCCTGGACAATTAGCACACTCCCTATGTCACCCATTCAAGGATTTAGAACATCCTCAAGTTAACAGTAAGGGTCTCCTCAGATAAACATAAGCACATCGTTCTTTAAACAAATCTTATATGGCCCATTATTCAAAACCTTCAGGATCTCTGTTTGAGGGAGTCTGAACACATGCATAGGCCATCTCCTGGTTTAGCAATGTGATTGGGACTTGCAGAAGAGCAGGCAGCTTGCAGTAGCAGTTGTTTGTGGAGATTGTGGTGGGGCAGCTCTCTGTGCTCGACAGTTTTAAACGATGGGCTGTATCCTCAGAGATCCCCAACTAGACTGCTCCAGTCTGTGCTGCCCAGGAGCTTTTAGCAGGTAGCATCTCACTTCCTTAACCCAGGAGCTTTTAGCAGGTAGCATTTCGCTTCCTTAAGGAGAACAGTGGTGGCCTGCGGTGTAAAACTCGGTGCAATGCTTTTTTGGCATTGCATTTTTGCATGCTCAAGGTGGCAAAGCGCAGGCCAAAGGATACTGAAGTCTGTTGGGGATGTTTTGTTTTGTTCTCCCCGTTACCCCTGGAAACCAAATACTTCAGTGGGGGCCTGAGCTGCCTTGTGAGCATGGCTGCTGCTGCAGCCCCTGCTCGGCCCCCAGGGCAGACCCAGATTTAACTGATGGGAGGGAGGAGGCAAAAAGCCCCTTTGCTTTTGTTCTCATGCAACACACCGGATCACAGCATGTGCAGTGCCATCACACTCTATAGCAGGTAATCATCTTCTTGTGATAATGGCATTACATTTTTGGTTTTCTTACTTCTGCTGCATTCCCCTTAGAGGGTTGTATGAAGGGAGGAATGTTAATGATGCCCTTTTCATGCAGATTCCAAGCTGCCTTGTTACTATTTAAGGCTTTTTGTTGAGTTTGCCTTTGATGGGTATTCATTCCCATTTGAAATGACTGAAAACGTATGTAAACTGTTTTCTGTGCTTGTCTGATTTAAGTAGTGGTATTCACTGTATGAAAAGGCAGTGCTGCAGAATTTTTTTGTTGAACTATTGACCAATGTTTTGTGTATAAACAGATCAGACCATGTGAGAGTTGTATTATCAGACTGTGAACGATTTCACAAGTAAAACGCAGAGATCCTAGATTTAAGTTTACAGCCTATGAGGATAATTTCTTTTTGTTATTATTCTTTTGTTTTACTTTTTCTGATGCCTTGGTTACTGCTATCATTCCTGTTATTGACTTGTTTGCCTTTTCCTAAACGCAATCAGTTGTAAGTGAAAAGGCAGTGCATGATTGTGATCCCTCTGGAGAGAGGATTTCATTCCACATGGGAAGTGTCTTATTTGCAAGGTGGTTTTTCTCTTTAAGATTGAATAATTTTATTGTCCTGATATTGATGTGCATTTTAATAAGGTTAAAAGTGATACAGAGCAATGCAATGGTTGTGTTCACTCAGCATGGCTGTGTGTCTGAGTCGCTTACGTATTTCAGTTCTGCTGTTGATGTGATTTGATGAAAAATCTTCATCTGGAAGTTAGTCTTGGGTACTTACTAAGCCTTAAATACTGTCTAAGGAAAAATAAATGCTACTTATATTTCAGATGATACAAGGCTACTTTGTCTTTCAGCGCACTAGTAACAACTTTTTTCCTGTATGTTTTTAAGAGGGACAAACAAAAAGTAACAGGTTTAACCCATGTTTAAGGTGTGTGAATTCATTGCTGGGCTGCCAGTGGAAAAAGAACAAGTAGGAATGGGTATTGCACGTGAGAGATACTGTGAGGTGCCGAAATGTAAAAAATACTGTGGAAACAGACAGGAATGATGGAATTTCTGCAGGTGACATCTCAGACTGGTAAAAGAAATGCGGTGCCAGGGTTGTACTCCGAAGGCCCAGGTGAGATAGGGATGCCATCCAGTTGTAATGTTATCCAGATGTGGCCAGTGAGACTGAGAATTTGCAGAAACACAGCAAGTGGTTTTGACGTGCGGAATTAGACTCTATAACTCGAAAGTTATAAAGTAGGTATGTTTATTGCGCGCAGATGCACGGGGGATCGCTCCTCCACAAGCGTGCATACCCGAAGTGAGGAACCATCCTACATTTATACAATGAAACAAATGAATATTCAATTAACGCCTATACATATTCGTTACCTAAACCCCGCTTCGTATGTTAATTAGCTTATCAGTCCGTTTCCTGGAATGTGGTGGTCTTGCAGGTTTGTAGGTGATTCATGTTCTTGTGACCATCCAATCTTCTCCAGCAAGAAGCCTTAGCACTCCCTCCCTCTAGATAGCATTTGAATGTCTCCCATCTTTTCTCATTCTCTTTTAAATAGCCCCTTTGTCAGAGGAAGAAGGGCAGGCGTCTCCCCGTCTCCCCTTTGTTAGAGGAAGAGGGGCAGGCGTCTCCTCAAAAACTGTAGTTGTCTCCTCAGAGCTGTGTGCCTATGTGACCAGACACCGCACCCATGACTAGTCACCATACCCACATTTCTGAGTAGACATATACAATCACAGTCGGTGTTAAGCGTCCCCATTTCACACTATTTCTCCGTATCAGTTTTAATGGGAAGAGTTCAGGTCTCCTAAACAGACTCTGTGAGTGTCTCTGCAGGACAAGGTGTAAAGATAAGCTGCTGGAGCACTGAATGGGGCTGCCTGACTAGTCTTAAAACAGCAGGGCTTCTGTCTTGGACTTGGAAGGGAAGAGAGTCTGGTTCAAGAAGTATTTGGCATACTGGAATAGCAACAGCCACGATACAAGGAGTTGCAGCAGAGCAGGAGGAGAGCGTAAGGCAAATACTTCCAGATACAGATAAACAATTTAAAGGAGAGGGGCTGCAAAACACCTCTGGCAGCTAGGAATTTTTTTAAGACCAACCCAAAAAGCAAGGATCCTGTGAGCAGGCTGGAGCTGCTTTCAAAGTGCCTGTTAGGAGCCTGGATAAACAGTGTGCCAAAATTCAATGAAAAAAACAAAGCCCTTCCAGGAAACTCTCTGTGGCTCAACGGGGAAATTAAGGAGATAATGGCAGGGAAAAAGTTGGTATTAAAGAAAAAATCCTCTAAAAATAAGAACAGGGAAGTGCAGCAGGGTGGATGTGGATGGGTCTAGGAAAAAGACCTTTGTCCTGGTACATCTACCTGGAAAGGAACAGGTTTGGGGGATTCTGCAACCCACAGAGCAGTGAGGCTGTGACAGCAGTGTCCCTGTGCATGGCCATTTGGGGCCAGCAGCCTTCGTGAGGGTGGTGGATGCAGAGCGGTCCTTCACCAGAACCTGCACTTGGGAATCTGGCAAGTGCAATCGGCACTGTGGGTTTCCCAGGAGAGGTCTGTAGGAGCATGCAGTGTCTCCACTTTACGTCGGGCTCTTAAAAACTGTTGAAATATTCTCTTCCATGCTGTCAAAGAGTGGTTACCTTGCTCTCTACTGGGTTTTGACCCATGTGAAGGAGCCTTTCCAGACGTGGTGAGGAAGCATTGCTGTGAATGAGGCAGATCCAATTTTGTTTGCTCTGGTATCTCTAAGTCCCCATCTGACCCCCCTTTTCACAGAGAGGGGAATTGCCCTGGCACATATGTGCTGCTGCCATTTCTTTTAACCCACCCTGGGGAAGGGGGTGACTGCGAACATCACCAAAAGTGGGCATTTCCCTTGTTAAAATTTCTCCATCAGCTCTGTAGTGACTGGCTTTCTTGCTGTCACAGTGAGAGCAAAACACTTCCCTTTGCGTTTTCTTTTTTTCAACAGAAATTAAGAAGAGTCAAACCAGCCTGAACAACCTCCACTTGTGGCACCTGTGGTGTGGGAGGAAAGGGTCTTTAGGAAACTTGCCTTAGGAAAAAGAAACCAAACTTGTTTATTGTGCCCTTCTCAGAGGGAGGATGCAGCTAGCTGTTAACATGTCTCTATCCAGCACTCCTTGATGTTACTGGAAGGGTCTTAAAAAAAAAATAATCCAGTCTGTGCACTCACTCCACTGCTGTACTGGCCGGTGTCCCAGCTGTCAGCAGAGCACCCTGCTCTGCCAGCTATGAAGCTGTGAGTAGTTCAGTCTTTTCTCTGGGTCAGTTGTTGGGGGTGGTTTCTCCAAGGTGGAGGGGGAAAAGGGCTGTGTCCAGCACTGCCCGGGAGCGGTGGTGTTGTCCCAGGGGCACTGCTTCCATGGCATGATTGCCCTTTACTGATTCCTGTGCCACTCCGCTGTGAGGAGACCTGCTCCTTGGCTTTAATGCTTTTGACTTTTAGCTGGAAAACAACCATTTAATCGAATGGCTTTCTTTGTGAAGGGCTGGGAAGGAAAGGATGAGAGGCTCAGTTAGTTTGAGTTATAGCAATGATGACACTGCAGCAGCTTTGCTGCAATTCCCATCACTGCTCTGCCTGCAACCGTGCACATCGGTGAGCTTTGGGGAAAGGTGCCGGAGAGCATCTGCCCTTCAGCTAAACCTGGTCCAGTGTGTTGCTCGGTGACTTGGTACCATTGTGTCTGACACAGCAGTCTAAGAGGACTCTTGTGTTTAAGGAGCGAGCAGAGCTGACGGGAGGCCTGGCTCCTCTATTTCTAAAGCCTGTGAGTTTCCTTTCACTCCTTCCTTCCCCCAAAATGGCCAATATGAGGCTGGAAAAAGCAGTTAACTTCTTATTTCTATTTCCATCGCTAATATTCATGTTTTGCTAGAATTACACCTCCCTTGTCTGAGCAGTCTGACACTTTTTTTTTTTTTTCTTCAGCCTATTTTCTTTCTGTCTGCTCTGATTTCTGATTATTTGACCCTAACAAGGAGAGACTGCTTCTACTGTGTGGAAGGTGCGTGTAGCTCTGGGTTGGTGGTGCTCTGACCACGAATTAACTTCTCTGTTCCTGTCAACAGCTCTTTCTCTGCTTTTATCTAAAATGGTCTTGATAGTATGTTCCTGCAAAGACCATAGAGAAGGAGCTATTAGATCTGTGATCTGACCTCTCTGGCCAGTCACCAAGAGATATGATGGTGCTGGGAAATGTTGTAGGGAAGGAAATGTAGATGTTTCCCTTTTGAAGAGCTTCAAATATCTACATAGCCCTGTTTTTCACTTACTCTATACCAGTGACATGTGTGACTGGTAAAAGAGGGTCTGATACCAGGACACCCTGACAAATCTGCCCCATAAGTACTGTTGGGTGCTTGTGCTGGTGCTAGCTGGGCTGGAGTGAGTGCTGGTGCCGGCGCCCGCGTGGGGCTGGTGGGGTCTGTGCTGGGAACAGCGCTGAGCACACAGGGCTGTTCCAGTCGCTGCTGAGCGGGGCTTGCACAGAGCCAAGGGCTTTGCTGCGCGTCACCCCACCCCACCAGCGAGCGGGCTGGGGGGCACCAGGAACTGGCAGGGGACACGGCCGGGACAGCTGAGCCCAGCTGGCCCCAGGGACAGCCCCGACCATCCGGCGTCACGCTCAGCATGTAAAGCTGGGGAAGCAGAAGGAAGGGGGGGCGCTGGCAGGGATGGCGTTTGTCTGCCCAAGCCCCCGTCACCGTGATGGAGCCCGGCTGCCCTGGGGATGGCTGAGCACCTGCCTGCCCTGGGCAGCGGTGGGTGAACTCCTGGGTTTGCTTTGCTGCTGTGCGCGGCTTCTGCTTTGCCTCTTAAAGTGTCTTTGTCTCAGCCCGGGAGTTTTCTCACTTTGACGCTCGGGTTCTCTCCCCCGTCCCGCTGTGGGGGGAGTGAGCGAGGGGCTGCGTGGGGCTGAGCTGCTGGATGGCGTTAAACCATGACAGTGTTGCTCTCATCTGAAACCTAACGAGTGTGCAAGTGTGTAAATTGGTGTGGAAGCAACCCTTGAGTGCCCCAGTAAGTTCAGATAGCAACATAAATGATCTAATCTCCATACTAAAATAATAGCAGTGATACTAAGGAGATGTAACTCAGCGGGAGCTTAGCTTTTAAGAACAAATTAATAGATGGTATGAATAAAACAAGCTGCAAGCCTGTTTCCTGTTGCAGTTAAGATACACTAGGTGAAAAGTACAACTGAAAATTGCTTCTCTTAGCAGGTACATGACTTTGGTGAAAAAGTACATGTTTATATAGCCTGGTAAGGAGGAACAGTGAACAGAGAGCGAGAGGTGTCTGCCTCCTGTTTTATTAAGCCGTGTGAAGTATCAAATATATTAGACAAGTAGAAAGCAATTCTTATACCTGACAAATCTGAAATTCATCAGGCCCATTTTTAGGATTATTTCACGAGTCCTTTGGGAAATGTTGCTGAACCTTTGCAATGGACATTTGCTGCTATGTACCTCCCATCTGCCTTCCTCTTTCCTGGGTACTACTTCCCATTGCTCCCCAAAACCTGAGTGTCCCTCCCTTGTCCTGTCACCTCACTGAAGGGTGCTTGAGGACTAGCTAACGCAGCTCTGGGTGAGACAGCATGCAGGTCGCCTGTTTCTCCTTGCTCTGCAGGACTTGCTTCCCCAGCACAAAATGTTTGTCATGGGCAGCTTCAGGCAGACCTAAACTGTCCCCCTGCTCAGGACTGGCTAATGGCTGTGTAGCTTTGATGGGTCCCAGCAGCCCTAGCCCCTGAAGGCTTAGCCAACCAGCTTTGCTGCCAGTCATCACAGAGTTGTGTCCAGACCAGCTGTGATGTCCATCGTACAGCAGATCTGTCCCTTGCTCTGCTGCTGCCTGGGTCTGCTTAGGCAGCATTCAAACAAATGCCCTCCTGTTCTTCAGTGGGCTTGGAAAATCAACAGGGTCTCAAATGTAGATTTTCTGTAGCTGAAGATAAATTGGAGGGTCAAAGAGTAGTATCAGTAGCTGGACAACACTGCTAAATCTGACCCTTGCCTCCACGCCCTGCTCCAGAATGCATTCAGGAGGAGCAGTGGGAACAACAGCTCAGGAAGGTCTCTGGGCATGACTTGGCCTGTCACTGGCATAAAGTGACCTGGCTGGTGGCATGGGGCTGCTGGGGCACAGACCAACACCATGCTTCCAATGCCAGGGTGTCCTGCATCAGATAGGGAGACTTTGTCTGCAGGCATTTCAGCAGGACCCCTCCTGCTCTTGCCTGGGGCAAACGTTCCCCTATAACAAGATGCTTCTGGGATCACAGAATGGTTGGGGTTGGAAGGGACCTCTTGAGACCACTCAGTCCCAACCTCCTGCTGAAGCAGGGTCTCCTAGAGCAGGTTGCAGAGTCACGTCCAGGTAGGTTTGGATGTCTACAGAGAGGGAGACCCCACCGCCTCTTTGGGCAGCCTGTCCCAGCACTCCAGCACCCTCACGGTAAAAAGTTTTATTCCTCATGTTCAGAAGGAACTCCCTGTGTTGCATCATGTGCCCGTTGCCCCTTGTCCTGTTGCTGGGAACCGCTGAAATGAACTTGGCCCCGTCCTCTTGGCACCCACCCTGTCTCTCAGGGTGTCATCTCTGTCTTCTCCAGGCTGGACAGACCCAGCACTCAGGATCTTCTGCTTTTCCAGATTCTAGGTTCTTCAGGCTGTTATTTAAATAAATCGATGCTTTCAAATTTGTAGGGAGTATGTGCAGTAGTCAGGCACTCCTAATCTTTTTAGAGCTGAACTTAATTACTACTTGCTGCGTGCTTCTATAGAGCACAGGTTCTTGCACCTTTCTGCTCTGAGCTTACTCCAAGTTTGAATTTGGAATGGGGAAATATGTATGCAGTGAAAACTGTCTTTATTGCATGTGATTCAAAAGGTGTTAGTTTTATTACTAAACTCATATGGAAATAGTGTTCAAGATGTGAAAAATCAGACATAGAGCTCATGCTGATTTAACACAGCTCTTAGATTGGAGAGTTTCCCTCTTGCCACTGAGAGAGATATGCAGCTTCGTTAGAGGTATAATAAGAATAGAATGAATTACCGTGGAGCGATTTTCTCTTTATAGGTTGCCTAGTTCACAAAGCCATGTAAATCTTCCAAGTGAAAGACTTGTGCACTTCTTTCATTAGCTCAGCTCATCCTTCAGAGGATAACCTGCCTCATGCCAACCTTCCCCCAAGGTGCCAATTCCTCTCCTCCACAGGCAGCACAAATAAGAATCAGCTGCACTTGATGCACCAGCCTTAGTCTGATTTGGCACATCTGTAGCTGTGTATTAGCCTCCTGGAGGGACCAGCACCATACCTGGCAGTGTGACCCTGCCTTCCCCCATCAGCTGGGAGCACCATCCCAAAGGCTGCGTGTCAGGGTGCACCCCGGGTCATGCTTCTCCCTGGGGAGCCCACTAGTGCTTTCTGGGTTTGTAGTGGAGTATTAAATATGCTGCGGTGAACATCAGAGAAAAGCCTTTTCTATCTCACACTGATTGTACGCCTGGAACAAGGCAGCGAGCGGGGTAAGACTGCCAAGCAGATGCACCCAGCTGAGTGGGATGTCTGTCAAGGGATTAGTAGGGATCTGCTCACAAGGGCTGTGCTCTGAAAGCAGGAGGATTACATAAAAACACAGAAATGTCCTGCTGCATCACTTAAACGTGCATTTGGAGCCGAGTTAATGTTGCTGAGTGACTCTGAGTGCAGCATATGAATAAAATAATTAAGCAAGTGCATGATGTATGATGGCCAATAGTATGGAATCTCAGGTCATCTTTTTATGAAAGAGAAAATATTTGGATTTTCAGCTTTGGGTAGCAAAAAGGTGTGCTGCATGATCCCTACTACAGGTAACACAGGCACCTTGGGTAAGGTACATGGTCTTGAGTCAATTTATTCCTGGAGGTATGTGGTGGTTTTGAGGTCCTTGGTTGACAGCAGAGGGGGAGACTGGAGCAATTGGTGCTCACTGGGCAGAAATAGCTACTGGTGCTAGGATACCTGAGGTGCTCTGATGAACACTTGGTAATAGCAGAGATGCAGCCTAGTGAGAAATGCCCCTGGTGTTGCTCAGAGGTGGTAATTTCATTCTCCTACATGTGTAAATCTAAATTTAATTTGCATTAAGGAGAAGTAAGCACTTGGGTTTGTAGTGCAAACAGCTGCGTCATGAAGGCCTTTGTCAAAAGATACTGCCTTGTGATTTATTTTTTTTTTAACACCTGTGCTTTGAGCAGCAGCAGCAGCACAGGGGTGCTGGGAGCTGGTGGGTTAGGGCTGAGCCCTCGGCTGGAGGGGCTCGCCAGAACAGGGCAGAGGAGCTGTCCTGCAACAGCAGTACAGACAGGGAGGGACAGGGTGAGGGTGCCAGAAACAGGGTCATCTACTTTTAGTAGGGGCAAGAGCCCAGCGAAGTTGAATGACTCCATGATGAAGCAGTAAAATACGGAGGAAAGATCCAGGAAAGCTCCAGAGTCTGTCCTTTCCCCCTTTCCTTCCCAGCACTACATGGAGCAGATCCTGTATTGTAAAAGCCTAATGAGGCAGGGCAAGAGTTGTCTTGATCTATCTGTTGGGGAGTCTTTACGGCGCCTCTCAAGGTAAATTAAATATGTTTGTGCATAAATATAAAAGAAAACAACAATGAACAACACATTGGGCAGAGTCTTACTGTAATACATGGTGGATAACAGGTAGATTGCTTATATTCACTTGCACTAGCACCCACGCTGAGAGTGGATGCACAGGGACACCCTGGGTCCATGGCTTCACCCAGCTCTGCTGCCCAAAGGTGTCCCTTGAGTGCTCCCCTTCCAGGATGGCTACAAGACAGTGCTGAGGCTGTTCCTTATCTCAGCACTAAGGGACATTTCACTCCCTTGCAAGAAGTCCTTCTGTCTCTGGCATCCCTGCCTACAGCCAATTTAACCCCTTCTTGCAGCTAGGACTTTTTTCCATAACTGTCAGATCATTCCTCAGTCATAAGTTATCATTGCTGAGAAGTTCCCCTTCAAATTCTTCATCTTTCTCACAACTCTGAAGAAGCAATGCAGAAGAAATGAAGAACTTGAGGTGATGCTTCTTGCCCAAGTTTTTGGCTGCTGCTGCAGCTGCAATGTCTCCCCTGCAGGAGGGCTGAAGTCAGTTTCTAGTTTTAGAAAGAGGTGTAGACACATTACTTGCATTATCACAAAATGTGCATCTTCAGAAATTTCCTCTGTGTTCCAAGTTCCAACTTAAAATTGGTTTCCTAGTCTGAAAAACTAGACAACCCTTGTCATTCTTAATTTCTAACATTTGACAATCCCAGATCATGCTCTTCCTGCTGGCAAAACCAGGGCTTTCCAATACCTTAACTTGTCCAGGTCACTCTTTCCAAATTTCATGAGAACACTTGTACACCTAGGTCTTCCTACAATGAGTTTTTATTTTAATTTTTAGTATCTTTTAAAAAGTCTCAATAGGAGGTTTGTGTACAGATACTGATGTTACGCACACTCCATGTAGCAGCAGCGTTAGAGGTGAAGCTTGTGCATGACACTCCTGCCCAGCCCACATCAGCTTGCCTGGGTGCCTTATGGCAAGCCAAGCCAACAGCTCTGCGTTGCTCCGCAGCCTCTCTACTCACAGGAGCAAACCAAAAGCAGCAAGTGTAAGCACCCAGTGAATGCTCAGTGCTGGCATTTAGGGTGAGGATTTTTGTTCACCTACAGACTTACGGCTTTAAAAGTAAGTCAGCTGTGCTCATTGATCTGGCAGAGGAAATTAAACCTTGCCTCCATCCTTACGATGCAACATAAATGAGTCTCTGTTTTATGAACGCTTTTGCTTTGCTAGCTGGCAATTTTGAAAGAAACAAACAAACAAAAAACCCCAAATATCGAAGAAACCAAACCTTTCTTGGCGGTTGATTGAAACAATTTTATGCCTCTGTGTCTGCATCTTGATGGACTTAAACTAAAGTTTTATAGCCGTGGAGTAATTTTTATTGCTCTTAAGTGCCTTATCAGTGCACTTGGTAACAGGAATTATTTGCAATATCAACTTGTGTTCTACAGCAGTTGATAGCAGTAACTGCCCTCCACATAACACCCCCATTGTTCGTCCTTAGAGGTGTTACTTGAAGTGGAGGAAGAACCTGCTTGTCTCCGAGGGGGAAAAAGAGCAAGAGAAGTTCCCACAGGGGCAGTGAATTTGTTCCTGTTGAAGCGGGGAGAGCTCTTGACAAGCATCCCTGCGTGATGCCTCTTTCCTGGGGAACAGCTTGTCCTTGGCATGTCTGCCTGCTCCCTTACAGCCGTGAAGGATCTTGAGAAGCAGAGGTGTGCTAATCCAAAAGGTTTTCATAGAAATCATTGTGTCAATGACTGTCCTGGGGGCCGGGAACCAAACCAGCGCCAGTCAGCGGTGGGCTGGGTGAGAGTGTGCATGGCAAGGAGATGCTGTGCGTGTCAGGAGTACAGCTGTCTTGTGAGTCTGGAACAGTGAAATCAATGCTGTCCAGGCTGTAATTAAAGGTACTTAAGGACCATTAGCAGAGCTTGTAAAAAATGCTTTTTAATCCAGTTTAATAAATGGGAGTCCTAGTTTAATTGGCATTATGAAAATTACATGTGGGCTATTTTCTGTAGAAAATTATAGGTGGAATGAATATCCCTGTGATATGAATCAGTGCTATCCAGACTCCAGATTAATACTGTGTACGGAATATCACATGGTCTGTTGACTGTAACACAGTGCCATGCATCACAACTGTCATCAAATGCAAATGATCTCGAGATTTGCCAAAATATGGGAGTCAAGCATTATCTGTTCATCATAAGCTTACTCTACTGCAAATAGAGATTTCAGTATGCAAGATTTTATTGAACTATTAAAGTTCTTAATGCTGCCAAATACAGGGCTAAGGGTTTCTCAATGAGCTCTGACAGGACAGCCTGGATGAAGGAAAGATAATTTGATTCCAAACTGGAGACTTCTCTCCTGAGTCCCACCACTGTACTAATTATTTTTTTATTAGAAGTCCTCACCTGCAGCTGCCCTGGTTTGCTGCGATTCTGCCACTTTCTCTCATTTCTCTGATACTTCTCTTTGGGCTGGCTTGCTGTTCAAAGCTCTCGCCTGGCTCCTGGGGAGCTCCTTGAGCAGTACAAAGTTATTAACCAGATGATGTAGTTACACCTTTCCCTGCGTCCTCTTCTTTTCCTGACTTATTCTGAGGGACGTTTTGCTGTAGCACAGGATCTGGATGAACGTGTACAACCCAATATCAGCTGGAATTACTTTTTGCATATTCTCTAGTCCATTTTGCATGGCTACCTATTCAGTGGTGGCAATTACGTTGAGAAGGGTGTAGCAGTTGCAAAAAAACTCAACAGAAACCCAGGAATAAACTGGGTTGGACTGATCCTTTCTTGCAGCCAGTTGCATTACTTGCCTCTTGCTTGCCTGTGGAGGGGAGCAAGCAAGAGCTGAGGAGGCAGGCAGGGTGGGTGCCAGCAGCATGGTCCCAGGGCCATGGAAGTGTGCATGTGTGCAGTGTCGAGCAGTGATGCTCTCCAGTGTGCAGGGGCATTGGCAAACTCTGATTCTAGGGCTCAGAGGGGCTTAATGTGTGGCTGTACACTGGGCTCTTTTTTCAGTAAGAAAGACTTGTTCTATCTTGTTGCCAACATACGAAATGAAAAGGTGGTGTGTTCATCTTCCCTTTTGAAAAGCCTTCAGTGATGTCTCTTAATTCTTCCTTGTTCGTATGAGAATTTTTCTTTCCTGTTCTTTGGGTATAGACTTTAATGAAGACATTGGGAATTTGGCCACTGAAGCCATAGCAGCATTGTCCTGACTGGATTTTATGTTCTTCCTTACTGTGCCAAAACAGCACACTGCAGTGCAGAGTAATGAATGATAAGAATCTTGTTCATATCAAAAAGAGAAAGGACATTGCTTATTCTTTTGGTTATTCTGTTTCAGAGAAAAACACTCCGAAGCATTGCGCTTGAGTGGATCAATTACCCTCCCTACCAAAATACAACCTTTTTTTTTCTTTTTGCTTTTCAAGTAGAAGTAGAGTTGGCAATATCTAAACTCCTGTAAGTCATGGCAAGAATCTGATATCTTGGTGCCTGGAGCAGTGCTCAGGTTTGCACATTGATGCTCCAGGTTTCAGTGGTGCAATGAAAGGGTTAAAGGATAGACTTCTTTCCAAGACACTTCTCAATAGCTATAGCAGCCATAGGCATTTTCTTGCTTAACATTACTGTCTTTTATTTTAAAAGCATCTTTATGGTGATTGCTTTTGTATTACTTAAGTTGTGCTTTTTGTCTCGTATTTATTTGAGCATAATGTGTTTAAAAGTGAATTATCTAAAAGCAGCAGAGAGCTAAATCCAAGAAAGTGGATGTCTCTTTACTGGAAGTGCAAAGCTCCCCAGGCTGGAGCCTCTGGTCTGGGCTCAGTGGAGGAGCCAGGGAGGGAGTTGCAGCCAGTGGGAGTTACAAGCTGCCAGATTTACCTGCCCTCTGTGCACCACTGCTGCTGCCTGAGTTACAGCCAGTGTTTAACAAGGCTACAGAGGATTTAGAAAACCAAGACAGCATTTGTATGTAGATGGCTAAATGTCTGGGGTTCTCCCAGCTGCATGGTAATGCTAGAAGAACAACCAAACTTTCTTATTTTCCTTACTGAATTTCCCGAGAGGTGTTGATGCATGGCTCCTGTTCCTCCTGATACCGCCACTGCAGAAACACGCATGCGAGGAGAAAATGTCACGGTTCAGAGATCACTGTGTGCGCTAATGACATCTCCAAGGAAAATAAAAATCTTGAAAATCCAGTGCTACCATTCAGCAGGATCAGCTGGGGACTTCCAAACCAACCCAAACACAAAACTGAATACTCTTGTGTTGTTTTTTTTTCTGTGTACCATTTCCAAATCTGGTAGGCAGTGGGTTTTGTTGACCCAAAGTGGCTTAACATAGTAACAACATGGTTGCCCCAACCAAGGGATGGGGGACATTATGTCAAAACCATCTTGGAGTGTATGTGCCCCACTTTCAGGTGTGCTCCTCCTAGAGCAGATATGCAAAGAGACAAATAAAGGTCCCATATTTATCTGGTATCACAGTATGATCAGGGCTGAAGGGACCTCTGGAGACCACCCAGCCCACCCCCCTGCTCAAGCAGGGTCTCCCAGAGCGGGCTGCAGAGCCACGTCCAGGTGGGTTTGGATGTCTCCAGAGCAGGAGACCCCACCGCCTCTCTGGGCAGCCCGTCCCAGCGCTCCGGCACCCTCACGATAAAGACGTTTCTCCTCATGTTCAGGTGGAACTCCCCGTGTTGCAGCGTGTGCCCGTTGCCCCTTGTCCTGTCGCTGGGCACCGCTGAAAAGAGCCTGGCCCCATCCTCTTGGCACCCGCCCTTAAGGTATTTGTAGGCATTGATAAGATCCCTCTCAGCCTTCTCCAGGCTGAACAGCCCCAGACCCCTCAGCCTGTCCTTGTAAAGGAGGTGTTCTAGTCCCCTAATTATCCAACTTTATTTGAATAATGTGATTATTTGGGTGGGGTTTGCAATAAGGAAACATCTCATTAGGAGTGATAGGAAATGAGATGAGCCTGCAGTGATTCACTGGAAAGACCAGTTAAGCTCAGAAACTTGGCTTCATTATGGAAATAATACCAAAAGGTGACACTACGCTGTTTACACCTTACTGCCTTTGCTGGGCAGTACCAGTGTTAACGGCTTGATGCTTTTTCTCTTTCCCAAAGTACAATTTCTTTAATCTTGTCAGATGAAGCCTTGTTCCCACGGAGCTTGGCCTGGGAGGTGAGGTCTCTCCCAGCTCATTAGCAGGGTGCTTGTTGCTGTGGTGGTGGGTGATCTAAGTGTTTTGGGAGGGACTTTAATTATTGTTCCAATTTATAGTGGGTTAGGTCAAACTATTGTTCAGTTAGGCACGTGAATCTTGGGACCGTTTCTACTCATAACCAGAGGAAAAAAAAAAAATAAAAAGCGAAGGAGAAAAATGAAGATCACCAGGGCAAAATGATACAGTAACCTGTTAACAATAACAATTACTTCAGAAGAAAAATGTATTTTAAAGTACTTGCCTTTTAGTGTTCTTATTACCTCATTTGTTTTTAGACAGAAGGGTGTTTTGCGATGCATTCAGCCTTCCCCTGCCCTCAGGAGAAGTGCCAAGGCTGCAGGAGTGGGACCACCGGGAAATCACTGCCATCACTGGGGCACGTTTGATGTTGGAACCGGGGTTGTGCTTCCTTCTTCAGGCTGCTCTCACTCTAACTTCCTTGCTAGGGTATTTTCGTGGCATTATTGTTTCCATCTCTAATCCTTACATGCTAGTCTTCCTTTTAAAAAATAAAATGTAAAATCACATAATCTTTGCAGCTTGCATTCATTATCCTTCATTTTTTAAATTGTGGCAGCTCCCACTGTCTTTTCTGTAAGCTTCTGTCAGTGTTACCATTGGAAAATCTCCTTTTCCCCAGGCTTTGTAACTTAGCTGTGTGTATCCAATTGGGACTGAAACTTGTTCATGTTTAGCCTTTCTGGAGTGACTGCTTTCTTTTTCCTGTATATGCTGAGGCAAAGTCATTCTATCATTCTTAAACGTGATATTATTTTTTTTTAATTCTTTTTTTTTCCTTCTGGTTCTTAGGCTTATCTACTTCACTGTATTTAATCTGCTCTGTGCTTACAGCTTTTATAGGAAGAGCAATGAAAGTTAGAGGCAACTGTGTAGTTCTGTAGACAAAATAATTTAATTTTAAAAACAAAAAATCCCCTCACCAACAAATAAACCAACCCACCATCCCCAAAACCACCAACAAAAACATAAAAAAACCCAAAAAATACTTGGGGAGGCTGTGGTGTATGCTTGCAATAAAGCTCCTAACTTGCAATAAAGCTCCTAACTAAGGTCTGCACCTTCCAGTACTCCCCCTACAAATTTATGGATGAAAAAAATTGGTGGAATCGAATGGGTCTTAATTTTACAGATTTATGCAGTTTATTACTACCATTGAATCCAAAAGCTTCACCTAGATACCACAGCATGTGAAGCAGTTATTTCTCCAGGCAACACTGAGCTATAATCATTTAAGTACGAAAAGGAAGGTCTCTTACTGAGACCACTGCAACATCCCTGATGGCATGAATAGAGAGGTGAAAAAAAACCCCCAAAACCAAACCCCACCCCAAACCCTCAATAAAATGAGAATGATCAAAGAAACTAGATTTTTGCACATGTTTTATATCTAATTTTCTTTTGCATGTGAGTCCCAGGCTTCCTTGACTGCCAAGGGGAGCTGCGCCCACCCCTCCGCTGTGCCCGTTCCCGCTACCATGCGATCCGATCCCACTTACACAGCTTCTCATCTCCACTTCCATCTCCCAAGTTATTTCCTTGGGAATCTAGTCACCGGTAATTTCTTGCCACTGCAGCAGACTGGTGATAGTTTCCCAGCTTTGAAGTTGGGAGAACAAAGGAAAATTCCCTTTCCTTCTTAATTTCTCACTTTGCAGTGTTGGGGGCTGATCCTCACACCGGAATATTTTACTGCATCTCCGCTTCACGCCTGAGGCTTAAATGTTCTGGCCCAGCTGCCGTCACGGGTGGTCTCACTGATGTTTCTAATGGAATATTTACAGTAACCTGCTCAGCAAAGAGAGCCCACAGACCCCAACAGCTGCTCTTCCCCTTTCATTTTTCCTGTCTGCTTGCTTCTAGCAAGGCCAAAAATGGGGAGAAGTGGGAGGTGTGCCAGCGATGCTCCATCTTGCTGTTCAAAACATGGGGTCACGTTCTGTGCTAATCCATATGCAGAGTCCCTGATAGTCTTTATATGGAATTACTATGCACTGGCAAATAACCTAACCTGATGAATGCTGGTATTGAGAAGGGCGAAAATTCAAGCTAAATCTGTTTCAGGAACAAAATCTGTCTCTGCATAATGTCAGGTCTGCCCTGATAATGTGGTTTTGTATCTTATTTAGGGGATGCTCGGCTCTCTGAAGTGCATCATGCCCTCTGGCAATGGCTGTTCTGATCAGTTATGTTTCTCTCTAGGTAGAGCAACACCATTTGTCAGGCATGCACAGACAACATTGGGCTTTCTCTGTTCAATATGCAGTTTGCACTGGTAGTTAACGAGAGAAAATAGAACTACTACTGCTGACCTCGTGGACCTAACTTTGTCTTTTCACCACAGCCAGGATTCAGCCATGTAGCTGCAATTTCAAAACAGTTTCCATTGAAATAGCAACAATAAAATGGGTGAATGACGATGCTAAAAAGAAAATGTATCAAATGCGATCTGCATTCTAAATATTTCATGCAATTAAATGAGAAGGCTTTACTGGGGAGCTCGGCTTCTTTCAGTCTGTAGTTTTAGGGGATGTTCTCCATAGCCAGGGATGGGAAGACAAGGAATTCAGACATGAAAGCTGTTCTGAGCCAGGATCAAAATACAGTTTGTGTTATTTATATGCCACCAGTACCTGCAGTGGGCAAAGCTCAGCTGCATTTCTTCCATTGTCCTTGTGACTTTCATGGAAGTCTCCTGCTTGCAGGTACCAAGCTTTTGGACTGCCAGCCACCGCCTCGGTGACTTCACACTACAGCAGTTCAACTCCATCCTCAGTACTTTGAGGTTCTGAATGACTGACTTGAGTGTGTACTAGCTGGGCAGCTGGCCCTTTTCCCTGTTCCTGTGGATGTGGTTTCAAGAACTGAGCTTCCCTCTGGGTGGACCATTCTTCCCATGAGGAAGGTCAGTGGGTGTCAGGGCTCTGGGAGCTCCTGGACCTGTCCTGGGGTGAAAGCACAGGCTGGGCTGCCAGTGTGGTGTTCCCGAGGCAGTGGCGTGAGCCTGGGACTGGGAGAGCTGCAGGATGTGGTCAGGGCTGGGAAAGGAGCAGACCTAGGAGCTCATGCCCTCATTGCCAGCTGTTTCTCAGTTTGCCGTTTTCAACCCCTTTGTCCCAATTCCAACTGAACAAGTGAAGCCATAAATTAAATGTGCCAGCGTAAGCTTGTGGTTAAGATGTGTGCCAGGGTCCTCAGTACGCTGATCTCTGGTTCATGCTTCTGGGAAAAAACCCCTCTGTTTCCTGCAAAAGCCTGCACTACAAGTCATGGCAAGAAAGAAACTTTTAAAGCACGAACATGTATTGAGTAATGGTTTCATTTTAGGACTCCTTTATCATTTCCCTTTTAGACAAAACAGGCTTTTACAGGGGAAAACCCTTGTTTGATAGTCTTAGCATTAAAATAGTTTCCTTCAAGGAAAGAAGAAAAGCTGGGTGATATGCTGATTATTAAACCCAATCCTATTTCCTTGAGGACTGAGCAAGACCTATTCATAGAAGGGAAAGAAAAAAAGGAAGAGCAAGGTTAAAGGCAGCTCCCATTAGTCCACGTCTGAATCAGCACAAGGCTTCACTGCTTTCTCTGAGAGCAGATGAAGATGAATCAATGTCGGGCTGCACAGGAACTGCTGTTGAAAGTCATTTAAGGCACAGGAAACAGGCATGATGTGCCAGCTTTCTAATTATCTTTTTTTTTTTTAAAGAAGCAACAGATAGGAGTCTGTATAAAAGGGGTGAAGATGAAAATACTAAAAAGTGCAATGCTTGTATGTGATCAGATTTGAGCAGAGATGCTGTTCTCGCCATCATTCGTTCCTGTTTGCCGGCCTGGTAGGATGCTGGGCGTGACAGCAGAGCTGCCTGCTCTGTCTCTATGGTGGGTCCCATGTTGTGCTGCATCACTGCATGCTGCTTTGCTGCTCTCTGCTCCTGCTTTCCAGCCACAACAGCAAAACCTTTTCTGCAGCTTCACCAGCCCTTTTTGGGGGCACAAGTTCAAACCTCCTGCCTTTAAACCTCAGCTGGTCGTTGAATGACCTCCTTTAAAGAAGTAGGTTAGACTTCTGTTGGCTTGGCTGTACAGGAGTTAATAAATCACAACAGTTGGAGGTGCTTCCTAGTTCCTCCACCTGGCTAGAACATGTCCCCGGGCTATAACATGTGGCAAGTCCTGGGCACCCTCCATCTGTCTCTGTCTCCCCAGGGAAACCACGATGCAGTGGGGAAGCTGAGCAAAACCAGGCTGAAGAGAGCTGTGACATGGTCCAGCTCTGTCCCTGCTGCTGGGGAGTCCCCCAGGCATGGTGCTGAGCAAGAGCATCTGTGGCTGCTCCCAGTTTTGTTGAGAGGGAGTCAGAAACCATAATTTAATGAATAAATAGATATGTCAGTGAGAGTAAAATGATGTACTGAAATCCATCCTCAGTACCTTTGAGAATTTAACATTTAAGTCCGAGTAGAGCCATAGGCATGTAATCAAATTTTCTGCTGTAGAGGAATGGGTTTAACAGGCTTTTATGCAAATCGGTGGAAATCAGAATTAAAAAGTGATTAAGTGACTTAGGAGCAGAGCTGGTTCTGAAGGTGTTTGCTGTAACCCTTTAGACCAGGTTATAGTGCAGGGAGCGCTCCCTCTCCTGACATGGAGATGCTTCCAGGGCACATGGGCTGTGGTTATGCAGGCGGAGGGGACATGGAGTCCCTGCCCCACAGCTGGGGTTGGGGCAGGTGTGGGGCTGCTTCTCCCACCAACGTGAAAAGCTCTGCCCTTTCCTGGCAGCTTCCTTGGCAGGTCCCCCTGAAATCCCTTCTGCTGCACTAAGCAGATGGAGATCTCATCCGCATGAGTATAATTAAAAATTAAGGTTTAGCAAGAAATTTCTAAACTTCAGATGGTTTTGCCCTTTGAATAACATTATTAAAAAATCCCCAAACCAAAAAACACTGCCCCAACCCCCTTCAATGTACATTCAATGTACATTCAGAAGGTATCTTCCTCTTAGAAAGAGCCACTTAGAAATATTTATACAGTGGTTTGTTAAAGCAGCTATAAATAATACATTAGTGTTGCAGAAACGTCTGTTAATGTTACTTCATTTACTGGAGGTGAACTTTCTTCCTGAGATAGAGGTTTTTTCCTTAACTCTTCAATTCCCAAAAATCTATTGTATGGACTATAACATATAGCAGATATATAACACAGGCTATAACATAGATCAAGCTATAACTTAGCAGAAGTGTGTCCTGAGACTTCTCTGGTAGTACACACAATGCTTTTTCCCTTGATTATCTAGTCATGATAATTCCCTTTAATTAGCTTGTCATAATAAATTCAATAGGTGAATTAATGCAGAGCTGTCACTGTGCAACACTGGCAATGTCAACAGCTTTGGATTTTCTGTCAGTGTTTTTGCTGACAAATCAGAATCCCTTTGCTTCCTCAAAGAGCTGTTCCGTGTTAATAATTACCCTATTTTTCTTATGTCCCATGTTTCTTCATTGCAGAAAAGAGGGCAGAGTAAAGTGTGCAAAGAGTGGCATAGCTGTTATTTTGGTCTGTTAGGGCTGTGGGAAATAAAATTTTGCGGTAGTTAAACAGACCAGAGGAGTTCTGCAAACTTTTTTTGATGTAATTTGCTACTGCTGTTTGATATAAAGAGGTTTTTGGAAGCATTTTGGGGGGTTAAAAAAACCCACTTCAAAGTACTTCTGTATAAAGATTTAAAGGACTTAAGATGTACGGAGAGCAGCTCAAGTTGAACAAAACAGAGCGTTCTGACAGCCCTTGTTGTGGTGCTGGTGCCACAGCGGGAGCTTTAATTTCGTCTTTTCTTCTCAGTGGTGTTTGGAGTGAGAGGGAGGGAGAGACTGAAACTGGGGGTGTGGAAATGCCTTTTCCCACCTGGCTGTAGATCGCCTTTCCCACCATGCTGGTGGGGTCAGGATGGATGTGCGGACCAACACCGTGGGTCTGGCTGCAGCACCAGCTGTCTGCACCTGGGAGCAGGCAGCTCCTGCAGACCTGGGCTTAACCCCCCCTTTCCTTTAGATAAGGCAGAGCTGAAGCACCTGGCAGTGATCCTAATTCTCTGGGACAGAGGAAAAAAGACCTGTCTCTTTCTGATCTTGTTAGCTGAAAAGTGAATCTTGATCTTGTTAGCTGGTGCTGCAGTGCAGTGTGTGCTAGTCCATCAATCAGGAGGCTGCAGTTCGGCATCCTCAACAGAGCTGAGGAAGCTTTTAAATACAGATAACTTACATAAAGCCCTAACAGACTGAATCAATAATTTTATTCTTCCCCCTGCATGCCCCTCCCCCCCCAAAAAAAAAAAAACAACAACCAACAACCAAAAAACAAACACCAAAAAAACAGTCAACAAACCCAAACAAACAAACAAAACACCAAAACAAAAAAACTGGCTGATTTAGGCAGGCATTGTCTTACGCACAAATTGTTGGTGAAAGCTATCATGGTACTCCCTAATAGCTCAAGGGGTATTTATGGTTGCTGTTTGCAAGCACTGATGGAGGAGCAATTCTTCATGCACTGCCAGTTGCCTTTTTACTGCATCTTTTGCCTTATCTTGCTCTGTAAGTCTTCCAAGCTGCAAGGGTGTGCTGTTGATACTGTTCTCCAAAGCTGATAACGCTTTGAAGGTATTGAAGTGCCTCGGCACCTGCCAGAAACCAAAAGGGGCAAATAAAACCTTGCAGACCATCTTACTGCTTAAGAGACTCATTTCAGCCTGTTAAATAAACCCTTGCTCTCCCATAAGATCTGTTTTGTTTCACACCTGAGCTGTGGTCAGGTCTCTCCCAAGCAG
The DNA here is from genome assembly GCF_963210335.1 of Falco punctatus. Lineage (NCBI taxonomy): Eukaryota > Metazoa > Chordata > Aves > Falconiformes > Falconidae > Falco > Falco punctatus. Next base: position 48,316,840 of record NC_137587.1, read on the forward strand.
CTCAGTCCTACTGGAGTGTTCAGAGAGTAAATACCACCCTTGCCTTTGATTTTACCAGAATGGGGGGTTTCAGTGCTTCATTCCTGCAGCACACTCTCTCTTCCTGACTTCCAGACAGGGCATTAAAAATTCATGGCTCATGGCATTCTGTTGTAAAGCTGATAGTTATAATGACATTTATTTTGAGACAGCACAGCTCTCTGGATGTGCAGGAAAAGAAAAACTAGGAAAGAATAAGTAGCTGGTGAAACATCACTATGAACCATGTGAATAAAAAGTAAGGCTTGTTTACAGCAAATGTCTAGATAGTTTTTTGGCACTTTTAGATGATTACCCGTGGAATAACTCTCTTTTGGTTTGGTTTCACAAGGTATCTGCTCAGACCCAATCTCAGCAAAAGTGTCCAATGCAGTGCTGCACTGAAACCACAGGTTTCTTCTTTAGGCACAGGTTCTGTAAGTGCAGCATAGTAATAATAATAATAATAGTAATAATAATAATAATAGGGTTTTTGTGGGTTTTTTGGTTTTTTTTTAGGGCTCAGGGAAGCCCAGCTGATGTGCCACTGGCACGGGGGGGGGGGCGGGGGGGGGTGTCCTAGGAAACTGAGCTCTGGAAAAAGTGCTGTTGTGCTCTTCCTTTTCTTTTTTGGTGCCTGTTGCAGGTATAGGCGCATCCCTTGGCAGAGCCCCGCTGGCTGGGCATGCCTTGCTAGCTGGCAGCACAGTGCGCCGATGGCAGATGTGTTTGTCACTGCAAGATTTCCTTCTAAAAGCAGAGTGATGTCTTGGGACGTGTCTTCTGCTGGCTTTGCTTGCTGTTTTATTAACTTACCTTTGCCAGACTGTTGTGCTGCCACGTGCCAGCATTTCAGAGCAGACTTTCGGTGTCCGGGGCGTTTGGGGCAGAGGTCTGAGGGTGAGTGAGGGACTGGAAAATGCCTTGTGGGGAAGGAATATCCAGAGCTCATTCAAACCAGTTCACACAGGAAAGAAAGCATGACCCTAAGTGAGGATGACTTTAGGCAATTAGTGGGAGTCTATATAACCTTCTGTATTGGATTTTTAGAAAGTACACATCTATGCCCTCAAACTTTATTCATATCTTTCTCTGGTACCACATTTTATGGCACCCCGCCTTCGGAACATCCCCTGCGTGTACCCCCCGCATCCTGGGGAAGGCTCAGGCTTTCCTGGGGCGTACTGAAAGCCAAAGTGATACTGTATTCTTGAAAGGTTTGACAGTCTTTGATTAGGTAGTAACAAAGAAAAATGTCAGTCATGCTTCTCTCAGAAACAGCAGGTTAGATTATGGAGAACTGAAACTCTGAACAGCTTTGTAGCCTGTAGTATGGTGGTAAACCACAAAGATGTCATGGATTGCTGTGCTTCCTGAGACAGCTGTCTGTTCGTGACACTTTTGTGCATACTGGCTCCTCCTCACACATTACTGATGAGAACGTGCACCAGTTGCTCAAATTTAAGGTATTTCTACCACGGTGAGCTGTGGAGGAAAAAAAAAAAAAGTAAAAAAAAAATTGCATATATTCTAGTTCAGTACCCAAAGTGCACACATGTTTCTTTTCTGGATAGGCATCATCTCAGAATATAATAAAGACTTTTATCCTGTTCTAGATGAGAAGGTCACAGAAATATTCTCAATATTCATACATGATTTCACAGTTGCTTTAGATGATGTGAATGCATACGGCAACCTGATGAGGTGCAGCAAAGAGCTGAGAAACAATCCCAAGCAGCTTTTCTGAATTTCTGAGTCTTGTAGGGTCTAACAGAATTTGCCTCCTAATTTGGTATTGCAGTTGGGAATTTATGAGAAGTCCTGTCCTTCCCTCCCGGGGCTTGTGTAACCAGCTCTAGCAACAGCTCTGAAAACACTCTCAGTGTTGCTTGTAATTAATCCTTTGTGTTTTAATGGATACAGAATTACAGTCATGCAATACTTGCTCATTTTTCAGTTTTTACTGTAATTCATGCAGGTGGAAAGGGAGCACCAAAGGCAAATGAGGATATTTTCTGCACTCGGCAACACTTGGTGATAGAAAGAGGGCACTCATGGGCTCAGTGGCTCTGTCATGCTCAGCTCTTGTAAAATCTGCAAAAAATGAAGAGCTCCATGCTGTGAGCTGCTCCAGCATGTTAAGGCAAACTATTTATTTGGAAACTTCATGTATGCACACACACTGCTGCTTATGCACATACTTCCCAGCAGCCTACCTGCTCGCAGGCAGGGAGAGTCATCGAGCCAGGGTGACATCCAAAGCTACTGTGGCTGAGGGCATCTTTTCTCTCAAGCAGGCAGTGAAAACAGTACCTTGTTTTTCCTTCACACAACCCCACCTTGGGTAATCTTGCCTTGATTCAGAAGTTTCTGTTTCAGAAAATTCACTCAGGTCCTAGCTGACTCCTTTCTGCCTGTACATGTTTATAGTGCAGCTAGTATCACTTGTCTCCAGTCCTTCTGGAAGTCGTATTCTGAAGAATGAGCTGTTATTATCGAGACCCATTCTGGTAGCTTTGGGGTCTTTTTTCCTTTCCATTTTCATGACTTTGGAAAGTTGTTATATGCTTTTTCCCTCCATTTGCCCATGCATGAAAAGGATATAGTACTTATCTGTCTAACAATGTTGTGAAGCTTTTATTTCTACAACGACCTGGTCTGAATACCTTAGGATCAAGGTACAATTCAGTCCTAAATGCGGTTTTATATTTCCTCCTTCAAGTACTTCTGCAGCCCTGTTATTTCTTCAGGCTTACCAGTAGAGTAGAGATGACACAGGTGCAGCAATAAGCAGTGGTCTGTGCCCTGTCCTCATCCCATCTCTGAACATGGGAGGGATTGGGAGAGAGAGAAATTCATGTCTCGATTTATCTCCACTTGTATCACTTAGAGGATAGAATCATTTAGGTTGGAAAAAACCTTTAAATTGGGTCCAACCATTAACCCAGGACTGTCAAGCCCACAACTAAACCACGTCCTTAAGTGCCATGTCTACATGCTTGTTAACTCCAAGGATGGTGACTCCACCACTGCCCTGGGCAGCCTGTTCCAATGCCTGACAACCCCTTCGGTGACAATTTTTTTTCTGATATCCAGTCTAAACCTCCCCTGGCACAACTGGAGGCTGTTTCCTCTTGTCCTGTTGCTTCTTACTGGGGAGAAGAGACTGACCCGCCCCTGTCAGGCAGCTGTAGGGAGCAATAAGGTCCCCCCCGAGCCTCCTCCTCTCCAGGCTGCCCCCCCAGCTGCCCCAGCCGCCCCCCATCAGCCTTGTGCCCCAGCCCCTTCCCCAGCCCCTGCCCGGCTCTGGCCACGCTCCAGCCCCTCAGCGTCCCTCTTGGCGTGAGGGGCCCAGAGCTGCACACAGGGCTCGAGGGGCGGCCGCATCAGTGCCCAGCACAGGGGACGGGCACTGCCCTGGCCCTGCTGGCCACACTGTTCCTGGCACCGGCCGGGGCGTGTTGGCCTCCTTGGCCACCTGGGCACCCTGCTGGCTAGTGTTCAGCCGGCCATTGAGCAGCCCCCCGGGCCCTTCCCCGCCGGGCAGTTCCCAGCCCCCTGCCCCAGCCCGCAGCGCTGCCTGGGGCTGGTGTGACCCACGGGCAGGCCCCGGCACTGAGCCGTGTTGAACCTCACACACCTGGCCTCAGCCCATCAGCCCAGCCTGCCCAGCCCCCCTGCAGAGCCCCCTGCCCCCCAGCAGGGCAGCACTGCCCAGCCTGGTGTCATCTGCAAACTGACTGGGGGTGCACCCCATCCCCTCGTCCATCATCCCATCATAAAATAAATTGTTCACACACCCACGCTGGCCGGGCCTGATCCCCCGGCTGTCCCGTACATGCTGTGTGATGGCACTTGGGATGATCTGCTCCGTAACCTTCCCCGACACCAGGGTCAGGCTGGCAGGCCTCTAGTGCCCCAGATCTTCCTTCCAGCCCTCCTTGTACATGGGTGGCACACTGGCTAACCCCCTGTCTACTGGGGTATCCCCGGTTAGCCAGGGCTGCTGATAAATGATGGAAAGTGGCTTGGTGAGCACTTCCAGCAGCTCCCTCAGCACACTTGGGTGGATCCCATCCTGCCCCATAGACTTGTGTGTGTCTCAGTGGTGCAGCAGGTCACTGAGCATTTCCCCTTTTGGTTTATGGGGGCTTCATCCTGCTCCCTGTCCCCATCTTCCAGCTCAGAGGGCTGGGTACCCCAAGAACAGCTGGTCTTACTCTTAAAGGCTGAGGCAAGGAAGACATTAAGTACCTCAACCCTTTGCTCATCTTTTGTCACTGTTTCCTCCCACATCCAAGAAAACATGGAGATCCTCCTTAGCTGTGTTTTTGTTGCTAACATATTTATAGAATCATCTGTTATTGTCTTTGACAGTGGTAGCCAGATGAAGTTCTAGTTGATCTTTGGCCCTTCTAATTTTCACCTGCGTAACCTCACAACATCCTCGTAGTCCTCCTGAGCTGCCTTGCCCTTTTTCCAAAGGTGATAAACTCTCCCTTTTGCCCTGAGTTCCAGCCAAAGCTCGCTGTCCAGCCAGGCTGGTCTTCTTCCCTGACAGCTCATCTTTCAGCACAAAGGCACTCCTGAGCCTTTAAGATTTCCTTCTTGAAGGGTGCCCAGCCTGCCTGGATTTGAGTCTCAATCAAGGCTATACACCTAAAGTAAGTAGCCTTATCTGTGAATGAAGGACAAACATGCACCCAAAATTAATGAGCAATAATGCAAAACTGGGGTGGTGTTCTAGAGATACTTGGACCAGGGAAGTAAGAAATCACCGCAGAAAAGATGTAGGCCAGGCTTAAATGATGATGTTATTACTAAAAACATGTTGTTTATTTTACTCTCAGTTTTCTAGGGTCAAAACTATCTAAGACTTTATTTTTGTAAGCAGGGTAAAAAAAAAAAAAAGAATTTGTGCTTAAAATACAGCAATGGTAATAAAACTCTTGACATCTACATACTGATCCGTCATCTCTTCATGCTAATGGAAATTCTTTTAATTCTTTGAATTAACCTTGTTGACCATAGGATTCAGGCACATAAACCTCCTGTAATTCATACTATTGTATCCTCAGTAGATGTAATGGTAGAAAAGCATGTTTGTGGTTTGGTTTCTTTTTTATTTTGTTTTACATAAACCAAACCCCTCATCTATAGTGGTTTCTAAGCAACAAAGTACAGGGAAAAAAATAACTACATAATTTCTGTTTCCTTTTATGCACCTTTTAATAATGTTAAGCAAGCGGGCTGGTTTCTCCTGATAGTGGTAAGGATGCTCAGTGTAAGTTGGTGTTAATTCCTCTTTGCAATCTCCAGCTCCTCAACGTGTTTGATTAAAAAGTTACCGACTTCTCTGACCCTTCCAAAGCATTAGAGAGAAGTGCTGGAATATGGCTAACATTCAGCAAGTTATTGCCCTGGGAATACGGCTCTGAGTTATTTACAGACTAGGCATGAATGAAGCGGGGAGAGCGCTAATGAATAGCGTACTTAAACCAAGCGCAGCCGTACACAGTGGACTGTAGCAATTGCCTTTGAGGTAACACCTATAGGTCATGGCTGTTGTGGGGGGCTGACCCTGGCTGGATGCCGGGTGCCCACCCCAGCTGCTCTGTCATTCCCTTCCTCAGCTGGGCAGGGGAGAGAAAATACAACAAAAGGCTTGGGGGTTGAGATTAGGACATGGAGATCACTCAGCAATTACCGTCATGGGCAAACCAAACTCAGTTTGGGGAAATACGTTTAATTTATTACCAATCAAATCAGAGTAGGATAATGAGAAATAGAACCAAAATTTAAAAAACCTTCCCCCTGACTGCTCCCTTCTTCTTGGGCTCAACTTCATTCCTGATTTCTCTTCCTCCCCCGAGCAGCTCAGGGGATGGGAATGGGGCTGGGGCTGCGGTCAGTCCATCACACGCTGCCGTGTGATCACGGTCAGTCCATCACTCTGCCGCCCTGTCCTCACACTCTGCCCTGCCCCAGTGTCCCCCCCCCAGGGGCGCAGCCCCCCAGGCACAACCTACCCCAGCGGGGGTCCCCCCCACAGGTGCTGCCCCCAGGCCCAGCCGGCCCCAGGGGGTCCCCGCGGGGTCCCCAGCCCAGCCCCAGCCCAGCCCCAGCCCGGGCTCCTCTCCCCACGGGGCCACGGGCCCTGCCAGGAGCTGCCCCAGCGCGGGCTGCCCGTGGGTCACGGCTCCTTCGGGCACCCCCTGCCCCGGCGTGGGGTCCTGCAGGGCTGGGGGGGGATCTGCTCCCCCGTGGGCTCCCTGGGCTGGGGGCACAGCCTGCCTCGCCGTGGGCTCCATCGTGGGCTGCCGAGGAATCTCTGCTCTGGTGCCTGGAGCCCTCCTGCCCCCTGCACTGGCCCAGCTGCCTGCAGGGTTCCTCCTCTCACATACCCTCGCCCTGACCGCAGCTGCTCTTGTGCAGTTTGGTTTTTGTTGTTTTTTTTTTTTTCTTTTTTCCTTAAATGCATTATCCCAGCAGCTCTACCACCCCCGCCGATGGGCTCAGCCTGGGCCAGCGTTGGGTCAAGCCAGCTGGCATGGGCTGCATCGGGCACGGGGGAAGCTTCTGGCAGCTTCTCACAGAAGCCACCTCTGTAGCCCCCCAGTTACCAAAACCTGGCTAACCAAACCCAGTGCAGATGTTTAAGCATTTTCACTACGTTGTTGTGACATGACAAAGCCCTCTCTGCACAGGATGTCTGGCATGAGAATTGCTGTGTTTCTGTGCTGGTAATAGAGCACCCTGTGCCTGCATCTCCTGGATGCCTTGGCTAGTGGCTCATGCTTGTGATGCTCCCCACTCCTGCCCCACTGTGTCTGGTGATGGGGATGTGCAAGGTTAAATGCACTGACCGCTAGCTATCTCCTTGTGCTGATGCTCAAGCAGAGGTGAGATCTGCTGTTTCTGTATGAAGCAGAGGACCAGGGAAGAGGGGAAGCACCTTGCAGCGTGTGTGTGAGTTAGCAGGGTGAGCAGGGGTTGCAGTGCACCCCCTGCTCATGGCCACCACACCTGTGTCCTTCCTTAGACTAGAATTAGTTTTTCCTGTGAACAATAATATAGAAGAGAGATTTGACAGTGATGGATTTTCTTGGTAGGGTAATGATGTGAAGGCATTCATCACACTGGCAAGAGTCTCGTTTCCTGCGATTGTTGCTGTTTTCAGGGTACCTGGCTGCACTGAATAGAGCTGTCTAAAGAAGCTTCCTTATGTCTGCTGAAGACATTTTTTTGAGGCAGTTTCCTTCCTACTAAGATAGTTTATTGCTTTATAGGTTTCTTAGTAGAGGCCTCATGGAAATGGTTCATTTCCATTTCCAAGAACACGTGTTTTGTCACTAACACCGGTGTGGTGCTCAGACCTGCAGCATCATGCCCTAACCCTGGGTGGAGAAGAGACCTGGGTGCCCCTGTCTCTGGAGTGACACCCAGACATCTTGAGCCAGGGGACTACCTCGGCTTCCAGACCTGGCTGTCTTGTTGGGAATGATGCACCCAACAGCAGATGCTGGCAAACACTCCAAGGCTTGTGGTATATGCTACAGACTCCAAAGTTTTGTATTTCCTGTGTGCTAGTAAAGATATTCCTTAATATTTCATCAGAGTAACAATCAGCTATAGCTTTATTCCATGCCATATATTCAGTAAATGTCTTTCATTGCCTTTGTTAGGCTCCTTGCTCCTGTTTGCACTCACTCCCTTGGAGGGCCAGGAGATGAGGGCAATACCTGCTTCTGCTCTCCTGCCTCTTGCATGGTACAAAAGATGCAGGTTTTTGCATTTCCAGGCAGCTGCCTGGATGCTGGTGCAGACAGCCCAGCAGCAGCACTGGGAGCCGAGAGCATCATAGCAACCTTGCAGAGGACGCGCTCCTCTCCAGCGAGGTGCTCCCCTGCAACCATCACTCTGGCTTCGGGGCTCTCTCCAGCGTGTGAGCACATCAAGTCCCTCGGGGGTCTGCTGCTGCTCCAGGCAAATCATCAGCTCTGGGGGCTGTGGACTCCTCCAGCAGTAATCCTGTAAGGACTGGTGCCTTGGGGCTGCCCCCTGAGCTTCGGCGCAACATTAAATGCAGCCAGCCAGGCAGGCAGCGGCAGGCAGTTTATAATCACGCTTGACATGTAGGGCTTTGCCCCTCCAAGCACTAAAGCACACTGGTGCATACTGTCCCCGGGGCTATGCGTGGGGCTGTCCCTGGGAGCTGAGATAACTGGAGGTGTTTCACACATCTCCCCCGTCAAAGCATTGGTTGGAACATCCGGATTGTAGCCATCCTGCATGCTGGCTGATGCATGCTTCTCTATTGGCAGCATCACCAGCCTCCTCTCTCTACTTGGGTATTTTTTCCATATCTGAGGATCAGTTGTTGGATCTCTTCAGCGAGGCCAGCCCTGGGCAGTGCTGCCAGGATCAGGCAGCTCCGTCCTGCAGGCTGGATGGCCACAGAGGATGCTCCAGAGTCTCTTTGCAACTGCCATGCACTTTAGGGCTAACACCCTCTGGTCCTGGAGACTGGATTTGGCCCATCTCTGAAGCTCTCTGCAGCATGCGTGGCTACTGGGAGCACTTCCTTCACCCCAAACAAATTTTGTTATCCTTCCCAAATGGTGTTCCCAGTGGCCCGTGGTCAGGGGGTCTGCAGTGGTGCTGGCTGGAGAGACCCCCTGGCTGGCACTGACCACAACAATGTGATGTGGCTGCTGCTGAAGAGCAAGATCTCCCCACCCTGGGGCACTGCAGGAGAGCGTCAGGGACAGAGGACACCATGCAATTTTTGTAATTGCTTTTGGCCCAATATGTTGTTTTGTAGCTGCCACTTGCAAACTGCCAAGTTTGAGCAACCTCTTCATGTAACAGCTTAAGAAAGTGACATTTAGATTAAAAGTGGGATTTTTATTTTTGCTTTTAGAGTTTAAAAGTGTTTAGCTTCCCTCTAAGTGCATATTGTTCAGTTTAAATGTATGGCTTGGTCACTGCAAATGTTTTCTGCTCTAAAATATGTTGTTAAAAACTTGCAACAAGAAATTAAAAACACATTAAGAGTCAGAAATCATCCATCAGTCCAACCCGTCTGTGGACTACCAGAGTTACAGAGCTGTCCCTTTGCTTATGTTTGCAAGTGTGTAAGCCCTGACAGTGACTTCAAAACTCTAGTTTCATAGATAACGAAGTGAAAAAAGTGACCCTCAAAGATTCCCATGATTCATGCCCTGGATGTCAATAAACACCACTCATTATTTTGGTTCTCTGTTGGCAGTAAAATTTGCAAAATATCGGTGTTTCCCTCAGAAAAACACTCAGATTAATAGCATGATATCTTTAATGTCAGCTTCCCCAAAATGCTTAGCTGTGTCTGTACTTCCAGCTCATTCCTTGACTTTTAAACATGATGTACATCTTCGTAGTGGAAAGTTTCCTCTGCAGGAGGGGATGGGAATAGTTTCATCTGCTTTGCTCCCATAGAAGATTGAGCCCGTCTTCTCAAGCTTATTAAACCCTTCCCTCCTCTGTACCTGTCCTGTTTCTCCAGGTCAGATCCTTTAAGGAGAAGCAGACATAAAACATTTGATGTGGAGGATACCTGGGGATGTTTAAAGAGCACGGAGTTAGGCTTGGTGCAAACCCAAACCGAGATGGTGACAGGCTTTGGGGGTGCGGGGAGGAGGGGATGGGGGTTGCACCACAGGAGCACCAGACAGATCTGTCTGCTCCATCCCGTCCGGATGCCTTCGGGTGAAGAAGCAGGGGGATGTTGCTGGCAATCCCTGAAGTGTTGCTTTCTGCCACACTTTAAGGTTATAATGACATGCCACAACACATTGGAGAACGAAAGCTATGCAACAAGATACTGTCTTAAAATTTAGGAAAGCACTAAGCTTTCCTAAAAGTGCAGAGCAGATGCTGAAATCGGAAGTGCTGATGGTAAATGCAGTTTAATTTGCAGAGATGCCGTGGTACAGGGTAGCTGCCCACACACGAGCCACCTGCCCTGACCCTCTGCCCTCCAGACCCCCATGCCCGTGCTGAGCGTCTCCTGTCTGAAACACCAGCTTCCACCTCCTCAGCCCGTTTGCTGTTGGAGACAGTAGTATCAGGCCATGTACCTCGTCTCATGGCTTTTTTCCCCTGCTGTTCCCTCTGCAGTAGTCATTTTGTCATTAGGACTTGGGATGGTGCATGTGAGGGTGCTTTGTGTTAAAGCAGTTGTTGCAAGTGTCATATAACTCCTTGGGGAGAGAAGTCTTTGTTTCCACCAGTGTGTCAGGCTGCTATATATAATACTTTAGAATGCTATTCCATGTTTTTAATGGAAGGCACTTAAAGTTTGTGTTTATACATGGGAAATATTTCCTGAGCAGTGGAACAGTGGCACTGAACAAAGTGAATCTGTTTCCCTTTTTTTGTTTGTTTGTTTTTTGTTTAACACAGATGTTTTCAACAGTCATAACAGGCTGAAGAGAAATACCAGGTACTTTTCACAGGTCTCTCTTCCAGCCCCTGCAAACTGCATGACAGCTTTTGCTCTAAATTTTTCCTTACCCAGAAGTACGAACAGAAAAATTGTTCTTCCCCCCTCTCCCTCCCTCTTATGGAGAACTTAATTCCTAATTACTCCAGTTCTGTTGCTTGGGTGTTTTATGATGTGGGACTTCATTGCCTGTTAAAACACCGACTGGTGTTTTTTCCTGGGCTCCCTGAGTACTCGATGTTCCAACAAGGAGCCGTGCCTGCTTGTTTTCTCAGGTTTTATCAACACAGAAGAAAAGACTTGGATAGAGAGAAAAATAACCTCTCATTTTCTCTTCAGTTTCAGCCCTAGCAGATACAATAGGGCAGGAATACAGTGATCTTCCCAATGGCAGAACTACCACTTCAGGGCACTTAGAAGCCATTTGACTTCTAATAATAGACATCGTTTTTGAATTGCAACCTTTTCTTCAGACGTGCTGGGAGGATGCGATGCGGTGTGCTGCCCACTCCTCACCAGTGCCCGTACGCCTTCCAGCGGACGCAGGGACCAGAGCCCTGCAAACCTGCCGCTGCCTCCCCGACGGGCTGGATGCCACAACAATGGCAAACCCTCGTTTGCAGGAGGTGGAATGCCAGCCTTGTGGCATCCAAACCCTTTGAAGTAGTGCCAGGAATGCCTCTGCGTTCATCCCAGCACACAGCACAAGGAAGTCGGTGTTCCCAGGTGATTCAAAGTGGATTTAAGAGACACTGGGAAGAAGTGGCAAGAAGTGGAATGTATTATAAAATGGGCCATATTGCCTCCAGGCTCAGTTCTGTGAAGCTAGAAGAAAACAATTGTAGTTTAATTATTTTTTTAAATTGTTTTTTGAAAAATAAGAATTTTTTTACCAAACCAAAAAATTAGTTAATTATCTGATGTTAAGCAGAGCACCAAACACCAGTAGAATGGGGAATCTCATGAGATTTTTCAATGAGTCACAGAAGTAGAAAAGCGCACTGCGAGCTTCAGCATCAGCAATTCCACACATCCAAAGCTGTGGATGTGACCATACCTTTGGCAATGGTTAAAATGCTGGAGGATTATTAGTTAGCATATTCTAATAGATGCACAATTAAGCTGGGGAAAATATTTGACATATCAAGTAAAAGGCAGGGAGGGGGTGCAGGAAGGAGGCATCCACGGGCACAAGAGCGAATCAAGGGTTTCCCTTGGGGACAGCATGAGATGAGCAGCAGAGCAGCCTGTTTGAAGATAATATGGAAATGAGAACTGATGTCAAGCAATTGTGTGTTGGGCAAAACTTCTACTTATGCCCAAGACTGTGGAGAAACTTAAAATTTGATTCTACCAAGCTATAACTATTTCTGGAGTTAATATTCTGGGACACACTCATGGCAATTGAGTGGGTTTATTTTGCAGAAGTTAATTAATTTCAAAACTCTGACTTGAATTATTTAGAAATGGAGGAAAGATTAACTAGGCATTCACTAATGACCGGCTTCCTTACAATTCAATAAATAATTTGGTATGTACTCTTGCTTTTTCACTAGAATTAAATATACGTGTGTGTGTGTGCATATATATATGTATATATTTGCAAACTGCAAATCTCTGAACCTTGCTTACCTCCAGGTGCGCATACAAGGAAACATCCTCCCCCTGCCTACCTCAGGCACTAACAGAGCAACTGGACTGTTCCTGTAAATTCACTTTTGTTTTGCTTGTATTTAACAGCGGTAATTTATAGCTGCAAGCTACTGAAAATTGAAGAAAACTTGTAAACAAAAGAAAGCTTCTATTTTAATGTAATCTATTAGTTAAAAAAAAAAAAAAAGTAATTATCCTTAATGTCATTGTAACTGTCCTTTAAATGTGACAGTTAAAAATTTAATTCTTCCTGCTTAAAGGTTTACCTTCTGTGTCTTCAATGTGAATGTATGCTTATCATTTCGCTTGCTGTTCAGCACATACAGAAACCTGAAAATAAAATCAAAGGCAGCCAGAGGTATAAAGCAGCAGCAGTTTAAGCTGGGCAAGTTGTGAGATCAGAGTGCAGACACTGCCTGGCCCATGGGGAAGCTCGTTCAGTCGTCCGACTGATGCAGCTCACAAGGCTGAATGTGCCTTGGACGTGGTTGGACATGGCCTTCAGAAGTTCAAGTCTCCTTATTAAACAGCAAGAAATATTCAAACTTGGTTTTATGATTAAATGCAAGACAATAAAAGCTTGCTTTTCTTGTCTTAGGGAGTGAGGTTTGCTTAACTTGTACAAACTTTGATGTCTAGAGACATCCAAACCCGCCTGGACGCTGGTCTGTGCAGCCCGCTCCAGGAGACCCTGCCTGAGCAGGGGGTTGGGCTGGGTGGTCTCCAGAGGTCCCTTCCCACCTGGACCACTCCATGATTCTGTGACACCTTGAGCCTTGCAACACTGAGCACCTGGTTTGGGAGGGGTGCAGTAGGGTGGTGAGCTTCTGGGTGCTGCCCGGCTGTGCGGGGCTGACGCTAGGAGCCGAGGGGACAGACAGTCAGCTGGGGCCTCCGCAGCAGTGGGAGCTGAACCCGGCCAGGGAGGTGGCTGGCTTGGTGTCCCCCTCCAGCTGTGACTGTAGGTGCGTGTTGCATGAGAGGGATGGATCTTGCTTTAGTGCTCTTCCAGCTTCTCCTTGTTTGCAGCTCAAGGCTCCGTCTTCCCTGCCAACGGATGTCCTTTCCATGAACTCACATTCTTTCCCCTTTCCATCAATCATTTTTCGCAGAAAAGACGCTTTCAGTAGCTTGGCTACACCTTTCCAAACTTTGCCTTTCCTATGTCTTTAAATCACAGTGCCAACACCACTTCAAGGTCTTTACAGAATAGTGTACTGCTACAAATAAGAGAATTTATGGGAATAATTTCTCATTTTTATTGAAAGCAATCATAAAAATATTTTTTCTTTGTTTTATTTGGTCACAAGGTGAACATTGAGTAAAAGTTTTTTCCTTCAAGTCCTATGTATATTTTTTATTCCTAGGAATCTGGCCAGATATTTAAAAGTAGCGGAAGGAATATTAGTTAATTATGATGAAATTCCCATTGCATTGCATTAGTGAAATGTTTTAATTATTTACCATTGTTCCAATTCTGTTCTGCAAATCTGATCAGTACTGATTTTATGTTTTCTTCCAAGGCAATGATTAAAGTGCTCAGTAGCCTGGAGCCAACCATCAATTCCTGCAGAGATGAGATTGCTCAGTGGGCTTTACATCCTGAGACCAATCACTGAGACAGCACTTAATTGTTTAAAGACCATTGTATTGATTTTGTATTTTTCTACTTTCTTAGTTAAGAAACTGTGTGATATCGACTCAAATCTTAAGTATATTATGTCAGTACTGTTTCACCTATCACAAAAGGTGTAACCTTATTCTATCGAGAAAGTTGTTAGATTATTTCTGCTATAATTAGTTACCAAAACCTAATCTTAACTGTTACTCATTGGATTATTCATAGTAATTATTTAGCCACATTTTTAGCTTTTTCGTTACTTGAAACAACTTTAGTCAGATCAACAAGAAACTACATTTTCTAGATAATTTTTCTTTCATCCTTCTAAAATGGTGATAGTTGATCAGCTTTCTTTTTGTCTTTCAGATTGGCCTGCTATACCATTTTTTCTGTTATTTCCTAACAGTTTAAAAGTACTTTATTTTCACAGGTGCTTGGTAGCAGCCTTCTCAGTGACTGCAGAAAAAGGTAAGAAGCCTACACTGTTCCAAGCACATGTATCCCTCTTCAAATACTAAGAAGAAATACATAGTAATATTGGGTTTTGTCATACTGAAAATCATACTGTTCCTGGCTCCATATTGATGAATATAGATTTTAAGACCCTAATGAACTCTTAAAAGCAAACATATGGTATTGTCTCTGCTAGCAGAGGTTTTTCAGGTATGATATCTTCTCTTGTCAAAATTGCTTAGAATTCCTGGGTTTATACATATTTTTATATTTCCGTTCTCTTCCCTGCTTATCCAGAGTGCAGGGCTGGTTTCTTGGCAAAGACAGTCTTTTGGGCACAAAAGTTCTTTGAGCTATTCTTTAAACAGTTCTTCATTATCATTCTAATACTGATGATAAAGTCCTTTCTTCTAACCACTGCAGCTCATGCCGGACTCTTCAGGATTGCTAGTTGTGCATCACGACGTTGTTCTTTACTCTGCATTTGAGAAAAGCAATCAAGCAGTGGTCACCTTCTGCTGAGTGACCACCTCTTGTTTCATGGGTTTTTTTTCCATCATTTGCTCAGCTGAAGTCAGACTTGAAATCACTGCACTGTGTTTTGGCATTACACGGAGCTGGGAATTGTTGCCTTTAGCTCCAGGAGCTCTGCAGGTGCTTAGGCATCTACTGCCAGCTTTTGACTTTGAGGGGTTGACATTGCATAGAGGTATATGCCTTTCCACCAATTTTCAGGAAAACAGCCAAACTGAACACACCCACCTAATTCAAACATCTTTTTCTACCCAAATTTGTATTCTGCATCAAGTAAGAAGAGGTACCGTAGGTGACTCTCAGTAACATGTAGCAAAGTTCGCTTTTTGTGCATGACCAAAAACTCCTCAAAGCAACCCCTCCTAACGCAAACCGAGCCCCCACACCCGCCAGGTCCTTTGGCTGTTCCCTGCTTCTGCTCTCAGCAGCAGGCAGGACAGAATTCCCCGTTTTGAGTACTTTTCCCCCCTCTTGGCGTGCTGAAGCATGGCAGCGTCCCTGCTGATCACTGTCAGGCGTCTTTCAGTACCATAATCTGGACTCTTCATTGCCTGAATACATCCAAGGAGAGAGGCTTGCTTCCGAATTGCACTTGGGAGGCTTGGTTTCTTTTCTGTGGCCATTGCATCCAGGCACTGGTTTGCAGACATGCTGTGTTGTGGATCTGGGCAGCACCTACGCACCTGAATTCATGGGTGATTCCTGACAGCTTACCTGAGTCTTCTCTTTCTTCCTCCTCTAATGTCTTCTTGCTCATCCTCTCCCTTCCTCAAGAGATGTTCTGGTAGATCTCTGAGTTGCACCTTTAAACATCAGCCAATTCAGGTACCGGAGAATAATATTTGCAACCTAAAATTAGGCACGTGAGTTAGGAAATGCTGTCCTTAACAATTCCTGAGCATGTGTAGCAAATGCAGGCTGAAACTGCAGAGCAGCCTGAGAAGCTTATCTCCCATTGTGGCTTCAGCAGGAAACATTTCTGCAGATTTCAGTGTTTAAGAGCAAGAAGCTGGGTGAGCTCACAGGGGAGGAGAGGGAGACCCTGCTCATCTCTTCTAATCAGACTGATCAAAGAAACAGGGGTGGGTGGGATTAAGCTTGTTTCTAAACTACTTTTTGAAGGTTGTGGGGTTCTTTTGCATTTTTTTTTTGTTGTTGTTTTTTAATGAGTTTTACTTTGTCTTTCTGAGCCGCACACACTTTTCTAAAGAAGGAATAATGTTCTTGCTTTGTTGTCACATTTTCCTGACACCAGTTTCCCAGAGCACTTGCAGCTGGGGAGTACAGAATAGGGAAGTGACAGTTATAAAGAAAAGCTGGTGGCATCCATGTTGGATTGATTCGCATTATTAGTGACAGCAGAGATTCGTCCTGGATCTGCAGGAGATAGAAGAGCTTAAGACAAGCGTTGTCCTCTGCTAGCTGACATGATGCTCGTGGCACACAGCATGGGGTGTGCAGGAGCAGGCTGGAAACTAGGACCATGCGTGGCAATCAGTTAGCTGAGGGGAATGTGCTCGAGCTTGTCTAGACAGCAATTGAGAGAGCATAGGGGAGTGGTGGACGGATGGCGCCAAGGAAAGGTAACACCTTGCTGTTAATTGCTGGCAGTTAACCACCAATCGGGGATTGCCTAGGATGCAAGGCTTCGCTTCAAGAACCAATCTGTTTAAAACCAGCAGCTTCTGAAAGTGTATATAAACTCGTGTTTCTGTACAATAAATGGACATTTGCTTGCATCAAGCTGCGTCCCGTCTCTCCATCGCAGCAGGAGGGGTGCAGGGAAGTGCTGGTGCGGGGGTCCTGCTCAAAAAGCGCGTTTGTGTTACCAGAAATACCATCGCCTCTGATATGCTTTTGCAACATGCTCTAGCCTAAGGTTAGCTGTATTTTAAATATAAGTAATGGATCCCCAGAGTTTATAGAAGATCCTAGTTTCTTCATCTTGAGTGTCTTTTCACTCTTGGTGATCCATCCTTCTATAGAAAGCAAAAAGTGAAACAAATAGCACCAAATAACAAAGTATGTGTAAGTGCTGAGCTAACCATGCTGGGGTAGAGAGAGGAGTTTCAAGAGTCTTCCATTTTCAGGGCACAAAACACCCCTGTAACTTTTCCAGGTATGGTATTTAGATTTTTTTTTTTTCTCTTTCTGGTCTGTTTTTAGCATGCTGCTGCACAGTTCAGAGTCAGAGCAGAGAGAGCATTGTATTGATTTCCCTGCTTGTTTGGAGCAGCAGCAAGTCCTGGTGGGCATGCATAAACAGGAAAGGAGGTCCATAGCACACAAGGCTGCTCCAGAATTGTCTATACAGGGTTTACTGTTGCCTGAAGAATTATTTGTAGTTTCTATTGAACAGCAGCTCAAAACCACCAAGCATTTTGTACCGTCTAATAGTCTGGTCTGGCTCTTACCTAAACGCTTAGTGCCATGAGATAGCAGGGGGAGGTGCACTCTGCCCTCCACTCTGCAGCAGTTACCAAGGCATCAATACTCCCTTTTTTCATTCTAGTGCTTCTCAATGACATTTGATGAGAAGATGACTATCACAAACCAGTTAAGAATAACAGATACCATCTGGGTTTTTGCTGAAGTGCTATGGAGAATTAAATTAACTTTAGATCCAGATTTGAAGTTACAGGGTTTCCCAGACAAGTAGTTTTCACACAGTTACATTTTTTCTTCTTCTAGCTGCACTTGCAATAGCTATAAGCTGGGAGGTGGCTGTAGCATCTCTATAGAGACACAGGACAGGCTGTAGTGGAAGGTACCATGCAGATCCTTGCACCCGTTGCATTTGTTGCCATCAATGGATGTGCTGAGAGAGCAAGCAGGTTATTTCACTGGAGGGGGAAACCTCCCTATATAAAGTTTTTCCAAAAATTTCATTCTTGATGGATGTTTAATATATTTGATCTAAAAAGTCCTGAAAAATTCAAGGAGAGGCAGCAGCAAAGCCAACTGTTGCCACTCTTGGTTTAGCTGAGCTGCATGTGGGAGCCCCTTCCCGGGCTGTCCAGGTGGCTGTGCCCACGTGGGATGCAGGATGGGGAATGCTGCCCTGTCTGTCCCAGCCAGTGGAGGAGGTTGTGCATCTTCGTGCATGCACATCCTGAGTACATACAGCTTGGCTTTGTAGTCCAGCCTACAACTAATTTAGCTAATTAATGCGCATTATAGAAAAAGTTACCATTTCAGGCAGGTTATTGAAAACTGTAGTGATGATGAACTGATGTCTTCCCTTTACAGTGCCTTTTTCCTGAGAATGCATCAGGTATTATGTATTTGTCAGCAAAATAACTCAAAGGCTCTGCAATGGAGACAGGACTCATGTGCATCTCTTGAGTTTTGCATTATTAAATACTTGGCCCATGCTGCAGGAAGAAAAGGTTTTCAAATCTGGTAATATGGAAAAAAACAAACCCACTTTTGATACTAAAAAATAACTTTCTAATCCCATGAATTCAAAGTGCTTCTCAATCAGACAATTTTAATGCATTATAGTATTTTTTTACTGGTTAAATGTTTTTCAAACCTTAAAATTTTTAGTTTGTGGTTTAAACTGCAGTTTGAAGTTTTAAATGCAATTCCAAAAATGAGAGCCTGACAAGAAGGGGTGTTATATGCATCTGACCTGTGCATCTGACAGCGTGGACCTTATGTCATAGTTTTACTAGATTGAGACAAAAAATATACTTCTAAAATGAGACAAAAATTAAATAGATGAATCAGCCCAAAGTATTCTTTTTAAAACTGCCAATAAAGAAAATGAATGAAATGTTTGTAATTGCTGTTATGTTATATCCCCAGGTAACTTTTGAATGTTGTCTCGTACAGAAGACGCTCATGTTAGTAATGATGGTAATAGACCTTCAATGTAGTACACAGATTTCAGCATACTGTTTTCGCTAGAGAGGATGACCCTTAGAATTCAACATCTGAACACTGAGATTGCTTATTGATAAAGTTGGGGTAGGGAGGTGGTTTCTATTGCACAGCAGAAAACAGATAATTGAAGGGAAATTTTCCAGATGAGAGCTGCAGCCTGGTTGCCTGTGGAGCAGGTGGGGAAACCTGACCGCCTGGGAGGTCCTCTTCTGCCCAGTTGTGCTGGCTTTGGTCAGGGGAAGGAAGGGATTCCTGCAGTGAGGTCCCTGCGGTTCATGGGCAGTAAGGCTGCAAGGGGGAACCCCAGGAAGAGCAGAGGTGCGGAGCAATTAAGTGGATGCAAGCTGCATAGTCATATTACCTCACCTCTCTGTCTGCAGCTGTATGTTTTGTATTAATCAGCCCTTGGGGGTCCTAAGTTTATTTTTACTCCATTTTAATTTTTAATGTTTTTGTGTAATGTGGTGCTTTGGATATTCCTTATTCCCACATTTGTGTACACATCAAAATACCGCCTCTTATTATTTATTTGAACCATGGTATGGTGTTCTCAGTGAGGTTTTGGGTTTAGTTTTAACTATATTTAATATAGATGTAGCTAAGAGACGTTAAATGTGAGGCAATACGACTAAACGGTTGCAATTTTGTCTCTAGCAATATTCTTTTTGTGTCTCTCTCTTCACTGTTTTTTCCCACTCTTCTCACTTTAATATGTATTTTCAATACATCAGTAGCATACTTCAGTTCTAGGAAGGGTGCAATAATTATGACTTTGTTAAATTCCTTTAACTCTTCCTTTGCCTACAACTTCTAACCAGTATTTTCAGAATGATACAAAACAGTGCTAATATAAATAATACAAAATGAAGCTAAGAGCAGCTGAAACTGAAGGGGTTTTTTTGGGGGGAAGGTGGTGAGAATCAGTCTGTTATTCATTTGGCAAGCTATTAAAGACAGAACACAACACCATCTAATTTGACTTTTCACTCAAAATATAAAGTCTTGGGGAAAGGCAGGCACCATGTCAGTGCTGTTATTACTGCTGCAAGCAGACAGATGTCATGTCTCCTGATGGGTTCCACCATCATAAGTGGATCTTCATGTTCTCATCACTTAATTACCTTCTTGATGTGGAAAGACAAAACACAGAATCATAGAATCATCACAGAATGGTTTGGGTTGGAAGGGATGTTAAAGATCATCTAGTCCCACCCCCCTGCCCTGGGCAGGGACATCCCCCCCCCCCCCAGCCCAGGCTGCCCCCAACCCCATCCAGCCTGGCCTTGGGCACTGCCAGGGATGGGGCACCCACAGCTGCTCTGGGCAGCCTGGGCCAGCGCCTCGCCGCCCTCACAGTCAAGAATTTCTTCCCAATATCTCATCTAAATCTCCCCTCTTTCAGCTTAAAGCCATTCCCCCTTGTCCATGCCCCTGTAAGAAGCCCCCCCCAGCTTCCCTGTCGGCCCCTTTGGGCACTGGCAGGTGCTGTCAGGTCCCCCCGCAGCCTTCTCTTCTCCAGGCTGAACAGCCCCAGCTCTCCCAGCCTGTCTCCACAGCAGAGGGGCTCCAGCCCCCTGAGCATCCTCCTGGCCTCCTCTGGGCTCACTCCAACAGGTCCATGTCCTCCTTATGTTGGGCACATGACCACAACAGGGGCAAATGACAGAAATGTGGTACCGGGGGTGCTTCCAGCTGCAGACGTGTTTGTGTGTGCTGTAGGTTGCCTGTGCTGCTGCTTCCCTTTTGTCACAGAAACATGTGGCCGGGAGGGGACACGGGTGGCCAACATGGGCTATCCCTTTGCACTGACTCAAGCTCAGCAGCGCAAGTGCTAGGTCAGGCTGCCTTTCTGGAACGGCAGTAGAGGTTCTGGCATGTGTCATGGACCCTCAGAAGGGGGAAGCCGTGTAATTTAGCTTAGCCCAACTGAACAGATTAAGATCCACTTAATTAGCTTGGGCTGCTAAAGGCTAGGAAAGGACCCATTAAAAGTTCCCATTTGACATCTCTGGTAACTTAGTAAGCTGTCAAAATGTGCCTGTGCAGCTGAGCCCCTCTGGCTGATATTAGTCTAATCTACACAAACAAATGAACAAACAAAACCCAACATAAACTAAACCAACCCCCTGCAGAAAACAGAGGAGGATTTTGCTGCTTCCTTGGCCAGCCTGCTCTAGCGCTCCACTGGCCCCAGCATTATCCCTGAATTCCAGCCTAAATTACCTTTGCTTTCACTCAGCCCTATGTCACTTTGTCATTTCCCAGTGGATGCAGAGATGAATTTGTCCTCCTTTATGCAACCATCTTTTGCATGTGGAACAAGTGCATCCCAGCTGCTGCGGTTCCCTGTCTGCCCCCAGCCCCAGCTGCTGTCCATATGCGTCCAACACCGGAGCGGGACCCTCCGTCTCCCTTTCCCTGCTTCACCCCTGGTTTGGCAGTGCAATATTTCTGACCAGCAGCACCCTCCTGCTCCCACCAGCAAAGAGATGAGGGCCTCAGGCATGGCTGGAGGCACCCATTTTAACAAGGGGGTTTTCTGAAGCCTGCTACACCAAGGGTAAGAGCTTTTTGTAGGAGGTCACCACAGAGGCCAAACAAACAAGTTGGTGGCCAAGGAACATTGTACCTTCCCTGTGCAAACGCTGCTGTTAGTGCCAGGTTAGTCAGATAGGACTAGCAAGTAGGCGTGCCATCTCTATAAACAGGAATAGGCAAGGAACATAAGGAAAAGCCACTTTTTTCAGCAAACACTATCAACTTTCACATGATAATTTTGCAAAGCACATACTGTCTTTGGTGTGTCCTACTAGCAGGCAATATTTTAATTTATCTTTTTTTACTGAAGTACTGTAGCTGAGATAAAGGAACTGATTCTTTCCCTGTTGTCAGGAGTCAGATTCCTAGCCTTTGGATTTTTTTTTGGTTATTTAGCTGATACTTTATTGACATTCCATAATAAAAAGGAAGTTTGGTTTTACTTTCACCTGTTCCATGATATAATGAGCTCCCAGTCCAATTATATATTTTTAAAAAACATTATCATTTTGGTGGTACTTGGATAATTAAGTTAATTGCATCTTCAAGTAAAATTTAAATTAAGCTAGGGCTTAGCAGAGACTTTTTAGGTAAATGTATTTTGAAGGAAATTGTTTTGAACAAAATTGTTACTTTTACACATACCATTTGTAACACTTTTCCTGGATGTTTATCAATTCAACATGTAGCGTGCACGGATGAAGAGGTACAGGGAGAAACTGGAAAGCCAAACTTTATCTGTGTTTTTTCCATCTTTTAGAAGTTTAAAGATGTGGAGCTGATTAGAGAACACTTGCTGGTGAAACATTAGATTGCAAAGGCAAGTAATGGCTTCATAGACTTTTCCCACAAAAGCAGCAGTTATTTAATGAAGTGAGCTGACATTGAAAACCACGTTTTTCTCACTGCAGCTGCAGTTTCACTTTGCTTTGCAGTTCCCAGCTCTGGCTGACTGGCTGCCGTCCCAGAGGTGAGCACAGCAGCCGAGGTGGTGGGAGAGGGGTCAGAGGCATGGCCACAGCGAAGCCGTGCGGACACTTCGGGAGAACGGCCAGCTGCAGCCTTACAAATGTGTTGTTCTAACCCTGTGTCCTTCAAGTGGTAAAGCCCTGTCCTTCTAGGCAGCAAAGCTCACAGTCCTTGGCTGTTAGAGCCTCACCAGGTCAGTTATTCAGGCTGGAGGAGACGTGGCCAGCCTGGGTCACGCAACCCTTTCTCCTCTGTGTACGTGGCAGCTACTGGTCCTCAAATCCGAGGAGCAGCTTCTTTCACTGCAAAGATCAGAGAATACCTGAAAGTGCATCATGGCTCAGGAGCTAAGCAGGAAGAAATGGGAAGCTGTATGTTTCAGCATCAGCCACTCCCTTATGAGACATGATGGCAACTAAATTTAAAGATAACCTTTTCCTGTTATTTTCTATCAACTGGATGTTCAGATCTCACTAGTTGAGTAGCTGGAGGGAAAATGAGAAAAAGACCTTGTATTTTGCAAGTTCCTTACTGAAGCAGCATAGCATATACATTAACTAAATATTAAATGGCAATAATTATTAAGCTATGACTGAGTATATCAAACATAAAATACTAATCTACACAAAAGTACTTTGGTGTTCTTTCTCTGATTCATTTAATAAATCCATTAGAAAGAACTTGAAAGGGCACTTGAATTCCAGAAGTAAGGAAAATGCCAAAGAGAGGGAAGAAGGTGGGGAGGTTTCACCTACAGATGAAAATCTGAAACTTGATACAGACAGACAAACTAGCCAGTTATTGAAGTCAAAACTCTTGCATGATAAAATAATGGAAGCTGTGAAAAGGAAAAACAAAGGACCAGGTCTGCCTTTCTGCTATCTCAGGCTGAAAATCAAAATATCCCAACACAGTTACTTGGTTTAGAGACTAAAAATGCTGATATAAGCATGCTGTGCAATACCATTTGTCACTACCCCTATGGTCTTTTGTATCTGTCCGTCTTGATGTTGTCCTCTGGTGATCACACTGAGGAATAGGCTCAGTATAAGAATACACTGCACTTGCTCCTACACTCATTGAATTTTCATCCAAGTGTTTCTCCTGTGAGTTCCTACTGCAAGGCTTGGTCTTGACCAAAGGCAAGGTGACAGCTGTTCTTCAAGCTGGTCTCCAGGGATGGAGCAGGTCTGGGACCAAGCTGGGAAGTTGAGACTGTGGGTCAGGATCAAAACTAAGGCACTGGCATGGCTGCAGCCCTGCTGCAATGTAGCATGCTTTGATGGACTGTGATAAAGCTGGAAGTTTGTCTGTTAAGGCACCAACCCAGGCATTTTGGGATGCCTCAAGTTGCGTTTGTGGTCCTGGAGCTTGTGTGATGCAGGAGCACCTATGATGGCAGAGGGTGTAAACTGAGAGAATAGGCATGAATGACATCATCTGCTCTCTGAGCAAGGAAGAAATCTTTAAGGTGAGGTCACCACAGGCTACACATCTCCTTTGAGGGAAGGAAATTCTGATGGGTGGATTCTCCATCCAGACTCTCAGAGGGACCCCCTCAGTGCTGTTACATCTGCCTATTGACTTTCAGAATCAAATTGGGCAAAAGCAGGAGTGAATTTTTAAAAAAGCAAAAACCGAGTGAATTTAAATTGGTATAACACCTGCTTTAAAGCAATAATAATATGCATTTTGATCCTTTTGATTACTGGGAAACTAGTTGAAAGATCAACCTCTACCCCAAAAATATTATTTTGACAAAAAAATCTGAGCTTTCCGTGAAGACATTTGTTTCAGTAATTTGGCAGAAGCACACCAAAATGATGGCAGTGCATATGACCGGCAGTGTCCTTCCTCTTCCTCCCAGACCTGCTCCCTCCATCAGTCCCACGTGAACAGGTGTTGCAAGGGAAGACCACCTTTGTATTTGGGGGCAGCAGGAGAGGGCACATTTCGTTACTGGAATATCTCTGTTGCTGCACATTGCAGCTGACACAAAGCAGGGAGGAGCAGTGGATGCTGATGGGTGGGCAGGCGGAGGGGAGCTCAGCCAGGACTGGTGCAAAGTGCTGACCCAGGAGAAGCAGCCGGTGCCACCAGCATCCATCCCCTGGGCAGGTGGCACAGCCCAACTTTCCTTCCAGGCACTGTGAAAGGGGGCATGGCAAACACTTGCAGAAAGATGTTAGTTCTGAGCTGTTAGATCCTTAGATGGGAAAGATTTTGGTTTTCAAAGCTTGTGTTGATGATTTTAGTTATGTTGGTGAGCGGATGTGCGACTCCTCAAGTGCCCATCAGCAGCGCAGTGCACGGGAGTGCAGAACCCTGCTCTGTAGGTGATGGATAATAAATCATCCAGAGGAGTTATCTTTGAAAATGTTCATTGCTGCTTTCTCCTGGAGGTGAGCTCCCATATGAAAAATGTCTTTACACCATTATTTGTGCTCAGGAAGCATTTTATATGATAATTATTAGGTTAAAATAGCAGCAGCTCCATATACTTTCCAGCTAAAGTGCTTTGGTTGAAACCTGTGGGAACAAACACAAACGACCAGAGAGGACATTTATTTTTAAAACTGAGTGAGCAGAGACAGTAATTTCACTCACTAGAAAATAGAAAGTAAGATTTCAATAAAGATTTTTTAAATAAAAACAATGACTGAGAAAGAACATTTTGATCGATAGGGAAAACAGAACTGCAAACACTATCTCCATGAAAACCAGCGCAGGAAGAAATGCCCTCTTAATGCCGGTGATGACTCAGCAGCAATGTTCCTTTCTTTTCCACTAAAAGGAGTTCTGGGAGACTGAGAAAGTACTCTGCTTAACAGTAGTTTTAAAAGGATACCAAAATTATAATAAATTTAGAAGCCTTGATGAACTGCTGGTGATGAATTGAACTACTCAATAAACCATGAGTACCATGAGCACGGACCACCGCACCAAACAGAAGAGATTGGTGCTGCTCTGAGAATTTCAGAACTGATTTGAATAATGTGAAGTTTAGTGCAATATACTTTAGTATTTTGGTTTGGGGTTTTTTTTTGTTTTCTTTTGTTTATTTGTTATTACTTTAATGAGGTTTCAAAGTATAGCTTGCAAGGTTTTATTCTAAATTATACTGCGAACTCCTTAGCTCTGCAGGTATCTTGTTCTACTTTCCTATTTTCATTTTTACAACTATTTTTGCTTTCTGATATAAACATACTTAAGGAGTTATGTTCACTCTCTGTCCATGAAGACCGTAAGAATTTAGGAGTTCTTTGATTTAGAGTTCTGAATTAAAAATATAGGTCTTATAATTCTTACAAGCTTATGTATTGCTTCCATTCCTTTTCAGTTCCTTTTCTGTCACTTTGCATATGGGCAGTAAATCACCCAGGTAAGGCATTAATCATTAATTTGACCCCCTGGCAGTGATGTCCCAAGCAAAGCTGTGTTCTTGTTCTCTGAGATCTGGTGACAACTCTGCTTTTGAAGTCTTTCTGCTCTTCTTTTCAGGAACTTTAAGCACGGGGAGGATAACTTGTACATGGCTTCATGGCTCAAGAGATGGTTCAAGAGTACTTGAGTACAACCACTCTTCTTCCCTGCATCAGCCACACTGCAAAGGTTGATATTACATGGTTTTAGAATCATAGAATCATCACAGAATGGTTTGGGTTGGAAGGGATGTTAAAGATCATCTAGTCCCACCCCCCTGCCACGGGCAGGGCCCCCTCCCCCCAGCCCAGGCTGCCCCCAGCCCCATCCAGCCTGGCCTTGGGCACTGCCAGGGATGGGGCACCCACAGTTGCTCTGGGCAGCCTGGGCCAGCGCCTCGCTGCCCTCACAGTCAGGAATTTCTTCCCAATATCTCATCTACATCTCCCCTTTCTTAGTTTAAAACTATTTCTCTTGTCCTATCACTACAGGACCTACTAAAAAGTCTGTCACAGATCACAGGCTTTAACTTACCTGGCCCACACATGAATTAAAACATACCAGCATTTTTGTTAGAGACAGGCAGAAGAAACACCGATGAGCATATGCTCAAAGTTTAATTGCTGGAGCAGCCCAAAGCCAGAATCATGGAAATTTCCAAATCCAGATCCCTGCTTCCTTGCATTACAGAGTTGTTATGGCCAGCTCAGCACCACAGCTCGAACAGCCAATGCTGCAAGGGGCATGTGTCCAGGTTCAGGCTGAGATCAAAGCCTTATTTGTGGCTGCAAAGTGATTAAGAGAGCTGCAGGGCAAAACCCTGTCTTGTTGCTGGTATGGAAAAGGACTTACCCAGTGGAAGCCAAAGTGTTTAAGAGAAGGCCAGGATAATTACCAGTAACCAACTGAGACTGGTAGCAATTGCAGCAGTAACTTAAAGATTACAAGATATTAGCTTTCCATATTAAAGTGCATCTATGCCATTCAAAATGCTCTTTCTGGACATGTCATGATAGTGTTTGGCACCTGTATTTTAACTTGCTGGACCAGGACCTGCACATGACAGTTGCAAGCAGGAGGAAGGCATTGGGGTTTACATGTGCTTCCAGTTTTAACTCCTTTGCTGTGGGATTGGGGCTGATCTCCCTGCCAGAAAGAACAGGCTCTTGGAAGCTGGCAGCACATCACAAGGGTAATGAGGGGACATAGGAGGGGAGAGATGGGGCTGCCAGTGCCACTGCCTCTGCTGCCTGCTCTCTGCCCAGCCCATGGGCTCTGTGATGCTCTGGTCCCTCCTTTGGGGCCACTTTCTGAGAGCTGGGCTAATGCCACGCCATGCTCCCACTCCCATAGTTTAATTATTCTTGAATCAGAAAGAATATCTGAAGAGCCATAATTAGGCTGGATGTAAAACAAATATTTATTTCTCCTTTATGTTACTGACAAAAGATGTATCTTAGAAAAGGATATTTCTATCACACATTATAATCTCCTTTAGAGTACAGTACAGGAGGATCGTGCACTTTCAGTTAAAATTAGGGCTACCACAAGTAAAACAAAATAGAAAAGTATGTGAGTATGTAGGCATAACATTTCTATGAAGCACAATGATTTTTAGGCAAATTTCCTCATTTAAAAGAGTTTAAAAGAATTTATCTTCCCCTTCCTCCTGCAAGGCTACGTATGAACCATGCATCATTTCAGGCTCCAGAATGATATATTTGAAAATTCCATTTGTTAAAATGATCAAAAAAACACCCCCCAACCTCAGACTTTGGATTACAAAACAGGAAGAAGAGACATAACAACTTTTGATATTTAATTTTTTTGCTTATGTGTTTGATCAAACACATTCCTTTCACTTCCCTCCAGCTCATGCCTTCTGTTTTCTTGTCTCATCACATGGGGCATGTCTTTAAAGTACACCTATGGATATGAAAGGCTTGTCAGTAATTAGCTTGACATTAAATGTTAATGTGTCCATGTCATTGGGATCACTTCCACATGCATCAACCAGGCAAGGTGCTAGTAAGGCAATTTGAAGGCTATTCAAAATCCTGCACGGAGTAACAGTTCCTGCAGGAAGGAAAATGCTTCTCTTTGGGAATAACCTCGGGACGGTGCTGCCCCTTCCCACCCCTTGCCCTGCACCGGACTGCCTCTGCTCATGGAGGGTCCCCCTCCTTGGAAAGGGTCTCTGGGCAGAGATGCTTCTGGAGAAGTTTGCCTCCCAGTGTGGTATGGCTCCCTTGCACTGGGGGAGGACCAAGTCCCCGAGCAGTTTCAGCCTGGGGTGTCATGGTACTGCGACACCAGCTCCTGTGTTATCAAAGCACAGATTTTCAGTGTATCTCAAATGTGTTGAGTCTGTCATTCTCTTTTGACTAGCTTGTTTTCATGTTGTCCTTGGGGATCCAGCATCTCAGTACCTCCAAGGCAGGGAATAAACTATGACTATATTTCTGGGCTTCAGATTAATTCAGCACTTGCCCCCTTCCTCTTGACCACTGCTGCCTTTTCTAATGTTTTGAAATCCTCTTGAAATCCACTGCAAACAAAAATGGGAATGTCATGATCCCTGGCTTGCAACACACTGCTCTGGGCACTGGCAGTTCTCTGGCCAGGGTACAAATACAAATTCCAAGAAACTGGGTAGCAATGATAGCCTCTTACATGTCATGTCCCTTCTCTGTCTGGCAGCTGGAGGATTTCAATGTGCCTGCAAGATGTAGTATGAGTATGGGTGTTAATTGTAATGCCCTGCTGTTTCCACTGGCCAGCTCTAGAGAGGAACTTACATCATCCTGAGCTGTGTCTAGTTTCTTGTTTATTAGACTGTTTTCCCTTCATCTGAAGCCTTAAAGGCTGGCATCAGCTAGGCACAGCGTATGAGGTTGTGTTAGTGTTCCTAGTATTGACAGAAACAGTCATTGTTGCCTCAAGGGTGGTTTCACGCACACGCTTTGGCTTCAGTTGTTCCCTAGGTGGAGGAGATGCTGAGAGTGAGTGCTTTGCCTTCCTCCTTATCACATTTAGTTCCATGCACTGCCTGGGCATCTTCCTCCCAGTGCCCTGGGGTGTGTACAGGGAGGTTTGAGTCTTCTTGTGTGAGGAGCTTCACCTCCTCTGGGACATATGTGGGATTCTTCATTGTGGGGGCAGGAGGTGGTTTGTCTTACTCTGGGACACAGTGCCTGCTGCCTGGCTGCCTGTAAGAAATATTGCTGGAGATGTTGACCAGGGAGTCCTCTTTTGTCTTTATCCATTTTCTACAAGACTTATTCCAAGATGTCAGAAGGTGTAAAACAAACGAGAAGGGAGTTTTCTCCTTGGACATATGTCCACAGTGCCCACAAGGCTTTTATCCCTGTTGTGCAGTGTCCTGCTGGCAGCAGCCCCCGCAGCTGGAGTGCTTGGGGGTGTGAGACAGGCAACCAGATCGTGACAACTCAGTTTCTCAATGCAAAAGTGATACAACTATGTATGCACTTCACTGAAATTTCCCCTCCGCGGTGACATTTTCCAGTGGCAAAGCACCAGCTAGTAAGAAACACAGAGTTTAATCCTAGTTTTACAGTGACTTACAGCATGACCTTTTGAGCAACCACTTAACTTATCTGAGCCTCCATTTGCCCATAGTGATAATACTGTACCAGAGGGCTTTACAGATTAAATGGCTCATTGATTTGAAAATCACATTTCTTCCTGAAAATCATTTGCCTACTGTTTTTTTCCAAATGACAGCCAGGATACACCCTGCTCCCTTTGGATGGTGGTAAACCCCAAGCTGTTGCCCCCATCTGCCTGCTCAGTGTAGGACTGGGTGAGCTCTGGCAGCTGAGATGCGTGCTGGGGTTTGGGCATTACAGGCAGATGCTGCCAGGCCAGCTCCATGCAAGCCTTGAGTCAGTACTGGGGGACATCAGTCGCCTCATGCCTGACAGCAGTGGAGCCCTGGGACAAGCAGAGAAATAAGGCTTACCATTTGGGAGATAGGGCAAGTCCTGGTGGACCATGAGTCTCAGGCTGGAGTGACTTTGTGCTGCAGTGCTGGGCTACTGGCACTACCTGACCCGTGCCAGCATCGGATTTGAGATATCTGCTGTGCTTGCACCTGGCAGATCCACCCAGTTCCCCAGGTAATTCCTGTTCATAACTCCTAATGCCTTAAGTCCTTCAATGAGGCAATTTCTTTAAAACAGCCAAAGAATTTGCATACAGTTTTGGGGCCCCTATCATAAGGAGGGCATGGACCTGCTGGGGTGAGCCCAGAGGAGGCCACGAGGATGCTCAGGGGGCTGGAGCCCCTCTGCTGTGGAGACAGGCTGGGAGAGCTGGGGCTGTTCAGCCTGGAGAAGAGAAGGCTGCGGGGGGACCTGACAGCACCTGCCAGTGCCCAAAGGGGCCGACAGGGAAGCTGGTTTTTGTTTTGTTTTGTTTTGTTTTTTACAAGGGCACGTAGGGGGAACAGCTTTCAGCTGAAAGAGGGGAGACGTAGATGAGATATTGGGAAGAAATTCCTGACTGTGAGGGCGGCGAGGCGCTGGGACAGGCTGCCCAGAGCAGCTGTGGGTGCCCCATCCCTGGCAGTGCCCAAGGCCAGGCTGGATGGGGCTGGGGGCAGCCTGGGCTGGGGGGAGGGGGCCCTGCCCGGGGCAGGGGGTGGGAATTAGGTGGTCTTCAAGGTCCCTTCTAACCCAAACTATCCTATGGTTCTGTGCCTTAAAATGACAGACAAAATGAGGGCTAAAAACTAACCAACCAACCAATAAAGAAATAAAGTTATGTTAAATCCTGAATTATAAATTCCAGAAGTTTAAATTACTTTTCTTATACATTGTATGCAGAGATTATAAAGCAAAATAGCACTTGACTCAGATTCGGGTCCTGAAGTGTTTGCACAGTTTTTAACTTTTCTTCTGCAAGAAAATAATATGGCTGCAGATATTACAGAAGTTTGCCAAAGTGAAGAACACCAGTGACCTGTATAATGTACAGAGACTTTTGGAAAGCCTTAACTTCAACATAAATCCTCCAATGTATTGAGTAAGAAGTTATGAAAGCAGGAGTTAAATGGATTAAGAGCAATGACAGGGAATAACTGCATGTTAGAAATCATCACTGTATAGAAATGTTTGCACTGAGACTCTGCAGGGTCTCTCCAGCATTTGAATCAATTACTTTGAAGGATATTACTGTTGATTAAAATGTATAGAAAATCTACCAGAACTGCGGTAGCTAACACTGAGGTAATGCTGCATAGGAGTCAGTAAGAGGGAGGAATATGGATCATGCACAGGCCCATTAAAAAAAATATGCAAGTGTATGTATGCACATCTAAGTGTCTCTGCCTGCAGCAGGACAGGCAGGCTGGGTTTAAGGATGGATGGCTATATCTTGGTTTGGGGGATAGGGGACAATCTTTTTGTTTTTGATCTTTTGGGAAATGCAACCATTGCTTGGAAATTATGGGCCAACCCCAGTGGGTTTAGCGTCCACCTGCTCAGAAGGGAAGGTGAAGCTGCAGTGCAGAGCCACAAAACGCTCTGGGGTTGGAAGAACGTGCCTTAAATGAACACATTAAGGAACTCAGTCTTGTCATTTATTAAGGAGACTGAAATGGCTTGAATATATCCCGCGGGGATCTTTGTGGAGAGATCTTGATGATCTTGTCTATAAGAGAGTGCTTTGTTCTGGCATGGAAAGGCAGAGAGGAACCAGTGGTTTAGTGGAAAAGCCAACAATTTCAGTCTACAAATAAGACCTACTTCAGCAGTAAGTGCTGAACTTGGATGTCCCTGCCAAGGGAACAGCTCGGTGTTTGCTCTCCAGAAGGCTTCAGGATCAGAATGAGTGTGATATCCATCAGGAGCTATGCTGCAGCTGGTGAGAGAAGTTAATGGTCTCAGAAATATGTAATTGGATGAACACTGACCTGGCTGCACCCAGGTAGATTAAATGACTTACAGGTGCCCCTTACCTTACAGTCCATGCATTTATGATCTAATTGACTTATGTTTCTGATCCAGTTTAAGAACTGGCTTCAGAGTGACAATCCAGGAGCAGTCCTGTGCTGGAAGAGCAGTGGTGTGAACTCAAGGAAGGTATTAGACCTCAGCTGCAGGGTCACCTTTAGAGGTAAACACAGCTAGTTGCACTCAGTTTAGCATGAAAAAAGTGAATAAGGAGTTTAGATAAAGATGATTTTACCTAACAGCTCATTAGGCTAAGAATGAATGGGCTGTCCACATCTGGTTTAGAACAGTTCAAAGGGGATCTTTATAAACGTGACAATTTCTGTGAATATTTCCAAATCGCATGTCTGGCTTTAAAGGATATTGCTGATCCTGTGCATAGATCGATGAAGAAAGCTGAGGAATGGCTCAAAGGCTTTTTCTTTTCATGGTCCAAGCAGGTGATGGGAGATGGCCTGAGTGCAGATCTACCAGGGTGTGTGAGTGCATCTGTATGGTGCCTCTCCTGGCACTGGGAGTGTGTTGGTGTCTTAGACCATCACCTGTACCCCTAGGACTTGCCTATGGCTTCAGGAAAAGTCAAGCCAAGCTACTGCCCTACTGTTGGTGCTGACATTGTTCTGGGGTTTAAAGAACAAATACCGTCTCCAAAAAAATCCTTGTTTGTTTGGCTCCCTCAGTCTTGGGTTAACTGGCACAGGGATCTTAGCACACAGTCACTAATCATACCACCACCCACGTTCACACTGTAATGTGCATTAATAAATCATACTTTCTAATTGTTAGGAGGAGGCTGGTCTGGCTAATTTAAAAGCACAAATATTCAAATGTGGATAAATACGATCTATAAAACTTCCAAAATGTCAAAATCATTCAAGCCAAAAGTAGATTAAAACCTTGATATAAGGCCATGAACTTCACAATGTTACATTTGATGCACCATAAGCTGAAACTCATGGCTGATCTTCCTCCCCACCATGTGCTGAAAAGCAAAACACAACTTGTAGCTAATACTGACTGTGAATTCATTAAATCAAGGAGGTTTCAAACCCTTTTTGAAAATCTTTTCCACTATAGAAACATCATTATCAGCAGCCATTTATACTATCAGCCATCCCTGGCATATCAAACCCTGCCCTTTCTCAATGGCTCAGTTCTCAGCCCTCCTCCCTCTTCCCTGTGCCTGCAGTGAAAACTCCAAAACTACAATGCCAACAATGATATTTCCTCTCTCCTTGCCCAGCTGGAATGCCTTTAAATGTTTGATTTTTTTACTGCCATCCCATTATCATGCACATGCTAATGTCAGGAATAGGGACATTTCTTACCTTGCTACCCAAGGGTTTTTTATTTACATAATGTCTAAATAATTCTACCTCCCTAACTACAGCAGGCCAGGTAAAGCTTTTAAATTAGACAGCTCAAGAAGCAGTCCTAACACACATCTCATTATGAACTTTACATAAAGACCAAATGGGATAGCATTGTCTATGAAGCTGGAACTGACAGGCTTTGACTGAGCAACTTTTTCCCACATTTGCCGCTGGTTTTGGCATGATGACTTCAAAAGCCCCGTCACACTGCTTCCGTCAGGGCTCCCATAACACAGTACGTGAGACTCAAGGAAAGCCATTAGTGAGTTCATTATTGCCAACTTTTCTATTAGGCGGAAACTTGGATGCAGAAAATGTAGAACAGAGCAAACAGCTATTGTAGGTGGGTCACTCGGGCGAGCATCCTCATCCTGTGCAGGCATGGTGCTCCTGCCTGCAGGTAAGGGGCAAAGCACTTCAGCACCTTTGATTTGGCCAGGGGGCAGCTGGGAATTACATTAACATCAATGAAAATAAACCAGCTCTTGGGTGCCTGGCTTGCAAGTCCTTCACTGAGGATGCCACAGTGGGGAGTGCTGGCAATGCATTCAAAGCTTTGGAAAATGAGCATCACCTCTGGGTTACCACTTGCAACTCAGCTCACGTTGGGGCATGCTGCTCTCTTTTAGCACGGCTTCATCCCTGTCATTGAGTTGCTTGTCTGAGGTGTCTGGTTTTCTCTTTCAATTAAGCACCCTGTGTAAGAGAGAGGTGCTTTTCCTTGTCACATGAATTCTGACTCTGCTGATCTTAATGGTATTACCCGGGTCAGTTTATCACATACTTGTCTCATTATTCATTACTGTTACATCTGTGACAGTCATTTCATTCTTCTCTATTCTAATCCCAGAGATTCAACAGCCCAAGGCCCCGCTCCTTTTCTTGCATCAGTTCTGGGTCTGTCTTTACTACTGCAGAGATCCAAGGGAAGGATAAGGGACTAAAAGCCCTGTACACACTGAGGGCTTATTATTATTGAGGTATAATATATATATAATATACATTTATATAATATTGAGATATTATTATAATAATAATATATTATTGAGATATAATTGGATGGTGAAGAAGTGGTAGGTGTCACAGAAATAGCCCCTTTTCCCTGCATTGCCTGAGCACTCCAGTCTATCATGGGTAGGTGTATGGAGAGCCAGGACGATGAGCAAGCAAGCTGAATAAATAAATGCAAGCCAGCACTGCCTTTGGCTGGCTGTGGCTGGGTTCGATGCACTCAGTGTCCAAGTAGGTGTTTGGTTTGTTTTCTTGTTACTATTTCTCCACGTAAGGTATTCCTGGCAAATTAAATATGTACCCACTGGAAAGCATGAGTTGGGATGAGCATTCCCAGAGCCCCAGTCAGCAGCTGGCATTGCTGTTTTTTGGATGCTGTTCAGGATGGAGCAGGGGGGTTCATGGAGTACCAAGTGCTGGGCAGTGGGAGTTTTGCCTGTATGTTGTTGTGGCAAAGGAATTCATGATGGTGCTATTAGTTCCTGGTGGCATGTGAGTTTCCAGGAGGTGTTACTCCATTTTCGTGCTCCAGAGTTCAACTGTCTTGTGAAGTTGATTTTGATTCTGTGAATTCAGAACAAGGACTACAGTGGTGGTTGTGGTGGAGAAAGGATACTTCTCAAGATTAGTTGCTAGCATCCTGAGCAGAGGTCATGAGACAGGTGAGGACAAAACCTCCATGAATGATCTGGGAAGATGATTGAACCGTAGATCAAGCGTCCTTGGTGACAGATCAGTGCTGACTTTCTAAAGAGGTCTATGAACATGTTGTCTTGTTGCCTGTAAGATTTTCCAGATCTTTCACTTTTTGCTTGTGCTTTCACAGCACAGAGGATGAGAGAATGGACAGAGAGTTTCTGTAATTTACACTGAGCAAGCAGAACTTAGATTCATCTGGAGGAGGACATTTTCTGGCTAATTTCTAATTCAAGGTGGCATTTTTGAAACTAGCAGGTTTTTCATTTTGCCCCTTGTTTTTGCTCTTCATTCCAAAGCTGACAAGTGTAATCTCAGAGGCTAGGGAACATGACAGACTCACAGAAAGCAAGGGATAGTTATCCATACCATAGGAGGAGGAAATAAATGCAACCATGTCATCTCTAAGTCTCCTATTCATCACTTGGAGAGTGGTTTTCTAGGGCATTTGTTTTCAAATAGTTTCCCTGCAGTAGAATAACTGTTCAGGAGAGGAGTCATCTTGGCTGGAGTTGTTTACGATTTAATAGAAGAAAACTTTCCATGTGATCACAGTGAGGAGCTGCCAAACTTACCTCTTGATACAAGACACTGCACAGAGGAGCAGCAATAATTGTTTTGCATTTTCTTTATAGAAATTAAAAAGGAGCCCAGATTTGCTTTGTTTGGAATTCCGTTGTTTTTCCTAGCTGGCTGTGATGCTGCTGTGCTGGGAACAATGGGGCATTTCAGTGTCTCCCATGTATATGAGTTGTGTGTGGGGGAGTGGGTACAGCCTTTAAGTCACAATAGAAAAGTCCATTTTTCAAACGTGTTATAGTTTTTCCTGGTAAATTGTAGAGCTTTATGGTATTCTTTTAAGACTTTTACTTGTTTCAGCAATGTAGGCTACACATCACTGGGACCGACCTTTGGAGTAGAGTTTTCATCCATGTGAGATGAACATTGTAGAATAACTTATAACTCCTGTGAAAATAGCCTGTGCAGTAAAGCGGTGAGAAATCCTAAAGAATGAAAACAAAACATATGGGTCTGGCTGTGAGGCAGACCATAATAAATGGTAAAATTTGTGTAACTGAAGAAATAGGAAATAAAAGACCAGTGTTACGTGGTAGTAGTGATAGCTGCAGAGTAGAAAAAAATAATAAAAAAAATCTGGAAAATAGCTCTGAAAAACTTGGGGTAGTCCATTTAGAAAAGAGGGATTCTTCACTATGGTAGAGATGACTTGATACAGGATTTATACTGAGGCACTAAACTATGTAGACTTTGAAAGACTAGAGCTATTATTTGTAATTTTTGAAGTGAAACTGTAGGTATGCATTGCATACAAAAAAGATCAGCATCAATACAGGAGTCACTGACCAAACTCTCATTGAGGCGATGATGCTGAACATTGCTCATATTCAGCGAATTCAGCAGTCACCTCGGGCGCAGATCTCTGCAGGGTGAAAGCAAAAGCAAAACAGTTTATATCTGCTGAGAAGATTATTTTTTTAATAATCCTTCAGATTGAAGGGAAGGTGAGGGAAAGGAAGGTAAGGGAAGGCAAGGCAAGGGAAAGGTTTGGTTCCTTGGTAACTAGTCTAGTTCTAATAATCAGCGTTGTATTAATGGGAAATTTCAAGATGATAGATACAGGAAGAAGGGATGCAGGTGAGGCTGACAAGCTGGGGATAACGTTTTGGAAAGACTCACACTGACTTGTCCTTGGAGGTTTTCAGAGTCTCCCCTGCCCCTGGACACCAAAGGGGTTTGTGAATCTGGGGTGTAGGAGTCACAGTGCACAAATACGTGTTTTGGTTTTGCAGTCTAGTAAATGTGATGGTAGAATATGGCTTTATGGGTGTCCTATACAAACAGTGGTTTGGAGAGATAATGCTTGGTGTATAAATAAATATTGAATGATACCATGGAGGTAAGCATTTTCTTTGAATACCACATCAACAGTCGCAATTTGCTGGTGCAGCTGCGATGATATAAAGCTATAAAAGAGGCAAGGTTTGTAGGGAAAGGTAGTATCTTTTACTAGTCTCAAAGCTCTTACATAGATGTGGAAAAGATTTGGATATTCAAAAGCTTTTCTGATTCTTCCAGCTACATTGTATGGCCTAACAAAACATACAACCTCCCCCTGCAAGCTTTTCTCCCTACTGCCGTCGCAGCTGTAGCAGTACACATTGTAGAGATGTGCACAAGGTTTTACACTGGCTGGGCTAGCAGAAAGTGCTGCTCCTCCTTAAAAACACTGTTGGTAAATTGGATGGAGTTCATAAAAACAAGTTATCTTCAAAGGAGAAACTTACAGAGCTTGACCTACCTAGTTTGTCCGAGGGATGTTTATTATGTACCTTGTTTACAGTCTACTAGTAACCACATGGAGAACAGATTTGCAGTTGTAGGAAAACCCTTAGTACACAGGAAAATGCAGAATGAGGCTGTGTAGAGGTTAAACCACAAATGGAGAACTGACCCCAGCAGAGCCCTGCACTGGGCTGGGCACAGTGGGCACACTCAGCCACAGGCTCTGCCTCGTCCCCCCCTCACCCGGGGAATGCCCGGGAAGGGCTCTGTGCTGCAGATGCCAAGTGATGGGGGAAGCTTTTAGGGCAGTGATTATACCAACATGCTTTCACTGGTGTCAGCTCCAACCATTTTTTTTTCATCAGCAAAAAATACAAAGTGATTTATAATAATAGAGTGTTGACACGTCTAAACCAGTAAATGAATAATGGGTTTGGATAGTGTAAGGAGCTACCACTCCCCCTGTGCTCCTTACCTATGCCAGCCATGCCAAGCTTCTTCAGAACCCCTGAAGCTTTCAGCCAAGGCGTGGAAGGGTCTCACTGCAGCTACACCTTACTTATCACCTAACGAAGGTCCTGGCATGAGGGGACGTATGGCGTTGTGAGACCCACTTCCACAGAATCTCCTAAAAGCATTAATGTGGCCAAAGATGAATGGGTCCTAGCCCATCTCCAGCATGCTTTGTGCAGGGGGCTCTGGAGGAACTTGTTTGGCTGATTAATTTGAGGTTGTGCTGTGCATTATAAGAGAAGAAGAGAGGTCAGAGTCTATTCTGAGTAAGCTTTACATGTCTGTTTCTGTGTTTTGTTGGAAAATGTCTTCCCTCTCCTTTTTGAAGTTCTTAGTGGTGGTGAGTTTTCAGTCAATTCACAGCAGTTCTTAAGATGCCCCTGTAACTGCCCGTAACTGTACCTCTGGCCAAAAGGCCACTTCAGCGCTTTCCTGCACCATGGCACTTTCACCAGTAAGGCCAGTGAGACACCAGTGGCACAGCTGGCAGACAGCTGTGCCAGCAGTGCCTGCCCTGCCATGCTAGGGCTTTGCTGCCGCCGTGCTTCACTGACCTTTTGACAACGGTGTAACGATGGTCAGTGCCAAAAATGTGTCTCCTGTCTTGGAACATTTTATGGCCGTAGAGCTATTACCTTTAACCTGCCAGTGTCTGCTCCCTCATCTAGCCAAAGTCACAGAAAACACCAGAGCTGCTGAAATGCAGCTAATTTGATGTTGTTAACATTTTCTTTGTCTTTTGCCTAGAAGGAGGAGCACAAGCTCCTGCCATCCAGAGAAAGGCAATTTTTCATGAAAACAACCAGCACAGAATTGACTATAGTCACAGATTTGGATCTAGATGCCTGGAAAAGCAGCTCAAAGCCCTGCCAGCTGTGCGGGTGCGCCATTTGTGGACTCTGATTTTAAGCATCTTGCAGCAAGTAGGAGGAACCTTATTATCAGCAGTTCATCACACATGCTTAGTATTCATCACAAATGTTGATATTTTTAACAGCAAAGTGCTGACAGCAAACTGTAGCTTCTGGACTAGGAACTTTAAAATTTAAAACCAAACCCAGCAGCAATAAGAATTGTACTGTTGGGCTTTTGACAACTCTGATTTTGGCATGATTGCACCTATATCTCTCCACAGCACAACTGTCCTGCAGATCTGAGTTATTTTCTCTCCCCGAGGTGCTGTGTACGTTGTCCTGGAGCCACTCAGTGCTATCGAAACAGCACAGTGAGCAGCAGCTTGGAGTGTGTATCCCAAATTCAAAGAAAGGGCTTTGAATAACCAGCCACGCTTCACTGCATCCAAGCTAGGGTTAAGCAGAGATTATTTAACAGCACTAGAAAACACTTTTACTCAGCCGGTGGGTAAAAGAGGCCAGTTCGTGCTGAGTGTTTAATGCTGCCTTGAAGGCACAGATGGGAGCCAGATGGAAGCAACAAGTTTCTGCTCAGACCTGCAAGGTGAATTTGAATATATGCATGTTCTACATATGTATCCTGTAACCGTGCCAGTAGGGTATCCCGGCGGAGATAATCACCCCAGCGTGCCCTCCTCCTGTGCGTGGCGCTTGCTGAGAGCTGGCCTCAGAGGAGGGGGTGTGCTGATCTTACTGAATACTGTCAGCAGCCTGTCCCCCAGGAGCTGTCACCCATGCCAACACCTGCCGGGGTTGTAGCTGTGGGTGGAGCTCAGGGGAATTTCTAAGGGAATATTTTTGCATATATTTTGGGTTCCTGCTACCTCCTTCATGGTCAGTGACCTGAGAATCCTGGCAGAGCGGTGACCAGGGGTCTAATTCATAATGGGTTTTGTGTTGTGTCCCAGCATCCATTCAGTAGACTGAAGGAAATCGAATACATCTCTTTTTTCCTACTTCACAGCAAACCTCCAAGGGTGTGAGGAGACTAAAATCAGCTGAGGCATTTCTAAGTTCTGAAATTCTGTCCTAAACATTTTCAGAACTTAAAAAAAAAAAAAAATCTCTAGATTTTTAGAGGGTTCATTTTATATGCTTTTTGATATTCATGCGTTATTTTATGAGATAGCAGTCAAACCAATGACTTGTCATAATATGACATTATTGCTGAAACATTCCCTTATTTAATACCATTTATAAAAATCAGTAACTATGACTGATCAGTGCTGATTAAAATAAATAATCTTCTTTTCTAGATCCAGATGTCTCTGCCTTATGGAGCAGTGATGGAAGGGATAGGTGTTTTGTTTGTTCAAAGTTTCCTCTGCAGGAAGAAAGCCTTAGAAAGCCATGGGCAGGTAATGAGTTATTGGTTTTCTGCAGCTAACATGAAGCCTGTGCGTGTTCCACATTCTGTGCCCTGGGTAATTTTTCAGAAATTAAATTTAGTGCATTTCTGCTATAGGTTGTTATAGATTTGCTGGGTGACCTGACGGTGGCCATACGCAGTATCGATGGCCAAGAAATCCCAAGTTGAACTCAATTCCCTCCCATAAAATGGCATTGCCTTTTGTTTCTGAGTTTGTAGCTGTGAGCTGTTCGGGTAACAGGGAAGGAAATCTGTATAACGGCCTGTGTAGCTGTGGGGTTTGCTGTCCTGTGAATACACTGTGTGTTGTGTTGTCTGGAGGTCAACATCTCAAGTGCGGCATGATCTGAAATGCCATTGATGCATTCCTGAGTGTCTCACTGTATTTAAGACAGGGACAGTGCAAGCAAGGTGCAAACTGCTTGTAGCTCAGGGATACTGTACCATAACCATATCAGTCTTGTCTTGCCTTCTGCTTCTTGGGATGTGAAGCGTAAGGTTAGATGGGCTGCGTGCCTCTTGCGTTTGTGGTGAGTGTAGGATGTCCAGCACAACACAGCTATGTGCTCTTGACTCAATCGCTTCTTTTCTTTTTTTTTTTTTTTTTTTTTTTTGAGGTGAATGACAGCATGAGTGAGATGAACACACATTTGTGGTTTTCTTATTGAAGTTGTACCATGCTGAGAATCTGAGCTGTTCAAAAGCATCTAAATGAGAGATACATAATTGATCCTGACGTTTCTGTTGCCAC
This sequence comes from Falco punctatus, assembly GCF_963210335.1. Taxonomy (NCBI): domain Eukaryota; kingdom Metazoa; phylum Chordata; class Aves; order Falconiformes; family Falconidae; genus Falco; species Falco punctatus. The sequence goes on from NC_137587.1 coordinate 48,357,326, forward strand.
CGTAAGCAATGCCCCTCTCGTCTCTTCACTTGGTAGCTTGCTTTGATTTTGTGCAAATCTGTCACCTGTTCCTGTGATATACTTCCTCATTTGCAAAAAGAAGTCTTGCTGTTACACTAATCTGCTTCCAGTCTTCTCAGTCTGCATTTTTTAGCTATTATTGCTGTTTCATTGCTCTTGGGACATAGGTGGTGTGCCAGGCACTGCTCTCCGTGGAGGTACAGAAGAGCAAGGTCAAAACGTGACACCAGTTCCATTTCTTGTACCTTCTCCAAGAAAGCCCTCCTGGGACTCATTCTGTTCCACCTTTGGTTATGAAAAACAATGCATTTTTTGGGTCTAAAAAGCAAAGTAGGCACTACTTTTGTCTTCTAAGACTCTAAGAAATAGACATGCTCTGACTTAAAAATGCCCTTGTGTCACAATTTATGCCCCCTTGAGCTCTGCTCTTTATGAGTTTTTCATGTTAGAATATTGCTGTTATTTATTAAATCCCTGATAAAGCTACACTTAATGCTCCCATAATAGAATATGCATCTTTAAATCTGCTGAATATTTGGTTTGTCACTGACGCAAAGTGTACTGATTAATTAAATAAGACTTAGAGATTCATAAAGCAATAGCTCCAAAATGAAATGTTATTTACATCTAAGTATATTAACAATCTCAGAAACTTAATTCTTCCTTTATACAATCTGTTTTGAAATTCCATTGATATTTGAGCAGTCTCATGATTTAATGATTTAAAATTAATTTTCAGTATTAAACCCATTTGCAAAAAAACCCTACATGAATATTTTTCAAAATAATTAAGGCTGATATTTTGCATAATGGCAATTTTACAGTTCTTGGATGGGAGGGGAAGAGAACAAGGGAATTAAAACCATATGTGAATTTCTATATGATTTTAAAAATAAATATATTAGCTGTCATAACTGCAGTATATGAGTCTTAAAATGTCCTTGTATTATGATGAATTTCTGGCGACACATAGGTTGCTTTCATGGGTACTGTCTTCTGGGTTGTCTCAAGTATTGCTGCTGCTTGCTTATTATCTATCAACTATTTACTGGGCAGTTAATCAGCCAGCACCAGACAAATTCAATCATTTATCAAGCACTTTATCAAGGGCTCATCAGACGACTGGGAGACTGCTCAGTTAGTTCAATGAGACCTTGTTGCCACAGCTGTATTCATTCAACTATAAAAGACAAAACCTCATTCACATGGTTCCTGTTGTTTTGTCTTTTTCATGTAAATGGAAAAATGAATGATGCATCAGATATCTGAGTCTCTCCTTCGCCAAGGTCTTTGTCCATATGTTTTCTTTTCATGTAATTACTGTTTTAATAGATAGAAGTCTGAAGGTATGGCAAAAGTTCAGTATTTCGAAGACCTGATGAGAGTTGATGGGTGGTGTCATATTTAGAAAAATATTAACCCAAGATTTGGTCTGTAGCAGAGGAGTTTTCCTCACTCCTTTGGTACCGTGTTTACTATTGAAAGGTTCCTAACAACACCTACTTCTGCTGAATCTCTTATGCAGTTATCACTCGCAGCTCAGAAGTTCATTAGCAGGCTAGTTCTCAGGGTCTGGCTTACAAGCATCAGTGAAAGCCCACAGCCATTATTCTCATTCAGCCTTTACTATAGAGGCACAACCACATTCAAGCTGCACACAACATTTTTTTCTTTGAATTATTTGTTTATTAAATTAATCAATATGGCACAGTTCTGCTTGCTCCTAACCTGTCCCAGCAGTGCTGGTACCCTTGTTCATCCAACCTTCTGTTTCTGTTGTAGGGACCTGGGGATGTCCTTTGTGCTTTTTCTTCTTTCTTGGCACCACCCTTTGGGCTCATCTCCTATTTTGAAAATATTTCCCACTCAGGTCAGGAATTACTGCCATGTGTGTTGCCCCCTCGTCTCCCTTACAGCAGATTGTACCATCCACATCTTCCCGCTGAGCCCACCACTCTATGGACAAACACCCTTGACCTGCTGCAAAAGTAGCACAGCTCCACGCACAAGCATAGAGTAGGGTAGAGTAGAATAGAATAAATTTAAGTTGGAAGGGACCTACAATGATCATCTAGTCTGACTGTCCAAGAAGTTTAAAATTATTTTCACTGCTGTGCCTCAGTACCAACTGAGTGAGTATGCAAGCCAAAAGACTGTTGACCACTTCTTTTTCTGTTTTTTTTAAAGCCAGCTAAACTGGTGGTGTGTTCTGACCTTAAATTGTCTGAGGAGGTGCTGGTGTCCCCCAGCTTTGCCCCAGGGTCTATCCACAGCCCAGGTATTGTCTGCTGGCTGTGCTGTGGGGAGCTGTGCCCCACTGCCTCAGTGGGGGAGGCATGGGTGCATTTTTGCCTCTGAACATTTTTTCCAAAGTATTCAGTCCTTCCCTGCTGGACCTTGTTGTGAGATACTTGACACCAGTTCTCCATAGGAGTGAGCGATGAAATATGAGTGTTCTTGAATTTCACTCTCCTGAGGAATTTTCCACAGGGGAGGTGAAAATTTAGAGTTGTTCAAAATTATTGTCTCTTGGTTTAATGTTTGCAAAAAATATTTGGAAAGAGTTTTTAACTTCTCTGAATGGTGACTGTGTGTAACATGAACTACAGGGTGTAACACCAAGCACTCAAGCTTTAAACCACTTTATTTTAAGTACATCAACCTTTTTAAAAAGCACTTGTCTGAATATCCGGTCATGTTTTCCTGGCCCCATGCAAGGAGAAAGTTTTGGCAAAGGCATGTGCTATGGGTGTTCTCCTCACAGCAAGAGAAACCTCTCCTGCAGTACAACAGGGCAGGGAGCAGCAGCATGCACCAGCACTTGCAGGACATGTTAGAGCTGGAGTGGCAAACACTTTGCATGTGAAAGATGCTGAGCACCTCAGTTATCTGCTGAACTGCTCAAGTTCCCTCCTCTGCACCTACCACTCCAACACCTCAGCCCTTTAAATCTCTTCTCTCTTATGTGGAACATTGTGCTGCAAATACGTACTAAGTAAATCTGTCATAAGGATTTTTATTATGCAATTCTGATGTGCAAGAATGGTATCTAAGCTGTTTAGAGTCATTGATTGCTATTGAGCTAATGAGCCAAGTGCTAATCAATTCTCTAGGAACTGCTATGAAAAGCTATTACACCTCCCACAGTGCCTGCATTGACTGCTTATTGGCAGAGTGATCGTGTTATCTGCCTCAAATTTCACCAGACAGACTATAATAATCTAGGAAAATAATTTTCCGTCAATGATACTATAAGGCATGTCTGAGAATGATGAAAGGGGATGACGCCCATAAATTGCTGCATGGAGCCTTCTTTAATTGCAGATGTGTATTTACACTACACATACGCTGTTGCCTGCACCTAGCGCGTACCAGGGCACAAGAACTGGATGGGTATCTTTACCTAACTGGTTTTCTAGCATGGCAGACGCAGTAGATTACTCTGAGGCTTCAGAAGAGCTTTCAGTACTGTGTCCCGAGGGAAACTGGTAACCTGGAGGAGGTATGAATTGGTATGCAAGGTAGCAAAGGGAGCAAAGTGTCAAATGGCCGTAGGTTGTTCCTCTGGTACAATTGCTGGGCTGGGTTAAGCTTTTTAGCAGTGACTCAAGCACATAACAATAACGGGTAGGAAAACCCGAAAGGTTTCACCAGGGTGACGAGGGGTGTGTGCAGAAGTTAGGGATTAAGAAAAGGATAGGATACTGAAAATAGAGGACTGTCCAATTTAGGAGTCATGATATGTTTGTTTATGCCACCAGCTAAGAGTAGATTAGTTGGATATGAGTGCAGGAGAACACAATTCTCTTAATTGGTCTTGAGTCTTGCAAACTATGAACCAGCAGTCTGATCCTTCAATACATCATGAGTGGCACTTCCAGACTGACAGGATAGAAGTTACACAAACAAATCAATAGTCAAAAAGCAGCCCTCTGGGATCTGGATACCTGAAAACTTAATTCCGATCCTTTGGAATCCTTTGGGAGGTACTCACATGATGTCTTTGTAAAGGCAGAGAGCGGAAGGTCTTCTCAAGTCTGCCAGAGCAAAGAAAGGGCCATGAGGGTACCACTTCTGTGCACAGAGCCACCAGGTACAGTAGACAAGGATGTAAGAGGATAACGTTTGAAAAGAGGATTATAAAGTGGTAAAAAATAAGCATATGCTGAAAATTACAAGAGAGAGAAGCAATTCTGCTTTTTTATTGGTATCCCAAGAGATGTCAGTGTGTTTTTCTTTTCTTCTTCCTCCAGCGCTGTCTCCTGCCAGAGAGTTTTTTTGAGGCTGGATTTGCCTCTACCCCTGCTGAAGACCCCTGTAGCACGTCTGTGTCTGTGTCCATCGTGTTCCTCCTCCCCGGTTTTTCTTGCTCTTCTATCCTATGAGATGAGGGAGGCGTTATGACACAGGGCTCCCTGAGATCACACATTTTCCCCTGCCTTGCTCTTTGAGATGGAGTCACACTTATGATGTGATGTGTCTCTTAATTAGCTCTCTCTCTCTAGATGAAGTGCTAGTCTACCATAGGATGTATGATTTATACACACTCAACTCCATGTATAAAGGTTTACTCCAGCTTTCCATATGGGCCATGCATGACGTAGCTTACACAGATGACATACAGACTTGGCAGTTGCTGTTTCCTGGGTGTCCTCCATCAGCCTGCACTCCTCAGTCTTCTCCTAAAGATCTGCTGAACTCCCCCACTGTATTACAGCGTTCATTGTGAGCTAAAGTCTCTACTGATAAACTGCTAAATCAAACCTAGCTGTAACTGTAATATAATCCTTCTTCTGTAGTTTATTAGCCAGAATCATTAAAACCAAAATAAATTGATAGTGCATATTCATTGATAAATATATTTAAATTTGTCTTAGCATCCAAAATGCCAATTAGGCTTTCTAGACCTTTGTACCTCAGAGCTCTATTTTACTAAACACTGATATAACCAAATTGAAATATAATGACATTTATTTGCTAACTCAACCAAGTTTTCCCACCCACAGTTAATTGCGTTATGTTGTTGGTTGATTTTGTTTTGTTTTGTTTTTTAACAAAATGGAAAAACTATGCAGGCTTGAGTGAAATGACCTTGTGCTATTCATTGTCACCAGTTGATAAATCCTAGGGCAGTTGCAGACATCTTCACATCTCTTCTCAGCAGCTGGAAGGACAACAAAATATGACTGGAGATCATACACCTGGGCTTCCTGCTGGTAGGAAAGCATGAGCCTCTCTGAGATGGCAGTAATTTTCCTGAGCCGTCGTACCTGATGATACCACCTGACTGGTGCTGTGGGATGCTGCTGTAGTTCATCAGCTATTCAAACCTTCAAAACACCTGCCTTGGGAAGGACCACCTTGTTCAGTTATCTGCCAACACAAAGATGAATTAACGCTCCAGACACATTATGCAATCGGTGAATTATAATTATAAACTAAAAGCAGTATAGAAGAATGGCACAATCGATTGGAGTGGGATTATGGGCAGATCTCTGCTGAGCCTGGCTGCCCAGGGTGCAGGGCTGAGCGAGAAATCCATCCCCCTGGGTTGCCAGCACAGGAGGTCCCTGGGCTGCAAGGCCTGGCTCACCCTTGGGTTCATGGCACCAAAACGGTCTGAGAGGAAAGAGAGTCCTAAATGATGATTTTTAGCTACTCCTGCCTCAAAGTGGAGCTGTAGAAACAATCAGTCCCATGTTACTTCCCCACAGAGGCAGCTGTAAGAGTCAAGGACCCAAGGTAGTTTCTGAGAAACAGCATCCTGTTCTTTCAGGTGCTATTCCTGCTTCTCACAGAGAATTTTCCAATTGGAATAAAATAAATTCCAAACACAATTACTGAATGGCAATAAAGAGAGTCAACATAGTCACTTTGTAGTGACTGCAAGACTCTCACTATATCCTTATGGAAGCTCTTGCTTAAAGCCATTGCCTACCTATGGCTGCCAAATAAAAGAAAATTTATGAATGCATTGCCAACTTCGTTGCTTGTGAGTAGGTAGCCTGGTATTTGTTTCCCTCAGAGATTTAGCAAACTGTAATTGCCTCAGTGATGGTTGTGAAGAGACACATTCCTGGGCACACCGGCTGGCATGTCCCTGAGCCGCTCCTGGGCACAGACATGGTGTGGGCTGGAGAGATGCCACTGAGCCCTCCTGGTTAGAGATGAGTGGGGACCAAGGGGTTTTTTTCTGCAAATGGCCAAGGGGATATATGAAGGAGGCAGGCCTGACCCATGGCAGACCTCCTGGGAGGGCACGCACCTGGGAACAGGGATTCTCCACAGGGGTCCTACATAGGGTCTGGAGAAGACCCAGCCATGGTTCTGGAGAACCATAGAATTCTAGACTCATTTAGGTTGAAAAAAACTTGTAAGATCATTGAGTCCAATGCCACATGCACCACTAAACCATGTCCCTAAATGCTACATCTACACATCTTTTACATACCTCCAGGGATGGTGACTCCACCATGTTCCTGGGCAGCCTGTCCCAGTGCTTGACCACCGTTTTTGGTGAAAAATTTTTTCCTAATATCCATTCTAACACTCCCTCTGCAGATACAGTTTTGCTGGCTGTGTTAGGGAAGGTGAATGTTGGACACTGTTGTTTTTTTTTAATCTGGAAATTTCTTCTAAAGAAGAGAGAAGGTGAACTTGCCATTTTCCTTTATGTTTGCTTTGCAGTGGTTAATCACACCAGCTCCTCAGGCTGTGTGCCTGCTTTCTTGGAATTTGCCTGGCTTCAGCTCCTGCCCGTAACTCCTTGTTATGCCTGCCTCGCTCAGATTAGAGAGACCTTTAATACCGGTTGTTTTCTCCCTGAGAAGGTACTTATACACTGTAATCAAGGCTTCTCCTAATCGTCTTTTTGATGAACTAAACAGATTAAAATCTTTAAATCTCTCTGGGTAAAGAACTTTCTCTAATAGCCAAATTATTTTTGTAGCTCTTTTCTGCCCTCTCTCTAATTTGTCGAAGGCTTTTTAAAACCGGGAATTTGGGATTGTGCAGTTTAGCAGTGAGCCTCTGCTGTGCTGCACACAGCGATGCATCTCACCCTTGCTAACCCCATGTCTGCACCCCAGGGGCTGCATTGCCATGGTCCCGCACCGGTGACCCCACAAAGCATGGAGAGAAGAACCGGCAGCTTCCTGAGGAGCAGCTGGGCAATCTCATTCCAAAGCAGGATCAAACCCACTTAAAGCTTGTTGGAGATGTTAATTCCATCTGACGTTCAATGCCAGTGGTAGAGTTTCCATATTCCCAGTTCTCTGCCCAGACTGCCCCAGACATCTTTCAAACTCAGTGTGCTCTGGGGTGGCAAACGGGGATGTCACCTGCATGTCTCTGTCCCCCACAGTATTTACCAGTGATAACATCCCTGTTGTCCATTGGCATCATCCACAATGAGTTCATGTTTCATTTGCTGGTTAAAACTGGTGACTAGGCTGCAGGGCTGGTGCTGACCCTTGCAGATTTCTCTCTGACACGCTTTTCCCTGACTCCCTTAATTTCCATTTTCTTCTCACTATGTCATTTACCTTAATGGATATTTCTGGGCTCCCCGTGATGCAAAGCCAAATGCCTTGTAAAAGTCTGGATACTGAATTAGATGTACCCAGGCATCCTGCTGAAGTCCTTGGTGGCGTGAAATAATAAAATCACATTTTTCTACAAGGTGTATTTTCCTTTTAAAACTGTTTGCAGGGTTATTTACTTGTAACCACACCCTTATCCCACTTCATTCAATCTCATTTCTGTTTTTTTAATGTTTTTGACTGGGCTTTATTTTTGGCTAACAAACCTGTTTCTACTCAAGTCTGTATCCTTTGAATGCTGACACACTTTTCAATCTTTTGCCCATTCCCCCAATATTTAAATTAATATTTATGTGTACATACATATAACAGTATATGTATGTATATGTGCATGTATGCATGTAAATTGTTTAATTGACTGTCTTAACACTGATTTTTACTTAACTGGGCTTTAACAATTTTCAGTCTCCATACAACTTTGAAATACTTTTTGTCTGTAAAGGAATGGGAATATAATTGAGCACTCTCATGTAAAATTTATCTGCCTAAAATTCTTTCAAATCCAAGAAAATATTGCTTTTAAGTAGATTTCATTATTTTCAACACTGCTACTGTTAATTTGTTACCTATATTTGATGAGGGATCTTTTGCCTTAAACCTGGGTATGACTTAATTAGAGGGCTGCCAGGCTCTCCCCAGTGCTGCCACATGTTGCACCACAGTAGAGGCTCTTGCTGCTGTCCCTTGGCTTGGGTGGCCTCCAAAGCCAGTCCAGCCCACAGGTCGTTTGGGCACAGTGAGCACTGTGGCTGAGCCCTGTCCACTCAAGGTCCCAAAGGTCTCAGTTTTCAGTAACTGGCAAAAAGATTGGAGAGGCTTTCGGGTGCAGCTGTCCCTTCAGCAGGCTGAAAGCCAGTGCCATTGTCCCCATCTGCATCTGCATCCCACCAGGGACATTGCGTCTTCCCCTGCTGGCATGAGTTTCAGTTCCTCAAGCTCGTTCTCTGGTTTACAGGCAATTAAGGAAAGGGGAAGCAAACCCACAAACTTCTCTTTGCTCCTGACCGTAACATTTCAAATTTTTTATGGTTTGACTAGCTTGAATCTAAACTGTGTTGTCCTTGTTAGTGCTCAACCTTCTGGAGTTAAATTCAGCACTTAGCTGGATGTGCCAGGCAGCCTCTAACCCAGCCCATTAGCTCCCTTGCCTGAGAGAAGCTGGGTGGCTCCTTTACACAGCCTCCACCCCAGAATGTGCTACAAAATGGATTTTTATTTTATTTTTTCCCATTTTTATGTCAATCATATATCACGTGGTTCAGCTTCAGTGTTCTCTGCAGTCTCCATGCAGGACCAAGGTGGTCTCTAAGAAGACCCCTTGGATTGTCTTTTCTGCAATTCTTTTCTAGAATTGGAGACATTTCTTAATTTGCTCTCCTTTATGCTTCCCTCAGGCAGTACTTGAGAAGCTTCTAGCAGTACAGGGTGAAAATCAGATAAGCCACGTCTTTAGAGTGCTTTGAAGTGTTTTGCTTCACACAAGTCATTTGGAAATACTGGCAATAGTGATTATATAGAATCATGGAACGGTTTAGGTTGGAAAAGACCTTGAACATTGTTGAGTCCAACCATTAACCCAGGACTGCCAAATCCACCAAAGAACCTGTGTCCCAAAGCGGTGGTTTAAATACCTCCAGGGATGGTGACACAATCACATCTCCAGGCAGCCTGTTCCAGTACTTGACCACCCTTTTGGTGAAGAAGCTTTTCCTAAAATCCAATATAAACCTCCCATGGTGCAACTTGAAGCCGTTTCCCTTTATCCTGTCACTTGTTATTTGGGAGAAGAGGCTGACCCCACCTGGCTACACCCCCCTTTCAGGTCATTGTACAGCGTGATAAAGTCCCCCCAAGCATGAGGCTGCCACCCTCCCCAGCCCCCAGTGGTGATGGTGGTCCTGGGTGTGTGGGAAAGGAGCAGCCAAGCAGCTCCAAGCCCCGGAGTACCCAGTGGCAGTATGGATGCAGGGAATGCTCGTCCTGGATCCTGGGGATGCCAAGGGCTTGGCATGCTGCTGAGCCATCCAGGTGTGGCAGTGCCCTCCCAGCTGCTCAGCATTTGGTTGCTGTTTTCCCTGCGCTTGGTTGCCACCTGACTTTGGTTGCCTCTGTTGCTTTAATGCTGTTTTCCACATGGTGACACAGCCGGTTGTGTTAATAGGATATTAATGAGAACAGCAACAAAACTCCCTTGTTACTTGGAGCTATGTAAATAGTGGTTATTTTGTTGTTAACAATTTTATTCTACAAAGATAGCTCTGCACCATTGTATTTTTTCCTTTGGGTACCACTTTCAAGAAAGAGCTGACTTACATGAGTACACTTCAATTTCTTTTTTCCTTTTTTCCATAGGAAATTCTGAATAAAACACCTGGACACCAGGGTTCAGGGAAAGAGGTTTTAGTCTTGTGTTTAGGTGATATTGCCAATACTTGTAAAATAGGTACCTCAGCTTAGAAGGCCACCTTGATTTTCATCCTTCTACCTCTTTTTGTTTATTGTGGCAATGATGCATGATTCAGTTTAACAAAAGACAAATAAAATTACTAAAGGAAATAGGTTTGTTTTCAAATTATGAGACATCCTCTGACATTATTTTTTAGAAAGTGCTGAAATGTTTATTTTCTTTATTAACAAAACTGCAGACAATGGTAGCATTTTTTGAGCTATAAGAAATTAGAAGGCAACTAAATGGGAATAAGAACAGGCACATTTTTCTTGATAAAGGAGGAGGGTTTTAGAAATCAAGGAACTGAACCGTGACTGATGAGTTTAGGTTAAGTTCTTGTCTCAACCAAGGGTTTGTGCAGCTCAGATAATTAAATTTCTGTGTCTCATTTTGTCCATCCGCAGCTTTTCATTCCGAGTTTGGATTTGTTGGATGTGACCCACTGTTAAAGCAAGATCACCTTCCTTAGCATCACCTTTGTGCTTTGTCTTTTGCTGTGGGTAGCAAAGAAGGTCTGAAATAGGTTGGAAAAAGCTGTTGTGGAATCCATCTAATCCAAAGTACAAACTGGTTGACTGGCAGAAGACTCGGGGCTCCTTCAGCAAAAGTTAGTTTTTAAGTGCATCCTAACAAACATACAAGAGTAGGAGACCCAAGAGCCTGCTGCAGATCTCATTTGCCTTTCCCAAGCAAAAAGATTATTATCAAAGTAACCTTACTTTTCAACAGTACTCCATGCTTTACTTCTAAGAATTGATTTTCCAATAGTCTGTGGTTCATTTCTTTGTGATTGCAGACAACATTCTACTATCAAAAATGTCTAGTTTCTCAATATTATTGAAAGTAGAATTTAGTTTTGATATGCATGGCTATTCTTCAGTGGGGCAGGCGGGGGTGGGGGGTGGGGAGGTAAAATAGGATATTACCACAGGATGGGAAAGCTGGTTGCCATGAGAAGTTTGAAATGGGAAGAAGGTGGTTTTAAAGATCTGAGTTTAGAACAGGAATTGTGACACGAGCCTCTGTGGCCCCTGTTCTGCAGGAGGCTGGAGAAGATGGCTTGGATGGTCCCTCCTGACCCTGCAATCTGTGCATCTATGGGAGCAAAAGCCTCCTTTACAAATATGCAAAGCTCATGTACCTTAAGTTTCAGAGGGTTTTACATTAACTTGAAATAATGGATGATACTAGCATCCAGTCATAATTTGAAAGACTTGATAATATGATACAAATCAAGCATTTTGGGCAAAAGAAGCAATATAGTGTAATTTTCTTATTTTATTCTCATTAGTTCTTTTTTTCTACGAATAGTAACCATACAGAGTGTAATAAATTCTCTCATGTCAAAATTTATCAGGGAAGTGCTTTGGCTGGGCAATTGCTGTGTGAAAAATTAAGGGGTTTGCCTCATTCTATCAACATGTTTTGGTTTCACTGTTGAATAAAAAGTTTTTAAATAACAGTCACATAGACTAAAACCAGAGCCCATTTTCATTTCGGAGGCGGATTCAGTGTTTGATGGAACTGGAATAGATCATTTGGTAATTCTAATTACTAAGAACCTTTATTACGAATGCAACCAAAAACTAATGAACATTGTGGTAACGATAATCTGTATCAACCAACGTGACACATCAACCAGCTTTTCTGTGCAAACATGTTGAAGGGATGAGAGTAAAACAGTTACTTTCCATTGTGGAAACACAGTGGACGGTGGCTGTTCCTGGATACTGTGCAAATCCAAGGTGATTGAGACCAGAGAGTTGAATTTGTCTAGAAAATCGCCTGTAGTTCAGAAAGTGGGTTTTTGTTTGTTTGTTGTTGGGGTTTTTTTTGGTTGGGTTTTTTTTTTTTTTTCTTTTTTTTGAGTGGGAAGTTAGGTGTGGTTTAATGTTTGCCAGTTAAAGCAGGCTCTTTTTTTTGAAGCCCTTTCTCCTGGCAGAACTGTGCAATGGGATCATTGATGCGCTGAGTTGATTTGGTCCAAACCAGCCATATGAACTGATCTCTTCTAAATGAATGCACAGCATCCATTCCCCCAGCACACTGAACTGCTGTGTTATGAGACAGCAGACTCCTAGCAAATGCCAGGTTTAAGGTTTGAGTACCTGAAATATTCAATTGTATTTGACCCTTGTGCTCCCAAGACACCCTTTGTGACTCCTCAAGACACAGGAGATTTCATTTCTTTGTTAAGGAAAGAAACTGACCCCTAAGGATGGGCTATAGGTATGGATGTTGCTGTCATACTGATCTAATCTAAGTATATATTGGTTTTCCAGGGTGCACGGTTGATTTCTGGCAGTGGCGAGGCCGGTTTATCCGGAAAGCTGAAGTGCTCAGCAGGGTGCTGATGGAGCCGGTGCAGGAGAAGATGAGCAATCACAGGCAGACAAGCCCATATTAGTCAGATGTGCCTGTAACCGAGATGTGATCAATGCCATTAGCATCACCTGGCAGAGCCCTGGGAGAAAGTGCTATTTCTGGCAGGCACCTTGATTTCTAGAGAATGGAGATGATTTATGATTAGGAAAGGCTGCTGGTGGACTGGCTTGGTGCTGGAGAAGTTAATCATTTGGTATGAGAATACTGTGATTTGTTTGATGTTCCCAACTTGTGTTATAAAGATTTTGTGTCAGGCAGTATTTATGCAGGAGTGAAATGAATCTTATTCTCATTTCACTTTATTTATACCCTATAGGGAGAGGTCTTAAAACACCTTTGGTGCTTGAAAGCAGGTGGGGCTTCAGGTCCCCTCAGTGCTGCCAGGCAGTGGAGCATGTGTTCAGGCAGGCAATTTTATGAATTCCCACAGAGCAAATGGAAAAGACATCTTGACACTGTGCTGCTGGACGCAGGGGCTGTTCTCATGGCAGTAGATGATGCTCTGCTTCAGGCTGTCTGAGTTTGCTCCTTCCTGAGCATCCTAGGAGTAAGGGGTGGGAAGACAGCAGAGTCCACTGTGCTTTTGCAGGTGGGACGTTCCCTGTGAGGAGGCAACAGCCTCCAGAAAAATTAGTTTTCTTCAGCTAAGAACTATAGAACAAGCTGAATGTCAGGAGTAATCCATCTGAACCTCGGAATATTGTTATTTAAACATTTCAACTGAATCAAGAAATCTGGCCATCCCAAAACAGAAACAGCAGTTAAGTGTCAGCCTGTCCCACCTGGGAGCCAAGCCAGGCAATGTTCAGCACAAGGTAATTAGAGCCGGTGAAAAATTCTGAACCAAGCTGACTGAGAGGCTGCTTTTTAAACGCATTGGGAGAGTGCTAACATCTGCAGGTTGCTTCTGATTGCCGAAGTGGAACCTGGATCCACAGGTACAGAAAGCAGAAAGCATAAAACGGGCAAAAAGCATAAAAGGCAAAAAGGCAAGAATCTAGAAATGCATCAGAAATAAGAGGAAGACAAAGGCATGTGTAGCCCCGGTACCAAGCAGTGAAGGGTAGCAAATGAAGGCTAAACTATTCAATGCCTGATTGTTTCAGCCTTCAGAAGGTTAATTGGGACCAGACACTTACTGCAATTAATTGTAGCAAGGGATAACAGGGAAAGAAAAGATTAAAGTATACTTAAATAAATCAGATGTTTTCAAGCTATAGGAGCCTGATGAATTCCACCCTAGGATACTTGTTGAATTGCCCCAGAAAACCCCTGAATCAATGGTGATGATCAATGGGGAGAGGCAGTGGGGAGGCGTTCACGGAGGGTGCTGGAGGGTGGCAGAGCACCTTTCCCTCAAGCACACTCAGAAAATTACAGAGCTGGAAGCCTAAATTAAGTACCTGAGAAGGTAGTAGGGCAAGTGATTAAATAATCACTTTGTGGGTATATAGAGGATATTAAGATAATAAGAAAGGGCCAACAAGGGTTTTTCAGAGAGAAATCATGACAAAGGAGTGTGGTTTGCTTTGACAGGGTAACTGGCTCAGGGATGGGGAAGCGGCTGAGAACGTGTCTCCCAGTCAACAGCTTGGGAAAAGGAACGATGGCCTGGATGAACCTGTGGTAACACTCACCAGTGGCTTCCTGCCAAACGAAGGAGTGTTTTACTCAATATTTTTTCACCTGGTTATTGAGAAATGCTTTAAGTGCAGATCAGCTGACGGTGGTGCCTCTTTTTGAAGCATTAATAGTTTTCAGATAAATAGCAAAAGAAAAGCAAACCTGAATACAGAGGAGAGCTCACCTCACGCTAGGCATCCCATCTGAAGATGGTTGATGTATCTGATGGCTTGAGTTTTTCAAATAACAAAAATGTTAAAAGCAAGTTTTAAATAAGAACTCTTTTTTACTACTACTTTGCCCTAGCTCAAGAGAAATTCCACCTCACACCCCTCCAGGCACTCCAATAAATGTTCACATCTATTTCTAGCAATTAATGGGGTGCTTGGCTTGAGCGGGCAGTGAGCCTGAAACAGCAACTCTGAGAGCTGATAATTTGGTGCCTCTGCGAAGCTCTGGTTCAGTTCTCGGACCCTGCTAACAGCATCCTAGTAGGGTAAAAGGCTGAATCACCTGTAACTTATGTAATATATCCCTTCTAGGCCAAAGTAAATGTTAGTTCTTCTGCAACTGATCTTTAATTGGGAGGATGAAGATGTGGCACGTCAAGGGTCCCTCCTGGACCGTGCAGGTGTGTGTGCACCTACTTTGCCATGGCTGTGTTGGGCTTAGGGACCTTTCATCTTTTAACCTCTAGGATGGAAGAGCTGGATCCCAAGTGGGGGTGGGACAACACCACAGGAACCTTGAATAATTTTGGCTGGGAGCGACCTCTGGAGGTCCCTGGTCCAACCTCTTCCTCAAAGCAGTGTGAACTTCAGAGTTAGGTCAGGTTGCTCCAGGGCTTGTCTAGCTGCATAGTGAAAATTTCTAGAGATGGAGGATCTATGGCTTTTCCAGGACCTTGTTCCAGTTTATTTGACAAAGCTGTGATCCCACAAGTCAGAGGATTTTCTTCTGATCTCAGCCTCTAGATGTTTGTAGAGCAACAGATGATCACATGTACTAGTACCTTTGTATACATATACTACACTCCTGAAGATATACTTCTATTCATACCATATATGAAAGAAATATTTTAAAATTAAAAATGGAATGCTATAAATAATTTCAATTTAATTTTTACATCTAGAATTCATGAAATTACTTTGGAAAACCCAAATTAATTACTTCAGGTAATGGCAACATCCTAGCTTGGGTCTGTTTTGGGTTATGGGATTCTTTCTATAAACCTCCTATCATGCAAAGGCATTGTGGCACCAAAGCCGAGAAAATCTTTTGTGTTGTTATATTTATTTGGAGCAGATCTCATGGAGTTTTATAAGCTATGAATCAATGCATGCTGGAAACAGGTAAATATTCCTGTATTAGGTTGTGTTATATACTTTCCCATAGAACTCAAATATCAAAACCTTGAGACATAGCTTGAATGCCAGTAACCAACAACTCTATTGGGGAAGAATATGCTTATAATGTAATTTTTCCCCCCTTTTGCAGAATGCCTTTAACAGAAAAGCAAGCAAGACATCTGAATGAATTTTATTTTTTCCCTGAACCGCTCAAGCCTTTGAGATAACTCAGCGTGAAATTTTAGTCAATATGAATGGAGACATTTAAAAAAACCTGTGTGCTCTTCTGTCAATAAAAGATGGCAAAAGGCTAAAGTGATGAAAATAGACAGTAGTGTCAGAGATGCAACTAGCACTGAAGCAACCTCCACAGGGAGCAAGCCATTAGGAACTGTAATCATCAAATTTGATATAAATGTATAGCAAAATTGATAACTATAGAAAGGCCTTTCATTGCATTCCTTTGGAAAAAAATGAGTGGCTTAACCTCTCCAAACCCTAGCCTAATTAATTTTTGAAATAGACATATGCAGAAGTTACATAGTTTGAGTATTTTGCAGGTATCATTAATAGGAGTAACTTCTGTTGGCAAGTGGTTTCACTCCCTTATATGATAAATGTGTGCATGTATCAACATAAAATTAAAATATTTCTTTTAATTTAAGATTTAGGTAAACTTTTAGTTAAATCAACAATCTTTCCACACATCAAAGCAGCTTGGATGTGGGAATTATGTTGTTCTGGAATGTAAGACTGGAGGCAGACCTGGACCAGGCAGCAGAAAGCAGGGTCAGCATTGCGTGGGCTTGGCTCGGAAACATCTGCTGTGCCTTCACAGCGTGGGACTGCTGACCAGTTCTAGTCCAGGCATCACTTCACCCCAGTCCACCGCACGATGTGGAGACAGCCCATGCCTGATGCCAGTAGTAGAAATCACTGATAAAACAGCCCATTAATGCGTAATTCAGTACCTGACAAATCTTAAATTCCCTCCTTTCCCAACTCACTTGGAAAATTCTGGGTTCTCTGGACCCAGGAACTACATACCGTCTTCATGACTGGAGGAACAGAGAAGTACCTCCATGGGCAAGAATTTTAGGACAATTCAGAAAGCTCCAGAGTTTTGGCTATGTTCACCAGCTTTTTCTGCTGTGGGATTGTGGTGCTTTCTAAACATCAGCTGTGCAGCACAGCATTCCTGGTGCCAGGCATTGAATAAGGTGCCTTTTGAAAAGAAAGTCAGATCAGATGATGCTGTGCTAGTCAAGTTCAATAGCCCTCATGCTTTACCTAAATGTAGAAGGTGCTCCAGAGGTTAGCACAGTGACTTGTGCCAATATATGCCTCTTGACTTGGCTGAATTTGATCATTGAGTTGCATGAGGCTGGAACGCTGAAGGGCTTTGTATATAGGTGTAGTAGGGAATTGTTGATGGGGAGTTTCTGGGCAACCTGTGAGCACAGTCCTTAGCTTTCTCATTGTAAGTTGTACTGCAGGAGAATTTAAATTGCCCTCAGTACTTATACTCTGCACCAACATAGCAAAATACTGGGTTTAGCTTTTGAAAATCTGTATACTACATAAGAATTGGAGGAGTATGTAGATGCTAAAAACATTAGAAGCATGGAACTGTGAGATACACAAGACAAGGAGTGAAAAAAGATAGGGTGCATAGCAGGGGATGCTTCACATGCATAACCTTGTATCAAAGTTTAACTTCTCATGAATGTGGATAACAAAAATGGTCTTGCTGTACAACATTTTTCCTGGTCCTGGAAAGCACTTTCATGTCATGGGTCAGAATTCACCTTAACTAACTTACAATCAACTAGTCTAAACTGTTTGTCAAGACCTGCACTATAGCCATACTACTTGACTTATCTTATGGTCACATTACCTTTTGTAAGTGCCGTTGTGTCTGGCTATGTGGGGAGCCTGCATCCCTGAATGACTCAACATTAACATGAATGTACTCAATGTTAGCAGAGATAAAATCCCTCGTTAGATTATATTGTGTGTGATGCAGTCAATTGGTCAGTGTCTGAGCAAATTATAATAGTCTGAGTAGCCCTGGAACACTCCCCTTTTACCAGCATCCCTAAGCCAGCTGGTAGGACAGAATCAAAGGTTCCCAGGCTGATAGCAGCTATTAGAGTGCTGTGAAGTTATGGGGGTCCCCTGAGTAGCTTGATCTTACGTTTATAAGTCAAAATCAAGAACCTTAATTGGACCCAGAAACATCGAATGTTGGTCTTGATGGTTTGTTTTGACTTTTAAGCAGACTCTTCAGGCTTGTAAGGAAAAGGTAGATTTGCTCCTCTTACCTTTTCTCTTAACAAAACTCTTGCCATGTGGGGACCTGAACTGGGGAAGGCTGAAACTTTAAATATTCCTCATTTCAGACAGTACCTGGTATGTGAACGTGCATATCATTTAGCTCACTCACACTCTTCCTGCTGTCAGCTGGGCTTCTTTGCATGAAACCCAAGCTTGGGTTCAGTGGAAACTGGAAGAAAACAGGTATTCATGGTAAAGAGGTTGTTATGTAATGACCAGTAGTCATTTGTCAGAGTATTTAGTCCTGTGTGTCTCGACAAGGTTACCTCATTGCAATATTTTCACCTTTTGTATTCTCCTTTGACCCTCAGGAGCCCATTCCCATAAAAACTTGATCATCAGTGCATCTCATCTTAAACAGAACTTTGGCATAAGGAGGATCTATGGAAAATACATTACTGTGTAGTTATGAGAAAGGCACCTGTGTTTCCTTCAGTGGGCACTAGGCAATGAATCTCTAATAGTGCTGTTTGCAAATATCAAATAATAATGGAAAGTATGACAATAATGAAGTAAGTAATCAGATGAACTGTTGAGTACAGGTGGCTACATTTACAACTCTTTCATCAAAGAGAAAATTAAGCGCTCTCAGAATATTATGGCAAATTGCTTGCTGTTACATGACTACTAATCAGGTAGAGTACATAAATGCATCAGGAAAAATCTTCCTGAGCAATTATGGCAGTAGATGATTAAGGCACAGAGCACATCATGGGACAGTGAATGGGCTCCTTTTCTCTGCCTGCAGATGTAAATGCTTGTTGCAAAAACAAGTAACAAAAGCCCAGAGTCACCAGCAGCTCCACTGAAGTTTGGTGGTACAGAGAGTATGGGAGAACATGAGTTCTGTGCCCACGTGGTTGTGTCACACAGCCCACTCAGCACCCTGAGGCCACCTCTCCTCTCCAGATGCTGGAGTTCATGGAGGGGCTTTAGGTAAATGGTCTGTTCACAGGTGGGATGTGGGATAGACCTTACCTCACTGGCACCCTTCAGTGCAACGCCATGCCTGGCACTCAGATGCAGCCTGGAATAGTTTGTGCCCCCAGCCCCAGCCACGGTAAGCAGAAGGGTGGGACCATGCTCTGGCACCTTTTCTGCTGGCTCTGCCTCTCCAGCCATGGTGGGGCACAGAGAGGGGACCTATGTGGCTGCTCCTTGTGTCCCACCAGTTCCCAGCTACTGCAGGGGGATCCGTAGGGGACATGGGCTATAAGCACACTCATGCCTAGAAGTGGGTTTATCAACCTCAGTAGCTTCCCAGGGAAAATAGCATGGCTACTGCATCATCTCCTGCCTTTCCCCCCTCCCGTGGCTTTCAGGGATAGTATGTTTTCCTACGGACTGTTTTCCAGCATCTCAAGCAAGCTGATCAAGCCCTGCATTTTCTTCTTCCTTGCTCCTTGTCTTCTGGAGCTTTTTGGAGATGCAGCAAGGCCACCACCTGAGTCAATACAGGTCTCTTGAGCCAAACTCCTGCCTCTCAGCCTAGATTTGCCACGTACTGGGACTGCTGCAGACAAGCCTTGTTCTGTGCTTGGCTCTCCTGAGTCTTTCAGCTGAGGAAAGAACATGGTAAGGATTTGAGTGAGCACTTTGGCTTCGAAAGTGAGCTGAAGACCCTGTGCTGCAAGATGGGGGCTCTGCCTGGGGACTGACGTGGCTATCCCTTGCATCCCTGTCTCTGAGGGGAAGATGGGCTGCCCTGGCAGCCCTCTGTCTCACTTTGGAAGAAGACTTGGCAGGATGGAGCAGGCTATCGCCCACCCTCGCCCTCCCTCCAAAGCCTGTGCTCTAAGCTACTGATAAAACATGATAAAACCAGTCTCTTGGCAGATTCTCTTCTGCAAGATGGCTTTGTGGGTCCCTTCCCTACGAGTTGATGAGGACAAAATAATGCAGAGTCCACAGGATGCAACTACGGATCTTGACTGCCACACAAAGCACGTGGTCATGCTAAATCAAATGGCAATTTTGGAGGAGGGCTGTGTTGTGCCAGGCTCCTGCAGGCAGCAGAGCTGGTATAAGGTTTCTGGTAAGGTGCTTTCAGCACGGCAGGGTTGCTGTGTGAAGTTTGTTACAGTATTTCCCAAACTCTGCATATTAATTGCAGGGATGCAAAGCAGGAAATAGCTAAATGGTGTGTCAATGCATTGTGTCACGTTTGAATCCCCGATCAACAACCAAACCCTGTTGCTTGCTATTGAGAGACTAAAAATAGCATATTCCTCCAAGGGCATGGAAAGTATCTTTCCATTTGAGCAGCATGTATGCATCATTTCAGTTTATCATGGCACCACTGTTATAAGCAAGCATCCTTCCATGTTCTGCCTTAAAGACTGAGCTTCCTCTTGCCCAAGCCCTTTCCTCACGTTGTACCTTAGCAAAGACCTTGTGTTGTAAAAGCATGCAAGCTCTCTGTCAGCCTCGGTGACTCCTGATTAGTATGGCAAGCCATACCGAAAAATGAATTAGGTTTTGGATATCTCAGGATAGAAGATAATATAATCCCATTATATAAAAAAAAAATGGTATCTTCATCTGTTCTTCTCTACTCGTTACCAGTTCTCTAACTGGGCTCTATAAATCCTTTGTATTTTCCTTCATTGAATTTCTGGCAAGTTTGGGATTGTGAAGCTATTCCTATGCTGACACTTGAATAGCAGATGTGCTAATATCTGCATGTATCCACTTAATCCATGCATAAAAAAGCAAACTGCTGCCTTTTTATTTTTATTTTTTTATTGTCCTCTAGTCAACAGTGATACGCACCCTGTAATCTTAGCCACTGCTTCACACACAGGGCTCACTGTGGAAAAGAGCTGGAGCTCAGACAGAAAGCTATTGAGGTGGTCATAGCTTGTGGGTTGGATCGAGGTGGGGCATCCAGCTAGTTCCCTGGGAAAAGGGCAACGGGAGCCTGGAAAGGAAGCTCAGCACTTCCTTCCCAGCTGAAACACCACGTGCAAAGGAGTTGGGAGGGGAAGGCTCAAAACACAGAACAGACTGTGATCTCTCTCATACAGACTACGCTCTTGGAGTTTAGGTCCTTAGCACAAAGCTTTCCAAAACCTCGGAAGGCAACCCCTTCCCTCCATCCTGCCCCTCTCCAGTACAAGGATCTTGCTGATAGTGCTCCTTGGGAATCACTCTCCCTCTTTCCCCCCTGACCAGGGTGAATATCAGTAAAAAGAGGCACAGATCTCCAAAAGTGCTCACATGCTGCCTCCTCCAGTGCCCTTGGTAAGCACGAACCGCCTTTGCTCTGCCAAAATGTTGACACCTCAGTGTCCACATGAGCTCTGTCACAGGCATGGAGCCTCAGCCAGTCCTGCACTGCAGCGTGCCCCCTTTTATGGGGCTACTGAAACACCTGGGAGATGTGAAAACTAAAGCTTCAGAAAGAAAACCCCAACCCCCTAGATGCTGCTGGTAAGTATTTAGCAATGCTGCTTCTCTAATTCTTAGGTATAAACCAACATCTGCAGCACTCTGACTGTGCTGCCAAATGCTTACATTAGGGATACACTTATCAGTCCGATATATTTTAAGACTGAGCAGAGCAATGTGCTGAGAGCCCAGTGCACCCCTCCGCAATTTATGAGAGCACTTTCCCTCAGCACATTATCTCACACAATCCTGCTGTTGACTTCTCCCATGGTACCACTTCTATGCTGGAAGGTTTGCAAATCTATATCTTAAACTGATAGCAGCTGCTAGCAATATAGCTTTGACACACCTATATCATTCCTCTTCTTAGGCTACAAGCTGCATCTCACAGGCACTTAAAAGTTTTTTCTAAACATATTTGGGGGGGGGTGGGGGGTGTGGTGTGTGAAATGTGGTTACATAACGTTTGTTAGACCATGAGGGGGTTCTATAATCTTCAGGGTTTTGAGCTTCATAAGGAAGATAGTTACTGTCATAATTTTTGTATCTTGTATTTTTAGAAATGGAAAAATAAGAACTTGTCTAGCTGCACTTGCAGAGGAGGAGGCAGGAGGCCTCCCTGAAGGTTCCTCTGGCTGTGGTCGGGGACTCTGGTTATCCAGCACCTCCCAAATGGAGCTGGCACATCATCACAGATGGATGCAGTCAGAATTGTTAGTGTTACCTGCAGGCCTGCAAGAACATTCTGCTCCAGGTGACAGAGCAAAAGGGCACGGCCGCAGGCATCTGATGCAGATGCATCACACCATGCACCCAGTTCCCTCTCCCACAGAGGCTTCTCCTGCCAGCCTTGCTCCATGTAATGATGAAGGTGCACCTGCAGAAGCCCAGCAATAGGAACAGGAACCTTGTCCTCAGAAAGGAAATCTGTAATCTCCTCACATCCTTGCAAAATTATAAACCACAAATAGCAGCAAACCCATTGGCTCCACAGATTAGTCTGTCTTTTTCTTGCACTAAAGTTACTAAATCAAAAGAGACAGCTAAGAAAATCTGCCTGTAATTATTCACAAGCACTACACATGTAACTCTTGATGATTTCCATCACTAATATTTGTGCTGTTACACTTCCCCTGCATCCAGTGCTACCCATTGTTAACATTGCACATACCTGCCCAGTTACCTTTGTCTGCACTGGTCTGCAACTGGAAAAGTCTCTGCATGTGCAAGGGCAGGCCTGCCAGGGCTGTGTGGGCACCTTTGCGTGAGGAAACCTCGAAGGCATATTGCTGGAACCAGGAAAACATTCAAGCTCATACATGATTTGTGGATTGCCCCTTCCCTGCTGAAAATTTAATCAAGTTTTGCACTGCAGAAATGTTCTGCCTGGTGTTTTAGAGATGTATTGGACATACTGAAAATATTATTATTATTATCAAATAAGCATACCATTATATTCATCACACAACCAAAGAATCCACGTGTACACCCATATGGTGATATTATGCAAAAATGGTTCGTTAACACCAAACCTGGTCTTGAAAGCAGTTTGGTGTACAGCTGTTGTAGTTACAGTTCTCATGCACACTTGGAAAGTGCATAATATTGACAAAGTAGAAAAGTTTCAAGGCAAGTGTGACAAAAATGATTTGAGGTCCACAAAACCTGCCTTACAGCAGAAGACTAAATAAGCTCAATTTGCTTAGTTTACCCAATGAAAAAAACTGATTTCATGACTACCTAAGCACTTGCAGGGGAGAAGATTTGTGACAGCAAAGGCCTCTAATTCGTCAAGCAAATGTACAACAAGGTCCAGTGCATGGGAGCAGCAGCCAAACAAGTTTGAAATAGAAAGAAAACACCATTTTTAACACTAAGCAAATCAAACCATCATATCATCATAAGCAAGGTGATGTGGATTTTCTATTACTTAAAATCTACTTAAAGACAGGGTGCACTTCTCCGTCAGACTGCGGCAGGGGGAAGTTCCAGCCTGCTGACAGACTCAGCACCTACCTCTGACTCTCTGGGAAAGAAGAAAAAAAGTTGTTTTTATTAACTTGAAGGAATTGCTAAATAGGAATATAGAGCATGCTATCAGCTGGAAGAAAGGTTTTGGGGATGTCAGGTACAAAAAGGATGAAGGCACTGATTTAGCTTAAATGAAAGTTATGGAGTTTATGCATACATTGTAGAGGGGCTTTGTGTATGTGACTTTGGACCTTGCCGCCTTTGCTTCAAATCTATATCGGAATACGTGAGCACAGCTGCTGAACTGACTGTGAGGATCGCCAATCAGCCTGTTGATGTAGATCAGGACAGTCATGTAGTAAAAATATGGTTACATCAGTTTAATACATGATTTCTGATAGCAGAATTATCACTGGCTGTAAAGCTGATGTATCTGTTAGAGCTGGCTGATCCGTCAAGGTATTTAATGTATTAGGACATTAGCAATGTGTAGCATTTTCCAACAACACCCCCCCCACACACACACACACACATGTATGTGTAGGTACATATATGAAGGCAGTATGAGCTCTTTGTGTGCATAAAAGCCTACCTTGATGCTCTGCTAAAAGCTGAGCTAACCACATTAGACTATCCCGCTGCCACCCTCTGCACCGCAGGTCAGCTAAGGGCAGCCCAGAGAAATGCTCCTGGTGCCACCTTCGTCCCTCTGGCAAGCAGTCCCTGTGCCCTCATTAAAAAATTACGTATTTAAAACCATATTATTTACTTATAACACAACTGTTTGCGCATAACAACATTTCAAACATCCTTTAGTTTTTGCTTTTGGTAAAATCTGAATGCAAAAACTTAATCATCTTATGTTTATTTATTTGTTTACTTGTTTATTTCTTTACCTTTTCCTTCTTGCTTCCCTCCAGCTCTTGGGTTCCTGTGGAAAACCAGAGATAAGTTAATCTGAACAACACATGGTAATACTTGAAAAAGTCCTTCCCATCAAATTATAAGGAACGACTTTTACTTTTCATCTATGTTCCATATTTGTATGTCAGCTCTAATCACAGTCTACGTCAGGCAGCATATGCCATGAAGGATTTGTTGTCCTAAATCACTTGGCTCTGTTTCCCCCAGAGATGACCAAATAGCAGAACCTGACAGGCTCTTAGACTTGGAGAACTGATGCTGATCAAAGGCGTCATAAACAACTCATGAAAAAAATGAGTGTGTGTGTGTGTGTGTAATTTTCTCCCCCAAGGGTCCATCCAACTATAAAAATCTCACTGGAATATTTACACCCATTTTTAACTTTAATTTTCTTTTTCTCCTTAAAACTGTTAATGACATGTTTTATGATAAAATCATGTTATATTTTAAATACAACACACATTTTAATTCACCACTTTTTATAAATATCCCTTTTATTTATTTATTTCAAAAGAGCCCCATGAAGGTATCAATCTGCTTCCTGAAGCATCCTCCAGCACCTGTTTTCTCCCTCCAGGTGAGGAGGGGAGGATTTCTCCAGTAGCTTCTGCAGGTGCTGGAGAGGAGGGACCTGCTGCTCAGCAGTGGTGGTGTGAGTGGTGATGGTGGTGGTGGTGGTGACGGTCGTGGTGGTGGTGGTGTTGGAGGTGATGGTGGTGGTGGAGGTGGTGGTGACGGTCATGGTGATGGTGGTGATGGTGGTGGTGGAGGTGGCAGCGGTGGCTGTGGTTGGGACTGTGGTGATGGTGGCAGTGGTGGTGGAAGCTGTGACAGTGGTGGCATGGTGGCAGAGGCGGTGCATGCCCACGATTCTACAGCAGAGGGCAATAAAGTGAAGGTAAAATTTGTTTTTCCTCTATTACATGAGACTGATTCGTAGGGCAAAAGTAACTTATGTTATTATTTATGATTTGACAATTGAATATATTATTTACCTGCCAAATCTTTTATACATTTGAGAAGCGGAACTCTTTGTATGTTGTTAATACGTTGAACCAAGATTGTTCTTCCACACAATTGTATTTTATAAAGCTACAGTTGTACAGACCTTAAGTTCTTACCGTGACATAGATATATATTTCTATTTTTATTTTTTAACAACAGATGACTTTATAGTATTATCTGTCATGTGTTCAAATATTTATAACCACCCATGGAAAGAAAAAAAGTTATTATTTCTCTCAGGAAATTAGGATGCCAGCTGCAAATCTAAAACACTTTGGATTTTGCAGAGAAATAAAACACTCTCTTCCATTGCATGGGCTGCTGCTGGAAATTCTGTGTAGCAGCTGGGTGTTATTTTAAAGCTGAAAGCACTTGACTTCCCAGACTTTTAGTGCAGGGAGGAGAGAAGAAGGAATTATCTTAAACATTCTGCCACAGATTTTACAGAGAGTCCCAACACCCGTTACCAGTGATGGGGGAAGAAATACAGCATAGTAAGGAAAAAGTGTCTGGGGGATCGTGAAAAGGGTAAGCTAAAAATAATTGCATCAAAAAGGAGACTCTGGGATCTGCTTTGTATGACAGTGGTTGTGGTGCTTTCTCGTCGCTCTGTGAGAGCAAAAGGCACAGCCAGTCTTGGGGTGTTTTCAGCTCTGCTATTGAGGTGTCAGGCTCTGCCTTGGTAGGGAAATGCAGCATCTGGTAGGGATGAAGTTAACGAGGTCTGTGCTAAATATGGTTGGGAAGGAGGCAGACTTGAATCATCAGAGAATACACAGATGGTTTTTAAAATGCTGATGATTGAAATATGAAGCAATGAATTTCTGATTGTCTGAACCTGATCAGCACCAATAGCCTTGAAGGGATACCCTGGTGAATCGGCATGCCCAGCGGCATGCTTTGGGGCTGCAGCTGCTGCCTGGGATGATCCCACATCTGGGATGCGTCTGCTGTCAGCCCAAGCCTCGTATCTGCTGTCCCTGCAGCTCCCTGAGCTGCGCTGCTCGCAGGAGCAAGAGAAGCGGGTAGTGAAGGGCTGGCCCAGGCTGCCCAGAGCAGCTGTGGGTGCCCCATCCCTGGCAGTGCCCAAGGCCAGGCTGGATGGGGCTGGGAGCAGCCTGGGCTGGGGGGAGGGGGCCCTGCCTGTGACAGGGTGGGTAGAACAGTATGATTTCTAAGGTCCCTTCCAACCCAAACTATCCTGTGATTCTATGATGATGTGAACTGCAGACCAGCAGCGTGGAGTCTGCTTTCTTCTGACACAGGCCTTCAGTTATGCATTGTATAGGTGCACTGCGGTCATGTCAAGAACTAAAAGGAATTTACTCCATGGCAGGATGGATCTGGAATGTTTCTTCTGCCCCTTTGGTGCTCAGGAAGAAATCATCCCAAGTGCTGGGTCATCAGCAGCTGTGAAACCTCAAGGCTCATGCTTGCTTCTGTAACTACTTCTCAGAGCCAATCCTTAGACCTGGATTGTGTTTCTGATACAGATTTGCCCAGAACTCAGGAAAATCGGGCTCTATTTTCTGCCTGGTGTTTCAGGATGATCATCAATAGTAGTGCTTAAAAAGAAAACACCAGAGTGGGTGGGAGCTAAAAAAGCTTTGAGTGGGAAGCACCTGGCAAAGGTCCTTCTTAAATTGAACCAAAACTCTGCTTGCCTTGGGCTAGAGCAGCGGTTTGCTCACACTGTAGAAGATGCTCCTCAGGTGGATCCTTATGCAGCCCAGGCTGGTGTCCTTGCTGGCCATGACTGTCAGACTACCTCGTTCTTTTGCATGGAAAAGCCAAAGCCGATATAGAGCAGCAATGTACTGGAGGCACAGTAAGATAAACCGAGGTTGATCTCTGTGATATAGAAGTGCTGTGGTCCTTTGTTGTTGCTGCCTTATCCTGACACATGGGAGGCAGCACAAGTCAGGTCTGCCTTTGGCTGATATCTCTCCAGATTACTTTTTCTGCTCCTGCTTGTATTTTTTTTGTATGAAACTGGTGCACTGGAGAGCCTGGGTTGCTGGCTGTGCACCCTGGGACTTGCCTGCACATTATCATCCCTTCTGGTTGGCTTAAAAAGTATCATTTCATTCTGTGAGTCTGAACAACTCCTTTGAATCTTTTATACCTTAAAATTGTGAAGATTTACAACATTTGTCTTGCTCAGCCCCCCTTCCCCCTGGAAGCTAATGACCTCCATCCAGGAGGTTAAGCATTATAGCCTAAACAAGCTCTGAGTGCAGGTAGTTCCAACTGGAAAATTATCCCTGAGCAAAGCTGCTTGTTCATGGCTTCCCCTTGGAGGGATTCCCCCACTGACCATCCCACCTGGGCAGAAGTTGCCCAGTGACTTGGGGAAGGAGGAGGCTGGGCAGACCTGGAAGACACCTGACAATCCGCTGGCCTCGTGTGCTAACCCCAGCATGTGCTGCAGCACTGAAGCACTGACACCAGCATAAGCCACCAAGGTGATAATTGGGCCACATTGGACTGGATGAAAGCAAAGCTTCTTCAAACCATTTTTATCTTGCCCACATGCAGTTTTAAATGCTGTATTAATACAATTTGACTTGATGACCTTAAAGGTCTTTTCCAACCTAAACGATCCTATGATTAAGGTGATGCAAAGAAGGTACCACTCATGCACCACAGAAAACATGCAGTGGCTGTCCTTTGTGGGCTCTTACTCCATGGTGAGGAGGAGGAGACAACCAGAGGAGCTACGTGTGGAGGCAGAGAGCTCCCCAGCTGCCTGTGCTGTGCAACCACAGAACGGGTGCTGCTCTGCGCCTTCCTCCTGACTTGCCACATTTATCCCAATGGTGACAGCAGTGATGATTTGATCACTTGTCACCAGCTGCAGCTGATGCATATGCTGTATCAGGAATCCATTACTTCATAGTCTCACCTGTGGCCCATTTGCAGATGTACATCTTCCCAGAAGATACTTTGTCAATAAAGATGGAGTTACAAAATGTGTAAGCTCTTAGAGAGCATGAGTGGGTTATAAAAACTTCATTCTCTTTGCAAGACTGAGACTATTGCTAGCCGTCAGAAAGGCAGGAGCCAGGCACCAGCAGCACCACATGCACGTGGTTCTCAAGTGCCGCCTCCGCAGCAGCTTTGGTTGGTGCTCTTGGAGGGAAAGATGAGATGGGACAGTCATGGGAACAAGCATCAGAGAGCCCTCGAGCCTCACCTGCAGTGCTTTCCTGGCAAATCCTAGCTGCTAGCCCCTCCTGAGAATGACTGATAGGTGTCTGCTCCACCTCAGCTAAACCCAGACCTAACCAGTGGGCTCCTGGCCCTGCCCAGAACCCATTTTACTCAGTAAGACCCTGTGTTTCTGTAGGACATGCCCCTGTGCCGCACAGTACCAGCCTCTCTAACATGAGCAAATTCTCGATGGCAAGGAAAACCAAAGTAGACGATAAACTCTGCCTGTAGATTCTCAGTTTATATTTTCTATTTCTCATTAGTTTGTATTTCAAAAGACATTATAAGTCATTGTTAAGGAAGTGTTCCCTGGTTTAAATTAAAGTTTGTCTGTGATGACTATTATTTGACACCTTAGAATCAACCCAGAAATTAAGTAATATTGACAGCTCTCTGGGTGATAAGCTCGTATTACCCTTTGTTTGATATACCTATATTTGAGCTAAGGATATACTTTTTTTAAAGCAAACTGAAACCTTGAGGATCATTTCTGAATAGCAGATGATCTTTTTTTGTTTGCAGTGCTCTGCGAGGTATGGCAGAGCCCCACAGCTCCCATAGCCTGGCAAAGGGATGCTTGAACGGGTGCTGTGCACCCGCAATGCTTAATAGCATTTTATATGACTTTGTCTTTTTTTTTTAAAGGTTACTCAGATAATATAGTTGAGAAGGAAGGCAAAGGCCAGTGCTTAAATCTCCCTGCACTGTGAAGCCATAGGGAAACCTACGCTCCTGCATTGCGCAGCCCAGCACTGCTAGCCGTGGCCAAGGGATTTATGCCTGCTGTGAGGGAACAGGAAATTAGGGGTATTTTCTACTCAAAAGGACGAGAGGCCAGTAAAAGAAGAGGCTGCACATGTAACTTGTCACTAATAAACAGCACCTGCCCCTCCAGGTTCAGTCAAGAACAAGCTGTAGCTTGGGTTGTTAAAAAAATGACAGCAGCAAAGCTGAGCAGAGGGAGGAATAATGTCCCGGCATTTTAAAGCTCACGTGAAAGCACCCAGGATACTATGACTGTCTGCCAACAAGAGGCTTGTCCATCTTCCATCTCCTCTGCCTTTTTGCATCCACAGGCTGGTTTGCTGCCTGTGTCCCTGCTAGTGTCAATTCATCAGGTCGTTGAATGTCAAAATGACATATCTTTTTTCATGGAATTATTTGCAGGGACATGAAAAGAAGGTTGGAACCTAGGTAGCTAGCACAGGGAGGAAGAGCCCAGGTTACTGTGTCAGCTTCTGTTTCCAAATTTAACACGAACCCTGAAAAAACTTTCATAACATTGAAATTTGGCAGGCTGCTTGTAACTGGGGAGGTGTTTTTTGAGAAAGCAACTGAATAGCAGCCGAAGAAGAGTACAAGAAGATCTGAACAATGTTGTTCTGGAATATTTTGCAACATTGCCCTTTAATAATTGGGGTGGATTTAGTTTTACTTTTTTATATTTCTGTCACCCAAGGTTAACTTGGAGATCTGGGCTTCTGGCTTTCATGTCAGTGATATCAAATGAAGCTGAATGTTAAAAATAAGCTGCTTTAATAAATCAGGAACAGGTTAAGAATGTCCATTTTGCAGAACTCTGAGAAGTTCAGGGTACCTGTACCAGCACTAGTCACCAAAATACTAGCATCTGCTTCACAGCACACTTTGATGCTCTGCTGGCACCACCATCAGCTGCTGTTACACATACCTGCTGAATCCCTCACTGTACGCAGTGCCTCACACTGGGCATGTGCTGCCCCTGGGAAGAGGATGAGCCACAGTAATATGGAAATGCCAGCTGCTGTTCTTTCCATAATAACACTTTTTAGACAAGGAAAAAAATATTTTGCAAAAAATTATTATTTTTTTTTTCTGTGGAAAACATTGGTGTTTCGCAGTTACTTTGTGTCCTGAGTTGGGCAGAAAACACCAATAACAAAACCTTCCACCCTGGCAAATGCCACATACATCTAACAAGATGCAGATGTACCACAAGAAACCAGTTTTTCAGGAATCCTCCATTAACTGCATGTGCAAAATTGTAGTGGAGAGCTTAAGTTGCAAAATTTTCATCTACAATGTGGCTGGCAGGTACCACTGTACCGGAAGGTGATGGTGGGGTTGTGGGTTGGCTGTTTCTTATGTGTGAATGCCATCGCCAGAGGCGGTGCTTCTAGCTCACATGGTGTTTAGCACTGTGCTTCCCTGCTTTGAGCAGGTGCAACTCAGGCAGTGAGACAGGGGTGCTTGTAGGGGCCCTGCATCCCTGGAAGAGACCATCAGCGAGGTTTTTGGCAGATCCTTTTCTCCTTGTGATCATGTCCTGATGGCTTCAGGTACATTGGGAATAGGACAAGCCTCTGCATGACACCTGGGTCTGCCGGCTCCATGGCTGGAAAGGCGGCACATGCAAAGCCTGGTTGGGGACCCGTGGGAGGGGAGCGGTGCTGGGACAAAGGGCCCCCGCTCTCACCGCCCTGCTCTCCTCAGCACTGCGGGACAGTGTCGCCAGCCTCAGCCCACTCTCTCCATTGATTTGGGATTTGCCCAGTTCAAAGGCAGGCTGCTCGAATGAACCATCAAATTAATTTCTGAAACCTCAGCAGCATGGGGTGTGTCACTAGGAATTTTTAAACAAATGTGCAGTTCTCCTTTTGCTTCGTATCTGCTCAGCAATAAAATGAGAAATTCATTTTGAAGACAGAGTTTTTCTAGCAAAAGCACTTCAAAGTCTACCTGGAGACAAATAGGGATGCATAATTTAAGCAATAAGTGTTTTTTCTGCGTGTTGTTGCACGCAGCCTGCTGTGAGTGCTGGAGGAGAATCTCCCACTCAAGCTTCTGTTTGCAGTTTCACATTGCTTCCCCAGAAATCTCTGTGCACTTACAAAGGGACTTCACTGATAATAACAAGATAAGGCACTTCCCAGAGCCTTAGAAGTGACCCAGTAGCTCAGATTTTCAAAGTCCGTCTACCCTGCTGTCTCTTTTGAGGCTGTCCTCATTATCATCGTTTCATTTCCAAGTGCAAGGAAACTTGCAAACACTGTCTTGGGGCTTTCCTGGTTTTCTTTCTGCTGTGTTACTTCTTCTCCCCTCCCTATCACACGTCCCATTCCACAGGCGTTTATTTTCAGCAGAACTGGTGGAAGTCTTTGTTCAGTGTGGATTCAGCATTTGCTCCTGGATTATTCCTGATTTGTTCTTGATTTCTTCAAATGTGTTTTGCTGTCTCATGTTACAAATTATTTTTAATATATTAGAAAACTTGTGGATTGTGTTTCTAGGCAAGAATAACCTAATTTCTACAAGATTCTTATTTTAAATCTCACATTTCTGATAATTTTAATATCAGCTTTTTCTTTTAATGCTTGAATATTCTATAGCTTTATTCCAAATCTCCATAGTCGGAGATTTTCCACATGAGCTAATGGTTTAGCTGCTGAGTATCTTAAGAGCTGATACATTTGGCTGTTCATTACTGGCTACTCATGGCATGGACAATCCAGAGTGGTGTTGTTATCCATTTGGTATCTCATATGTTAACAACCGTTCATTTTTCACAGAAAACTAATCAGCAACAGCAACAATTTGGAAGTTCCTGGGTGTGCAAGTGAACATGGGTATTTTCATGAAACATTCATATTTTTTCAGTATCTGTGAAAATCAAAATAACATCTAAGAAGCCAGCAAGAACACTTTGGAATCATGGGGAATATATGGTTTAATTTGTGGAAATTAATAGATGAAAGAAATAGTGGAAAATAATAGTTGGCCAGGTTGCTTTCAGAAAAACATGATGCAACTGAATAAAGCTTTTATGAAAAACAGTTTACCCTAATAAACCATAACTATATAGACTTTTTTAATATCACTTCTGGACTCAGGGAAATATATGATTAATGGATCAAATAGCATGCCAGACCTGAAATGTCTATTTGAAAATATGATATGTTAAATGCA
Source organism: Falco punctatus (assembly GCF_963210335.1). Classification (NCBI taxonomy): domain Eukaryota; kingdom Metazoa; phylum Chordata; class Aves; order Falconiformes; family Falconidae; genus Falco; species Falco punctatus. The sequence goes on from NC_137587.1 coordinate 48,389,539, forward strand.
GCTGCACATTTTCGTACTGCCTGCCAATTAATAAAAGTCAGAGGGGAAGAAAAAATACTAAAGAACTGTCTTCTTTGTACAAATAACACTTTGTATTTTAGAAACAGAGTAACATGCTTCGGATGACCACGATGAGGAGAGTGATTTCAAAGGCAGTGAAGATAAGCCTTCTGCCAAATCTCCACTCTGTAACACTAATATTTAATTACGGACAAACCGACTAATTGTATATCTGCTTTGGTGTTGTACAAACCTTCTGAGCTCCAGCAAGGAGGGGGAAAAAAATGAAAGAACAGAAAACAAGAACACATTTCCTGAGACGTTTTTCTTTGTAAGGACTGTGGCACCAGACCCAAAATAATGGAGAAGGAATAGACTGTTTTGCACAAGGTAAGCACTGTGCTGCAGCGCTGCTTCGTCCTACTAAAGCTGTAAAATAGGATTCAGCTGAAAACTGGATGATGCCAAGCTCTGTTCTGGTTTCCCGCACAAAGACAAATGTTGTGCTACCCTCAGCTGTGCCTGGAATGTAATTCCGCTGCTTTGCCATTCCTTTGTCGTACCTTTGTGCATTTGTGCCAATGAGCTGGTTGTGGTTTGTTTTGCTTTGTCTTTTTTGCAAAGGTCTTAAAAAATAAAAACAGTCCATAAAAAAACACCCCAAAGCTGAACTTGGGTGGTGTCCATTCTGTAAAACTAACATTAATCTAGGCTTTGGAAAGATTTACATTGTTTTGTGCTTTTTGCTTTGAAAAACAAAGCTGAATATTTCAGTAAACTGGGCCATGATCTGCTCGTGGTATTGACTCCAGAAGGGAAGGGACTGCTCCTTCAGTACTTCAGTGTTGTGAAAATTGGGGAACGTTTGGAGCTCTTCAGGGAAGTTTGTTTACCCAAGAGCTCCAATACGGTTTTCCTGTTTCAACTTATTTCAAAGGATGCACGGATTTATCCTCTTTCCACCAGCTACGCCACTGGCCGGCTGCCCATGCCTTCTGGCGTAGGGTAACGTGTCCTGCAGCGCAGCCATAGCCATGGTACTAGCAGGGGGTGAAAGTACCCAGAGGGTGATGGTGTTCAGATGGCCGCATCCTGCACTGCTGCTGGTCACCTCACCCCCTTGGAGCTGTGTAGACGCTGAGTGCAACCTCTGGGTAACTCACGCCTGCTTCAGCGTACCTCACTGAAGTCCTACATCTTCCTCCTTTCCATTTCTGAGACCAGGCCTGTTTCATGCATCAGCTCAGCAGAGTGGAAGCAGAAATGATCTGAGAAAAATAAAGAAAGAATATTTTGCAGTCAAAGCTTAGAGAGGAAAAAAAAAAAACAAAAAACTACCAAAAAACAACCAACCAAAACCCCAAACATGCAAGGCTTCCCGGAGCTATACAGTCTCTTGAAAATAAATGAACAGATTGCCATGAATGAATAAACTGCTTAAGACACTAATTCGCATTCAGGAGGCCACAGAGCTGAGGGTACCAGTGAAGATGACAGAAATGTTTCCCTGTGATTGTTCCTGCATCGCGTAATTTCATTTCTGAACGTAGCAAACAGAAGGTAGCCATGCTCTGCAAACAAACTACTCGGCGCAGATGGCACAGAGTGCTTCTGCCGGCAGTGAGATCCTGACAATGCTCCTGCCCATGGAAATTGTCCACGTGTGCACCAGCCTGGCTCGGTGCTTTGGGAAAGAAGAAAATATGGGAAACTCAGGCCATAGCAATCACAGGACAATTAAATCCACAGCCCAGAGGGGAACACCGCAGGCACAGCACATGGAGGGGATGGTGATGAGGGAATGTGTTGGTGCCTTTTCACTTATTCCAGTGTCTTTCTGCATGACAGCAACACCATGGGTCCCACTGTCCTGCAGAGCCGTGGTGGGTAGCAATGGGTCTGGGGCTGTAATGGCACCTGGGAGCTGGCTGCACACCAATACACGGCTCACAGGCAGGGATAACAACCGTCCCTTTGATGCTGGGTGGAAGTTTCCACCACTGACATGCCAGCCAGTGCATTGGCACCTCTGTCCTGGAGCTGGGACATCTGCATCACAAGGCAGCATCCTCCTGTATCCTGGTGTCCTCATCCTAAAACTCCCTTCTGGAGCACCGCGTCTGCACTTCACCCAATGCATTTACCCTCCCCAAACCCCAGATAAAATACATCACTGGGTATCATGTATGTTTGGAGCTTGTAATAATCTAACACTGCTTCAAACAGCCCCTCATTTGATCTGAAAGAGCTACAGAAATGGGGTGGTCTGGAGGGCTTTGGGGTTTTAAAGATAAGCTGATGCTATTAGCCCTAGAAACAGCTGTTTCACAGCACTTACAAATGGTGATGTGAGGAATTCATTGAGATGTCAAAATGGATGGAAGTTAAAAATCTATGTGAGAGAAACAACTTGTTAGGGAAATACTAGAGTTAAAGTGCACTCAGCTGAGTGAATTATGGATGTGTTATTCAGACAGTACCTACTGGGCACACAGGTAACCGATGCTTTTAGCTTTCATATGTAGATCACTTTATTCAGCAGAATAGCATTCTGACATACAGAAAAGAATTTACTAGATCTTAACATTGAATAATAGTTCAAGTCAACAAAGTATCTAATACTTTACTTGGGGACAACCAAGCCAAAGACAGTTGGTCCTGGGGCCACTTTGATCACATGTCAATTAATGATATCTGTGTTTAGTGGCTCAGTAACACCATGCAGCTGACACTGATGGGAGTTTAGGCAGCTACACAGGAGGTGCTCATCTCATTGCCTTTATAACACTGACCTTCCAGTTTAGCCTTCAAGCTGGTGTTGGGAAGGTGTTTTAGGCTTTTCTGTGTTACAAGAAATCACAGTAGAACAGCTGGGCTAGGAGCAAGGGCATAGTGCCAAGTGTGGTGATGCCCAAGTGCTCGCTGTGCACAAGCTCAGTGTGACCATGGCCTGAGGTGAGCCAAGTCTGCTGCAGTATGCAGCTGGGAGTTACACCCTGAGCTCCAGCTTAACACCAGCAAAGCAGCGGTACCCTGCTCAGTGTGTCGCTATCAGTTACTGCCTATGGGGATGAATAAATCATGGCTGGCACTCTGTGGTTTGTTGGGTTCCGTGGCCTCTGCTCTTTGATACTGTGAATGCTGTGTCGCTCCCTAAGATAACAGTGTTGCAGAACAGGTAGCTGAGTTTTGTTGGTTTTATCTTTCTGTAGCCTGGCTTGTGTTACTTAAGTACAAAACATAGATTACTTATGTCTGTGGCTTTTACTGCGTGTCCTAGTTGCCTGAATCATGAGCTGGCTTGTCTTTTGGGTAGGAGGTGGGTGGATTTATTTGAAACATAGCACAATTAAGGAGACATTGGTAATCATCTTCTTGGTAATGTTTGATTTGGAAAGGTCTCATGCAGCAGTGGGATGGGGGGATTATTCACAAGAGCGGAGCTACCTGGCTGGTTTCAGTGCCAGAAGGTAAGCTCTGTGGGAGCAGCAGAGCACTTTGAGCTCACAGGGGTTCAGGATTACAAACCAATGCTTTGACCTGGGCATGCACAAAGTGTGCTGCTGCACCCTGTGTTAGTCCTGTGGAGGCAGGAGCAAGCCTGTAACACGTGTAGGTGTGGGCTTTAGTTGGATCACTTGGGTAATAGGGGAGGAATCCAGTCCCAGAGGTAATCCTGAGAAGCCTCTGAGTTCAGCAAAAGCAAACAGGCTTTCCTCTGTGCAGCTGAGTTGCTTTACTTTGGACAGGTGGAAACCATTTCTCCTCTGCTGAAAAGCCAATGTAGCTGACAAACTAAAGGCTGTAAAACCTTTTTTGAACAAAATTCAAGAACTGTTGCAATAGATGATGCCTCCCATCATGACTGAAATACATGACCCCATACTCAGGGAGTGAGCTGCTGGGTTAGTGGCTGCCTGGTGGGTGGACATCATGCTGAAGGGCAAAAGAGCAGGAAAGATGTAGTGTGTCCTCATAAAGGTGGACACAGTACTGTGTGGGGATGCAGCACCACCATGGGAGAAAACAAAAGGGTAATCCACTGCTCCAGGATTTCCCCTTTGGCTGGGCAATATTACCACGACTGAAGCCTTCCTCTGCACTTACCCTTCTGGGGTCTCTGGTCAAGCTCACATATGTGCTTTCAAATGTCACCTGGGGGTTCTCTTGGTACCTAGGCACCGTAGGGCTTCTTGGGGGCATTCTCAAAGAAAAGCACTATTTCATGTTAAAACAAAATTGATGGCACGTTATTTCTTATTAAAGACTTACCTGAGACCAGTGACTGATTGGCAGCAGGCGACTGAGGAAACCTGAGAACTAGAGTTTAAATAGGGCAGTCTTTCCTCTGGCGCTTATTCCCAGCTTTCAGCAGTTACTGCTATGAGGATTTGTTGGCCACTGAATTTAATAGCTACCAGAGGAGCAGCCTTAGATAAATATCCCCAAATTACTTTTGAATCCATGTATCTCTGTGATGTCTGATGGTGGGGAGTTGCACAGACTTTATTATGCGTTAGCTGAAAATGCATTTGATTTTTGTTAAACTTCTTTGAAGATCTTTCTGCTATTTAATCTCCTTGAGAGTGGAAGATGTTGTGTGCAACTGGAACATCAAGGTCACTGAAGAGTGGGAGAGCAAAAAGAAATGTAGTCCTGAAAGAGACGGTGGGTGGGAGCTGTGCCTTTTTACTTAAATCAAGTGCATGTGAAGCTTTCCGGCTTGACTCTGGAGGATATCCAAGCACCAGAGTAGCTATTTTTGTTAAACTGTTTTCCTGAACAGCTGCCTACTCGTGAGTGTCCCTCTGCACTTACTTTCTGTCTCAATATTCCTCTGGTAACAGAACACAGTCATTTAGTCTCGGGTAAAAAAGGGAATTTAAAACCTAGCATATAGGCAGGTTTGGGTTTTCTCAAGACTTTTCTGTTGTTGCTGTGGGTAGTTGAAATTAACATGGCAGTGTTGATAATTTAAAGTAAAGTCTAAATGACAATTCTTAAACAAGCCTGTAGAACTCCTTTGGACTCAGAAAAAGTTTGGTGTCTGTACTGGCTGCTTTATCAGACTAGCTGCACTTGAATTTCATAACCCTGTTCTGTGCCCAAGATGTTAATATTTCTACATACCAGATTATCTAGGTGAGATTTGTATTCATACACGAGTGTGAGAACACAAAATGCCTTTATGTAATATCTGAGGATCTGTTTATTATGGCAAGATTAAAACATAATAAAATAATAAAATTCAGAATTTACCTAGTACTTACAAGGACAGTCTCATTCTCCTCATCACGCGGGCGCAAATAGTTTTAGTTTTCCAGTTTGAAACTTTGCTGGCTCTAAAGAACAGGCAGTTCAAGACATCCTTAAACTAAGCAAAACAACTCTTTTAATGGAAGTTTGTTTGGGGAGAGGCAAGTCCATTTCATAATTTATGTTGTTTTGTACCCTTTTATCCCCTATTCTGAGAAGGGGCTTGGATTAATTGGGCTAATTGGGGAAGGCTAGTTTGAATCTTAGTGAGAGCCAGAGGGATGCTTGTTGACTTCAGGACCCAGAGCTTCAGCTGCTGAATGGACCAGGCAGTGTCAAAGATGCTGCATACAACTGTGCGCTCTGGCCAGCGACTTCAGCCCACTGGAAATGGGGTTTAGGTGCAAGCCTGAATGTGTCCATAACTATGCAAAATAAGCTTGAAAATTATTTAACTATAATTCCCTGTAGAAAGCTAAGAGTAGTAGATGAAGATGTTGGTGAAGGGTCTACAAAATAAGCCACTATCACATCCTGGCAGATGACTAGTCTTGTCTGGTGCCACAAAATGTTGGTCTATAGCCTTGAAGCAAAGTCTCATTGCCTTGGTTTTGCCCCAGAGCAGTGGGAAGGGCAGTGGTGGTGGTATTATCACTGCACAAATATTTGTGTTTGGATGTACCCTGAAGAAGTATTAGCAGCTGTGGGCTGCTCCATGTTGCCCAAGCAATGCCCATGCAGCTCTGCATCCTTCAGCAGCCTTGGGAGAAGGGGATGTTTGGAGCCTCTGCAGACAGTTCAGCCCCTTCATCTCCCTCTCTCTGTGGAGGGTGCCTCCTCTGTACTTCAAAGTGCACAAGGACAGATGTCTCTCTAGGCTTGTCTTGCAGCCTTCGCCCCCTTTCCAGCAGCCTGTCCCTGTGCTTCCCTACATCTGCTGTTAACAGATTTCCCAGCTCAGGAAACCTCTCATGCAATTTTTAACTCATTACTTTGTCTTATCCTCCATGGATATCCTGCATCTTTATTCCCTTTTTCAACTAACATGCATTTTTGTAGATGAATTATGTTACCAGAACTGATCACTCCTCTTACGATTAGTTCAGAAATCTCACATCTTTCAGTCTTCTAAATGGGTCATGGTACCTAGATATTTACTGATTATTGGGGGGTTTTTTTGATATTTTTCCTTTATTCTCCTGCACCCTTTCCATTAGGCGTTCTTCCCTCTGGCAATGCCTGGCTCACACTGCACACACTACTCCAGCTGAGACCTCCTTGCTTCTTCTGGGTGTGGTGCTTTCCTCCTCCCATGCACAGCTTCTTCCTCTTCTGAACATATCCCAGCAGATAAAGGTTCCCCCCCACCCCTCAAAGTGTGTTGTTGCTGACACAGGCCCTGTTTGTGATCCCCTCTATCTCTTGGGCCACTTCTGCTGAAAGTGCTGCCTTGTCATTTTTCTTTCTTCCTGTTTCAGTGCTACTCAATTTTTATCCTTTTTTTTCTTATCTGTCCATTATTTTTTTTTATTTGTCCAATTTCTCAAGATACTTATACACCCTAATATCACCCTTTTGAATAACTAGTGCCTGGATGCCACCAAAAAAAATATGAAGCCTGCTCTCTTCCATCATCTGCACCCATGACAGACACACAGAGCAGACCAGCACCCTGCCTCTCTGCACAGCCACGCTGCTGGTACCTGACCTCGAAGCAGAAAGGTCCTGCCAGCCTTTCACCCAACCTACAGTTCAAGTTTACATGGAGGAGGTGTTGCAAACTGGTCACGATGCTTGCTAAACCCAAGCGATGGTTTACGTTCCTTCCCAGCAGTTCTGCAGTCTCATTATGGAATGTCAGGTTTGTTCGGCAGGACTTGTTCTTGACAAATCTAGTTTGGCTACTACTCATCACCTTGAGATTTCCTGGTGCTTGCAAGCTCTTTTTTGTGTGTCTCTTCCAAATTTCTTATGCTTGAAACTAAGGTGATCTGTAATTATACATCCCCCCTCTTTCTGCTTAAGAAATGCATGTGGTAATGGGATCTCAATTACACAGATGTGCACTAGCTTGTAATTATTAGTCCTGGCAAATATCCATATCTGTTGGCTGCATTATTTTCTTATTTAACAGAATATGCAGACTCTTGCAGTAATGCAAGGCTAGGAATACAGAGTGCGCACAGTTAAAAAGAGACATTTTGTCCTGTTTCTTCATTTTACGGCTGTGCGAGGCTGAGATGCACAAGGTGTAGCTGAGGGCAGAACAGAGCCCACAGTTTATGACACAACAATCTAATCTCTCCATATAAATGGCCTGTCAAGTTAGTTATGTGATCACCTATTCAAATATGGATGAGATGTTTTTTCACTCCTTTTCTCAGCCAGGTAAGTGCTGAGCTTAAGCAGATCACTTTGTCATGCCACTTGGAACTGCCCATTATTTTCTCGCTTTCTCTTGAGTAATTTCCTATAAGTTTCCTGCTTACCTTTGAATAGAGTAGCAGCTACTTTGGTCATCCATCAAAGCAGAGCTCAATGACAGTAAGTTTTACAGTAATACTGGCTGATTCCAGGGCAGAATAGATATCAGCACTCCACAAAGATCGAGTTGTCATCACAGATCAAAAACCTTGGGAAAACTAAGTGATCCTTTCTCCTCCTGTCAAAACCAGAATTAAGGTGACAGTAGGAGAGATGTAGCAGTATAAATAGCATACAAATACACTGGCTTAGTCTTTGGGATATGAAAAGCCTTAAAATTCAGATTACTGCTCCCCCCAAACTCTGCAAAACTAGAGCTTTCTCTGTGTGACTTGCATACAAAGGCAAAGCACTTTTCTTTTTCTTTTTCTTTTTTTTTTTTTTGTTAAGAATTGCTAATTTCACTGACTCTGATGTCAGTTTAATTTTTAGAAGAAATTATTTTAGACTGTTGGTAAATGTTGTGAGTAATACTTTGTATTCAAAAAAACATGTCTAAAAGATAGAACGTGGCTGTCCCTCAAACTCCTGGTTTTCGACCAATGTGTGTAACTTCTTTTCCCCCTGGACATCAGCCCATTGGAGAGGAGTGCTTCTGTTAGCAAAGTGAAATCCATGCCTGTTGCACGTGTGACACCACCAGCTCTCCAGCACCGCTTATACACTGTGGCTCTGAACTAACGGGAGTGAAACCAGCTGCTGCTGCCTGGATGGCACTTCTCTGCAAACCTTCTTGAGCCCTGGCTTGTTCTACAGGCAACACAAAACAATGGGTTTCCCCAGTTTCGTAATGAAAATATATTGCAGCAGTAAAACAAGCGCAGCAGATAGCTTGTGTTCCCCTGGGCAGAAGCAGACAGTGCTGATGCCCCTGCTCCCCATCCCTCTCCTCCCTGGGCTATACCCGGTGCTCATGCAGCCAAAGGATGCAGTTTTTGATGGGTCCAGCTGCATGCTGCTGTCAGAGTACTGCAGCAGATCAGAAGTATCTTGCCAAGAGAGGTTACTGTCAAACCTGCCACTTAATCAGCAGCCATGCATTTAGCAGAAATCTGTCCATTCTGAGAAATTTAAGAGGGAGCAGGCAGGATGACGGCAGGGACTCGGGGAGTGAGGAAGCATAAGGTCACAGTGAGTCTATTTTGTCACAAACAACCCGAGTGTATATGTACAACTCAGTTCCACTTATATCCTAAAGATAGTTTGACTACTTGTCCCCCATGTCCCTGGTCATGTATGTGTCTAAAAAAGCTCACTGTGTTTTAGTTTTCAGCCTTATATATTCATGCTCATTGATGCTAACTTTGCTTTTCAGCTTAAATACAACTATTCTCTTCCTGATGATATCCATGATATAGAGAGCTATCACACACACTGTCAGCCTATGTATAGCTCATCCATATGAGCTTCCTTTTACATGAGCAGGTCTCCACTCCCCGACCACTTTCTGGCCCTGCGGACTCTTAATTCATCTTTCTACGTGGATCCTGGTGAGCTTGATATTAAGCCTTCTGCACACATGATGAACTACACAGCCTATCTGTGAATTCAAATGTAAATGTAACACGTTGTTCAGAGGAGATTTTGGCCTTTTGGAGGACAGGATTAGACTTTAAAATAAGCTTGACAGATAGGATATATCTTTGGGGTAAAAGTAAAATGAAATTCAAGATAATGTGAAAACTAAATTTTGGCTAGTGCAATCAACTTCACAAATTGAGGATGGAGGGTAGATGTAACACACTAGGTACGTGGAACAGTATATTTCCATATATAGTGTCTGTTGTGATTTCGGGTATCTTGGAGCTCACATGAGGCCCCAGCAAAGATCAGGCTCCCTTGTGCTGGGTGATGAACCAGGTTGCAAGACAGCTTTCTGACGTCTGCAGAGTCAAAAGGGGACGAGAACATCATCAGAGTTATTAAGCTGGTGGTGCTCCAGCAGACGTGTGCTGCCTGGAAAAGAGACCCACTTTCAAGCTAGGGTTGTGCTTAGCAAGGAAGTTTCAGAGATTCCACAACTTGCTGTCATGATTTCTGTAGCCATATGGGAAATTCTGAACAACTTTGTCAAAATAGCTAGTATAGATGTAAGGAAAAATATTTTGGTTTCTTATACCCCAAGAGTTGAGGGTAAGAAGTAATTTGCCATCTCATGGGAATCAAATCTTTTTGTGAACATGGGATGGAACACAAAAGGGATCCAGCAAAGCACAACTTACCTGTCAATCAATGAAAAGACCCCAATGAATGCCATAAACTTAAATTTTCCCCACTCTTCCAAGTTTTCTTTGTGATTCACAGGTAGTTTCCTAGTTTGTCTCAGAGAGCTTGTGTTAAAGCGAATGTTTTCCAGCTTTGTCTAAACATACTTTTTCTAGCAGAAATAGTCAACGGTTCCCATCGGTATCTGCAGCAGGTGAGCGTGTGCTGGGCAGATGTGGATAAGTCACCTCAAATATTTATATTGGGAGATTCAAATGATTTGGTCAACAAATCTTCAAAGCAACATATCTTTGAATATTTTCAGCTCTCTAATAAATAGGGCATTCCAGATTCAAGATGTAATTCAAAATTTACTTGAAATATGTATTTATACTGGAACTCTTGCAATTGTCCCCAAAGCATTTGACAAGGATATTCATGGTTTATAACCCACATTTTCTCCAAGTGAATGCAATTCACAAACATTAGGTTGTATAATCTACTTTTACTTAAATTGAATAATAGAAGCTGTTTTTTTTCCAGGTCTCTGCATCCTTTCTTGCAACTCACGAGAGAATAAAGCAGAAGAGAGAAATCTGAAGCAAGAAAAACTCCTGGATGCCAAGGACTCTAGGTAATGTTTGTCTTAGAGCAGCCTGTTTTCAGATACACTTAAAATGAGAAAATCTAGCTTTTCTAGAAACCAATTTAACATGAAACAATTTTCATTGTCTGTACATGAAGGGGGGGAAGAAAATTTTGCACAGGAGGTCCAGGAAACAAGGAGGAAAAAATCATTATCAATAGCATAAACACCTAAGACAGATCTGCAGCACACTCTTACTCTTCTCAGTTTTAAATTAAGCTGTGCAAAAAGCACATTCTTGGATACAAAGAGAGACCAAGGTGATAAATAGTGATAATGTGCTTAAGCTGTTGATGATCAAAAAATGTGTGTTGTACATTGACCAGAATTTACCATCAGCAAGACCTAGGGAACAGGTAATCTTTAGAATGGAAAAAATGAAGATTCTCATTGGAAAAGGAGGAAAAAATAATTTCAAAATAATGGAAATACAGGTATTTTGGGAGATGGGTGGGTGGGTTTGCTCAGTATTATGAAACTCATTTGGCATGATCAAATTGAAGAATATCCCATCCTGAGAACGAATTGGGTCTGTAGCAAAACCAGGACAAGGTTTGATACTGAGGTCAAAAGCTGAAGATTTGTGTTTCATCCTAGGACATGAAACCTGATGCATGTTCCTCAGACAGGAGTTTGTAGGGGTGTTCTGATGAGAAGCTGTGTCCTCCTTGTAACTCCGCATGTAGCCAGAAAACAAACAAGGAAGTCCCTGGTCTCTACCTGCACATCAGACAAGCAATCCACAGGACTGGTGCTGTCCATGTGAACTGCAGAAAGAAGACATCGCACCATCCATGGGCAGATAAACTGAGCTGGCAGATACCAGGAAGGTCAGAGTCTGAGGTGTTAGCAACAGGGCAAAACCAGAACATGTAATGGGAAGGGACACATGGAAAAAAGTCACCACATGCAGGACAACACAGAAAACCTGCAGTCTTATTTCAGCCTGCAAATGGATGGATTGGTACCCAACACCGAAGATTCAGTGATAAGGTCCATCCATGCATCTACAAACTGGAGTCATGGTGATGTGACTGTGGAGCTTTTAGTTTGGGAGTGGAAACTCCTGTGAACAGCTACAGGCTCAGAATTGTGTCTCTGGGATTGCAGGGTGTTGGTGTACATGTAAGGTAAGAGCCACTAAAGAAAGAGGCGTATCAACAGAAAGTGAGATAAGGGTAAGGCTGTCCTACCAGAGGGTATTCTGCAGAAAGAGCAAGTCGTCTTTCTTTGGTCAGACAAATGCTTTTCTAGGTGGAGCAACTCTGGTTGACTCTAGGTACTGAGGTTTCAGTTACTCTTTTGACTTGATGGCAAGCTGTTAGTTCAGCTGGCAAGAAAATGAGCTAGCACAAGAGTTATGAAGGTATTAGGGAAGTGATGAAGGGCTATGTTTAGAAAGGTGTGAGGTGTTAGGGATGTCATTAGCATGAAAAACAGGGAGAGGAGGATCAGAACATCCCAAAGGAAGGAGCTGGTGTGGGTGAATTGTGCTAGCAGGGAGGAGGAAGGAAGGACCAAAGCTTGTCTGTTCAGTTTGGTAGGTAGTTCACTAATCAATCTCTAATATCTTTCTGTTTGAATTTCCTTTCATATTAATACATCTCATAAATATTATCTGCCACCACAACACATCAGCAGTGCATTAGAAATGACATCTGGCTCTCTTCTGACCGTGCCTGCTTGGGCCATCCAAGAAGGAAGAGCTCTTTCTTGAAACGTTACTGTGCTTTCTTCCCCTTCACACCCCTGCCAGTCAAGGTGGCTTGAGTGTCATTAGAGAACTCTCAAAACAAAGATAGATTGGCACCGCTGTTTTAATAACTTTTTTCCCCAAACAAATGTCCTTCATTCTTCTTTCCATTTAAAAAGAAAAGGAAATGCAAACCTAAACCAGACAATTCAGGCAAAATAGGAACCTTGAAATTGTTTTATTGCTGTATTCTGTGTCCACATCACTCCCTACTAACCTGTTTTTCACTCTGCTCCCAGCACAGAGGTATTTGGGAAGACGTATATGCTATAACTCAGATTCTCCTCTTTGCCTTTGGTTCTGTTTTTCTCTCCTTTTTGTCATTCTTTTTGCTAGGTGGTGCCTATCTTGTCTGAGCTTATGGCATTATCTTATTTAAACCAGTAACTATCAACACTTTTTGATGTTGTCAGTGGATATATGTTGTTGATCATTTACGTACTAATTCAGCTGCAGGCACCTGGGAAAATACTGGTTTCACTGTAAGTTTTTTGTAAGTTACAAAAGCAAATGTAAGGACTAAGAAGACACAGTCACAAATTCTGATAAGTTATCATAAAGTATTTGGAGTTTCTTAAGAGATACTAAGTGGCTCTCCCTTGTGAGAAAAGCTCTACAAACCTTAAAGGAAAATGTTACCCCCCTGCCACTGATACAGGCACTTTGAGGGGACCTGGGTTTGGTCCCTTTTTCATGGGCATTTAACCCATTTCTGTGGAGGGGAACCTCTGTGCCAAGGATGTCATGGCCAGAGCTGGCGATGGTGACAGCTGCCAGCCCAGCAGGGAACGTGTGGGTGCTGGGGAGCCGGGAGTGCTGTGATGCTGCTGCCAGGGAGGAGGCAAGAAGCTGCCCCACACCCCTCAGACCTCACAGAATCAAAGTTCTGCCTTTCCAACTCTCTATCTGACCCACATATTCTGGAATCATTACTCAATTATTTTTTTTAATATAAAAAAGGAAAACAAAAAGCAGGTTTTGCTGTAGAAGGAAACCCCACACAACTTTGATGTCTTCCAATTATGTTCTGTTAGTGTGCAAATCGTGCCGATGGTGCTGCTGTTTGACACAGTTCCTCTGCTCCAGGATGCTTGGGGGGGGGGTAGTCTGATAGCTGTGGCTATGCAGGAAAAAACACTCTTGGCAACGTTATAGTAAGTATCAATCATCTTAATATGTTCACCCCCCAAAAAAATTATTTGAGATTAATTATTCCTGTGATACTCCTATGGTATCTGTGAAAGTGAAGGACATTCTATCAGTTGGATAGAACACTTGAAATCTAAAATCATGGGCTTCATAAAGATAATTTTTACATCTCTAATAATAATAATAATAAAAAATTGGACTTTATGTGGGCTCTTGATGAGCTAGAAGGAAATACGTATTCTAGTCAAGATAAAATTTTCCATTTTAAAATTAGTTTACAGCAATAATTGCATGTTGTCAAAGTTAATGATATTCTTACCCACACATCACTCTAACAGCGGCCAGCTTCAAACATACGTGCCTAATACCTGGGAAAGCAAAACAACAATAAAAAAGACTTTAATAGAAAACATGACCCTACCACAGAAAAGGCACCAAGCTGTAACAAATGCTTGTCATTGTTACCTGTAAAAATATACTTCCAGAAATGTCTTTACAAACTCTATGCATAGACAACTCTGGCATCAGTTTCTCTTGCCTGGTTTGGCTTTGCCGATGCTGATGTTTTAGAAACCGAATTTGCTGAAATCGTGCATGGGGTAGTGAGACCCTTGACACCAGGTGTTTGAGCCCTCCAGGTGCAGGGGACATGTTGATCATGCTCGAGACTGTCTTGTCTGTGCTAAAGCGCAGTGCTGCCAGAAAGGAGAGTTTTTAAAATGATGGCTTGTAGCGTTCGGTTGTAGCAGTTTCCATTTACTGGAGAACCATGTATGTATGAGCAAGTGAACTGACAACATTTTTCAGGTGCAGCAAAATTTTAACTGAAAATTATTATTTGTGCAAGATGAGCTGATTGGTGTGGTGAATAAGGAGAAGCAGAAGGGAAAGGGAAGCCAGGACCCTAGACTGTCAAGCAGTGATGGAGGGTGAAGGGGACTACTTCTGTTTCCCAACGAACTCTCCTCCAAATCTGGATACAAAAGGAATTCTTGTTTCACATGAAGTGGAACAGCCCAGGCTTTTTCTCACAGGTGTTTGGGTCTGTCTGGTGTCAGAGCAGTGGCTCCAGCCAGGGAACATCTGTAAACCAGAGTAGCATCTGCTCTGGGAGTGCTGCTGCTTCTGTTTCTGGTCTGTTTGTTAGGTTTTTTTCTCCATGCTCCTTCGAGATTCTCATTTTCATCTTACATGTGTGAGCGAGGGTGGAGGGAACCGTAAACCATGAATGTTTTTGCAAAGGAAGATTTGTTCTTTGCCTGCCGGCCCCGTCACTCAGTGTGGTCCTGGGTGTCACTGAGGTCTGTGTTCTGCCCAGGAACTGGAAGAAGGAACAAATGCATCATGTTGTCATAATTTTGTATAGACAGGGAGGAAACAGTTGTCCGCCTGCCAGACTTCCTAAATATATTTGATTTTTCAGAAGCACTGATGTTCACATACAAACATTAGTGACCAAAGGGAACATCTGTCCAGTTCATGTCCTCAGCACCGTCCACTATCCGATGCCTACAGAAGTGTAGGACTCAGGGAAGCACACAGTGTTTTTTTCTCCAGATTATAACCCCCACAAGTCTGCTTGTATATAGTATCCAAAAGGTGCTGGCATGGCGGGCTTCAAAGCATTAGTTTATTTTCCTTCATTAGTGCGTCCTTCCAAAACCGACCATGCCCAGCAGCAAGGAGCCCTGCGGAGGGGCTGCATCACACACAAACATCAGTGTGGTACCTCCAGGCCGGAGTGGTGTCTGCCTCCAGTGCTTGGGAATGTCCAAGGTCTGTTCCTTGTTCACCTCACCAGCCCTTTGCCGCTTTATCAACTTGTTTTCTATCCCCCTCTATTCTCTTGTCCACACTGGGCAATCATCCTTTATTTGGGCAATACAAAAAACCAACCAAACAACAACAACCAACCCTGAAAATATAGTCCACGACAATATTTCAGGCTGATGGCTTGCACATTACAGGAGCCTTTAATCTTCCTTGGGATAAAGTAACACCTAAATTACCAGCTGGCTGGGAAGCACTGTGATGCTACGCTCAGTACCAAAATGGGTTGATTATGGGCACACAGTCAGGGGATTAGTTGCAGGACACAACAAAGCCCCTGAAAACATTCAGCCTCTACCTTGCCCCTCAAATCAATCTGTACACAGATTTATAGGCCTGAGTTGCAAATATTTAAAGTTGGGGTTAATATTAGCAAGAAAATGTTACATGTTTTCTTGCCGAAAAATTAATGATGTAACTGAAGAGTATTGCTTCAAATGATACCATTATCAAAATGATTCCATTATCACATCGATCCTTGAAAATACTTCTCGGGTAATACTTATTTCAAAGTAGATGCTCCCAGCTTCAGAACTGTAAATATTAAACATCTGCAGCTTGTGTACTACACATACATATGATGTGAGTGCAACTGCAACTGGTGCTTAGTATTGTGCTGTACCTGCTATACTATAATGAAATTCTGTAGAAACAACATTGAGTTTGCCAAGCTTTTCCCTAAATGGGTGTGTCTTTATATCAGAATTTCAGTCGTATTTATCCTCTGAGTTATTATAATACCTTTCTTTTTGCTTACAAATCAACAGAACTCTTTTATTTTCACCTTCATAAATTGTTCATGTTTCAGAACTGTCAACAGCCAAACCAAAGACTGGTATGTTTGTAAACAGTGCAGTTCTGCTACAACACTGAGTACCTTTACCACTCATAAGTGAAGAATTTGTATCAAATACATGTCCAACAACACTTTCTATGTATTAACAGATTCCCTGTATTTCTAATTGTGGAAGAAAATAAGGACTGGTTCCTGTAAAGGAGTGAGAGCTTCAGCTTTTCCAGATTTTGCCAGTACTGTTGTTTCTGCTGTTTAATTAAAAAGAAAAAACAAACAAACAAAAAAAATCCAAAACAAACCTAATATATTTTTTTCATACCTTCAAAATTTATGACCAGCTTATACCCGCAGTTGCACCTGGACTATCAGAGGCTGAACGGACTGGCTATGGTAATGATCTGTCACCTTGGTTTTGTGACCTCCTTGGTTTCAATAACTTAAATGCAAAGTGTATCTGTACATAATGATATTTTCCTCAGTTTTTATGTTCTTCACCTTCCCTCAGGAGATGAGCTGCAAATACTGGTCATAGTCTGAGATCCAGAGGTCCTGAGCAGCAGCAGCAGTTCTTTCTCTGTTTACGTGGCTCATGAGACGTGGTGTCCCCACCTTCAGCAATGGGAGGTAAAGAGAACTTAGGAAGCATCATCAGTCTGCGATAACATAGGCTTTTTTTCCGAGTTGTGATTCTTCATCTGCAGTTCTTCAGGGGCTTAAATCCTGAATGGCAGGCCAGAGTAAGTACTGCTCTATTTTCAGTAGTTGCCATGTATTGTATCTTTCCTAAAAGAGCATGTCACCAGGAAAAAGAAATTTGGAATGATTATGCTCAATTTATAGTGGTGTTCTTGGTAGGGAAGGCAGAGGCTGCATGGTCGTATTTCTGGAAAGAAGTGCCTAAAATGGAACAACCCTAAGCAGCAATTAGCAGTGTGGAAGTCAAGCCTGTCTCCCGGCAGGGATTAGGAGTGCTCCAAGCTCCTGCACTGTCCACCAGAGCAGTTAATCATGGCTGGTTCTGGACACTCCTGACCACACCACACTGTCCATCTCCATAAGCACAAGTGGCACTGGGAACACTGTTTGACACCAAGCATCACTCATCCTAATTTGGTATTACTGGTACTTGGGGGCCACTGAAAGTCCATCACATAAATATTTGCAGGTGAGGGAAAAAAACATCTCTGAGCAATGATGTGACCTGCAGCATGAATGTCACCAACCCGCGAGGGTGACCTGGTGGCCGAGGCTGCTGCGCCGCGTGGTGTGCAGGGGCTGCACTGCTCTCGTCGGGCGCTGGTGAGGCTGTGGGCACTCAGTGATGCACAGCGTTTACATTAAGGTAATAAGCTCTGATGAGTAAAGAGTCCTCAGACCGTGTTACCTGTCCATTACAGGGGGCGGGTGATGAGAGGAACTCATTTAAATTGTTACAAATATAGATTAATCAAACTGTTGTTAAATGGTTTTATTGGCCTTGGCTCTAACTTGTACTTCTGCCTTTTCCCCACTATTACATGGCCTGAGAGACCGCGGTGACTAATTAGTGACTGAGCTGAAATGAATGAGCCTGGTGGGATTTTGCTCTTTCCTTGAGCCTTCCTGACTAATGGTGTCACACCTTAGACGAGCACGTTTGCTCAGTGCAGAACAGGCTCTTCATTTATGTGGGTATTGGGATTCAGTGATTAAAATGACTGCTTTTTACCTACTCATGGAAAGCTTGTGAATCACTTAGGAAACCAAACATTAATTTACTAACGGGCTTCACTTGGGGACTTCCATGCTGTTTTGAATCCCAGACATAGAACTTGGTTTGAATCTAAATGCACGGGAGGTGCAAGGCTTTGGAGGGAAGTGAATGCTGCATAAAATCCATATTGTGCACTTCACAAACTGATTTCAGGCTTTTGAAAGCTGCCTCCTTCATTTTTGCGCTTGTAAATCTTAGTCATCAATCCTTTACCTTGCTCTTAAGCATCTTAGTTTGTTAGATTAGAAACACAAATCATTTCTTACCTGGCAGTCCTTTTTTTATATCTCCTGCCTATTAGCTGCTTGTGCTTTATCCAGCCAAACCAAACACAGGGTGAAGGCACTTAAGCAACAAGCACCTTACACCTTCCCAGCTCCTGTGAGCAGGAGGGGCAATTCTCCACATCCCTGGCTGTAATACTCTGCTGTGGCCCCCGTAATCTTCTAGCAGTTCTGCTAAGGCACCTGCGATTGTATGCATGTCTTTTTTTGTTTTGTTTATTTGGAGTTTCTTTATGGTATACATCAGGAATGGAGTCAGGAGGAAAATGCAGAGAAGATTTGCAGGGTCCTTGGCTATAAGTCAGGATCCAAATTTCAAGTTTTGTGGAACAGTCTGAAAAATGGTGAGCTCCCCGCACCACCCCCACCACCCCCCACGCCCTCCTCCATGTATCTGGATGAAAACTTATTTACTTTTTTTCTATTTTTCCCGTGAGCCCATATCACTTTCCAAATTATTTTCTTCTACTGCTTTCAATATGTGGCTTCCTTTACAACTTGCTTTCAACCACCCCATGTCCTCCCTACTCCTTTCCTCGGCGTGCTGCTGGTGAGTGCTGCAGTAGCACCCACTGATGGAGAAGGCACACACCGCTCAGGCAGGGCTGTGGGGACTTGGGTCACCTCCCGGGTACCATGCAACACAACAGGTGACACAACACACCCCGTTAGCTGCTGAGCATGCACGGGTAGTCCTTCGTAATGGTTTGTCATGGCACGTATGGACTCTCCTGCCCTGGGAGCAGGGAAGGGGCATGGAGCCATGCACAGCAGTATGATGGTGGTGCCATGAGTGTGGTCTGCTCATGACATCTTCAGCTTCTGTTGCAAAGCCTGGCAAAGCATCTAGGTCCTTGGTAGACAGCCTGCAGCCCTGACAACTGCAGACATCATATGGAGTATGAAATCCAGTCCTTTCCTCTTAAAAAAAAAAAAAAAAAAAAATTGAAAATATCACTATACTGGCTTGTTAATTTTTTCTGCCACTTCACTTCTTTGTCATTTTATTCTTCACTGTTTAAGCCTTTAGTAGCCTTTGAAGAAGAAAATCAGGACATGGAACCTTTCAGAGCCTGAACAATGTTTTCTATGCTCTTCCATCACATTCAGCCCACTTGAAGTATCCACTTGAATGGTTTACGCTTTAAGTGTAGTGCCTCAACATCTCACAAATGCTGCTTTTTGGGAAGGCTTGGCTGGGAACTTGGAGACAGGCTGTGGGTATGGCAACCACATGAAATGAAAGAGGCTTCTGCCTGTGTCATGCATAATCCAAGACTGAGGAAAGAAACAGTGACTCCAGATCACAAAACAGCTTCACCATTGCATAAGTCAGAGTAATGCAACACCACTGAAGAAACCAAGGCATCATGCCTAATGAACAAATCAAGTAAAGCCACTGATTTATTTATTTTTTTTTTAATAACAGTTTTTCTCTGTTTGGATTTTACATGTTTTTTCTCCTTGAAAAAGTAGTTTCTCATACAGCTAACTAACACATTTACTTCCCCCTTCTCTGCATTTCAGGGTCTGCCTGTTGCCTTTGGGCTTGTAACCGTGTCAGCTCAGTGACGGGGTGAGCAAGGGCCTGTGGTGGCACAGATGAAAGGCTGTGGCTGGAGCCTATTAAATGATGTAAATGATCACAAGGAAATAGAAGCCAGACATCTCTGCATCACGAAGACTGGTGTTAAATATATTTATGAGTAAAGTGTGTTTATGAGGGTCAGAGATTTTATAAGGTGCTCTGTTTTGTTTTGGTTTTTTTTTTTTTACTTTAGGAGAAGTGGCTGAGCCTGGGATGGATCTGCTCCATGCAGAAACAGAACCACCAGCTGGGTCTGGCAAATAAAAGGTGAGGGCAAGTCTCCTGCTCCCTGAGTGCTGTGATGCTTCTCTGGGCTGGACCAGCTCAGCGTGACCCATGTGACTGTTGCACAATAGATATGGTAGCCAAGAAATTGCTGTCCTGCTATGATACACAATCCAAAATTTATTTAGTAAACAATATGCGAGTGTGGTGTGTTTCATTCTTGCAGCATTCCACATGAAACCCCCACATCACATGCACTGTAAGTAAATACATTATTTCACCAATTAAAATAAAACGTTGTGCTACATAATATAGAGACAATCAATATTAATAGCAGTGCAAAACATACAATTTTTGTTTCCATCTTCTGTTGGGCTATTATCAATATCAAAATACTGCATCTGTATGCATGTCTATTGACTGTACTCAGAAAAAATAGGTTACAAATGTTAACAAGCATAACTCCTCAGTAGAAATGTATTTTAGGTGCTTTACTTTTTTCTTTTTCTCTATCAGTGTTCTAACTTTATACAGTACAGCCTTTGGCAGGCATCAGGAGTCCCTTGGGGCATTTTTTCTGGTCCAAGGGCATGGACCATCGTGGGAGACAGCCTGGGAGAGCAGTCCAGCACGTGGGCAGCAGAGGAGACTCCGGATGCAACAGCTAAGGCTGCTTTCATGGTAATAATTCAGGCAGAGAATTTCTAGATTAGCTAAATTGAATCAAAATGTTGCAATACATTTCAATAATCACTTCTACAGGAAATGTACTTTAAAATGAACAAATCATTTTGGCAGAAAACTGAGCAGATGAAGATAAATTCATGCTTTCTTTATTAAAGCTTCAATATATCTTATAATATGATTGACCATTAATATAACATGTATTCAAATTACTTTTTGTGAACCTTTCTTTTTTTTTTTTTTTTGTTTAATTTCTGTTTAATAAAATGTTGATGGGGGATGAGTAATAACTTATTTTTGGGCATCACAATAGTGATCATTATTTTCCACTTAAAATTGAATTACATTTAAATTTTGGTCACATACATTTTAATAGCAACAAATGTTACACCATTACTTTAATATACTGTAATTTATCACCTCTGAAAAGAAATAAATCAGTCTAATAAAGACAGATAGTAAACCATTATAACATGGAAACCAAAGAAAAATATTGATTTGGGTGGCAATAAAAGTGCAGTGCCATTGTGTGTTGCAGACCTGTCACTCCTTTGAAAAGACAAAAAACTCAGTCTTTCAGAAACCTGAAATTCTAATCAGTTTGCTAAGAACTTCCCCTCTATTTAGAACACACCTTGGGAGTCTGGCTGTCTGAGAGGGACCTTTCTGAGTCCCTGCCACCATTTCCATGCCAGCTGTCCCCTCACCATCTGGGAGAAGACCACCCATCTTCTTCCCAGGCTTGATACCTCTTAACTTCTGCTCCGCCACAACCAGGGGCTGCTTCTGTAGCTGGAGGAGGTTGCCTGGGCAGTACCGAAGCTGTGGATTCCTGCAGCCCCAGCAAAGGAGTAGGGCGACAAAGCCTCCTGAGAAGATGCAGGAAGATGATTTTGGGTCCAGCAAACCAAGCTCTGGTCTTTCTGCTGAAGAGTGCTGCTTGGTTAGGGCTGCTGTGAAGGAGGTATTTGTCTGATGAGTGTTAACATCTGATGGAAACAATCCAAATTACTTTTTTTACCACTGCTAACTTCCTATGGATTTGGGGCTTACACATGGAAAATCCCAGAGCCAGATGGCTGGAGAGCTGCCATCTGTCTCCCTGCGGTACGGGGTGCCGTCAGGATGAGGCTCGGCTACACATCTCCTCCGTGACTCAGGGAACTGGAAAGATGCTTTTAAGCTTAACACCACAGTAAGTATTGTAACATCAGCATTTTACTGACTGATACAAAATATTTTGGGAATCCTGCTCACAGTAATAAGCCATTGCCAGAACAGTGCTTTTGGGGGGAAATTGCAGGCAAAGGAGAATGTCAGGCTGATACTTACCTCCAGAAATTGCTGCAGTATAAACTTTTTGAAAGCTAACTTTTAATAAAGCTGTCCCCTCAAATCAATTTTATTCTAATCCTTGAGAGGAAAGAACCTTTTAAGTCCAATGGAAAATGTTAATAAACTTTCATGTTGTGGGGTTTTATTTTTTCTAATTTTGAAATAGCTGTCAGCACTTTTCTTTCCCCAATTTTACCTTAACAAGTTAATATGCTGCACTGCCTCCAGCCTGACTGTAATTATTAATTAACAGGCCCTTCAGAATGGATTTTTGTTCCTCCTTTTGTGCAGCGGGAACAGCCACTCACATTTCATACAGTCTGGTGGACATCTCTGAGCGAGACCTTTTGCAGGGCGAACGCTGCTTCTTTCAGTACATTTCACCGGGCATCCACACCCCCCCGGCATGAAACAGCAACATTGCCCTGCGCTGTGGGCACCTCCTTCCTGGGCACCA
The DNA here is from genome assembly GCF_963210335.1 of Falco punctatus. NCBI lineage: Eukaryota > Metazoa > Chordata > Aves > Falconiformes > Falconidae > Falco > Falco punctatus. The sequence continues at coordinate 48,411,984 of NC_137587.1, forward strand.
TGCAGGGACAGAGATGCAGGAGATGCTTTCACTGCTGCGAGATGACCTCTTCCTCTATGCAGGGACCATTAGTTCCTGTAGCAGCAGCAAAGGTGGGTTGAACATTGCCTGCTATTCCTTTTTGTTGGGTGATGTGCTGCACATCAGATACTTCTGCCGAAGCAACTGGTCCCCACCAGTCCCCAGCATTCCAGGGTCATCCCATGTGCCAGGTGAGTGGTCCAGGTGAGGTAGATATATGCAGCCCCGAGTTTGACTGTAGCTCTTCATATTTAGGTCATAACACTTGGGTAAAATCCAAATAAAAGTCCTGCTGCCTCGTGGCAAGCAGGGATATCACCCAGTTTGCCTGGTGACTGTCCCCCTGCAATGAAATCCTGCTCCCTGCCTGCTGGATTGCAACAGTACATGCTGTTGTACTTGAGAGAGATTTATCAACCATGCAAATCAATATATTTCTTAAATTAACTGGACTGGGGTAGCGGTGAGACTGCCTGAGCCAAATACAATCTCAGGCTGCTGTGGACAAACATAATCTTTTCCACATGCTGATAAGCCCCATCCTATACTGTGCCTTTGTTCTGCCACTTCCAGTGCTGCCCTGTTATCACCAGGGTCTACACTCCCCATGTTTTGACCTTGCTTAGGTGGAATTTGGGTCTACGCTCCCCATGTTTTGACCTTGCTTAGGTGGAATTTTGTGTTCCTCGTATCTGGGTAGGAGCAGCTCTGCATGGCTGTCCACTGAGGCCTCAGGGCTGCTCTGTGCACGCTCCCGTGGAGATGTCCGAGGCCCACGCTCGTTCTGCTGAGCTGTCCTTTATGGGCACGCAGGTCTGCAGAATCTGACCCTCCTGGGCACTGCATCCACCCGCTCTCGCTAAGATGATGGATCTCCAGGTTATACCCTTCACGGGCTTTCTTCCAAGTACACCCACCCAGTGGCATTTGCTTTGTCCGGAAAACATGTTATTTTATGAAAGAATAAAGTTGCAGTATTAGAGATGTATGCTCAGAAAGTTACAGCTTAACTGCATGTCAGTAATGGACTGCGCAGATTATTGAGCTGGGGTTTTCTTATCACGTAGCTATTTTCTGTGATATTATGTGTGTATTAGGCACAGCATACTCTGGTTGAATACCTGTATTTCAGCATAGGCCTACGCTGTCATGATGAAAATTGGCATGACAAATGATGAATTTCTCAAAATTAGCTATATCCCCACATTTCAGACAACCGGCCATGATAAGATGCCTTGCACAGCACTTCAGCCATGTTATACATGAAACTGATTGAAGGCTGGAAATGAGCCTTAAAGAAAATGACATAAAACTATTTACCCATGTTCATCTGTGGCCAGCAGGACTTCATGCTGATGTACTGTCAACATATCTCCTCAGCCTTATGTTTAATTCAGGGCAGAGCTTGCAATGGAATAACATCAAGTCAAGCTTTTATTAAAATTTCCTTTTTGAATTCTCAAAGCAACCAGTGTCATTAGAGTTTAAGCATGGTGGTGAATCAGGAACCAGGAGACCTGTTTGGTAGAACATTTCAAGATTAGCACTGGATTCAATTAACTGGCTCCTGCCCTTTATTCAGCAGCTGCCTGTTTGCCTGTTGCTGCATGGGTGCCCCTGGGGATGGGTCTCCCTTCCCAGCACCCCAGACCATGTCCAGGGGGGCCACCAGCACTGAGCAGGTGGGGTGAGCTCCTGCTTCTTACTGAGCGAGAAGGATTACCCAAGACTCCCTGAGCACACACACTCACACCCCCTCCCTTAGCATCCCACAGGTTGCGTTGGAGGCAGCAAAGGTCTCTCCATCCCATTTTTATCTGAACACCTGATGTGCTTGGCATTGCTCAGGCATGGCAAGAGGCTTCTGTTGTTCCAGAACAAAAGTGACCTGTACAGTGCTGTAGAAAGAAAATCACGAAGAGATTTGTGAATTTGCTAGTACATTTCAATTGGCACCTTTGATGGATTTTCATAATTTTTGTGGCTGAATGTGTTTTGCTGTTCTAGTGTGAAGCAGAAGGCAGTGATCCAGATCATGGAGAGCAACTCACCCCAAGAAACACATAGTCATTAATTACCAGGGAAATGTTGATCGAGTGGTTCATTTCAGGACTGTGACTTGCTACGTCCGCTGTTGGATGGAAACAATCAGGAAGAAGAATTGTTTGGATTTTTTTAAAAGAAAAACTTGGGGGGGAGAGGGACGCGGGGAAGAGGGGAAAATGTAGTGTGCGAGTTGTTACTGAAAGATCAGTCGACTGATCTTTCTAAGACTTGTTTTGAAGTTTAGAAACCAGTCAGTCTTTATTTTGGTGCTGGGAACACGGGGGATATCTCCTCCTAACATGTTCACCTTATCCTCTAATATATGTCCCTTATATTCTGTATAATCATACATATGCATCAAATTTCCCCCAAATCCCATACATATTTGATTATTTCCCAGAATTCATTTACATTCATCCCTCCTCCTTTTGCACATGCATAGTTTTCTTCTTATTTGAGTTAGAGGGCTGCTTTTGTGACCACTGAGATGTTGTTGGTTTTAAAACACTTCATGACCCGGTCATCTTAGTCCTTTTACAATGTTTCTTGGCAAAATCTGCTAGATTTCCATAAGATTCCATTGGTTCTTTTCTTTTAACCTATGTGTTCTTTTCAAGTTGGATCATAAATCTCATCCATACAACACCAGGTCTTCTCGATCACAATCTAATAATTATACTAATATAGGGACTTTTCAATTACAAATCAATAATTATACTGAGGTTAAATGTATACTACGGTTATACATTAAACTTCTGGTATTACTGGTATCAATGTAAACGTAAATATTTGTGGTGAGAAGCTGAATAATCTGAGCTGGGAAGGATTGTTTTAAGTTTTGCAGAAAACAAGCCCACTAAGAAACCCCCTGAGATGGGTGAACCAGTGGCCCAAAGCCAAGGGCAACGAGGAAGGGGCTGGAAGCCTTTCATCCCTCTTCGATCTCTCCTCTGCTCAGGGGCTGGGGACTGCTCTTACCCAAACTGATAAACTGCTCAGAGCACTGAGCCTGGGAGGGACTCACATTCTGCTTGTGCCTGAGTTTTGAGACATCCTGCTTTGCCTGGGGAGAGGCAGGATCTCCCGCAGCAATGGAGGGGGCTCAGGATGGCTAAGAAGACAGGAGTTTTATTTTTAAGGAGAGCTAATAATATGCTTTCTTTATGAAATGACCAGAAGTGCTGGCTATATTAGACACAGATATATGAAGCCCTGGGGGCTGGCCCAGCCCCAGCAGATAGGGACCCCATCAGCCCCACTCTGGGATGCAGCCTGCAGCCCTCCTCCAGCAGGGAGGAGAGGGCAGAGACATTTTCTGACAGCACATTAAATTAACACATCCTTTCTGCCAAATTCCTTGTGTACCTGTCTCTGACACATCGTTGTAAATAGCAAAGAAAAAGCAAAACTGATTGTCAGGTCTGTTTTCCTTATACAGTGACTGGTAACAGTGCTGCACCTCCAGCGTCTGCTGGTTTCTAAACACTAAGGAACAAGCAGTCAAGGCTCTCCTGAGCTTTACAGAACTAAGTTACATCATGAGCGCTGCCAAGGATTTTGGTACCTCAAAGACAAAAAAGAGTGTTAAACATGGTGCCTTTCCACCTTCCCTGTGACTCATGCAAAAGGCAGAAGAGTGCCTGTGTGAAAAATGGTATTTACATTTCTTGTGACACTTTAACAGATTTTGACAGATAGGAACCTTCTCGCATGATGTCCATGGGGCCGCACAGCATCTTGGAGGGCAAAAGGCAAGTGAGTTCCACCCAAGAGAGTTGCTGGGCAGGAAGAGCCTTCCTTCTCCTGTCCCTTGTGTTTAAGGGACTCAGAGACACTGCCTTCATGTAGGAAACTTTTGGGGGAAGACCCAGGCAGAAAAGGCTCCAAGGAGGAATAAACAGCAGTGGTGAGAGCTGAGTCACCACCGCCACTGGAGTCATGTCCATTTGCTCTTCTGCTTAAGTGGGCTAGGTGGACACCAAGGAGCAGCAACACCACAATAAGGATCAGTGCGCTCGCACTCATAGTCATTTATTCTTGCGTCATGACAAAACCCACAAAACTGCTGCCTCTGAGCAAAAAAATCTTTATTACATAGAGACCTCTGTTACATCTTGTTCTTGTATTCCTCACAACAAGCAGTTTTCTAGTGATCCCAAGTTTTAGCACATGACTTCTCCTGAGCACCGATCAGTGACTCACCCACTGATGCGCTGTGGCAATGCCAGGGCAGCAGGGCTCGAACGGGAGTTACTGCTCTGCTCCCCGCTGCGACGTGGGGTGGTGGGACATAAAACATCTGAGCTGCAGAACAAAAGCAGTGAAAAGGACTTGATGATCTGAAAGGTCTTTCCCAACCTAAATGATTCTGTGATTCTATGACACTGGTGTGGATGGGAAACTGGCTGGGCAAAGAGCAGGTATGACACTGTTCCTGTGCTAGGTGCTTTCTGTAGTGTTTCATGTAATTACACAGAGAAGCAGTTCGAGAAAATACTCCACATTCAGTCGGGGCATTTCATTCCTCTTTACTTTGCCATTCGCAGTATCATTAAGTGGTTTCGCTTGCAGAGTTTCCTATCCTGTCCTTTGCTGTGCTCACCATAGAGAAGATCCATGCATGCACTGAGGCCAAACATTGCAAAGCCTCCAATTTTTTCATGAAGTTCATCCTTTCCTCTGCAAGTCCTGATACGTGCTGCCACGTGCCAGCCACTCCCTCCAAGCTGGGCTGGCTGCATGGGGACAGTGGGGACAGGAACCAGGAGCTGACGGGGATCCTGCAAAGTGTGTGGCTTCACCCAGCCTAGGCTCTGCTACCTAGACATGTCAGCATATCTGCAATGATTTTTAAACAATAACTAACTAGGTAATTAAGATAAAAGTGTAAAAAAAAAAATAAATCCTCTTTTAGAAGGTATGACTTGTTTGAACAGAATTTCTTATGTGAGAACATGAAAACTGACAAATGGGAATAATTTCATGCAACATGTAATTAAACTGTACAACTTATTATCACTGAGAGTTGCTATGGCAAATGATTTAACAAATTCTGAAGGCAGGGAAAATATACACATATAACAACAATACCCAGTTATCTGACTTACTGCTGAAAAAAAACAGAGTTTGTAAGTCTCTCACACAACACTGAGCAGCTGGGACATTTCTGGTTTGTTTTCCCTGAAACAAAACATGGCTTGCTTTTGGTTTTGTTTCCTTACGTTCATATTTCGAATGGAAATTTGGTATGCTACAATTTAGAATGTCGTTTCAGAATAATTTTTTTATTATTTTGCAGTAGTTGGAATGGAACATTTTTGCTATAAGGTTTTCCTTCCTTCTCTTTTTCCTGGGAAGGGTCAGGAGATGTAGCAAGATTCTTGAATATATTTTGACCAATCTGAAGGTCACTTTTCACTGGGTTAAGGTATTTTCAGAACAATTTTAACTCATTTCTTTGCTTTAATTTTGTACTTCAGTTATGAATGCTTAGTTACTAATGGTAACTAGTTATTAATGTAGTTATTAATTATAAATATCAATTAATTGTATTTCGATGTATATTTATTCACTTATTTGTTATATAGTTATGTTAATGTATTGAGTCTGGCTGAGATGGAATTAATTTGATCTGTTTCTGGCTGTCACCTTTCTCCAGGAGACCTCTTGCCAGACATCTTCTCATTCCCCACTTGTGAGGAACAGCCTGGCTCTCCCCAGCTCCCATCACATCTTTGGCAGCCCCTGGATGCATCCTCCAGCCTGGCACCCACCCTGCATTGGCACAACAGCACTGAGGCAGTGATTTGATATGGAAATGCCACTAAAAGTTGAGCTGGGTAAGCCAAGAGAAATTGCCTCCTATTAATTAAAAAAAAAAAAAAGAAATAAAATAAAATCAAACACACAGATCTTAAGTAAAGAAACCTGCAATAAAACATATGTGTGACCTTCCCAGGGGACAAAGCACACTTTGGGTAAAACATTGTGAAAAACTGCGCTTTCCATTATTCCAGTGTAAAGTCTGCAGCCAGCCCCTTTAATTGATTACGAGTGTCCATTGTTGCCAGCTATCCACTAGATTATTCAAAGGAATAATTTTCAGATTATGACTGTTTCTGTGCTGTGTATTAATCATTTACTATTCATTATTTCTGAACTGTGACTGACCACCTAAATTGAGTGCACTATTTCTGTTCTTCAATTAGGTAATTGAAATGCTCTTTAAATCAGAGTAATTAGCTGTATGACTTTTCAGCTGAATTATTTTTTACCCTAAATTAATGGAAAATTCTGGGGCTTGTGAGCTACTATGTCCATTATTCAGCAGTGATCTAAATTCTGTCAGATAAAGAGTGGTACGAATTTGTGAATTGCCTTGAACAAACCTGACAGCTTCTATTTGTAAAAATATTAACAATTCTGGTTTTTTGATAATTCAGCCAGCTCTAACATTTCAGAATATTTCAAACGCAATTTGTAACCAACAAGGCATATTAGTTACAGAAGCCATGAGTTTAGTGTCAGCATACTAATATTGTCTCCTCAAGATGGTGGAAATAACTAATTTTCATGCCTTCTGAGTTCTGCTTTAGTCAGTACACCAGTAAGACAATAGCTGATCAAATGGACTGATATGTATGCTGCATGTGCTCTTTGGGATGTCTCCATGAATTTGTTTTGATAGTTTTTGCTCCTTTTTTGTGTTCACATTGTGAATATTTTCTAGCAAATGATTTAACCAGCCATAGACTATTAAGGTTCTTTACTGAAGAAGAGATCATTTAAATTCACAGTTATAAATATTCACAGTGCAAATGAGACCGCACACCTCCAGCTAAAAAGGAATGTAAATGAAAGGGCCGCAGTGAATAGCTACAAAAATGGAGCTTTTTATTCCTATGTTATATGCAGGTTCTGATTTAGTACCTATTATTAAAAAAAATAATAAATAAATTTAAGCATGTACATACTGCTGTCGGGCCTCAGTGGGATCAGTCGTGTACTTAAAGCACCGAGCCAAGTCCCGGTCCCTCTGTCCTGCGAACACTGCAATCTGCTTTGCATCACATCTTCAGACGCATTTGCTGCCTCTTGCACACTCAGAATAACGACTCTTTCTTCAATAAATGGTGGTATCTCATTTCTGCGTTTGTGCTGGTGATGGCAGTGGGCTAGTCCTGCGAAGAGCAACAGGCTGGCCAGACCTCAGATCCCTCTTTGAACCCAACAACAGCCAGGAAGAGGAGGCGAGGAGGGAGACAAAGGCGGCTGGTCCCAGGTAGGCTTGGTTCTGCTGCAGTGTTCTCTGCTGTGACCACGGGCTCCTGGAAACCCTGAATTGTTCCTTCAATTGTTTCAATGCTATCTCGACACAAAGAATATGATTCAGAGATTTTATTATTGTTGTTGTTGCTATTACTGCTATTAATTTTGTATTTATGAACTTACAGGGCTGCCCATAAAGTTTGTTTTATCTGTGTTGCGCAACAGCCCAATTACCCTCTCTCTCACTTGCTCTCTCGTTTTTAGCTGCATAGCCTGATAAGAAAGCATTGTAGATATTGGCTATCCCTATTTTATATTCACAACATGAGGCTTTAAAAGAGGAAATGTCTTGATGTATTTTATTTTTAATGAAAACATTCCTTGCACTGAAAAAAAGAGGTCACTGCACATCTCTTAGAGTACAAATTATTGCATATGCACAGAAGATGGAAAAACACTAAGGATGGAGTTGAAGCACTAAATTCCCCACTCAATAGCACCTTTATAACATGCAAATAACACAAAACCAAGCACCATATTGTGGGGTTTGGAGCATACAAAAACATCATCCCTGCAGCAATATCACTCCCCTGAGACCATGTACCAAAAAGCACAGGAAAAAAAGTTTTCTTTTTGAAAAAGCTTTGTAGAGGAGTGAAAAAATTGCTCATGGACAAAGGACTGAAGGCTCTGGTGTATCAAATATCTTCCCTATAAAAGCCTGAGTGTAATGACTGAAAAAAAAAAAAAAAAAAAAAAAGTGCTCTCCAGAGCAGAGGAAGAATTGTTTCTGCTTGCTCTCTTGGGAGTCCCTCAGGAGGTCATTTGCTTCTGCATTGAATTAATGCCTTTCCTTGCTGCTTCTTGGTTGAACCTCTTCCCTTTCTAAAAGAATGCAAGAACAAAAAAATGGTTATTATTTAAAAACAATAGTTTTTTTTATTTCTTTATAGCTAAAGGAAAAAAAAAAAAACAGCTTTACGTGTAGGGAAAATATAATACTATTTGCAAGTACTAATTTTGAGTTTCTCCTAGCATTTTGGTTCGCAGAAGCATGTACCACGGGGTGAGTGTGCTGAATGTGCTAACGAGGGTATCCAGGCACTGAGAATAAAATGTCTGTGGAGCACGACCTTTTCTTGTTATGGTGGATTAGTATTTTCCATGTGCCTGTTGGTGTCACACTGCATCGAACAGAGCTCCAGGTATTCCTTTAATAGCTGCCTCCGTTACTGCCCATTCCTCACAGCAGAAGTAATGAGGTTTTATTGCTTGCGCACCGATGACCACAGGAAGAAGTCTGGGGACAGTGCTGTCATTTTTACAGCTCCGATATCCCCTCCCAGGCATCACGTCCCAGAGGCTTTGCTTGAGCAGAGCCAAGTGGGAGGTGATGCAGCCCAGCTGTGGGGTGAAGGTGGGGTCTCAGGGCTCAGCCCTGGGCTTGGGGCTGAGCCTGTGAGGCTGGCAGGGAGTGGGACCAAGAGCCAGGTGAGGAGGAGGGACACTATCCCAGGAGCTGCGACCAAGGAGATGTGACAGGTAACGTGCAGCATCCCGGCCTGCACAGACAGTATGGGGGTGGTACTGTCCCTGTGCCACCGCCCCCTGCTCTTCCCTCTCCCCTGAAGGCTGTGACTGAGCACAAATGTGACATCCAGCACTTTGCCTCTAACTCTCTAAATGTGGCGTTTTGCGTAACAGGAGTATAAGCACTGTATTAAACTAAATATTTCTATTTAGGTTCCTGGCATGACAGATGGATGTGTAGAAAGACTTCTGGCAAGGTCCATAAATCTCCTTCCTGAGCTATTAATCAACCCCAAATTGCATGCCTGATGCCATTCCTAAGCAAAGGTGGAGGACGGGAGATACTTGTAGCCTGTGCTTGCTGCAGATGCCGCGTTCCCTGTGACCAGGCAGTAGTTCCTGCACTCATCTGTGACTTGTGGCAACGAAGTGGCGAGCCAAGCAGGAGCAAGGGATGTCCAGAGGGAGAGAGGTCTTGCCTGGCAGTCAACAGGAGGCAGGGGATGTGTCCAAGGGGCCGGTCCCAGCTCTGGGTTCATGCCCTGCACTCCCAGCCCTACTTCTGGGGCTGTCAAACTCTCCCATTGATGGCTTGTGGCAGATTTGATGGAGCTCACTGCCCGTGGGGGTCACTCATGTTAAATCAAAGGTCATCTTTATGTTTTTTTCATGAAGAAGAGAATCAGGATGCATGTTTCAAGGTGCAGCTTCATCGCTGAGACGTAGTGGACTCTGTTTGCTCTTGCTGGTATATCCAGCCCATCCTCGGGAATGGAAATCAACAGATTTGGTTTTCTGAGTTGGTAGCGCTAAAACTCAACACTTTCTGTCTCAAGGTTGTCTGCAGCTCATCAGTAGAGATGGAGAGACTTTCATACTGAAGTGCCTTTTCTAGTAAGTTAAACGTCTCAAAAAATTCTAACAACCCTGACTGACTATGGGTGTCCCATTTCTTTGAAGTTACTGGGATATTTCCATCAAATATATTTGCTTTTTTCCCAGATTATCTGGGGGGAAAACATACTGCAGCTTTCTATTGTAAAGATCTTTTACCAAACCTCTGTCTGTGTTTTTATAAACAGTCTGTCCTTGGACAGTGTTTCTCAATGAAGTTTGTGTTTAGCGCAACAGCAAGTGATTGGGATCATCAGTCACTTCGGTCTCCCTTTGGGTGCTCTTGCCCTTTCAGAAAGTGGCCAAAAGCACAGCTGCTGTTGGCCTAATCAGGCCAGATACTTTGAACTGGGCTTGCTGAGTGAGGAGCCAGGAAAGAGCAAAGCTTGTGGTGCTGCTAAACAGATGGGCTGTTCTGCACCAGCCTGAGCTCACCCAGGGCACATGGCATCACTCCAAACTCTGGTCACAGGGTGGAGGAGATAAATTTAATATTAAAAAATAAATCTTGCACATCAAATACTTCAGAAACAAGTCACAAATCACATTTTAATTCACGTGCTTCCTTTCAGTGTAAAAATTCTCCTGCGCACTGGCTGCTGCAGCACATTGACAGAAAATACCGTTCAGCTGCAGCAATTAACACTTCAAGCACAGCAAGATTTAGAATTCAGATGTTTGAAAGCATCAAGCAACAATATCGTCTTAAATATATCCTGTGCCATATGCATGCAGCACATGTATGTGAGGGGCATGTGAGGCAATGTATAATTTTAAAGTACTGTGTCATCTTATCAGACTCCTTTTTCTTCACCAGAATAAAACTATGTTAAAAGATAAAGAACAAGGCCTTGTGCCCTGTAAAAAGCAAAATCTGATTTAACTTTTTTTGGGTGAAGTATTTTTTCATTTTACATCTCCTATCTCAGACTTAATTGAGTATTTTATGTGGCTTGCCCCTGCTGCTGTCCTTGTACTCAGGATGTGACTTAAGAGGTGCGTGCTCTTCTGACTCAGTTGTGCTTTGTCAAGAGTGCTGTTAGTCTTGTCATGCTTTTCTCTGGGTCATCCATGTGCTAAAAATACCCCTTCGATTGAGCCAAAGCCCCTGAAGCATCTCCTGTGCATACACAGAACATCAGATGTTACTGTACTGAAATTCCCATGAAGCACTTGTGTTTAAAGCAGCCTTGGTCTGATATCTAACCTGAGTGTTCGGTGCCCTGAGCAGACTGAGGAGATGCTGAGAGTGACACTGGTTGGTAAGTGGTGCTTTTGTGATAAGGCTCTGTTCGGGTTTCTTTATCAATGTGTATCCAGCCTTTTCCTTCTCCATTGTCACTGCCAAGCCAGTCCTTTCCTCCAGGGACTTACTGGAATTCAATTTTATTGTTGGCTCTGAAGAGCTGCTTCTCCTTCCCATCATCAGTGGAAGCTGCCTTGCTGTAGGACCAGTTGCTCCTTCACCTGTTGGCACTTCAGCGTTTCCTGTTCTGCCTCTGGGCTGCTCACACACAAATGGCTCCCCAGATTCCCAGTTCCCTGTCTCTGTGGACTGGAGAGCATTTCCTTCAGGTGGAAAATGAGAAAAAGCTGGGCAGGATTTTTTTAATATTTGAAAGTTTCCTACTTCAATTTAACAAGTTACCACTATAGACCTATATCTCTGCCTTTTAACCTGATGTATGTCTTAATAAAGTCAGCAGCCCTGTGCGGTAAAGACCACTCATTCCCCCACAGCCCAGCAAACATCTGCGGACTCCTCCTGCCAAGCGCTGCTGTCTGTGATCTGCTTGTGGGCTCAATGTCCATTGGCAAGTTTTCCTACCTACATTGCTCCACACAAAAAGCCAGACCCAGTCTGTTTTTCTCCCAAGCATTTTTTTAGATTTCTTATGGCCTTAGTATACTGGTAGCATAAGGGAAACAAAAAAAATAACTTTATTACCAAGTGTGTTCATACCTGCATGCATCTTCTAGCTCCACCCACCACTGAAAAAGGCAGAGAGAACAAGGTGCACTGTTTCAGAAGTGGTTGTATGTAAGAAATTATACCCTTGCTAATCCTCCAGTTACTCTGTTGGTTTTTTTTCATCAGCCATTTTATGGAGGGATATGCCAGCACCAACCAAAGCCAGCCACTCCAGGTCATGACTGAAAGCAGTATTTGAAAACCCATGCCTATTTTAATGCAGCTTTGTAGAAGCAATCTTAAAAGGTGATATTAATAATTTGGAATACATCAAACAGGTATTTGCCATTGCTGAAACCTGGCCTTAAATGCCTCCAGAAATGGGTACCTTAGGACCTCTGTCCACATCACCAGAAGGCTTTTACAATGTCTAACGTGCATCTGCCTTGTGTTAATGGAACACATCATCCTCCTTTACGATGATACCCAACATCAAAAATTCCTAATTCCCTTTCTCTTTGCATCAGGCTTTTATGTATTTGCAGACAGTTACTACTTTCCCTTCAGTCTTTTCTTTGGGTTGAATAATCACAATTCTTTCCACACTACCTCATCGATGCTAACTTTTAGAGCTCTGATGACTCTTGTTGCTCCTCTTGGCTCCTTGCTGCCCCATGTCCTGCTGGAAGCCTGATGCCTAAAACAGCAGCGGAGACCTTACCCGTGGCCATGACAGACCAACACTACTGCTGGGTAAGGTCCTCCTTGTCTCCCTCCTTGAAATAGAGCTTAAACCTAATACTTTGGCTGACAGTTTCCTCGCTGCCAACTGCTACCACTGGAGGAAAACATTACTAAAACCAAAGCACATGTTAAGTCATTTTCTGTTCAGTAACCTGGGTAGTTATTGCTTGGAAACATTTCCAGCTTTGCACTTTATTTTCTATTTGTTCACATCAACCTCCATTGACATTTGTTGGCTGTAGCCATCATCTATAGGCATTACTCGGTTCCTTTTCCGTTCATATTTTTTTCATTATCTTCATCTTTTTGCATTCTACTAACAATAAGAAATTGTGAGGCTAAACCATCTCTATGTATAATGTGACTTGTTTTGAAAAAGCTGAAATAAGAAAGCTGAAAAATTACAGTGCCCCTCTTTCTATTAAGCTAAATAAAGTCACCGTGACCTCTTAAAGAAGCCCTCTGAGCACAGATGATGACAGTACAAGAGTATCACCAGGTTTGGACGTAGCTTTGTGTCAATGTTGGATCATCTCTCCCGTGAAATACATGTTACCACGCCAAACCTATGGCAGTACTATTTAATATCTTCATCAGTGATACAGGCAGTGGGATCGAGTGCACCCTCAGCAAGTTTGCAGATGACACCAAGCCGAGTGGTGCAGCTGACACACCTGAGGGATGAGATGCCATTCAGATGAACCTGGACAACCTCAAGAAGTGGGCCTGGGTGAACATCACAAGGTTCAACAAGGCTAAATGGAAGGTCCTGCATGTGGGTTTGGACAACCCCCAGTATCAATACAGGCTGAGGGAGGATGGATTGAGAGCAGCCCTGATAAGAAGGACTTGGGGGTACTGGTGTGTGAGAAACTTGACATGACCCATCAATATGTGCTTACAACCCAGAAAGCCAACCATATCCTGGGTTGCACTGCCTGCAGCGTGGCCAGCAGGTCACGGGAGGGGATTCTCCCCTTCTGCTCCACTCTGGTGAGACCCCACCTGCAGTAATGTGTCCAACTCTGGGGTCTGCAGCATAAGGGGGACATGGACCTGTTGGAGTGAGCCCAGAGGAGGCCACGAGGATGCTCAGAGGGCTGGAGCCCCTCTGCTGTGGAGACAGGCTGGGAGAGCTGGGGCTGTTCAGCCTGGAGAAGAGAAGGCTGCGGGGGGACCTGACAGCACCTGCCCGTGCCCAAAGGGGCCTACAAGAAAGAAGGGGACCAACTTTTTAGCATAGCCTGTTGCAATAGGGCAAGGAGTAACAATGTTAAACTCAAAGAAGGTAGATTTAGACTAGATATGAGGAAGAAATTCTTCCCCGTGAGGGTGGCGAGGCGCTGGCCCAGGCTGCCCAGAGCAGCTGTGGGTGCCCCATCCCTGGCAGTGCTCAAGGCCAGGCTGGATGGGGCTGGGGGCAGCCTGGGCTGGTGGGGGGTGTCCCTGCCCAGGGCTGGGGGGTGGGAACTAGATGGCCTTTAAAGGTCCCTTCCAACCCAAACCATTCCATGATTCTAAAAAGAGGTAATGAAGTGTATGAGAGACTGGACCCTGGGCATACTGACCTAGTGTTGCGTTAAAGGGGATGGAGTAATTTAGCAGGAAATACACCCACCCCCCAGCCCCCTGCCTTCCCACTCTCCTCACCGAGGTGGGAGGTTAGGTGAGGCTGGGGTTAAATTCTAGGTGATGTCCAGTTTCCCACTATCAGTCCAGTCACGTTTAATATGCCCGTTAAACGGCCGCGGCCTGGACACACTGATGGCGCCTGCACTGCCAGGCCAGCCCTGCCCATGAACGAGCACGGCCGCGCTCCAGGGTTTCGTCGGTTCCATCAGAAACTGCGACGAGGCGGCTTAACAGGGCAGTTTTATTGGTGCGACAGAGACACAGGTTCCTTTGATGGCCGGTGACAGTGACTGTCTGCAAAAGTGACATGCAAATAAAGTGTTATGAAGTATAAAACGTGCAGCAAAGTTACAACAATGCAGCCTGGCTACAAATGTTAAAGAGTAACTCTCTAGAGATTCCCAAGTCTCCCGAAGAGGCGCTTAGTTTCAGTCTGGCCCAAGTCCCAAGCGGGGAGAAGCAAAGCTCAGCCCGTCGGCCGGTCCCGGGGGTCCGTCTCAGTGGTGTCTTCCCTTCACTTGTCCTCGGTGGTGTCTTCCCCACTTGGCCCCTCGTTCTTTCACTTTTTATGCTTCTCTTTGCTCTCAGGTGGGGCTTGGGTGACTCTACTCATAACTCCTTCATTATTATTGGTGTAAAGTTCTCTCGCTTTCATTTAAAGGCACAGTTCATTTTAAATTTACTGTGCACGCTCCCCGAGGAGGGATCCACTCTCTTTCGAGGGGCCATTTGAGTAGGAGGTCGCGATCTCACACTACCACCATTATTTTACCATAGCATCCTTGAATTTTATCTCTTCAGCAGTTTGTTTTCCTTTAGCAGTCAGCATGTCCTCGTCAGAAGGCTCTGAAGTGCTGAGGGGCCGAGTTCCCGACCTTCTCTGGCAGATAATGAGGCTCCTGCTTGGTCTTCGCCACAGCTGTCGGCCCAGCAACAGGCACCTTCTCATGTATTTTCCAGCCGCTGTGCAGCTTATGGGCCGTGTGGTACCATCGCGTGCCCAGCCCTGCAGGAGCACAGCAGAGCCTGGCCGCGGTGTCTCCGCTCCGCTCCAGCCCCCACGGCTCCTCCGGGACAGCAGGCTGTGTGCCTTGGGGAGCCGTGCTGATGGAGATCCTCTGCATGCCAGCCGGCCTAAAGGCGGTAGCTGTGTTTGACCTTAAAAAGCTTTCTGTAATACTACACTTCTGTTAGGACCCAATTTTTCTCTAATTCCCCCTCAAGGTGAGTTTCCCACACCTTGTCTCCACTTCTCATTTCAGTGCAGTGACCACCCTTCAGCCGCACCTCTGGATCCAGATGGGGAGTCCCAGAAATAAAGTACACTGAATTTTTTTCAGTTATGGTTCATGTTGTTGGTTAGTGGATACACAATAGGGTCTTGATAATAAATAAGAATACTAATAATTCCTTTTGGTTAATTTAAATTGTTATTTTAATGAAAACAGAGCACTTTAATATGCCTGTCCCATAAGGGAATTTACATGTTAGCTTTCTTCCCTGGAAGGTATGTGTTTGTTGCCGGGAGCTTCTTCCTCCTCAGTCTTACGCTGGCTTGGGCTTATTTTTATACATTTTATAAGACAGTATGTTAACATGCTCTTTCCTCACTGGAACCCATCTACAACATGACTTTCCTCCCCCATTAGTTATTGGGGAAGGACATCCTCTCCCTGCCAGTGAGTTTAAAGAGCTAATGCTTGTTACTAGTGACTGTGTAACTTGTTAGGCATGGCCATGTGCTGTATTTACAGAGCTGAATCAAAGTAAAATAGGTAGCCATCACCTGGCCGTTATGCAATCCCTGTCACAGCTAAAACAAGCTAGAAGCAGCTCAGGATAAGACAAGCCCAGACAAATTTTAACACCCAGCACTGTCAGGTCAGTACAAAGCTGAAGGCATTTTATTAGCAGTGGCAAAAATTATATTTGCTGGGCTGTACCGATTTGTTCCTGGGAACATAAAAGGCAGGCTGTCTTGCATGCCCCGCTGCTTGAAGCTGTTGCTGCTGAAGCCTAATTCTGGCAGGGAAGTCTTTAGGTGAGGGAGGAAAGCCCAGTTTTGTGGATGATTCTCCTGATTGCAAACTCCTGATTCCTTCCCACCTGCCCCCCGAGGACCATGGGGGGTGATGCCCTTAGGCAGCACCCTGCCAGGTTCTTCTTGTCGCCAGGGAATTGCAGTGGCTTAGTGAGCAGCAGCGACGGCCAGAGAGGGTAAACAGGAGTGAGTCTGAAAGGATTAGGTGAACTTTATCTTCAAGAAAGTGGGATTCTGCAAAGCTAGAAATTGAGAGCTAGACATTCATTTTAAAGAAGCGGATGAGGAAAAGGGCTGTTCAGTTCCTGACAAGCTGAACTTGCAGAGAAACTTTCTGCCTGAGCTGCATTTCAGGAACAGGCTGGGCTGTTGGAATCCAGAGTGATGGAGAAGCAGAATAAATGTGAACACATCATTTCCTTGCCCATGTACTCACCTCTTGTTTCTATTAGCATAAAGAGAAAGAATAGAGTGTTATTCTGAATAAAGCTGATTCTGGATTTAGACTACATAGATCATTGATATTGCAAATTAGTGACAAACTATTAAAATTAGGAAGCAGAGCTATGATAATGCCTGGAAAAATAATCCTGAGAAGTGGAATTGCAAAGCAATATAAGCAAATTATAGTCTTCAGATACAAAAAAGAAATACAATGGGATAAAAATCTTGCCAGATGGTAAAGTCTAGCATCACTTACTGGAGGTATTCAAAAAAGGGATGTTTCATGAACATAAAGATAGTGGTTAGGAATTTTAGTTGATGCTGTATGAGGATTTTTATGAAAAGGCATTATGTACCCGGCTTTCAAAGAAGCAGAAGTTTTAGTGAAAATATAAATGCAAACTGGCACCGATTTAATTTGTGGGGGAAAATAAAGCTAATTTAGGTTTCAGCCCAAATTGGACTAAACCCCTAAAAATGTTAAGAACAATTTCTGAACTTTTCTAGGCAGATAAACCTGTTTCAGAGCGTCAAAATGAGGACCTCATTAAATCCAGTCCTCTGGTACTGAATGCCTTCACATTGTATAATTGCTGTATTTTGCTGATCAATCCCTCTTAAAATCTAGACTTTCCTCCACCTCTGTGACAAGAAGTTCTCACAACTCCCTTCTGTTGCCTTGAAAACCTTCTGCTTCCAGCCCAGGTTTCTCATGCAAAAATGGAGCACATCAGGGGTAAACTGTGGTGGAGCTGTTGTACAGTGAAAGTTTACCAGACGTGATTTTTAGAACAAAATAATTTGCATTCAAAGGCTTGCATGTTTTGGCTGAACTTAGCTTCATGCACTAATCCCCAAACACCTCTACCTGAGATATTCAATACAGTAAGGAAATAAGAATTTTTTAAAATCACAACTGTTAGGCTTCAAATTAAATAAGTGCAAAGAAACAGTAAAGATGCAAATTGCAATATAGATAGTATCAACATTTTTTTCTGAGTTTCCACAGCTAACAATAGAATTGCTGGCAAAAAGTCAAGCATTTTATATTGTCACTAAAGAAACAGAACAGTGAAAATGTTCCTTTCCATTGTGCTCGTGATCCTGTGGCCCAGGAGACACAGATGCAGGTAACAGGTCAGGAAGGGAAGAAATATATCCATGGCAAGTGTTGGGGAACAATAGCCAGCTAAGAGCTGAAAATGAAATGGCACAATGAAAATGTTTCAGAGAAGAAAACAAGTACTAAGATCAATTCAGTATTCTGTGCACCAAGTACTGCGATGAATTCACTACCCTGTGCACCACTTGCTGTGGTCTGAAAGACATTTCAAGGTGATGATGACTCTGCATGTGCATGTGAGCTTTGGTATGCAGAGCATCTTGCTGCTCAGTCAGCATTTTTGGAGGCACCCGTATGGCTCAGTGCACTAAAACTAAGATGAGCGATGGGGCAGCTATGCTGCAGCAGCCTTTACAGTTTGGTGGCGCTGCTTCTGGTAGCACTACAGCAAAGACTGACATGAATGTCTTTGCATTCAAGCTTCCTATGAAAGAAGCCTTACTTAAGCTGCAGATGTGTTTTTTTACAAGGGATTTAATTATATTCTACATTTTCCTTCTTCCATTGAACACCACTCCTGTATAACCTCTTTAAAGTTTGATACATGCTACAGTTTGACAGCTAATATATTGGCTTTACCCAGAAAGCTGTTCCCGAATGAATATTCATATTGCATATTCAAGCTCAGGAGCCAACAAATACCAAAGTTAACGTTTCACAAGCTCCTCAACTCTGCCTGGGTGCATGCACGTCTGGTGATGATGCCATCCTCTGCAAACTGCCTCACGGGCCTGAGAAATTCTCTACAGATTCGCGTACATGGGCAGAAGAGCAACATGGCATGGTGTGCTGCACTTTGCATAGCTAGGTGTGCAACCAGCTGCCTTTATAACCTACAGATCTATAGTACAGAGACTGTCATGCAGAAACGACAGAGCAGAGAGGATTTTCATTTGTGACCAGCAGCGATTTGATTCTACCACAAAAGTCAGCTTAAAACCTGCTTTGTTCTGATGGAAGCACAGCTAGGGCAGTAATGCTTCTCTGGCCAACTTGTAAGTCTAACACAGATGCAAAAGAAGAAAAAAAGCCCTGTGCAATGGAAGTGCTGTGTTATGAGCCACAGTATCGTCCTACTTCAGTCATAAGCACTGAACGTTATGAGTCCTTCCACATACACAGCATCTGGATAACAGGTCTTGTTAAAAGTGCAGCTCCTTTCTAGAGGAAAAAAGAGCTAGCACCATGTCAAGGTCCAATTGCATTGAGGAACTCTCTTGTAAAGGGAGTAATTTTCCTGAGCTCCCATCTGGATGTATTCTGCTCAGAGTCAGGGAAATACTATAGTTATATCGGAATGTCTTTGTAGCACACAGAGCAGAACTGCAATGAGACAGGACTGTAGAGAAGAGAGGAAAAAAATGACATACAAGAGGAATTGTAAAACGATTTCTATAATTTACAACCTGCAGAAGCAATAAGGGACCCTGTTCTGCCACTGCTTATGTAATATATGTCCTGTGTATTCTCATAAACTATGTGGCTGCAGTACTTTGCATAGCTTTTTTGTATAATGAAGATGGAAATGGGTTTTGCTGTTCCGGCACTAGCAGGCTTCCCCGGGAGTGCAGAAGGTGGCAGAAGGGCAAGAAATGGTGCGGGATGTGCTGAGGGCTGGGAGACAGCTCGGTGAAACAACTCACAGCACAGGACACCTCCCAAAAGCAAAGGGGAAGCATGGACCAGACTGTGCCCACACTAACTTTGATCCACCTGATCCGTGCCCATGGGCTCACACCTCCCACGGCCCCTTCAGAGCCAGGCAGGCTTTCACAAGAAATAGCCATGGCATGGAAGGGGACCCTTAAAGGGCTGTGGATGAATGTTTTTCTCCATGACTGGTTACAGCTCCTGTATGACAATGTCCTTTCCCAGGAAGACATGGACTTACCCTGACTGCAGCTCTGGGGTGGCTCTCCGTCCCCTCCCCACATGTCCTGTAGCCACTGCAGCTTTAATTAACATGATGTCATGGTTTAACCCCGGCTGGCAACCGGTTAACCTGCAGCCAGTTGTTCACTCACCCTCGCTCAGGGGCATGGAAAGGAAATTGGAAAGGAATGTAGAAGTCAAGGGTTGAGATAAGAACAATTTAATAATTTGAACAGAATAAAGAGGTAAGAACAACAACAACAACAACAACAACAACAACAATAATAATAATAATAATAATAATAAAATGGAAAGGTGGGGGAAAAGGGTAAAGCAGAAGCCGCGCACAGCAGCAAAGCAAACCCAGGAGTTCACCCACCGCTGCCCAGGGCAGGCAGGTGCTCAGCCATCCCCAGGGCAGCCGGGCTCCATCACGGTGACGGGGGCTTGGGCAGACAAACGTCATGATGCCAAATGTCTCCCCCTTCCTTCTGCTTCACCCAGCCTATATACTTACCACGATGTCCCATGGTATGGAATATCCCTTTGGCTAGCTTGAGTCACCTGTCCTGGCTGTGTCCCCTCCCAGTGTCCCGTGCCCCCCCAGCCCTCTCCCTGGCAGGGCCCAAGGAACCGAAAAGTCCTTGACTTGGTATAAACATCACCCAGCAACAACTGAAAACATCAGTGTTCTATCAACATTGTTCTCACATCAGAGCCAAAACACAGCACTGTACTAACTACTAAGAAGAAAATTAACTCTATCCCAGCTGAAACCAGGACCATGAGAAGGATTTACTTTCACTGCAGCTCAGGACGATGATCACCTTGGTCAATGGCAGCTCTCCTTTCGGTGCTTAAGACCATTGGATGTGGACGGTGAACCTTCCTGTCTGTTTGACCTGTGGAGTAAAGCATGCAGCCCAGCTTGTCACTGGTGACACTTGCAGACAGGATTTGCATTCATGAGAAATCAATTCCTGTTTTGAAAATGTCAGATCAAATCAAACTAAGCATCATTTACATGGCAGCATAAGAACGATCATATCGTCTCAGAACATGCGTACATCTCCACCTGTAATTTCTCTTAAGGGGTAGCCAAATGCAAATATATAGAAAAGAATAACAGAGTAAGCATATTTGACTGCATGGAATTGTTTCCCAAAATATCTTGTGAACCAGAAGTTTGAATACAATGTCCTGGAAATGCTGATGTACGGATTTTCCTATGTGACTCAGCTCCAGCTAAAATGATCTGGAGACACCAGGCTATCTGGACTTTAAACCAAGAAAGGGATGGATAGTCTGGCTCACTGAAACTACAGGTCTTGTGAGATTGCCTAAAGAGTTAAATTGCTGCTTATGCCACAGGGAACACTGTTCATAAAGGTTTTTTTTTTTTTTTCCCATATATTTCTGGCCCTTTGTACTTCTGGTTCCTTGTCAGACAACCTAAGTCCACCAGTGTAGTGTTGCTGTTCTGGAACTGTGGATCTTGAAAGTCCTACTGATCCCAACACTCTGACAGGGAGCTGCAAAAAAAATATGTCCTGTCAGGGGTTTTTTTGTTTGTTTGAGGGGTTTTATTTCCCCCTGAGAAAGGTGATGATTTGGTGGTTTTTTTCTGCAGAACTCTGGGAAGCTCCTGTCTCCATGTCTATCAATGTACCTGAGCTGTGAGCATGCAGAAGCAGGAGCTCCACCCATGCAAACCTCAGATGCTGCCTCTGATGCTGACCCTTGTGCATTCCAGCCTTGCCATCACACAGTCCTAACTGGAATATGGTTGTTGGAAAAGTCCTGCTTCTATAAGGTTACTCTTGGGCTTGCTTTTGCCACCTTTCATGATTTCCAGGATCTGAGTATTTGCTGGAGAAAAAGATATGAGTTTTTTTCAGATTCTCCAAGGCATAGCTTGGCTGCGGTGAAACAACTGGACATTGTGAATACAGAAAGGAAGGCATGTACTGTTTGGATTATTAATTTCCAGGGGAAAGGAAAAGCTTATTTTAAAAGAATGAAGAAAAAAAAAAATTAAAAAATGACTCATCATCAAGCTGAAAAAAGAAAGTGAACAGGAAGAATTTTGGCATTTATGACTCTTGTTGTCATAGAAACAGAACTTGATATTTCCATAGAGCAATCTGTAGAGGTAACAAATACTGTACTTTATAGCAGTGATGAATTAAGATCAACATAAGATTTCCAATACATTGTCAAGCCGATCAAATATTGGTTCATTTTGTATTGCCAAGTTGTTATCAGAGTCCTTAAAAACCACTGGTGATATATTTAAATGAAACCTATCTGGTATTTGCAGACTATTAGTAGAATTTAGAGTGGCTGGGGGAGAGATATTACAATAGCCTAGCAAAAACTTCTCAAATTTCCATCAGAAAAGAGCATGTCTCATGGGACACATCTCTTGTTTGCCATCACACAAACTCCTCTGGCACCTACAGCAATGACCTGCATAGCAAACAATTCTGTGCAATTTGGTGGATCCTGAGGGCAGTTTCTGAGACCAAAATGGAAAGGGGACCCAGTGCGAGAGGCCTGACCTGGCTCAGGACCTACTAACCTTTCTAAGGCCTCACATATTAGGTCTTTTGGCAGCTGATACAAAATACATTGCTTGATTTCCCCAAATTCTACTTATCTGTGTAGACCTATTAAAACTATGTTGCTGTCACATACAGGATCTGAGGATTTAAGCTAGTTTAGCACATCCCAGTGTGACCACTGTATAGCTGAGACCACCAGAGACACATATTGAAGGGTGATTTTAACTGTTTTGATCATGAACAGTTATGTCCTGTGTAGCTGTGACCGTAGGGCTTCTCTGAATATGGTCCTGTTTCCCAGTGAGTACTTCTTTAAAACAAAACAAAACAAAACAAAACCAAACAAAACCAAACAAAACCAAACAAAACCAAACCAAACAAAACAAAACAAAACAAAGCAAAACAAAACAAAGCAAAGCAAAGCAAAGCAAAGCAAAGCAAAACAAAACAAAACAAAACAAAACAAAACAAAACAAAACAAAAAAAACAAAACCTGATTTCAAAAATTCCAGTAATGGATAGTTATCACAATTTTTTATATACTATTCCTCATTATTTCAATATGCAGGGAAGCAAATGGCCTTTATACTGCAACCCCAAACTATTCTTAACAAGGGTTTCTTTAGCTTTATTTCCTATCTGGATTTTTTTGCCCTTTATTAAGTAGGTTAGAGAATCGTCTGTCAAAGTTAGGTTCCATTTGTTGTTGTAAGTTGGAAATTGTGTTCAAGACGGACCTCTACCTTTGTAGAGTAAAACGTTGACTTCCTAGGCAGTCTTCCATGTCAAGTATATTCCTTTCTTGTTGTTGTTGTTCCTGCTCTCATGATTCTCAGAACCTTCTCCCATCATATTTTTTAAAATGATCGTGTCAGGTCTAGGCAATGCATTTTTGCATTACTTGTATTAACGCAAGACAGAGGGAAAGGGAAACGTCTTACACCTACACCGTATTTTTTAAATTATACAGTTAATGCTGCCTAGGCTGGCCTATGCCCATGGTCAGAAGTGTCTGCTTTGGCATCTGCTGAATCAGTAATTCACTGTGTCCTCACCTCATCTAGCAGAAGGATTTTCCCGTGATGCTGACTTCGGTGCTGTTGCTTCCTTTCCTCATCGCTTCTGCAGCACATCTCACTCTTATGCAATCTCTAGCTGCTGTCTGCGAGCGAGGATGCAGAAACAGCAGCAAGAAGTGGAAGTAATCTTCTCTGTGCTAATGGGGTAAGTAATTTGACAAACCAGCATGCCCTGACCTCCGGAGGCTGTGGGTATTGACCGTGCAACCGCATGCCTGCTTTGTGAGAGGTGCTTCTGCCACTCGATTTCAATCGAGGTGGTAATGGGCAGTAGCCGATCTGGCTAAAAAAGGGTGAGTGGAGCCACTGTTCTTCCTGCCAACTGTTAGAACACCTGAATTATGAATGAAGACAGTTACATGCTTCCTAGGCTCTTCTATTTAACAAATATACTAAAAAATGAAGGAAGAAAACTTATATGGGATATGATGAAAGGAAAAAGACCAATACAGGGCATGTGAAATGACACAGGGCTGTTTTGTGGGCACTAATGATGTCTCATAGAAGCTTTAGGGAAGATAATGTACTGTTCTAGGCAAGATAATTCTTTGTCCCAAACTTACACTGCTGAGGGTGCTTTCCCTTCCTCCCTCCCATTTAGGAATGCATACAAATGAAGTGAACAGGCTGGGCAATGTGAACATGCATACAAATGAAATGAACAGAACCTGGGCATTAAGTCCAGAAAACAGTTCTTGTTACCACTATTCATGTTAACAGTAGGGACACATACCTTTGGAAGAGTACCTCGTTTCTTTATATTTAATTCTTACTTGGTGGAGCTTTTGCAGCACTTTTTTACAGCTTTGCATTCCATGTAGCCTATTGGTAGATGGGGAGAAGAAATCTCTGTATTCTCATTTCTCCTTAATAAAGTTTAAGAAAAGTGAGAGATTTTTTAGAATTTTACCAGAAATCGTTGAAGTCAGATAACAACTAGACCCACCTTTTGTGGAAAGCCATGGTGCTGTGCTCCCTTCTTGCTCAGGCAGAGGCCAGTAAATTATGCCACCATCAAGAGTGAAACCAAGCAGATGAGAAGCTAAAGATCGCAGCAGGCATGACAGCACCTGTGAAGTATTCTGTGCATTCAGCTTCCCAGAGCCTGAAAATACCTACAGGATTTTCCTGAAGAGCTAAAGACATTATACAGTCACCCACCATGTTAATATTCTGCTTCGATAGCTCTATTGATTGCATGTTGCTGCTAAGAGCCCTGTCCAAATGCACAAAACTTGTTTATAATTTATGTAAACCACATAGATTTATACTGCTGCTAATTCTGTGGCTTACTGACCTCAGCAGCTTTTGGAAGTGGTACACCTCTGTTTCCTCCTCTGTCCTTACGGCCCATTTACACACTGTCCAGTTACATATTTCCTTGGAAAATTATTTATAAATTTTTCATATAACATGAACCATGGAGCTGGAAAGAAATATGTGATGTTGAAGTGCTAATATATTTCCATGTCTTGGGTTTAAGAGTGCATTTCCCAGAGAATACAGAGGCAATTGTTAATGTCATGTCTGATTTCCTTTCTGGAGATGGAAGATGGACAAAGATTTACTAGAAGAATTCTTTTCCGTGCCAAGAGAACGGATACACATTAGTAAGTCAACAGAAAAGATGAATCCTCTTGTGCCGCTGCTGCTGTCCACTCTCCAATCTTCCTTCATAATTAATTAGCTGTCAGATCTGCTAAAACTCAAATAACGGATTACTGGGATGCAAGGCAAATTGGCCCTGAAATTAAGACCCAGGTTTGAGTTGGTCTTTTTACTGACCTTGCAACTCTCGTTATTGATTTTGGGTAATTTCCACCTGTTTAGGAAAACCAAGAATAAGGTAGAAGTAACAAAGAAGCTTTTTAAGAATCTTTCTGTCAGGTGTTCCATGATTTCAAAAATATGGTACTTATGTCAGTGAGCATTCTTCACTAAAGTACATTAACTTAACTGAAACATTTACTGCTCACCCATTTCAAAGATTCAAAATGAAAATGAGAATCTAGATCTATTGTTTGCCCCTACAATAATTCACAGAGTAAAATATAATTTGAGTAACTTAATTGAATTAATAAAACTACTCAATTGCATAGATTAACTCAATTTCCAAGTCCTTACTAAAATTGAAGACATCTATAGGAAAAATACTTCAGATTTAGGTGCACGGTTGCAGTGGCTGGCATAACCTTCCTTTATTACAGTACAAAATTATTTCTTAAACTTGTATTTTTTTATTTATCTCTGTCAGTCTTTTGGTAACTATCTTAAAACTTCAATTGGATTCTAGGCATCCCACAGCCCTTCTGATGTAGCACAAGCCTGACATTCTTCGGTCTGAAAGGTACTTTTTCTGGGAGGTATATTCTGTTGAAGTTAACTTGCTGTTATGACTGATGACACTTTGGGGGAAGACGGGGGCACCGGTCCCTCTGCTTGTTTGTGCTCCAACTCACCACAGTCCCATTTGTATCCTTCGACTGCTCCAGGCTGGCTATAATTCGTCCATGCTTCTCCTTCTGTCCTGCTAATAGGCTACTACTGGAAATGTTTCCTAGACAAGGGTGACATAAAGTACAATATTTTTTAGATAATAGGACATCCACAGATGGAAAACTAAGTGCTTAGTGCTCACAGAGGAAGCCTAGCTGAAGCACTGATGGATTTTTCTGATACAATCCTGAATCAATTGGCTTCAGCGTTCTCTCGAGAATTTGGAAACCTGGGCGCTCCACAGAAGGGCTCTGATGTAACACACCTGAAATTGGTTATACTTCATGGGCATTGGTTTTGAGAAATTGTAGACGAACATGAATAAATTTTGATCCGGGCAAAATACCTAAAATACAATTCTTCACCTATCAGTGTGGTTTATAAATGATAACAGGAGAAGTTTGTGCAGCTCGAGGCAAAGATAAATTTACAGAGCCTACAGTTTAGTTAGGATGCATGAATATGTCATAAACACTGTATTGGCATGTCCTGATGAATTATCGCTCATTCACAAAGCCCTTCCATCAGATACATCTATACTGGAACCACCTTTCTCAGGAAAATAGTTATTGTTATGGTAACACATAGCGGTTTATTTTTTTTTCTTTCTTTCTTTTTTTTTTTTTTTTTTTTTTTTTTTTTTGTGTGTGTGTATGTGAAGAAATTCGTCCTGTGAAACACTGTCTCCTACAAGTGTATTCTGCTTTCATTAAAGCACAGAAAACCGAGTGAAGCACTGGATTAGCATTCTTTTCTCTAGCTGGCTAGGCATGTCTGTCCCTGCAGACGCAGTTGCCCCGGGGACATGCACAGCCTGTCTGGGAGAGGGCTGGAAGTGCGGGATGCTGCCCTGTGCAATGGGCTGACCACAGGACCCCCTTCACCGGGGCTGACAGAGGGGCACCTGCATGCCAGGGCAGCCCCCCAGGCCCGGGGGCACCAGCAGGAGCAGCACAAACTGGGAAACACCCTGAATAGCACAACAGAGCAGTGAAAAGGTGTGCTGGAGATGAGGTGAGGGGGTGATGATGCCCAGAGCATCACTGTCACCGTGAGCAAGGGGTGATGGCTGGAAGAGTTTTCTACTTGTGCTGCCAACCTGAAGAGGGCTTACAAGACTGCTTCTTGTTCCCATCATTAGCTGGGCTAATAAAAGATGCTGCACCCTGTGCAAACCCTTGAACCCATTAACAGAAGATAATGAGAGATCATTTTCTGGCCAACTCAAAGCATTCAATGTTTTAAAGATATGTGTATGCTAACTGACATGACAGAAACTAACTGTGGCACTGTAGGACAGGAGAAGATGCCATTTCATGAATAAATGAAATAGATGAGTGATGCTTTCTTAAAAAAAAAAGATAAAAATAGAATCTGAGATGTGAAGTTTGAGGCATGAATCTTGCAGGCTCAGGAGATGTGTCTTGGCGAAGTGAACAGATTGTGATTTTGATCAGGATCACTTGCACAGGCATCCCTGGAAGTCAGAGAATTAATTCACATGGGAAGTAAAAAAAAATCCTGAATTAACTGAGTGGGAAATAACTAGACGTAATAAGAGTATCTTTAACATCTGTATAGAGGGATATTTCAGTTGTATATTATATTTGCTTTAGGAGATACCCCTGAAGAATTTTACAAATTACAATTCTCTGTTTCAACTGTTTTTGTTATTTAAAGAAGATCTATATAAAGAAAAAAAAAGTTATAATTTCCTTTCTTTTTTTTTGCCTTGTCTCACACTTGGATGTTTTACCAACAGTTACAAATACAAGTCTTTTCCTAGAGAAGGATCAGGCTCCCTCAGCTTCTATATAATTTGTGAGCTCCATTTCAGTGCTCTCGGTGCAGAACTAACAGATAGGCAGCTCACTGCCTCTGGGGGCCAGGGCGATCAGCATGTGTTGCAAGCACCCATGTGCCCCAGGGCTGGACCAGATGACCCCCCCTTCCCCCCCCCCGATGTATGCTCGTCTCCCCTGGTCTTCCGCTACAAGGACTGCATTCACAGCGTCCCTCAGGAGCCTGCCTCTGTGTTCAGCTTTCCCAGCCATAGGTAAGAGATTGCTGCCAGCTCATTCGCATCCCCTTGCTACACAGACTGGGAAGATGGAGCTGCCTCTCCATTTCCACAGCACAGTGCACACTGCCATCATCCCTCCTGCCACTTTCTCTTTTCTAACCACACATCTTCCATCCTTTTCACCACAACTCACATCTCTGGGATCTGTGATTTGCCTTATTCCCCCCTGCCCTGGTACCCTGATTGGCTTACAGATGAAGGTAAGGCAAGCAAGTATCATAAACCAAAGAAATACTGTAAACTGAGAATGTCAAGATATGTATCCAAGGAATAGATTTGAGGCAAAGACAAACTGTCATACAAACACTGAATCTGCCGTAAATCTCACTGCTGCTTTGTTTGTGCTAGGAATAACCCCCTTCCCTTCCTGTGAATGGACCACTCTGATCTGCCAGGTGCTTGAAAGGGAAATCACTTGGGCTATCATCCAAAAACTCTTTGGGGAAAATGCAGTTTGGACAGAACTCACTGGGTTCTTACATGTTCAGGCCAAGACTCAGCAAAAATTCCAGTAAAAGCACAGGTGCCCCAAAATCTCAAAATTCCTACCTGATATGCCAGAGAAACTCCTTTAGGTGAGCAAACTTGCTTCTCCCAGTCAATGTTTCTGGTGCTAAACCCGACGCATCAAGGCACAACTTGCACCCCATCCAGTCTGGAGCTCACAGCTTTGTCCCTCCACCTAAATCTCTGGGTGAGCTGATTTGGGAGGTGATTCTGAGCTCATCTGGAGTAAATGGTGAGCAGAGCTCAGACCAGAGCAGGGTGGGCAACAGCATCAACCTGCAGCAAAGGAGACACCACTTCAAACTCCACTCAGCTGTGGAACATCAAATGTTGCTGATGCTCTAAGCAGCATTCGCCTCAAAAACTAATGCCAGCCTTGTGGAAGAAAAGTATGTTGGAGGTCATTTGATGTATAAACACATCTTTGGCCTCAGATACCTTCATGGCATGGGGTGCTGGAGGCTGGGGTAATGTTCATTTCCCACGTGGCTTTCCTGGGGTATTCCAGACTGGCTGTCTCAGGAGGAACAGCAAGGACTGCTCCAACCGTGTGTGATCACTCTCCTGTTCACACCAGGATTCTTTCATCCAAAAACCCAGGAAAAGCAGCAATCATCCTGGTGGTGGTGTTTTGCACAGCAGAGGAATCTTTCCACAAGGATCCAGTAGAAGGACCTACCATAACTGTATACCAGAAAAAGCCTCGTTCAGCTTCCAGTTCAGTGTACTCCAGCTCTGGGCATCTCACTGTGCCTCTAATCCCCTCTTTACTGCTTTTTTTCTCCATTATCATCAAAAGCAAAGTAGTATTTCATTTGTATTATTATTAGAGGTAATTACACCTAACTCCTTGGAAGTGCTTCATCGTTTGTCTCTCCAGCCCATGCTGATGATGAGAAGGCACTAAACTCTCAAAATAGTTTTTGTTTTGTCTTTGAATACATCATTGCCTTTAACTCCTGAGACTCTTCAATGTGGTGATCTTTTTTTTTTTGAAGCTAGAAATTAAAAATTCCTTGACATTGCCAGTTACCTAATTACATCTTCCTCACCTCTTTTCAATAGTTTATACTAGGAAGACTTCTTAGGCACTGAGCCATGCTGTTACCATGCTGCGGTATGCACAGCACAGGTATCAGAAAGATAATATTAGAAGATTTACATTAAAATGTAGAATATTGGCAAGTATACGTCTCAGAACAGTTTTGTTTGTTTTGAGCACATAGAGAACAATCAAAGTTTATTACAAATAATAAGAACTGGAACATGACTGAGATGCGAAACAAATACAAAGACTGTGTTTGTTTGCAACACATTTAAGAAAATCCCTACATTTCCAGCCATTCCAGCTGCATGACAGATTTCACGGCTCCTTTACTGGTATAAGTGTTTGTGAGGTCACATTGGAGCTGGATCACTGAAATAACCCAATGTAAAAAAAAAAAAAAAAAAAAAAAAAAAAAAGTAATAACTTTTTTTCTTTACAATTTAGGTCTTTTTATAGGTCTACAAATCTCTGCACTAGCAATATGTCAGTGACACATAAATGGAGGCAGGAATGGGCGCTAAGAGATGAAGTAAGGAGAAGGAAGAGGACTGTAAATAAGCTCTGACACTGAAGAAAATATCTGCAAAAACAGTCTCTGAAAGAGGTAACTGGTCTCTTCCAACAACTAATTCTGTATATATATATATTAGGTTTTTTTAAAATTAGGGTTGACATTGCTTAACCAAGGTGTTCACTTCTTGCAGGCTCATACTGGTGGGGTTTTTCAGGAAGACAAAGAGTAAATCCCACACTGCATCATCATTCCTGCCTTTGCTAGGACGTGCATCCCTCTTTGCCTTCTCAACAATGAATCTTTATGTTCAGGAAAAGGCACGACCTTTCTGAAAAGCTAAGTTTTCTTTGAGATCTGTTTTCTGGAGGTTAAGTTTATATCTGTAATAAACTAATATAATATTCAAAGTTTGTTGTTCTCTGGACACATTTTCATTTTATGACATTTGAATGACCATGCCCTAACTGTACTCTTCACCATATGTAATACATTTACAACTTGCAGTTTAATATTTTATTAGATGTATCAGATTCACAATTCCCAGTGACTTCTGTTTGCATTTCCCCCCCTTTAAAGTATATCATAAAAGAAAATAGAATTGAAATTAAAACAATACAGAAGTTATAAAAACCTCTATAAATATATTCTGTATTTCAATGGCTATTATCTCATTTTACACTTCAGACTTATCTTTGGGTGACAGGAAGCTTAAATCCTGAAATAGTTTAATTAGGCTGAAAATCTTATTTAATAAAATTCTGCTAAAAAAATATAAGCAAATGTTATTAACTTCCACAAGAATCAGACATATGAAGTCAATGGTGAATTTTACTTCACAAATTACAACCATATGTAAGAACGTAACTGACAGATGGAAGAATAACAGTGACCAGTTTTTGCATCACTTCTGAGGTTGCCCTGAAGAGTCTCTCCACCTGCAAAAAGTACGTTTGCAAATAAATCTATACATTCGCCCGTTTCAGACTGAGCATAATGAATGACTGTCATCGCCTGGACATCATGCATATTCACACACCAGCCAGACACACTCTGGGAAACCAGACCCGACTGATGAAAGGCACAGCAAGCTCTGATTTGGAGTCCGCAGAACCACATGGAATAGCAGCAGTGCAAACCACTGAACATTTCTGCATATAAAAAAACCCCACCAAAACAAAAATAAAACCCAAAATCCCAACAACCCATCAAAACCCACAAATACTTCACTGAGTTAAGTTGCTTTTAAAGAGGCTGCCAGCACCAGGGTTTGTGCACAGCATGGAAAAGAGGACAATGATGTAGTTTAAAGGAATTCTTTAGATGAGCAGAAGGTGAGCAAGCTGCCAGCTTGAAAGCAAATGGGATGTTCCCTCCTCCCAGGACAGGCAAAGTTGTATATACTGGTGTGGTGCCAAAGAAGAACCCAACACCATGGTAGTTCGTAAACTGTAAACAGCTGAAGCATTTATTTTAGTGTGGTAATATAACCAATTCAAGAGAATATATTGAAATTGATTTTGTAACTTAAAAAGACACTGTTTCAAATATTTTATTAGTGATGTAGCTACATACATCTATCTCTGCTGAAGCTCATTTGCCACCTTTTTCCCTCACATTGGATTTGGGGAGGTCCTTCTGGGGTTCCTTACCACTGGTGCAGCATCCAAGTACACCAAAAGACCTTAGTGTTGCCTGCAATCTCAGCAAAACCTAGATGAGGTAAACTTAAAATAGAAGAACAAAATGAAGATCCCAGGAGCAGAAACCCATCGGTCAGCATAGCAATGGTAAAGAAAGTTTACATGCCATTGGAGTCAACAACATACCTGCAACACAACAGGCCATGAAGAACGTGCAGGCTTCGTGGGGGCTGTTGAATTACGCAGAAACATTTGTCCCTTCTCTGCCATTCTCCTAGGAACTGTTTCTAGGCAGAAGCAGTACAAAGAGGACCTTGGGCACATCCAGCACAGATGTATGAAGACAAATCATAACTGACCAGCTTTGCCTCCTACAGTGAAAAGACTCTGCAGATGACAGGAGAGCAGTGGATTCTCACTACCTGTGAGGTTGGCAAAGCTTTTGACACAATCCTATAGCAGGCTTATAAGCAAAGCTGGTGAGATATGGCCTGGAAGTATGGGTGGAGATGAGTGAGATGCCAGGGTGACAGGGCAGTGCTGTCAAGCCTTCAAAGGTTAACAAGGACAAATGCAGTCTTATACCTAGGATGGAATAACCTCGCACAACAGGACACGAGAAGAGAAGGTGAAGGAGGGATTTACTGTCTTCAACTACTGTCTTCAATTGCAGGGTAGTTATGGAGAAGACAGAATCAGACTCTTGTCAGATGTATGCTGTGAAAGGTAAAAATGCAGTTGACACAAGCTGGAAGAAGGGAAACTTCACCTAGCTATAGGGGAAACTTCAACTAGGTATAAGGAAAACAATACTTTGCCATGGGAGTAGTTAAGCAAGTTACCCAGACAGGGGCTGCCAAGGGTGAAAATCTGTGTGCCACAATGGCATACACGTGGAGTAAGTTGGATTATTTTCAGAATAAAGTTTTTCCCTGATTTTTTTGAAAAAACTCTTAGTGGTGCAGTTGAAAAGATGGAAGGTTAACCATGACACAGCAGAAGACTAAAGCTTTCATGGATTTGAAAGGAGATTGCACTGAATGCTCAACAGCGTTTCATGGACCTTCTCTAACTGTCTGGTGAACAGAGCTGGATCTATTAATGCCTCTGTTTTGCTGTACTGTCATGTGAAACCTCCATCATTTATTCATAATCTTTTTTATCTATGCGTATCAAAGTGATTATCAGCAATATCTGGTTAATGGACAACCATGTTTTCCTAAAGTATTCCTTCTAATTTTTTTTCACAGCTAAGTAAACATCTTTGCTTGTTTAAGTCTGTCCTCTCAAAAGATCCCTCATGCCAACCATGCTTGAGCCTACCATGTTCTCAACGCTGGCAGGAGCTGCAGCTTTTATTGTTTTCCATCCTTTCTGAAACTAGCATTCAAAGCAAGACTGTCAATCCTGGTGCTGAAGAAATAGTGACAGTACAGAGCTGGAACTGGACACACTGACTTATCTTAAAACTATTTTTGGAAAGTGATGGCTTATATCTTTTGCAGAGTAAACATTTTCAGAAAGCTGTAGCATGAAGGCCCTATGCATATTTTTAATCGTAACATGAGACAGAGATACCAGTGCCCATACCAGTTTTTGCCACCATCAGTGTTGACTCAAGAGCTATCTCATCTCCCTGGAGCAGTCAGCTCCGCTGTGTAAACCTCAAACCTAGGTGTAAAAATACCATAGGGCGTAAGTTAATAACTGTGCTTACTTTCATTTGTAGACCTCTCTTCTAAGAGAGTAAGTAGCCACATTTGCTTCATAAAGAGGGTGGAGAAAGAAGAGCACTGAGCAAGCTAAAAGAAGTAAAAATAGTGGTGGATGTCCTCAGCCTTAGCTGCAGTTCGTGTTAGTGATAAGTGTGTCTTTGATTTAAAGAACTGCTCCTCTGGGTCCCAGGGAACGTGACGAATGAAAGTGATGATAGGAAGGCAAAAAATGCCCTGCTGTGTATAACCATGCTCAGGGTCATCGGTGATGTGGACCTTGAGGAAAAACCATGCACAGGAAGTGAATGGTGCCCAATGGGGCACTGCGGAGAGCCCTGCCACCAGAAGGACCTGCAGACAGTGAAGATGAGGTATTCACATGTGTATGTATATATACATATATATACTTGCATATATATATATATACTTATATGCCATACCGTGAGCAGTAAAAAAACAAAAAAACAGAAACCAAACCTAAAGGGCAGTTTTGGCAGTATAAGCACAGCGTAAGGTGAACAGTGTGATGTGGGAACCTGCAAAGGCTGCAGCGATGTGGCCATATGTTGCATGGTACTGCACAAGGAAATCATCTTTCCAAGAACAAATGGATGCAAACTGGCCAGGAATAAATATAGGCTGGGGATTAAAAAAAAAGGACTTTAATCCTTAGAGTAGTGAGAATATGAGATTACCTGAAATGGTTTCAGAAATGGATTGAACAGGGCTTCATTTGACAAGCAGGCAGTTGCTGATGGCTCCACTCTGCTGCGCTTTGTACCTGCACTCAGAAAAATCTGCGAAGATTTCCCTAAACATCAGTGTTCCTTCTGCAAAGACGTGCTAGAGTCTACAAGGTCTGACAGAACCTTTGTCTGGTGAAATGTCCTGGTAGCTGCTCCTCAAAAGGGAGGCACTGTGTGGCATCACTGCAGGGGCCACATACACTGGGTTGTGGCTGCGGGGCTCTCTGCAAGTCAGTTGGACTGAGAAGATCTGGAATACAAGGCAAGCATACTTTAAAACCAAGAATACAAATAAATCTGTTTTTCAGAATTAAAACATTTTGGAATTTGGGTGAAATGATAATCAGTTTTCTGATAACAACAACAACAAAAAATCCCATTAAAACAGATACTTTAAAAAGCATCTCAAAGGGCAAGTTTTTTACTTAAAGGCACTGTCACTGGATAACTCCTGGCTAAGCATATTCTAAAGCTGTTAGTCCACCAAAATTCTGATGAAAGACATAGGAGGCTTTGACCAGGGATGGCCAGAGGAGAGAAATTCTCAGGAGCTGGCTACCCCTCAGCGAATCATGGCATTAGCTAGAAAAATCCTATAATTTTTACAGTATAGTTTAAATACAAAATAGTTCACTAGCTTTTGTGAATGATGCTGTGGTTACAAGTAGATTTTATTTCCACTCTATTATTTCTTGATCACAAAAAAAAAAAAAAAAAAAAAAAAAATGTATTTTTACTGGTGAAAGTAGAGAATGTATCTCACACAAAGTCAAGCACCAAATATGAAAAAAATAAACACCCCCAAAATACCTAGGCTAGAAAAGAACCAAAGAAGAGGTTTTGTTTTCCTGGTTTTTTTCAACACATATTAGGTGTGAATTGTGAGTGGCACTTAATTAACTGCAGCGCTGTGTATGACTTTAGGAAATACTGTGCAGAACATTATCAATTCCATGTGAAACAGATGGAAATAGGCTGTGAAAAATACTGTGCAGAGCAGACAAATGGCCTACAAAGTGTGAAAAAGAACCCTTAGAAATACCATATTTATAAGTTCTTCGTATTGTTTGATTTATTTACTCCACAGTTTATATACTATAATGCTAGATATGTCTGTAAGAGTTGTTGATAGTTCCTGACAACATTGAAATAATTGACTGATACCAGGTTTAGTGCTGAAGGAAGCAATGGTTTGGGCATATTGCATAGTTGATAGTAACCAGAATGATACAGCTGCTCACTGTGTTTTTACACATCTTTAATTTCAGTAGTGTATTTTTGTGTGTGAAGTGTTGACCCAGATCTAGGCATTAATACTTCTTTCCCCCAGTACCATGTGGTTGTGCAGCTCATCTTAGTGCAGCCCACATTGCTCTGTTGATACATACTTATCTGAAAAACATCTAGTCCTCACCCAAGAAAACAAAACCAAGTGGCACATGGTACCAGGAGAGGAGACCAGAGAGCCCTAGAAGAGTGACCTCAGTGCAACAACAGACAAATTATCAAAACCTCTTGCACAGACAGAAATAAGGACATAAAGTTATATACAAAAGCTGGTGCCAGGAGCAATACTGGAGCAGGTGGGGTGGAAGTGACAATGCATAATGTGCCTCTGAAAATTTCCCTTGGGGTTGGCAGAGGTTGGCAGCATTTGCCGATGTCTGGCACTGCAGATTTGACCCAAACAGCTGAACTATATTGCTGTTCTCAAAACACATTATTAAAAAAAATAAAATCTTGAATGTTGTGCTGTGTGCCATGATCCAGTTATTGCGCTTAATCATTCATAATTGCTGAGTTCATCAAACCACCCCAGGCAGGCTGGGGGAAGGCAGGGCAGCAAGGTGTATTATGCACGCTGTTGTCCTGGCAGTCTTTTTACACACCAAAATGACATCTGCCATCAGGGGAAACATTAAGACTAGAGGATAACACTGAAATTCTTTACATTAAAGCCATGTAAACTCTGGGCCAGAGACAGCTGCAGTGTCTGCTGTTCCTCATCTGCCTTATCTCAGTATTTTGTTGCCCTGTTTCCAACAGACTTTTGGAGGGGGAGAAGACCACAGAGTAACCTCTACAGTCACAGCAGCTGTGTCCAGAGCCTGCCACAGATACCATGGGGCCTGTGGTTCCTGGGCCACGGCCACTCCACGGCACAAATCACTCCCTGGGCTTTATGGTAGTGTCACAGCAACCAGGTGCCACGAGGTGACAGAGGAGCTGAGGGCAGGTACCAAGTGATGGTCTGATCCTCTGCGTTAGGTCTTTGGTTATACCTCTTGCAAAGGACCTGGGTCCTGTTTGCTATCTCCAGGTCTGGTTGTAGTACAAAACAATTGATACAAGAACCCCTTGCCTTGGCCAAACTTTATAGCGCTTGTAGCTTCAGGATTTAGTGAAAACGTTGTATTTTTATTCCAAGCCTCTTTCCAATGAAGGTAGAAAGGAAAAATGACAGTGTAATTGCTCTCATGTTTTAATTTTAGAAGTATCTTATCTGTTTCATCTCAAACTCAGGGAGAATAAATCAGCTCAGCCCTTCCTCACAAATTCTTTGTACTGATTGCGCCGTGGTCTCTGTCACTCCCAGCAGTGGGGCTCCTAGTCCTTGACCAAGGGCATCCCATCCCACAGCACGGTCCCTGGTGCCAGCCACAAGAAGTGACCCAGTGTTGACCAGCTCCACCTTGGGGGAGAATGCTTAAAAACTGATAGCGATTAGAAATAGATTTGGCTGACATTGAGCTATCGAGATGCTGGAAGCGGCTGTTTTATCTCTCCTTGGCTTTTATTAATGCAAGAGTATTTATCCATCCCTGCAGCAGTAGCAAAAGTTCAAAAACCTATATATATTTTATGAGCAATATTTTTAATGCTTTTTAATAAAACAAGAAAACAAGATTTCAGTCTAAAATGTCCTTCATTAAGAATCAGTATAAACGGGCAGAAGGCTTCAGTGTAATCCAAAGAATTTTCCATTAGGATTGAAATAAACTAATAAGTTACTGTTAGCTGCATTGCTAAAATGCACCATTCTCTCAAATAAGAGCAGCAACATAATGTCATGGAAGGAAAAGACTGATTGCTTTCCCAGGTGGTAAAAAGAAATGTACCACTACTTGCCTAATTGCACAAATCCTCTGGTTACCGCTAGTGCAAGTGCACATGGCTGAAAAGCATGATCAGACCAGGCACAGCTTTGCCTGCACCCCGGCTACAGAGCAGCAGCTAAAGTTACCCCTTTCTTGGAGAACTAACATCCCCAGGTGAGAAGACATTGAGGAAGAAGAGTTGCTTGCCAGTAGTGTCCTTGTCCCAGGCACTGGTCATACTGGAAGGCTGAGAAACATTGTCTCCAGCCAGCAGTGCATGGAAAAGCCTTTGGGTTGCTTGTACTTGCTCAGAAGCCCATGCCAGATTGCAAGAGCTCCAGGCACTGCAAGACCGTAAAGAAAGCATATGGCCAATTTTTTATCTGTTTCACAGTCCTGCTCTTGATATAGCTCAACACGTGCACAAAAGAAGAAAAAAAATAAAAAAAGAATTCTGCATGAAAACCACTTTCTTTACAGGAAAATGTGTGTCAGCAGAGAAAGTGCATAAAAATATGTACAGTTACAGCATTGTTATTGATAGTGCTAAGCATGATTATTTATAAGTCATTTATTTATAAATTATTTATACAATTATAAATTGTAAATACTGACAAAAATGAGCTCCAAATAACTCTTCAGTGCTGTAATACTGATAGTAGAGTCAATAGTATCAACCACCTCCCAGTGATGCCCTTTCGCAGCATGCTAACACAAATCCCTCACCAATGTGTTTTCTCTTCCAGCCTGCCTGATGCCACCAGCCAAGCCAGACTGCCGGGTTAGCTGGGCTCCAGCCTGGGTCCACATATGGCCAAGCAAAGACACTTGTTCCTCCTCAGTTGAGAAGGAAAAAAAAAAGGTAAAGCATAGAATGGCACTCACTGAAGCACAAGTCCAGCAATGGGATGCTGAAAGAAATATGTCCCTTTAGCCTGAAGAAGAGAAAACAAAGAGAGACCTTAGAGAAGGTGGAGACAAACTCTTTGAAGAAGCATGGTAACAGGACAAGAGGTGATATGTACAACCTGGAACATGGAAAACTCCCATCACAGGCAAGGAAAAACTTTTTAAAAATAAGATTAGTCAAATGCTAACAAGACTCAAGAAAAAACAGAAAAGTTATGGAAACTTATGTCCTTGGAGACATTCAAAACCTGACTGGGCAAGGCAACCTGCTCTGAGGGTCCCTGCTCTGAGCAGGAGGTTGGAACAGAGACCTCCAGCAGACCCTTCCCACCCACATTATTCTGTGACTCTGATTTTGCTGTGGTCTCAGAACCAGAGAAGGACTTGGGTTGGAAGATAGTTTTGGAGATCTCTGATACACACCCTGTCATCCGCAAGGATGGAGATCCCACATGCTCGGCTTCCAAGGTCGGACAACAGAGAAGTCACCAGGGAAGTGGAAGGGACTTCAGCTTGGGCCAGCTGAGGCTCCTCCTGGGCCTTTCAGTTAGTTAGAAAAGACTTTTCTTTCCTGAAAGTGATGCAAATTTGTTCTTGGTCTTCAAGTTCACCTGAGAGACAGCCCCTGGCCCCACGACAATTACTGTAGTTATATTCAGCTTTGTCATTAAAAGATTGTCTCCTCAAAATGTTGAAGACTAACCTACATTTATGAAAGTCTTCAGGGTAAAGCCTTCCTCCTCCATAGTTAAGACACCCTTCTTGCTGACAAAGTACCTCTGCCCACGGGAGATGGAAGCTGCTCCTCAGGGAACAGGCAGGGGAAACTGATGTGTTGTCCAGCCCCAGTCTGTTCCCTTTGCTTCCCCCTGCTCCTACCGCTGGGTCCATCTTTCTCTTTTTCCTCCATCTTCCTCTCCTGGATGATTGAATTCACCAGAAGGAAAACCTCCCTTGCCCTGAGCTGGCCAGGCTCTGCTTAACTTTTCAGTAGTTACAAAAAGATTGTTTGTATAATGCTAAAATAATGTCATTGCTAACTACCGAGTTAATGAGAGATTGAAGGACAGTGAAACACACTGTTACTGGGGCTGCTCTAAAGCTGAAGGGATTTCAGTATTTTCTCCAGTCAATACAATTAAAATGGTTCCAAATACCGGACTCCGGTTCCAAATACAGGGCAAATCAGGAGAGTGAGGTCTGTGCTGCTTTATCCAACACAGTTTCACATTCCCTCCCAAAGCACTTGAGCACTTGAGCAGCCCTCTCCGCTGTCTCTGTGAGCATCCTTCAGCGGGGGTGTCCACACTCCTCTAGGCTCACAGCCTGCCTGGTGGGGACCAGGCTGCTGGGAGGGGGGACCAGGCACGGCAGAGAGAGGAGAGGCTGCTCACAGCCACCTGCCCCCATGCAAAGCCCTGCTCTGATCACCTCCCTGGGAAAGATTGCATCTTGTGGTCCCAGCAAGCAACCAGTAGGTTTAACACTTCTCTAGCACCCACACTGCCACAAATTAATTCATTTAATTTGTATTCAGTCACTCTCTGGAAACAAGAAGTCAGTTCTTTGATTCTGTTGCCCCAGTAGCAATTTTGACATTCAAACTACATGTTGATTAGTGTTTTCTACACAGCATACAGGTGGTGAATGTGGTCTCTTGAAGTGGCTCCGTGCAACGAGAAATAAGCTGGAAGAAAGACAAGGAAGCAAAACCATGAAAACACCTCAAACGGATGAGTGGAAAGGATTAATCCTTCTACTTAGAACAAAGTCGATTTCTTAGTTTTATTATTATAAATGCAAAGTAGCTGTTCACTCCATAAAACACTGCCTGTTAAGTAACTTTGGGAAAAAACATAGTCCATGTATGCTGGAGAGAGGTTTTAGTTCCTACAAAATAATATTGTTTTTCTGTTAGCAGACCTGAACAACAAAGTGAATATTTTAATGGAAAATAATGTATTAATTGAAGATTATTTATTTCCAGTCTTATTAATGTAGTTAAACAGCTACTCACTCAAAACCAGTGTTGACCTTTAGTACAGTATTTCATGTACACAGGGACACTGTCAGGATATATGGCTGTATAATAAACCTTTCTAGCCTCACAAGGCTCAACTGACCTGTTGGGCTTTGCACATCTCCAAGGCTGGAAACTTCACAACATCCCTGGGCAACCTACTCCATTGTCTGACCAAGCTCACAGTAAAAGAGTTTATTATGTTTAAATGGAATTTCCTGCATTTCAGCATATGCTCATTGCCTCTTGTCCTGTCACTGGGCGCTGCTGAGAAGAGCCTAGCTCCACCACATTCACAGCCTCCCCACTAGGGGATCTTATCCACACATGGATGAGATGCCCCTGAACCTGGTCTTCTCCAGGATGAACAGTCCCAGCTCTCTCAGCATCTCCTTTTGTGAGAGATGCTCCAGCCCCTTCACCTTTGTGGCCCTTCATTGAACTCTCTCCAGTAAGCCCATGTCAGCCTTATACTGAGGGGCCCATGTCTGGACCCAGCACCCCAGCTGTGTCCCACCAGTGCTGAGCAGAGGGACAGGATCCCCTCCCGGGACCTGCTGGCTCCATCTGACCTGGTGGCCATCTTTGCCTCATATCATGTAAAATAGTTTGGTCTCATAATTTATATAGCATCCAACACACTCTCCCAGTTCACTGCTCTTAACATCATGTTTCATAAGTAGTCTCTCTGTAGTGTTTATTCTTTATAGGGAGAACTTTTATGTGTGGCATCCAGATGCCTTCCATGATCAAGTTTCTGCCTGTAAGTTTGGGAAATTAATGTTGTGTATAACAATACACTGCACAATAGGCTTGTGACCTTTGCTATGAAAGTGCACTTTGATTACTTGGCTTTTCCAACTGTCCTGTGTTTACACACCACATCCCCTTAACCTTTGGGGACTGGACAAAGTTGCCGCTCAAAAAAATACAGAATACTGAAAAGGTCACGAGTGAAGCATGGTCAAATACTACCCTTGTCTGAATACATTAAATAAGCATTCTTAGTTACAAGAGTTCATTCTCATGACAGAGTGAAACAGTAAGGAACGGCAGGCACATTCCACGTGGCAAAGCCTGTGTGTGAGGAATAAGAATCGGGAAATTCGCTTCTGCTCATCTTGTCTTCAGGAATGCAGTCCCATCAAACTCCATAAGATCAATGCAGGGCAACATGCACCCAGAGACAGCTGAGAGAAGAATTAATTTAACAGTAATAAAGCCCAGATCCATGTGCAGCTAGCTGTATGTGATTACAATTCACGGGAAAGCTCTTTGCATTGAATCTTCCCCTGAATAGCAGCTATATGTAGGATGCATCTTTTAACTACCTGAACGTGAGCTGAATAGAGGGGAATTTAAGCCGTTCAGAAGTCCTCCATCAAACTGCAGGTGACAAGATGAGCTCACAAATTACACTCCCATACTGGGAGGCTGCTCTTCAACCTACCAGAAAATACAGCCAACAGCTAGAGACACCGCATGGCATGGTTTACAGCTGCTGAAGCTTTTACAGTTGCAGCTTTGTGGTACTACATTACTTACAGGTCCCTTTTCTTTATGCCTTGTATTTTACAAAGGAGCCTCAAATAACTGAACAATTCCTCTTGTAACCTGTCTTTAGGAATATTTAATGCCCTAAAAATGTTTCGGTCTGTTCCAGGGCTCCCTGGACTGGGACGCTGGGCACACTTCAGCATTGTATCACAGAGCAGTCAACCTCTGTCCTTGGAGACAGTCGAAAGACACCTGGACACAGTCCTGGACAACTGGATGTAGGTGGCCCTGCCTGAGCAGAGAGGCTGGTATGGATGGCTTCCAGAGCTCTCTTCCCACCTCAACATTCCTATTTTTCACACACATACAATGTCTGCATAAGCAAAGTCTGGTGGCTGCCAGTATGTGCTCAGGGTGTCTGCAAAGCAGGTGGTGGCAGAGACAAAAGGAACGGGACACGTGGCGCACCTAACATGTCCTTACAGCTAAACACACCATCCTCATGGAAGGAGGAAAGAATGACAGCAAATGCACCCCATGAGAAAAAACAAGACTTTCCAGCACATGATGCTCTGAAAAATGTAATGACAATACCAGCTATTTACTAGAGGCAGAAAATCTCCTCAGAGAGCAAGTGAGTTTATCAACCTAACGTTACTGGCACTTTGCACAAGATGCAGCTTGCAGGTTCAGAGCCCTGGTTTCACTCTCTGCAGGCTGCCATGGGAAACAGCAAGGTGGTTGAAAGCGTGTAATTAATGCAATTAATCTGTGGGTCTGCAAATTCTGTTTGAATAGAGCTAGTTGAAAAATGGGATTTTTTTCTCTATAGCCAAGTTCTCTCCTACATGAAAGATACGTTGTGTTGGTTTTTTCCTTGACAAAAAAGTCAGCCCACATTATACAAGCAGAAATGGTAACAGCTCCTGCTTTCTCTTTCACCTTTCCTACTGAAGCTTTCTTCCAGTTTTAACAGTAATTTAAAATTACAGTCTTGTTCTCTCGTATTTAAAAAACATAATACGCAAACAATGTTCACTTTTCCTCATCCTTTTCAATCCAAAATAATAGAAATGGGACAACCTGAGTGTTCCCCCACCAAATTTTGCTTTTATTTTTCAAAAAATGAGAAGTAATGGAAGACAAATACTCATAAATCACAATTTTTCCATTAAAAATATTTTGACAGATCTACTCATTCACCTCTGAGTTCTTCAGAACTGGAGGTAAAGGTGGCTATTCAGGCCACATTTTATTACTTTAGCCTCTATTGGCCCTTTTCAATATACCTTGTTCTTTTTTCATCTTTCTTCCACAAAAGGATGGTTTGCCATTGTACTTTTAATGCAGTTTCTTTCAGTAACTGCCAGCCTGCCTGCACTTTTTCCTCCTTGCGTTTGTTCCCAAGGCTTTATACCCTCCTGCTCCCCGAGCCTGCTAAAACCAGAGGATTTTTACTTTGTTTAAGCCTATCATCTCCTCTCTGGCACTCTCATTACATCCCTTCTTTAGAATACTCCACCACTTGATACGTGTGTGCCTCCCCCTTGCCCACAACGCCTGCCACCCTTCAGCTCTTCCCCCAGCCCTTCCGTAAGGGCCAGGCACGGAGCCACAGCTGCCTGTGCCCATGGCAGACCTCACTCCTCCAGAATGAAAAACTTCATCCTGGCATTTCTCAAGAACGCCATGAGCTAAAGTCTTGCCATTTTCTATGTACAGGTACAGCTCGGTGTTACCCACAGGTTACATGGGTGTTCCTATTAATTGTTCAACAAATGAAAAAGCAACTCTGTTCCCAGTACCAGAGCCCCAACATGGACACATTTGTATTCTTCCCTCTTTATCCGTAAACATGCAACTATTTCCTATATACCACTCTCCAGACTGGCAGAACAAGGAGACACTCACCCTTTTTTTCCACATATATAGGGACACATTATAACCTTTTCCGTGCAAAATGATGTCTCCATCTGAAGTGCTCCTGAGGCTGACCAAGACCCTCTCCAGCTCAGTAATGAGATCATCTTCCCTGCCTGCTCCCAGCAGATGCTGTGCAGAGCCCCTCACAGCTGGTAGTCTGTGCTCCTCCTTTTTCTCTCTCCTGTGAGTATAACAATTTCCCTTTCTCAGTCTAGACTGAAATTCATCAGAAGAGCCAGTCTGCAAAAAGAGCCCAAACCCTTCACCTTCAGGAGATTTTTCAGTCACAGTTATCTGTGCAAACAAGGTCTGCAGCAGGAGTCACCACTACACCTTTGTCTTGCTTTTGATTTTTTCATTCATGTTACCATGATGTTTTCAGATGTCTGGTGGTAGATAAGCAATTCTGCCTCTCCTCATCAGGCTTATTAGTATTATTGTTTGATAGCCTTGTGGTTTCTGGTTTCTTGAAGACTGAGGCTAGCTCTGCATTAACATTTCTTTCCCAGATCAGACATTTCAGGTGCCACACAACAGAACACTCTGACAGCCGCGTTTCTGCTGGCATATCTTACTTGTACTTCTCTGGGTATGACAACATACTCTAAAACCTGCAGCTTAGTCCAGAAAGGACTGTCGTGGTTTATCCCCGGCCGGCAGCTCAGCCCTGCACAGCTGCTTGCTCACTCACCCCTGGTGGGATGGGGAGAGAACCAGAGGGTAAAAGTGGGAAAACTCCCGGGCTGAGACAAAGACACTGTAAGAGGCAAAGCAGAAGCCGCGCACAGCAGCAAAGCAAACCCAGGAGTTCACCCACCGCTGCCCAGGGCAGGCAGGTGCTCAGCCATCCCCAGGGCAGCCGGGCTCCATCACGGTGACGGGGGCTTGGGCAGACAAACGCCATCCCTGCCAGCGCCCCCCCTTCCTTCTGCTTCCCCAGCTTTACATGCTGAGCGTGACGCCGGATGGTCGGGGCCGTCCCTGGGGCCAGCTGGGCTCAGCTGTCCCGGCCGTGTCCCCTGCCAGCTCCTGGTGCCCCCCAGCCCGCTCGCTGGTGGGGTGGGGTGAGGCGCAGCAAAGCCCTTGGCTCTGTGCAAGCCCCGCTCAGCAGCGACTGGAACAGCCCTGTGTGCTCAGCGCTGTTCCCAGCACAGACCCCACCAGCCCCACGCGGGCGCCGGCACCAGCAGTCACTCCAGCCCGGCCAGCACCAGCACATATTCCTTTCCCATCCCCAAAATATCTATGCATGGGGGTGGGGTGGGGAGGGAGGGTCTGAAAGCTATTCATGTGGATTTAAAACTTTTTCCACC
The DNA here is from genome assembly GCF_963210335.1 of Falco punctatus. Taxonomy (NCBI): domain Eukaryota; kingdom Metazoa; phylum Chordata; class Aves; order Falconiformes; family Falconidae; genus Falco; species Falco punctatus. The sequence continues at coordinate 48,456,663 of NC_137587.1, forward strand.
AGGATTTTTTGTATTCGGTATTTCAGATACATATTTTCTTTCATTTCAGACCAGTTGTTGAGTATTTCTGAAGTTTGGGGTCTTAAAAAGATGTGTTTAAATGCACCTAAGTGATATGTGTACCCATATGTTACATTTATATACATATGGGTACAGATTTATTTTCTGTATTACATATGTACACCTACCTATATGGATATTGTGTATATAACATGTTTTCTTGGTTGAATTCTGTATAATTATTTTAAGTGACAGCTGACACAAGTAAAAATAAGTGATCCTCTCAAACATCTCCTTTTTATCGTGGCTTAGTTGCAGGAAGGTAACTCAGGGCAAAGTCCTTTTAAAGCCCCTTCCAACAGTGCAAAATAAGATTAACTTGTTGCATGCAGTTCTAATACACCAGCCTATACACACTGATCGTGGAATACAGAAGCAGCAAACATAAGTAGTAGAACAGGATAAAAAAAGGAATTAGGCTGCTATGTATTGATTTCTTCTTCAAGAGAGATTTTTAGATGTTTAAATTCCAAGTTTTTACACAGTTATCTTTACTTCTTTGTGCCAAATTAGAGCGTGACACTTTGCCTAAGGTTTCTTGTGCTTTTAGTTCAACGGAGACTCAAAGCATTGTAATAAATATCCACTGTAATCTTGCTTAGGTACCACAGTCAAATGATTTCATTGTTAAATTCCAAAGAAAACCCAGGTAAAAGCTGAAAGAAATACCCAGCTTTCCTTAATGTAAAAGTCAACAATCCTATGCTCTTTTAGGAAATCTTTGTCAGTTTGATGACAGAAAACAGTACCCCTGTCTTGCAATAAAAGATCATTATGTCAGAACGTGGGTTCAGTTAAAGCCAAAAGAGGTACAGCATCATCCTGCAGGAACGTTAAATGCCCTTAACCCAGCAATACCTCTGGGAGTTCAGGCAGGTCCCTCTGTTAGAGAGGACTTGTGTACTGCTCCCAGCCTGGTGCAATAGACCTTGCCGTATTTCAGAAATGGAGGCAGCAGCTGGGAGATTTGCTTTTTCAGGCTGAACTGTGTCACCTATTTTCTCCTTTTCTAACCTTACCAGAGAGTTCTGCTTCTGAAAATCGTCTGGTCTGAAAATGATGTACCACTGATGTTTGTTAATTCTGTTAAGTTATGATGGAAGTGAAGCTTGTGTGAAAGCTCCGTTTCTGACAATGCTAATCAGCTTACAATGTCTAGACTTGCTTGCAAATAAACTAGCTCTGTTAAAATGAGCTTCAGCAGATACATTGACAGAAACAAATCAGATTACAAAGCTGTCAGCGAAAAATCACTACCCCAAAGCAAAGAAAATTCACTAGATGACAAGATAGGTACACTTTTTTTTTGACTTCACACACCAGGGAAGCCACATGAAAATCAGACAACTCAAGGGAAAAATACAATGGATGAGCATACTCAACATCCCATAGATCAGGGCACATTAGTTACTGGTAACAAAGGTAATGAGAAACATAATATCAAGCAATACATCCCACAGTAGTGTTGGTGCGGTATCCAATGGAGTAAGGAAGCTTCTAGCAGAAGATAAATGGTAAATGAACCAGTAATAACAACAAAAACCACTGATCAGGCAGCTAGTACAATTAGTAGAACAAAGAGATGGCCACTTCTCTGCCTCTTTCTAAAATAGAGGCAATAATGGACAGGAACTAAAAAATTCTGGAAAAATCTCAGAATTTTAGTGATTATAGTTAATAACCACTATTTTTTACTTTGCACCAGTGGGGGTGCAAAGTACTAGAAGACATGGAAAGAGTCAACATCATACAGATCTTCAGCAAGAAAAAAACCCAGGAGGTAAAAAACAGTGAAATTAATTTTATTTCAGAGAAAAACTGTGAAGGAAGTCAGCATGATAAACTAGAAACAGCTTGGTTTTAATGAATCACATCAAACCAGTCTACTTTTTTCTCCATAAGACAGTAATGATTTCATGATTTCTAATGAAGAGCCAGCTGATACAATTTCAAAAGCCTTACAACAGTCGAAACAGCTCACCCAGGATTCTCCTAGGCAAATGAGAGAAGCATGGTCTAAAATAAGTCACTACAATTTTTAGAGGTATACAGCATAATTTATTGTATAAAACAATAGTAACATGACAGGTGCAAGCTTACTTGGAAATTTTATTTATAGAAAGGCTATTAATGTTTATTACCAGGAAGAAGGGATAGATCTGCACAGGTTGGCCAGACAAAGTATTTCAACAGCCTAGGTGACATCTCCTAAAGATCACTGCATCAACTCGAGATGGACTGCAAATATACTGGAGAACAGCCCAAATTAGGAACAGCTTTGCCATACTTGGTGGGCTGGAAATGTAGAAAGCTATCAGTTATATCTAAATTTACATATGATGCAGAAAAGGGAATAGGATGTAACTCAAACAGACTGATTGACAATGTGCAGCCCTGAAAAACTGAAGAGGAGCGTTACCTGTGAGAGGCATGAGGTAAAGCCTCCACTCTGGTCAGTACTGGGAAGTTATCTGCTGGCGTGTTGTGACCAGGTTTTGGTGCTGTACTTCAAGGAAGAGGTGGATCAAACACAGTCTGTGAAAGAACACAAAAGCCCTCTCAAAAAAAAAAAAAAAAAAATCTGGAAAATCCTGCCTTCAAGAAGAGATTTGGAATGATGAGCGTAAAGAAGTTTCAAGGGGACATGGTTAATGATCTTCAGCTGCATAAAAAGCTGGCAGGAAACATTAAATAATCAGTTTTCTACCTCCATCACAGATAGGACAAGCATAATAAAGTTCAGCTCAGGCAAGAGACAATCAGAGGAAGTTTCTGATGCCAGGGATGAAGCAGCGCTGGAGCAGGTTGCCTAGGGAGGTCTGCAGAGCTTTCTTTACCAGGGCCAAGAACAAGCTCTGCCCCAGGAATGATACAAATAGAGCTGATCCTGGCCCAGGGCATGGGGTGTCCTACATGCCTCCTGTGCCTTTAGTATTGCATATTAAAGTGCCAAATAGATTGAAATGCTGCTGACAGTGCCGGCTTAGGGTGAGCAATAGGTTTGCTTTCCCAGCGTAACTGATTGCAGACGTCAAAGAGGCCACCACAGACGGCTCTCCTTAGCACAGTCAATGTTCAAACTCACCATTTTCGCTTTTGCATCAGTAAAGTATAGAAAACTCTTCAAAAACTGACACACTAGTGTCTTGTAGTGTAAAGCTGACATGGGAAGCTTTTGAACCTGATCCCTGCAAGTTCACCTTACCCATAAGCTGGCAGTACCTTGTCTGAACTGGCCAGGGCCAGCTGCTCCCAAAGGGTGCGGGGCCAGGGGCCAATGGTGGCCCAGGGCAGGCAGTCCCTTGGTAACCCAGATGCAACCCCACAGGGCCTGACCATGGCTGGTGAGAGGCTCCATCAACAGCTCCAGGCATGGCAAGGAACAAAACACGTCCAGGGTCCACCCAGAAGCAAAAGAAGATGAAACTGGAGAAAGAAGTAGAGACAAGGCTGTGACATGGTCCTTGGTCTACCCAGGAGGCAGGGACACGCACAGCACAGCTCAGGAAAGGCCAAGGTGTCCAAACCTTGGCTGACATGTGGCTCCCAGCCCAGGGGCGTGGGTGCTCAGGTGAGGCTCATGGGGCAATCAAGGTCTGTGGCTGCGCTCAAAGCCCTGACACAGAGGATCAGTCCTGAACTCTGAGCTGCTGGGTGCAGGGGTGGGGGTGTTGTATCACTTGGAGGATTTGGGTCCTCCAGATACCACTGCAAGTGGTTGTGCTCCTGTATATTTCCTGAGCAATTCCAGCTGCTGTTGCATTGATGAGGACAGTTGAAGCAAAAAGGGATTTGCTGTGGGGATCTCAAGGGTTTCTAATGCTCAGCTCACAGTGGTGGGCTCACAAATACCCTGTGGTGGCACAATTGCTCTGATCCTGTTGATGTACAGTTTATTAAAATCATTGATCTTCAGAGCACATTTCTGGTGTGGGATTAGCAAGACCTCTGGTATCCACAGGAAAATATAATTGACGACGTCCTGAAACTTCCACAGCATCCCTTTAAACTGCTAAGCCCTTTTCTATGGCAGTCACACACTGGCACTGTGGAGTTTGAAGCACAGAGGAAGATCAAATCTGTCTAAGCCACTGATTCATGGAGAGATAGGTAAGGTGAAGCCACAAAGTTAGTTACACTATTGGGCTTATCTATGCAGCAATGTACTGACACCCTGAAATCTGTAGTTTATTTAATGTTTGGCATTTCAAAAAAATCTATGAATAGCTCATTAATCTCTTCTGTTCAGCAGATAGTGCGTTTGGATTTCTATTGGTATGCATAAAGGAAGCCAGTGTGATGAAAAATGCTCTTTCTGACGGGCAAATAATATCGCAGATATAGGAAGCAACAGATTTATTTTGCTGTGGTATCTATACCACGTAACACATGAAGAGGAAGTTTGTACGTCTATTTGTGTGCATCCCTAGAAGCACATAGATAGGTGTGTTGGTACTGGGAGCTAGCAGACTGAAAGAGGACCTTGCAGATGGGAGACTATCCGTATTGAGACTGATTAAGGACTGAATCTGGAAACAGAATATTATTTTCTAACTGACCCTCTCTGCCAACACCTTTGTCTTCCTGAAGTAAAGGTATAAATTCTGCGTCCATGGTTGTGCTTAATTTAAAAGGTGATACAGTCTGTGGTATCAAGATTTTTATCTTAAAATACTAAGGATAGATTAAGTAATTAGGTCATGGCATGACAAGGGGAGGTGAAAACAAAAAATCAAGTTTTTTCCAGGAAGAGTTTCTTTGAAGAACATTCACTCACAGTTTGTAAGGTTGAATATCAGTAAAGCTTTGTGAGAGCAGGACTGCAAACCACACAATACAGCCTGGCTGCAAGGTCGAAGGAGTTTGAATCACCCAATGCACTGAGCTTTTGGAGAAGGATCACTGAAATCTACTGACGTGAGTTACATTGCTCTTTCATGAGGAAGTCCATTTATTATCTATAACAGAAGAAAACTGATGCAGTGAGTGGCAAGTGACCATATTTTTGTATTTCATGGAATAAACTGGGATGTTGCTGAAGAGAAGCAAAATCCTGAGTCCAGAGGTTCTTACTGCACTTGTGTTGATCATGGTGGGCTGGCCACCTTAAAGGCACATCTTGTGAAGGAATACATTCTGACAAGATTTGTCCCTGGTTTTATTTTATTTTATGAAAGTGAAAATTAATTCAGCAGCATTTCCTTTCATCAGTATCTAATTTTCTTATACCTTAGTGCCTCAGATTAAGTACCTGAGTGAAGCAACTTCACAACAAGTTCTGGATTAATTGCATCTTTATAAATGAAGGAACCTGAATTCAAAGGTGTTTGACATGATATTTCTTCCATACGAGCGGAAGCACCATTCCTGAGAGGAACTTACCTCCGTGCCAAGTCCTTTATGGGAGACAGCAGCCACCGTCTGCATCTTAATAGAGAAATGAAAGGACAGCCAGCCTGGTGGGCCCCATAATACAGCTGGTGACATTTCCATAACGACATGCTGCGGTTGGGGCACAGGGGCTCTTCTACAAGGACAGACAACTGTGACTCTGTCAAGGTAATTTTCAATGATGGAGAATTTACCCTGTTGCAGATGATATAGTTCTTATTGTTAATTGTCCTCATCATTGAAGATGTGCTGAGTGGACTTGTGCCTCTTCTCAAGACAGACCTTTTCTGCTTGCAGCCTCCACACCTTGCATCATACTGGCCATTTAAATATTAATTTGCAAAATTGCTTCCTATCACTAATCTTCCTCTGATTGTACATGCCTAGACTTAGATCTGAGTCCTTTCCTCTCCTCCTCTCTGCTAGGTTAATATTCTTGTAGATTCTTCTGAAATTGTGTGATAGTTACTGTCTTTCCAAAACCTTTTCCATTTTCCACCATTCCTACAGGGGACAGAACATAACATTTTCCACAGTACTTCATTAACCATCTCAGAAAGTCCCCCATAATTGTTAAAAATTGCGGCGAGTGAAGAGATGGGACGCAGCTTGATGCAAGCAAATGTCAATTTATTGTACAGAAGCACGAGTTTATATACGTTTTCAGAAGCTGCGCGTTTTAAACAGATTGGTTCTTGAAGCTAAGCCTTGCATCCTAGGCAATCCCCGATTGGTGGTTAACTACCATCAATTAACAGCAAGGTGTTACCTTTCCTTGGCGCCATCCGTCCCCCACTCCCCTATGCTCTCTCAATTGCTGTCTAGACAAGCTCGAGCACATTCCCCTCAGCTAACTGATTGCCACCAATGGTCCTAGTTTCCAGCCTGCTCCTGCAAAAAACAAATCTGGCTTTTACTTAATTTATTTTTTTCCCAATATTCTTTTCGCACAGAAATACTTAGGGCTACTGTTTTCCAAAAGACAGGGTGGAAAAGGAAGCTGTTCCCTACATGAGAGGCTCTCTATATAAAGAATATTTTCAAAGAGTTTCAATGGCACATTCTGTATAATCTTTAATTGGAGAGTGCCCTATGTAAAGATTATTTTCAGAAAAAAAGTGAGGAATGCAATTAAATATATTCAAATAAAAATTCTGTGCCAGGCCCTGAGGTTCTTTCCTTTATTAATGTAACGCTGCTTAGCCACTGTATATGATTGAACAGCATTTTGTTGAAACAATTACTTTTTAATAATGGGCAACTTCTGGTTTTGCATGAGCTTCCACTTCTCTGGGAATTGCATATGTACTTTTCCCAAGTCCTGACCCTGTCCCTGAGTGTATGGGACACAAATAAAAACCAAATATGCCTTCCTAAGTATGAAAAAAGATCTCAAAAAAAAATCAAAGTCTTCTTCATTTGGCAGAATCACTTTAGTGAAGGGGGCTTTATTAGCAAGATGAATTTGCCTTTTTTGCTCTTCTTTTAGAGCAAATACTTGGGAAGAATAACCAAAACCCTTTGTTACACATTGTTTAATGTATTTACTTCCTTAAACTAAATTGTGTAGCTGGAATACATCAGTTGACATGTACAGCTTTAGTTTTGGTAGAGTTCTGCCCAAGTGCTATTGTTAAAAATAAGAAAGCTTTCCATGAGGACACTGTAGGAACAGACATTTCTGTCTGTAGAGAGAATAACACAGTCCATAAGGCAGCTTTTTTCCTTTGCTGACCATTGCGGTAAACATTTTCTAATCAGTTAACAAGTCTATATAAGTAACTCTACTGTCATAATAATGATCCTTGGTGGATGATTCTGTAGAAAGTTTATTGTTGAGTTCCTACCTATGTTAAAGTTAATGACAGTTATTGAGGTTTCTGTAAGTATCTCCTACGTCCTGGAATGTATCTCCTGTGTAAAATTTCCATTTGGGTTTTTCTTGATACCAAGTTAGGAAGAAAATGCATTAAATGATAGCTTGTATCAATTGGATGAGGAGTTTACTCAAACCACTCCATAGTATCTTCCATTTCTATCTTCCATTTCTCAGGCACTGAAGATAGCTGAATAGGAGGTAATTTTTATTATTATTATTATTAAATCAATGCACATTTAGTGGCACTGCTTGTCACTTAAGTATTTGTATGGAATTAACAGAAAGTGCTACAGCAAAATGTGTAAATGCTGTGTTGGTGTTATTTACAATGTTGGTATTCATGTCCATTAAGAAAATTCATAATATGTCCTTATGGCTACATATATCACCTCTGGAGAACATATATTCCAAGACCAATAACAAGTCACATCAGATAAGACCCCAGTCTGTGGGAGTTTCACCCTATGCAGAAATCAATGCGCACTGTGTGCAGTGCACAGCCTCGGCGATGCTCACCTGCCTAACCTTCCTCCAGCAGCCTCGCCTGTCACCAGGCACAGGCAGCGCTGAGGAGACGGAACATCTGCCTCCCTGTGGGTTCTGTGGAAGCAGTGGCACTGGCACTCACAGGTCAGCAGTTTGTTTAAGCACATGTCACTCAAGCCAACGCAAAAGGGCAGGTCTAAAGCGCAGAGGTGCAGCGTGAAGGGCAGGGGCTGGGGTGGAAGGATGAAGATGATGACCTCCACAGAACCATGTGCCAGTGTCTTCTCTGTCTTCCCCTGTCTCTGCAGTCCTCTGACATCTGACGGCTCCTCCTTGCTGCTCGGCGCTCCTTTGAGACTGGAGCTGAGCCACTTATGCGGAGGGTCCTGGGACATTTTCCCTTGTTCCAACAGCCACTGGACTGTGCCATGGCCAGCCCTTGGCTGAGACGGTGTGTTTGTTAATTCAGATAAATGCCGCCTATTTCACAGAGGTGTCAGGAGAATGTGGGGTTGTCTGTACATACACTGCACCACAACGGTAATAATTTCAGCAGCAGCAACACTGAAATGAGTTAAATTCTGTTCTGATCTGGCACCTCTAACCAGTTAAAATAACTGTTGAAAATGCTGCATCCAAATGAGGACGCTGCTGCTGTCATTACCTCTGGCCATTAGTGGCACAACGAAAAATGACATTTCATGTTCTCCAGCTGGGGCTCTGTTTTCAGGGAATGGCAGGCCTGCTTTCCCACCTGAAAACTAAAAGAGGATCTGCCAGCCTGTCTACGATCCTACATGCCCACATAGTCTGAGGGCCAGTCTCCCAGGACCACTGAGAGCATGGAGCTCAGAGGCTCATTACCTCTGGATGCTGTGGTCCATGGCCACAACGCTCTGCTCGATTTGTCATCTGGCCCAGTAGGAAATGCAAGCCATGGAAGCCATTGTTCCTGCTCCCTCTGAACACGCAGAGGCTGCTGAGTTTCACGGGAATGTTCTGAACTGGTGCTCTGACCAGGCTGCTTTCTTAGTTCTGACAGGGAAGGAAATTTCCATACACAGCAGCCAAGAACAGATGCAATGGGTAGGCTTTTATCTGTTGACATCCATATCAAATGTACTTCAGAAGATTATGGTGACAAGTAATAGCATCACCTCAGTATTGCCATTTCACTAAGAACTTCCAATGACCACAGCTGCAGGAACTAAAGGCAAGGCTGGTTCAACCACAGGAGAGCTGAGCAGAAGGTTGCTGTTCCCATCTGAGTCTGGAAAAAGAAAAAGACAAAATATGGTTTGCATTTGAAAAGCCAAATAGAAATACTTTAAAGCTGAGATGCTGGCAGAGTTACAAATTCTATTGCTTGAGGGGTTAAAACCATTTGAAGCAGATCTGTAATGGAAAGGCTCACAAGCCTTGGAAGGAGTCTGGAACTCACATTACAATAGAGAGAGAGAATAAAAAGAAGAGTAAAAAAGTGTCAGGACTTAAGCGAACAAAAGAAGAAAAGAACACAAACGAATAAACCCATCTCACACCTAAACGTATGCTCTTCTTTTCTCATTTCTTAAGGCTATACATTTTACAAAGACCTTCAAAATTTCTGTAATCCTTACAGTGCCAACCTCTTCTCAGACAATTTACCTCAAGAGACACAGAGAAGGTGGTGTACTGATTTCCCTCTAACTTGCTATCAATAGCTCAAGTTTTTGCAATTAACTAATTATATAGAAAATTAACCTGCTCACCTGAAAAGAACAGAAGACTTCAGACTCCATAAAATTATTGTGTTTTCTGAAGGAAATTGTGCTGTGAAGATTAAATTAAATTCATAAGGGAAGAACCAGTTCCATTGAATAATTAACTTAATAAGTATCAGCCTCCTATCACTAGTATTCCCACTGCAAGCTAATCTTTCATAAGCTTTATGCACCTTCTCTTCAGTGTACAGCAAACACTGGCAGCAAATGTTGAAGAACAGGTATGGCACTTGAGCATGGTAAAGCAATAAAAATAGATTAAAAGTACTTGAAACAATGAAGACGAGCATTTGTTTGGCTGTGAAACCATGGTTTGCTCATCCCCTGGGTACTGTAATCAGAAGTCAGAGAAAAACAGGGCTACAGCAAAACAAATTGCTGGCAATGACCTTTTTTTTTTCAGAAATTAATTCAGAGGTCTATTTATCTTGAAATGAACAGCAGCTCTATTGTGGCTGCACTGTGTGTCTGTAACGACTGCTTCCAGAAAAGCCGTGGAGTCCTGGGTGGGCATCATAACTGTCACTCTACTCCGTGAACAAAGAGAAAAATCCACCACAGACCCATGTTCAGGGACACTTCTGCTTTGTAGGTGGATACTGTTAGTAGAGAACATGCAATGGGACCACCAACAACAACTGACCTCCTCTGCTGGAGACCCATCCTCTAGCTTAGGTTTCCTGCAGTGTCTCCAACAGCTCCCCGTGCCAGCATTCCACACAGTTCCCGCTAGCAGAATGTCTTCGCAAAATACAACCCAGAAACCTGTGACGTGCAGTTCAACTGTATTAATAACAGCTGTCCTTTATTTCCTGAAATGACATTTGCAAAGTCCTTGAAAACTGTCCATCAGTTGTTTTTATCCTTTCCTTTATTTACCTCTGGCATTTTAGCAAGACTCCATGAGACAGTGAGATATCTGCAGTGCTCAAAAGGCAGGTACGTACTCCAGCTCTTCCCCACCTCATGCCTGTGCACTCTGTAGAGCACTTCCAGGTGACCTGCAGAGCTATGGCTGTCACAGCCCTGAAGACACAACCGCCAGTCCACCACCAACAATACTCCTGTGCTTAGTGAGGTTCAAGCCAATATGGAAATTTCAAAAAGCTCTCCGACCAAATCAAAGTAAAGAACAACTAAACTTCAGGAGCTCTTGGCCTTCTGCATGTCTCCTTTTCCTGGTCACTGGGTTTTCTCTTAGGTACAGTAAATAGGATTTTTAAAGAATTAAAAATACTAAAATGTTAAGAAAACAACAGAATAACAATAAGCCAGAGACAAGTTTCTAACAGAGCTTCAGAAGCAAAAGAGTGAAAGGAAGGGAGGTTTCCAGCTACTGAATTTAGTTGCTGCAGGCCGAGATGTGTAGTAGAGAGCATGGGCATCCACAACGCAGACTTCATTTTATTTTCTTCCATGTTATACTCGTGCAATATAATACTGTGATTTGCGAATTAATTTTTTAAAAAGAGGTTGACACTCCAAACCTGACAGGGCTCTAAGAAAAATTAAAATAGAAGTAGTCTACTTGCAAATTTAACTGCAGTCTAGGGCACAATTAGTGAGCAAACAGACCATTAATTGAAAGGATCAAGAGCATAGCAGGACTATTATAAGAGGACTAACTGTAGTAATATCACGGTTAACTGAGTGACAATTTGCCTGCACTTGAATAGAGAGCAGAACTAGTACTTTATTACTTGTATTTCCATTTTCCTCTGTAGCTATGCCATTTCCCAACTGCACTGATCACCATTTAAAATATAGTGTTTCTTGGATCTGGACTGTTGGAAATGTGATTCATTGTTGCCTGTATTACATTCCCTTCTTGTAAACACAGTGTGGTTGATAAAATGAGTACCTGTGGAGAGAAAGGGGGAGAATGTCATCTCTGGGATATCTCTGAGCAAGAGCTAGGTTTGAGAAGCTTCAGTACATAAGAAGAAATGTTTTACTTCCTTTCTAACAGATTTAGAGAGCTATGTTGTGTCTTATTACTGCTAACGACATTTCAATGCACATACTCCACATCCAGTGATGTTCATATGTCATGTAACCCCCACTCCAACCACCTCTTCTCCTCACTTCAGTCCAATGGGATTCAAGTGTTTCCTTGTGGATTAGGCCAAAACAGCCCAGTATTTTCAAGGTCCTTTCGAGTAATGTTTGTTTTATAAACAAGATGTCTCTGAATAGACTAGTTTCCTTTCTTGCTTGGAGAAATTCTGCGAAGGAAATGTTTTCATAAGTGATGAGCTTGACACTATCTTACTGGGGATTGTCAAGGCAGTTTTGAGGAGCTGTTCAAGCAAAGAACAGGAAGATATATTCATTTTAACCTCCGAGAATAAATGGTTTCCAAAAAGGTCACATTGCTGCAAGTCATGACATTATGGGCCTGATCTCATGAAGCTGGTATAAACTGGCCTGCAGTCACGTTTGTTCCTGCCTTAAATCAAGACTGAATTTCCTTTGCAGACACAGCTTTATGAAGTAGCTGCTGGGTGAGGCTCCTGTGCCCTGTGTTATGTCCAAAGGGAGACATGATGATCACCAACATCTCTTCCAGGAAGAAAAAGAATTTAAATGGGTGGCAGTGAAGTACTTATTTCTCTCCTGGTCTGTTCTCCTTTTACGGCTCCTGTCGTCACTGTCTCCCAGCACCTATAGGAGTGTCCTCTCTGCAACAGGCCCATAAACATTTTACTCCCCTGCTAAGCAGCACTGGTGGCTTCCACTGTTTCATTATGTGTTTTAAAAGAAGCACCTCCTTCCGATTTTTCTCCCAGTTGCTACACTGGGGACTACATTCAAAAACCGCCTCCTGCACTGCTCAGCTCAGAGAATGAGGACAAATACCTCATTTATGAATGCACCCAGGAGGAGGTGTGAGGCAGGTGCTGATGCATGTCTCCCAGTCAAGAATACATTGCCTTGGACAGAAAAGCAAACAGCAGACTTCTAGACACCTAAGTAAGTTTCTGGGAAAAAAACCCCAACTTCCTTGTCAATAAACTTTGGGCATGTGTTCAGTTAGATGAGCTTTTGTTGCTTGCTTTCTTGAGAGTGGGAGTCTTACCAAGGGGATGACAGCCCCGGTGGTTCTCCAAGTACCAGAGTGTATGGATTGTGGTATCCACACAAAGAAAAGGACATTACTGCTGGTAAACACAGAGAAGTGCAGTTCTTGGCTCAGGGCAGTTCCTTGCCTAGCTTTCCTGAATAACTACCCAAAGTATGTCAGTGGTTGGAGATATCTTCTGGGTTTGAGATCACTTTGCAACGTAAGGACTGCATGAACTCTGGACGTCCCTTCTGGACCTTGCTGGTCTAGTCATATGGTACCAGATAAAAGTCATCAGCTCCTAGAGGAAATCAGCAACCTGTTTATTACCATTTTTAGTATTCCATGGTACTCTGAAGGGATACTCATTCGCCAATTCCAGACTAAGGAACTCTGATCCCACCCAACAGCAGACCTGCTTCTAAAAGTGTAATCACTGTTAAAAGTCTCTGGGCAGACAAAATAGTTTATAAAGGAAGTAACCACTGATTTCAGTCTTTATTTTTTATTTTAGTTTTTTATTTTATCTGTCCTTTTTTTCTGTAATGATGAAATAGTTAAATAATTATGACAGCTTTACTTGTTTTATGGATACGTTTTAACAAAATTTAACAAAAATTACTTCCCTGATCAGTGTGTTGTGTTGGTGAACCTGTGCTAACATTTGGATTTGATTATTTCTTGTTCATGAATTCAACCTCTTCTTTCTTTTCTGCTGATCTCCCCTTGGAAAAGGTTCATTTCCAAGGGGGATTTGTGTGGCACTTCCCTGGACCCTAGTCACAATCTGAACTCTTAATTCATGGGACATTTCCCCAGAATGGCAGAATCTCAGTCTCAGACTCTGTGTCTCAGATTCTACTTGTATCTTCTCCAAGAAAGCATTGCACAACTCACTAATCCAGTATTTCAGTCACCAGTGCTTTTATTTTTTAGAAACAAAATATCTACTGTATTTTTTTTTATGCATTCCAAGCATAGTTGGATATTTTTTTTTACTGCTGGCATCAAATCAAGAGCTAATGCTAAGCCAGTTGGTGACTTGCCACTCGGACCTTTTCAACATCACTACGGCCTTTTGTCTGTTCATCTGGCCTCTACACTGGCTACAAGCATGTCTGTATTTGCATATAATTTGTTTGCCATCGCTTTTGCCTGACAATCCATACAATCTTTTTTTTAACTTCTGTTAGTCTTTGTCACATTCACAATTTTGGGATAATACTATATTTTCACCCCTAAAGCAGAGAAAAGTGTCTGTCTTTGCAATTTTTACTAAGTAATCCTATCAAAACACCTGCATTTGGTGATCTTCTCTTAGTAGAAACCCAGAGATGAAGTCAAATAGTTTGTGAGTATTACACCGTTACCTCTATCTGTCAAATCTGTAATCTCTCCTAAGAGTAAAAGCAGATCAGTTCACTTTGACACCTGCTTTCTATAATCCATGCTGGCTGGGACTAGGACCAGCCCTATCTCACTGGTGTGTCTTCAGCCTGTACAGCTTGTTTATTAATTAAACAGGGTTGACACCACATCATCTGGTGTGTGGCTGCTTGGTTCATCTCTCTGCCTAATGAAATGTCCCTGGCTATGGAGTTTCCCTGGTATTCCCAGATTAAATAAAAAGGTCAGTACCTGAGAGACAGCTCTCCCAGCCTGCTCAAGGTTCCAGCATGTAGGTTCCTGTTGACCTGAAAACCTCAGAGGAAATGTTTTTAATGTACTGCTTGAGGAGAAAGCATTGGAGAATACTTCACCATCCTGCTTAGCACAGGGGTTTTGTTCTGCTTTTTTCAGGTGCAGAAAATAAATATTTGCAGTTTCTGCTGGTCTGGACCATGACTAACAGAGCCTTATTTCAGTGCAGTAATTTGTCTGCAGTAGCTCTAGGATATCACCTATGTGATGCATGAAATCATATCAGCCTAAGTATTTCCTTCTCATGGTCTGTAGCTCTGCTGGTCCTGCATTGTTTATAAGGTCTTCATCTTCCTTTGATAATGTCCCCTGTGACATGGTTGCTCGCTCATGACTGCCTTTCCTTCCCCGTTCTCAGGTGCTGCACCACACTCAAGTTCCCAGCTCAGCTCTCCCAGAGCGCAGGGCTTCAGGCAGGTCACTGCCAGCTCTTGCCTGTGAAATGAGACTAACTGCCCCATCCTCCACAGACATCATATAAATCCATTACAGGTTACAAAATGTTCTGACTCTGAAATGGCAAAGCCACAACTAAAAGAGAGGCTAGGAAATTTTCTCTGTACAGCAAAGGACCTCTGCTTGGTGTACAGTGCTGCCCCACTTTCCCCCCAAATAGTCTCTGTACACTGAAGGAGATGTGCATGAAAATTGTGTCCTGAATGGGTTCTTCTTCCAGATCTAGAAGAGAAATTAAACTCTAGAAATAAATCAACTCATGAGCAGTTGAGTGGGTAAGGAAGGGAGAGGGAGGAGAAGGGGAAAAGACTATCATGTAAGACAGAGGGAGAGGATAAACTAGTACTTATCAATCTATGAAAATTTCTTTTTTAAATATGTGGCTTCTTTCTGGTACTGTCTGCGATTTCTACTAACAGATTATCAATTTACCAGACATTTTTTGTATTTCCCCAGGTTGCACTTTGCCTGCTAAGATAAGATATTCATATTTTGACACTGTATAAGCCAATTCAGATTTGCTTGAGATA
This sequence comes from Falco punctatus, assembly GCF_963210335.1. Taxonomy (NCBI): domain Eukaryota; kingdom Metazoa; phylum Chordata; class Aves; order Falconiformes; family Falconidae; genus Falco; species Falco punctatus. Next base: position 48,471,993 of record NC_137587.1, read on the forward strand.
ATTATTTGTTATTAAGGTTAGAAGACTTTTTTGCATAATTAAATTAGAATTGTTTAGGATCTGTAATATTGGTTTGGATACCAAATATGTTTTTCTTTCCTTTCTTGCCTGTGTACACTGCTCTGTTTTAGGGGTTGGGCATGGAAAAAATATGACATGAAATGTTGGCACTGCAACAGACTAGATTATTTCTGGTATTACATGAATGTATTTATTTATCATGTGATGGTTTTCTGCACTAAGCTTGAAACCATACTGATACCTAGGGAAGGGAGATGAAAAAACCAGTTAAAATTAAGAAAATACAGAAGTCCATGTAGCTGTTTGGACATGTAAGAATATCAGGTTTTGTTGCTTAGGGTATTTTTGTTTTTGTTAATTTCTGAATCAGAAGTCCTGCTGGAAATAATTATGATTTCCTTAACTGTGTGATAAAGTGAAGTAACTGAGCTCAGGTGCTGGTTTTGGGCTAGTTCATGACATCTCAAGGTATTTTGAGTATGAAATAATTTTATCCCTTGATACTGGAAATTCTTGCAAGATTATGCATTTCTCTATACACTTTTCTTTCTGTGAAATTGAGACTCATTTCTCCTATTTCAGAAACAAAAGATTAGGTAAATACTCTGTCTCGCTCTGACTGACTGGTAGGAAAATATATTTTCTTGGACAGTGTAGTACACCCTTCTCATGTGCACTGGTGCTGGCCGGGCTGGAGTGACTGCTGGTGCCGGCGCCCGCGTGGGGCTGGTGGGGTCTGTGCTGGGAACAGCGCTGAGCACACAGGGCTGTTCCAGTCGCTGCTGAGCGGGGCTTGCACAGAGCCAAGGGCTTTGCTGCGCCTCACCCCACCCCACCAGCGAGCGGGCTGGGGGGCACCAGGAACTGGCAGGGGACACGGCCGGGACAGCTGAGCCCAGCTGGCCCCAGGGACGGCCCCGACCATACGGCGTCACGCTCAGCATGTAAAGCTGGGGAGGAGGTTGGCTGGGGGCGCTGGCTGGGCATCAGTCGGTTGGTGATGAGCAATTGTTTCCATTTGCATCACTTGTCTTTCTGAAGTTTTATTTCTGTCTTTGTTATTTTCCTTTTCATCATTATTATTGTCATTGTTGGTGTTACTATTACTATCGTTTTAATTTAATTTAATTTAATTTAATTTCATTTAATTATTAAATCATTGACCTATTCCTTTTTTAACCCATGAGTTTTCACACTTTACCCTTTCAGTTCTCTCCCCCCCATCCTGCTGGGGGGGGGGGGGGGGGGTTGGAGATTGAGCAAGCAGTTGTGTGGTGCTTAGTTGCTGGCTGGGGTTAAACCACGACACTGTGGTACAGCTTTTATACCCCAAGGCACTCTGTTCACTGCCCTAAAGCACAGGGATTTATGAACCTAACATTTAGCATGGGCATATGGTCATAATGTCTCTAAAAACACTACATTTTTGTTTGATTTCTGATTAATCCTTGGCTTCAAAGAGAGCTGTTTAGAGTATTTTTATTGGTGAATGTTGCACTGGGCAAACCTCCAGACTGCTTACTCCAACTGCGTGCAGTCCAGTGCTACTCGCTTATGGGGACACTTAGAGTGGGAAGGCTTAAAACTGTGTCTACAGTTCAGTGCCTTTCTCAGCTGAGGACCATATTTTTCCTTTAACTTCCACTACTTTTTCTTGGCTTGTTACACAAAACTGGATGCACAGCACTTTTCACTCCTTTTTATCGTGTGTGGTTTTGTTTATGTTTAGTGTGCTCCTACTCCTCTATGTTTTTATGTGACTTAAAGGTATCACTTCTATTTTTCAGCAACAGATAATTTTCAATATTATCATGCTAAAAAAAAAAAAAAAAACAAACCCACACAAAATAACAGTCTTTCCATATTTGACATGATCTTTGACTGAAGGGTGATCTTTGATTTGGGCAAAAAGGGACAACAGAAGAGAGACTGGCTGGAATCTTCAAGACTCATATTCTTGTCCATATTCTACATAACTTAAAATAATCAAAAATCCCCAATAACATTGCACTTAGAACTAAACAGGTTAGGATTCAGGTTTGAGTGGCTCATAAATAAAAAACATCGTGTTTCCCTCCTTTCAAAATGGAAACCAGAAAATATATAAAATGCACAAAATCAGACTGAAATTACATCCTCTGGCCACCGGTAAGGGAGAGCTGCACATTAGGGCTCTTTTCACAGTTATATAAGAATTTTCAAAATAGTTTCTAAGTCCTGTGTTTCATATCTCTTTCATACCACCACCACCCCTTGAATGTATTGCTCAAAATAACGCCCGCTCTTCTCTTCTTACAGGCATTATTCAGTCAATGGATCTGGAGCCTATGTTGTCGGCCAGTATCAAATTGGTTTCCAAGATTAATGAAAATTATTAGCAAGAGCTTGAGTAATTTTTGACAGTAATCTGAAAATTCAAGTGATCAACGGTTGCTTTATACGGTACTCATTTGCAGCGTGGCACGGTGGTAGAACTGAAGGAACTAGAAGATCAGCTGAAGCCTTTTGTTACACAGTTTGAGCTGAAGAATTTAGGATTTTTTCATTGTCATTTCTGTCATCTTCTTAAATATGCCCTTTGGAAAGTAACATGGATATTATCCTTTTAATAACACTTTCCTTTGTGTCATTAAAATGCGATCATTATGAAAGAACTCTTAGTGTTTTCAGGAAATGGAAAACTCCCAGGGGAGTTTTCTTGAAAGATTAGACCGTCTTGGCGAAACCCTGTTGGTGTCGAGCGAATGCGGTTGTGGATGCATCAAGGGATGGAAGCAGTATGCTTAGAGAGTGATACGGAGTTAATTTAGCATAAATAAGATATGCCCTCTAGATACATAGGATATGCCCTCTAGAGTATGCTTATTTTTCTGCACTTCTTTTCTAGCATACCCAGAAGCTCTTGGTATTGCGGCACTAACATAATTTGTGCAGCCATTTCTGCATGATTTTCCAGATAGCTGTAGGCTTTCTTCACAGTTAGTATCAGCTACTGAAGTGAGTGAAACAAGCACTCTGCTGCAGTATTTTCGCATCCTGCATGCATATGTATGAGCAAAAACTAAATAGATTAGAACTTCTCAGCCTCAGAACGGAAAAAAATCAAACCCTGAGAATATGATAGCAGCTTTTAAAGTCAAAAATGACACAGAAATGGTGAATGGGGGGTGGGTAGACATTACTTTCATAAAAGAAAAAGTAAGGACGCCAGTCAACTTACCAGGTAACATGTTCAAAACAAACAACAGAGAGTATTTTTAAATAAAAATGTTAGGCAAACATCTGTCAGGAATGACATTATGTAGTTGCTCTTGCCTCGGGGCAAGTGATGGACCAGCTGTCCTCTTGATGTTCCCTTTCAGCCCTGTTTCCTGTGATTCTATAATTAGATTGCAGAACTCATTGGCATAAGCTTTAGCAGTTGCCAAAGTTATAAATGCATTTTTTTAAAAAAAATGACTGCACAGAATAAATATCTACAAAGAACTGTTTATCACAACAGCCTGGGTGTGGGTGCAAGCTCTCACTCCAGTGGCCTCTGATCACCTTGGGAGAGCACTGGTCTGCATTTACCCTGTTGCATGCCTTTTCACCCAAAGCACCCCCTTCCAGCTAGTGCAGGTGGTGCTTGCCATAGGCTGTTTCTATATGGGACTGCAGATACTGCCACATCCTCAGAATCCTGCAGGAATCAGGAAACATCCCTGAACTTTTCCTTTTGGAAAAGACTCCTTAAAAAAGCAGCAGCGCTGGCATTCAACATATTTGCAGCTACACAGTGCATTGCTGTGCGTCGGTGACAGTGGCGCAGCCAGGATTTCTGTGTTCAGGGAAGTTCCCAGAACAAGACTGGGCTCTGGCAGTTTAGCAGCAGTGGAGTCAGTGGTGGGACTTGGTTTCAGCCCAGCACAATGGAGTCCAACTACACTACAAGTGTATGTGACTAGTCTTTGTAGGAAAACATCTACAAGTTGAAGAATATGAAGAAGCTGAAAGAGGGGAGATGTAGGTGAAATATGAAGAAGAAATTGTTCCCCGTGAGGGCGGCAAGGCGCTGGCCCAGGCTGCCCAGAGCAGCTGTGGGTGCCCCATCCCTGGCGGTGCCCAAGGCCAGGCTGGACGGGGCTGGGAGCAGCTTGAGCTGGGGGGGGTGTCCCGTGGCAGGGAGTGGAACAATATGATCTTTAATGTCCCTTCCAACCCAAACCATTCTGTGATTCAATATCATAAATTTGCTGACGTTTCACAACACACACGTGGAACAATGCAGGCTGTGGCTAAAAGTGGGATGTGGCTGGAATAAGCATTCCACTCACTTACCAACTACTTTGCATTTTTACCCATAAAATAACAGGTGTTTTTTCCAGGACCATATTTCATAGCTAAGGTACCTCTTGCAATAGAAAAAACTGGTCAAGTAATCCAAACTAGCAAAGTGAGTGGCAAATTAAGACTGCATCCCCTTCCAGGACTGCCCTGGGTAAGTACAGTGCACAACAGGCTTTACCGTCACATGCATGCAGGAGGCAGAAAATCTCATAAAGCTGAGTAATTTCTCTGATTATCTTCTTTCTTTATAGTGTTCAAAACTGCCATACCTGTATTAACCTAATAGTGAATTTGTCAGATGCCGTCAGAAAATTTTCTTAAGGATGTGATGCTACAAATCTGGTTGAGCTAATTAAAAAACTAGTTGAAGTATTCTTTGTTACCTAAGTCTTTTGAAAATTTGCTTTAAGAAAAAACAGCCAGATGATCTCCCTAAGCACTTGAATATGGCAAGGAACTGGGAGATAAGCCAGCAGAACACTGGTACTGTCAGGCACCGAACAACAAGTTCTAGCTCAAGAACTGGTATTGCCCAGAACACGCATCCCTCAGCCTCAACTTGATCAATGACCTTGAACTTCACCTTGGGACCTGATAGCACAGTGCAATGATTGGGCTTCTTCAATCCAGAGGCAGGGTTTGAGCCCTGAATAATCCATCCTGAGTATTACACCCTGGCCAACCTGTCAGTCAGGGCTGCCGCTTTCTCAGAGTCTCATAGGAACTGGTACCCACCTCTGTGCTGCAAAGCAAGCTGAAATTTCTGCCTTGGCCTGTTCTGAGGCAAACCACCAGTGCACCAAGAGTCTAAAGGAAATGGAACATCATATTGTAGCCCACAAGCAGATTTTTAATAAATCCAACATATCTGAGGTGATGCTATGTAAAACTGCCTGCTCTGTGGTATAGCACTTGAGCAACACACTGGGGTGAGATGAGGAAATAATTCAGGTAACAATAAGCCCATTAGCACGGATAGCTTTGGTACACACCTTGGAGAACATAGCAAGATATAAGTGCAAAACCAGACCATGATTAAATGCAGCTTGGGCTTACTGAAAATACACCGTTGCAGATTAACATAGTATTATCAAGGAAAGCCTTGATAATGTAGCTGTTTTTTCTAGGCAAGGAAAATTCAGAGGATTAGTCTGTATGAATTTTTATAAAATGCTTAATAAAGCACCACACAGGAAATAATCTATTAAAGCAGAATGATGTAAGAAGTTGTAAATTGAATAAAAACCTCACTGAAATGGAAACAGCAAGAAGTAGGGAAAGAGGGATGGCTGGGTGAGCGGCAGGGTACTACAGCTGGGAACTCAGGGATTTCTGTGTTCCTGGAGTGACAGTGCACAAAGTGAGGTGGCATCGCATAGAGGAGAGCGCAATATGGGGGTTTGGAGAGGAGCTGAACTTTTTGCCAGTAGGTTGCAACCACAGGACATGCATTTGTCTGACAGCAGGACATGGGGCTCGGAGGCCTGGGGACCCTCCTTGTTGTCCTTTTCTCCCCCAGCCTACAGCTAGTTAATGCCATGGCCTTACCAACATTCCTGTCTATATCCTATTTCTGTCAGGCATGTGCCTGGCAGGCTGTGGAGAGCAGCAGACCCATGCTGCCCACAGCTGAGCCCCTGGGGTGACAGGGCAGAGCACAGCCTGCCCTCTGGGTGCCGTTCATACAGGACACCAACAGCATCCCATAGGTGGAGGGTTAGGGTTGGTCTGAGGCTTATCCATCACTAAACCTCCTGGGTTTCCCCGGAGGTCTTGCAAGAATGGAATTTCCTCTGAAATGCCCAGGGTCTTCAGCAAGAATACTACTGGCTCACATTCAGGGTCAAAACCCAAAATAAACAGAAGTTACATATTAAAAAACCTGCAGAATCTCAGACATTAGTTGGATGAAGCTCAGCTCTGCAGATGAAAAAAAAAAAACACCAAATTGTGGCTTTCCCAGCCCTGGCTCATCCATCTCTGCTTTACACTTCACTGCTGTAGCGTAGAAGGCTTCCAGAGTCAAAGCTGCTTTCCCTTTTTATCTCTTATTTTAGAAACTCTGAAAGGAGAAGAAAAAGGACCTTAAGGGACTTAAACTAATGCATTTACCTGCCATTTTCTCTGAGACAAGCTGTGTTACTCTGCATTTTAAATTAACTTCTCTCCTTCCTTTGTCAAGCAAAATGAGAAACAGCTTTGTGGATTTAAAGTGTAATGTTGACTCATTACTTGCAATAGTTATAATCAGTATCCACATTTTCAGATACTGTTGATTTTCGGTATTTTATACAACTCCAGGCAGGCTGTATTATTAAGTACTGTAGGCTGAAATATGGGATTTCCTTTTGACAGACTGTTCCAATGTTCAGAAACATATTTTGATCCTTATTCTGAAATGTATTATATTTAATCCTGAACTATGCCGATGCTCTGTTTTCCTGTCGGATCAGTATTATATTACTTTGACATACAACATTTGGCATATGTCAAAACAATATAATAAAATATAATAGTAAATACCATCAAATTAATATGACAAGTCTCTGAGAAATTATATACTTGAAGTAAAGGTAACAAAACATCTTTATTTCAATGAAACAGAATACTGTTGAAAAATTAACAAAATCAACACATTACCAGGAAGTATTTTACTTTGGTGAAACTGCTTTTTTCAATGAAAATGTTTCAGTTAGCATGTTACTGAATAAAGCACTGCTGTTGCTTCCTGAATGCCTTCAGAAATTAGTGTGGCCTTTGATATAAATTTAATTGATTTGAACCTCCTTCATGAATTTAATTTAAATTTTTCACACCTATATGTATTTATTGATCTGGAACATATGAAAGGCAATTTATCAAATCTCTTGCTCCATACATTGCAATTACTTACAAGAAACAGCAGCACATAATTTAGCATGTTGAATATATTATTTTAGTTCATTCAAATTAGAGCAAGTCAGCAGGAAAAGTAAAAGGAAACTGAACCTGTCTGTTCAACTTCAAACATGTCGCAGTAAGAAAAGGAATACCTTTGGCAAAATATTACCTTGCTATGGGGAACATTTTAAAAATTACTAGAATAGAAACGACTACTTTACAAATACACACATTTGCATGCATGCAAAACGTTACTTTCCTTCTCTTTTTATGCAGTAACAGGAGTGATTTGCTCTAAGGGATGAGGTGCTTACCCCATACCATGTGTAAATCCTTACCTACTCTGATGTCCACCACAAGCTTACATCTGGTCAGTGTTTTCACAAGGTTACAGAAATGTCAAGAAAGACACATTGCTTTTACTTCCTGGGGGTGAAACAAGGCAGAGTCTTTTTTATGGCAACATACAAGGAGTGTTGGACACGATGGGTTTATTCATACCTAGGGTTGAGCACTGCCTCAGCTGTGACAAGGCAATGACCATGATGGCACCTGTGTCCCCCAGCATTAACATTGCACCTTGGAGAACTTGACCAGTCTTCTCATCATCTGTGCCTATAGAAAGCCAGAAGCCACACCTGCATGTAACCTCAAGCTAACAAGTTCACTACAGATTCAAGTGCAGTTTAATTAGCAGTGTTTTGGGAACGTGGTCTGTGAAGCATTTTTCCTCCCTACTGTCATCTAAGAATGACTCCAGATTCGCAGAAGTTGTTTGCTGACCCTAAACGGTAAAACATCATGTCTAGGAGTGGCTAGAAGAAGGTACTGAGGGTGGTGGCTTTGGCCTGCAGGAATGAGCTGCTTTGATTATTTTATTTGTGTAGACCCAATTTGTATTACTGTTAAGCACAAGTGTTGAGAAAATAGTAGATAATGGAGAACAAGTTTAGGCTTTCAATAAGTCAAGAAAAAGGTATTTAAGGTGGGTCGGAGCTGGTGTCAAGCTCAGCGATCAGCAAGTACTGCCATCAACCGAAGCACTGAGCCACTCTTCCCTTTACATGCAGACCTCCTCCCACAAGTCCTCAGGGATGCAGGAACCTCTGTGAGAAAGATGGATAACAGGAGTGATGAGGAAAACCCATCAAGCTGTCCCCCTGCATCCACACTGGAGGGGGAAGAGCCACTAATCAGCCCATGCTGTTACCAGGGCTTTGCAGAAAAGTCCTCCTTGACCCTGAGAGCTTGAACTGTGCTCAGGTTGTATACTGTTCGCCTTCCCTTTATCACAATAAAAAATAATAACGTCCAACAATTCAATGGATCAGTATTTCTGAGTCACTTCTGTTGCTTTTTATACATATGCGTAACTATAAACATTTTTAACCTAGGTGTATGAGCAACAGAGGAATCCCCAGGCAGGGACTGTAATGGATTTCAGTATTTCCCCGGCAGAGCCGAATGATCGGCCGGAGGAAGAGTGGTCACAGCTCAACGGTCTCCTCTTGCTGTGCATGGAAGCAAACAGCACAGCCTTGACTACCGAGCCCGGTCTGTGTTCTCCCTCTACATCAGGTGGGCATGAATTTTTCAATTCATACATCATTTAAAATTTGCTGCAGCAATTCCAGAAAATCAGTAAGCTTTAAAAAGTTAATGAAAGACAATATATTTTTCTGACTGTTGTTGAAAGTTAAGTAATTTGTTGCATTGCTCTGGGAGCCTGGAGATTTATTATAAGGTGGAGATGAGAGGTGAGGGAGAAAAACACTCAAAACATTACTTTTTACTTTGAAAGTTTCATGATTCTTAAAGCTTGGTATATTAAGAGATTAGCCTTAGCCACAGCTGGCCCACTGCCTGATCTGCAGTGACAGATAGACGTGAGGGCCACTTCTTTCCAAACTGGGCTCTGAAATATCATCATATTTTAATATTTAAATATTTTCATAACTTAACGTCTTTATCAAAAGTCTAGGCAACAGGGTTGCATGCATCTTCAGCAATTTCACATGACACCGAAGTGGTGGAACAAGAGGACAGGGACCATGACAGGCTTCAGAAAAGGGCTGACAGGAACCTACGTGCCAAGTCCCATGTCTGGACTGCCATAGCCACAGGCAACAGGAGGGGCTGGACTGCCCAGTGAGGAAGGTGCTCTGCAGAACTGGGCCCCGTGGCCCTGGTGCACAGCAAGCCAAGCAGCAGATTGACAGCAGCGTGTCCTTGCAGCAGTGCAGGCCAACTGCCTCTTGGGCTGCATCAGCAAGAGTGCAGTCAGCAGGACAAGGGAAAGAATTCTTCCCCTCTGTTCAACGCCTCTTATGGTGGCATCTGGAGCACTGTGTCCAGCTTTGGGCCCTCCAAGGACCAAAGAGGTGTTGACAAGGTGGAGAGAGCCCAGTGGAGGCCACAGTGATGGTCAGGGGATGGAGCTCATAAAATTACTTTGGTGGTGGGCGTGAGAAAGCTGTGCTGGTAGAGCCTGGGGTGAAGAGGGGACCTCATTGTTGTCTTCCATGGGTGGAGGGTTTAGAAGAGAAAGCATGTCCAGGTCCTCCTCAGAGGAGCAGAGGCACAGCAAAAGGGTGAAAGGCAAGAAACACAAACTGCTACAATAAAACCTCAACTGGATATAAGTAAAAATATGCTGAACAGTTTCTCAGAAAGGTTCTGGGATCTCCATTTTTGGAGATTCTTCAGACCAGGCTTGAGAAAGCCCCTGCCTTTATCTAACGTTGGAGTTGGCTCTGCTTGGAGCAGGAGATGGGACAGCGCACCTCTGCAGCCACTTTTTTTTACATAGTGTACATTTTGCTATGATTCAGCTAGCACCCTAAATACACCCACAAAACTGCAGGTAACAGAGCCCTCTAAACATCTGGCTAATGAATAGAAACAGTGCAATGCATTTTTCTAGATTTTATCAAATATAAAGGTACCATGTAAACCAGCCTATCTCACTAGAGTCAGGATGGCACTAGACATTCTTTCCTATGGGTCCTTTATCTTTCTTACAGTCTCCCCTAACTCTCAATATAAAAAAATGATTAAAGTAACAAAAGAATGTGAATAATTGGACACGAGTAATAGCACTGAGAACAAAAGTCTCCATTTAAAAATTATTCCTCTTATGTAGTATAATAAAGTAGAGATGGTGATATTATTAAGTCTGTCCCTAACATTTACTAAAATCACGCTAGAGGGAAAAAAATATTAAAAGAAAAAAATAAATACGTATCTTGGACAAAATGAGAAAAATCACCTGATTAGTACTGACCAACTAGCCTAAGAGTATTGGCTTAAACTCTACAGCAACATAAAACCACACAGAAATAATCAAAGCCATTTTTTGTTTCTAGCACTGAAGGATAAATCCTCAATTTTTAAAAACTCCAAGCTGCTGAATGTAACACAAAGAGATGTTCAATGTCACTGCAGCAGGCAGACCCTTACCTTATTGAAAGGAAATAACTCTTTGGATACAGAGGGCCAAAAAACTTGTCTGAAACTTCTTATCACTCCAGTATAAGCCAACCAATATAATTCTGAAGGTGAATTTCCCACACTTTTCAATAACCTTTGAAAGGAGAGAAGATGAGAAATAGGATGTCAATTAACAGTAATATCCCTTGGCAAATCTGTTTCTTAAAATAGGAGCTCTGGTACCATATCAGATTCTCCAGATGCCAGCCATCAGCATTAGCTACAGGAAGATTGCTGCAAGGAGTGAAAGTGGGCCAATGAAATGAAACAGCTTTTCATCTTGAAGAGGGCCGGCTCTCAAGGTGAGGAGTGCTTGCCTAAAGCAAACGTTATTTACATTCTGGATGGCATTCAGCCCAACAGAAGGAAATTATTATTTGAAGTATTAAGTTTGAAATAGCTGGATGTGGCAAGAACCTCACGCTGCCAAGGCGTACTGAACACCCTTTTTTCAGCTTTCTTTTCTGCTCTTTTTCTGTGCTTCTATGCTTCTTTTTAAAGGAGCCACTGCTGGCAGCTGTTGCGCACAAGGTATCAAGCTCTTTCCATGTTTATACCCATGACGACCTCGCTTATGTTCTTACAAAATGTCTTCCAGGAAAGGAGCGCTTTGCTAAATCTGACCCCAACTATGAACCTTGTTGCTGTAGCTGTACCAGTTGCTGTGGCCACAGAGCATCATCACAGGCTGCTGCGCTTTTCCCTTCCCTCTCCATACAGCCAATGCTGTCGTGCATCCATTTCACTGGCCATGCTCTAGCTCCATTTGAGAGTGAGATGATGGGGGCTTGGATGCTGATGGGGAATGTCACGGTGCCTTCCACACACCCCAGAGCCTGCCCGAGCTGAGAACCACTGCAGGCACAGCAATGTCCTGGGGAATCACTGCCATGTCCTTGCACTGGTCCCGTGTTCCGCCCTGGGCTTCTGCTGCTGGCCGCTGTTGCAGAGGCCCCCAGGCCACAGCCCTTCAGCCATTCAGGGTCCACATTGCAGGACATGCTGCAGGACACAATATCCAACACAAAGAAAAGTTCACGAACATGTTTGCTCAGGCAATGTGACACATGCAACTCTTCCAGGGAGAGGAAAACATCTGTTTTAACATCACTTCTCCTGACAGCCACCACACCTTGCTGGCATGGGTGGAGGGTGGGGGGAAGGTATAACAAAGTACTCCCTGGGACATCTGCACTTACTTACCTTGTTCCCCAGTGTTCTAAAGGAAAAAACACTATAACTCTCCCATGGTTACCAAGGATGGTGAATGCAAAGCACCCTAACAATAGCTTTATTTATACAATGACAGATCGAGTAAAGGTGAGGGTTCAGCTACATTTGAGAGTAGACAAGAAATAAAGTAGGGAATTAATCAGAAGTTCTTGAAATATGACATCTCTGGACATCTTGAGAAAGAAAATAAAAGCAAAGGGAGAGAAAGGAGAAAATGAAAATGGAACAAATGCCTTGTTCCTAGCTAACATTATTCATTTTGAAAGTCGGTAGAGCAGAGTTAGGGATTGCTAGCTCTTATGAAGTATCTCCAGTAGTATAAACTCCAGTTCTGGTCTTTGGAGTCAACTTATTCATACTTGTTTAATTCAAGGAGTCAGGGTAATTCTACATATATCACAAAGTTCACGTCTGTGTTATGTCAGAGATAGAAATAGCTGAATCTTGAACAGTGAGAGGCTCCTGTAAGGGTAGTTGTGGTTGTGATTTCTTCTCATAAGAACTCCCAGAATCTTGGGTTTGGAATATATTTCACTAATAGAGGTGGGAGGTGGGGAGGTGGGGGTGGGGGTGGAGTTTGAGGGGGGGTCTGGGGAGGGGGCAGGGAATTGTCTCTGGGACTCTTTGCTTATCAAAGTGCCCCACCTCAAGGTGAACGACATAGGAGTGAAACCCAGCCCCGGTACACAGGTTAATAGATTCACTTTTTTGTAGTAGGACAAACAGAAAAAGAAAAACCAGTAACCTGCATCTGAATGAGGAAACGGCAGATGAAAGACTTAAAGATGCAAATGGACACATTCACAGCTGATTAAGCATGCTGTTCTCACAGTCATTACAGCTTTCAATGAGTGGCTGTTGAGATCACCGAAAGGGAAATTGCACACAAAGGTTTTGTGTATTTCTTCATCTAAAGGTTCTTTGAACGAGACGGCCCTTAACTCCCTCTGCGGTTTGGTGCAGGAGCATCCAAGAGACACGGGGCGTACGTGGGGCACGGTGCTGACCCCAGCGAGGGGAAATGCAGCTGTGCGGTTCCTTTTCCAAAACCAGAGCTCCAAGGGCTGAGCCTGACCTGGCACCCCAGAGTGGTCCCTGAGGGGAGGCCTCACCCGGCCTTCAGGAATCTACCGGAGAGAAACATAATTCAAAATTGCTAAGAAGCATGGTCTTGGGGGTTTTATATTGCTACTGAAAAGGAAATGGGTCTTGTAAGGCCTGGATTGCAATGGTGTGTGTATATATATGTGTGTATATATTGCATATATGTGCACATACCTGCATCTACATATTCTTGATGAGACTATTCATAAGGCTGATAAAGAAGGCCACTTTCAAACTTCAAAACCAAGCTTTACTAGCCAGCCATTTGTTAACATCAAACATTATCAGTGAAGGGTTTAAAATCTTTATCAGCTCATACTGGAGCAATTAGTCCCGAACAGTCTTATCCTGAACTAACTGCCTGTGTATAGTACCAGGCAGCTGATGCCAGGTAATGAGCGCTGGTGGCTGCCACCCTTCATCCTGGTTCCCAAGGCTGTTCATCAAGTTTAAGAAAGGAAATGGAACTGAAATAGGCAGTGTGTTTTCCCCCAGTTTTACTTGCTTGCTTTTGTTGTTTCATGCTCTCCTATCCCTCCCCAAAAAGAAAGGCAGGGATTTCATCCACTGCTAACACAGTTTATCTTGTTTTTAGGACCAGCGCTTGTTCTGGCTTTGCCAAACATCTTTCTTCCTTGCTCTGCAGCATTATTCTGGTACCATCAGGTATCTTTCCTCTCTGCTTTCCAGCCCTTGCTCTTACCTTGTAGGTTTTATTACGTGCACACATTTATTTTCCTGTGGCCCATTTGTACAAATATACCACAAATTTGTTTGTCCCCTTGCATTTATATAGTTTTAATATACCTATGCTTAGCTGTGCTACAAAATGCCTGTACATTGCTGTTGGTTATGCTATTATAGTGTGCTTGTGTCTGTATTTAAGGCAAGAAATATCCTGCTTAAAATATTTCTACTTTATGGGTGCAACAGGCTTCTGTTCAGCTACACCTGCCGTTGCACTCTCAGTTTTAATGTGCAGCCTAAGAGCCTGTATCAGAAATTTCATTTCTGAAATAGAAAAATTATATTATGTATGCAGTACCAAGTCCAGCTGAGTGCTGAATACCATCAACCCTCATTTCATCAGGAGCTGAGGGCACTTAACACCTCGCAGGGCTGAGATTAGAAACCTGGCAAGAAATAACCGATTGTAATTCAACTTGTTCCACTCTGTTAGTAATTTCCTGGCCTGAGACCATCTGCTGTTCAGAAGTAGCTTTTCTAACGTAGTAGGGCAAGTCAAGAAAATATATCAGGACAGTTACAAAAGTTTCTTAGCGTATTAATATTGTCTTCCTTTACCATCTTTTAATTATTTTATAATATCACAGAATCTTAAAGTTCTTGGGGTTTTGCACTGACTTTAAAAAAAATACATAAAGCCATAAACAGAAAATATTACAGAACAGTGGGAAAAGCACTCAGACACGAGCCTTCAGGGCTGTAGCAATCTGAGCAGGTATTCACAGAGCGAAGCACACATCGCGTTACTCCTGGGGAGCTGCGCTGCAAGCCGGGAGGAACAGGAGCACCTGGGACCACTCTGGTGACCAAACAGGCTGGATTCGAAGAAGACATTCAAAGGGGTAGGCTTATAGGTAGATTGTCTTAAAAAGAAGATAAACGTTTGGGAAAAGACTCGGTCAGACCTGCGAGAGATCAGAAACCCCAAAGGAAGTGAGTGAACAAAACGGGGAGGTTTTACAGGTTCAAACTAGTCCACCCAGCACCAGGCGAATCCCTTCCACCAGGGTATTTTCTGCCTTAGGGGGCAGAAATCCTGTCCTGCTCCTTATGGAGATTTCCCCTGTGGCAGCAGAGGTGCTTTGCATTCATCCCTGCCTTCCTTTCTGCTATTGTCCTTCTGCCCAAAGGCAAGTCAGGGTCAGATCAGATTATCCTAATTGTCCCTTCTCCGCCTAAAATACATCTCCTTAGAAGTGAGCTTCACGCCGTTGGAAGGTCAGTGCTGATGCTTCCGCAGGCACTCCCTCCTTGGAATCATAAAGCTGGGGGTTTTTGGTTGTTTTTGTTTGTGTTGTTTTTTTTTTTTTTTTTCCTTTCTGGCACTCTTCTCCCAGCTTCCCGACCCGCTAACGTCGCCTGCAGCCGGGATGCGGCATTCCTTCTCCTGAGGCAGCCGCGGGCTCCGAAGGGAGGAAGGAGGCTTGGGAACATGAAAGGACAAGGCTCTTAAAACATAAGAATAGGAGGTCAGCTGGCCGTGCATTACTCTCATGTAAGAAATCTATTTTAAGCTAAACAGGTTTATCATTCGACAGGACGTTAATATTATAACGATGAGAAGAGGCGGCTGTGTTCTGACTTACAAACACGGTTGCTTTAGTAACTGAGCATCCGCAACCTGCCTGCGTGAAACTGTCAGCATCCCTTGGTATCGCAGAAAATGCAGGAAAAGAGAAAAAATACAGACTGTATTGAAGAGAGAAAGAAACTACATTGCTGAAGGAAAAGGCTCTTCAGAAGTGTGCCTGGAACCCACCAGACCCAATTTCCAGCATCACAAAGGTGATCTTGTCTGAAAAGATGCCTGGTTTGTGTGAATGGAATTTGCCCTTGTTCTCCTTATGGTCATATAAATTCACATGATGCAAAAAGGCACTGAGCCACTGTAACCAGTTCGAGTGAATTAGCAAACTTTATCTCCCATTTCCAGGTTTCCATGGTGATGGGAAAAGTGTGAATGAAGAGTTAGTTCGCAGGCACAGGAAGGTATGTAATGCAAAGACAAATACTGGCAGCAAAAAGGGGCCACATCATTAGATGTATCGAGCAGAATAGGACAGAAAACTCCCTTATTGTAAGAAGAAGTTATAGGGGATGTGCAAAAAGAAAGAGATGCACTAAAACTTCCAGTAGAATTAGAGAAGGTTTAGGGAACAAATCCTACCTTTTAATGTCCAGAAGCCAGAAATAGGTGAAAAGGGGGATAAGGGGGGGGGGGGGGGGGGGGGGGGGGCGGGAGCAAAGCTAGGGGATCTATTATATCCTGGCTCACACTAGAAATAGGGAAGAAATCCTTTAAAAGATAAAATCATATAGGGCAGCTAAACATTTGCCTGAACGTTTTCTGAAGTGCAAGTCCATTCCAGGACATACACAATCTATCTGGAAACGGTTTTTTTTCCCTATCTTTTTTATCCCTTCCCATTGTGAGAATAGAGGTAAAATATCAGCATGCTGTTAGGTGATTTTTACACCTTTGTCATTTTTTCTCACCTGATGCCTCTGCCTTCAGGCAAATATAGAACTCATATTACAAATAAAAATTACAGTCTAAATAAAAGAACAAGGAGAATAACATCTTTTCAGACTCTTCTGCTACAAGGCAGTGGCTTTAGAAATGCACATTGGTCTCGGTTATAATAAGCTAGGAACAGCATTTCCGATCTACCCTACCCCTCCTTTGCAGGAGCCTTTGCTACGCTGGCTGGGAGCCTTTCCCTTGTAATGACTTAAGCTGAATTTGTAGAGGCTCAGCCATAAAGAGGAATAATGTACTTTCCAGATGCATCAAAAGTAAATAAAAATAGGAAGGGGAAAATTTATGTTGAATGAAAACAAAGTTTTCTTAAAAGTACTGATGAAAGAAAGATTCTGAAATTGCATTATTTTCATTCAGGTTGGTACAATTTTTATTAAACTCCCCTCTGTCTGCAAATGTATGATAATTTTAATATGAAAAGTGTCACTTTGACATGAAAAGTGAATTATTAAAGACTGAGATGAAGCACTCTATCAAATATGTAAATATCAAATCCTGAAATGTTTCATTCTGATAATGTTAAAATCCAATGTTTTGGAATTATATGCATCTTTTTTTCCTTTTTTATTTTTTACTAATCTCTTTGCTGATTTCAATCTACTTTAGCAAGTTTTCAATTCGTATCAAACATCATAGTTCAATCAATTAATTAAATTAAAAAGAAAAAAAAGAAAAAAGAAGAAGAAGAAATAAAATTCTGAAGAAGAGAGTCCACATGCATTGAGCTCACTGCAGAAACAAGACAATGGCCAGAGCATAAATGAATTTCAGAGTAGCTCAGCACACTGAGGCTAGTGCTTGCCTCAGGCTACGCTAATGGTTTCTGCTGGCAGAAAGAGCCTTCTCTGGATTCCTATCACCACCACCACACACCCCCTATTTCTTTTTCTCTTCTTCTTGCTCCTTAGAATATTAATTCAAATGTTGCTTCTGTTTGACAGAAATTTCCCTTGTGGACTTTCAGGCCAACTTGTATTTCCCCAGCACAGACAGAGCACAAAGCTTCCAAAATGATCCGCAGGGAAACCTGGAAGCCTTTGGGAAAGGGCTGGTTATCAGCAGTTTTATCTTCTTTTCTCTGGACTTGCAGATTCTTTGATGCAGATGAGAAGAAATGAACATCAAATTATTTGTTCCACAAGATCTCAGATCTGTGGAACAGACCTGTCACAGCTGATCCCCTGCTAACGTGGACACACAGAATCTCACATAAAAGGGCATCAACATTTGCGCTCTGACCTTTGTTATTTGTATTTTCATTTTTCATCTCATTTTCAATCAAATAATGATAATAGTAAAAGTTGACTTGTGTAGCTCACAAGTTGACTGTGAACTTGCCTAACACAGAAAGGAGAAAGTCTCTGCAATTCATAGAATCATATAATTGTTTCGGTTGGAAAAGACCTGTAAGATCATTGAGTCCACCCGCTAACTCGGCACTGCCAAGCCCACCATTGCCCATGTCCCCAGGTGCCACATATACAGGTCTTTTAAATACCTCCAGGGATGGTGACTCCACCACCACTTCCTGGGGCAGCCTGTTCCGGTGCTTGACCACGCTTTTGGTGAAGAATTTTTTCCTAATATCCAATCTGAACCTTTCCTGGCCCACTTGAGGCTGTTTCCTCCTGTCCTATCAGTACTCTCCTCCCTTGCTTGGAGCACTGACCACAGCTGAGCTGGCAGTAAGGTACAGAGCTAGAGATCTTTACAAAAGCAGAGAGTAGTGGTTTGCGTGTGGAATAAATTACAATTTTATTTATTTTGTTAAATTAATTTGTCTGTGGAATGGAAAGTTAATGGGACAAAAGAGAGGGTGTTACTAGGCAGAAAAGTAGATGAGGTGATGCATGGACCTATCTGTCCCTGCACGACAAAGAGCTGTAAGAAGGCCTCCAGAAAAAGAACTTTCTCAGTTTTAATGTGGCTTTAATACTACTGCAAACCTGGACAGAAGAGACCGAAACACACACCTTCATGGGGAGTGTGCGGACCACAACCTATTTTATTGAAGGGATTCGGTGCAGACAAGGGCACTTGCAAGGCAGGGGTTTTCCCTGCGTCTGTGTCTCCAAAGGCACACGCACCCCTTGCACACCCATCTCAGCAGTCCCAAGGTCCCTGCTGAAGCCTATTCGAGGTGTGGGAGCATGGCCACATCTCCTCGGTCCTGCTCCCGGGCAGCTGGGCCACAGGAACCACTCCAGCTGCTTTTGTGCCCAGTCACCATTCCCTCCATGCTGGTATGTGTCCCCCATGGCCGGTTAGTGGCTTACAGCTGCATGCTTACTGTAGTAAAGTGCATCGGTGCCAGGAAAAGTAACAGTCAATCTCACACCCAGGAATGTGTTTCAGGATAAATAAAAACCCAGGGACCATTACCGCAAGCCCTGTGCGCTGACTCATGTGTATTACTACTGTGTATTCACAGCTCAGCACACTTACCAGAGGATGATATTTCCACACTTACCATAGGATGATTTTTCTTTTCATAAGAAGGAAAACAGCCCTGTGGAGGATTTCCAGCTCTCCTGGAAATCTCTTCCAGCTCTCATGTTCACACCAAGGGCTATGGCTGAACAGCTGAAGAATATCTTGGCTGAGAAAGGTCCGTTATCAACATTTTCCACTCATTTTACTTACATCTGCCACTCATAAACTCCCACTACTGTGAAGCTCAAGCTATTACCTTCAGCCCTGTAATTAACTTTCTCTGAGGTTGATATAAATCACACTGAACTCAAAGTTTTTTATTCTGTGAGATTTCTGGCACTTCATATCATGAGCTTAATACAGTCGTGTATGCTCTCAGAACCTGGACTATGATTTAGAAGACTGTGATAATTAAGGTCCAGCTTTGCCACAGATCCCCTATGAACTTGAACCAGTCACCTAGTCTGGGATTTATATCAATTAACTTTAGACAAGCGACGGTTACATGACTGGTCTAAACCAGTAACATAGGCTGCACATACATCAGAATTTTGGTTTAGCAGCGTTGCACAGCTTTTAAGCAAATCTCCTGATCATGCCCATTTTTGATGCAATGTTGTTTTGCATGAGCTAGAGGATACTTACACAAGAATTGAACTCTTGGCAAGTGTCAAATGTATTCTGGCGTCTTACGGGGCAAAAAGGACTGGGAAAATTACTGGTTCCTCAGACAACCCAAAATCATTTTCTTACTCAGGGACACCATACTTTAGTTCCAAGTGAACTTCTGAAGTTCATGTAGCATAGACATATGGGCTGCATCAACAGCTGCTTCAAACTACTTATTTGCACTGATTTTGCTGAGTTATTTACTAATGCAGACAAAACCGTTTATAGTCAGAGGACAGAAACAGGCACTCCAGAGTGCTCCATTGGACCTGCCCTATGGATGAACTGCCCTGCTTCTTCACTGAAGAGCAAGACAATTAGATAGACTTAAACCTAGTTGGAGGGGAGGATTCTGAAGTTGGGAAAGGCAAATCACAGCTTTAATGTCCCTATACCTCAGTTTCTCAATCTAAGTGGTGGAGTCACCATCCCTGGAGGTACTTAAAAGACATGTAGATGTGACGCTCAGGGACATGGTCTAGTGGTGGACCTGGCAGTGCTGGGTTAACGGTTGAAATCGATGATCTTAAAGGTCTTTTCCAACTTAAATGATTCTGTGAGTCTGTATGGAAGGGAAAAATATCTCTCTCTGAATGATTATGAAGCAAGTATTCTGGTGACACTGGTGTATGGGTTTGGCTGCTAGCAGAATGGTAACTTGTTTCAGCTGTGATCTCCAGGTGCTCCCCTAATACAGATATAAATGCAGGTGTGTTTCCAACAGTCAATTTCATAGAGTTTATGCCTTTTAAAGTCTTCTTGTCTTTATTTGGCAACTCTCCCATTGTAGCCACCAGGACTTTAAACTAGTACAGCAGCCAAATCTAACTAGGCATTATTTATTGAACCCCATCAGTAAGAAATTCAATAAAGCCAGATATGCATAGATGCAACTACAGTGAGAAACTGCTTACAAAGAGCTTAGACATCTATCAGTCCTTTAGGGAATAGGCGGGTCATTATGCAGAACGGAGTAATTCTAGCTTGACTCATAATGGGTTATTATTTTATTCTTCCAACCTTTATTCACATATTGTGAGGAATAATGCTCTGTTATAATGAGATATAATATGTCACATCTCACTTTTTTTGTGCCATACGATTCAGTAGTATGAGACTATATGATATTCTTATGAGAGAGTATTTTTACAACATCATTATGAAAAGGCGTTATTTAATGAACTGATTCCTGTGTTCATAAACACAAAATAAAATTATTTTTCACAGTGGGTTCTTTTTGCCATTTATTGTTAAAAAGTAGATTAGATGCCAACTGGTGGAATACCCAGTCTGAATTTATAGTAGGCAATTATAAGATCATTTTCCAAATAGGTCTGGTTAATTTGCTGGGTCTTCCAGTAGCCAAGCTTTAAGCTAGCTAAGGATATCATGACTGATACTCTTTTAAACCCAATGCAGGCAAACATCAGTCTTATTCCAGTATTTCACAAAAAAAATGTGAGCACAAGTTTTGTCCGGGGCTTTAAATTTTTCTCTCTTCATTCAAAACACCACAGTTCAGTATCCATCCTTCTAATGCAGAAGTTGAATGAACAAATAGAAATAATTTTTATGCATGACTCAGAGGGCTTCAAACTGTTTTCTCAAGGACTATTTCTGGTAAGGTCTATACATACAACTTATGATCATCAGTCTTCCAGTTTCTTTCACGGTGAGTGTCCAGTACCAATTCTTTTTGGTGAAAGAATAAAGGAGAGTAAATTCTATCAGCAGTTTCTGGCATTGTATTATTTCAGAGTCACATTCCTGCTATTCAAATTGTGAGCTTATTACCTTGGTTTCATTTTGAGCAAAGAATAATGTGAAAATGGAAACTCCTCACTTGACCTACTCATACTGCAAACTTTTTTCCCTCTAATGATAACTGACTTTTGGATTGTTTTATTTCTGCATAAGATGGTTTGCAATGGGTTAGGTTTCTCCAATGCTAGATCAGTTTTATGTTTTTGAGCTTGCTGAGGCCAGTTTTACTCTAGACCCTCAGCTGGTCTGAACAAACACAATTAGGAGAATTAAGATAATTCATGGCAATTAAGACTGACTGACTTTATGTTGGTGAGAGCTCAATGTGAGCTAGCAAGTAGCTTAATTTGACTCATAAAAGTTTGTGTTATGCAAACTTATTAAAAAAACAAATACTGAATGTCCTCTGGTAGAGGGGAAAAAAAAGCAATTAAAAACTATTGACTCAGAAAATGTGCTTTATCTAGTATCACATAAGATGTCATAAACCTGGAGCCCTATGATGCCATTTTATAGTCAAAAGTGAGAAAAAGAATAATGTGTTAAGTAGAAAAATAATTAGAAAGAGCTTTTGGCTTCCCCTATGCCAGTTTTAATGTGGTGCAGTTCCACCAGCTCCAGCAGCACGGGTTGGTGCCAGTGTAGGAAGATGGTCAGGACTGGCTGCCTTTGGCAGATTCGGAAAATTGCATTAAGATGAAATCCATTCCAGATGTGTGAATCATGTGGCAACATGCTGAATAAAGCTATTTACCTGCTGAATTTCACTTTCAGCATTAATGGCTGGTACTAAATGTAGGACAGCTAAGGTGTACTAGGATAACGATTTATGTCTGCTCCCGAAAGTGACAACCGCAGTGTGGACAAGAAGGATGTTCTCACTGATTAGTTAGTTCACTGCTAGGATACTCTGGAAATTCAAGTTCTGACAGTCCTTTCCACCTGCCTCAATCACACAGAAGCTTACAAGGGCCAGATCTGACCCGACTGAAGTCAATAGCAAAAGTGACAGTGACGCCTGTGGGCCAGGACACCTGCAGCAGTGTGCAGTTTGCTGTGTGCAGGAGATGATCAGAAAATGCATCTCCCTCTGTAGGGCCATCAGGAAAATCAGCACGCTGGTCAGCCCTCCCATATGCTTTATGCCCCCATTTGAAGCTGTGAGCATTAATGTAAAGTTAATGTAAAGTCTGTCCCATCCGATCTGGAACAATGGTAATCCTCCTGCTCTGCACCAGTTGGGTGTTTGAATCCAGCACCCAGCAAAGAAAAGCCAAAGCCCAGCTGTATTGCTGTCTGAAAAACAAAAACTTGCAGCGCTCTGGTGAGAAGAAAGCACATTTCCTGCTCTAATAAAGTATTATTAACTCTTTGAAGTCTTATTCCCATGTATTACACATATCGAGTACCTGTAAGTTTTCTAATGGTGAAAAAAACCCCTCCACAGATTCACAAATTTTACAGCTAGAAGGGGCCTCGCGATCATCGAACCTGACTGTACGGACGCACCGCAGAACTGCCCTGGGTCAGTCCCTGCTGCAAGTCCAGTACCTAAGTGATGGTGCCAACAAGTGACAGGAAACTCTGAAGTTAATCTTTGTGTCTTATAATTGTATCTGCATATTTCGCTTGCAATATTTAAGAGGCTCTGCATTTTAAACAAAACTGTGGATTCTCAAACTGGATTTGCCTCTGATGAATCAGGCGTGTGACCGCTTGGCAAGCTGATCTACTCAGGAAGCGGCCAAGAGGCTGATGATCATTCTAAAGAGCAGCTGCATGAAAAACGAATATTTTCTAATAGTTATTCTTCAAAAATTTACTCTGACGAAGCATAAATCAAATGAGTCAAATTTTAAAATACATAATTCTTGAAACTTTAAAGCTTAAGTTAATGTGTTCTTTGCTGCTTTTTGCTTAATAGTGGACACTACTGTTAAGTCACTTTAAAAAATACAAAAGAGACAAATGAGTGTGTAGCCTGGCAGGAAGAGCATCTTCCATCATTGTAACAACATTTAAACCCCAAATGAACATTTTTTCTTTCTATGCCTTCATCTTTCTGCAACTGTGTTTTATCAGACCCTGCAACCTTTTCCAAGGAGAGTCTGTGGCTTATCCTGTGTCCTTGTTACTGAAGTAGATATATCACAGAAGGATATAGTGAAAGGAATGGCATTTTTTTCAGGATTCTTAAAAATTACATGTTTTGACCAAGCATATACTTTTTATACCCAGTGTTTTTGCCTCTATAAAATAACAATAAAACCAAAGCAAACTGTCCACGGTAAGTCCAAAGGGATCACTACCATTACTATAGCAGAGGGGTCTGCAGGGATCCCTTCCACAGGGTCAGGGAATGAACTCTTAATGGTATCTGCAACAGACTGCACCACTCCCCAACACAGATCGGCCAACGGGCCACAGTAACCAGTTATGCTGTTGACCTTAACCTCCTGTTCTCTTTGCAAATTGCAAACTGTTCAAGGGTATCTCAAACATATGCAGTGTGCAAATCGTCCTGCTACATGCCTTCTTAGTGTGACCACCATGATAGTGGGGATCCGAGCTGGGTTTCTTCATCTTTGTGAAACACTGCAGCCTGCTGAGCTATGTCTTCCCAGTTTGGGAATGTAAAATGGCAGTTTGGGGATTTTGCAAAGCAATTGCTGAAATTCATGCAAAGTGGAACCCAGATGAAACTTCACATAGTAACCACGTCTGTGTAGGGATTTTGAACAAGCAGGGAACAGAGAAAGTGAAACCCATAGACCAGCGAGCTTACAGACAGAAGTGCTGTCCCCACACATGTTCCTGTGTGAGCTCAGCACCACTGTCTTGATGCCCAGATCTGCTGTCCAGTGCTTTTTCTTAATGCTGGTTCAACTGTCTGCTGTTTCATACATACTAGGTGGGAACCGTGCTGTATACATGCAGTCAATAATATCACATCTTTTTCCAAATTGGAGTAAACATTATGAAGACAACTGTGAAGAATTCTTGAGGAAATAACCAAATTCTTCTTTATAACCCTGCTGCAGCTGGCTAGAGTTTACCTGTGAGCCTAATTGCTAGGTTGGTACAAAAACAGTGGCAGAAGAGGAACCAAAATGATTGCCTCCATATTTCCTTCAAATATAAGAGGAAAAATCCCTGATGATCCATCTATCCAAATGCTGACAAGATACCCTGCGCTAGCTGATGTCATGGCACTGTGAATTACCTGTTGCTCTACCTGCAATCCAGGAGATGCTGCTCTGGTTTTTTGATTGCTCTGGAAGTCCATGGGGAGAGGAGTGTCTTTCAAGATGCTGCACAGGAGGAAAAAAAAAAAAACCCAAAGAAAGTAACAAATAAAAAAAAGGGGAAAAAAAGGAAGAAGACAAGACAAAGAAAAGACTCTCTCACACACACACACCCACACCCCAGATCATTAGAGAGAGTGATATCATACAGATTCTTAACAAGGTTGCTCTTTTCCTCATTGCACCTTCTGCTGGCCTTCTGCTGGTACTATCAGCACGTGGGTTGGCATTTTCAGAGGAGCAGAAAAGTGGAAGGAGCACCTCGGGCATCTCAGTTGAGTTACTTGAAGGAACTGGTAGTTAACAGTTAAGTTTGTTCCAAGTCTTGGCTTGACATTGAACATGGCTGCAACCCAGTGCCAAAGGCGTGTTTCCAGCCCAGAAGGATCCCTGGTTTCTTAGTCATGCAGAGCACCATAGCCTGTGTCCACGCCACTCCAGGCTCACCTTTCCACGGGCAGAGGATCCGTGAGACTGCATGGCGCTTGCCCTTTTTTTGTTGGTTGTTTTTAGTTGAAAGCATCTGAAAGCTTTGAAGGACAGTGTAAGATGAAGACCCAAACCTATCTCGGCCTCATCTATATTATTTATCAGGACTGCTGCATTATGTATAATTTGCGCAGAAGTAGGGCCAGGTTCTGCCTCACAAGCAGCTGATTCAACCCAGGAAGGATCTCAGGAATGTGTTGTCATACAGGAGTGTTGGCTGAAGTGCAATAGACTCTGGGAGAAATCTGGGGAGTTTAACTTTTTATCATTGTATAATACCACCCACCTTCAATCACCTGGAGCAGTGAGTTTATCTAGGCGAGCTCTCGGCTTTCTGCTTTTTCCAAGTCATACTATGGGCTATTAGGGATATCTGAGAAAATATTTTTTCTAAGTAGGAAAACTCTGCAACTTCCCAGCTTACCAGGGGCTACCTAGCAGAGGGGTGGTGGACTCAAACTAAGTATGATAGCAGCTGATGTACACCACCATAAAGGTTTGATTTAATCAGAGCACATTTAATCTGACCGCAAGCTGTTACATGTTCATGACTATCCCAAGGTGTCTGTCAAAATCAGGGTTTGATGAAAGGCAGGCTGGCTGGCTGGGAAAAGCTGCCAGAAGGAGATCGGTTACATCCAAACCTTGCTTAAATGGCTGCTACTCTTACCGTGAAGCCATCTTGACATGCTTTGCTCTGATCCCACCTCTAGCAGCCAGTTTGCCATTCAAAACCAAGAAAAAAAAAAGGATCAGAAACTCCTTTGCCTGTGTCTTCTGCAAAACAGATTTCAGCATCCTTTAGGAAAAATGATGTGCCAGCTCAGACGCTAGATGTACTCTAGCTGCAAAAGCAGGCTCTTTGTAGGCTATTTTATCTTGCTTTCTAGCAAAGAATGAGCTTCTGCTAAACCCCATGCTGCCATAGCTGAACTGCTTCTAGTTTTAATTGCTTGTTTAACGTTAGTTTACATATTTCTACAGTGCAGTACAATCTACAGGACAGACGAGTCCTTTATCTCCTTCCCTCTGACAATAAGCTGAAATCTTTCCCACATTCCCTGGGATAATTTGCTATAAGAACATATAGAATTGTTACAGGAGAATCTTGATATAAATGACACAACTTGCCAGAATGTTCAATTTAATAACCCTTATAATGGCTACTCAAAAAAGCACAATCATTCCTGAGACAACATGTTTTCTAAAGCTTTCTACCACAAACAGCCCATCGTTCATCATCAACTCAGAAAATCTACACCCACTAAAGTTTCTGACACTGCAGCTCCCAAACATGTAATAGCACCAGGATGCCTCAAGTGTCAGTGGAGACACATTTTAAGAGAAATCTGGAGGGAGGCGAAGTTGTCTCTGAAAACAAGGCATGTTATCATGCCCATACATATTTTCATAATGTTAAGAATACAAAAACTTTTGGAGTGGACACAAAAAGTGACTCCCCCCTCCCCACCCCCACTAGTGTTCATGGCTATCACATTCAGCATTAAGATCCTGAGTGTGCCTGGGCAACAGGTGGCACCTCCACTGCCTCTGAGCCATGCCAGGAGCACCTCAATGGTGGATGGCTGCAAGACACCAAGCGGGGACCAGCCACCTGTTCACCCTTGGGTCCACCCTTGGGTGGGCCTGACACACAATTTTGGGCACCCCACCATGGTGGGAGTGTGGCAGAGGGCAGTGACCCCCTGTCTACATGTGAAGCCATGACTGGGTCCTCCATGGTGGGGAGGAACCTGGGTCAGCTCTTAGATGCCTTTAGCCTGGTACCCTGGTCCCTCATTGCAAAGGGCAGTGCCCAAGTAGCTGAGGGCATCATGGAGGTGGTGGCTCACTCTGAGGTTTGCAGGTGGTCCTTGAGGAAGTTTATAATACAAATACTCTTCAAACAAATCTGAGTGAGGAATAAATTTGAATAATAAATTTACCCAAAGAAAGAGCAATAAACTCAAGGACATTTCACTAGAAGAAGAAAAAGAAATCAGGCAAAATTAATCAAGGAATAACAGAGTATTTGCTTTAATTGTTTGCCCAAAGCCCTGTGGAGGTTGTGTGTAAAGTAGGCATTGTATTGTCTATGAAGGGGTTTGTAATCACTGCAAAGCTCAGTAAATCACTTTCTTCTAGATAATCTGTGATGACTTTCTTCAGTAATTAGGAGTCTATAGAAGATTTGATTCCATTTTTGGTACTAAATCAATTGGTAAAAAGCTCTGGTAATCAACCACCTTGGCGGGATCCTGAAGGAGATGTCTAATGAGTCAGGGGGTTACTCCACTGTGACCATGCCTTTTTAGTAGCCATTTTAATGGCTTTCTGGAAACTGTGACCACTGCAGTTAATGTTGTGATAATGGTTTAATTTTAATTCCATGGTTTTAAACCTTCAGAACAATGCTGTTAAACCAGGCTGTACCTCATTAGTGAAGGTTTCAAAATCGGAGTCATTATTTTAAAAGTCTGTTTGCTATTTTACTGTCACAGGAATTCAAAATGAAAGGGGGCTGGGGGGGGGGGAAGGCATCTTTTTCACTTGTACTCTGTGCAAATGATCTTAAAAAGTTATGGATGAAGAAATTAGGTCTGTTTATTAAAAAGAATAAATGAGTTTATCTTTTAATCTTTTGGTACCATCATTCCCTTTTGCCATCACAATCTTCAGGTTTAAAAAGCTAATAAGAGAACAATTTCAGCCTATAATGCAAAGCAAGTAATAACCATCCAGGAAAGGTAGGATGTCTTTGTTAAACTAAAAGTGTAGGTCTGCAGTTGCTTGCAATATGTTGCAAATTAGATTCAATTTGGTGAACAGTTTCAGACAAAAAAAAATCAGATTTTTTAATCTAAATTGATGTTATGCCTTGAATATTCCAACATGACACATGACATCTCATTTCAATATGTAGCAGTATGTATCTTCAAAGGTTAAAAAATACCTGATGACTTAACAAAAGGATTTTAGAAGAAAACAAAGTTTTCTGATTACTCCAAACTATATATTTCAGCATGTTTTCCCTGTTTTTTGCTTTCCTTACACACACCACAACCCACACCCACCCCCCGCCCCCCCATTGTCTTGTAAAGGACTGTAACACAAGCCTGTAACCCAAGTTTTGCATAGCTGTAGGGCTGGGCTGCAGATTGCAGCTGTAGCATGCAGTGCATGTAGCATGCAGTGTCACGAAGGACAGTGTCCCTGCAGGAGTGGAGCAGAGGCAAGCATCACTTGTGGAGGTGGTCACTCACCCCTCCCCCAGTGTCCCAGAAAGGAGACAGCTCTGCCATGGCACTGCCGGTATGCACTTACGAGGTGCCCTCAGTAGTTCTTTCTGTTTCACCAGACATTTCATAGCACAGTGGTGGGTGTAGATGGACTGATCCTCGGCAAATACTTTACTGCATGTTACAGCATATCCCACAGCCTGGCCATGCCGAGTCAACATCTCTGGAATTGGTTAAGAACAGAGAAAATTGGATACACTTAAAACATTGACAATACTTTGAATGCACCTGTAGCCACTTTTCTGCAAGATAAAGATTAAATACTGAGTGGAGGATAAATCATGAAACAAATATGATAGCCAGAGCTGTATTTATTTTGACAAAACCTGTTTTGCCTTCACAAACTGTACTTTTCTGCAAGTATGATGGAAAAACAAGAGGTGATGCTCTTAGTTGCGTTTACCCGAGAGTCTGTTACTGATTTTATGCTTGTGGCTAGGGTAGATAGATCACGCTCCTCTCTGACATCTTTTTATGTTGTCGGTAAAACCACCATCACACCTCCCCTGACAGCCCTTCACAAACCAGCCAGTTCTCCTGGTTCTAGGTGGACAGAAATTATTTTCAAGATGACTGGTCTGGTTGCAAAACTACCTGTGTGGACAGAACAAGCCTTTTAACAGCTCGTGTTTATTTATGAGCTGTGTCCTCTTCTCCCTTTGATAGGCCACGTACCTTTTATAACAGTCTCCAACCAATCTGAGAGATTAACTTCTTAGCAATGCTTCTGGGAAATGGACTTCAAAATACCCATAAAACCCCATCAGCTTACACAATACAAAGATTTTATGGCAAGACTCTCTGAAGAGAGAGTTTATTCTGATTCTTCTCCCAAGAATGTGGCCAAGCACTCTCCCATTCAAAGGGGTAGTTAAGTCCCCCATACTCCGGAGCTCCTGTGGGACCTCCTACTACAGCCTGACTACTGCCATTATCCAGGCTTATGTAAATGGTAACTGTGGTGGACAATAAAACAGTCTTTCTGCATGACCTCTTTTAACCTGGTGGGCACAATCCTCTCTGGTTACTCCTTGAACCTTTTCTAGTGAAGATGAGACAGAGGAGACACAGGACTCCTGCCCTTGCTCAGCAAGCTCTCTCCACAGGATCAAACTGTGTTCCATTCAGTTTTCACAGCAATATTGCTCCACTGTACCATGGCCATCCCTATTAAACAAGAAGAAATGTCATGAACATGATTTCTATGTCTTAAAATCAAAACAAACTTAAAGTAGTGACAGTTTTTCCAACACTAAGTGTTCATGTCGTACTGTTCTCCACCTGTACAGTATACTCCCTAAAGTTTTAAATTGTGCTCTTTTCTGTTATTTTATACAGTCAAGGTTCTTTAAACTGAGGTGGAAGCACTGTAGCTATTTCTTTCAAGAGCATGAATACCTGATATGTACTGTTTATGAGGAACCCACCAAGGAATAACTCATAGGCTTTTTATTGCTTGTTCTCGGACCTTTGCTATGAAACATTTTGACATGAAAGGAAATGGATCATCACTGCCAAGAATGCCATTAATGAGATTATCATGCATATAGTGTGTGGCAGAGATGATCTGAGTGGAGTGGTGGAGCTGGTTTTGATCTGCAAGGTGTAATTACTATGCATGTAAATTAGCAAGTGTATAGGGACAAAGCCTTCCACGGTATGGGGAGCTGGGGAGCTGAGCCCTGGGAAGCAGCAAGTGGACACCATTAGGACCAGGCGTGTCTAGGCTTAGACAGCTAAGAGCTGGGCTCTTTAATCATGGCAATTCACCCTGGATTCTGTTCAGAACTAATGAAGAGAAATGGGACCATCAGGACAGCTGTTATGTAGGTAAATGAGATGAACAGGAATGAAATGCCCATTCTTCCCTACGGACTCTACAGGGAGTCTGGAAAACTGGCTCAGGTTTAGATGTCTAATATTTATATGAGGAAAGGATTTCATTCTAACTGTGTGTGAGCTCTCATGGAGGCACTGGGGCTGACTATTAATGTATCCTTGGCTACATGGAGGTGGAAGAAATGAAAATTATTCTGGCTGCCAAGGAGAGACCCTGGTTCTGCACCTTTTGCTGCTTCAGCCGTAGTTGTGGGGCTGAGGAATGGTCCTTGCAGGTGCAAATCCACCACGGCGGGGATGAAAGCAGGGTGCTGCTGCTCACTCTGTTTCCACTGCTGTAACCCACAATGAAACGGGAGTAGAAAAGAAATTAGAGTAACCTTCAGCTGTAAATTACTTTTTCCCTGATAGGAGCTACAGTGTCAGGAGTCAAAGATCACAATGAACTTCTTGTAGAGCACCCTTTGTTCATTAAGCTCTTGTTATTAACAGCTTGGTTCTGTTAACAGCAGTAGGTAACTGTTCTTGCATATTCACAAATTCACTTGGCTTCCTCAACACATCCACTCCTAATTGCCCAGTGGGAGCCCAACCACAGCTCTGGGTTCAGGAGCAGAGGCTGGCACTGCTGTGTTGGCAGCTTCTACATGGCTGCTCAGAAAGTCCCTCAGACTTACTGCTCTCTAAAACTCACTAGTCCTTAGGAAACATTCACAAGTTGCCTCCTCATCCATGTATTCTTATCATAACATCACAGAATAGTTTAGATTGGAAGGGACATTAAAGATCCACTAGTTCCCACCCCTGTCCCGGGCAGGGCCCCCTTCCCCCAGCCCAGGCTGCCCCCAGCCCCATCCAGCCTGGCCTTGGGCACTGCCAGGGATGGGGCACCCACAGCTGCTCTGGGCAGCCTGGGCCAGCGCCTCGCCGCCCTCATGGGGACGAATTTCTTCCCAATATCTCATCTAAATCTCCCCTCTTTCAGTTTAAAGCCATTCCCCCTTGTCCTGTCATTACAACCCCTTGTAAAAAGTCGTCTTCTCTTTGTCCTTCTGTTTTCTGGAAACTGTTTCTCCATCCAAGCCTATATATACTATAGAACTCATCCCTAGAAACCCACGCCAAAGGCACCCTTATAACATTCCCACCTCCCTCTGTTCCCGTAGTAAAATGATTGTTTAGGTGAGAACTACAAAACACTGATAATAACAAAAAGAAGAATTAAATGAGCTCTGGAAAAACCTGCCTGGAAAAGGAAAATACAGAATACAGAAACCTCCCCTTCAGTCTAAATATTTTATCCCAGAGGGAGCTGAGCCGACTCAGTCGTGGTGTGTATGTATTTATGCATGTTTGTGTTAAAGAATAAGTTGTTTAATTTATCAGGCAATGAAATTCTGAGATCTGCTCAGTGGAAGCTCAAACTAGAAATTCTGAACACTAGAAAGCAATCTCACAGGAAATAAGGTTTTAACTTTGTACAGGGGATGTAATTGCGTGTAGCAGGCACTCCATTGCTTGAAATCCCTAAATTATGAGTAACTGCTTTTCTAAAATTGTCCTCTCTTCAGTCATAGGGTTGATGAAAAAGGCCAAAATCTGCGTCTTGTGTTCTACAGTAACCCTGGTTAGAAGCTAAGAATATTATTGCAATGATCTGAACTCCTCACATCAAAACCAAACACAATTTTCCCCTGGCATCCTCTGACAGTATTATTACCATGGAGACTTAATAAGAAAATAGTAATAGTAATACTAATTAATTGGCATTAAGTCTTTCCATCACAAGATATTCACAATCTGCCACATTAACTGTTAAACCCACTCCAAAATGCATTTATTGGAGAATGTTATTTTTAAAGTTAAAGCTTAATTTTAGATTAATTGATTTAGTCACACTTTAATGAAGTGTGCTGCTCAACTACAGAGAAAGGCAACAGCATTATCTCAACAAAGTTGGTGTGCTTGGGGAGTTGTACATTTAATTTTTGACAGGTTTCTATTAACATATCTATGCTCAGTCCATTAAATGGCCTTGTGTCACTGAATTATCTTGTAATCAAAAGCTCTGCATGCACCACTGACTCAACAGTCTGGTTCCCACACAGGCATTGCTGGTACAAGAGGGGAGCTGGGTCTAACAGATGCTTTGGAGAGCCTAGCGGGCTTCATTTCGCCTAATGGGATTTTTTTTGGTATATAAATTTCAAGTTCAACTTATGATCAGGAAATTGTGGCTGATTTTTTCAGTCAGATACTGGGTAATTTCTGCCATGTGGGCTGCCTCTTTCCTGTCATTTGAAACACAGAGACTGAAGAAGAAGGAACCTCATGATGGCATTTGTTTCATTAATTGGGATTTAGCTCACCTATTGGTTGTCAGCCCCTGCTCTCAGCTAGTTATACAGGCTTCTGTTATTGTCAGCGAAGGACGACTGACACCTCCAGAAACAGTTTTATCCTACTGTGAAGTGGATGCACAGAGCAAAAGGGATGAATTGCCCTCTGGACTTGGCTCACACTCTTTTCTTCAATTGGTTGCAGATGTAATCTGTTTGATGGATACTTTTACCCAGTATCTTTGATTTTATTGGGTTCTATACATACATTATTTATAGGCTCTCTCTAGGCTAAACTTCATGTTACCATCTCATAGCTGCATGGGACAGGCGGGACAACTGCACTGGAACGGTGCCTGGTGACACAGGACACTGCACACGGATTTGGAATAACCTGCTGAAACAGAAAAATATTTCTCCTGCTTTTTGAAACCTGAGAAGAGCTGTTTAATCATGTGATATACAGAATAAATTGCTAATGCATATGAGTGAAATACAGTTTGCTAATGAGGAAAATTCAGATTCATCTAGTTGAATTTTTCAAGTTTATAGTGTGTTTTTGTAGGGATTACAACAGACTGGATTTTTTTTTTTACACTGAAGCTCTTTGTAAGTGTTTTCATACTAAGCTTTATGTTTTCCTACATTTTTGCTTAGGTAGGAAATTTTTTAACGTATTCAAGCATACTGAGCAAGAAGCCTCCTGAATATTATACTACCATGGGGCAGGACTAATGAGATGCATCTATATTGTACAAAGGTCAGTTCCTTTTACATAAAATGTAGCAGATCAAAAATTCTTCAGGACCATTCTTTAGTTTGCATTATTCCAGAGCAGCACGAAGCACTCAAAGGGGCAGGCACCTTGAAGAAATGTTTTGCTTTTGGCTCCAAAAGGAACATACCTATAGATGTTTCCCAGGGACTCACTGAGAATACCTAGGATGGCAGCTTTTCCACTTTTATTTTAGTATTTTTAGACATACCAGTGGAAGTTGTGTGAGTGAGAAGCTGGGTCACTTCCTAACACAAGGCTCCCTTCCCTGTCAGCAAAGGAAGGGTGATCCTGCCTGGGCAGCAATTCTCATCTCTGTGTGTTATTCACCTGTGTAAAAATTTGGTTCCAGGACTTCAAATGCTATGAAGTGGGCAGCAAAAAGAATTTTCTTTCCTTAACAGGTGCTCACATTACTGCTTGCTGCATATCCAGAATTTCTCTATAGGTTTGATAAGGTGGGTAAAGTCTCTGGTCAAGCCGGGTGGTGAAGACCAGTCTGATCAGACCGAGTAACAACACTGTGATAAATATGACCTTCCTTTGAAAAGGCTTCAGAAGCATCATATTTACTGAACTACCAAAAAAATAGGATCAAACCTACTCCACTTATGAGACAGGATTAATTACCTATTTATATTAAATGCCTGATTTTTTATTTACCAACCTTACAGTCTGTCTGGGATCCGAAAATTTGGTTATTTCTAGCTCGTTGGCAAAAGAATGAATGTCTTCTGGAAAAGACTCTGTTCCTCCATCATACACATCAAGCTAGGTACCTTCTGGGAGGTGTCACTGATCAGAGGTGGGCGGCTCTGTTCCCTGTTGTGTGCTAAGCAAATACTTTGGTTACAGAAAGACCACAGAAATAGAACAGAAAGGTGTCCTTTTTCAAAGTATGCAGAGGTTGTCCGAGATGTCTTCTGAGATCTGAACAGTTAGGTGAAAAAATTACATTAGATATAAAATAGCTAAACTCAGGTATTGACTAAGCTTTGAGACAGAAGTAGTTACAAGTAATTTATTCTCTATACCCTGACATAATATAGGAATTGTTTCATTAGGAAAAAAAAATATTTACAGAAACCTACACTTATGGCAAGTTTAAATCAATAAGTTTAGTTAGGTAGTGTGCAAAAAATATAAATATAAATGGAGTTTAATTAACTCCAGGTTCTATCAGCAGTTAGGGGATTACACTTTGGTATAAGTACATCACATTCACAGTAGCTGTGTCATTTCCACGGATAGCTCATCTTTTAAATTAATTTCTTTGTGCAATTTTCATGCTCTACTTTAAAAAAAACATTCTTCCCCTTCATTGTATTTAATGGAAACAGACAGCAAGACCTATTTCTGATCATACACCAGGGTGTGTATGTATATATAATATAATGAAGACATCTCGTTACAAAAAAGCAGCTGGAGCAGGTATGACAGCTACGTCTCTAAAGCCCTCAGAAGTGTGCTATACCAAACTTCAGATGATGAAATAGGGTAACTGGTTGCCTGTTTTAGGACACATTATACCTTGTAGGATTCTATATGGCACTACATGGTAACAGTTGCCTGTTGCTGCACTAAATGTTTCACCAAATACTCATTCTCAAAGGCAATGGTAGGTCTAGAAGGGAGTAGTGGAAGCCCTTCTCTCCCTCTCACCCATCCCTTCCTATGCACAAGCGTGTAGTGATATACTTCTAAAACAAACTTTAGCCATCAGCAATACAGACCCAAAAATGTCCTGTGACAAACAGAGTGACTTTGTACCTTTTCTCTCTGATACATTTTTTCTTTGCTGAATTTGCACAGCTGCTTTTTGAACCCATGAAAATTGTTAGCATCAAAATACCCAGTGCTAAGGAGCTCTCCAGGGAGGACTCTGTTGCACATCCCATTTCACTTGTTCTGATGCAGCTGCCTGCTGTCTGCTTTTGATGTCTTGTCGTTCTGGCATTAGAACAACATGTAAACATTTTTCTTTCTTACTCTGAATATGTTTTCCACTCTGTTCTGTTTGGCAAAGGTTCTGGTATCTGTCTATTGAAAAACCCAGAGATGGTCGCAATGAACTAAAGACATTTCTTGCATTTCATTGAGCTTGTTAATATTAGATCAAGAGATCCGTATTAACTTTGGGTGACTTAAAAGTCAAAGTAAAATAGATTTGTTGATATAAAGAAAAATAGATTTCCTGTAGCTGTTCCACATAATATGCAATATTTTCCCAGTTTTGTTTATAGTGAGATGAGTACACACAAGGACTTTGTCACAGCTGATGATGTTGCTTAAAATTCTTCAGTACTCTATAATAATAATTTAATATCCAATAAGCTAGTATCTCTCTGTGATTACTGAGGTCATTTAGTGCAATTAATGCATTTGTAATTTTCATGAGATCTTGTTTGGAGCCTTAGAATTTCATTTTTGGGACACACTGGTGTTTCTACACTTGTAATGTCTACAAGAAATTAGATAAGGTTTGTTTTGTTTCATTTTACTTTTCACAGATTATCAGCTGTAGTTAAGAAATGCTTTATGGCAATAAATGTATTACTTCAGAAAAAGAATGGAGGAGATTTGATTTTTTTAAAAAATATTTAGTGTACACAAATGAAAAATATAATGTATCTGCATGCAATATAAAATTCAACAGATGTGAAAAATCACTTTTGCTCAGACAAGCTAGAAATGTAGTTTCTTTTCAAAAGCATGCACTCTTTGCTGAGGGAAGTCTTCAGCAAAACTTAAGGGGGGTGGGGGGGAGTGTATGGGGGGGAAGTCAGAGTTTTGCAGAAAATCCTGTAGTTCTTAGGCAAATTTTTAATTTAAAAGGGAGTTTTTGCCTGAATATAACTAAGTGGCTGTTCTACTTCCTTGTAAATCAACAGAAATGGAAATATGGATTCACTTAGAACTGGATCAGATGAGAGGTTACAGAATTTATCCGTAACACTTTAAAAATGGAATGTTTTTCAAAATAGAAATGATTTCCTGTTTGCTCTGGAGACTACAGGGAGGATGGAGAAGAACATGTTTCCTATTTTATTGTAACATTTTTTCAGTTAAGGGAAGGCTAGCATACTACTGATCTGTTTGATAATATCACTTACTTCATGGTAACTGAAAAAAAAAAGGGTGACCAATTTTTATTTATTCAACTAATTCACCTTCTGTACCATAACAGAGATAAATCTCAATATAGGTAGGAAGAAAGTCACTTTCTCCTGCATGCCAAGTTCTTGAACTGGGATAGAAGCCATGGGCTTGTTTTAATTAACACTAATGCTCAATTAAATCAAGTAAATGTTAAGATGCACGAATTATAACCTTCAATTATCCAATTATTTTTAAGGCGGCTTGTTAGGATGCAGATGCCTAAAAGCCTGCAGGCAAGAAGATTCCACCTTGGAGGCAAAGGGAGCCATTACACTGGTTTCTTTCATTTACAGCCTGACCGTAAACACGCATTACAGCATCCAGAAGGAGGATATACAGTCCCATTGTGAATCCTGCCCTGCAGTTAAGTGCAAGATAAAGTGTTACATAGTTTCATATGTGTTGATTTAATTTACTTCCAATTTAGGTGTCATGATAAAAGATGACAGATTTGCCCTGTCAATCAGATTAAGAAGAGAACAGCAACACTAATTTGGTTTATCATCAAGAGAATAAATCTTGTTGGAAGGCTGTTGCAGTGTTTTCTTATTCATAACGGCTTCCTCTTCCAGGAGGATCTTGGCTGCTACATCACGAAGGCGGCTCTAGGGTTGTATTAAAACTGTTTATCTTATCATGAGGAAAATCTTACTCCAGTCTCTCTTTTTCATCATGTGTTGAGTGAGCAGATAGAGGAGGTATTGCCCCGATTAATGTAAAAAAATACCCATTGTCTCAATCGTTATTTCCTGGAAAAAGCGGTTCCTCACAGCTGTGGATTGTCTCAAAACAACTATGGCAAAAGTGTTATGAAGGGATTGTATGTTCATTTATTCAACCTTTGAGAAATCTTTCGGACACCTTACAACAGAGCCTGCACTTCGGACCAGCAGGCGAAGCAGCTTTGAGCGTGCAGAGGAGCAAGGCAAGCAGCGGTGTGCGTAGGCAGGTCCTGGACTCTCACAGAGCCGTTCCCACTGAGCACCAGATCCTGACCCTTCTTAAGCCCTGGGGTTGAAGAGCTGCCAGTTGGGACAGAAAGGTTGACGTGCGGAGACTCTATAACTCGAAAGTTATAAAGTAGGTATGTTTATTGCGCGCAGATGCACGGGGGATCGCTCCTCCACAAGCGTGCATACCCGAAGTGACGAACCATCTCACATTTATACAATGAAACAAATGAATATTCAATTAACGCCTATACATATTCGTTACCTAAACCCCGCTTCGTATGTTAATTAGCTTATCAGTCCTTTGCCTGGAATGTGGTGGTCTTGCAGGTTTGTAGGTGATTCATGTTCTTGTGACCATCTGTGACCATCCGATCTTCTCCAGCAAGGAGACTTAGCACTCCCTCCCTCTAGATAGCATTTGAATGTCTCTCATCCTTTTCTCATTCTCTTTTAAATAGCCCCTTTGTCAGAGGAAGAAGGGCAGGTGTCTCCCCGTCTCCCCTTTGTTAGAGGAAGAGGGGCAGGCGTCTCCTCAAAACTGTAGGTGTCTCCTCAAAGCTGTGTGCCTGTGTGACCAGACACCGCACCCATGACCAGTCACCATACCCACATTCCTGAGCAGACATATACAATCACAATCGATGTCCATTGTCCCCATTTCACACTATTTCTCCATATCAAGGTCTTCAAATGAAGGCACAGATGTAGGTCCTGAAAAAGCAGGATTCATTTCTTAATTCTCCATTAAAAGTGCCACATGCCTCTTTGGAAAGCCCTGTCTTTCCTTGGTTGTCTGTTGTACATGTTTTCCATAGTCTGCTCTCGGGCTGTCTGGATTGCGAGCTCCACAAGGTACAGGCTATTTCTAGACATAGTACCTAGTGCATTAATATTTCCAGATGAATTTCAATATAAAACTCATGCTGCTGAAACTAGCTGTAAGCCCAAATGTTAAATGCTAAACCTTCCTACTCTGATAAGCACCTTTTTCTGCCTAGCAAAGTGTGATATAAAAAGCTGATACTAAGGATGAGTTCAGGAAGCTAAAATGTTTTCTCACAATTGCTGTACCTTTTCCTCTGTTAACTCATTTTTAGTTCATGTAAATCCTATTTGCTAAGCTATAGTCAGTGCTCACTGGCTGCAGATCAGTTACCCAGCTTCAGCTGTGTTAGCTTTTGAGGAAAATCCCCTGAATGGAAGGCACTCCAGAAGAGAAAGGCAGCAGCTGATATAAAAATATTTTCGTTCCCATTTCTTTTATTTATTTTTTTTTTTTTTTTTTTTTTTTAAGGGCTTCTGCCTAGCTCTTTGTTTTCCTTTCTTTTCTGTTTCTTTTTCCAGCCACATCTCCTCCTTCCTTCCATCTGGAAGTGAAATTAGATTTCTTTTACTCATCTTCAGAAGCTATATACTGATGCTGGTTTACAAACCAGCAGGTCTCAAGTAGTGAAAGCAAGAGCACAAAAAAAATCCCCCCATGCTGTTCAGTAAGCCATCCATGCACGTCTCATTATTCCTGCAATTCATTCTTACCGGCACCCACTGTTACTAGTGTAATCAGATTTAGTTATGACCCGGTGTATGATATTTGGCATGTCAGCACATCTATAAGAATTAGCTGACCTTGGAGAAACCTGACGTGAATGTCAGCCTGTCAGATCCGACATGGATCTCAGCGGAAGGTAAGTCTGTCGTTATTGAAACGGAGCAGGACTAATGGCCTGGAACAGTCTGCTGCTTTTCACATTTTACTTCTGAGGTTGTCCTTTCTCCTGCAAGGAAGACATCATTTCCAAGCTGGGAAATCAGGCTCCCCAGGATGCTCTGTAACCAAGGAAGTCACTTCAGAGGGTGAGGCTTAGCTTATAGGATGTAAATTGCCACCTGGAAGATTTCCTTTACTTTACTGAGAGATGGATGAGGTGCCTGCAGTTAATACTCTCCAGCGTGCGTGCCTTTGTCAGGCAG
Source organism: Falco punctatus (assembly GCF_963210335.1). Lineage (NCBI taxonomy): Eukaryota > Metazoa > Chordata > Aves > Falconiformes > Falconidae > Falco > Falco punctatus. The sequence goes on from NC_137587.1 coordinate 48,511,333, forward strand.
GGATGCAGAGCTGCACTATCAGTGACAACGAGAACTCTGCAAATAACTGCAATTTTAATTTAGAAGGTGAGCCAAAAGTCACAGGTAGGAAAAAGGTGGCTCACCAAGAACAGGAAAGAAATATAATTCACTTATTAATGCAATAAAAGCCAAACACATTTCATGTCATGGTCTGACTTAGAGATTTAAAATTTCAATCAAAGATAACAGGTAATGTCTACGTTAAAGATTTTGAAACTTCAAGAAAATAATCTCTGTTTTAGCAGTAACAAAACAAAACCATAATTCAGTCCAAATTAACAAACATCATTTATTTTAGGCAAGTAAACTAGTCATCTGAAAAAATGTTCTGTTCACAAGCCCTAGCCAAAAGCCTTTGGAAATGGAAATGGCATTGTTCCCAAAGTGCTGGAAGCTTGACGTTTTATGAGGCTTATCTCAAACACAGGCAATGAACAACGGGCTGCTGAAAATGTTTGTTTCTTTAGCTCCTCGCTCCTTGCATTTGAATGCTTTACGGGAAGATCTCATGCTAAGCCCTTGCTTCAGCTTCGCTCGTCACAGTTCTTTTAAAGCATAAGGTTGCCCGACCACTTTAGAAGCTGTTTTCTGTCTTCTCTGCTTTGAGGTTAAGTTTTTGTCCTGACCTGCGGAGCTGATGCCGCCTGAGCAGTTACGCTGGTGGCAGAGGCTCCAGCCTGGTTGTTGGTGTGGTCCATGTTTAGCTGAATACCCGTCAGTCTGGAGGATGCTCTCACCTGCCCCAGCTCTGCCATGGGGACACGGGAGCATGAGCACCTCCAGGGACTGCGGGGACCAAGCCGGAGTGGCCCAAACCCTGTGACGTGCGGAATTTGACTCTATAAGTCGAAAGTTATAAAGTAGGTATGTTTATTGCGCGCAGATGCACGGGGGATCGCTCCTCCGCAAGCGTGCATACCCGAAGTGACGAACCATCCTACACTTATACAATGAAACAAATGAATATTCAATTAACGCCTATACATATTCGTTACCTAAACCCCGCTTCGTATGTTAATTAGCTTATCAGTCCTTTGCCTGGAATGTGGTGGTCTTGCAGGTTTGTAGGTGATTCATGTTCTTGTGACCATCCGATCTTCTCCAGCAAGGAGACTTAGCACTCCCTCCCTCTAGATAGCATTTGAATGTCTCTCATCCTTTTCTCATTCTTTTTTAAATAGCCCCTTTGTCAGAGGAAGAAGGGCAGGCGTCTCCCCGTCTCCCCTTTGTTAGAGGAAGAGGGGCAGGCGTCTCCTCAAAAACTGTAGTTGTCTCCTCAGAGCTGTGTGCCTATGTGACCAGACACCGCACCCATGACTAGTCACCATACCCACATTCCTGAGTAGACATATACAATCACAATCGATGTCCATTGTCCCCATTTCACACTATTTCTCCATATCACCTGCTCCTCCCGACTGCTGATGGCCGCTGCTGCCGTGGTGGGAAAGGGGACGCGGAGAAAGCCACGTTCCTGCTACCTGCCCTGTCCTTTGCATTATTCATTCTTGTGTCACAGAGGCAGTAAATACCCCAACTCCTTGATATGGATCCCATTCCTGCCTAGTAATCGCTGTGTGTCTTTGGTCTGTTCTGGCCTAAATCACAATTCTAAAAAGTTTCTTACACCCGCGGAGTGTCAGTGCAGTAAATGGCCAGCACACCTCCTACCTGACCGCTATGAGAAGAGTAAAGCCCTCCCCACTTCTCTGCGCGGTGAGACTTGTCTGCCCATGTGTTCACTTCAAAAATTCCTTTGTGTCCCAGGAATGGCTGTGCTCGTTTGGGTTTCCAGCCTTCTGGCCTGGCTGGTGACTACTGGTGTAACTCCCATGCACGGTGTATAAGTGATGCTGGTTTATCACGGTGCTGCTTCCTGGCTTCCCAGAGTCTCTGCCCACATTGCAGAGCCTTGGTGGGAATAACGGAGAGAAAATGGCTGTGGATTATGAATTTGGTCTAAAATGAGTGCCAGGGGTTTGTTTTGTTTAGCGTCGTCTTCTTTTTCCTGATACGCTGTGTCTGAGGAACCAGCTCACACAACAAAGCAGGATTTCTGTTTTGGTTAATGAATTTCGTCCATGGAGATGTCCTGAGTGTTTTTACATTAATTACCCACAACGACTTTCATTACAAAGAAACAAAAGGTCTGTTAGACAACAGGAACCACAACACAGAAAAGAACAAAGAATTTGGAATCTTTTTTTGTGGCTGCAAGGAGGCTAAGCTTGTTTTCTCAAAAGATCACTGTCTTGCAATTATTTTTCATCTGAATACCAAGTATAAATAAATCATCTTCGCTGGCACGTTTGGTGCTTATGAGAGCGGAGGGATCCAGCCTCCGTGAAAGAACTGTGTTGGAGCGCCGTCTCTTCCAGGCATTTACCTTGGGTGATCTGGGGCAGAACTTTTCTTTTTGGGCCTCAGTTTCCCTTTGCTGTAGTACGGTGGGCACTTCTGCCTTCCCTCCTTGTCTGCCTTGCTCAGGGCTGCCCTGTGCACACACCGCTGTCTCCCAGCAGCAGCGGGCCACCCTGCGCCAGCCGGGCACCAGAGCGTGCACCGTGCACCGCAGGGGACAGGTTTGCCGTTAGGTACGGGTATGCACTTAGCAAAGTAAAGCCCAGATCTCAGTGACACCTTTGGGCTCTGTAGCACAAATGATATAATGCAACATAAAAGCAAATACATCAACCAAATGAATTGTCCAATTCTCTGACTACACATTGTCAGATGAGGATTTATGTTATTTTTTTTCCCCACTGAAGGGTTATCAATCACACAGCTTTACTGCTGTATCTGGCTTGTGGGATTACTCAGGATCTATTTATCTTGTGTCTTTCCCTTGTCTAAAGGACAGGAGTTACCTGCAGAGGTGATGCACTCTCAGTCCTGATCAGGCAAGATGCCCCGTTTTATTTCATGCCAGACTGTGGAAGTGCTCATTTCCATCAAAAACAACAGCCTCCAGAAATGACAGGTTGTGATAAAGGTGTGTTGCTGCAAGCACAGCTTTTCAGGGAAGTACAGGAATCAGTGAAAAATAAACCTCGTTCTGCAAACCTAGGTACCCTCCTGCCACTTCCAGTCATCCCTGGGAGGCATCACCTCCTGGTCACTGCGTGCTCTCATGCTGGAGCCGTGCTCCTTCCCAGGGGCTGCAGGGATTTTCTTACAGCTCTGCTGTATGATCCCTTCCCACAAACTGAGTCCATTTGGCTGCACGGAACTTTTGGCAAAATAATGTCACTGCCTCTGCAAGGTGAACGTCAGCTCAGCTGCACCCTTCGTCAGCATGTAGATATACTGTGTTTTAAGTAATTTCTAAGTAGGTCACAGTTTTCTGGCAGACAAAAGCAGAGTCAGTTACTGTTATCTTGTCTGTTTTTACATAAATCTGACAGGCTGGTTATGAGAAATCCCCATTACCAGAGTGCCATTCGTGCTGCAGTGGGGAGTGTGTGTCAGAGCTGTCACTGTCAGCCACTTTTCAGGGTTTTGTGGAGTGGTAAAAATACAGAAGACCTTGCTCCTGGCTCAGTACTGACCTGCTGCACAGACTTTTCACTTGGGAACAAGCCTGCTCCTTCCTTCCCCTCCTCCCACCCGGTCTTTACAAATGGCATTTTAATGGAAAGTCTTCTCAGCTTGTTACTGCAGGCAGAAGTCTGGCAGCCTTGATGTGGCTTGTTCCCATTGCATGGCCATTCCTGGTGGAGCTGATCAGAATCTCTGCCAGAGCGATCAGCTATCAGACAGCACAGTTGCACTGAAATAAAGTGCAGGTTTTAATGATTTATTGTTTCCCTGAAATTTTACTTGGGGTTGAGTGGAAGAATTAAAAATCTCCCCATCTTGTAGGATATTCAGTTTTAACCTGACAAGAACAGGGGTTATTTTTGTTTGTTAGTTTTAAGCAAAGGGATCAAAGAAATAAAGAGCATAAATTTTAAACGACTGTCAGGAAAACATGCCTGTTTGGCCTCCTCAACCAGTACGTGAGCCTGCAGCCGTCTGATGACCCAGGAAGGAGGGGTGGTCTTGGTTTCAGGTTCCCCTGCTCTCGGTTTCCTTGGTTCAGGATGGGTGATCAGTCCACCCTCTCTAAGCTTCTCCCAGAGCAAATCCCACTTCTTGACCCCCTCTTTCTGATCCTTCAGGCTTATTTTGCAGCAGGCTCTAGGTGTGAGGTTGTCCCCTCTCCCAGGGCTGTACCTGGGTGAGCTGCCCAGTTCATCCCAGTGGTACTTGGGAAGCTGGACACTGCTCACCACAGCATCCAAAAAGGCAGCTCTTGAAGGGCAAAGTGCTTAGATGTGCCTATCTTTGACAAACTGAGACTGCAAGACTTGGAGCAAAGTTATCTGTTGATGTAATTGCAGTTTTAGAGTAAAAAATATTTATTGTTTTCCAATAAGAACAAACAAATGTTTGGTAAAATTGCACAGAACCGCTGCTCATGGCCAGTTTCCTGAACTAGAGTTGCCACTAAACTATAGAATTCATATATCTCTTTGAGACTTTTCAGGTAAATAATTGTTCGCAAAAAATTAAGAAGTCCCATGCTTCAAAGCCCTATCAATTTGGATGTGTGTATATAAATATTTCCATACACACAAGTATCATTACCTGATATTGCTGAAGAAAGATAAAATTTCAGTGAAAGTAATAAGAGTAATGCACTTGCCAGCCCTGTCAGCAGCATTTGGATCCACCATGTAGATGTGTGTCCGCCCAAAAGAGGATAAAATGAAACAGAAATGTCTGGCAGACAAAGGTGGAATACATTTAATATCCATCTTACTTTACCATTTCCAAGTCTGTTGCTCTACTTGTTGTAAATGGTTTACATTATGAAAATTTATTCTGGTTATACTTGTAGTTCTAGTCTTTCACACCTCCCAAATTGCATCTTTACCACTGAGAAAGAAGCGCTGTGATCAGGATAAACATACTGCTGCTTGATGAACAATTTTATTCTGTTGAGAAATGGATCATGAAAACAACAGTTCAAATCAGTTTTATGACTCTCTCGCTCCGCTTTTTTCTCCTTTGGGTGAAGGAAAGGTTATGAAACCTCAGACCATTTATAAATAAAAGGCATTCTCAGAATGTTAGAAAGTACCCAGCGCTGCTGTTTAAGTTGGTGTTTTTTTTGATCTTTACATCAGTGGCAGTGTTATCCAATTCCAAACAATTTTCATTAAATATATCTAAAGGTTTTTTTCTCCCACATTGCTTGGGCTTCAGACAAATGAACTCCAATGCAGTGATAGAAAGCAATAGTTACCTTTAAGAAGTATATGATGGTGTTTTTAAACTGCTACGTGCACTGTGGCTCCACGTCAAATTAGACTAAAACTCACTGTGGGAATGTTATCATTTCAGTTATTCTGGATTTTAAATTGGCAAGTCCAAATTCAAAGGAGTCTTGCTGTGATGTAAACATGCTGTTGAACCCCAGTGTGTCAGTGCAGAGATGTGGTCTTGCTGTATGGGTACCTTCAGAAAGAGATCTGCTGCAGGGGGCTGCTGGGGAGGCTATGCTCTGCCAGTAAGTTGCAGCGAATGGGTTGACCTGAGCTGCTGGCAGTGTTCAGAGGAGACATGATGCTCCTGCCATACTTGCAAGCCATATTCTGAAATCCCCTCTAGCAGACGTGGTTTCTTATGATGGATCATTTCATCAGACCACTTCAAATGGCATGAGCCAATGCCTCCGTAGCCCCAGTGTTTGTAAATTTGTGAAAAATCCTATGGAGGTGGCAGCTGTGTATGTGCAATCAGTTGCTGGGTCCCTGTGTGACCCTGGACCAGCAGGTTTCTCTACAAGGTTCCCAGCAATATGAGTTCCCTGGAGAGTGGGTTTGCAGGAAAGTATGGGGAAATGGTCCTCTCTCTTGGTATTATTTAGCGCAGTAAGAAGCTGATGCTGTACAAAAAGGAGGAGAAAATGGGCACAGTTCCCCACTGAGAGAGCCATGCAGTCCTGGGTTACACCAAGCCAGCTAGGGACACAACTGTAGCTGCAGATACGGAAGAGAAACTCCTGGAGTCCACCAGTGCTGCAGGGACCAATGGCAACATGGTCATTTGTAGACCGGCACAGCATGGAGAGTTGAGGAGTGGTTTGATCCCGTTTGCTTTGGGTGGGGACACTCCCTTTGAACGTCCCTTTATGGTGCCTGTGTGACCCGTTAACTCACGGGGAGAGCAGGGCCGCAGGACAGAGTGCTGCCCCAAACTCAGGGATGTGACAGATCACACTTTGCCTGGACTGAGAGCAGAAGTGTGGCTCCATCCCAGTTCAACGAGAGCATGACAGACCTGCCTGGGGATGGATATCCAGTGTGACCTTTGTTTGCTTTGGCCTTAGATTTGAGATCACTGGGTAATTCTTGAGCAAAGAGTGAAGTTTTATACATATATACACAAGGAAAGTGTTCAGGTTTAAACAGCTTTGGATAAAGGACAAATGTATTTTTCCAATACTCTTGGGCACATTCTGCCACTTCTTGAGCCTTTTCTGTTTAGTAACTATAAATAAATTATCGACGTGAGTGTGTGCCTGGGCTCAGGATGCTTTGGAGGTGGGATGGTTCCAGCTAGCCCCAGCCCACCCCCCGACCCTGTGCTTCGTGCTCCAGTACTCCGTGGCTGTAAACTGGGTTATAATGGCAGATGCCACAAAAATTGAGCAGCCCAGCCATGTGAAGCTGTCATCGAGGAGATAATGACTAGTGCATTTTAGCAACTGCCCAAGTAAAGGGGATAAGAGGAAAGTGATCATTGCTCAGAAGTCTTAGATGTTTATCAGTTATTTCTCAAAATTCCTTGGTGTGAGTGGTGAAAAACCCAGTGCAAAATGTTTTTTTAAATTATCTTTACTTTCTCAGAACACATCTGATAGTTTATCAAAACTGGATGATAAGGATTCTTCACAAATACACAAAACCTTAAAGTCCAGTAAAATTTATGTACTTCTTTCACTATTTCTTTTCTTTATGTACTTCTTTTCAGAATTTTTTACCTGTTGAGGGGTAACATTCATTGAGGGGATGATCTGGCCAGTGCTGTATGTTGGCTCAGAGGTTGTGAGGCAGAGTTATCTCTCTTGTTAATGCCAAGTTTTTTTCTCATAGTTGGCTTTGCATGTTTTGACATATGTTATTTACTTCTGGTTGTGCCCTTCCTCTGAAACCTTCTAAACCTTTATGTTTATTTCTTACATACTAGAATGTAATTACATTAAGACTTTCTTTAGGCAATTTTAATCCATATACTGCATTAAGAAGCACATACATTAGTTTTCTTCACCAGAAAGTGTGTTAACAAATACTCTATGTTCAGTGAAAAACCCAGAATGGCTTCTAGATATTTAAGTTATATCACATTGATAATAAAGACATATCCATGTTTAATCTGGGGAAAAAAATCATATCAAACTGATTTATTTTAATATTATCTAAATCTTGAAAACAGCCCTGGAAATAAGTACCAATTAATAATTTTCATTTAAAAGAAAAAAACAACAAACTTGTTTAGCTGACAAAAATATAAAATATCAGCCCATAATCTATAGAACATAGCAAAGGCTAAACTATGTATTTTATAAACTCATCAAGCACATTTGATCTCAGAATACAGTACTAGTTCTCTTACTAAAATTCATATAAAGCCTCCTTTGCAGGTGAGTAACAGTGCAAATATGTTTGAGTTACAGTGCAAATAGACTTTATGATGGAAATCAAGCAATCTTAAATGTAACAGTTTATTATAAAATTAAGAAAATTCTATTATTAGGGTCCATTTCCATTAGTTTCCATAAGTTGTTTCATTTGTAGGAACTAGCTTATAGGAATACATGCATTTTTCCTGTGCATAGAACAAGGGTTTTCTAAACAAGGCAAGCCAGTTGGAGAAGGCGGCCAAGGACAAGTATGGGAAAATTCCTTATACATCTTCAGTCAGTCTTGATGTATTTACAGCACTTGAGTGTTTCTGTAAGCCCACTGGTCCATGCAAAAAAAGGAAATTTTTATATGCAAGGAAATTGCCTGTTCTTAGAGTGAACTGAAGATTTGAACCTGGAGATTGTCAACAGGGAATTGCTATATTAAGGCCAGATTTTTTGAGCTGGACACTGTGTTCACGGTTTCAGTGGAGCTGCCCAAAGGTATACCAAGACCTTGTCCATGGTGGGGAGGTGGTGAATGCCTTTCATGAGCACTCACTGATGTTCTCCGTGGCAGAACTGCCAGTTGCTTTTCCAGCTGTGTCCTCACAAGCAAAGCCAAGCAGCGGCCAGACACGCTGACACAATCTTGTGTTGGCTACAGCCCTACTGGGAGCAGGGGGTGGACAAGAAGATAGTTGAAGGTCCCTCCCCACCACCACTTGTGGCTGGACTCTGATATCATGACATAACTCATGTGTCAGAAGACATGGGTTGGTGTAGCACCCATCCGCAGTGACTGGCTTTCCCTGGGCAGGCACGGAGCACGGAGCCTTTCCTATTAAAATTCTGTTCAGTCTTCAGCTGGGAGCTGAGCACAGCTGAAGTGAAGCATCTGAAAGCTGTTGCAGTCAGCTCCATAGAGGTGTGAGCTTCACCCACGCTCTGCGGGTGCCTGGCACTTATTTATAGCTGATCCTGTAGCAAGGGGGTGTGTGGGGACACATTTGTAAAAGCAACAACAACAAAAAAAAAAGTCTGTGGAAACCTGACTGCGACCCTAAGAGAGGATTTATTTGTCACAAGAGTCAATGATGCCTGCTTTTTCTGCTTGTTCAAGCATCAAGAGCTACAGTATCTATGCAGTATTATTATTCATGACAAAAGCTCTCCAAAGAAAATGAGAACTTTCCATGGATACTTTAGATTAGATATAGAAATTATTTGTTTTATTTAATTTAATAGAGAGATCTAATTTCACTGCTACCTAATATTTAATATTGTTTCTCCCTGTCTTGTTTCTTTTTTTAGCCTTCCATAGTACTGGAAAAGAAATAAAGAAAGAAAAAGAGGCAAAGGAATGCAAAGTAAAACAAAGATGAGGCTGTTCAATCAGGCAAGGAAAAAAGCTATCTAAAATCCCCTGAATAAGGTCAAGCAAAATGAATCATATCTTTTTCATTCAAGAAATGAATTTTGCTTCAGGCATTAAAATCTAGAACTGTATTAAAATATCTGAGCCATACTTACTATTTTTTGTGCTAAAACTGTCCCATTTTTGCATAGTCTGATTGCAGTTCCAGAGCACATGTATTATTAACAGAGATTTCATTTGTAATTCAAACTGTTCTTTAATTTACTTACAGAGCAAAGAGACTGGAGAGCTGCTACCTGATGCCTATAGATAATGACACACAATAAGGTTCCAGAAAGGGCTCACGCAAGTGGCTAAAAACTTTCTGTTCTTGGAGGTTTTTGAGACTCAGCTGTGCAAAGCCCTGAGCAGCCCGGTACAAATCCAGCGCAGATTTCACTTTGAGCAGGAGCTTAGACTATGACATGCTGGGATCTTTTCCAGCCTGAGTGAGTCTGAGTGGGTGATTCTACAACTACATAAAAATCCTTTAACTACTATAGTGTTTTTGTTAGATCTGTCATTTTTTTTTTTTTTTAAATAGAAAGAAACCCTAAAACCTTTGGATTAATTACAGTCTACTGGTGAAAACAAATATAATAAAGCCCTCACCCACTTCTCAGTAGCCTCTCAAATAGGTGGCCCAGCACTGTTTGTTTTTTACTGGAAAAAAACCCCACAAACAAACCCACCAAACCTCCTTTTTTGCTCAGATGCCGTACTGGGCTGTTTGCTGGTTTAACTGGGCCCATCCAGGTAAAGCAGGCTGTATCACACAGCTGGTCTGCTCGTGGAGGTTGCTGGCGCCCCGCCTTCTGATGCCAGGCGGTGTGACTTGTAGGGAGCCATAAGACTGAAGTGAGGGAAGAGGGCTGGGTATCTCCTGGGTGCCCATACATTGTGGTGATGCACCGGATGGAGAAAGCAAGTTGTCTCCTCTGAGGGTTGTATTTGCAATAACTGATCTCACCCCCACCCACCGGCTGTGGAACTCCTTCTCAACCACGGGTTAGGGCTGTCCCAGCTCATTTCAAAGCTGCCACGCTCTGGCAGATCCATTATCTGGGGAACATATTTCTGCTTTTTTCACTTAGATCCCAAGTGAACTGCACCTTATTTCCCAGATGAATCTGTGCAACCAGAAACCAAGCAGCTGGGCTTTGTGGAGCCTTTTTTTCAAGACTGACAGATCTCTTTTCTGCTATCTTCTCATGTCTGTCTATTCAAATTATGGTAGATGTGGGTTAAAAGATGAGCTCCTGGAGTGTCACGTCATAGCCCAGGTTTTGCCCCAGGTTTCTTTCTGGATTTCTGTGCAGTTTCAGGTATCTAGAAGTCCATCTTTTTCTGCATTTGAAAAACCTGAGTTTATTTCAGTTTTCCCCACTGGATGCCACAATCACCGAAGGCTCTGGTAGCTCCATGTGACAGGTATATGAGCTGAGATTTTTCCACGAGACACTCCACGAGGGTTGCTCCTAGTGCTCTGCTCCTATCTTTCTGCATCAGCTGCCTCCAACAGCCTCTCTTCAGCTCAGCTCCAAGTCACAGCGCTGCATCCCATGGTCAGCTCAGCACTAAAGGGAACAGCTCTGAGTGCTGACCCTGATAATAAGAACTCTACTCCCAGTTCAGTGCTGTTGAAATGAAAAGTGCAATACATCATATCAGCGTTCATTGTGTTTGTCTTACTTTTAACGGTCTCCCTTCCTTAAGTGCTGTTTCAAAGCAGCATATATTGGTAATAACGCTGATATATTACCTCAGTGCTTACCTCCCCTTATTTCTCCACTGGGACCAAGGTGAGACATCATGGAGAGCCAGGCTAGGCTGGGAGAGTGACTTTTGCCTCCTTGGCCTCAGCCACACGAGTACCTGCTATGCGGGGAGAGCTGCCCATATCCACTGGATCCCTCCTGTGTAGAGCAGCAGGAACCAAGCCGAACCCAAGGCCAGCTGGGGTGAGATCGACTGATCCAGGATACAGGAACAGCCCCTGAGCACCTGACATGGCCAAAGAGCTTTTGTGACCGGTCACTCAAAAGCAGTTTCAGCAAAGAATCAGCAGCATGTCTCTGTAAGTTACCGTTAGCTCTGATCAGGGTGCTGGCCGTATTTCTGCCTCTTTGCTCCCTGACTGCTTTTCTATCTCAAATCCAATCCGCAGACACTCTTTAGAAGCCCTGCTCTTTCTCCAGCAGTTCCGGGAGTGTTCCACCTGCCCCCTTCCAAAACAAATAAAAGAAAAAAGCCCCAAACCCCCAGAAAATGAAAGCAAAACACACAGAGGTGTCCATGTGTGTGTCCACAGAAGGTCCCTAACATTGACCTCTGCCCACTGAACAGGGGATGAAAGTGTCGCATTATCATCCATGGATTACTCAGGGCAGGATGAAGCTTCAAACCTCGGCAGCTTTCAGTGACAGGGCTGACTTTCCTGTGACCTTGGTGGCACGGTAGGAAGGAGGTGGATGGGAGAATTTCTGTCACTGTGACAACAGTCTAGCCTTGCTGCACATTGCCTGCGCCGTGTCGGCCTGGCATGCGTGAGCCTGTGTGGGTGCCCTGGGTCCCACGCCATCGGCTCTCCCTGGCGGTAGGCATACCCACAGTTTCTCAGAGGACACCAACACTCAGCATCAATTTCTAGTTTCAACCTTTCCACTTGCTGTCTGAATGGCTTGTGTGGGTGGATTTATCACTCCAGTAAGACTGATGCTCTTTTTCTTTGTTACGTAATCCTTTCCGTAATAACATCTCTGGGTAGCACCACAGCAGCTAATGAGTTTTTTAGCAACCTGGTACTGTGTTATATTTGCAAACAAACGAACGTAAGTAGGGCAGTGAGTGGCAGGAGCAGAAGGGAAGGGAGAAGGGGGAAGAACCCTGCAATGAGAAAATGGGTATCTGTTTTGCAAAGCAATGGAGCTGGAACTCATTGAATCATAGAATCACACAATGGTTTGGGTTGGAAAGGACCTTAAAGAACATTTTGTTCCAAACCCCTGCCCTGGGCAGGGACACTCCCCCAGCCCAAGCTGCCCCCAGCCCCATCCAGCCTGGCCTTGGGCACTGCCAGGGATGGGGCACCCACAGCTGCTCTGGGCAGCCTGGGCCAGCGCCTCGCTGCCCTCACAGGGAAGAATTTCTTCCCAATATCTCATCTAAATCTCCCCTCTTTCAGTTTAAAGCCATTCCCCCTTGTCCTGCCACTACATGCCCTTGTAAGAAGTCTCTCTCCAGCTTCCATCCGTGCAGCTCGCAGGCTGCAGATTACACACCCAGGCAATCCCCCACCACCCTCCACTTGCTTGTCCTGCCCTGTGTGGTGCTGGCTGTGCCCTGGATGTGTTTGCACAGGGAACTGCCCTAGCAGAGAGGTGACCCGGGGAGGAAGGATCATGTTCTGCAGATGCTGCCTCTCCCTGGCGCAGCTCGGTGTGCATGGTCAGCAAGGACACGCTCTGCCATGGCACTGCACCCCCAGAGCAGTCTCCACAGGGGCTGGTTGTGAGAAGGTTCTTAGTTATGTTCATGATTCATGGGTCCCACTAGTCCTGTCAAGTAAAGGAAACATTTTTATTTCTGTGGGGGTACATGAGCTGTCTGTGAAGAAGGAGTGAGCTGGAAAAGAAGTAAGAAGTCCTCAGACCTGAAGGTAGGCTTTTGAGGGGATGGTTACAGGTTAATATATTTAAGTCTCTGTAGCACTTTTGTTCTTGCTGTTCTGTCTCGTAAACCATTATAAAGGCTTGCTTTAACAGTCTATTTTTTCTTTAGCAGTCACAAACAAATATCAAGAAAAAGGATGACTTATACTTTTAAAATTCCTATCTCATCCTACCTGAGCATAATGCAATAAATCTTAATCAAACCCACTTTTTACTCTTTACTTTTGGATTTTTTTTCCCCTTGGTGTGGTTGTTTTTGCTCTTTTTTGGTAAGCCGAGACAGAAACTTTATCATGTATGAGTATAGCTCCCCATAATTCACTTCATTTCCAATGGAAGATCACCCCTGCAACTGAAAACATTTTAAGAAGAACCTTCCCCGAGGAAAACACCCATTAACAGCAGAGAAAACCCCACAGTGGCATCCTTCTCTGTACTCAAGAAGAAATGCTTTTAGAACGTGGAAGTGTTCACCCAGATACCCCCCCCCGGCTCTGTCTTTGCCTTCCCATGGGCCGTGTGCGGTGGGTGGGCTCTGGGGAGAAGCGGTGCTGAGCGCCCTGGCTGGCGATGCTGAGCGCCCTGCCTGCTGCCTGCCTGGCAGCTGTGCCCAGCCGGATTTCCTTCCCCAGCTGAGGACAGATGCTCTTCATTAAGCGATGAGCTGACCGAGTGCCCTTCTCCTTGAACCCGCCAGTGGCTCTGATTAGCGCCTGCTCATTTACAGAGAGGCTAACTGCTCTGTAATTTCCTGCTGAGTCCCGAGCCCTCTTCTGAAAAGACGCTTTTTTCTGACAATGTTTCGGCTTTCAGAGGTAATTCTTGCAGCTTGGGTTTTGCTGTAAGAAGCCCGCACAGAAAAGACAATGCGGAAACTTATTGTACGTGCCTTTGATGCATGTCAGGAATGGTACATATTTTTAACCATTTAATAGGAGCTTGACATGCAAATTCAACATTTCCAGTTCCTAATCAAATATTTGTTCTTTTTGTAAATTTGATGCAGATGTTTGTTCTGACACATTTAATTGCAATTCCAGCATACATTTTATGTGTTTGGGTTTTTTTTAGTGATATGTTTAAAACAAAAATCATCCACATCAACCAGACCAAAACATCTTAATGCCATTGAGAAGAATTGCCAGTGTCATTCTCATGATTTATGTCTGTTAATTCATTTTCAGAATATACTTAGCACGATAATTTTCTTTGGAGATAAGTGATCTTGGTAGCCAAACACAGAAGCTGAGAGGGACAAATATTTTCCTTTTGTTCACTGCCTACCCCTTCACCCACAGCGAGACAAGCTGCCCATCTTTCTGCTCAAAGGTATATAGCTCAAATGAGCTGGAAAACAGCTCAATCTGGTCAAGTGAGGCTTCACAGACACATTTACTGAGACTGAGCTCTCAGTAGGTACCAAGCTGGTATCACTTGTCCCTCTAGCATCTCCCCTTCAGTTAGATTGCAGAGGGTCATGTCAGATTTCAGGTCAAACCCAGTGGCAAGGCCAGCTCGGTACATGCTGTGCTAATGTGAAGCTGCTTGTGGACCAGGCACCACATCTCAGGGCTGCAGGGACCTGGTGTCACCAGGTCCAGACCTACAGAGGTGACGTCTGGGTCAGTAAAACTGCCTTGCACATAGCATGCCTGGTATCGGCAGGTAGCTGATGTGTTAGCTTCACCCCATCATTTCAGCACTTCGTAGGCTGTGTGGGATGTACTAAAAAGGGACCGTAAGATTTTCTCTCGAGAAGCCAGCCTGGTAGTAGGGGAATTCAGATCTGGTGCAAAGATGCTACACTGTCAGTTTTAGGGGGGAAGAAAATAGCAAGAGGTCCATGTTCCAAGTGCGGTACGTTTCTCTGTCCTCCACAGCCAGCCCTGCCAGCCCGCTGTGTGTGCAGGGCAGGCAGTCAGCCATCCCCTCGTTCATACAGGGGGCAAGGGGAGCAGGTGGAAGGTGATTTCCCACCAGTGACTTAAGTAGCAAAGACGTGCTCTGCCTGGTGCTGTTCTTATAGAATCATAGGATCATTTAGGTCGGAAAGGACCTGTAAGTTCATCAGTCCAACCGTTAACCCAGCTCTGCCGAATCCATCATGAAACCACACCTCTAAGCACCACATCCGCATGTCTTTTGAACACCTCCAGGGGTGGTGGTTCCACCACCTCCCTGGGCAGCCTGTTCCAGTGCTTGGTCACCCTTTCAGTGAAAAAAGTTGTCCTAATATCCAACCTAAACCACCCAGGGTGCCTCTTGAGGCTGTTTCCTCTTTTCCTGTAGCTTGTTATTTGGGAGAAGACACCAACCCCACCTCACTACAACCTCCTTTCAGGTAGTTGTAGGGAACGATCAGGTATCCCCTGATTCTTCTTTCCTCCAGGCTGAACACCACCAGTTCCCTCATCTGCTCCTCATCAGACTTGTGCCTCAGCCCCTTTCTCAGCCCTGCTGCCCACCTCTGGACATGCTCCAGCACCTTTACGTCCCTTTTGAAGTAAGGGGCCCAAAACTGAACCCAGGATTCTCCTCCTGTGATCCAAAAGGATGTCCGTGAAATCCGAACTGGGTAAGACAGGCACTTGTGCAGGTCTGTGTCCAGCTTGCCATGCTCAGAGCAGGGTCAGTGTAGAGAAGGTTGGATATACTTTGTAAGGTTAGTACAATATTTAAAAGTTAGGTATTCCTTTACCTCCCTGTGTATGTGGTGCCCACACATACAAGGCTGCATCTGGAGAACTGTGGGCATGTTTCCATTCAGGCATCATTTCAGGCCAGGAGAGGACGGATGTCCTTCTCCTCTCACCTTTGAAAGCCCCTGCTCCCTAGCACGCCAATTCATTGGGGATAAGACAGAATTCTTATTTATGTGGCTGCAAACGGCATCATAATTCATTCCTGCAGCTGCAGAGCCCGGGAGCTTTCTGTGCAGCAGTGAGTTCACACCAGGCACTGTACGAACACAGATGGATGGCCTCAGCCTCAAATAGCTTTCAGGCAGCAAATAGGTTGTTTCCATCTCTTCCGACATGAAGGTCAGCAAGAGGCCAAGGCATTGCTCACAAGACAAGAAGTCAGAGGTACACAGGGGATGCCTGGCCAGCCCAGGTTACAGTCCCAAAGCAGTGATGTTCAGCATTCACTTCTCAAGGGATCACTGTTTCAAAGATTCCCAAGAATTTTTACATTAGAGTTGTGGATTTATTGAAATAAATAATGTACACCTACGCCCTTGATTAGTGCTATACATCTTGGCTTACCGAATACATGTAGCTTGCTGTAGAATTTGTTATTAAATGCATCTACACACCGTGTTATCCTCAAAGCTTTGGCCCTCAGGATCATTCCAGCCAGCTCACCTGGCTGTTCGCTCCTTGCTGCTTGCCTGATTTCTGATGCCTACCACCTCTGCTTGGGTTATTGAACAGCTGCTGCCAACCAGCACTGCTCAGCAAGAGCTGCTTGCAACAGCTTGTGTTTCAATCAGCAGATCTGAAGCATCTAAGGCTATTGTCCAGACTTACAGGAATAATTATGTAAAGAAAAATGGAATATGTAGGAAAGGTGTTTTCTTGTAAATAGAGCAGAAGGGCACCTGGCTATCCTATGCCAGCGCTCTGCTGCACCTCTCGTCCGGTTCTGTAGGCAGACTCAGTTTACATGCAGATGTTCACAGGGATTCATTCCAACCCGCTTTGACTCAAATCGTCACTGACACCGTTTTCCCTACTTCTGTCCCTGGGATCCCTCTCTGCTGCTGCCCCACCTGCTCTGTGTGCTCTTGCACTTTGCCATTGGGTCGTTATGGACCCTTTTTACTGGGAGCACACAGCCAGTCCCAGGAGGGGTTTGCACAGCGTGTGCTGGCCGTACTCCAGAGTGGGTCTATGGCAGAGCTGGCAGCAGCATGGGGAACTCTCACTGTGCTGCCTGTCACAGGAGACACGCTGCACCACCACACTGGTGGCATATTGCTTCAGGAAAATTATTGCAGCATTTCACAGTCTGTGCCATCAGGAAATCTGATGGATGTTTCTGTGTGGCCTCCTCGCTTTGCAGGCAGTTGTCTTTGACAGCAGACAGGTTGTGAATTAGCACCTTTAACTTGAGAGAAGAGCATTTGAGCTTCACTGTGAGGCTTCAGGGCATGAGCGATAAATCAGATAATGGGGCCAAGGAGGAAATCAGCTCAGAGACAGCTGAGAAACAAGGGAGCATGGGAGAGAGAGTGCCTGTGCTCCTACAGCATCACGGATCTGGGGAGGGTGTGGAGGCACAGGCATGGTCCACTTTTCTGCTGGGGCAGCTGGATACGTCCTTGCTTGGCCCACATCATAGCTGGGGTGGGAGAAGCTGCTCTTGTGGTTTCTCTCCCTGAGGCTTTTCAGTCAACGTGGAACAATTTCTCCTTGGACATGAGTAGGGTTTCATCCTTGGGCAGCATCCATGGTGGGTCCTTTCACAGACCTCATCTGAACTCTCCCTGCTGATAACATGGGAAAAGGTCATAGAGAAGAACAAAAGTCGTGTGAGAGTGACTTAGCTTCAGGAGCCCCGCATTGTGTAACCTGGGCAGAAAACAGTGTAACACTATTCGTTTTTGAAACAAGTATTACATGACAAGTGAAACATACTACGAGTTTGAAAACCACTGGGACACTTAAGCCTACAGCCACCTTGTGTCTGTACCATGCCCATTGTGTCTGCAGAGGAATTACAATTTCCATTTATTTACAAGTGAAAAAAATTTGCATTTCTTCACCTGGGGATTCCCAGCATTGCTGTATACATCTGTGTTGCTACACTACAGTTCCCCACCACACATAGACTGTGAAGATATAACAAAGTTCCCAGCAAATAATTAGCATTCTCAGAGCGCTCATATCTATAAGGTGTGTAAATATACTCATTAAGAAATAGTGTAGATGATGTGTTAAATCTGTGTGTGGGTGTTTGTGTGTGTGTGTGTTGAGCACGCAAGAAAAGAAATGAGAACTCTTGGTTTTGGGGACCAGAGAAGCTGCTTGGCCATTGAGCCTCTGTCAGCAGGAGACTTGCTGGGATCCAGCCTTTCCCCCCGGTGGGGGGTCTGGGTTGCACAGTGGGGGGTCTGGGTTGCAGGGCTGCAGGGTCTGCAGTGCTGCGGAGGCATCCCGGAGCTGTGTCCCGGGGAGGGACCAAGGCTGGTGCTACTTCGTGTTGCGTTGCAGCGTGGGGTTTGGAAGAGACTTGAACAACTGATCCTTCCAGTCCTGACATACTTGCTCTCACTGAAAACACCTTTTGTCCAAGTCTAACTCTACGTATATTTATTATTTCAGTTTCTCAGCCTTCAATTTTGCTCCTTGTACTGCTTTCCAGTCATTTACTATTCTCTCAGAAATCAGTGGCTGAAAAGTCTAGCAGATTAAAGAAATGTGTCCTCATTATGAGTGAGATCTGTGGAGAGGGCGGCAAAGAAGCAAGCAGAGAAAAGAGCTTTTGTTCAGCACTCAGGATGGCTCATTTTCAATATAGAGTTAAGCTGCTACAGCATAGCCCTGTCAGAAAATACAAGAGGCTTTTTGATACCTGTTGATGGGCTAAGTTTTGAAAAAGTTCAACCACAGAAGATACAAATGTAGCCAGAGTAAAAATTTGGAGGGAAAAGGAACTATATTTCATCACAAGAAGCCTTACTTGTCCCCTGTCCAGCACCACGGTCCCAATGAATCCCTCTCCTAACTGAGCATCTGAGGGATATCTTTGGAGAAAGGAGTGTCTGGGAGGGTCTGGGTAGGTGGTGGCGAGCCAGGTGTGATGGGAAGTCCTGCAGCATGTACCCTGGGGACCCTCCTGGCATGGGCGTAATTACCTGATCTTATCTTTTAGCCTATATATTACCACCCCCACCCCTCTTATATATCTATCTGGTTTGGTTTGTTTTTTACAGAAAAATTCTTCAAAGGGCACAATGTTACTTGCACTGGTGGCTGGTGGAAGCCATCTATTTGTACCACGTGGGCAGCGGCAGCGCATGGAGGAGCTCGGGGGCACCATCCTGGCAGCCCACGCCGCTCTGCGGGCAGCCGTGCTGGCAGGCAGGCCGGGCTGTTCTGGCACAGCACTGGTGCTTCAGGAGGATGAAAATCAAAGCTCACCATAAGAAAACCTGATTTCTGAATGGCTGGTTTTCCCTTAGAAGTGTTGAAATGCCAGCAGTACCATATGCAATGTAAGCTGCAATTAGATAAGAAAGATTCTGCCTTTGAGCTCAAGGTATTTGTGGTTGGCTGTAGTTCAGTGGTTTTAAATAGCTCTGGGGCCAAAAAGCCAGTGCCTTTTGTTTGGTTGGTTTTGGTTTTTGTTTTTTGTTTGTTTGGTTTTGTTTCTTTCCCCATTTGTAGCCTATTCCCCTGTTAGGTTAAAGTTACCTAAAATACTCTTTTTTTTGTGATGAGATTCCACTTCAAGCAAGACCTGTGAAGCCAGGCATGGGATCAATGTATTTTCTAATGCTATCTGCCCATGCCCATGCTTTAAACAGTCACTGCCTTGGAGAGACTTGCCTCTCCTCTCTGCCGAGGCGCTGCGGGCACTGGCTGGGTCAGGCTGGGATCACACAGCACTCTGTGCCTTTTGCATCACATCCCGCCTGTACCCAAATGCCAAGCACACAGTGGTCCATCAAAAATGAGTGAAACAGAAGTGGAAAAAAAAACCAACCCCAAACCAACAACCTTTCAGAAATTACATTCAGAGTCTGGTTTGGCTGGTAGGAAAGTCATGAGCCATGCACGGACAGAACCAGGGGTTGCATGTGTGAAGCAGGACGTCTGCCGAGCCCTGGCTGAGTGAGCAGAGCTCTGGTTTTCCCCTGAATGCTACCTCCTTGAGCTGCTCTTACCGTGTTAGCTCAGTTTCTCTTAAAGAAGGAATTCACCTCAGAAGATCTAAATGAGAAGAACAGTGTTCTGAATCACTGTTGATAGCTTTGTACATGATCCGCAGCCGTGGTGGGGATTACTGCAAGGTTGCTTCTCTATACAGAACACTTATTCAAAGAGTTTTATTAATAATTCAAAACACATTTCTCAACTACATATCATTTTCTCAACCATTTCTCAGTGGAATATATTCCAGCACTTATGGATCATTTTGTTGCCTTTTAAGTCTAATGTATTTGTAAATGAATGCTGGCCATTTTTTTCTGCAGTCTGTTATACACAGAGATTACAGGACTTGAGGAAATTGAAGAAAACAAGAATGAGTACTCTAAGAAAAATAGATTTGATATTACTTCATGTGAACCAGCTTTTTTTAAAGTGGCTTGCTTTAAAGAAGAAAAATGGAAACTTGGAGCAAATCTATGAAATTTTATGGATGAGAGTGGAGTTGAGATCTCATGTAAATGGGCATCTCTCCTCATGTGTTACTGGGCTTCCATCACACTGCACAATCTGGCATTGCTATCTAGCCAAAGGTTTTTTCAGATATCAAACTTAATTGAAAAACTGTTATGATAGAGTTTATGATCTTTACAAGATTAATAATATTGATGTTGTTTGTGGGCCGTTTTTTTTAACTTATATAGGTATCAGCTAAGCATATGACAAAACTATTAAAGAGAGGAAATAATATCCTGGTTTATTTTAAAGAGGCTGTCTCTCTTTAGTAGTCCTTTGAAAATTTCTCTTAAAATCTTTACAAAAATTAGATCGCTTAGATTTTAATTTCATTTGTTCCCAGCCCTTCCCAAAGGCATGAATATTAAATATTCCATTCCATTACTGTAGTCTGCAAATATATATGTTCTGCATCTAATATATATAAAACTTCAATGCTGTATGAAAACGTACACAAAAGGATTATTTTTTTCATTTATTAAACCTTTTCAACCATTCACAGTTTTTTGTTCAGTCAGTATCTTTATGTACTTTTCTCTCACAGGTGCCACCGATTATGTTATTTTAGAGGTTCCACCAGTGATAGAGTAAATTATTCTTCTGAAATCTTAACATATTTATCTCCTAAAGAGGCAGAGATTCGCAAACCTCTTTCCTGTGTGTGTCCCTTACTTGCCACAACTGCTACCATTTTTTTTTTTCAGTAATGAAAACATTGTTTTGCGTGGCTGAAGACAAATTTAACCTCTTCTTTTGCAGCTGAACACTCTTTACTCTGTAGAAGCTTTCTGTTTTCCTTTGACTGTACCATTTCAGTTTTAATGATGACACAGCCTCCAGGGAAAGTGACTCACTGCATGCTGGGCAAGATGTGGGCATGAAGGTCTGGGAAGAAGTCCCGATGCATTGGTCTTTCTTAGGTGAGGCTGCTTTGCTTTTCCCTCTTGCCTGGGAATAAGATAGCCACACTGCAGAACCATGTTGTTGGATAGAGATGCCCTTCAATGAGCAGGACATCTGCTTTCACAGGCAAAGGCTGTGGGCACATGATTGCTTCCCCCACAGGGGCGAGGGGCAATGTCTGAAGTGCCTGCAGATACAAGCACCACAAGGCTCCTGCAGCCAGCTCGCAGTGTGTGCAGGACTGCCTGCCATACGCTTCTCGGGATGCCCTGTCCTTCCTCTGCATGTGACCAACTGCAGCACGTCTGCCAGCTGGCAGAGCCGGGCTGTGCCCCGTGGCCAGAAGGCTAGAGCCTGCCTGGGCAGGGCTGCGCCTTCTGGAATTGCAGCTGAGCTCTCAGTCATGTTTTCTCATTCAGTGCTTGTTAAATGAACATAATTTAAATGTCAAACCTTTTTGTCAATGACAGGAACAAAGGCATGCAGGGCTGGAAAGGACTCGTGGGCTACCAACTCCAGTGCCCTGGGATGGCAGCAGTTTGTTCCTTTTTATGAACTCATTGACCTTAAAAGCAGAGATGTCATCTGCACCCACTGCTCCACTTGGAAGACTGTTCACAGATCTGCAAGCTTAAATGTTTAGGAACTTTCTCCTAATGACACCACCGTACTTTTCAAGAATATATTTATTCATGGTCAGTTTATCACCATTTGTTCTTATGCCAAAATTATTTTTAGAATAAATGGCTTTTTATCCCTCCCTGATGTTTTCCCGTGATATGTTTGTAGAGAGCAATCATGTCCTTTCTCAGCCTCTGCTTATTTAGGCTAAAGAAGCCAGCCTCATTAGGCTGCTCTTGTAAAGGCATTCTCCACTCCCTGAGGAGTGCCTTTCTGTGCATGTTTCAGCCTGAATGCATCTTTGTTCTGATCATTTCATATTGCTGCGAATACCTACTACCCTTCTTTGCATGATCATTGCACATACCCAGGCTTTCCACTTGTCTTTCACTGTTATTTTTGTTCCCAGTTGCCTTTCTCCTTTCCCCCACAGAGTATTTTACCTCTTTCTCTTCCACTTTGATCAGTGTTTATGTTTTCCATCCTTGGTCCTTCTGGGCATGTCTTTCCTTCCCAGCCCTAGACCTTCCAGCCCTTCCTGTCCTGACATCCTGCTCTCACTGCCCTGTCCCCATTTTTCATCCTCTTCTCAATTCCCATTAGAGCTCAGCCATCATCACTAGCACAACGTCTATACCGTTATATACGTAGCAAATTCCACCTCTGCTGGAGGGTGATGTCCACCCTAGAGCTTTTGTCAATATTTCCTCTCAACATTGACCTAAAGCCAATAAATATTCAAATCCTTGTAATCAACAGTGAAATGGGTATGAAACCTGGGTACAAAAGAATCCCTCGGGTAAGTAACAAATCGACCTGCTCTTTCTTGTACAGAAGCTTTTGTATTCCTGCAAAAACCCTGTTATGCTGTATTGTTGTTTTCTTTGTTCTGGTCTCCATATTTTTTGCCAAATTCAGATTTGACTCATACAGAAATCTGAAATCTCTAAATCCTTTGTGAATGTGGAGATCCTATTTTCCCACCTGCGAGAACCATCCTGCTTCTGGATGCCCGGAGTGAGGCAGAAGCTGCCTGCAGACTAGTTTTCACTTGATGGTCCATACTGTGCTTCACTTGTCATCTACTGATGCACGGGACCGCGGACGATGGGGACAGAGCTCCTGCAGCTCTACCTGCTCTGCAAACAACTGTGCTTAATTCAGTCTGTTACAGGAGGTGGTGTTTTCTAATATATAAACCCACACTAGTTTTAATAAAGTGTCTCTTTCTGTGGCCCTTACTGCCATGTTGTTATCCATGATTACTGGGAACTTGTGCTGTTTGGCTGCCTCTGAAGTGAGGAGGAGATACATAGTCAGCTTTGAACCATTTGCTGTGAAAAACAAAACTTGAGATGTGTGCTTGCTGAGCTGAGGACTTCTGAGAGGGGTGATGCAACCTTGGAGGAGCACAGTCCATCTTGTTTTTAATAGTCAGGCTTTGTACTGTGGTACAGTGACAGTGAGCGTAACCGATGAGAATTTAAAAGTGCTCCATATTTTTCATCTGAGAGCTTAGCAGTTCCTTCTTTTGACCTGCAATAACACTGACCACACAGGTCTTCTTTTCCTTGAAGAAAAGAAAAAACACTGGAATAATCTTTGACCTCAAA
This sequence comes from Falco punctatus, assembly GCF_963210335.1. Classification (NCBI taxonomy): domain Eukaryota; kingdom Metazoa; phylum Chordata; class Aves; order Falconiformes; family Falconidae; genus Falco; species Falco punctatus. The sequence continues at coordinate 48,534,642 of NC_137587.1, forward strand.
AGGAGAGTAATATTATTAATTTTTCCTGCCAACTGACACCTTTCCATTGTCTTCAGCCTTTACTGAACAATATTCTCCCCACCTCTCCTGGTGTTTCCCACCATTTCAGTGTCATGGTTAGGAGAAACTCCTCTACTGCCTGCAGGCACAAGCTCAGTTTATCGATAAAGTAGAACATTTATTTGGAAAGTAAGTGCATAAATGCCAATAACTGAATGTGAAATCCAGGGACCCCTTGGGGAGCAGAGAAAGTGGCACCTAACCAGGATGCAGCCCGCGGTACACAAGCAGGGACAGGGACAGGAGTAGGCTCTGTCTCTACCCAGCCTAATGGGCCATCTGGGGAGTCTGGCAATGGAAACCTTGAAATGGAACTGGATTCCCTTTCTCAATACAGAAGTGTTTTCAAATACTTTGGATCATTATAAGCACAACATACAACCAGTTGCAATTGTAAGAGCAAAACAAAATCATATTTGTTTAAGTGACACGTGGTTTAGTGTGAACTAAAACCATGTTTGCAAGGGAACAACTGCTGAATATCTGTGAACAGAACATGAGAAAATTTTACTAACATTAGATGACAAGAGAAGATGATTTTTAGTTGTAAATATTTTTATATTCCTTTAGTTACTGTTCTGTAAGTGTAGGATTTTAACTCCAGTACTGATGGATACCTTGTACGGTATGTATTCACACAAAACCAACAGAGCAGTTTGGTTTTGTTACAAGGACCCATAAATATTTTATTTCAGCCAATTTACCCAGATCCAGCTGGACTTTCATTAGCCAGATTGACTTCTGCCCTGTCCTTTTATGAAACTCAGTACTATCTGTGATGAACAGTTAGATGTACAGGCACATTTTCAGGGCTTTTGAGGTTTTCTGCCAATGGGAGCCTGATGGTGGTGGCATGTTACACAGAGCAACCTTATCTATCTGTTGTGTATGGTCATGATCTGTATTTTAAGGGTCAATTATGTTCTTATAGACTTCAACAGGCTTTGACTTTTGTCTTCAGCAGAGCTGGAGCAGGTCCTAATTCCCATAAAATCTTTGTTCCATTGAAGTGACTGAGAGCCAATGTCAGAGGAGCTGGGACTTCATGCTGTGCCTCTGTTAAGAAGGTCAAGATTTCATATACCCATCCCACAGTGGGTGGGGCTGTGAAGCTCAGGGTGTTTACACCCTGGACAGGCTGCTGTGCATGATTTCATGTATCTTCCCAGGTTAAAGAACTTCTCGACAACTCCAGGAATCCATGAATGAATAACATGGGAAATTGGAGAAATGCTAAGAGCCATCAGGGAACTACCCTGGCAGTGTGCACATGCAGGGAGTAATCTCTGCCTCTGGGGACAGTCATAGATGTGGCCGATGTTAATTTTTTCCTTTCAGGCTGATTTCAGTAACTCAGAAGAACTGGTAAAAGTGCATTTACATCAAGGCAGAACCTATTAAGAACAATACTTTATTCAACACTTTATTCAACATGACTTGACCTGACATGAACCAACGGAGCATTTTGTGCATTTTATTTTGTGCATCCTCTTCTAAAAATAATGCTTGTTAGATGTAAACAGCATTTACCTAGGGTTAATGGGAGTTTTGTAGGTGCAGTGGGGTGGAATGAAAACTCTCTGAATAACCAGACCCAGAGGGCTGTGATCAGCAGTATGAAGTCCAACTGGGGGCAAGGTTCCTAGTGATGTACAGCAGCAGTGGACACTGGGCCCAATATTGCTTTAACATCTTTGTTAACGACCTGAAGAATGGGGCAAACGCGCCCTCAGCAAGGTTGCAGTCAACACAAAACTGGGAAGAGCGGTTGATACACCAGATGGGTATGCTGCCACCCAGAGAGACCGTGATAGGCTGAAGAAATGGGCTGAGAGGAACCTCATGAAGTTCAACAAGAGGAAGTGCAAAAAGTCCTGCATTTGAGGTGGAACAGCACCTGTGCGAAGAAGGGCTTGGGGATCCTGGTGGACAACAGATTGTGTACAGGCCAGCAACGTGCCCTCATGGCAAAGACGGCCACCAGACTTCTAAGCTGCATCAGGCAGAGCGGTGCCAGCAGGTCCAGGGAGAGGATCCTGCCCCTCTGCTCAGCACTGGTGAGACACAGATGGGGTGCTGGGTCCAGTGCTGGGCCCCCAGTATAAGACAAACGTGGGTTTACTGGAAAGAGTCCGGCAAAGGACCACAAAGATGGTGAAGGGACTGAAGCATATCTCATATGGAGGGAGGCTGAGAGCTGGGACTGTTCATCCTGGAGAAGAGCAGGCTCAGGGCGATCTTGTATAAATACCTGATGGGGGGCAGTAAAGAAGATGGAGCCAGACTCTGTAGTGGTGTTGACTTCCAGGACAAGAGACAACGGACACAACTTAAAAGAAATGAAATTCCATCTGAAGACAGGAAAACACTTTTTTACTGTCAGGGTGGTTAAACACTGGAGCAGGTAGCCCAGAATTTTTTGGAGTCTCCATCCATGGGATATACAAAACCTAGCTGCACCCAGTTGTGGGCAACCTGCTCCAGCTGACCCAGCTGGAGCAGGGGGTTGACCAAAGTGACCTCCAGCCGCAGCCATCCTGCGATTCCAGGAACTAAGCCTTAGTTCTGTGCTACTCTGGTGACTCAGATATTGACCAAAATCTTTGAAGCTGATAGGAATCCTTGTTTCAATAGCTTGTAACAAGGCCCTAGTCCTTAACTTTTTATAGTTTGAGAAGTACGCTGACAGCCCTAATCAGTTGCAGACTAATGTTCTTTAAATGCACTCTAAAAGATACTATAAATACAATGGTCGAGTGAATCCAATACCAGAAATAAAATCAGCTTCTAAGCAAGTATAACTAGACTTAATACCTTAACCTGGCTCCTGGAAAGAACACAATTCCTTCCACCCCCACCCCACCACCCCCGCCTTAGTTTACAGCTCTATATAGGTTTAGAGACATCCAGTCTGTCATCTTGCATTTACTCATAGGCATCTAAAATACATACATCAGGTTTCACTCCCTAATGTCATACTATATTTGTGAAAAGGAAGAGACTTTTACCTTTCTCTTTGAATGCACCTATGTCACTGCTAAAAACAAAACCAAAAAAAACCTACACCAAAATTATCTGAGTTTGTCTGTCTGCCATATAATTCTCATGCTGACCTGGGGAAACCTGATACAGAAATACAGTAATGAAAGCAGAGTAGGCAATGTCAAAATGTCACTGAATTTACAAGAGCATTGCTGACTATCTGTTGTTCAGAGGTGACTGTGGGGGGCTGACCCTGGCTGGATGCTGGGTGCCCACCCCAGCTGCTCTGTCACTGCGCTCCTCGGCTGGGCAGGGGACAGAAGGTACAATGAAAGGCGCGTGGGTCCAGGTCAGGGCAGGGAGATCACTCAGCAATTACCATCACGACAGGCAAAACAGACTCGACTCAGGGAAATTAGTTTAATTTATTACCAATCAAATCACAGCAGGGTAATGAGAAATAAACCCAAATCTTAAAACAACTTACCTCACCCCCCGCTTCTTCCCAGGCTCAACTTCACTCCCAGTGTCTCTCCCTCCCCCGAGCAGCGCAGGGGATGGGGATGGGGATGGGGCTGCGGTCAGTCCATCACACGCTGTCTCTGCCGCCCTGTCCTCACACTCTGCCCTGCCCCAGTGTCCCCCCCCCAGGGGCGCAGCCCCCCAGGCACAACCTACCCCAGCGTGGGTCCCCCCCACAGGTGCTGCCCCCAGGCCCAGCCGGCCCCAGGGGGTCCCCGCGGGGTCTCCAGCCCAGCCCCAGCCCAGCCCCAGCCCGGGCTCCTCTCCCCACGGGGCCACGGGCCCTGCCAGGAGCTGCCCCAGCGCGGGCTGCCCGTGGGTCACGGCTCCTTTGTTCCTGCGTGCCATTAATATTTGAAATTCACCCTGAAGCCATCAGAGTTTAACATGCTCACTATCAGGTTAAAAATGGATTACATGATGCTTTTAGTAATACAAATTGTGAAGGGGGCACCCTGGTCCCTAGTCAGAAAGTTCATCTTTTGTCACTTCATATGTTAAATAAGTGCATGGGCAATTACTCACTTTAGTAGCTGACTGGATTCAATATTTCAGAAGCTAAACTAAAACAGTCTTTGCTCTTCTGACCCCAAGATTGTCAATTCTATATTTAAATGTCAATACTTTACAAAGCATGGCAACTATGTTTGAAAAATTAATTGATGTTCAATTTTTCTATGTATTTTCTACAGAAAAAAAGCTGAAATAATCACTTTCCTGGATGGGCAGAAAGACAGAGTTTTTGTTTGAATTTTTCTGCACTTGAACACTGATTTCACTTTGTGAAATGGGTCACACAGGATGGAGTTCACCCTTGTGAGCCAGGAGTTGTAAAGACTTGGGGTTTTAGCATGTGTCGAAGGAATGAGTTGTGCTTGCTCCAGCATGCATCAGCTCCTGCAGAAAAGGGTTTCTGATGTTATGGATGATTAATCGTGTGAATTCCATTCACCACAATTGCATGGTCATCAGCATAATTTGAGCAGATAAGTGGACAACTGTTTAATGTCATTGACCTAGAAATAGAGCCATTACTCGGACAAACTCTGTGTGCCACAGATCACTGCATGGCACACTGCAGACACTTAGCCTGGGACTTCGTTCTGGCACAAAAGAGATTTGGCCACGACACCAGCTTTAATGAGCTTCACTGATGAAGAGTGCCAAGACAGCTTTAGTGGCCTCATTTTATCAAGAGTCTTAACTATTGAAGGCAAATAAAGTCATCCTTCAAACTTTAAAGCTTCTATATGCATATTATCCATTGCCATTTCTGTCCTTAGAGAGAACATGTGATTCCAGGTGAATTATCAGAACAATTTATTAACATTCATGCATATTTTAATTGTTTTCAGTTGTTTTCAAGATGGCACCCCTTAAACATTTCCAGCTCAGTTGGATGGACCATAGAAACTTCATATACGTAGCTGATATTACAGCATATTTGAATTTTACTTCTTCACCTTTCACAGATTCTAGAGAAACAGTGCATGGACTGCCTTATGGTCTGCCGTCCCCGCGGTTTGAAGCCCCTGGACTAGAACATATATAATCTTGCAAGACCTTGCATATCCCTGTTGTTATTTTGTGCTTGAACAGGAGTAACTCATTTTGAAAAGCAGCTTGTCATTTTACACATGACCTAATCGCACCTTGCTTTACCGAGGAACACTGCCCAAGCCCTCTCCCATGGAGACAGGCATCGAGACCTGTGTCACTGAGAGGAGGTGGGTGCTTGGCCAGCCCACCACAGGAACCCACAGGGTTAATGCCTCTGAGTACAGGAGGAACTCTTGATGTAAAGGATCATGGAACCACAGAATGGTTTGGGTTGGAAGGGACCTAAAGACCATCTCATTCCAACCCCCCAGCCATGGCCAGGGATAACTTCCCCCAGCCCAGGTTGCTCCAAGCTCCATCCAACCTGGCCTTGAACACTTCCAGAGGTAAGGCATCCACAGCTTCTCTGGGCAGATATGATCCAGAGAAGTCAGATGCTAAGAAGGGAACCAGTTCTTCTTCCAAATACCCAAGCAGTATTCATTCTTTTCAAAGCCAATTCAGAAGACAAAGTATTGCTGTGCATCCCATACCCTGCATTTCTCCACCAGTGCTCAGTGGTTAAACGTGATCCATCGGAGGTACAGATTAAATTACCTTTTTTATCCATGCAGACCAATAAAGTGTCCTTGTATGTTGTTGGCAAGATGGAGCGCTCAGTGATTCTCCTACAGCTCTTTTACTGGGCGGACAACATACAAGTCCATTGGATGTGAGAGAAAAAATTACTTGAAGACCTAACATGATTAAACTCCTGTAGGAAGGGAAGACTTAAGCTCTACAAGCCCTCATAGTGAAACATGACATATTTTGCCCAAATATCTTTAACACACCCTATTGTCTAAGATCATAACTCTCGGTTTCATTTCTGTTCTCTTTCCTTCTTCCTTTCTTCAACTTGCAGCTTCAGCAAGAGGAACAGCAAACATGTGCCTTGACCTGACCCCACAGCAAAGGAGATATGGGTCTGAGAGTCTTCGTGCAAAAGTGGGATCGAAGTGTCTCAGGCAGGTGTCAAACACCTGCATAGTTATGAAAGGAGAGAAGAGCTCCCATCTTTGCTTCTGTTTTAAAGGGACTGGCAGCTACTGCAGCGATTTTTTTCTCAGCCTGGCACACAAGGCACAGACACATCTTTGGTGTAAAGCAGGGCATGAGCCTCCTAGGTTGGCAGTGCTGGGATGGTGGGGCTGGCTTGGCCATGGGGACCCCACATGAGGCAGCTCGGGGTGGTCCAAGCTGAGGAAGGCCATGGTCCTGCCTGCACATCCATGCACACTGGAAGACCACAGGTTCTGTCAGACCAGGCTGCAAGTGCTGCCTGTACAGGAAAATGCATGTGTGCTGCAGAGAGCAATCGAATGAGCTCACTTCTTAGGTAAAGCCCATCTTCTTGAAATTTCTGCTTTAAAAATAAGTGAAATTTAGACATGGAATAGTTGATTGTTGTCCTTTTTTATTATTTCACTTTGTTATATTCAACAACAGCAACAACAAAATTGCTGTGTGCTATTCACAAACAGGTGTGAGAGTTTACCTGTGATTCTGAAACAAAGTCTCCCAAGAAACTATTGAACAAGGCATCAGCAGGACATAAAAAAAGATTTTGAGAGTGGAGAACTATTCCTCTTTGGAACTGGGTGGATTTAAGAAATGTATGAATATCTTCTATTCAGAAGGAATATAAATTATATAACCAGGTTTTCTGGATTTCTATATGAATCCAAAAATCAATGACTTAATACAGAAAATGCATTGGCTCAGTCCTGTTTAGTCATCCTGAAAGACACACTGTCTTCTCATTAGGGGATGAAGTTATTATAGAAGAGACACACTGGAGTCCCAAAAGCAAAAGGCAAATCAGAAAAAAAACTTTTCCTACAGTGACTTCAGATCCTCAAGGAGAAGTTTTGCTGCTGTTGCAGTGCAGGACAGACCACGTGCACTGGCTGTCAGGCTGCTTGCTTGCGAGCACAATGGCAAAGTTTCCTACAGCCATCCTGCTCTGGGGTGCAAAACTTGATTTAACCAGCCTGCTCCCACTACGCTTCTCTGGTGGACATCACTGCCAAATTATTAAACACCTCACTGTTCAGAAGTGTGTTGAGTGCTGAAATCGTTATGCCCCTGCAGCGTTCAGACATTTAGGGGAGAGGCACACACTGGTACTGGTCAGCTTGTACCTTGCTTATAAGAGAAACAGGTATGTCGTGTGTAGGGTAAATGTATAGCATCCCCACCTTGGCTATGCAGAGCAGGCTGAGGCTCCCACATGAATCAGTACCGGGGCTAACCTTCTGAAAATTCACGCTTTGGTTATGGAAGAGGTAAGGATATTAGTGAAGAAAAAAACAGTTGAGTAAATAATTAAAGATAAATCACTCAAGAAATATGACTGCTAAATACATTAAATTGGAAAAGCAGACAGTGCTGGGAAGAAATGCTGATGGTCCAAGGTTTGCTTTTGTTCCAAAGGGAAGAGAAAGCCAATAGAAAAAATGTAATAAACACAATTTAAGAAATCAATTTTAAATGGCAAAACTGAAAATGTTAATTAAGAAAGAAACATTTCAACATCTGAAATGAAATGTTCAAAAAAATGTCATTGTGAATGTAAATGCTTATGTTTGATCTGTCACTTTGAAATCAATATTGTCTTACACAAAAAAATCTCATTTGAATTAACCCACACATTTCCCTGAGGACAAAACTTTATCTTCATCCTCCTTCTGTATTTCCATGCCTTCACCGTGCATCCTTGGAGGTAGCACCCATGTGCCGGGATATCGCAGCAGATCCCCCAGAGTGATCCCAGCCTCCCTGGTCCAGATAGTGGCAAGGGAGACCCTGGGCACTTTGTCCCCAGTTTGGCACCTTATTCTTGGCCCAGAGGAGAATCTCTGGGCTCTGGTGTCTGGAGGGCTAGCAGTCTGTGGACTGAACCTGTCCCACCTGGACAGCTGCAAGGAAAATCAGCCTTTTTCCCCCTCATCTACAGGTTAATTTGGGGTAAACCTGATGGTAGTAGAAAGTTAGGGATGCCATAACCCCAGTCTGTCTGAGCTTCCCCATATATATATATATATAAAATTTTTTTTCCCCCAATATTTTTGGTCTGCACTTCTGAAAATAAGTTTTTAGGTGCTCCTTCCCTTCCTGTGTCTTTTATAAAAGAAAGTGGATTCCACTGTAGAGCAGGATAACATGTCCTTTTTTCTTTCCCAAATATTTAAAAGAAAATTTTCATCATTTCATAGTTGAATATATACAGAATTACAAATATAAAACCCACATGTGAAACAGTGGAATTTGGAGAAAAATGTTTGGTTAGCTAAATTATGGAGAAAGCATCCTGTTGCAACGACCAGGGTGCAGTTGTGAAGGCCAAGTGGGTAGGACCTCCTGGGCACTGAGGTCCTGTCCAGGCCTGTTGGACAACAGCAAATGGTCCCTTTCACCAGCTCTGACCAAGCCCATCCCCACCCCCACCAGCCACAGGCAATGGTGAAGGGTGCATCTGGCTCTGCTCCCCCTCTCTGCCCCCCACACCATGATTCAACCTTTGGAAATGGAAACGCCATGGGATTTCAACTATGCTCTTTTTTTTTTTTCTTTTTTTTTTTTCTTTTAGTGACTTTTCATTCATATGCCAAAACCTGTAGGTGTGCGAACTCTGTGTGTGTATTTGTGCTGGAGTGTATGTTCATGCTTCGTTTGTGTAATTGGGTGTATTGCAGTCATCAAGTTGATTTTCCCAGGCATCTCCTAGGAAGTGCCACTGTTTCTTGCTCTTTGGTTCACTTAAGCTATTAGCTGCTGCACAGCCTCACGTAGGTAGATTTTTTTTCTCCCCCCCCCCCCCCCCCCCCCCCCCCGGTTTGTGGTTGAAACAGAGGAGTCTGAACTTTTCAGGGAATGTGTTCTGATGGAACTGTTTGTTGGGGAAGAGTTTTGTGACTAACTTAATCTCCGCTGCTGGAGAGATGGGTTCAAGCTACACAATTTACAGCACTGTCAGTGTGGACATCGGTCTCATTCTACTGATCAGCCCACCTGCAGCCTGACCCCTTTAAGAGCTGGTTGTTTAGGAAGACAAACAGACAAGGGGTTAGTGCACAAACATTTTCCACCTGACAAGAACTGTTGCTGTGGATTAAGGAGAAAAGAAAAATCACTTCCTTTTGTTTTGCTAGGGAATTCAAATGCTTTAAGATTTAGTGTAACAGGATCTGCTTAAGTGGTAATTGTTCTTTGTTTCAGACTACATCAATTTACAACTGGAACACTATGGCTGTCACTGAAAATGCTTTGTAAATTTATTTACAGGCTGCAGGAAAGTGAAGAAGCATACAGACTGCATTTCAAATACAAATTGCTTCAAGGTACAATTTGCTCAAATTGCTGTAATGTGTATTATGAATTTAATTTTAGTACATTTCTGCTATACAATAACCTGATTTGAAACTATAAATGCAAATTAAATTTAAATAACCTATAATTTTTATATGATGTGATGTTTCATAAATATTTACTATGGATGTCTTATTATTGAATCAACTATCCTTAAACTGTGTACATGGTAATAAAGGAAAGGTCATCTCTTACTTGTATGTATTAAACTTGTAATCGGCAGTATCTGTTTGTTCTTCATCTCATCTGTCTAAAAAGAGATAATCACGGTAGCATCTGTGTGCCTCACAGTCTTTAATATATTTTTCTTTCTGATTCTCTCTGAGATAGGGAAGTGCTTTTATCACCATTACACTTACTGGGAAGGGAGACATAGGCAGACAGCATTTAAGATCATTTAGGTGCCCAACGATAGTGGAAATCGATGGCAGTTAGCACTAAAATGCATGGAGGAGCTGTGTCCAGGTGCCTGTGCTCAGATAAACAAGGGGAGGGATGCAACATGTTCCTGCAGATCCTAGCTGCAACTGGAGGCTTGGATGATCCAGATCCAACACACTGGCTACGCAGATCCTCCCAAAGCCTCTCTGGCTGCTGGTCCTGGCATCTCCCGAGCTCGTGCTCCCAACTCTGACAGCACATGCATGGGTGCTACTGTGCTTGCATGGCTTGGGATGGCTGGAGGGACCAGTGTCCCCCTCGGCCCCAAGCTGGTCACTGTCAGCGGGATGGGGCTGAGTACATGGGCTGCAGGACAGGCACCAAACTACACCATCGCCTGCAAACACATCACTGCCCATGCAGGTGAGGAATGCACGGTAGGTCTAACTCAGAAGCTGGAAGAAGTTCTTGCTTGTGAAAATCCCTCCATGCAAGGACATTTAGCGTCAAGGATAAAGCAGGATAATATTGACTAATGTAGGTTTTAGTATATGCTTCTATCCTTTAAGAAAGCTCTTAATGAAAAAAAAAAAAAAAAAAAAAAAAGAAAGAAAGAAAGAGAAAGATAGAGAAAGCCTTAGCATTATAGCACTGTTTATACCACAAAGAAGTCATTCACCCACCACAGGTTACCTTCTGTCAGGGACAGTTGCCTGTTTCCACTGTGGATATTCCAAGTTACACTTGTCACTAATCTTAATATAAAGTCTCTTGAAAGAATCTTAAATGGAAGGTCAGCTTTGACGTAGTGCCTTTTAAATAAACGAGACAACTTTGACTGGGTAAATATTTAACCTGTGATTGCACAACAAAATGGAAGAATAAAGTGATAAATTGCTCACTATAAACAAAGTAACAAATGTTTCCGTAACAGCTGATTAGGAAACTAGTATTTTCCTCTTTCTCTGCAGAGGGAGGGCACATCTTCTCCCGACCTGCCATCATTTCTGGCAGTGCAACCACGCAGCAGTTAAATAGGATTTATCTTACAGATCATGTTTGGAAAAAAGGGCACAATTTGTAGGAAGTTTTTGGTGTTTTTCTAAACTTAATGCTGACTTTTCAGGAATGATGGGTGTCTATTCTGGGGTTTGTGGCTGGAAGGACTTTTCCATCTCTTGCTTTAGAATGTGATTGAATTAGGCCACATGGGAAACATGATGTTTTAAAACAAGTATTTTTTTTTTTATTTTTTTACCCGTGCTGTATTCCTACTACAAGTCTGGGGGTGGAATTAAAACTGTCTAAAGAAAAAATAATGTAGATCACTGACCAGGTTTAAAAACAGGAACAAAAAACCCCATGAGCTGCCCACAGACTTCTGCTTATTTCTTTGTTGGCCTTTGTTTTGCCTGTTGAGAAACTGAATCTTCTCTGCTGAAGGTACCTGCATGCCAGAGGCAGAAAAAGGGGATAATTGCTATATCCATGGATCCATCTGGGAGAGCTTGTCCTCTCCGTTATCTCCTGGAGCAGCAGCCTGCACCAGTGGGTACCGGGCACCCAGGGTTTGTGTGTGACCACGTGCTGCAGCTCTGACAAGCGCTTGATTAGCATTAATTGCAATAGAATCAACGGGGCGACAAATGGTACGTGGGTACTGGACAAGCAGCCAGGTCTCATTTGCTCAGATAACAGTTGTGTTTGTGTAATCAGGCAGCCTAATGTAAATAAATACCTTTCCCTATGTTCAGAAGTCCTGAAGCAGAAATTGTGTGTGAAAAATATGCTTTCTTGCCAACAAAAAAAGAACTATGGTGAAGAGAAAGGCCAGATGAAGACAGGCTGGGGGGCTCTGCCTGAGCAGCCCAGTGAATAGCAGGCGCTGCCCAAAGCGCCCAGCTGCAGGAGCTTACCGCACAGGCTTGCTCATTTGAGATGTAACCTTTTACTTGCAGGGATTGTTTTAAAGAGGCCACCTACAGAAATTCATTCAATCAAGTTATTACAGCAGGTGTTAAGTGCTACTCAGAACATTTTATGCATGTTTCTATAGAGAAAAAATTGAGAAAAATATCAAAAGCCATAAGCCTCTGTTCTGTGTCATTATGGGTACAATGTGTCTTTAAATAATGTAGAGCCATGCAAAAATAATTAATGACACAACTTTGCAGGATTTGGGTTACAAAGGCCATGTTTTCCCTCACTTGGAGTTGGAGGCTGAGCTTTGTTGCTGCAGGTATCCTTCCTGCAGAAAACTGAGAAGAATTAAAAGTGAGAATGCGAGTTCAAATGAATGCCAAGGTGATGGTGTCCCTTTGAGCAGAGGTGATGACCCCTGCAGATGATGGCACAGCACACATGATCTCCACCATCCCCAGAGCTCCAGGCACCAGCCCTCACAGTGATAGCAGTGCCAGTTTGAATGCTGATGCTTGCTTTGGGCTTAACATCTAAAGAGTCAGGAAACTCCCTACAGCAAGAGTTATTTTGTTCTGTGGTCTGGCCAGTTCAGGAAAACCACTGTGTTTCTGTATTTCATTTAATGTCTCCAGTAACATCTGCTGCCAGTGAGGGGTCCTCTCTTGCATTTTTTTTTTTCTTCTTCCCACTCAACCCCCACCCCCATTTTCCTTTTCTTAATGGATGCCCAGGAAATTTTGTTAAATATTCACATTTGTAAGTTCTGTAACCTTGACCTCTCCCAGCTGTTATTTCTGACCAAGTCCTCTTGATCAACCCTCAGGGACTGGAGGCTGCTTCTTTTTACATTGGATTTCCTTCAATTTTGCAATATTGCTTCAAAGTATTAAGAAAGGGAGCACTTGAACACACCCAACTTATTGCACTGAGTGATTTCACTGAGCGGTATCTCTTCCAGAAGAGAAAGATCTAACTGCATTTGCCTCAGTTAACTTGACCCTGTGGCCATGGCTGAGCTCTCCCATGGCATAGCCCTCGCTGTGCTGCACAGCCAGAAGATCCTCGACCAGCACCAAACTTCCTGGTCTTCTGGGCGATGAACAGCAGCAATAATGGAATTAGTATGCAACATCAGCTTGAGACACAGGCAGGGTTTAAGGAATATGGTTTAATTGCTGGCTCAGACTTCAGATTGCACCTTGTGTATGGAAACCGAAATAAACTCACTGCAAATATTGCAGTGTTAAACCAGCTCCTGCAGCACCTACAGCACTGCTCTCCTGCATGTGCGACAGGGAGGTGGGAGCCCTTCTGTGGAAGTGGGAGCTGCCAATACCCATCTCACATGAACCCAGCAGCCATTTCCCTCATTATTTCTCTGTTGACAATGTCGGTTTACCTTCTGGCTGATGATCAGGGATGGTTTTTTGCAGCTAGTTTCTTTGACACATTTAAAATACTTTGCTATCTATAGACTCCATCCAAGTCTATGCTTAGCTTTGTCCCTACCAGGCTGTTCAAACCTCATTAAACAAGCTATCCTTCTGGTGAAAGGCAAATCATTTTGGTTTTCAAATTCTTCCAAATAGCGTTAAAGCAGCATGGGCTCCTGTAGTATACTGCATGGCACTGCTCAGATTTGTGTGGCAAGCCATATATTTTAGTATTATAGCTCAAATAAACCCCAGCTCTGTGTGAAGCACACCAAATCTTTGATATTATGTTTGTTGGATTGACAGTGTCTGGTACTGGGCAACTAAGGGGGCTTCAGAGTTTGAACTTTATGTCAGTGATCCAGATTACTGCCTCCAGGACTTGGGAATATTTCAAGAAATGGTTGATTAACAAGCTCTCAGTGACTCATGCCATAGGGTCATCATTTATTTAATCCAGTCCATCCTTGGGCTGGCATAGCTTGAGGGTCTTGCCATGGCCCTAATCCCAGCCATGCATTCAGATCTTACCTGGAGCTGGCTCTGGCACAGGGGCAGTCCTCAAGTGAGCTGAGCCACTCGCATGACCCCCTGGAAACTTTATGGGTTGCAAGGTTAGTTCTCTGTCTGCTTAACATCTGGTCACTGAGACTGAGCCCAGCTTCAAGGCACTCACCAGCACTTAGCGATGGAAAGTGAAGGTGGTGTCAGTAGGAGGTGCCCCACAGACAAGGTATTGGTCCACAGCTTTGAGTGCTGGTCCTTGGCCAAGGCCTGGGCACAGCCTGAACACTCAGCTCCTTCCATACAGGTGATTTTTATGGCAAAGCTCATACAAAATGCCCTGAAAACAGCATGAAGTCTTGTATACTGAAGTTTTATATATGTATCTACACATATATACAATAAATCTTCCTTATAAACGGTCACGTGTCACAGCACTCTCAAAAACTAACTGGCTGCAACAAGGCTTTTACCATCCCATACCAGGTTAACCTCAATAAGTACTTAGCACACCTTGCCCCGGCACAGCCACCGATCCCACACAAGGTTTCAACAGCCCATCTACTGTTTGTGCTGTTTCTTCAGGCCAGTCCCTCTGCTTCTTGCCACTGCTGCACCTTGTCTCACCTACCTCCAGGGTACACTCTCTCTCTCTCTCCTCCCTCTGCTTCTTCCAGGTCTCTCTTCATCAGCTGCTCCTCTTCCCTCCCCCTTAGAGCTATTTAACTCCTTATCAGGAACCAGCCACAGCTGCACCTTATCCCCATCAGCCAACCCACCGCCCCCGAAGCCAGCCACAGCTGTATACTGTTAATTAACCCACCTTCATTCCTCTACAATTCCTCTACAGTCATGATCTAGTCTAATCTCAAAGGTAGTTTTTCAACGTACCACAAAATTTTGAGACTACTATCTGTCTTTAATCATGATAGATTTGTACCTGCACAGGACAGTTTGTTGCCCATGAATCCTACTGTAATATGTGAATTTTCTTGCTCTTTCTCTTTTATTTGATGCTGTATTTTCTTGTGTATTTTTGGAGTTCCTACTTCTATAGTTTCATTACTTTTGGGGAAATTTTCTTCCAGCACAGCTCACCACTCTTTTTTACACCAGCTTTTTCATCTGCACGGCAGCACTGTCATAACTGTGCTGGGTCCTTGCACTTTTGCTGAGATAGTGCTTTCTTGCCTGCCCCTTCTGCATGTTAATTAAGATTTTACAGTGCTCTTCCAGGCAGATAACTATTCTTACTCTCGGCCTTTTCTTTCACAGAGGAAAAAAAATCTTTTTTTGTAATCGTCACCTGTGTTCTGTGGATGAGCTTTAAATTGGCAGATGGGGACAGAAAATTGCCAAATGCTGTGAAGGTAGGAAGAGCAAAGCAGAAAAGTCTAGAGAAGTAGTGGGATTCTGGTAAAACTGTAGAGGAAGAGGCAGGGAGAAAATAATCTGTATTTTCTTTGGTGTTGTGGCTTCACCTGAGAGGTGGTGGAGAGATTTGGAGGCTCCGGAATCATTCACTGGAGTACGGTTTGGCTACAGTGCAGACAAGGAACATAAAAGTAGCATGGCTGATAAAAGCCCAACCAGAATAGATCTTACTAACCAAATGACACTGTCTAGTCACTATTGCAATGAGCACCAGAGAATTTTCCCTGCCAATTCCTATGCACTGCCTATAAGCACACCTTTTTCAGTGTAGTCATTGTTACAAAGACTTCAGGTATTAGACACTCTGCTAGACCCTGAGTGAAAACAGCCCCATGCTTAAACATCTCCTCAATGGAAGCCCTTCACCTCATTGCTACCCGTGCTGTGTCCACCTTACAACTTACAAACCATCCCCGAGTCCTCAGCAAACTACTTATCTCCTTGATGGGCAGATTTTCCAAACCTACAGTCAAGTTGGCAGCCATTGTCTGGACTTTTTCTTGTTGGTTGACATTTTTCACGGTTTAGTATCAGAATTGACCTTATTAAGACTGCTTATGATAATAAAATGCCCCCCTACTCTTCTTTTCTGTTTATTATTCTAACAACAGGGGAGGCCGTATGTCACACTGAGAGCAATAAACGATGGCCAAGCAAGCCGTGATTACCAGGCTCTCTACCTTATTTCATATGGCTGACTTACCCTTGTCCTTTTGCCAGAAATAATTTTGCTTTCTTCCATGTCGTTGGAAAAACACTTAATAAAATTGGTTCAATATCAAGCTTCTGTAGTAAAGATAAAGCTTATGTTGCACAGTGATTTTGCATTAAAAATGACTGCCAGATGGATATCTTAAAAATGCATTTAGTATATGATGCAATGATTTGTATAGAAGAAATACAAGAAATACAAGAAATTTAAGATAATTTAATAATGTAATAATACACAATAATATAAACAATGAAATATAACATATAAAAATCATAAACTTTTATTCAACTATTTTATTATAGAAACTTCATAAATCAATAACAAATAAGCCACACAATAATAATACGAATCAGATTATTAATAGAAAATATTGTTAATAATAAAAATACTACTAACATTAACAACTGAATTTAATAATAATTAATATTAATGCATACAGTGCACAGCCCCAGATCCCCCTCACTTGTACATGACCCCATACACTTCCTGATGTCCGCAGCCCAGGGCAGCATCAGGAGCTGCACCCTGGCCCATCCCGGTAAGGGGTTGAAGACTTTCTCTTTCACATGTGATCAGGAGATTGGACTGGATTTGAAAAGCTATTTCTGTGCCTGGTGTGTGCAAAGAGTGACCGGGCATCTGAACTGTGAGGTGGGGAATTACATTTGAAAGGTTCTCTCATTTAGAAACCTGCTCTAGAAAATCCAGTGCAAATTTTGGATTCCAGATTTCCTATCGAGTTCCTATTTATTTATTTATTTATATACATGCACGCACATAAGCGCGCACGTACACACAGCTGATGCCTCCAAAAAAGGAGGAGTGCATCCCTAGCAGCCAGAGCTGTGCGAGGGATGCGTGCGCAGGCTAGCAGGGGAAGGAACCCGGCGTTATGTGCACAGACTGACCAGAAGCAAGCAAGTTGTCACAGCGTTTATGGACACAGTGTGCTAGGCCATGCGACGCATCCCAACAGAGTGGTGAGTCTCTGATGACTCTTCAGGGAAAGGCCAGAGACATTCATGCAAGCAAAGCTGAGCAAATCGATCATGGAGCTCTGTTTAGGAAGGGGAAAGAAGCTTGTGGTTCCCTTTTCCATTGAGCAGGTACGGTTTACTGGACTGCAGGCTTTGTCCCTTGCTGTAATCACAGTGCCATCAAAATGCAAACATTTACCATTTATTATTGCATTACAATGCAAAAATACTCAACCTCCCCGCATTGGGGAGATGCTGGAAGCTGACGCAGTTACCATCCTCGTCCTTCAGACCTAGTAAAGCGGACGGTGCTATATCTGCTTTAGCATAGTGCTCTCCCTTCCATGGTGCTGCCTCCTCTCAGCTCCGTTCTCAGCGCAGACTAATTTGTCCTGAAGCTCTGCGCATATCTCTGGAGTCAATGAGGTGAGAGCAGGCTAGCACTTCTCTGGGAGCTGATGGCTTTGCCCAGAGCTGGCAGGAGGGAAGTCTCCCTCGGGACTGGGCTGGTGGGTTCCCAGGCTCCTTCCAGCCTGCCTTATGCTGAAGATGCTGCTGGATAAAAAGCTGCTAAACTCAGATTTGGTGCTTTGATTTTGATCTCGCAGCTGATAGAAGCGAGGCTGAGAGGACATCCTTGACACCACAGACAGGCTCTGTCAGGACCCATCCTGGGGGGTGTGTGGACCCAGGGGTACCTGTGTAGGTTTACAACTGTGAAACTGCCATAGGATCAGAGGACTGCTCTAGGGGCACTGAATCACCGTGACCTGGAGCCTTTTTGTTGAAGACTAAAAGAAGAGTGAACTGTACATACTGAAGTGAGGTCCTTCCCATTTTCAGTCAAAGTCTGTTCCTTGCAGCAGACACAGATGCCTGACACAGGTTTTGCACGGTGATGCATGCAAGGAAGCCATCGCTGGTTCACCCGCGCCATGTCCAGGTGGGCAGACTTCAGACACAGCTAACAGCTGAAGTGCCCTGATGGTAACAAGCTCCCTAATGAGCTCCTGATGTCTCCCATGGGAGCATTTCCTATTTTGCTGTCTGACTGGCTGCAGCCCAGGGTCTGGGCACCTTCCAGCAGTGTGGGAGATGGCCACGGAGCAAATGGCTTCATTAGGGCTAAAGGACTACAGACCACGGCTTGGAAGTGCTTGGTGCCTGGGATGATCAGGCATGGTTGTTTCAGATGCAGAGGGATGCTGTGCACATCTCCCAGTAAGGCAGCTCCCCAGTTGATGTCCTGGTGTTGTGCAACAGCCACTTCCCAGCTGGACAGTGGATGTCGAGGAGAGAAGACATCAGTCTTCAACCCAAATTTCACTGCCCCAACCTGAGTCTGGAGCAGGATTAAAGTAAAAAACGTGCAGGTTTTGAAGCCTAACTTGGAATTTCTGCTTTCCAGCCTCTCAATGCCCTGACAGCTGGGTGCTTCCTGGGGAGGAGCGGCTGGTAATTAGATGTTAGGTAACATTTGGGGGAGTTTGTTTTTCAGATATTTTTTAAGCTACTGCAGCTAAAAATAAATAAATACTGAGGGGCAATTTTAGCAGCGTGATTCTAATTTGTTTAATCAGATTATGTTGTTTTCTTCTCTGCTGCCTTCTAATTTGGATATACAAAAATGAAATTAATATTAAATTCTCATATTTATTCAGACTTAATGAGGTGACTGGAATGGCTTGCCAGAACATAGTTGTCTTTTAAATGGGGCTAAACATTATTTCCTGAAAGTTGTCTTTCATGAGGACTTTATTACCATCTGAAGTTTAGGAAAATGACCCAAAAGTTTGCTTCCATTCCTAATCATCAGGAGTTAATACAGACAAGTGTTAAACAAGATTTAAGAGGATTAAAGGGCAGTATAAGGAGCAGAGTTTAAAAAAAAAAAAAAAAAAAGCAAGCCTGCTACATATCACAGCAAGGAAGGAGAAAACCTTGCTTTAGCCGGAGCTTGGCAGGTGACTTGGAAGTGGTTCAGCCAGTCCATGGACCATCTTGGACCATCTCCCCTGTCCTCTCCCTCTCTTCCCCGCCCCAGGCTGCAGCATCTCCCCCACCCGCAGCCTGCTGCCTGCCCCGCTGGGGAAGGGGAGAGCTCCGAGGGGGCACAGCCTTGGGCTGGGACTGGGCGCAGGGAAGCACACCGTCTAGGTGCCTGCTTCCTGGGCTGTGCCATGGGCTGTGTCGTGCCCATTGCCAGCGGCATTGCAGCAGGGCCGCGAGTGCAGGGCTGGGGCTCTGGATGGGTGGCCACCCTGGCTGCCGTGGGAGAGCCCTGCCTTTCGGCCTGTTCTCCCAGAACCGTTGCCACTCTCGTGGAAGGTGTCCCTGCCCACGGGTTGGAACTAGATGAGCTTTAAGGTCCCTTCCAGCCAAGACCATTCTGTGATTCTATGATTCTGTCTCACACGGAGCAGCCCTGGGGCTGGAGAGCAGCCAGCAGGACTCCTTCCTCACAGGCAGGCACTATCCCCACCCAGCTCAGCGCGCGGTGCTGCCTTGCTCCCTGTTTCTGACAGCCACCCTTCTCCCGTGTGATCCAAGTTCTTGAGCCACCAGGACTTGGACCTGTGCAATGTGTGGTCTTTGTCTCCGTCAGCCCCTTTGGCAACCTGGCACAGGTCTGGAGCGCTGACAGAGAAAGTTTAAACTCTTTAAAGATGCAATTATCCTAAAAGCGTCTTTTGTGTTGGACACAGGAGTTTTCTATTTTCTTTCTCTAGATTGAAACCCGAGTACCTGGCAAGGCAAAGCTATCCAGGCAGTAGAAATTCTTGTTCCTGGAAGTTGGACAAAACAGAGAGAAGGGGAAAGTCATTAAAGCAGCTTGCACATTGCAAAATTAAAGTGTACCTGCTGGTAACAACTGTGTTTGAATTTGGCCAACTGCTTTAGACTAAGTGATAACCAAATTATACCTGCTTCAGGCTGTTGGAAAATCTGCTGGTAGGGGGTAGGCTGTAATGGATTAGCTTACATCCCATTTTGTGTGCATCGTTAGAAGGTCTGATTTCTCCAGTGCTGATTTCATCTCTCTGCAATGCAGCCTTGAAATCAGGAGAAAGGTGCTGGGTTTTCTTCAAATGATCCACTCTGCTGTCACTTTCCTTATCTCTTGTTCTTGCGTGTTTAACACTGGCAATATGCAGCCATAAACAGCAGGTTTATAGCTGCAATCAAACAGATTCTTCCCGCTGGAAAAAAATATTCCAAAACTTCAAGGGTTGAGCTCTGTCCTCCCAGGCATGTCCTTGGCTCAATGATTTCATTGCAAATGGGCATATGGAGCCAGAGCCTGGGCTGGTACATCCAGATTTATGTGAAGCACTACACATCGTTCCCCAGTCTCAGCCCGAGAGCTGCAGATCTTGGCACGAAGTGTCCTGAAGCAGAAGGTGGTGGTGAGTGACAGCTTGATGCACTCCTGCCAGGGGCTGCTTTTGCACATAGGCCTGATTTGGAGGAAGATTTGTTGGTTAACTCTGGGTGTATTGTACCACTCCACAGACACACTGGGGTATACACATTTTGGGTATTCAACAGAGTTTTTCTTTTTAAAATCACCGAGTAGTACTTTACCTGATTATCTTCATTGTGAACGCAGCCTTGTCTATATGATAAGATTTCCCACTCAATCAACACATGCCTCTAACTTGTAATTATCTTTGGAAATGTTTTCATAATGTACAACCCTTAACCTTTTTTATGTGTTGATTTATTGCCTCAGAGTTAAACCCTGATGTTCAATTTCCTGGTGGTGTTATTAACATCTCCTGCCAGAGAAAATAATTTAACTAAAATTTCATTGGAAAATGAATCAAAACATGATGATATTTACGTGTGGTCTTTTAATCATTTCAAACATAGAGAAGTTTTTGATTTAAAATCACAGTAATTTTAATTCGATTGTTCTTGGTATTATCCTTAGACATAATTAGGAATATCTACACAATTAACTGACTGGCAGCTCCTTCCATGAGCAGTAAATAACTAAGCTATAAGAAAATACCAAATGCTGTTTCAGATACCAGGTTCTCACAACATTTTAGTAACAAGGAAATTGGGTCAATGTCCCTGGCTTATTTGTTCAGCGCCACAAGCAGCAGCAAAGGAGCAGGGCAGCGAAGGAGAGCCGCTCGGCCAGCAGTGGAGTGCAGGGTGCCAACACGCATCCTCACCCCCAGGCTGGAGACTCCCCTTCTCTTCAGGTTATTCCTCTGCATAAATGAAGATTTATAATGCATTGAACCCCAAAAGGGAATGTGATCTGTGGCCCTGCCCCTCACCCAGGACAAGGGCATTTTCCTGATCTTATCCAAAAGGTTCTCCTTGCAGAAGGTAACTGTGCTATCAGCGATACTGAAATCTGATTATTTTCCATTCAATTGCCTTCTCAAAGTGACGTTCTTTGCCCATCAGCACTGCTCAGCAACGAGGTATATCAGGTCAGGATCTATCTATCCATTTATCTGTCTCCTGGGCCTGCTGTGCCTTTAGAGTTGGAGCGCTGCTCTGAGTGCAGTCAGTGTGAACTCGGCTGGTAGGGCTTCATAAAAAGCAAAACATGCTCAGCTCATCCAAATCTCAATTGACTTTCATCATCACTGCACCAGAGTCCTAAAATGGAACCAGCGTAGGGCCCGTACCTATCAAAGCATATTTGGATGGATGACCTTCATCTTACTATCTGTGAATCTAATAAAAAAAAAATTGTTACACTTCAATGCATTATCTGTCACGATGATGAAGTTTTATTTACCATTTCCAAACACATTTTCACTTTTAGAGATAGGGTTAGAACAAGCTGATCAGCTGAATCCCTGGGCTCCATGAAAGCTGCGAAGCAGTAAAGTCAAGTCTCCGGTGTGGACATCCGCGTGTTGGGATACATCGTTCCTGCAGATTCATTTTGCTGTTGGCTTTGTTGGTTTATTTATTTTCCAGTATCCAGCAGAACCTGCTGAAGGTTCAGAGAGGTGGGTGAAAGCTGTCCTGGTGCACCTCGTGCCTGTCCTTGTCTACACCCCGCGGCTCCTCGGGGCCATGCCCTTCCAGGATGTGTCTCCACCATCACAGTGCAGCTGCTGGGGCAGGCTCCCCAGCACCCTCCTTCTGTGTGCCCCCACAGCACTTCTCTTCCCTGGAGAGAGCTTCTGCCTCTCCAGACCCATCTTCTGAGCAATACCAGCAGCCTGGGGCTGCTGCTTTCCAGTGAGACTTCTTACTGGGGTCTAGACAGTCCCTAGCTGGTCAACTGCCTCTCCTCCATCCCCTGCCTTTGTTTCCTGCTGTCCCTCTCTGGCTTTTCCTCTCCTCTACCTCCAGTTCCCATTCCTCTGCTTAAAACATCTACTGGTTCATATGACAAGTTTACCTTAACTCTGCCTTGTGCCCTTTAGGATGTGCTTTTTCTGTTGCATTTCCCTTCCTCCTCCAATATTTCTCTACTCGTTTCCCAGTTCCAGCCGCCTACTTAATTTACTCCATCTCATTTTAAAACAACCCACTGAGGTTTCTGTTTATACAGCACCTAACATAATGCACCATCCCCTGGACAACCTCCAGATGGTACTGCGATGCAAGTATATGGTCATAACTGGTTATACCCCTAACAGTTACAATACTGTTCAGCAACTTATCTGAAGACACAATTTACTCATCTTCTTCTTCCTAGTAATCTGCTGATGCACTGATCCATAAAACTTATGAGAAATATTTATAAAGGTGACAGCCCTGACATGGAGAATTAAATCACAATATGAGAATGAGCCAATTTAGTAGCTTATGAAGTTCGAGTAAAAAAAAAACAACCCACAAAAACAGATGAAGAACTGTCACAGCTGAGAAAAACAAGCATATGAGAGGGAATTAGAGCTACAGATTTCCTGTATGTGACAAAGACAGAAAGAGGATAAACTCGTGTCAGGTGACAGGTAATGGTAAATGAGTGAATGGTAAGCACCATGTTATTATATCTTATACATGAGCAATCCTTGCTGCAACAGCTGCTGTTTAGGAAGGGAGAAGTGCTTCTGTTGTATCATAGAACATAAATGATGAAGCAGCAAAAAAAAATGCACCAAAGGCACTTTTTTTGGGGTTGGGTTTGTTTGTGGTTTTTTTGGCGTAAGATAACATAAGGATTGGTTCACTGGGAGAAGACAAGCACAACAAAGTGTCCAGCTGGCACTTGCAGTGGGTCTGTGCCCTCTAACATCTTTAAATGCACAGATCTTCTGCTGCAGTGAGCAAGATTCGTTCTGGTAGTGCCGTAGCAGAACAGCTTTCACAAAGAGATTTTTACCAAAACAGATATGAGAATGACAGACTTAAAACTGGCAGTGTAGTATTCCCTGATGACAGTAGAAGATTCACAGTGGCCTTCAGCTTATCTTTTATCCTGATGCCTATACTGTGCTCTGTAGCTGAGGTACTCTCTCAGGTCTCCATGATTTTATTCACAGTTGTATATACAACATAGCAGAGTCCAAAGCACGCTGTAGCTTATGTGAGAATAAAGAATAGGTACCAATAACATATTTGAGACTATATGTTTCCACTGAGAGATCTCCCATCAGTTACTCCCACTGCGAGGTATCAGGGAACAAATGTCTCTTTGGTTTCATATGCTGTTTGCTTGTGATGATGCAGATAAAAGGGCTGCAAGTACTTCAAAGGTGGAAAAATGGTTATTACAATGTCAAAGGGGTGTATAAGGTGGGAGATATTTCCACAATACATTATGTTTTCCTTTTTAACAGAAAAATGCAATTGATTGCATCATGTCAGGCTTACAGTCCCTCCCATGCTGTTTACCAACAGGCTCCCACCCCTCCTCCTCCTGACACAGTTTTGTAACTCAGGGATCAAGTTATTGCTGGTAGTGAGAACCTGATGTAGCATCCTTGGATGGGATGCTCCACGCAAATAGCAGCGATGGCAGGCTGGTACAGAGGCTTTCCCATGGATAGTGAAGCACAGGGCAAACTCCTGCGGGCTGGTGATCCTTGTCTTGCAAGGCAAGGCAAGAGATCACTGTTCAGTGTCATGCTTGTAGGGTCCAGATTTTAATTTTCTTTTTTGTTTGTTTTGGCTTGTTAAATAAACCCACTCTCAGTTCATAGATGTTCTTTAATCTTGTGAATGAGTTTAGAATGGGTATGCTACTCCTGAGCTGCCCTTTCCCCTGTCAAAGAACTGATGTGGGTGGACCTGAAATGCAAACCCGATTACGTGTGTGACCAGGTCTGTCTTTGGTTAAAACCGAGACATTCAACAATTCCATGAAGCGATTTCCTATCAGTGTCTGGCAGTCTAAAAGATGGGGAAAAGCTTTTAATATGGTTTAGAAGTGTATCATTACCAGTTAGGAACATGATACGTGTTGTCATTATGTATATAAGGAAAAATAATGTAAAGAAATAATTGAAAATAAGAAAATCTAAGGAACATACAGTGGCCTGCTGTATTTTACAAGATTACAGCCTATGGAAAAGAATGTCTTTCACTCAAAATCCCATCACCAACTGTTGAAAAAAAGGTTGGGAGGGCACAGGGATCCACTTGCATATACAATTCTCCATGCAGCAATGGTAATGAAGAATAAAGTAAGCCTACAGCAACAAAACAGAAGTGGCAACCCTGTCAGGCACTGAGAAATTAGGAAATGTCATATCTGTAGTTCTCTGTTAATCCCTTCTCCTTTCCCATGTTTCTGTGGGTCTGATCCATAATTTACTGATGTCAGACTTCCAATCAATTTTAACAGTTACTTCGTCACCCTCTATTTTCCCCATATAACTCCATTTCAGGGGCAGAAATGTGCCTCTGACTCCAGGACTCCAAAATGTTAATTCATACTCTCAAATTCTGAAACATTAAAACTATTAAAATGTGCAGGGCAAGGAGTCAACTGGCTAAAAACAAGTGGTGAAAACTGCAGGGCAGAAGAACAGAGTTTGTTGGTATTTAATCAAATGCCGATGCGTTATTAACAGTAAACGTGAGGCAGCCTTAACGACAAAGGCTGCTCTTTCAGTGCTGGAGTGAGTCTTACCAACAAGTAGAGTCTTCTCCTCTTTTTCCACCACCCTTCTTCCCCAGCTTGCCAAACTATGGGTGGTGATGATTGCAGCAAAGACTTCCACTGCATACCACAGCATCAGCCTGGGGCCAGATGCATAAATACGTGAAAGCTTTAAGGAAACACAGGAAAGCAACTCAGTGTTAGGAAGGAGCTGGACTGATTTGAACATCTTTCCCAGCAGCAGCAGCTCAGGTTGCTGCTGCACAGTGTCAGGGCTGGCCTTGAGTGTGGGCAAATGAACCTGCTGTGCTCAAGGTCTTGACAGCTCTTTGTTCAGGTCCATGAAGCAAGAAGATCCCAACCCTCATATTCCCTTTGCTCATTTTCTACTCTTCACTCTTGTTTTGTCTTGCAGATAGAATAGCGGTATAGTTCCTATTCCCTGTTTTGCACAATTATGTTCATGGGATGACAGTTGTATCTGTCAGAGGGCTTACAGTGAAGAAATTCAGACTCAAAGTTCTCTGATTTTGGTGAAGAATTTAGAGTTTTCCCAGAATTACAAGGAGTTTTTATCGGGCACCAGGCAATCCCTACCGGCTAGGATGCAGTTCCTTTGACCCAGGGTAAGTTCCCACTTCACACCCAGATTCCAATAGACTTACAGGGAACTAGCCTGCTGCCTTACAAACCACTGATTCCCACTCTTAACATCCTTGTCCCTTTCTAAATATCAAATACATTACCCCCTTAAAGTTTTGAGAGCGCTTCTGAAGTAATTCTGACTGGTAATGATGAGGAATTGTGCAGTCCTAAAAGCGGTCCTGTGGCAGGAGGTATTAGCTCCCGATGTTACAAAAAGCAAGATGATCAGCAGGGCAAGTCCGTTATGCTGTGCAATGGCCACTCCACCCAAAAGCTGTACCAAAAAGGGATGCATTTCTAGGATCCTTGGAAAAGATGAGCTAACTGTTGCTGGAAAGCCACAGGATGGATGATCCCTGCAAAATCTGTCTGTGCAAGAGCAGCGGGAGGCAGATTAGCAGTTTTCTCTGTAATTCTTTTCCCCTGTACTGATGGTGATGAATCACCGCAGAGCAAAGGCACTGACTAGCACTTGCTTTTCTTTCGACATGGGTTAGGAGCTAGCCATGCTCTGCAGTATGTTTGTTCTGGTACTGAGCATTATGCATCATAATTGTGTAGGCAGCAGTGTTCATTTAGGAAGCCTGGGAAAGCCCAATTAATGTACTCGAGGGGTTCCTATAAAATGCAGTTGCATCTGCTGGAGTTGCAAGGAAATAAATGGCTTTGCTCTGTAACAGAGGAGCTGTCCCCACATCAGCTCTGTTCATGCCAGCTGGTAGGGATGCAGTTAGTAGCAAATTGTACAGAGGATTTAGGGACACATTTACAATATCCACCCAGGAATGAAATGCAAGGCTGGTATATGTTTACTGCCAGACTGAACTGCACATTGTATGAAAGCATAATTAACAGAAATGAAGGGCATCCTCCCAAACGTGCTCATCCATTAACCACTGAATAATAGTAAATACAAAAAGTGAAGAAACAAATGGGAAAGTGTAATTTACTTGTGAATAGGGGTTGTTAAAGGGTGACAGTTGGTTCCTCCAGAAGGATATTGGTCCAATACACCAGTTCTGCTCGTGCTGCATCACAGATACTGTGTTTCATGTGGCGAAGATACACAGCACCGACTTCAGATGAGTTGTGTTTGTTTACTACTTCAACCCCTGGGAGAATTACAGGTTAAATAATTACATTGTTTACAAAAGTGTGTGTTTTTAAAAGACAGAAAAGTTCTGGATCAGTCTGCAAGTTTTTATTCCTATTACTGATTTGTACAATGAAACTATTCTTCATGAGTCGTTAATTGCTGTCTTTTATTCCCAGACCTCCTACAGAAACATTATGCCAAATCGCAGTCCAGAGAAGGTGCCCAGGGGAAGTTTTTCTGTAACGTCAGTAGCACCATAAGCTCACCAACCAGCTCAGTACATCTGAGGCTGTGCAGGACGTTGTGCCACCGAGCTGCTTGGAGCCCACTCCTGAGCATGCAGTGCTGGCCTCAGCTCCTGCCAGTCACCAGCACACCAGAACAGCAGAGGGTTGGATGTGGCATATGGATTGAAACACATGCTTTTAAACCCACACAACCCCAAATGCATATCACCTTGTACACCATATTAGTTTTATCTGCAAGATTTTCTTTACAGAATACAGTTACTTGCACCAAAATAAAAAAGTGGCAAATTGAAAACCACTGGAGGACTCAACATGTGGGCACTGCTTCAGTTTTATATCTCACTTGCAATGAGAAGCTGTTAGACAGGTCAGTGCCAGCTCGCAGGGTCAGCTGTCCCGTTACCCCCACTCACCCCAGACCTGCCAGTGCCATCAGCACCTCTGTTCAGGCAAAAATTAATTGTGCCTTTGAGCAACCTGGTCTAGTGGAAGGTGTCCCTGCCCATGGCAGGGGTGCTGGGACTAGGTGACCTTTAAGATCCCTTCCAACCCAAACCATTCTGTGATGCTATGAAAAGTGGGGGTGACTAGAATTTGGTACTGAAGGTGCTCTTCTGTATTGCACAGGAGTCTGAAGGCAATTTGAACAAGAAAGAAAAGCAGAGTGCAAGACTGGAAACTCTGTTTCTATACTAACATTCTTGGGTTTTGTTGTTTTGGTTGTTTGTTTTTGTTTTTTTTCAACAACCAAAAAGTACTAAAACTTGCTTGACAATTTCATGTGATAGAAATATGGTTGCTGAGGCTAATTTTGGCATGAGGAGAAAGAGTGTAAAGTAACTGAACACATTTAATGGTTGTACATGGTTTGTAGCTATCAGTTTCTGATAGCTGGGTTTCTGGAAAAGTTTTCACTGTAAACTCTTTTATGCATGAAATTTGATTATTTCTTGGAATAGACTCTCTGACAGAGTGAACTGAAATAAGTGATTCCTAAATGTGCTTCAGGAGAGAATCTTTCCATTTTTCTCAATGTTGCTCGCGATGAAGTGGTATGTACATTCAATTCTTTATTAGTCACCAAGCGAAAATAAGAAACTGGAAAAGGATAGAAAATTTGGAAGCACTCTTTACTGGTGCAGCAGTGCTCCATTTGGTTCCCTTTTATAATTGGGCCTAATTAATTGTGCCCCCTGTACCTTTGTTTGACAGCACCATTTTCTTCCCCAGACCTGAAAATAAATAACTTTCCAAAGGTTAAAACTGGTCCCCAAGGGATGATTTTCTCACTGCCTCTTATGTCCCCTCAGAGCATTCGCAGGCATCAGGCAGCAGCTCCCCAGTCACATCCTCTAGTCCCCAGCATCTCTGCCAGCATCCTGGGAAGTTCAGCATCTTCTCCCCTATACCTGCCAGTTCCCTGCTGCCCTGGCGGGGAGGGGGAATTACAGCCCCTTCCTGGGCAGGGGGCTAGGCAGAGCATCTCCCACAGTACTGCCTTGAAGCTGTCTCTCAGAAATGTAACAAGCCTTTACCTCACTCACTTGTTCACAGCACACTCAAAAGAAGAAGTCCCTTGCTAGAAGCCAGCAGAAGGTACATCTGCATATCATTGCTGAGCTGCAGCCTGTGCCCATCCCAGAGGGACACCCCTGGCGTGCTGTGGCTCACGGGGGTTCACCTGCATCTGGGTGAGCCTCAGCCCACGCTGCTGGAGCCTGCACACGTGGGGCGTATGGGCTATACCCTCAGGGCAGGTGGAGTCATCACCTGTAAGGATTTATCTATTAAAGTGAATGGCAAACAGAAATGGGAGAAAGGGAACAACATCTGCAATGATTTTTTCTCCTTCTCTGGAGATATTAAAATCCTGTCTGGGTACAGTCCTGTGCAGCCTGCTTTAGGTGAATGTGCTTTAGCAGGGCGTTTGAACTAGATGATCTCCAGAGGCCCCTTCCAACCACAACCATTCTGTGATTCTATGATTTTATTTTCAGCTTCTGATTGGAATAGTCTCAGTGCCCTTGCAGGCCGGAATCTGCTATTACTGCTTGTCTGTCCCTTATCTGGAGGTGAATAAAAGCTTTTTCCCAGTACCATCGAGCAGTGTGTCTCTGAGCTGCCCCTGTGACCCCAAACCTTACATTCCCTGCCCAGGTGCCTGCAGAGGAGCACAATCCGCTGCCCCTGCACACCTCCTAGCAGTCATCCAGCTAGCCAAGAAGGGAGCAAGAGAAGGCATTCTGGTGGTTTTATTTAGTGTGGTGAGTGTGTTCCAGTTCCAAAAATACAGTGCTGAATTAAAATTTGGAAAAAAATCCATGCAACACTTTGTGTGGAAGCTGAAAGTAGAGACAATGTTAATGGCAGAAGCAACTTTCCCACAAATTACTCTAAGAAGTGATTATGTTGGAAAAAAGTGAAAGAAAAAGATAGAGACTACTGAAAAGGAAGAAGTTCAGTGTTTTAAGCTTTAAAGGACCCCAACAGATGTTGTAGGGAAAGAAATCTCAAAGGACATAGGGAAGTACAAGATGCAATACAGTCCTAGGGCAAAGGATGTGTTTTAAAGAACAGATGTTTTCCTCCAGTGATAATGATGGAAAAATAATTAAAGAGAAAAACAGGATTCTGAACAAGAGAAAAATCAGTGAGAACAAGAAAGATAATTAAAAAGACGTTGGAAGTAGTAATGCTATCAGTGAGTAACACTTGGAAACCGTAGTATGGCACTTGGAGAGCCTATGGGTGTTACAAACGCCTGTTTGCTAATGCAACGCTGAAAGATGCAGGCCCAGCGGCATTGTCTGGAGCTTGCACACAAACATACTCTGTGCAGAACAGAAAGCACGTTTGCAAGCACATTCTTTTGCACCAGAAAAGAAACAGGGAAGAATGAAGCCAACTTCTGATCACTTTGTAAAATTGTCAGAGATCTGCTATCAGAAACACGGTAATGGCTGAGGATGGGCTGTTACTATGAAGACATACATTTACCGAAGTGAAATCCCCCAATAGGCTTCTTCATTGAAATCTCCAGTGAATTATGCCCAGTCCTGTCTGATGCTTTAACTACAGCTGATGCAGACAAATGCTTGCAGGAGAGGAGAGCAGAAGATCCGTTCTGAGCATTACAGCTTAGTGGCACCAAATTCCTGAATAGTTAAACAAGCAAAAACGCCCAAGGACATAAATGTTCCTCAGACTCCAGGAAAGGGCTAGCACATCAGGTGCTTTGCTGCATTAATGTTTTTACATACAAGCACTGTAAGATGTTGCAGTTCAGGCAAATGATTGAGTCAGATTTTTTGCTGGCCTCTCCTCTTCACAGTGACTGGTTGTCTACAGCCCCTGGCCCACTCTGGTGTACCCCAGGCTTGGATTTTTGGCATTTAAAACCTCATAAGGATCTGTTAAATCAGGGCCAAAATGAAGGCTTGCATATGAAACAAGTAACCCCAGCCTAGAGGTGCAGCTTATGACTTTAATGCCAAACGTTGGGGGGAGGGGGGGGCGGACAACATGACAGTAGCAAAACATTCTTTCCTGAGCATGCTGACAGGCAGAATAGCTTTGTCTGTTTTGCTTATGATCTACAGACAGGAATTATATACAGGTTCCATAGAGTTTTCCACTGATGATTGTTTGACATGTTTTTTTTTAATATTTTAATCCAATTTCGAGACAACGGGAATTGAAAATTTTGCAATTATTAATAATTTATATTATAGTCTAGTCATTCTGTCATATGCCACTTTTGAAAGAAAGGAAGAGAAAAAAAAAAGCCAACTTGTTGACTGCTTCTCTACCTATTCACTTGGTCTATTAAAAGACTGATGATCTTGATATGTAGACACTTATCAGATGTAAAAATCTTATGATTCACAAATTAATGCGAGAATTTTAACAAAGAGCATCATGTTTTATCCAAGCACTTCTTGTTTTAAGTGCTGCAGGTTACCTGATTTTTATGATAAAAATCTTTCTAGTCAAAACAAGTAAATGAGGTTTAAAGCATTATTACATTTTCTATTCATCTTGCATGATGAGTGTTCCAGGAAGAAAACTGAACTATCAGTTCTTTTCTTTACAATTTCAGGGGAAGCGGTGTTTTGTGTGAGAATATGGTAAATTTGAATAGGAGTTAAATTGACTGTTTACACCATTTTATGTTCCCGCTGAATTGTGAATACTCTACTCTGTTCCAGTGTGAACGTAACTTTCCCCAGCCATGTTTAAGCTTACATATGCATTGTATTTTACAAGTAATCCATGTTGAAATTGTATTTCAGAACAAAAATGAGAACATGAGATACAGTTTAACATTGATGCATAATGAAATACGGCTCTACCACATCTTTAATAGCTCTTGATTCACTGAGTACAGATTTAGGAATTACATTGCATTTTGGTCTCAAAGTTACTTGGAAATTGCTTAAATCCAGAAAAGATCTGCCAAGTAACTAGGAAGAAATATAGACTTTTGCATTAACATTATTCCTATTGGACTGTTATAATACAGCTGTGCTTCTCATATTGATTTCTGAGCAACTATTCAGTGAGCATATGTCTAAAAATTCATTTAATCTGAGCCTATTTTAAAAGCTCCTAGGAAATGGACTCCAGGGAACAGATTTGGCATTGGCAAGGAAATGTACTGAATGACCTAGTACGTCTTTCTACTTCTAATTCTTCTGGTTCTTTTATATGAAGTAACTTGTTGAAGTGATGCAGTCATTAAAAGCGGAATTGGAAATTGATATGCAGTAGAAACTCCTGTTGGGTCTGCCTGGGTTGGAGCCAGTTTTCTTCATGGCAGCTAACATGGTGGTTTGTTTTAGATTTGTGACTGAAACAATCCTGATAACACAGTGATCTGTGGGCAAAAGAGAGCAACTGTCACTGGCATTAGTTAAGAAGACTGGGGAATGATGGTTAATTGCCAACTAATAAGCAATAAACAAAGTGCAACAGCTCAAAGTGTTTAAAGGTGAAAGCATTAAGGTAAAATCACGAGGGTTTGGAGACTTTCAGCAAGAACACTTTCATTCCATGAGCAGAGAAGGAGTCCCAGGCAACTGCTAGACCATCAGGTTATGATGAGGCTCTTACTGGCATGTGCTGTTTGCATAGAGCACTCTGTCTTTGCAGAGAGAAGATGAATGGGCCATGAAAAAAAATCTGTATAGTGGAGACCGGCTTCTAGCAGAAACCTCTACCCATGCCAGAGGCTGCTGGTTTCTCATGGCCCAGAAATACCCGCATGCAACATTTTTGCAATGATCAGGCAAATCTGGCTGCTCAGGAAACATAAAACCCAGGACTGACCTAGAAACCATTTCCTGAGAATGTATCATAGTGATACAATGCTTTACATCTACCCTTGCAATGCCAAGACCAGTATTTCAACTTTATTTTTATGTCTTTAGATATAGTCCTGTCTGGAGGGTGTGTTGCCAAGAAAGCATCTGCATATTTCCCACTATGTTATCATGCACCCACTTAGTTTTGTCCAGTCCTGTGGTGGATGGTGCTGAAATTTTGCAAGCAGGTAGAGATATGGGATGTATCACCAACTCCAAATAAACTGCAAGAGCTGTTGCAGCATCCAACCTAAACACTGCTATCAGTGGAAGTTCCCTCTCTTAGGTTTCCTTCAGTTCTGATAGCTAATTAAAAAAGTCAGAGTGAAGATGCAAAAAATGAAAAATGCAAAAAAAATATTAAAATCTTACTTCTATCTTATAACTAATTACCGGAATGAAAGTCCACAGATTTGCCACTGCACAGCTGCTGACCCCAGCGCAGACCTGTGGTTGTTGTACTGCTTCTCCTTATTCCTTCCAAGGTGAAAACCATGTCCTTGTAGCTCCTGCCTCCCTACACTGAGGAAGGGAGGAAGGGGCCTTTGAGGTTTTGGAAGCTCTGAGAGGAACACCTGGCCAAGGAAGCTCTTGGGGGTAAGCTGCAAGTGAAAGTACACTGTGCATATGGACTCCTGGAAACAGGGGTCTTGGACGGATGGACCTTCTTTTTGACCTGTCGCAATAGCTCTAACGTATTGCATCCCCAGCGCACTTTCATAATGCAGTTTCCTTCTCTGACTTCCAAAATGGAAGCATGAGAGCACCTCATGGTCTTTAGCTCCTTTAGATCACAGCTGTCAGTACCCAGCTACACATACAAGCCAGGTGCCACAGCCGTGATCACAGAGGTGGTTTGGGACAGGGAGGACTTGGTCCCATCTCCCAAGATCTCACAAGCTCTCTGGCCCAGGGAGTGCTTCTTCATTCCATTTAAAGTAGAGTAAATTTAGCAGTTCTGAGACAGACTCATGAAGCAGTATCTCCTGACAGGCGGGTCAGGGCAATGCCCTGGAGGTGGATGTTTTTATACAGTCAAGGAATGAACAGACGTGGCATGGATATGAGGCTTCTGGAGATACACTTATTTTTCAGAGATGCCTTAGCCCTTCTGAATCTGACATTGTGCTTTTATTAAATGGAACATTAAACAAAATTCTTCCAGGTGGAACAAAACCTTCAGTTTGACTTCAGACAACATTGTCAAATATTCTGAACCCTTGATTTGGACGTCAAAACGTAATTTTTATATAATTTATTTAAGTTACTTGTGGGTTGGTGATCAAAGTGGAATATTGTTGCTAGTGTCTTATTGGTGATGTCCAGCTGCTCTGTGCTGCTGTCCTGACAGTGAGGACATGAATGCTGTCTAACCAGTCTGTCAGTCTGCAGGAGTGGAGCACATCAGCACCACCATCCTGCTCAATGACATCCTGCAACTACACCGACAGAGCAGACCCCAAATTTCTTATTCATGAGAATCTGTGATTGAATTTTTGCCTGAGGGACGAGTGAGGACAGCAGCTGGTGGGTAGGTAATGACACTTACACTCATGACTTATGAGCATAGTTCTGGTAAAATAAGCAGAATAATATTTTTCTAACATGACCACGAATAATCATAAATTTTACTGCACATAGCAAGATGTGGCTTCAGTCCCAGTGACTGGGAATGCTCCCACCATCTAATAAATGAGAAGAGGGAGCATCACTCTTAATGTTGTCAGAATTAATGTAAAGCTATATTGCAGCTTACTGTTACTTTCCCTCCCCTCCTCTATGCCTGTCTGTCTTGGAGGAGGAGTGAAAGTCCTAGCACCCTGTAAGATGTACTCATTGCATTGCTTGATGCATTTCTGGAAAGCACCCTGGCACTGCAGTGATAAATGTGCTATGAGAAACTCTACGGTGCAGGGTAGAAAGTGCTATTATTGCTTTATTTTGTATGACACTCATACTGTGGCTGCACTTATAACCTTTGCAACTGAAAATTGAACACTGCTATAGAAAGACGGATGAAAAAAAGGAGGAGATGAGAATTACAGTGGAGTTGTACGACTGTGACTGAGGTTTTAACCCAGTAACTAAGTCAATATTTTAAATAGTGCGTCAGAAGGCAAGCCATAGGGTTGTAATGGTATGTGCAAAACTAAAGAGCATTTACAGTCCTGTTGCAAAGAGACAGAGGTTTTGGATATAAGGGCAGAAAAGGTATTACAGGTATGGGGAGACAGTGTCAAAAAGCTGCGTATCAGTGCACTGACTGCTACGGTCTTTCAGGCTGAATAAGTGCGATTAGTGCTGTTGGGAGCATGACCTCCTGCCACTTCCCTGGCAGATGAGAGGATCTGCATGGGGCTAGTGAGCACCGTGCTCGGTGAGGGATGCTCACATCTCCCTTCGCAGGAGAAGAGATGTTTATGGTCGCGGAGCCAGACTGCAGCGTGTGCCAAGACACTTTATGGCACTAATGGCAACCAAAGAAGGATTGCCAACCTTGTGAGCCCTACCTTGCTGCAGCAGAGGGGACGCAGACTTCACACTGCCCCACCGAGCTGGTCTGCAGCACGTGCACGAGCAGAGCATCCATGGATCCATGCACCCCAGAGACACCATGGTGCCAAGCCAGCTGGGAGGTGCTGAGACAGGAGCAAGCACTGCCTCCCTTCCCAGTTGTTGTGCACCCTGCCAGTGCTTAAACCCTGTGACCAGGAGCTCAGGTGCTTCTGAAGGGCCCTGAAAGAAGCACTGTCCTTTTGCCCAAACAGCAAGACTGGCCACATTGACATCAAAAAACTTTCTTTTTGATGCCTTGCTCAAAATTCACACACCCCCCCCCTCAAGTTTAGGTGTTTTAAAAGTTTGCATAAGCCACTTTTTTTCTGAACAGTGATGGCTTTACAATATTATCTTTCTTTTTATTCCGCAGCTGATTTTTGCAGAGACTTTCATATCGTCACTTTTAAAAATGTCATTTCTGGCATTACATGTTGGATTGAAAATGTTATTTAAATTTCAATACATTTTCACATGCACATGGACATTTATTACTAGACTAGAAGGAAAACATTTTCTTGGAAGTTTATACAAGTTATGAACTACATGTTTGTATTTAATAGATTTCCAGTACTGTATTGTGAGAAAACATTATAAATATGAGAAACAAATATATTTCTAAAGGCACTGTCTAACCTTCTGGATTTATCTTCCTCTATTTAGTCCTTTGCTCTGAAGGTCTGTTAAGGTGGCAGCAATCTTGTCCTGAAGACAGCATGTCATTTCTTATATCTGTATTCTGCTGCCTTCCTTTAAATGAGCTCAGAAATCCACAGATAGGAAAAAGCAAACCAAAACAAATCAAACCAGCAAAACAACAACCCAGAAACAGTGGTTCATCTCAGAGTAATTCCCCAATCCCCCCACTCTGGCACCAGCTATTCTCCAGAAGAAACCTGTGATGCTTTGCTGCTGTGTTGCCCAGGCACAGCACTGAGGCAGGAACCCCAAAGGTCCCTTTCACATCCCTCTAGCCAGGACAGCCCTTCCTCCCCATGGCACATGAAGCAGCATGGGTCTGCAGGGATTTGGTCTCGCACTTCTGGGAACACCTGAAAGGACAGCGTGAACACAGCCTTTGAGTTTTATCAAGCAAAACACTCTTCAACTTCTTCACAAGGTGGTTCTGAGCAGCCTCTCCGTACCTCATCCTTTTTGCCTTCTCAGCAGTCTTCCAGCTTCCTCCACTTCCAGTCTTTGCATCTGATTCTTGGGTAGCTAGATGACTTCTTCTGCACAAGTAATCAATACCAGAGAGATGCAAATGTAGATTTTGGCACTTATAACTCTATTCTACGTTACTTGTACCCAACAAGCAGCTTGGAACAATCTTTAGACCACTGATGAGCTTCAATCATAATGACTTGTAACTGATTCATGAGATTTTAGATTTGATGTAGCATAATATAGCAAAGCTTTATGCAGATAAATTAAAGATCCTGCAGTATGCCTTATTATGGGATAGGAACATGTCCAAATCCAGTTTATGCCTAGCGGCTTAACACAGATGTGGACCAGTAAAACAGGAGCTCATCACTCTCCTGGCAGTAGCTATGACAATCTCTAATTAACTTTTAAGGATGTGGAGGCACAGATACAGCACAGTACACTGGGCCAGGAATGAAGCTCTGTCAGCGGGGTCGTTGCTGCAGGCAAAATGGATATTTGCCATTAGTCTGAACTTCACATTAAGGATTGTTTTCTGTGAAAACATTTTAAGATCAACACTTTCAACAACAGGATGAAGTTTAAAAGTGAATCAACAGGGTTTCTGGCAAGCCAGGAATAGAGAGGATCTGTACAACCTACGTGGCAAATCAGAATCAGGCTGCATTTTTTTCTGTAGTTCTATTTTTTTTCTTATTCTTATGCAAAAATTCAGTGTAAATTCTAGTGTAAATTTACCATTTGTGAACCCATCTCTGTCCACTGACAAGCTAGCATGCATTGATTAGTCCCTATTTACAACAGCAGAGAGACACAGTCCAGCAAGAATAGGGACCAGGTATTCCACCTCTGCCAGGACATGTAGAAGCAGGGAGGAAATCGGGATTTCTCTGTGGGCAGAGAAGAAGCCATGACTTGGTGGGTCAGTGCTGTGCACAGCAGCGCTAGTCAACGTGAACCTGGGGCTCCACTGGCACAGTCCACACTGGCTGCCCAGGGTGGCTGCACCTCCTCCCAGGAGCAGAGGTGCTGAGCCATGGTGACACCCTCCCACCACCTGTGGTGGCTGCACCAGGCAAAACCCTCCCCAGCACTCAGGCAAGTGAGTCTGAAATGGGCAAAGATGGGACACTGGGACGTTGGACACAAACCTTCCAAGGCAGCAGTGATGGGGAAGAGAAAAGGTTGTGCATTGCTGGTATGACAGTTTTCCAGGAAGTTTCACTAAAATCAGCATTGTTTCTGGTGCGGAGGTGGTGCTGTCCCACAGAATCTGGAAAAGCTGCCTCCAAGAGCAGTTTTCCATGGGAGCAGAGCCTTCGCAGCATCATGTGCACTATGTGGCTTCAGCCAGACAGAGCAATTAAAGCCACGATGGTGAGCTGCTGTGGGAGGCAGGCATCATCACAATGCCAGTTCTGTGCCCCTTTGGAAATGCTGCTACTGCTGCAGCAGGTAGCTGAAAAGCTAATAGATTTTTTTTTTGTATTCACTATCAAAAAGTCCAATTCCATAAGAACAGATCTCCATGTGCCTCTTCCTTCATGAGAACGTGCCATTCCCACCACTGTGCCTGTAATCCAGCATAGATCGGGGATGTGCTTCAACTGGAGCATTGTCTGGAAAGCAGTCACTCACAGGATGCTAAAGGCAGGTGATGCTGATGGGGATCCAGCCCTTGCTGTCACTCAGTCATTCCAGCACCAGGTGTAGGTTACTATTAATTTCACTTTCCATAAATTGTGACTGATTTAGTAACACAAGATACACAACTTCTTCCTCTTCTTCCTGTAAGCAACTGCTCCCTGGTACTTGCACTCTGATCCCAATCAGCTGCCTCTTTAGAATCAATAATACAGGTCATGGCATGTAAGCACAGAAAACTTCCTGCACCACATCAACACAGAGCTAGTCATCATTGTTATTACTGTCAAAACACAGTTGAACAAGCTGGTGCTGTGTTTGTCCCACACAGCCTCAGTTCCTGCCAGATTGCCTGTTTTTCCCATTACCTGCCCCATCATTTTTGTAGCGTTTCTCAGAGTTACATTCAGTGTTTGATTTATACTCTGTTCGTTTAATAACAAATGATTATGTGTCTTCTACCTGTGATTTATAACGATGAATCACCTTCTCCCTGAAAATTCTTGCATGGTGTGTGCAGCCCTCCACATTTATAAATCTGAAATGTTGTTCTGCGCTTGGCAGGCCAGCTCCAGATTGTCAAGCCACAGCTGTGGACGTCAGAAAACCCAGCGAGAGGATAAGTACATGATGCGGGCTTTGCTAATCAGAAAGTCTGCCAGAGGACCTGAGGTGACAGGGTGAATCAGCTTCAGCAAAGTGATAACTGATCCATACTTCTACTAGAAGAGACAGTTTGCTTTCAGAAACCTTCAAATGTTATCCCCTCTTATCACCAGTGCGCTTTCAGTCCTTTGCTCCCCTTTGGTCAGGGCAGCGTGGAGATCTTCTCTGCCCATCTATTCCAAGAAATGCTACTCCTGGCTCATCTAGAGCAGGATCCCCAAGAAAGCTCATGCAGGACATTGCTTGGTATCAGCCCTTGCAGGTGTCTCAGAGGAACCTCTCCATACCCAAACCTGCAAAGAGGTGTCTTAGAGCATGCCCTGAACTCTGACCCAGAACTGGGACAAGGAGGACGTTGCCAGGTTTGAATAGTCTCTTTTAAAATGCAAAGGGACAGATCCAGGTACCTATGCAGACACCTCATTCTGTATGGAGATCCCAGGGCACGCAAGGTGTGGGTCCCTGCCCTGTGGAAGGGAGACTGGTGGCACTGTGGGTGCTGTGGGACTTTACCTTGCCGTCACCACCTACTTTCACCTCACTTCCATCCTCTGAATGCTTTTTAGCCATAATATTACTTCCGGCAGATTATGCTTTTCTCTGTAGGGTCTTACTATAAAAATATTTTTATTGAGCTAATTAGCTAAATGCAAGCCCTTTATTTTTATCCCATTATGATTTTTTATATTCTAGCCACTGGAAAGGGTTTGCATCATTTTTATATATTATTTTCCTTCAGATATTGATAATTGTTATTCCCCTTTTAAAGAGAGCACTTAAGGCTATTTATTGCATCTCCTTTCAAACAGTACTCTCAAGCCCATTTAAGCGTTTGCCGTTCAAAACCAGCACTTTCAGACTATGTGGAAATCAAATAAAAGCCAACACAATTCAAGGAACTAAGATTAGAAAGATGCCTTTAAAAGCTGCTTATTTGTATTCATCCATACCTAGGAGTTTCCAGATAGTTTTAAAAAGTAGCACCCTACATAGCATAGATGAAAGCATCTCTCTCACAAGGGCCAAAGTTGTGGGGAAGGGGTTTATGCCTGAGTTTGTAAGGAAGAGTACAGAGGCTGGGAAGTGAACACTGAAAGGCAGTTTCTTCCCCACATCTCAAATGTGGGTTTCTGGAAATAAGGCAGAAAGAATTTCTTTTAAAACCCATAACACTGAAAGGATTTTTCTCATTATGCCAGTAATTGAAAAGTACTGCTCCCTTTGATTACAGCCCTCACACTGGAAACGGCTGCTCAGCTCAGGAGAGTTGCAGAAAGCCAGCCAAGGTGTGGTGGAGGACACAGGTTTGCAAGGGAGCTCTGGACCGGGTCCATGGGCTTCGGCACGGGCATGACGTAAGACAGAGCCTGTGGACACCACAGCCGAGCCTGGCTGCCATCCGGCCCCTGCCCACACTTTGCCATCACAGCTGACTGCTGAGGATGGGGTTTTCTCGGGTGGGAAGAAGGGGATATGATGTGTGGATTCCCACCTTGGCAGAAGGAGGGGGCTTCTGCCAGTGGGTTGCCACTGCAAAGGCCAGGGGCTTTGTTTCCCTTATCTCAGCACGTTGGGCTCGGTGAGCAGAGCCTCCATGAAGAAGCTGTAGCTGAGGGTCCTGAAGCAGCATGCTCTCATCCTCCTGCCAGGTTTGGAGGGATGTACCTTTTAGCACAGCTGACTGACCTGGGAGCAGGTCTAGTTTGCCTCCTGAGCACCATTAATTCTCTTACAACCTTGCTGTTCAGTTGCTCATGTGAAGAGGGGAAAGGGGCATGGATGAAAAACGTAATGCACATTACTCAAAGATTTATGCACAAATCAGAAATGAGCCTCCTCCTAAAATTCTGGACTCACTCTTCAGGCTGATGGAGGATTAATTATGTCAGACCTGATCGTTTCCTCATCCCAGAGTGCCACTCTCCGAGTGCGGATGGGTCCTCACTGTGGCCGTGGCGTGCACCGACCGATGCTTGCTGGGGAGAGGCAATGGGAGGTGAGCAGGGTGGGAATTAAGGAGAGGGGCCAGCACTCCCCTTCCCAGTCTGCTGGGGTGCAGAGGGGTGGCTGGAGCTGGGAACTGAGCTCTGACCCTCCTGTGTTGGGCTGTTGGTCTCAGCACATACACAGTGGATATCCCCAAGCATTCTGGGCTGGCAGGAGCAGCCATGTGAGCTGAAGGCAAGGGCTCAGTGCAGGTGCTGGAGAGCCTTCATTTCCAGTATCCTTATGCTTTATGTACCTGTGTTGCATCTTCTGCTTGCATGGACCTAGTACTGATGATTTCTAACCTGCATTGTCTCCATATAAAAATGTGATAGCTCTTACAGCTAGAGACCTCCACATTTCTGAAAGCTTGGCACTGCAGGGAAAACAGCAGCAACACTAAACCCGTCACCTGCCTGCGTAATTGCACTGCCCTGGGCCAGATTGGCACGGGCATTGGCGACCAACCTCAGAAGTGTTTGAGGCGCTTGCTGATCCAGTGCTCCCCTCTGGCGAGAGCGAAATGGTGAGTCTCGCAGCTCCCCAGGCTTCCATCAGCCAGCCTTTAACCAGAGCCCTGCCTCCCAGCTGCCCCACAGGTGCACTAGGCAGAGCCATAAATCCCATCTTCCCTTTTCTCAAGTAACACGAACATTAATGCATCCCTAAAATGCATAATGCATCAGCTTTATTCCAGCTGATAAATAAAGGCACAGTTAGAGATTCAGGTTGCTTTTTTTCTCCTGGCTTGAAGCTTTAGAAGAATATTTGAGGTGTGTTTAATCCATCCAGCAGACAGTCTCGAGAGAATCAAGGCTTCGGCTTTAATTCTGCACTGATGCTTGCCTGAGCCTGTAAAGCACCGAGACTTCTGATACAGCCCAGAGACAGGAGCTTTGATACTTGAAGTGTTTGCGGTACGAACCAGGGATAAAATGATTAATCAGTGCCACACCCCCAAGGCAGAACAAGCCATGCCATGTACCAGGATGACCTTTCAATGCCTCATGAAGCCGAGATGCTAACACCCGGGCCCTGCCAGCGTGGTGGTGCAGAAGGCAGGGTGCTCGTCTGGCAGTGGTGTTGGCACACAAGCCCTGGTTCCCCCAGCAATTTTCCTGCATGATGCCGCGTTTCTATGAAGTTGCACACTGAACAGCATCCGTTCTTTCATCTCAGGAAAATATAAACATCTCAGCAACAGTTAATTACTGGCACTGGTATTTAATTAGCTCTATGTATTGCTTTTCATTTTGGGTGGAACTCAGATGATAAATGGTATGTTTGAACCTACAAATCCATTACAACTAATAGAATTGTGAAAGCCTTTTCTCTCTAGCTATTATTCTGTACTGAATGGCCTACTCTCAAACAACACATAAACATAATTTATTTTCACCACGATGACAACTTTTAGTATTGCAACAGTCACGAGTATCCAGGCTTCTTATTACAGCATCCTTTTTTATTTACATTTACATTTACATGTATTTGTAAGCTAGTTATTATGTTCACTATGTTCTTCGGAAAAAAAAGCTATCTTAAATCACATTTTATTTGAGGATTTTTAGCAGCTATTTTAATTAGTTCTTAGTGAAATATCTGCAGGCCAGTGGTCCTTTCATCATCCTTTTGCCAGATACTGTCACCAACAAGAAGGGACATGTTCAAGCATGCTTGAACTATGCTCAAAATTAACAGGAACACCATGGGATGACACAGAAGGTAACCCAATGGAAGAGAAATGCAATTTGGATAGGAAAATATAGTGATGGTGTAGGGAGAAGTCAGGGTTATAACTAAGAGCCAACATGGAAGAGGAAGAAATCTGAAACAATTAGACTGTAGGTCTTTGGGACATGAGGCCCCTCTGAGCCTCTGGGGACCTGGAAAGGCTCTGGTAAACTGCAGCTTAAATCCATTTATTGTGGTATTAAACTCTTTATATAGGCCAGTTCCCCAGCCCGTTACAAAAAATCATGTTGTCATCAGCAATTTACCCTGAATGTTATTACTGACAGTTTTTCCTACAACTTCCCGTAAAAGACTGTAGTAAAGTTACACTCCATCTTCCGTATAAATTGGAGCTGTTGTGTTTATTACCCAAGTCACACTGGATTAATTTCTTGTCATATCTCATTAGAAATTCATCTTTAAATGAGGTTTGTTATTTCCCTTGACTCATTTTCAGTGTTCTAGATTTACAGAATGCTGTTCCTGCTTTATTTTTGTTTTCAGGCTAAAAAGACTCATATACTTAAATATGATTTGCTAATTCTGCAGAATCATAAACATCTAAGAAAAATGCTGAATATCCTTGCTGGATTGATTTTTGAACACTTTAATGCTGGCTAACATATGCTTAGCTAATGTGGCTCCAGCTTGTGGCTCTCTAAGAGGCTAAAATGAATTCACTTCAGTCACTGTTTTTATGGCTGACACCATGGTCTGATGACTGCTCCACCTTCCAAGCCCCTGCGCAAATAAATATGCAAAAACCTCAGACAGATGGAAGAATTCCTGAGAAAATGAGAAAGACAATGCATAACGGATAAAAACAAAGAAAAAATAATGTTTTGCAATGTTAAGAGATTTCACTTCAGAAGGAAATATGAGACTGAGAATAGGGGAGATGTATGTTCTGGGGGACAAAAGATAAATGCTGCAGCATTGTGACTGCAACCATTGACATTCAAGGCAGACGCCTCTCTCTGCTCCAGATCCAAGGTCACAAACTGAACCCTTCCAGCAGCACAACACTCGCCCTATTAACCTTCTATCTCTGCTAAGGAAATGCCACTTGCAATTGAAATTTGGAGGGAAGGTGGCATGTCATCTGTTATTCCTCAGTGTCCTAGAAATGCATTTGTGTCAAGGATCAAGTATTCCATGGTAAAATTATTTTTTAGATATATTGTTTCTCTGAGGAATATTTAGACCAGAGGCTTTTAATTGAAACATATTTATAATAACAAAAATCATGCCTGCCAGTTCTTAACATTGTAGTAAAGAGGGGAAGAAAGAGAAAAAAAAATGTAGACACATGAAGAGAATGATGTGCATGGCTTGTTCTTGGTCAGGAAGATAACTACAGTTGCACAAATTAGAAGGAAGAGTAGCTTTATCCATACCTTTACTGACTATCTGGGCGAGGGGATGGGGTGCACCCCCAGTCAGTTTGCAGATGACACCAGGCTGGGCAGTGCTGCCCTGCTGGGGGGCAGGGGGCTCTGCAGGGGGGCTGGGCAGGCTGGGCTGATGGGCTGAGGCCAGGTGTGTGAGGTTCAACACGGCTCAGTGCCGGGGCCTGCCCGTGGGTCACACCAGCCCCAGGCAGCGCTGCGGGCTGGGGCAGGGGGCTGGGAACTGCCCGGCGGGGAAGGGCCCGGGGGGCTGCTCAATGGCCGGCTGAACACTAGCCAGCAGGGTGCCCAGGTGGCCAAGGAGGCCAACACGCCCCGGCCGGTGCCAGGAACAGTGTGGCCAGCAGGGCCAGGGCAGTGCCCGTCCCCTGTGCTGGGCACTGGTGCGGCCGCCCCTCGAGCCCTGTGTGCAGCTCTGGGCCCCTCACGCCAAGAGGGACGCTGAGGGGCTGGAGCGTGGCCAGAGCCGGGCAGGGGCTGGGGCAGGGGCTGGGGCACAAGGCTGATGGGGGGCGTCTGGGGCAGCTGGGGGGGCAGCCTGGAGAGGAGGAGGCTCGGGGGGGGGGACCTGATCACTCCCTACAGATCCCTGGAAGGAGGCTGTAGGCAGGTAGAGTCAATCTTTCCCAAGTAACAAGTGACAGGACAGGAAGAAATGGCCCCAAGTTGTGCCAGGGGAGGTTTAGATCAGGTATTAGGAAAAAGTTTATTCACCAAAAGGGTTGTCAGACTTTGGAACAGGCTGCCCAGGGAGGTGGTGGAGTCACCATCCCTGCAGGTATTTAAAAATATGTAGATGTGGTGCTTAAGGGCTGGTTTAGTGATGGACTTGGCAGTGTTGGGATTACAGATGGACTCAATGATCTTAAAGTTCTTTTCCAACTTAAATGATTCTATGATTCTATGAGTTTTAGGAAGCCCACACTGACAAGCTGACGCCAAGAATACAGTTTTGGGGAACTACACCTCCATTTTACTTCCATGGAGGCAAATGTTCATAAGATGATGGTTAATTCAGGTTCTCACCTGAACTTCGAGCTAATGTCTCTGAAAGAAAGTGATTAATATTGAAATCAGTTAAATACCATCTGCTGTGCACCAGCACACTTGGCACACTGAGATGGAGGTTCGTTTGCTAGACCTGGCATGGCAAA
Source organism: Falco punctatus (assembly GCF_963210335.1). Taxonomy (NCBI): domain Eukaryota; kingdom Metazoa; phylum Chordata; class Aves; order Falconiformes; family Falconidae; genus Falco; species Falco punctatus. The sequence goes on from NC_137587.1 coordinate 48,579,240, forward strand.
TATGGAGACCCTGCTCCTTTTGCCTGATGGCTTTCTGAATGGGGGGCAACGTGAACACGGTGAGCCCAGCAAGGGGGTCAAGCTGGCATGCCTGGGCACGGCAGTCCGGCAGCATCCCTGCCCAGCCAGGTATGGTGGCCGCTGGCAGGCAGCCTAGAAGGAGCAAAGGGAGAGCTCAGCAGTCCAGACTGGCATTAGGAAATAAAATGAAAAAGCATCCTTTGTTTGTTTTCTCATTTTTTCTGAGAAGCCTTTGTTTTGCTGGATGCTAAATGGTGTTGTTACTGGCGTGGTTGTACTTTGTGCTCCATGACAGCTTTCTCCCATCACAGAACATGTTTGTAGTCCCAGCAGATAAGCAAGCAGTCCTCCCCAGAGGGCAGGGCTTCTCCCTTGCCAGTGCTGTTGGGAGAAAGGCCGTCTCCAGCACCCTTTCTCCACACCCACCACTCTCCCTGGCGACGTGGTGCTCATTCCTGTGCTCTGAATTGCAAAAAATGGCGGTAAAGCTATTGAAGCAGGAAAATGAGGACTCCTTTTCCCTTGCAGATCTATCCCTGGAGGAGAGAGAAACTCACACAGCTCCTCAGTCAATCCCTGAGGCCATTTTGAAAACATCCAGCAGGGAGGGCTGAACTGTGGAGCAGCCCCACTTTTGCCAGGGGGAAAGCCTAATCCAGCTCCAAGCTGAGACTTGTTTTTAGCCCAGCAGCTGGCAGGTTTGCTGAAGGTTTGGGGTGGGGGCTTTGGGAGGCAGCAGCTCTCACCGAGGGATGCTGTCTCACCATCAGCAGGATTCTGCCGTGCACATCGGCAGCCAATGGTTTGCTTGTGACCCTGTGGTGTCACACCACGGTTCCACAGAACTGCTTTTGCCCCAGGTCTTTCTGCTGGCTCCTGACACCAGCTGGGACACCTGGGGCATGGGTCCTCACTCTGCGGGTGCTGTGCAGTGCACTGGCCATAGGGTTTGAGTCACGGCACCATGCTCACGTGGCTGTGATGCTCCTCAGGTCTGTGCCGTGGCTGCAGCCTCAGCTGATGGCGGCACACAGACCCCTGACTATGCAACGCTCCCACCGCTCCAGCAACAAGCCGGCAGCTTCTGGAGAGATACACATACAAACCAGTGTCCAAAAATCACCTCCTTCCCATTTGATTGTCGTTAACATTCAATTTAATCCCATGTAGAAGGCACTCATTAAAGAGTAATTAGCTGGGTCAAAGAAGCACGAGCCATGCTGTTGAGCACGGTAAGCATTAACAGGCCAGGTGTCGAATTTCCACTAGCAATTGCGATGCTGATGCAAAGTACAGCTGAGCAAAACCAGTGTTAGCCAAATATTTAAAGAATGAAAGCAAATTCAGATTAATCACAGCTTTTGTGGAATTGTAATGAATGTGTTAGATCCTTTCAACTGGAAAGAAATGAAGACCAAATAAATAATAATTGAAATCCTTTATTTTTACAGTGGTATGTGTTTCAGTTTTCAATTTTTTTCCCCCCCTTTTTAATACAATTTGGGTTTAGCACATTTAAGTGGGGAAGGAAGTGTTTCTTTTAGGAAAAAATTAAACCTTAAACACTTGATTAATCTTTTTTTTTTTTTTTTTTTTTTTTTTTGACGTTGATGAGAAAGAAAAGTTGTCCTTGTTTTAATCTGGCCAAAGAAATGAACAGTCAATTAGTTACCCATACAACTGCATCCCAGAGAGCAGGTTCACTACCAAAACAGTAAATTACCAAGTTCTTTAGAGTACTCTGCTGAGTAATGTGACTATTTAGCCTACAAGTGACACACAGTAAACAAGATTAAACTGTTTGTGATTATATACACTTCAAAATAAATTAATAATAGCAAAAGATTACTCTGAAGCCTGCAGGAACACATAACATTAATTAGGTTTGAATGCTGCATTTTGAAGTAGCCATCATGATCGAAGTCATACATGCCTATTTTTTTATATATTAATTTAGAATGAGCTATATGGTTTAATTAGACAATGGAGGTAAAATCCATAGCACAAAATAATACACAAAATAAAAAAAAAACAACACCAAAATATGCCACAAAACAAAAATTAAAACTTTTCTCCTTAAATCTTCTTGGAAGTTCTTTCCTTTATAGTATACTTGTGCTTTCCAGCTTACTTGTTCTGCCTGCTGTTAGTTTATGTGACAGTAATAAATTCTCTCAGGTGCCACTGTGTCCTGGTTTCAGCTGGGATGGAGTTAATTATCTTCTTAGGAGCTAGTACGGTGCTGTGCTTTGGCTTTGATGTAAGAACAATGTTGATAACGCAGTGATGGTTTTAGTTGTTGCTGGATAATGTTTGTACTAAGTCAAGGGCTTTTCAGTTCCTCAGGTCTTGTTAGTGAAAAGGCTGGAGGGGCACAAGGAATTGGGAGGGGACATGGTCAGGACACTGACTCAAGCTAGCCAAAGAGGTATTCCATACCATGGGATGTCATGCCTGGTATATATACCTGGGGGGTTGGCCGGGGCAGGCAGATCATTGCTCAGGGACTGGCTGGGCATCAGTCGACAGGCGGTGAGCAGTTGTGTTGTGCACCATGTGTTTCTTTCTTCCTTTCCCTCTGGATTTTATTCTTTCCCTTCCCCTTCTCATTGTATCTGTTATTTTCATCATTGTTATTATTGCTCTTTCATATTTATTCTATTTCAATTATTAAATTGTTCTTATCTCAACCCTTGAGTTTTACATTCCTTTCCAACTCTCCTTCCCATCCCTATGGGTGAGGGGAGAGTGAATGAGCAGCTGTGTGGTACTTAATTATCAGCCGGGATTAAACCACGACCCACTGTAAAACCCATGCTTTGTCTTCCAATGCAAACACTAAAGTCAAGGTCTTAGAGGAGAGGTCCATAAAGAACAAAGCGAGTGGAAGCCAGGCTCAGCCAACGCTTTGGTCTATCACAGTCTCAGAGGATGAGCTTTGACATGTCACTCGTTAGGGCTGAGGTTTAGCACTTCAGAGTTTGAGAGAAACCGTAATGCAACACCCAGAAGATTAAGTTTATTTGCCCTTACACAGTATTACTGTGCTGTTGATATGAGTTTATATCAACTGGTTTAAGGCAAGTTGCCCTGATCTCAGGTTTTCTGAAAGAAGCTTGTGCTTCTCTTGGCCTCGCTTACCACTTTGATGGAGACACGGGGTATCGATGCACTCACCGAGAGCCAAAGAGACAATTGAATTCCAAGTGCCTGGTGGGGAATCTTAACACTTCTGCAGCATTTGATATCACTAAAATTTACCATATCCACAGTGGCTAAAAGAGCTGAGAAAAAGCAAGCAAAGCAATCTCTCCAGGTGAAGAGGAGCTGGATGTCGCAGGATGCAGCTTTTGCTAGCCCAGGTTCTGCTCCGACACATTTCACTTACAGTTTTTATCACTCCCTTCCTCCCATTCGCATTTGTTTCAGTCTTGCAGATTTTCCCAAACCAGCTTGGCTTTAAGCTTACAGTGAAAGCACACTTGGTTCTGCTTATCTGCAAAGATAATTTTGCCCCTGTGGCTCCTTTTTGTTCCTTTCAAAATGTCACACACCGCTTTGCAGTGCCAAGTTGCCTACTAATGCAGTATTTCAATGCTATCTGTCTTTGGGTAATGGCTACTGAAATCCTCTATCGTGGGTGGGTATTTGACAGTTTGGAGATGATTCACCTACCAAGTCATTGTTACCCTGGTGCTTTATGGGAAGCTGTGGCCCCTGACAAGCTGAATATTTTGTGCTGTGCCCTGGGCTGGTGGTGGTCCCTGTCCCATGACTTGACTTGCCCTGGCGCACTGGGCTGCTGCACTGCCGCACCATCATCCTAGCAAAGGCCATGCGCATCCCTTGGACATGAGCTGTGTCTCCTTCTCTTGGGGCTACTTTTCAAACTCTTTCTTTGACATGTTAGTACCACAAAGTCAAGGGAACCAATGGAGTAAGCATGGAGTTTCTTTCCATGTTAAGAATGTTGCAGTCTGCAGGGCAAGCACTGTGGGAAGCTATAGCTGTCTAGCACTGGTTCTGCTGCCCTTAGCCCATGTTTAAAGAATCACAGAATCAAAGAATTATTTTGGGTGGAAAAGACCTTTGAGATCACCAAGCCCAACCATTAACCTAGGACTGCCAAGCCCACCACTAACCCATGTCCCTAAGCACCACATCTACATATCTTTTAAATGTTGCCCAGGACAATGACTCTACCACGTCCCTGGGCAGCCTGTTTCAGTGCTTGCCAACCCTTTTGGTGAAAAACGTTTTCCTAATATCCAATCTAAACCTCCTCTGGTGCACGTGAGGAAGCATAAACGATCTGATTAGCACCAAACTATGCTTTGAAAGAGGGTAGTCTGCACTATTTACATTTCAAAGAACGGGACCAGAGCTGTTCCTACCATATTTTCCACCAATCAAAACACACCAAGAGAGGGAAAGGTATGAACCGTTCAGTGTTTAAGCTCACCTGAATGTAATCTAACCAATTCTAACTGAATTTAATCTATTTTTATAAACAATTTCTACAGGAAATCAATAAAAATTACATCTCTGATGTATGTGGTTATTTTTATGAAGTAGCTGGTTATTAAAATCAAGAGCTCAATACTAAAAAAGTGTCTCCAAAAGGTTTCTTCAGCCCTCTTATCCAGATGTCTAACCCTACTGTCCCATTTTTCAGCAGTGTGCTCCACGATGGTGCAGCGGCGCAGAGCTCTGCCTTGTGCAGGGTTAGCCCGCAAGCAGGGGAAAGCGGCCACATATCTCAAGGAGCTGCAGGAAACGCTATGGTTTTCACTGCATGCTTCCATCAAAAAAGATACTTTTTTTTCCATCTTTGAAAAATTCAGAATTTTGGTGCATTGTCACGGGGCTGCCTTGTTCAGGGTTAGACCTTCCCCTGATGATATCGCCTGCTGCATCCTGGCCTGTGTAGTACAAGTGAATAAATGGTGAAAGTTTCCAGAATCATACATGCTGCTGGTGAAAGCCACTTGTTCTCCATTGGTAAATAATATAAATAAACCAGTCTCTTAGCAGCTCACAGAAATGCCTACAGGTACTCAGTAAGATCTGACATTTCAAAGTTATTTAAATTTTCCTAGATTCAGAAATGAATGATATTTCTCCAGCTTTTAAAGTGCAATTTCTCCTCCCTTTCTTTTCCCAAGTTCAGTAAAAGAAATAACTCAAAGGACTTATCTAATTTTTTTTCTACTTCTTTTTCTTTTACTCAATTTGAACAAATTAGAACTGAGACAATATCAGGAAAATAAATGTGATAGATAAAATAAATTAAAAAAATGTAAATCCCAACAGGAATAGAGTAGAATGGGAAAAAATCAAAAGGAACATAAACCCTGCATTTGTCTTTTGTTCATTTTCACAAATGGAATAAAAGTTCAGGTTGGAATTGCAGCTGCAATCCCTGCCTCATTTCCCAGTGAGTATTTCTATCAGAGCCACAGTCTTCAGTGGAGGTTTTCAGCAGAGGAAAAACCCGACATCTGAAGCAGGCAGCTTCAGCTCAGGCCATTTCCTGGGCTCTGTGGGATGCAGATGATGCCCAAAGACCACACTTGCCATCCCTTTGACTCATCCCATCTATCCATGCCCTTCCCCTGTTCCCAGCATCTTCACAGTCTCTTTGGCCAGCAGTAGGGTCATTTTACGGGTATAATGTCTTTTAGAAAGACGCTTTATTTTCCTGATCTGTTATCAATGGCACATGCAAATGCATTGGAACAGCAAACTGCAGGTCCCCACTCATCCTTGCTTCTGGGACACAGCAATGAGCACATGGACAAATCCTGTCTCCGTCTAGAGGGATTGTTGGATTAGAAAATGTTTAGGGATGGGGGTGAGAACCTGTCTATACATGCTGGGCTTTGCAACACATGCCTCACCAGCTATTCTCTATTTCTTTGAACATCCACCTGGGAAGTCTGACCTACCCAGAGACTGAGCTCAGGCTCCTGATTAAAGTCTGCCCTTGGTTTGTAGCATGTTTTATTATTTTGCTGTCGTTTTCCCAGAAAGGCAGGATTTTATTCAAATTACCCTAAAAGAGGCTATCGTTGCTAAACCCAATTAAAACAGAACAGACACTTTAGCTCAATGCAGTAAATACTTCTAAGCCTGTACATTATTTTGCTGGACTCTCTGGTGTATTCACTTCATACATTCAGGCTTTCTATACGGTTTAGAGATCTACACATTGAAGGCTGCTGCTCACTCACAATCCATACCAGTCTGAGGAATCACAGTGTTTTCAAGAAACACGCACAGCAAACTCTGGACACGATCCCTAACTTTGCACTCACAAGACAAATATCTTGGGACCATTCTCTGGCATGAAAACGCTCACCCTCCAGCCCAGAATGGCGGCATCCACATTGTGGCCTTTTCCTTTGCCCCAATCCAAATCCTAAACAGTGTCTGGGGTTTCTGAACAAAGCTAGCTGGTACTTGCCGAACCCAGACTGGGGACCCCCACTAGGGAACCAGCCCTTTTTCGCACTGTTAAATAGAGGAGGATTAGGCTCCTAATCGGTGGTCTGATTTCCAAGAAGTAAATGGGTTTTTAAGAAGATATCCTTATCACTTAACCGGTGCTTTGATTTAGCGAGGAGATAAAAAAAAACAGCAAACCATCAACTCCAGGCATGCGAGAGCACACCAAAGGCTCTGCAGCCCAGACTCTCCAACTGCACTTACACCCCCCGCCCGCCCCCCCTGGCCCTTTCTCCCAGCTTCACACAAGAGAGACTCTGCTCAGCTTGTGCTAAAATCATCTCAGAAAGGTAACACAGCTTCAGACATGGGAGTGCTTGAACACCCGCCAAGGTGGGGTTGTTCTGTGCCTCCATCACTGCAAAAATCAGGTGCAGCTGGAAAATCTTCCCTTGCTGAAATTGCTGCCCTTCCAGGTGCCACATTTTGTTTAAAAATTGACTGTGCTGTATGTGCTGGCTCCTGCGGGAGCCTCCTGCCCTGTGGTGTGTGTCTGGGGTGTGGGACACAGGGCTTGGCATGGCAGACGTGGCTGTGGGTTTGGGATCGTGCCCATCTGTGCCAGCAGCTGGGCAACTCAGGGGAGCCAGAGCTGCTCTCTTCCCTGGCAGCACCGTTTGGGTCTGTTTTATTCAAGTGACATTTTGCAAGTCTGAAATAATAAATTGTTTTAACAACAAACAATTTTTTTGCTTAGGACTTTCCCAAGTGTTTTGTTTGATGGGGCAACTGGGGTGCATTTTCGTTTAAGACTCATAACATTTGTGCAAAATAGCGTCACATCCATAAACACAGCAGTATTCAATACATTATACGCAAGGGTCAGCTATATAATTTAATGTTTATTTTGCTTGTATTGAACAAGTGGTGACCATTTGAAGAAAGCATATAAAATATTTGAAATTACTGCTGTCGGGAAATTAATGATACATTTTCCTATGCCATTTCAGCAGCTATAAGACTTCTGCTCCACATTTCACTGACAAAGGTTGTTGGATTTAATAGTCAAAAAAGAGGCAGAACAGGTAATGTACAGATGAAGGTGATTGTATTCGTATGATTTAGGATAATCGTTTAAGAGAAAGGGAATAAATTGTGAGACATAGAGCCTGTAATTCTGCAGCATAATTTTATTATTGCCTACTGAAATTGGCTTCATCTCAGTTACTTTAGCCCTTAGAAAGTTTGAACAGATGGCATCTCTTGCTCTAACTGTAGATCTAATTTAGTTTGCATGACTTTTTGATTATCTGTATTTGAATTAATGGGCTTCTCTATGTTTGTTACATCATCAGGTTAATGGCATTTAAAAGATGGTCATATGTATCAATTCTCCATTGGTCAAGAGTCAAAAGTAAATGAAATTTACTATGAGAAAAATGGTGCTGAACAGTGAAACAACTCTACTAGGGATAAATAGATTTATCCTTGTTAAATTAGGCACTGCTTTTTGCTGCCTAACCTACATAACAAGGAAAGTGAAAGGTGACTGAAGGAGTTATTAATCACTGTATCATATATGTCGTTATTGCATCAATATAATAGGAAATCAACAGTCTGAATCTTTTTCTGAAGTCAGATACGACTTTCAGATGTTACAGGAAAAAGGAGTCAACCTTCTTATTTCCTTTTTGAAAAGAAAATTCTTAGATAAGAAGTCCTTTATCAATCATGTGCAAGGACTTCAGCTTAGGCTGCAAGTATATTTTCAGGCTGATATGGTTTTGAAAGGAGAAGGGCATGAAATCCTGAGATGCAACATGGGAATACTTGAAGTTTTCTCTCTCTCCCCCAGGTCCAAATGCTCTGTTTAATTACTAGAGTTGGTCAAACTGCAAAATGGCATTCCTGAACATCTGTTCTAACCCAGACAGCTGTTATGTTTGAGTCTGACCATCTCTTCTCCTATGCAGTAGTCACTAACACCCATAAAACTAGGTCTGTCCTCCCAGAAATATCTAAGGAGTGGGTTATTTATATGCAAATGCCCATCCATATCTGCATGCAAACAAGGAGTTTTGTGGCTAATGAGTATTCTTTCATGTTATTTTTGCTGTGACTTAGAAGTAGGGTTGAAGAAACATAATCACGTGCCTAAGCATATATCAGCAGCAGTGAGCAGTTAGTGTAGCACTGAACAGCTGTCATGAGCAAATTTCATTCGGCTACTTTATTTTTGTTGTTTTTCCCCATGTTTTTAAGACTGTTTTATCTCTCTACATTTCTACATATGTTACAGAGACAGAGAATTTCAATCAGTCATCTCAGTGGTTATTCAGCAACACAATAAACAGATAAAAAAAGTCTCTGTTCACAAGGTCCACAGGCTCAAGCTTTCACAGCCTGAGATATCTGAGGGGGCAGGTTGTTTTATTTTATGTGGCAAAAACCAGAAATGTTTGTTTGTTTGTTTTTCATTTTGGCCATTGTGTAGTTTCTCTCTTACCTCAGAGAAGTGGAGGCCTGTAATCCAGCGACACCATAGCCCAGAAGAAACATTTAAAGGTTAAAGGATTTAAGGAACCTTTCGATTATAGTAGCTTTCTCTGCCTTCAGTAGAAAAACAAGAGCTGCATCTCATACCACCAAGAACTATCTTGCACAGGTCTCCCAGTACACTCCAGTCTGCTGTTTCCCCATTGTCTTGCTCGGCAGCACTCCTTACCTGCACATCTTCTCCTGCAGAATTGCCACTTGGCTGGGGACCAGGAAGCCTTTGCAGACCAATGTCCTCCAACCAGGCAAAATTTTGATACAAAAACATACCCAACACTCTCCTCAAACGCTTCCTGTGCCATGCTCCAAATATGCGCGTGGTGTCATCCGCATTGAGTTTTACCACTGCTCTTCTGTGCCTTTGGCCAATTTTATCACCAAAAGTCTCGTGTCCTCTGTGGGAAGGAAACAGAGTTCATGCTCTGGTGAGTACCAACAGGGAGGACCCTTCACTGATCCTCATGTGTCGGCTGCTCTCAAGGCTCCCACTAGTCCTGATGGTGCGTGGGAAGAGAGAAATCAGAAATGGGATATAGATTGGATATTAGGAAATATTTCTTCATAGGAAGGGTGGTCAAGCACTGGAACAGGCTGCCCAGAGAAGTGGTGGAGTCACCATCCCTGGAGGTATTTGAAAGATGTATAGATGCGGTGCTTAGGGATGTGGGTTAGTGGTGGGTTTGACCGTGCTGGGTTAATAGTTGGACTCAATGATCTTAAAGGTCTTTTCCAACCTAAATAGTGCACGATTATATGAAAAACTCAGGTACATAGAACAAATCTATACATTCTCAAATGTAACTGAACGGATTTCCCACTGATTTCCCTTGTGTGCCTTGGAAAGTTCAAAAAGGCCACCAGCTTTTTTTTGGTCTTTTTTTTTTTTTCCCCCCAATAAAAAACTGTTAATTATATTTCAAAAGGTTAAACTCTAAATGAAGAAAAAAGAAAGTTTGAAATGTTTCCAGATGCTGGGTCTGTCCTGTAATGCTGTAGCATAGAGAAATGTGGTAGATCAGAAATGCTTTTTCAGATCATTTTGAATCAAAGCAGAATGGCAGCACTCTCCAGTGCCTGATTTTTCTTCTTCCTGATTTTGCCTGCTATTGCGTTAAAGGGGATGGAGTAATTTAGCAGGAAATACACCCACCCCCCAGCCCCCTGCCTTCCCACTCTCCTCACCGAGGTGGGAGGTTAGGTGAGGCTGGGGTTAAATTCTAGGTGATGTCCAGTTTCCCACTATCAGTCCAGTCACGTTTAATATGCCCGTTAAACGGCCGCGGCCTGGACACACTGATGGCGCCTGCACTGCCAGGCCAGCCCTGCCCATGAACGAGCACGGCCGCGCTCCAGGGTTTCGTCGGTTCCATCAGAAACTGCGACGAGGTGGCTTAACAGGGCAGTTTTATTGGTGCGACAGAGACAGGTTCCTTTGATCGCCGGTGACAGTGACTGTCTGCAAAAGGCACATGCAAATAAAGTGTTATGAAGTATAAAACGTGCAGCAAAGTTACAACAATGCAGCCTGGCTACAAATGTTAGAGTAACTCTCTAGAGATTCCCAAGTCTCCCGAAGAGGCGCTTAGTTTCAGTCTGGCCCAAGTCCCAAGTGGGGAGAAGCAAAGCTCAGCCCGTCGGCCGGTCCCGGGGGTCCGTCTCGGTGGTGTCTTCCCTTCACTTGTCCTTGGTGGTGTCTTCCCCACTTGGCCCCTCGTTCTTTCACTTTTTATGCTTCTCTTTGCTCTCAGGTGGGGCTTGGGTGACTCTAGTCATAACTCCTTCATTATTATTGGTGTAAAGTTCTCTCGCTTTCATTTAAAGGCACAGTTCATTTTAAATTTACTGTGCACGCTCCCCGAGGAGGGATCCGCTCTCTTTCGAGGGGCCATTTGAGTAGGAGGTCGTGATCTCACACTACCACCATTATTTTACCATAGCATCCTTGAATTTTATCTCTTCAGCAGTTTGTTTTCCTTTTCCTTTAGCAGTCAGCACGTCCTCGTCAGAAGGCTCTGAAGTGCTGAGGGGCCGAGTTCCCGACCTTCTCTGGCAGATAATGAGGCTCCTGCTTGGTCTTCGCCACAGCTGTCGGCCCAGCAACAGGCACCTTCTCATGTATTTTCCAGCCGCTGTGCAGCTTATGGGCCGTGTGGTACCATCGCGTGCCCAGCCCTGCAGGAGCACAGCAGAGCCTGGCCGCGGTGTCTCCGCTCCGCTCCAGCCCCCACGGCTCCTCCGGGACAGCAGGCTGTGTGCCTTGGGGAGCCGTGCTGATGGAGATCCTCTGCATGCCAGCCGGCCTAAAGGCGGTAGCTGTGTTTGACCTTAAAAAGCTTTCTGTAATACTACACTTCTGTTAGGACCCAATTTTTCTCTAATTCCCCCTCAAGGTGAGTTTCCCATACCTGCAATGTGCTACAGGCTTTCTGAGGCAGCATTGTCACATATGCTATAGAAATTTAGGATTTGTGCATCATTGCTATCAAAGTTTTACAGATATTGCCTAACAAAGCAACAAAACAGCATAATAAAAATAAGCTATAACAATAAGTAATTATGTTTCCATAAGACTCACCTTTCAATATGAATTATCTAAAGGTTAAATTTTACAACAGCATCTCTTATAAAAAAAAAACTAAAATTGGGATATAGTTAGCAGAGACTAAACTACATTTCTTTCTTATTTTGTGCTTAATTTAAAAAAAAATATCTGCATTTTTAAAAATGTAATTGATGGTATGTCTTATGGACAGATTCACTGCAGGTAGTAAAGGATGTACCATCCAGATACTGGATGTCATCATTTTATGAGTCGTCACAGTCAAGAATAATAGTACTGGAGTGGGCAGAGGAGGAGTTAACATCTGTGGGCAGGGAACAGGCAGGTGTACAGGTTTGGAGGCAGTAAACAGCTTTCATTAAACAATTTTGAGATGGTGGCATTTAAGGACATGGTTTAGTGATGGACTTGGCAGTGCTGGGTTAACGGTTGGACTTGATAATCTTGAAGGTCTTTTCCAACCTAAATGATTCTATGAGTCTATGATTCTAATTTATAATCCCTCCTAGATGAACTGTAACTTGTGCTACTGCTGCCACCACAGAGACAATGGCAACCACATGGTATGTCTCCTCACAGTGCTTCTTTGCCTTTTTTCTGCCATTGCATTTGTACGAACAGGAGATGCTTACGAGGTCCCTCTGAGCCACAAGGACTGGACATTCATCACTAAGGTGCTGGAGAAAGGCTGTCATCTTACTGCAGGCAGTTTCTTCTGCTCCTCTTCCCATGGAGCTGCAGGTGCTGCAGGAGTGAGGGGTGCCCCTGTGGCCACCTCTCCAGCCCCACAGCATGTCTTCTGCAGGGTGACCATCCCCAGTGCCCTGGCATGGCCACCACAATCATGACAGGTTATGTCTCACCTGACAAACCCTTCCTATGACAAGGCTTTGCCTCTCAAAACTGCTGTGACCGCTCAGACAGTCCTGATGTATGTCTGTTCATGAGTGCTAGGAAATATAACTGCTCCACAGAGATCAATAATTGCCATTCCTTCTTGGAAGCTGTACCAACACACTTTTCTAACGATACTGTGTAAAACAGGCCAAAAAAGGTAGTTGTCGTGTGTATCACATTTGACATCCCTTGTCACAGGTGTGATAGGATTCATTCAAAATTTCTCTCCCAAATATGACAACTCCAAATTGACAGGATTTCTCACAGCCAGGCAAATCTCTCTATGAAGCTCCAAGTTTATCTTCTCGTTATGTAGAAGATTTCCATCAGATCAGTGAAAGCGCTACAGAATTCACAATTTTGCTTTTGATGTTTGTCCCAAGGCTACTGCGTAGCGCAGTCTGGCAGTGCAGCATCTGGCCAAGCAGCAGCAGAATCATCCGTCCAGGTTGGACTGGCAGGAAGGTTATCCCAGTCTGCTACACCTGGATTATTTTTTGTGTCTGCTGCAGAACTTCACAACAACTTTACCTCCAAGGTCCCGTACGATGATCCTGCAGCCCACAGCCAGGAGAGACCCTGGGGCAGTAGCATTGCCAACAGCATGGAGGAATCCCACCGGTGCCAGCTTTCATGGACACAGCTTCTTCGGCTTCAGCACTAAGAGCTGCCACGTGTAAGATGTGGGTGAGTGGGAGAAGCATAGAATGGAGTTTAAAGCTGGTCTTGCAGTCACATCGCACCAGGCACAGCTGATAGAAATCATCAGATCTCTATAACTGACAGCAGATCTCTACCAGCCCATTCTGCAATTTCCACTCACTGTACTGCTTACCACGTGCCTCGGCTGCTCTTGCCATGAAGACAGACCTCTACTGCTGCTTTGGCCCTTGGTGCTCAGGGAAGCCATCAGGGTTTTGGTTACAGGGAGAGGGAATTTCTCTACTGTTTCAAATTTTTCCATTGGCTTTTCCATGTGATACGTCTCTTTGTAGGTCTCCTGCTCAAAAAGTAAGCAGATAGGTAAGTTTGTAAATAGATGAATAGATGGATGGATAGATAGATACATAAATACATGATAGAACAGCTGTTTTATCAGTTACACAGTCCTCTTTCAGCCACAAGGAACCAAGATACATAAATTGACACATTGCATGACGAGTTTAATAATTTTCCTTGCTGTTTCTGTCAAAATACAGCAAAAGAAACATTTTTTTTTCAGACAATATATGAAAAAATCTCCACAACTGCTTGCCTGAGGAAGTCATCAAGTGCAGGCATTTTGTAAAGTTTTTACCTGTCATGTTCATAGTGGTGGTTAAACTGCCCCTCATTAATGTTAGTGCATTTTGGAGCAGTATTTAACACTCTTTCTCTTTTAGGAAGTGGGCAGGTTACTCTTATTTTATTTCCTGTGTTTACAGGATCTTACCATTTAGCTGAAGCAGTGAATTCTGATTTTGTGGCTGACAGCGTATTACCTTAAACAGATCTCAGCCCCAGCAATTCCTGTGTGTCGTTTGTTCCTTTGTTAGCCCTTGTGACTACCTTTCTATCCTTATACTAGCTTGGATACCCAAATAAAAATAAGCAAAAGAGCCTGCACAGCCAAAAAGTGTTGGGATGAAGTTAATGGTATGTTTCTGTTGTTCTTTCTCAATATTGAGCAGGCTCAACAGCAGTAGGAATGTGTAGCTCACCGTCTAGAAGACAAGTAGTGAGATGGGCTGTGGTGTTGCTGTGCAATGATTTCATAGGCTTGACCTTGCACCCCGTTAAGAAGATGTCCACAGGACAAAGCAGTCCATCAATAATTCAGCACGTGCACTATACGCATGAAAGGAGCTGCAGTGGCAGACGGGCCCAAGCAGGACCCCATCTTTCAGCAGGATGAGCCAGTCCTGCCAGCCAGAGCAAGGCTGCTCACCGGGCACCATGGCCCTGTCTCCACCCAGCCCCCAGTATCACTGGTAAATGCACACCTTCAAAATAGTGCTTAAAAAAACAGGACAGGAGGAGCACAAACCCACTATTTCCTTAGTATCTGCCATTGATTGGCAGGCTGGCTGGCACTGCAACTGAGGGGCTACTCTGACCAATTTATCTAGCTTTAAGGTATTTTTGCATTTCGATGCTAATGAATTAAGAAACCTGTAATTAGTCTATATCATTCATCATTAAGTCTGTCATTTAGCCTTTAAATGCAAAGGTTCTGTTTGTTATACATGCTATTTATGTAATGAGTATTTATCTATATTTGATTATAATTATTTTATCTAGAAGGTGCCCCTCTGTTAAGGCACTTGGGAAGCTACATAGGCAATTAAGAAGAGCATGAACCTGTGAATGCAAATCCTCAAAGCATAACATGGAAGAAGCAGATAACAGAAGTGGGTAATTTGCTTCAGGAAAAAAACTTTCAATGTAGAAATATGAAGAAAGTTGGTCAGTAGTTGCATGGCTGTGTGGAGCAGCAGGCTGGGATGGCAGCCGCAGGCTGCAGAAACCTGGCTGCAGGGTCACAACTGCAGGCACAGTCTAACACCCCGGAGTCTGATTTATTTGCACTCCCTATACAGAAACCTGTGCTGCATCGCTTTCGATTTTTCTCCACTCCACTAATGCATCCAGGAAAATGTCTTTAAAAGTGTAAGATAAGAGTCTATTAGCTTGAGTTTGTTTTGGAGGGGAATGGAAGGAGGAGTTCCACCTGGGAAGGCATTTTACCATGTCATTTCTTAAGTCGGCAGTTTCAGCTCGCTGGCAGATGCTGCAAGGTTGCTGTTTTCCACAGGCGCTCCAGTGTTTATTCAGCAGTCTGGTACGGCTGCTCTGAACAAGGACGGGCAGTGAGAGCACGGGCTCTTCCCTGCTCTTGGCCAGGTGCCCAGGGCACTTCAGGTGGAAATTGAACATCACAGGAGCTTGCCAGCAAGTCTCCTGAAGTTATTGTGCTGGCTTTGTGCAGCCACAGCCTCCTGATTTTTACAGTATCATTTCTACTTCATTTTGCTAGCAGCTGGTCTGCCTTACAGTGAAGCTATTCCTTCTGCTCACTCCTCCAAAATGTTTATGGGAAAGGGGAAAAAAAAACCAAAAACCAAACCCCAACAACCCTCAAACCAGACAGTCTTTCTATTACAAGTCTTGAGATGAGATGGGAGCGGTGTGACTCAACACTGGGAGCTTTGTCACGCAAGAACAGCTGCAGTAACTGTCTTCTGCCTTGATGTCCTGTAGGAAGGAACTGTTATCTCAGCTGATATGACCTTCACTATATGACAGGGTATTTGATTTCAGCACTTGCCCTGTATCACACTTGACAAGTTGTGTTTAGATCAAGCATGTCATCTTAAAGAAAAATCTGTCCTAATTTAGGGATGCCAATAGGCAGATTCTCTGCCATTTCCATAGCAGTTTGCTCTGTGTTTGATCAACCTTGCTAGTAAAAATGTGTTGCTAATTTTGAACATGAATTTTGAATTGGTTCTTGTGCCTTTCCCTGCTGGAATGCAGTCCTCTAAATCTCTGGAAAGGTTTCATTCTGAAAGTACTGAGGCATTGCATTCAAGGGATGGTCAAAGCAGGTGTAAAGCACGGTCCTTCAAGAGGAATCCTGTAACAGTGAGCTGTTCCTGATCTTCTGATGGCTATAATTAAAAAATAGTGCTTTTTTGAGAGACATATGTTAACAATGACCCAGTCAGTTCTCCTTCCTGTAAAACAAGAACATACTGCTTGCATGAACAGAAACACGACTTTATTTTATTTTAATGACAGCAGATCAACAAGTAGAAGGAGAAAAGACATGAAATCCACTCCTCTAAATTGCCCTTTTCCAGGAGGCTCCTCACATGTTTGCTTGTGGGTAAACTCGGGTGCCCTAGTTCCCTGTCAGCACAGATCAGCTTACAGACACAATCCCCATATATTCACAGCCAGGTCTCGAGCAGTAACAGATGAGTCCTGGGTGGAAGCAGCATCTGCAGCCACTGGTCCCGTCCCTTGGAATGCAGGTCCTCTGCATTGCACAGACTCTCGGCAGGACCCTGGGACTGCCTTGCTGCTGGGAGGCACAGGCAAACCAAACTGGTTGCACTGTCAGTTCCTCCAGGCTTTGTAAGAAACCCCTGTCAGAACAGCTGGAAAAGAGTCATTGTATGGGGATGGGAAAAAACTGTACTGAAGAAAGGGAAAGAACAGATGTCCAAATAAAAATTGGGAAAAAATAGAGTATCCGATTTCTACTCAGAAAACAGGCTTCTGGACAGTTAAATAGATAGCTGCCATAGATCACTGCCAGTAGAGGAGCTGAACCACACACAAAAATGAAAAACATAATTTAAAAAAGAAAAAAAATATTGCAATTCTATTGTTCCTTAAAATATCTCAGGTCATCTGCATTGGTAGCTTTGTCTCTGTTAGATAACTTGCTTCTTAAAAAGGCAAGTCAGTGGCCCCCCAAAATATAACCTTGAATTAAATGCATTAGCTGCACTGCTAATTTTCATGTCAGCAAATGCCTGACACTTCCATGCAGCAGCACACGGATGTTATTCTGAACGGCATCCATGATCCAGGCAAACAGCTTGCACGTGAATGAGAGTCTTGGAAACGTCTTGAGGACAAAAGCTTCTGCTGGACATAATTGTGCTGGGCTTAAGTATGGAGGACAAAGGTGAGAAGACCATTTACTGCAGGCAGGATGCTGCTGAAGGAGCCACGGGGCCACCTGGCAGGCCAGGCAAGCAGGAAAGGGCTCTGGAGAGCTAATGATGGTTCCTTGGTTGTACTGCAGAGCACGGAGATCACAGGCCTTGCTTTGGCGAAGTACTGAGTGGAAAGACCTCATGTCACTGAACAGACGACCCTGCATTTGTGTTCAAAAGGATGCAGCTCAGACAGCTTCTGATGACTCCCGAGTGATGTCAGGGCTCGTGGGAGTCTGATGAATGCACACATTGTCTCCTGCCTCTTCATCTTCCTGGGCATGACCAAAGCATCTGCACAGGGCTGACAGACCCACAAGAGACCTGCACTCTTCAGGAGCACCTGAGGGCTGCAGGAAGGACCTGGGAGCCTGTGGATTGGAACAAGATGGTTATTTTGCATTTGACTTGCTCCCAGGACTTACAGGATCTCGAAACACAGCACCTGAGTGGATCGGTCTAAGCAAAACTGATTAACACCTCTTCATAGGTGACTGCTGCCTTGAACCAGGGGCTACTGGGTGGTTCCCACCTGGGGCTCATAGCAAGGCAGCACCAGCCATGCTCGTGCAAGGGGAAGGGCAGAGTATCTGCAGGCAGCATCTGCCCTCAAGGGAGATTTTGTGGCTGGGTGTCCCTCCTGCTCTACTTAGGGGGACAACAGGACCGTGGTGTGGATGGAGACAGTGCCAGCACAGGTGGGGTTCCAGAGAGGAGATGGCTGTGTTTTAGGTTGAAATTGTGCTCTGAAAAGATAAGCTGGCAGGTCAGAAACATCTTCGTGTCCATCTTCTCTAAGCATACAAATAGACACATGTACACAGAAGCAAGAATAGAAAGGTGGAAAATATGAAACAACTTATCCACATTTCATGAAATTACTTGCACACTCAGCTCCAGGTTTCGCCTGAGGTGAACTGCAGGTTTCAGGAACTTCAGCAAGAATCGGAATTCCAGGCACATCCCTCTGTTCAGTTCTGCCTAGGTGAAACCCAGGGTTTTTTCCTTTTTAATTGCTGCCTTCTGTCAGCAGCACTGTGGCAGCTGAGCCCTCTCCTGGGGAGCTGCCTGTGGGAGCTGCACCCCCGCTGCAGCTGGAGACCAGGGGCTGCAGCGATGCAGACCCCATGGACTGAAGATCTAGAGTGACATGAGAAATGAGTGTCACAGACAGGCTGGGCAGAGCAGGCCACCCTGCCAAGGGCCATGCGGGCACCCGTGGTGCTGGCAGCCCCACCGTCCCAGTGCTCGTGGTGATGATGGGATGAAAAACCTGGAAATCTCACTCATCTGACCTGTTCCTGGGAATCTGTGATATTCTCCAGCAGTTTTCTTCATTTTCCAGCTCTAATTATGGGATCTCACAAACTAGAATAAATCTCTTCTGGTATTTAAAGTGATTTAAATTCTACTCTTCTGGTGGGAAAAAAAAAAGTGTTTATTCCCATTTAAGAACTTTAAATCATGAATGCACTGATACAAACGGAACTAAAATCACCTGCTTACCTTCAAAAGTAGCTTTCATTGTTATAAAAGCCTTCAAATAGATGAGTTCTAAAAATCATTTCCATCCATTCACAATGATTTACTGTGCATCACAGCATAAAGCAGTCGTATAAATTATTTTTGTATCTAAGTTCTTCAAAATTATTCTATCCTATTAAGGCAGTTAAGTACATGCCAAAAATAATTTAAACTCCATTAAACATATTCAGAATATTTAAATCCATCCGATGTTGACCAAAATATGTTTCATATTTTTCAGTGTCTAGAGATAAATTATTCTGGATGTATATTGAATGATATCTCAGATCTCAGACTTTGGTTGTTTCATTTTATGTGCATCATTTGAAATGCCATGCTGCAGAAAAGCAACATTAAACTTCTGCAGCACTGTAAGCTGGAAGTACTTGGAAGCAGGGATTAACTTCTGCTGTCTGCAAATACTGCAGTCTAGGCACTTTTAGTATCAACTGCACACGATCCAGCCTTTTAAACATCCCATCACTCCCTACTGCACATCTTCGCCAGGGCCATAATGTTTCCTAACAATTACAGTCAATGCATGAGTTAATCGTGAACACCTCTATGTGCAGCGTGCTGCTGTGCAGAGCCCTGTCCTACTAGGGATCATGGCAAATCATACTGACCTGAGGAGACAGTCTTCATGACTGGAAATCAATACCTGATCCCTCAGCACCTGCACAGAGCAAACTGGATAATTATTTACCTTTAGTGGTGGTCGGTTTAACTTGATCTCATTCTAGCCTCCCAACCTGCTTTTCACTGTTCTCGAAGGAAAACGAGAAATGACTAGAATGTTCTTTTGAGTTTTACTCAACAGCTCCCTGAGATGTTGGACCGCGGGGTGAGCTGCCCATTGGCAGGACAAGCCAGGGCACTGGTCCCCACTGGCTGCATCTTCCCCTCCATCAGCCACTGCCAAGCCCAGCAGCCACCTGCAGCCCAGCATAGCCCCAGAGCAGTGGAGTGCTCTCCAGTATAGCATGATGTAGAGGTTTTCCACCTTCCTTACTTCCTCACTTGTTTCCTGACACACACACACACCCCCCATTCTCTTTTCATAAGAAAAATTTTACTTTTTATGCCATTTGACAGCACCTGGCTCTAGCCTCTGCTGCTTGCCCTCCCTGCCCCTGGAAGCACCAAGCATGCTTTCAGGCACCAGCCTTTTTTGACTGGCTAAAAAGAACAAGAGATTTCCACTTTTCTCACGAGACAGCATTAGAGGCTATCACTTTGTAGTTCCACTTCATGGTTTTTCTGTTTCCTTTTCCCAAATTTGGATGTTTAAGGTACAATTTAGGATGCAGTTTTCCTGTATATGCCTCACAATTCCTGTGTTTAAAGAACACCTCTTGAACAGCCTCAAATCACTGAAGTAATGAAAAAAGCAGAACAAAGCCCTTGAAAGAATATGGTTAGACACAGGGATATGTAAAAAATATTTGTGAGTGAAAATTTTGTGTAAAAAAGTAAGGTTGTGCTTTTATTTCAGTTTTAAGTTCTGTGTTAAAATTTATGACATTAAACAAAATTACAAAACAGAAAAAAAGTGAAAGAAAGAATTTAAAGTATATGTTCCAAAAGTATCAGCACCAGTTGTTTTACCATTGCTAGGCTGCTGTAATTTTCTTTCTGTAAAAAAACCTCCCTGTGGGATTTGTAATATTTTAATGGTTGAGTTTCAAAAAACCAGCATTTTACCAGATGACGTTAGAAATTTGCGTTGATCAAAATCAATAGTATGAGCATCCATCCGATGGGCACAGGAGGAGGACAGAAGGAAGAAAAAGGTGTGTGTGGAAGGGTGACAGCCACTCAGCACAAGGATGGTGGGCAGATGGGCAGGGGTATGCCAGCTGGCATGGGTGCTCCATCCAAGATGACAGTGGGATGGCCACGGTGCACCTGCATCCTGAGCGGGAGGCTGAGAGGGACAGGAGGCCAGCTCAGGGGTCCTGGTGTGGGGAGAACAAGGCAGTGTGGTCATGAAATTGTATTGGGAGGGGGAGGAAAGAAGTGTGTGATTAGTAGGAGAGGGATGCCCAGGGAGCTGGGGTCCTTTCTGCGTGGCTGCTGCTCCAAGGGGGACAAACCCCCAGCATCGTTAAGTGAAGGATGCACAGCTAAATCAGGGCTCAACGTCAGGAAGAGACAAACTTAAAAATAGAAACTAGGTGATGTTACTAAGGAAAAGCAGAGAGGCATTGCTACAGCTCACTGAAATCAATTCCAGATGCTACAGTGCCCAGAAAAATGCTGCAAGAAGATTCCAGCAGTATACATACGGATGGGACAGAGTTGGTGAGCTCACGTCTCATGACGGTGGCTGGAGTTCTACAGCGTCTCCCATGGTTTTGCCATGACATTGTAAGGAAATACAGGTTATTCTGTGCATGACATTAGAAAAAAAAAGACTCCTCAAAAAGTAATTTTTTGTTACTTTTTGATCATTATGAAAATGCTGGATCTGATGGACCCTGGCTGGGCTGGGGAGACATTTTTAACTTTCTTTACAGATGTATCTTCTATGACACAATGCAGCAAAATGCAACCAGTCCAGAAAAAAGAGCATTTAAATAAAAGCTGATGAATTCATGAGAGGAATGATGAGACGTGACAGCCAAGAACGTGAGGGGGCTTCAGTGGCCATGGACACAGCTGTTCAAGTACAAAAATGAATAAGTAATTAGGTTCAATAAATAATATTCGAAAAGTAACTTCTTGGTTTTACTTTTTTATTGATAAAAAATTTGGGAACAGAAAAAGCATTTGCAATTGACACAACCAAAATTATTATTGAAATTAGTTCTACTGTGTTTCCTGGAAAGTGGTATGCTTAGAAAACAAAGGTTAACAGCAAAACCTGAGAAAATGGTGGTCTGTGAAATCTTATTTCCATAGTGCTTGCCTAGGACATGGTAGATGAAAGCTTTGGAGCAATCATTCCCTTGGAGAGTCACTCAGGAGTCTGGATGCCATTGACCTATGGCTGAGGTAGCGAAGTCAATGTGCTATACAGATTTTGTCCTAGTTTGAGTAAAATTGGAAGGAATTAATGTAATAAATGTGAAAATCTTACACAGCAACCTGCATGCTCCTATGAGTTAGCTGGCTTCACTCACCAGGTTTCATGCCACCTGGCTTTTGGCTTCAAGGAAAAAAAAAAAAGCAGCTAAGTAGAATATACATATATATGTATGTATATTTATATATGTGTGTGTCCGCATATGGTCATGGCCAAGCAGGTTTTTAATACAGGAACGATGAAAAATTGTGAGTATTCTGCTAATATATGTTTTCAATATTTCACTACAGAAAGAGGTCTAATTACATAACCTAATTCACTTTTACATTCCTTTTAGAAACTTTAAGACATATAGTTAAAATTAACAACAAAAAACCCCAGTCTTACTCAGGTCATATACCATTACATTGCAAATGAAAAAATGTCAGGATAAATAAAAATAGATCAATAAAAATAGGAATAAAATGATAAAGTATTTATCTACAGTATTAAAAGATACTAATTCTCAATCACAGAAAATATTTTAGGTATATATTCCCTAACTGGATATTAAAAACTATCGTAACGTAGAAGATGACTGAGGACAATGCAGGATGTCTCAAACCACATGCTAAATGGCTTTACAACTTTATACTGTTTGCTACTTCTGTTTTTCAGCTTCTTTTACTTTTCCCAAATGCAAAAGAAAAACCATTCATGGAAGGCAAAGTATCAGACAGCTGAGTCTTAAATATAAAAGAGATGAAACCCGTAAGAATTCCATCTTATGATTAATTCTATGATTATTGAAAAGTGACAAGTTCACGTGCGTAAAAATGATTAGATGATGATCAAAGGATATATAGGGTTGAAGTACCATCTGACTAACCAGTCATTGGTTTAAAATCAATGACTTTATAGAGAGCACAGGCAGCATTTCTTCTCTAAGTTTTTATCTATCTAGAAGCTTTTAAAAAAGTGTTGAGAGTGAAATTAGAGATGCAAAACCTTTTTAAACTGCAGCCCTCTGGGAATGACAGTGCTGTCTTTGTGTTTGCAAAATATCTAGCACTGGAGGCTTCGTGCTAATCCAGATGACTAATTCCATCACAATTATTTTGCAGAAAGTGAAATATAATGCGCAGGATTTAACTAAATAAATGCTTAGGAAGATGCTTAACCATACAAGCATCCTTCTCTCCCCCCCAGCTGAGCACAACAGAAAACTCCACAGAATTCGTCACTTTAAGTATCAGTTTAACTAAAAAATGGTCAGATTGATTTGCCAGTTCTCACAAAGTCCACTCAGCTTGAGGATGATGAGACACATGCTTTGTGGGTGAAAACGTCTTAGTGCAAACTCACTAATTTCCAATGCAGAACCGCAAACTGCCGATGCTTGTGCCCATTCTTGCTTCTGCCTGACAACCGTGTGGATGGTAGGGGACAAAATGTGTGAGGAGAGGTGTCTGGTAACTGCACAATCCCTTGTCTGGCTTTATCCATCCTCCTGTTTTTTTCTTTCACCATCACCCTCTCCTGAGCTGTTTGAGATGAAAGAGGAATCCCCTCCTCCATCACCTGGATGCTAGCAGTAGATATTCAGCAGGCATAACTCCAGCAAAACAATTTTATATATTTTTTATAGAACTACAAAGGACTAGTTCTATAAAGAACCAGTGCTCAGCAATGTCTTCTTGTGGGACAAATCCTAGGCATTTGGAGAAAACTTTACAAGTCTGGGAAAAAGCTGAGCCTCTTCTGCCTAAAATTTTCAGAAAGGTGGGTGCGAGCGGCCAGTGGCGGGTGCGGGGATGCACGGCCGGCTGGCAGTGGGGCTGCTCTCAGCTGCGTGCAGCCATCAGGTGCTGCCAGGAGATTCCACATTCAAGTACCATGCATTAAATAATTGCTGCTGTACAGTTAGTGCAATGCATTTGTCTAGATGTCCTGCAGCGTGAGAAACCACAGTCACTTGCCTCTGTATCCAGATTCCTTTCTTTTTTTCCCTCTTTTTGCTTTTTTCCCCAATATTAGCTTGGCAGGACTGACCCAGTTTTTTTCCCCCGGTTTCCCAAGTTCTTGGCCCCCTGACTCTGCAACAGCTCCACAGACAAAAGGTAAATTTAGAAAAGGAATCCTTACGTGCAGGGCTGGGTTATGACACTCCCGCTGCCCATTCTGTGTAACCTGCTGCTGGTAAGTCACTAAGCAAAACCAAAATGAAAGAAAATAGCTGTCACCATAGCAAATTCGAAATAAAAGTCCCAATAGAGATATTTTCTTAAGTTACATTCACAAGGCACACCATTCAAATACAATAAAGGAAACTGAAAAGAAATTCTCCTACCTCTGAAGAGAGCAACTTAAACTCTGGAAAGGTGATGGCTTTAAAAGCTTGGTCAGAGCAGGCAGGAGCAGGGTTCTGCCCTGCAGTGGCCCTGGTGCAAACGCAAAGCGACCTGAAAGTAGAATGTAAGCTTCGCAAAACCTGCTACATGGCTGCAAATGATAAGAACAATACTGGAGTTTTCCACCAGTCTCACCATAAATGTTAAATGTATTTATACACAGACATGTGATATGGAGATTGTCTAAATCTCTGCATTTCTGGGTGCCATGCTGTAGCCCAGAGTCAGCTTTCTGATAGAAAACACTGGACAATAAGCTACGTAACTACCAGTCAGAAACACAGGAATGGATCTGCCTTTGGAAAATACTGTCAATAATGTGTGGGAAGTTATATTTCCAGATAATCCCATTCCATAGTTGGTCTCAAACCATCAGCATTCATATTTATTATCACATCTACATATACACTAATCTTCAGTCCTACATCTTCCAGTTGACTACGACAATATTAGCGTTTTTTTACTCTAATTTTCATTGCCTTCTCTTTTCATTCTTTTCATGAGAAGAACAAACTATTAGTTTCTTTTTGCCTTAGAACTTCATCATAGTAATAGAAAAAATGTCAGAAATATTGAAGAAAAAGAGGTGGTGAAATGTCACACAAAAATAAGTCGTCTTTCATCTGGCGAGTTTGTCAAAAGATGCTATTTGACACATAACTGCTTCATTTATAGACTGTCAGATTATAAAGCAGCATTTTTCTCCAGCAGAATGGCAGCAGATAGTGGAGAGTGACGCCACATGTACAAGTCACACAGCAGAGGCTTTTTAGGAGCTGGAATTTAACGCCTCGACTAAAGAAACCTTGTCATTTAAGAAAAGCTTAGAGGCAAGAGTGACGGAAAATAATTATGGATAAACTGAGGAAGCTGGTTACCTGTTGCTGCAGTCTGGCCCAGCTGCTCTCAGCAGCTCATCATGGTGCAGCTTGGGGAGCGAAACGTGCCGCAGTCATGTCTGTTACCTACATCTGAAGGGAAAGTGAGCTCAGATCTTTCCGCGTGGGATCTGAAGTGGATTGTGCTGTACGATAACTGAAACATCTGGCCTGAAAGTGCTGGCCTTGAAGGAGGGAGGGTTTACGTCACTTTAGGTGATTTGACATGCTGCTGAGCTATCAGCAGGCACTGGCACAGCGCGGTCGGTTCTGGGTGCTCGGGGATGCGCAGGGAACCTGCACACAGGCACCAGCACTGCTGGGTCATTTCAGTAAAATGCCCCAGTTTATTGGTTTGTCTCAAGAAACAGCACTGACTTCTCTAACTGAGAAGCAAAGCATTTATTTTCAAAAGTGAAGACCAAAGCTGTATATCGGGGCAGGGGGATGGGTGTGGGATAATGATCATAAATAAGAAATCTACAGGAACAGGGAGATGCTGCTTGTTGCAGTGGTGCAGGACTCTGCTCCTCACCCTGGTGCCCTCACAGATCCCCATCTGCTTGTCCTCAGATGGAGCCTGACAACACCAAAAGCAAAACCAAAAGGTGCTTTCCACAAAACAGGCTGCATCTTTAAAGCACACAAGCAAACAAAACTCTTATCAGCTCCTTGATCAGTGTCAA
This sequence comes from Falco punctatus, assembly GCF_963210335.1. NCBI lineage: Eukaryota > Metazoa > Chordata > Aves > Falconiformes > Falconidae > Falco > Falco punctatus. Next base: position 48,604,936 of record NC_137587.1, read on the forward strand.
CAACAGTTGTGGCAGTTGGATTTGCTGGAGCCAAGAAGGACCCTGAAGTAGTTGGTTAGAGAATACACCAGGCGAGAAACACTCCTGATCGCTTTCTGAGTATTTTGACAAAAACAGCTCAGTTGGGTGAGGTTTCAGGTGGATCCCAGGAGAACATTACCTTTCGCTCCAAAAAAGTTCATGAAAAATGTATGTAAGAATGTACGCAAAGTATTTTATGGACACATTTATCTCTGCTGCTTTAGATAATAAACACAAAGATCAGGAGTTTGGGAGTGGGTGTTCTCATTTGTCCTAGCATTGGAAATGTGGGTTTGAAAGGAAAATAATATAGTATCTAGAGGGATGGAGTGATTTAGAAGAAAATCAGATAAAGCTCAGACACTCTGGAGCTGTTCCTTTTATTCATTTTAAATCTATGGTATTCATTTTATTCCTTTCATTTTATTTAACTTGAAGTTAATTGATAGCAGGCAAAAATGCTGTAGATACCCATGAGAAATACTGGACATTCTCATGCAGAGAAATGTGCAATTTCATCCAGATCCTGGGCCAAGCCAGGATTCTGTTGTCTGTGTTTGAAATTTGACCTCTGGGGCTGAGAAACCCTGTCTGTCCTTTACAGAAGATAATGGCTGTTGTGTTTGGCTCCAAAGCAGACGTTACCTTGAGTTTCATTTTGCCCTGCCAGGTAGCTCCAGCACCAGGCACAGAAAGAACGTGAACTCTCATTGCAAAGGGCTACAGATTTCATGGAGGTTTCCACTGAGGTCTCCATTGTCTGGATTTCTGCCTATAAAACACCTGAAAACAGGGTAATGTACAGTAGGTCGAAACCCCTGACTGTCACTTGCTACTTCTACTTATGTCTACTCTGACTGATGCCTCCCACCACCTTCCCCTGCCCCCTGCCCTTCCCCTGCCCGCAACCTTCGGTACAGGCACAGGGGGTGCCCCAGCCTGACAGCAGCCTTCCACATTGGCAACAGGACCCCATAGACATTCATAAGCTAATTGAAGCAAATTAGAAGAACCAGATAAAATATTAGAAGTGCTTTCAGCAGCATCGACATTGCTTTACTATGCTGTATTAGAGGCTGAAGATTAAGGCAAACCTCTCCCTCAAAGAGAACCTGAAAGTATCATAGAAGAATAAACCCAGAGTCAGCTCCCCAATGGCAAGCAGAAGTGTGAAGACACTAAAAATAGTAAGATTTTAGCCAAAAAAGTAAAGTTTTGTCCAAACAATAAAAAGGCAAAACACCACAAATTTTCACAAATTACAGCAACAAAAATTTGATTTAGGAACTACAGAGACAGCATGCACTGAAAATCGTTCTTTCTAATACATGGCAGGTGGGAAGATTCCCAGAGAGTTAATTGGATTGATGGCAGCCAAGGAAGAGAGAAGGAAAACTGAATGTATTCTGTGACCTGGAGCTGCACTGCCAGCCTCTCCACAGGTGTGAGTAAGCCGTCTTCCACCAGGGTTATCTGTCTCCATGGCAATCTCCCCCTCGTCTGGATGATAAATAGAGGGGCAGGGGAGTGGGCATTAGTGGGGTGTCCTGTGACCAAGTAGAGAGGAGCATGTCTGTGCATGGGCACAGTCGAGGCACGTGGTGATGGAGAGGCATGCAAATTTAACAGCCTTGTGAGCTATCATGCATATATCTGTTCTTCCACATTTCCTGATCGGTAATTGGAAGAACATGCATGACTTGCATGCATTACTTAAGTACATCTACTGGATACTTGCATTTTCAGCAAGAAAACCACAGCTTGTGCATTTCCAGACCAGCAGTGTTCCTTTGCTTTCTCCAGTCGTCCTAAAGGAAAGCTTTCCAACGATCAGTCTTAGGTATCCTTAGCATATTGCTGGCCCTGTTATCTTATACATTAATTACTACTTCAGGAAACAGAAAGAGTGTAGAAAGGTATAAAGACAACTAAAGCAACTCATTGAAGAATAATAGAAGTTGAGCAGGAAATTGCCCACATGTCAAATTTGCCATCCGTCTCAGAAGACTTTCTTTCTACTCCTGCAAAGGATTGAATTTGACAGTAAGCTTCGCACTTAAGCTATTAAGCTGCTGCCTTTTATTTTCTTGCTAAAAGTACACGGAAATCTATGGCTAGGCAGAGCTCAAAACAAGGGAGAGCATTTTCTAGCTTTCCACCAGGTGAAGTATAACTGTCCAGTATGTGATCCTCCTCCGTGTTCTTTTTTTTTTTTTTTTTTTCTTTCTCATTTTTCCAGATAATAAGCCTTATTCTGCAACCTAGTCACCCCTACCTCTGGCTTAACAGGGCTGCTGCGCTGCTTGAGAGGAGCTGACTGTTTGTCTGCAAGTGGGGTGAGAGTAGAGACAAAGCACAGGGAAACATCTCAGAGATATTCTGGGATGTTGGGCTGGTTTGGCATGGGTTTATAATTTCTACAATTGATTGTCTGGAAGAAACACCAAGAAAGTTTCATGCATCCAGACCTTGCTGCTCCCCATTCATGGGGCTGGGACTCAAGAGCAGAGTACTTTAGGCTTCCTGTGAGATCTGGTGCAGCCAAACACTAATTGCTGCATTTTAAAACCCGATCTGCATTCAGCAGCAGTGTTCGTAGGGAATGGATGCTACCTGAAAATCCCAGAGCAGGATGAAAATCAAATGAAGTTACAGATGTGACCCTGGGCACCTGTCAGTACCATCACCAGCTGAGCACCAGCACACACCAGGTGTTTGATTACAAGTATGTCATTAAAAAATATATCATGCCAAAAATAAGATGTTCTGAAAATTAGCTTTCATTTTTAAAGGAATAATCTCCAGACCTGTTTTTGCATTTACAAAGTTTTAACATGATTACAAGGGGAAAAAGAAGAAACAGAAAAATAATCTCAAAACCAGTTACTTTAGCTCATGAAAACACAAACTAGCTCTTCACATTCCAGCTGTAGCTCTCCCAGCTAACAGGTCCAACTACAGTTATAATCAAGTTTTATCAAAAGAGAAGTCAATTTTATTTCTACTCTTCATTTCAGGGTTGTCCCTGACCCTCATTACTCTGATGCTAACACCTTTTTATTTGCATATTCCAAATGTATTCATAGCCACGTTACACTGATCTGGTTTTAGCACAATGGCATCCCTTAATTTAATTAATTCTGCTCCCTCTTTAATGCTTATTCCACTGGTTTATTTATAGAGAGGAAATACATCTTCTCCTCTCTTTTACTTTCCTTTTGCCGAACCACTTCTCTGTCCCCGTGTACCTTTACATGGTTTCACTGTTAATCATGGAAGCAGCTGCACCTGCTCCAGACTCGCCGTGCTCAGTTGGACTGGGGCACCTCAGTGGCTTGTGGACACATGAGCATATTCATTACCACCTCTCAAAAGGCACTCTCTGAATCACACATTGTTTCGTGCAGTGGTTCGTAGGCTGTTCACTTCTGGATGTTCCCCTGTGCTTATTGGCATCATGCCTGGTGAGACTGAGCTGCAGAAACCCGTCTGTAAGAGAAGGGTGACCCAGGGGCAGCTGCAGAAGCAAAGCTCTGCAGCAGGGTGAGCTTGAACTCATGGAGTTTGCAGTTTCCTTCTCATTAGCTCTTCTCTTCTGTCACGTTTTCCTGCCTTGTCACACTTCCTTTTTCCCTGGAAGGAAGCTAAACTTTTTTTTCCTTTTTTCTTTTTTTTTTTTTTTCAGCTTCAGTCCAAAAATTGCCAGGGATATAAGAGCATCATGGTTAGCACCAGGAGAGGCTTCTGCAGTGACCTGCACTTTGGGTCTGCCTGGGAAGCACAAAACAAGTCATAGACCAGCCTTGGGTGCAAAAATATCAGAGGTCAGCAATGGTACTGCTCCGTGTCCTCAGGGGAATGTGGTGGCTGACGTGCCAGCTTGCACAAAAACATGGGCAGAGAAGCTCCATATTGCTCTTTCCTTAGACTACACCTTTATTTTATGTCTTGTACTATGTTTTTAATGTGCCAAGAGAAAGATTTTTTATTTTTTTAATGGATGTGCAAAAAATGAAGTGACATAGGCTGTGCAGTGTGGTATGGTGGTAAGTGCTGAAGAGCCAACCTACCTCTGCACTTCAGGAAACATAATGCCATCAGGTTCGGTTTGTAAACATCTCATGGTTGCTATGACTTCATTTTAATTACTGAGCATCTATGAGACTGGTAAGTAATCATAAGACACCCCTAGAACAAATGATTGCTTTGTCCAGTTTCTGCCAGACCAGAAAATCCAAACAATCTGTCTGGTCATGCTTCAGGGAACTCATTGACTTCAGTAACACCAGGAATGAAAATAAAGTCTGTGTAGAAAACAGATGAAAACAAGGCAAACTGTTAGGGCTGAAGAGGTATGCAGTCCGATAGCACAATAACAATGCACAAAAATAAATACAATCTTTAGCAAAGTAATTACCGCCTTCCATGAACCGTCATTTCATAAAGATAAGCATCCATCAACAATGTATAAAATTAATTGAACATGCAGCTGATAAAAAAGTATTCTTTCAGGTAAATATACAAAAATGTTTACTGAAAGCGAAAGAGATTTTCCTGCATTTACTCCTGCAGAGTAACACTTGGATTGGAAATCTGGAAAATAGAGATTTAAACAAACACAATCCATAAGATGCACAAGATTTATAGGTTAATCAGATAAATATCTCCAGCTCAAACCACTTACTAAGTTAGGCTTTGTGATTAACTTTTTTTCTAGCTTTCCCTGCCCCCTCCCAGTTCTTAGGAAGGAAATGTGCATCTGAAATTTTGGCTTTTTCCCTGTTCTACAACCTGACCTAGTTACAGGTTAGATGTCTTCTGACCAACCTTTTGTGGCTGTAGCTGAGGAGTTACGGGCACCTATTTCCCCACATCCTCGCACTAACCCCTCCCTTGAGCATTTTTTCCCCTCTCTTGATTTTTTTCTTCTCACCTCCCCTAAGGAGCATTTACATCCAGACATTTCCGATCTTGCATGTGCGCACTGCATGGGTGACTCAGGACTGTGCATTCCCACCCAGTGACACCACTCCATCTCTTCCAACACCCTCCAGTGCTGGAGCACACCCAGGCTCTGCCCCTCTGACCAAAGCCTGGCTCTGATGTCTGTAAAAGCTGTGAGACAGCAACAACCTGCGGAGTCAGCCTGAGTGGCTCCAGGCAGGTTCAGACACTTGCCAGTTGGCTACTTCCAGCTCTATGCAACGACTTTGCAGATTGCTCTGCAGTCTGGAGCCTCCCTGAACCCAGCGAGGAAAAAAAAAAATTCCACTCCAAAACATGGATAGTTTGATCTGCTTACAGACTAAAGATTTATTAAGAAGGGGATAAGTAAGACCAAGTCGCGTAAAAGTGGATGTCTGAACACCAGTTTTGTCCTCTGTAGAAGAAGTAAAGGGCACTGAGAAGTGCTAGAGCATCATTAAATAGATCAGCACCTGCAGCAGCGGGCAGGGAGTCTGTCTCTCACTAAATACAACAGTGTGTAACAACAGCCTGTCATGAAGAACCTTCTGATGACTCACTGTGCCTCAGTATCCCAACAGCAAAGGGCCCTGGCGTAGGCAAACACCTAAAAAATCTCAGGAGATGCGTATTCATTAATACAAATCACAGCACTTCCCCACTGACAGTATTTGGCGTGCGAGTCTGACTTCACCTCGAGAGATACAGTAGGAAACTCAGCAAAAGGAAACGCCACATACATGTTGACATGATTTTATCTAGCCATCTCATCATTGTCAGAAATATATTACCATACATTTCAGGAAAGAGGAAAGGTTTATATCTGAAAAATACGTTATCACCTACCGGTGATTTAATGAATTATGATAGCAAATACAGATAACACCATAATACAATGCTGAGGTTTTATTAGAAACACTTAAAATGACTAAAAAAGTCATTAAAATTATTGTGGAGTCTCTACTTCCCAGCTGAGAGGTTCATACTGAGAATCAGTAGGTTCTGGAACTAGTTCATGGATATACCTGCAGAATTTTGATGGGTGCTCTCTCCAAGGTATTTGCAGCAATTTTTGTCTTCAGAACTACTCGGTAAAAATCTCACTGTCTCTCACCCCCAATTCATAGCAAGTTTCATAGAGGGCACTTAGTGAATGCTTCATATTTGTATATTAGGGGGGAAAAAAAAGCCAAAACCCAACCAGCTTTGATTTTTGCTCATATCTGAAGGAATAAGCAATACATATAAATACAGTAAAGTTACTGAACTGCACCACAAAATACCTATAGCAGGATTATGTTCACAGACAATGCAGGTTCTCACACACATACACGCCAAAGGTGATATTAGCTTTATATTACATAACAGCGCTTGGTGACATTTTATGACTACAAGTTTCTACATTGCAATGATTAAACAAACATTTTGAAAAGACAAAGATGAAAAAACAGCCTGTTTTTTTTGTTTTTTTTTTTTGTTAAAGCTTCATTTTTCCTCATTTTCTTTGAGTTTTTCACTGGCTTATAAAAAAGCATTGACACTAAAAGAATTAAACTGGTGATCATTTTGAGCGTTGTTTCAATTAAAATGACAATAAAAAGAAGCAATAATAAAATCCTGCTCATGTGAACTTACAATTTCTGTTGCATGCTTTTGGACAGCTACAATAGACTGTTGGACTATTTAGAGTATGTAATGCACACTCCCTGGGCATGGCCCCATGCGGGAGCTGAGCCACAGCCACATGGGGTCAAGGCAGCATCAGCAGCCCCCGGGGCCGCTGCCCCAGAATTGATCAGATTGGTCTACTCAGATGGATGCCTTCTCTTTTACTCTTCCAATCTCATATAAAGTATACTTTAATTAAAACCTAAACTTGGAAAACTAGCTGGCCTGATAAATCTAATTACAGCCACGTTCCAGTCTCAGATCAGCTCGCCATGCCTTGAGTCCTGTATTTCTTTCCACATGAAAAATACCAACAACAGAAGCAGGAGCAGTCAGGGTTGACCATAAGTGAATTGCACACAACTGGCTGTGGAAGAGAGTGCAGCAAAAGCAGCTGAATTTCTCAGCGTGCCCATGGATGTGGACATCGGCAAGGGACTTGACCAGTGTGTGTGTGGGGAAGAGGACCGGCACAAACAAGGACAGACTGTGCTGAGCACATCTCATCAGGAGAACTTCAGATTCGTTCCTATTCTTCATGTAAATGACCAGATTTCTTCATAAACTTTTTTTTTTTTTTTTAAAACATTCTAGAAAACTTCTTCCACATTTTCAAGGGAAGAAAAGACTATTTGCACTGCTGGGTTGTTCTGCTCTTTGCTGCGTGCTCGACTGTTACGAAGCTGGTTGGCAAGAGCGCTATGTCCTTTGCATTTCTCTTGCAGAGCACACAACCTACTCCATGGGAAGAGCTACAGAAATAAGCATCAATGTGAGACTTTGGTCTCATTATCTGAAATAAAACGTCTTTAGCTAATGCCACATGTTGGTTCTATTTGATAAGCAACCCTATGAATGAGAGACTTCTTGGAATAATGGAATAATTTATGACCTCCGGAGACTGCTCGCCCTTTCTTCACATCAGTGTGTGTACACTCTTTCGAGGAACAGTCTCGTACTGACCCAGGTCTCCAGAAATGACCTCTGTCGGGGAGGCAGAAAAGGGCAACATGAAATACAGCTCCCATGCTGAAGTCTCCCAGACTACTGGTTGCCAGCAGAGAATTTCAGGCCATACCCTAATGGGTAATATTGGGACATCCACCAACTTGGACAAGTAACAAGCTTTTCCTTTCTCTGTCTCTCTGCCAAATTCAACATCTGGATGCTGATGTGCACAGATTTCCCTCTTGTCTGGCTGTGATGGCCGCACTGCTTCCTTTGCACTGTACACATTTCCCACCACCTCCTTACAAGAAAGCTTGGCAAGGCAGCGCAACTGACTTGCATAATTCACGAAGTTTTCTCCAAGTAACTAAACACACTTGAAAGTGCTAAATATTGTTTTGAATGGCACTGTTACCAGAAGCAAAAAAACCCTCACAACTAAAACAAGCTAACACACACACACTCACCCACCCCCCAAATCAAACAAAATAATCTGATAACCTTGAAAGCACTGCAATGCTGACCAAGGGATATTCCTTCCTCATAATAGCAGAGGGAGATCTGCAAGCCAAAACATGAAGCCAATGTAAGAGAACTTACAGCCAAATTAAAACACTCACGTTATTCAAGAATGGAACTTGCAGCAAGGCAGCCAGCGATGCTTCTCTTGGGTAGCGGTCTGTCACTGCTAGTCGCTACCCCAAAACGAGTCACAGAAACAAGACTAAGAAACAGCACCATGTTTTGCATTTCACTCTCATCTCACTTACAAAGGTGCACTGCTGCTGCAGTAAAATAAGTAAAAAAAGTAAAATAAGGCACAGAAGACTCTCTGCTTGGAGCTGTAGTCACCAGGTTCAACTTTGCTTTTTAAAGCACATGAACACTAAATATCATTTTGTGCCCTTTTCATTCTCCTGATCACTTTGAATTCTTGTAACGTACCTCAGCTACAGAGAAGGAGAGGCTTTGCTCTTCTCACATTTAAGTCAGGGAAGCTGAGTGTTGGATGAGCTATTGCAGAAGTACTTCAGATAAAAGTGATACTGCAAAGGCAGTAGCAGAACAGGGCTCTTTTTCAGATTACTCTTAATCATGAGTTTTCACTGCTTTATGTGGGAAATGGGGAGAAAAAAAAGGAAAACCCCACTAAATATAATTTCTTCCTTACAGCTCTCATTTCTGGCATTTTCTGGTTTACCAGTTACTTGCAAACTATCAGAGACAAGTGTGTATCTAGTAATGCTCAGAGCGAAGGCTGAGCTTAGCTAAGCACTCCAAAGTTGAAATGCTGCTTAAACCATGCCTGGACTGTCCCAGATCAAAGCCTCCAAAACTGGACTTGAAATCTGGTGAGAACACACTTCGAACAAGATTTTTGTCATGTCTGCTGTCTGTTGGAGCAAACTGGACATAAAAACCCATCATTTTGGAACAGCTGAACTCTAGCACAGGCTTGCATAAGAACTTCCAGAGCCATTAGCTCTCCTGTACTGACCAACACAGCTGAACACAACACACACCCACACCCCCCCCACCGTGATATGAGCCAAGGGGCTTAAACCCAGGCTGGACGTCTCAAGAGTTGTGGCTAGTTGGAGCTCAAAGCCTCACCCCAGGGGTGTTGTACAGTGACATGCTGGGATGCTGGGCAGCAAATGCCAGTCCGACAGCTGTAGTTGGGAAGGGCAGAGGAGTAACTCCTCGCCCCACTGATTAGCACAACCGGTGCTCACTACAGGATGAAGATAAGTGCTTGAAGACTCACAGAAACACAAAGATGCTCACTGGAAATCATGTGGTTTAATTCCTCTTCAGTGCCAAAGGCCTCTGTCTCTGAAGAAAGGGTTAATGGCTGTTGGCTTAATTAGTGCAACATGAATGAACAACATTTTTGTGAGCTTGAGGGTAAATTAAGACAACGTTTAGTTCTGTTTCTTATTAACTCTGCATAAATTCTCCCAGGATCCTAATTAGCTCTGTCACAGCAAACGTCTCCTCTATTTACATGAGGGAATGTATCCCTTTTCTATAGATTTTGCCCTTGTAATAAACCATATTTGCAAGTAACACACTCTCATTCGTTCTGTACCAGTTGCTGGTGGTGCAGCATGAGATTCTGCCGGTCCATGCTGCCCACCAGCCCCACAGCACATGCAGTTACGTCAAGGAAGACATCCTCTATGTCCACTTTACCCTGAGTTCATCCTCCAGTGGAGGGTCACAGGGGCTCCACTGGACGCTGCCATCCATGCTCCCCAGGGCACCCAGAGCTCCCTGGGATCAGCAGATCTCCGGTCAGGCAGCATCTCTCAAAGTTAACCCAAAAGAAAATAATAAATTGTATTGCCAGGGTTACCCAAGAAAAGAAGTTGGGCTTGCCAAGTAAAATTTGTTTTTCCCCAGGCAGTCTTAAAAATAAAGCATCTATAAAAAATCCTCAACAAGCAGCACCTGAGAATGCTATTATGCTATATATAGAAGACTGCTTTTCATTTGGAAGAAAGGAATCAACTGATTTCAAGTATTATTTTCAGATGTGCGCACTTTCCTCATGTAAATTCATTGCAGTACATAGCTTATCTCTTGGGTTTCTCTCAGGCCTGAAGTAGGTTAAATTACTTCTCATATCAATATTTGCAACCCAGCAAATCTATCTGGACTCCTGCCACCAAGCAGTGTGGGCTGCAGTTCCTGTTAAACCTGGCAGGGGCAATGGAGGTTGTGCTAGCTCAGCCCTTCTCAGGTGCCTCTGTCCGTGCAGAAGCCACACACATCGCTTGGGAATGGCCACGTTTGCCCTTACCAAGCAAGTTGTTGGGTTTGTTTTTTTTTTTTTCCCTTCTCCTTTTCAAGGAAAAAGGGAAAGCAGCATTACTTTGTTTGTTCCACGTTGCTCTATAAAAAAGTCACTATCTAAGCAGAATTTGGATACTGAACTTTTTCTATTCACCCCCTTCTTCACACCTACTGAACTTTTTCTATTAACCCACCATGCTGCAAGCAGCACCCTCAGCCCAAGCCCAGGGGTCCGGAGGTCCATCCCACCCCACCACTTTGCTGTCTGCCGCTCAGCACTGGGTGCCTCACCCAGGCTCTTTATTTACTTTGGGCCTGATAATAAATACATCTATGTTAAAAATGTTCCTTCAAGCCAAAAGTTGTTCATTTATTGAATTGCAGCCCTCTTTAAGGGAAGAAGCTTGTTCCTCCCTGGGTTTTGAAGCTTTCCATGAAGTACTACTGCTCTTTACGTCCTCACAGTGCCTAGGGAAGGGCTGAATGGGACATGCAAGGGCAAGGCACGTACCAGCAGTGCCAGTGCTGAACTGCATTTATCAGCATGCCTTTCTCCCCAAAAATAGCCAGCACTTTTCATAACCATTTGAGTGATTTCAATCATCTTCTGCTAAGCTGCTTTTTTCCATCAGTTTGCCAGACCACTCTATTCTACTTAATTTTAAAAGAAGAGAGTTGGCTTTTTTTTATTGTGTTTTTGATATTGAAGTAATCTTTTACTTTAAGTAAGTTGTTCCACAAAAAAAAGGTATATTTTCTGTGCCTCATTCATGGGAAGTGACATCCTGGCCACGCTGTTCTCTCACCTTTCCTAGAATTTTTGGAGTAAATGGCAGCATGTCTCCCACACTGCCAGCAGTTCTTTAAGCAACCACCATCATGCAGAAGTTTTATAATGCAGACCTTTCCTTCCTGCAAGTAACAGCCATACATCTTGAAGGAATAATCACAAGTAAAAACTGTCTCTGTACATTAATCATCTTTAGAGATTTGTTCAAAAATGCAGGTAGTAATTTTTGTGTTTTAACTTCTGTAGTTCTCTGGAAAGCACATCATTATGCAGAAGGATCTCTATTCAGACAGCATTTTTTCTCTCTAAATTTTTATGTAGAGCTTCCAGAACTTCTAGTCTGAATGAAAAAAAAAAAATTAGTTAAATACGTACAGAGTCTGAAATCAGAGTGCTTCAGTTCATGGAGTAATGTAGGTGAGCCACACGCTGACTGAGGGGTGGCCACACCAATCTCCATGCTGGATGCTGCTGGTTCCCCCTGCAGCTCCCACCCCTTCTGTATGGTCTCAGCCTGCCCATCGCCCCCCACCCCCCGTCGCCCCAGCAACAGCCCTACCTCCAGTACAGCCACCCCTTCTCCCGATTTTGGGCCAAGACATTTAGAAGAATTGACCCCAAAGGACGCTGCTCATAACCCTCTGCATTTCATACTGCTGGGCAGTCTTTTGAGACCAAAAGATCTCCCAGTTTCCCAGCCCCATACAGCCACCAACCCAGTGTACGTCACCCCTGTGAGGCCATGGAGATGCTGTTGCAGACCACAGCAAAGGCTCTCCTGAAGGCTGGCTATGCAACATTAATTGCTATCTCTTTAGTTAACCAGCAAGCTTAATTTTTAAAAGAAAAGTTATGGAGTTTACGTAGTACAGAGATTTATTAACTAAAAAATTGCTAAGGCATCTTTTAAGCATTTTCATCTGATTACAGCAAATTATCAGAGACATCTGCCATGCTGGCATTCAGTATTACAATGGTATACTTAACTTCAGACCTGGAGGGTGCATCACACGAGGAATACATGGAAAAAGTCTTTGTAATTTGACTTGTTCACAATTGCAGTTTTAATGCCTTTCACTTCTAGAAATATTGTGCCTGAGATGTTTTGCACCAAGTCTTAGGCAATGTTCTGTGGGGGAAGACATGAAAAGATTAAATTATCTGGAGGTGCAGCCCTACCAGGCAGATTGCTTCCTCTCAGGCTCAGCATGGTGCAGAGGATTGAGTGGCAGCTGAGCAGTGGTGTGGGACACCAGGGACACCACGCAGGCCACGGGCAGCTTGGAGGCCTGTCTGCCCTGCATGCGCCCCTTGGACGACGGCACCGCTGGGCCACGAGGCCGAGCAGCTCCTGCCTTTGGTGCCTTGCTTTACCAGTGGCTTGGCCACCGCACAGCTGCAGCCTCTTCAGCCTGGCTGAGCTCGGGCTGGACAAAGCAACGTAGATGATTGCTCTGAACTGCTGCAGCAGCAGCTGTGATCCGCTACAGCAGTGAAAACCGAGACAGCCGCACGCTGTGACTGCGGGAGAAGGACGCTCACGTGGCAGACAGCGGTGGTGGGAGAGCACATCTCCTCCTCTTTTCCAGGGTGGAATTAGAAAGAGCATTTGGCATTAGCTCAGAAGAGTATGAAAGCTCCCAGGAACCTGACACTTATGTTCTCTTAAAAGCCCCTGCCCTAGAGTGCTTTCCAAGCCAAATTTCTCTGGAGCTTGATTAAAATCATCATTTGACAGTGAAAATGTCATAAAATATTTAGGACACATGATATTTAAAGATCACTGTAGAAAATTTCTAATAACTGATGTAATTCAGTGAAAACACCCTAAACTGACACAATAAGAAACAGGAAATAATGGAGCAAAGTAACACTCCAATGAGTCCCTTAATTAGTTCTCGACAATTCCTGGGTTAAAAATCAAATCCATCTCATCGGTGCACACTCACATCTTGTCCAAAATCATTCATACAGCAACAGCAGGTGTATCAATTGCTGCAGCTGCACAGCAAATCATGTCTGAGATGGTACAGATGAATGGATATTCCAACTTAGGAAACTGATACATGGGAGGATTGAGCAGCCATTGGATGAGCCACCCCGGCTATGATGGATGTACTGGAAATACATAAATAGGTCTGTGCTGTTACTTGGGTAGGAGAAAGAGGTGCAGCAGCAGATGCTGGCTCAGAGACCCAAGAGTAACAGAGCAGATGACCCAGGGACGGTACCTGCTGAGAGCATCTTCCCCAGCTCTGGGTCCATAGGACCTTTGTCTTCCCACCTGGGTGCACACCAAGAAGCACATGCTGAAGCAGTGGTGGGACTGTTGAAGGTCTTGGCATTCACCCTCCTGAGGGCCTTTAGGAGAAACTGAATGAGAACTGACATCCTCATAACACTGACCCATCCATGTTTGTGGGTGCTTCCTACCCCCCCGCCCCCCTTTGGAAGTTCTAACTAGACTATTAGTACTTTTTTATCAGCTGATGGTTGTATACTTCATGATGTTGGCTAATCAACAGATTGAATTTCTTTAGAGTTTTGGCCTCTTAAGATAATAAAGGTTTATGAGGAGGAAAAAACCTAAAAACCCCACAAAATCCAAACACTTTATCTTTCTTGTTTTAGATGTAATCTGAGTATCAAAATTTGCCTCCTACTATGAGAAACAAGGAATAGACTTCTCCATCTTCTGGCAAAATTCAGCAAAATCCCTCTTCAATCCTCTCTCTCCCCACTCCATGCTGAAGAACCTCTGACTGGCTACATATTGTTGGTCAACTTAAATAAACAAAGTCAAGTCCCAGGAAAGGAGTGTTATTTCAATCTTCTTCTTCTTTTTTTTTTTTTTTGCTATTGCTTTCCAGGTATGAAATTACCTCACTAATATTCAACAACTGGTCAATGAGCTGAAGATTAAAGAGGTCTGACTGCCTCCCCCCCCCAATACTACTGGCACTTCATCTCATGCTTGTTTCACGCACCCTGGACGTTTGAGTGAATTACTTCAGTGCCAAGGAAATTAGGCCTCTGGACTCAAGGAAAAAAATGTCTAAATCTCCATAAGCCTCAGCATTGATTCAAGCAACCTCCCACGTTTGGATAATTGACCCTGAACTGAAGGCAGTGAGTTTTGTAGCCTTTGTCCCCTGTTGACACAGCTTTGCTTGTAAGGAAGTTTTGTTGACTCGCTCCAGGTGAGGCAAAAATCTGAAAATTTTGCGATTATAAATGTTTTCTGAAAACATTTAAAAAAACACACAAAACCACAAACCAGAACTGAGTTGGCTTTCATTGATTTCAGTATGTTAAACTCTGGGAAAAAAAATCTAAAATGCCACTCCTTTCTCACAGAAGTGTTTTTTCAAACAAAGGAAAACTCTGCTCATTTTGAGTTTAAAACATTGTTCAGTTCTGGTTTCTAACATGATACATAAAGCTTTTTGCTTAACTTGGAGTTATAGAAATTGTTACATCACTACTGATAAAGCCAGATGTTCACAGTTACTTGGGATAAAGTGGCTTTTTAATAGTGTGCATCATTAACTACAGACATTTTAAAACTATAGAAGAGAGTAATAATAATAGTAAATTGTTCAAGAAAAAAAGGCAATTGATATAACTGCTTCCAAAGTAGTGAGGCAAAAGAAAATAGGTTTTCAGAGAAATGAATGAGTCACAGTACATCATCTACAGTCTTAGGAAAAATACTAGATTTAGTCACTGGTAGGTAACACATAGTTATAAAGGAGCAAGTACAAAAGAATTCCTTATCACTCACTTGAAGACTTTAACAGACAGAAGGTATCATTGCGGTTATTCGGTCACCTTGCACAGCCCCAGGCCTTGGGCCTCCTGGCTTTCCATCCTTCCTGGAATGGGAAGAGTTCTTTCACCAAAAGCAGAGTTCATCCCACCGTACATCATCTCTCCAAAACCAAACAAACAAAAGCCCAACAACAAAACCATGCCCTGTCACCTTAAAGAGGGATGCTACACCTGCCAAGTGCTCTCACTGCTGGAAATGATGTATGTCTTCCCTGGATTTGTTTCGCTTCAGATGAAGCCACTGAATGCTCTTACACATTTATCTGTTCCTCTGAAGATCCATATGTTGCCAAATCATTGTGTAAATACCTATAGACAAGAATTTTTAACCTGTTTTGGTTAAAAAAAGGCTTATGGAGTTCATGGGGTTTTATATGGCATGTCACACAGTCTTCCCTTGTTCTTGGTCCTTCACGTGCCAAAATGTCTTGTTAGTGGATATGAGCATTGTCGTAGTGTTGAACGTCCACAGCTTCTGTACTGGTAGCTTTTACCAGGCATCACTCTGTTCACATAGTCCTAAATCACACTGGCATTTTCAATCACAATTTCACACTCCTATTCATACTGTAGTTGTGGAAAAAGTCTGTTTTCAAGAGACTCAGAGGTCTCCAGTTGAGCATATAACTCACAGGGATAACATCAAATTACTCATTTTTGCCACTCACCTTTTCACAGTGCACCCTGGGAAACATCTGGCTCCATCTTCTCCTTAGGCTGCTTTAGGGAACCGAAGGAGACAGAAAAATCCACACTGCACAAACCCACCTCTCAGCTTCTCCTCACACCTTCCCATGCTCCATCTGCAGCTTCATTTTTCTGAGATTTTTTGGGGGGCAGGAAAGGGGTGAGGAGGTCTGCAACATGACTGAATTTGCCCAGCTTCTTTCAGACAGTTAATTATGGCTTCTTCCCCCACCCCCACTAGAAAAAAAGGTAAAAATTAAGATGGTCTACTATCAAAACATCTAAAACAGCTGCACAAACAGTTCAATAGGAGTAGCCCAGATGAGCGGACAGCCTATTAAACTCTGTGTCTGTGGATTGCTCTATTGTAGATCGAGAAGATTCTTATCAGCTGGTATTGTTCGGCAGCAGAGAAGTCATTTGTCCTCAATATGAACACAATGCTCCTATTGTTGCACATCGAGGAGGGACCAGCTCAGATACTGTAGCATTGATTAGCTGGTTTTCAGAGGGCAGAGGAGAGGTCTGAGTTTTAACTACAACTGAAAATCAGGTAAGGGGGCGGTGAACAGGGAATATATTTCATAAAAGCAGCCTGTTAAAGGATTTGTCTAAGGTTTTTTTAATATACAAAATATCAGCTCCATCACTCTCTAGAGACATCAAACCCTGTGTCTTCTCCGTGGATATGACTCAATTCCCTGTGAAGATAAAGGCTAAAGTCTGCAGGCTGATCCCTGTACCTTCACAGGTGCCATTGCCTGGGTCAGCATCAAAGCGCTTCTTGATGAAGCAGAGAATTCACCAGCAAGAGAGCTTTGGTGTTTATCCAGCAGAGGCAGAGGGCTGCTTGGTCTGATGTGTCCCACCTCTTGCCTGAGAGCATAAAGCCATGGAGACAGGTCCCACTGATCTCCCAACTACTGTGGGGTCACAGACCTCTCCTTCCGGGCTTTCTCAAGCCATTTTTTTCCCAGATCTTCTAACCAGATGATGAAACAACACCAGGAAGCTGTGAATGGTACCCAGAAACAGCTTCTTCCAGCGATCTTACACAGGAGACTTCCAGCCTCAGAAACACAAATAAAAGGTGCCACTTTCAGATAATCTTTCCTTAGGAAAAAAGAAAAACCCCACAAAGTATCAGTGAAGAAACAGTGGCAGTGAATCCTAATTCATGGGTCTCCCTCTGCCTTCTAATTTGTTGTTTTGAAAGAGATCAATGCCGTTGATCCCTGCCAAAATTATAGATGTGCTACTATTTGTAGATCAGTTCAGTGCATTTACAATCCCAGGAGAGATCTCAATGCCAAATTTACTCATTTTCTCACTGATAATGACAACATAAGGACTCCTTTCCAATACCTGTTTCTTAGGCTAGCAATGCGAATAAAATCCTGCATCTGAAAAACCACCACCAGCAGAAACAGCATTGTGCCATTAGGTAAGATAATAACACCTCAGCTTAGCCCCCACCCTATAAAGGAACAAATAAGTGCAATGGCCTTCTCTGGGTATTTCCAGAGTTGTGCCCCAGGTATGGATGCAAATCACTGGTCATGCAATGCACTTGGCTTCCTGGGACTGATTTCTGATTAGATCTGGGAAGGAAACTGTAAACTTCACTATCACTACTTTGAAACTGGATGGGCTTTGCTGCTGGTAACATTTAACCATTATGAGCATCACACCAGAACTCCCCACTTTTTGCACTAGATTATAGAATTGCCGAAGGGAAGTAGCCTCATGGCAGCTCACACTAGCCTACCGAGCAGTACAAGGAGGATCACGAGCATGTGAGACAGACAGGGAAAACTGCAGAACCTGTTGCTTCCAAAATTCAGTGCAGCTTTAACCTGAGTCATGTTTACAACTGTAATGTCTTGGTCAAAAAAAAGAAAAATAATTCATCCATTCCCAGTACTACAGCAACAACACCCCAGGTCCACCACCCTGCTCAGGAACCTTCCTCCCCTACAGTCCCTGTGCCTTAGAGGCTTCCCACCTTCATGTTAGAGGGAAGGTACCTCTGACACACTACTTCTACCAAGTGGAAACTAAAACAGGCTGCCCCTAAACCAGAGGAACCTGGAAATGAGAGATGTGGCCAAACACATCTTTAATTGCAAAGCCTTTCCAGAGTCCAGCCTTGCTTCCCAACTTGTTTCAATCATTGTATAAATCCATCGTTTCATACATATGTGGACATGATCAGGTTGGACAGGGATTTGAGCAACCCAGTCTAGTGGAAGATGTCCCTGTCCATATAGCAGGGAAGTCAGACTACATGATCTTGAAAGGTCCCTTCCAACCCAAACCATTCTACCATCACTTTTTGGGCAGCTGACTTCCAGAACTTCTCTGCCATCACAATGCTTCTGCCACAATGCAGTCTGTGCTTAATGCTAGGAAATACCATGATTTTTCTGACTGCTGCAGTCTTTAGAGACTTCTTTCACAAAGAAAAGATGCCCTCTTCCTCTCACATGCTCTTCCCTTTGTTTACAGGCATGACCTACAAATAGCAGCTAGGTATTAAACTAGGGAAGGGTGAAACAGATGGCATGTTCACTAGAAATCCTCCTTCATCAGCTTGACTTTGTGGCATTGAGATAGTTTTGTTCACTCCATCTGAACTACTCAGCTGCAGAACAAGCTGAAAAAGGACAGAGCTCCTGCAAAGAAAAAGCCAGGGTCTTAGAGAAAACATCGGCTCATGTCATGTTCCTTCTGGGACTTTGAATCCATGTTCTTTCCAGCCTGGACTTCTTCCACCTTCTAAGAAAACAGGAGTCTGACTATACTTTTATTTGCAACCACCACACCTGAGATTGCAGGACCTGTCCTGAGCACCTTGAGATGCTGAGATGTAGCAGCAGTTAGTCTCGCAGCATCTTAACTACGTAAGCAGGTATAGAAGAAACTCAGGGTACTATCAACACTCAAAGCACCCACAGAAGGACCTGCAGAGCATTATTAAGACTGTGTTTACCATGAATTAACTTCAACTTTAAAGACTCCAGAAGCACAGTAGAGAGAAAAAAGAAACAAAACAAAACAAAAAACCAAAACCCCAGAAGAGTTATGCTGATGGGTTGTCTCCCAAATAATGCATACTTGGGTATGCTGGGACCATTTTATATCTTTGCTAGAAGCATCTAAATCCACTCTGCTGTGTTCCAGAAACACGACCCAGTTGCGTACGTTAGTTAATCTGCCTCATTTTCAGACTTACTTTTATAATTCAGATTCCAGGTTTATATAATTTGGGTTTGCACCAGGGATCCTGTGCACAGGGCAGTCCCAGTGCAACCAGTCTGTGCAGATGACATTTTTAATGATAAAAAGTTTAGCCTGAAGAAGAGGCAGAGCTGGGTGAAGAGAGTAAGTCTTTAGATGGTGATGTATGTAGTAAGTTACTGACAGAGATTAAACCAGTCAGAACATTTCATTTGCTGTGAATTTAGCAATTACATGACTTCAGGACCTAACAGTCTTTTTATTAAGAAAATCATTTATTAGGATTATACAGCTGCAATTAATGCTAAACTGGCCCAGTCTTCCTGAAGGCTCCTCCAAAGCCTCTCTCCAGAGCTACCTTTGCTACTCATTTATATCCCATACTGATGCCTGCCTACAGACAGAGCTATTTCAAAGTCAAGAGAATTATATAAATATTTATATCAACAAATATTCAGGTGAGCTTTGCCTTCCACACTGCTCATTGATGTACAAATCAGCACTAGAAGCCTCTTCTCTCCAAGAAGAATTATTTCCTTTTAGCACAAAGAAAAACGGTCAACCAAACGCAAAGTAGAAGCTTTATCCTCCTGTTACATAACTCAGTGCGGCTAAAGACAGCCTAAAATATTTTTACATAAATGAACATGACGTCTATATTGCCTTTGATTAGAGGAACATTTGATTTTTGACACATTATAAGGCTTACATTGAAAGCAATGGCATACACTAGTGAACCGTACTAACTTCGCAGGCAAGTCTTTTATCTGGCCTTATAAATCATTGCATTCTCCAACCTGATTCGAAAACCCACACACCATATTGATCTAAAAGCATCCCGTAGAAAGGTGCTGCAGTTAACTGAAGGACAGAAACTCAAGCCTGGCCTAAAACAAATCTAAAAAAAAACTTTTAAATAATTCCAAGAAGCCTTGTTTATTATTCTCTTTCTCCTTAAATCTGGGCTGCAAACATCTTGCTTCAGTTTCCCTGCACTGAATCCTGTAGCTGCTCAATTGGAGCAGAGGGAGCACTCCCCGCCCACAGCTGCCTCCCACCCTTTCCATGGTCTGCCCAGATGGGTGCCCTGTCTTGGTCCCACTGCACATGTTTCCAGACCTCAGGGCAGGTTACATAGCAATTCCCTTCCTTTCAGCAGCCTTCCTGAAGCACGGGCACTGGGACTAAACTGGTTTTTGCCACAGCACTCTCAGCAGCACCGTCTTGCAGCAATTCCAGTGCCAGGCTGAGAAGCAAGTGCTTTTGAAATATGAATACAATTTTTACTATTTTCTACCACATCAAGGAAGAGCCCCATCACATCTCTCCAACCACATTCAAGTTGTACCCCTGCCCCATGCAACATAACCGCACCTGCAGCTCCCAAGCAAAGCCCAGGACAACCTGTGCACAACGCTTCCTCCTCCAGGACTGTCCTTTCTCCCTGCTGTCTCCTTAAGTGCTACACAACATTTTCATCTGTATGTAGCACAGATTTAGGGCATGGTGAATCCCTTACTTGGAAGAGCAAATATAATTATGTTTCTCCTCTGACATATAAAACTTTTCGCATACTAACAAGGCACAGTTAAATGCACATAAGAAAAACGCTGCTTCCAGACTGATCATCTGCCATATCAGTGAGATTTGCTTACCTGGATTTTTCCACTGATACACAGACAAAGCTTTTAAATTGGCAACATCCAGACAACAAGGCTACTGTCTAAATGCTGCCTTTGTGCCATTACAAAGCTGAACGTAACCTCACAGCCTATGCAAAACCTGAGGGTCATGATCTGCAAGATCCTTTGGAGTTACTGTTTTCCAAAGAACACTCACCCCCATTAAAGCAAATGGGAGTGCTGGTTTTTATCCCTATAAAGTGACAGGGCTGAAGGGAACACTATCATTTTACCATACAATTCAGTTCACCCTACATGTAACCTGCCCTCACCCATTATGTCATAATCTGTGATTTGTATTCACTACCTCAACACAGAACACCAGGACATATAACAAAACAGATTGATAGTGGAATAAGAAAATACCCCTGCGAGACCTCACTAGGAAACACTTTTATGAAACCATGCCCCCTTACCTACCAGTTCTTTTTTAGACCCGTTAACTAAATCAATTTTCTGATACATTTTGCATAAACTGGCTTATTTCTGCAAAGAACTAGTCTCACCAGAACCACACAGCCATGGAAACAGGCCAGCGGGCTGCAGACTCTTGCCCTGCATCCCACTCCCTCTGGCCCCAGCAGCATCCTTCACCACCACCCGCTCGTGACAGGGGTTTTGCAGCCTCACCTGGCAGTTTGTTCCCGATGCCCTTACTGCCACAAAGCTTTCCTGAAAGGTCAGTATGGAATCTCCCCTCTCTGGTGGGTTGACCTCAGTTGGCTGACAAGTGCCCACTCAGCCACTCCTCCTCCATCAACAGGACAAGGGGAGAAAAATATGACACAAAAAGCTCATGGGTAAAGATAAGGACATGGAGTTCTCTCAGCAGTTACTGTCACAGGCAAAACAGACTTGGCTTGGGGAAATTAATTTATTGCCAATCCACTGTAACAGAGTAGGATAGTGACAAATAAGAACAGAACTAAACTCACCATCTTCCACCACTCCCTTCTTCCCAGGCTCAACTTCACTCCCCAGTCTTCCATGTCCTCCCCGAGTGGTGGGGTGGGGGGTGGGTGTTGGGGCTGGCCAGGAATGGGGGTTGTGGTCAGTTCCAAACAGTTTGTCTCTGCTGCTCCTTCCTCCTCACTCTCCTCCTCTGCTCCATCGTGGGGTCCCTCCCATGACAGATGAACTTCTTCAGCATGGGTCCCTCCTATGGGCTGCAGTTCTTCATTAACTGCTCCAGGATGGGTCCGTTCCATGGGGTGCCATCCTTCAGGAATGGGCTGTTACAGTGTGGGTCACTCATGGAGCCACAAGCCCTGCCAGTAGCCCAGCCCCAGCCCGGGCTCCTCTCCCCACGGGGCCACGGGCCCTGCCAGGAGCTGCCCCAGCGCGGGCTGCCCGTGGGTCACAGCTCCTTCGGGCACCCCCTGCCCCGGAGTGGGGTCCTGCAGGGCTGGGGGCCCCCGTGGGCTCCCTGGGCTGGGGGCACAGCCTGCCTCGCCATGGTCTTCATTACAGCCTGCCAGGGAATCTCTGCTCCAGCACCGGGAAGCACCACCAGTGTTGATGGGAACAGCTTTAGCCAGTGCCAGGTCCATCGAGGAGCTAGCTGGAGCCATCCCTATCCAGCACGGGAGCAGCTTCTGGTACCTTCTCACAGAAGCCAGCCTTGCAGCCCCCAGTACCAAAACCCTGTTCATGTAAGCACAATGTACCTAAAATTTTAAGCCAGTTCTTTCCCCTCCTGCTTTTACCCACCTGGGGAAGCAACCATACAGTTCATTTCCTAGTGATCTTTAACCCAGACCTTATCATCCTTTCTGGATGCTAGTGGAAGGAGCACCATCCTCTATAACTCCGGAGCCATCTGGGGATTTCTATGGCTCTCCTCTGGATCGCCTCCAGCTGGCACTGTGCTCTGGGGAAGAGGCAGCCCAGAGTATGTGAACTAGGCCAGCTAAGGCTTCTTTAGCAGAATAAAAATGTTACATCATATTTTCTGCAGGGCTGAGTTATGTCTGTGCTGCCTCATTCACAAAACACTATTTTTTCCACAATGCTGGGACATGCCCACCATGCATTTAGCTTGGAATGCCCAGTAACCCCAAATCTTCTGGCAGCTGTTCCTTATCCTGTATTGATGAGCGCAGCCTTGCTGAGTGCATTAGCTTGTATTTACCCTTATTGTCCTGCATCAGGTTTCCAAACTGCCCATACGGCACGGGCTGGAACCAGCCACAGGCACTGATAAACAGCCAGTCCATAGAATCATAGAATGGTTTGGGTTGGAAAGGACCATAAAGAACACCTAGTTCCAACCCTCTGCCCCAGGCAGGGACACCCCCCCACCTCCCAGCCCAGGCTGCTCCCAGCCCCATCCAGCCTGGCCTTGAGCACTGCCAGGGATGGGGCACCCACAGCTGCTCTGGGCAGCCTGGACCAGCACCTCGCCACCCTCACGGGGAAGGATTTCTTCCCAATATCTCATCTACATCTCCCCTCTTTCAGTTTAAAGCCATTCCCCCTTGTCCTATTGCTACATGCCCATATCTTACTAATCCAGCAATCCACCATTTGCATCTATACATTTTTGCACCCATTTTACAGAAATACATTAACACAACCTTTCCTTAGTTTTCTTAAACAAGTGTCATGTGAGACAGTAATTGAGTTAATATGATGAATTTCTGTGTATTGCCTGAGCTCCAGTAATGCAAAACACTGCCATTAGCTGCCCACCCATTGTGAAGCTCTGCCAACAGCTTTAAATTACAGGGGTTGGTAGAAAGCAGCTCTTTTGTGAGCCAGAAAGGAGCAGCAGCGCCTTCCAGAAAATTCTGCTCAGTTGTGTTTGAACCTGATGGTTACTACTGCACATCAGCTTATCAGTTATCTTTGCCTGAATTTCTCAGTTTACCTGAATAAGATAAAAGTGTGATGTGCCAGGCCAGTTACTGTTCCGTGTTGATCAGGTCTCGTGTCTGAGCTTCAGCCTGCCCAGTGACACCGAGAGCAGCTGGTGCGAAGGATTTCTTTTATTGTGTGCTTACCCTATCTTGCCTGAGATGTGCTGCACCACCACCTGCCCGGGGTAGAGCCGGGCTGCTGCAGGACAGGCGG
The DNA here is from genome assembly GCF_963210335.1 of Falco punctatus. Lineage (NCBI taxonomy): Eukaryota > Metazoa > Chordata > Aves > Falconiformes > Falconidae > Falco > Falco punctatus. The sequence continues at coordinate 48,628,639 of NC_137587.1, forward strand.
CTGCATCTTGTGGTCTGGAGGGGCTGTGGCTGAGAGGGGGTGGCAGCCAGGTCCCCTGCACCCAGCCTGCTGCCACAGAGGGACACACCGTTCACCAGGGCGAACTGAGGCTGTAGGTTAATTATTTCTGCTGGGTTTCCATTTTTTTCCTTTTCCCCCCAATTTTTAATTTTATTTTGTTAAAATTTTTAGATAGTTATTTTTTATTTCTTAAAATTTTCATTTTATTTTATTTTATTAAAAAAAATACTTTTATTTCCCTTTAGGACTTAAGCTTGGAATATCCTGAATGAAAATCTTAAAGTTAGAAACTACAAACGTACATTTTATGTGATTTGGGTTTTCTCACGTAGGTAGTGAAGTTTATCTTGGAAGTGCTTAAAAATGGGCTGAGCTCACATTGAAAGAAACATTTACACTAAATGACTGTTACTTGCTACACTGTAACGCTGATTCTGTCATTATTTTTAAAGCTAAAGTTGCCATAACAAACTGGTTTGGAAATGAAAATATTGTCAAGGTGTGGGTTTTATTTTGTTTTCATGCCTGTTTTCTTTAATGGTAATGTATGGCAAGTAGAGGAAAACAGCCGGAAGATAACTGAGAAGTATTGTTTGCTCATGAGGAAGCTGAAAATGTTCTTTTAAACTTTCTGATCGTAAATATTTGCTTTCTGCTGTTTGCCCATACCTATGTATTAATTAGCTGTAAGACCAAAACCACATTGCCACAAAGAAATTAGAAAGAAGCAGGGTGGCTCAGGGGCTGAAGCGTGCCGGGGGGGCTGAGGGGACCAGGGCCAGGCTGGGGCGGGACAGCAGTGAGGATGGGGTCCCAGGGAGGGGTCCCAGGATGGGGCTGTCCCACGCCAGCCTGCAGCTCTCCGCACAGCAAGGTTTGTCATCCTAGCACCAAGCCCACAGGCTGGAGACCTGCCTGCAGCCAGGGCCGGCTTATTTCACAGCAGTGACCAGTATTTATTTTTGCTGATTGAGGAGTTTTGGGGACTGACATATCGATGAACAGACTCTCCAGTGCTCCCTGCCTGGGCTCTCCTGCTGGCGGCAGAAGCCTGGAGTCTGTTGCAAAATCCAATTTTGCCTCCCCTGGTATCTTGCACAGGAAAAGTTTATTTATGCCAGAAGTATTTTTATTGATTGCCATGTGCAGAAGGCTTAATTTTGTGTGGAAAGGTAATAGGGGAAAAACTGAATTATTTTTAAACTGAATATATCTGCAAGATGCACCTTAGAAATCTAAGTAAAGGTTGTTTATTAGCAGAGGGGAAAAAAAAAAAAGAGATTAAGAGAAAGTGCCATGGCAGCATCAGAGAAAATAAAGTTAAACGCTGTATCCGTCTTATGGAAAAAACAAAATGAGAGATCTGTTCAGATCAGCTGATGTGCACTAAAGCATGCCTTACCTGGCCTCTTAAAGCCCAGGTGATGCTTTATAATGCCTAAAAGCAGGCAGAGCAGGTTGCACGGTGATACAGGTGTCACTGCACAGGAGTGCGGATCACGCAGAGGCAGCTGGCATCTCACTTCATAACTGCTCTGCTCATTCAGTGCATCAGCCATGTACGTACCAGAGGGACAAATTATGCCCCAAACTGTATCTAGGAGCATGTGACAGCATGCACCACTGGCAGGTTTCCCTCTTTCCAGGAGTCTTGTAATGTTATATGCATTGTTACAACATAATTTATGGGTGTCCAGTTGTAAAAGTTAAAATACAGTTTAAAAATCGAGCAGCAAAGAGAACTTTCATCCCAGGGACGTTTTATGCTGCTGCCCAGTGCTGGCAGTCGAATCACAATAAGCATCCCAGCAAATGCTGCTGGTAGAGTCTCAGAAAGCTCTAATAAGGTGATGAAAATGTGTGTGTAACTCAGCGAGCTAACAGGAATAGTAGGCAGAAGTCCTGGAGTTCAGACTGCTTGTCATCGCTATTAAGTAGGAGGTGTTTGAAGGGACCGAGAAATGGATGAGAGCTTGTAAGGATAATCTGTAAATTCAGTCATCACCCTGTGTCAGCAGCAAGGACCTTTGCTACAAGTAATGAAAACTGAGTTATTTTTATCATTTATTCCAAAGCTTCAGGTAAGGACGCCGTGCGCTGCCAGCCCAGCTGCAACTCCTGTAAAAGTGGAAAGTGATGGAAGCGTGCTTTATACCTACTGCAGGTTATGATATACTATATTATAGATCATCTTTATGTAGACACAGATTAATATGATCAATCTGTAAGAATTTTAAACATTTGCTTGCCTAAAAAGGAAACAAAAAACCCCCCAAAAAACCACCACAAAAAGAACTCCAAAACCAAACCCCAAATTTTGCTTATTATCTAGTGGTATGTACTTTAGGGTTTTATTTTGCCTTATACATAGAAAACATTTTTTCCATCAAATCATGTGTACCCTCATCCAAGAATTTTGGATGCATAGTTTTTCAGAACACACAAGATTCAAAATGCTACCAGTCAGAAGCTGCTGCATGCCCACAAGAAAAGGAGCTGGGAAAGCTGTATGTGAGCATTCAGAAAATTTGTATATGAAGCCAGGAAAAATTAGCTTGAGACAATGAGTAATGATATGACAGTGTGAAATAAAGAAGCTTTTTCCAAATATGACAAACTTATTTGGAGAAGATAGTTCACTTTATTACACTAAAACATGATTGACATAAAGTAAATTTTCTCCTGATTTTTGGTTTGGGTTTTTTTTTTGGTTGGCTTGGTTGTTCCTGTTCCCCCATGGCCCACCCCCCCTCATCCCCCCACCCCCTTTTTTTTTTTCTTACTGGTACAATCTCATAGAAGAGAATCACAGAATGGTTTGGGTTGGAAGGGACCTTAAAGAACACCTAGTTCCAAGCCCCTGCCCCGGGCAGGGCCCCCTCCCCCCAGCCCAGGCTGCCCCCAGCCCCATCCAGCCTGGCCTTGGGCACTGCCAGGGATGGGGCACCCACAGCTGCTCTGGGCAGCCTGGGCCAGCGCCTCGCTGCCCTCACAGTCAAGAATTTCTTCCCAAGATCTCATCTACATCTCCCCTCTTTCAGTTTAAAGCCATTCCCCCTTGTCCTGTCACTCCATGCCCCTGTAAGAAGCCCCCCCCAGCTTCCCTGTCGGCCCCTTTGGGCACTGGCAGGTGCTGTCAGGTCCCCCCGCAGCCTTCTCTTCTCCAGGCTGGACAGCCCCAGCTTTCCCAGCCTGTCTCCACAGCAGAGGGGCTCCAGCCCTCTGAGCATCCTCGTGGCCTCCTCTGGGCTCACCCCAACAGGTCCATGTCCCACTTATGCTGGGGGCCCCAGAGCTGGATGCAGCGCTGCAGGGGGGTGGGGGGGGTGGGGGGGGGCCGGGTCTCATGAGAGCAGAGTAGAGGGGGAGAATCACCATAGAAAATGTGAAGACTTTGATCTGCAGCTCTCAGTGATCTTTCCTCCAGATGATTAAATCTTTTCATTTCTGCACTCAAAATGAGTATCAGGTGGAGAGGAGGATGGTGTGGCCGAGGCCGCGGTTCACGCTCTGCAGTGCTGTGATCAGGAGCTGAATGCAGGCTGGTGGTTCTACTGCAGCTCACCCGCCGTGCATGGAACCCAGGCTGTTCCTGGGCAGTGGGCACCCTGCGTCTGCCCCCATGTCAGACCAATGTCTGCCATCACCTCTGCACTGCCAGGGTGACCCCCACTGCCACGCCGGGGTGCTTCTGCTGTGACCAAGGAGCCCATGAAAGCAGCAGTGTCCTCCTTGGCAAAGCCTTGCTCCTGGTGCCATGGTGCAGGCACAGCATCCCTGTGAGGCATATCCTCCTCTGCACAAACACGGTCTGGCCCAGCGCAGGCTTCCTCCTTGCTTGGGACAGCACCAAGGACTCACCTTTTGCCACTTTTTTCAAGTATTTTCCTTCTAGGTTGCCACTGAAGCTGTATAGTCAGACATTTTATTTACCTGGGTACAATAAGCTGATTATCCTTACTTATACATTTCTAAACAATCCATCCATTTTAATTGGATTATATAAATAATTGGACAGCAACATGCTAAGCAGAGAGAGCAGCAGATGAAAATGTTGGCTCTTTTACAGAGTTCAACTACTATACAGAAGCATATGATAATATATAATAAAAGCAACTCATTACAAACCATTACTGCCAAGGAATTGTTTCCAATCTTCTAAGTAATTCTCTGTTTTCATTACTCACTCTCCATAACTTTAATATTCCTGGTTTTGCAAACACTGTATTTTAAGATACATTGATGACGGCATTTTTGCCCGTTATCTTACAACTGTCTCTTGATTTTCTTCAGTCTGTTAATTAGAGTTGTTCGCCCTGCTTCAAGTTATTCCCTTTCTAATTTGTTTATGAAACAATTTACTCAGTGTTTCATCACATGAACAAGCACGCGCTCACACGCACACCAGTTCTTTGGAATTCATTGTTACCTGTGGCTTTTGTCCTTAGCTGTCTCTTGCAAGAGCTTTTGCAGCATCTGGGGCTTATCTAAGGCACCATGTTTCTGTCAGGCCTCTGCCTGCCTACTGGTAAAAACACCATGACAGCAGCTCCTTACTGCATATACCTTTCAAAAAATCCCATTTTTTTACAATGCTTCATTCCTTCTTTCTAATTTGGAATAGGATATTTCCAGCTGGAAGGGATCTACAACAGTTACCTAGCCCAACTGCTCCACCACTTCAGGGCTGACCAGAAGTTAAAACATGTTGTTAAGGGCAATGACCAAATGCCTCTTCAACACTGACAGGCTTGGGGCATCGACCGCCTCTCTAGGAAGCCTCTTCCAGCTCCTTCAAAGCCACTGACCCATTTGCTTTCCATCTGCAAAATAATTTTTTTATAGAGCAAATAACGATGTTGTGAAAAATTGACTGCACTTTTAGGTTGGGGACAGGAGAAGGTAATGTCTCATTTTGACTCACTTTGCATGGACTAATCTCCCAGGTGGTTTGTTTTCTCAGCTTTTTAGTACGTCCATCACAAGATGCTTTGAAATGCATTCTTGGCTTGAAGTGATGTCCTGAGAAAAAACAACCCAGTGTCTATTTTAAAATCTCCTTCTGCCTGCTGCAGAAGTCTGGCAGGTATAGCCCTGCCTTCCCAGGGTGCTAAGTGTGCTGGTCAGCAACTGCAATAATTTGGTGATATATTAAAATGTCTTGTAAACCAGTTTGCAGCAGGTGAATGATTGCTCTGCTTGAAAGACTTCAATTTTCATTTCTTATTTTTCAAAGCAGATACTTATTATAATACAGGTTATTAAACATCAAAGGTTTACCTTGTCTTGAGACAATTTAACTTATTTTACAGGCTCATAAATGCTTTATTGTGCATAGTTCTGAATAAATATTTGATTCTATATGAGATCAGTATTCATCCACAGGAAGTCAGGGCTGTTGAGAGCATGGGCTTGCTTGCCAACCTCAGAGCCCACGTGAGTTTTGATGGAGCTGTCATCTAACTCTCCTCACCTCTTGTCACATAAGGGCCATCTTCCAAAACATCCTGCTCATCTGAATTATGTGTTAAGTGCTAAAGAATCAAAATCAGCTCATCTGCCTGGATGCCAGGTAAGAAATGCAGATGGCTTGGGGACGGGGCGCAGGCAGTGCCATCCCTGGGTACGCTCCACTGAGCAAAGCTTGGATCCCCTTGGTGCCTGGGGGGTGCTTGGGCTTCTGGGGTCTTGACCTACAGTGATCCTGGCTGCAGACTCTGGAGGTGTTTAAATGTGGCCACACTTCCATGTGAACAGTGAGGTCTCCAAACAGCTTTTCCCCGTGCACCCCACCAACCGAACAGAGTGGGACCTCATTGCTGAGTGGGGGGCGCTGCTCCCCTCCTGTTCTGACTCGTCTCAGAGTCAGTCTCTGTTTCCAGGACCCCCCAGGCTGCACATCTGGAAGGCTGTCACCTAAACATATCCAAAGCTTCCTGGGGCTGGTGACATCCTCAGGGCATATGAAGCTCACTGGCGTGGTGAAGGCCGTTTTCCCCAATCTTGTCCAAATCCCTGCAAACTGAGGGCTCTTCTGCTTTGACTGCCTGTACACTCCATGCCTTCGTGCGCACTGACATACAGCATTACCTCCTGGGAGAGGGCTACCGGTGGTGCCCTCCTTCAGGTCTTCTGGCTAATTTTTACCAGTGCACTACAATGGCATCGCTGGCACAGCTAGTCCTGCTTTTCCTCTGGACTCATGGTGCTGTGATGGTTAGTTACAGCAAGGTGTAAGACAGAGTGTGAACAGTATTTGAGAGCTTCGAAGGAGATTTTCACCCATGCATGTGTACACACACTGGTGTGTGTGGTTCAGCTCACTACAGAGGTCACTTCACTATCACACTGATCCTTGATTCAGAGCAGTTGTGATGCAGATTTCCTGCTACAAGGGAATGTTTTGCTTCTATTGCCTCAAAAACTCAGGTGAACGCAGGTCCCGGGAGAGCAAGCATCACTCGGGCCTCAGGTTCATTATAAAAGTGTAAATATTCCTCTTTCTCAGGATCACTACTCACAAATAAATGTCAACAGAAAGACCCTGTAAGCACTACAGATCCCACCCTTCTGGACTGATTGTTTTCTGATGGGTTGCAGGCTCAGCTGCTGGCAAGGAAGCAGAGATGCAGAGTAAGTTGTTTTTCTCTACTGGAGGAACTCCCAAAAACCTCTTAATGCCTATTGTTTTCCAGGTTCTCCTTCAACATGTTGCACTGGGCTGAATCATGGGGAAAAGGCTGAATGTGGCATGTTGTGTAGAGCTACAAAGAGAGCACATTTTCCCCTCAGACAATAATTAAGGCAAGGACGAATCAAAAGACTCACTTCGCTTTTAATTTAATTAAATAAATTGATTTTATATAGCTCTTCATTTTCAGATGGATTTTTTAATGATGGGACTATTTGCAAGAGTTCTTCAGAAGAGACATATATTAAAGCCTCCAGTGAAGTGCCACGAGTTGTCTGTCACAGAGTTATTGCACATTCCTGGAGAAGAACTGAGGGAGAGGCTGGCAAGAGCCATTTCTTGTTTGCATAGGGGAATCTATCTTCCTTTGAGATGACCCTGTCCGTTTTCCCAGGGAAATTCTATTTCTTTGGTGTTAAAGAAATTTACATGATAGTGTATATGATGCGAAAATGCATTAGGGGAGCTCTGCCTGGTTTCCTCTGCTTTGTCTCCCTTGGAGAAAAAGAATTTTTTTTTTTTTTTTTTTTTTTTTTTTTTTTTTAAGAATAAAATACTTGGGAAAGACAGGGACCAGGCAGAGGGAACAGTGGCAACCCAGCATAACACAGTGATAATGATACAGTTTGGGGATGTAAACAGGGACACGACAACAGGTACACAACAACCCAGTGTGTTTCAGTCCCTCTGTGCCGTGACTAGCTTTTTAAAATGGAATGGTCCAGTGGGATTGCATCAGACAGAATATTTCAGTCACAATATTAATTCCATTTGCAGTCCCCACTGGTAATTTTTAGGCACAGTAAATCTTGTAGCTGTTGCACAGGGGTGCTGAGCCAGCTGGCAGATGTCACAGCAAGGGTGTCACTGCCTGTCCTCTCCAAAAGGCCACGGAGGTTTGGGGAGATCCTGACACAGGGAGAAAGGCAAAGCCTGTGCCCTTACTCGGGAAGCACTGAAGGGGGAATCCAGAGAGCTGCAGGCAGGTCCCAGGTTGGAGATGCTTGCTGGGAGCAGCCAGGCCCCTTACAGGGAGACACCCCATGCCAACCAATGCCAGTGTGGATTGCTGCTGCAACTGGAGTCCGAAACTGTTTGCCTCAACGGGGCATCAATTGTCACAGCACAAGCAGAACCAGCCAGCTGCAAAAAGGCTTTACCGTGGGTCGCATTCTACCTTCCATGCTGGTTTTCCACCAGCCTGAGGCCAGACCACCCTTATCTCTGCTTCCTCTGGGTTCTTCCTTCTCTGGGCTTCTGCTCCATCCAGCCTTCCTGCCCCACAATCCTCAGGGCTATTTAACCACTTTTTGGGAACGAGCCACAGCTGCACATCATCCGTGTCAATCAGCCCACTGGTTCGTAGCAAGGCCACAGCTGCATGTTATCAATGTTAATCAACCCACTGCCTTCATTCCTCTACAGATTGCCTTGCTGTATGCTTAATATATAGCATAATATATAGCAGCATAAATATAGCATAGTATATAGAAGTTCAAGAAGAAAAACAAGATGTCACACATGCTATAAAGTGTTTCCCAAGGAGGCCTTGGTTTGTCTCGCAATATACTGACATGCAAATCTCAAGTAGGGATGTGGAGAACTTTGTCTCTGCTGAGGCCAGAAAAGTGTTGCTGGTTTCCTGGATGGATAATAAACCAGGCTTAGGGTGGGACAGGAAAAGTTACGGGTGGTCAGTGAGTTGTTCCTGTGTGCTCATGGCTAAAGAAAAAGGTGCAGTTTACTGTCAAAATGCAGATGCAGTCAAGCTCCCATCTGGTCTCCTGGAGAGCTTATCCATGCACCAGTACAGAGATCCTCAGCCATGCCTAGCTGGAAAAGCAAGCTGCAATAGACTGCTTTGCTTTCTTCTTGATGAGAGAGAGTAAAATTGAAAAGTAGGGAAAGAAACTTGGCTAGTGCTGGTTGGAGCCATCATATTTTACTCTTCTCCAAAGATGCATAGCCTTAAAAACAGTATTGCCTTTCCTGCATGCCGAGGACCTTGTTCCATTTTCACTGCCGCCTCCAGCATTAGCCAAATGTTTGGGCAGTAATTTTCTTCCAAATCCACCCTCATTATTATTCAGGCAATTTATGCCCTCCCGTTCACAAGGACTGTAATAACAAGAGGAGATGATAAGAAACCATTCTTCCGATAATGATTTAAATGGGAGTGTGTGGGATACCAGCCCTCTCTGAATTGTAATACACCAATTGTTCTGATATATGCAGTGCCTGCAGTCATCTGGCACCAACTTCTCAAAATATTTCAAAAAAATATGAAGGAAATTCACCTAGTTTTTCCTCAAGGTGTTTTTCTTGGGAATGGTCAACACTCGATAACTTCCCCTATTTAAGGAAGAATGCAACATAACCATGTCCAGCATCCCTCTCTGCAAATAGGAAGGCTTTTACATATTAATTCTGTAGTTCTGAGTTATCTTAGTGGAAGAAATTACATGTGAGAAAGGAATTTAGTTCAAGAGAGGAAAGGTGCAGTTAATTGTTGACCAGCTAGAGATGAGAATCACCATAGAATCATAGAATGGTTTGGGTTGGAAGGGACCTTAAAGACTACCTAGTTCCAAGCCCCTGCCATGGGCAGGGCCCCCTCCCCCCAGCCCAGGCTGCCCCCAGCCCCATCCAGCCTGGCCTTGGGCACTGCCAGGGATGGGGCACCCACAGCTGCTCTGGGCAGCCTGGGCCAGCGCCTCGCCACCTTCACAGTAAAGATTTTTTTCCTCATATCTAATTTAAATCCCCCTGTTTTTGGTTTTAAGCCATTCCCCCTTGTCCTATCACTACCTGCCTTTGTAAAAAGTCTCTTCCCTGTCGGCCACTTTGGGTACTGGCAGGCTGCCCTAAGGTCGCTCTGCAGCCTTCTCTTCTCGAGGCTGAACCACCCCAACTCTCTCAGCCCATCTTCACAGGAGATGTGCTCCAGCCCTCTGAGCATCTTTATGTCCCCCCTTGAGAAAGCTGGAGAGGTCTTGTCAGCATCATTTTGATTAACCCCTGCAAGAGTACATAACCAGTTGTGAGACTGGGTAGGAGCTGGGGCTTCTAAATGGGGAGCTGTGTGCAGGGCTGCTCCTGCCCGTGGGGTGGATGGGGATAAGGGTGTCCTTGTCCTGACAAGAATCTGCAGGGATGAAAGGGAAGAACCCCTCACCCTTCTCACTCTCCAGAAGGGTTTCCCTCCCACCCCAGCGTGGGGCCAGCAGATTCCATTCTTGCATTCCCTGGGACATGCACTGGAGCAGCAGGGTGTCCCTGGTGTGGGCTGCCCTGCCACTAGTGCCCTGCTCTGCTGCTCCCTCCGCTGCCCTGCTTCACTGAGGTGGAAATACTTGTCAGCAAGGTTTGGCATGTCCCTGCTCCGGCTGCACAACATTGAGCACCGGGGAGACCACACACGGGAGCCTTGCACCGTGGAGGCCATGGGAGTTAAAAAGGTCAGAACAACAACAAAAAAAGGACTATAAATTAATAAGAAAATTATTATTTTTAGAAGTTCACTGAAATCTCCGTGCATATTTATTTGACACACCTATCTGCAAACTGAGTGATTGTAAGAATTGGAGTCACCTGTGGTGCTATGTGGGTGGAAATTGCTGGGTGGTTTCCTTTCTGGAAAATGTAATGCAGGTCTTCAGGAAACGCTGTTGCTGTGTCCCTTTTATTTTCTGGATTTCAAACCACAGAAGTAAAATCTCTACCTTTCAACTATCTGTGTTGAATTTGCTCTACAGGAAACCTCATAACCATGTCACAACTCTTAGCAGTCTCCCGTGCAATTTTGTACAAATGCTTTTTTTCCAGTCCCTGGACTCCCCAGCCTGAAGGAGAGCCATGCCTCCAGTGTTGGTTGCAGCAATGAGATAAGCATTGTCTTCCTCTGCCCCTCAGCTACCACCTGTAGTTCACTCTGCGTGTGGGGGAAACGAAGACAAAACCACAGTTTCTTTTACTATGGCGTTTATGGAAAATATCTGAGAGTCATTTCCATAGCACTTGCTTATGAACCGATCTTTAGCTTTGTCTGAACCATGCTGCTACAAAGTAACTTCTCTAGCCCTAAAAATGGCAATGGCAACAGGTACCGGTATGGCCTCTTGGGACCCACCTCGCCTACTACCTTGTTTGTTTAAGCTAATCACGCTTCTAGATGCAAACAACTATGAAAGAAGTTGTTTTTATCAAAGCAGAGCGTTGCTTTCACCCTGCTTCAATCTGTGCTTACCTCCTGCTTTCAGCAATGGCAGATCTTGAATTTCTGATAAGGCAGTGTCTACCAGATCTGCAAAATGGTAATAGTGCTAAAACAGCCCCTAGCAAACAGCACGGTCAGTGTCTGCCTTGCGGTTCTCTGAGGTAGAGTGAAACTCCTTGAAGTCCACTAAAGTGCAAAGGATTATTAAAAAAAAGACCGTTTGGAAGGTTTGAGCATTAACCTCCTGTGAAGGGACACATTTTATCAGTGGTGTGTAAGGGCAGGCAGCAAAAACATGCATTTCTCTTTCAAATACAAACTTCTGACACTGTTTGTGCTGCCGCTGGGGAGAACACATTTTTATTCAGCTGCCGTAACGAGCAGCCATCTCCCGCTTACCCTGCTTCTGCTGGGCGACAACGTTCGATGCAATCGTAAACTTGTTTTGTATATCTGGCACCACAGGTACATCGTATCAACAGCCAGGAAAATAGGAGCAGTGCAGTGGGATAGTGCCGTGACAGTGTCCCCACAACATGGACTTCTGAATGTCAGCCCCAGCTTGGGATGAGGGTTTTGAATCACAAGAGGAAGATTTTTTCTGTTTTCCATTTGACCTGAAGCTCTCCAGAAAGCCCCGGCTGTCAGGGTCACATGTCCCATGCTGAGCACTGATGTGATGGGGAGGGTGATGGTGACGGGTGGGGTGGGGGCTCGCTAAAGGGTCTGCAGGGAAAAATTTGTTCCTTTCTGACTTTAAGGACTAGTTTAGCCCCAGTGTTTTGCAACTGCCTTCTGATGTTTAACTCACACCCAGTTGCTGAACTGAATCCATTAAGTGCTTTTTCAGGGCTTTGCCGGTTGCTGCTGCTGTTCTGCTCCTTTCTCAAAATGTCAAAGCACTCTCTGCAGCTGTCATTCAGCAGGGCTTGGCTGGAATAATGCCAGGAAGCTCTCCAAATCTTCCCTGACTTCAGCGACCAAATACTGACAAGTCTGAAAGCTCGTGGAGCGTGGAGCGGCCGCCGTGTGTTTCTTGCTCTGTGCCCGGGAAGGACGCAGCTCCTCTGCAGCCACGCAGCTGGCAGCAGCGATGCACTTGCTGCAGGCTCTGCTACCTGGGGTTCTTGGGGCTAATATGTTCAGCCCAAATGAGCACAAGCCCTCAGAGCTCTGTTGGGTTCAGTTTTATAGCAATTTAAACTAAACCATGCCAGGACTGCCACTACCCCGGCGTTCCCCATGCCCCATCCCTCCTTTTGCTGACTGTGATAAAACTGAGCTCAGCCCAGAGACCTAGATATGAGCCCAGATGCCGATCACTTTTTGAGTAAGGTTGTTCTAGCCACCCCCCTGCACCCCCTGGCCTCTTCTTACGTGGGGTCCCTGTGGAGGAGGCAGGAGGGCTGCTGGGGTGGGGGCTGGAGGCAGGTGGGCTCCAGCAATCCCAGTTTAGATCAGCTCTATCTGTTGTACAGCTGTAGCTTGAAGCATGAAGATCTGTGTCTACGGGCTCTTATGTCCTCATTTTCTGCAGTCTCTGAAACAGATATGTTGTAGGTAACCAGGAAAATAGGTCACTCAGTTGCTTCAGGTACTTGCATTTGAAAACACAGCCAGTAACACAGATTAAACTAGAAAAAGAGAGAGGAAGGGGGGAAATTAGACCAGTACGATGAGACATTATGAGCACCTTATCAGCTGATAATTTTCTTTATTATTTTACCTCGGGATAAACTTTACCACAATTATATTCACAGCACATATACACTCTTGTCCCTGTGAGCTTGCATGCACAGAACCAACCAGCTAAATAAAAATGAAGGAAACCTTAAAGTTCCTGACCACTTTGCCAAGGCCAGGAATATTTCCTTGAAACGGGAGATTCAGCAGAGGTTCCTGGAGCTTGCTGTGGCCATGGCTGTTTCCATGGGCTTTAGAAGGAGTTCAGATGTGCAGGTGACCAGCAGCAGAACAGACCCCCCTTAAGTCTAGGCAATATATCATTAATCATACAAGTACCCCATACAAGATGGACATCGATAAATGTCAAAGGTTCCTGACAGGCCTCAGGTGTTGCAGGAAAAGCAATTTGCTGTATCATCAGCGGGGGTGATGAAGCACGGCTGCCTGTGGGTTTTGTCCCCGATGCCTGCTGGGTGTGCAGTGGTTTTCCCAGGGAAAGCCCTCTCTGGAGCCCCACCGCACAGCAGAGGGACTAAGGACTGTGGTTTCATTCGTAGCTTGCAGCACTCATCTCTATCAAAAAGTAATTTTTATCACAGGATGGTAATTCTGAGTATAGATATATTGCTTTCAATAGAAATAGTATTTAAAAGGTGACATCCTTTAGTGATTAGCTGTGGAATATCCATTACTGGAGCAGAAAGTGGAAAATTCAATGATAAGTTCCTTGAGTGACAGAATCTTGATAAATCTCAATCCTTGCAATTTGGCACAATATTCACATTGTGATTCCACACCTGCACCTGCACTGTTTTTCAGCTTTTATTTGATTCTTGTGCTGTACATTGATCATTCGGGCATCTCTTTGAAATGGATCTGCTTGCATGGGACAAGCTGGCAGATGCTGCAGCTCCCCCCCGCCCCTAGACCCAGAGCTCTGGCTCAGGCCAGGGTTGGTGCCCCCCAAGGTCTTCAATAGCTGCTGGTTCTTGTAAATGCACAGAGGAATTGCTGGGGCAGGGTAGGCACCCCAGTGCCCCAACTTTTCAGAAAGTTATTCCTCATCCTGATGCATGGTTTCAATATAACAAAAACATTTCTTAACCACATGAACAGTAATAATAAGAGTAAATTATCAAAATGTTGTGTGGGCTGTCTCCAGACTCCCTCTGAACTATACATGACCATGCTTACACCCTCTTGGGGACATAGTTATAGCCATGCAAGAAACAGAATATTTCAATTGTTTTACCTGATCTAATACTGCCACGTTTCTGCCTCAAATCGCCCCAAAATAACAGTCATTCAACCACCTTTTCTAAGGAGACATTTCAGGGTTTATCTGCTGAGGAATTAAAAAGGATGAATACTCAATGCATATAAAAATGATAATAAAGATATTCCATCATAATTGTATTTTAATCAACCTAACATATAATAAAAAGGAGGCAACAGGAATGAAGGCCTCATTGTGTCAAGCGCTGTACAGAACGCTGCATTTTATCAGCTCCAGTAACTCATCTGAGGCATTTTAATTAGCAGCACAGTCAGCACAGGTTGCTGTGGGCTTCATCCAGCTGAGTGCTGAGCATCTAAGACTGACCCTCTGTGCCTGCAATGGACCTTAGCATCTGAAGTGTTAGCACAGACTATGTATAAATAAAAACAAATAAAGAAAAAAGGAAACTAAAATATCTTTGGCAGAGGAGTCAGCTGGCTGGTGGGTAGGTGCTGCTGCCCTGGACTCACACGGTGTCGAAAACATGGCTGGTGCTCAGTGTTCAAGTGCCTGCTCAACCTTGCTTTGCACTTCCCCATCATGTTACACTCCCCCCTGTATGCTGCCCGACTAGTTCTTCTCACTCCCTTTTTTGCTTTTCCTTACTGGTAGCATTTGCATTTCTCCTCTGGCAATACCTTTCTGTTCACTTTTCTCCAGAAAGATCAATGCAGCTGAAGAAGGACAAGTTATTTACTTTGACAGCCAAAATTCCAGATCGTGTCAGCTTAAAAATTCCCCCATCCAGTTTTACAAAATGAGCAACCCCATCCTCACATCTCCATCTGACAAGCCTCCCCAGATCAGAAGGGTTTTAAGGCATAGGCTCGAAACACCATATGCATACCTGAAAGGAGCCTGACCAGTGATAGAGTATCCAAAACCACACCCGGTAATCCTCGATTTTTCAGGTAGATATTTAAATCTAAACTATTTAGAAGTTAAACGTGATTCCATTGGGAAGGATTACATTTCGAACTTGAGTGTCTCTGTAAGCTGATTACTGCATTATAAAATTATTAATAGTTTACATGAGGAAAGTATTGTCTTTTCAAGCAGCAAAATATTGGGTTGAATTTTCTCTTAATGATCATTGGTATTTCTTACTGTGTTGTGTGCAATATAGAATCAATGCACCATAGAATGGTTTGTATCAGAAGGGACCTTTCAAGACCATTTAGTCCAAGCCCCCTGCAAGGAGCAGGGACACCTTCAGCTAGATGAGGTTGCTCAGAGCCCTGTCCAACCTGGCCTTGAATGTTTCCAGGGATGGGGCATTTCCCATCGCTCTGGGCAACCTGTGCCAGTGCTTCACCATCCTCATGGAAAAATATTTTTGTCCTCATATATAGTCTGAAATTACCGTAGTCATTGGCCTGTGCTACTGTTGTGGAACTGCCAAAATAAGAACTCTTTAATAATTGAGATTTATTACTTGTGGTTCCTCTTGACCAAACAAGAGTGATTCTCTAAGCAAGTAATTGGATATGAAGCCTAACTGGTCTATATTTATTTTTCTTTAATTACACCTGAATGTTTAAAAATTCTGTTCTGTCAACTCTATTCTATACTGTTCTATACTATTTCAAACATCTAGTCTCATAATGATGGGTTATTACTTTATAAGAGCTCACATTCTTGGGATAATGAAACATATTCTTATCTTTCAAACTCTCATTGCTATGCACCCTTTTTTGAGTCAATAACTTTGATATCTATTTATTTGCATATTTTATGCCATATGAGTGATCTATGTTACTTTTACTTTAAATGCCTAGTTTTTAATGAGCATAATGAGAAGGAGTGCAACATGCCTATAGCTGAAACGTGCTGTAATGCACGCTGTAATGAAGACACATTCTACAAATGACCTGCTAACTGCACTGATTTATTTCCTTCAACTTTCTGTTTGAGAGATAATTGACTCAACTGTCCATACATAGATCTTCCAAGGACTTTCCAGAAACTGCTTAATTGAACCGTTTCTACACTGTTCTTAAGAATGGAAAATTCACTTTCACACGAATCTGCACTCATAATTCAGAGACCTAAGCGACAGGGTGCTGCAGTTATTTATACTACCTGGTGCCGACAACCATCTGACCATTTCTCTATGTCCTTATGCCAGATAACCTGCTGGAACTGCACAATAATGTCTTAGTGGTGGAATTTGATAAAGTACTTTGCAGAACTGGGTTTACCATGGAAAGATCTACAGTGATCCCGGGGGAATTTATTTCCTCAGAGATCTAGCTGGGGAAATCTTTCCTTGAAGTGTGCAGCTGCACCGTGACCTGTGGCACGCTGCAAGCAGAGCTCGGTAGCTGGGCCGTGGTGCCTCTGCTATTCATCTAACCAGTCTGCATCTCTGTAGATACCCTGTAATCCTGGCAGCAGGAATGCAGTCGATTGCCTAAAATGACACCCCTCCAAAGCTCAGACAGCTCTGCCTTCCCTGGATGTGGAAAGCTTCTTCCATTTCTGTAGGAAGGAATGTGCCAAGAGAAGGAGACCTGACCTTCAGAGCAGAACCACATCATTTAGCAGCTGCTCCTTAAACTACATGTGTGCAAAGGAAGTTGCCTTTTGTAGGGACAAGGAATTGATGGTCTGAAAAGTGGCACTGCTTAAATGTGAGACACCCATGGTGTTCCTATGCCATGGCAAGGATCCTGCCAGATGAAAAGTGCCTCCATTTGTCATGTCTGCTTGTCTAGAGGCTTTCAAATTTGGATCCTAGTTACAGGCACTTCTGAGGGGCTGGCGTGCCCACCACAGCATCAGCACCAGGCACGACACCCACCTGGACACTGGAGAGCTATTGCAGAGCCACCCATCCCTTAGCTGGTCCTCACACACCGTACACAGCACATTCCCGAGGGGCAGTGCCACCAACCTGCCAGGAGAGAGACATGCACACCTTTCCCACCTTTTTCTTCCAAGTTCTTTCAGGTTTGTTTGTTTAAAGGTGGCATGAAGGGCTCACCTGTCATTTGTTTATAACTCATGCAAAGGCTTCCTGTCACCCACTGCCTGACAACATGGCAGGTGAAACAACCAGAGGAGCAGCAGCTCCGGGGCGTCTGGTTGTCAGAATTGTCCTTCCCACATGCCTCAGGATTTTACTTCTCAGATTTTCCAAAAGGTCTGCAAATGGCAATAGGCTGTTCTTTGGTTGTGCTGAGATGGACCATTTAGCCCTCATTCAGAGTTTGATGTGTGCAAGTTCAGGAGTGGAGGTGTCATTGATGGAGCCTGGCCATTCTCTACACATCTTTTGACTTATCAGCTCTTCCCTGTATTTCCACAAACAATGCTTCTATCCTATCCCATCCCATCCCATCTCATCCAATCCCATCCCATCCCATCCCATCCCATCCCATCCCATCCCATCCTATCCTATCCTATCCTGTCCTACCACATCCTCTCCTCTCCTCTCCTCTCCTGTCCTACCACATCCTCTCCTCTCCTCTCCTATCCTACCCTACCCTACTACCCTATTGTATCCTATCCTATCCCATCCCATCCCAATCTATCCCATCCCATCCCAATCTATCCTATCCTATCCTATCCCATCCTTTCCCATCCTATCTCATCCTAACTCATGCTATCCTATCCTACCACATCCTACCACATCCTAGCCTAGCCTAGCCTACCCCATTTCATCCTATCTTCTGTTATCCTCTCCTCTCCTGTTCTCTCTTTTCCAGTCCTGTCCCATCCCATCTCATCTTCTCCTCACCAATTTGTTAAACAAATGCTTACCACAAGCAAAATCAAAGCCTTCATTTCCCCCCCGAAAATCCTCATGAGCTTCACACTAGTGCTGAGACTGACTGCATGCCATGAGGGTTGGTGTTCCCCCCGCCACTCAGCTCTCATGGGGCAGCATCTTTTATGGCCTCCACTGTGCTGCCTGATGCTTCACTCCCTGAAGCTGTTTGGAGAACTTATTGCTACTGGAAATAAAAAAGTGGAAATGTAAAAAGTGACAAAATTAGTGGAGCTCATTAAACCCAGGAATTTAACAACCACGTTTCAGTCTTGGCTGAGGGTTCAGTTGTGGATGGAGTTGGTCCCCCTGTGAGCTGTCAGAGGCTGCACGCAGCCGATGGAGAGCCCACAGCTGCCAAGGTGCAGCACAAAAAAGTGGCAAGACACGTGTGCTGGTGACAACGGCCCTGCCTGCAGCAGCCGATGAGCTCAGCAGGGCAGCACTACAGCCCAGCACCTCCTCTTTTTGGCATTTCTTAGAGAAGCAAGGGCAGAGCAGCCTGCCAGCTCCTGCAGAGGTAAGCCCACAGCTGGCTGGTTTGGGGGGGCTGCGCACCCCGTGTCTGTGTGCGCTCGTGAAGGGTGGTTAGAGAAGGATCTCCTGCTCTTCCTCCAGCACCCTGTGAACCCACTTGGACTGACAGCAGACGGGACCCAGGGAAGGGAGCCTGGATAAAATGGAACAGCAAGAAGGTTCTCTGCTGAATTCAAACCAGCTATTTATTGAATGCCCGGTTTCCTTTGAATACACAAAAGACATAGTGTAAAGCTGTGCACAATCAGCTCTTTCTATTACATTATTTATTATTCATCACCTCTCCAGGGGACTGAAGATGCTAAATGCATCAGGCTAGCACATTGTAGGACACAAGAAACATTTTGTCATTGAAGACATTGTCACTGTCTTTCCCTTGAAGATGATCACATTTAGAGGAAAAATTCCAGTAACAAGAAGACCTGTAACCAGCATTATCTCAAGTAGCACAGGACACATCTCTACAAACATATCCTTTGCAAAAATTAGTTCCATTCCTGACTTACTACCCTTGAAAGAACAAAACTGGCAAGACCTTATGCCTTCAAACTTACATTAAAAGGCCCCTGTTACCTTTTATGGCAGTATTCCCTTTCCCCATTCTGCGCAATTCCTTTGAGCCCTACATCACAGGATAGCGCACGATGTGCCAGGTGTATTTGACAATGCAGGTTGATCACAGCTGGCCAGAGCAACGCTGTCTCCTTCCAATCCTGACAAGGTCTCCCAGCAGTGCAAGAGCCCCGGTGCTCGTACACACCCTCCTGCTGGGGGACCAGCTGCTGTTGCAGCACTCCCAGTCAGTGGAGCAAATTTTGTACCCAGGGCTTGACTGGGACAATTCATGTCCTTGCCTCACTGCCTCCTGCAGCGTCCAGCCCAAGGGGCTGCATTTTGTCTGGGATGGGTGACAGATTAGTCAATTTACTCTTGCCAGAGTAATGGAAACCACAAAATCTGACGCTTCTCCTTAGAAAAGTCTTAAGAGGTGATGTGCGCATCAACCCGATGGCATCCCTGATGCTTGCACCAACAGTTCTATTACAAACAATATTTGATGGTGTTATTCTGAAACACAAGGGTTAATATTACAGTTTGGTAACAATCAGCATAGATTCTGGAGAGAGAAGTTCTTTTTTACCAAATGTACTGAAGTTTTCTTGATCTTGGTTTTCCAAAATTCAGTTAATGAGGCTCCACACAGAAAGATCTTGTGGATCCTGGGCCAAACTCCAGCTAAAATGGAAAATGCCCACAGGCTAAGCAAGCAGCAAGCAGTGAGTCTTGCCAGCGATGTGTGGCGCCAGCAAGAGCAGTGCCATGTCCAGGGCTTACATTTCCTTTAGTAAATGAAACTGTAAATTTGGGAAGTTACAGAAAAGACATGGAAAAAATAATTTGGAGCTGAATGAAATGCCTGACAGTATAAATCTGAAGACCTCAATATAGAAAAGTATCAGAAAATACCCATGGTGTGACTTGATCATTGTTGCATGCCAACAAAGGAAAAAAATCCTATTTACTGACCCAATCCTTACCCTAGCTGAGAAAGGCATAACAAGAAGCAACATCTGACAGCCAAAACATGACTCAGGCTTTGTCACTGCACAGATGACCCAGCAGTGGAAGCCTTCCCTTCCCCTAACAGCCCAGCTCTGTAATGTCACAGCACAAGCCATTGTGTTCAGAGCAGGAGTCGCTGGATGCCATTCCCTGCCTGGCGTCACAGGAGACACCAAGCCAGAGCATCTAAGGGCTTTACAGACCTCTGCTTTTCACTACTTCTTTAATTAATTTTATACAGCAGGATCAAAAATCTACCTCTGTGTGACATGCTAGTGACATCTGCCAGACACCTGGGACGTGCTGCCAATTTGTTCCTTGCACCTCAAACCACAGGTAGAGGAAGTCTTCTCTGGTGTGCATATGTACACGGAGACGAGACTGTTCTTTAGGCGAGTATCCCTCCCTGCCACCAGCCTCCAGCACTCAACCACACTAGTATGCAGAATAAAACCTGAAACTCCAAAACTTCCCTCTCCACAAAATATAGAAAACTCTTTTCTCTTTTGAGTTGATTATTTTAATTTCTGCATTTTTCATAATTTTCCAAAATTATATGATTTCTCGTTTTTTTTCAGAAAGATATAACTACTTCTCAGAAAGTATTTTTTTAAAAGGTATTTTATGACTATTTTCTACAAAGTGATGTGAGTGACAGATGCAGTTCTAATATTTTTTCCCTTAGTGGTATAATAAAATTCATAGCTAGATTTAGAGCATATCGAAATCAGATTCGGCTTGATTTGCTGCTGTGAAATAATGTTTTATTTGTGAAAGAGAAGGGTAAAGCGGAGAATCTCTAAATTACTTCCAGGGAAAACACCTCGACTATTGCACTAATGCAGCACCTTATTGCGGTTCCAGAAATTTGAAGACACTTCAGGTTCTTGCACCAAAGGTTCTTTACATTCCATTTCAGAAATACAGGAGGGAAGCCATAAACAGAATTATTTACCCATATTCTACTTTAAAATAACTGTAGTTCCATGAGGATTGAATTTTGAAAAAATAAATTTGCACCTATTTATCTCTTATTTTCATGCTTACTGCCAACATTTCCAAGAAATGCCCCTCGGGAGCATTTGCACTGTCCCAGGAGCACACCGTGGGTCTGCTTGTACTGGGGGCAGATTGGACCCCTTGGTACTGCAAAGTCACTGACAATATTTATACATCTTTTTCTGTGCTTGGACTGGCAGCGGTTTATAACATTTGGCAGAGATTTAGAATAAAAGCAAAGTTGGCAACACTTGGCCATCTGCCCCCCCCCCCCCCCCCCCCCCCCCCCCGTGATCTGCAGGGCTGGGAAGGTGCAGGGGGATGCGCAGAGCACGGCTCTTCATTGGCACAGGGGTTGGCTGGAGACCCCCCAGCACCTGTAGTCCCTCTCACCTGGGCTCAAGTCCAGGTAACTGCTTAGGTGATGCAGATGTAGGCATGAGGGTAACGGCTCCAGACAGGCTCATCTGGTGCTTTTTAGTGCTCCCTGACATTTTCCCTTCTGGGTCAGGCTGGTGGCATGTCTGCCTGCAGCCCTGGCAGCTTTCCTGCAGACCCACACCTTCTAATGTAACATACTTTCAGCTGAGACAGGAAAATAAAATGGAAAGCTCATACCAGCAATGTCAAAGCCCTGTCCCCAGAGCATCCATCAGCCCTGCACTGTGGCCAATGCCAGTGCGGCTTGGGCAGCCACACTGGGAGCCTTAGGTGAAGGCAGTGAGGGCACAGTGGGCATGCAAGCAGGTCAGGGCTGGCAGCAGAGGACCACCCATATTTGTTTCACCCAAACCATGGCTGAATTTTATAGGACCAGGCTTTCTTTCTGAAGCTTCACAACTGTCATTTCTACAGTGTGTTCCATTAAGCAAAACTGAGGCAATGCCCTAATTGTTCCCCCTTCTGACCTGTTTCCCCAGTCCTGCAGCATCCCCAGGACCAGAGTGGGCATGTGAGATGTGCATACTGCCTGAAACGCCCCACAGATTCTCCCCAGACCACTGGGTTTCCATGCCCATAGGAAAAAGGCAGCAGCTGGGTGTTCTTGATGATCCCACATCTGTATTTAGCCTCTCCCACGCTGCTGGGGAGCTCAGGGAAACATCCTTGCTGCAGCCTGGGCACTGCATGTTTTTCTGCATGACATGTCTATCCCTGATCCCCACCCATCCCAGTGACAGGGTGTAATGGGAATCTTGGCAGACAGTCCAGTCTTGGGAGCTTGCCAGGACGGTTTCACAGAGGTGGGAAGCTTGAGTGCTTGAGATAAGGTTCAGGAAACACTTGAATTCATGATTCTTCTGTCATTTTCATCCCTCCTAGGAGCAGCTGTTCCACATCCAGACAAGTTTTAGGTGACCTGAGTCAAGCTGTGGTGGAAACCCCTTTGGGCATGAAGGCAATGTGACTGCCTGGTGTACAGACTGGCACCAGGACATTGATTCTGTGGCCATTGCAGGTTTACACCTCCCTTTTCCAGCTTCTACAGCAGCGCTTGTGGAGGTTCATAACAGAAAAGCTGAGGCTGGTTTGGCTGCAGCCTGAAATGCATGTGAGCACTAGGAGGAACAGCAGGACAGGAGCTATTGTTTTCCAAAGGGTACAAAGATCTGTCCAAAAACAAGTTTCTTGTCACCATTCAAAAGGAACACCAAAGACGTAGTTGAAGATGGGACGTGTCTTTTGTCCCCCATGTCACACTGTGGATGCTAGCCCCACTTCTTGGACATGCATATCTGGCACCTGTGAGGGTACAAGTGTCTGAGGGAATGCACAAATTGCTTGAGGATTTTGTCAGTAAAGGTCACTTCTTCCTTCTGCAAGATCTGACATTGAGTTTGAGTTTTAAGACACTTATTTCCCTATGCTTGGAGCTGAATGATGGTGACAAATGACTCTGAAGCTCTTCGAGCCTCTGGTGGGGCCCAGCCAGGAGCCTGGCTCATCTAGGAGTAGCAGAAGCTGAAAGGTAGCTTAAACCAAACCTTCAGTGCAGCATTTTGGGGCAGCAACAGTGAAGGACAATAGGACAGCAAAATTTTTTTGAAGAAATGTTGCTTTTACCTGACACCCTCTTGCCTTTTGAATCACTGTCTGCACAGGATAGGGGCTGGGGCACTGGCCGTGCTGCCTCCACTCGTCCCACACCACATCTGCTTCAGACTCCCTCCTGCAACTCTCCCCTCCCACCTCTTAAGCATTCCTCCAGCAGTGACATCTGGTCACTGTTAGACCTTTTTATCACACGAATTTGTTCAGCTCCTCGGTGACGGGGATTTGTACTCCGGCATCTATAGCAGCGTATGGCAGCCATTTCCCAATCCACCCAGGGGCTGTGTGACAAACTTACTGCCTCGTGTTTCTTTTAAACTTAGGGCAGCAAATTTCTTTGGATGTCCCCTGGTGTGAGAAATGCATGTGAGATATTCTCCCTGTACTCACCCTGTTCGTCACCCTGCACTTGCTGATGGCTACCCGCAGCCCAGGCAGGCAGCTCCAGCAACAGGACTGCAACTGCCTCAGCCTCCTGTGCACATAGGCAGGCACGTGTGCGTGCCCTGCCAGCAAATGTGCACACACCCTCAGGCACGCTCAGCCAGCCACCAGCATGCTCATCACTTGTCTGCGAGGTCTCACCCATCCCGTTCTCTCTGAAGCAATTAGCTCACTGAGCAGCTTAATGTTTTCTGCTAAAATAATAGTTGCACTCCAGAAAGAGGTATTGCATGAGCTGAGTGGCATTGCCTCTGGATGGCAGACTGAGGAAAGGTTTCCCCAGGTGATGGGGATGCCACTGGGCATGTGGCTGCTGTGCCGTTACGTGGGCTGCCTCTATGGCAGATGACTTTTAAAGAGCTTGTGCTTCAAGGGGAAGTGAAAGCAATAACTGGTGCTGTGTACTGCTCTTCTATGTGGCGCAGAGATGAATCCAGATTGAAGAGAAAGAAGAAAAGTGAAGAAAATAAAACTAAGTCAAAAGACCATGCTGGTCTGCTGATGCTTTAAAGCTTTCAGAAGTGCTTTGTAGAAGAACAGTCCTGCTCGTCACGTTCCCTCAGAAGTCCAACATCACTCATACCTCTACATGTGAATGAACTGCAGAGCTTCAAGGGAGAAAAGGAACAGGACCGTAATGTGATTTGTTTTACACTGTGGGTGGTAATAACCTGGTGGCAAGGGACATCAGAGAAGTCCTCAGCTCTTCCGTTGACCTTGTTCTATTCCTGGAAAGGAGCAGAACTTCCTTCCTTCCAAAAAGTTGTTTCCTTTCAACAGAAGAATAGTGGATGTCAAGGCTTATTAAACCGTAGCATTGTCGTGAAATAAATATAGATGTGGTGGGAGGA
Source organism: Falco punctatus (assembly GCF_963210335.1). Classification (NCBI taxonomy): domain Eukaryota; kingdom Metazoa; phylum Chordata; class Aves; order Falconiformes; family Falconidae; genus Falco; species Falco punctatus. The sequence continues at coordinate 48,652,750 of NC_137587.1, forward strand.
CACCCTTTTTCTTTTTTTTTTTTTTGTTCATTGCTTTTCAACGTTTGTATTTGTGAGGAGTGGCAGCTTGAGGAGCAGAAGGCTCCTACAGGAGCCGGTACATTGCACATACGCCTGCTCATGGCAACACTCAGATCTCCAGCTCAAACAAGTCCTTCTGGTCCTACAGAGTTATACTCACATGTGCCATGTGGCACGGTGGGACCTACCCATCAAAAAGGGGAAGAGTTATGACCTATAGCCACAATAGCTGAACTTTATATGTAAATATCCCTGCAAATGAGAATTAAGACATTATTTATAATAGTGACAAAACAAAATGAAGTGCTGGATTGCTCATTTTTTGCATACTAAGATTAGAAAAGATGCCTTTTTACAAAACCCTCTCTAGCCAAACATACATTGTGAAATTGCAGGCAATGTGCTTATTTTGAGACAGACACTGTCAGTTCAAAATTTGTTAAGTTTAATGTTTAGTTGGCTTGTGTTGTATCTGTCTTATTCTGTCCAGAGGCTGAGCTTTACACCTTCCTGCACTTTGAGAAGACTTTGTGTCTACAGGCGGAGAGTAACTAGAGTATCAGTTACAGGTATATCAGTGTCTGATTAAGGATGAAACCACCAGTGGAGGTGTAAGGTCAGTAAAACCACTGGGGAAGGAGTGATGTGGGGCCAGGGTGTTTCCTGGGGTGGGAGTTATGCCCTTCCAAAAGCCAGGGCTGGGTGATGGACCAGTGCAGTCCCAACCCATGGCATGCACGCTGCTGGCAGGGAGAGGCACAGCTGCTGCATCCAAAGGCATGCTACAAGTACTTCCAGCTTATTCACAGGCATCTGCATATTAATGGATTCTCTTGTTTCCCAGATGAAATATTTTGGTGTCCTATGATATAATATAATATTCCTACTCTAAACATCTCCTTGTCTGTTGCTATGCCAGTCCTTGCTGATGGGCATTATTCATATCTCTGCCATAATTCAGTCTGAACTTGACCATGGTGCAATGGGACATTGTGACTTTTAGAAACTGCCACCAGCAAGCATTGTGCCATACACACTGGCATTTTTGAGGAGGGTCAATTAGTTTTCTTTGCAAACAGGAAAGCTTTAAGTAGCCACGTAACGTTAAAGGACCTCTCCTTCTGGAAGCAGCAAGCAATCTCCTCTTAATCAACAACCAAATCCAGTACTTTTTACCAATGAGGTATAGAATCAACTTTTGGGTTGGTTTTTTTTTTGGTTTTTGTTTGTTTGTTTGTTTTTTGGTTTTGGTTTTTTGGTTTTTTTTGTTGTTGTTGTGTTTTTTTTTTTGGCATACTATTCATGCCATACTTAGTGGCATTCTTACTCTTTAACCAAAATGTGGTTACCTTACAGTCTGTGTGTAGGAAGTTCAGAAATGAAGAATTAAATATGACTGCTAAAAGAAAAAAAAAAAAAGAAAAGGAAAAAAAGAAAGAAAGAAAGAAAGAAAAAAAGCCATCAGAGAAGTTTGATCAACTCTAAGCCAAGGTGAAAGCTTATCAAGAGCAGCAGAGTGAAAGAGAAGGGTTAGTTGGTGAGGAGATAATTCGGACTTGAGTTTTCTTTCCTCCAGCCTCCAGGACACAAGTGGCAGTGTTTCACACTGAAATAATCACCCCAGCCTCTGCAGCAGGTCACCCAGTGGGACTATCTTTGTGGCCTTAACGGGTGTGTGCCCCCCTCTGGGTGTGCAAAGAGTCTCAAACACACGGAGCTGCTGCAGAACAGTGCAGGAGGCACGCTGCTTTCACACTGAGGATCTGGCATCCTGACCATGCCAGCAACTATTTTTACCCCAAACAGATGTGAAATGACACAAATATAGCTCTAGAGAACTGTCCCAGCAGCACCAGGGCAGTGCTGCACACAGCCCACGTCCTGCGGGACGGGAGGTGGCCTGTGCCAGATGGTGCTGAGGCAGTGGTGGGTAGCCATGGCAATAGGCCAAGGTGGGATGTCCCAGCCAAGCCAGCCTTTAGCCCTTGCCTGAGAGGATGTGGTGCTAGAGAGACTTAAGGTGTGTGTAAGAAAGGCTTAAAAGCTCTGATCACGGAGTGCTGCACTGGACCTGTCATTAATTCTTTTGCTTGTTAATTGACTGGTTTCCTTGTTACTTCTTTTGTCTTTGAAACCCTTTCTGGTCATCTCTGGTTTTTCTACAGTAAGCGGCTTTGTTACCTGTTGGGGTCTGCAGGAGGTCTGCAGATAAGTTAGTTGACCTCAAAGACTTAGCCGTGTACCTTTAAGACGGCCACAAATTGTCAGGTATGTAAACAGGATGTGAAGAATCGGAACTTAGAACCGCAGCATACGGGCACCTACAGCAACAGCAAATAGCAACCAAGAAGGACACAAAAACCTATCAGGGTCTAACACCTGCACTGTCTAAGGTATATAAATAGTTTGTATAAACAATAAAGGCCATTTTGTCCGAACCCAGCCACGCAGACATAGTATTTCTTTGAAGTCCACCTCGACTTGCGTCACCACAGTTACCTTTGCAAAATATGCTGCTGTCTCTTTTCTTCACCTTCTCCTATCCATCCCAGAGACTCGGCCAGCAGCCCCCAGCCCCTCTGCTGCCCTTGGCCAAGGACCGGCGGTGCGCTGAGCCCTGCCCTTAGAGACTACTGGGCTCACAGCCGGGGTTTGCTTTCCAAAACAATTTTCTTTTTGTGGGGCACCTGGTCAAAGAACTTTACATGAATTATATCAACTAGTGACGTGCTCTTTTTTCTAAGACTTCACTGAAATATTCAGATATTTCCAATAGATTGATTGCAGGCCATTGACTTCTGCAGGAACATTTTGTCGTCTTCCAGCTGTTTTCATAATTGTTCTGTAAGTAATACAGACTGTTTATTATCTCTGTTGGTAGCTCTCATTTAGGTCAATTTGGAGTGTAGCAAGGTGAAAGTTTATGACAGCATAATTCTTTGCATTACCAAGAAGTTTTTTAAATATTAGCTCTCATTTATCACCTCTCAGCTCTGTGGTAAACTAGATGCCTTTCAGTTACAATCTCCATATTTTTGTTAGTCGTTTAAGTAGTTCTTACTACAACTTCTAAACCTCTTACTCTGATATGAACGAAATTTCATACTGAGATAGCTGGAAAATTGAAGACATTTCATTTGTAAATACATTTTTTCGTAGTAATTTCTATTGGGTTTATTCTGAAGTAACATTGGGGCCAGAAAGCCAACAGTGTCCATAGCATAATCTGGAAATGCTGAAAAGGAAACCAAAAGGTCTTTTTAGTTTGATGGTAATTAATTGCCATAACACACCATCCGAAACGATTATGAAATATTCAGGACAGGTGACCTGAACTAGCCAAAGGGATATTCCCTACCACCGAATGTCACGCTCAGCATGTAAAGCTGGGGAAGCAGAAGGAAGGGGGGGCGCTGGCAGGGATGGCGTTTGTCTGCCCAAGCCCCTGTCACCGTGATGGAGCCCGGCTGCCCTGGGGATGGCTGAGCACCTGCCTGCCCTGGGCAGCGGTGGGTGAACTCCTGGGTTTGCTTTGCTGCTGTGCGCGGCTTCTGCTTTGCCTCTTAACGTGTCTTTGTCTCAGCCCGGGAGTTTTCTCACTTTGACCCTCTGGTTCTCTCCCCGTCCCGCTGTGGGGGGAGTGAGCAACTGGCTGCGTGGGACTTGGTTGCTGGCCAGGGTTAAACCATGACAAACCCCCAAGACCTTGTTCCCACATAATTTACCGTGTATGTAAATTTAGTTTGGTTTTCCCTGCACGTGCATTTTCACTGCACATCAACATTTTTCTGATTGACTTGAACAAAATTACAGTTTATATACCTATTGGATGATTATTTGAAAGTCCTTCTGCATCTCTTCATGAATCATCTTTGTCTCCGCACCTTCTGCCTCTAATGACCGGTCTGTTATCACATCACTCACTCTTTTTTCATTTCATTTATGGATATCTTGAATTCTTCATGCCTTAGCATAGATCTCTGTGGGATATCAGGGGGGATTTTTTTCCCACCTTAGAAATTGTTTTTCTCCCTCCACACTCTGTCCTGGCTTTAGGCAGTCTTTTATCTAGGTGGAGGCCTTTCTTCTTGTGCTGTCACTACTTAATTTCTTTATGATCCTTTCATGAATGCCTTGTTATACACCTTGTGGAAATCCAGGCATGTTATATCAGCTCACTTGCCCTTGCCCATGTACTGGTTGACTCTTAAAGAATTCCAGTGTCCAGGGCATACTTTTATAAAAATAGGTTTATTTCATGTGACATTGCATGTCACAGGTGTCTGTGAGCCCTTTCATCCTGTTCTTTATCATCGTTATTGATTTGGCTCAGCACACACTCAGCTTGCATGTCTCCAGCCCAGCTGATCTCTGATAGAGCCCGGGTGCTCCGGCGGGTTTTAAGCACTTTGACTCAGTTGTCAGATTTGATGTGGACACAATCCAAGTTACCAGCAAGAGCGCTGAGGAGTGATTGAAGTGATATATGCATTTATAACAGCTCCTAGGTGAAAAAAGAATACTTTTTCGTTTTTCCATCAAAGTTCTAGTTATGTTTATTCTCCATTATTAAAGTTTTACTATAGCACTGATTTGCAATTTAATTGAACTGGCTGCCTTTAACAGCTAGCATTTGGGGGGGAATTTCTTGCATCAATATCCATATTTTTATATATATAATAAAGTAAACCACTGAAATATCATCTTAACTTTATTTACTGTGGCCATTCTATAATATTTAGATCTGCTAAAATCATTAGGGCATTTTAATGTGTTATCATTATCCAGTCAAAGCACCAGATACCCTTTCCAAACACCATGTGCACAGATGAAATTGCAGAATATAACTTGAATATTTACTGAGTATTGAATCTACTACAGAATTGTTTTAACTGCTAATAATTTGCTTTTAAAAATATATTTCAAAGTAACAACTGATGTCCTCTACAAATGAAAGTCTGTGGGTATTTATGGTTTTAGTTTGGTCTTTTTTATGCCTCCTTTCAATGGGAAACTATACATTCCTTACTTGATTTTGCCAGTAAATCTTGCAGTGAAACAGCGTGGTTGTGGCTCTATTACTGTCCAAATGCTGCTAAAACCACTGGGGAACTCAGTTACAGAGCACAGGTCAATCTTTTTCTTTCTTTCTTTCTTCCTTTCTTTCTTTCTTTCATTCTTTCTTTCTTTCTTTCTTTCTTTCTTTTCTTTCTTTCTTTCTTTCTTTCTTTCTCTCCTTCTTTCTTTCTCTCCTTTTTTTTAACCATCTGAACATATTTTATATATTTTATTTGACAGAATTTTTTACTATTTTTCTGTACTGCTGGATGTTGACATGACCAAAAGGCACTTGATAAAGCAAAACAAAAAAGTGGGTTTCATCAATGAGGTCCTTCAAAGCTCAGGCATTACACAGATTTTGCTGGAAAGTACAATGGACATTTTGAGAAAAATCTTACAAGACACAGGAGTTGGTTACACACTTTCTCTGTCTTTGGGATTTTTCATCCCGGCCATCCAATGGAAGGCTCTTCTTGACATTCTGTCCTGCAGTTGAGAATCCCTTGTATTTCCTACAATAACAGTGTTCATAGTGAAGCTTGATGAGGAGCAGTCCAGAGCGTTCAGACCACTGCTCATTAGTTTGGTCTTTTTTATGCCTCCTTTCAATGGGAAACTATACATTCCTTACTTGATTTTGCCAGTAAATCTTGCAGTGAAACAGCGTGGTTGTGTTTGTTTAGTCAAATATGTATTCTTTAGGTCATTATATTAAAAATACAGAGATAAAACTTGGAAATTTAAAAAACCACATTATATTACCATTGTATGTCTATGGTTCTTTACAGTTATTCTGAAGCATTAGTCTTTTTAATTTAAATATATACTAAAACAGTTATGGTAACTGATAAACACTACCCTAAATAATGCCAGTAAGCTTACATCTTTACCAAATAAAGTTATTTCATTCTTAGTTACAAAGTCAGGAATTTGGAGCTTATCAATTAAGGAAGTAATAGGCATTCATAACGGTAAGGAAAATAAAACATTTTAAATGGAAGGAGACATTAAAGTAATTTCTGCTTCATTTGCTGTGTTCTACAAAGACTGCATGCAGAAGAGAAAGAGCAAGATAAAAATCAGTGAAACATTCTCCAAAGCAGTGTAAAGTTGTAGGAAACAGGAGCAAAATGGATAAATGATTGAACCTCCTCTGTAATATTTTTTCTGAAAAAACTCCCAAAACAAAACCAAACCACATTTTCTTACAATGTGTCTATTCCCTGTGGGGAATGACTTGAGCTCACAGATTTCTGCCGTCACATCAGTGTTCTGAGCACTTGCTGTAGGTGGCCCAGGCTGGCAGCCACAGAACCAGCGGCTCTGGGACCCATTCCTGTCTCCCACAGCAGTGCTGAGGTCAGGGCCACACAACCTCCCTGGTCCCTTGCTGGCGGCAGGGCTGGCTGCACCTCTCTTTGGGAAGCAGCATCCAAACCCATGAACAGAGGAACTATGTACCATTGTGCTACAAACAGGGCTCAGGAGCTGTTACTGCTGCCGCTTTTCAGCAAACTCCGAAAGTGTGACTCATCCTGCCAGCCCAGCCAGCACCTGCCCCGTGCAGGAGGGTTCTGGTAGGGAGGGATGCAAACCCAAGCAGCATTGCCTTTCAAGCCCTCTTGCCAACATGCCCTCCTGGAGTACTGGGAGCACTGGGGTGGTTGCTGGCCGCATGGCTCAATGCCAGCAGCTGTTAGCATGGATGAAACATTCTGCAGGAGGCAGCAAACCCATGTAGAGCAACCTCCACAGGCTGATTCTGACACAAAATGTACCATTTCAATCTGAATGAAAATATTCTCATGGCATTAATAGTGATCCTGGCATGCCACTTTGCAAACTAAATATAGATCAATGAATCACACCACAAAGCCAGAGAAAATTCTGTGTGGTGTGGGCACAAGTATTTGCTTCTCTTTGGGAGACCACCAAACATTGTCTGGGGCTTCTTCCAAACCATTCAAGTGAACTAACTGTTGCCTGAACATTGGAAGTGTCCCAGGAGAGCCGGAGCTGGTGGGACGGGCTATGCAGTCACCCAGGGCTGTGTCCTCTGGGCAGCCTGGAGTGCCCCTCACCGTCACACCCGGCCTCGGGTGGCTGCTGCCCTCCCACCTCTGGCGGGTGTCCAGGTATTCCTGCCTGCCAGAACCCTTGTGAGTCGAACTTTACAGGGAAGAGACTTTTCAAAAGTTAATTGGCTGCACATTGACGTTGTTCTCCAGTAACCAGCTCTCCCTGAGCACAGCGGTGCAGGAGGGAGGGCAACTGCTCTGACACGCTGCTCTGCCTTACCTGCTTTTATTTAAGGCATCTTATGAGAAAACATTAAAACAGGATTTCTCTTCTGTCTTCCTGCTCTGTGAATCTGGGATCTGTGAAACAGCTACAGTCTCTTTATCAATGGCTTTAATGACTATAATATGTCTGAAGGGAAGCGAAAGGAAAAGATTCTGGAATTACACATAAAAATCTATATATTCTTCATTTGTCCAGTATTCAAGAAAAAAATAGAAAAAAAAAAAAAAGAAGTGTAAAATGAAGAAGGAAGATTTTATTATGCAACAAGCCTTCCCCAACTTAGGCAAAGAAGATGAATTTGAATGCTGAAGTTAAGCCTGGATTTGCAGTACAAATGACAGCAGAGCTAGCAATCATCGTCTGGATGAAGAGAGGATCGTTTTGTTCATCTAGCTCACACGTGGTCAGTTGGGGATGGTTGCGCTAGCCTATTTATGTGAAGGCAAAAATCCAAGTGAAGCTAACTGTGTGTAATTGATTTCATTATAAAACTAATTCCTAACAAGCACAGCTGTTGCAAACGTTTGCCTGTTATACTGTGTACCCAAATAACAAGGAGTGCAGGTGTCATCTGGCGCGTGTGATGCTCTGTGGCATAGCCCCAAACGTTTTACAAAAACACCATACAGTCCTGTAAATGTTAAAAGAGGATCTATGAATTGTAAACATATTAAATTTGCTTTATGGAATAGATTTGGGCAACATGGTGATGTAGCAATGCGGACCACCTCTCTGCTGTTACTACAGTCATTCTACCAAAACTGCTCGGTGTTGAACCCAGGGTCAAATTTCCCCCCTCTTGTTATTCATATCAGGAAAGAGTGGTGGGGAATATCTTCCTGCGACTCCACATAAAAGGGAAGAATACTGACAGGCAGCAGTACAGTATTGACGGGGCACAGCAAGGATCTCCACGCTCACTCCACCCCTGGGGGATGCACCACCTGCCCTCTGGCTTGTGTGCAGTGCAGGAGCCTGGTGGGATGGAGAGATGCCATCCTGCATATGTTAAGCTGAAGGTGAACACTTCCGACACATTTATGGTACCAGCTTTCCATGAAGTGACTCTTGAGACTGGGGAGGGGGGGGGGAAGCTCAGGAGAGGTACCAGGACCCCTGTGATGCCGTTGTCCTCCCCATTCCTCTGAAAAGTGGTAGGACTTCAACATTATCCACCAGAGATTGTTCCTGGCACCATATGGACTGAAACTTTTAAAAATAATTCTGATGTCCTTTTGTTTTAAATCTTTCAATAATATATGAGGCCAGTGTATATGTTTGCTCCTTTAGTTTAATTTATTTTCTTTTGTTTTTTGATTTTGAAAACATTATTGCTGCTATTTCAGTAGCACAGTCACAGTTATAGCTATAAGTGCTCTTACTAACCAATGGTTTAGGATTAAATTATTTCGATACTGAACTAGCTATGACGCAAGAGTTCCCAGTTCTAGCTGTTTTCTTGATAGAGTACTTTAATGATCTATCTAAGTGCTCTTCTAAGTGCTGTCTTGGCACTGGTCAGTGTCTGAAAATACCGACTCGTCAGCCCCTGGAGCAATGCAATCCAGTCTTTGATCATTCTCTTCCAGGCATCCTTTCCATTTCTGATCCAAAACCTTATCACCTTTATTTTTCTTCCTCAAGTATCTTTAGTAAACACTACACTGAATCCTATAACACACAGCCAAAGGCAGCCAATCTCCCTCAAAAGCACTGACAGAGATACAGAGTTTGTCTGTGAGTGTAGGAACCTGATTTCTGCTTTCAGTACATTTATAATACCCAGGGCTCAGAAATATTCGTGTGTGTGTGTGTGTGTGTGTGTGTGTATACTTCTACATGTATATAAATATTTCACAGAAATATCTAACAGCAATTAGTTACTTCAAGTTGTGATACACACTGTGAGTGCCTTAGGTGCATTTAAAATATATCTATTGCAAAGAATCTTAAATAAAACTAGGACAGAAATCTTAAGGTCACATACTACTGTCACGACAAAGAAAAACTGGTTGAGCAAGAAGAAAATCTGTGCTGCTTCTGTGGCTGCGTTAGAAAATGAAGCTGTGTGGACTGGGTGCAGAGCAAGCAAGCACCAGCTTGCAGCTTTAAAGCTTTACCACCAGTAACTGGAAAGAAGCCCATAAGGAGGTAAAAGTCAGGGCAACCCTTGGAGTACAGGGCTTGGTAATGGGGGGGACATCCCCACAGGACAGCCCTCCTCCCTGTGCAGGACAGTCTGAACAAGTTTTTAGAAAAAAGACCCCTAACCAAACATGGATACAAGAAGTCAACCCTCAGACTGTAATGAATCCTCTGCCTCATGCCTGGAAAAGAGCTTGGAACAGCTGGAGGGAACATTCCCAGATGCAAGAGCTCCAGAAGTTCATGTTGCTTTCCTCCCTCTGTAGACATGCTCAGGAAAGCTGTCTTACCAGCTTTGCAAAGTAAATTCATGAGTCATGTCATGTTAAATAGTTTTGGGATTTGTTTTTCTATTTTTTCTTTTTTCTTTCTGTTTGCTGTTTCTTTAGGATGACGCGTATTGTGGAGGAAAATTTCTTGAGCTATTTCGAAATAACTAAGGGAGAAGAGCTGAAGGGTAAAGTGTCTGAAGATGCTTATCTTCTGCTTATTGTTTCAGTCATGTATAACCAAGTTACATTTGCCTTTTGTTATTTTGAAGCATCTCAAACCCTGCAGCCAACAGGAAGAAACTCTTTGGGCAAAGAGTGTAAGAAAATCATTACTGAAAACCAGAACTGAAATAGACTGAGCTAAGCCAGTGCTTGCATGTGCCATTGTGCTGCCTCCAATGCCAGTTGCAAGATGCCCTGAGCAACAAACACCTCTTCTCACCTGTCATCACATGCACAGTGACAGGGCAGAGTCTGAATTCTTAAAGATGTTCAAGACTTGGCGAGTTGAAGCCCTGGATAACCTTACTTGGTATCCCTGGTAGTCTTGTGTCTGGAGGAGGTTGGACCAGAGAGCTCCAGACACCCTTTCCTCCAGTGCTCTGACGTGGCTGCACAGCCACACGACGTTGGGGCTATCTGCTTCTGCGGACCTGAGTAAGCTGAGGAACTGCCCCGTGCTGGTTTCCGTGCCATCTCCTCATGAGGTAGCACAGGAGAAGCGCTGACTTCACAGTCATGTGCCTTTTCCAGATGTCCAATATTCCGCACTGAATCCATAGTTACTCAGAGGTGGGTGATACAGGAAATGTGTGAATGTGTAGCTGTTCACCAGGCCAGAAAACACCTCCACGTGTCTTAGAAGCATTGAAAGATAAAGCTACACCTCTCCATGCTGGCAGCTCTCCTGAACCTCGGCCTCTCCTCTACAGTCTATATTCTATGGTTTTTTCTCTCTTTCTCTTGTTTTTAAATTGGTTGATCAGAAAAAGCCTCTTTTAGAGTAAACTAACTCTCCTTCATTCTCACCAAATAATCAGTTCCTCCACAAAATCATCATTTCTTCATATTTATTATTGTTTATATCTGTTTACATGGAGCCACCTAAACACAATAAAACCTGTCACACTGGAATTTTAAAAAGAATATGTACAGCACAGGCAAATCAAGAAAAAATACAGTGTCTGAAGAACTTACAAACTAGGGGCGAAGCAAGAGATGACAAACAAGAACAAGCAGAGGGAACAATTAGACAGTAACAAGGATATTCATCTGGAGTTCACATTTCAAAATCCAATTTGTCTGGCTCTGTTTCTTGTCCCCAAGTCCATGGAAATTAAAAAAATGACCAAGGCTGGATAGAATTATCAGCACAAGGCCATCTATCCAAGTGCAATGTGACAGAAAGGTAAAAAGCAGAGAAGAGAGATAGATCCCTCATTCTCCTGGAATTTGGCACATGTGGTCAGAAAGAGTCACTTACAATACCTAGCAGAAGTCACAGGCTGTGCCAGGACAGATCCAGCAGGCCATCACAGACAGCAAAGAATTCTACATGGCTGCAGAGCATCACAGATCCTAGAAATAAGATTTGTTAATGAAATAAATTAGAAGGAAAGAGCAGCAAGATTAACCAGGGGGGCTCTAAGTCCCTGAAGAATCACTTACATGCCCACAACGCTTGTGTGTCTTTGATCTTGCAAAGTCCCTTTTTATCTGCAGTCAAAGCCTGTAGACATTGAAGCTAAATGACACCCGAGCATTATGATAAATGTTCGTGTCTGCGCAGGCTCCACAAAGCAAAGAGAAAGTAAGCCTCGATCCCTCTGACAGCCACCAAGGGTGAAGACTGTGGGTCTTTTCCCAGGAGGGTGATGCTGCAAACGCCCAGCAGCCCCCAGCCCCAGGAGACCATGGCCACTGGTCTAGGTGTGTCAGTGCTCATTGCAGTGCAGACTGAAGCACTTCAGAAAGACTTTAGGGGAAGAAGCTTTTCTTGCTCAGCTGTGGCCCAGCACCTCCTCCTGTCCCTGTCATCCCTCAGCGAGTCTGCAGCTTCCCCCTACACAGGAACTGGATGCCCATCACAGTGGGGTCCCTCCTGGGAAGGAGTTTCACAGCTCAGCTGGTCAACAGCGAAGGATAGACTCATAGAATCACAGAATCAGAGAATTGTTTAGCTTGGAAAAGAAGTTTAAGAACATTGAGTCTAACCATTAACTTAATACTGCCAAGTCCACCACTCAACCACATCCCTAGGTGCCACATCTACACGTCTTTTAAATGCCTCCAGAGATGGTATTTAAAACAACATCCCTGGGCACCTTGTTCCAGTGCTTGACAACCCTTTTGGTGAAGAAATTTTTCCTGCTATCAAATCTAAACCTCCCTTGATGCAACTTCAGGCTGTTGCCTCTTGTCCTATTGCTTGTTACTTGGAAGAAGAGACTGACACCTAGCTTGCTACAACCTCCCTCAGCCTTTCGGGCTCCCTGAGCCTCCTTTTCTCCAGGCTAAACAACAATTTCTTTGGCCACTCTTCACAGGACTTGTGCTCCACACCCTTTACCACTGTCTGTGGGTTTGAAGCTGAAATCACCAAAGGGCAGTGACTGGTAAGAGAGAGTGAGGCCATTAGGGGTAAGGATGCGCAAGGCAAACCTTTCTGCTGACCAGCTCCATCCACAGAGTTCAATAGCTCGTTGGAGATATGCAATGGCAAAGCAGAAATCTTCCCTTTTAACAGTTTAAAAGCAGCTGCACTCCTGAGGTGAGATGCTTGATCCCAAACAAAAGCTCGGAGCTCTTTCTTGGTAATTTTCACTTGACTGTGTCCTCCTATTACTAACTTTCCTGTGTAGATTCACACAGCTGGGAAAATATGCAAAGGTAATATTAAACTTTTGTAAGATGCATTAAAAAAATACCTATATGCTTATACAGCGCTTTGTCAGTTTCATTTCTAAAGGGCTACAGAAGAAAAAAATCTTGATTTTGTAAAATTACTTGTAAAAAAATCCTCTCTTTATGGATTTCAGAATTCATGTATCTCTACTCTCCTTTGTGCTTTTATTTGGGGATTTATGGCTGCATCCCCATTAGACATTAATAGTGTTTGTTTCTTGGATCCAAGTGCAATGCAACTGGCACCAGACCAGCAGATGTATCAAGACACGCAAATGGCCATGAGATATCAAATGCATTTGAAAAACTAAACCTTTCATCTTGATTGCATTTCAGTAGCATGGAAATTAAAAGGGCATTTGTGCAGCTTGCTAACTTCAGCACAGTGCCCAGAGGCAGACTCTGAACACAGCTTTAAAAAGCAAAACCACAAAAACAAAAGAGAAAGAAAAGAAACAGGAAAGGGAAGACAAAGCAGGACAGTAGTAAGCTGTGTAGAAGTGGGGCTCTGGAAGTGGGTGTTACAAGTCATATCAGGCCTATGGACCCTTCAATGGTTTTGAACATGTAATAAAAAATACTTTTCCCATTTTTTTATCTGATCTCCTTATAAATGCATCTCTCCAAATAAATTTTGGTAAGAATCACAAACTGGACATGAAACCAAATTTTAGGGTAAACAAATTAAAGGGACTTTTCAGCTTTTGGAGATCCTTGTCTCTTCTTTTGAGCCTGTTTTGCTTTGCAAACAGTAAATTAGAAAAAACTTGAAGGTGTACCAGACGATACCACTGGGCCCTCCAAACCCTTCTTCTCTAGCCCAGGAATTTGCTGGCAAACTCTATGAAAATGTGGGTCCAGCCTGACCAGTTCACAAAGCTTGTATGACAACAGGAAAGACAGGGTGCTACAGAACCAGGTAGGGATGCAGGTGGGAAGAAGGATGGAGGAGCATGAATTTAATAATATGAGAGGATGAAACACAATCTGGCAGTCTAGTTACTTACTTATTGCAAGTCATATTTTTACCAAATTCAAATCACTTGTCACTGGAGGTACATATGCCTTCAAGATATCACAAAAAAGCCACCCTTATTTTCCAACCCCTGAAGGCACCGTGCAGTGATGTGAATAAGAAACAAAGCAGAAATGAATGTCTAGCACAGGTTTAGTTGTGCCTCTGCACTGGGTTATTTGTGTTAGATCCTAGAAGGAGTTTGAACAGGTACATGCTAGCAGAAAAAGTACAGAGTATTTGTAATTGTTTGCACATAGCTAGAAGAACAGTAAAATAAAGCCACTTAGCTCCGTTTCATACAGTGTTGCAACAACTGACTGAAAGAGCAGTGATAGGCATCCTCCAAAATCTCAAAAGCCCTCAACAGTCTGTTTGCAAATCCAATGAAATATGTTCCAGAAAGGCACTTGTTTTTGTCCTGACTTCTATGAAACACACATTCTGACAGACACAAAACAATAAAAAAAAAAACAAACCAACCTGAAAAAGTGTAAATCTTCAGAGTAAATGCTTTGTGAAGTGCAATTTTCAAACATGCTTAATACTATGCTTAAAATCTAAGACGATTAAGGAATTTTAAATACCTGATTTTCAGTTTGAACCCATGTACTGAAACAAGTGAAAATTCCTCTGCATTTTCTGTGCTCCAGGAGGAGACATTTAGGCTAGGCAGCAAGAAAAACTTTGTAATTGTAAAGGCAGCAAAACACACGAATACATTTTTGGTTGTATGTGACCCTGCCGTTTCCAGTGTCTTGAGGAACACAAGTGATGCACATTGAGTGCTGCCTTCAGTCAAATGAACTTCTGAATCTTCTTCCAGAACTTTCCCTTTGGTTTAAGTCAGATGTCTGCTTTTTAAACCAGAATTGGACTTTTTTTTACAAAGCTAGTATATGTATGAGAAATGTAGTTACATGCTGATAAAACATTTGTGGATTTGTGCTGAATTCAGTGAACAATTCTAACAAAAATAAAAAGTAAGATCTTGGAAAGCACAAATGCAGTAGATAAGGAGAGAAAGCAGTAAGATATTTCTGTGATGATAAAAAGTCTCCGGTCTTTTCTTCAGCATCTTCTTTGACAGATATGTGGTGCAGCCTCCCAAAGGATTTAAAGTACTAAGATGGGTTTGCTCACATGTTTTACTTGAATCTTGTGTCGTGTTTTGATCTGACTAACGTAGAGTCTGTGGACTGATGAATACTAATCTATAAATTATGGGCTTTTTAATTGGCAGAAAAAATAATTAACATTCTTCTGATAAAATAATTAACATTCTTCCGATAAAATATCTCTCGTTGTGTGTGGGCCCCCCCCATTTTTTTTCTTGCCTGCAGAACCCCAAGTCACAGTCATGCTGACGAGCATCATGTATGAAGCTGGACCCTGGGATGAGGTCCTGGGAGGTTGTGAGCAGGGAAGGAGCTGCCATGAGTTCCATGAGCCCACGGTCACCTGCTGTTCCTATGCCAGTCCCGCTGGCCTTTGCAGCCTCCTTCATGTGTGACACGAAGTCACTTGAGCACTCAGGGGCAGGATCCATGCCTGCTTTGTTTTCCGTCACTGCACCATGCTGCAAAGGCTATCATTATGCCTTTCCTTCCATCTCCCTCCTCATCAGCAGTTTTTGTGTTGCCAGAGAGAGGAGCAAGTCTACCCAAAGTGCTGATCAAATCTCGTGCTGCCTGAAAACCCACTCGAAACACCGGCATATCCGGGGTAGAAATCAGCATTTGCTCTCACGTGTCGCACTCAAAGGCAATGCACAGTGCTTGGGGGAGCTGTTCTGCTGGAGACCTGCTCCATGCACCACGAAGAGGTCTACCACAAAGATCTGCTGCAGGGGATCACATTCAATGCACAAAACCCATGAAAGACACAAACAAGGATTTTCGTAAGTGTAATTAAAATGATAACTAGATTTTATCAGACAAATATAACAATTAGATTGCAATCATTTCCCTAAGTGAACCACATTGTATTACTAAGCAATTAAAAGGCAATAAATCATGCTATTAAATGCAGACAGGTAACATTCCTTTACAGGGTGCTTTTTTTTTCTCCTTTTTTTCCAGTCTTTTCCAGAAACACTTTTCATTAAATAACACCCTTATGACCACAACGACTGGAACCCCCCCACATCTTGCTTGGGTAAAATGCAACAGAGCACACAGAGGGATCACACTTCGCAGCTCCTCATTGCACAGCCCTATGCAATCACAAGGTTCCACCGCAGGCTTTTCAGCTGCTCTGCTAAGCCTATTGGCAACCTGCCCCAGCAGGTTCCTGGCCAGCTTGGGCAGGCTCCTGGCTGGGGACAGCATTGCTTTGGGAGAGATGCTGCGGTGATCAGCTCATAATGCTCTTTGGCCAGTTATATCGTTAACCAGCAGCCTGAAGCCCCTCTCACCCATATTTTGTGTGTTTAAAAATTGTAAGTCTTGATAACTGAGCTTACAGTAGGAAAATAAACTAGAACTGCTAAACCAATGCTTTGGTGCTGATCCCCTTCAGCAGACAGAGTAATATATTTTTTGACAGTCTTAAATATAAGTACTTTGACAAAGTTACTGCGACCCTGCTATACAGACATTTTCAAGGTCAGGTTTCATTTTGGGAGAAGCAACAAAGCTTTTATTCTTCAATATTGAGTGCTTTCTTAGAAAATCTGGGAAAGGGGAGGGGTCCAGAGAAGACTACTGCTTTGCAGAGGTTTAGGGTTGGGGGTGGTGGGATGGTGTGGTGGTATCTGTACAAGTACTAGATGATCTTTAAGGTACTAGATGGTCTTTAGTTCCATTACAACCCAAACTATTCTAACCATTCTAAGAGCCCCCAGCAGAAAGCACAAAGGTTAATTGAGCATCTCGTGAGTGAAAAATGAAGGTGAGTTCAGGGTCCATCAGAAATGGGGCTGTTGTCTCCATTGTGAATGAAATGCAGCCAGAACAGGAATGCAGCCTGCAAGGGTTTCTCACAGGTAGGACCAATAACTTTTCTTCAGTCTGACAGAGAAGGAGGAGAAAAACACTAAGTGGACTGCAGGTGGGTTAGAGGACAGTGCAATAAGAAATGGGGCAGAGATGAATGCCCAGAACACAGCACACCATCTCCCCTGCTCACTTCCACTGAGCAGCCTGCAGACCTGTAGATGGAGCAGAATGTGGGCGGCTTTGCAGTGGTACAACACGGCCAGGGCACACAGCTGGTCTCCCTGTGGTGACAGCAGCGCTGTCTGAGCAGCAGCAGCTATTTGGTAACGGCCAGTGCTGGTGGCAACCCAGCAGCTACAGCACCATGGCAGCGTACAGAGAATTGCAGCCCAGAGCTGCTCATGCTCCTGGCAGGAGCTGCCAAGAAGGAAGGCATGGATTTTGCTAGCAAACACTTTCTGGAAGCCAAAGGAGATTTTTATTCTCTTTTTATTATTGTAGAGGTATGCAGTTATGAAAAGAGGGATTCTTTGGCCATGCCAGCAGTTCAGCACTCCTGTTAGGAGTCAGGGGCTGCTTCACTGTGAAGTTACCCTGTAAAGACACCTTGCTCGAAGGAATGCTTATGAGGGTGGGTAGGGTGCAATGCAGATTGTGGAACGAGGGTCTCGGAGGGCGTGCAAGCAACATGGGGGCGAGGCTGAACAAGGTTTCCAAGAACATGGAAACACAAACGAGCTGAAATGAGATAAAACAAATACCACGCCCAGCAGAGTTCAGTCTCATATTGCATTTTTCTGCAATTTTTGCTACACTTGCTTGCCTAGCTTTATCCTCATCACAGCCTGAATGGTAAGACAAACTGCAGTGAAATGGCCCAAAAGCCTAAACTGCAGTGAACAATTATATTTTGTTACAAAACATTTTCCTGCTTGTTTAATTGTTCTAAAATCACAATAACTTCTGAGATGTTTGAAATCCTTTGCTTGTGGGAGGGCAGACAGGCGCAGTGATTAGGTGAGCTGCAGCATGCCTGGTTTGGGGCTGATGGCCTGAGAGATGTCTGTAGCAATGATGCCTGGGGCAAAGGGGCTGCTCATCCCATGAACGGTCATCTAGGAAAACAAATGTGATGGCGCACTGAGGGAGACAAGCAGGAGAATATTCAGGCCCATCGCTGAGTAGTGGGACAACCATCCCACTTCAGTCCACTTGGGTTGGTGGAGGCTTATCTCAAGTGAGAATTTGGGTATCACAGTGGCCAACAGTAGGTACTTTGTTTTAAGTTGCCATATGCTTTTTCTGCTCTACCTGCCAGTTCATTTCCATGGTTTTAGTAGCAAGAAAGGAAAGAAAGAGAAAAAAAAAAAAAAAAAGACATTTTTTTGGTAACAGGTTGCCTTGTGCCTTGGTATTCCTTCCCCACCTTATCTCTACCCTTTCCTGAACCATCTCTGCCGTGATTGAGCTTGCTGCAAGGGGATACCAGTGGGCTTTCAGGGCACCTTGGGCTGCAGATATGGCAAGGTGGGTCATGAGACTCAGACCAGAGAGGACAGGCAAAAGGGCACTGGGATTTGGCATTGGGAACCCATACTGTGGGGTGACCAGATAGCTGTCTCTTCACACATACCAGTGCATGCTGGAGAGGGCAGGTGGCATGGTCCCAGCTCTCATGGGTTCAGCCCAGTGGGGAGCTTAGCCCACCCAGGCACTCGCTCACTCCCCCACAGCAAGGTGGGCAGAAGAATCAAAGGAGTGAAAATGAGAAAACTGGTGGCTTGAGATAAAGAGAATTTAACTGGTAAAGCAAAAGCTGCAAGCACAGGCAAAGCAAAATCAGGGATTCGTTCACTGCTTCCCATTGCAGGCAAATGTTCAGACACCCCCAGGACAGCAGAACAGGGTGAGGAGCAGAAAAGCCCTTGGCTCTGTGCAAACACTGCTCGGCAACTAAAATAACCCTGTGTGATCAGTGCTGTTGTCAGCACAAATTCAAAACACAGCCCCGTACCAGCTATTACAAAGAAAATGAACTCCCTCTGGGCCAAAAGCAGCACACTGGTGCAAAATAACATTGAGCACCCATTTGTGCAAGTACTCAACCAAGCGTGGTGAGCCTACAGGATTTTGGTGGCTGCCCTCAGAGCTGAACCATGCTATGCTTCTGTGTCAGGTGTCACCTGCAGGAAAGCACCAAGAGACTTGTTCATGGCAGTATCCATACACAATGCGGACATGACTGTGCCTGTGAGTAACTGCGTGAAACGAGGCTGTTTTTTTCTAAATCCAATAATATTTTGATGCATTTTAAGCCCTCAAAAATCCCTTTAAACACCACTGGACCTAAGCAAGATCATTCTCCAGGGCACATCAGGTGAATGGCCTGAGCAGCAGTCAGGACATTCTCAGCAGTTTTGCCAGGACTGTGATTCAGCTCAGCTTTGGAGTAAGGTAACATAAGCAAAAGTGCTTTTCTGAATAGCTGTGGGCAAAATACTTCACAATGAATCAAGGACAATACTTCGACAGGACCCAGATTACCAGAAGCACCCTTCCTCTCACGTATCAGCCTTAATTTAGGTCTTTCCACCGGTGCAGTAGAAAAGCACACTGAGGACCACCATTCACATACATGGTCCTCCAAAATGGCATCTGTTTTTCTTTGTAAACCTTATAATACATCTTCTGTGAGAGGTTACATGTTCTTTTTGTGCTACCATATAGCCACGTCTTAGGCTGGATCCTTAGGTACAGGGTACCTGAGTGGCTTCTAAACCTAAAAAGATGTATTCTTGCAGTCTTACCAGGACCCACATTGCCTAAATGGGAAGAGTCTAAAATGGTAAGGGAGTAATTGCAGCCTAGCCAGGACCTGCTTCTTTTCAGTCTCATAACCATCTTGATGTGCTTACAAAACTCTTCATGTCCAGTTACACAGAGCGGGGAAGACAAGCAGCTTTTCTCAGTGCCATATCAAATCTCTGCACATTTAAGCAGCATGCCTGGACACCGTGTGCTCCCATCATACGAGCACAAACGTCTGTTCATGTTAAGGTGCATGCAGCCTGATGCAGCTCCCGGATGGCACTTATAAGCAAGGACTGTCAGTTCCTTTCCTTTGGAAATGATCTACCCAATACCTTCTCCTCCATTACATACTCTGGAAGTGCTGATAATTTTAGACACAGAAAGCTGGAGAAATCTCATTCTGTAGTCCCCGCTCCTTTCTAGCACACCGTGTCTGCTGCTGGGGTGTGCATAAGCACCCGTGTCCCCAGAGCTCAAACCATGGTTCAGGTGAGCCTCAGCTGAGCTGGCACTTGAAATCACACCTCTAGGGGAGTGACAGGGGTGGCTGTTATATATATTAAGAGAAGTGTAACTTAGCACTTGTCAAACAGGTCTCAGAGTATCTGTACAGCATGCCAGGATGAAAGCGTCCATCCATTCTATGTGTTGACACGATCTTGTCGTTGACTCCGAGCCATATGCATAAACCACAGAAAAGCTTGAATACAGACTTCCACAATCAATGTCCTTTGTGAGATTTTCTATTACGGGCATATATGTAACCTAAGAATAGCAGACAATTCAGAAGAATTTTATAACATAAAGAAGCCCAAATAATGCAGGCAAATGTTCATAGTAAAGGTTAAGGCTTTGAGGAATGCTAGGTGGAAAGGAGAAAACTCAGGACTGACAGGAAAGTGAGCAGTAAAATAATTTGAGGAGATGAGCAGTTGCCGGTGGGAAATGCTGGCAGTGGGAGGGCTGCAGCCACAGGGAATGGCTGAGAGGGTGAGAGCAGGGAGGAGGAGGAGAGCTGATGAAGTGTGTGTGTTGGGGTTTTGCTATCTCTAGGTGATGTCTAAGCCCTTTCTCTGCCTCTTTTGTGAGTGCAAGGATCTTGAGAGAGGTCACTCATCTAAGCTTGGTGTCAGTGAAGCTACTTGAAATTTAGGTGCCTGCAGACGAGGATGTACCATGCTCTTGCTGCTGCCTCACTTTTAATACCTTTGAGGGCACATGTGGACCCGCAATGCAGCATTTCCATGGCGCTGTCCCCTGCCGCAGCTCTGGCGATGTCCACGTGGTGAGGAGATGCTGGTGCAGATGTTGTTGCTGAGATAAGGTAGCCTGCATCTTCCAGCTGCTCCTTGGATCCTGCACAAAATGAGCGAGGGGAGAAGGTGTCTTATGGTGCCAGACCCGTTCGACTTTCCTCAGCCCAAAAGCACCATTATCCCAACACATCCCAGATAACGCTGTCCTTTCACATCAGCCATAGATGCGGGGGTAAGACCTCAACATGGACATCGCCACGATATATGCCTCGTATAGTAGCTCCCTCCTCAATCCCAGTGTGATCACCACTTTTTTTCCCCAGCGCATGGATCCCAGTTTCATCTCCTCTCACAGAAACTTCCAGCACCACTTCGCTCATCCTCTGCAGGCAGTAGAAATCTATTTGTTTACTCATGAGAGGCAAATGAGGGCACCTGTGTGCAGAGCAGCCAGGGCTGCTGCTTGGCATCCAGGGCAGTGCCCCATTTCCCTGTCAAGGAGCAAGGAGCACATGTGCATTCAGCCCAAGTAAATCTGTTTTTTTTAGAAGAGTAGTCTCTGCCCGAGTTGTCACAAGCATGAACACTTCTGTTCTCTTTCGACAGGGCCAAGGAGGTTTCGTCTTGGGCTGGTTTTGACCTGAAGGGGGAGCACCCATCATTTTCTAAGCTGTATTTTTTTTTTTTCTGTTTTTTTCAGTGTTGCACCTTAATGTTCCATCTTTCTAAGGTTATGGGGAAATGAATTACATATCAGCTTTGGAATGCTGCCCAGATTAAAAATGAATTCCCTGTTTCATCTTACTTTTAGCTACTCAAAAGATTCATATATTTCAGCTGTACGAGAACGACACAAAGAGTGCATTGCTTGATCTACTTTAGGCACTCTGCAGCATGTTACACAGCTATTTAATTTTGCAGTGAATTCATTAAAGATAACGGAGTAAAGCATGTGTTAGTGAAAGAAGCAGGCCCTCATATTTTTAATATATGCACATCATATATCTCATAGGAAAACAACAATACTGTGACAACAAATTTCGGAGGCATGTTTATGACAACAACATAAATAAGGGACTGCCAGTGCCATTTACCTGCTTGGAGATAATGCATGCATTACAGTGCCTGCCTCCTTGCTGCTATTCAAATGCAAAAGATGGCATTTGTAACCTGATCATTATTTTTAATTTCTCTAGCAGACAGTAGCTATAGAGCCCATGTTCAGTTACATTTTGACATCTCAGTAATAGTATTGTTTTAGTGTTTGTGGACTGCTCTCCCAAAGCAGCACAGTTTAAGTGTGAGGCAGTAGATATTTATTAAGTTTGAGATACTATCTAGAGGCCCAGAGCAAATATAATTTACACTTTTATGTGGAACAAGGTGGAAAAAGACAAAAAAACCCACTAGTATTAACATTTCTGTCATTCACTGAAAAGAGCATTTTGATCTGAATGTCATACTCAGCTCTGCTGTCACAGAGAAATGGGCTTGAACCCAGACTGAGAACCCGGACCATGTCTGGTACCTCAGCAGGTTATATATTTGGGTTTTACTTCCATCCATGGAAAGGGGCAATCTGTAAGGAAGCTCTCCAGGTCCCTCAGAAAATCTTTTGTGGTGTTTGGGTGAGAATGTTGGTCTTTGTAGAATCTCCCTGGCTGTGTTCCCTCCCCATTAGAAGTCTGATGCAAAAACCAAAAGCAAAATAGAAGCTCAAGAGGAAGCAAGCACTGGAAGAAAAGCATATCACTGTTACCGAGAAGAGGTGTTAACAGCATTGGTGTGGGCAGCTCAGAATCACCTAACAAGCCATGCAGAGCACACCACCGCTCCTCTGGATCGTTCTGGCCAGCAGCAAGTCACAGGCACTTCAGACACACCTTTAGGAGCTCTCCTGAATGAGAGACTTGGTGTCTGAGGTCATCAGCATCTCAGGACCGATCCTCTTGCCAGATGCCTTCTGTGCATGTTCCCAGAGTTTTTGCTGCCTTTGCCTCCCAGCAGAATGAACCTCATCCTACAAAACCAGCCGTGCTGCTTACAGCTTCTCCTCGAGCACTGCTGCTGAGGAGCACAGCCAGGGCTTGTACCTCAAACAGCTACAGACACCTCCACCAAACAAATTAAACCGTAATAAAGGCTGCATTGCCTGGCATTGCATCTGGTTGGTTGAATCTTACATGGCTTTCATGAACACTGACCAGCTCAGAGGAAAACCCGGGGGAGCATCTGTACACTCATCAATGTCCCTGGTCACATACTGAGGGGACAGGAGTATCCCGGTTCAGTGCTGCGGCTGCTGCAAGTCTAAGATGGACATTCTTGCTCCATAATTCATCCAGATAAGCCGTGACTTCTCCCTGAACTGCTGCGTAATTATTACAAGTGTATCCAGACAGAGACTGTAAAATTGAACATCGCTAGCAAAGATGTTATTCTTGTAATTTAGTCTCACATTAACGTACAGTCCTTCCCCCCCCCCCCCCCCCCCCCCCCCCTTCATGTTTTTATTTCTAGCCTTAATGAAAGCTCTGCTTTTCAGTTGCTGGGTTTCATACCAACTGTGCTTGTGGCTGTGGGCAGCAGCCCTGGAGAGGCTGTAGGTAAAGCCCCATCTCCCGAACCACACACGTGGCTGGTTGGTAGATCGACATTTGACCAGTTGATAAATCATCAACATTAGCTCTTCGATGCCCTTTATTTGTGATGGACATCAGGACTTTTTATGAGGACATCTAGTGACAGGACAAGGGGGAATGGCTTTAAGCTGAAAGAGGGGAGATGTAGATGAGATCTTGGGAAGAAATTCTCCCCTGTGAGGGCAGCGAGGCGCTGGGACAGGCTGCCCAGAGCAGCTGTGGGTGCCCCATCCCTGGCAGTGCCCAAGGCCAGGCTGGATGGGGCTGGGGGCAGCCTGGGCTGCAGGGGGGGTCCCTACCCATGGCAGGGGGGTGGGAACCATTCTGTGATTTTGTGAATTGCCTACG
Organism: Falco punctatus; assembly: GCF_963210335.1. Lineage (NCBI taxonomy): Eukaryota > Metazoa > Chordata > Aves > Falconiformes > Falconidae > Falco > Falco punctatus. The sequence continues at coordinate 48,676,468 of NC_137587.1, forward strand.
TGGGACACAATGCCACAGTGTCTTGCACCCCACCTGCCCCCTGGCCTGGCATCTGTTCCCCACAGACCTACCTGCCCGCAGTGACTGTGAGGTGTGCAGTACAGGCAGCACCTGCAGGCAGGTAAGGTGATGAAACACGGTGTATGGTAGAAATGTTTGTTGTCTCTGCCTGTGAAGTACCTCCACACACAGATGGAGACATTATTTCCAAACCTATCTTTCTTGTTTTTTCTAACATCTCTTCACAGGTGAGGTCAATTAATTTTTAAGTATATTTGATGTGGAAAATTCTCTGTAAACATGCTTTGAGTATCTGCAGAATGATTAAGCAGCAATTTTTGGCTTTGCTTTAGGGAGCTGTGGTAATGCATTTTTAATTGATGGCTCTTTTGGCAGCACGGAGAGAGTGATTTGCCGGGGTGGGAGACAGAGTTTTGAAAAGGTCAGCAGTTACCAGATGTTGTCCTCAGCAGCAACTCAGAGTCTCCTTGCGCAGCTGGGGCCATGTTTTGCCACCAGCATGCTTTCTTCCCCTCTGCCTCCTTATGAGGCGCACAGTTCATTTCAGATCCTGGCTGCAGAGTTGGTGCTCTCCTGTTCATGCACAAGTGCTCCTCAGAGCGCTGGCAGCTGGCTGTGGGTCCCCGTGTGCAGGGTCGCTGCTGCTGCCTTCTATTGTCTCTGTCTCCCTGCCATAGTGATGCTTGCCTGGGGATTAATAAAAGCCTTGCATGGAAAAGCTTACAACTGTGCAGAAAACCAGAATCAGCAGCAAGAAGGTCTGGAGTCCAGAAGCAGAGAGTAAATTAAACATATTTCATATTTATAGACACAAGCATTTCTCTCAAAATAAAATGTCTACATCTTTGGGCTCTTGGTTTGGGCAGGTTTTTTTTCTTTTTTCTTTTTTGTCTTTTTTAGTGATGATCTATGCTCCGGCAGAAATGTAGCAAAATACAGATGAGGTTTGGCTTGTCTGATGCTGCTAATTGCTCTCCCTGTGGATAAGTCTGTCTGTTTGGGTAAATGCCAGCAGAGAGTGCCCAGGTCTGCACAGGAGATGCTGAGCCCAACTGGGGAGCACAGGCCATGATGCAGCACAGCTGGCACAGCCACCCATGACCTCACAGAGGCTCTTCAGGGGTTTCTTCTAGATGAGCTTTGACCTGGCCAGTGAGCTGAAAGCTACTGGTGGCTGCAAGACTGCAGGGACACCTCTGGGACTCCCCCTCCCAGTTTACCTCTGTGATGAGGAGAGAAGATCCCGTGGGCAGGACGGTGCTCAAATCTCTCAAGACATGTAGGAAAAATAAGACTTGAAAAGCCACCTGGGGCTGCAAGGCACAGTGCTCAGATCACAGGAGGTATTTTGGTGCTCCATGTACAGAACAAGAGGTGCAGGAAATCTGTAGGAGAACATACTTGCTAACCTGCTTAGAAATTCATGTCTGACAGAAAACTCATTAGAAAACAAAGCTGCCACCTGTTTGTCCTTTTTCAGAACTGTTATGCATCCTACCATGATATTTCAGCTTGGTCAATCATATATTGGCAACAAAGGAGTACCTGGGCAGAGCTTAACGTGCTGCACAGCTTTTTCATAATGTACATCTCCATTTTTCCACAGATTAAGACACTAGACTATTTCTAAAGCTGAAAAAAAAGGGTTCATGAGGAGTGAAAGCAAAATAAATGGCAATGTGCTATTTTATTACTGCCAAACATCACCAAAGGTTATTTGTGAGCTTACATGCCAGGAATAGCAATGCAGCTGGTGGGGAAGATCTCAGCAGAGTGGCTCTCTGCAGCTCCCGGGGCCAGTGCACAGCGAGCAGGGGCTGATCCAGCCACGCGCCCCTCCATGTGCCGCATGCCAGGGTCTAATAGACTCGCTGGATTTCAGTCACGTGGAGTTCACAGATACCAAAGAGCCGGGAGACTGAGCAGGGTTGATTCTTTGAGATAAAGTGCCTGTATGTATATACTAGGGAAGAGCTGATTTAGTGGCATAACACCCTGCTTTGCTGCAGAGTTTCCCTGGAGACACAGCGTAAGCGCAAGCATCTTTCATGACCAGAAGACATTCCATATGGATATTTGCATTAAAATTGATTCTCTAAAATTTAAAAGGGAAGTAAAGAACTCGCTGTTATCTCAGCAGCGGCACACTCCCAGTGTTCTTCACACCACAGACAGCACAGCCCTCTTGTCCTGACCAGGTCTGCACATGCCTGTGCATTTTGCATGTCCCTTTGCACGCTAGCAGCATGTCCCAGCCTGTGACAGGCATGTGTGGGAAGGCGGGGATAATCACCACTGACCCGCTTCTTCCCTGCGCTGATTGCAGATGAGACTACAACTGCTCAGAAATTCCTGCAGTTCGTGATGGGGGACAGAGCCCTTTTCCTAGGCTCCCAGCCAGCCCCGTGGGGGGTTATACACACACACACACACACACAGAGCACACAGGACAATCCACTTCAGCAGGAGGGGACACAGGGTCTCAGCCACCATATGCCACAGCTGAGAGAGCCACTCGCCAGCCTTTGGCAGTCCCCAGGTCTGCACTGTGTGGATGCCAGCATGAGCACAGACCCCCACCACAGGACCCTGAACGAGGAGGGTAGGAACCTCACTAACAGGTTTACCCTCTAGAAACATCCTCTGTGAGCAGACATGGGAACAACTTGAAAATGGCTGGACCACCTCAGGCAGGTTCTCCACTGATTGCCCCATCTGTCTGCACCTTCCTTGGGAGAGGAGGTGGTGGCAGGAGCCTGAGTGGCCATCTGGGAGCCAGGCTGTGGGAAGGAACTCCCATACAGACATGCCTGGTGGTGGCACAGCACAGTCGTGGTGGGATGGAACAGAGCACAGCATCACTATGGGTGTCAGAGACCGGTGCTTCAGTGTCAGCATCCTCAGCTGATGTCCTGCCCACGCCTGCATAAGAGCATCACACCATTCAGCGAGCCCCACACCTTCCCCCACGCTGCAGCTGCCTGCAGAAGTTGTTTCCCTGTGTTTGTCCGACTTTCTGTGATGGTAGTGTCATAGACACTGAGCACACTTCTGGCTTCTTACAGAATCTTTTTTTACCCTTTGAAAACCCCGCAACTGAAGTAAGATGGAAGACAAAGTGCAGTGTGGTGCCTGTGTATGGGTTAAAGCAGGTACCAGCCAGTTGCAGAGGAACAGAGGAGTACAGGATCCGAGTAAATGGAAAGGAGGAAACTGATGTGCTCTCCCTTCCCCTGCAAGTACAGAGGAAAGGAGAATGTGCTCGTGTGCAGCTTTTAAGATGCTGTGGTCAAAGCAGGTGACTTTGCTCCCAAAGTGAATTTCTTGCCTTTGTCTGGGGAGAACGTAACAAGAGTCTGCATAAGGTAGCTTGAACAGAGAGGCACCAAAGTATGTTCAATCAGAAAAAACTACCTAGGGATGAGGTTGTAGGCTGTGGATGAGTGTTACCAGCAGTTCCTCTTCCCTGTTCTCAGGACTGTGGAGAGGAAAGCTCCTTTTGTTGCGACAGAGGTTTATCTTCAGCAGAAGTGCAGCCAGAAGAAGGAGCATTTTCTTTAAATGGGTCCCTATGCATTTTGCTTTTCCATCCCATACTGCTGGCCCTGCTTATAGATCTGAAATGAGGCAGCCTAATTGGTCATTTATCCCTTTAGCTTTTTATTTTTCTCTTGAGAGGACTGCATAAACTGTTCGCTGTTCTATAAGAAATTGCTTAAGTGGATGACAATGGCTCTGGATACAGCAACTCTTGCAGCTCGGTTGCCAGTTGCTTGCTGCTCACTTTGGCCCTGCTGAGACGAGGCAAGAAGAGGTGATGTGGATGCTGTTATGCTATTTTCACTTATGACATCTGGCTTTCCTGCACAGCTGCCAATTCACTGAGACAGGCCACCTGCTTGGATGTTGGACCAGCACCATGCTACCATTCTCATCCTACACTGCCGCCATGTGCTGGTGACCTCCTCTGGTCTCCCAAACTGGGCTTTCTGATTGCTCCCCTACACAGAATCAGAAAATACCTCATTTCCAAGTCTAAATAAAAAAAAAAAAATAATAGCAATACAAACCAGAAAATCACAGAGAGCACATGCACAGAGATCTGTTGGGGGAATCATGTCCTATTTTGTAGTGCCGACTTTATCACTGACATGAAACCAGGTTTTGGACAACTTTAAGTACAGCAGGTTTTATCTCAACTCAAGTCATACAGCCTTTTAGGATAGACAGTCATGGTTTTATTCACTTGTTCCAAACTTTTCTGCTCACTAGGAGTAGCATTAACCACACTCAGGATTAAACACTCTATTTACTTCGACAACCAAGCTTTACAACCCCACAAATAAGTTTTTACAACTGATTTTGCTCCAACACATGCATTTTCTTCTGCAGAAGAAAAAAAAAATTGTTCAATGTGAAAATTCAAGGCTCCTCTAATCTGCAATTCTTCTTCCACCTTCAGAGGAGAATGAAGAGAAATGCAATAAAAAATAATTTGAATATTCCAATTATTATATTAAATAAATAAATAAAAAGACCCTTATTGTAGGAAAAATCACATAATGTAATGTTGAACTTGAGCCTCTCTGAGCTAAACACAGCTGCTTGATGACACTGTTTGCGCCCCCCCCCCCCCTCCCCCCGAAGCCCCCCCAGTTGCAGTGAGCAGCATCTTGCCCCAGAGGTTTGACTGAGAAGTGCCCCCTCAGCAGCAGCACGACTGGGCTCCTCCACGCATCAGAACAGGTCTTTGCCGAGACACTCAAACTGTAAACACAGTTGCAGTGACCATGACCATTATGAAGCCATGGCCGTGCTCAACCTCAAATACAGGCAAGACTGTAACGGTTCCCACAGGAGGGTGTGGGCATTAATCCTGTCCACCAGCCTTGCCCAGGAACACCGCTGCCTTGACCTGGCTCACCTCTGCTGTGCTTCCCATGAGGGGCCGTGATGACTGACTGTGTTGCCTTCTCTCAGGTGTTGCTTAGCCTTCACACCCTTACTTACAAAAGCAAGCCAAGGGTGCTACGCTTTGAACCTTTGACTTGCATTGCAATTTCATTTACCTTGTCCTACTCCTCTGACCACCGTGTCTTCTGCTCACACGGAGCTAGCACCCATCCTCCCTGTGGGTGCTGAGCAATAAATATTTATATACGCCAATATTATATGGATTAGTATTATATGACTAAGTATTTATCCATATATTATCCATATATATGGATATATATTTATATATCCATATATATAAATAAATATGTACCCATATAAGCTCAGGCCTGATGTCTTAGCAGTTTTCTGGGGCTATAAAGAACAACAGCTTATCAGTGGGGGCCAACTGAAAGATTCCCCCAGGGGGAGGGTGTTACAAAATTATGTTGGCCCTAGCTGCTCCGAGAACTGTCTTCACTGCTCTGCTCAGGCTAAAGGAGTTCTTGCCTACTGCCTCAGCTCCTGACCTTCCTGCTCTTCTCTGCAGTTGCACAGCTTTGTACCAATGCAATCTCATTATTTATTTGCAATCCAGAATGGAAATATGATTATATAGTTTTGCACATTGTGGGTCAGATGTTCAGTTGGTGAAACCCAGAGTTAACTCCACAGTCTGCACCGGGGTGACATTAATGTACAATAGTAGCTGGAAACGTGGTCCTCTAAACATCAAACCAATAGTAATCAGCCTAAGAAAATGTACTAGAGTATATAAGTCCCACAAAATCACTGTTTATTGGGGGTGTTGGTGTATTATTATTGTTCAGTGAAAAACTATCTAAGAAAATCTTTCATAAAAGTAATACACTGAAGATTTTTCCCTAGGCTTTCTGAAGTTTATACCATTCCTATATTCACGAGAAAGTTCCTGATGCAATTTGTTTCTTAAGATGTTTACTACATCTTTTTTCAAGATGTTTACTACATGAAATGAATGAATCTTTTATATTGATATTTTTATCTTCCATTGAGGACAAACTCTCGAGGAAATCCTGGCATATTACGCATGCAGGAACACGACTTTATATCCTTTTACCTGGAACAAAAAATATCAGGTGTCATATTTAGGTGCAAACAAATTTTCAACAGGGTTTATTTTTTTCCTTTCTGCAGATCAAAATTTATGTAGTAAAAATCTTTACTGCATTTTTTTCAGCCCCAGAGGTATCTTCGATGATGTGACTGCAATAAGAGGAAGCAGATGTACAGGCACAGCATCACGGAAGAGCTGCCTTGCCCATTAGCCCTGCCTCAAAACAAGATCTTTTACAGCTCAGCCACTCTGGGCAGATGTTTTCCTCTTGGCCTCAGAGCAGCAGAGATGCCGCAGTGCTCCCTGGCACCCTCCAGGAGCTCAGGGCCCCTGTGCTGCCTGTGCCCGGGCACTGGGCACACCCCACTGACCATGCAAGGCTTGGGCTCTGTCACTTTTTTGTTAATTCTGATTTAATTCACTCGTGAACTCTTACCTTCCTACTTCTAAAAATCATGCTTCTGGATCAAAAAGTTTAGGAAGACCTTGGGAATAACCATGCTGCTATGCAGCCCTGAAGGCTGAGCATGTCAGAGTATTTACTGTGCTCCATGCAGACTGTCCAGCGGTGTGTTAAAAGCCAAATCTGCAGAAGCAGGGAACTAGTCATAGAATCGTAGCATCATAGAATCATTGAATCACAGAATCACAGAATGGTTTGGGTTGTAAAAAACTTAATACTTAAAGACGACCTAGTTCCAGCCCCCCTACCATGGGCAGGGCCTCCTCCCCCCAGCCCAGGCTGCTCCCAGCCCTGTCCAGCCTGGCCTTGGGCACTGCCAGGGATGGGGCACCCACAGCTGCTCTGGGCAGCCTCGCTGCCCTCACAGTCCTACCTAGGTCAAAATTTTCCCTTGTTTTCAAGGAAAATTCTATTACTTGAATAGCATGTCCCTTATATAATCAGTCTTAAGGATGGTCTACAAAAGGCTCTTGGTTAGATCAAGGGCTCTCTCCTTTGCTCTGCTCCACTAGCTAAAGGAGCTCATGCAATGAATCCAGCACAATTTTGTTCTTTGGACTTCACTGTTTCCTACTGTAGCTCGAAGCTTGGCAGCCCAAAGCTTTCTGTTGTGCTGGTGCAGAAAATCCAACTCTTCCTCATTTGTCAAGCAGACAATAACTACTGGGAGCAACAAATTTGTCTTATTAATAACCGGAGATGTCTTTTCTTATTACAACATTATTCATTATAGCCAAGGTTTTAGCTAAAAGAAAATATCATTTTTTGGTAAGATAGAGACTATTTTTAATATAGGAAAGCAAAAATAAAATTAAAAAAACTAACCTATAGACTTACGTCATGTTGAAATAGTAACATAAATTAACTGGAAGAGGCATGAAAAAACTTCAGTGTTACTCTGAAAAGACAACTAAAATGCATTATGGTATTTAGTATATTTGGATATAAACAGTTTGCTGTAAGAAGTTCATTAAAAATCTTTTGGGAATAGCTTTTCTCTTGGTAAAGAGTAGAAAAATCCTGATTCATATGATTATTAAAAAACCTCCACTTTACATTTCAAAGGAGGTAAGATGAGGAATTAAAATAAAATGTGCAAGTAGAAAGTTTCAGAACTTGAAATGTTTATTCCCTGTGAAATTTCAAAATAATTCAAAATATTTTTTAATCTGAGTCAAAAGAAATAGTTGCAAACAGGAATTTGGCTAAATTTTGTCTAAAACTGGAAGATTAGTTTTCTTTCTGATATTTGGTAAGCTTTGCATTTTTTCAGGAAGATAAACTTTCTAAAGAAAGTTTTTATCATAAAACAAACATTGTCAGAAACAGTTGACAGAAAATACACGAACAGTTCTGTAAATAACTCCCCTTCATCACCACCCGTCTTCTTCACATGTAACATACATAAGGTTTGTCAGTGGGTCCATCCCAGGTGTCCTGGCTACGGCACCTGAAACATCTGTGGGTGTTCCCAGATGTGGCACGGCTGCTGGGGAGAGGGGTCTGCAGGGGTGTGGGGGACAGGGGATGGGCAGGATCACGTGCGGCAGAGGTTCCCTGCAAAGGATAACAGGTGTCATAAAGTTATGACCTAGGAGTAATGCAGTAATTTCACGCTGCGGTCCTGACTGACTGCACCCTGCTGTTAATTACTTTGTTACTCAGCTGCTGATTGTTCATCACATTCTAATTACACAATGGACTGTAATAAAAGGAGGTCAGGAAACTCCACATATTTGAGGAAACCTCTAAAGAGAAGTCTTTTTAGAGAGACCTTTATTAGTATTGATTACACTGTCAGCGCTCTGTGAAGCTGCTCTAAAGAAGGTATCCAGACGGAAACCACTCATCAGCGGCAGGGACAGCTGGAAACCAGAGCTTCCTGCAGGAAGGATGCTCAGGGAAGAAAATCAAGACTGTTCTGAAAGACAGTACTCTGTGATGAATGTGCTGGCTATAGTAGGACAGGTATCCTCATGCTAATATTTGTTTTTACATCCTTTTCTGTGAATATGTGTAACACGGAATCATAGTAGGAAGGTTCATAAAATGCGTAGTTTCACTCATTCCAATTTCTCAGGGTTCCGTACACCCTCTGAGCCACTGGCCTAATGTGTTTTTGCATTGAACTGAGTCCAAGAAATTGGGTCTAATAGGTGCATTTCTTATTAATGATGATGCAGTCCCTGGGCACTAACAATCCATACGTCTCCGATAGCCATGTTCATTTTACTTTAAAAGCAGAGCATCATTAAGTCCACAGTTTAAAGTTGTAAGTAAATTATAAGATGGATATATTACACAGAAACACAAATATGTAAATATATGTAGAAAAAAATTTAAATATATATTATACATTTTTATTTCTTCTTTTTTCTATTTCTTGAGTGATTGTAAATGTGAGTTGATCAACCTTATTGATATGCATAATTACAGAGTGAAACCCGCAATTATCTCTGCCTGGGGATCACAAATGTTTGCGTTTAATTTGTTGCCCATGTACTGAACCCAGCAACTTGCATTTTACTGACAGCCACTTTGAGACAGAAACACTCTTAACTGGCTGGTATGTGTTAGAAGTGTGGTCCTGCAATATTCTGCAGTGTCAAGGACTCATTAAATCCCTAATTTTGCTGTATTTTGCAATGCTTTCCAGATCACAGCATATCTTGACACCTGAGTGTTGCAACATCAAAATGCCTGGCCACAGGGAATTTACATTTGCGAAGACTCTTTAGATATCCACCTGGGATGGGATGAACAACTGGGGTAATAAGGTGGTTTGAGTATCCCTCTTCCCCATCATCTGCAGCAGTGTCACTGGACCACTGTTAGCATCTCTGCTGGCACCAGCTGAGCCAGGATCACCCGGTTTAAGATCCTGACACTTTTGCCCCACTTGATCTTTGGGTGTCGTGCCACTCTCTACCAAACAATGTGTTGCAGCACCATGTGGTATTACTGCATTGATGACCCAAGGGACTATTTTCAAGTTTTTGGTATAGTCTGGAACCTACTGGGCATATTTTGTAAAACACATCCACCCAGGAGAAATAGAAATTAAATAGAAAGGCTTAACATAGATGCAGCAATTTTATGAAGTTCTCATGAAGAAGGTTTTGCTCATTTAAGATACAATACCTCAGCCCTGAAAAAGAGGCAGAGGAGGGTACAAAGCTATCCAAATTTTCCATTCAATGCACAACAAAGACAAAAGTCAAGCCCTCCAGATATTTTGTGAGATGCAGCTTTCCTCCTCCAGCTGGATGGTACGCGCTGCTTTTCAAGTGTGTTTGATGTCTCTTCATCTCTGACCAGGGGGGCAGTGGGGTGGATAACACAGTGGCTCCTTGGGACCAGCCCCCCAGCAGCTGCCAAATACACAGCCCCGGGAGGATGCCACGGTGGATATAGCAAGGTTTGTGTAACAGGGATGATGGAAGAGCATGGACAAGGCAGGAGCTGGCAGCAGTGCCAGGGAAGGTCTGGGAGGAATAGCAATGCCTTATGCGTGAACAGTGGCTGGGCTCTCTTCTTCCCAAGTGTCTGAGAAATCTTTGTGCCTTTAAATTTATCTCTGTTCCCCTCATTGTTTAAAAGATAGCCTTCCATTCATTTTGTATAAACGTGGTAGCAAAATGCAAAATATTATTAAGCTCTTTCATTCACATGCCAAAGAAATGACTGATATGCATTTGTAGAGGGTGTTTGCTGAATTAACTTTTTTAAATAACAGGTAAGATCACATTTCCTGGGGCAACTGCATTACATGATCTGATGGAGCACCAGAAAGGAGTTAGCAGAGGGAAATGAAACTGAAAACCATGAACTTGGATTAACGAGGGTAGAATTTCTGTTGGGTAGAAACACCAGTGACTGCAACTCACATTATTTGCAGCATTTAATTTTACATTTCAGTAAATAGCCAGAGTAATAATTTTCAGTGCTGGGCATCATTAGAAAACTGAACAATTGCAATACTATTACATTCTGTATCTGCTGGTTATCACTTTATACCTGGACATTAACTATATGCAGAGTTATTTTTCTACTTGAAAATATTGCCATCCACAAAGAGTGCTGTCCTTTAAAATCTATACATGAAAAATATTAATGCATCTCATTTTCTTTTTTTCTTTCAAATTGTCACAGACCTCTTGTTACAGCCAAATATAAAGTCTTTACATACAGTTTTATCCTTTTAATTTTCATTGATTGTATTTTAATAGACTTCTAAGTATTTTTTTCCTGGGAATAAGTGGAAAGTTTCTTGCAGAACTACTTTTCTAATACTATGTGTTCCTAACTTTTATCTACCTATGCTTTCCTGAGTTTGTGCAGGTGAGCACTTCACTTTGTGTCATAAATTGTATTTCTCTTAAAAAGTAACACATATCAATTCTGTGCACGAATTCAATGCCAATGAATTTATTTATCTTTCTGCAAGCTGTTCTGCAAGCATTTGGTGCTGTTCCAGTCTCCATATGGTTTTTCACACCACCATTATTGAATCGCAGCACCTTCTCATCACTGCATGGCACAAGGCAGGTTACACACCTGGTGAGTGCTGTCTGCTCCTTCAGCCACTCTTCATAGGAGAAGCATTTACAGTGAAGTATATAGTTTCTACAGGAAATTCTTGTTTTATGAGTTGGCTTGACTCTGATATACACCTGCTGCTTTGTCATTACAATAGGGAAGAATATTAATCCAGAGGAGTAAATTAAACCCAAAACAGAGAAGCTGCCCCATTAGATAAGTCAGTCAGGAAACAAAAAAGAAAGAAAAAAATTAATATTTCTTTTTGAGGAACAGCTCCTGCTCAGCTGTGAAGCAAAGCTGTGTAGAGCTTTAGCTATGGAGACATTGAGGTCACCCACCCTTCAGCTGCTCCAGCAGAGGAATGACAAACTCCCTTGCATGGCACAGTGACGCATTGCGTGCCCACCTGCCTGTTAGTCCCAGCCCATATATACCCTTTGCTGCATCTCCCTGCAACCTCTTCCAGGCAGGAGAAGAGAATCCCTCACCCAGCACCATGCCTGAACAGCACAGCACCTGCGCCACTGCACTGGCTCACTGTCTTCTTCAGGGGAGCCAAGCTGTCCATCTCAAGGCTCTCAGCTGCACATCTCTTGTTGTTCCATCCCAGACACCTCTGGGGCTGGCTAGTGTGGCCGTAGCTCCACCAAGGCACTGGAGGAGGCAGGGGAGCTGGAGAGGTTATTGGTTCATGTGCTTTAAACAGACCCTGCCATGTGCCCATCCCCAGCTGGGGACCATCGCCACCTTCATTTCTCCCACTGCCTCCCCTAAACTTCCACCTTCACAGCCTGAGCATCCCCTCCCTCATTCTTGTCTGCTTGTCACTTCATATGACAACATGAAGAGTGCATCTGGGAACTGATGATTGGAAGAGTGATGAAAGAGGAAGAAATTGGTTCAAACAGGTGTAAAAAATACCATCTACACAGCAGCATGGCCATGAAGCATGAAGCTCTCTCCATGAGAGCAACCTGGAGCTCCGTTGCCTACAGCCCCTCCATTGCTCAGCCTCCACTGCCCATCCCACACCCAGAGCCTCCCCCAGCCTGACAAAACACACGGCTGGTCTCAAATTATCTCACATCAGCACATTTTCATTGCATCAAACCCCTTTCCTTCCTGGAAAAGGTGCTTCTCTCAGGCTGGGGGAAGCAGTGCTTTGTCCTCTATATCATGTTTTTCTTCAGGTGGAAACAGGATGCTTTTCTTCAGAGAGTTGTGCTGAGGAGGGTGAAATTTACTGCTGAAACATCAAGTATTATCTTGTAGCAAAATCATGGTTCTTGTGTGGCAGGTTGAATTTCTGCCAGTTTTTGCATCCTAAAATCTCTGTTGCTCCTTCAAAAGCCATTTCACCTTTTCTGGAAGTGGACTTTCTTTCCATGCAGACATTTGTGAAATGAAAATTGTTAGTTTCTCCCAAATCTCCCATCACCTAGATGGGCTTTCTGCAAGGACCAGCAATTTCAAATAAAAACAACAAATGCTCCAATTCAAAATGGTCAGAAAACAGCTCAGGGGAAAAAAAATAATAAAAAAACCAAGTATCTTTCAAACAGTATGCTCAATGCTATCTTAAGAAATCACTAGACAATGGTTTTTTAGCTATTGAAGGTCATAAAAATAATATTTTTTATCTGCTTTAAAATAACTCCACAAATGCATAGTAATATGGGGACGGGAGTGGACGAAGTTTTGCTGACTTTCAGCAGTGGAGATGTGTCGAAGAAGGAAGCTGGGTTAATTAACACTGATAACATACAGCTGTGGGCTGGCTTCAGGGACGGTGGGTTGGCTGATGGGGATAAGGTGCAGCTGTGGCTGGTTCTGTTAAGTAGTTAAGTAGCTCTAAGGACTGTATGGAAGAGGAGTAACTGATGAAGAGAGACCTGGAAGAAGCAGAGGGAGAGGCGACAGTGCCCTGGGTGGAGGAGAGACAAGGAGAAGGATGCAGTAGAGGGACTGGTCTGAACAGTATGAAGAAACAGCACGGACAGTAGAATCTGACTGATGGTAAAAGCCTCATTGCAGCCTGCCAATTTGTTTGTGCTGCAATAGAGATGGACACTGGGTTTGGCTGCTGTCACACAGCTCCCAAGGCTGTCTGTGCTGCAATAAGTTATCCCTAGTGTACAGCATCATAAAGGAACCCAAAAGGCAAGTGTGGGAAATCTTTAAAGGAACAAGTATTCCTGCCTGCTGTGGGAACCTGTGCTTCTTCCCCTCCCCGCAGCCACCGCAGCTGAAGTTTGGGCAGCTCCTGAAAGCAGCTCTCCCATAAGCAATGTGCACGTGTTGGTTTTCTCCAGAAATGCACCCATGCCCCCAGGCTCTGCTGTCCATGGCTGTGCTCTGCAGGGCAAGGGGCAAAGTGATGATATATGATGTCCCCTAGGGGAAGCTTCTCTGTTGCATGGTCATGATGCTGGAGGTGGGGTGCACTAATGTGGTGATGGGGTCACTGTCCCATTTCTAGCCTCTTTTACCAAATGCAATAATCAGTGGAAGATGATGGTGCTTTAGACCTTGCTAAGCTTATCCCTGTGACAGATTGTACTTAAACAGTCTTCAGCGCCGCGTCTGTTGGCAGTGCATGTTGCAATGGTACACTAGCACCCAGCCCAAGGACAAGGTTGAGGGTTGTTATTCTGACCCCAGCTACCATCACTGAGGGTCATTCAGTGGTGCCTTGCCCTACACAACCACTGCAGAACTGCCATAGTGGTTTTTTGTGGAGGGAAAGCCAGGAGCACAGGGGTGTCCATGATGTGGAGCCAGCAGCAGAGTGTCCCCAGTGTGGCTGTGACCCCCAAACACGATGCAACCCCATGGCACCTGAGATGGGACAATGTAGGGGCAGGGATAGGAGCAGGGAAAGGGTCCATCACCTCCTGACCAGGTGAGCTACGAGGCCAGGTCACAGCCCATCAGGGGCTGAAGCACATCTTTTCATTTCCTAATGAACAGAATTACCATGAACAAGCAAAAAAAAATTAAGGCTGCCGATGAGTAGTCTTTAAAACAGACTGTTTTCCCTAGACACAGAGGTAGCAAGAGTATGTTCACATCTGTGTGCTCTCCTTGGATGAAGAAGACTTGCCTAAAAATCAAGGTAGAGCTCAATCCAGCTGCCAGCAGCTGTAGTAGGAAACATGCAGCACAAACACAAAGTGAGTCACTGTTTGGATGAGGGAGTCTCAAAAAAGCTCTCGAACAACATCTTAGAAAACTAAGTTCTGTAAGCATAAAATTATGCTGTTTATAGAGATGCTTGACTTTTTAAGCTAAGCATTCTTTTTTTTTTTTTTTTCAAATACCTCCATTGGTAATTTGAAATGCATTATTTCTGTTAAATTTCTGCCTAAGTAGCTCATCTTCTAAAATGTATGTGGAAATGAGAGGCACAAGGTCTATGCATACGGTGGTGGAAAATTTGCATTTCAACTTCCAAGTTATCATCCAAGGAAATTGTTTGCGGGAGTGCTGTCCCTGGGTCTGCTACAAACTATTTCAAATTCAGTGGCTCCATGGCACATCCAAAATAAACACTGGAAAGGAAAAAAAAAAACAAAAAAAACACAACTCAGAAATCTGTCTTACAAAAGGCAAAAAAATTGTTGCAAAGATCTTTCTAGCTTGTATGAAAATATTTCACATCACTACTCTGACTCATCAGAAACTCTGGAAGAAAGTTTTCCAATAGTATCCAATTTAACCTTTCAGAAAATGCTGTTTCATCAAAAAAGCATCTGCTGGGAATATGTCAATATAGGCAAAACTATTTAGGGAAAAATATGTGAAACAAACTAGTTTTGCTTGAAAGGAATGATGAACATTTATAAATGCTATGCAGAATCACAATAGGTAAAATCTAAAAATTTTAGAAATTAAGGTTTATCAGTATGATGCTTTTGATCAATAAAGTATGATCACGTCTCATTTTTGTGTACACACATATATAAAAATTTATAGATTATGAATTTAATAGATTTTTTAAAAGTACATGTTTTGGTTCTGATTTAGAAAGAAACAAATGTTCTAAATGCGGGGAACTTCTGTAGAAAACCCACTGAACTTGCAAAAGCCTTATTCTGCAAACATAAGCTTAGACTTTTATCACACGTATTTTCTTTTGTTAAATCTTACCACTAAGATTATCTTTCTGTACATTTTAAGAAATTGCGGATTAACTTGTCTGTGAAGACAGAATGATAGATTCTCCCATCGGTGCACTGCAAAGGATCAGCAGCATAATGAAAATCTGGGCTAACGTCACACATTTGAATTTGGAATATATACACTTTGAGCAAGAATAACAGGATCTTTAAATTTTTCCTTTGAAAAGATTTCTGGGAGATGATAATTTAATTACAGAAAAGAGACCTTTCTGTCAGCCTCCAGTGAGTGCAGGATGCTTCTGGGGCCTGGGCAGTCACCCTCCTTCCAGCCAGGCTGCAACGGGATGATATGTGGTGGGACCGGACTGTTCCTATGGAGCACATCCACCTCCAGGCTGAGTGCGCCCTGCCTGTCCTCTCTTCGTGAGTAGTGGGTGCCTGCTGTGGCACACTCCCGGCTTTTGGAGAAGAGTCAGTTGCTGTATCAACAGAGCAGGCTAAAGGAGCTCAGAACATTCCTCTCTTTCACATCAGGATTCCCTCCATGCCTAATGTGTCTTCTAAACCAAGGCATTGCTCAGGTCAGCTGTGGTTCAGCCCTCCCGTGAGGACATTGCTCTGTGGTGACCCTGGCCGTAAGCACATCCCGGGAACAGCAGTGATGCTGCTGGGGCATGGAGCAAGTGGAGGAGCCACTGATGCAGCCCTGCAGGATCTCACCCTGAGGCCCTGCCACAGCTGCAAGGTGCTAAGAGGAGGCTGGCAGCAAGGTAACGTGGCGTAGAAACCAGTCCCACATATTTAAAAGGTTCTAATTGCCATATTTTGACCAACCTTGATAACAGGAGCAGATGGCATGTTTTGTATAATAACATATTGACAAATAAGTCTCAGAAATAATTAGTGTCATAAATAAATTTCTCCGCTTTGGGGTTCTAAGATTGATCAGATGAAAGTCTTAGCAGTAATGATTGCCACAAAGATGAAAAAGCAAAACTTCACTCTTCCAGCGGTAAATACCAATTGTGTGGCCATAACTGTGCCCTCCAAATTGGGTTCGATTACCTCTTGGAGGCAGGAGTTCCAGAGCACTGACCATGCCACTGGTGCAGCCAAGCCTTGCTTTGCCAGGTGTGGGCAACCCTGTGCTCAGCCTTGGGGGGTTGCACTTTTCATGGGTATCTTCACCTCTAGAGAGGTGCTAGAGGAGCATCTGGCAGAGCCCTGCAGAAGAGCAGGAGCACAGCTCGCCTGCCGTTGTCGTTGTCTGTCTCCAGAGCCAGCAGCATCCCCAAACCCTGCACCCACGGCTGCGCCGCCTGAGAGGTGTCAGGAGCTGGGATGTCCCCACTGCTGCCACTGCCCAGCAAACCTGCCAGCAGCGGGCAGCCGGGCAGCTGTCGACAGGACCGAAACAGCCGGGTGCCAAAGGGCTGGGCAGGGGCAGGCAGGGGATGCTCCAAGAGAGGAAAGCTCCTGTGAAACTGAGGTCAGCCCCGCTGCACTGGTGCTGGCCGGGCTGGCGTGACTGCTGGTGCCGGCGCCCGCGTGGGGCTGGTGGGGTCTGTGCTGGGAACAGCGCTGAGCACACAGGGCTGTTCCAGTCGCTGCTGAGCGGGGCTTGCACAGAGCCAAGGGCTTTGCTGCGCCTCACCCCACCCCACCCCACCAGCGAGCGGGCTGGGGGGCACCAGGAGCTGGCAGGGGACACGGCCGGGACAGCTGAGCCCAGCTGGCCCCAGGGACGGCCCCGACCATCCGGCGTCACGCTCAGCATGGAAAGCTGGGGAAGCAGAAGGAAGGGGGGGCGCTGGCAGGGATGGCGTTTGTCTGCCCAAGCCCCCGTCACCGTGATGGAGCCCGGCTGCCCTGGGGATGGCTGAGCACCTGCCTGCCCTGGGCAGCGGTGGGTGAACTCCTGGGTTTGCTTTGCTGCTGTGCGCGGCTTCTGCTTTGCCTCTTAACGTGTCTTTGTCTCAGCCCGGGAGTTTTCTCACTTTGACCCTTTCCATTCTCTTCCCCATCCCAGCAGGGTGGGAGTGAGTGAGCGGCTGCGTGGGGCTGAGCTGCCAGCCAGGGTTAAACCACAACACTTGCTTGATTAAATGCTATAAAAATGCATGTACTCTGCTGGCCTGCAAAAATTATAAGCAAATGCCAGCTTTCTTGTAAACATTGTGTTGTGTTTACACACCGTAGTTCTAGGAACTACTTTGTGACACCCAGGACGTCCCAAGCAGGCCCTGCCTGCCATAGACAGGGGCTGAGCATCACCCACGGGCAGGGGCTGAGCAACACCCATGCCCTGGGGAGCACCCACCCAGCTCCACAAGCCTGGGACCTGCAAACACGGACCCAGCAGCAAAGCACTCACTGCCACCAGCTGGAAAACAACCGGGGCTGGATGCTGTTCCTTACAGCATCCACTGAAATACAACTGCCCTCCCACTGCTGAAGTGTGCTGCCTTTTCTGGGGCGGGTGTGTGTGGGGTGTGGGGTGTGAGGAGAATTATATTTTAGCTATTTACAGCGTTTTGGTTATGTATAAGCAAGTTATTAACGTGTGACTGGTGACAATGATGGGTTGTTGTACAACTGAACGGGCAGGTTGTATTGCTGCAGCTCAGCAAGTGACTAACTGAAGGGTTGGGGTCTTGCTGGCTTGTTTTAGGGGCAGAATAAATAGCAGGTAACATCAGCACTCTGTTCCTTTCCTTCTTTTGGGTATAAGTAATAATCTATAATAAGAATAGATAAGGCCCTAAGCAACTTGACCTCATCTGGCCCCAGTCTGAGGAGAGCTGGACATCCAGACACTCCTTCCAGCTGAAATTATTGGGTGATTCCATGATTCTAATCTTTTATAAAACTTAATAGACAACATGAATTTAATAAAATCAGTATCTACTCATTTTGCAAATCAGTTTTGTCTATTATCCATATCTATCTATTTTAATAATACTCTTGTGAATAGTGGAAGTTTACAATATAACTAGAGAGGGTGTTTTTAATTACTTCTGGTGACCTGAAAACTTTAGTACAGAAAGAAACAAGGATGAGGCTAAAGGATATACTTTGGATATATTGGCTGTGTAGTTACCCATATATGGCTGAAGAGCATAAAAATTTCCTGAATTTCCTTTTATTCCTGCTCCTCCAGCCTGTGTAACCGGAATTCCTAATCCGTTTGGCTTTGCCAAATTGAAGGTCCTGTATATCAGGCTGGATTCTTGCAGCCAGAAATGCCTATTCATTCACTGGTGTGGGTGGGAGTTCCTGCAGTCTCTAGTGCTCATGGGTCCCTGGGGCTGAGACCTGCAAGGAGAGGACAAACGTCCTCTTACAGGAGGACTGCAGGTTTTATATTTACCATAAACCATCCAGAAATAACTTGGCACAAGCTTTTCTGTGTAGTAGATCAGAAGGGTATTAAAGAGCTCAGTGATATCTGTGTGAGAGAGAAAATTAAAACCAAAGAACTAAAGGTAACTGGTGGCTGAGTGACACAGGGCTGCAGCTCCTTCCAGGACCTGAGAACCTCTTGAGTTTACTGGCATCATTTCCTCTTTCTTTGAAGTGGTTTCCCTGCGCAGCCAACATCAAAGACATAAATCTCCTTTTCCTTTATTTCTTAAAGGGTCACAGAAGTAGATGACTAGCAGTCATCAATAACACTAATTTATTCTTGAACTCCCCTATGCCATCAAAGGGGGATAATTCCGTTTTAGCACAGCTGATATATTTGTTATTCATATATGTTATACATGTAGTGGTATATATGTATATGTACCACTTTGTGCTCTCCTTGGAGCAAGGTGCTGGCTAGGAGAGGGACCACGGCATGTCCTGCATCCCCAGAAAGGTCTGGACTTGCTGAACTCTGAGCAGGCTGGATTGCCTTTGGTCCCCAGCAAGCTGGGGCTAGCAGGTGATGGAGATCCCCTGTTTCATGGAGCTATGTCTGGCAAGCATCATTGCCTGCCTAGAGCTGGCCGGGCTGAGAAAGCATCTCACAGCACATCTCAAACCTTGTTGCACAAGACTGGTCTTCTCAGTATCTGAACATCCAAACCAGAGGTTGTGTTCCTCCTTGCTGCCTTCCTGCCTTCGGTACTTACCTCCTTGGGCTTTTGTGCAGAAGTGTGTAAAAGCTGACAGCTGAGCTTCAGAAGGGATTTGGCAGATCTCATACTTGCTGAAGGCATTGCCCTGCTGGATACCTAGCAGGTATGTAGATTTATATTTGCAACTGGTACAAGGGTGTCAGAACAGAGGCTATTGGGTGCTGGTCACGTTTGTAACATCACCCTTTCTTTAGAACAACAGTGAAACAGAGATAAATATATGTAAGACACAGGCAGGAGAAAACAAAGGCAAATACAGACTTTTGTGGGGGCAAAAGCACTAGGTTTCTGGAGTTTAAAAATCCTGCATAACGTGTCTGATTCCTCATTGGGAACCTTTACATGAATCAGAACTGCGTGTGATCAGGCAGCTGGAGTCACAGGTGCTGCTTTTCTTCCTCTGTTCTCAGGAAAACACGGCCACTTTATTTGCTGTTTTCAAAGTCCCCATTTCTTCTTCAAAGATTTCTGTACTTTTATGGCTGTAGTTTGCTCCTCTGCAGTTTAACCCTAATTCCATATAGACAGCTCATGCATATCACCATGTTTTACTATAGTATAATACAAAAGCATTAACATCTAGTGCACAGATCCTAACTAAAAGGGTTTCCATTTGTTGCACAAAAATTTATTTCAAGCACAGTCAGAAATTACATATGTTCCTCTATTTGTACCTCAATGGTTTTAATGTTTCAGTTGCTACTACATAAAGGTGTATCGGTAACTCATTTAGGCAGCATGATGGTACGGCAATGTGCAGGAGCGGGCTGGAAATTAGGACCATGGGTGGCAATCAGTTAGCTGAGGGGAATGTGCTGGAGCTTGTAGGTCAGGAACCCTGGGAGGACACGGAGTGTGAATAGACACAACAATTAACATGATGAGTCCTGCTGAGAGAGCATAGGGGAGTGGGGGACGGATGGCACCAAGGAAAGGTAACACCTTGCTGTTAATCGATGGTAGTTAACCACCAGTCGGGGATTGCCTAGGATGCAAGAACCAATCTGTTTAAAACGCGCAGCTTCTGAAAGTGTATATAAACTCGTGCTTCTGTACAATAAATCGACATTTGCTTGCATCAAGCTGCGTCCCGTCTCTCCATTGCAGCAAATTGGTGACCCCGACGTGATGGGTTTATGAACTGCCAGGCTGAGCAGCAGGCTGCGAGTCCCACAGAACATTGAATGAGCTGCTGAAAGGAAGCAGGAATTGAAAAAAAAGTCCCTCTGGAATTGAGAGGTGAGCTGTGGGAAACTTGGGAATCAAGTGTCTTCCTCTATGAGAGATGTATATGGACTCATGAAGGGTCTTCTAGTCAGATCCGGGAGTCCGTGCCTCAGTCTCCTCAAACGGTGACCCCTGTGGTGGTGTTCCAAAGCCTTGGAAGAATAAGGCCGGAACTGGTCGATAAAAAAGACAGCTCGTGGAAGAGGGCTGCGTTCCGGAGGAGACGGCTTGGCTGAACGATCGTCTTGCTGGCTGGACCAGGCGGACAACCTAAACCCTGAGGATAACACCTGTATGCATCGAGACAGGTGAGCAGCCAAGAAACTTTAGAGACTTTGAAAGAAATGAGCACCTTGGTGGCAAATTCTGACTACTCTTTGCCAAGTGTGGACTAATTCTACTAATGGTGCTAAACCAGAGGAAGCTGTAAATTCCACCGACAGGTGACTCTTCTCAACACACTGTCAATGTTGGCGACTCTGTCCACACCTCCTCTGCCCCCAAAGCTTCTGTCACTGATTGCAGTGACCCTCACAACACAGGACCAAGCACGGGAACAGGACAACTCGGACAATGATTCCATTGACACTGATAAACCTTTTGATCCAGGTCCTATAGATCTGGAAAAGGAGCTAGATGTTTCCCCCACCCCTACCCCCCTCGTCTCTCCCGATGCATTGATTGTATTTTTGGGGAGGGTGAGAGGGGGTCTGAGGGATTGGTGGAAGGAATGCAAGTTGGAAACACTTAAGTGAGGGGTTTTTGGAGTAGCTATGGCGTGTTCGGTATTCTGTCAGACGAATCAGCCTCAACAGTATGTGATGTGGTTATCTGATTTTTGTGAGTGGCCTTGATTGAAAACCTTAATCGGGGAATTACTGTTAACTATGAGCAGTTGGCTGGAGAAAATGATTGTGCCGATTCTGTGACTCAGGCAAGGTATCCCAGGGACAACTATTTGCAAATGAAGAGAGATAGAAGAGAGGAAGATGGAGAGTATTTGACCTAACAAGAGATGAGAGAACAGCTAGGTATTGTGAAGGAGACTAGGAAAGATAAACATGGGTATCTAGTGTCTAATAGGTGTCTGCATGCTTGTAGAGATATATAGCTGTGTAACTGCATGAATGATTCCTGCCCTGAGCCTGGTGGTGCATGCAGCTGTGGTTT
This sequence comes from Falco punctatus, assembly GCF_963210335.1. Taxonomy (NCBI): domain Eukaryota; kingdom Metazoa; phylum Chordata; class Aves; order Falconiformes; family Falconidae; genus Falco; species Falco punctatus. The sequence continues at coordinate 48,698,164 of NC_137587.1, forward strand.
GTGTCCGGGCTCAGAGATGTAAATAGGGGCTTCTCTGTTGTGGCAAAATATCTCTGATTGCATAAAAAAAGAGGAAATGAAGGGAATGACCCCAGAGGTATGTTCAGAGAAGGCATGCTATGTTTCGAATGTATGTGGGGAATGAAGAATCTTACTGAAAGCCTTGATATTTGGGATAATTGATTACCTATGTGTAATGTTAATCCAAAAGAAGTTGATATTGTTTACACTTTGAATGTCGATACTTGTCTTTCTGTAGATGCTAGGGTAGGAGGAGGCTATGATGGGAACGTATTGCAGCAGTTCTTCTCTTATCCGGAGTAGCAGCAGGGAAAGCATTAAAGAGTTAAATCACCTTGTTTGGTAGGCAGTTAAGAATGTGAGTCAAAATTGCCACTGCTTTTTGTTGTTGGTTCAAGGACATGGCTGTGAGGATTTTGATGGTATGTGCTGCATGGATTTTAGATGCCCCTTTGCAGCAACATGTCATCAAAATCTGAGAAAATCTCAGCCTTTTTGGCATCCATTCACTCAATTGGCAGTATTGTTTGCTATTACCTTGGTTGCTGTCATGTTTGCAAGGGCCCTGCAGAACATGGCAAACCTGGTACTAGCTGTTCAGAAAACAAAAAGGGGAAATTGTAAAATTGTATGGAACAGAGACAGTGGGTTGTTTTGACATTGATAATGTGCAGCTTTGGCCTTGCTTTGACGATGTGCAGCTGCAATCCTGCAGCAAAGAGTTAAATAACTTTGAGGGAGTATGAGAAGAAAAGCTAGGATGAAGTTTCCCATCTCCAACAGAGTGATACTTGGGATTGGTTAGATAAACTGTTTAGTGGCTAGGGCATTTCGGGATGGTTAAGAAGTTTAGTAAAGACAATTATATATGCCTTAGTTGCTTTTTTATTTGTTCTATTACTTATACCTTGTTTTTTACAATGTTTACAAAAACTAATGACTCGTTCGGTTTCAAAGGTTCTTTTTGTGCAACAGGAAGGGGGAGATGGAGGAATGGGCTGGAAATTAGGACCATGCATGGCAATCAGTTAGCTGAGGGGAATGTGCTCGGTCAAGAAACCTGGGAGGACAAGGAGTGTGAATAGACACAACAATTAACATGATGAGTCCTGCTGAGAGAGCATAGGGGAGTGGGGGACGGATGGCACCAAGGAAAGGTAACACCTTGCTGTTAATCGATGGTAGTTAACCACCAGTCGGGGATTGCCTAGGATGCAAGAACCAATCTGTTTAAAACGCGCAGCTTCAAGAACCAATCTGTTTAGAACGCACAGCTTCTGAAAGTATATATAAGCTCGTGCTTCTGTACAATAAATTGATATTTGCTTGCATCAAGCTGTGTCCCGTCTCTCCATCGCAGCAACAATGTGCTTCGTACATGCAAACTTCCTTGCAAAAATTGGTAATGCTACTTGTATGAGCCCCGGCAGCTGTTACGGATCACTGGATAGCACAACCTTTAGAAGGCCAGTTCTCACACTGGAGCTTATCTGAGGCATATTCGAAGCAGCTAACTCCATGTGGTTGGAGAATTTCAGCTTAGAGTTACTTGTTCTTATTATAAAATTATACTTCTTTTTTTTTTTCCTGTTGCATTTCTTGGACTTTTTTTCCAGCTGCTCCTGGGAAAGAGCAGTAACAACTCACCATGAGGCTTTGCTGCTAAAGGGGTTCCGTCAGCCGACCAATTTTTAGTGAGTCACATAACTTCACATATCTGCATCAGAGCCACTGATGCAGCCACCCTGCTGCAACCACCGGGCAGTTTTGGAGCTCCGTCCATCTTTCCTGATCTAGGCGCTCCTGGCTATAGGTGAACCACGTCTCCCTCGCTTTCCCCGTCGAGTATAAAGGGAGTCTCAGAGTGACCAGCCCAAGACAAGCTGAAGCTGTTACTCCCTTGGTCTGAGTCTATCCCTTCAAAGTGGAGCTTAGAGAGGAAACTGAACGGGCTGGTTACAGTTTATAGGTTAAGCAACACACCTTTAAAAACCAGTAATACCTTAATTGATCAATAAACACAACAAACTTACCAGTAATGTCACTGCATAATTATATCACTGCAAGTCATGAGAAGTTCCAGTTCTATTACTATTATTGGTGTTAGTTTTGATACACAGTTGCATTGCTGCAGAGAAACCTTGCAAATCACACACAAAAGTGCCATTCGTTTACAATTAGACTCCCTTTCCCTTCCTTGCTATTGCACGTAGCAGTACGGTGCAAGTTTGCTCCTCCTGACAAACCCGTCCCTCCTCGCTGCGCTGTTCACAGCAAGACTCTAGGACACAGACTGGCTGGAGAGCCCATTGGGCTGGCCCAGGGGTCCTGTCCCACAGGTCAACCTGTAGCCATCCCCCTCTCACCAACATGAAATCCCTCATTTGCTCTCCACACAATTTCATAATTATTGTCTATTTTTAACTTTCCTGAATGCCAGCTCTACACCTCCTTTTCCTCACACAGACTCCTCCTAAATAAAAATTCTGCCATAATTATTTTTTTTTCTCATCAGTCCCAGTGCTGTTACAACTTTAATTGAGCTCAGTGACTACCTGGGCAATTTCAGCCTCACCATGGTGTTACTGATTTGGCCAAGTGGCTGTGAGGTCCCCAGAAACCCATTGTCCTGGTTTCAGCTGGGATGGAGTTAATTTTGCTCTGAGCAGCTGGAGCAGCGCTGTGGTGTGGATGTGGTGTGAGAGCAATGCTGACAGCACACGGAGGGTTTGGTTGTTGCTGGGGATGTTTGTACTAAGTCAAGGGGGGTTGGTTTCTCAGGCCCTGGCAGCAAGAGGGCTGGGGGGGGGCATGGGGTATTGGGATGGGGCACAGCTGGGACAGGTGACCTGAACTAGCCAAAGGGATATTCTATGCCATATGAGGTAATCCTGAGTATATAAACTGGGTGAAGAAGAAGGAAGGGGGGGGGACACATTCAGCATTATGGCGTTTGTCTGCCCAAGCCCCCGTCACCGTGATGGAGCCCGGCTGCCCTGGGGATGGCTGAGCACCTGCCTGCCCTGGGCAGCAGTGGGTGAACTCCTGGGTTTGCTTTCCTTGCATGTGTGATTTTTGCTTTACCTTGAAATTGTTCTTATCTCAGCTCTTGAGTTTTATATTCCATTTCTCCTCCCCATTCCTCTGGGTGAGGGGCAGTGAGCAAGCGGCTGCGTGGTGCTGAGTTGCCAGCTGGGGTTAAACCACAATACCCACTGGAGCATCTTCAGCAGGAGCAGGACCGTGTTCTCACTGTTTTTAACTTTCCAGCCAAGAAAGCAAGTAATGTCTGAACAGTCTATGGGCTGTGTACTTGCTGCATACCTCACAGGCTGCTGCGTTTCATGGACAGAAAGTGTTATTAAGAAAGATCATCAGAAGGAAATAAAAAATTATTGGACAGTTTAATATACTGGCTGCTGTTCCTGCCTTCTACTGCCAGAGCTATTCTGCTATGTGGACACTGTAAAAAAAACCCTACTGACAGAAAATTAATGAAAAAAATGCAAAATATTTTTTATCACATGTGGTTGCTTTAGATTATTTATCACAACAAGATATCAGAGGGTCTCCTGGGGACCTACGATCCTCAGATACTCACAAACCAGTATTAATTCCAAACATTATTAAGACACATTTAAAGCCCTTATTAAATGCAATCAAGTCTGATTTAGAAAGACTGGGAAGGTAAACATAATTAAAATGAACACACTGCCTGGAATATAAATTCTTTTTCATTCAGCATTTGAGAGTCATATTGTGAGAAAATTAATAACCTTAAGCGGTATTGTTTTGTGGCCCACTGAGAAAATAAAAGGTTTGGTTATCCTTGTTAAAAACTTTACAGATTCTTTTTAAGAGGGATCCTGAATCCTAAATATGATTTTACTAGTGCAATGCTACCTCCCTGGGATGCTAGACCACATAGTGCACTAGAGTGGAAAGTATTAGGACAACTTTTATTGTGTTATTCAATTAAAATAAAATAAAAATAAAATAAATTATATAATTAAAACACAATTACAGTCACCAGAAAAGGAGAAGAGAAAGAGAGATGGGAAAAGCTGAAACTTACTGCATCGTCTTTCCACAGCTGTGGGCAACCCATACACACAAACACTCCACATCACAGGTTGCTGCAGAGCAAACGCGGGCCCTTGTCAAGGCTTTCGGGTGGCTGGGAGAAGGGGTGCAGAGCTAGGGCGTGAGGCTGTCATCACCTCAGCCCGCAGCACTCAGCCTGCCACCTCCCATAGCCTACCAGACCAGCTGGTAAATAAAGTGCAGACCAAGGGTTATCCCCCAGGATCACCGAGGTGATGATTTCAACTAATTTTGAAGGGGATGGAGGACAGACAGGGCTGGTGGGAAGAGAGCAGACCCAGCCAGAGTTATCTGGTGTATGACTCCCCTTTCCCAGCCTTGGCTTTTGACGGGGTAGGATGACCTGAGCACAGAGCAGACGTTAGCAAGAGGAGCTGCTCTTCTAGAGAGCTGGGCAAGCAGGCGGCATGAGCCAGTGGGGAGCCAGAGCTGGTGTCCCACTCTGATGGCCTGGGATGCCTTCTGGTTCCATACTCCCACCACTGCCCTGTGGTCACTGCTCTGCCCGGCAGACAGCTGAGGAGAGAATCGAATCCAATCGCAAAGCGGAGATTTGTGAAGCCCAGCAAAAAGTAATAGGTGCTGGCAGCTCTTTGACAATCTGCCCATGTCACTGCCAGGCCTGAATAATGAGTTTCACAGTCAAGTTTTTCCTTAGTGATTTGTATTATTGTTTTAGTTTTCTTGTTTATAAAATAGGCAAGTGTTGGCAGATGGCAGTGAAGGCAAACAAATCTACTTCCAGTGGAAAACAAGTTAATTTCTTAGCTTTTTCTATTTTTTGCAAAGTTATTTTCTTGAGAGCTGTTAGATACAAGGCAGTAATCCCTCCTTAATCCATCATAATGCCATTTGTTGAAAGTCCTGTTTTCACTGCTAATTGTGTTTCTGGAGCTAAACTTTGACACTTTCCATCAGCCTGATTTTCAAGGGAGCACAACAAGTACAAGGTTAATCTTACAAAGCCGGTTTAATGTCCTCTGCTGCGGCCACTCTGACCGCCTGGGCAGAGCAGGGATTTGCCCCTGGACCAGACCAGGCTCCTGATGTGCAGGTTGACAGAAGTGGTAATTGCTTCCAAAGTCCCCTTTTTGCAGAGTTTCCCAAAAGTCTGACATGACTATTTTACAAAAAAAAAAAAAGAAAAAAAAAGAAAAAAAAAAAAAAGAAAGAGAGTTAACTCAGTAGTTGTAGTGTCTGAGGGAAGGGAAGGGAAGGGAAGGGAAGGGAAGGGAAGGGAAGGGAAGGGAAGGGAAGGGAAGGGAAGGGAAGGGAAGGGAAGGGAAGGGAAGGGAAGGGAAGGGAAGGGAAGGGAAGGGAAGGGAAGGGAAGGGAAGGGAAGGGAAGGGAAGGGAAGGGAAGGGAAGGGAAGGGAAGGGAAGGGGTACTGAGCATCAGCTGAAGCTGGCCTCCTCAAATGTGCTTTACATTGTGTTCCTTCTTCAGAAAAAGCCTTTAACGTTAAAGATTCTATCAAAGGAAAGCAGCAGGAAAAGCAAGTGAAGAGTGCAGATAAACCCACTATTGCTGTATAATTAATAAAGAGCTTAGGACTTTGCCTCTACAAACATTAATTTAACCTCTTCTTCAGGAATCCAAAAATATAGCATCCTCATGTGTAATTGTCCTGCTACTTGTAAAATGCTCATTTTATGTCTTAAAATCTACTTCTTTATTTCTCCCAGTCTTGCATTCCTGTCTCTTCCCATCATGCTGATGTAGAAGCTGAGACAACCTCTCTCAGCCTTTGCTCAGTGCTCAGCAAGCATGCCCAGGATTGCTGCATCCAAGGTTCATTCTTTTAATCATGTTGAGATACCATTTGCAGTTTGGGTGGGCTTTTTTGTTTGTTTGTTTGTTTTTTTAACAGATTAAACATATTGAAACACTGAATATATGCATGATGATGTGCATGATTTACACACAGGTTTTTCAGAGATGTGTCCATATTCTTCCACTTTTTTTTATTTTCTCTTTTCTGTATTCATTTTCTTCTCTTTGCTACCCATCTTATGCTTACATTAGGAATCAAGAAGTAAAGACAAAATAAGAAACTGAATTTCTTATCAAACCTGTAAATAAAATTTGACTCGAAGGATTTGTATTAAAAGGAAGACGTGGAGTTCTTTTCACAATCCCTTTCACATTTCATTATGAGACATCATGGTCATTCTATGGCCATCTGCTTCATCCAGTATCTAATGCTTTGTGAAGTTCTAGGTGGGCATCCATTGCCATTACATCCACCAGCTAAATGTCACAAGGAGGAACACGTCCACAATAGTGACATATAACACATCTGGGAAGATACCTTCTGAATTAAGAAACCGTCTGCTTCTGTGGCTATATGAAGTATGACCAGATATACTGATGTCCCTACAGAGAAGGGCTATAATGACAGACAGATAGATGACTGACAGCAATAAAGTACTGGAATTTATCACTCCAGAATTATTCAAGGCTAGCAGAATGGATATAATTTCTGGCTTCGCAAAGTCATCTCACAGCCTGAGAATCTGGTCACATTCCAGAAGACTAGGAAGGGGATAACATAGCTCGGTATTTTCAAAATAGAAGATCAAGCCCCTTTCTCATTCTATGGAAAAGCAGAACTTTTTATTAGTCCCAGTTCTGGGGTAATGCTATTGGACTGCCACAGCATGCATCAGTCCCCACATAAGAGACAGCTAGTTTAAAATCTGTACAGGCTGAAGCACAATCTGCAGTCTGTATGCTTTCTGGTTTTTTAAAGGAAAATGACTAGGAGCAAAAGGAATTTATCACACAGAATTTGCAGGTGCTTCTGGCTCAATGCATTATTCACCAGGATGGTGCGTGCTGCTACAGTGTAGGTGTCATAGGACTCCGCATCATGTTATCTCAGGCACAAAATCCTATCAGTGCATTCATATCAGCTCTGACTAGGGCTGCTTTATTTGGAAGCAGTTCAAAAAAGGGCAATGAAGCTTGCACTGACCTGCATCTGCTTACACGCACCCAGTGTAGGACTTCAGAACAGGCTTGAGCAGTTGTTGCTGTGGCTTCATCACAAATTGTTTCTTAATTATTTTTTTAATCAACACTGTTCGAAGTTGTGTTGATTCTTTTCTGGTATTTTTCACAAAAGCTGAATCACAGAATGGTTTGAGTTGAAAAGGACCTTTAAATCTCATCTAGTCCAATGTCCCTGGAATAAACATGGACATCTTCAGCTAGATCAGGTTGCTCACAGCCCTGTCCTGCCTGACCTTGAACTTTTCCAGGGATGAGGCATCTCCCACCTCTCTGGGCAACCTGTGCTTCACTACCCACATTGTGAAAATTTTCTCCTTTATATCTAGTCTGCAAGCAGAGCAGAGGGTCTTGCTTGGTGGACATGTCAGTTAATCACAGCTGGTCCTGGACTAGCAGAATAGCTGTGCAGCAAGGAGCCCCGGTGCTAACTTAAGCTTTTTGAAAAAAACAGTAGCCACCAATTCTACCGGTAGTGGGCAATGACTGTGAACATATTCATTACTTTTTACATGCAGATAACTGCCTGCCAGGTGGTTGAATAAGAAATTATGTCTTAGATTGGTCAGGCTTTGCATCAACATTTCACTGACTTCTGCGTCTGTTTCGGTGGTCTCAGCATCACACTTCACAGTGGTGGCTTGTTGGAAGCATGTTGAACTAAGGATATTTGCAGAGGTCTCGACACAGGCAATGCCTCTTAGAGAAGCTAGCTTGGAAATTAGACAAGCTTTCTTGGAAATGGTCTTGCGTGCCCTGATGAAGCTGTCTCAAGCAGAGCAATTCACTAACAACCTGGGCAGGCTGCACACTGCTGGAACAGGTGGAGAAAAAACTGATTGTGGTGGTGGGTATGTTCCAGCTGAAGAAGGAGGTATGGCCCCATAGGCCATCTTCAGAGACAGTGCTGAAGAAAGCAGAGCATGATGACAGGCAAAAAAAAAATAGGGGGAAAACCCCCTCACTTTAAGAGTTTCATCTGTGGTTGTCCTAGATCTCTGTCCAGACAGGAAGATCTGTAAGACACCTAGAGAAGCAAGGGCATTCAGGATGGAATTGCAACTCTTCCTACTGTTGAACAAATGACTCCCTGTGACATTACATTCATGTACTTTAAAAATAATATTCTGTAACATTAGTGATATAAATATGGTAAATTCTGCATGGTTTTGCTAAAACATTATGTCAAGGGCCTTCATTTTACAGGTTTGTGCTGTAGTTTCTTTATAGTATAGAGGCAGTGCTGCACACCAGAGGGTTCCATAGAATTCTTTTGACTTTCAGAGCCATGGCTTCTGTTATCTGATGCCACTTCTCTCCTTTCTCTTTTGGCATCAGTCACCAGGGCCAAACCTAGTGAGAGCGCCATTCAGAAAAGTGCTGGTGCTGGCCGGGCTGGCGTGACTGCTGGTGCCGGCGCCCGCGTGGGGCTGGTGGGGTCTGTGCTGGGAACAGCGCTGAGCACACAGGGCTGTTCCAGTCGCTGCTGAGCGGGGCTTGCACAGAGCCAAGGGCTTTGCTGCGCCTCACCCCACCCCACCCCACCAGCGAGCGGGCTGGGGGGCACCAGGAGCTGGCAGGGGACACGGCCGGGACAGCTGAGCCCAGCTGGCCCCAGGGACGGCCCCGACCATCCGGCGTCACGCTCAGCATGGAAAGCTGGGGAAGCAGAAGGAAGGGGGGGCGCTGGCAGGGATGGCGTTTGTCTGCCCAAGCCCCCGTCACCGTGATGGAGCCCGGCTGCCCTGGGGATGGCTGAGCACCTGCCTGCCCTGGGCAGCGGTGGGTGAACTCCTGGGTTTGCTTTGCTGCTGTGCGCGGCTTCTGCTTTGCCTCTTAAAGTGTCTTTGTCTCAGCCCGGGAGTTTTGCCACATTTACCCTCTGATTCTCTCTCTCATCCCAGCAGGGTGGGAGCAAGTGGCTGCGTGGGGCTGAGCTGCCCACCGGGGTTAAATCACAATAGGAATTGATTTTGGTTTGTGAGAATAAAATTTGGACATTTTTACATTTCTATGCACACACCGGGTCCAAGGTGCCCACTAAACAGCCACCTGTAACAAAGGCTGGGGGCTGGAACAGGGCCCCTAGAGCAGATGCCACATGTGATAGCAGACATCTGGTGAGTTCAGGAGAGTGGAGAGACATCTCTCACCTCCACCTGCAGTAAGGCACCCCGCACCCAGGAGCCATTCCCTCACTCCCTTTCATCCACAAAAACTGGTTTTTGCTTTTATTTGATTTTCCTTATCCCTTCAGGAGGTGGGGTGAAGTGAAAGGCAGTTCCATCAGAGTGTTAATTACAATTCAGCATCTGGAAGGCAAGTTGTAGTGCAAATTAACACTTTGATAATGGTTTCCAGAAAACTTAGAAAGCTTTACATTAATGATCCATGGTACAGATTAACATGACTTTGACGTAGCTTCAAGGTCACTATAAAAAGGACCAGAGCAATATTTTTGAAATTTGAAAGAAGAGATTATAAAGGCAGCACTGTGAAATACAAGGAACAGTATGCACTAAGGTGTTGAGTTGGTACATGTACAAGCCAAACTGACGTTCAAGTGGTACATGAAATTGCAAGCACGGTCAGTGCGTTATCACAATAACAACATCAGAGCAAGTTACAGCGATGATTTTACCTCTCACATTTTGCAGTCCACAGACATTGCCTGTGCACTGATATGATTATAGGTATCTCAGTGGATCTTTCTTCTCCGTATTGTAAAAAAGTTGTAACAGCTGAAAAAGATTCCAGTCTCAATCTGTTTAAAGTAGTTTAAGAAGTTTTTAAAATCAACATCTCAAGAAAATATAACTCTGAGGATTCAGAAGATTTTAATGTGACTAATAAGCAAACTATCTCAGTTTTGATTTGTAGAAGAATTGTATAAATAATTTACATATTGCAATGAAACAGTACTTTAAACCAGAGAAGTGAATTATACTGTTTTCTTATCATATATTTCTAACTTCTTGGAAGCCAATGTAATAAAAATTACCCCCAAGCCAGGAAGCACACTCCACTCATGAACATTCACTCACTCCATGGAACTAGGCTGCAACTCATCTGAAGGAAATCCCCAGGGAGGTGACAGCCTGCTCCCCCAGAGCGCCTGTGATGCAAGGGGCAGCATCCTGCACCACCCTGCCTGCCAGGCTGAGCAGAGGGAGCAGAAACCTGAACACTGCCTCTGAGGCAGGGAGCTGCTTTCAAATCAGCCTCCTACAAGGCTGAGGAAATGGGCTGATTTAGGAGCCCAATTTATCTGTATTAAACATTTTATAACAAAGCTGTTTACTCCAGTTGTGGGAGGGCTTTTATGATATTTTTGCTTGCTTGCTCACTCCACAGCAGCTCAGTAGCTTGTGACTTTGAAAGGTTCCAGGTTTTTGTGTCTCCCAGTCATCTGTTGTCAGGGCTCTTTGGGATGCTGCTTGGATGCATTTCATGATGAGAGCTGATCACAGGCCATCTGCCAGGTAGTGTCCCCTGTTGTCCCAAATCTGGGTTCTTCACCCAGTGTGCAAGAGTCGATCCACACACAGGGTCAAGATATTCGCCTGTTGCATGTCTGCGCAGAGATGGGTGCTAGGTGCTAATCCCCAAAGCCAGCACACTTCTTAACACATGGCACAACTTCTTATACTGTTTTGTCCTGGTTTCAGCTGGGATGGGGTTAATTTTGCTCTGAGCAGCTGGAGCAGCGCTGTGGTGTGGATGTGGTGTGAGAGCAATGCTAACAGCACATCGTGGGTTTGGTTGTTGCTGGTGATGTTTGTACTAAGTCAAGGGGGTTTTGGTTTCTCAAGCCCTGATGGTGAGAGGGCTGGGGGGGCACGGGGTGTTGGGATGGGGCACAGCCGGGACAGGTGACCTGAACTAGCCAAAGGGATGTTCCCTACCACCGAATGTCACGCTCAGCATGTAAAGCTGGGGAAGCAGAAGGAAGGGGGGGCGCTGGCAGGGATGGCGTTTGTCTGCCCAAGCCCCCGTCACCGTGATGGAGCCCGGCTGCCCTGGGGATGGCTGAGCACCTGCCTGCCCTGGGCAGCGGTGGGTGAACTCCTGGGTTTGCTTTGCTGCTGTGCGCGGCTTCTGCTTTGCCTCTTAACGTGTCTTTGTCTCAGCCCGGGAGTTTTCTCACTTTGACCCTCGGGTTCTCTCCCCGTCCCGCTGTGGGGGGAGTGAGCGAGGGGCTGCGTGGGGCTGAGCTGCCGGCCGGGGTTAAACCAGGACAACTCTGAACAATTGTTGACATTGACATTTAGTCACACTTAATCCTCATCGGTTCTCACAAGTTTCTTCTCCAATTAAAGGTACAGTGTTATTTTTTTCCATGTTGCAGTTCTGTGAGGATCGAGCTTTGTGAGCAGGTGACCCAGGGTGGGCCGGTCAGTATGCTAATTAGGATAGTTCACGCATCGTTCCAGTAATTTTCTGTTTAGACTCATTAACCATTCGGTTCTCCTTGAGATTGTCTTGTCATGCCCGAGGTCCACATATTTATGGTTTCTGTTTCTTCTCCAAGGCCAAGTTTTGTTAAATGTTTGTAACAATTTAACTAATATCCTGAGATTTTAAAATTCTTTCTTGTTTATCACGATAGATATTTACCTCTTTTTCCCTGACTCTTTTTCTTTTGTGATGTAAATTATTCTTCTATCTCCCTGACCAACAGCCAGCTAGCTGCCGAGTGCCAGCAGCAGTGACCAGCAGACACCTTCGGATCCACACGCTGCTCACCTCTGCCAACTCTGTCTTTCACGTGTTTGACCAAAGTGTGGGCTTGGAGCAGTGCTATTTCCTACTCTGTTTTTCTATAATGCCACTTAAGGAAAAACAAATCATACACCTTTTGTCATAATTGAAGGATTTTATTTTCGCAAACTTAAAAGTATCTACTGCAACCATAGGGAAATTCAATCAGTACAAAACCAGCACAGGAACTCGAACTTTACAATGTGTTCAAGCTCTCAATCAGTGCAAACAAGTTTGCTTTCTCTGGCATGACACTAATTTACACTGTTTAAATACGGTACAAAGACTCCGTGGTATACTTCATTGTCTTCTGAGCATTGCCAAGCTTGCTGGCTTTGTACATATAATGTAACAACTTTTGAAAAAAAAAAAAAAAAACAACAATAAACAACCAGGAAAACCTTCTTCCTGAAACTGTTGTGAAACGTCTTCACATTCTCAAAATACAGCTGCCAACCCAGCCTTGACGTGTGGAATTGAACTCTGCAACTCGAGGACTTACAAAGCAGGTGTGTTTGTTGCGGCGTCGGGTGCAAGGCGGTCGCTCGCTCCTCCTAACTTGCACACGTAGTTTTACTCACAATACATATTTATACAGTGAAGTTGGTTAGTTCTGCCCAAAGTCCACACCTACGAGCTAATTATTGGTTAGTTGCTTTCTCGCTTCAATTTAAAGGTAGAGTTCATTTTAAATTTACTACCCGTGCTCCCCGAGCGGGGGGATTCATTCTCTTTGGGGAGGCCATTTGAGTAGGAGGTCGGGATCTCCCCCTCCCACAGTGATTTTACCCTGGTATCCTTGAGTCTTACCACTTCAGGTATCCTTGAGTCTTGCCACTTCAGCAGCCTGTTTTCTTTCAGCAGCTAGCAGGCCCTTGCCAGCAGGCTCCGTATCTACACGCCGGTGGGGCTCAGCTCCCCCTGCCCTGGCTGCCCCCCGAGGCGCTGAGCGGCCGAGCCCCAGCCCTTCTCCCCAGGCAGGGAGGCTCCTGCCCGCCTGCCCATGGCTCCTGGCCCCGGGGCGGTTCCTGCCTGTGGCCCAGCTTTCGGGGGGCACCGCACTGTCTCGTGTCACCCTGTTTCATATTGTACATGTGCTCCTCCTTCATCACTTCATTACTTTGGTTATTCCTACCACTTTTTCACCCGGAGTGAATTCCTAACCCACCTGCAGTTCCTGAAACGTAAGCAGAGCCCTGCCTACCAGCCCACCACCTTCCATGCTGGGACCAGCCCCAGCCCCAGTGGGTTCCTGCCAGGACAGGAGCAAGGACAAGCAGAGAGGCAAGGTGATTCTTGCATTTCAGGGATGGGGTGTAAAAGGCCAGGAAAAATATCTTACCTAAAACTCCTTGGGGCACTTATTCATCCCCTCCCCAGACTCTTTTCAGTTTTATCACTGCTTTTGGAGAAAGTCTCTGTTAGAACAAGAAAAAGAGAAAAGCATCTGAGATGGTTCTGCTCTTTGCTGTCACCTGCAATTTAAGATAGAGTACTCCAGAAGTGAAGCCAAGGCTGCAATTTTGTTGTGGAAGCAATCCCCAATGACCAAACATTCTGTTTGGAGAGAATAATCAACTTTTCTTACTGTAAGGACTGTAAAAAATAATTTCTGAGCCTTCTGTTAGAAAAAATGCATTCCTATATGTCATTTTCCCAGCATCCGCATGAATCCTTTGAAAAATAAGATGGTAATAAACCAAAATAAAAACCCTTGGCAAAATAATGTCCATTGCACTAAATTTTGGTTTCTGAAAAACAAGACACAAAAGCATCATGGCAAGCAGAGTTTAGGTGCTGGTGAAACTTCTTTCAAGATTTTGGAAAGAAATGTTTCAACCTTTTCAAATTGCAATTTTCAAATTGCATTTTTTAAGATTTAAAAATAATATAGAATATAGAAGGCAGTAAAAATTGTAACAAAATATTTTTGAGCAAGAAGCTGTTTTTTAATGGCAAATCACATCTTTGTGAGATCTGTCATGTTTTTACTCTTCAGGTTTTATTAGCAGTCAAAATGAAGGCAAATTTGAAATGTATGGATTATTTAGGCAGTAAATTTTTAGTATTTATAATTCTAACAATCTGTATAGCTAAGCAGAGTGATATCCTTTACTCTGCTTACTTGTTCTCTCAGATTTTAACATTTTTATATTGTTCACTTGAACCAATACATACATGTTAGAAAAATAACATGAGACAGAGATTTTCTAGAAATTCCCTTGTCCAAGAGTGGAAAAACTTCTTGCTTTCTACTCAGACAGGGGGAAAAAAACTTCCTTCTTTGCACAATACATGCCGAGAAAAAGAAAGTATCTATCATTTCTTTCAATTTTCACACCCATTTCTAAGCAAAGGTGACTCCGGCTCTTTATTACTTCTTTTATTTCAAGGAACACTTTCTGCAGGCTTGCTCTTGAGTTCTTCTTTTACCCCCATTGATTTTCCATTATTGGGATTGAATTCTTTCCTGTTATCTGAGGTCAGTGGTGAGTTTTGCTTAAAAATTTCTATCACTGTATAGCTTTTGTTTCTTTCTGGTTTATATCCAGTTCCATCTGTGTTGTTGGAAGCATTTCTTTCTTGCTCTTTCTTTTTTCTCTATTATTTTTCTTTTAGTATACTTTTCTTCTTTGCTTTCTTTGTCTTTCTGTATTTCCACCTCTGACATTCTTTTTTAATCTTTTTTTTTTAAAGATCGTTTATATTTTCCTGTCTATTCTTCCTTTCTCCCTTCCAACTTTTAAAAGTTAAGACATGCTTTTCCCCTCCACAAAGCACACGAGTCGTATCATCACAGCGGAGTGCCCACCACCCCTGCCCCACCAGGACCCTGGTCCCAGTGTGGGTGCTGCAGTGAGCTGTGCAGCTGCATCTGGGAGATACTGGGAGTCTCTGTTGTTAATAAAGTGGGACTAAAACCTGACCTCATTTACCATCAACAGAACTGCTTTGGGGTTATTCTGTTATAACTAAGGCTGTATTTGTTTTTAAACTTGCTGTTTATCCTTTCTCTATCTGCTTCACATATTTAGGCTTGCAGTCCCTTGGAAGGCTTAATAGCAAGTATGAATCACTTTGTTTTCATGAGGTCCCAGAATAGCATTTGTAGCAATTAAACTTGGATTGAACCTGACTCCTTTCTTTTGCCTATGGCAAGCTAAAACACAGATGCCAAACAAATTTGCATTAATGAGTTATTTTCTTGTGAGGAAGAAAAGACAACCTCTTTTTGGTTGTTGCTGTGCACCTGTATGTTTTGAGAAAGCAACAGCTTACATATTGGATAATTATGCCAAAATAATGCAGAGAGGAGGAGCACACGCCAATTAGCTTTATTTAAAGACAGTTATCAATTAACAGTGGAAGGGCTAGTGCTGCAGATAGGCTTGTGCATGGTGAGAAGCCTCTGGCTGTGGCTCTGCAGGATGGGGAGGCTCTCGGCTGCCCACCTGCTCAGCTCCATGGCCACCTGCCCGCACCACAGCAGCTGTGGTCAGTGCTGAGCAGGATCCGCGCTGCCTCTGAGAAATTAAAAACACATTTGTAGGTGTTCACAGAGTGTAACATAATGGGGCACTGACTCTGAACCCAAAGATCCCATTAGCAGGCTGATTAGCTGCTGTGTATATTCCAAATGAAAAAAAAAAAAAATACTCACTATTACAATCATGCTCATTTGATTTCACAATGAGAAAGATTTTTTGAAATACAATTACACTTTATTGAGTTAAGGATATAAATACATAAAGTGAAAATTCTCAGGCAACAGGGTTTCACTACTCCTGCAAGAGAGAGCAGCTTGCACAGCACGTGTGTGTGCTGCGAGTATGAGTTCATGAGTGATTGCCATTGCCATTGCCGTAATAGTGCAGGTGTAATTAAATGCAAGCAAACAGACACAGCTGAGACCGACACAAGATTTTTCCATATGCTTTAGGATAAGCCTGCATGTCTTCCACATTTCTCTTCACATTTTCTTCCAAGATAAATAGGTTTTGTGGCCGATGGTTCCCAATTACACGTTGTCTGTATTTGGTGAATATTGATGCCCTGTCACTAGTTCTTACAGTGTCTTTTCCTGTGGATATCAAACCCTCTTAGTACTGGGTATTTTTGCCGATCAAAGTGATGACTTATTATTGTTGACATTTCTGTGTTTGAAAAAAAACCCACAACACTAAACCCCCCAAATAAAAAGAATAAACTAGTTAAATCATTCACTGTAGGGTAGTTCATCAACCAGACAGTATTTTTCTGTATTTTTCATCCTCTCATTAAATTTTCATCAGCCTTCGAAAACTGAGATGGACACAACATTGCTCCTCCTTGCTGATGCCCTCTCTGTACACACAATGATAAAATTGCCCTTTTTTTGTGTATTTTTCCCAGCTTCACAGTTGCTGTGTTCAGGTCTGAGACGTCCATTCTGCACTGTTTGCATTCCTGACTGTGAGTTTCTGTGTACCTGTATTAGAATGAAACAAGGTGACAATGTGTCCTACAATGAGGATATATTGCCCCATCCTGCATCTAATAACGTAACCCGTCATCAGGTTATAAGTGTTTTAAAGCAACCAAAAATTTCCGATGAGCAATGAATCTTCATCTGTCGTAACAGGATCTGCGAGGTAGGGTCTCTCATGTTAGACCTGGATGATATCCACTGACTCTAACCCTTGGGACTCATAATTAGCAATTTTACTGGAAATAGTGAAGCTATCTTTAATGTAGAGTACCATCCACTCCTCCTTTCTTCCATACATGATATCCTCTTCAATCCTTTTCTAAGCAACTCATAACTAGATGCCTTTGTATTCCATTGCATTACTCATACATCAAAGTTGTAGTAAACACAGTTTTCAAATTGTTTCTTCTTTGGTATTTCTTTAACAAAAGTTTCCAGTCTTGCTTCCTGCTCAGATACCTGGCTTACCAAACATTGGCAGCCAAACAAACAAACAAACAAAAAGTAGTCTTACCTTTTTGCCACAAATCCATCTTTTTATTGGCCATAAACCACAGATGAATGTGTAACAGCTCTGCAGCAGTGGGACTGGTGGGACAAGGGTGTTGTTTCTTTCTTTCTGGCCAAAGACAACCATTAAATATACTCCAAAATTTAAACCTTCATTATGTCTGGAAATGTCCCATCATCTGTTCTTCAGGATGGGAAAGAAGCATGTAGCAAGTTCAGGGAGTAATGCTCTAGAACGGTATTATTTGTCTCTTCCACTGACTAATCTGACACAAAATAAAAAGCGTGATATCAGACTAATGCGAACAGGGGGAACCTTAAGATGTACCAATGCTCAGACCACACATATTTTTGCAGATCATTGTTTTCCTCCTTTCTTTGTATGAAGTGAGTGACAGCCATGTGGCGTGGGCAGGGAGGCTGGTGGCAGTGCCTGCTGTACCAGGCTGAAAAACGCTGACCCCTCTGGAGGGGCTGTCGATGCCCTCGCGGGACCTCCCCACACAGCCCACTCCCTCACTGGCTTCACTGGGCCTGCTCATTTTGGTACATTGTGAATGGTGTATGAAATTAAATTCTGCTAACCACCCGGTGGACATTCCCATTGTTGTCCTTTGCTGGGACACTGACCTCAGGAAGGAGAAAGGCCAAAAAAAGTCCCTTCACACTGAAGAACCCAAGGAGGGCGAACGCTCTGTGGCCTCAGCAAATGCCTCCTGTGGCCTTCTACAACTCTTTTAAACAATGGTGATGTATATACACGACACCCAATGTGTTCATAGAGATGAGTTTTCTAGGCTTTAAATAGCAAAGAAAAGGAACTACATACACTGTACTATATTTTTTATACTGCCTGTTCTCTCTACTGAGCTCTGAATGTCTTTATGTGATTTCTTCGGTTGTCAGCCTTTCCAGATGGCATTTTACCTTCTATTTGAAGATTGAAATGTCAAGGAGTTGATGACAAAAAGCTTCAGTCATTTACCTATGGGTGGTACAAGGGCTTGCCTGGCAAAGGGCCCTGAAAGCTCTGCTAAACTCTCTTCCTGATTATTTTAGGGAACAGTGATTTAAAACATGAGAGTAAAGAAGAAAATATGAGATTTAAAAAAAGAAAAGAAAACGTGCAAGATGGCAGATCTTCATGGATACAATTGGGACCCAATTCTAAAGAACACTGAAGAGCAGTTTTGGTTGAACAGGAAATCAAAGCATGAAATAGCAAACAGGCTTCTTCACTGACCTTACCAAGCTGGGTATTTTTACATGGGTGAACTAAGGTCAAGAATGAACATTTCAGAATCATTGACATATCTATCAGCTTCTGCCAGCACCTACTGCCAAAGATGTCAGGTCCCAATAAGAACATCTAGCTCTGCAGCTCTGAGCTCAGATGGGGTAGATGGGCAAGACTATGATACCACCAGGCTCTGGGAAAGAGAAGGGGCACTGGAGGGCTGGCCTTGAAATTTAGAGTCAGTGCATGGATTCAACTGAGAAAATCTGCAAAGAACCAGGTTCCCGTGAGGACTCAAGCACAGAGCCTGATGATGTCCTAGAGCTAGAAGACAACTCCACAATGCAGCTGTCTACACACCTACCTGTTTGCAGTGAAAGCCGCAAATTCAAGAGTTCCATCAAACAAAAATATCCAGGCTTGCTCTGATGTCAGCACCAGGTGCCTTCTAGTAGAAGGCTTTGAGTTATGATTATGTTAGGTCACACTGATAGTTCTGCTCATTCTGAGATGCTCTACCTGGGTGGTAGGCTGGGTCCACCAGAGGAGCTGGGTGGGCTCCTCTGAGAGCAAGCTAAGCCCTTGAACTGTATTCTGCCTGAGTAACCAGAGAGCTTTCACCCAAGTACTCCCTGTGCCATAGGTGTGTGTTAGCAACAGCTAATGAGGTGGGATCAGCTGAAACAAAGTACGCTGTGTGTTTGGTCCCAGTTATTCAAGTTTGAAGAGAAAAATCAGTGTTGGGCTGAAGTATCAGCTGTCAGGCTCTGTACGTACAGAGGCTGCAGAGGGCTGGACAGGAAAAAAGACAGATGGGGTGGTGTTAGCGTTCTTCCAGAGGCTCCTCCAGCACCTCTTATAGCACAGGCAGCTTGTTGCACCGAGCAGAAAAATGGGGAAATCCGTTGATTATTTTTTTTTCCTTACATGCCCCCTTAAAACAACACAGTGTAGAAGTAGAACTGCAACATTCATCAAATAAGTTCTTGTCAAATGAATTAATGGAATTCCCTATTTCTCCACAACATGTCAAGTTTCAAGTTTTTTAAAGTCCTCTAAATGCTAAAGGAAGAAAACCTTTGTTTAGTGTTAAACTGAGCTGTCCCCTGCGCATGTTTATTTTTCTCAAGAGTAGAAAAATAAAATAATAAAGGGGGCATATGCATTACTAGGCTTACAAGTCTCCAGGACTCCCTGAGAGTTGAAAAAGCTTTTTGCCCTGCCTGCAAAGTTGTATAAGAAATTCACTGACCAAATTTTTAATTTGTCCTTTGACTCATTTAGGAATTTGGAGGGAAAGGAGCCAGAGGTAATTGGCATTTGTAGGTGCATTTATTATGCAAAAATATTGAATACAGTATTTACACAAAATACAATACAACATGATGTAAAACATATATGTGATGTGTGCGAGTATGAATTTAATTAAAAAAATATTTTTTTATTATTTTATATATATATATATATAAATATAAATAAAATTAAAAAATAATAATAAAAAAAGAAATTCACCCAGGGACAGTTAAGAGCAGGTGTACCTGTCCATAAATACCTTGACTAGAGAACCCTTGCATATAAGTTAAAACTACATTAGAACCACATGTTTTCATAGGTAGGTGGAAACTTTAACTGACTCCTGGTGCAGCAGCAAGAGTATTTAACCCTGACAGCACCACGTGGCCAGCTAGCATGCTGCAGGATCACCTGCTTTGGAGGCAGCAAAGCATCACTACTTTCCTGGACATGAACCTTCCTGAACACCACCCTTCCCCACCAGTTCTGCATCCTGACCACCAGGATGGTCCTTCACACTTTGGAGAGAAAGTCCTATCTAAGCCCTGTCTACATCCTGACCTCACCATAGGTGTGTGGGCAACAGGGGAGGGTCTGGCCCATGCCAGTCACAGCTTTGCCTGAAGACCATCCCAGGTCCTCCATCCCAGTGCTCCATTACTGCTCTCTGGACTGTAGCTGCACTTCTTAATGGTGAGAAGACAGATGCCTCTTGTCTCTTTTGGGTGCTTGTCTCTGTGATGGCTCCCTCTGAGGTCTCCTTGCTGGTGACCTGAGACACCTTGTACCTCCGCGTGATGCACTGTGCAACCATAGCCAGACACTGCCATAGCCATGCCATTGATTCATGTGCCCCTTGCTGTCAATGAGAATTGACTGATGCAAATGTCTTACCCACCAGAGTCATTGCAGCCTGCAGAGTGCCCTGCTTCTTGCTGATCTCCGCTGACACCAAGAACAAGCAGATAAATCAAGTTACCCAAAGCTTCATCACATGCGCAGAGCAACAGAAGTGAGATAAAAGAGCTATATTGATCTCCCCATTCCCCGCTCCTTTTACAGCTCCTTTTCCCCCACAGGTTCCAGCACTTGCACTGCACACAGAGAAGCTGTACCAAGAGGAGGTTACATGAGATGAGAGGGAATGCATGAGCTTGGAGGTGAAACAAGGCAGAAAAAATAGCAAAGAGCTGCTTCAGAGAAAAGTACAATCAACTCATACATAAGGTCAGGTTTGGTCTTCCTACAACACTTTTGGTTTCACTCAAGATGCTTTTTGCTAGTGGCTGTCTTAATTCCTGATTGATGGGAATGCTGGTTTTCAGAAATCTTTATTAGTAAGTACAGAAACTCTGTTTTTCCCTAAAATCATGCTTATTTCTTGGCCTGAACAATTTAATGTAGCAGCAAGTTTCCCCAGCAGACTGAAGACTGTGCAAAATGTAATTTGAATTTCATGGATTGCCTTTTGGCCTCTGACACATCTCTTCAAGCCCTACATGTTTTAATCGCTCCTATGATTTTCCCCTTCTCCTTGTCTCCTCTTCTAAAATCACATGGATTCTCCCTTTGCTCATAGGAAAAATGTTTTGTTGTTGTTTCTCTGTTTCATTTTTACTGTTGTTTTGGGGGCTTTACCTTGTTGTTTTGGGGGCTTTACCTTATTGTCATGAGTCGTCCTCTGGTTCTTCCAAGTTCTCACGTGTCCTTTAAGACCAGCAGACATGAAATGCAGAAGCAGCCATGAGCAGCACACAGGGCTTGCATTTATATTTATCGGGTTGCAGGATGGAAGGCAAGTTTGCATGCAAGGACAAGGGCTGAATGATTTGGTGAGGTAGGAAAGACCAGTCACCAGGTTGGAGGAGGCATTCTTGTGTTGTTGAGAATATCCTGTTAGAGGAACGAGATTTTGAGGAAAGAAGAAAATAAGGCTATTTGACCTACTTGATCAGCACCGAATGTACTCTGTGTGTGCTTTCAAAACATGGGAAGAGAAGAAAGTACAATTAGTTTCAGTAAATGGGAATCACACAGCTAGATCACTGCCCCTCTGGGGATTTACTTTCTTAGATCTGTTAATGCATAAAACAGCAGCACTCTGACTAACTTGCAGTGTCAGTAAACAGCACCGTGAACCATCTACTCCATCTACATGCAATGCATTAGCTTAGAGTAACTGACATTATGCATATTCCTGACAAGTCTCTACTAATTCCCACATGAAACCTCCATTTTAATTAAATTCGTAAGCCATGTTAGACTGATATTCACCGCCCAGAGCAGCTGTGGGTGCCCCATCCCTGGCAGTGCCCAAGGCCAGGCTGGATGGGGCTGGGGGCAGCCTGGGCTGGGGGGAGGGGGCCCTGCCCGTGGCAGGGGGGTGTGGAAGCAAGTGGTCTTTAAGATCCCTTCCAACCCAAGTCATTCTGTGATATTATGCTTATTATGCAGTGAAGGCTGTACCAGGAAGGAAAGATATTGCAAGTACTTTTTGAATTTCAAAAGAAGAAGCTGGTGGAGACAGCCTGCAATAGATTTACCCACACACATCAGAATAGAGCAGGACTGGAGACCAGCATTATTGCTCAGCTTGCAACCTTCCTGGACTCTTTTAGATGCTTACAATTCTGTATTAAAAAATAGCAGTCATGCACGGTTCCCATGCAGCCCTTGTGAAACAGTCATATGAGCACCAGCAGTTGCACTGACACGGCAGCTCACAGTGAGCAGTGTTTTGAGGAATGCTTTCATTCAGTGGCCTTATTCATGGCTGCATCTAACAGCTGGCTTATGTTCTCCTCCCAGGGACCCACAATCCCCACATCTCTGTCCTTCCCAAGGGTGTCCAGGTTGCAGCAGATGTTGCAGCTATTGATCCTGAAGTGCCAGCCTCTTTATTTTGTACAGCTGGATGTCACCCTGCACCTGTACTGCTGTTTTCAAGTCACCATCGTACCTCAGTATTATTCTGATATATTCTAAATCTTTATTGGCAATAGAATCATAGCTTTACATCCTCAGTAAGTTTAACTGAATGACTGTCTTAGTGCCAGAATCAGTCACAAAAATACCATGTTTGCAAAGACCTACTATGGAGAAACTCCACTTGTTACGCCCATAATTTTCCATGCAATGCAACCTGTGGTTATCTCACCCTTATCTTGTTCCAGACTCACCTAGGCTCGGTTTTCTCCAACATAACCAGTTATATGCTTTTCTGAAATACATGGACTTTTGCTTAGAATATTAGTTGTTCTGTTAAAGAAACCTGGATTTTCTTCCAGGCACCCTTGCTTTTTATTTCTTCCTTCAATAATATTTTATTGGCTTGCAGACTGTTGAAAACAGATCAACAAATTGACTGTTGTATACTTTTGTTTAAAGACAGTACAAAATATTTTTTATTTTATAATCTCGGTTGATTCCAGGCCAAACCTAAGAAACCTGCCACAAAGTCAGAGGAAGCTGCCTCAGGTCACACACTGTGGGAGAAAGGCTGAAATCCCGATCCTGTAGAGACCTCCGCTTCATATGGTTCCTCTTTTATCCCATGTAGTTTGCCTCCTGACTTAAGTGACTCCTGACTCACATGAGCAGACCCAGGCTGCCTGTCTTCTTCATCTTGTCATTGTTGCACTTTCCATTTTTCCTGTCCTATATTCTATTATTTTTCCTATTTTAGATGCTTTCACAGTTCATTTATATTTCTGAATTAAACAGGAAGCTATGAAGACACCTTCTTTACCAGGCAGGGTTTGCATATTGGGGTACAGACTGGGGAGTTGTTTTCCAAAGTCACCACAAAAGCAGAAAGACCGTTGAGAGATGGAGGTATGCACAGCTGCTCAGGGCAACACTTTGATTTTTGAAGGACACATCAGCTTCCCAGGCTCCAAGGAGAGGAGTCATTGCCCTTGCAGATGTTTCACAGGCAGCTGCAATGACCTGCAGACCTGGTGATTGTCAGCAGCCCCAGGCACAGTGGGGTGCAGGGGAGGAACCCTGATAACGCTGGTCCTGCAGACATGCTGGAAACCACAGCAGCAAATCTGTGTCTGGGAGGACCCATTCCCTAGGCAGTCAGCTCTTCTGCCCCACGAAATCATTGCTGTCTTTGCTCAGAAACCGACTCGAGTCAGCACTTTCTCCACCATGCTGTACAGTATTTTTCCTGATCCTGCCTATATTTAACTTTTCCCCTTAGACTAAAATGTTGTTACAAAAATTTTCTGTCAACTGGAAAAAAGGAACAACGCCTGGCTCAGAGCCTGTGCTCAGCAGTGAAGAAGTCTGCAATTACAATACAAAAAACCCACAAAACCCACAAAACCCACAAAAAACACCACCCCCCCCCAAAAAAAAAAAGAAAAAAAAAGGCACACACCCCCCAACATCAGAAACAAAGCAAATATCTTGTTCCAATTTTTCTGAAATTCTTCCTTGCAGTTATTTTTCTCATAAGGATAAGCAATGTAACAGGGAAAGAGACCTCAGAATAGAGAGCAATATAAAATAAAATAAATAAAATAAAAATCCTGAAGTCTATTTTGCCTGCCAGAATATCTACCTTTACAACATGATTGCAGACAGGCAGCAGTGCCCACGGTGCATGAAAGTGCTTTGAAGGAGACTGACTCTCATTTGGAGTTTGATCTTAAAATTGCCTGTCACTCTCCCGCTCCCACCTGCCAGGCTGGCTGCCTGTGGAAGCCTGAGCAATGCACCCTGGGCTGGGCATTCCCTGGCAGTGGGAGCAAGCGCTGGAGATCGCTGCACGTTCCTGCTGTCCTGTGCTGGGCAGGCTCCGAGCTCTGCACTGGCTCCTGTGCTGAGATGGGCTCGGGGCTGTGCCGCTCCTCTAACAGCATCGCACCCCCAGCCCCGCCTGGGATAACGCGGCTCCGCCTGCATGGACCATTGCACACAACCATCTCCTACGCAGGAGCACCCTTGAGCAAAGGCTACTGCTGCTGGGGGAAGCAGGAGTGACATCAGCCCAGCACAGTGCTCGCTGATGAACACTAATTTCACATCTCCCACTTTTGGTCTGTCTTATCAACTTCTCTAGGATTTTGGGGTAGGCATTGCCAGTCATCTTGGGAACAGCAGCATGCTGCGTTCTCTGCTTCTTATGGCTACTGAGAAATAATCGCTCTCACTAGACAAGCCGAGGGCTAATATTGCAGCCAGGGGAACGGCAGAAAACATGTTTTTATCAGAAAGAAATGCATAAGTAGAAAACAGACCACGATTTTTGCATGACTCAGGGTGATAGCCAAATGCTTATGGAATCACAGGGAATAGTGTAAAAGGGACCTTG
Organism: Falco punctatus; assembly: GCF_963210335.1. NCBI lineage: Eukaryota > Metazoa > Chordata > Aves > Falconiformes > Falconidae > Falco > Falco punctatus. The sequence goes on from NC_137587.1 coordinate 48,722,893, forward strand.
CATGTAAACTCATCTATGTCCTGATTCCAGGGCATGATGAATTGCACCTTAAGTATTCCTACAGATTTGCTTTTCCTTCTGCTAGAGATCTCTAAAGAAAGTCATACGTTCAGGCAGAAAGTCTGCAAAAATCCAGGGCAGAGTTAATTCCTAAAGAATCTGAGGTCCCATGTCCTGAGCATCATCACTTTTGCTCCTGTCAAGCAGCATACCATGCCAGAGTGCCCCTCACTAATTCCCTCTTCTGCCATCAGTTTCTTGAGAGGTTTCTAGAACTTTCCTGACAGACCCAGCCACCAGAGGCTGATCTGGTGGGACTCCATGAGCATCCCAGGCACAGACACAGCCTGGGCTGACAACAGCCCCACAGCTTAGGGGTCCACACTGCAGGTCCTCCTTGGAAGCCTGGCTCACACATGCACTAGCAACCACCACTCTTGCATTCCCACCCATCAGTGGCAAGTTCCCTTTCCCCGTTTTTTCACAGGAAAAGCAAGCCCATTTACTGGCCTGGAGCACTGGGGTACACAGTCATTCAGGAAAGCAGGACCTAATTTCTCTGTTGCAGGGACTAGCTGGCTCCTCTGACTCACCAGTGGCTATAGGTCTTTGCTAAGCTCCCAATGTCCTGAGTTTTTTCTTCCATTTTGGATTTCTCATCCACTTCTCTCTTTCTGATGTTTTAGACCAAATCCTTACACTGACTCATGAAATTGTCCAGTCAGTGCTGCACAGCTTTTTAGTCTGTCTCCTCTCTTTTAAATTCTGGTTGAATCTATTATTTCTGTTTTGTAAACTGAGATATAGATCCTCTGAAATTTAACATGTCGGGGAAGGAGAGGATGTTTAATAAGAGCAAAGCTAGGACCCAGGGAGCTGTGCACTTTCCCTTCAGAGGGGAGCGAGCGTGGACCTGGGCTCTGTAAAGCTCTTCACTTGGTCTGTTTTAGCTGAAAAAACTTCAAGCCTGATTTAAGAAAAAAAAAAAAAAAAAGAGAGAGACAGGGGAAGCTAAATAGAATCAAGTAAGTAGATTCCCAGATGGCTTAAACAGCCAAGCACAGCAGTTCCTCAGAAACGCATTAATCCTTGCTGAAGAACTGGAGACTTGAAGCCTGATCCAGTATCCCAGCACAGGGTCACGGCCAGATGAACTGCTGAAATTTCTACCTCCTGTAAAACAGAGTCAATGACAATGAGGCCGGAGTGTGCAGAAGAGAAAGGAAAGCATTTTAATGATGTGCTTTTACTTAGCAAGGCACTGCAGTAGTTAGAGTAGGAATTCTGCAACAGATAGAGCATGTATTTTAATTACAAAAAAAGATGTAAATAATTAAGACACAAAAGCTTTTAGGTATCATTGCACTGAGGATTCAAAGCAAACCAGCAACGGGAGAGATGGCAGAACAAACTGGGATTATTCTGTACGCAGCTCTGCTCAGTGATCAGGACACCACTGGACAGATTTGAAAAACTGAAAGTACCTTGGCTTCTGCCACACACACACATGATACAGCCCTGTCTCCTGCACTGGCCCTGCCCTTGGCACTGCTCAGGATCAGGAGGCTAGCAGCAGCCGCACAACCAGGTATTTACCAGGAGCATTGGCACTCAGGTGCCTGGAGAAGGCTGCAGCACTGGTGGGGCTGAGTGGCCATGTCCTGCCTGGCCACCCTGCTCTCCGTTGTCTGCCCTGGGGTCCACATGGGTCCATCACAGCACTGGGCTGTTGTGGAACCTCACATCAGTGCCACCGCTCAGGGCACAGGACATTGGAACAGCTGGTCTCCTTTGACTTCTGAGCCTTCGCACCGTGGAAGAAGCTGCAGGTGCATCCCCCAGATCATCCAGGTGTGCAGCCGGCTGCTCCATCCCAGCCCTTTGGTACCACTGAATCCTTTTCCCTGCATTCCTTCAGCAGTGGTAACAAAAAGCCTACAACTGACAAGACCTTCAGCCTCCTCCTTCCCCCAGGCCCCCCAGCCTCCCCTGGCCTTTAGCAGGAGCAGGGTCTCCATCCGGCAGTGCGCAGCCCCGGCTACAGGGAATCTCCTGTGCTTTGGCTTGGGGGGAGTTTGGTTTCTTTTTATTTCTGCACAGCTTTTCTGCATAAAGCCAAGTTAGGATCCCCACTATAACTGGTATTTTAGTTCTGTTATTAATTATAAGTGCTAGCTTGAATCACACTCATTAGCTGAATGAGCAATAATGCACGTTAAGCCTCTATCTGTTGATAATATTCTCCAATGGATTGAGTATGTGTCATTTGACACTGATAAACTAGGCAATATTATGAGCTGAATGTCTTAAATGCTACACAGATGGGCAATATATTAATTTAAGAAAATGTTATTAAGTGTTTAAGGAGTGTAATTATGAGCAGCCTTCTCATTTGACACCTGTGTGCAGTCTTTCCTTGTGAGATAAAGACAGAGGAATGAGAACTGGAAACCAGCCTTCAAGCCTCTCAATTTTATTGTCTTTTTAACTTCCTGCCAAATTAATTATTTTCAAGACACAACCACTATTGTAAAGAAATTTTGACTGAAAACAATACCGGTGTGCAGCTCAGAAAAAAATCTTCTTTTTAGTACTATACTTATTTGGCAACACAAGGTGGTTTCTGAGAAAAGCTCCAACTTTGCAGCACATAATGTGGACAAGCTGCCCACAAGCAGCAAACACCTCGCAGCACAGCGGCCACCAGCCTGGGCTGGCTCAGGCAGCTGGGGGGAGCTCCCGGGAACTTTCTGGGGGTGAGGAGAGGAGAAAAACTCATCTTATTTCAGTGTCAACATTTCAAAGTTAGTCATTCGATTCCAAATTACTCACCTGGACTCATGCTGTGTTTGGAGTGAAGCAAGTGTTCCCTGAGGGTGTTATCACCGTGGAAAATAAATATTTAGGACAAGTGGGAAGAATTTGTCTTGGTGACCAGAAGTGGAGCCTAGATGGTCGGTTTAGACATAGGCAACTAACTTTGCAATGTCTAAAGGCAGATGAAAAGAGTAATACCCAGGGCACCTCCAACATCCCTCCTGAAGGGAGCAGCTGCTGTGCACCATCCTGGCTCCTCCTGCACCTCCTGCAGCATCCTGCTGAGCTGGCCTTGGGAGGAGGTGGAAGACTGTGCTGCAGATACTTAGTGGACCTCTGTAAAACTTAATCAAGATGCCTGAGGCACTGTCCCATCCCTTGAACCCCAAAACACTCTTTTGGTGCTGTTAAACACATTGTGGCATGAGAGGTACCGAACATGGGCCACACGTGAAAACTGATCCTAAGGAGCTGTTGTGTGGCTGCACGTGGAAACTGCCTGGGGCTGCTGCTCCTCAGCACAGTGAACGCACAGCAGAGTGTCATAGCATGGGGGGCGGGATGGAAGAACACTGAACTGCAACATACATGTCATGGTGGGCTGCTTCTGAAGAAATGCTGAGCTTACATTGCCAGTCTGTTGATTTAAAATGTATTTGTTTCAACTACTACTCACCAGGTAGCCCTGTTGGGTTCCTAAGTAGTTTGAGAGAAGATTCATGTTAACAGGGAAGTCTTCTGTAAATAGAGAAAGCATTTTCTGGAAAGGTGGTAACTGGCAGCCAGGACATATTCCTCTGTAATTCTGCTGCACAAATCACTGGAGAAGCTTCATGTAAAATAACGTACGAACCCACGCAGGGCAAAATTCAGGTGGAAACTGATATCAACCAGGTATAAGCTGACAAGGATAATGGACACCATATTTCGCAAAGGATGTCAAAAAGTTTTTGACTTGTTTAGCACAGCAAAAAAATGGTTGAACTAAGGATATGATTAACATCTGTGAACACATCAGAAATAATAATGATGAGAAGAATGACAAAACTATAGAAGCAGAAAGGATAACTGGGAGGAGAAAACCCAAGGAGATACAGGCAAAGGTTAATACTCTAATTCCCTAGAAACTGGGTATTTTTTTAACCATCACAATGTCATGTTCTGCAGTTCAAACCAAGACTGGGTCTCATGGTGGTTTCTCTTACAAGGTTTGGTTCACATCATTATTTAGAATAGAATCCTCTGGGAAGAAAAAACAAACAAAATACTCATGGCATAAGCAAAGTAACAAGCTCTGTCTGCTAATGAGTGTTCAGACCACGGTGCCAGGCTAGACCCAGTCCCAAGGGATGTCACTTCCCTGTGGAAGCCTGGGTCTGAGCGCCAGCAGCTTCAGCCCAGAGGTGTCCCATGCTATGCTGATGGCTACTTCTGCTTGATGCAAGGATATGCCTTAGGTTGTCTGCCCAGACTGTTTCATTTACAGAAATTTAGGCTAAAGTTGGTAGGTCTTGCAAGTCGTTTATAGCCTTCCATGGAAAAATCCTAACTTTGCCACATTTCTTTCTGATGCAATGTACTCTTTGCTGTTAAGCTTCATAAATATCAGTATAAATTTATATTTGTGCATGTTATCATTGTAAAAATTAAACTGTGATTTTAAAAAGACAAAATAAAATGGTACATTTAAAAGGACCAAATTATACCTATAAATATCCCTTATTACTTTTAAGGGCTTTTTTGGAGCCCTGCACTCTTTTGAAAATGGCAAGAGGAGGTTTGGTGACTGTGGCCTTGTGCTGATGGTGAGATGAGGCTTTGCTTTGCACAACCCTTGTTGCAGGAGGCTGTCAGCATCACTGGCAATCCTTCTGCTGCAAATGACGCAGACCTTTAGCAGCTCATTTAAATTCAGTTGATTTTACACACAGGAGAATCTCCCTGTGTTTATATAAACACCAAAACCCCGGGTTCTCCTCCAGCATGCAATTTTATTTATAGCACATCCAAAAAAGTCAATAAAACAGCAATCAGGATTTCATTTTACTGGAACAGACAAAATGTAGAAAATATTTAGTTCATTTATGGACTTGGATTTGCAGACACAGGTTGTAAGCCCTGTCATTCTTTTCTCTTCTTTTGTGAGTAAAGATGGACAAGCAGATGGGTCATGAAGACATTTTAATCATGGACTTTTTTAGCATCTGGTATTCAAAAGCAGTGTTTTGTTCTTTTTTTTTTTAAATTTATTTCTTCTTTATTTATGTTTCAAGCACATCCTTTATAGAATAAACCACAAGAGTCAATGTTTCATCCTTTGTCTCTCCTAGGTGTTAATGTAAAACTGAAACACTTGGGATGTACATTTCAATTGGAACTAGCTACGCAAATTTTGTCAAGATATTTCATGTCAAGAACATAAGTAAAGATGTGCATAGAGAAGGGTTTCAATACTTCAACATTAGTTTCTTTTTGCAATTTTAAAAACTTGAGTCCAAAACATTTCCATCAGAAAATTTGGATAGGAGGATATTGGAAGTATGAACACTATCGTCATAGATAAAATTGCAGTGTTTCAAGAAAACCGTCATGTGAATGAACATTCTTCAATTCCTTCAATACTTTTCATGAAAAAAATCCAGAGTAAAATAATTCTTAAAATCATGCTTCCCAAAACCAGGAAGCATGACAGGACAGACATTTTCCCACCAATTCATCTTTTTCAAACAGTGGCAAAAGATCAGGATCCAGTGGCATTGCTCTCACTTGCTCTGTGGCGTGGATCTTCAGAAATTAGTGCAGTGCCATTAACATTAAATGAGAGCAAAGTAGCTGTAAACCAGACTCCAACTGCAAAGACCCCTGGGGTTTTTTGGCAGCTCTCCTGCTAACACTGCCGGCCTCTGTCTCTGCAGAGCAATTCTTTATAAAGACAGTTATAAGGATGAACCGGCCAGTGTTAGTCTGGATCGATTTATATTTCCTCTCAAGGAACTAGTAGCTGAAATACAAATTCTAGCTGAATAAAACATGAAAAAAATTCTTAAAAAACTGTACCACAGAAGTGTAGAAACCTCTTTCTGAATTACTCTGGCAAAGTAATGAGAACTATGTACTGGCTCCCAGTTTGCCCATGCAAGCTCTTCATGAGGGCAAACCTTGCACGTGTGGTGTGGAGGTACGCACCCCCCAGCCAGTGCTTTACTCATCGCTCGCCAACGAGTAGAGTGGGGCAGCAGGGTACATGGGGCAGCAGCTTTCTGACTGCCTGGAACTATTCACTAAACTCCTCTTACACACAGCTAACCACCGCTCCTGATTCACAGCAGAGGCAGGAGGACTCTGAAAGGCTACCTACCCTTGCAACTGGTCAGGTGCACATGCAGGGGATGTCAGTCAATGCGAGTATCCCACTGGCAATTCGATAATTGTGTTCCGTCTTTGTACAGGGTTCCTAGGAAGAAAATGGTATGGATTGACGGTGCTAAGAGCACTGTGCATTCAGTATTTCTCACCCACTGATGCATGGACCCTGGCGTGTGCTGCATGGAGCACACAACAGGGCTGTGAGCATGAGAATCCTAAACTGAGAAGAGGTGTCTTGGTGAGCAATTGCTGGAGAGTACATCAATTAAAAAGAAAAATCCAGATGGAAAACAAATGGGGAAAAAAAAAAAAAAAAAGAATGGAAATGCTCTGGGATTATGGTGCAGGCTGTGATAATTAGGATCCTTTAAGAGAGAGGCCTCCCTGTCTTGCAGGTTATTGAATGGGCACCCTGCTGCTGAGCAATATAGGAAATGTCCCAAACAGAACAGACTCTTAGACTGAAAAAGAAGAAGAAAGACTTTAAAAGAATGAATTTAAGTTGTTTCAGACCAGGAGTCTGTGTAGCCCATAAGGGCTACCAGCAACAGATGCTGACAGAATAATACTAGCAGTCAGTTAGGACACAACCTTTCCACGCTTGCTCTTACAGATTGTTGTGGACCAGGTCAGAAGGATGGAAGGGCATTTCTTCTCCCGTATCCTCAACTCTGAGGGATGGCTGAAGGTTGGTGCTCTTTGAGACCAAGCCTGGCATGGGTGATGCCTGGGGGGGATTGCTGGAAGCTGGGCATGCCCACCAAACACCTCTAAAATCTGGTAGCTTGGATGCACATGGTCCAGAGCAATCCTGTGGGATTGCAGATCTGCAAAGCGAGCATATTGCTTAGTAAAACCTGAAGGCAGGCACCATGCAGTGTACACAAGGATACTGAAATAAAGGCAACAGCACTGAAATAAATGGCAGACTCAATTGCTCTACTTTATTAGATGCTGACAAGTGAACATAAATCCCTATCTGCAAAAATCGGTTATGTGCATTTGGACAACTGAATAAGGAGGACTGAAATATTGTTCTATTTACTTTCAAGGCACAGAACCAAGACACTCTTTGTTGCCTCATAAAATGCAGCATAGTGAAGTTAATACCTTTTTGCCAGCAGCTTTTTGCTCTCTCTTGCCAGAGACAGCCTCCATTTTTGAGACTGCACCATCAATCCAGAAACCATAAGGACCTAAGTTTTTATGTATGCGCTTACTTGATCCAAGGCTGAAATAAATGCATATTATCTATCTCCTACTCTGAGCTGTCTTGCAGCAGGAGCTGGCTCATGCCAGCATGACATGGATGCAAAGGTCACTTCAAACCACAGTGACCTGTTTTTATGACTTTGCTTTTGCCACAAAACAAAGCAATACGCTGCTGGAAGGCAGAGGTGCTGGGGTGCTGGGCACCCCTTTTGGGTGGGGAACATGGGGCAGAGGATGCCCAGTCCATGGGGGCTTGGGTGGGAAAAGGTTCATCTACATTTTGCCCTCATGGCATCGCTGGTGCTTCCACCCTTACTTTGTTACAAAGAGGTAAGTGGCAGAGATTGTAGTGCTGTACACTGTGGATTTGGTTCCTGTCTATCTGTTGTGGTTCAGCCCCAGCTGGCAGCTAAGTACCATACAGTTGCTCGCTCCCCCACACACCCCCATGCCCCCCACTCCACAGCAAGATGAGAGGGAGAGTCAGGAAAAAGGTAAAATTAGTGGGTTGAGATATAAACAATTTAATAATTTAAATTAAATAAAAATAATAATGATGGTTATGATAATCATAATACTACTAATAATTATACTAATAATGATAAAGATGATGATGATGAAAAGGAGAGAGAGGGAGAGAGGAATAAAACCCTAAAGGAAAAACAGCCAAGCGATGCACAATACCATTGCTCACCCCCCCTGACCAATGCCCAGCCTGTCCCAAAGCAGTGATAAGTGGCCCCATGCCAACTCCCCCCAGTTTATATACTGAGCATGATATTCTATGGTATGGAATAACCCTTTGGCTAGTTCGGGTCAGCTGTCCTGGCCCTGCTCCCTCCCAGCTTCTCGTGCACCTCCTCGCTGTCAGAGCACAGGAGGCTGAAAACTCCTTGACTTAGGGTAAGCACCACCTAGCAACAACTAAACCATCACTGTGTTACCAACATCGTCGTTCTCCTCCTAAATCCAAAACACAGCACTGCACCAGTTACTGCGAAGGAAACTAACTCTATACCAGCCAACGCAGGACACCATCTTTGTTTTTCAACTCCGTTAACAGTCATTTTGGGGAAGCCCTTGGTTCAGATTCAGGCTGTAAGTTAAACAGCAGTCACATAAACATGTCCTACTTGTCTCACCCAGGAGCCAACGCTGATGAGCACTCACATGTAACTCATAATCAATGATTTATTCAGCATATTATGCTTCTTTAATAGCCAAAAGCAAAACTGTCTGTCTTCAGAGGTATTCAGTTCAGTGGTGAGGGTTTTTTTGTTTGGTTTTTTTTTCCCCGCAAATACAAATAATCCAGAATTGTTGCTTGCTCACAACAGACAGGACAAGTGACATAACACTAGCTTTATTCCACACCAGGGCAAGCAATCAAAGACGCCAAAATTTGTTTTCAAAACATTTCATGCGAGGCAATGTTCACTCAGATTTTCTTGGTATAAAAACATTAAACAGTAGGCACTTGGAATTAAAACATTTATGAAGTTCTGACTCTGGAATGCAAAACAAGTATGCCTTTTTCCTGTACCTTTAAGAAAGAAAACTCTGATACAGATGTTTCACCATTATGAACTAGGTGAGGAACTGAGCCTGTTACTAGATGCGACCCTTTCATCTGGATGCAACAGTTTCTATATTTCTTACACTGAAATTTTGTAAAACTTAACTCTCCAGTTTTCACGGATTCTTGTAGGCAAGAAAAGCATAGCCAGTACTTCCCAAACCTCCAAATCGCTTTCTCATTAGCAGCTCAGCATGATGTATCTTGTGCATACCAAATGAAGTGGTGTCTGTGTATCACACTTCCTTTCCATAGAAACATTAAAAGCACAGTTATTTTTGAGATTGCTTTTCTTCATTATTGTTTGTCCCCTCTTGCTACAGTTGCCGGGTGATTAAAGGCTGTTCATATACTCGAATTTTTCTCTTCAGCTGAGTTCCAGCAGTGTCTGACACAACTGACAGACGGAGAGAGACCACAGAAGGTAGCAAAGACAGTCTAAGAGAAAAAAACCCCACAAAAACCCCAAAAAACCACCCAAACCCAAAACACCAAAAATAATGGAATTTTCTTAATTAAAATAATACCCTTGAGAGGCAGTCCAGGACCACCATGGTAATTAAATACTTAGGCCAGGTTTTCAAGACTTTGGAGCTGTGTAAGGGCTCAGGGACCTACTAGCAGCGCTTCCAAATGTGCCTCACCCTGCGAGGTGAGTCAAGCTGAGGTAGAGGGAGTGGAGTCGACTCCACCAGCACCAAGCTTTTTAAAACCTACAAACCTAAGAAGTCTCCCGACTTCTTCAGGCACCTCCATACTGCTGAAGACGTTATGCTTGAGCTTTGTCATCCATAGGTCACTTAGGTTTAGCTCTGAGTGCCTGAATAACTGCACAAAGCTGGGTTTTGCCCTGCTACTAGAAACTGTGTGTGAGTGTGTGTAGGGGAGCATTATCGATTGGATGACTTCAGTACACCTGAACAATTTGCATGTGGTGGACCTAATTCTAGACTCTGTGGATGGTGACTGCTTGACCTTAAAACATATGGTATGTCATTCATTTCAGTTTATGTTGCACAGTATACAAGATGACCACAGTAGAGAATATCTAAATCCAGCTAATTTTCGGTGTTCCATAATCCATAACTTAATCTTAATTTCTCACAGCCTTACTTTTTCAGTGAGGTTAGACTGGCACCTAATTTTAGACAAATGAACTGAAGCTCCAGTGTGGAGCAGTGAGAGTTAGGAGAGTAAGGAGAGACGTGTTGGATAAAAAAGGGTTTTTTTTCTGAGAGGTGAAGGTCAGTGGCCAGCAGGCGTTGACTCATAACCAGAAAATCACTAATGACCCTACTTCTCTAGGCAGACCAATTTGCTACAGTTCATAGATTTCTCCCTATGGACCTCAGGGAAACACTATCCCCTTTATTATATTAGAAAAAATAATCATAGGTGCTACTAGAAAAGAACACGTAATACAGTAATATACGGCTGATCTGATGGAACACACCACAGATGGGAGCAATCACACACTGCTCCCATAGAGCACATCTCCCTGTATGCAACACATCGTGCAGTCAGAGTGCAATCTTACAAAAAGCAATGCCACAATACAACACTGAGGATACAGAGCCTCCCTGTGAAAGTGTGTGTGGGGGAAATTCTGAAGTATTTGGAAAATAAAAATATTATATACTTAGCGGAATATGAACCTGAGACATCGGTAATTAATTGGCTACCAACTCTCAAGCTCCAATGGAAAGCTAATTTGCTTTGTATAATTATAAGTGTCATATTCAACAGCACTTTCTGATCCTTTTTTTTAAAAAGAAAATTAACAATAATTTGTTGCAATACAGCCCCATTGATATAGTTTGGAACTATAGATCAGGTAATTAGACATAATGAAAAGCAGAGAATAGGAAAGGATGTAAAATTTCTAAAGCTACAGAGAGGTTGTCATCTAGTGCAATGCTTAAATTGATTAGCATTGTTGTACAGAAACCTTGAATTCTTAAGAGCAACAATAATGGCACTTCAAGTCCTCCAAGGCTGCGGTAGCACTAGATGAAAAAGGTTGTGTAGGGTTCGCTTGGTTGTGAAAAAACAGAAAGGATGAACAGACAGATGCAGTGAAGGAGGGGGATGTGGGAAGAGGAGGGATGCCAGCCTTCCAGGTCTGCTCTGCTGAGGGAGGGATGGAGAGCAGCCAGTGGGCTGATCAGAGTTGTCTTTTTCTCTGCCTTCCTGCTGGCATCTGAAGTTGACTCATTTCAGTCCTTCTTCAACTCTGTTTCACAGCTGCTCTTGGGTACAGCTTCAGAGCCGGAGGAGGCGAGCAGAGATAGGGAAGAGCAGCATTGGATCTCTGCATCTTTCCCCCGGTGCTCTCTTCACATCCTCCACTGGGTAGATGAAAAATGACACCAGGACTTTACCCGGGACCTCCTCATACTGTCATACGTTTACCTTCGTTGCTGATACCAGAATCACAGAGCCCTGCAGCCCCTTGCTTCCTTTCTTTCTTTTTTAACTTATTTCTTCCAAGTGAACTATAAAGGAAAATACTTTAATTTAAATTTTTCATATCCTGGCTTTTACACTCAAGTGCTAAAAAACCTCCCTGCAATAGGCTGATCCACCATAAATGCACCCTGCAGTAGACGGCATAAAAATTATTGACTAATAGAGAAGACTTACATATCTCCCTTCTCTGCTGAGCTCATTTTCAAGGGGGAAGCGAAGGATCCGTGAAGCACAGAGGTGGGCTGAGATGGTGTCACCTGCAGAAGCCAGGCAGGTATGACAGCAGTCCCTGAGAAAGCCCTGAACTGGCTGTTTGGGAATTTCTTCATGCTTCAGGGCTCAACACACCCTTTCACTAGAAGGCCTTAGGAGAAATTTCCCCCAAGACAAGGTTTTCAAGATTCGAGTCCTAAGCGTTTCAGGCATCTTACTCTGCTGCGTATTCTCAGTCCACTGGTACGGAAAAGATATGGAACAAGACATCTGCCTCTACTAACCCATCTGGCTATTCCTGTATTTTAAACACCCTTTACACTTCACATTTTGGTGGCAATTAATCCTCTTTTCCAGCTAGAAACATACTGTGGAGCTGCCATGGTTAATGATTTGTGACTCTTTTTGCAGTAGCTATTCAAAAGACTCTTGGTGCCCGCAGTGCTGGGGCACAGAGAGGGGTTTAGGAGAGGCAAAAAGATTTGCTTGTCTGAAGCAGGTGAAGCTCTGGGTTTTGGCAGGTGAGAGCTGATAATATGTATTTTCTCATGTATTGGGAAATCAAAAGGACAGTAAAGCCACATGTGAACAGAAAAATACTGTAATAAGTATGTTCTTGCATAAATTCATAAGGAATTCCTTTGGAAACATTCTCTTTTTCTAGCATGGGAACTTAGTTTGTGTTCTTCAAGCACAAAATGTTACAAAGTCTTTTAAGCAGTTTAAACATTCAGTGCTAGACTTCACATCGAGAATGCAGGATGTATGAAACTGGCTTGAAATAGAAAAAAAAAAAAAAGCCATTCTATTCCCCTGGGGTCTGTCATCATGTTTTCAGAGTCTGGAACTTTTCAGCATTTATAATAGAGAGTATTATAAATATTCATACAGACACTCATAGGCTACAATTAAATGAGCTCGTCATAGTTATTTTTAGTATAATGGATGTAGGCAATAAGAAAATCCCAAGCAAGTGAGGAGATGTAACTGGGGGTGCCTTTTTCCCCCCATTTCAGGAACTGGTGTGGAATAAAAGTTAAAGATGCTCATGGAGAGAAACATGCTGCGAGGAAGCAGCAAAGGGATGCTGAGGGTAATGGTTGTGTTCCTCAGCAGAGCCCCTGCTCGAATCGGAGCTGGGCCCTGCAGTGATGAATATATTCATAAGCTGTACAGATGAGGCACTCTACAGTGAGCTGGCACAATCTGCTGCCAAAAAAAGTGTTCCTTGGGCTGGCAGCAAGAGCAGCAGCACCCAGTCAGAGCGCAGGAGCCGTGGGGAGCTGAGGGTTGGGCAACACAAAACAAAGCAAAATCCAAACAGGTGAAAATTAGCTGGTGTGCATTGGTGCAGGGGAGGAAGGCCTTGTTGCGAAAGTGGGATGAAGGCCTCCAGACAGTCCGTTACCTCTCTGGAAAAGGATATTTGAGTTACAGCTAGCTGATTTGTGAAAGAGGCGGATGAGGGCTCAGAAATGCATCGTGTCAGGCTTCAGAACAGAGAAGCGGAGGTTAAAAGCCGTTAGCAGGATTTCTTGGTGCACACCTGGGTACTGAATGGCTGCCAGGGTTTGAGGAACTGATTGCAGGAGCTCATGGGAGAGGAGGGCAGCTCCAGAGGGGAGGTGGTGTGCCAGCAGGGAGCTGGAAGGAGTGGCCACAGGGAACACTTTTCCTAGGGAAGCTTCTTTGCATTTGTTCCATTCTTACATTTTGTTTCTAAAAAATATTCTTCTGGCCACTGTCAGGGCTGTGGGGCCAGAAGGACCTTTGCTCCAGCACAGAGTGGCAGCTATACTTCCAAAGATTTAGCTGGAGAGTTTTTTTCCGCTGCTTTACTGCTTTTAGTTTTAATCTTTTAGAATTTGTAGAAGCATCTTTGAAGATATGAACTCTTGGTATTTTCTTAAAGAAGTTCACACACAGATTGCAGTAGGTTGCCGCCTTCTGCAGGTGGTCTGAGGACTTCGTACCTCATTAGCCGAAAAATGGCTCTGGCTGCTAGAAACGAGTTTCTGTAGGGTTGTGTCATACAAAAAGCCTCCTGGAGAAGGGGAAACATTCCATCTTCTGCTGATTTAAAAACACATCCTTAAAAACTGCTGGTGAATTACCACTCCTTACATCCCTGAAGGTGGGGCTCTGCATTTTGTGGTGGGGTGTCAGTAGCCCCGAGCACAGCACGAAGCCTGCACAAACCAAACTGAGTGCAACCACACTCAGGACAGCGGGACCGACCTCCACCCCGCTGCTCTGCACACAGGGATTGTTTGCTAAAATCAGATTAAAAGCCAGGACTGATGCAGGGTGGCCCCAGACCTTGGACCATGAGATGCTCGCAGGGATGCTGGTGAGGCTGAAGCTTTGCTGGTGGCACTGGAATTGATTCCCGCCCCACCCCACCCCTCGCCCCATACCCAATTCTCTTCAATCTTCTGGACTTAGCAAGCAGACTTTATTCCTGTGTCAAAAGCACAGAAGGGACTTTGACTTTCAGTTTATGATTCAGATTTATTTTTTGACATAATGTGACATAATAGAAGGTACTAGGCGAAATTATGTACAGTTTGATTGTGTGCTAAATTGTCGCTTAGAACAATTATTTCTTTTTAATAGTAGTAATTGATACTCTGAGTTACCAAAGATAACCAGATCCCTGCAGTAAGCAAAGCCATTTGTCATCCACGCAGTCTTGATAAATAATAATTGAATTGGTGATTGTATTGACAAAAAGAAATACATGTCTGATCTGTGGGAAATGTTAAAAATCAAAAAAGAAGCAGTGTTGTTGAAGGAATGTGATTTATCCATAAATAAATATACCACGTATTTCTTTTTATTTTCTTCTTCTGAAGAGGATTTGCTGTTACTCACAAAACCAGTGTTGTCAGATGTCATGTTTTCAGAGTTTTTTCCTGTAATGCTTTACATTTATTTTTAAATATATAGCATTGCTTCTTATGGTTCATAGGCAATCTCCTTAATCTTAAAAGAAAAAATAATTTAAAAAAATAAAAAGTAAAACAGCACCAGCCTTTCAGTAAAAATAGGAAGAAAGATACTGTTGTGTTTGATTTGGAAAACAGGTCTTCCAGTTATTTTTGCAGATCCAGCTGGAATAGTTATTGGTGCTTGGTAAATGCAGTAGAGTTGTGTTCTCTGGTCAAAAGAGCATAAAATCTCACTTTTCATGTAATGCCACTTTTGAAAGGCCTCAGCTCAGGTTAGGCTGTGCAAGTGGGAGGTAATGCCTGGAGGGGGATGCCCAGGGGTGCAGGACCATTTCTTCTGGGAGGGCTAAATGTTATACTTTATCTTTTTTATTTTAATTTTTTAAAAATTTACTAGAACTTCAAACAGGCAGTGAACTTAAATACCAGAAAATAGACCCCCCCCTGCTATTCACCCAAGTAGAGATAGTTACTTTTCTACTCAGATTTTATAGCTGTTCTACAATGTTTTTTTCATATTGAAGTATATCTTTGAAAAAGGAACTTTTAGAAGAAAAGTCAGTCCTACTAATCTTGTTTGGGTTATATTGAACTATAATCTGTAATGGTTAAAGTAAAGTCCATGATTGCTAAGACTGGGTCTACTGAAGTAAACTAATATTTAAAACAGTTCATGCTAGGTCAGACTTCTGTCTCTGTGCTGAAAAGATGAAGTGATCCATCTCAGCAACCATTGCACTTGCATAGCATTTGCAGTCAGCCTTACTGCAAATGACATAGATGTTATTTAATCAAGTAAAACCCAAAGATTGTAGTGATGAAAAGCCTCCACGATCAAATGCAAATGCAATTGTACACTGGCTCGCTGGTGCTACTATTGCACTGAATGCCAATCAACATGCAAAATTCCCAGTTATCACAGTTTAATATAGAATCGTAGCATCATAGAATCATTTAGTTTGGAAGAGACCCTTGAAATCATTAGTCCAACCATTAACCAAACATTGCCAGGTCCACCACTCAATCAAACACACCCCCATGTGCACAGTGTCATAGATGGGAACAGGTCATTTAACCAGCTTACAAGTGGAATATCCTAAGCATGAAAGAGGTACCAGGCTGACCAGTCTG
Organism: Falco punctatus; assembly: GCF_963210335.1. NCBI lineage: Eukaryota > Metazoa > Chordata > Aves > Falconiformes > Falconidae > Falco > Falco punctatus. The sequence goes on from NC_137587.1 coordinate 48,738,628, forward strand.
GCACAGGGATTCACAACATGCAGACATCCGAGCATCATCCAGTAGTTCCTTCAATACTGCAGCTAAGGTATTGTAAGGGATTATCCCTTTTGTGTCTCCCTGGCGTAACCCTTTTGCCAGCGAAATGTTTTGGTTTACATTAATGGTTCTTTAAATAGGCTTTACCCTGTTTTTAGAAGATGACTGTGAAGGACATTAATCCTATCCACAGGCAAAGAGACCATGCTGGGAACACAAATCAGTCCCCACTTGTTGGATGTGTTTATTTCTACGCGTTGGTCCTGTCTCTGGTACAGATCTGCTTAGCTTAAAGGAGGAACGCTTGATGGTATGTTAAGAACAGTTATCACTCCAAAAGCCTTTTCCATGTGTTTATTTATTTATTAATTACTTCTTCTTCAGTTGTAACAGGCTAACTCCATCGATTGAGAGCACTGGAGATAAACCATACTTGCTGCTCTCTGACCAGCTGCCCAGAGCACAGGGACAGGTCTGAGGCTCTCAGGAGTAGACCTGATGGCCAAGATTTGATGCTTTCTGAAGGCATTTGGACTCTTGGGCATATTTGTCATGTTTGGAGCAGCCCAGGTGGGAATAGGGAGCAGCCCAGGAGCAGCCCAGGCAGGGGTATTTGGTGCCCGGGCTGCCAGGATAGGAGGAACACCCCTGGTTCAGAATATGTCCAGGGCAATGCTGCTGCTGCCATGGAGAACACTGCTGAAGTGTTGACGGGATAGGGCTGATCGTGTGGTCAGCAATCAAAGGCAGAAGCTGCTCCTGTGCCTCCAGACCTCCTAAAAAGAAAAGAAATACAGGGAGGAATTATCCTCATAACTCGATGACAAGGAGTTACTTATCTGAAAGTTGTTACTTCCTAAGAGAATTCAATGCAAAAATAAACACTGAAAATCATTAAAAGAATGACCATGTTGTCAGAAGAGGGTTATTCACATGGAGCAGGTACGTACAGTTCCTGCACACCCTGCTCCCTTTATTCTCATTCTCTGGAAAGGATCACTTCTGAATTCCTAGCCAGAATGATTTTTAGAACAGCTGAGTTATTCCAGTGCAGATACTTTTCTGCCTCGGTGTTTGCAGACTTAATCAGGATTCCTCACCTGTTTTTCCATTAAAGACTGCATGTTCTGGAAAGAAGTAAGAACTGTATTTGGTGAGGCAGATACAAGGCTGCTTCTTCACTTTGCAGCCTTGTAGAAGTTTTTCATACCCACGAGTGATAACAAGTGAAGATGGAGTGCCTACCATAGGGAAACATGATAAATATTTTATGAGCTGTTAAACATTTATTAATCATTCATACACAGATGATTAAAAAATTAATACAAAATCTGAAAATGATTTAGGAATGGGTGAGCTTATGCTGACAGATGCAAGGAGATGCTGGAAGAGGAGGGTGGGGGGAGGAGGTGGCATTGAAGTCCTCTGGGCATGATCCAGTCCTTCTTTGCAAGTATCAAACAAGACAAATTCATCAGATTCCCAGATCCTTCAGGCCCCAGGAGTGAGCTGGCGGGGCAGGCAGGGGCAGGTAGGGCAGCAGTTCCCTCTCTGCACAGCCACCCTGAGCCCCCACAGCTCCAGCACTGTGGTGAGGGGTGGCCAGGGCTGTGGGGCATGTCCACCCCCACCCCCCCAGGGCGGCTACAAGCTCTTTTCTTGGGTTCTGACACTGGAAACTGAGCCACAGCCAAGGAAGAAAGCTTAAATCACAGCCTACAGCGTGGCAGCCCTCTGACAAGAGTGCAGCATCAGCCCTGCTTGTAATTAAAACCATACGATTAATCAGAAGAATTAATTTGAGTTTGAACTGAACTTTTCCATTCTTTTCTTTTTTGTTTTTGTTTTTCTTCCCCAGCAACTTTCAGGAGCCAAGTTGCTGAAGGTGCTTTATTAATAGTAGCAAGCCAGGGCAGTGCCGTGTCTCTACCTTCCCACTACACTTCCTATTTTCCTATTTTTAGTATGAATAAGGAGAATATTTGTGTTTTTCTTCTACATTTGGCATAGCATCTACCCGGGGAAGACTTTGGCATAACATTATCTAAAAGATAAACAAGTCAGAGTGCAGAGCCTGCAGTAGTTGTGCTTATTACATCACATTGCTTATCACGAAAGTATTATTTCCTGATAATCTTACTTTTTCTATTAAAAAAACCAAACAAGCTGCATCAAATGGTCACCACTTCCTCAGCAGCAGGTTTATACGGAGGCTTACAAAGTCAGTTGTTTATAACAAATACTAGACAAATATAATGTATGTTTGTACACATGAAAGGGTAAAAGTTAGCTTGTTATGCAGTTATCAGCTGCCTGTGCTAGAGTTGCAAAGCAAAGAGCACGCTGCCTGTTTGCAGTATGGACTTTTCTGTGAGAAACACTGTTCCATTAGTGCTTCCCCGGCAGCGGCACAACCAGCAGCTGCTATCAGGGCAATGCAGAAATGTGTACTTTACAAATAAACACGAGTGCCTGCCTCATCCTCTCCAAGGAGGATCATCCTTCTTTTTTTCTTCCTTTTTTTTTTTTTTTTTTTTTCTTTCTTGTCTCTCTAGAAAAAGCAGCTAGATAAAGATATGAATGACACAAATCTCCAACCAAGATGGCTTTTGTCAGATAAGCCAGCTCTGGGGTTATGCTGTGAGGGTTTGGCTTGCGGTTCCCCAGCCAGCACAGAGCCTGGAGCTCCTCCAGTTCCCTTCAAAATGTGCATCAGCCAAAGGTGCTCTCGGCTCCTGGGATGTGTGTTAGTGGAAAAGCACATATTCCTCATCAGTTTGTGCCAAGATGTAGTGAAAAACAAACAAAAAAAAGCTGATATTCTGCTAACTGGTGAGCACCAAGGGTATGTCTGCAGCACCAAGGTCAGGCCACGGTACGTATGTGTGAGAAGACTGGTGAAGTCTTGATGGCTTCCTAAGAACTAGGTCTGAACCTTCGCTTCGGCAAAACTACAATTGTCAAAAAAAAAAAAAAAAAAAAGGGGGGGGGGGGGGAAGGGGAAAAGAAACCACAGAAGACAAATTCAGCTACATTGGTTGATTTTGTTTTGAATTGTATTTTTGAATGAAAAGGCAGATTTCAAAAGGAAAAAAGGTAATTTGACTCCAAAAAGACTCTTGCATTGCAGGCAGATGAGTCACTAGTTCGAGTGTCTGCCAGAATCCCCACCAAGGTACCCTCAAAGCAGGGCAGATGATCAAGATGAGGGGGTTTCCTCGCCATGGCTGGCTGAAACGCCAACAGGAACCTGGAGCAGGAGCTGCTGTGCTCACACACCTCGCTGCTCCTTCTATAATAAAAGTGCTTTGCTTTACTCACCAGCCCTGGTTTGTTTATGTCGTTAGATCATCACGGCTACAATCCACCCCCTGTGGAAGCTGAAACAGGCAGTGGGCTGGGGAAAAGCTCTTTTGCCGTCCTGGCAGCAGGGGATGCTGCCCTGCTGCCCTGCCCAGGCATGCAGCTGCAGCCAGCAGCGAGCAGCACGGAAACCTCTTCGGACTGTTTTCCACCAGCCGAAGGAACTGCAGGCTGCATGTGAAATGCACCAGCTTCCACAGAGGCTCATTCACACCAGAAGAACGTCAGTGGTCCTACCGCAGGATGAGTGCAGCTTTCCTCTTCCCCCTCCCTCCAGCAGGGACACGGTGCCTGGCTGCAGCTGCCGGCTGCTGGACCTCGGCACGGGTGGCTTTGCTCTGTGGTTCCTTCACCTGTTGTTTTCAGTATCCAACGTTTTGAGAACTTCCGTGTTATAAACCATCACATTCATCTGTAAAACCTGAAGGAAATTGTTTTCAACGGTTCCCTTAAAATAGTTGTTAAAATGAAAAATAGTGGGTCTGTAGGAATTAATACATCCCATGGAAGGTTTCATAGCAACAGAAAGCTTTTGCCTAAGGAGACAACTTAAGAGAGCTCAAACAGATTTTAATATTCCAGTTGGATCTTTTGACACTTAAAGCTGAATTAGAATAAAATTCCATGGAAAATTGTTAGGAAACAGCTTTCACTTTTCTCAGGTACATATGTTACAGAAAAACTTGCAACAAATAACACTTTTGTCGACTTAGAATATTTTAGCCATTTTCCCTTTCCCCTTGTTGCATTGGGAAGGGAAAGTAAGTGTATCCATTTTCCCTCATAAATTTTCCAGACCTATTAACACACAAAAAAAAAAAAAAAAAATAGAGAAAAGGGTGAAATCTTTCCTTTTTATTTGATTAAATAATTTTTGTTTGTTCTTACTTCACATAATTGAATAGAGAGAAGCCCTGTAGAACAAACTGGATAATTGCATCTAGTTAGGTGTGAAATGGAACCAAACTGCAAACCCTCAAGTTTTTGATTACATGTGTGAAAACATATATATGTCCATTTATGTGGGTAGCAATGACAATTTATTCTTCTTTAATTACCATCTCCTATCAAAATTTCTCCAGCATGATATATGAGCATCTATTATAGCAGTTTTGCATCATGCTTCTAGAAACTCAGCAATAAATGGTTTTAATTGTATTTAAAATGATGGTAATAATTCAGGTATATACAATATGTACATGATATTATTGATTGCAAAAAAGTTATCTCTAATATTGTATTTGCTTAATTAATTTTCCTCAAAATGGCAGTGTTAGCACCCTTGTGCACGCTGGTTCGATTCAGTATGGGAGCAATACAGAAAAGAAAAGTTGTGTCTCTGATAAAATGACACTGACCTTTTTCCTGGCTCAGTGCTTTTTCTGTCATGTCAAATAGATTTAATTTCAGAGCTTTCTAGAAAATTTCATCAATATTTAAACTATTTTTGAAAAATTACTTTTAAAATGTGAATTCTTTTCCTTACCCCAACAAAAGTGATGCATACCCCACTATCCTTTCTCTGCCTGGCTGAAGGTGGTGACTGAAGGGACAGGGGGCAATGGGGACAGGTCCCTGTCCAGGGCAGCAGGTACGTCTCCTCCATGACCACCCAACCTTCCCAGAGCCATGAGGTTCTGCAAGTGCAACCCAGCTGATGAGGATGATGGTTCATCTAGCGTGGAGGTGTCACTGAGGTTAAGTCAGCCTATGCCTTGTATCAAAAACTGCTTCCATAAAGAAAAAAAGATGGGTCGTTGTCATGAAGGGAACAGAAGCCCCATTATGCTGACCAGACCCACTTAGGGCAGTCTGCTGCCTTCCTGGGGCCTGGGTTAAAGATGTGAAGAGAAAGCTTCCTACCCTGGTATGGCAGTCAGATTATTATCCATTATTGATTGTTCAGGTGGGCAGTGATCAAGTTGCAACAAGAAGTCCAAGAGCAATCAAGTGAGATGTCACTGCCTTGGGATGACTGGTAAAGGGATCAGGAGCTCAGTGTTCTCCTCTGTCCTTCCAGTTTCAGGGAATGATGAAGAAGGAAGCAGGAAAGGCCAGCAGATCAGTACTTAGCTCCGAGCGTGGCATCATCAGCAGAATTTGGGGCTTTTTGATCATGGCTCAGTCTACATGACACCAGGCCAGCTGGTGACAAACAGGGTACACCTGTCTCAAAGGAGCAAAAGCATCTTTGCACAGGAGTTAGCAGCGCTCATGGAAAGAGCTTTAAACTAGATTTGAAGTAGGAAAAGGATAAAACCAGGTTTGCTAGAGATGAGCCTGTGAGTGGAACGCCAATGTTTGAGGGATGCTGTGCCAGCTAGGTCCTTTGGTCTGCCATCTCTGTAGAGACAGGGGATGGAGATCCATGTGGAACACATGAAGGGTTATTGATGTGTTAGAAACCACAGAAGCACCTGAGAATGGTCATGTAGGAATTAGGGCTTCACCCTGCCAAAAGGTGGTGGGACCAACAGGCCCGCTGAAGTGCATCTACACCAACACCCATGGCATGGGCAACAGACAGGAGGAGCTGGAAGACCTCAAGCAGCAGGAAAACTAGGACGTAGTTGCCATCACAGCAACATGGTGGGATGGCTCACCCAGCTGGAGTGCTGCAATGGATGGCTGTCAACTCTTCAGGAGGGGTAGGCAAGGAAGGGGAGGTGGTGGGGCAGCCCTGCACGTTGGGGAGTGTTTTGATTGTCTAGAGCTTAATGATGGTGACAATAGGGTTAAGTGTTTATGGGCAAGAACCAGCAGGAAGACCAACAAGGCTGATACCATGGTGGGAGTGTGCTGTAGACCACCCACCCAGGGTGAAGAGGCAGACAAAATATTCTATAAGCAGCTGGGAAAAGTCTCACAACCGCTAGCTCTTGTTCTCATGGGGGACAACTTACCAGGTGTCACAGGTGGTTTCTCCCTTTTGGTTTCCTGAAAGTGGCTCCTTCAGCTCATGGGCGCCATCAGAAACAAGGCACAAGGACTTTACATGGATTTGGCCTCAGATGGTTACACTGCCTCATGCTGAAAACATCCATTTTTCCTTCCATCCATGCCAGAGACACAGAGCTAATGCAGGATGCCTCAGGGGTATGGTCTGAACATGACACCCTGCTCAAAGTCCCTGAAATTGCTCCTGTCCCCAGGAGAGCAGCATCTCACCCTGTCTGCATGAGGACCAGAGTGTGAAGCTTTGAGGAAAAGAGATGGCTTTGAGCTGGTACAGCTTAAGGGAGGTGAGTAAATATGCAGAAAATACAGCATCTCATTATCTGCGATTTTCTGCTCAGTGTAGTCAATAGCTGAGGTTTGCTGGCTTCATCGGTTCACCAGTAACCACAACATATTTTGGCAAGAGCTGAGCTAAGGCCACATTTTTCAGCACTATTGGTTCTTCCAAACATATGGAATAAAATAAGATTTTAATTCTCCTAGTTACTATGGCTTTAAAGAATAAGAGAAATTGCATGATGAGAGGCTTCTTTTTTATTCTTCAGATCTTGAGATATTGGTTTTTTCTTTTACTATGAATTCAAATATTAGCAGAATCAGATCTCATTTGATGGTTTCTTTTAACTATCATAGGTAGGAATGACAAAACTGTGGAGTTTGAATATAAAAATATACAACAGGAAGGTAATGAAAAGACAGAAGGCCTTGATGCCCTTGGGCAGCCATGCAATCTGACTTGAAGTACTGTTAACAGAATCGTGCTTTTGTTATTAGGAGGTAATATTCAAGAATACCCGAGTCATTTGAGATAAATCAAGTTTAAAGTAGCAGGGTGACATAATTTGAATTTCGGATCATGTTCCAGAATTGCTACCAGAACTGCAGGCAAGGTATGTCCTCAGTGGTCCTTCCAGTGTGAGGCAGGTGCTGCCCTGACTGCAGTGTCCTGCTGTCCCAGCCCAACGGTGCCGGGATGTGCTGGCACAGGGGGCCATCGGAGGGGGATACCCCGGACCACATCCAGCAGCGTGTCCCTGTGAAGTGCAAGGGACACTGTAACTGTAAGCAGAGCAGAGTGTGAAACAGAGATACAGCGGCAGTCATTTTCAGTCCCCTGCCTAGAGATGCTCTTTCTCATGGGTGAGAAATCATGGATATATCTCCATTACATATGAAGCATTTGTTAGAAGGCTAAATTTAAACCCTAAACTGCCCCTGTTGATACTATCAAAAGCCTTAAACCCAGACAAAAATGTTTCACCATCCAGAACCAGAGATCCATCCTTCTGGGAAGGGCTTTTATTCTTTTTTTATTATCTAAGGTCTGAACTGTCCATGGCCCCTTTAGACTGTACACCCCAAAACAGCACCTTGGGCAAACAGCTTGCTGCCTCCTTGTCAGGTCAGAAGAGGGATGTGCTTCTGAGAGCGCTGAAGATGAGATTTCATTCCCTAAAGCCCTTGTCTTACTTGAACAACAAATCTCCGTAAAATATTAACATGAGTGCGAGCAGGCAGATGAGCAGCAGTGGTGTGACTACCCAGGGGTATGGGAGGGGCAACCAAATGTAAGTGTTACTCCTTCAAAACTTGACTGAAAGGTGTCTCTTGCTTCTGCCCCCCTCACTGCTCCCCACCAGCATGGTGCCCAGCTCCTTGTGGGTTTGCTGAGCACTAACACGCCGCCTTCTCCTGCTCTCCATGCAGCCAGCCTAAACTGCTCAGTGCAGTTCTGGACACAAACTCCTGGGTTGCTTTGCACACAGAGTGTGAACTGCCCCCTCTTTACAATGGAGAGAGAAAAACAGAATAGGAATTTTAGAAAGTAGGTGTCCCCATGGGAGCAAAAGTTTCTACAGTAAATAGATTTGGTATCCAATGGCACTCAACATCACACTTTTTTATTACATTGCCAGTGAAACGTGCAGAGGGGTACAACAGGACAGGGAATGCAATTTAAGTTTAAGCTTTTGAACCAAAGCTTAATTATATCCCCAAATTTACTCTGCCTTTCACATGGGGCTCTAGATAGATCAGCATTAATTATGCTGTGGAGATCTTTCCCCCTCTGGCCTAAATTTCTCCATCAGACTGGTTGCCTCTGTATTTTGACTGGGCAATAAAGCATTTTTTGAACACAGGAAAACTACAGTTTCTTTTTGCTATTAGCAGTAAGGGGTTTTCTGCACTAGAAAGGTTCATCAATTATACCAACATAATTACCATATAACTATAGTACAGTAATTATTTTGCTATATCTCTTCCGGTAGTGACTGCTATTGAATAAAGCAGCTTTTCAATATACTTTAAATTTATTCCCTAGCAACATAAACTAAATCAAAACATGTCCTGTTACTGAAGAACAAATAGTTTGTGTTGGGAATTAGGCTGGAAGAAGCAAAGCTCTCCAGCTTTATATATTATATATTATATTATATTACATTATATGCATTATATTATGTATTATATAATATTAATATACATTCATGGTGGTAAAACAGTGCCAGTGACCTCCTGGCCTCCAGGGATGATGCTGCAGACCAGAGTTGGTGCCTGGCGCAGGGTGAGCATGACCCTAGGATTGCATTTCCTTCCAGAGGAGATGTTTAGACTCTGTTGTCGCTACCAGCAGATACCAGCAGAGCATCTTCTCCTTTCAGACAGATCAGAAGAGAGAAGCTAACATCCAGGGGGCACGCACTGGCCATGGACCCTGGCTGTGGGTCCCACCCAGGAGTGACTGCATCTTGAAGGGGGCAAGCTATCCAGTGGTGTAGGGGCAAGAGCTGGTCATAAACCACTGTGGCTGGGAAATACGTGAGGACTGTCGTGGATCCTGGGCATTTCTCTCAGTGTCAGGGATGAGCTGCATTTTATCACTTTTATCTTTCTCTAAGGCAAACAGAACAAACAGACTTAATGAGGAGGAACTGGTGGGTGATTAATGATGGATGGTCCATTTTATCTATGTGCCTATTACTAAATGACCATTTACACTGACAGCCTGGTCAGATGCTTGGGCTGGTAGGACGCTGCAGGGGGTAAACTCAGGAAAAACTCACCTGCAGAAGCAGGCAAACAACAAATCACAGGATGACAGCCTGCATATAGACTGCGCTTGCAGAGAGAAAATCATGCAAAGGGCTTTCCAAAATCCAAAACAGCCACCTGGCTGTCCTGGTGACAGGTGTGCAATACATCTGGGACTGTACCAGAACCATTAGTGGCATATCTGTGCCGCCATATGTCTCCATCAAGATGCAGTTCAGAAGGAGTTTAAGATGGTAAGGTTCCTCCTCAGCTCCAACCATTTCTCCTGACATTTACAGTTACCATTATTGCAATGCTAACTTGCAATAAAATAAATGATTTAAATCTCATTTCCTTTTAGCAATTCATGATACATAAACCAAAGGCAAGTAAAATAAATTTGTCTGAAAAGAATAAATGCCTATTTCAGGAAACATACACTCAGGTATTCTGACAAAAGCATTTTATTGGTGGCAATATCCCACAGACAGTGCTTTCGCGTGCTAAACAACAAATGAAAGAGAGCAGGTTGTTTTTCTTAGTGATGTTTTCGAGTGCTTAGCAGCTCAGTGGATGTTCATGGGTGCTGAGGGCTGTGGACGGGAGGAGCCAGCTGTGGGGTGACAATTGCTGTGCCCCCACAGGGCTTCGCAGCAGCCCTTACACACCCTGCGTGCGGTTCTGCTCACGTATTACTTTTTTGGGGAGCTAACACTGTGGGAAGGTGCAAGAAATAGGGTAAGTGTGAACCTGTCTGTCCCCTGAGAAAACAAAAGTAAATCAGGATATAATTATTGGGAAAAGGACATTTTGGTATTGCTGTGGTTGCTGCTTCGTATGTCTATGTTCACCTAGCACCCCTGGGAGGGAAATGGGTGGTAAGTGCATGGATATGCCCCGAGTGCTCACGAAGTTGCTTTCAGAGGGATAGCCCTGGCCTTGAGAGCAGTCACCTCCCTCCGTGCAGCCCTATGCTCTCCCAGTGGGATGCTGTTGTGCTGGATCTACACCACGAGAGGATATTCCTCTCACAAATTATCCCACAGCAAGGATCCTGCTAGTCAGTTCTCCTAAAACATTCCTGGTTTGTCATGATAATGCATCTCTGTGACTGTGAGCCCAACTCCACGCACAGAGAGGAGCTACATGCAACAATTTTGAAGTGATAAAATCAGTGAACTGATTCTCCAAGTAATGGGTAAAAGTCATAGCAAGTCTATCTGAAAGCTGTTGTGGAGTGACAAGGACAAAAACTGTGATGTCACTGTCCCAGGTAGAATACATGGTTCATACTTTTGTTACACGTCTTGGCCATTCAGGTTTTGCTTTGTGTCATTCACATACTCAAAATGTGGCAATGCTGTGGGTATATGTATATATTACATAAATAGTGCACCAAGGATTCCCAAACCAAACCCCAGCTTATGCTCACTTTATAGTAAATTTTAAATTAGAAAAAGAATCATGGTGCACACATTCAAACAACTTTATCTACTCTTGCCTATTTGCACGATCATGTTTGTTCTGTTGGTGTTTGTAGTCAGTGCTGCTGCTGTTGTTGGATATGTCTAGTAACCAGATTATATATATATATATACCTATATTTTCAAATCTGACAGTCTTCTGATGCAAAAAAGCCAACCTGAATAGTACGAAAAAATAGTAACTGTGGAACAATAATTCCCTGTTTCTCCCATCATGAGAACTAGGGGTCACTGAACAAATAGTCCAATGGTGGGTTTAAGATAAAAATAAACTTTAATTAGTAGAACTTTTCTTCCATATAATGCATAATTAAACATGGAACTGAGAGCCATGGGAGAGTTTGGAAAATAGAAATATAAATATACTCAAAAATAATTACACATATTCCGGACAAAAAGATCCACAAAGTAATTGTGTTGTATGCAGAAAGTGAAATTTTGTCTCAACTGAAGCCAGCATTAACATCCAATTTATTTTAATAAGGCTCAAATTTAACACCTAGTAGACAGTGTTGAAAACATAGATCTAAGTTAATAAAATGGGACAAACGTATTTTTGCTTTCTGATATCTATTTGTATGTTACATGTTTAGCATTAATTAATGAAACTGAATTTATGTTTATATACTATTTAATGAGGGATACTTTATGAGTCCAGAAAGTCCTTTTTAAAATATCACTTATATTCAGTCTTTTTTTCATCACATTCCACTCAGGGAACTGTGTTCTTCACTCAGACTTGACTTACTGCCTTTCTAAATCTAACCATAATGCAAGAAATGTAACAGGCTCACATTTTTATTTGCCTATGAATGGATAACAACTGCATGGTCAAAAAAGGATGCAAGACTATGTGCCTTTCTTTTCCCACATATTCTCATAGTCCCATACTCTATCTCTTTGTTGCATTTCTCAGACAACAATGATTATAACAATATTTTGGCACCCAGCACAAAATAAAATTACAAACAAAAAAAATTAAGAGACAAGAGCCCTCACTGGGATAAGCGATGCATCACTGCCTGTGTTTTATTCCCCTTTGAAAGCCATCTATGGTTTATCACTGAGAGCACATCAGAAAATAATGAGCTCATTTTTTGTTTGTTTGTTTTCCCCTCATGGCAAATCAGCCAGCAACCAGAAAATAAGCCTTTATTCTTCATGGATGATCAAATGGCTGATTTAGTCATGAAAGACTTGCTCTTTCAAAATGGTTTGCCTTTCCTGCACCACCATTTTCTTCTTCCACTCGACAAACAATCCGTGGACATCAGGTGATGCGTGCACAGGTGACCGGGCACAGTGACAGATGCCCTGAAGAGAGGTGCTCCAGCTAGTTTGTGTCTCATCAAAGAATTCAAGAGAAGACCAAAGGAAAGGTTTCCAGGCTCACTCCCCCTTGATGAGGCTTTGGGGAGGGGAGCACTGCCCGTGGCAGCACCAGTGCAGCCTGGGGGGAGGCACCCGGCTGCCAGGTCTTCCCCGCAGGCGTGTTCCTCACCCTTCCCCAACAGCAGAGGTGGCTGGTCACATATGTTCAGGAGCTATGAAGTGGCCATTTCTAGATGTCTCTTGTAGCTTCCTTGACAAAATTATTCAAACGGCAGTTTCTGCCCGTATTCCTGCCGGCAGTCTCAGCTGCCTGAGTTTGCTGAAGGGCAGCCATGCCCCTGTGCCGCTGGGCTCCCCCGCAGACCCTCCCCAGCCTTCGCTGGGTGCAGGGACGAGGGGCTGCCCCAGCGCCAGGCCATCGGTTCCTGGAGCACTCCTGGGGCAGAGCCGTCCATAAACAACAGGCATGGGCTGGAGTGGCTGAAAGCCGTTGAAAAGTATGAAACAAGCAAAGTAATCCCTGGATATTTCTAGGATTAACCACCAGATTTATTTTTCACTTTTTTTCCTTTTTTTTTTTTCCTTTTTAAGGAAAATGTCTCCAGCTGGTCTTTAAGCTTCTCCCATATATTTCTCCCTCCTATGCAAGCAAAGCTGGGCTCTGGTACTTGGGTTTTATCTCAGGTGTGCTGAGTACTATCTGGGGACCTGCAATAGTGCAGGTATCTCATCAACATCTCTCAGAAAGGGCTCAAGGAGGCTAATGGGTGACATCTGGGACTTCCCTAACAGCTAAATCCATGGATCCAGTGGGATGCAGAGGAGACATAATGGTACCAGCTGATGGGGAAATGACATGAACTAAGAAGCACAGCTCTGAAGGAAGACACACCTGCTAAAGGGTCAATTACCAGAAGTACAGGATATCAGTCAAGAAAGGCAAGTAAAAGAAAAGCATCATGCATGATGAGGTTAGACTTAATTGTGTCAGTAGAAATTATACTGGCTCTTTAAAGCCCTCCTATCAAAACCTACATCCTGCAGTTTTCAGTGTTTGACTTAATAACCATCTGCTCTGCATTGGAGGGAATTTAGTAAGGTGCATAAGACTATATGCATGCCAACTACTTTACTCCCTGTTTTCAGGCAGTTTTTTAAAAATGTACATGCATTTATAATGTAGTTGATATTGTATCCTGAAAAGGAAAATTACAGAGATGTATACACTTGAGAATAACATTTGCTCTAGTTCACTGAATACAGCACTTACTTTTGGAGTATCAGGACTGCGGAGTCTCTAAAGTACAGAAAAATACACTTGGTTCCTGGCATAATTGCTTCATCTCAAGGGGGTATAGGAGATGATGAAAAAGCAATTGAAGAATCCTGTTGAATTTCAGGTAGAGATAGAATTTTGTGGAGAACTGGAGGGTGTTCCTGCCTCAGGTTTACTTCCCAGGTGAATTTGGTTCCCCCTTGGAAAATCCTCCCCTCCCCCCGCCCCCAGCGGAGTGCTTGGCCATCCCTGCTGCCTCAGCTTCCTGAGAATGGCTGGAAGGAGCCTTATGGTGCTTGAGCTGCTGGGCACAAACCCCTTTCCAGGCAAAGGACTCAGAAGCAACATCTGGGGAAATAGCTGCATTGGGAATGGGATGTGTGCAGGAAATCTTGGGAGTGCTAAAACTGAATGGCAAAGACAGGTGTTAGTAGCTGAACTGTCCTCCCAAGTACAGTGGCCGTGGCTCGGTGGCAGCTCAGGCAGAAGCTGTGGCCTGGGATGTGCCCAGGGGCTCTGTCCATGGCCACCTCATGCAGCACAGCGTGCTCAGCCCGCACGGCTCTCACACCCGACCAGAGGGATTGAGACAGCCCTCAGCTGGGGGCTCTGCCGAGCACATGAGGCCAGAGAGGTTGAGAAGGGATCTCGGCTGTTCACATGATTTTCTGATTCTATAAAAATGTGTTGCAGTGACAACTAAACCTCCATCCGGGCTGATGGAGGTGGGTCAAGGGGGAAGGGATGATGCCAAAATGGAGGGGACAGAGCCTCCAGCAGGCCTTCTGCTCTTGCCAGCACGTACAGGGTGGCAGGAGCTGGGGCAGGGCCCAGAGATGTGGCAGCAAGCAGTGTCCTGCCTGTGTACACCAGTGAGAGAGGATGTTTTTAAGCCCTAAACACATCCCTGTCCTCTTTACCATCTAGTTCCGGCAATTCCAAAAGGGCAACCCAGAAGACCGCTGGCTTAATGTGATGCTTTGATGCCCTGGGGCATTCTCCTCCCAGCCTTGGCACCAGGCTTCATCCTGGCAGCTACATCTCCTCCCCTGGCTTTGTCTGGGTGCCTCCGAGGGACATGCAGAGGAGAGAGGTGGCAACCTGCCTTGGCATGTGGGACACTCATTGTTGCCTGCAGCTGCTTTCCTTGCACACACCTATATCCCAGCAGCTAAGGGTGCTGCTCTCAGGGAGGAGGTTTTACTTTATAGACCATGTAATGGAGAAATGCCTGGAGGGGTCCAGTCCAGCCTGAAGGGATGGATGGATGGATGGATGGATGGATGGATGGATGGATGGATGGATGCTGTAACCAGGGGATAGCATTTGGCCCTAAGCACCATGCTGAACCAATAATTTCTGTTTTGTTCCCATAAATTTATAAGGCCAGAAGGAGCATTAGTAGTCTAAACCAAAGCCTAGTGAAATAAATAGCCTAGGCAAAAATCTCCCTTGGGTGAGTTCCCTGATATTATCTTCTTCTCATCCCAGCCTCCTGTTGCTCATCAATCTCCAGACATCAGCTCCAGAAGTGCTTCTCCCAGCTAACAAAAAATTACCACTTTTTTCAATTCAGAATAACAGGAACAGGAACATCAAGCCCTCACAGTTTCCTGCTCAGCTGCAGGGCTGCAGCACAAGGACATGCACTTCCCAGGTCCATCCCTGACTCCAACCCGCCTGGACCTAAGGGGTGTCCTCAGGCAGCCCCCCGCATGGCAGCACCCGGGGTGGGAGAGCAGGCACTCCTTCAGCCCCTCTGAGGATAGGGAAGGAATCACCAGAAGTGGGTCCCACACCCGGTCAGCAGTGCAGCCAGCAATAAAAAGTTCTGGATTTTGTGGTGGGCAACCATGAAGCCTGGGTGTCAGACTTGTGCAGGGACCGTGCGTACTGCCAGGGGAAATAGTGTCGCAACACAGGAGATGCTTATGGCACATCTTTACATCTGTTAGCCAGGGACAATCTCTTTGAATTATGAAAATGTTTAAGGTTAAAAATAGCTGTCCTGCTAATTATCTTTACAGCAGCTAAAACCAGAAGTGTTAGCAGTGGTTTTTACTCAAGTCCCTTGAGAAATACTTTGGTGTTTGTTAATTCTTTTTTTCCAAACAATATTTAATCAGAAAGTTGATAACATTTAATGGACTGTGATTTACAATAAGGGATCTTTCTTGAACTGAAAAGGGATTTTACACATTGCCTCTAGTGCGTTACTCAGCACAGTTCAGATTATTTATAGGATAAATGTGCAGGGCAGAAAACACAAGCAAAGACCCAGGACAGGTTAGGCTGTGCAAACATGGTGCGATGAGCTGAGATGGGGTTTTGGGTGAAGACCACTGCCTGGAGCATGGGGAGCCATTGTCCCCAGCCCTCCATTCAGGGCTGTTTCTCCTCAAATGAGGTTACGCTGATGAGGCAACAAGCCCTGCACAGAGCCTGGTTCAGCCACTGCTTAGGAGGAGCCTTTTCACCACCTGACAAAATCCTGAAAGTGGAGTTTCTTGGGGTTGCACCCAACTGGCCTGTCCCATGGCTCTGAAGCATCCCACAGCCCATGGGATGCAGCTTGCTACAGCCCCCCGAGCGCCCATTCCATCCCAGCACCACAGAAGCAGCTGAGCAGTGGGGTTTTGGCGTGTTTGTTTAGCAAAAAAAGTGACTGTATTTTGCTGTGTTCTAAAATCCTGCTATTAGTCTGAGGACAAACAGATCTATACATGTGTAAAAGCAAAGAAACAATCAAAATGTCTTGGAATGCTGAACATATGGTTTGTAATATTGACCAGAAGCGAGAAAGAGAAGTTTGATCTGCAAGTCAGTGTCTATTAAGGAATGAAATGAAAAGGTGGTGGTTCTTTATGCTCTTGCACAGCGGCGTCCCTGAGCTCCAGCTGCATCTTCCTGCTCCAGCCACTGACAGAAGGTCAATTATCACCCTTTGCCCTCAACCGCACAAATGAATTCTTTGCACTGAGTAAAAAATTTAGGCAATTTTATTCAATGTTCCTGAGAGTAATTTTTATTTTTTCATTCTAAGCTATTTTTATAAAACTTTGCTCCAGATTGGGTAGAAATGATTAATTTCAAATATGTGTAATGCTATTTATCTTCTAATTGTTGAGGTTACCGCAGTGTTCATTTATAAGCAACCACAGTGACACCTTCTGCAAAATTCAGAATGAATAGAAAGAAAACCGAAAATAATTCATTTGAAGATAATTGTGTTCTGCTGACTAAGAAACTCAAATTTTCATTTTATCTTCACATTTGTTTTTTTTCAAACGTGCCAGCAATTAGTTTTTCTCTCTGTATGGGAGCGTGAGCAGGCCGCGGGCGTGTGAAGGATGTGCTGCATCTTCCTGATATGGGTGTACCAAAAACCTGAGGAGCTTGTAAACTGCAAGCTGAGATTTCATTTGCACAAAATGTGCATCACCAACCAACGTGGAAAGCTGAAAATGGAAATTGGATCTAAATATTTGCAAATCAGGTCTAAACACTGAAATACTTTTTTTACACGGGCAACATTAATCTTTGCCTGCAGAGATCTTTGTTCTGCTGAGGTAGAGGCGTGGCTTACTGCAATATCCTGCCTTACATCTGTGATCTGCATTTCATTTTAGGTAACAAGTGAAACAATGAAGTCTCCCCAGTATGCACTAGATATATAACCAGGGTATTAAGAAATGAACAAGCTCTAAAAATATCACTGTGTTCATCTACCTGCTCCCAATGGGATAATGCATCAGCATCAGCATTTCAGAGTAACTACCACAGGCAGGGGTGGTGAACAGCACCCGCGAGCTCAGACAAGAAATGTGCTTCTTGATCATTCCATGCCGGATTTGAATAGAAATTCTGTTCAGAACCAAAGTTCTCCTTTCAGCTGGGACAGCGTTCAGTCTTGCACAGATAACAAGGCTCCCTGAAGTAAAGGTTTGGATAAAGTATTCTAGCTCTAACATCTTTTTATTCAAAAATGAGGCAAGGCTGCCTGCGCCACTAAGGGCAGAGTCAGATTTGATTCAGGAACAGCTGCGTGTGTTATTTCCTTGCAATCAAACATTTTGTGATCTTTTCTCATGGATTTTGGTGCAATAGGAAGTGATTTAAGCCGCAGTTCCCAGCGGAGGCTGAGCAGTGGCAGTGGCTCACCTGTGACAGCAGTCTCAGGTGGGCATCCCCCAACCACACTGGTGTGGTAATGTGTGCAGGCATGGTGCCCACGCTGGGCCACCTGGGCAGGACACTGGACTCAAACGGGTGCAAGGGGATACGTTGCTAGGTGGACAGCAAAAGGCATCAGATGTGGCAACAGCCCAGGTAGCACCAGGAGGGGTGGCTGGTTGTGGAACAGAGGAGGTGGGACACAGGGACTGCAGGTGTCTGGCTCCAAAGCACACAAAAAAAACATCTAAGCAAACAAACAAACCAACCCCCAAAATATGAATTTCCAATTAGATCTGGAATCCTTACAGTTGTTTGTTATCCCCCAAAAAATGATTTGCAAAGCAGAAAAAAGAAAAAGGAGAGGAAAATGCATGTGTTTGGTTCTTTCTTTGCTGTGTGGATGCTACATAAGAATCAAAAGATCTGATTGCTTTGATTGAAAATGAACCTACGGGTTAATTTTATCAGAGAAGACACACAGCAATGAAGTAAGATTATGCCCATGAACCTGAGGGGTTTTTTTAACATTTTTTGTATACTGCATCTCAGCTGTGGGCATGAAGGTTTCAATAACATGGTGAGAAATCTGGAAGATTAGTATGGGCATGTATCTAGTTTTATAATAATGGTGTGTTTCAGTTAATGGAAAATTTTCCAAGAAGAACCCCTCAGTCAGACAAAGAACTGAGGACTCCTGTGTTTTTGGATGAATTGAAGGCAGGTGCTAAGGCTGATGTCATCAGTGTGTGAGGATAGGGGATTTCTACCCCATAGTATACACGCAGAACAACTCAGCAGGTTTCTCTGTTTTATCCTCACAGAGGTAAACCCACGGATGGAGCAGCCTTAAAATTAATTGATTCCCCCCACCCTCAACCCTGAAGATCAGAACATATTACAGAGAACCAGCAGACAGAAACGTGTCCACAAGGTGACTGCAGAAAGTAGCAACCTATCAGCTGCACCCGAGAACATGCGTAGGGACTCACATCTCTTGTCCATTGCAAATGCAGACACCAGAAATGTTCACTGGCATCTGGAAAAGCATTGTCTAGTAAGGACAGAGGCATTACGGACCCAGAGCTGCATTTCAATTGAACACAGTCACAGCACAGAAGTCTCACAAAGTTCTCTGTTATGGTTTGTTGCAACCTTGACGTGAAAAAAGAATCCCACAACATTTTGGAGGTACAGAATTCAGGTGATGACTTATAATATTATTAGAAGAAAACCAAGGCATGGCAGGCACATCTCCCCCAGTAATAGAAGGGGATTTTGGTGTGGGAAGAGCTCCCTGGCCAGCACAGATGGTCTGTGGACAGCAGGAGCATCCCTCCGTGCAGGAGGGGTTTTAGCAGGCAAAGGCTCGCCAGTGGTCTCTGTGTTGAAAGGGAAGGTGTGGGGCCAAGACAGCAGCCTGCAGCTCCACGTGCCATTTGCCAGTGTCACAATGCAACAAGAAAAACCATCTTTTCTGCTCTTCTGCCAGTTCCAAAGTTGTATGAAATTTTTTACTATTCAAGGTATGATTTTAATCATGAAAGTAGTGATTCGTAACTCTAATATTTACACAGAAAGCTCTTTTTCTTATGTCTTTCTTCATAAAGTAATATACAAATCAAAGTGCAGGTTTCTTTTCATACAGCTTTGAAGCTGATCCTTTTGACATTTCACATTTTCATGACATGCTTTTAATTATGAAGAAAAGTTTCACTCAGCATCATTTAGTTTTTTGCATATTTCCTTAACTGCCTTTTCTTCACCTCTATCACCAAACTTAGAAACGAGGTGGAAACAAGAAGAGATGTCTGTGAGCGTGCAGTACTTGTGCAGGCTGGGAAACAGTCATACCTGTTGTATGTCCTGGCTAGAGTGAATGTAACATGGCACATCCGAACGCATCTTCTCCTGTGTGCAGTGCACGCTTCCCCACTGGGAAGCTGCAAGGGTTTATGCGTGAGGGTGAACATGCTGGGAGCTGGGCAGGCTCTGGGGGGGCCTCTGTGTGGGCACAGCAATGCCTCTGCCCCAAGGATCCCAGCTCCAAGCCTGCAGGAGGGCAGCCTTGGTGTCCCCTCACCGGCACTGGCCACCCTCTGCGGTGTTGTTGTAGTTTCAGCTGGGATAGAGTTAATTTTCTTCTTAGTAGCTGGTGCTGTGCTGTGTTTTGGATTTAGGAGGAGAATAATGTTGATAACACAGTGACGTTTTAGTTGTTCTTAAGTAGTGCTTACCCTAAGTCAAGGTTTTTTCATTTTCCAATGCTTTGCCAGTGAGGAGGTGCATGAGAAGCTGGGACAGTTGCCACGATCGCTGACCCGAACTAGACAAATTCCAGACTATAGAACGCCATGCGCAGTATATTAACTGGGGGGAGTTGGCTGGGGGCTGCCAATAGCTGCTCAGGGACTGACTGGGCACTGGTCAGAGAGGGGTGAGCAATGGTATTGTGCATTGCTTGTTTGGCTGGTTTTTTCCTTTGGGCTTTATTCCTCTCTCCTTCTGTCTCCTTTTCATTGCTGCTGTTATTATTGTTGTTGTTGTTGTTGTTATTATTATTATTATTAGTAGTAGTAGTAGTTCAATTATTAAATCATTCTTATCTCAACCCATAAGTTCTACTCTTCCCCCTGATTCCCCTCCTCACCTTACAGGGAGGCGGGGGTGTGGGTGAGCAGCTCCCTGGTACTTTGCTGGTTTAAACCAGGACAGGTGCTCCGGGCCCAGAGGTACGTAGGTACGTAGGGATGTAGGTACATCTGTAAAGCCCCCTGCACCTTCAGCCGCTGCAGAGCAGGTCGCTGCTGTCCTCTGCTCCACCAGCGAAGAGAAGGGGTGAAAGAGCAAGCGAAGAGCTGGTGTCCTGGGGTCTGCAGCCAACAGCACGCGCTGACACCGCTTTTTGTGCATCAGGTGAAATACAGGTTCTGCTTCCAGAGAGCGGCTCCGTGCATGGCTGTAGCAAGTGCCACAGGCAGCAGCACCAGCCTCTGCCCTTCCCTCACACCTCTCCCCCCACCAGCCCTGCCAGCCAGGGGTGCTGCCAGCAGCCCCCAGCCAAACCCGTGCCTAAGGAGGGGTGAGTGGCTCAGCACCTGTCACCCTGTCACTGTGCAGGGAGGAAACAACAGGTCAGACACCTGCCAGAAACAGAAGTGGCTCCTCTTCTGAACAAAACTGCAGCACCCTCCCTGTCACTTTACCAATTGTGAATTTTTGGTTTCTTTGTTTGTTTGTTTGTTTGTTTTTCAGAGGACAGAAGGGAGAAGAGTGATTGTTTTTAAAACTAAATGCAACCCACAGCTGCGCATACCAAGTACAGTTGTCAAGAGCCAATATAAAAGTGACTTTTTGGTCTGAGCACAACTATTGGCACTTTAAAACGTATTTTTTTCCCTCCATGGGAGACAGAGGGGGCTGTTCCCAGCAACCTCTTTGTCTTCTTTCTTCCCTTTACAGCTATTTCATTATACTGAGAAATTTCAGTAATAAACTTCTACTTCCTGCTTCTATCTCAGAGCAAACCTCAAAACAAAGTGCGGTTTGGTGATCCACACAGTCCAGCTGAAAATCACTGAGCAATTTTCCCCACCTGAGTGACCTGAGGAGCTTTGCAAGGGGAAGGAAAAACCCGTCCTGGTGCAGGTGGCCCTGCAGCCCCACTGATGCTTCACACAGCCATTTCTGCATCTGCCCTGCTCCACAGAGAACTGCTCTCCCCTGCAGTGCTCTGGTTAATGCACACCCTAATAGAGTCCATGGTCTAATTCTTTAATTTATTTGTAAGGTTATTTTCTATCTTGTGTTATGGCATTTTTTTCTACAAACTGCAGTCAACATAGCAAGATCTTAATCATGCAGTTATTTTAGGCTGTTCAGATATACGATTATTTGGCCCCAAAGCCAGGAACACATGTAGTAGAGAAAATACACAAGAATGAAAAATACTGTAGAAGGAAAGAAGAGGGTGGGCAGAGCTGGAGGAAATGTGAGGAGATTATTTTCCATGGTGGTGGCAGCCCTTTCTGCCTGCGTGGCTGCAGATGATGCTCCAGGGGAGACTGGGACTGTGTAACTTCATTAATAAAAGACTGTAGATAGACCTCATGACCCAGAGATACAGAGCACCCCAACCAGTGATTCATGGTGGTATCCTCTTGATTTAAGGTGATGTCCACCTCGCCATGGTGGGGCGGCATGACCTGTGAGGCTTCCACAACTGTATGTGCAAGGACCATCATGGAAATGGTCCCCTGGCATCGTTTTAAGACTTTGTATTACTGCTCAAATCTGCTAGATCCCACTCAGCCCTGAAGATATTCTCCAGGTGTTCCCTGCTCAGCAGGAAGAGCCGTCATGGACTTCACGAAGGCAAGTTATCCTATACCTGCGATGTTAATGTGTCAAGCCTAAAAACTTCCCTTGAGAGCCTAAAGACTTACCTTAAGAGCACAATGTCTGAAGATACAATGGTTTGCCTGAAAGTCATGTTGCTTGGCAGACACTTTTTATTCAAATTGTGTTTGTCCAGTGAAGGGATAGTACTATATTTAAAAAAAAAAAAAAATGCAGATCTCCACAATACACAGGGAGTTCATGTGGTAAAATGTATAAAGGATAAGATAATTGTACCTTTTCTTGCTCTGACTTCATATTTGCTAATACAGTACTGTGGGCAGATGTAACACATGCCTGCTGGAAACTGCTGTTTCTAAAACCCACTCTTGTGTTATCTCTAGATTAAAGCTATGTTAAAAACCAAGAAACTGATGATAAACTGCTACCATTAATCCTTGCTTTTTAAAAAATAAACCATTTTGGATGACTCCAAAAGGGCAGCAATGGAAGTTATGACTCAGTTTGGTAGTTTAAAGACACATAAAAATAAAAATTTCTCCAATGCAGCCTGTTTGCTCAGTGCTGAGGGCATAAAACCCAGGAACATACCTATGGGAGCTGTCAGAGATGTGATGCAGATACCAGCATACACCCTTGTGTCTGAAGCACTGACTCATCCTGCTCAAGGCATGGATAAGAGCATGAAAAACACTGGGTTGTCTGATTTGGAAAAAAAAAAAAAAAAGAAAAGAAAAGCGAAATGTACATTTGTAAAAACAGGAAAAAAACCCACCCAACCCTAACTTTTCCAATTGCGCATCTCAGTGTTTGTCTTCTGTTATCCCCTGAGAACAGTGCCATCATCTCATTACACATGCTGATGAAATGGGAAAAGAATGTGAATTTAGGGCATGGGGAAGTGGGCAGGCTCATTTATAGCACTTGGGAAAAGCTTTATATTCTAGACAGTATAACGATAAACTTTGAGAAGCAGGTGGTCACTGTGGAGAGGGAGCAGCTTAACTCAAGGAACAACTCAGCTTATTTCTGGCTTTGGATATTCTCAGATATTTCCATATTA
Organism: Falco punctatus; assembly: GCF_963210335.1. Classification (NCBI taxonomy): domain Eukaryota; kingdom Metazoa; phylum Chordata; class Aves; order Falconiformes; family Falconidae; genus Falco; species Falco punctatus. The sequence continues at coordinate 48,761,684 of NC_137587.1, forward strand.
TCTGCATCAAATTTAGCACATTGCTTAGTGCAAAAGAAATGCATCATTGAGCCAAAGCAGGGGGAGCTGAGAGCCACCTTTCTACAATTCTGGGAGTTTCCATCCTTCAGATGTAGTTTGGTTTGGTTTGATTTAGTTAATTTAGTTCAGCTAAAGCATCTCTGCCACAGACATGGCCTGAAGCTGTCTGAAGGACTAGTCATTGCCTTGGACCCTTGTATCTATTAGGGACTGGTGAGCATTCAATACATATCTGGATCTGATCTTCTGGTTTAATTTCTGGTTTGCATGCACCAACACTACTCTGCAAACCAAACCTTGCTTAGTAAATGGGATCAAACAGGGAAGTTGCTTCAAAACCTTACTCCTTTCTGAACAAAAATGCTGAAGCGGATGTGGCGTTTCACATCGTCTGCATGCACTGAGAAGCCCCGTGAGCCCTGCTAACAGCTCCGGCACCACAGCAGTCATTTAACATTTGCTCGGTGTATCTGACTCCAGGAAGAATCAACACGGAACCTTAATCTTCTTCATATCACAGATAAGCCCCTGAGGACAGGCCTGAGACCTGGCACCAGATGAGGGATGGAGTAGAAGTTATCTCAAGATGGATGGTGCAGAGGACAGAAAGCTCTTTGCTGTTTGCCGCTCTGCTCATCCCTGCAGTAGTCCAGAGTGCACAGGCAGGACTGAGGAAGCAGCACCCTGCCCTGGAGCTGGAAGCTGGACTGGATTTCAGACCCGGGGAGATCAGAGCTCTTCCCCTGTTCCCCTGTCCTGTATCCTCACTTTTCCCCAGAACCACAGGCATCCTTCCTGGCAGGGAGGTCGTTCCTGCTGTGGGGCAGTGGGGCAGGAGTCCCTGCCAGCTCCCACCACTGCCAGTGGTTCCTGGGCACCCCAGCACTCCTGTCCAGGCTCCCCAGCATCTTTCCCCCAGGCAGGACTGGCACCTTCCTCTGGCCCCTGCGCCCCTCTGAGCCCTCAGCCCTCTTGCAGGTAAAGGCTTCCTCTGTCAGCAATGCCTCTGCTCCCCAGCCCTCTGAGCCCTGGGTTTCCCCTTCTGCGTGCAGCAGCACGAGTGATCAGACATCCAGCTGCTGCTTCTGTCTCATGTCTCTACCAACCGGAGGATTCGGGCAGCGTGGCTTTTGTTTATTCCAGGTGTTACTGATATTAACAAGCAACCCATCCCAGCAGCAGCTGCAAAGTAGCAGGCTCCTGACAGAGAGTTGGAGAGTTTGGGTTTGGACATGCCCCTGCCCAAGAACAAGCCACCTGCCAGCCTTCACAATTCCAGCCATTATTTTTGCCTGTGAGAGCAGCGTAACTAATACTGTTTACCCTCATGTCTGTTCTCCGGGGCATGCCATGCACTTCTCTGCCTTTGCATCCATGCCAGATTTTTATTGTTTGGTTGAATCTCCAGTAAAGTCAATCTGGGTTGCAGGTTTGCTGTGAAAGGGAAAGCAGAACAAGACAAGCATTTGAAAGCTGTGTCGGAAAGGAGAGGTTGGTGGTGTTGGATCTGTTGCACTGGCCAGCCAGTTCTGCTGTTCAGTCAAACCAAGGGCAGGGCACCAAGCCCAGCATGCCAGAGATGTTGCAGCAGCATCTACTGCTTCATTCATACTTCCCTATCCCAGTAAAAACATAGGAGATCTTTGCCTTTTAAATAAGCACAAATTTTTCCTTTTCCTACAGCAACCCCCTACCTCACTCCCGTAGGGCTCGGCTGGTAGGATGTGCAGCGTGGGCAGGGAATGGGCCCAAAAACAAGCACAGGAGCATCCCCGCACGGCACCCACCGCTCCCATGGAAGCAGAGGAAGACCAAGAGGCACATGCCGCTCCCAGCTGACAAAGCTGCCTTCCCTTTGGCAAGTCTCTCCTGGTGTAGGTGGCCCTGCCAGGCTGTTGTAATGCCATCACCATCAAAAGTGAGTTGCACGTTTCTCAGTAAGAGACAAATATTAATGTAATGGAGGAAGAGATTAAATTATGTAGAACTGATAATACTCTTCCTTCTATACGTCAGAAATATGGAGTAATAGGTCAGGGAATAACCGTGCATATAAAAGAGAAGAATTTCCATTGTAATAAATTCATAAGGATTCATAAGAAACATTACTTGTTTGTTTATGCAGAAGTGTAATATTGACCTGATTACAAAAACAACAGGAAAACTCAAAGGAAGCCATAGGGCAGAGTGATCCCAGGCAGAGGCACAAGGGAAGATTAATGCTATTGCTCACAAGATGTGACAACAGCTACCCTTGGAACATGAAGATATCTGAAAGTTAATGAAGAGATAGGAGTGTGATAATAAAGATAAACATGTCTTTTTAGGTTAGGCTGCCCCACTGCAAGCCTTATACTGTTTGATAACGCACTTCTTCAAAAACATGCTGATGACAGCTCTGCAAAGGCAAGATAATTTATCTTAAAATTGAAAAGAGAAACCAGGAGGCGCAGAATGTGGCACCAACATATGGATAACAGTGTCCTTGCCAAGGAGGCAAACAACCTTATTAAGGGAGAAAGGGGAAAAGATGGCTGTATTAGCAATGAAAAGGAGGTCCAGGGGAATATAATTACAGCGAGGGATTCATATCAGTGTTTGTGCTGGCAGGCTTGAGGAGCTGACAATCATCTTATGTGGGGAACATCAGAAAATGAATGGCACTGTTTCTCGTGCATGGGCTCTATGTATCAAATTCATTAGTCCTGAAGGCATATTATAAGAGTTAATTCAAAGGTAAGAGAAGCATAGCAGTAAATTCTAACTACTGCAGCAAGAAGGCTGTCACTGCTGAAGGAGCAGCCCGATGTGGTGTCACCACAGATGGGGACTGTGCCACCCTGCTGCCGGACACGGCCACGGGCAGCAGAGCTGGGAGCCAGCATCTCCAGCAGCTCCACTGCCCGCTGCCCATCACTAACAGCACCCTAGGAGGTCTCCAATACAACCTCTCCATTTGTCCCCAGTGAGGACTGGTGTCAGACACACTGAAAGCAGCACCGGTCTGGCAGCAGCGTGCCCGGCCGCGGGCAGTCCAGTGTGGTTTTGCATGCTGGCGAGCAGGCAGATGGACAGACTACATTCTCTCCATCACATGGCATGAGAATAGCAGAGCATACAGGAGAGTTAAATACCTTCAAGATGTGTTCAAAAGGAGCTGAATCTTCCTGAGACAAAATAATTAGCAAGATATTGAAGAGACAGCATAATTTCTGGTTCACAAGAAATTTGAAGCTTTCTGCTCTGCAGACCTTGTCCTTTGTATTTGAAACACAATGAATTAACCATTCATGTTTCAGAAAAGCTTGGAATTTTACTTAACAATGAAGGATTAGGAAGCTTCTTATTAGACTGAAATATTTAGGGTGGTGGGGATCACAATAACTGTGCTGCTGAACTGCCTCAGCATGCACAGATACTCAAGCCAAGTTCCTAACAGTATTTTCTCTTCTGACAAGTGCACGACGGTAAAAACAATCAAAAGGACAATAACAACCACAAGACAACAACCATCCAAAGTCCTAAACTGCTCTTCCATATCCAGCAGCAGAAGTTTGAATTATTTACATGTTGTTCATGAATAAACTATCTCCAGCATGCTTCTGCACCTTTGAATGGACTTTGAACTGATTTTCTTGTCCAGAAGACAAATCTGTAAAGCCAAGGATGTCTAATGATGGATGTAAACTACAGTGACTAAAATCAGGTCCGGCCTGGCTGATGCTGCCTGGTCGCCAGGAGCTGCAGCAGGTACGGTGGTCCTGAGCACACCACGCTGGGGCTGGGCATCCTTCCTGGGAGCGTCCTCTCACGTCTCCATCCCCAGCCCCATGCACATCCATGTCCCTGCACATGCGTGTCCTTACACACACCTCACGCCAAATCCAGAGCCTCCATTCGGCTGGGCAGCGTTCAGCCTGGCAGTGTCCTCAGGGGGGACAATTCTGAACTAACGTACCCCAAAACATAGTTTGCCTTCATGGGGATTAAGGAATAATGAGACTCAAAGATGTTCCTTCCTCTCGGGTGCACCTTTCCTGGCTCTTCAGCTGTAATTGTGGCTGGGGTATTGGGGTGCCAGCACAGCAGCTTATTTTAAATCACAAACAAGGTTCAGAGGAAGCAGCACAAAGGGAGGCTACATGAGTATGTCTGCACATACGCACACTGCATATACCTGTACGTATGTGTGCACTCCTTCATCTTCAATAGTTACAAATGTATTATTTTTATATAATATATAGGTTTTATAACTGCACTCCCAGATTGTGGAATGTATGTGCCCATGTATCTCTACATAGAAAGAAAAAAAATTAAATGTATATGCAGACAGCCATGCACCGATTCAGGATAATTAAGAATTTATAGCCTGTTTTAAATAAAACTAATTTTTCAGCCTGTGCTGCTGACCAGGATCTACCACCTGGACTGTGATCCCCTCCCCCCCAACCCCCAGCCCGCACTGTGCAGGGGTGAGGGCTGTGTTTAATCCAGATCCCAGTGCCAAATTATTCTCGGCAGTGCACTTGGCTTTGCATGCTTTGGTGCCAGCTTTCACAAGCCTCCCCATGTCCATTTAAACCTTTTTTTTTTTTTTTTTTTTGCTGGTCTCCTCAATATCTTCTGTTGTGTTGGCTGACCTATGTAACTTTGTGTCACCTATAAATGCTGTCACCTCCCTTCCACCCCCTTCTCCTCACCATTAGTGAACACCATGCTGGGTGATCATCCTGTTTCCCAGGGCTCAGTTTCAGAATTGCAGCTTTCCTGAAGTGTCTCACAAATGCACAACTACCTTTAATTTCAGTCAGGAATTGCTTAATTTCCTGCACCTCTTTTCCTCAGACATAAATGTATTAATAAAACACTGTGATTTTTATACACAGTTCTCAGCAGGAGACAGTTCTCAACTATAAAGAAGTTCTGTCAGGTGGTGGATTTTTTGCCATGAAATTTACTTAATTCATTATATTTTTATCATGACATATTTAGCTTCTAATAAAACACCGGTTTCCTCAAAACCTTATTTTTGGTATATCCTAACAATGCAAAGGGAAGGGAAGCCGAAAGGGTGCATTTTGATGCAGCACACTGCTTTCCTCCAGCAAAACATGATGACAAACTGCAATGCAAATGCATCAGCCTTATTTCTCGGTAGCCTGTATCCCCTTGACATTTTGTGAGCAGAAAGAAAAACACATTTTGCTACAGATTCTCCATTTCTGTTGATTTTAAGGGTAAGACTTCACGTAAAAATGTAAACTGTAAACAATATTGCAGCCTAATCTGCTAATTGAACTGGTGCCAAGTATGACCCTTGCAGAGTAACAGCCTGGCTGGCAGAACAAGTTGCTCTTTCCTGGAGACAGCCCCTGCCCAGACACCAGCCACTGCAGGATGCAGAGGCACAGCGTCGCCTCCACACAAACACAGCGAAGCGTGGGAAATCCTTTTGATCTCTTTTGAAGCATCTGCTGTGCAGGGATGGGCATCACAGACAGCAGAACCACTTCCACTTCCGCACTTGGATATACCAAGGTCTTCAAAGCTTGGGTTGAGGAGTTGTGTAGCTGGAAGGGGTGGAGAGGTTTTAGCTCTTGAAATGATGAAGAATATGCTTTTAGAAATCACATATTTTTTTAGAAATTCTGATGCATAGAGGAACCTTTCATATTCTGTAAGTAGAGACTTCAGGTGGCCACGAAGGCCTGTAGCATCCTGGCTTGTATCAGGAATAGTGTGGCTAGCAAGACTGGGGCAGTGATTGTCCTATTGTACGACTAGGGTGGTTTAGCTGGGAGAAAAGGAGCTCGGGGGGACCTTAGCACTCCTTACAGCTCCCTGGAAGAGACTGTTGACAGCCTTTTCTCCCACATAAGAAGCAACAGGACAGGAGGAAATGTCCTCAAGTTGCACCAGGGGAGGTTTAGATTGGATATTAGGAAAAATTTCTTCACCTAAAGGGTGGTCAAGCACTGGAACAGTCTGCCCAGGGAGGTGGGGGTGTCACCATCCCTGGAGGGATTTAAAAGATGTGTAGATGTGGAGCTCAGGGACATGGGTTAGTGATGGATTTGGCAGAGCTGGGTTAACGGTTGGACTCAATGGTCTTCAAGGTCTTTTCCAAACTAAATGATCCTATGATTCTTCTTTTCTTTATCCCTCACAAAGACAAAAGATTTGTGGAAGTGCAAGTAGAGAAAGAGGAGACTATGAGAGAAAAAATAGATAAACAGAAGTTAAATTTTATCTCAGTGTTATTTATATTGCAGAGATGGTTTTAGCTGGAGAAGTACTAGTGCAATGGTTTTCTATCACAATGAAACTTCACAGATGTGCAACCTGGAAGAAAGTGGCTGACTTAAAATTTTCTGTTTTATGGAAATGCTGGTATCTGTTGCATGATGGCAGCACTTAAATTTTTATCTTTCTGATTAATTAATATTGAGAAGGATAAAATTGCTAAGGTCTTTTCAGTCTGTTGCTTGCCTAAAAACTGTGGTTGCCCTGCTTGTGGACTGAAGATACAGTGCTACCTCTGGCTCTTTCACAAAGAGGCCATAGCAGCTACTGGGCTCTGGGAAATCACAACACCTGGGGGTGAGCATCCCCACCCCACCCCAGGGTGAGTGTCCCCATCCTGGCTGGGGGGTGAGCAGCTCCGTCCTGCCTGGGGCTCCTCTGCTGCAGCAGCCAGAGGAGCAGCATCCCTCACACCCTTGTGTTATTCATCCTTGGTTTGGTCTATTTTTGTTGGGTTTGTGTTTTTTTTATAATCTGGGAAACTTCTCAGCTTTCTTGTATCTGTTGTTACTATCAGCTGCTGGGCCACAGGTATGAGAAACAAGAGCCTTGGCGTGGCCCAAGGGACCCACATGGCAGCCCCTTCCCCTTCCCACCATCAGGCCCGTGCCATGTCCCACGCCGTGCCCACACCAGGGGCATTTTGGCACGGCACCACTCGGTCCCAGCTTAGCCCATGCAGGAAGGCACTGGGACAGGGTGCAGGTCTCCAACACTTAATAACTCCAGAGAGAGGAATGAGCAGCTTCCCACCTCAAACCTGTCACTGCAAACTGTCACAGCTGAAGCAGCAAAGAGGAGCCAGCAGACTTCTGTTTCCTGAAGTGTTTGCTTGATGTTTGTACCACGTTCATTCCCCGGACTGCTGGGAAGGGAAGGATCAGCCATCATGTGAGGTCCAAAATCCCAGTAAGATGCTTCCTTGCAGATCTGAGGCTGCTCTTCAGGCACAGGGCAATTGTTTGGTCCTGGTAGTAAATATACAGCCACCGATAGGCTTTCTTGATTTTATTTATTTCATTAGCATCTTGAAGAAGATGCCCAAACCCAACAGTGAGCTCTGCCACCCTGCCTGGGGATACCCTGCTCCTCCAGTCACAGATGCGAGCAGGGATGAAGAAACTTCTTGCCAACATAGCACATCTCCATGCATCCCCTACAATAAAGATGTGCTGGGAAAAGAGAAAATCATTGGCCAGGATTAGAAAACTTACCTGACATCAGAGTTATTGATTTGCTAGAGGATTTGTCACTTAGTTGATATGGCCCCAAAGTTAAGCAAGGTATTTCTCATGAAGCATAAAGGTACACCATCTCGACAGAGATTTGCAGGAAACATACCTGATGGCCATATTTAAAGCTTTACAAGAAACATGTTGCTATAACAGTAAGTATTAGACATTGAATTTTACCCAAGAAAAATTGTGTGTGTGTGTCTATACTCGCACACACATACACATCATATAATTAATAGATAGCACTATATACAAAGTATGCAATGTTAGCATTTGTACCAGTGTATAACACTAGAGTAACATGTATGATATGGATAATATATAATAATATATAATTAAACTGTTCATACTATTAATTCTGTTCACTCATATTCTATTAATTCATACTATTCATATTATTCTTATATTATATGCATTGTATATACAGTGTACATATGTATGTGTATGAACAGAATGTTTTGGAGAGGTTTGAAATATTTTTTTCAATAAAATGAGTGGGTTTTATTTTATGAAAAAAGTAAAAATCAATTTAATTGTATTAATATATTAATTTCAAATGTCTAATTATGCTAAAAAATTAGGACATTTGAAAGGCTTTGCTTGAAAGATTGAAAGTGTTGACCCCTATTTTTATTGATAATTAATTTCAACATACATATTTTGTAAAGATGAATTTTTTTTCTATTTTTTCATTAGCATTTTGCTGCATTATTCGCAAAAATTTTCCTCTTGTGCATCTTAATAAAATAATTGTGGACCAAATATATTAATCATGCAACTCTCTGTTGTATTTGAAAATTAAATGCAGCCGGATTTTCAAAAGTTTCTGTTTAACATCAGGGTAGCTAGATGTTTTGTTTTAAGGTTTATAAAATATGACAGCACAGGAGAAAAAGAATTAACATTTTTCAGCCAATTAAGTTAGACTGAATGGCTGAGATAGATAAGACACCTGTGCTGTTGAAAAGAAAGTAAATTAATGTGCCTGTTCAGGTGTAAGATCCCTTTCCTGTAATACATTTCGCTTCATTTTTTTTGATGTTTTCCATGATTTAGAGAGAAAGCAACAGACTCAATAAGGGCCAAGGAGGGTTTTCTTTCATCTGCTCGGTTGAGCTTAAATGATAATGCCAAATAGCTTGGGTTTGGTTCAAATAGTTTGCCTCAAACAGAATGAAAACTGTGTTGCACATTAAATATTAAAAAAAAAAAAAGTGTGTTTAGCTCAGCCTAATGATTTTTGAATTTAAAAAGTTCATTCTGAGAAAATGAAAGAACAATTTTGTCTTTTTCGAATTTCCCCTCCTTGACCACATTTTTTTTTAGATCAAAACAATCAAAATTCACCAGAATTTTCAAAAGTCTTTGCATAACCCAAATGAAGAGGGTGAGAGCAGCAACAGGAAAGTGCCCATGATGGCCGCATCCTGCCGGTGCTGGGTTGTGCACAGCATCCCTGCCCGGCCCCCTCGGACCCCCCGGACCCGGGCCGGCTCCCTCCCAGCAAGCGGCTGCCTCTGCCCCACTTTCTCTTAAGGCAAATTCAATCTCACATCAGAAGCCTGACCTCTAACTTAGGAAATGTTTATTTCACAGGTCTTCCATGGAAAAGCCTATCAGAAGATGGCATATTTGGTAAAATACTGGAATCTGGACCCCTCTCGGCCCTGGACGCAGCCCCCCTCCCCACCCACCCCCACCCAGCAGCGAAGAGAAAGAGCAGGGTCAAACCTGTGAAACTTCATCATTTATCTGCGTCAGATGCTATTTTCAAAACATGCTTTCTCTCCAAGTACTTTCTACCTTGATCACAAATAATATTTCTTGTAATTGTAACTTACCATGCCTGAGAAGCTTCAAGAGAGGTGCTACAAGCCACAGAAATATGTGGGGTTTTGATACTGCCATCTCCCTTTGCTTTCTTTTTTCTTTCCCTTTTTAAAGTGTGCATGCATAGGAATGCATGCAGATATGCAGACAGATATTCACGCGGACATGCACACAGGTCTGCACACACATATGGACACAGTAACTGCATTTCATATGTATGGCACTAAATTTGTGCTCAGTAAATATGCTGCGGAGAGCATGTGGGGTTGGTCTTCCTTGCCAAGGTGGGGACAGGGTGCAGAGCTGCTCCATGAACTTCCCCATCAGCTGGCTGCTTGGGCACAGGTCCCCCACATCCCACCACTCCTCTCTGGTTTGCCCCAACAGTGCTGGGTATTTGCAGACGTTGTCTATCCCAACCAGCAGCAACCCAGAGCTGAACGCGCCTCTTCACAGCTGGTAGCGTCTTGGGGTAACCCAGAAGGTCAGAAATAACAGTGAGCATGAGTTTAACTTGGTCAGGGCCTCTCACTTGACGAGGAAGGGAATACTTGCTTTCTTGCAGGGACGAGTGCATGCCAAGCAGCACCCCAGCAGAAGAGCCCAGGCTTTTGCAGATCAGCGCTGCTCACTCGCGTGCTGGCCGAGGCATCAGGATGGCTATTTCTAGTGCAGGGAGCAAGGTTAGAAACCTGGCTTGTCGGGAGTTGCTCTAGGGAAGCAGCTTGCAACAAAGCCTGAGCACCAGCATGGTGTGCAATTTGTATGCAATTTACATGCAATTTGCGGTGGCACGTTTAAAAGAGATCTTGTCTTACAGATCATTACGCAAACTGATTCAAACTTGCACTTTTCTCCTTTTCTATCTTTACACAGATCATTTGCCCTGTCATTGCAAAGGGCCTTCATCTGCTGAGTGTCTGGCACAGCAGACAAGTGCAGAAGAGGCTGATGTGCCGCTGAGCTAACACCCCTGCCGTTACACAGACCCCTTGCAGGGAAAGCTGGCTGGAGGCTGGAGGCTTCAGCGAGCCTTTCACTTCTCCTTTTGGTTTCTGTTCTTTTTGTGGGTATTAGAAGCATTTCACTTCTATGGTCACTGCAAGGAGCAAGTTCACAAGTGTCTTCTGGGCAGTGGGCATTGCCTGCACCATGGGCCAGCACAGCCTCATCGTGGGCGACCTTGATTTTGTACAGGAGGCTTTTTGGTGAGTCACGGGTCCGGTAACTGTGCTCCGTGCACAATGGCTGATGTTTTCAAGAAGTGTCTTAATAGGAACTGCAGGAGCCTGGCACACCTAAAATCAGCTGTCCTGTGAGGTGCTGACCCACGTACTGAAGTGTCTGGCTCTGTGCGCTAAATTATCAATCAATATCGATACCAATTTTTATCAGTTTGATCAATTTGATCAACTGAATTTTATCAACTTGATCAATATTGATCAATATTGAATTGCCTGAAATATCAAGGCAATTGCTCTCTGGAAGGAGATCCTGCGGGAGTTTTCTCCTAACCTTTGTAGCACCACAGAGCAAGGCTTCTCTGACCACGGTAACTCCAAATAAGACAGTGACCACACTAGATTTATGTCTCTCTGAGGAGCCCCTTGCCTGTCCACACTTAGGATAGCTGCTTTACCCCTCACCCCGGTAAAATGCTACACAAGCCTGTGGAACTGAACCAGACGTGACTCAGACGAAGTGTGCACCTTTCGTGACACTCGAGAAAATGCAGTTGAGGGCTCCACAGAAAATGAATCTGTTTCCAAGTGATAACACCAAGATCTAGTTCATGTGTGTGAATCTCCATTGCATGTGCCTCATCCAAGCACCTGATCTCCCTCCTTTGTTGCTGTCTCCTGTGCACTCTGCAGCGGCGAGAGCTCCGAACACACAGGGAAATCCCTCTGGGAGTAGAGAGCAGTACGGGCTCCTACAGCAAGTTCTGTTGTATCTCTGAAGAACCAGAAAAAAAATGTTATCCTGCCTTGCAGGGATGTTTTCAGACAGTTCACCAGTGGCTGTAAAGCCACTTACAAACTCTGCAGCTTGGGCTGGGATCGGAGTGAGACTGGCTGTAGTTGTCTTCTCTTTTGGCACTTTAGAAAGCTCTGGAATAGATGTGCAACAGCCCCCACAAGCAGTGTTTTTTCAGGGACACCTCCTAGCTTGGCTCCGGGCACTCTTGTGCAAGGTACTGATGGACACAGACATAGCAGCAAGTCCAGCTGCAAATAAGGTTAAGAATTAGGGGATGTGGAAGCAGGGAGAAATCCAGAGTTGTGAAGCGGAAAATAATCTGGTCAGCCCGGGTAGAAAAAATTTGGAGAAATGAGGAAAGCACTGAAGGAGCGGAACAGTGCCCATGCAGTGTGCGGTTTGGGAGCATAGCTGGGCACGAGCATCCCCCTTAGTGCAGCCCCGGCAGGACAGCCCGCGGGCACCCCGCTGCTGCACTCGTAGGTGCCAGGCAGACCCATCGAGCACTCCCCCAGAGCACCTCCGAAGAGCACCGGCCTGAGCATCGCCTCACAAGGGCTTCTGAGCAGGCTGTTGTCCACGAGGCAATAACCCAATGAACTAACACTAGCATTGTCTGGATTGATAAAAGCTCTTTAAAATATGGGCATAGGAACAGAAATGTGTTGTTTAGAGGAATCTCTTGAAAACCTGTATTGACAGTCCACTAATGAAAAGGTCTTTTTCTAAGGGGAGGAAAGTGCGAGCTGTGGAGGTGGCTGGGTTGGCTGTTGAGCCTACAAATATCCACAAATATGGAGCTTGCCTTTCCCATCAGTTTTCCCCACAGATGTATCTTCAACTAGATAATGTTACGAATTATTCACTAAGCTGATTGGATCACCTGAGACCGCATGAAGCAGAATTTTAACAGAATTTTGACAGGAGAGGAAAGCCAGTGGTAACAATTAATTATAGAGGCTATGAGTGCATATGCTATTCTGTTCATGCCCTTTCAGACAGTGTCGGTTACATTATTCCTAAGATTTACTAAAGCCATTTCAATTATTTAATTTCCAAAGCAGAGTGAGCACCCAGACACAGCGGAGCCTGCGTTGCAGCCAGCGGCCGGCAGACGTGCTGGTGCGGCTGGGGGGCTGCACAGGGCAGGGCTGGGACATGGGGGGAATCAGCATTCCTGGCAGGTGCAGGGAATGCAGCAGCCTGGACTTTCTCATCAGGAGTCTTAGACATGTGAAGGAAAGTAAAATTACAGAGCCCTGATAAAGAAATCAAGGAGAGATGTTTATTTCTGAAAGACTCTATTATGCATAGTATTAGAAAACACCAATCAGTAGTGGAAATTATATTTGGAGAATCTGAAGGAACAGTCAGATGCTTGCATGTTATCTGCATAACAATGAAACCAAAGGTTGTCCTGATTAAAAATAGAATGAGAAAAACATATATAGCAGAAGAGCAACGAGACCCGGTGGTAGAAAGATGGGGAAAATGTCTTTTTTCCACAGTATAGCAGACATGGTAATTCACTGAAAAATGGTGAATAAGCAAGAGAAGGAACAGGACTATGAGATTATACAGAAGGAGCTGAAAATTTCCATTCCCTTGGCTAACAGTGACAGAGAAGCTGTCAGACTCAGACCTGGCAGGGCAGGGTCCATGCCCTCGTCTCCTGCCGAGCAGGAACTGCTGATGCCGGTGGTTGGGGCCAGTAGCTGCGCTTTAAAGTCATTCAAGGTGTGTTTGAACCAGAAGTTCCCTTTCCCATAACACCTCAGCAAGGAAAATAAAATAATAAAGCCTGTGCAAAGAAAACTGCCTTGGAGATAACTCTTCTGCAGAGCAAAAAGGCTGATACGCAGCCCAACAAGGGGCAGGGCGGGGAGCAGGGACCAACCTGCAGGGCTTGGCTCCATCCCCATCCTCCACTGAAGACCTTGCTGCACAAAACAGGGCAGAACGTTTTCCTTGTACAAGGTCATTCCCAGTGGTGGAAGGGGAGACAGGGAAGTGAAGGGCCATGCTGCCACATGCTCAACCAGAGCCCAGGGGGTTGCTGGTGGTCCCACAGGGTTCTGTGAAAAGGCTTGGCCGAGATGGCCCTGCCAGAGGCTAGAAGAGGGGCTAGGGACCTCCAGGCACCCTTCCAGCTGGGTGCACTGAGACCATATGAGTCCATTGCATCGTTTTGCATTGGTTTTCTTTAGGCTCTCCCAGACAGGGAGGGAGACTGTAGGAGACAAACTGGAAAAAACAATCTAATGCTAAGGAAAGCTCATAAAGGTGCAAACAACAGCAGGAGATGAAACTCGTTAAGCTAATACAGGGTGGAGGTCACCTGAGCCTGTCGCAAGGTCAAACAAAAGGCTGTTTTTATATGAACTAAAGACTGGTAAGAGGGAACAGCCTGTCAAAGAGTGAATGATGGCCCCAGACGCAGCAGCGGAGTCAGCAGTAATCTGCAGCAACTGTGGGAAAGGTAAATGCAGCAGGGGGAGATCGCTACCACCAAGACCAAAAAACTTGCCCCCCACCCCTGTAAGAAACATGCATCCTAACTTACATGGCAATCGAGGCTGATTTTAATAAGAGTTGGCTCACATTGAAGGATAAGAATAAAAGAGGAAGGCAAGCGTCATTTTAGGAGGGGAATAAGAATAAAAAGAAGGGATGAGCTCTCCTACAACAAACATTCCCCGTTGGCAGGCCCAGTGCTGGATCCAGGACTGGTGATACCTTGCTTTTGTTCTCTCTCTCTTTGTCTCTCTCCTCCTCTTTTTCTCTTATTCTTTTACCTTTTTCTAGTAAGTAATGCAAGGTATAAAATCATGTATGACAAGTGATAGGTATTTCTTCTACCCAATTATTTACCAATAAGCCTGACCATGGAATAAATGTCTTTGTTTACCTGCAGACCTCTGGTATCGTGTATACCCTATTCCAACCAAGGGAATCACTGAGTGTGAGTCACTTCTCCCTCCTTCTTGGTGGGATGTGACAGGGAACAAATAGAACAAAAACTTGCCAAGACATATATTTTTCTTAAGCCATCCCAAAATCATCAGCCTGAGGGAAGAGCCTGATTTTAAAACCTTGGCAAAGTTATTGGCAGCTAAAATGAGGTTTTTTTTAATGAGGAATATCTGGCAAACTTTTTTATTGTCATTACTAGCATCATCTCCAAGCACTGATTTCCTTAAACAAAGCAGGGTAAGTGAATATAACGGAGAAAAATTAGGTATTGTTATATATTTACTGTTCACTCTACTGTGCCTAAGAACAGATAATTCGTTTAGGAAAACATGGACACTTCAGCATTTTCTCAGCTCTAATTTGTTTGCAAAGGTAAAAGAACTGGAAATTTTTGATTTAAGCCTCAACATTTGAACCTTTTGTATCAGCACTACACTGATTTCGGAGAGAAGCTGTATTTGCAATCCACATGCCTGTTAAATTGAACCATATCAAGCATGCTGGATAGATTTTAGTTTTAACATGTGACAGAAAGAGACACTGTGAGGGCGGCGAGGCGCTGGCCCAGGCTGCCCAGAGCAGCTGTGGGTCCCCATCCCTGGCAGTGCCCAAGGCCAGGTTGGATGGGGCTGGGAGCAGCCTGGGCTGGGGGGAGGGACTGGAATGAGATGGTCTTTAAGGTCCCTTCCAACCCAAACCATTCTGTGATTCTATGATCTGGAATGCCCTAGCTGAAGTACTAGGTTTTAACTGACTTCAAAATTGTATGCATGGGTCTCATAGATTTTCTGCAGTATTTTTAGTCTCATTATTTTCAGCTCTGCACCCATTGCCCATCCGAGTGAGCAAAGGTTTTCCTGTGCTGCACCACCTACATTAGCATTTAATTCCCTTTCATTTGCCTGGCAAGGCAGCTAGGCTGACCTTGGATGCAGTAACTCACATGCAAATAGGCACAGAGCGAGAGGACCTGTGTGCGTTCTCCAAGCGTTCTCCAAGCGGGGGTCCCGTGGTGGTGAGCCAGACTGATATGTCTCCAGCTACCTTAGCACAGCTGCTGAGCCCCGCTGCCCCGCCACCCCCCCCCCCCCCCCTCCCCATGCCGAGACCTCGCTTCTCAACAGCATCGGCATGGCCTCGCTCTGCTCTGTGCCTGTCAGGGGGCCAGGGGTGAGCTAACCAAACATTTCATACCCAGAAATTAATCTGTTTTGCTTCTCAGCTTTCCCTCGTCTTCACTAAAAATACATTTTAAATAAAATAGAAACATCTTCCTTTAACAAATGCTGAAAATATATGGGTTTATGTATTTAGCATCACTAATGTTTTTTTCACAGAAAGCAGTGGTTTAGGTGATCACTTTCCTAAAAAAAAAATAAAATAAAATTTAGTAGCCCTCTGATGTGACACAAGACATTGGCTGCACTGTGATGGATGTGATCCCAGGTCGGTCCTGTCTCCCCCAGTCTGTGTGTCACCCCTGCCTGCCCCCTGGGCCACGCTACCACAGAGGTGATGCAGGGGCTCGTGGGGCCGGGGCAGCCCTGGGTGCCCAGGAGGGAGCCATCCAGCATGGCAGGGCGGGGGGAACAGAGCGCTGAGAGCAGGGACGGGAAGAGGAAGATGGTGGAAGGGTGGGTTTCCACACCACCTCATCAGCAAAATGCTCCATGGATTTGCATCACAGAGATTTTCTCAGGACCTGCTGAGGGGCTCTCAGGGACACTGGAGTAACCGGTGAAGCCCCCTGGGGAGGGCAGTTCAGGCAGTGATATCAACGACAGGGATTTGTTCTGGCATAAGTTTGTTCTCTTCAGGTGAGATTCATTTAATTTGAAAAGTTCAGGTTCGGTTTTTTGCTTTCTGTCTTTTGTGTTTGTTTCCCTCTCTCTTGTATTTTTTTCCTATTTAGAAAAAAAAGGCAGAAGGGTTTGCAAAAAGATTTTCCCCAGGCTCACAGCTGGATGGAGGCAGAGTCTCTCTGGCGGAGGGGTGGGTGAGGGCAGGCAGCCTGCGGGGAACTCCTCAGCCCAGCCCCGGGGCTCTGCTCACGTTTCCTCCAGAGACTCCCATGCCTCTGCTTTTGCCAACTATAACTGCAACTCTCCGTTAGGCTGCAAAACAGCTCTGACTCATTTAATTTATGCAATGCTGCTTGTGAAAGAGTCTCCGCAATTATCCAGTAAAGTCTATTATTCTAGATTAGAGCTGTGCGAATACAGTAATAGAATATGTGACTATTTGTTTGAATCCTAAACTAATTTCAGTGCGAACATGCATGAGACATCTCTATATTCATGTCCAATTTCCATTTACATTGAAACTCTGCTAGTAAGAGTGTCTACTTTAAGTTCATTCTCAACACAGTCCACCCACATTTGTCATAAAAAAATCATCCAGACTTTGCAGGTAAAGCTTTGCAGCTCGGTTCGTGCCACAGCCTCATCCCAGGTTACTCAATGATGGGTAAAACACGTGGCACAAGAGCATGGGACTGCAAACACTCCAGAAAACGCAGCCAGCCACGAAGGCAAGGGGTTTTCCTCACCCGCTGAATCAGCAGCAGTTACTGACACCGGTGTCAGCAAGAACCTCTGTAGGAGTGGGCTGGGGAAGGTCACCCAGCAGGACAGCAGCAGAGCCAGGAGCTGAGGGACAACCATCAGTGGGTTGGAGACATCAGGGTTTTACAAACAGATGTCAGAAGTCCCATCTGGACCCTCTGTTTTGCTAAGAGAAAAGTGAGAGCATGGTGTTATCTGTAAATGCCTTCATGTGAACCAAAATTAGAATAAAGTCTTCCTGGTCTACTTTGCAAAGCAAGGAAATCAAATGGATGGATGCTCCAGGCAGATGAGGTCCGTTAACAGAGGAAGATGTTTCTGAGCAATGACCCCAAGGATCAGCCAACATGGTCCTCCAGAACCTGCCATGCTTCCTCTGTCACTGGAGGCCTTCTAAAGCTCAAAATGAATGTTCTCCAAAAGGCATGCAGTAGCTGTTGTGGAGTGTGAGTCAAAACATGACAGAAACCCCAGTGACACAGCGTTGGTCGGTCACAACATGACCCCTTGCCCAGGTGGCTCCGTCCCATGCCCAGGGATGCTCCAGCTGTCCCCAGTGACCTACAACCAGGCACCTGCCTCAACAAGTGACCAAAGGCGAGTCTGGCACCAGCTTTGGAGCTTCAAATCTTCCCACCTCTTATCCCCATCTATGATTTTTTTTAAATCTTTTGTAGCCAGATGAAAAATTCTACTTAATTAACAGTGGGGAAAGCTGTCTTTCCTACACACTGTTTTCTGACCCGGTTCTGTGGAGATTCTTGCTGAGGATCCCAGGGCATCACGGTATTTTGAAACCTCTTTTATCACTTCCCATAGAATAGGATTGATAGATGGAAGATGGATTAAGATGCACTGTTGTCACTATGTCCCTGAGGAACAAAGGAAAAGTTTTTCTTTTTAACTAAAAGTTAACCACTCTGATACCTGGTAATTTTTTTCTTTGAAATTATCTGGGTTATTACTTGGATTAAATAACATCAGCTAACTGTGGGCAGGGATCTTGCACCCTTGATATTTCCTCTGCCACACACAATCCTGACCAGACTAAAGCATAGATCTACCTTATATTTTTGAGCAATGACAAACTAATCCATTTTTACATTAAAAACTAATTCCTGTAGAAAACTATCATCATCCTGCAGTTTTCAGCAGCAGCATCTCACCATGGATGCCCCCCAGGGTCTTGTGGCTCTCTGGAGAGCAGCACCTGTGCCACGCCAGCAGCATCTGTGCAACTCCGGTTCCAAGCACAGCACTGACAGCCCTTGGACCAGCCCAGCTGCTGATGGTGAATGCACGACCACCTTCTGCACATCCTTCACTCTCACCTGCTGCATGCATCACCTTCCTGCAAGCTCACTTTGACATGTAGTTTATTGTGGAAAGAAGACACCTAGGAAAACACTGGCTTTATGATGTTACCTCCTAAAACTCGTTGGGCAGGTTCAGAAGTTAGTGGTGTCTGAAGACAGAAATAAATGCCTGCAAAGAGAAAGAGAAGTTCTAAATAATATCTGCAAAAGCCAAAACCTCCAAAAGTGACAAAGGGGATGTGAGGGGCTTGGGGTACCAAGGTTGCCATGCTCACCGCTCACCAGCTGTGGCTGGCAGCCAGGTATGATCTCCATGGGAACCTGGATGGGGGGACCAAAGTGCTGTATACCTGTACTGGTAATGCCTTCTGCAGCGCAGGGCTGTAGGTGTCTATACGGTGCTGAAGGAGTGCACGGGGGCAGATGAGCAGAAGGCAAGTGGGGAGCTCGACTCTGTGGAGGGGGTGAATGGGGTGAGGAGAGAAGATGCCAGGCAGCTTTGTGCAGCCCACCTCCACAGATGACCACACATCGTCAGCTGTCTCACAGACATTCACAGGAAAGTGGAGCTTCAAACAACACGTTTCTTTTGCTAAGGAAAGGAGGAGACTTGTGCAGAGGCTGCTGCTCCACAGCACTGACAGTGTGCCCTTACCCTCACCTGGGGCTGTGGGACTTTACCTACACATCTGCACTGATCAGCCGTGGGCCAACTGCTCAAACTTTGGTCATTTATAGAGGGGGCTGCAGTGTAAAGCTCTAGTGCAAAAACTAATAGTGTAAAATGAGAAGTAAGAAGCATTTTGCTCTTCCATGACAGTTGTAAAAACTTTCATTTCTTTTTTACTTTCCATATATATACATATATAAAAATAAAAATTGAAAAAAAAAAAAAAAAGGGAAAAAGGAAAAGTACAAAAGTAAAACTTCTTTTCCTCCCAGAAATATAAATAGAAAGGAGAAAGGGCAGGAGGTGAAGAAAGTGAAAACCTCCACCTGTCACATGCTGGGGTGGCCCCGTGGTGCTCAGCTGGCAGGAGGGACACCAGGAGGGTCCCCAGCAGGTCCCCCTGCAGAGCAGGGTTGACTGCTGCAAGGTGAGACCCTGCGACTGGGTGAGACGAAGCAGGGACCAAGCCCTTAACCGTCCTCCTGCCCCTGCTCGCTCTGCTGCTCTGTGTGCCTGCCAGGCTGCCCAGGACCACGTGCTCCCTCCTTGGCCAAACTGGCTTGCGTCCTCTTAGAAATCAAGTTATTTCAACTAAATGACACATCCAATTTTGTTTGGCAACTTGCATGTGCTCAAGTGCTCAACTTTCCCTTGTCACACAGCATCTGGTGCGTTCTCTTTGACATTCTGGATTTAAACTCTCAGGCTGACCTTTTCAAACATAATTATTCTTACCTCCCATGGAAACTCTGAGACTTTTGGACAGATGGATAGATTTGTCCTTATTCCTCCCATACAGAGATCGATAGGAAGAGCCTTCCAGTTTCGTCTCCCCTTTCTCACACCCATGTATCTTTATGGTTATGAAAAGCCTCCTGAAGATGTCCAACTACCTGGCTTCTTTCTTCAAATACCAAAGCAGAAGATTAAGGCTTTGTACATGATTGGCTTGAGTTTTATGCCAGAGACCCAGCCTGGGCTGACTCAAACCATAAAGACCCAAACTGAGTCTCAGAGGTCAGTAAGGCTTCCCTGAAATAACAGTCCCTTATTATTCAAATGGGTCATTATGTGCAGATTTTTGTCAGGATTATCTAATTCAGCAGTACTCCTGCATTATTTGTAGCTGTTTTACGTGCAGGAGTGGCTGTAACCAGAGGGAGACTGAATTATGTCTCTGTAGGTGTCCCTTCCTGGGACAGGTTCCTGTTGCCACCTGAGCACATGCCATGCCTGGCTTTCAGGTGCCTCTTCAGAAAGAATTGCTTCCCCATTCAGAGCTACCTTGTCTACCAGCCCCATGTGGTCATTCAAGCATGCTCAAAAGTCTCCGATGGCCATAGGCACCTCTATCATCAATGACGACAAATATTTCCCTCTCCAATGACTATGGGCACCTCCATCTTCAACCATCATAAGTGCCTCCATCTCTAGTTGCCGCAGGCATCTCCATCCAAGAGCAAATGTGTTACCCAGCATCTGCCATCTGGGGCTACACAACCACCCCAGACCTCACTGCAGAGCTCCAAACGGCTCCAGTGACCCTCCCCTGGCAGCCAAGACACCAGCAGCAGCAAAGCTGCTCACAAGAAAATACAGTGATGGATCCAGATGTTTTAAGGATGAGTGAATGAACAAGGCTGGATAGCACAGGGAGCCAGTGGAACCTTTTGCCTCACACTGATCTTATATTTGGGTTGAAAGTGAATGGATTGGGGTCTTCCCCACAGCATTGACAAAATATAACATTTTATTGAAAGTGCTGCATCTTTATTGCCCTCCTGGAAATCCCAACATACAGAGTTCTGTGCTTATGAGGTAATTCCAGTTTAAAGTAAGTTCCAGCAAGATTATGCAAATAATTATTTTTGTTTTGTTTCCTTACTTTTTAGCTTCTTGAAGATAATAAAAATAATAGTAATAAAACCAGCAATAAGTCTAAGTTTGCTTTTTTTGGTGCAAAAGAACAACTTCAGTTTGCTCTATCTTTTATTGTTAATACCTTTCAGTACTTCATTTTGAAAAATTTAAAATTGTAATGTTTTTAAATTAAATATTGTTTTTAAAAACAATTGAAATAAATTGCTGTCTTCTATAAAATGTTTCACCTCACATTGTTTAGTAAAATTTGGCTAAATTCTCTAATGCTTTGCCAAACTTCATCAGCCTGTGTTATTTAAGAGATAAAATTAAATACAAGCCATACATCTTAATACCTCACCAAAAAACCCCAAACCAGCATAGTATTTTACAAAATACATATTTAAGTCTCATGACTTTTTGTGGCCAAAAGTGGCAATATCTTTTCCCTCGGGATTTCCTTGCTACTGTCAGGACTTTGCATGCCAGTGCATGACACTCCATCTGCGTGCTACCACTTCGAGCTGTTTTCTGCAGCAGCTGGAGGCAACGTGAGACCCGAGGAACCTGCCAGGTCATCTCCCCAGAGAGGGATAAAGCCCTTCTCAGGCTGCTTCTGCCTGGGGGGAAGCGAGAGGTGCCAGAAATCCCACGAGAGCTCCGTGCCCAAGAGAAGTGTTGGAGTTTTGAAGACTTGGCTTTGAACTGAAGCAAACACCTTTCTGTTCAGTATTTCCATGTTAATGGTTGTGCTTTATTATCTGAAAGACTGGGGGATCACCCCTTCACACTAACGCAGAAGAAAAAAAAAATTCTTTGAAGGGCAACTGTCATCTTCCTTCTGTGCACACTTTCGGTCTCATGTGGCTTTGGGCAGCTCCTGAGAAATCACTGATGCAGTGCTGGTAACACCTCCACTTTCCCTGACACCAACATACTTGTGTGGTTTTCAGCTCATTGTGGCCAGGACGATGGCTCGGTAATGTCTTTTGGCTTAATTACACCACGTGTGAAACTCCCGCTGAGCCGTGTCCTCTGGGATTATGCTGCTGGGTTAGTGGGGCATGGCTGTTTGCTTGTTTTTAGTAGAAAAGGAAATATTTCTGCTCTCAGATTAAATAAGGAGAAGCTGCCACAGCCACTGGCTAACACCAAAGAGCTAGCTTCAGAGATGAGGCCGGGTCTGGCCATGATAACAGAGCTGCATGTGGCAATGGGGGCTTGCAGGACGTGATGAGGTTAGTGATGCTCAGATGACAGGGCTCCAAAGACCTATTTTATGCAAGGTTCCCCATGTAGACGGGGTAAAGTTGCCCACAGGACAGGAGTGCAGCCCCGGTGCCCAGCAGCCGTGTCTGGGGGAGGAACACATGCCTCTGCAAGCTGCCGTGGGCAGGAGCCACTTCAGTGTTGGCCGTGAGTGAAATAGCACAGAAGTACCTGGCTCCATGGTTAGGATTCCAAAATAAATAACAATCAACGATTTCCTTGATGCTAAATGCCCATTCCGCAGGGCGACACATACTGCTGCCCTCCCCTCCCGTTGTGCGTGTGCACCTGTGGTCGTGCCTGTAATTCCCCAATGGGGCTTCTTGTTGAGTCTGTGGGCATGAACGGGGCCAAAGTAACAGCTGCGTTCTGTAGAGTCTTTTAGGTTGTTAATGTATATTTGGGGGGCTGGTTTTTTCCACTAATAAGCAGATACCATTCTCTCTCTCTCTCTCTTTCCTCTCACCCCCCTATCGGTACCAGCAGCTGTACGCCCAGCCAGCCCAGCGGCATGGGTAGGAGGGTAAAGGCAGGCAGAAGGTGCTGCTACTGCATTCTTCCATGGCAGTGACATTAAAATTGAGGCAATTAGAGAATAATTTGCGAGGAAAACACCAGTGCCTGCAGGGCACTCCTCTCAAGGCATTTAAGCCTGAGCTTTTCTTTCTAAGAAGTTGCTAGCTCTTCCCTTCCTCCATGCCTGTACCACCCCCCTCTAGAAACCTTGGGGGGGTGGTACCCAGATTTTCTGCATCACCGTGGGAAGAGGTGGAGGGGGAAAGGGGGAAACAGTCACGACTGGTTTTTCATAACCACAGACTGTCAGTGACCAGTCACAAAAACGTAGTAGTCACACATGGAAACTTCACAGGGGAAAAAAACTAAACAGACTCAGCTGGACACAGGAGCATGCCCCCCCGCATCCTCATGCTCTGTGAGCAACAAAGCATATGCTAATAATGCTAGTGCAATTTAGAAATTAGGTTTGTCAATAAAAGGGAAGAAAAAGGTGCCTGCACAGGCATCAGAGCTCCCCAAGAGCTGAAGTTAGGTAAGCTTTTCGGTTTCATACTAATAGCCCTTGATTAGAGCTTAATGTAGTAACACACTGTGCTGGTCTAATAAAGTTGTCTGTTTCAGCCTTTTAAATAACTTTTTTTTTTTTTCAGGCCATCCTGAATACTTTATTTGTGGGATGTGATGGGTTTGCAACACCAGTGAGAAGACAGACTATTATGAAAATGAAGAGACAGCAGAAAAGATCAGCAGAAAAGAGAAAGGAAAGCAAAAAAGATTTCTCCCCTTTGAAAATCCCTGTAAAGTAGTGCCAATAATGCAAACAGCAAGAGAAGATGTAAAAACTACAAGAAATTTACAAATTAAATTAAATCTAAATACGAAAGTAACATCTTTATATCAAACAGCTGTATAAGAAGGTCACTTGTGGATACAGGTCAAAAAGCAGAGAACAAAACTAAGCCCATGTAAATATTTTCTTACATTTCCAGTCATGCACATGCATCTAACAGTATGAAGCATTTGAAATCAAGTTCTGGAGACAAACCGATTTATTCAGATAGTAGCAGCTGCCTAACTTACCATTCTTCAAATGAATTTAAAATTATGCCGCTATTGTTACTGATAAAAATGGACTCAGAATCCCACAGGGGAAAACACCCTTGTTTCTAGAGGGGAATAAATGCAGCACAAGCTCTTGGTTCACTACAGTGAATATTTGCAAGTAAACAGAGCTTACAGGTCTTGAATAGATTATGTAAATTTGTAGCCTCAGTACTGTAAACACCTGCTTTTTTACATTGCTGGCCTTTTGCGCATTTCACTGTTGGATTACTTTAGCACATCAATTATTCTTATTACTTTACAGTTGTATTTTGTAATTAATTCTTTGCTCAGTATCAGGGGACCGGCTCGCTCTTGTTGTCTTAGATGTTTTCTTGTCCGTTTTTCTATAAACAGGTGAGCACCAAGGGTAGTTCCCCCTTAGAGACAAAACCCTAGAAAGACTCTTGGTCTCAGGTTAGTGCCTGGCTGCAGTAGGATCAGTGCACACATTTTCTTAGGAACTCCAGGAGAGTCAATGTCGCCCTACCTGCTCCTCATTCCCCATCGGAGCAAGCACCTCCTTACACCCCGTTCCTGGGATATCCTGGCTCCTGCAAAAAGCAAAGAGAGCCACTGGACATCCCCAAAGGTACTGTGTCTGTAATATAGCCACAGCAAGGGAAAAAAAAACCACCAAACCATGAATCAGGGGAAGCTCGTCCAAGGGCAGGTGGTGTGCTCACCCCGGGGTGCCCAGGGCTGGGGCCATGCAGCCCCAGGTATCCGTGTGCAGGTAAGGACAGAGCGAGCCTGTGGAGGAGCAAAGATCCAGAGTGTTTGAGCCTTTCTGCAGCATTATTTGCAGGCTTATTAAGTACCACAGACTGATGCAGGAGACTTGGTTTCCTGTATAAATATAGCAATAGTATACAATTAAAAATGTGGTTAAAAAAACACTTTTGAACCTAAGTGAGATGGAGATATTTGTAAGCACTCAGTTTCTCTTTCAGGGTGATCTGTAGTTCATAATTGTAACAAAAATGCTGTAAATTATGAGGTTAACAGGGAGAGGTGGGCAGAGTACTAAGTCACTGCTGCTGTCCGGAGCCCCCGCACAAGGATCCTCTGCCACAGGCTGCAGCTGGGCACTGCTGAGGGGACAAGGGTGGGAGGGAGCTTCTGAAAACAGGGATTAGCTATCTTTCCATTTGGAGACCTATATTACAGAACAACACTAGAAAGCCTAGGGAATTGTATAATTAACAGTGAACTTAATATTAAACCTCCTCTATATTGCAGTGAACCATTTTGCACAAAAAGAGCCGTTTCCTTCACAACAAGCACATCTGAAGTGCAGATTAAAGGTCCCTACATTTTGCATTTCCAAAATTCTGTTGGCTTTTACCCTTCTAATTTATTAACTTCAGATGTGTATCTCCAATCCCAGAGGAGCTTAATGCGAGATGCAAGGCTGAGCCCTTGCAGGATCAGTGGCAAACTAGCAAGGTCAGTCCCATCCTCCCGTTTCCATGGCGATCACTGTGATAATATATAACATGGCAACACCATCTTTCTACCAGTTCCTACAGCTCAGCTCTTGGCTTTGTCTGAGCTTCCTTGAAATGGAGGTGAGATAAAAAGAGAGCTAACAGCAAAGAGGGGACAACCAAAGAAGCTGCCTACGAGCATGCTGGGTGCTTTGTGTCTGTTCCCTGAATAAGGTGAGTTTTCAACAACGATTTTCTTTCAGGGGCCTGGTGTGTGTCTAGAAAGTGCCAGCCTTCTGGAGACATTGCAAGTAGTGATCTGGATCCTGCCAGAGATAATGTTTGGGGGTATTTTTTTATTGGTTTTATTTTGTTGATCAGGATGGATTTTCCCCACAAGCAAAAGTACAAGAAGTTTTCTCCTGCTCAGTTATTAGGAGACACTCTTGCTGAAAGCAAAATATGATAAAGTGCATTTTGGTGTTGGAAAAAGAAATACTGGGTCTTGCACCCAAATTAGTCCAAGAATCTAGAGACGAGGATGCTGTGACATGGTCCAACACAGCCCCTCCTAGCACCCAGACACCCAGCAAGGGGATGGGTGGTGGGACTGAGACACCTTTTCCCATATGGGGGTAGGCTGCTTTTCAAGGAAGGGGAACAGATTTTCAGCAAAAATACTCATGTCTGAAAATGAAAGCTTTTTAAACCTCAGCTTTTTGGAGTGAGAGCCAGCTTCAGTGAGTATCCCAGGTTTCTGTATTTAGACATTTAAAATGCTCATAGAGCAATGTTTCTAGTTTTGCTTAAATAACCAAAAACTCTGCATCGAAATAAGATGTTTTCATTAAGCAGAACTACTTCCCAGTTCATTGGGAATCCTGGAATCACTGCAGAATTGCAGGAATGTGAATGTATTTGCATGTCTACATGTATATATGTATGCATACACACATCTATAAATTCAGATGTGAATTCCACAAGCACTCCATAAAGTTGTCCCTGGAGAGCAGTCATGTCAGCTGTTCTTCCTGCAGACCTGTCTCGCTTTCCCACGCCTCATTTTTAATTTGTCTGAGTTCTCAAGTGTTTGTCAAGCCTGTAAGAGAGGATGGACCATCAGTCAGAAGCACTCCCAAAAGATTACAACTGATGCTCCACTCGCCATTCATGCATGGATGCAGCGAAAGATGGAACCCCGGCTTTAGCCTGCCGTGGCTGTGTGACACCAGCGAGCTGAGGAGCTGTCGGGAACAGCGCAGGGCTGGTCATGGGAAATGAAACACGTTTATCATAAAGGGTGACCCGCCTTGCTGCACTGCAGACCCCCCTCTCAGCAGCTGTCAGCCCCTCGGTGAGTGGCCGGTGCACAGACTCTGTCGGGCTGTGGGGCTCCAGCATCACGGGGAATGGGATGATGGGGGGTGGGGAGGGGTGTTGGGTGGGGTGGAGCTCGTGTTGGGGCTGTCCAAGAGAAATGCTGGAGCAGAATTTCTCCAGCCCATCTCCTGTGAATGTCAGGGCTACAGCCTGCCTTTTTCTTGTGAGTTGAATATACTGTTCAAACAAAGATTGGTCAATATTTGAAAATTATTTACCTGGAAAGGGAAAAATTAGTTTTTGAATAATGAGTGCAATGTGAAACTTTGTTCTGAAGGAAGCCATCTAGGGAACAGATTGGAAGTAAGCAACAGTTCCTAGACATCTAAATTCATCTGTTAGGAACATCCTTGCTCTGCAATCTGAGTGGAGAGATGTAAAAATGGGTATGTCATTGTGGTGCATTATATTATCATATTTTAAAGCTGTCTTCAGCTGTAAAAAGCTCTAAGGTATTTTCTAGACTGATGAAGTAGTTAATAAAAATAAGACAAAGAGTCACTGGAGACCTTAGTGGCTTGCATGCCCTTTGAAATACATTACTGGTCCAAAAGATATTAGCTTATTACTCTCTTCTACTTAAAATTGAGATTCATCATCTAAAAGGAGAAAGATTTCAACGTATCTGAAAAAATCTTTTAGCTTCATTCAGCATATCTGGATAAAATTTCCATGCAATTCTTGTTTCCTCTGTATAGAAAAGGAGACAGATTATAAAGGATGCCATTGTCTGATGAGAATATCTTATCACATGAAAGGGCATATTAAGCAACTTCTAGACCTTACAGTGTCAATCCACTCCACAGAACCTAATATTCCTTTATCTGCAGCATCTGAGGTTTGAACAGTTGCTGCTAGAGTCTGAGGGCTAATCCTTCCCTGTGACATGGTGTCAGCCTCTGGCAGACTCACCGGCCAGAGGCACCAGTGCCAGCCTGGTACTGGTGCCCATAACTCAACTGGGCCTCCAAAGAGCTGAGACCTGCGGTAAGGCCGTATGTTTGGTTGTGTCTGTGATCTTCAGATTTCTGCCTCCTTCTAACTATTTTTGACTCTCTTCTTCCTCTCTGCTCATCCCATGGCCAAATTTATCTCCTGGAGATCTTATTCCAAAGCCAAAGGAAGGTTTTCCATGACTTGAAGCAGCACCACAACCATCAACATGCTGGTAATGGTCACACACAGACTCCAGAAGAGAGCTGGAAACCAAAGGTATGTTAAGCTTGGCTGCTCCCCTTCTTCTCCATCCTTCTCTCCTGTGGCAGGAGCAGTCCCACAACACCAATTTGTGCAGGAAGGCTTCTTGTGGCTTTCTTCAAACCAGCCTGAAAGCATCAAGCCAAGAACCTTTCTGCACCTGCGGGTTGGATAAGTAACCCTGGTGCCCCAGTATATGAAATTAAATTCTGAACCATACTAGACACAGTCATCAGCTTTGGGCTTGGTGCACTGTGACCCCTGCTAGCCCCTCTGTACTGACTGTTCTCAGGTACAGGTGACTTTCCTCATCCCCTGTTCCAGCAGAAAAAATGTTCTGTTACCTTATTCTGCTCTCTTCCTTTGCACTACAGCAACTAATGACCCTTTTCTCTCAATAACGTAATACAATCATATGAAGCTAATCGTGATTCAGCCTAACCTGTACTTAACTTGAATTTGCTGCTTCTTGCCAGACCTGATGAAACTTCTCTGAGGATCCCACCTCCCTCACTACAAGACTCTAGCTCAAAGCAATTAACTTTTTTTTTTTTTTCCTCCACAATGCCTGGATTTCAGCTTTATTTTCCAAAGAAATTATCTTCTCTGAGAATGCAACAATCCTATAATTAAAGTAATTTGCCCTTGTGGCACAGAGGTTGTATAATTGGCAGGTAAGGATACTTGATATTTTAAGAACAGTGAGATATATAAGAATTTTTTCTCACCTTCACTTGCCTGCGAACAGGAGCTGCTGTGCTTTATGTCTTTACGATCTTCATCAGTCCTTCTGACTTGTCATTTTCCCAGAACTTTATTTTCCAAATGACCCAGTAGCTCACTAAAATAAGCTGAACTCCTCTGCAAAGAAAATCAATCATTTCCTACCATATCTTACTAAGAAACGTTCTGTGCTTGCTAAACTACTCTACCAGATCTCATATACAATTGCAAAACGTTAAAAAAGGTTAACATTTCAGTGCAAGAGCTGAGTCTGAAAATGACAAGGGTCTTTGACGTCCGAATCTAGCTAGAAATGTCATAGGACTGGGCTTCCCTCGATGATTCCTTCTAATATCAGCATTGGCAGGGGCAAGAATTAAAACTTAACAGCAGCCTTCTCTGTAATATTTTGATGGTTCTGTGTCTGACCTTTTCAAGCCAGATGTGCAGCTGTCTGTGCTTCTAAACACAGGGGGAAAGAAATTGCAAAAATCCCATAAAATAAAAAACAAAATTCCAAAAATTTTCTAGGTCCAAAGGGTGAGATGATGCTAAAGGGTGTAACTACACCTCTTCTACCTTCCTTTCAGCCTTCCTTGCTTTCCAAGGCAGCTGCCTGGAAAAACACCTCTTGTCTGTGGTGTGATATGGTCCCAGAGACCCTTCTTGAGGGGGGTGAGCACGGTGCCAGTGGTGCTGACAGGGCAGACTGTGCCGGGGCAGACCCTGCCGCTAGAGCATCCCCCTGGAACCATGCAAGCAAGAGCGGATTCTGGGAAGCGACGCAGCACATCCAGAAGTGGCCGTGAGAGCAGGGCAGGGCATGCAAAGTCACAGGGGGCGGTGGATGATGTCCCCAGATTTCACGCAGTCTCAGGGAAGAAAATAGACACCTGGGGTTGAAGATGAACACAGCTTTAGTACAGTACTCAGTTTTGTGAAGGAAGCTCATCTATTCCCATCCCTGTGTTTATTAGTGCTCTGTACCAGGTCCCAGACCAGCACAGCTCTGGCACAGTCCGTACAGCCGGTCCTGCAGGCATCAGCCAGCTGGCTGCTCTGCTCCGCTGCCAGAACAAAATTCTGCTCAGGACAAATCAAACAAACGCAAATCTGTCAAACGCAAACAAAAAGTGGCTTACAGTCTCGTTTCTCTCTTTCCTCAGCTTGGTCATGTAAGCTTACCAAGAAATGTGTTCGGTAGGGCCTGGAAGGCCAGTGTGGAGCAGCCAGTAGCAGTGCTGCTGCTCTGTCCCTGGAGGGGTTGGACCCCCCCCAGCACTGCACACCCCCCCGCCCCAGCCAGCCAGACTCATCCCTGGCCCTGCTTTCAGAGCTCCACCTTTCCCAGTGCCAAAGCAGGCCCTTCCCAGTGGGAAAACAAGTGGGCAGGTTCCAGGGGCTCACTGTTGCGTACTTCTGTAAGTGGTTTAGAGAAAAGAAAGATAAATGTGGGTTGGTTTTTTTTTCATTTGTGCCCCTTGGAACTGATGTTTACCATTAAAAGGCTTTCTCAGGGTTGCTTTGCAAAGTTTTTCTAAATACACTTAAAAGCTTTTTGAGAAACTGCCACTAGATAGTTAAAAATGAGCGCATCAGATAGATTTAGGAATTGGAAAGAGGAAGAAGGACAGGAAATGAGTGACAAATCTGTCTCTCCTTTGGTCACAGTGAATGGCTATTTAGGAATACAGGTAGGATTCAGGCATGCAGCATTTTACGAAATAACAAGGCAAAAGATTTTCATCATTAAACCTGGAGCGAGTTGCACCACGGCAGCTCTATAGAAAGAGGGAAATTATATCCTGTGACTTTGTAAGACTCAGAAGGAAATCACATTTAGCTCACCTAGGGCAAAATGATCACCCTTTTATGCAAGCTATCACGTTCATAGTTGTCCTCGTTTCTTAGGGTGCGTGTCTAGGGCCAGAAAATCATAAACCCCATAGGGAAGTAAGGGTGAGGGAGGAATGGGGCAGATGAGCCTACCAAGTAGGTGAGGAAGGAGGTAAAAGCATCTGAGCAAGAGCAAGGATTTGGGTCAGCAGAGCAAAGTGAAGCACGGGCACCACATAGGTGGTGGGAAGCGGTGGTCCTGCCAGGGCAAGCACTGGGCTCCCTTGCTCCACACCACTGAAAGCAAAGCCAGGCTTTGGCACTGTCCTTGTCCCCAAGCAGAGACCAGGCAGTCAAAATTCAGCGTTCTGAATTCTGTGGGAAATTTCAACAGCTCATGGTCTGTTTTCATTTTTAAATGAACCAGAGAAAATGCTTTCCTGTCTTTATTCAGCAACATTTCTAAGAAAAATCATATTTTTTTCTGTAGATATAAAGAAATTAATAAAAATAGACACAATGCTACACAAATCTTTTTAATTATATCCAACATCTTTTCCACCACAAACAGAAACATTTTCTAGCAGCACTTCCACCCATTCCCAAGCACAAACTGGAATCCTGAACAGATTGCACAGACCAGACCCTGGCTGGCAGCAGCCCTGGTTTGTTTTCCGTGAAAGTGATGCATAAGCACTGCTCACGGACCACAGCTCAGTGCGGGAGGGGTCACACTGGCTGGGCCACAGCACCTTACAGCCCAGGGGTCCTGCTGTGCCACTGCAGCATCCTACCAGATGTGCAGTGTTATTAGTGCTACACGCATTAGCCAGATATACAAATCCATCATGAAATCAATACATAAGTGGCACTAAGCTGCTTCAAAGGTGGTGCACATCCCTTCCAGGAAACGGGGTTTAGAGAGCCTGAAAGGAGTGAGGAAGAGTCGAGGAACATCTGTGTTCCTCAAAAGCCACCGTGGCACATGGGAGCAGCCTCTCAGAAGACAGAAATTCTCACTCAGTGTATGATAATTGTTGCTATAACACTTTAAAAATTAATCATATTTTGGTCTCATCAAGCAATTCCCTCATACGTCAGCCCCACCAGGCAAGCAGCCACACATGCAGCTTTCCCTGACTCACACTGAGTGCGAGGCCACGGGCTTTATTCATAGACACAATTTTTAAATGTAATTTTTCATGGCTATCTTCCTCAGGATTCTACACACACAGGGAACAATGATGGGCTGCCCTTCCCTCAGAAAAGGGGTGCGGTGTGGGGTGCAGGGTGATGGGTTTCAGGCAGGGGATTGCCTGGCTGCTGAGCCGCCCTGGGGGGCTGCTGGGCGATAGGGCACTGGCAGCCTGAGGAAGGACAACGCTAAAAGAGGCTTTTGTCAGCGAGGCAATGAATATTCCTGCAGCAAGAGTGAGAGTAGTTTGATGTTTAGATGAGAATTAATCAGAAAAAGGCTCTTTTGTAAGCTAACAACAGAAAGTCAGAACAAATTTATTCAATTTAACTCTGGGGAGAGGATAGTGTTTAATCAGGAACTTTAAAGGATTGCTGTCCGTGCTGGAGGACAGGCACCTGGCTGTGCCCAGCCCTCACGAGAAAAAAAAAAAAACAGAGACAAACCCCAAAGCAAACAGGAACCCACCTGATCACAGACCCTGGATGCCACCTTCCCAGGACCTGGAGCAACCCACAGGGACACATTGCCATCCTTGCTTCTGTGAGATGCAGACGATTTTGAGCTGCTGGATTCCTGCAGTACTACTTGCTCAGCCGCCGGCAGTGGTGAGGTTATTCCCATCTGACCCACTTGCAGAAGAACATCGTCAAAGGCTGTGTTGGTAACGTGTTGGTAACGATGCTGTGTAAAAGCAGCAAGGTGAGGGCACCATGACAGAGCTCCTCTGTGCCTCAAAAGCAACTCTGGGTAATGCTCTGTTTAGTGCAGAGATTAATTTGAAATATTAGAGGGTTTTTTCTCATTAGAAAATGAGGAGTGGTGCTTTTAGTGAGTGGAAGAACTATAATACTGAGTGGGGGGCAGGGAGCTTATAGATTAAAACGTTTATTTCTTAAGTCTTGCTTTCTTTGCACTGTGGATGATTCGCAACTGAAATAGTAGAGTGATAATAGAGTGAAAGTTGGCTATACGTTTCCTATTATGTGTATACTGTAAAAATATAAATCATTATTATCCTACACTGATACGCTGCAGACTAGAATGGGAGATAAAAATACTGGGATGTGGGATGTCATTCTCTGTGATGTTTCAAACGATAAAGATGAGGGGTATTTTTCACTGCAGGAAAGAAACACATTAGATTCTCTTGTCTTCATTTTAATTGAAAAGATAACATAGAATAAACAGAATTCTAAGGTAAACACAATGAAATCAATACCATACATGTTTTCCTGTGGAATCGGCGATTAATGTCATATTTTTAATAGTGGTACTTCAGAAAATTATGTAATAAAAATGCATACAATATCTATTCAAGCTGCTATCACTACGAGTTATTGCTGAAATCACAGATCTTAATCCAGACAGCCTTCTCTCCCATCATCTGGAATTTACAAATGAGCTCATGAAGGTTGTTCAACATTTCATAGAATCACAGAATGGTGTGGGTTGGAAGGGTCATCTTGTTCCAACCCCCCTGCCATGGGCAGGGACACCTTCCACTAGACCAGGTTGCTCCAAGTCCCATCCAGCCTGGCCATGGAGCCATTCGAAGAAGTCCCAGGTCTGTGCCGATGTTTGGGATTCAGTACCTGTGCAGTGTCACTGTCCTGACCAGACCCCAGGACAGTCCCAGGTCTGGGCTGCTCCTCCCTTTTCACAGCTTCCAGCGGCAGCTTATCCCCACAAGGGCCCTTCAGCAATGCATGCCAGTGGAAGTGGAAGAACTGGAAATGTACAGCAGATCCCATTTGGTGTAAACTGGTTTATCATCATTCATAACTGGACAAGTGGTAGTACTTTGCACTGATTGAGTATATGGCTCATTGTGTTCTTTGTAGTAAAAAATGCAATGACAATCCCCCAAATGAACTTTCTGAATTGAATAGAGGAGTGAAAGCATTTTAAGCGCACCACTGGCTTTTCCCCAGGGCTGTAGGTGCAGCGCCTTTGTGCCTCTTTTACAAGACTACAGTGATTTATTGTTATTTTTTTTTATAATTCAGACTTCCCTTTAGTTATACATCACTTAAAAATGTGGTTATATACCACATCAACTGCTTGATTACATACTTCTGTGAAATGTTTTGGGGCAAATGACAAGACCTTAGAGATCATGATTGGCCTAGGGATAAAATCACACAATAGGTGATCACAGTGTATAACAGTGATCATTGGCAAAAATCACATTAATTTAGACAGTCTGGGGGTTTAGAAGCCTAGCCAGTAAGGAAAGATAATGTCCTTTATTTAAACTAATTGTTATGGTCAGAAGTGCAGGCATTGCTGGAAAACCAAGCCCTTTTATCATATATTAATTTCATTGCTAATTTTGGTAATAATTTGTTTTTACTTAGTATTTAGAACATATAATTTTTTTAAAAAAAGAATAAAAATCCAGTCTACCATGGCTGGTGCACCATTGAAATCTAGTAAAAATGCAAAGCTGAGCCATAACCCTTCAGAAATGCGGACATCAGTTTCTTTTTACTTTTTTTGGCTCTTGCTTCTGAACCTGATGTTGCTTCAAATTCCCTGTGAAGCCAATGCCACTCCAGCAATCAATGAAAGCTTGTTTTATACCGTCCTTACTTCTCTTTTGTGCTACAATCAATTGAACTTGTCAAGAAGGCACCAGACGCTGCCTGCATTTTTTCCCCATATAATATTAGGAAGAGAAAAACTTTCAGCAAAAAGTGTGTGGGGAGACTGACTTTAAGTGTAATTACAATTAAAGAATCTCAGTCCTCTGAGATTGCAAATATTGACATATCTTTTACTTTCTTGTTTATAAACCTATGTTGATATGCTACCAACTCTTTCAAAAATAAGCAAACAAGGGAAAAAGAAGAAATGAAAATGTATTAAAATTCAAGTAGGACAATACCCTGTAGATTTCATTGTGTCCTTATAGTGGCAAAGCATCTATTGGATGTAATGGGGACTTTGCTAGGGCAGATGTTAAAGCCTTCAAAGTTTGCACCATTTTTCTCGTAATGTATTTGCTTTGCTTTGTAGATTTGTATTAATAGAAGATGGAAAGAATAATATGTAAACTATGAGCAGTTCTGAATCTTCAAGTTAGTAAACTAATGCAAAAATAT
This sequence comes from Falco punctatus, assembly GCF_963210335.1. NCBI lineage: Eukaryota > Metazoa > Chordata > Aves > Falconiformes > Falconidae > Falco > Falco punctatus. The sequence continues at coordinate 48,796,193 of NC_137587.1, forward strand.
ATTACAGAAAGAATAATTGGATGGACCAGAATTTGATACTTTTTAACGTATTACTCTTGCAGGATTATTACATAGTTCAGTTCTCCTTATGTTTATGTAAGAAGAAAATAAATTGCCTATATATCTTGAAATATATCAGTTGTATTTTAGGATTCTGTTCCAGGAATTTATTTCCTAGTCAGTGCCAGGAAGGCTGAATAAGGAAGGAGGAGCAGTAAAACCAGAGAGATGTGGATGTAAAATACATCTACAGAAAGCAAATTTTGACCTTGAAAAAGAGAGTACTTAGATCTGAATATCTGCTTTCAGGAGCCCGGCCTTCTGTCTAGGGACCAAAAATAATGTACGCGTACAAACAGAAAACTCAAATCACTTTGGTTTTCAAGCAGTGTGCATCAATTGTAACAAACTTACTGCAAACCTCTCCCAGCGAGACTCGGTACACAGTCAGGTTAATGCACTGCTACATGGGAAACAATGTGAATGTGCCATTTAATATACATAATAAGCAAACAGGTGGGGGAGAAAGTCACAATAAAACAAAATACAAAGCGCTAAGGCTCATCAACTTCATATTTAGCTAGAAATCATATGCCCTGCCTCTCTTTAGGGAAGACATGCAAACCCACTCAGCGCAAGATTGCAGCCCTGGAGCTTGGCGATGGCAGCGCGGCCAGCACGGCCAGCACCTTCACCGCTGAGAAGCGCACCTGGGAAATGAACAAACTGTTTAATACAGCTGCTGCCATGGGCAGCGGTGCATGGCACTTTGTCGCTCCATCACAACCCACATCCTCAAGGGAAAAGCCCAGCACAGTGCTGGGAAGCACACGGAGAGTCAGAACAGCTGCGGTGTGGTGACAACTTGCACCAAAACCTTGGAAGATGTTGGCAAGCAGCATCAGCTCTCAGGAACGTGGTATTTAGTCCGCAAATCTGTTCTATTCACTATGGCTTTTCCAGCAGAGACTTTGGGTTTGAGTTTCTGGATTTAGTGCCATTTTGAAGAGGACACATCGAAAGAGTGTAAACTGCATGAGTAAATACAGCAGAGATGTGTTTCACTACACAGAGAAAGAATGTTGTATTGATCCAAGAGCCCTCTGAATTTAAACGGTAGGTTTACATGGCAGTCACTGTCCTAGGTATTGGAGGGATCCCTGTACCTCAGAAGAAAATCCCACACACCCCCCAAAACATTACTATCAGCCTTGAAAGGCAGGTGAAGCAGACATAGCTGTCTGGAAAAATAATAATAAATAAAATCTGATTTATAAAACTACTGATCTTATATTGTGTTAGCTTAAAAAGAAAATATGCATGCACACACAAACATATGCCCTTTGTATATAAATGTATGACAATTATTTAGTGGAAGGTGTGACAGTTGTTTAATGCACTAATGATCTTACAGGTCACTGTGTGAGCACATGCCGATCGCTCACCCCCTTCAGTGCCAGGGTCTCTCCGCGCAGGAACCCAAACCATCCCAGCCTCAACATCTTGCAATTGTGTGTGAGGCGGTGTTTCCAAACTAGCTCTCATACTGTGGCCGTACTACCAATCATGTCTGCTGTCAGGGCAAAAAACTGAGAAGCCACCTCTCTGTCTGCTTTTAGCTGCCCATGGATGATGTGAAATAGCTAGCCAGATGTACCAGCAACTCATGTGAGGTTATCTGTTGCAACATTGGCAGACTCCCAGGCTGTGAGGGCAGGAGCAAACACTATGAACATCCAGTGGACTGTGGGCCACATCAAAGTCTCAGACTCTGGAAAGGACTCAGCAGTGTGTCCATACACAGCAGCCTGCAGCAGTGGGGAACGCGCTCTGGATCTGGGCTTTGGTGCAGAAGCAGTGGCCAAGTCCCTGTCCCATCCCACCCCATCCCACCCCACCCCATCCCATCCCATCCCATCCCATCCCATCCCATCCCATCCCATCCCATCCCACCCCATCCCATCCCATCTTGACTTGTCCTCTCCCACCCCGCTCCATCCCATCCCAGCCCAGCTGCACAGCATCCAGGCTTCTTTGGAAGCAACACTTAGCCAGCCCATAGCTCTCAGCGTGATACTTCTAGCTAGTTGGTACTACCATGTTTTTATGAGACAAAAGGATTTCAGAAACTTTTTTTCACAACAGTTTCAGATTATCTAGAAACCTAGATTACTTTCAATATAGTGCTTCCTCGGACTTTTTTTCAGAGCTTGTTTTCTCTTCCAAATCCCTTCTGCAGTGCTGGGCAGCAGATGACCAGACAGCAGCTTTCCAGGGATGAAGCAACAGTCAAGAACAGACCGTTTTGATCTTGCCCTGTGCTTGAATTTCCCTTCTCCTCTGAGCTGGTGCAGACACCCTGGTGTGGGCTGCAGAGAAACTGAGTAAGGTAGTTTTAGAGTATTTAGTGATACTCACTTCACTATAGCTATACACTAAACCCAAAATATTCTGCAAAGTTCTCATTTTATTTCTTCATAAGACATTTACCTTTTTTTTTAATTGCTCTTCAGAAAAAAACCCAACTGTCGCCCACAGTATGCAAGCTGAGTGCTGAGCTCAAAAGCTACAAGAGTTTATAACAGAGATTAGATTGTGATGAATTATTCAGAAACTCAAATGTGCTACGCCATGCAATGATAGAAGCTAAATGAAAATGTGCGGGTTTGGGATATGCATGCAACAGATGTAAATAGCAAGGCTGTAAGACAATATATGCAAAATATTTGTAAGTAGATAAACACTTCTGTTCAAAACAACAGTAGAATTTCAGAAAAGAAGTGGAAAGCACAAAGGACATGGAATATCAATGGCAAGTGCTGGTCTTTATGGTTATACGGCATCCATTGCTTCACAGCATCCAGAAGAACAAAATCCTTCTCTCCAGGACAGAGGCACCAGCGGTTAAGGGTGGTATATTGCATAATTAACTGCTGCTGCAGAAATGGAAACCTCAGCCCCAAGCACTGGGCCATGGTGAAGGAGGCAGTACAGCAGCGCATGTACACAGACATTTCCGATGGCTTGGGGGTGTGCGTGCCTTCTTAAGCCATCTTGATCTGCTAAGAAGCAGAGACAGTGATTTACCTTTACTTTCTGAAAAACAGGGTAAGTAATGAAAAGTGAACAGCTGTCTTCATTTTTAATTTCAAATCAATTCCTTGTAAGCCTTGCTTGGCTGCCTGATGTGACATTGCAATTCTGTAGGACAACAGGAATAAAGACTGTTATTAAAGGCTGTCATAGATCAGGTAGGTATGATACAATAGTCATTAAAATGATGTGTGAATGCTGTTATCATTTACAATTTCAGACTTGCTATAATTACAGAAAACTTTTCAATATCAAGGTATTTTCCAGGAAACGCTGAAATACACCATCTAGGATTGTGAAATATCCCTGGCCCTGTGACTGTCTAGTATAAGCGATGAGGGGCATTTTGTTGATCCTTAGGGAATGCTGTTGCTCACAGTGGATCCTTAATTTGTGAGTACATTTCAGGAAAGCACAGTTCACTGTGTAATGTGATTACCAGCCACAGCATTGCACAGGAACCCTACAGGCAACCCTCCTACCGACAGGGACTGTGCAGCATCTTCTGTCACACACACTGCAAGACCTGCTTCATCAGGGGATGCTGCCAAGGGGGCACAGGTCCCTGCAGGTCCCTGACATTCCCCCTGCTGCTTGTTCAGAGACACCAAGCAAAAAAAGAAAGGAACTTCTTTGCCTCTGCTTTCTGGCTGTGCCTGACAGCACTGGCCAGCCTGGCCTCGCCTACACCCAGGTGCTGGGGTGCTGTCCCCACTGGATGCACCCACAGCATCCCCCCACCCCCCACCCCCATCCCCGGCACAACGTCCCTCTGACACCAATCTGTGCTGGTATTTACAAGTACCAACCATCCATGAGGAAAGAACAAGAAATATGCATTTTAATCATGATTTATCTATTAAATGCAACGTTTCAATAAGGAAGATTTTTTTTTTTTTTTAAGTATACGCAGAAGAAAAGAGTTCTAAACACAGAATAGGAGTAGTGCTAGAGCAACATGGTAAAAGGTTTAATAGGTGTTTGTCTTCTCTATTCAGAAGAAGCAGAACAATATAAAGTTTCAAGTGAGGATGAAAAAATATTTTCTCATCCTTAAAGAGCTGTTAACCTCCATCTGACACAGCTAAACGTTTAAATCACTTAGTCTGGCCAAGATGTGATCTTTATGACAGGGGGGATAGTGGCTATAACAGAAGCGATCAGAAAAGGGCACGAGTTGCTGAGAGAGCTGCAAGCAGCCATGCTGCCGCTGTGCCAGGGGGCTGCCCAGGGAACGCAGCTGGTAGAGATGTGGTGATGAGGCCACAGCAGGCAGGCACAGCAGGCGAGGTGGCACTCAGCTCTGCACAGGGGGACCCCGAAAGCAGAGTGCAGAGCACCCTTGGGCTGCATGGCTTGGCGGCAGTTCCTGCAGGAGCCTCTGCAGCCCAGGAGCACCCAGTGAAGGTGCCGGTGCAGGCGGCAGCAGTGCAGCATCCTGGACCGCACAGATGGGCTGGGTGCTTCACCACTGACACAGACAGGACCCTTCACCCAGCAATCCCAGAGTATACACACGCCTCTTCCAGCGTACGATGGTGTCAGGATTGGGCTCGTGTGTGAGAATATTACCATCGTGTTCATAATTAAAGCACACAGGGTTTTGTTATTTTGCTTTATTGTGAAGGAGCTGTGCCTTCTCCACGTATTTAAATATGATGTGAAAGTCGTGTATGTGTATTAGAGCAGAGTGAACAGAAAGCAAGCCATTCAGGAGACATCGAGACTCTTTAATTACTCTTGCAATTTAAAAATCAGATAGAAAACTTCACAATTATGTTTACATAAACATAAGCTTTATAGTTCAAAGATGGTAATGGTGTTAACTGCACATCAAGTTCTGTGTTTCCCCTTCCTTATCCTGACTGCAGGATAGAAATTGCTTTTTCATATTAAAAAAATTAAAAAAAAAAATATACAAAAAAAATTGTAATGATATAAAATCTAACTGAAATTGTATATCAATTCCATAAGAAAGCCTTATTTGGCTATATCAAAACATTGCAAAATATACAAACAATTAGTAATAATCTGTAGTTTATAGGAGTAAGTGTTCCAATAAATCTGTCCTGACTATGACAGGACTAGAGTTTTACAGTAACCATTGAGACATCTTCATGGAGAAACAGTTTTTCTGTGTTACGATCTATTATTCCCATTTAATGTATTGATCACTTCCAATAAATTGAGATTAATAAATGGAATTGTTGCAAAACCACACCTGATGAGCTAAAATTCAACTGAAAATCAGAGCTTTCATTTTAAGGGTTTAAAAGGCAAAGGTGTAGCAGCAGGTAGACTATGCAGCCCAGTTGACTCTTCCATTTCTCAAATCAATCTGTGAGGTGTGGAACTAGAAATGAAGGTGAGTAATGGTGAGTTAGAAGTGTGAAGCTGATAAATACTCTTACTCTACGGTGAAACCCATCACCTTAGGGAAGATAGGAGGTTAAATTAAATGGCAGTTTACAAATATTCATAGCAGCAACATCCCCTTTCCTTGACACAGGTGACTGATAAATACTGCCCGCGGGTGCCCTGAGGGGGAAATCTGACTTACAAATTACTTCTCGTGGCCCGATATTTTTCTCCTGGAGTACCTGAGGGATGGAGGGGCGGGAGATGAGCCGCCTCCTTGGCAAGAGGCCGTGTCAGTAGCCATGCCACCCGCCGCATCCTGACCAGGCTGATGGGCGCGATAAGCCTGCGTCCAGCGCCGTGTCCCAACACAAGCCCTGGGGAGCCTGGTGTCACAGCTGGTGAGTGACACTGGCGGCACAGGCCTCACGCTGTAACAAAACCAGCTACTGAGCAGGTACTGCCACCCTGGGGATTTTAACGACATTTGGGTTTAGGTTGTGTTTTTCATCACATGGGAAAACAATGATGCTTGCTTTGGATGGGTTCATAAACACGGACTTTAAGATTCTTCCAGTTACAGAAATTTATTAGCTGGTATGTGTAGTTCGAAAACACTGCATTAATGGTTTTGAAGAGACTTCTGTGGCTACCTAGCCTGCCCTTGGCATAACGTAAGCTATAAAATCACTCAGAATAAATCCATAATACAATTAAAATATATTGCTTAGTGGGGAAAAATGAGATTCAGTTAAAAACTGACAGTTATGTTGGTTCAATTTTAGGCTTAGGTAGACTGTTCTGATTTTCATTACTTTGCCAATGTGTACAAGAAAGAGAAAGGAATGAAGTCCTAGACACAGCAGCTTTTCTTTCAACCCAAAAAGGAAAAAAAAAAGGGGGCGGGGGGCCAGGGCGGGGAACAACAGGCAAAAAAGTAAGAAAGAAAAGGAGGACTCTGAGGTCCTTCACCTTTTTTGTGCTTGCACACCTGTGGTGGGGGATGCACCTGCACATGGCACACACAGAACTGTGGCCCTCAGAAAATAGTGTTTGCTTCAGGAGCATCCTGGAATGGTCACAGGTCAATTTGAGACTGGTCAGCGTTGTACAAGGTGTGCTGCCCTGCATAGGAACTGGAATGCATTAGCATGCACATCCTGCTCTACTGTCCTGCTTTACCAGTGTTCAAGCAGACTTCCAGCACGTGGTACCAAGGGTCAGGCCAGCCCCTGTACAGGAGCTGGATTTTACAGGTCCCACCACTGGCAGGGTGCTTATCTTGCCTTGCCTGTAGGAAAGCCATGTTTCTCAAGGAACCCCTGCCCCTTCCACTCACACAAATTATTCTGCATGATATGAAGGTTAAGGGATGCTTCCCGGTTCATGCAGCCCTGTGTGTCCTCCAGTGTGCTGCTGAGCCCAGACCCCTGCACAGGACAGTGATCTGCACTGCCCAGCTCCCTCCTGCTGCACCAGGACCGCCTGTGGATGCAGGACCACCCTCCTGCTCCCCTCACCGAACTCTCCCCGTCACATCTGATGCCCTTTACAGCAACAGCTCTCACAAGCTGCAGTGCCTGGGAGAGCACAGATGTTACAAGCCCATTGTGCCAGATGTTCTACTGGAAAAGGCAAAACATCTTCCTATAAGCCAGTGCTTGTGCTTAAAATCCCTGACACAACCCTTGCTTCCTAAGCCACTGTCAAACTGTCCTCTAAGGATGCTTTCTTCAGGTTCATGGTTTCTCAGACTAAATACAGGGTTCTAGAGGAAGATCATCAACATTTTTTAAAGAGCTTTAACAATTACTCATTTACAATGCAACTACAATAAAACCAGCTTTAAATACAAATTCATAGTTATTAGCTATAATCAAGCAACAACCAGTAAGCTACATTTGGACTGGAAGGCTGAGACTTCTGAAATTTATTAAATTTAGTTTTTCCACTAACTATCATTGTGCAGCAAGAGCTGGGCAGCTTTCTTCTGCTCTCTTTTCCTCCCTTTCCCTTTCTCCTTTCTCCATTTCTAATAAACCTTCCCCTCTGATTCATCCTAGGCCTAGGGCAAGAGTTTGGTTCAAATACAAACAATGGAAAGAATGGACTAGATGCTGAATGTCAAAAAATAATAAAGTAAAATAAACCCACCAAGAAAACCATTATTATCCGTATCATATTAAATAAGCAATCAGAACTAGGACTTATTTTCTTGTCCTGCTTGATAGAAAGGACCAAAGTGGCTTCCAGGACCACATTTGCCTCAAGAGGGGGATTGGTGCCCAGATCAGGGCCTCGAGGCCCATAGTGACACCGTGGATGGTCCCCGCGATGTGCTGAGCTGCTGTGACACATTGGCACTGTGGGTGGGAGGCTCCTCAGCTGGATGAACGCCACGGCTACCAACTCCAGATGAATTTTGCTCCAGAAACCCTCCAGCTCCATATCCAGGCTCCTGTAAGGCAGCCCAGGTGACCTCTGAGACCATACAGGCTGGGGAGCAGGGTGCATCCCTGCTGGGTCCCCAGGGCTGCCGGCAGCGACTGCAGGAGGAACATGGCCCTCAGGGAGGGATGCAGGTGGTGCCAAGCTGCTCCCACCCATATGACTCCTGCAGCTGTCCAGGCTCCATCCCACCCCTGTTCCGCCCCATCCTTTCCCTCCTGCCCCCCATGGAAAGCTGCAGGAGAAAAATCAGTTTGCAGCATGATAGACAATATTCCTCCCATCACTCTGTACTGGTATTTTTTCTGCTTGCAGACTTCAAAGTGCTGAAGATTACTTAGGTGGCAAACTCACAGGTGGTCTTAAAAGAAGAGTGGGCTTTTGGTAAAATGTGTAGAAGTTAAGTGCTAGAAATGTGGACAGAATATCACCAAATCTATCAAGGTCTTCAATGGCCACTTTGATTTTATTGCTAAGTATATTTGTATTTAAAACAGTTAATATTTTAACATATGCAAATATATATTTTAAATATTTAAAACTTAGTCATGCAGATAGGTGGTCCAGATACAAGGTTTTGTGCAAATAAGTTTGAGAGATGTCTCACAGCACTGAAGTGCTTGTGGTGTGCATAGCAATTAATACATGAAGTAAAGAGCAGACAATCTGTTTATTTAAGCCTACCATGGATTTTTCTCTTTGATAACCAGAATCAAAGTGTAATAAAGATTCAGAAAATTGCCTAGAGAGGAGTCAAGTACTCAGAGAAACGGTGCTTACAGGTTTCTGAGCAGAAATGTTCCCACTCCTGCTAGACCTTGCACTCTCTACCAGAGCACACTGTTCTTCAAGCCAAGCATACACAAATAGGTTGCTATCTGTTTTCTCCATCACTTAAGGGGACAAGTGCCCTCACTCACTGCCAGCTGCAGAGTGACAAAAATTGGCTTCAGGGGTAATGAAGAGAACAAAGGAAACAAATCTAGCATACTTAGAAAGCACTGCGTATAATAGACATAACCTGGAACTGGAGACCAGTGAAGACTGATGAAGAAAGGGAAAAGGTGTGAAAGCATGTTAGCAAACCTGTGACAATGACCCCAAATGAGTCCTGGAAGGAGGAAGAAAAAGCCATCAGCATGGACATCGTGTTCCTCCCAGCGAAGGACCCCAATGCTGATGACGGACAATGTCATCCTTTCCAGCTGTCCAAAGCTGATGACTCTAAGACCCACAAGAGCAGGTCAAGGGTGAGAACAGCCCTATGAGATGGGATAAAAAATGAGAAAGATGTATGTATGCTACACTGTTAACTGTATTATCAGCATTATTGTGATTTTTCTGTATAAAACTGAAATCATCATTAATGAAGGTTTATGCAGATGGTGGTACATGCCATGGCAAAGTCTAACCTGTGTGGCAGCCAAGGTGTCTGTATGCAAAGCTCATCCCTACCTTGATCTCTGCATTGTGTGTTTATACCCTCAGCATCCTCATACAAAGTTTTATGTTCTAGCTGGAGCTTCAGGAATATGATCTGGGTCCCTGGAGCATCTCTCTGCAATACCTGACTGAATGAGTCTAGAAGGGGCCAGGAAGATGCTCAGAGGGCTGGAGCCCCTCTGCTGTGGAGACAGGCTGGGAGAGCTGGGGCTGTTGAGCCTGGAGAAGAGAAGGCTGCGAGGAGACCTTAGAGCACCTTCCCAAAGTGCCTAAAGGGGCCAAGAAGAAATCTGGGAAGGGACTTTTTACAAGGGCATGTAGCGATAGGACAAGAGGGAACGGTTTTCAGCTGAAAGAAAGGAGATTCAGATTAGATATTAGAAAGGAATTCCTTGCTGTGAGGGCGGCGAGGCGCTGGGACAGGCTGCCCAGAGCAGCTGTGGGTGCCCCATCCCTGGCAGTGCCCAAGGCCAGGCTGGATGGGGCTGGGAGCAGCCTGGGCTGGGGGGGGGAGTCCCTGCCTGGGGCAGGGGGGTGGGACTAAATGATCTTTAACATCCCTTCCAACCCAAACCATTCTGTGATTCTATGATTCTATGAGTTTAAAGGAATAAATACCCAGGGACATGCCTTAAAACACTGCATGCATGTAAAAGCCATGGAGACCAACTATCCCCTAGCCTGTCAACCCAGAAGAATTGCTCAAACTCATAACTCCTTTTCCAGAAGTTTTCCAAAACTCTGTTCTTTCTCTCTTGTTTGTCTGCCTCTAACTGCATACCTGTTGACAACTGCGCCCCATCTGCTCAAAACAGACAGGCATGCTGGTGACCTGCTTCCCACGGAGTCAGGACATCCCCATGGCCTTGGCTGATGCATATAAAAGCCTTGGGCACTGCAGCAGGCAGGGACAGCACCGGTGCTGGGAGAACCTCCAGGATGAAGATGTAATCCACGGACACTAGGTTTGCTGGCTCGGGGAGCAGAGTTGCTGTGCCAGGTCTGCTGGCTTTCTTCCATCCTAGCAGAGGCAAAGCTGAGTGCTGGGTGTAGCATAGCGCTGCCCATGTCACCCAGAGACCAGCTGGGGATTTAAGTATGCTTTTAAAATATCTTGCATTTCTGAGGCTATAATCACAATGACAACTAATAAACTCTCCTGCCTGGTCACCTGCACTGGTGTAGCATGCAAGGGGTTGGTTAATAAGTACTTTCGGATTTGTAACTCAGGACAGAAAAGTATTCTGCTTTGGTTTGCACTTGTTGGGCGCGACCTCTGTTACTTTTGTACAGTGCAAACTGTCGAACAGGCAAATATTTTATGAAGCTTAAGGCAGGGCACAGTCATTACCCACGGCCACCTGGCAGCAGCTCACCTGTGCTCAGCTCAGGAGAAGGGTGTTGCAGGCTGACTTCCCATCTGGGGACAGTGGGTCCTGGCCACCAGCGCCTGACGTGTCACTGTTGGCCAAGTGGATTGGCAGCAGCCAAGGGGGGCGGGGGGGGGGGGGGGGGGCAGGGGCAGCTGGTCACCCTCACCTGGTATTTACACCCAGCTCCTTGGGAAGGCTGCATGCAGCTAATTGTGAGCACTTTATTTGCTTACAGGATTTCACTTTCAGGTTTTGGCAGATGAGAGAGGAAGGTTAACATTCTGCGTGGAGAAAAGTAGAGGAAGAGAGGGGAAATATTTCATTTTTACTTGGTAACTCAAAACAAGCTAATTGGGAGACAAAACTCCACCCACGCTTCCCTCCACCTGAAAGAATATGTGCAAACACGAACTCCTCGGGCTCCTTGAATCAGCATGGCTGTCTTCCAGCCAGAGTGCAGCTCCCCTGAGAATTACACCCATGAATCAGCATAGCTTTTGGCCTACTAATAATTAAATTCAGGATCAGGAGGAGAGGTCACCTATGCAAAGGCACAAGCTGCTTAGCTTGCCCACAGACATCCAGCTAGAGCACAGGGCCAGTAAGCTGCTTACATAGCATCTTGTTAATAGCCACTAATCTTTAACCATTTGCCTTCCTGTTAATTACAGAGTCATGTCAACGTCTGTTGCCTTTTCTAATTGCTTTCTGGGAAAAGATGATCTGGATTGTTTTGGGTTTTTTATTAGTACTATTCTCTCCAGCACACTCCCCTCCAGCCACGACATTTCCCCTTCACCTGCAATGCAGCATTATCTGTGAATGATGTGTCTCCTGCCTGTCTGGGGCATTGTAGGCAGATGTAGCCCGATGGCACAGTAATCATATTGATTTTTCCCTGCTGCAGCAGATACTCTTACGTCCATCCACTAAGTACTCGAGGAGAAAACCCACAAAAATAAAACTGCAGCTGGCTGCATGTTTCTGAGATGTTGTTTTTAAGGCCTCTGCCGGTGCCCAGCACCGCACACCCTGTCACCTGCCCGGCAGCACGGGGGGACCCAGCCCAGGGCTCCGGTGCCAGCTTTGGTCCATAGCCGGTGCTGGGACAGACAGGCTGTCCCTGGCATCCCTGGTGTCCACAGCAGTGCTGGGGCTGGCCAGCCCCCTTTGCAGACCTCTCCCATGCTCCTGCCCCACTGCACGGAGGTCTCCACCAGTAATGGGGACACTGGGACATGATACACTTGTTCAGATGTACCAGGATGAGCATGTTGCGTGTGCCCAGTTAATGTCCTCTCCCTGGGGACCTCCATAACCCCTCACACCTTCCAAAACCTCTATGGCTTCAGCTTCATTTGTTAGTATTTCTACTGACAGATGCTGGAGAAACCCGAATCAACAAATTCTGGAAAAAAAAAAAAAGAAAAAAAAAAGCCATATCCAATTACAACTGTTTAATTTACAGTTCATGAAAGAGTGGCTTTCAGTTCCAAACTATCCCAGTAACAGTGAGGAGGGGGTCCCTGCCCTGGCAAATGGCAGCCAGGGTGTCATGGCAATGCCTCTCTGCCTGCTGAATTCAGGAATAAACAGGCCAGTCTCTACGTCTTGCCTGGCATAGCAAGGCAAGAAAATGGTCTCAAAAGTTATTAAAGAGCTTGAAGGCAGCTAAGGTTTTAGAAATTTAATCAAAAACCTCCAGGAAATGAGGAGAAATAAGAGCTCAGCTGCTGACCCTACTGACCCAGTATAAAATGGGGTCTGCTAAGGACTTTCCCTGCTGAGGTGGGTTTGGGAGGACAGGACAATGGAGAACTGAAGCTATGTGAGGATGCTCAGGAGACAACACTCAACAAAAAGGAGTTTTAAGGGTGACTGGGAGTAACCAAAGGGATTGGGATGGGCTGAGAAACAACTGAAGTGATAAAAACCAGTGAAGGAGCCAGTGAGTTTGTAAGTGACACAAGAAGTTATCTCAGATGCTCATCTCCTCTTCTCTGTTATTTCAAACTGGTGCTTTGGTGTCACTCGGAGCCTGAACTTTCTGCTCCCATGGGCTCCTGCCTGCAGCGCAGACTCTGTACATAACCAGATGCAGGGGCCGGGGGGTGGGGGGGGTGGGGTGGTGGTGGGGGTTGTGCACTTTTTGTTAACAGACAGCAGGTCACCCTTTGCATCCTGCCACACCAAATCTCAAAACTGAAGCCACCTTAGTGTCAGCCCTGGCAGGACAGCCCCCGCAGGCTCACCAGACAAAGGTTGCTGATAGGAGGTTTATGTTTCAATTAAACTTAAACATATTTTATTCAGATATGTACAAAATGCAGCCAATAGCAGAGACTTTTATGAACAAGAAAGGACACCTGAGACTCCTTTCCCTTTCGAGGTAATAACCACAATCCCTCAAGCTGCCATTTAACTCTTGTCAGTTGATTTATTTATTTATTTATTTATTTATTATAATTCCCCAAAAAACAATTACTGGAATAACAAAAACATTTGCTAAGCAGAGCACAAAAATCTTTCTCTTTTTTTGGACAAAAACTCAGCAACAAAATTGGTGAACAAATTGCTTGTGTAATTTCCCTGAGGATCAATCATCCTCCCTTTTCATCCAAGCCCCAGTTTTCCCAAACCACGTATTTGGTGCAGCGCTTGCTGTGCACCCATGTCATTCGCTCTGCAATCCCATCAGACGTCAGCCACTGGGTCCAGGGGCGCACCAATTCCCTGCGTTCCACAGGGGTCAACTCTCTGCCGAGCAGCCTGTCCTCTGCAGTAAAGCACATGCTCCAAGTACATCTTCTTATTAATTTTCTTAGTTTATGTAGCTAGCTGTCAAATAATAACAGTTCCTCTTTTCAAAAGGAACATGGCATGCATGCAAAATGATTTCAAGTATATTTACCCTTAGGACATATTATTTTCTTAACTAAAATTCAAGTGCGTACTTACTACCCAAATCTTTGTCTCAGAAACAGCTTTGCATTCACATGATGGAATTACAAACCACTAGACAATTTTTAGGACTTGTATGCAAAACTGCTTTTTAACATGGCTTTTATAGCTGTCTTATTTATCTAATCTCCATGAGTCATAATTCCTTTAGGATCAGTTTCTTCTTTCTACATTGCATCTCACCAAAACAATTTTTTTTTTAAAAAAAAGAAGCAATGGAAAAAACAGAAAGGGTATCCTTCTTTAGCCTGGAGATTTTGATGAAATACTGCATGTAATTTCTATTTCTTGCACCATTTCTGATAGGTGCCCACCCTCAGTGCCCACAAAGAAAGTCCCCAGGCAAAAGACTGGGAGAGACATCTCATCTCCCTTGGAAATGAGCAAACTCGATAGGCTTAAAAAAAATAAAAATAAAAATCACAGTTGTTCCTCTTGCAATTTCCAGAAAGTGTTGTCCAAAATTTGGAAGAGGTATTTAAAAAACATATAGACGTGGCACTTAGGGATATGGTTTAGTGGTAGACTTGGCAGTGCTGGGTTGACAGTTGGACTTGATGATGAAAGTTTTTTTTTTTTTTTTTCCAACCTAAATGATTCTGTGATCCTATGAAATTTTTCCTTGGCTATAACAAAAAAGTGGGAAGGGTGAGGTGGTACGTGATGTAGCTTTCTAAACATGACTGTCAGGGATGGTTTTATGAACACAGGCAGAAGCATCTGCTGACTTCATGTCCTGAGCTGGGGACAGAGCACAGGACAATGTCTGTTTATTTTAACGGCTTTTGGACAAAGCTGCTGTGAGTTGGGGTGACTGGCATGTCTGTCGTTTGTTTCTCAGCTCTCATAGCCCAGTGGTTGTAGATAAGCTGGTGGGACCCCTGGGGGTCCAGTGGCTGGTGGCACACAGTCCTGCACAGGACTGTCCCCTGCTCCATTGCCCCAGACACAGCTGTGTTCTGGGCTCCTGTCCAGGCTGGTTGTATTCCTCACTGTAAAATTCAGACAAGAAGTGGAATTCTGTGGTCATGCGATACCACACTGGTGACTGCGTGTAGGGATGGCAGAGCCCTTTGCCTCATGCTCTCCCCTCTGCCAGTACTGAAGGAGGAAAGGGACAGGCAGAGCACAGAGCTGGAGCCTGTTTCGCTCATGCAGCTCCATTTTAACACATGCAATTACCTGCTTTTAAAATAACCCTGCTTTTTCCCTTATTTGACAATCACAGGGATTGCCTGCAAAGGGTACCATTTGTCTCAGCATAACAAGGGAGAGAGATGAAACTTCTCATTTTTCACTAAGGACAAGGAGATACATCTGCCTCAGGTGCCGTGGGAGCTATGGCTCTCCAGGCTTATCTGGCGTGTGCCAGACCTCCTCTGCACGAGGAATCCACTGCCATTTAAACCCAGCTCCTCCAGTGAGTTATTCAGTGCCAAGATGTTGCAGTGATGCAAAGGCTGCAGGCAGGCTGACAGATGCTGAGCCCCACGGCTGTGCGGCGCTTTGGGGATCCCTCTTGCCCAGCCATGCTGGGGGTGACAGTGGCTGCCTGGAGCCCGCTGATCATGCTGGCATCCCCCAGTCCCAGGAGGGTGGCACAGGGGCAGGGACAAACCAAATGCCTCTTCTGCTTGAGCCAGGCAGCTAAAATCTTTTTTTTCTTTCTTAATTTGATTTCATTTACATTTCACTTGCATTGCAATGCAAACACAATTTTCTTTGCATTATCCAGGAATGCTCTGATATGCTGAGACCATCCTTGGCTGCAGAGCAAGTAGGAGTACAAGTCCAGGGATCTCTTGGGATGGTAGAGCACATATCCTCAAATACTGTGTTCTGTTTTGGGCTCCTCAGTACCTGAAAGATATTGAGGTGCTGGAACACATCCAGAGAAGGGCAACAGAGCTGAGGAAGGGTCTGGAGCACAAGTCTGATAATGAGCAGCTGAGGGAACTGGGGATGTTTAGCCTGGAGAGGAGGAGGCTCAGGGGAGACCTTACCGCTCTCTACAGCTGCCTGAAAGGAGGTTGCAGCCAGCGGGGGTTGATCTCGTCTCCCGAGTAACAAGTGACAAGGCAAGAGGAAATGTCCTCAAGTTGTGCCAGGGGAGGCTTAGGTTGGATGTTAGGAAAAATTTCTTCACCAAAAAGGTTGGTCAAGCACTGGACAGGCTGCCCAGGGAGGTGGGAGGTGTCACCATCCTTGGAGGGATTTAAAAGATGTTTAGATGTGGTGCTTAGGGACATGGTTTAGTGATGGACTTGGCAAAGCTGGGTTAACAGTTGGACCTGATGACCTTCAAGGTCTCTTCCAACCTAAATGATTCTATGATTCTGTTCTATGATTTTATCCTCAGCATCCACCGTGGTATTTAACATGGGAATGTGCCTCTGTCTGTCGATGCTGGGACCATTTGTATTAGCTTTTATCTATCCATATTAGCTACCAGCTGTGCAAATGAACCACCGATGTTAAAGACAGTACACAGGTGTGCTGGTTTTGTCTGGGATAAAGTTAATTCTCTTCATAGCTGGGCACCAAAAAAAAAAAGGGCTATCATGGTTTAACCCCATCTGGCAGCTCAGCCCCACACAGCTACTGGCTC
Organism: Falco punctatus; assembly: GCF_963210335.1. Lineage (NCBI taxonomy): Eukaryota > Metazoa > Chordata > Aves > Falconiformes > Falconidae > Falco > Falco punctatus. The sequence continues at coordinate 48,812,477 of NC_137587.1, forward strand.
TTTCCCCCCACACTGGGACAGGGAGAGAACCCGAGGGTCAAAGTGAGAAAACTCCCGGGCTGAGACAAAGACACGTTAAGAGGCAAAGCAGAAGCCGTGCACAGCAGCAAAGCAAACCCAGGAGTTCACCCACCGCTGCCCAGGGCAGGCAGGTGCTCAGCCATCCCCAGGGCAGCCGGGCTCCATCACGGTGACGGGGGCTTGGGCAGACAAACGCCATCCCTGCCAGCGCCCCCCCTTCCTTCTGCTTCCCCAGCTTTACATGCTGAGCGTGACGCCGGATGGTCGGGGCCGTCCCTGGGGCCAGCTGGGCTCAGCTGTCCCGGCCGTGTCCCCTGCCAGCTCCTGGTGCCCCCCAGCCCGCTCGCTGGTGGGGTGGGGTGGGGTGAGGCGCAGCAAAGCCCTTGGCTCTGTGCAAGCCCCGCTCAGCAGCGACTGGAACAGCCCTGTGTGCTCAGCGCTGTTCCCAGCACAGACCCCACCAGCCCCACGCGGGCGCCGGCACCAGCAGTCACGCCAGCCCGGCCAGCACCAGCACAACAAGGGAGAGGCGGTTGCTGTTACTGACCTTAAGACAAATAAAAATACCACACCCCACTTTCTTTTTCATCTGAGAATTCTGAAGACCACGTAACAGGGCTTCCAGTCTGAGTGATGTGATGGAACCTGAGATAGAATGACAGGTTCATTGTGAATGCAGAGCCAAAGCTCATCCCGTGCACTGGCACCCAGAAACAGCACCCAGGCAGCACAGTCAAGCTGGACAGGAGGAAGTTGCTCTGCTCAGCAGGGCTGCACACGCCAAGGACAAAAGTCCCATTTGCCAGGGAAATCTCACGTGTGGGAAGTTGCAGGTGAATATCACTTCTGCCCTTGTATCAGCAGGGAATACTGCTGAGACCCAAGTTCACATCACAGAAAGATTTCCCCCCATCCTGCTGCAGCACGTGCGGCACTTGGCTGGTCTGTGCTTGCCCCATGGCCAGCTGGCCAGGGGACACGGTGCATCAGGGCCATTCCTGCCCAAGCCCTGCTGCTGCTCGACCGCAGGGCACCCGCCAGCCCTCTGCTCCAGGGGTGGGACAAGGGGCAGCTCCTGCCACAGCACAGGCAGCGCGGGTGGGAGGCACGGGTAAGACACAGACTAATTAAATGATGACCATAGCAATGAGTGTGATCACAGACTGGTGAAAATCAGGAGCTGGCCTGGGCAGCATGGGGAATTTTTAGTCTGTGCACAATTCTTATTAGAAAAAAAGTAGAAATCTGATATTTAAACAGTTTTCATATCTGGAAAAATATTTCTTTTTCTTTACTGTCACTTCAGTGCAAAAATGTTGAACTTTCTGTGATTCTGATTGGCCAGAGCAACTACAAAATTCTATTAATTATGATCTTGCAAGCTATTCCAATCAAGGTGGGAAACTGATAAATGAGTTCTAAACCTCCAGGAAGAAAAGTTACTGGAACTTGGTCTCTTTTACTTCTCTCTATCATTTTGCTCTTGCAGACCAAGTTATGACAGGGATAATAAACTACTTCTATGATTTTGCTCTGCAAAAGCTGATCTTTTTTTTTTATTTTACTCAAATAAGAAAACTGTTTCTTCAGCTGGGCTCAAGCTGGCCTGTGACTGCACTGCTGCTAATAGAGCTAGCAGCCACTGAACAGACCGTGTTAACAAGTGCTAATTAACCTGTATCTATTTTTATTGTGTGGTCAACAACAACAAGAACATTTGCCCTAGCCCAGAGGCTCAATACTTAAATGTCCAGTGGGATGAAAGCTGGACAAAAAAGAAAGAATAAACAGGTCTGAATTGTACATCAAGAGCAGCTGAAAAAAGGACATTTCCTTTGGCTGTGTGGCCAAGGAGCGCCATGGGGCTGCTGTACAGCTCTCACTTAGCTTCTTCCATTGTTTGTTGCACTTTGTGTCTGAAGAGGGGTCAATAATTAGGAAATTTGAGTGAAAAAGCAAAACAAGCATATTTTCAGTGCACGGTAATACAGGAGAAAGAAGACTCATTTCTTCTACTGCATCAGATAGTGAAGTTCATGATTCTCACCATATTAATCCATTCATTTTTAATAAGCAGTCTTACATAGCTGAACTCCAGTTTCAGGTTAAATATATTCTTAGTCGTTCAATATCGGCAGGCAGGCTCCTGAAGCTGGATATCAAATATTAAGTGACACTGAAGTGCTGCAGGTGTTGTGTGCCAGTGAGGCTGCTCTGGTGAGCGTGGCTGGGGTGCCCAGCAGGGACCAGAGACCCTGGGACAACCTGATGCTCCACCACTACCAAAAGCATCAGCGTCCTCCTGCCCTTCCTCCCCCAAAGCCCTGCCTCAACCTTGGTTTTTGGAAGAGGCTAAACCAACTCAACTCTCTCCTCCAGCAGCACACCTGGGATGATGGAGGAAAGCAGAGCCTAGCAGCACTGAGTTATTTGCAGCTGTGGGTCCAGCTGCACCCAGGAGCACATCAGGCTGTGGATACAGGGTCTGACCCTGGGGAAATGAGAGCAGTCTGTGAAACAAACAAAATTGCCATATGGGAAGAGAATTGCTTCTATTTTGTGTGTGACTATTATTCCAAAATGTAAGGAACCATACACCTGCTTTATTTATTTAAAATAAACATATTTTACCAATAGTGCCATAGTTTGCTTAACCTCCTAAGAACCCAGCAGATTAGTTACTGTAGAATACCGTATCACTGTGACATCAAAGGATAAAACCAAAATAAAATACTGCTTACCCAACAAGCAAGGACAATGCAAGGATTGGCAGCAGTTCCACAGTATAAAGGCATATATCAACCCCTGACAAATTACTGATAATTCATATTGATTCTCTGGACTGGGTGCAGTGAGTTGAAAAGCAAAATCCAGAGATTCACTGAACTGAAATTATAAACATGGTTGAACGGCGAGCTGAGCTGAACTCAATATTTAACTTGGTCCGTTCCTGTTCTGCATTGCACACACAGCTCACGGTAGGTTTGCATTAGACATTTTGTCTTTTGAACTCAACATTTCATCAACGCCCTCTCAAGATCATAAGAATGTGCTACTAGAATTATTCCAGTTAAACTTCCCTGCCCATGGAGAGGGAGATGAAGCTCACATCTTTAACACTGACAAGTGTTCAGGTGCAACAGCACCAGTGTGCAGTAATGGAATGCTGAACAACAAATGCCATAGTAAATACAACCATATAGTTCTGTGTGGCAGTTTGTTGGTTCCACCCCCCACCCCCGCCCCCCACCCCCCCATTGCGCTGATGATAATATTTTACAGAAAATGGGTGCTGTGTATGGTTTGCAATAAGCTCCCTTGCTGTAAGGCAGCAAGGGAAAGCAGTCATGCTCCTGAGTATGTCCTGGCACACTACTGCCATAAGGTGAGCAGGACCTGGGGGTGAGGAGATGCAAGGATATTCTGCACAATCATTCTGTAGGGAAGAGGAGAAAAAAATAAAGCAGTAAAAATAAAGGCAAAAAGACTCTTACCATAAAAGCTAATTAAAATCTAAACATGAGCATGTCCTCACACTAATGCTTTCTGGGAGTGTAAAATCTTGGCTCTTTTACCTTGAACAATCCAGCAGAGTGGGGGGTCTTCACTTTCTGTTAAAGAAATGAATGACAAACCAGACAAACAGTGCTGACAACACTGAACATGGAATACTGTAGGAAAATCTTACTCAACCATATATGTGGGAGGGGACCTCAAGGGTCTCCATCCAAACCCCTTACAGTGCCAGAGCTGGATACAACACTCCAGCTGTGGTTTGAAAGCACCAAGTAAAAAAGGACCTCTCTTAATCAAAAGATATTGCACATTATGATCACACAGCTCCCAGGCAGCAAAAGAGGATGCAGAAACCTCTGCTTTTTACTAAGGACCATGAGAAGACAATCAAACCACAGGGATTCAGGAGTGTACAGTTACTTCATAATAAACTCCACCTGAGCATGACATTTGAGTAGTTCAACGTTTCATTCTGTAACTCTTCCCATAGCTTCTTTTTCCCGCAAACAATTTTTCCTCTGGTGACTTTTTCGGAACTGTTTTTCCAGGCTCCATTTTACTCTCACTAGCACCAGGACCTAGGATCTGTCAAACTCTGCCCCACCATTTAAAGCCATCCTGCTGTTGATAAGCAGCACTAGTGACCTACCTCCTGACTGCCCTTCTACGCTGCACAGCACAAAAATTGCCATGAGTGCTTTCTTAAACAATAGATGCACTCAAACAACGAGTACAGGAGAGGAAAGTATAGATCCCATCACTGCGTCTTCATCTGTTGGCAACACAGGTGATGATTACCATGTAGAAAATGCTGCAGGGCATCTTGCTGTACCTGCCAGGTGATCCAACCTCAGAAACTTTAAAAAACAACAATTAGCTAAAAGCTAAATGAAAGAACAGCATTTCAGCAGAAGGCGACTATTCCAAGGCTGAAGACATCCCCAGGGGGTGGGGAAAGGAAGCGCTCTCCCTCACAGGAACATCTAGCTACTAGTGAAGGAGCTCTGGAGTGTACGTGGGTGTGACTGGTACCAGCCAGCTCCCCAGATTTCCTTAACTTAATCGTAGCTGGAAAGTCCTTGCTGTCAGAGGTCATCTGCTGGAAGGTGAAAAATGAACTTTCATGCAGGGTCCCAAGCACTGAGGACCCATCACCCCTGTGTCCTTGGTCATCTCCAAGACCATGGGGCTCCCTGTGGCACACTGCACAGGGACAACCAACCAATAACTCCCCTATCAAAGTCAGCGTGCTTTAACATCAGCTGAAAAAACACAGGTGACTTTTTTTTTTTTTTTTTTTTTTCACATTTCAGATGGTAGCACAAGCCTTAACGACTCACTGGTCTTGGGCTCCTCCCAGGTTACTTTGGAACCCTCAGCACGGTTGGGAAGTGTTGAACTCAGAAGGGTGCTGCTGGGCCATTTTGATGGTCCAACCTGAGTCTGTGTAATGTACCTGGAGGTGCTGGCACAGCATCCCTCCTGAGGACTCCTGGAAAGGCACCACAACGTGGCAGGAACCCAGACCCAGAGGAGGAGCAGGAAAAAGGTGACCTGGAGGTGGCAGCAGCCCTGGGGGCTTTGGGGAGAGCAGTGTCTGGAGTGAGGTTTGGCTGCAGAAAGCCTGGAAACTGCTGGTATGGGATTTCTCTTGAGAATCTTCACCCTGATCAGGGGACATATCATGCACCAAGGAGCCAAGCTAACAGGGACACTGCAGATGTGAGGCCACCTCTGTCACAAAATTTCAGACAACAGATTAAGGGTTTCCTGTGCCAGGCAGTCTTTTCCATTTTCCTTTTACAGAAAAGGAATAAATTGTTTAATTGAAAAAAACAGCTTAAAAAAATAATGAAAACAATGCAGCTGGCTCTTGCCGTGCAATTCCCCTGAGCCAGAACTGGGTGTCACGGTGGGTCAGTGAGAGACAATAAATCGGTGTGTAAGGGAGTGCAGTTGCTCAGGAGGAGGGATGTGCTTTCCTGTGCTTCTGTGTGTGCACACGTGCATGTGTGCATGCCTCTGTGCATTCCTGGGCACAGATTTTCTGTCCACCGAGAGCACGGCACCTGTGTGAGATGCAGCTGTAGTGGCACCCAGCTGGGAGGATGAGGGTAACCACCGAAGTGTTCCCATACAACTGGTGGGGAAGGAATGGCAAACAGCCCCACAAATTGTCCCCCAAAAGCTGTGTGTGGGAGCATCCCTGAGCAGCCAGCAAGCTCCTGGGGGTAAACTGCTGCCTTGGCTGGACTCCAGTCCTCTCCTCATTGCTCTTCCATCCTCCCGAGAGGTGGTCATCAGTTGGGATGGCACTAAAGCAGAATGTTACAACTCTGAAACCAGCAGCCTGTGAGTAAGCCAGGTGCTGCAGGATGAATCCAACCTCTAACTCAGGGGTCCTCAAACTTTTTAACCAGGGGGCCGGCGCGCGGATGAAGTGGCAGGCAGCCATCTGCGGCTGCTTGGTTTTCCACCCCAACCCCCGGCAGGGGCGGGGGGGGGGGTGGTTCTGTAAATACTGGGGGACCTGATTGAGGACCCTGGGGGGCCGTATCCAGCCCACGGGCCACAGTTTGAGGACCCCTGCTCCAACTTGTGTGAAACTGGATTCAGACAGGGCTCTGAAAAGCTGCTCTGTGGATGCTCTGTGCAAAACTGTTGCTTCAAAATCCACCTAGAGCAATCTTGCTAACAAGTTATTTATCTCCTGCCTCGCTTCAGACCATTTCCTCTTTGCACAAGTACCTCTACCACTTGAATCAACTGTTCAAACCTGAGATGGCTTCTGCAGGACCATGGAAAAGTGCTGCAGAGCCCTGAAGAGGCTCTGTGTCCCGTTTCTTCCCCTGGAGAGCCAAGTTCCTCCCCTGCCATTGCAGGCCTGAACTTGCATTTGCATATAGGAAACCTCTGTGGAGTATACATTATCAAAACATTGGTGATGACTGAAAGCCTTCAAAAGGAAATTGTTCCACTGAAAAACTCGGTCGTGTCTGGGACTAGAATTCTGTTAAAGACTGATCTCTGCAAAATGTACATGTGTCCATGATTTATCTACATAGGCTTTAAATTCTTGAGGCTACAGGTTTTAATCAGTGCTATTTGCATTACATAACATCTTTTATTTTCAGTCTGAATTTTGTTTTAATTAGTTTTTTGTTAAATACATCAATGGCAACTCTTCCCTGCCAAGTAATTTTAGATTAATTGCATTTGTTATATCTTATTCTTTTTTTTTTTTTTTGTATTTTTAATTTTCCTTGTGTTCCAAGAAGGCAGTGCATTATGAAATTAATGATAATTTCAAATTATTACATTTTACAAACTCATGGGCATATTTCAAATAAAAATAGGTCTACTAAATATATCCAGCTTTGGGTTTTCCTCACTAGCACAGAATGATTGGAAATGTTGCTGTACTGTACTATGTTGTAGCTGATGAACAATCTTATTCTTACTGTGACAGTTAGGGAACTCTCCAGGAAAACAAGTACACCTAACACAAAACAGATCTTCCTCCTCAGCCAGTTTTATCAAGTTACTCACACTGGCAGCATGTAATTTAACAGTCCATTGTGGTATATAAACACACACACACAGAGCCCATTCACAAAGGTCAGCTGCATGTACTTGCAGACAAGTACAGGGAGGACATACTTGATCTTTGAGGACTCTCTAACCTACCAGGTAAAAACAGAGGGCTGAATTTGAATTTCCAGAGATTAAAAAAAAAAAAAAAAAAAAAACAACAAAAAACAGACAACAAAAAAACCAAACAACAGCGGGGGGGGGGGGGGGGGGGGGGGGGGGAAGGAGCGGGGATTATTATCTACAGTTTTGTAGATAATATAGACCATAAATAACTGCTGAAAAAACTTATGTGAAACCATTACCTGAAGATTACAAGTCAAGAGTGGCAGCTGAAAACATACTCTGGCAGGAGCTGCTGGAATACATTTGCTGGAGCAACCGATGCCCAAGAACAGACTAGGTGTTCATAAAGGCTTTGATAAAACAATTACCAGCCAGTAGCACAGGGCACAGGTGATCCAGAAACAGAATTGATGGCTCCAGCTGTCCATTAGCCTGGTTTCCCAAGGAAAAAAAATATCTTCTTTCCCTGCTCCTCACGACCTGGCTCCGCAGCCATGCTCTGCATCCCTGGGAAAAGCTGGCTGGAGAGGGAGACCCAGAGAGCAGCCGAGAGGTGGCGAGACCCCCCGGCTGGGAAGAGGGGTACCTGGGAACATCTAGATCCTGTGGGCTGGGAGCAGCAACAGGCAGCTGAGAAATCCACAGTAAAAAGACATATAGTTAATTTTAAAAAGCAAGTAAACACAAGTGCGTTATCTACCGGTGTGGAAATATGCATCCAGATGACGGATTTCAGGGAAGGGTTATCTTCCAGGGCACAGCACAGGAAAGCCCTGTTACTCTGTGCATAAGTTGCACACAAGCACAGGATTCATCTGAGAGTCCTGCCAACAGATTCTTAATGAGTTTTCATATAATGATCCAGGCTTTATCATTCATTATTAAAAAAGCTTCCCACAGTGTCAGACAACTGCAGTGCCTGGGAATAAGGAAACTAGATAGGCACTTTCCTGACCAGGAGGAGGAAGTCTTTGCTCATTTGGGAGCAGAGTTTTCCCATTTCTTCCAAGGCTATGCTGTAAATTTTAAGAATTCACATGTGCTTTGTACTAATAACTTGGTAACACAGCTCTTGTGAAATGTTGCTTTTCCTCTCCCCATCACGGAGGCGAAATTACATTTGCTGTTACTCTTAGGTTAGAAAAGCTCTTCTTTGCCTCATGACATGTCTGTTGCTCCCTGCCCTGGGTAACAAGCCTCCAGGGACAGACCGGACAACTCCTGTGCCCATCAGGGCTGCAGGGCCAGGCTAAAATTGGATAAGTACTGTGGACAATTAGCAGCCCAGTCTCCATTTGCCTATCGCCCTTATACTCCATGAGACCTGTAGTTAAACTCTGCGTGTGTCTGTGGACTCAGTAATTAAAACATCATAAGACATTTTAAACAGGAGGTGGGGGAAGAAAAAGGTGTGCGAACAAGGAAACAAAAGTAGCTAAAGCATCTTGAAGTTCAACCGCTTTCCAAAGTCAGGGATTTCAGTCCTGCTCCCAGCCATGCATCAGGGCACCAGGGGCTCATGAGCAGCAGCTGCCACCCCTGCCCTCCTTCACCACCAGCCCACACAAGCCAGACTGTTTGTGCACAGCAGATGGGTGTGCACAGCAGCTCATCGCTTACAGCATGAATGGCTTGGGTTTGACCTCTCCTCGCCTAGCAGGATGCCATGACGTCTAGTGATGCCAGCGGGCACCTTGGTGCAGACTGGCTTTTGTAAGACCCCTGGTCTCGCAGAGCTCCTCTGGGTGGGACCATAGGGAGCACATACAGTACTGCAGTGTTTCATTGTTCTGCAACTTCCATTGGGCTTGATGGCTTATAAGCTGTTTGCTAGACGTAATTACAAACCAAACACTGAGAGCATACCTGTAACAAGTCTGTGGTGATTTTCACCAGCCTGTATTCTGCATACACCCAACTTCTCCAGTTTTGTTGCTTTATTACTTCAAGGTAAGTTTCCCCTGGGAACTGCAGCCATGCAGAGCTGCCCAGGCAGCCCGTGATAATGCAGACCTGCAATAATGCAGACCTGCAACAGCTTCCCACGCAAGCGCAGTGTGTATGTCCCGTCCTGTAGACAGGCATCTGCCTGCACAAGAGGGACTGGAGTTCTCATGAAAGACGTCTCTGAGCGGGCAAGGGCAAAGGGATGTGGGCAGCAAGCCCCACTGTGCCACCCGCTGCACATGGTGCAAAGGTCCTGCTCCATTGTCAGCACCTGAACTAAAGCACATGGGTGAATGCAGCAGATGTGCAGACCCCATGCTTTTACCTGGATGGTTTATTTATCTTGCAGGGCAGAAGTGAGGTGCTGTTTTCTGGGAACAGCAGAATAACCTGGGGCTCCACCATGCGTATCACATGGGTGACACAGGAAGGCACAGTGATGCTGTGGGAGGGTGCTGCAGCCATCACCATCTGCCTTGGTGCCCTGCTGCAAGGAGCCCCTGGGAGCCAGAGCAGAGTGGTGAGTTGCCAGGTCGGGACAACCTCCATAGACACCCCAAGAGCAATTCCAGCAGGACAGCAAAGTTGATCACAAGCATTTGCTGTGTGAGTTTTTCTTGGATCCAGAGATGAGGTTAACAAACAGAGCTATTTTTAAAATTAAAGACTCTGTCAATCTTTACTTTTTCTCTTTCACGCTCTCTGAATAACCTTTGGCACATAAAACATTACATTTTCTTCCATTCTAAACTTTTTAATGTGACTTCTTTAATGATAGTTAGGAGTAGGTACATCATCTCTACTGTAGTGCCTTTAAACCCACAGGTTCAGGCTGCTGCCCAGTGGCACTGCAGCTGAGCCCGGCCACCCAGCAGCAGCTCAGCACAGCTCGTAATATCTAAGCAGAAAGCAACACATATGCTTCAAGAGCTAGCCTTGTCCTTGTGCTGGGACAATGCCATGCCTGTGCAGGGATCAAGGGTCACATGCCTGCCCTTGGCTGCCCCGGGCTGTCCCCCAGACCCAGAAAAACAGGCTGCTACAGGAATTGCTGGTGAGGGTCAGCATGGACAGGTCACAACCCAGGGAAAAAAAAAAAATCTGTGTTCCCCGTGAGCTCGCTGCCCGTGCTCCAGCAGGACCTGCTGCTGGGCTGTAAATTCTCCTGCTTCACAGCCAGCACCCTTCCCATGATCTGCAAGTGCCCTTCCTCCACTCCCCTTTGCCCATGGCACCAGCATAAACCTTCACTCAAGTTCTGACCTGGAGAAAACTGATGTTGTATTCCAGGCAAATATCTCATCAGAGAATTCATGTTACAATCTGGTTTTGTCTGATTTTGGCCACGTGCACATGTCCAGGTTTAGCCGATTAGCATCTACAGGTAATACATTTTGGTATGTGTAATTATAAAGGAGGAAATCAACGGGAAACCTTTTTCTTTTCAAGATGTACTACTGTCAGCAGCAGCTCTACCTCATTTTCAGATCAGAAGCAGGAAATTCATTATTTATCTCACTGCTGGAAAGTTCCACATTTCTGCCCCTTCTTCTGTGTTCCTTATATAATTTTTCTCAGTTTCTTGTTCTATCATCTTCTGTGCATCCCTAAATTATTTCACCTCTAAGTAGTGCTCCATGTTTAGTCACAGGTAGGGAAATGTTGAACTTTTTTTATATTTATGTTAAGTTCTCTTCTCACATGTGTAGCAATTATAGGTACTCAGAGGTGCTCACACAGCACCTTACCTCATGCTGAATATTTCAAGAGGGCACAGCTGTTTAATGGGGCACATGCAACTTGTGAGTAGAAAGAGGAGTTTTGTTACAGAAACCACTTCTCACACACTCCCTTAGTCTTTATCAGCACAGAAAGTGGGTTTGGCTTGATCCAGGTTTGTGCCCAAGAGGATGGCCAGGATGGTTCCCAGTGCCCTGGGTGGTGGCCAGGAGAGACCAGTGTGACCCCCTGCAGCTCCACCACAGACAGCAGCCTTGGGGCAGCCTGTGCCCACAGCATGGGCACATGGTACAGGGGGTGGTCAGTGCGGCCAGACAGCAGTGCTGAAGTACCAATACCCACTGGACCTTCAAAACAAGGGCTTTTGTTTTGTAACCACCCATTTAGCCTCATGAAGACCTGCATAAAATCATCCCAATGCTGCTCCGGAATTGGACTTCTCATCAGTAAGTTCACATGGGAAGGAAATTCTTCATGACTGATGGATTGACTTGCATTGAAGTACACCAGAAATGTATCCACAAACTGCAAAGCTTCAGTCCAATGTAGCTATGCCCTTGAGCAGCAAGCACTACCTCAAGGCATGTGTGCATCCATGTGTGTCTGTGAAAGCCTTATGACAAAATATGAGTTTTCTTCAACCTAAGAGCAAAACAAAAGGTTGTAATATTGGAAAAGAGGAAAAAAAAAAAAAAAAGAGCTTAAATGTAAAGCTTTGCTGTACTACAACATGTTGTCAGAGTGATTTCCAGAGGTTACACATTAGTACAACATTATTTCTTTAAAGAAGCAGACACTGTGACAAACTCATTTGCAGGTTCTGGAGCAAGGAGGCAGAATTTTGCACCTCCATTATACACACATTATGCAAATGCATGAGGATAAAGGGCAAAGATTGTTAAACTGAACAGATATATGGGAAAGCTGACCTTTGCTACGCTTCCACAGCATGCGATAATGTTATACTGCCAGAAAAAAAAAAAAAAAAAGAGCAGAACAGCAGCTGAATTAGAGATATACAGAAATTATATGCAAGAGCTGCACTGCCAAGCTGCAGGATCTCTCCCCCATCCATCTTCTAGGTTAATGATTCATAAGAGACCCACGAAGGTCAAGGATTCTTTCAAGTGTCTCTTCTCTGCTTGAATCCCGAAGGAAGCAGAGGGAAAGGTAATTCAGATGATTACATTTGTGGTAGGCTAATCTGATGTGATGAGAATCCAGTGCTAAGGGATCTGCAGGTGTGTCTGGGGCTAAGAAATACCCTGTACAGCTCAGAGCAGGCCAGGATGCCAAACAGACCAGACATCTGCTTGGAGCGGGCTGAGCCCCCACACTGTGCTGCTGTGGCTGGGTGTAGCAGCAGTGCTGGGGGATGGGAATGGAGTGGGAGGCAAAGCACTTCTGTACCTCTGCAGACTGGGTGCACATGAACCATGCTCCATGTCCAGGCAGGATGGGAGATCTAACGAGTCTTGGCTACACACAGCTCCAGTGAGAGACACAAGTCAGGAGAGCACAGGGAAATTTGTCATCCCTTTTCTTGGTCACAGCGCCTATGATGAGAGCAGAGAAGGCGCCAGGGCAGAACCCACAAGCGTGACTCCTTGCTGACAGAGGATCTTACCAGGGCTGACATTGCCACTGCAAGATCACATGCATACATAATGCATTCATCTCCCCATTAAAAACAGCTATTTAAAGAGAGCCACGTCCTATTTTATACTTCAGGAAGCACACAGGAGATAACCTATCCAAGATGGCCATGATCCCTCAAGCCCAAACTTCCATCCTAAGAATGTGACTGAAAATAAGTGCTAATTCTCAAAATGAAACTGAAAAAGCACATGTAATACCTTTTCTGTGAAGATGACATGGGATCTGAGCAGAATGAGTGTGCTAATGAATTAGAGGTGTTTGCAATTGTCACAATTTAAGGCTCTAGAAATAGACAATGTTACATTAAGGTCAAGTATTTTGGATTACCACTTCTTTGGTTTCCCAGTTCAAAATGTACCCATCTTCCAGCAAGGTGAAGTTTTGACTGACTATTAATGCAATTGTTCAAAAGTAAATCCTGTTTCCTGGTTTTCTAAGCAGGCAGAAATAGAAACAATCAGAAATAATTGCCTAGTAATCTTTGGCCTACATTGTTATTTTCTCATTCTCCAGAGTCTGAAATCGGCTGTGGAGGAAACTTGGAGTCTTCACTTCTGGGACTGGACTGTTTACAAGGTAATGAATAGGCTAATTCCTAAGTGTATCAACAAAACAAGTCCTACTCTGGGAACAAACAGGAATTTTTCCTATGTACCACATATGAGCACAGAATAATCCAAGTGTGTATATTTAATAGCATCAAATAGTCAGGAACTTGCCAACTTGTGAGTTATTGCAGCAGGCACTTCCAGAACCCATTTCAGCATTCTGCTTCCCACTTTCATAAAAGGAAAGATCATGACAAGTGTTTTAGTATCCCCCCCAAAGAAATCCCCAAACATCCTGCCACAAAACCCCAACAATTATGTGAAGAAATAACAATTGTAGAAATAAGGAATTTAAGCCACAACTTATGATGATCATAAGTACAACCAATGATCAAAGGGCTGAAGAACCTGCTCTCTGAGGAGAGACTGAAGGAGTGGGGTCTTCTCTCCCTGGAGAGGAGAAGGCTTGGGGGGAACCTCATCACAGCATTCCAGTACTTAAAGGGTGGCTTCAAAGAGGGTAGAGGCTCCCTCTTCACAAGGAGCCACATGAAGATAAGGCACAATGGGTACAAGTTGCATTGGGAAAGGTTTCACTTAATATAAACAAGAATTTTTTTACTTTGGGAACAGTCATTCACTGGAACAGCCTCTCCAGGGCTGTGGTGGAGCTCCCATCACTGGAGGTTTGCAACGTGTGACTGGGCAGGGTGCTAGGAAATCTCATCTAGGCTCCCTTTCCCAATGAAAGACTGGACCAGACAATCTTTCAGGGTCCCTTCCAACCTGGTCTGCTCTATGATTCTACCGTTCTATGTTAATTTTTCTGCTCTTCTGTTTAAAAAAGGAAATTAGTAGGGGAGAGGAACACCACCATAAATGTCTGCCTAAAGCACTATGCCCCAGATAGGCAAATATATTATTTGGAGGCAAGGAAGTTACCAATTTTCACAGTGAAATGATAACAGAAGAGGTGCTTTCCTGTCCCCTTACTTATGAGCCTGTAAAGGCCTGACCCAACACAGTCAGAGAGATTTCTATGTGTGCACACAGCAGCTCAGACTTGATGGACACCAGCTCTCAACATCTCTCAGGCAGGCTACTGTGAATTAAGAAAAGGCACCTTCTTTTTATCACACTAGTCAAAATGCAGATTTTTTTGAGGAAAACACACACAAAACCCCCAAAACCACCAAACAAAACCCAGGCAACAGAAGATGTTTTCTGGTATTTTGGCAGACAAAAGTGTCACAGAAACACTCCTCTAATTTCTGCAGATTGACCATGAGCATACAACTGGGAAGCTGAATCTATCCTGTGTCTGTCCGTCTGTCCACACTCACCTGCTTGCACAAGCAGCCTGTACTCCCAGGGGATGAACGCGGTCATGCTCGGTGCCCATGCAATGGGCAGTGCACTGGGGGCTGGCACTCTCCTGGTCTCTTTCCCTGATTACTTCTAGGAGAAGACAATGGAAAGAAAGCAAACTGCACAAATAGGATTCTGTTGTTCCCCTCCCACCCTCCCTTTTTTTAAATGAATTAATAAAAATCTTGAATATTAAATATTTAGACAAAATTTTTCTTCAAAAATAAAACAAACATCAAATTTTAAGCTTTCTTAATTTAAAGTTAGTGTAGTGAAATTAATGCCTTCTGGGGACACCGGTTCTGTGCCAAACATTTCCACGCACTTCAATGCTAGTCTTTTCCTTCAGAAAAAATGGAGAAAGAAAAGCTAACGCAGTATTGAGCAAGTATCTCAGCACTTTAAGAATGGATGATGTCTGTAAACTTGGGTGAAACATTGCAATGCTCAGCATTGGACTTTTACAAGGTCCAAAGTCCACTGATAGTTGGGGTGGGGGTGTTTGCAGTAGCAGTCTCAAGACTTTTTCTAGATCAAATGTTTGTAATTACTTGAGGTTAACAGGAACGGTGACTTGGTATCCAAATGGTTGCTTACCTGTTTGTTTTCTTCTTTATGAAATACAACAGCATTCAGGGAATTAAATTATTTTCTGCTGTGTAATCTTCAAAAGTAATTTTAATCTGACTGGCTGAATGTCACTACCCAGGATACCCATCAACATAGATGCAAATAGAGATTTCCATCCTACAAAAAATCATTATGGTTAGTCACTGCACTCCCCTACACAATGCAGCAGTGTGATGGCTACAACAGGACACACTGTGTTCTCCCCCGATGATTCCTGTTGTAACTGCTCTACCACTGAATTATGCCGTGCAGGGAAGAAGTACCCCTAACACATAACAGCGCTAATTTATTTCAAGGTCTCTGGTAACTGTTTGTAACACTTAAGCACAAGAGTCTATTAAACACTCAGACTAATGTTAAATAGTACATTTGCATAGGTAGGATAAAAAAAAAAAGGGGGAAAAATTCAAAAAGCATTTACTGAACACAGACCTATACCATTTATTTCTCATCTATTCAACCAACCTCATCCTATTAAGGAGAACGATTAATGTTTAAGGGACACACAAAATAAAATGGCTATAATAAACGGGCACTGCTAGTAATTACCACTTAGTTTTGTGTTCTAGTAAATTGATGGCACTGCACAATGCTGAGTATTAATATGTACTCCTAGTTTATGAACGCTGAGCAGCAGCTTTACAATACCCTGCCCACTAACACTGCATGTAATGAAGCAGCCAACCTAGTGTCATTGAGTGAGTCAAGGAGAGGGCACTCTTTCCTACAGCGTTTCTCTACAAAAGCAGAAAATTTAGTGCCTCATAATGAAATATTTATATTTTTCTAATCATTATATCACATTCCTTGAGCAAGGTGGTTCACAAGAGAGCAGAAAATGTTCCTGTAAGTCATGAGAGATAGGGTTCCTTCCCAGAGCAGTAAAAGGGGTTACCAAGGGGGTTTGGGAACAACAGAGACTGATCCTTAAAATAGGTCAATATAAAATTCAAATAATTACAAAAGTATAGCAGACATGAATCTTGGCAGTGAGCTTTGATAACACATCCAGTATTTAAAAACCTAAAAGACTTTCCCTTGCCTTTCCCACTTGCCAGTAACAACACCACTATCCACCTTCAGTAGGCGGTAGCATCTAAGTTCTCAAATTAAGTGGTCCCCTGTCACAGCACTCTCGAAAACTAGCTGGCTGCAACAAGGCTTTTACCATCCCATACCAGGTTAACCTCAATAAGTACTTAGCACACCTTGCCCCGGCACAGCCACCGATCCCACACAAGGTTTCAATAGCCCATCTACTGTTTGTGCTCTTTCTTCAGGCCAGTCCCTCTGCTTCTTGCCACTGCTGCACCCTTCTCCTTGTCTCACCTACCTCCAGGGTACTTTCTCTGCTTCCTCCAGGTCTCTCTTCATTGACTACTCCTTTTCCATATGGTCCTCAGAACTATTTAACTCCTTAGCAGGAACCAGCCACAGCTGCACCTTATCCACATCAGCCAACCCACCGCCCCTGAAGCCAGCCCACAGCTGTATGTTATCAATGGTAATTAACCCAGCTTCATTCCTTTACAATTCCTCCCTTTTTGTTTTTCTTCTCTTTCTTAACATTTCATACCTTATGTTTTTAACAATTATCACAACCTTTTTACAAATAAACTTTTCATACAGTCCAGACAACTTGTCCTTGAACTCTTTTTTTCTTAACATTTCATGCCTTATGTATTTAAAAATCATCACAACTTTTTCACAAATAAACTTTCCATACCTCTATAATACCTCTACGGTCCCCAAGAACCTTCTTATCTTGATGAGGTTTGTCAGTGTATCCTTTTCTTTAATGAGGTTTTTAAGATAAACTTCCATAGCATCCTTGAGGTCAAACTATGGGAAAACGCCCTGGTCACAAGGTAGCTGAAGAGCTTTGTCAGGACCATTGGGCTCAGAGGGTGGCCAAGGGCTTCAGCTCAGACTGGTGCCTGGTTAGAAGTGACAGTGCCATTTAACACCCACATCGAGGCCCTGGATGAGGGGACAAGGTGCACAGTCATCAGCTGGCAGATGACAATGAGGCAATGCGAGAGAAAAAACTGATCAGAGACTTTTACTGCTTGTACATGTTAAAGCAATATGCACTTGGGCACAGAAATCACTATTCTATGCATGGAGCCAGGGAAAATAGCATTCAGGAACACGTAGATACATTGAAACCAGTAAGTTTTAGGTACACAAAGGATAAATAATGATCTGACTTTGCAACTCTTTTCGTGTGAATAAACAGTACCAATCTGCCCGACACCAGGCGCTAGCTGGAGCACCTGGTGACAGCAAAGACCTGTTACTTGCATTTGTAGTTGTTTTTAACTGCCTGTCCCTATAGCTGTATATGAGCACCATATGCCCCTGCTGCATCTCCTGTCTGCCTGCTTCCTAAATCCACATTTTCATGCTCCTGTCACTGACCTGGAACTTTACTGGCAAAATTCTGTCAAAACCTAAAAGGTTAGTAGTGAAAACTTGCACTGTACTTATAAAGCCACTGCTCTTCTTTTGCTGTTGACAGACTTTCACCAGCATGGCAAATGCTGCTGACAAGACCGTGGAACGTGGGTTCAGGTAACAACGGGCACATGGAGGCTGAGCAGCGATGTGCAAGACAAGCTGCACTAAATGCCAGTGAGAGAGATGATGTAACAGATCCTCCACTAACCGTGCCTGTCTACAGTGAGCCCATGAAAGAGAAATGATACATTGAAAATTTGCAGACTGCTGCACTGGATGGTGGGGTGGGACCCAACCCTCTGCTCCTCTTTCCCACCAGCACCCTGCTCCTCCCATTCACACCAGGCTGCCTCTGCCTCCGTGCAAGGGTATAATGAACCCCGTTGTCCTTTTCAGGCTTTGGAAAGTGCAATTCCAGCTAACAACACACTAAAAAGTCATCCTTGCTCTTCACAGAGCTGGGGGCAGCTATCGGTGCTGACAAGCCAGGCTCCAGACTTACCGGCAGGTTGTAAGGCTTTTGAATTCAAAACCACATAAAATACCTGTAGAAGGCTAACGTGTTTTTCTCAGATGGAAAATCGAGCCTAATGGGGTGATGGGTTCCTGGATAACTTGGAAGCCTATTTCAGGTGGGAAAGAAATTTAAGATGGCTTAAGAACTTTGAAATGAGTTTCAGGGAAAGCAGAGCAGAGGCTGTGAGAGATTAGGGCATAGCTCCCTTCCCCTGCAAGGATGCCAATTCTAGCTGGGGCAGGACCTGGCAGCGAGGAAGCAACTGCCATGGGCAGAGCAATGACCAGCCCTGTCCTCCGGACATAGCAGATGGCAATAAACTCGCAGAATTTTGAAGCAAAAGGTTGCAACCTTATGTTTGACACCCCACTCCCCCACCTCCCCCCCCCCAAAAAAAAAAAAAAAAAAGATGCACACGACAGAGTCTGATGTATTCAGAGCAGTGTAGCAGGAAGCTGACCCTTGTATTTTGAACATAAATTGGAGGTTATCAAAGAAAATCTCTGTAAAGCAAGTTAGGGCAAAATGCATCCCAGATTGAAGGAATGCTTGGGTCATGGATCATGGATCATGGATCGTCAGATAATCACTGCTGCCTTTATCACAGCAATAACAACTGTCAGAAAGAAAGCATTGCATGCAGATATAAAAGACCACAGTCATCTTGCAACAACTCCCATCTCATACCTGCACATACATAATTGATTTAATAAAAAGTAAATCATGATTCATTCATTCTAGACAGCCTGGTGGAGCAAGACAGGAAAACCCCAAGATATTCATTACTATTTGTGAGAGCTACCAAATAGTCATAGGAATGGCTGTGGCATCTCTCATTTTGGAGAGCTTCACCTACTGAAATTAGCAAAGATGTTATCAAGAGACACTTCATGCCTACCCTGGTTTTCAGTGGATGCAGCTACAGTGCATTGTAGCAACCTTAGCCAGAGCAAAAATTATCCCCCTCCTTTCTCCCTTCTTTTTTGCACAACTCTGGAACCTGCAGGTTGTGTGTCTTCATTTCCCAGGCTCATACAGGCTTGGACAGAGCAGCCCACCCCTGACCTTGGCCCCCTTGGACAACTTGGCCGCCTCCTGGAAACTCCTTAGAAGCACTTGTGATGTCTGTTCTGCCCTTTCTCAGGCTTGGCGTGCCTCTAGGTTACAAAGCCTCCTCTAGAAGAAATCCAGGCATCTTTTTTTGGTTTTGTTCCCTTTGCTGTTGTTTTGTTGTTGTCCTGACTCTAGCTCTTCTATAATAGCATTGCGTTATAAAAGTTTCCCAGATCTTCCTTGAACAGTAGCGTCTCTAACACCAAAGTGCTCACTGCAAACACCCAGTAACATCTGACTTCTTGATTTGTCCCTTTCCCAGTTTGCAACTTGCTGCAAGACTCGATGACCTTGTCCCAGAAAGGACAGGATTTGAGGAAAGATGTTCCATATTTCAGCATC
This sequence comes from Falco punctatus, assembly GCF_963210335.1. Lineage (NCBI taxonomy): Eukaryota > Metazoa > Chordata > Aves > Falconiformes > Falconidae > Falco > Falco punctatus. The sequence continues at coordinate 48,831,995 of NC_137587.1, forward strand.
CCAGAGGAAGCCATGGAAGAGGACTGCCCTGCCCTGCTAGCCAGCAAGGGTCACTGGTGCTGGATTTTACACTCTCCAAAACTGTGAAAGTTCAAGGAATTCAGTTTATTCTTTTTCTTACTCCTAGACACGTTTTGTCTCACAGTAATATGATTTCAGTCCCTTAGAGAGAACTCTCCAGGAAGCTGGCATCTTGTACTTTACCTAAAAAACTTTATTCTCTGCCAGAAAATTTACATAACATTTAAAATAATCAAGTAAACAAATGTAAGATTGAAAACCAGAAGGAAACATGCGTGTTGAAATTAAAAGGAGCAGATAACAAGATGTGTTTCAGCCTTGTTTTTCTGTTTCATTTTTTGTCTTGAAAAGATGTGAATGTGGCAGCATAGTGGAGGGAGTTTTATATATGAAGTACAAAAACAATCATATAAGAGAAAGGTAATGGTGTTGACCCTCAAAAGGAAAATGAGCTTAAAATATGTCAATATTGACAGTACGCAGAGAACCCTTCAACAAGATAAAGAGAACAAAAGCAGAATTGAAATTCACAACCATTTATTAATGGCTACATTTTTTATGGCAGTTCAACACCTCTCTTCTACAGTTTTCAACAGAGCTGTACACAGCAATTTGCACCTACTTACCCCTGTTTACCTCTAGCATTTAATCTGGAAATAACAGATCTGAAGAGTGCTAGAGAAGATAAAAATTAGAGGGAAACCAACTGAAAAAAAAAACCAGGAAGAAAGCAGATATAATGGTGGTATTGACACTGAACAGAAATCGCAGTCCCTCTGACAAAACAGGACTTAAAAATAAAAGAAAATATTGAAGTAACCGCCCACATATTCTGAAAGTGTCCTTATCTCCCTAATATTTTCTAATATTACTCACAGGCAAAGCAAAAGTGTAAAAACTAAAATTGCTTAATTTAGTGAGCAGACTTTTTTCTTGAGAATAGGAAGAAATATCATATCCAGCGTAATCAATTTAATTTGGAAAAGAGCAGTCAGAACAAAACTGCAACCATGGCCAAATTCCATTTTTGTTAAAAAAATCTGCAGAAAAGCAGCAACACCAAGGAAGAAAACTAAATTGTTGGCATTATTCTTTCCACATATGTCAGCCTTATCAAAATCAACGTAGAGACCCTTTTTAGACAGTATCACCGTGCCCACAAACTTGTGCTACCAGAAATACGTTCTGCATTAATAGCTCTGCAGTGAATATTTGGTGTAAAACTAACAAGCACGCTACAGCAGGACATCTGCTCTCCTCTGGCTGCTGGTCTCTTGACCAGTGCCACGCCTGCAGGAGGATGGAGGACAACTGGCCCTAAGCAGGATAAAAACCAAAACCTATTTCCCTTCAGAATGTGAGAGCCAGTGAAACTGAATACAGAGACATATTTGAAACATTTTTGCATATAAATGGCATTGTTTTCCTTGGAACATGCATAGCACGTAGTTTGAGCTTATGTTGTATCATGTCTTCATCCAAACTTGCTGGTGAAGGTTAAATTTGCATTTTGGACTATAAAAACAAGTTGAGAAGTAAGAAAGAATGCAAAATAAACTAATTTTAGGCAGTTTTTACATGGATATTAAAAAAAAAAGATGCAAGAAAATTTGCATTTAATTGTCATGATTTGCCTTTTAGTTTCCAAGGAAGAGTTTTTCCCTTTAAAGCAGGAAAAAGAAAAAAAGTCTATCATAGGAAACAGCTTCAAAGTAGCATCTGGCCTGTGCTCATTCCCCATGCAAACCCACAACCCGATGAAGACCAGGGAGCGGTGGTCCAGCCCCACCTTGGCTGGGGTGGCCACTACCTCCCACCCTGTGCTGACAGGAGGACCTGGTCCCCGGGGCACCACAGGCTGGGGGTCCTTCCCAATCCCCCAACACACCAAGTGTTGCTTTACAGGTTCTTGTGAATGAAGCAGAAAAATCCTCCTTTCCAGAGCAGCTGAGATATAACTAAAAATAGTAGCGGTGAAGCTTGAGGAGCCACCAAACTTGCTCCCTCCTGGCTGCTCCAGGCTGGCTGCGGGGGCCATGAGTCCCCTTTCAGCACTGTTTTTCATTTTCCCCCTTTTCCCTACATCTTTCTTCTTTTCCAAAGGGCGGGAAAAAACTAAAAAGTCCTTTCAAACCTTCCCAGTACCTCCAGCCATTTTTCTTCCCCAAGACCCAGGCAATAGCTTGAATTTCCACTCTTAATAGTACCTTTTGAGAACCTCAGATCAGCTGTAACTTCAGTACAGGACTGACAATGGCTTTAGTAAAGCACTGATAAAAACCTCCTAAGACAAGCTGAACGGGATCTTGAGCCAGATGAACACGTCCGCGGTGAGAGGCCTTTTGCATAGAATCTCTGCCTGTGTTTCTCTATTTTCCTTAAAATGGTCCCAGGGGAGATGTTACAGACTGTCACTTCACACTAAACCAAAGGAGGGAAACCTCATTGTTTAAAAATTCTTCCATCTTAAGAACTTCAAACCAGAATTAAAGAAACAAAACAGTTAAATGTGGTTCCTGTTCAGCCAAGGAAACATACACTTAAAAGAAAAAGATGGAAGCTTTCCTGCATGAGGAAATCCTCCTCATTAAATGATCTGCAGAGAGCAGCTTCCTAAATAAAGCTGGAAATAATCAAAGAAGGATGAGAAATAGCAGTTATTCCAACAAGGGCTCATAGAAGTGGAACAAAGGACCAGTGACCTGGAACACCACACAAAAGAAATGAAACTCATATTTTAAAAGCAGCAACCCCAGAAGCCGCTTAAGAACAGTTGTTTCACAGCGTTTTGGTGTACTTCATTGAGCACGTTAAAGATCACCACTTGAATTGTGCACTTCAAGTGCATTATCAGATAAATGCAGCCTTTCGCCCGAGCCTGTGCACCCCTCTGAGGACAGGCATGCACTGGGGCACTGCTGGCTATTGTCATGTTTGCAAGTGGTTGGTCTGGCGGGCATGGGTGCTCTTCTGTTCTGCTCCTTGCGAGGCGTGTGGGCTGGCCATGGCCACACAAAACTTGCTTTTCCCAAACAGGGAAATAGTGACTCACAGGCACAAGCTAATTAGAGAATTGCTCGTCACCTCCCTGAGGAGGCAGCAGTGGCAGCCCCACAGACGTTTGGTGCCCCAGTGCTTCACCGGTCTCCCGGAGAGCTCTGTGCCCCTGCTCCACCTGCCCATCCCTCTCTGAGCCAGCGTCCCCCGCTCAGGACCACAGTGGCTGGAGTCTCCACCGTCAGGGTGGGGGAAGAGGTGGCTCTCCTCCCCTGGTGCCCCCCATCCCAAGCTCTGCCGAACTCACTGCTGTCTCACCCCAGCAAACTGCCCAGTTCCCCAAATTAAAAATAAATGTTTCTCTCTCTTCATAACTGATTTCAAAGATGAGTTGATCTGTGCAGTGTCTGAAACATAGCAGTCAGCCAGAAAATCTTTCTGCACCCAAGAAGAAAACATAATGAAGTTATAGATGATATAAGTACAAATAGGATGACCTCTTAAGGGATGGATCGTTTATTCCATCTACAATGAACTTTAAGAAATATTTTTAGTTGTTCAACATTACAGGCATGATTTTTCCTCTGAAAGAGAAAAAAAAAAAACAAACCCAAAACAAAAAAAGAAAAGAACTCTGCTTTTTCTACCACTGTCATATCTTTATGACTGTTTAAATTCTGAGGGCAATATGTTATTTCATATGTAGCTCAAATATACAATAATCCCATCATTCATAACAAGTAGTCCTTGCCTAAAATGGAAGGATATTAATCCGTGGTATTGTATTTAAACTGTGAGCATTAGCTCAGGAGATGGTCACCTGTGCAAGAAAGAAAATAATATATCTTACTTTCTGAATATGTTTCTCCTTAGATGCTGGACTTTCACCTTTACACTCTTCAGATACTCAAGTAAATGTGATGGCCTCAGCACTTTTAACATTGCGCTAGATTTCTTAGTCCCAAACTATCCACCAGCTCAGCAATATTTTTAATGATTGTCATTCTCCATTTCATATAGGTTCAAGACAAAATGAGAGAGAGTTTGAATTATTGTCTCAAGAGTCTGTTCAGGACACACTGAAAAAGAACAGCAGGACATTTGAAGCCCACTGCTGTTTCTGCCTACATTTTGTCATGTTCATAAACTACAACCTTTACTTTCCAGTCCTATCAATCTTTCATCTCCTTCAAGTGCTGATTTAATCCTATTTAAAAATGTCAATTAGGCTGGTGAACTTTTTTGATGGTATTAGAAAGTACTTGATATCTTTGCCACCCTTTAGTTTTATGAAATAAGAGAGAATAATCCTGTAAAAATAAAGCCCCTCCAACCATAAGCTTGTCTATAAAATATTCATTTTTAAGGACATTATGCTGAAACACAATATTTTTCTCTTTTTCTAAACAGAAGGAAGATTATATTTGCACTACTTATGAAAGAGATATTAATGCACAAATGAACTTACAAAGACAATAAGGAAAGTACTAATTAGATGTCTTTAGGGAGTCAACATTGGCCAAAATTTCAAAAGACACCTTAGCAGGAACTTATTTTCTTAATCAGGAACCAGGATTTTGTGCTACTTTTCCTCTTTTGGTATTTTCAAGGAAGGAACTGAACAAATACGGTGTGTATCTTCCACTGATACAGAACAGTCCCAATTAAGTCAATGAACAGTTTTCCAACTGACATAAAGGACATGATGTAAATGGCTCTGCTGAAGTCAGCGCAGGGCCTCAGCTGCCGTCAGCTAGGAGAGTTGCTGGTTGTCCCTACTCACCTCCAGCAGCCACCTCAAGCAGTCATGGACACCCCTGGGTTTTTGCCAAGGCTCACCCATGGGATGCTGCCGAGAGCCTCCAAGGCACTCAAGGACCACAATCACAGCCAGACAACCCTCACAGCTCCTTCCTGGTCTGTGACTCAGCCAGCTGTGGTACACAATGGCACAAGCACTGACAACTGTGTACAGGTGGAAACTTAACAGCTGGGTGTCTTCTAAACACTGGCAAATAAAATGTCACCAGGTTTGTTCATGACTGAAACCCTTTTAGATCCCTCCCTGTCTCCTGGAGCTGGCAAAGATGCTACAGCCCCATGTCGCCTTTGTCCATGGTGACAGAGGACACAACGATGCAGGCTCCACAAATGGCAAGGGAGAAATGGGGAGCGGCAGATGTCAGATCTCACGCTCAGCCTCGTGCAGTCCCTGTTGAGCTTTGTCCACAGGATGCTTGCCAAGCTGTGGGATATCCTTCCCACCCCCTCGAAGCCAGGACTTCCCCATGACTGGCACCTAGCTCTCCCTTTATCTTCTCTGGGGCATCATCAGACCTGAGCTTCTGGGATTTTACTTCTTCATAGCAAGACACCCTGGTTGCCTTAAGTCAAGGCTGACCACTTTCTGCTTGCACTCAAAAACACAATCCCTGGGGGATCAACCAGAACCAATGTAAATAGTGAGCTACAATTTTTTCCTCTCTAGGACCTCTCCCCCACCCTAGAACATCCCCTGAGGTCCTGCTACCAGACGTCTGGGCAAACCAAGATGGGGCAGTGGCAGGTGGGACCCCAAACCTTCCTCTACAGCCTGGATTTTGCCAAGAAAAGTCAGCTTTCTTCAGAAAAGTCTTTCTTCCAACACTTGTTTGATTTCCAGGCTTGCAACCCGTTTAATAGAAGGTTGACTGCAAGAAATGACAAAGGAAGGATGGCACTGGCTGGTGTACCTTCTCCTTTCCAGACTAAGGGAAAGAATGCTCTCCCGTTTGTGCACAAGGCTGACTCCAGTGAGGAGGCCAGGGTGGAACCATAATGCTTGTCCTCTCCATTGCATGTGTGGGCTGGTGCTGGAGCTGCCCTGTGATGCTGCTGCCAGGCTGACCCAGCAGCGCAGGAATGATCTGTGTGGAGTCATCTTCTCTGGAGACCTTCAAGCCCGTCTGGACATGACTCTATGCAACCTGCTCTAGGAGAGCCTGATTTAGCAGGGAGTAGGGCTGGGTAGTCTTCAGAGGTCTCTTCTCACCCTGACCATTCTGGGATTCTGTGTGGGATGGTGCTGGTCCCAGGCAGCAAAGGCAGTGTGAACACTGCAATAGTTGTGGCTGAACAGAGGCTTAAAGAAAGCAGTTTTAACAAGCAGCAATTAAGTGACAAAGAGAGGATTAGAGCATCAGCTGGAGATTGAACAGCAGGAGCAGCAGGACAAGAATTAAAAACATATCTTAATTTTACATAAATACGTTATAAAGTGAGGTGTTCATGTCTTTATTTATACATCTGCGACCCAGTCCCCAGGGGAGCTATTCTTCCCATTGACTTATCTCAACAATTCCTCTTTAAATATGTACTCTAATAAAACCTTGCTTAAAAAGTAGCACAATGTCCACTGGTCTTACAGTTCCCTGCCTACTCTCCAGACAATTTTTCAAGAGACTGAAATTTTGTGTTAAATAAATCTGTAGTCACCTCCATCACTTTGCTGTAGTTATGTATCAACTGATAACATCATACAAGCCATTTCTGGGTGCTTTTAACGTGAAAATGGGCAAGCTCAGCAGGAAAGGGCTTCTGTGCATCAAGATCTTGGAGCACCACTTGTTGCAGTGGTTTTCTGAATGCAAGACGGCACTGAAGGGAACTATGCCCTCACATGCCAGCTACTTGTACTAAATCTTGCTGTGGCTTTAATTCTTTCTTTTTTTTTCTTCTGAAATGCTCCCATACTGAGTACCTTTAACAGAGAGGGACACATCTCCAGTGATCTCCGCGGGTAAGAGTTTTTAAAAATACATCAAGCTTAACACCGATAGCAGAAGTAGTCATATTAATAAATCCATGGGCACTAAACCAAGGATTATTTTTATCTGGCTGAGATGCTGATTTTTATCTTAAAATGTTCTTCAACAGCAAATCCAAAGAATGATGTCATCACTAATCAGGCATCCTGCAAGTATGGAAAGCAAAAAAATCAGAGAAGTTAATGCATGGGAACAAATATAGCAATACAACCCAAATGTTAAACAACTCATTCTGAAAAGTAGCAACTGGAAACTAAAATCTGGATTCTAGTCAGAGATTTTCATGAAACCACTTTGATTTTTGTAAATCCTTGTGCTCTGCAAAAAGTCAGCTCAGAGCCTTCTCTTCACGAGCCCAGTTTGTCTGTGGCTCAGGCAGTGCCGGGCTTGGTCTGAGTCCAGAAGCCTGGGGAAGCAAAACTCCAACACGAGCAACCTGGGCTCACTCCAAAGCCAGCCCAGACTGAAGTGGAGGGCTAGGCCAGAGACCTCTGAGGACTCTCCTGGCCTTAATTATTCTTTTTTTTTTTTTTTTTTTTAATGAATAGAAGATACTCAGGGAACAAAAGGAATCCTGGAGAATGAAAGCAATGGTTTAGCACATTACTATAGAATTTAACAGAACAGAATAGAATAGAAAAGAATATTTCAGTTGGAAGGGACCTACAATGATCATCGAGTCCAACTGCCTGACCACTTCAGGGCTGACCAAAAGTTAAAGCATATTATTAAAGGCATTGGCCAATATTATTGATATTTCCATCTTCCATGATTTATGTGCCAGCTCAGTTTGCCAACACGACTCATGGCAGCACAAAGCCGTGCAGCACAGGCAGAGCACTGCTTGCACCCAAAGCGATGAACGCCACGCCAGAGTCCGGACCTGAAAACATGGGCATTGTACCATTGTGCATAGACTATGCATAGACTGAACAGGAGCACAGTAAGCATTCAAGGGATCTCTCTGGAGTTTCTCAAAGTGCTCTGCTTTTATTTTAAGTTATTGGAGTTCAGCTTTGTCCCTGAACTCATGTTTACTTTTACATACTCAGACTTTATTTCAGCTGAATGCCTTTATGTGATCCTCCTTTAGAGAAATAAACCAGTATTTCAGTGGAACTATCTTATGTTAAAGGTTAAGCATCTGCTATGGGTCAGCACCCAACTGTTTCAAATTTATCAAAATAAGGTGGGGAAAGAATAAGCTGGATCTTCGCAACTGAGTTCTCAAACTACCTACCAGCTGAGAGGTGGGAGACTTTCAGTAAAGAAATAGGGTGAGCTAGACCCTGAATAGGAAATTCACACTCCACAGCCAAGTGACATGGCCATTTGCCACAGGCATCACACTTGGAATGGCAAAACATGACACCCAGGAGTTCTGACAAGCGTCTCACATCCATTAAATTGTCCCGACCAGCCCCTGTACACCCATTACACATACTTTCCTGTGGTGATGGTGCTAATTGCAGCCGGGGTCACAAGCGCAGTCAGCAGTAGTCAGTCTACCCAGGAGGGTAGACTACCTCTGCGTGGGGACACCGCAGTGCACCTTCTGCATAGCCGTGCTCCTGCTCCGGTGCTGACCCAGATCCATGAGTGTCTCATGAGTGCCTTCTCCAGGGCCTGTGTGCAGCTTATCACTTCTTATCAGTTTTAAAAAACATGTTCAATAATAAGCTTGACTTTGCAGTGCAGCGAGTTAATGTGGGACTGCTTTAGGCAGGGCTGATGGACCCCTGCATGATGCGCACCATGGCTGTGACCTGCAGCTGTGCCAAGAGCTGGGATGGCCCACGATCCTGCAGAAGAATTTAACTTTCCAGGCAGTAGATTTGTCAAGTAGGAAGAAAAATGTGAATAGAGCTTATGAATTGAGAACACACCTGCATTCAACACAGTGTCTCTTTTCAACAGAAAATACCTTCCTGGCTCCAAGATCCCTTTTCTGATTAAAGTTTTTGAAACTGGCACACTCCTGTAATACATTTTGATGAAATCCCATTCTCCAGTGAAATTGTTGTACTGGATAAATTCCAGGCAACGGCAGCACAAAGACTGTTAATCAGGCTCAGGAGAATATATAGTGACTACAAAACCAGCATTAAACCACCACTGGTAGGGAGTCCAAAATTCATGGTTCATGGAGAACAAACTTATTCCTGAGAGCAGAATTACAAAGGTATAAAAACAGAAAAAAGAGCCTTCAAAGCCAGAATTTAAGTGATTACCATCATATTGCTCTATCCTCAAACTGACATTGGGTAACAGAGTTTTTATTCATAGAAGTATAGACTGAAATCCATCCTGTCCTGTGTTAATAGGAAGAATGACTCAAAGTCTGCACCCCGGCACTGGAGCATGGCTGGCTGACTGCTCCACACTCCTCCATCTTGTGCAGAGGTGGAGGAAAATGCCCTGTTTCCAGCTAAAAGCCCCCCTTTCCCTTGGCGGCTGGAGACAACACCACTCGGCAGGCTGGAGGGGCAGTGGGGTGGGGGGAGGAGCGGCTGAGGAGAGGGATGGCTAGGGGACACTTGCAAATTCCCAAGTTCAATCACTTTCCCTCCACTGATGGGGGAAAGCTCCCAGACCTGACAGCAGCCAGCTCACAGATAGGGTGGTTTTCAGCTGCCCATCAGGCTTGAGGTGCACGCCGTGCTGCGCAATTAGAGCTGGGCTGTAACGGCATGTAGTAACTGGGCAATGATGGCAGCTGGATGCTGTCCTGGTCCAGCCCAGCGGGAAACCAGCCCCACGCAGCCACTCGCTGCCTCCCCCCACCCGGAGGGAGGGGCAGGGGAATTGGAAAGGAATGTAAGACTCGAGGGTTGAGATAAGAACAATATAATAATTTAAATAGAATAAAAAAGGTAAGAACTATAATAACAACAACAACAATAATAATAATAACAACAACAACAGTTATAATGGAAGGGTGGAGAAAAGGATAAAATCCAAAGGAAAAGGGAGAAAGGAAAACAGTACCACTGCTCACCACCCATTGACTGATGCCCAGCCAGTCCCCGAGCAACCATCCCCCCACTCCAGCTAACCCCCCAAGTTTATATACTCAGCATGCTGTCTCACGGGATGGAATACCTCTTTGGCTGCTTCAGGTCACCTGTCCTGGCCGTGTCCCCTCCCAGTGCCCCATGCCCCCCCAGCCCTCTCTCTGGCAGGGCCCAAGGAACCGAAAAGTCCTTGACTTGGTATAAACATCACCCAGCAACAACTAACAACATCAGTGCGGTTATCAACACTGTTCTCACATGAGAGCCCAAACACAGCGCTGTACTAACTGCTAAGAAGAAAGTTAACTCCATCCCAGCTGAAACCAGGACACCTGCTTAAAATTATGATCATTGTAAGCAGAGATTTATTTCATTCAGTGGCATCTCCTTAGGCTGCGTCTCGGCTGGGTGCTTGTCAGTTCTCCTATTAGAGCACTGGTACCTAAATCTCTCCTAAATTTAGATTAAGTTTTAAATGGGGGAGAGAAAACTCAGAACTGCATGGTAGAAGATAGGTTTTCAGTCAAAGAAGCATTGGATCATGAGTTGTGGAGGTCTGCAGGGAGTTCAAGTGCTTTATTGGGATCCTAAAGAAAATATTTCTGTTGAATTACATCACTTTCTTCCTGGTGCTGTACTTTTATTTTTGTGCTATTTTGTGTCTCTTCAAGGGAAAGAACTGGCAACAATGAGGCTCCCAAGGTCCTGCAAAAATGTGTATTTAGAAAAACAGGGAATAGAAGCAAGAGACAGCTTTAGGGAGAGATGTCCAAACTTTTAGATTATTTTCTCTATAAATGATCAGTAACTTGCTGATAAATGGATCTGCATGACTTAGACAGCATTGATGAATGACTTATGTCAGAAAACATGAAGATTGATGCATTGTTCAAACTTAAACTAAACATAAAATGTTGACGTTAATTCCCTGGTAAGCCCTGCAACCTGGATTTCATCAGCATATATAATTAAACATGTTGCTTCATGAATTTTACAAATATGGCACAAAGTTGCTAATGGAGTGTCTTAAATTCTATTAACATTCATTTAATCTCTTTGGTTTCTCTTTAAATGTGCATTTAAAATTCTAATCACTGCAAAAAGACTTTAATAAAACTCAATGCTAATGAAGTATGTGAAAGAGCTATTGAAAGAAAGAATTCTTAAAAAAAAAAACCACCCCAACTGCAAGAAAGAAAAAGGAAACATGCTAAGCTAAACTGGCATATAAATATAGCCAGTGAGCTATTTAAAGAGTAAGAAAAAGCGCATATGTGTTCTAGGATGGCATGATTTTGAAAGGCTCTTTTTTGTACTAAATATTAGTTATTGGGACTCATTAGGGGATTAAGCTCTGAATTCTTTCCAGCTCTATGGTTTGTATTTTTACCCTCTGCCTTGCTCCGCAGCAATTCTCACTCTTTTAAGGATGGTCACATGGCTCCAGTCCAGCCGCTGCAATGCCTGTACTTTGCTGCCTGGTCCCAGGGCAGCCCCATCACTACGCCCTGCTGCAGTGTTCCATAAGCTTATTGCTTTCACTAACTTACTTGGTGGAGAACAGGCTTCCTTTCCTTTTTCTTTATTATCCACCAAAAGGTGATGGAAACCATGTTCTGGGAGTTCAAATGTCATTCAACTCAGTTTGAAACAAGATCTGGGAATTTTTCCACAAAATCACAATCAACAGAAATCGCCAGAACTCAAAGAAAGAACTTTTTACAGAGCAGACCTCCGAGGAACAGGTCTGCCAATGCCGCAGAGCTTCCTTGGTTCTCTCTGCCAACGGGAATAACTGTGAAGAGTCGCTTTACAAAGACACATTCATACCCGTCACCTCTATCGACCTTTAAATCTGTTTAGCAATCAGAAATAACATCTATTTTTCCCTCCCTCCTGGAGTCATCCCTGGCTCCTCAGGTGCTCTCTGCTGCTTAGGCCTGGGGACAGGTACTAGTACATCACTAGGAAGTGACCGCAAAGATGTTAGCGTTTCGTAACATCAGAGCAGTTCCCTTGCAAAGCCAGCCCGTGAGAGCAATAAAAGTGACACAAGATCTCAGCCTTCACTCAACGGCCTCACTTGTGCTGCTGACACAAGGTTGGGCTTACAGCTCCCCACACCAGCCAAGCTGCCATTTGACAGGTATCGCCCACAGCGCACGCCAGGTCTGAAGGCAAAACCCCGTGTGAGCACATGCTTCTGGGACCCTTCAGCTTAACAGAAAAGCCTCACCTCCCTCTCTGCTCGTGTAGTCCCCGTCAGCAGAGGCTGGCAGAGGAAAGACCTGTTTCTTGCAAGTACAAAGAATAATGCAGCCTAGCCCACCCCCTCCAATATTTACCTGTCTATGCAAACAAAGACTGCAAGTTGTGTCAGGCTATAAAAGAATTACAAAACCTCTGCTCGTTCAAGAAATAAATGATATCACATGTAATCCATGGAGGTCAGATGAAATCCAGCTCTACCCTTGCCAAGAAATAACTCAAAATGCAGCACTGCTCAGGGTACAGATACTGTTAAGTGAGAAGGTAGGATTTTTGTGATTAACAATGAAAGAATGTTTTCTAGTAAGAATTTAATTATTTATTAACCATTTGCAGGAGTTACTGGATGTGCTGCTATTGAAGAACAACCCACAGGGGTGGTGGGGGCTTGTGCCCAGTCTTCTGTCTGGCTGCAGTGGCCAGTCTCCACATGCCAAACCAAAGTCGTGCCAAGAAAAGGGCTGAGGGCTCGCCCGTAGGATGAAGCTGACTTGCTGTGGGCACACAGGAGCAAGGACGCAGCTTTTTCTGCGTTTGTATTTGTGTGGCACCCCACAGGGAAATGTCAGGACTCTCAGTGTGGCACAGTGTTGGGGAGTTACGATGGCTGAAAGGAGCAAAAGGCTCAGCAGGGGATGAGAAAGAGCAAGAACCTTTTTTTTGCTGGCAAAAAGGGTAACACACAGGAAAAGGCCCTTTTAGGCATCTCTGAATGAGGCGATAGCCCCATTTTGTATTATTTTGTTGAGTTTCAGTTTGAAGCTGTTCAATGACCAGAAACCAAAGGAGATTCAGACGCAGCAAGGAACTCCTTCCCAAGCTGGAAAGGGAGCTGATCACCTCGCCTACAGAGGTACATCCCATCAGCAAATAAAATGGCTTTTATTGCTTCCATTTTCATCATATTGGTCCCATATCCCTCTGTTCTCCATCTCTACTTCTTAAACACCATTGGGTCTGCTCCGATTCTTACCAGTGTTTGCAGTGTTTGTTCCAGTGCCTTGGAGAAAAATACCTCCAGCAGTAAATTTACCAAACACACACTACTCTGAAAATATTGCGAAAAAGAGGAAAAGTCATTGAGTGGTTTGTCTGAGAAAAAAACCCACAAACCCTGAAATTCATACCTAGAGTCACAAGACTGCTTTGGGAAAGTATTTCTTAGTTCCCTACACCATTTTCTTCAAAATAATAAAACTAATTTTTAGTTTTAAAGACAAAGAGTTTTCTTGTCCCCACAGATGTGAGCCCCTGGGCTGCCAGCTGCCTGGGGTCTCCAGCTGGGGGACACATCCAGGGATAGGGACCAGGACCTCTCTCAAGGAGGAGCTGTGCCTGCTCCCCTTCTGTCTTGTCTTCCTCAATGACCATTTCCACAGCTTATACAGGACTCGGCAGCTGGGACAGGAAGGCCGTGAGTCATTGTCACAGCTAACTGGCTCCAGGGAGCCTCATACCAGCTCGGCGAGGCTGCCACTATGTATTTCAGAGTGTGCATTCAATATAAGCTGGTTTCCGCACTTATTATTGCTCCATTAACATTTTAATGCAAAAATGAGCTTATTGCTTGAGGTAATACTCTGTCATATTATTATATAACTGGTCCATATTATGTAATAAGTGGTTAATACACTTTCTTTAATACACGGATTGAGTTTTATTCTTCTTTTTGAAAAATCATCTACGTGCTATGTGAATACGTGGAATGCAGGGGGACATGAGAAGAGGAAACCACTCTTATGGAGACAGGCTGGGAGAGCTGGGGCTGTTCAGCCTGGAGAAGAGAAGGCTGCGGGGGGACCTGACAGCACCTGCCAGTACCCAAAGGGGCCAAAAGGAAGGATGGAGAGGGGCTTTTCACAGGGGCATGTAGCGACAGGACACAGTGAAATGGTTTTAAATTGAAAGATGGCAGATTTAGATTAGATCTAAGGAAGACGTTCTTGACTGTGAGGGTGGCGAGGCGGTGGGACAGGCTGCCCAGAGCAGCTGTGGGTGCCCCATCCCTGGCAGTGCCCAAGGCCAGGCTGGATGGGGCTGGGAGCAGCCTGGGCTGGGGGGAGTGGGCCCTGCCCGGGGTGGGGGGGGTGGGGGTGGGGGGCGGGGCGGGGTTGGAACTAGGGGGTCTTTAACATCCCTTCCAACCCAAACCGTTCTGTGACTCTATGGAACCACAGTGTCTGTTCCTAATGGGAAAAGAGCTAACCTTTTACTGACACAATTTTAACATGGCAAAACAGATGATGCTACAGAAGCATGAAGCTGTCACACCTAATCGTAAAGCAATGAGCAAAGCAGATAAAAACCTGCCATGCAAAAATTTCCTTTTCTTTCCTGATAAATCACATTCATCAACACACAAGGTACCAGGGGATGGTGAGAATTATGCACTACAATTTGCATAGCATACACCTCTCAGCTGGTGTAAATCTTTACCTTTGGGGCAATAAATAGAATACAAAGGCAGTGGACAGGCAGGAGAAATATAGCAACCACAGTATTCACATAAATGTAGCCATAGCTCAAGCCTAGACAAAACAATATCATCACAAATCCCATGTCGACCGTGAACGCAAGTCCTAGAGCATTTGCTCATCCTAAATCTCTTCCACAGACACCTCCAGCAGTGGGAGCAGAGAGTCCTGCTGGAATGGTGCTGGTGGGTGCCACCCTGGTCCTGCCCCAGGTACCACTATGGCACCCAGGAAAGCACATCTCAGCCTTTCACTTGCTGGAAAAAAAGAAGAAATTGCACAGACACTTAGCCACGTAAAACTGTTGAAAACACAAATAAAGAGAACTGTGCAAAGAAAATCTCCAAAACTTGCAGTAAACCCAAATCGAACTGGCTGAAATGAGAACATTTTGAGTGGGGGATGACTCAGAGCGGGTAGTGTGCCTTGCAGAAATGTGAAGGTTGCATTTGCATCTCACAGCATTTTACTGGAATATTCATGCCATGTACTTTTATTTATTTTTAATTACTTTTTTTATTTGTAGTGACCCTTTTTCAGACTGAAAATGAAAAATATTGAAATATTGGGATACCTTGCAGAATAAAGATCCTTGATTTTCTTCATTTTAATACAGTTTTGAATAAATATCAGCAACAACATTAGAGGACCAATGGCAATACCACAGTGACTATTTCATGAACTTTGCTTGATTTTTTCCTACACACTAATATCTCCAGTTATTTATTTTTTTGATAACACCACCTATATTTGGACACACGCAGAAGCACTGAAGTTCAAAGACAAACCTTCAGGCTGTGCCATGAAGAAAACCTTTCTTTTTTTTTTTGTAAACAGGCAGATTGAAATTCATTAAGTTAGAGATTGAAATTCATTAAGTTGATCCTGGAATATACTTCCCAGGTTAGGACCCACTGCTTTGCTAGTGAATGCAAAAGGAATATTTTTGAGACTCTCTTTTGTGTAGCAGAGTAATAATTGCACAGTACCATTTCTAGTAGACAGAAATGGGTCATTTCATGCACAATTTACAATATGCAAAAGTCAACACATATCATTAACATGAGCTGAGCATGAAGGAATCATCTGTATTATTAAAACTGACTGCATGATTAGCTAATGCAAGCATCAACAAAGTATTGCAGAAGATTCTGTGGAAACTGTCCTTATACACACAGAGAGACATTCAAATGCCCTTTTTACACAGTTTCTTTACACATTCGCTTTGGTACCGGCATTCTCCACTGCATTCCTGATACTGAACATGCATTAACAGCAAAGCTGTCACACACCCCATTTGTTTACAACCATTTCAATTAATATTTAAAGTTGTATTGTGCCCTGCCCTTGTTATAATATACCCCAGTTCTCTCTTAGGAGCAACACTGTGTACACAGTCACTATTTCAACGGATCAGAAGACTTTATATATAAAAAATGGGCCGTGTCCTGCGTGCTCACCAGCCTGGGTCACGAGCTTCGCTACCTGACATGTTGACTCAGCCTCAGAGCTGAGCTCGGAACTCATGGCAGGAACACGTGCAGCTCAGCAAAGATGCTCTTCAGCTCTTGTTTTGTTTAAAAAAGGAGCTAGTACTAGCCTGGCTCTTCTACTAAAGTAGCATACATGCAAATGCTGAATGAAAGAGAAAAAGAAGTCAAAGCAGAAAGACGAAACTTAATTCCCCATTGCTTTTTTTCACTGCTGGAAGAGGTTTGCATACCTTGGCAGCAGGAGCACCTCACCTGGGGGGAGCAAACAGGGAGGGCAGAAAAAGCCCCTGAAGAGGTCCTGGGATTTCTCTTGCTTTTCTTCCTAATGTAAGGAAAGACCCAAGAAAAGCACGATGACTTTTCTCTGCTGCCTGGGCATGCCGTATGCAGGCAGGGCAGGACCATAAAGGTTTTGGCTTAAGAACGTCCAAGTAACCTAGGAACCGTGCTGTCCAATGCCACCCTGCTCCCCAGGCACCCCTCCCTGCCGGCACAGGCAGCCGTGGAGCTGTGGCCAACGCTGCCTCATACCCAGCCATGCCATGACCTCTCCCTGGCACAGCAGCCCCCCCAGCCACCCCCTTCCCTGAGCCTTACCTCTTCACTAACAATCGCCTTCTGAGCCAGCTCTGTCTGCTGGAGCTCTGCAAGCCGAGAGGTGTGCTCAGGCTCAGTGCGAGCAGGCTGTCTCCTAGAGAGAAACCTTATTTTGACTTGGGAAATTGAGTGCATTTGGTCTGGAATTCATTGACTCAGAACAGATATGGAAACCGCACGCTGTCGTGTCTGCTTTTCTGACAGTCACTGACGGCGCTTTCAGAGCCTGTACTTGCGGAACTAGAAAGAATAGAATGAATAGAACCCTCCAAAACATGCAGCTGCTGCAGGCAGGTGGCTCTCCTTTGGGCACTGCTGCCTGCCTAACCCCCCACGAACTGCCTGCACCCACAGACCCCTCAGGCGCATCCTGGAGGTTATCAACAGGTGTGGATGGAAATAGGGGAGCAAGGCTCAATTTAGTGGCCTCTGGCCAGGGAGGGATTCACGGTCAGTGCTGGTACAGCTGAGTTACTCCTGCAGTTGCTCCCTCTTGCAAGTATCTTTAATTCCCATGACAGCCACCGAAGAGCAGGTGCTGTGCCTGCCCCTGCCTGCAGCTGAGCCAGGGAGGCTGCAAGAATGGTTTGCTCAGCTCAATGCAAGGTTACTCTTGTCTTTTGAAAGTTTGCCTTCTGCAAAGATGTCCTTTCCAGGTGTTTGACACTATTTGAGCCACTGAACAGACAATTTGTTTAAAAATAATAAGTATTTTCAACAATAACAATTTTTGCAAAGGCACAAAGTTCATGTTCGCAGATAAGCCAGTACATCTTTGCCTCCCAAGTGAAGATGATTTAGATGTACACTCATGATACCATGTCGTACGGGGTTATGTTAAGCACTGACTGAAAACAAATTACATGATGTAATCACAAAGATTTGTGGAGTATGAATTACTAAGAATACAGCTTTTCTTGCTCAGGCACACAATTTATTAGCAAATGTTGCTGGCTGATATTTTGCTGTATCTACTATTTCAATCAGCCATATGGGAGGAAATCTGTAACTTATGTTGTAGCAATTAATACATACTTACACAGTTTGTACAAAATTGTGGAATGAATTATGCCACAGGAAGTAAATGTACTAAGCCAAACAATTGAACTTCATGAAAATTTAATTCTTATGATTTATTTAAAATAGTAAAGGCATAGCATACGATCACCTTCAGAACACCTGTTAAGATGAAGCATTCTCTCTCTTAACAATCTTATTTAGTTTTAAAGGATTCGGTAAATGATCTTGCTGTAATAATTTTTTAATCCAAATAAATGGGAGGAAAAGGGGCCCCGATACTGGACTACGACTGCTTTTTCAGAGACAAGGAAGTATATGCAGCAATCTGAGAAGTGGACTGTTTTGTTCAGCCTGATGCTGACAGCCATGCAGGGCTACACAGGCTGCTCGCTATGGACAATCCGCCCTTCTGCAGTTTGCTCAACTGTTTAAAATTCAGTAACATTTTTGCATTTCAAACATGTTGAGCCCCTATTGCAATTAAAGTTTCACCACGTGAATTCCTTGTCTTCCTTTCATAGTTTCTTTCTCATTAATCAGTATCTTGATTACATGGGTCATTGTTCTAGGCAGTGTTATTGGTCTCATTGCTGAGCCTTTCTAAAGGATATCAGGACACCAGAGGACTTGTCTGGGGCTGGTGGGAGCCAGGCAGAGCCTGGGGTCCCTGCACCTAGGCCCCTCAGTGCTGGGGCACACAGCTGTGGGTTGGGTAGGAGCTGCTTGTGCTTCCCGCTGGCTGAGGAGAGCTTTGTCCTGTACCCAGGTGGGCACCAGTGCACCCCCCCCCCAGCAGGATTTACACCCTGGGGCCTCAGAGCCACCAGCAGACAGCCCCCATGGCTGATGAGGTCTTCCCTATGGCCACAGCCTCCATCCCCTGGGCTTAGTCCTGGCCTATAGAAGCCAGACTTTTAGGCACAGGGCAGGTGACCAACCTTCTGCATGGTCATGGATGTTGCAGTAGGCTTCTCTGCCTGGTGTTTTTTCATGACTGTCCCAAACTCAAACTTCTGCATTTCCTGGCTGTTACGGTTAAAACTATCTACAAGCTCTCACTTCATTACACTGGTATTTTACAAGGACGAATGAAGGAACCGCACCAAGGACATTGGAAATGGGTCTGGCAAAGAGGGTATCAGCAAATTAAACCCCCAAAGACCTCAGGAAAGGTGAGAGTCTTCACCAGACTTCCAGGATTTGTACCCTGGAGGCTTGGATAAAAGGCCATTCCACAGGGAGCATGACAGACACGATTATGCCAAAACACAGTCTCAGGCTGTTGGTCCCTGCCAAGAGCAAGGTTCTGTCACCCTCTGCCTGGCTGCTGTAACTCTACAGAAAGAGAAGACAGAAAGACCATCCTCCTTACCCCTGTGTGCCTGGGCTTCAACACAAAGGGTTGAACAAAGGAGGAACGATGCTGTTGGCAGTGCTGCTTTAAATCAACCTGGTAAAAACACCACCAGTATTTCCTTACACCCCCACCCCCCTCACCCTCCCACCCCACACCCACAGCCCCAGTATTTTCATCAGTAGGTGTTAAAGATGTTAAGAAGAGAAGAACAAATAAACCGAAACTGAAACTTGGGTGTTTTCCTGCAATGTTTTTGGGAGTTCAAAGTCAAGCTGCCTGGCCTTGCCAAACCCCATCATCCATCATCAGCCGTCAGCACAAGGTTACAATGACAGGAGCACATCACTGAGCCAGAACCAGCCACTTGCACACAGAGGGACAGGCAGCTGTACCCACCAGCCAAACAGGAGATTGCATCCAGCTCAAAGGACTCAAAGCACTGAACATTGCGCATAGAATAAATTATCAGGAAAACAATGAAAATGTGCTAATTTGTTTTCCTCTTCACAGGGTATTTGATTAACTGAATTTGAATTCTTTAATGTGTGTATGGTGGGAGTGGGGAGAATTGTTTTGGCATGTTTCAGGGTTTGGGGTTGTTCTTTGTGGGAGTTTTTGGGGTATGTTTGTTGAGGGGGGGGAGTTTGCACTAATGACAGAATGGAAACATAAACAGAACCGAATGAATTCTATATCTGCAATACAGAGCATTTACAGCCATTTTGCAGGGCCAAAACAATGGCTTTCAGGGCTTTCACGTTCATCACACACTGGGATATCAATTTTCCATTACGGAGTTTACCCAAGAAAGGCATTAGCCACAGCTAATGCATCCTTCACTGTTCACAGGCTAATACCAGTTTGGCATATGAATGCCAAAAAATAGCTCATCACATTTGGAAGTAACAAATAAAACCTCACACTTTCCAATGATCCAAAACAGCTGCTTGCCACTGGCTTGGCCTCATAACAGTTGTCTCTGAACTGATCAAGTCTGGTATCTTATCTGTGAAAAGCTGATTGTTTTTTATGTTTAAAAAATATTCATTTCTTGCTCTGTAAGTGCATTTTAATGTATTTAATTGAAAGATTATTTTTATTTCCACCAAGACATTATCATATAATTACCTAAATAAGCTACCTCATTTCTGCCTTTCTGAAGCACCTTATGTTCTGACTTTGTAGATAGTTTTAATACCCATTGTTTAAATTTGCTGACAAAATGAATGAGACTCCTCACATCAGCAGGAGTCCCCATTGCAACCTTGCTCCCTCTTGTCCAAGTCATCTCCCTTCAACAGATAAAACCAGAAAAAAAATTCTAAATAGATGGTAAATATAGCTAGTGAGTTAAAAAATGAGAGTACTTTTACTCTCTAAGAAACAAAGCTATGATTAACTCTACAGCTTAGAGAACAAACCAGTACTGAGACATAAACATACAAGTATTGTATTTTGACAAACAGAAAGAAGTTAATCCAATTACTTTCACTTGCTAAATCCAGCACCTGTATACATATTTCAACAGGACTACAGCACTTCCTACCTAGAGATATTATAGCTTTACACTGAGAAAAGTTTAAAAATTATTTTGGCATCTCACACCCATGCAGGTGACAAATAAAAACATTTTACTACCAAAACTGTGTGTTATAAATATGGCAATGGACTGTGATTTAAAGTCTCCTGCCCCAGCCACAGGTGAGCTGCATGATGTTGACAGCATTAGTAGCAGTTGCAACTTAATTCCCTGCCAAAGAGTGAAACAGAAAATGGAAAACTCTTGCAGGTACACCTGAGCTCATGGAAGGGAGCAATAAAAGGGCTGCAGATGCTGTAGACCTCCTTGTGTGTTAGTGGAGAAATCTGCTGAGTAGCAGGTCCTGTGTTGCTCACATAAGCACCGACGCCCTGAGATGAGCAGCCTGAAGGTGCTGCTCCTGAGCCAGAGAGGAAAGGGCAGAGTTTGGACTGAGGAGGAAAAGCAGACGGTTCCGCTCACACCCTTAAATCCAGGTGCTGGTTGTCATTGCTTTGATGATGAAACTTTTCCATGCTGCAGAATACTGAGGTGCCTAAGGCTGGGCAATCCTAGAGAGGTGTCCACTTCATGCTTAGCATACAGGCTAAGTCCCCACCTCCCACTTGCTGGGTGGCTCCATGCATGTGCTGGACTGCTCTGCACTCAGCAGAGGTGAGTGGCATCATCATGAGCAGGGTTATGCTGCTTCTTTTGGGGGGCTCCTGGCTCACAGCTCTCCTTTGGTATCTCTTTCTGGCTGCTGCCATGAGGCTTTAGACAGCCCTTCAAGGTGACAGGAGCTGGCCATCAGTTCCTCTCTGTGGCAGCCAGAGCCTTTGCTGCCCACCCAGCATGACCCCTGAGCAGTCCCAGCAGAACTTCTCTCACTGGAAGCCACAGCTGGACACTCTTGTCTGGAGGCAGAAAATTCTTCTGGGGGAATGGACCTGAAAACAGAGGAGCAGCTTCCTTTCTGCTGACACTGTTGGTTCATAGAATCATAGAAGACTCTGGGTTGGAAGGGACCTTAAAAACTATCTAGTTCAAATCCCTGTCATGGGCAAGGCCCCCTCCCCCCAGCCCAGCTGCTCCCAGCCCCATCCAGCCTGGCCTTGGGCACTGCCAGGGATGGGGCACCCACAGCTGCTCTGGGCAGCCTGTCCCACCGCCTCGCCGCCCTCACAGTCAAGAACGTCTTCCTTAGATCTAATCTAAATCTGCCATCTTTCAATTTAAAACCATTTCACTGTGTCCTGTCGCTACATGCCCTTGCGAAAAGCCCCTCTCCATCCTTCCTTTTGGCCTCTTTGGGCACTGGCAGGTGCTGTCAGGTCCCCCCGCAGCCTTCTCTTCTCCAGGCTGAACAGCCCCAGCTCTCCCAGCCTGTCTCCACAGCAGAGGGGCTCCAGCCCCCTGAGCATCCTCGTGGCCTCCCCTGGGCTCGTTCCAACAGGTCCATGTCCCACTTATGCTGGGGGCCCCAGAGCAGAACGCAGCGCTGCAAGAAGGGGGGTCTCACCAGAGCAGAGGGGCAGAGCCCCCTCCCTCACCTGCTGGCCACGCTGCTGGTGCTGCAGCCCAGGGTACGCTTGGCTTTCTGGGCTGCGAATGCACATTGCTGGGCCAGTTCAGCTTCTCATCCACCCACACCCCCAAGTCCTTCTCCTCAGGGCTGCTCCCAATCCATTCTCCACCCAGCCTGTGTCTGTGTTTGGGATTGCCCCGACACACATGCAGGACCTTGCCCTTGGCCTTGTTGAACTTCATGAGGTTCGCCCAGGACCACCTCTCGAGACTGTCAAGGTCCCTCTGGATGGCACCCTTTCCTTCCAGCACGTCAACTGCATCACACGGTTTGGTGTCATTGGCAAGCTTGCTGAGGGTGCACTCGATCCCAGTGCCCATGTTGCCAACAAAGATGTTAAACACCACTAGTCCCAGTACCAGCCCCTGAGAAACACCACTAGTCACTGTTCTCCACTTGGACATTGAGCCGTTGACAGCAACTCTTTGAGTACGACCATCCAGCCCATTCGTTATCCATCCAGTGGTACATCCATCAGATCCACGTTTCTCCAATTTAGAGACAAGGGTGTCATGCAGGACAGCGCCAAATGCTTTGCACAAGTTCAGGTACTCCAGTGCAAAACAGTAGAGTCCAGTGTGTGCTGAAGAGAGCACTGGGAAGACCCACATGGAGCCTTTTAGAGTGCAATCTGTGCTGCTACTGAAATACGACTTCTGTCACAGGCTTCAAGCACTGTGATTTCAGCTCCCCCAATGTCTTTTAGAGCACGCCTTTAAAAATAAGTCTGGCAAAATAGGGGACTCTGAAGGATGCATCATTAGAACATCAATATTTAAGCACATTTCTGGGTAAACTAGGCACAAGTGTGGAAGAGCCTTGGCTTTTCTAGAACATAGATTGAATTTTCACAACTATATTTCTGTATGTGTTTAGAGGTGGAAAAAACCCCAAACAAATAAAATAAACCTACGCATGCCTTGTTGATGTGAATGAATGACCACGTGTACACCTAACTCTGTGTGCTGGTATGCTGGCACTCTGTAACAGTCCAAAAGGCAAGTCAGATTCATAAATATATTTCCATATTTTCCTGTATTGTAGAGTACATGAATAGCTTTTTGACGCTGCAGTGGAGACACAGTATTCCTGCTACTTTGCACGAGACTTGGAGTCAGGCAGGGATTAGGTGCCATGTAGGAAGGTGGTGGGTAGGGACTCTGTTTCCAAGCTGATTAATAAATAACAGCGCTACTCTGTTTGCTGTTGGGAAGGTGAGCAGCCAGTCATTTTGTACATCAGTGCAGATACAGGAGGCTACCATCTATTTTTCTTTGTTGACTTCCTTCCTACCCTGAAATGTAAGTAATCAGAAATATAATTTTTTTTGTTGTACTTTTGAGGTATGGGAAAAACAGACAGCTAGTGTCATCTGAGGGAGGAAGCCTCCCAGAGCATGCTTAATTCAATCCCCATAACAACATCTTTACTAAATGCTCTACAGTAATGACATTGCGCTTAGTTAGATGCACTGGTATGTGAAAAAGAAGAAAGGTGGGGAAAAAAGAAGAGAGTGTGGAATACCTAATGCTGCATTTCACTTTCGTAATTGGTTTAGATACAATACACTTTTTTATATCTGCATTTTTAAACAAAAAAAATTGCTCTTTTGAGCAGTAATTCAGGCTTGTTAGCCTTAAGTTTAATAAAGTTTCCAGTAATGAGTTTTCCAAATGTTAAACTTGTTATTCTATTCTTTTTGATTGAAACTAAAATTGCCTTTCAGACACAAAGCTGTCAGCATAAGATCAGGACTGACAAAGTAACTTCTAGTTAACAAATGTTCCCATCTCCATCTCCTAATTGACTCTCCTTGCGTCAGAAGGCAGGATGGCTGAAGACTTAGAGAGGCTGTAACGATGTGGGAACCCCTCACCTGAAGATGAGCTCCAGCCTTAGGGCTGTTGGGAAGCCTGGGTCAGGCCATGCTGCTTTCCCAGCATCCCATGAGGATCTGGTTCAGTGTTGAACTACCAGTGAAAGGGCAGCAGCATGGAAGGCGTTTGTAGCACTCGTTGCGGGACACAACTGTGTATGGTGAACATACCTCCTGTCTGCTGTGGATGGAGACTGGCGTCTGCAATGACTCGTGGCCAGCTCCAGAGTCTGTGGCAGTCACAGTTTAAATCAGAAGCAGCAAAGGTTTCTCAAAGCATCAGTCTCCGGCAGGACTGAAGGTGACCTGGAAGCTTGTCCTGCACGTATCTGTGCATTGTGAACCCCAGAAACCAAAAGCAACACCCAAGTTACAAAGGCTGTGATCTAACCCCAGGACAGGCCAGTAAGGTTCTGCTCTAGGGGTACTGGGGCAGCAGAGCCCCGTTAAAAGGCCTGAACACAGTGTGCTAAGCATGTCCCTGGGGACAGTGCTGCTCCTGGTGGTGTGTTGGAGGACAGCTGTGTCCCATGGCCAACAGTTGCACATGGGATGAGAGTCTGGAAAATATTTAGGACATGTTTCTTGTTCAAAGACATTTCCAACTTCTTGAATGAAATGAAATCTTACCACCTTGTGTCTGTCCATACTTAGATTCTAGGCATCATAGGAATACATCTAGCAGCTCTGTGGACTGAGGTGGCTGGTGTGACCATGAACATGCAGTACCATGTACCAGCAGAGCAGCCAGTCCCACCCCAAATCCACTGTGGTCCAGGACTGAGAGGGATAGCAGGACCCACACTTGCTGCATCGCTGAGAGTGGGCAGGATGGGTCTTATTGGCCCCAGAACTACTGGTGCAAAGCAGGGGTCCATAACTGAGTCCTGCAGAGACCTCAGAGGTGATGTTTGAGAACATGAGAATTTGGTCAGAGCAAGCTCATGCCAGAGAAACACAGGGAAACGTGGTCCACACCCTGGTTTATCTTCATAATTGGATCTAGCCCTCTCTTTCATAGGGGCTCTACAATCCCAGAGCTTTGGGTGAAAGCCTGCTTCCCAGCACAGCCACCTGCACCACAGCTAAGCTGACCCTTTATCGCTGATGAGAAAGCTTGTAGAGGATTTTCATTAGTCCCATCACGAGTACCCAAAGACTTATGCCCTCACTTGATTTGCTGGTCCTGAATTTTAAAAACCCAACTCCTTCATCTATAAAATCTTCCAGAAGAACATCAGAAAGCATATGTTCAATGGCAGCTTCTTGATAATGTTATTAACAATATCCTTAGATCTTTGAAAATGCCATGGAGATATTGTTTGTGACTAATGCCTTTTGACGTGTCAGCTACAAACCTGAAGAAAGCACAGAGAGATTTTGCCACTTCCACGTAAGGAGAACTTCTGATAAATAACTTGAACTGTCAGCTGGCTCCAGGTCTCAATGCAAATCCAGCAACATGGGAACCTGCGTGCTCCCCAGAAGTTCACCAAACCTGCGAACAGTGAACTTGGCTCAGTGCTTTGGCAGGAACCAAGCTCCTGGAGGACTTTGATTAAAAACAAGTTCAAAGAGATGCTCAGAATCACAGGGCAAAATCAGAAGTGTATAAATCTGTCAGAAGGATAAGGAAGGAAAATGAGCTTATTAGGGGTTGTGGAAGAAATGTGTGTGCAGTTGTCTGTACAAATAGCTAAAGAAAGGAGCAAACTAGCTAAGCAGAGAAAAAAAAATTGAGGCAAAATTTTGAAATGTACCAAAATGCACTGAATATCGTGTGGACTTCAAGGGTTTGAAAAATGTTCTTCTTTGAGTTAGAAGGGACCTTAACATTTGTAGGCAGGTCCCTTGTAAAAAGTCCCTCCCCAGCTTTCTTGACGACCCCTTTGGGCACTGGCAGGTGCTGTCAGGTCCCCCCGCAGCCTTCTCTTCTCCAGGCTGAACAGCCCCAGCTCTCCCAGCCTGTCTCCACAGCAGAGGGGCTCCAGCCCCCTGAGCATCCTCGTGTTCCCCTCCAGACTTGCTCTAACAGGCCCATGTCTTTCTTGTGCTGGGGTCCCATCCAGCATTACTGGTGATCGGGTACTTCAGAAAACAGTTACCCAATGCACAGCAACAAGACAACCACTGAGGTGTACTAGCTGCTGCAGTGGCCTGCAAAAGCAGTGGAGAAGCAGGCAGGACACGTCTGGGAGCCCAAGGTCATTCTCACAGGACACGTGAATCTCCATGGCAATGGTCTTGGTGCATGTTAGTGTCCAGGACACTTGCATCATGTCATCTCCATGCAGAAGTTCATCTGCTCCAGAAGGTTTTGTTGCACCTGGCACAGGTGTGTCCCGAGGGCAGATATCCAAATGGCTGTGTTCAGATACAGGGATCGCTGTTGTCTTCAGTGGAGCTGGAGCTGTTCTTTCCACTGCCAAAACCAGATCATTTTGAGTCAAATGGGAGCAAAGCACAGGCACAGACTGCCCAGAGCAGCTGTGGGTGCCCCATCCCTGGCAGAGTTCAAGGCCAGGTTGGACAGGGCTTGGAGCAACCTGGGCTAGCGGAAGGTGTCCCTGCCCATGACAGGGGGCTGGAACTAGGTCATCTTTAAGGCGCCTTCCAACCCAAACCATTTTATGCTTCTAAGGCTGAGTCAAAATGCTCTTTCTGACCCACCTTTTCCTAGATCAGTCCTTGTATTTTTGTGTTCTGCTTTGTTTTGACATGTTTGGTTTCTTTTTTTCACATCTCCTCAGGACTCTCTAAATGTCAGTCGGCCAACAATAGGTCAGGGAACACTTTGAACAGTTCTTTTAGTACTCACATACAAACAATATTTTGTTTTTAGCTCATTGCTGTTGTGAATCTATGTCTCCCAGTCACTGATGAGAGAAGGAGTGTCTTTTTTCTCTCTAATCCATGATTACATCTCCTCTGCATATTCCTCAAAACAGCAGAAATGTAGAAAATACTTCTGCTTTTTCTACATTGTTATGTAGAAACATTGTTATGATAGAAATGTGCTTGTATCACAGTAAAATGTTCTTGTGGAATACTGAACAATTCCTTTTTATGCTTGATAACTCATTTGGACATAGATTCTTTCAGTAACTTATGTTGATTACTTTATTCTGTCTTTCCCAAATGCAATTTTGTAATCTGTTCTACCAGCTCCCTCATTTTCTCACATGCCGTGTATTGCTTTTTCTGTTTTGTCAAACCTGGACTCCTTCTCCTGGTCGGTTCAACTCTTCTTAACAGGACTTAAGGCCATTCTAGCATCAGCCACAAAAGAGTTCTGCATGTTTTAACCACAAGCATGGAGTGTTATACTGAAGATAGAACAACAGATTAAAGCTATCCAGCCCTAGATGAAGCTCAGCCGGGCAAGGGAGAGCAAAATGTAAAGGCTATCAAAATAACCAAGTTTTAACCTTTTTTTCCTGTGTTTGTTTCTAGAGAGCTGTACAGGAAGGCAAAGATCCAAGACTTAACAGGGATCAAGGCAGGCATCAGTGCATAAAGGGTCAGTAGATTCTTCAGAACTCCCTGCAACAATTCAGAAATACAGTCTCCTTCAGATTTCCCTTCCCTGACACAGGTTGCTCCGGTGCTGTTACCTTCCAGACAGTTTCTCTCACAAGCAAAATTAATTTAATAATTTAATAGGGCCATGACCAATCTCTGTTTATGGACAAACAGAAGAAAACATACAAACGGCCATGTAACAGGCTGTGTAAGTATCTCTCACTGAACAGTTCCACTAACTCCCGGAACGTATGCATGATGAATGGCACTTTGAGGCTGTCATCTTCTTAAATGCCCTGAGTACAAAATCAGTATTTACCAACAGCAATGTAAAAAAAAAAAAAAAAGGTAACATTTTAATGCCTTGTAAACTGTGTGGTTCTTTGCTAGAGATAACTGTATTTTAGGCTTGCTATAACCTTATTCTTTCTGCATATCTAGAAACAGTACATCAAACTGAGGTGTAAAATATTAGATTAAAAAGAGTAAGGATCCACCTGCTTTGGGTGATTTACATATCCTGGTACTGATAATTGGATGCATTTTAGCAGCTGAAGTGATGACAGTGTGAGCGATTCTCAGAGTTCCTGGCGGCCCCAACACACTAATGTTGTATTTCTCTGAGGAGGCATCAGAGGTATGTGATTCATAAAGGATCTAATTTATTGCTGAACTCAAGGGAAATTTTTCCAGGGATTTAACAGAACATGGGAAGAAACTCAAACCCTGTGGAAAAACAAGGATAAGAAATAAATTCCAGATAACTAATGGATTTGGTGCATGTATGTATGCTTGTGCTGTTAATGTTACAAAAGATAAAATAATCATTTTCACTTACTCCTTCAGCATGTATCCACTCCGTTGCATTCTTGAAACATCCATCCTTATTTTCTTCATGTGTTGCCTGCAGATTGCTCATCCCTTCAGTTACCAGTATGTGTTAGATCCCCTAAGCTGATATGAAGATTGCATCTATGTACTTGATGGCATTAACCGGACCCTGGCGTGTAAGTCATCCTTTTCCCTTGCTTTATTTTAGTTTGCAGCCCTGATGACCGCCTTGGTTGTGAAATTCATGTAAATACATGAATGCAAAATTGCACAAGTCAGCAGAAACTTTGCCTTTTTGTGGAAGAATCTTAAAAACCCATATTAAAGCAGTCACTTCTGGAGCAGCAGGGAAGACACACCATCAGCAAATGTACCCAAGAGTGGACAGGAGAAGAGCAACAGGACAATGATTTTCTGCAAGGGGCAGGATGGTGAGTTGCAGCTGTAGCTGCAGGGAGCATACAAAATTCTGCTGGAGTTGTGGAGCATCGTCATCTGCTGTTGGAACATTTCAGGAGATGCTGCTGGCCTAATATCTGGTTTACTAATATTTTTTTTGCTGCTGGTTTACTAATTAGAAAGGTCTGTTTGCCAGACAGGCCTCGTGTGTCCAGCTGTTCCTTGGACAACTCTGCATGAAAAGTGTCACTGAGAGATGTTAGCGGAGCCTTGCTCTGTGCTTTAGCTCCTCTGTGCCAGGATTAGCTCAACTGCAACCAACCCAAAAGTCACCAGAAATGGAAGATGGGCAAGAATGATTGTTTTTGCCTGCTAACCTGGGCTTGCTAAAGTTTCACATGCCTAACTTAAACTTAGCAAAGAAACAAATCCCTGCAGGAAATCTGCCAGCTCTGGAAGAGTCTGGTTCAAACACCATGTGATGAATATGGTCCACACAGAGATCTGTCCACACTCTGGGCAAAGCTCTCCTTGAGGTCTGTCTTTGTACTTCCCACCCTCTGCTTGCAGCAAGTGTGTTGGTTATTACCACTCACTTGCTTCGCTTTGTTCCCTGGTTTAGCTCTTGGTCAGTAAATGAGCTGAGTGCCAGGGAGGACCTCCTCTTTTGGGGACAGGCAGGTGGGTTTGCTCCCAGCTGACTTGGGTGTCTCAGCCCCCAGCATCCAGCAGGAAGATCTTCAAACTCAGTTTCTTCTCTGGGACATTCTTTAAGCGTGCTTTGGATACGCAGGGCCTATCTTGCAGCTGAATTATTAAAAAAGCCTGGGAGTCAATCATCTATACTCAGGTGTACCGAAGCAACCTGCTCTTATTATTAAATAGTGCACTATTTCCCCAAAAGAATAAGAAATACAATATTGGAGGAGAGATTTGATGAAAGAAAGGGGCCACAGTGAATGCTGGCTGAGGTTTAATAATCTGTTCCCTGGCAGGAATAACCTCTGGCCACTTGTGAATATGGTCCATGTGCCCATGCAGCTGGGTCCCTGGTCAGCACGGCTGAGCCAAGCATGGCAGGGAGGGTGGTGGCACAGCCGGGGCTGCTGCGGCTGCAGGGGCTGGGGACTGGCCATCTGAGGGGAGAAGGGATCACCCCATCTTCATAATTAATTTCTTCCTGCAATAAACACTCCTGTGCATGCCGCATAACCACCTCCCTCTCCTGCAACCTGGGGTCAGGAATCCAACACTCTCCTTTTTTCCCAAAATTCTGATGGATGAGACAAAATATAGGCATTTGGGTGTTCTTCCTTCAACTCTTTCTAATTCTTTCACACGTGCATACACTTGTCCTCTGATTTCATTAAGTGTTATTACTGGAAGCTTATTTCTCTTTATCATAATATACTTTAATCTGGAATTAGTTTTTCTTTTAATTTAATACTTTTACTTTCATTTAACGTATCTTTGAAGAGTTTCAGCAACTGCATAAACACTATACTAA
Organism: Falco punctatus; assembly: GCF_963210335.1. Classification (NCBI taxonomy): domain Eukaryota; kingdom Metazoa; phylum Chordata; class Aves; order Falconiformes; family Falconidae; genus Falco; species Falco punctatus. Next base: position 48,862,284 of record NC_137587.1, read on the forward strand.
TGTAAGCTATTTATTTTGTTATCTTCACATAACACAAAGAGCATTATTGACAGCTACCATATATTTAAAACCTAACAGAGTTGTCAGGTATTTTACAACATGTTTAATACCACCGTGGTGCATTTCATAAGAAGTAGAAGACAGCTCAGCTATATAGTAGGCTTTTTTTTTTTTTTTTTTTTTTTTGAGAGTAAGGCCTTGAATTGCCTTCATATCTTTATTCAGAATAGTCACTTTTTTCCTTATTTCTTATCTCTTTACATGCTAGGACTTTGGAGAAAAGAAAGAAAAACAGAAAAACAGAAACAACAAAAAGGACAGGTCTCTAAAACTAGCTTCCCCGTTCACCTGCACACTTTCCCCTCTTTCCAAGAACCCTGTTTCTGAACATTTTTCCTCATCAGATCTGTAACATGTCAGTCACTGAGAGCAATTGCTTCATAAGTCCCCCTCCTCAAACACTGCCTTTACCTTTCTACCTCCTCTTGAATTTAATTTCAGCGAAGACAGAACTGCTATAGAAGCTGCTCAGGTCTGGGCTGTCATACAAATGGGGGAGGTGGGGGCGGGGGGGTGAAAGTACATGTTCCCATGGCAGAGCTGCAGAGACAGAGTGTCATTGTTTAGAGTAATGGGCAAGCGAGAGCCACCCAGGGTGGGTGGCCCATGCCCAGAAGCCAGACTAGCATGCTGCCCTGATGAGGGCACAAAACAGGCTCGATGCTGCCAGAAGGGTCCCTTCACCCAGCTCTGAAGGGCATGGACGCGACCCTGACCCACCCACAGGAGTCCAGAGCTTTTGGCCAGGTCCTCCTGCTCCAAGGCACCCACAGCAGGCAGGGCAGGGAGCTGTGGGGACAGCAGGGACCTCTGTCACAGTCACAGGCAGCAGGCAGGCAGGGGTGGCAGAGAACCAGCATCCCTGCCCAAGGTGGTCCCACACCAGGATGGCGAGGAGGGGGAGAGGGGCCAAGCCCTCCCAGGCCCACCTGTGTCACGGGCTGTGCCACCCCTGGTTCCCAACCACGGGTATGGGCAGCTCGAGTGATGCCTCCATATGGCAAAACCTTCTTCCTGCAGGCAGAGGTAAACTGAGCCTGACCTCTGACCAATGCATATCGCTGTGCTTGGAAATCCCAGCAAATGAGAAGAAAACCTAGATGTACAGCTTTAGCTTAGTTGGTGGAATAATGTAAGCACCGTTCTGGCAAACTGTAATAACTAAAGAGATTTTTTTTTTTTTTTTTAATTTAAAAAAGCTATATTCCTAAAAATAGGATGTAACAAACTGGAAGCCACATCACTGCCTTCAGCATGGAAGGGGGGAGGCTGTGCAGAAGCATGTGTGGGCAGGAAGCACCCTTGGCTTTATGTACTTCAATAGTCCTCACCGAGCTGGTGGCTCACTTAGCTGCCTGAGGAGCTGGGATCATTTCTGTCATGTCTGTGATGGCACTCTGATTTACCTGAGAGTCCTTGTGAAGAAAGGAAAATCAGAAAGAGGACTCAGCAGTGACTGTTCATCCCAGAAGAAGACTGAAGTAGCTCAGGGTCAGACATTCCTCCCCCAACTCATCTTCCATGGCCTCCTGCCTCACTGCTGGGCTCACGGGGCAGCATCGAGTAGCGGCTGTACTTTCAGGCCAAGTTCAAGCTCAAATTCAGAGCCAGATGGTCAGAAATGTTGATGCTTGGCCCCATAGATGATGCACGGGTGCAGATGTGCAGACCCTCTGCCATTCCTGAAAGGGATCGAAAAGGGAAAACAAGCAAAGGGAAGAAACAAGCAAATGTGTTACCAACGACGGATGCTCAGGTCCATAACCTCCTCCCATTCCTCACCCTCAGCTTTTAGGAAATGTTGCCTACCATCAATCATGTGTCACATTTGCACACTAAAGCCTTTGCCAATAAGAGAGCGAATCGATATGGGAAAGAAGGGGGAAAGAAAGGACAGTCAGTGGCTGGGGCCAAGCTATTGAGCAACACTGGATGCAGTCCCCTCTTGGGCAGCTCCTTGCCTCAGGCAGCTCTCAGGACACAGGACTGGGAAGGACAGGACAGTACAGGGGTATAGATCAGGCTGGGGGCAAGCAGGCAACATCCTGCTTCTCCAAAATGGGGTGACATGGGGAGGAGGCATACTGGCATTGCCTGTGTGCAGGGGAAGGCAAGAAAAGGCTTTCTTCTGAGCACCAGCACTATGGGAGCCTCCTCTTCGAAAAGACACGTTGGCAAATTGGGAATGGCAAGCGTGTACCTTTGGACACTTGTGTATGCGTAGCCATGCATGTGTCTTCACCAAGAGATCAACTTGGTTTTCTTAAAATATTTTGTCTGCAATCCTATTACCTCTGTTTTTCACTCCCCTCACAGCTGTCACGATATTTGCATAAACAGGGGTACATGAATTTCGTTTTATCCTCAGGGTTCAGGTCCAGCCTAAGCCTCACCTACATCACATTGGAAAGGGCTCACTCGTAAATAAGCATGAATTGAAGAACTGAAGATCTACAGCCCAGAAGCAGCTCAAATGGCAGGTCTAACTGTGGTCATAGCAGGTTTGAGAGCTATAGGTAAATGATGTTTCTAGGATTTCTGGAGAATGACACAGCACTGTGCCTGTCAGGCTGTGGGAAGACACTGTCATCATGACACAGCCTTCTGGAGATGTGTCAGCACCAAGGGAATGAAAAAAAGCAGTTTTAAAAATGCCTATGAAAGTTTTTTCATCCGATTCTTTAGCTTTCAAAAAACACTCTAGGATACTTCACACTGAAGTAAGTGGGGTTTACTGCATGACTAAAAGCTGCAGCATCAAGCCTTGCCCAACAACACAGAAGCACAGCCTGCAAAAGGGCATGAACTTCAGGGCTTCAAATGTACTGGTAGTTCAGGATCCCTAATACCGGGATGGATCTGCAGGAGGTCTGTAGACACACATGTTCCCTTTGGGACAGGGACTGCTTTCCTCTGGGCTTGGAGCCTATCTCACATGCTGGGAGAGCAGGGCACTATGCCTCTGGGGTGCTGCTCCCTGGGCATAAGCTTCAGGGGCATAGTTGCAGCACGGCAGGGAGAGGAGCAGTGAAAGTTCCTGTGTAAGAGGCTCTCATCAACTTCCTTCATGACAGCAGTATTCAGAATGGCAACGAAATACCAGTTTGTGGTAAATGTTCTTTTTCTTGGGGGTTAGCGAGGTGACACTTACCTTTAGTGCTGGTGGAAGGCAGCAAAAGCTGCCCGTGTACCTCCATGTGCCTCCCTCATCCCCTTTTTTGACTGCAGAAAGGGATGCTATGTTAAGACTAAAGGGACTAGATAGCATGGAGATTGCTGAATGGTTTAATACTGCCAGTTTTCTCAGGATGAACAGCTTCAGAGGCATTTCTGTAAAGGACTGCCACTCAGCCACCCAGGGCATGCAGACAAGCAGGGCTTTCTGCTTTCCTGCATGAACCATTGCCACTCCATGCTCTTTCAAACCATCCACAGCACAGCAGAGCTCAGTGCTGGGAGGGCATCCATCCTGCCTGCTCTGCTGCTCTGGGCTGTACCCACAGCTCCCTCCCAGCAAACCTCAGAGAGCTCCTGCACTGCATCCTCCCCATCACCACCCACACTACAACCTGCTTCTGCAAATGCTGTTTTTCTGAGTTCTGGGTTGTGATGGTAGTGCTCCCAAAATGCAAACAACTACAAAACTAAAACAGGCTGAAAAAAATGAGGTCTTGCTCCATCAACTAGATCTAGAGAAATACAGATCTTTGATTCCAATCTGACATAGAGAAAAATAAGCTTTCTTTTATCTTATGAACAGAAATTTAGTTTCAAAAAAACCTAAATTAGTCCACATCAAAGTCTGCCCTGCATGTCTGTCAGCATACAAGTGTTATTATAGAATTATGAAGACACAGACCTATGGGACTGAAGTTTGCCACAAGGGTAATGTACTTTCATATACACAACAGAAGCTGTTAACTTGGTTGTTAATCTGTACAGTATTTTTTTTCCCAAGGATAAAACAGGCTAAATTACAGAGTCAGTCATCAGTAAATGCTCTCATGGATCTGTTCTTACATATGTGAGAAAATGTAGGGCAAAACCTGAGAGCAGCAGGAGCTGACTGCCCATGAAAATCAAACCTGTGAATGCTGGGCCTGAGATGGATGTATTATTTGCACATCTAGAAAGGTCAGAGTAGGCCCAGAGAGATGATGGTTCACTGAAGGTCAGGCAGCCAGTGAAGAGCAACTCCCTTTGACAACCCATATAAGTTGCTCCCATCTTCCTCTTTGAGTCAATGTAAACGCAGAAATATTGGAGGATGAGAAATTATATGATGTTATCTTTCCTTTGCTTGACTGACAGCCAGAAACCCAAAGGGACATCGTTTCCCACTGCTCAAGTCCGCCAGCTCAAAGGTTCAGCACTGAGCTGAACACAAACATACTAGCAAACACCAGCTCCTTGGTGCCTAGACAAGGACTGGGGGCTGATGAGCATCAGTCTCCTGAGACATCAACACAGAAGCCATTGTGTCCAAGTAAAGCACAGCAGAAAGATTTGGGTATGCAAGTGGTTAACTGTTCATGAATGCAATGCAGCAGTGCAAAGGTCTGTGGTAGGTGCCAGTAAGAAAGGCATTTGACACTGTAAGGTATTTGATTAATATGCCTATTACTGGAGGGAGACAACACAAGGAAAAAGGGGATCACAGATAATTTCCCATCCCTCCAGATGCAGAGGATGCAGTGCAGTGCAGCATGGTGTGTGCCATGTTCTCACCAGGGCATGGCACACGGTGCAGAACCCATGCTTGCTGAAGCTCGTCAGCATAAGGATTTTCTTAGACACAAACAACTCTATTCATCGTTGCTACCATGAGCAAAAGGTTGTCTATACGAAGACATGATGCTTCACTTCAAGTGAAAGATGAGGCCACACTAGTAGCATCATCTCCCAGTGCCAAGTGGGGCTGCCTATGCTCTTCCATGCTATCAGCCAGCAAAGGCTATCCTGGGGCCCTGGGGTTCATGCAGTCCAGCCCAGCCCCATGTCTGCTCAGGTCACCAGCTCCTCCATCCACAACAGTCTTCTGGTTAGGACCACCACAGTGACGTGCTTAAAGACACCAAACCCACATGGAGGTATGGTGGTGGCAGCAATGCGTTGCGGCTGCTCCACTCAGCTACTGGAAATAAACTCTTTTTATTTAGTTGCAACTTCACTTCCTTCCCAAAATGCAGTCAGTCCCTTTGATTTCTACATTTCTCTTGCAGCCATGAGTTCAGCTCCCAAAGCTCAGCCTAAGCTACACACATGCACACACACCATCGACAAAGATACAGGTCCTAAGAAGTAGCAAAGCACCTTTTTCTCCTTCCTTGCTGGGGCACTTGAGTACGGGGTTGGGGGGGGGGGGGGTGAGTGTGGGGTGTGGTATTCTTTTTTTTTTTTGTTATGTAGCTAATGGGCTGTCAAAGTTTTTCTGTCCCCAAAGAGAATTCTCTTAGGTTCTGTTTGAGAGAAATTTCAGATTATTAGTACACAGATTCAGTCTTTAATTTGTATGTGAATTGCTATCACGAAAAAAATAACAGCTCTCTCCAGTGATCTTGTCACTGATGGTGTTCCTAACCCATCAGTGAGACTTTTAGTAAAAACTAACATCATCATGATTATCATAACATTGCTCTTAGTTAGATTTCTTGGCTTGCCTTTGGGGTGTCAGGTGGGTTCTGGTGTAGCTGATCCCTCCTGAGAGCTGCAGAAGCTCACAGCTGAGCGAGGAAGGCAAGACTCCTGTCTGCAAGAGCAGCCTGGAAATAAATCATTCAGTAGCAGCCCATGCCTCTGTAAATATTTTCCAAGCAAGAAATGATGTTTTTTTGATAATTAGGGTTTAGCTCTGAAAGATTTTGGAAAACACTGATGTTTGATATTCTGTGTCAGCCCTGGAGAGCTCTGGCACCCAAGCACGTGGCGCTGCTCCATCTCAGCACAGCCCCAGGCACCATCAAACTATGCAGCTGAGACCTCTCCTGTGATCAGAAACGTCTGTCTTCACACAGCAAAGTGTGTCTTCAAAAGAGGGTATTTTTTCCTCTCTTTTGGGGATATTGGCACCTTTTGGGGTACTTGCACCTTGGACTTTTTTCTTTTGAAAGGAATTGTCATAACTGATTTTTTTTTTTTTTAAGCATTATTTCCTCAGAATTGGGATCCAGTAGAATAGAGATGACTTTACCAGTTGCTTGCTACAGTCTTTGGAGCTGGTTATTTGATGAGGTTACTCTCCTTGAGAGGTCTGTCACCAAATGAGCTGACCTTGGAGAGCTGGCCAGGTGAGCTGTTCTCCATTCACAGTAGTGCCGGCAGCGCAGAGCCGAATTTTAGTGAATATCTTCATTTTTAGCAGCAGTTCCCCGGTACTAATTTTGCCATATGGTTCCTACCCCAACAATCAGGATCAATGATTTTGCATTTATATTTAAAGTAAAATTATCTTCTGTTTGACTATTTACAAAGTTTACCATGAAGGAAAACAAGTCCTAAGTCTGAGATCATGGAAGCGCTTGATAAAGACTGTTGCACAAACCACCAATGAGGCTGCCAATACAAATACAGCACCCATATGAAAACGCAGACATGACAAGTTGAACATATGCTAAGGGACTTACTCTTAATAAATTACCAAAGCGAATATTGTTTCCAGGGAGGTGTTCATTTTCAAGCAACAGAAAATCATCTAGTGGGGATAAAGCAGAACTGGGTTCACCTGGTCACTGGTTGCTGAGATCATTCCACCCTCGGCACTGCGTTCTGCTGGCCATGACCATGGCTTTGGGCACCCTGCAGCCTGGGGCGACCCACCATGGCTGGGCATGGGCACAGGCTTTGCCCCTGCCCCTGCTCCAGCGGTGGCTGTGCTGGGAGCGCGGGCATCACAGCCACGCAGCGAGTGTGCGAGCAGCACGTGGCTGCCCCGAGCGAGCCTTGGTCCCTGCCAGCCATCCCTGCGCTGCGAGCCTGAGCTCAGCACTGGCTCCGCTTCTTTCCTCATGCTGAACCCAGAAGTTGCATCCCAAAATTAAAGGTAATACTGCTGCCTTTTGCCAAAATTTCTCAAGGTTCTGGCTTAAGTGTGATGGTATCAGGAAATTTTTAAAATTTCAGAGAAGAAATAGTTTTTCAAAGAAAGAGTTCCTTTTTTAAAATTAGAGACAGTTCCTTTTTATAAATTAGAGACATTTAATTCATTGTTTATTGATGTGGCTGTCATATATGTGTCCGTAGGAGTTCATTTGTCATTTATATCACTTAATGGAGATTTAGCACTTTATAATCAGTGAGAACATTTTACTGCAAGTGTGCTGTTATGATGAGTTAATTAAGTATTCATTGTAATAACACTGATAGTAACGAACTTATTTTGTATTCGTTTTTCATATGCATATGTTCCATATCTCCATAAGAGTACTATTTTAATTCATCACTGGATATCAGAAGTAAGTATAAAAATAAGAAAGTGTCACCTAGGCCTTTTCTTCTACTTAATAACAGCTTATCACATGGTGGAACAACAGGAGTACAGCATGTCAGGGAAGCTCTATCGTGCAGTACGGTGCAGCTTAGTGTAGTAAAGGTAGTGTAGTAAAACCCCTTCGCTCAGGGAGAGCGTGTTAAAGACCCTGAGTTCACTATACTGACTACACTTCTTGGCGAGGCTTTGTCTACCACATTTCCCACTCACTGCATCCATGCATGGTCAGACAGCAGCCTGAAGCGGATGCCCTGGGGTTGGGCATGGCTCCAGAAGACTTTAAGGCTCTCTTTTAAGTATAAGATCATTTGGGGCCAATATTTACGTTGCGAAGGCAGCTGGTCTAAAATGGGGGAGAAAGTCTCAGATGAAGAACTGTTGCAAAAGGGCTGGTGAGGCTGGGGCTGCAGTGCTACCTGTGGTGCCATGGTTCAGGGAGGTCTCTGCAAGGGGAAGACGTGGCTGAGAATGGGATGCAGCCCCAGTGCATCACACAGTGGGTGGCCTTACATGACAGCACTGAGGGTTCTGTCTTGAAGATGGCACAGTTTCCTGGCTAGACACCGAGGGGACAGTGCCATGCTTCAGCACTGCTGCCTTGACTGTTTTGGAGCATGTCTGTGCCAAATTGCCAGTTTATTTAAGGACATGAGTAGAATGATAATTACACTGCGCAGTGCAGGCAGGAGCTTCCCGGCGCTGGCGGCTGGCAAAGGGCCACCCAGCCTGAGCCACTCCTGCCCAGTCCTGCCTGCCTGCAGCCAGCAGAGGCAGGAGCACTGGAGACCCACAGGAATGGCAGGAGGGAGAGAAAAACAGGAAAAAAACCTACTAAAAGCTGTTGGCAAAAGTAGCAGGATTTATAATGGGAGGGGAAAGCACAGCTGTAGGGAAGGGAGTAGCAGAGGCTTTCTTCACACATCAGCAACTCAAGATCGGTGGTATGGTGTGTGTGTGCTTCTAGAGAGCAACAGATGGAGAGGAGCTAGGACATCTACATTTGTAATTGTTTAGGTCATCTGTGCATTTACTGAGTTGCGTTTCAAACATGTTTCTTTGGTTTCACAGATCTGTGAAGAAGTAACCTGCACGTTGAGGTACATATGTCCCAGCCAGCCAGCAGGTTGTTTAAGATTAAGGTAGGCAGTTTGCAGATGATGGTAGGTAGTTTTGGGGTGTTCTCACAGCTTCTGGCACCAGTTGCCCAGAGCAGCTGTGGGTGCCCCATCCCTGGCAGTGCCCAAGGCCAGGCTGGATGGGGCTGGAAGCAACCTGGTCTGGTGGAAGATGTCCCTGCCCATGGCAGGGGGTTGGAATGAGACAATCTGAAAGGTCCCTTCCAGCCCAAAGCATTCTATGATTTTATGATTCTGTGATTCTATGATTCTGCTTCCTCCATACGGGAGGGGTTGCAGAATGCTCTTTGGGAAGGCACGACAGAGAGGGACCCTGTGTTTGTCTGGCATGGCTGACTGCTGCTGGCACCAGTCACTGCATGAGATATGGGGCCCTCTACCAGGACAAATTTCCACCAGCAAGCAGCTTTGTGCACTTCTGCACTACTCTCAAAGTTTCTCCTTTTAATGATTCTCCTTCTCTGCAGTTCCTGGATTGCAGAGCCATAGGTCAACACACCTGATAAAGACGACAAAGAGCAGCAGCCGACAAAGAGCAGCAGCCAACAGCCGGGCTGACCGGATTGTGAGGTGGCTCTGAAGTAATGGAGGAAAAAGTATGGGAAAAAGGAAAGGGTGGGGGGGTGGGGGAAAGGTTTCGTACAAAAGACAGAAAAAAAATAAAGTGAAGAATGTATATTTGGGAAAAAAGACTGACTACCCTTTTGCCCTTTTACTTTTTGCCAGGCTGTACCAGGAACAGTGCAGAGTAAGGGGGCAGCAGAAGATGGTAGAGGTCTCGTTCCTTTTACATAAACAAACTCCCTAATGTCTTTTGAAATAATGTTATAAAACAAGGAATCTAGAATAAAATTATGTTTTCTATATTGTTCTCATCAGATCTCTTATTTTTATTTAAATATCTCCTTTGAATCATGAGAGTTTAGGGCTTCACAAGGAGTCTGTCCTCACCAGCACAACCAAGCCAAATCCAAACCCAAATCCAAACCCAGACCCAAACGTTTGTTCCCAGAACAGCAGTTGAAAGCTGAGGGCCTCCAGGAGTGGTATCCCAGGAGCAACAGGGGTTCCCAGCCCCTGTACTGACATGACTGCAACAGCTGGAGCCACTGGCGGAGCCAGGGGGCAAAACGCAGCTGGATGCAGTGGGCGCTACGGATCCTGGAGCAGCGCACCATGCCCATGGAGCCACTGCTGGTTGCACCGCAGCAGTGGTACTGAATATTTGATGCTGAATCTACATCTCTCATGTAAATGTTGACACTGCTTAATGCAGACTTTGGCAGAGAGGATGTTGTAATGCCACTGCTTAGGCAACTGCCTTCCATTTATCTCTGCACTCTAGAAATAGCTCCTGTCTTACAGGTTGGCTGTCTTTATCCCTGCAAATTATTGGGAAGGACCACAACTCTCAGAAATCATTTCTCTGTTAAATAGGGACTCAGAAAGCATGTAACATCAATTGTTACTGAGTTCTGACAAAACAAATCAAGATTTTTCATCCTGAAAATTTATGTAATGTCAAATATTAAAATTATTTAGAAGGTGAGGATTCACTTGAATTGAGACAAGTGCCAGCTGGGTGTTTGTTCACAGAACCATTAGATTCAACATGAAACTGTGGGTCAGAGACTGTAATTTAACTCTGCAAGACTTTTGATGGAAACAATTACTAAACAACAACAAAACAGGGTTCACAGACGGAAGAATTTCATGAGCAGTATAGTTCCTTTTGCTGGAACTATCAAAGGTAAAACTTTCACATTAAGGAAAGATCAACATTAAGGTTTGAGATGATTAGCAGTAGCAGTGAATATATTTAGAATATTGTTTGCTATTAAAACATTGTTTAATAATATGTAAGTGGGTTTGTTGTATAAAATACTTAGCTAACTGTTTAAACACTGTTAGTTTAACTAACAAGTGTTGTAGACTACTATGGCCTCAATAAAATCAGAGGAAGGATTTTAACCTTGAAAGGTAATCTCTTGTTAGACGACATGACTCCAGAAGATTGGATATAGAATCATAAAATTGTGATTAATAAGCAAGATTATCTTTTCTGACAAATTCAGTCTCACATTCAGCATGATAATAATGATAAGAATGACAATAACAATAAAACATTGTAGCAGTAACTTGCATTTGGTAAGTGAAGACGGGAACATTTGCTGTCAATCTGTCTGCTGGGCAAATCACAATTTTAATGACCCCACCAAGGGTCCCAGTCCGGTGAGGGTGAGCCCAGCCTTTGCCATGTTCAAGGAAGGAGGAATTAGTCCTCTCTGTAAGTTCTCCTTGCTGGAAATACCTGCCCCAAACCCTGCAGAAACCCTGAGCAGCTGTAAGGAAAGCTCATCTCTGCTCTTCCCCAGTGAGATTTTGAACCCTACCACCACCAGATCCTGTTGGGACACACTAGGTCATCACAAGAGCTGAGTGCTCGTGCCATGCAGCACCGCAGGAGGGGAGAGGAGACACCTCCCTGTGCTCCCAGGCTGGTGCTGGTGTGCCTCTGCCTCTGCATTTGTGCAGATCCCAGAAGTGTAGTCACTTCACACCCTGGGAAGAACAGGCATCATTCCCCAGCTCCAGTGCCTCAGATGAGCAGCAGCTGCACATTCTCAGCCCAGAGGCATTTGCTGAAGGTGCAGCACTCTGCAGGGCATGTAGTGCAGGACTAGTCACCCACTGAGGCGTCCACAGAGCAGTGCTGGGGGACCTCACTGCTGCCTTCCCCATCGGCTCTGGTGGGATGTGACTCCTTGGCCTGTTCTGTAGATGGATGCTCCAGCCCCACAGGAGAGATTCCAGCTCAGGAAAATGCTCCCAGCAATTGTCAGGCTTGTGTGGGCGGAGGGCAGGGGTCAGCACTCTCCTTCCAGCCACCCCTCCATGCAGCCTGCTCCCCTGGGCTCACCCCCCTCCGTGCCCCTGCCAGCAGCGCTCAGCCTGTGCCCAGCAGCTCCCAGGCCTTCACTCTGATTCCTCTGTGCCTGGCCACGTGGGCTGGGGCAGGTCGGCAAGAAACTCCTCTGCCTCCCTTCTCATCCATTTTTAAAACCAGGCATAATAGCAAGGTGCAATTCTGGGTGATTGTTATGCCCATCTGTCCATTAATATTTTCACATTGGTTTAAGCATTTAATGTGTACAGTATCATTATGCGTGTAGAGCACCCATTAGCAGATGTGGAAGGAAGAGGCATGCCATCCAGGCGTCCACTGTGCTCCGGGATGGAAGCCCTACCAGTGAAGCAGAAATAAGAATATCGAGGTCAGGTCACCCATGAGAGAAGGGCATGCAGAGGAGTGCAGTGCAGCTGCAGACATTGCTTCAGCTGCTTGTGCCAGGTAATATTCTCCAGCAGTCAAAGGGGAGAAAGACAAACATAGTAATTAACCCTTTTTTTAATAGTGTATTGATTTCCAGCATGGTGTCAGGCACAACTTAATAGGTACAATAGACAAAAGCCAGAACTATCTGGCACACAGTTTTTACAGTAATGTCAAAAGACACGAATGGAGCAGGTAATATATTCAGAGAAGTGAGATTCCAGAAGAACTGAATGCTAACAATTACAAAATTAATTCCCCCAATTAAAAAAGAATACACTGCTGGAACGTATAATACAATGAACACCAGATAAAATTATTATTAAATCCAATTAAATCTCAACAAGTTTTTTCTGAAGATGTGATGGCATTTATTGAATAATCTCCAAACTTCTTATGCAAATCAGTGTTAGACCTGAATGCAGTATGCTAATTTTGAGCTGTATCTACATCCAGCAGTTGTAATACTCTTAGGAGGATAAAAAAGGGTTGAACTTCCCTTAAGGTGACTGCTTGAGAGAGCCCCGGCGGCACTTGGGAGGTCAGCTAAGGCCATTCCCTCTCCTGTCCTGCCACCACCGGTGCAAGACAAGCCCTCTTGCAAAGAAGAAAACTGGTTTAGGACAAAAGCTTTCAGAAACCATGTGTTTCTTACCTCTCCGCTCTGATGCTTCCCTGAATAACAAGTTAGGCCTCTTTATGAAGTGTTTAGCTGCCTGTTCACGGCACGGACTTCATCACAGACCACAGTTACTATATCACCTTCCAGAGAAGCATTTATCCTGCTTTTAACAAGTGCCTTTAAGGACAGAGAGCAGATCAGTTTCAGAACCAGATACCTCCACCAAGTACCTAGTCTGATGGGTGAGAAAACAACGCATCATTCATCTTATAAACCAGAGACCCTACAACCACTGGACTTATGTGGGCTTTTCTAGCAACATTGATTACTGAGTCTCTAATGCAGCTGCATCTGAAAATGTAGCATAATTGTTAAATATAAGACATTTAACAGATTAGTTTGTATTTTTAGTCTTTGAAGGAAGTTAACATGAAAGTATATGTTGTCTGTAAGAGAGAAGCTGATGCAATATGTTAAAGCGTTCCTGCAAGTAGAGATATGGTGGTATCTGTAAATAATAAACGAAACATATTAACATAGAAGGCATATTGGTTTTATTTCTGATTCTCTCAGTAGATAATAAAATGGCAAGAGAAGCTCACAACAAACCTGAAGGACCATGCTCCATGGTGAGACTGTGGGGAAAAAAGTGTCTTCTAGAGAAGCTGGAGACAGTGCCACCAACAGACAGCAAGGTTGTCTTCCAGTGTGGTGTGACAGCCAATTTTTATGGACTAACTGAAATCCCTTTTTTTATTCAGGGAATTTAGAGAATAGCCACTGAGGTTCAGAGGAGAGGTCCAACCACGGCCTCCTGGGCTACTCCAGGTGCCATAAAACCATCAAAAATAGGACAAAACAGTTCCTTCTGAAGCTGTAGAGATGCTGACTGCAGCAACCAGCCTGCTGCACATCTACAGGCCCACCAGGTCACCCGAGCAGTAGGCTGGAGCCAGCTGGGGTGAACGGCTGGAGGGTCCTTGCTCTCCTGCACTCAGCCCCCCCAGACCACAGGCTGGTGTGCAGTCACACACACCCCCCAAGGCTGCAGCCCTACAAGCCTGCAGCGGGAAGTCTGAGTGAGGAGCTGCAAAAGTAACATCTTTGGGAGGAGATTTTTCTCTCAGCATTCACTTACCATCATCAAATGTGAGTCCTGTCCCTTCCCTCTGCCAGGGGAACCAGGGATGGAGATGCAGTGCAGAAACATGGCAGTCTTGGAGTTCCCCAAACTACCTAGCACGCACTAACATCAGGAAAATCTGTACCTAAATGAAGTCACTTACCTGAGGTGGCTTTGGTTACTTCAGACTAATTCTCTTTGCATGAGCAAGTGAAATCTATCAAGCAGGAAAGTCTGGACAGAGGATGCTTCCATGTAACCACGGCAGTAAATAAACCCACCTGAGTTAGCATTTAAAATTGTAAATCGTTTTCTTTTTGAGCACTGGAAATACAAAACCAAATCTATTAAAAAAATGAGACATATTACATTAGTAGAATGTAATTGCATCATACACTATAATCTACAAAGCTTGCTGACTATAATCTTCAAATTAATGACAGTTAAACATTTGAAACTCAAATCTCTGCAAGCATCTTCAATTCCGCAGCTGCTGTGGGGATATCATCTAGAAGGATCTCATCGTAAATTACGTACTCAGAAAGATGCACTGAAAGAGATAGAAATGTCCCCAGAAGGTGGTTCTAGAAAGAAGTCATAAATTTAAATGGGACTCGAGAAAGCCTGTTTGAGCTATAAAATGCAATTGTTTTATAAATAAAAGTATCTTCATGCAAATATAGAAGTTTTTTACTTCCGTGGCACAAGTGAAAAATTTACTGAGATAAGCACTGAGAGGGTAACCCAGACACAGTGAATACTGAAAGTAGCTCTTACAGGTACAGGTGAAACTGATGAGTCAAACTCCAAAGAAACACAAGAAAAAAAGTTCTGGCTGATAATATAAAGCTGGTGGGGAAAGCCACTAGCATAACTGAAACACAACAGGTCGGCAACGCTCAGAAAAGTAGCAGAGGTACCACTTGCAGAAGTACATGTGATGAGACAATTAGTGCCTGTAGCCGTGTGTGGCAGTGAGGACCAGGCCAGAGATGTATGGGAAAGGAGCACACACCGCGGCTGTCTCTTGCCAGCCCCAAGCAGTTGTAAATAACAGATGGTGATGTCTTCAGAAGGGGTTACCCTGACCGCTCTGGTTAAAAAGGGCAGGATGGAACAGAGATGCTCCTGGACTTCTCAACGCACACAATGTAATGTTGCAAAACCTCTGCAGCTTATAACACCTGAAACCTCCTGCAGAACTCACCGTTTTAGAGAGGAGATTCAGGTATTAGCAGATGATATCACCAGAGAAAACGAAACATTTGCAAAGACATTTGGAGAGGGAGTTGGAGCGGGAGTTGGAAAATAGCTCTTCAGGATGTCCTTTGAGGGGCTGCATGCCTGCACGGTGCTCTGAGGAGATACTCCAGGCATTGCAGGGGGCTGACAGGACTTAACACATTACTTCGACAGCCAAGGCAGAGAGGACTCCGACCTAAACCTGACACTGCAGAATGTTCAGCCACCAGATGTTCGGTACAAATCAGCGCAGTGCCTGTTAATGCAGGGTCCAGTGTGGCCTAGGCACAGGAGAAACATTAAAAACAAATTAAAGAAAATAAAGGTAGTAACAGAGACATAACCCCCAGCCCATTCTCAGGAACAGAAAATCACACGTGGACAGTGAATAATTATGAGCTTTGGCCAGATCACCTGCACTGGCCTGGCTCTAGGAGAGCTAGGCAAGGTGGGGAGGTAGGGTTGCGGGGGACACAACAGAGAGTGAACAGGAAGGGACCCCTCAGCCCATGAGGGACACCAGTGTCCTCAAAACAATTAGAGAAAGAAGCTGAATCAAGGAAATGTCATAACAGCAAGGCTCAAAAACATCTGCAGAAGTGTTCCTGCAGGTGAGAACTGCATCAGCAGACAGCGGTGGCACAGTCCACGGTTGCTGCAGAGGACGCCTGCTCTGCTTTCGGCTTGCTCGGCTCTGCTTGCCTCTAGATGTCAGGTATTTTCATTTGTACCTACAGAGCTGCAAAGTGGAGCTGAAGTGAAGCCTCTGGGGAGCGCATCCCAGGGAAGCAGCAAGCCAGCAGACCTGTGGTGTTTGTCCTTAGAGCTGCTCAAAGCTCCTAGAAATGGGGGATTTTCTCCTATGCAGCTCTGTAGAAGGACCAGATGCAAAACAGAAACATGCAGAGGTAATATACCAGTTGCTACATTGAGCAGATTTTAATGAATAAACTGGCAGAAATAGGCAAAGAACAATGATTTAGTTGATCTTGAAAAATTAAAAAGAGAAAAAAAAAAAACAGGCAACACCAAAAATCAGATCTAAAAGCCTTTCAGGAAAACAGGTTTTCTTGGTTAAACAAAATGTGCAAGGGAATTGTGAAATGGAGCTGTGAAAAAAAGAGGGACAAGACACTTGTGGTTTCACAAGTCAGGAACAGAACTGAAAGCAGAAAACTAACAGTCCATGAGAAGGCCCCCAACAGCTGTTGGTAAGTTGCTTTGAGTACAGAGGACAGGACAATCTACAGGAAACTAATCATTAAAGACACCTTTCCCCAAAGAAATACTAAGCACCAACTGTGTAGTGAATCACACTGATCCATGTCCTCACATTTGATTCGTTACAATAAATAAAAATAGAACAGAACTTGCTGGATGAGAGAAAGATGCTGAAAATTTTATTGTATAATATGTCAGAGGCAGAAGGCCATTAGTGGCCAGATGCCCAGGTGCCACCACTCTGTGCTGCAAATTGGTCACCCATACACCTTGCCGAGTAACTCTGGGGAGCTGCAGCCACCAGCTGGCTGCTCCTGCTCTCCCAACATGATCCGACAAGGAGTCCCAGGGATGCTGAAACAGTGGGGATGGCAGCACTGGTGTGCAGGTGATGAGAGGCATCTGACACCCAAGTTGACCTGGTAGCTTCTTGCACCCAGTGGTGGAAGCAAGAGTCAAAACCTGAGCTAGTGAGCAAAATGCAAGGCCCACAGCCCCTTTGGTCCACCCCTGTCCCGGGCTGAAGGGCTGAGCCCAGCACTGAAAGCTGTTATGCCTGCCAACCTCATTCTCTGTTTTCTTTTTTTCCTTTCAAAAGACATCAAAGTTCTTTCTGTCTGTTTAAAGACATGTTTAAAGACAAAACGTTTAAAAGACTGACCCTCAAAGAAAACCCCTTCTCTTCTCACCCCAGAAGAAACAGAACATGAAATTGCAAGTGAAGTCACTTGTGGCTCAAGAAATAAATGTTGCCTGCTGAAATCTTCTGCTCACTTTGGATTTGCTGTGGACAGACAGGCACGTAGCCACATAGTTGTGGAATAATGTAAGAAGGAGGAGATTTCTGGGTTCTCCAGCCCAACGTTCTACTGAGAGCATGGTGGACATCAAAGTTACTTCAATTGATCATGATACCAATGCTTCCAGCTTTCTCTTCTATATAAAAAGGTAAAAACCTCTGAGCATTGATTTTCCACATCCTTTTTCATTGATGCATAGAAGACTATTTTTTTTTAATTAAGCAAGGTTTTTTAATTAAGCGGGTTTTTTATTTTTAATTTTTAATTTTTTTAATTAAGCAATTTATTCCCTAAACTTTCCCTGTGAGATGGTTATTTGAACATTTCTTCAATTTCATGCTTGCAGCATTGACACTGCCTTAGTTGTAAACTTGAACGTCAATGAATGAGTCAGCCTGTGAAATGATGGCAAAGCATGTGGGAAGTGATTGCTGGACCCCCTCTTTACAGCCCCCTTTTCTCTTGCTGGTTGTATTTTCCTGAGGTTTTGTTTGTGTTTTTTTTTTACCCTCTAGTCATGTGTGTTTTCTTTGAGAAAAGAAGGAATTAGCTTGCAGGGATGAATTGGTTTCCATGTATAATAGAAATAAGGCAGATTAGGTCGGGGTATTCTACATTATCAAAATAGCACACATCAGTTGACTGAAGATTTATTGATCACTCTCAGTGGGAGAAGCATACACTTTTTAAATCTGACCTTGGCTTAACAAATATCTACTTTCATAACTCACTCATTGAAATTTGTGAAGCTGTAAGAGATGCCATGTGTCATGTATAGATAGAAAGCACTTTATTTCAACAAGAGTGCAAGGTAAGATCAAACACATCCATTTCTGAAGGGAAAAAAAAAGTCTTAAAAGAGATGATGAACCATTCTTTTTTTATTTTATTTTACATATAATTATTTAACTTGTTGCAATTTTTCCGATTACTTCTTCATTTAAAATTTTCTGAAGAGCAATTATGCACAATAAGGCTTGCACCTATATCTATAAAGAAACACACTTTGCAAGGCTCTTATTCATCTAACCAATTTTTTTTTTTTTACAAAAATTCTATTAATGTTTGATATTGCACAAAGTGTTTACCTTAAATCTAAATGAACCGTGCACTTCAACACATTAAAAATACTAAGTTAAAAATATTAAATGCAGGTGGGGGTACATTTGTTTTCTAATATGTTTTCTAATGAGTTTTCTGTGATTTTCATCTTTCTTTTTGTGAGGTTTTTATGGAAACTTAATTTTCTTTAACTTTGTTATAGGAAGAGAAAGCAAACCAGCTCATGCTGTAAAATTTCTTTTCAAAGAGCTTTTTTATGCGTCTTGTTTTGAGAAATATTCTCAAGTGGTCAAATCCTTCAGCAGCAGGGTCCTTCATGGGGCAGGGGCAGGGAGGTAAAACCATCATGGAGTGGGTTTACCCCTTGCTTTGGGTCACTGCCCCAGCTCGGGACCTCTGCACAGTTTTTCATTTGGCAGGGTTGAAGCCCTGATAAACTGCTGCCCAAGACGGAGCCACAACAACCAGAAGAGGAAGGAGCTTCTTTGGAAGGTGTTTCTGGTTTCAGATGTCCTCATCAGTATCCTTACGTCTGCTGTGATGGACTGGGGCCAGAAAAAGGGCAGGCTTGTAGGGAAAGGTAATATAGTTCATTAGAACAATTGAAATAGCCTGAAAAAATGGTTAAGCTTTCCAGCTCAATGTCTTTTTTTGTCAGGTCACCTGAATTGATGTTAAATATGTAGTGAAGCATGCTAGAGGCACATAAGTCTAAGCAGTGATGGCATTAAATCAAGCCCTACAGTGGAAGGACACCAAAGGAATGCCATTCATTTTCTTGGAGACTGACATGCACTCTGATAGAAGACAGTCCCTCTCGGTGCCAGCCTGCTCTCAGGGCACTGGGATGCTTGCATCTCCCTGCAGGACAGCAAGGCTATGTCCTTCCCAGGCTTCAAGAGACTGGTCTACAGTCAGCTTATGCTTTTCTGTATGAGAAAATGCCTGTCACGTTTTTAGAAGAGCAAAGCTCAAAGGATTCTTGTATTGGGTTTACTCAAGCAGCCACAGTCAGACGACTTTTCTTTTCTTTTCTTTTCTTTTCTTTTCTTTTCTTTTCTTTTCTTTTCTTTTCTTTTCTTTTCTTTTCTTTTCTTTTCTTTTCTTTTCTTTTCTTTTCTTTTCTTTTCTTTTCTTTTCTTTTCTTTTCTTTTCCTTTCCTTTCCTTTCCTTTCCTTTCCTTTCCTTTCCTTTCCTTTCCTTTCCTTTCCTTTCCTTTCCTTTCCTTTCCTTTCCTTTCCTTTCCTTTCCTTTCCTTTCCTTTCCTTTCCTTTCCTTTCCTTTCCTTTCCTTTTCTTTTCTTTTCTTTTCTTTTTTCTAAGAACCTGTATCTTCAGTAACAATCTGGAAATCGCTTATGAGGAGGCTTTGCCACAGTTCCTTTGGAGTCACACTTAGGGGAGGGCTGGAAGCAAAAACACACAAATGAAAATTATTGCCTTTGAAATTCCTGTGAAGTGCATTGTGAGTTTTGGCTTTGGCTGGGTGATGGTGCTTAATTTATTTAATCCATCTAGCCAGCTATTAATTAATCTGTCTTGGAAAAGTCTAATGACATCCTCATATTAACAGCAAAAGCACTTGATTCTCACAGCTGAATAAAATGAAAATGTAAAGGAGAACTAGAAAGTACATTATCCATGGGAAATAAGAAGACCTCTCAACAGAAGCAACAGAAAAATCCATACAAATGTTCAGAGGAAGATGTGAGACAGTGCAATATTTAAACCAGATAATAGTTATTCTAGATGTAAGTTTAGTGATTCATTAGAAGTCGTTGGGCAGAACATAAAGCACATCCATTTACATTGGGAATAAGAAGTTGCTGAGGAACTTGCAGCAGTAGAGGTGCAGTAGAAACCTGGAGGTGGGACTCACAAGGTCTCAGAGGAGCTGGTAGGCTTTAGGACTCCAAAGGGCAAAAGCAGATCTTGCCTGATTCCTCCAAAGGAGAGGCCACAGCAGACAGGTAAAAGGACCCCTTCCACCACCACCTATCTCTCTGACTCTCATCCCAAATTATCTGTTTCAATAACCAGTTGTGAGTTACAACATATTGTCTAGAAACATGAAAGATTAAAGGGTTTCTAGGAGAGGAGACCAGGAGTAAGAGGGAATTGACCTGGGAGCTTCAGCAGTTTTGAAGCTTTCCAGATCTGGAAACAGATAACAAATATTAAAACTGAAAAGAAAAATAGAACATAAAGGGGCAATTTTCATTACTGCTACTAATTACAGGAGATTGAATTTGAGGTCCCAGTTGGCATCTTTGGTACTCTGCACCATGCAGTGCCAAAGGCTTCAGGTCTCCTTCTTAATGTCATCACTGCCTGACTTCCTGCAGAACATCACGCCCAGTCCAAGGACTTCACCTTCAAAGCATTGATGTTCAGGGCACAGGACACTAAAGCCCCAGGTCACCTCTCCCAGCACAAAACAAGTCCCAGCACAATAGAGTGATAGTTTGCAAGCAAGGATTTCCCAGGTGCTCCTCCAGCAGCACCAGACACCTGCAATGCACCATCACGCCCGGTGCCAGCCCCTTTCTGCCCACAGCGTCCATGTGCTGAAGGCAGGGCAGAAGGACAGAGCCAGGGAGAGGGGGCAGTGGACCATCTGATGTCATACTGACACCCCAAAACAGACCAGGCATTTCCCTGAATCCACAGGGAAACAGCCCTGCCTCTGGGTTCATCAAAATCAGGACCACAACGTCAGTAAGGGTCACAGGCACTCAAAGGAGATGTGGCATGCCCAGAAAGGCAGAGGTTGAGCTTTTCACCTCTGTTATCTTCAAAGAACAAGTAAATATGTCAAACCTTTCCTTCCCAAGCCCTGCCTTGCTGCCAAGCCATCAGATGAGAGGTTTGCAAGGGGACCTGGCACAACAAGGCAGCTCTCAGAAAGGCGTCTTCTAGGAGGAAGGAAAAGGGGCTTCATTCAAGAACAGACATCCCTCCTTTGAATAAAAGTATTTGTCTGCAGTTAGAAACCATTAGCATGTTTGGGTTTTTTTTCTCCGAAACTGCCACAATCAGAAATATCTACAATTAGGTAGGTACAAATACAGGTAAGTAAAAAAAAAAAAAAAAAAAAAAAAAACCACCAACAAACAAACAAAAAAAAACACCAACAAACAAAAAAAAACCCTGCTTTGTCCCCCTCAATATCTTATATCTTCCATCACTTCTTCAAGTAAAAGTAGCTGCCATAGGTATGAAAGATAGTTAGTGGCTTGTAGTTTGGGGAGGGAAACTAATTCTGAAGCAGTTTTGTGCCTACCTTGCCACTGCAGTCTTCAAAAGGAAAAAATATGAAATATAAAAATCTGTATTTTTAGCTGATCAGAAGATAAGCTCTTATTTAATCAAACTAGTAGGTGTGTCTGAGGTTGGTGTCAGGCATTCTCATATGCAAACAGAAACTAATGGAGGCACATTTCAAAAGCTCAGCTTAATAAATCTGAACCACTGCATACACCATGGCATTTATCGGGAGGTTTCCCCTGCAGAAGATGTGATAGCTGCAAGCGCTATACATTATCTTTAGAAGTCCGTGCTGGCCCAATATATCAAAATGCATGTGCACGCTCACCTTCCAATAGCTCAGCATTTCTCCAGCAGGTTTTGTGGCTGGGGCTCCGTGCCACAGGACCTGTCCTGCATGTCCCCAGCACGGCACATGGGACACAGAGCTGACCTGCCTCCAGAGCCCGTGAGGGCTGGTGCTGGGCACCAAACATGCGCAGTGCTGGGGTGAGAGTTGGACTGGGGGAGCGCGGCTTCTCCTCCAGCCCCTTTATGCACAGGGGACGTGGCTGCAAGAAAACACCTCAAAGTGTGTGCTGCCAGATCCCTGCTTCTATTCCTCATTCTCTTCCTGCGCCTGTACCCCAGATACATGCTCTCTCCTCCTAGTGGGATCTTCTTCTAGAGCCACACAGATTCAAAGGCTTATCAGTGAAATCATCATTGCATGACACAGCCATCAGCAGCACACTAACAATAAACATGTCTCCAGTAGTGTTGGCTTGGGAGAAGGCAAGGGCCTTTTTGGTCACCAG
Source organism: Falco punctatus (assembly GCF_963210335.1). Classification (NCBI taxonomy): domain Eukaryota; kingdom Metazoa; phylum Chordata; class Aves; order Falconiformes; family Falconidae; genus Falco; species Falco punctatus. Next base: position 48,884,433 of record NC_137587.1, read on the forward strand.
GGGCTTTAAACTCTGCAGTTTTCATTTTGAATGAGAATGTAATTATGGCTACCAAAAAAAAGGGTTGGTGCTAAACTGCACCAAGAAAAAAATTAAGATTTCTGAAAAAAAAAAACATACGCAGAGAAAACTTCTTTCACTTGAGCTTTCAAATCAGTGTTCTTCAATGTCTCCTTCAAATTCAAGACAACTTCTTTTAAAAAAAAAAAATATTACCACACATAAAGTTATAGGTTTTTCCATTTTAACAGATTTAACTCTCTGCAATCTCCCCTGCCTCCATCCTGCTTCTCTGCTCTGTCCCTCATGCTGTCTTTCACACTGCTGTCCTCAGACCTCCAGGAAAATGGCTGCATTTGGCCGAGCATCACCTGGTCCTCTGGCATGGAACCTCTGACCATGAATGATGGTAACTGCCTCTCACCATGGCCCCATAGCCCTTGTCTCCTGGTGTCCCCCCTAGAGCCATGCTCCGGGGATGCAAGGTTGTGTGGTGCAAAGCCAGGGTGAAACCCTGGTGTGATGCTGGTCCCTTGGCAGGTGGTCAGGGAGGAACACATCAGCGGGTAACCCAATGAGTGCTGTGCCTCAGACGTGGGATCCTCTTCAGGGAAAACATTTCTATCCAATGCTTGTGTACAAATGAGCTTCAGAAAAAAAACAACAATCATGGCCTACAGGGTTTGTTTCACGATCCCTGCTACAACTTGTTCCTAATAGTCTGGTGTAATTGCAATAATGTGTCCTCCAACCAAAATGATTTGCACCCCAAGAGAGGAGAAGGATTGCACCCTTTCTGATTGGAGTTTTCAGCTTGGCCAGACATTCAGGATTTGGACCTTCATACATGTACTTTGTGGTTTTACATACACTCAATGCAGGTTATTTATTTAGCTATGTGGGTATGTACTTTTTTATTTATCACCATTGCCATCCTCCTCTGTCTCAGCTGCACCATCTCCGCACTGCTGTTAGCTCGGAACCAGGCCATGCCTCCCCCAGGCCCGACACGCTCGGGAGGGCAGGTCGCTCTTGGTGGGTTTGGGTGCGTTCGGAGGCAGGGAAGGGGGCCAACAACTGTTGACATGGAGCAGGTGGGGAGTCTTCCCCAGAAGCTGCCAGGACTCTCAGAATGGTCTTGTTCCTTTTAACTAAGAAAATCATTAAGGCTGTTTGCCTTAAGCTCTGGTTAATGGACTGCATGGATTATTTATTTATTTTTAAATGAACACACTTTATTTCCCCAAAGTGCTGCTGTTGACTTTCTTTTAGTGCTGCCATCTGGCTCCCCTAACTAAAAGGGAGAGATAGGTGGTGTAATAATAAATAAGCAAACAAACAAACAAATAAATAAAAATTCCTGTTCTTTCGCAATTGGAGTGTCAGCCAAACATTTGTATATGTTTGTGTTAAATTCAATAATTGTCTTGCTAATGCTTTTGAAAGAAACAAGTGCAATTGTGCTAACAGCCTGTAGCACTGATTGAGAATTGCAAAATCAATCTCCTTGTCTGAGGGTCTCTCCCCACTGTTCCTTTATGTACTGCTGGAGACTCCCCTCTCTGCAGGAATGCCATTACCAGTCTGGGAATGCTGCAGCCTGTCTTTTATTTCCTTTTGCAGGGTACGGCTCGCTCAGGGCTCAGAACTGCTGCCTTGCTTTTCTTTCCTTTTTCTTCCTCCCCTTCCCCCTTCCAAAAGATCATTTCTTAGCCTGTCGCACCAAACAGTAATTCACCTTCCAGAAGAAGATGAGATTGTTTCTAGTGACAGAAGGGAGGTGCTCAGCAGCCTCAGCAACTTCTTGCCTGCCACAGCACCCAGCAGAGCTGTGAAGAGCCACGGTGACAGCTCGGTGCCGAGGATGGGGTCTGGCCCAGGGCTGAAGGTCTGTTTCCCGACTTCACCAAACCTCCTTAGCCATTCTACCGAAGAATGAAGAGGCTTTCCAGGCAGTAGTATCTCCCCCCTTGCCAACTCATGGCATAAAGGGCTGTGACAACTTTGACAGCAATGCTATAAAGAGGATCAGATAGCATCTGTCCAACATAAACGCACAAATCAGTCACATGCTTCAAGATTTCACTGACAAATTACTTCATTTTAGAATGATACCTTACTGCCTTTTCCACCCCAGGACAGGAGAGATAAAGCATGGAAAAAGTAGGTTACAGACAAGGATAATTGTTTTAAATTACTAGGAAAAACACAGATCCTTCAGGTAATTGCATGGCAAAAGGAAGCTTGCAATCCATCATTCTCTTTCTGGCTGCAAAAGTTGTGCACAGTTTTACTTCCAGCATCAGTAAGACAGGTAATTTTGTGTAAGGTACCTGTGAAACCAATTAGGACCACATGGGACATCAAAATGTACAGCAAGTGATATCGGAGTTGCTGACAGGCACTTTCTCTAAAAGCAGTCCCCTACAACTAGCTCAGGCACAAGGACAAGGGGACAAAAGCACCATCATTTCCCTCTCTGAAGCTGCCAAAGCCCAGTCATCTCTGATCCGGTGCTCGCTGCTCCTTTGGGAGGACGGAGCAGCACCGTGTGCATGCCAGCCTAAAGTCTTCATCACTGCTGTGCAGAACTTTGGAGGCTTTAAGAGAGCGTTGTTGACCAAAACCACACTGATTTTAATTTCTTCCACTATTTGTATTATGACTAGTAGGCAAAGTGTCCTTGGATGCAAAGAACCGATGGATGCTATCACTGTGTTTTGGCATCTGCAGATGGCACTGGGTGAGAGCACAACAAACTGCCCAGGCCTGGGAAAGGTGACAGCAGGGACTCCCACAGGAGCAGGGTGCTGCGCCTCTCCCTGCACCCGTGTGGCTGCAGCTGATGGGACGCAGCACCACCAGCACTGAGGTGGTCGCCCTCCTGCCTGCGCTGCCTGGCCTTTCCCTACCTCACCGTGCACCACGGTGGGCACCGTTCGCCCGTGCTCCACCACCATCCTTCACCAGCCACCTCCCGTGTTCCTCGCAGAGAATGCGCAGGGCACGGCCAGGCACTCAGCAGTCCTCTCTCTGCTCACACACCTTGTCCTTCTCGCCCACCCAGCACCTGGTTTTCCTACGTGGGTTGCAGTGAGTATTGAAGCTGGTGCCTGCCCTGCCTGGGGGGCTGTCCTGTGGAGCACAACGTTCTCAAAGACATCAACCTAAGCTGTAGACTGGGTCAACAAGACTGCCTTCTGGAGATGGCATGCTTCCAGGGTCCGCCACTAGAAAAATCTTACAAATTCATTTGTTGCCCACTGAGAGCATTGGCTGCTTTTATCTGGTGCAAGTCTTTCTTGAGGAAAAGATATTTCCTGGATGAGGGCACTTCAGAACAAGAACTAAATTAGGAAAGAACTTAACTGATGATACAAGCTATGGATCTGGAAAAGCATTCTGTCTCAGGAGAGACCAAGCACCTTTGGTATCCGAACTAGTGACCTAACAAAGCTAGTGACCTAAAGACTGCTGGGGTGGAAGAAAGTTGTGTCAAATCTCTGTAAGTACAGCAGAGCCTCTGCCCAGTGCTTGGAGCAGCCGTACAGCCACAGAGGCTGTGGCTGAGGAGTCCAAAGCTTCATAAGCTGTTCTCATAAATCCAGCCCCTCAATACTGACAGTGCAAATAAAATAATGACAGCAAAAGTAAAATAAAAATTGCCCAGTTACTTTGCTTTTCTGCAGGGCATGTAAACAAAGCTTTAAAGGTTGTCAGAGGCATCATAAAGTTCTCTTCAACATGGCTGACATCTAGTCTGAGAATACCACTTCCTAAATCATGAGGTTGAGATTGCTACCAACCTTCGTTCAGCAGCGCTGGAGCTTCTTGTGTGCTCTGTGGCAACAGTGAGCTATATTTTCAACAGAGAAGCCAGGAACACGCATCTCAAAAATTTACAGCAAAAGGGATCAGGGCAGATGCTTCAATGTACTCATCCGACATGAGTGTGTTGCTTCTTCCTCTAATTGTTATACAAATAAGGGGAAACCATCATTCTTCTCTTTTGTTGCACTTGAAAGTGGAATTGGTTGTTAATCTTTTGCATTTCAAATTTAATATCCCTGGTATTCTTTCATGATGAAATAAAGTCAAGCACAGTGCGCTAGATTGACTTGAACTGTCCTAGTAGCCCTAATGCAGAGTTGCTGGCCTGCAAAAATACCCACACCAGATGTCTTGTGCCTATAAACTATCCTTAAAAGAGGTTCTGAGTATTCCTATCAGGACTTTCTGGTTTTTTCTTATTTTTATACTAGTGGCTATGAATCCTGCTCCACCTGTATGTCATTTTTCCACAATTCCTTAGACATACCCGCTAAGACCAAAGGACTCAGCTCCCAGGATCTTAATCTTTTTTCATGACTCTACCTAACGTTGAGTTTATGCTCCTGCATCTCTGTTACCCGCTAGGCTGGGAGGCTGTTGGGTGGCAGAGCAGAGGCCACAGTCCCATGGGACGGGACGGGCAGGAGGATGCCCTGCCTGGGGATGGGGCTGAGCCAAGGGCGCTGCCGCTGAGGGCTGCTTACAACGGGCAGCTAATGGAGAGCAGATCTGTCAGCAGGCAAAGAGGAACATCATTGCCTCAGGTTGTCTCTCAACTGCTTTCACCTTTTCCTCTACTTCTGGTCTCAGGCAATATTTGGAGGCTATTAGAGCAAATCAAAGAGTGCAATCACCCTGCTCATCTTCCCTGCCTTTGGGTGTGGTCAGACCAGAAGCAATCGAGCTCCTTCTCCAGATGCTACCTGCACTGCTCATCAGGAATCTATTTTCCACCATTTTCAGTGATGATCAATAGATCACACCATGGCCATTTTGGAGGGAGGCTCCTGAGCCTGCCCTGCAGTGCCATGCACAGGGCAGCGGGGGTCTTCCCCTCGCTCCACAGGCTGAGCCCCCCACAGACCCCTGGGGAACAGGGAGCTCCCCTGGCACTGGGCAGTGCACTGTGCCTGCTGAAGCTCTTGGACCAACATCAGTCCTGCTCAGGCAGAGAAACAAAAATTATATATTCAAACTTACAGGACAATTTAAAAAGGTGTAACGTAATCAGCTGGCTTAGAGTTCATAATGCTAAAAATGCCCACGTAGCTGAAAATAAGTCAAGACCAAATCACAATTTTATTGTTATTATTATTATTATTATTACTATTATTATTATTATTATTCAGTGTATTTCTGGCACTACATTGTCAAAAGCTCATTTGTGAAGGTGAGGTAAAGAAACCATTCCAGGGATTAACATGACATCTGTCTTGAAGGCTGCTTCTACCTGGTGATCTCCAGCCCTGTTGCTAGCTAAATGGTTGTGCTTGATACTTAACTTGTGGAAAGTCTGAGATATTTATCTCATGCTTCATGAGCAGAATAGCTGTTGTTAGTTACAGATGTCACATTCCACCGCGAATTAGGTGTTCTGTTTTTTTGTATAGTAGCAGTGGCTTTTCCCCTCACCTTTTATTGATTATTTGTATTCATATTAAATATAGTAGTTGCAATAATTCACCAATAGCCTATTATTCTTATATACAACAATCCACAAATAAAATGTAAATATGCAATTTTGCTATTATTATTTCCATCTGAAAACATTTGTCATACTCTTTTAATACATTTTTCCACAGTTTCTTCTATTCTTAATAGTTATGTCATGTAACAAGCCATGCAGGTTTGTTTGCTTGCTTATATATTTTATCATTACTTTTAAAATCAGTGTTTCTTAAATCCTTTTTCATGCTTTATAACCTTATCTGCATAGCCTTATCTTTAAAGAAAATATGTCAGAGTAAAACATATAGTGATCATCACCTTTACAAGGAGATTAAAACCCCGTAGCTATATTTTAACCTTTTAGTTCTATATAGCCCTCTTTTTCACTGTAAACACTTGCTTAAGCATCTTAGTAATGGACCATACAATTGCCCGTCTCTGGAGAAACAGGAGAAGAATTACACTGAGCTACTCTGAGTCCTTGCAAAAGGAGATGGGATTTTAAGCCTCTGGGATTACAGGCATTTTTCCTCCAAGTTATAAAGGGAGACGTTCAGTGCTCTGCACAGCAGCTGACATTGAAAGTTGTACTGGGGACACAGCGCACTATCACACTTAAATGCACTTTATCAGCCAGTTTCCATAGTCAAATATTCCAAGTATGAAACTTCAGAGACCTCCACCCAAACTTATGAAAAACTGTTCCTCATCAAAGGCAGGAGAGAGAAAGCCTAGGAACAGTAGTAGGAATCACTGCATAAAAGGCAGTGTGCCATATTTCCCACAAAGGACTGTGGCTCAGGTGTCACCCACAGCACAGGAAAGGTGCAAGGAACCACAGCGCCATGCAGGCACCCGGCTCCCCCCACCAGTGTTGGGGGGTGAGCAGCAAGTGGGAGCATGGATGGAGGCTGCTGCCGTTGGGAACAGTGTTGCTGGGATGGCCATCTCCCCAATCTGTGAGCACCGAGCAGGGATGCTCGGGTGGAAAACATTAATCTCCAGGCCAGGGGTGGGAGGGAGCCCTGGGGTGGCTCAGGTGCAGGTGACCCAGCTGGGGAGGAGACCCCAGAGATCCCTCATGCATTGCTTGGCTGGACCTGGTTGCAGACCTGGGCAGCCGCTGCCGGTCACCGACATGGGGAGGTGGCACAGAGTGGGGATGGTGCCTTGTCACCTGGCAAGCTTGCTCTTGGGGAAGCCCCTGCCCACAGCAGGGGGAAGCCATGCCCCAGGATGGGGCTCAGCAGACAGGGCAGCATCTGCCCTGGGAGGCCATCAGTTTTGTTTACTTCACCACTCTGATGGCAGGCATGGGTAAATTCCTGAACTCCATGTCACCTCCTCTTGCATTTTTGCAAATGGCCTGTATGTTGTGATTTGTGTGTGCTTTAACCTCAGTAACGTGTCCCAAAACAGGCTGCCTGTCCCAGAACACATGCCAGGTGACACGCCAGTGGCACCATCCCTCACACTGCCAGGGCGTGTTGCCTTGCAAGTGTTGTTGAACATCTCAATTCCCATAGCAACCATCCTCAGGGGAGACAAACTGCTCACAGAGGGCTTGAGGGGGTTTCTTGGAACGCCAATGTGATATTTCTTTTGCCACAAAAATTTTCAGTGCTGTTTCTCAGTTTCTCAAATTAAATAAGAAATGATAGTATTTTGTGTTACATTAAGAAGATGAAATGGGAAATAGGTGGCACAGGTTTTCTCACAGGGAGCATCCCTGCAGCATGCTCTGCAGAGACACGAGCATGGCATCTGATCCAGAGGCAGCAGCCCAGGGTGAAGATGGCAGACTCCTGCTGAATGCCCTGAGACTTGGCTTTGCTGAGGCACTTTTTAAGCTCCACAGCCACATCCAGCATTAATCATTTGCTTCCAAAGAAGTCCCTTACTATCCTGTGAATTTACCTCCCCAGGGCACTCTATTTATATACCAGGGTGCTACTGTAATGGAAAGCCCTGGCTGCGCGGCGAGCCCGGCGTGCTGGTTGCACAGGCTATTGATTTTTCCATTCATTACGAGTCCATTTGGTAACTGCAAACCCCAAGTCTGCAGGGTGAGTATGAGAGGACTGTGCAACCTCCACACATGGTCACATCTGTCTGAACAGCCGCTGAGCCACGAGCATGATTTTTAGATGTCATCCATGTATTTATTGTATATAGCTGCCCTATGGGATCCACCTGCTGCAAGTGCAAAGACCAGAGCAGGGCTGTGCCACCCAGCAGCGGAGGGAAGGGGCAGCCAGGAGGCATCTAGACAGCTGCCCTCACATTTGCAAGTCACTATCTTAAACATGTTTCACCAATTCATCAAGAACATCAGTTTACAGGGAGATTAAATGAATCCACATAGGGACCTACCTGATATTACAATCCCCCTACAGGTAAAGCAAGGACCTGGCTGTGGAGTGCCGCTGGGATTACACTGATACTTCACTGGCACTCTTCCTCGTACGTACAGGGCTGTTTTCCCAAGCTCCTGGTCCCAGGACAGTAAACCTCTGCAGACCACCACCAGGGCTGGTGGGATGGGATGTGGGTTCTGCTGCAGCTGGCTCTCCACCACAGCCCAGTCTGTGCGCTCTGTCCGTGTCCCACCGGCACGGGCAGCTGTTTGGGCACAAACTGAACCTGCTGCAGGCTGCAGGACCTGCTGTGGCTAGCTTTAACATACTGGATGTTTGTGTTGCCCCTTGCCACGGTAGAACTTTTCCCAGGTGAAAAATCAAAGTCCATAGCAAGAGTTCAGGGCTGGAGGATGGGTCTCTGGCACATTTCCTCACATTTGTAGAAACAGCATTATTTTTGGTGCCAAGATTTTCATCAAAAAAAAAAGAAAGCTTTTCCTAAAGATGACAGGGAGCTATTTGACATCTTGGGAAATGGTGTTCCCAAGTGTGATTCCTCCAGCTGAGAGCACACTTCCAAACAGAGACATTTCCCAGTCCTGCAGGGAGGCCATGGGCAATGTCAGACCATCTGCATCACTTGTACCTGCTATGACACCTGGTGGGCATCAGCCTGTGTCCTGGACTGGCACCAGCCCCAGCGGTGCCAGCACTGAGCTGTGGCGTTGTGTGGCCACAGCTGTGCTAGGGCTGTCATTGAAGGCCATCAGTGCTGGCCCAACACCATGCAGGGGTGTCAAGTAGGTCTTCTTCTGGCAGTTGCTGCTTCTCTAGTTATTTTGCCATGCACTGGAAGGCTGGGAATTATTTTTAAGATGAGTGGTGGGTTCTTAAGAGAGGGAATCTGACTGCATTCCCAAACAGGTTTGGTGTATTTGACTCGCTAATGAAGCATTGCCCCCAGGAGTCATAGGCATAGTTGTCCTTTTCTGTTCTCCATAAACTCCAGATCCATTTCAAATTTTTCTGGTTCAGATATTCTGGGGGCTTCCCACGTGTCAGAAACGAATTCACTCCTTACACTTGTGCACAATGTGCTGTGCCAGCTGACAGCTCTTCGCAGTGGTCAGTGTTACATATGGATGATGCTTTTTGTTTTGCTCAGCTGGCTCCCTGACAGAAGAGCTCTGCCAGCCTCAGTGTCGCTGCCTTCAAAGCAAAGGAGGAAGAGGTGCCTTTTGTCTCCACCTACAATTGCACAGCTCTGGTAAATAGTGCTTGTGCTACCAGCAAGTGGGGTCAATATGTTACCTGTGCCACTTGTGGGGATATGTTTTACACCCTTGCTACTGTTTCTGTACTTTAGTCTTTGAACCGTGCTGAACTCCAGGTCAGGAGAAGAAAGCCAGAAGTTCAGGACTGAAGTATGAATATTATTTAGTATTGGATGATAGCACCTACTTATTATTATAAGTATCTTGGACAGGAACCTTCAGGAACAAACAAATTTGGGGTGCATTTCACATGTATATATGCATTTATTCATTAAATACTTTTCAGTCCTATCTGTGGTCTTGGAGTGTTGAGCTGTGAAATTAAATATGAACTGTACATACATGGGTTTGGAAGAAATAGCCAATATGACTTTAGCCCAAAGCCTACAAGGGGCGTCACATAGTAATAATATGCTTATAAACTTCCTTCCTTAATTAGGAATAATTCTGCAAGAAATCATATTGTGAGCACCTTGTGTTGTGGAGCTGGTGACATGTTTGGGGACACCCTCTGAAGTGACTGGTGTCTTTCTCAGGCTCATCCAGTCGTATTTTACAAGTCACGACTGAAGCCCACCATGAATGGGTGCAGAAATGTTCATTTGGCTGCTGCTATCATACCTCCAGGAAAATTTTGTAAAATCTTATCATAAAATGGTTTGGGTTGGAGGAGACTTTAAAGATCATTTCACTTTGGCAAATTTGAAAGGCAGACATACACAGTCAACCACCACAACCAGGCAGGCTGTCAGGAAGATATCAGTAGCTCTTACCCAAATTTCTCTTTTTTGTGGAGCATTAGCAGAGGGAAAACACACTGACACCCCATCTTTCCCATTTCTGACAATGGGCTTTGGCTTTGGGGGAGAAGGGACACCATCTTCCTCAATGATAGCTATGTACAATGCTTGGAAATAAGGTAGCCCAGGAAACTGCATCTCATTAAATACTTTTAGTGTTTCAGATCTCTTTATCTGCTCCCTAGTGTGTCCTTGTCCATAGCTAAAGGATAATCAATTCAATTCAGCATACGTTCATTTCTGCTTATAGTGTCTTCTTCCATACCAGCTTTCTGCCAAGTGACTTTTTAAAAGCACAGAGTTATGATGAATCTTAGGAGAGACAGCACAATAAGTACTTGTTTAGGAGAGTACAGGCATGAAATCAGGTGAGAAATCACAGAAATGAAGGGACACAGGGAGTACCTGTGCCCAGAAGAAACTGCAGAGGAGAAATTTGTGGTCACCTTCACAGCGTGGGGAAAGGGAATTGCTGGCCATGCATGGGCTGGTGCTGATGTGGATGAGTCTGCTGAAAGATGCCTAGCACTTTGAAATCAACACTAACTACTTCAACACTAAAATGCAGTGCTGAAGGTCCACTGAAGACTTTCTCTGAAGCTTGTAGCTCTGGAGCCCTGTAATACAGTATTACCATGGTTTGTCACAGGCCATGAGCTCTGTACTGAGCTGCGAGGCCTCAGCACCAAGGCTTGTCCCAGAAGACTTCCAAGAAGTTAATCCTACAGCAGGTTTGATCGTAATGGGGTGGAGGCAGGGGGAAGAGAGAGTTTTAAGTTAAATAATAAGTAAGTTTAGGGAAAAGTATTATGCACCAGTTATTACAAAGGCAACAAAAAGAACATGTTGGCAGACAGAGTATGGGAGAAGCGGAGCCCACCATGGTACTGAGGGGCTTTGCAGAAGCAGCCAACGTGAGAAAGGACCTGCAACAGGACAGACCTCCGAGGCATTTCTATCCTATTCACAGATGGATAAACATGGGAAGCTCCAACAAGTGCGATAGTCTTCAAACCCACAGCAAACTTATCAAGTCAAGATACACATAAAAGAAGGCAATAAAAGACCCCTACACTGGAAACTTGTGCAGGTCATAAGATTGTGCTGGAGAAGAGGTAGTCATGGAAGTAACAGAGTGAAGAAGAGCCTCATGTGGATGTTAACAGATATTTTTCCTGGAGGCTGTTGTTGAAAACAGAAGGAGCCAACTCCAGAAAGAAACTGAGACACCAGAGTGAGCTACACAGTGGGACAGGGACTTCAGACCAACAGAGGAGACCACATCACGCTGAGAAGGAGGACGCACTTCCCCCACAGCCAGGCAGACCCCACCATACAAACTGGTGGAAGAAGGTGACCCAGGGAAGGTAAAACACAGCTTCGTAAAGTTTTCTGAGATGGAAAAGGTAAAAAATAAGACAGAAATGAAGGAGTTTTGTGTTCTCCCAAAAATATGCATGCAGGAGCAAAAGCAAAAAGAAATTCTGAGCAGCTCAACCAGACAGGCAAAGGTCTCCCTTGCTCTGTTTGAAGAGAGCTTCCACACACCAAGAGAAACACAGGAGATGTACAGGCACAACACCCATAAAGTCCATTCACAAAAGCAGTTTACACTCATTGCAGAAAGACATCTGATGCTGGAAACATATTTGTCTGTTCATTGTATTGGAAGTCTCCATACGCAGAACTTGCCATTTCACCAGTAGTTCTTTGATATGCATGATCCTCCATCACTGCATACCTATTTTGATTTAATTTTAGAAATTGCCCTAATAATTTTGCAAGCAAATTATCAATATACTGATCACATTAGTAAAAAATTATTATGAGGGAATATCTGAATTTATTTTTAATTTGCCGTTAAATCATATTACCCTGAACTACAGAAGTGTAGAGGAATCCTCAGTAAGAGAGTGGGGCTTTTTCCAGTGTTGATTCTTACTATTCTTCTATTTTTAGAGGTTGTAATACATACAAACAACCCACTAATGATAAATAAAAATATCACCTGAAATGTGGTATATTTTCTTTTTCAGTATGAAGGTCTTAAATATCAACTTATTCTCCTGTCTTTTGGGTGCTTTTTCTTTGTTAGTTGCCTTTGAAACACAGAAGAAAAAGACATTTTAAGCAGCAAATCATCGTGCTTATCTTCACATCAAGAAATGTGAGCACTTGGAGACAGCTGAGGATTGCTATCACATCTCTCGCTTTCAAATAGGAGAATTTACTTCCTGCAAAACCACAGTGCAGACTGTGGCCATTGCAGACAGGTTGCTAGTGGGGATGCTGGGAGCAGCATCCTGCAGCCAGCTCTCACTGGCCGGGGGTTTCAAGGGTGATGGAGGGAGGGGGTATGGGCAAGGGCACAGCGTGGCCCTATGCTCCTGGGGCTACCTCTGGTGAGTGTCCCTGCAGCAGCTCTTTGCCACCCTGATCGTCTCTAAATGCTCTTCCAGACCAAGGGACAGCCACCCTCTGTGGGAGGGGGCTGCTGGCCAGGGTCTCACAACAGCCGTGTTGGGCTCAGCTGAATCATAAATAAAATTTTTGAACAGTGTAAGGAAAGAGCTGGCTGATTTCAAGAGAATGAAGTGCTGCAGGGGCATTCAAATAAGAAAATGTATTGCTCCCTGAAATGGACCAGCATTTAGCAGGGTAATAGACACCTATAAGTGCTTTTCTGTTTTTTCCATATAATCTGGAATAGCTAGTCACTGGCTGCAGGTTTGGCAGGGGGTCCTTAGTTTTCTTTTAGGGAGATGGAGAAAGGAGGAAGAACTCACACTCTTCTTTCAAGAAAATAGAAAGATCTAGAAACACCCTGCTTTTTGCAATAGCATTCACTCAGTGTGGTGTACGTCTCAGATGCAATTAAAGCAAAAATTGGCACAGATCTCCTGGGCTTTTTATTGCACACCTTCCAAACAGTCACGTCCTGAGTATTCTCACTCCTGTTTTAAGTATTCTCTTTCTCATAGCTAGATGGAAATCATTGCTAGTTTCAATGACATCTTTCGTTCTCGGTAAAACTTACCCTTTTCTATCCCACTCTGAAATTAGCAGTGAAAAGAAAACTCTGACAAGGGGTAATGAATGTTAAGGTGCCTGCACTACAGGGCTTTTTCCTGACAAAGGAATATGTATTTCACCTGAATCTTTCCAAAGCAGGTAAGAACTGTAAATGATGCTCACTTTTCTTCAGTTGAAAGGGGCAACCAAGGTATTTGTATTCTTTTACCTTATGAATAGCTCAGTACAAAGGCTATTTACAGATATCTTTTTTATTTAAATCTCCATTAAAAACTGATTCTTTAAAACACGCTGGAGAACTTCATTTGGGTTCCTCTTTTATCTTTTCTGTTCTCCACATTTTTTTTTAAATCCTCTGGGTTTCAATTAGCAGCCACGGGAAACTCGGGGAGCCTCCTGCCTCCCTGCATCGAACTAAAAAGTGACAGTGTGGTGCAACCCTCAATCACTCTTTTGAATAATTCATAGAGCTCTTTAGGGTAGGCCAAGATTTCAAACGAATATTATGGCCTGATTTTCCTAAACTTCTAATGCTTCAGGAGGAAATCTGACACATTGGAAACTGGCTTCTACATCTATTTAGTCAGATAGGCCTGCAGGGACAAGTTCAGGAGCAATATGTACCTGTATATATGTCATGGTTTAACCCCGGCCGGCAACCCAGCCCCACGCAGCCGCTTGCTCACTGCCCCTCACCCAGAGGGATGGGGAGGAGGATCGGAGAGGGATGTAAAACTCAGGGTTGAGATAAGAGCAGTTTAATAGGTAAAGCAGAAGCCGCGCACACCAGCAAAGCAAACCCAGGAATTCATCACCACTTCCCACGGGCAGGCAGGTGCTCAGCCATCCCCAGGGCAGCCGGGCTCCATCATGCGTGATGGGCTTGGGCACACAAATACCATGATGCCAAATGTCCCCCCCTTCCTTCTTCTTCACCCAGTGTATATACTCAGCATGACATCATATGCTATGGAATATCCCTTTGGCTAGCTTGGGTCCCCTGTCCTGGCTGTGTCCCCTCCCAATGTCCCGTGCCCCCTCGCCCCCCCCCCCCCAGCCCTCTCACTGGCAGGGCCCAAGGAACTGAAAAGTCCTTGACTTAGTATAAACGTCACCCAGCAACAACTAAAAACATCAGTGTTCTATCAACATTGTTCTCACACCAAATCCAAAACACAGCACTGCTCCAGATACTAAGAAGAAAGTTAACTCTCAGCTGAAACCAGGACAATATATATTAAACACTGATATAAATAGTAATTTTTATATTTATTTAGGTAAGGGTGCTTAAAGACATTCTTGTCAAAGCGCTTCAGTTCTTAAAGACAGTTTCTGCTAACTCTTAGCAAGATTTAGATAAAGCAAACACACCTGAAGTGTTTTTACTGTTTGATAAGTGTGTAATTAAAAACAGAGCTCCCTCTGTTCAGTCACTGAAGTTGCCAAGAGCATGACTTCTGAGTAAAAGCATGACTTTGAGCATTAAATCATCTTCAGTATATGTCCAGAAGCAGAGTTAGATGCATACATGCAGCGGGACTGCACATCACAAAACAATAAAGGTCAGTTACAAATCTGTATTTTTTTTGTTTGGCAGTCAGCAATGTTCATTTCATTGTCGCTATACACCAGCTGCGGAAAGCTGTGGGTGTCACTCACAGAAAACACGGGTACCAGAGTGGTTTTGTATTTGGTGAACGCAAGAAAATAGATAGCCACATGCACACTTCATTAAATCATAGATACTATAGGTGGAAAAGACCCTTTTAATCTCCCTGGAACCAGCTCAATTAAGTTCAGTTTTCTATTAGATCAAGGAATTAGCTACTAGCAGAAGTGTGAAAAGCAATTAACTCCTTAAAAGTTCAAATACATTCGATCAACAAAGGTAATGTTAAACAAATGTTAAGGATACAAGGTTAAGTACTCTGAAGTCAAAACCATCAAATATCCAGGCAGCACGACCATCCTTGTGCCTGCCCCTGTCCCTGCAACTCCCATATAGATTTTAAATATTTCATAGTCCCTCAATTAATACCATAGATGAGTGTGAGATGGATTACAGAGCCCCTTAGCTGTCAGGCTGTGTCTCTCTAGGAATTTCATATCACATTTGGCAAAAAAACAGTAATGTGTCTTACACAAAGGTGTGGGAAAAGCTCACCCTTGTGAGCAGAAGTCCCGGCCAGGCAGGACTGCTGGTCTCTCTGTCATGGATCTGTGGAAAACGGGCAGGAAAACACCGTACCCTAACTGTGGAGGTGAAGCTGCGTGGAACAGGTAGGGGTACTGGGTTTGCAAAGGAAAGGTGCAAAGGGGAGGCATTTAGCACAAAAGTGTGACACAAAAACTTCAGTCAATGCACAGAAAATACACATTTAATTGCTTATGTCTCAATGGCATGAGCTTGGCTAACACACAAGGAAAGGAAACCCACAGACTTCTTGAGCAGAGTCCACATTTGGTGACACTGGCTTCTGGAGGGCACATCCAAAACTTGGATGTTACAAATGCACCGAATATAGTAAACACAGACCTTCTGAACAAGGGAAAAGGAAAATATGGAAGGTATCTGGAGACATGTTCTAATGAATAACCACAGATGAAATACTAGAAGGTGTTTTAACTGATTTCTGGAGCAGACAACCAAGACATCCTTAGGCGTTAGAAGCTATAACAAGACAGGGATGTAGAGCAAATTGTTGCTCTGCCCGGAATGGCATACACTGGAATGCTCATTCTGCCACTATTAAATTATCATCAGGTTTTATAATCACTTTATATGATGATCTTCTGAAACCAAGCTATGCTACACCTAGCCTGGAAAAAGATATATATATATATAATGTAAAATTCAGAGAGTTTTTTTAAGAGCTGGCTCAAAATTTTGCTGTGAATATCTAGCAGAAAGTGAGAAGAAAGGAAGCATATCAGTATTATAAAACAGAATAAGCAAGATGGCCCAGATAATTATAGACTTGTCAGTCCAACATCAATGCCGGAAAATATAACAGAACAGCTGTTATGGAAATTAATCAAGACAGAGTTAAAGGAATAAAATATAGTTGGTGCTAGTTTGCTAAACTAATTATCTCCTTTTTGGACAAGATTCCTGTTTTAAAAGTCTCACAGGGTGCTGAAGGAAACTTCAGCAGCATCACATCCGCCGTCTGGTCCCCAAGCCTGGTGGATGTCCCTGTGGCCAGGGCACACTCACTGCTTGCAACGGCATTTCAGAATCTTTTAATCAGCTGCTTTTTCATCCATTGGGTATGTGGCATGTTGACACTTTTTTAGTTAATATTATTGTGTGTCACAGCATGACCTGGCCTGCCACATGGTATCGCCATGGCTGTATGTTCTCAGCAAGTGACCAGGGTCTGCTGCCCATGGACCATCAGCCGGCAGCTGTTGGTGCTGCCTGGCTGAAAGCCCACTTTACCCAAAAGCCCAAAAAGCCCAAAAGGCTTTGGGCTGGTACCACACAGGCTGGCAAAGTGGGGAGTGACAAACCGATGTAGCGAAATTGGGATTGGGTGGTCAGAAATCCATTTTAACATGTCCATGTGCAGCCTTGTGTCTGAGAAGATACCTGTCTGAAAGATCTGGGGATCTATATTTGGAATGGGCACTGCTAAAATGGGTCCAGAATCTTGCTGGTAATTAGCTAAATGGAGCTTCCAGGCCAGCACTGATGACAAGGATGAATGGTTCTTGTGCAGGAGCACCCTGAGTCGGAGCCAAGAGGTCCTGCCAGCATGCTGCCGTGCCACCATCACCCATCCCAGAGGGGTGTGGGAGCCTGCGGAGGCTCCATGGGAATGGCAATGCTTAAAGAGCTGAAAACCAGAGTCAAAGGCACAAAGACCCCTGTCCTGGTAGAACTGCTGATGGGAGAGAGAAGGGGAGATGTGATAGTCTGGGGGCACCTCCTGGGGAAGCAGAGATGTGGTGAAAGGGGAATTTTCTGCTTCACAGGGGTCCAGGGAGGTCAGCATGGTTGCGGGCTGCACCAATGTAAAGGGGCCGGGCATACTTCTCTTTTACAAGACTAATTAAGAATCTGACAAATTTACCATGGATCTGGGAATTATTAAATCAAATTAAGACTGCAGTACTCTAGTTCGGACAGGAGTTCATTGAAGGACCTCTTGAGGCCTCTGTTAGGAAGAAAGTAACACTGGTCCCTTCTGGCTTTATAATCTATAAATCCATTAATCTATGGATAAAGACCAGGCAGTGAATCTGAACAGTTAACAGGCTAAGTAGAGACTGAATTATTGTGCTTTAATTGAGAATGAGGAAAAGCATGGTTATTATGAGACTTAAACTTTACTCCTGGAAGAGTAGTAGAGATTTTCAAAAGACAACTGCTCTTCTCAGAACAGGCTGCACAGCAGGTGGCTGTGCACAGGCGATCAGGGACGGACCCACCAAGAAAACCACTGGCACCTTTCTGAATAACATCCAGTTCCTGTCCGTGGGAAATGAGGAAAAGGGAAAGAATGTGGATTAATGAGAATGGTTTCTAAGGAACTGAGGCAATCACAAAGTAGCCTTGACACGAGGGAAGAAAGCAAAGGGAAAAGTACAAGCTGAGCAGCAGCTTATTTGAACACAGCTCACTCTCTGACTTCACCTGAAGGCTCTAGGGAATACCCATTTGCTGAGAACAGCAGAAAAAAACCTGCATTTGGGGAAGTTTTTGATATCATGCTCTGCTCGGAGGATGCGGCTGTGAGGGGCAGGTGCGCTGCAGGCCATGCAGGCACTGCCAGAGCCATCCCTGGACGAGATGCATGGTTGGCTCCTGAACTTCATCTGTAAACGACAAGCCACAAAATGCAGTTTTTAAAACACAGGAGGGAGGAACAAATAAGTAACAGGATTAGAGCTTCAAATTGTCATGAGACTCTAAAAAAAAAAACAACCACACTTTTTTTTTTTCTTATCATTATTATGATTATTCAGACAAAAATAAACATAGACTGCAAAATCTTCTCTACATTTTGTATCCGTGACAGATGTGTTGACCATTAACAGATTTTCAGGCTCTTCCTCCATTGTGGGTGGCTTGCCTGGACAAACTGTGATCATAACGAGCCAAGGGATGTGGGGCAGCCCTGTCAGCTTATAATCATGCCTCCTACATGAGAAGACAGCAGCAGACAGCAGCCCAAGGAAATGTCCTCCACCTTTGCATGCACATACATATTTTCATAGCAGAATTCATGCTGCAAAGCTCCTGGCAAAGACCCTATTTCTTTGCATTCCCCAGAAAAATTAAAAGCGAGCCAGATGAGGTCACTGGAAGTAAAGCACTCATCTGAGGGTGCCCAGCACATCTGCTTCCCGCGACAGTCGGGCGAGCACGGCACAAACCTGGGCAGCCACAGACTGTTTCCACACACCCTGCTGCTCTCTGTGGCGTGCAGACCCATCTGCTCTCCTACTGGCCCCCAGCCCCATGCCAGCACCTGCACCTGGAGGTGCCGCTCAGCAGCGGGCAGCACCGGCCAGGGACTCGTGATGCAGCCACGGGTGCACATCAGGCACCTTTCCCATTCAGTTTTCTTTGGGTTGGAAAGGCACCATACGGATTCTGAGGAGTAATGTTGTGTTTTTTCCAAGGGTCCTCTTGAAGTTTTCATACATCATCAGTGTTTGGTATTTCAAGATTCTTCCACTGGCAAAAAAAAAATCATTTTCTTTCAAAATAATTATTGAAGTTAGAACTTCGATATATAAGGTCTTTTGGTGCTTTGGAAGGGATTATTTTGAGGGTTGAAGTGAAAATTCATGGGAATGAAGTATTTTCCAAGTAAAAGTACTGGTTTTTCATGACACACTTGTTTTATTTCCCATCCCCAGAGAAGTCTCACCTGCTCCAAAGTTCCACAGAACAAGGCCAATGGTGAGGGCTTCACCAGGCTCAAAGCACAGATCTGGATGGGAATCTCCCATATCACAGCCAAGTACTCTGCCCATGGGACACAGGCTGGGGTGTTGGTTGCTGACTGTCCTATGTTTTTATGTTTTTCAGCATGAAACTGAAAGGTCTGGATTTTGTTCTACAAGAAAGCAAAGCAAACACCTCCCACCCCTGCCCTGGGGGTAAAAATAAAGTAATGGGGTGCTAGTTTGCTTCCCAGCAGTGCCAAGCAGAAATGCTCTTTCTGTTAGGAGTAACATGAGTGCAGCACAGGAAGCCTCTAGAGCAGAAAATCTCCTTTCCTTCCTCCCCCACCACCTCCACAGCAGAAAATCTGCCCCTAAAGCTTACAGAGTGAAACCTCACTCCTCATCCTGTCCGTGGTCCCTGATGTGTGCACAGGATGGCACAGTCTTTAATTGCACTGGTTTATGTTTTTCAATAGGACACTGTCCTGCTCCCAGTTCCCCCCGTTAGGGCAACTCTCTGGAATTACATTGTGATATCACAGGCTTTCTACTTGGATCTCTTCACTTAATTAATGAAAAAAAAAATTTTGCACCAAACGACCTTACAGCCTCACGACCCGTAGCACAGAAGGACAAACACTCAGTTCCACTGTAATGAGATTACATTACCATTACCAGGAGAATCTCGTTACCAGTGATTCTCCTGCTGATGTGCCTGGAAGGGTTTTATGCTGGTGTTAAACACACCAGACCTCTGGGCAAGAGACTCATCAGAAAACTGGGAGTCACTGAGATAACGCTGTGCCCATTCTCCTACCTGGTGCTCATCCCCCTGCTTTGGGTCTGAGCTGCCCTCCTGCTCCGAAGTCTCCAGTATGAGTGAAAGTCCCGGGGCAGCAGCGTGGCTTGGGGCAGCTGCGTTGCGTTGCGTTTCCCTTCCCCTCTCCTCTCCTCCCCTCCCCTCCCCTCCCCTCCCCTCCCCTCTCCTCCCCTCCCCTCCCCTCTCCTCTCCTCCCCTCCCCTCCCCTCCCCTCCCCTCCCCTCCTCCTCAAAACATAAACCTCTCTCCAAAGTAGGATTTATTTCTGGCAGGGTAATCAAGACACCTGCTAATCATGTCTAAGTAATGCAATTAAGAGCTGACCTGATAAATAAAAGCTATGGCAGTTGCACAGTTTTCATGTTTGTTTATTGTGCTTTTGGTGTTGATGTCTGTTTGGCTTTTTGTTTATTTTCATCTATCTTCATAAATTATACCCCAATTCACAATTGCAATACAAAGATGGGTAAAAAAAAGAAAATGTGGGAAGGCTGGCAGCACTTCCCCAAACCAAAGAGCTCAGATATGGAAAACATCATACAGTCACAGGGCTGAAACCTGGGTTAGCTGAACAAAAGAGTAAGGAGAGGATAAGAGGTCCAGACAAAAGCACACCAGCACTTTCATGGTGATGCTGCTTCAGCTTCAGGTTGGCTTTCAGGGAAGATCTTTGCAAACACCCTTCACACCCCACAGGGGCTGCCCTGGCATGCACTGCTGCTGGGGGTCTCCCCCCTGTGGAGGAGGGAGGGGGATCTGCAGACCATCCCACCCACCTCACCTCCCCCCTGGGAACCAGCCCCAACAGAGGGCACTTCTGAAACATCCCTCAATCACTGTTTTAAATTTCCAGCCCATCTCTCACCTCAGCCCCTGGCGGAGCTGCGCTGCTCGTGGCAGCAGCAGGCACCTAGCCCTGGCTTAGCTGGGCTGCCCAGTCTTACATTTGGGGAATTCTCAACTATGTTTAAAAACTGGCTTGCACATGCAGAGTGTAGGCAGCGTGTGCTGCTAGACAACTTTTCTTTGCTCTCACAAAAGGCATGTAGCCAAGGACACGTTCTTGTACACAGTATTTTACCACTCCGTCCCTCTGCAGCTGAATCGACTTTGTCTAGGATGAAGTACAGCATCCCTTAGAAGACAGACAGGATGGCTCACTACAGCGTGCTTCTGGCAGAAAGTTAATTAATCCTGTTTTACAGAGCTGTGCCAGCTGAATCCTCAGTACAATGGTTGCAGAATTGTCATCACCAGAGTTTCTTTTTATTATAGCCCCAGAGTAACGAAAACATAATTACTTCACTTGCAGCAAACCTGGATCCCCAAGTAGTCTACCTGAAAAGCCTTTCATTTCCAGCTGTTCTCCTCAGGCTGCGGGAGCAGCCCATCAGACAGGCTTCTCCAACAATATTGTAGGATATTATAGATGGGCTGAGGGTCAGTCAAGCCGGTTACCTTTGGAATACCTCTGTTATTATCACTTACTAAATTTCAAACAATCATTCCTTTGCACTTAAGCTTGAGTAAGAACTCTGAACTTGCAGTGAGGCTTCAAATCAATATTACAACCAGAGGGCAGGTTTACCACCTCTTTTTACCCTTGCTGTCACAGAAGTTGCACCTTCATTCTCTACCCAGAAGTCATGGGAATGAATCACCTATGCCTTCTATGAAACAAAAATAACATCAGCTACAGCAAATTAACTGCTCCTGGTTCAGAGCAGCACGTGGTTTTGCATCGATGGAAGGACTCACACTAGTAATGCTGTAGGTGCACACAGCGAGCACTAAGCAGGAGCAGGCCACACCTCACACTCTGCAGAACGAGCGGGTTTCGAGTGCTAAGACACCACGGTTTATTTTCACTTCCTTGTAAACAATGTTTTAGGGTATTCAAGAAGGCAAAAACCCACTAGTGTCCGGCATTTACTTTCCATTCAACTAGATGAAGTTTAGGTTGTACTGCAGAAGCTCCTTTTAATACACGTCTGACTAACATACTGTTCGTCTTAGTCCTGTACAGCTGGAGACTTTTAAATGATGTTGTACCTAGCTGTGCCAGTCTCTCTGTTGTTATCTGGGTAACATACTGTCCTACCTTTGTGTTTGTGAGTTATTTTAACATGAGAGACAAGTGCCGGCACTTTTCAGACAGTGCTGGTAGATAACTGAAAGCCTTGCAGCAGTGTGGCTGCGTATGCAGCACGTGGGGGTCCTTCAGGGACACACAGGGAGAGGGTGATGCATCCCAGCTGCAACCCAACTGGACTCCCACCCTCTGTAATGAGGTGTGAAGTTGATGTACCATGATCTGGCTGTGTGCTGAGCTGTGCTTCACAGGCTGTGCCTGAGTTGCCTTGTCTCCTGCCTTTGGCACTGTACCTGGGCTGAGGGAGAGCCACCCATGGCATGCATCTCCTGTGAGACTGCCACTGCCCACCATGACTGGGACCGGTGGGTGGCTCACCCTACCATGCACTTGCTCCTGCAGCCTCTCCCACAAATAAACACACCTGTAAAAACAGCTTTGGAAACCTGGCATCTCAGGCAGGTACCAGTGGTGCCCCTGGGAGCATGCTTTTAAAGGTCTATGATTCAGCAAAGCAGAGCACCTTAAAGGCCATGGATAATTCATTTATTGCCATTTTCAGATAAAGCTGAATATTGCAGAGAAATTCAGATGATATATGTGATAATCCAGGTGATATATGTGACTTAAAGTACTGAAGAACCTCAGGGTAAAAGGAGAAAAAAAAAAAAAGAAAAGAAAAAATCAGAGTGAGCAAAATACAAACAGAAAAAGCTAAAGTAAACAAAGACAAAAGGAACATTATATTTTCAACCTCGTAAAGCACAAAGCATTCATAAATAGATGCTTGAGGCTACAAAACAATGAAAAGATATAAAAGGCACAGAGACATTGTTTCTTTTACAACAAAATAATTAATATTATTATTCTGTTGGCCTCAGTTGAACTTTCAGAGATTCAGGCACCCAAATTTCTCAAGTTATAACACCATTACAAAACAAACAGGACTGCATCCCTTTATACTGTTGTTGCTTCCTTTGTATGCAACACATCAACTTCCTTGAATTTATCCCCATGTAATGAGACAAACTGTTATGACAGCGAGACATATGCGTCTTGCATCTAAAAACTTTGAAAACCACCTGTTTGTGTTCCTTCATCATTAAATTGATTACAAAGAAAATAAACCACAATGATTTCTCCAGACAGAAGACTCAGAAGGTATCAACAGTTTGGAAAGTTTACATGAGCAAGATGTTGCAAATCTAACACTGCACAAGATAAACTGAGCACGTCCGATTACACCCATGATGAGCAGACGAGCTGTCAGTGTGGGGGAAGTTTGGGCCCTGCTGCAGAGGAGCAGTTACCTAAAGATCTCAAGACAGATGCTTGGCAGGGTTGCAGAAAAGCAGTGAGAATGGCCACCTCGGTCTCCTGTTTTCTCTCTGGCCCGAGGAGCAGTAGGTCCAGCACAGCCTGGTGCTCCGAGGCAGGGCTGGCAGGTGGCCAAGGACATCGCTGACAGGGGGTCTTCTCCTGCACCTGTGGTTTTCTGGAGGACATGATGGGGAGGTACTGGAGAGGCTGGGTTACTACTGATCTCCAGAGTTGATGGCCACAGGCAGGAGATGATGCCAGACTTTCCCCTTTCACTGACCAGGGATAGATGTGTTCATAGATCAACAGAAAGTGCTAGTTATTAATATTGCTTTTACCTTTTTACGAACCTTCCCAGTCCACTGGAGCCCTGTGGAGCAAGTGTGGTCACTTGCTTTCCCAGAGGTCAGTGAGCCTGAGGATCTCCACCGGTGCAGGGTCATCACTGTCTTTGCAATGATGAAGACATACAGGATGGGAAAGTACTGGATTAGGTCACCTCAGGTGTGTTTTTTTCACTCAGGCAGGTCAGGGTTTATGAAAAAGGGACATAAATGAAATAATAAGATATAAAAAGTGTTCTGTCCATGATTGGTGTTCAGAAGCCTTTAGGAGGATCTTTCCGGATGGCTCTGTGCAAGGTTCCCTTTGTAGCTTGCTTTCAGTCAACACAAATCATCTAATTACAGGTGTGCAGGGACAGAGCCAGCAGCTGGGGCCAGGATGTGGGTTCAGGGAACATATTCAAAGGGTCTGTCATTAGATACTGTGTGAGCTTCCTCGGAGAGGCGAGTGTGAGCCTGCACCCAGACTCCAGATCCGTACGTTTGAGCACCCCTTTGCTGAGCATGTGAGAAACAGCCAGCTCAGGGCTCGGCTTCCAGGATCAATCTGAGGGCAAGCAGGAGTAGATGTTAGGGGTGTCCATCGTATAATCAGCTGTATTGGAGACCAATATTACTGTGATGCACAACATACATATCCCTAGTGCTTAAATATATATATATATATAAATGTCTGTATGTGCAAGTGTATTTATACGCTAGATGTATATTTGATGGAAAAAGCTGAAATTCTGCAGTCTGTGATGTGGTGGGTGGTGGCAGCTGAGAATTTCAGAACACTCGAGAAGTTTCTATTCAGCAATAATTTTATTTCCTATCTGGGGTAAAAGGCCATGGGCCCAGACACAAGAATAATATATTATGCATGTTGAGACTTTAGCTTTTATTCAAAAGATATAATTTTATAGTGAGTGACATTTTCTAGAGAGATTTATTAAACAGCAAAAGCAGTGCCACTTAGAGTCATGTAGAAACACATTGAAACAATGTATTTCTGAGAAGGTTATTTGATTTTCAGGCAGAGATGCAGAATTTCCTTATGGGTCCTGAGCAGCCTAGCATTTGGGTTAACTATTTATTTCACTTGCCACAGTGATTTTCCGCCCAAACCGAGCTCTGAAGATTATCTATCACCTTGTCTTAGAGCTTTGTTTGTGGCTGCTGTGCTGATAACTGCAACATACTTCTGTACAGCTGACCACTGGCACTGCAGAGCTCATATTATTTGTTCCATAATGACAATTAAAATATTCCTAAGTGGACATGAAGTAGTAGAACCAGAGACTTCTCTGGTGTACCCATGGGTTTTCAAAGGACATTAGATGCATTTCAGTTGATGACATCTTTTCAATGCCGCAGTGACCAATTATTTTGCAGATCAGTTTTTCCTCCAGGGGCTGAGCTTCTGAACTGTAAGTTACTCTTGCTCCCACGCTCAATCTCTGCAGTGAGGTCCCAGCCTGGACACTGTTCCACCATGGCCTGGCAAGCAGCAAGGGGGCTGAAAGGAGTATTTCCCTCCGCTTCTAGACTGTGTTCTCTTCACAGGTGTCCACACACTGGCTTTCTCACACCAAGGGCTTTGTTAAATTCTGGGCATCTTGCAATTTGTATCAGCTGCCAGATCCTTTTCTGAAGAGCTGCTACTGAGCCAGTCATTCATCACCCTTAATTTTCAGCTGATTATTTCCTATTCTATTATAATTCCACCAAAACACGGAACTTTTCATTCATCCCTGCTGAACTAGACACTGACTTTTCCATACCTTTTTTCGAGTTCATCTGGCTGAAGATAGGCCAGAAATTTTCCTCCTGAGCATCCTGCACCAAATCCAGAGAACCTGGCTGAGATGCCACATGGTGTTTCTCCAAATGGCATGCAGCCTTACATTAAAAAACTCAGATGATAAGAATTCATTTATATCTCTAGGTGAAGACCAGATTAAGAGTGCTTGTCATTTATCTGGCTCTCTTACAACTTTGTGCTTTTTGTCTGTTAGATGAAACACGTGGCAGCCGGTCACGGGTTGCTGCCTGTGCTGAAGCTTGCACTTGGGTTCCCATGCAACCCTCTCCCCAGTACACTGCAGCAAGTGGTGATTTAGCCTTGTTCTGAAGTGCAGGTTTTCCAGACCTCTCTGCATTTTGCAGGTCTTTCTTAATAACTTACCTCTAATTAGTCCATGTGAGATACGAATAATTACTTCTTAGTAACAAGAAATTACTACTTCTTACCAGTTTCCTCAGTAACTCAGTAGAGTGAACTAAGGACAGCCCTGCTGTCCTACACCAACAGATGAGCATTCTGACATTGACTTTAAGGTACAATTGTTGAATAAGTTGTATGTTGAACATCTACTGCTTGAAAAGAGGAGTTTCTTAAGCTCTCTGGCCTGCAATGTTACAGCAGTGCTTAAAAAGTTAAAGGAAAATCTCTAAAAATTGAACATTCTTCAACAGCCCTTAGCAAAACTGTGCCTACAGTATTTCTCCAAGTTCCCAAGGCAGAGCAAGCAGAATGTGGGATAATGCCACATTTTGTTTTTCCTGAACAAGAAAAGAAAGACGAATGAGTGACTGCACTTAATCTCCAAGGATTCAAACTTTCTGATCGTCAAAACAAAGATGGGGTAAAAACCAAAACAGTTGAAGGGCGAATGCTAAGTGAGTTACAAACCCCACACAGAGATGCTTCCAGGTCTTCTACATAGCTGGCATTTTATGGCAAGATAGGTTATTTTTTGCTGGCCCAGGGTGTAGCTGTTCAAAGAGGAACCTTTTTTTTCTTGCAAGGGTTACACAGTGATAGAATTTTCTTTCAATTCAATGCATGAGGATTAAGATTTTAGTTAGAAGAAAGAGAAATCAGTCCAATTTGCACAGTAATTAGCAGTTACAGGTGCCACAGGTGTTGCTTCCTGTACTCACTATGCCTCATTTCCTCCGAGCATTTTCTGCTGTGCAGCATGAATCTAACCTTGTTCATAATCTTGAGCAATTTCAGTATATCTCTGCTAGAGCTGCTCCCTTCAGTTTCTGGAATTCTACCATGGCAGAGGCTTTCACACTGTTTTTGCATGGTGTATCATCTCAGTGATTGGTTTCTTACTCATTCAGTTTATTTTAGCTGTCCTTAAAAGTGACTTTAATGACTCCACTTTTGACAGAAGGCATCTCTGACATTTGACTGGACCAGTTAAGTGAGCCAGCAGAATAATTATTTCAGTGCTGAATGTTTGATATTGCTCCAGGACCCTGATGCCTGGACTCTTGTCCTGCTGATTTTCACTGCAAGGACATTAAGTTAGCACAGAGTAGCTGATGGAGACACTTGATTGCAACATGCCCTAAGCTCCACAACTAAGAGACAAGTGGGGCTGGCAGCCTGTGCAGCACATGTCAACTCCCTTCTAAGTCAGGGACTCCAGAGATCTTGGTGAAATCTCCCGAGCTGCACTCTTTACTGTCTCCAGCTATCCTTCATGAGTAGTCATGATGGTATAAAATGTCCTGCTGTGCAATTTTTTTACAGTGTTGTTGCTGTAATTTCAATGCACAGTTCTGGTTGGCACAGTTTCAGCCAAAGGTAGGTTGATAGAGTACCACTGTTGTCTTTATGCTGATATTTGAGGCAAACCTCTGATTGGAGTCATCGTCAAAACTATTAATAGTGTTCTGTATGTACACTTTAATTTATGCACAACCAAAGCACAATTGTTCCCAAAGGCCCTTTTGTGGAACAGCAATCCTGTAAACTTTGTTTTAGCTCTGAAGAGGAAGGATGACAAATTCACCCTTGATAGGGTGATAAAACTTACTGTCTTTTATTACTATCTCTAAATGTGTCACAGGTTGCTGCATGGAAGGTGATAACTGAAGAACAGTGCAAGGGAAAGGCTGTCTCTGTGATATTTTAAATTATGAAACAGCTCTGGCATTACCAGGCTACTGTGAGGTGACGAGCAGTTTTTGCAGCCAGATCTGCGATGGGAAGTCTGCAGAGTTCCTCAGCTGAGTACTGCAGGTTGGTTGTTTCGTTAGACTTTACTCTCACCACATCCCTTGAGTGAGCTCAGACATACAAATCACAGTGCCATGGTAAGACTCTTTCTGAAGCTGGAAGGAGCGGCAGCCTACAGGTGTAGTGTCCCTCACATTTGCCATCTTTTGTTCCTAAAGCAAGACAACTGCTGCAGTGTCGAGTTGCTGAGAAATCACCTCCTCATGCCAACAACAACAAACAGTTCTCTGCTTCGGCCACACAGCTGGGCAACGTGGAGAGCAGTAATGCTGGTGTCTGTTTTTTCACCCTCTGACACATGTTCAACAATCCATTCCAAAATGTTGTTGACATCTTCTAATCAGATTATATACCCCTCCCCCAAAAGGTTTCACGAGCAGGATTTGCCAGCTGGTAAATCCCATCAGGATGAGCCAGTGTAGAAGCGAGTGGGGTCACAAGCCAGCACCCTGCTCCCTGGTGCCAGCAGGACTCTGGGGACTACATGGTGCAAATCTCAAACCGCTTCTCAACTCAGTAGTCTTCTTGCACTGCAGAGTGAGCCAGATGCCCAGGACTGTCCAGATCTAGGCAAAGGGAAGTACTTAAGAAGTATTTCTGAAGATACTCCAGTGGGAAATACAAGGTTGTCCTCAGGCATGTGGTGAAGCAGTGCCTGACATCAGCTGTCTCCCCAAACCAGATGCTTGCAGAGATCACTCCCGCCTGCCTTGTGTGTGACTGGAAACCTCAGCAGCAAGGTCTGCCCTTTGCCATTGCTTTTTCATTGCTGGAGCACTTCAGTTGTCAAAAGAGGCTACAGGAAGCACAACACTGCTGAAAAGCCTGCACGTGAGCTGACAACATCAAGATACATCTGTACGATTCTGGATCCATTGTCCTGCCAGCGGCTGTCAATACTTGCTGGTACAATTGATCCCATCAGGGTGATGATGACAGATATAGATTGTTCCAAAGTGCAGCACATGCATGTGATCTAGCACTTTTCATACCAGACTTCCTTTCCCAAATCTGAACATGGATTGTTTTTTAAAAAAAGCAACGCAGTTAACAGCTGAGCAGCCTGTTAGAAGCATAATCCCTATGCTCTAATACTAGTGCTTACCCTTCAGAGCTGCAAACAAGCTACAGGCAGACAGCAGGATTTCCACATCAAGATAGTAGGTAGGAGTTTTGGAGTTGCCTCTTTATTAAAGGCAGACATTATAATTGTTTACATATTCAAAGAGATGTTTTCCTAACCTGGTTTTCTAGGCTTCATGTAACAGAAATTCTGTACAAGGACCACTTCAATTAACAACAGGAGCCAGAGTCACTTAACGAGGTCCCAACTTCTGCTTTCAGGCAAGGTACATACAGGTCCTCAGCTCACTGCAGGGGAAGAAAATGGTGAACCCCATCTGTGCAAATGAAAGGATTTTCAATGTCAGCCCACCCATCCATTTTAGTCTCCTTCTTTTGCCAGAATTGTGATTACCTTGGCTCTACCACATCTCCTCCTGCCCTGCCACCCTCCCACACAGGAACCGGTGCCTGGAAGAGGCATCCATCAGCAAACCTCGCCGCTTTGCCAGACAGCTGAGTCTCAAGGCTGGCTGCCCTGTAAAAGTGCAAGTCAGGCAGGCTGGAGACAGGTTCTGTGCACCCTTTGCAATGGTCTATAAAGAGGAATGACAGCCAAGGTGGAGGCAATCCTGTTCCACGTTCCTTTGGCAGAGGTGGCCATAGAAGCCTCACAACTCCAGGTTTCACTGACATGGAGCACTCTAGGGGGTAGCTCAACGTTTGGGCTGCCTTCAGTTTCTAAGGATGGGAGCCAAGATAAATGTCTGATCAATGCTCTTGCAGAGCTGCTGCACATGACCTCGGGTTACCAAGGGCTGCCATATGATTTATTCAGTCGGCTTTACTTCCATTTGTTTGTCTGTTTGTTTGTTTTCAGTCATTGATTGGATCACCTGAAAACTGAAAGGATATCTGAAAATTCATTTAAACGACCTTCAAGGAAATGTAAACTGCTTCAGCAAATCTGCCTCAAGTTTCCACCATAAGCTGGCGAGCTGGCGAATGAAGCGTAGAATTGTCATGCACTGATATCTATACGTTAAATTATTCATCTTAATTCCTATCCGAAGTTTTGTAATATTTGTTAATTTTGTAAGAATATATTCTTTTCTTTTTCTTTCATGGAAGCAAGCAGCATTGAAATATTAGAAAATGAAATAAGAGAAAGGATATGTTAGCCTTCTTGTTGTAAGAATATCCACTGGAGACACACAAAGTTTTAATGTTAATGTCTCTGCATCACTACTCCCTGCATGCTAAAATGGGTTTGGAAATGCTTGAAAGGTTAAAGCTTTTGCAAATTATGAAACCAGACCATTTTGGAGCTATAAATCCTGCTCATCTGGGATAGTTGTTCTTGTGTAAAACCTCATGTTTTCTTGAGAGACTGAGCTGAATATTTATGCTTAGCACATCAAACACAAGGAAGGCACAGAGGTTCACTTGTCTGCAGTGGGTATTTAAGAGTTTACTGTTGATAATTAAATCTAGAAACTATAATTAGTCACTTATCCGAACCAGAGTGCCCAGTTATCCCTCATTTACCTTTGCAGCATAGGGCCAGTGTTAGCTCACTGGTTGCCCTGGAGCATTGTCTTTGTAAATTCAGCTTTTGTCATTTATAATTTAATTATGCCCTGGTAGCTCCTGTGGCATCTTCTCTTTGCCAGCACAGAAACTGCCTCAGACAGGTGCACTTTCTGGTACAGGAGCTGGTTGGTGATGTACCAGCAGCCTTGCCACGACTCACCCCGTTGTTATAAAGGGAAATAAATGTACCTTGTCCAGAGGAAAGCCAGGCTGAGGAAGGGGAGCAAGAGCACCACGAGTGAAGTTGTTAGCCAGCAAACAAGCGAAAGAAGGCAATACACATCCTGACCAGTGACTGAGGAGGTGTTTGAGGATGGCCTCAGTGCCAGGCATGGTGAGAGTAGGGCCCAGTGTCTTTGAGGAGCGCATGGATGGGTTTGGGCTGCTGCCAAAGCACAGCCAATTGTGATCAGCAAGTGGGAATGGTGTTGCTTGCCAGGAAAACATCTGATGAGGCAACCTTTCTGAGGTTTTGGACATGTGGAGGCAGAAGCACTGGTGCATTCTTGGAGCTGGTGCTCTGTGCTGCTGCAGTAGTACCCCACAGCTGCAAATCCAGCTGCCTGGGTGTGCAGAGGCATTCCAGGGCTGTGCTGAGCTGCTGCAGCAATGACTCTGGCCAAAGTCAGCTGAAAAGTTAGAACATTTAACAGTGCAGGAACCCACAAATGTTGGGAGGATCTGGGTCTCAGTTCAGGCTGAAATACATGAAAGAGGAAGAAAGGAGTTATACGAAATTCTAGACACCTCCTGGCACAGAGTGTCTGCTAAGGACTTGGAGGAGACCCAGCAAGGTGCCCACCCCCTCCAATGCACTGTGCCTGCCGTGCTCACCTCGGGGCAGTGGCACAGTTCCAGTCCCCACTGCCATCGGCATCTCTCCAGCTCCTACCCATCCATCTCCTGATGCCTCCAGCCATGCTCTGCAGTGCTGCAAGAGATGTCTGTGCACATACAACCCTGTACCACAGCAGCACAGACCAGCCTTTGGGCAGTCCGGCCCCACGATACTCGAAGTGATGGCAACATCACAAATAAGCTGTTGTCCATATCTCTCCACTGCTACCTGAAATGCAACCCCACTTACCGCATGCCTCACGATTCCTGTTATTTCCCAGGTTATGTCAACACCTTAACTCTCACAAAAGCAATTCTGTAGATACCTTCTGCTTTCACCAAATACAGCTTTGTGTGGTTTTCTTCTTAAATAAACAACTTCCTCATATAGTGAAATAAAATTCAGAGAGAGAAAAAAGAAGAAACAAATGAACAAACAAACAAAAAAACCCAGTAACAACCCCAGCCTGTCCACAAACACATCCAACAACTGTTTGTGGCTCTTGTGACTCTGATAAGTCAGAGCAGAATGTATAGATTTATTGATTTGGTTGTTGCAGGTGGATTTGTAAACATTTTCTTGGCTCAGAGCAGAGTTTCAGTGTCTCTCTTGGTCATGCTGTTGCTTTCCAAAACAGAAACAAAACAATTCAAGCCTTTGTTTGGGAAGTTAACCTGTCATGTAATGCCCTGGCCCTTCCGCTGCTCCCAGCTTTCTGGCTCACACAGTTTTGGAGAACAAAACAGCCCATTTCTCCCCGGTTTGTCTTTCACATCCTGCCTCTCATTTGCCTTAACAGAACACGAGCAGACTGCATACACGTAAAAGCAACTGAACACCAAAAAGTCACACCTACAACTCACCCTAAAAACAAACGCCTCCTTGCAAAATTGCATTCACCCACCTGCAGAATAAATTCTGTCATTGTCTTCTTCTGAGCCTTCTTTTTTTTTTCACCTACAAGGCACAGTTCAGCAGCTGTTGACAGCACACCTTACTGTCATCTGAACAGCAATGGAGCACCCAGAGACTGATGCCAGCATAGAAGAATATTAAATTCTCAAAGGAATATTTAATACCACTACCAGTGATGTAGTCGATGTTGTACTGCAGAGCACCAGAAATTCAGACTTTTATAGTTACTGCCGGGAAGAGAAACTGTCTGCGGCATCCTGCCAGGGATCACTGCTTAGAAGTTGGGTCTCCTAAATATGCCATGACACAGAGCCACTGCACCAACTTCAAAAATCCAGATTCAAAAATCCTGCATTCAGCGCACCTCTCTGGTTTTGGGCTAGGACACAAGGGATGGGGATGCAGACAAGTTCTCAAGTCATGCATTTAGGAGGCTCTTTACATGAGAAGTGCTCCAGCACTTTACACCAGACAAAACTGATTGAAGGTCTTCTTGCCACAGGCAACTTTTCCTCATTTAAAGCAGAAACAAATAATAGTCTTGAACCACTTCTCACTCCTGCTTTGTAAACCCAGACTGACTACTTTCATGTCAAGAGAAATCCAGTCCTGTCACACTAAGATGGAGAATGAAGTCTCACACAACAGCTCTGAGCAAGTTTAATTCCTCCTCCCTGTATAAGATGAGTGGAGAAACATTTCCTTTGGAGGAAGGTGAAGGTCTGGCTGTCTGTGGGAAACCCAAACACTTGAACTGCTGTGAGATCCTTGCTCAGCAGGAGCTGTCAGACCGCCTCCACCTCCCCTCTAAGATGAGCATCCTGACATCACTAAAAATAGAAACTAATAGTTAGGTTTTATACAAGTAACAGCTGGAATAAGACACGGGTTTAGATACAGAATTTTGGATCTTCTAGAGAGAAAATGGATTCAAAGGAACCTGTTTCCCCATAGCCAGAGTACCCTTGCAAAGCTGGTCTTCTTCTCCCATGTTATTTAATTTTATAGCATTTATAGCAGCTGTCTTCTGCTATCACCTAATGAAAGCATAACTTCTGTTCCCTTCCCAACACACAACAGGCATGAAGGGTTGCATTTTTTGCTTTTGTGTGCATTTGTACAAGTCAAAAAATCTATTGCTTAATTTATTATAATTTTAGATCAAACTTTTCTGAATTGAGATGCTGTTTTACTTAAACAATTTATACATTATGAAACGGGAGAAGCAGGCTCAGCCATCATACCAACAATGTCTGCAGATCTTGGACCCCAGGGAGCCAGTTCACTATTCCTATCACGTCATGTTTTCACCGAGGAAATCCCCCCAGCTTTCGCATGTTATGCAAAGGCCATGCGCTGCAGAACAGCAGAGACTTACCGCTTCCTTGTGTGTCCAGTGCAGTGTCTGCAAATTTCACAGCCTGCCCATCTAGTATTTCTGTATTTCTCTTTCACAATTTAATCAACAGCAGGGGTTGAGCACAGTGGAGGTCAGGCAGCAGCACAGGGCTGACATGAAGTATGAATCTGCACAGAGGTGTGGCAGAGACTACTTCAGCCTTGCAGCCCCCCAGCTCTGCGTGCCGGGGTACCCCACCCCCCATGCCTTCATCCAGGTCTTCATCCCCCCCACTTACGACCCCAAGACACCAGTAAACAGCAGGAGCCTTTCTGCTCTTTGCAATCAGTGCAATTAATTTGTAAACTGAGGGAACATGCAAGAAGCCTGTCCCTGGTAAGCCACCTTCTCATCTAGCGACTCCTGCTAGCTTACATCAAAGGTGATCATGGCGCTAACCTCACAGCTCAGCTACTGGAGTGGGGAAAGAGCCTCACTTCATACCGACAGACCGGCAGTCAAAGAACTGGTCTTGCATTCTGCCTGCCCTGTGGAGACCTCTGGCTCCACAAACAGCTGTTAAAAAGCAACCAAAGAAAAGAAAAAAAAAAACCACCCCACCCTCCAAAAAAAAATAAAAAAAGCCAAAACCTAGAGAAAACCAAAAAAAACAAAACAACAACAAAAAAAAAAAAACAGTGCAAAAGGTCACAGGAGAAGAAAGTACAGCTCTGACCTAAGGTCAGCTATGCTTAATTGTACCTATTAACAGAAAGACACAACCTTTGCCTCTTCCCTGCTCCTGTCTAGCTGTGTCTGAACACCAAAAGATTTTATTCACTTAATGAGCTCTTTCCATCATTTGTGTGTCTCGTTCCTCAGCTCCATCTTCTAAATGTTGTCCAGAAACTGTGATCATCCTGAAGGCCAGCTCAGTCTTTTTTGTCTGAGCTCTAGAAGAGCATTCTTAGTGCTGTCTCTGTATCCACCCATTTCCCTCTCTGCCCTCCTATGGAGGATGCTGCCAGACACATCTGGCTGTTCTGACCCTGCCGGGAGTGCAGGAATGTGCATGGTCCTTCATCTCAAATTTTGAGTCTTCTTCTATAACCCCAGCAACATACAGTTTCACCAAGTTTAACTCATGGAACAGACCCAAGCACATGCTCAGCAACCAGTTCTTCTCCCGGTTGAGGACAGAGGGGAGTAGAAGAGGGCCATCCTCCAGGCAAAATTCCCCACTCACACCTCAAAGCATCCTGCACAGGCCAGCAGATTAATGGGTTCCTCTGCCCACCACATCAGGAAAAGTGGATTCAGTTCTGAACTTATCTGTCCTTTCCACCTCTGGTCCCAGGGTATCCCACTGTGGGAGTGACATCGGTCAGTGGGTGGTAAGCAATTGTATTATGCATCACTTGTGGTTTTTGTTTTTTTCCCTTCCCTTTGGATTTTATTCCTCTCCCCTTCTCCCTCCTTTTCATCATTATTATTATTATTTCAATTATTAAATTGTTCTTATCTCAAATTGTTCTTGTCCCATTTATCTCTGCTATAGGAATGACAGAGCTGTCTGTTTCCCTGCACACCCCACGCACGTCTCACAACCATTCCCAGGTTGGTCTGGTGGGGCAGGAAGGTGACAACTGCCAAAGCACCATGGGCCAGATGATGAGCAGTGCAAAGCAGCCCGGCTGAGCAGCACTGCACCACTGTGTAACCAATGGTGGGCTTATGGTGGGCATGTGCTGATGTAACGTTGGGGTGGAGGGATAGAAACTGTGGCTGCAGGGGAACTCTTTTGATGGGGAGGCAGCCAAGCAGCAGAGCTGGTATGAATCACTGCCAATTACCAGGATATCTAAAATTGTATGAAACATCTACACATAGTCTAAAGAGTTACAAGCTAAGTACCAGGCAGTTTCCTCCCTGACAGCAAGCTGATTTGGTTTTATCTGTTCCAAGAAAAAAAATATTATGATTGCTCTGCCTGGGTTGTCACAGCAAAAGCCTTGCCAGGCTGCAGCCGCTGGCCTGGGGGCAGGAGCCAGAGGCATCTGTCACGTGGGTCTTCCTCTGCCATCGCTCCATTTCTTTGGGCCACTCTCATGGTTCTCCTCAGTATGATAAAAACATCTTGTATGTGCATCCAATTGCCTTTCAGACCATGTTTTTCTGGGGCTTGACACAGACAGATGTCACTCCCCAACCTGGTGAACTCATGAACAAACCTCACTTGTAGGGAACACAGTCACACCTTATGAGAAGTATAGACTTTTCATATCGGTACTTACAGCGCTGAACCCATTTCCTAGGGAATTTCTAATTGTATTCATAATAATTTGCCCCATCCACAAAAATAATTCAGTTTTTAAAACCCCCTCTCTTCCCGAAACACATTCGGGTTAATCAGAAAACATTAATCACATACCATGAACCGTGGTCTGGGATGAAGAAGGTAAGTGCCCCATGCCCTGTGCTGCTGAATCGAGAAAGGTCACCCCTGGTCCTGCTCTTGCTCCCCCCAATGCCTCATGCTCCTTTCCTCACCCTCTTCTTACCAGGGTGGGCCTGCAGGGGAGTGCAGGGCCATCGCTGGTGTCCTATGTCCCCAGCAAACCCTGAGAGCTCCTCAAGCCAAGGCTCTAGCAGGGCAGAAGGTCCGGCTGTGGGCCTCTGGGCTGGGCAGAGTGATCCCAGCTCTGCTGTCCCCAAGGAGAGCAGCCACCAGTGCTGTGGTGCTGGTCCCAGGCTCCTGCAAAGGCTTCCCAGGCACTCATCTGGTTAAAAGCAGGTGACGTTACAGAGTTCACACATCTGCCAGAGCAGACATGCATCTGGGCATCACCCATTCATGCCAAGATGGGCATCTTGCTATCCTGTTCACACAGAGGGAGTCTTGCTGAGCAGGCAGCAATTCGCCTCCCCAGCAGCTTTACAGCAGATGCTGCAGCACTGAGACCAAGCTCTCTGCTCTCCCACCTCTTTGCTGAGACCATGGAGGCCAGCACCTGTCCCTGACGGGGACCCCACAAAGCACAGTTCTCAATGAAGGGCAGGGCACTTTTGGGGGGGGGGGGGGGGGGGGGGGGGATGATGTCGCCCTGTTGCGGACTGCTGCACAAGGACCAGCACTGCAGGGTCATGGTGCCTGGTGCATCAACCTCACCTCCAGCAGCTCTTACCCATGGAACACACTGGACAAAGCCAGTCATCCCTCAATAGCCCTCTGAGCCCCCAGCCAGCCTCACTTGCCTGAGCAGGCTCCTGCAGCACACCCGACAGAGCACACAGGAGTCATATGAGGAGGAATTCTTCCCCGTGAGGGCGGCGAGGTGCTGGCCCAGGCTGCCCAGAGCAGCTGTGGGTGCCCCATCCCTGGCAGTGCCCAAGGCCAGGCTGGATGGGGCTGGGGGCAGCCTGGGCTGGGGGGGGGGGGGGGGGGGCCTGCCCGGGGCAGGGGTGGGAACAAGATGGTATTTAAGGTCCCTTCCAACCCAGACTGTTCTCTGATGCTGTGGTTCTATGAATATTCACACCTCTGCACTGTTAGAGCATGGTAGCCCAGCTGGGGCCGAGCAGCAAAGGGGCATGTTCAGGTTCAACATACTCCCCAACCTGCTGAAACACAAACGTGCAGCTTATTTTTCAGCAGGCAGTGCTAGTTATTGTAAGTCACATGAGTGACAAGGGCAAGTAATGATTAATGAAGCAGAGGTCTGTGTGGTGGGTGGGATGATGAAGAAATAGCCATCGGAAAGATGCTTTGTATGTGCTTTTCATAACATGCTGAAATAACACCCATAGTACTAGTTTCTGGTAAGACATGCACTGACAAAAACGTTCTGAAATTTATTGAAAATAAGCCTATATATTTTGGAATAGCTAAATGAATAAAAAAATGCAGACTGTGGCTCTCACTGTTTTACAGTTAAAGATATACATTCTTGTTAGAGCCAGCTAGGTTTTACCACTACATCTTTGTCGGGATAGTTAAATGACCAAAACTCAACAAATCAATACCTTTGATGAAGAAAGTGAGGAGTCTTCATGAATTTAAATACAAATTATTAGATTTTCTGCATCGGCATCTGTAAATGTTTTGATCTCTTTACTGGAAACATTTGAAGAATTAATTTTAAAGAAGTGTTTGTAGAATGGTTGTGGTTTAACTAGGACAAGAAACCACACAGAAGTATGCAAAACAGCAAGTGAAGCCAGAATATTCTAGGGGTTGGAGACACCCTCAGGGCAGCCCTGCCTGCATCCTCAAGTATTCAGAGGGAAAAGATTTCTTTTAATCCTTGCACTATAGATTAAAAAAATTAAAACTCAGTGAAAAGATTATCTGAGGAAAATAAAGAAGCTGTTTAATAAAATTGCACCTCTGCCAAGGAGTAGAAACACAATAATTTAACATGCAAAATCAACTATACCATGGAAACAGCAAAGCTCATGAACACAATGTTGTTAAAAAGGGTTTTCACATACCATGTGAAGCAGCTGTAAAAGCAGATTGTGAGTTTTTAGAAACATGGTTCTTAGTAGATGAAAACTCAGCCAGTAGTAGGCAACAGCCAAGAAGTAGGAGCATTATATCACTATCATCCTTAATTTAGGAAAACATTCCTGAAGAAATTGCTCCAGCCAAATGTGTGCAACGTTTGGCTCCAATTTAAATCTCACCTAAACTGGTATGTAATAGGCAAGGCAGGATGGGATCTGAGATCTTTGGTCTTAAAACTACTGAGCTTATGTTTCTCCCAGTCTGGCAGCCACCCTTTGCAGCTTTTTAATGGGGGCAGTGCAAAGGGAGAGATTTGTGTGCCTTTTGGGGCTCAGCTGTCTTTTCAGACCTCTCAGGGGCAGTGTGAGGGTCTCTGGCCCCAGTACATCCTTCCAGCCTTATGGAGTGTTTTGCTCTCACAAAAGCTTCTGTGCCAGAGTCCTCCAGACTTAACTCTGTGCGTGTTGCACTGCAGGAAACAGCTGCCTTAACTCAAGCTCTCAGATGGCTCATTCTGGCTTTCAGATCAAGCTCTGCCTTTGAGATCATCCAACAGCTTTAATATCTGCAGGACAAATTTAGCTTTTTTTCATGCTTTGTCATGGAGATTGCCACATTGCAGAGCAATTAAACACTAAACATCAGTAATACGGCAAAGATGAAACTACAGTTTCTGTCTTGGGGAGAGAGTATTTCCCCACCATTCCGAGATATTTTGCAGTATCTGGCTCTTCCCAGGAAGACAGGGCTTTGCTTCAGCGTCACAGACAGCAGGTCTGTGGGCTCCTCCCTGTCTGGATAATCCCCCTGCACATTCAGGCTGCAGGGTGCTCCCCTCACCTAACTGACAACTGTCCCTTGGAAGCAACAGGGGCCTGCGGAAAAATATGTGGTTCTTCCCATTCACTGCCATGCCCGTGAATGCTCCCCCCGAAAGAGCCTGCATCCCTGGGGGTCTGCTGCAGCCTTGCATAGAGAAAGGGAAGAACAACGTGGGGTTTCTTTGGCTGGCATTCACCTGTGGGCAAGGAGAGGGATTCAAGTACTATGGCTGTGGCGGTTTCTTTGCCATCGTGACTGCTGAAGACTTCCCTTGTGCAACAACGTGCCCACCAGCCCTGCTGTGGTTTAACCTCAGCTGGTAACTGAGCACCAGGCAGCCACTCACTCACTCCCCCCCCCCGCAGCAGGATGGAGAAGAGGACTGGGAAAAAGTAAAACTTGTGGGTTGAGATAAGAACAATTTAATAATAAAAATATAATTAATTTAGTTTAATAATAATAACAACAACAATTTTAATGAAAGCAGGGGGAGAGAGAGGGAGGAATAAATCCCCAAAGGAAAAAAAAAAAACCAAACCCAAAACAGCAAGTGATGCACAATACCATTGCGCACCCCCTGTTGACTGATGCCCAGCCTGTCCCCAGGCAGTGCTCAGCAGCCCCTGGCCAGCTCCCCCCAGTTTATATACTGGGCATGACATTCTACGGTATGGAATATCCCTTTGGCTAGTTCAGGTCAGTTGTCCTGGCCCTGCTCCCTCCCAGCTTCTTGTGCACCTCCTCACTGGCATTGCATCAGAAAATTAAAAGTCTTTGACTTAGGGCAACCACAACTTAACAACTAAAACACCACTGTGTTATCAACATTATTCTCATACTAAATCCAAAACACAGCACTGCACCAGCTACTAAGAAGAAAATTAACCCTATCCCAGCTGAAACCAGGGCACCTGTGCAGAGAAGCACCAGACAAACACGAGCTAGAGCCCACGTGCTGCTGGCAGAAACAGAGCACAGGCTGCACAGCTCTGCAATGTCCACTGCTTGTGCACGGGTCCTGGGAACATCCAGGACATTCACCCCGAGTGGCCCCTTTCAAAGGTGTTGAACTAGAGTAACACCTACACAGGAGCTGAGAGCTAAGAGCATGCAGGAATTGCACGTTTCCTACCTAGAGTACCTTAGCCGTCTAAGCTGGTACCTCTCACCCTCTCTCCACATCCCACAGCAGCGAGCGTTCCTTCATTTTACTTTCATATAGTAGCGTTTCAGCAAGGATAGAGACACAAAATAAAAATTAATTAATATTATTAATATGTGCATATGGTCAAGGCAAACATTACAAATGGCAGTAAAAGCATTATACAGCACAAAACTATTAGTGACGATTCATAATCACACACACATAGAAAGCAGCACACTGAAAAACTTCACCAGAACCATGATTTTATTGTGCCAGCCTTTCATACTTAGTTCTGCCTACCATTTTTTGATTTAAAAATACAGTGTATCCATTCAAAGGAGTTCAAACATAAGGGCAGGACACAGGTTCTAAAGTGTTAATACATAGGAAGCTCATTGTGACATAAAATTATAAATTTGTGCAATGACTGCATAATTAATACTTGGTCTCATCTCATTCTCTTTTAAATGTATTCCCACATTTCATAGAAGTTGTTGGCTAATGAATTAAACAGTTTGATGTTGATGAATCACAATTTGCCTATCAATATTAAAAAATTGCCAGAGGTATGTTTTTCACTTTGGGTCATGAAAGTTTAAATTGTGACAGAAATGTAGACATCATGTTTTTTCCAAGCCTCAGTGCAAAATCAGAACAGTCTAAGTTTTGTTTCCAGATTTTGAGGGGTTTGGATTATTTTTGTTTTCTTCTATTCAAGCAATGACATGAACATAAGTTATCTTGCAAAACTTCAGACTTATCAATAATAGCATCTGAAATGGAGAAATCCAGTTACTCAGGAAACCTCAAGTCAAAATTAGTTTGTCCCTTGGACTATGATTAATGTGGTAAGTGATAGCAGATGGTAAATGCTTCGAGAAGCCTCTGCTTCAAAAGAAGTGTTAATCACTTCCAAAGCTGCAGCAAAAGGATAACAGAGAAAGAACAGGTCCCAGCGCAGCATTACAGGGACACAGGAGCAGAGGGCACCTCGGCACGCGGTCTCTGACAGGAGCCTCTGGAAGGGACCCTGCGGGGCAGGGAGCTCCCACCCAGCGCCCACCTCCCAGGCAGCACCAGGGTCTCCCTGCGGGGTCTCCTGGGGCAGCTGATGGCATCCATGCCATCCTGCTTGCCTCCCACGTGCTACCCACATACTGCAAAAGCCATCTCCTGCCTCCAGAGGAAGGTGGTAACTGCCGGTCTAAGACAGTCCGTCAGCCCTTGATGCTCTCTATGATAAAAGACAGAAAACACTGACCTAGCAAGAGGTAAGCCACATACTTGTCCATATTACGGCATCATCATTTCAGGCGCTCTGGTGGCTGGCAGCCGTGCAGCTTTCATAGCTCTGACTTCTCCATTAAACACATGCCTAGCTGCTGGGCCAGGCTGGCGCAGTCATGTTCTCCACGCAGCACCGTGGGCTTTGTGCTGTGAGCAGTTTTCATCAAAGGGACTGTAAGAGGAGGAGACCGTATGGCTGCTAAAAACCAGCTGACAGGAAAAATGTCATGAGCAGAGCATATCAGCTGAGAAGGTAGGACAATTTATACCCCTTTTAATGGCTTAGGAGATCACTAAGGGATCTTCTTGCTTTCTTTGGCAGAAATCACATGAACCCTACTAGGACAGCCGCTTGCATGTGTAGTGATGCCCTGTATGTTTTTGCAGACCTAAACCAGAACCCAGCAGCAACATAGACCAAACGCAAGTGCATTTTTCTGCACATCTGGGAAATGCACAGTCCCTCATCCTATTTCCAGAGGTACAGCTGTGTCACCTTGGCCAGCCTTCACTGCAAAACCAGCGCTGGGCTGTCCAAGGGAGAGCAGGTTAGATTATGCTGTGAAGGTAAAAGCAAAAACAAAGAAGTGAAATTCCCAAGTCATGAATAGTATCAAATGAGGGACACAAGTGTGAAAAGCTGTAACACTGCAGTGTGGGGGAGCCGAGCAGATGTGCCCAGTTGTGCAGATAGTAAAGCCCAGCCACAGATGCCTACCTGGCCCCCAGACCAGCAGAAATACGAACTGCAGCCATCAGCACATCACTACCCTCTGCCCTTTAACCCTTTAACGCTAATAGCCTCGGCCACCTCACCGCCAGCCATCTCTTTTCTTTATTGGCCAATAAATATATTTCTTGCACACTTGCAGGTCATATAAACCTGCTTCCAAATCCCTAAGAATGGTAAAAATGCCCGGTAAAACCCACACAAGGCACAGGGTTACAGATGAGGGCCCTTGGGAGGAAGGGGTCAGGCAGTGGCGCCAGGGATGGACAGTCTGAGCTGCGGGGGGCTCGGGGTAACAAACCCGGGATTGCAGCCTGCTGGACTCCGACCGAGCACCACCACAGGGCAGGGGAAAAGGCTGAAATTGCCTGGCTGCCTGGGGAAGGATGATTCCTTGGGGACCTCAGCAGGGCCCAGGCTAAATGGGGAGACGAAGCAGTACAATTAGCTAATGATACCAGTGGCAAGAAAAAGGTGGTGGTGGTTTTGTTGAGACACACCGCGGCTTCAGCAGCCGCTGACGGCGCAGCCCTTGCTGAGGTGGTTGAATTCAGCAAGATCAGCTGTCCCGAAGCCAGACAGGGCTTGTGGACCAATGCCCCATTTCATGGATTAAAGAGGAAAAAGGCCAAAAAAATTTAGAAAGGCAAGATGAAGGACATTCTAAGAGCATCATCTCTGGCTTTCTGAAGAAAGCATGTCAGATGGAGACTTCTTAGATGTACAAAACCCAGTGCAAAAACAATCACAAGATAAAGTAGATTTGAATCCCTAAAGCAATGAGAAATTGCTGTTACATGATGAATTTACTACAGGGGGAAAAACCCCACAAGATGCAACTGTATTGTGAGGTACCACCAATAAAACAGACAATAAAGGTAAGCTCTCTGCAAGGCTCAGCAGCCCTCAGCACCTGCGAGCTTTGGTCGTGATGGCTGTCATGACACACAGCAGCCGTGGCTGCCTCATGAAGGGCAAGCCAAGGACATCTTCAGGTCCAAACAGGAACACAACAGGATCTGATATTGATGACAAGTGCAGATCTATCAGGTTGACAGCATGCAATCCACAGGGAATTGGGAGGGCTCCTTGCAAATATTTCATTTAAGACAGTAAGTGAAGACTTACTTGGGTTATTTTATAAGTGAAAAGAATAAGTCTTAAAAGCGAGTCTGATGAGAGGTCTGCTGCATCTGTAATTTC
The DNA here is from genome assembly GCF_963210335.1 of Falco punctatus. Taxonomy (NCBI): domain Eukaryota; kingdom Metazoa; phylum Chordata; class Aves; order Falconiformes; family Falconidae; genus Falco; species Falco punctatus. The sequence goes on from NC_137587.1 coordinate 48,927,337, forward strand.
ACTGCTGAAAAGGTCACACTGCAAAAAAGTCTGTTCTAAGAACACCTACAGACGTAAGCCTCTGGAGCAAGTGCAAAAGTAAAGTGGTTGTTAATGTACACTTAACCTCTACACCACTGAGAAGGTAATATCTGAGAGCAATTGCACCAACAGCAGTCTTGACAAACGTGAATTCATCTCCACAAAACATTAGTTAAAACTTGAAACAGTCCCAATCGATACCTTTGGGGAGTGCAATATTGGCCCAAAAGCTCTAACAGGAAAAGATGCATTTGGAGAAAGAGTCAGCTCTTAAGTTTCACAGACCTTGTTCTTTTTCTTCTGCAATACAGCGAAAGACAAAGCTCCTTGCTTGCACAGCACAGTGTCCAGCAGAGTTGAAACCCTTCAGTGCTGGCAAGACTGGTGTTGTCTGACCTGCTGTGATTTCCAGACACCCACCCAGCCTTGCATGAGGCTCAGCTGGCGTAACGTCTACTGAGAAATGGGAAAGCCGTCGCTACCTTACAGCACAGTGAGGATCTCAAGGTACTGATTTCTACAGCTCCCCTACATAAAGAAACACTGAAGACTGAGAAAAATCAAAGCCCAGAGGACATTTCAGTACCGCATGCAAACATTTGCATTACAGCCTGCTCCCACCACTTGGTAAGATATTTTGGAGCAGGTACTACAGCAGTCCTGGGCACTACTTGACAGGAGCTGCCTGGAGAGCTTCCCTAAGGGACCGTCAGACTGCAAAATGAGGAAAAAACATACAACAGTGTCAGGGGAAGTGATGGTCTGCACAAGCCTCCACCAAGGCTGCTGTTCTGTGATGACATCAACTGAAGTCATGCTCTGACTTCTTCCAAAGGAAGATCCACTTCGCTGTTGGGATCAGTGTAATGCAATGGGAGAACCGCATCTCCTGGACAAACTGCTACCATGGTAGGAAGAAATAGTGGTGACCTCACTATTCTAGAGAAGTCTTGTGGTACAGGGCACCCTAGCCAATGAAGGCACAAATGCTGCTTCCTCTAGCAGGGCAGGAGCTTTACTAAAGCCCCGGCTTTAAGGCTTCTGGCCTCAGCAGATCTAAGACTTGATAGTGGAACAGAGAGTCTGGGAAATGGACTCTCAGCAGCTGCTCTGTGACAAAATTGATTTATTTCAGTACACAGTGCCAGCTGTTTGGTCAATGGCTGGTGCTGAGGGTCTACAACTGCAAGAGCTGGTGGCTTGCTGTGACCTACATCATGCTTCTGATGCCATGTCCCTGCCTGACATCAGGGATGGGAAGGACCATTCCCAAAATCTGACTGCAATGTACCTTGCACCTTCTCAACCCCACAGCCACAGGGATGGGGGAACAGCGACTCAGCCCACTGCACAGCACAGCACAGGGAGGGCAGGGCACAGAGCAAACCACGTAGGCTTTCATCCTCTGTACCTCTGAAATCACCTACCATTGTGCCTGCAGAGCCCCCAGCACAGCACGCCACTGCCGGTCCAGCTCTCCCCACGCTCGCCAGGACGGTTGTTGGTTTCCTTTGTTGACTGCTGAAGAGCTTGCAATTCATTACCAACAAGCTGCTGCTTCACTGACATCACTGGTGTCTGCTTTGGCTGGTTGCTATTAGGAATATTTAGTACCCAACTCCCTCTGCAGCAGAGACTCCTCAGCAATAGAAGTTAGTATAACTGTAAGTGCCTGACCAGGCTAACAGCAGCAAATCACTGTTAGAAGGGTTAAGGACCTTTGAACTTACTCTATGTAGAAGTTCCAGCCTTGACAATTTATTCCTAAGGATATACTCATTCATATAAAACTTCATATATATCTCACAGATTGATTTAGGAGTAAATATTCAATTTTTACTTACTTCAGGGATTACCTTTCATTGACACCATTACCAACATACACGATAGTGGCTAGATTCTTCAGCTACATTGAGAAAAACATTGTACCCAGTACTAACTGTGCTCAGAAAAAGACCCTTACCCCAAACTGCTCACTATCTAAGTATATCAGACAGAAAACAATGTGACATATTAGCTTGTATTGACTTGAAAGACTATATATTAACTAATCCTTTCAAATACCTGACCTTGTTCAACAGCACTTTATGAAATAATTTTAATAAACAGAAACTTAATACAAACTGTGACCATGCATAACCAAAAGTAGAAGTAGTTTTTTAATGTGCAAAACTTTCAGACATGTCAGAAGGCTGCTGTGAAGACACAGAAATAACTACACTAGGCTGAGATATTAAAGGCAGGGCTAAAGGTGTTTACAAAGAGGAAAATAGGAGCTTCATTAGGCCAAGAGTGTTGAAATTACTGGGGAGTGACACCTCCTGAGAAAGAAGGACTGACTGCATAGTATCACCACTCTTCACGTGAGAACCCCCCATTTTCTGAAGGGCCGGGGATTCATCTCTGGGATCTCTCACCTGCTACCAGATAAACTGCATCTGCAATTAATCCACTAGCCTAATTTATCATACAAGAAAGTTTGCCAATCATGAATGAGTAATGAATGACTGGTTTGTCCTACTGTGCATTTCAGCCATCTTTCAAAGAGATTGTCAATAATAATGTTATTGATCACTAAACCCAAGGAAAGGGGGAAACAATAAAAAGTCAAGATACGAATTCCTTTGCCAACATTTGAGTCACAACAGCTCATAACCCCACTAAAATAAAGCCATCTCCTGTCTATTGTATAGACAGTGCGCTGAGAGCGATCACTGCTCACCAGGATCCCAGGGGAAACATCCCCTGATGGGGCTGAGGAGCAAAGTCCCCTCAGCCTCAGAGTTTCGTCTTCTATAAACCAACCTCAGCTATTCAGAGAGACATCCAGTTCTGATGTAAAGACTTCAAGTGATAGAGTGCCTACTATACCCCAGGGTGAGCTGCAGTTCTGGTTAATCACAGTCAGCCATCAAGACCTGTGTCTTACATCTAGTCTGAGTTTTTCAGGTTTTAGCTTTTGCTGACTGGCTTTTGTGAGACTTTATTTCTGCTAGATTAAAAGAGCCGTTAAAAGATGTTTATATTTCTCGCTGTCAGCTCTGCAAACCTCTCCAAGGCCTGACAATTGAGCCAAGTTTCTTCCTGGGGATAGGAGAAGCATGATCTAGACTCCAAATAATAAACTTCATATGCTAAACTTAATCTTCAGTGACGCCTGTGCAAACAAAATGCCTTCAAAGGCATTGCTAAAATATAATTGACTGGCCATGCAAGCAGGAACAACTGAAGATGCAAAAGGAGACAGCTCATTGCTCCCACTGCACAGAGTCTGCAGCAGCAGAGTTTATAAAAGTGTAGACAGGTTTTATGTCACTCGGACATCAGGGAACGGCTCACAGAAAAATACCTCTCTGACAAGTGTCCTTTTACCATTTTAGCACATCCATTTCCCCCATCACAAGATGATCCACTGCCATCGGGGAGATGAGACCAACCCCATATGGTTGCACCCAAATGCAACAGCCCTGCAGGGATGGTGTGGCAGTGGTCACCCCATGCAGAAGGTGAGGGGACAGGGCAACATGGGTGGTCCTGCCAAGGCAATTCCCCATGCTCCTTGCACTCAGTTTGACAGCTGGAACACAAACCACACTGGTCTCCCCAGGGTGGCAAGGGTCTTGCCCTGGGGCCACCTGCTGTTCACCAGCAACATCACCCCAACAGACCCAGCTTCTCTCCAGCACTGTGATTCCCAGGTACTTATGCAGAAAAGTGTAGTGTAGCCAATTATTTTTTGTTTGCGCCTCTGTGAAATGCTCTGTTCAATTGACAAATTGACCAGAAAAACAAGCGAGGCACTTCCCACCTTCCTCAAGCCTTTGAGTGCCAGCTCGCTCTGTGCACTGAGCTCTCCTGCAGCAGAGAGAGGAGATCCTTTGAACAGAGAGTGAAGTGTTACTCATACCTAGAAGAAATCTTAATTGGATATAAGAAAAGATTTTGTATATTCAGTGTAAAGGAGACTAAACCACTTAGAAAAGGATCAAACAAATCCTCTGAAGTGGGCCAGTATCATTTGATCAGCACCTGGTGTCTTCAAATGGAGAAGAGATTTTTTAATTATTTTTTTTATTTTTTTGTTTAGTTTGAGATGATGATCTAGTTAAACTGCAGGTTTGGAGCCTATTGTGCCTGCTTATGTAGGTGGGAGAGTATTATCTCCGCTGCAGGGGTTACTAGCCTCATACGGAAAACTGCAGCCTGTGAATGAGGGAAAGGTCAGTTTCACCAGGGCTGGGACCTGGGAAATGGGGCAGCGTCCCCTTCTTTTCCTCACAACTTTTGTCACTCGGACCGGGGAGCAGCAGTTCAGCTTTCAGGGTGACCCACAGATCTGCAGCTGACAACAGCACAGGCACTTCAGCCCTCCAAGCTTCCCATGACACACTTGCACTCAGCACCAGAGGACCCCTCCCCAGCCCGGCACGTGAATGCACAGCTCTTAAGCTGAGTACTAAGAACACAGCACATCTGTCACCACTGCAAAGGTGGGATGAAGTTTACTCCAGCATCCCTAGTTCTGCCTGTGATGCTGTGACAGAAACCATCCCTCACCATGTGTGTTTCAGTACTCAGCACCACAGCCCCCATGCAGCACCGGGCGCTCTCAGCACCCAGCGCTTGCAAAGACAGCAGGAGGCATGCAGCATTCCCTAAAGAAGCAGGAGCTACGTCTGAGACCTCTGTTTCCTGGCTCAGCAGCTCAGCTTTGTTTCAGAGGAGATGGTTTCCTTTGAGGAGGCTTAAGCTCTAACCACCATGGCTAATTACCAGGATCAACAATCCTGGAAGAGCTGGAAACCATCAGGACAGGAGCCAGAAAACTCCTGTGGAAGTTTTGTTGTTGTGAAGGTGGCCGCCCCACGCCTTTGCCAAGGAACAGGTCACATCTCCTTGCCCGACAAGCAGCACAGGAGCAAGCTGGCTGCCCTGGAAGAACCCAAGGGTGGTCAAGGGTGGTGCTGAGCTGGTCCCCGAGCACAGGGCTGCTGCGCTGGCATCAGGAGCACTGGCACGGGACCAGCACAGAAGCAACACAGGAACAACCAGCCCAGGACCATCACACTGGCCTTTCCTGGAGCAAGGAGAGCCAATGGGTCTCCCAAAGTCAAGAATTCAGCCAAAAAGCAGTAGAAATAGTGAAATACTAGAACAGAGCTGAGGACGTTCAAGCCTGTAGGACAGAAGTTTGGCACTGGCAAAGAACAAGCCCTTGACAATCCCCTTCTTGTGTCAGCAAGTGCAAATGAATTGTGCTTAGAAAACACTGGAAGAAACACTTCTCTGTATTAGAAGAAGATGCACTAACTGACTTAGAGATCATTTCTAGAAGGCACTATCTCTTCTGGACACTGACAGTAGACACCACAGAAAATTTCATTAAGACCTCCCTTCTAGCCCACATACATTTCCCATCTGCACATACAGAAGAAGCCTTGCTTGCAGAGATTAGATTATTTATTTGTTTTCATATATGCTGAGCTTGTAGCCTGGCAATTCACCAGAGTTTGTTCCATGAATGCCCTGATCCCTCCCAGGAGCCAAGCCCTCCCCAGCCTCAGAAATCAGCTTTCTAGACAGCCTAAGAGCGAGCAGGCACTTGACCATTTCTTGAGAAGCATAAGGCATCGTTTTGGAACAAGCAAGCCTCATTACTATCTGCTGATGTACCTTACACAGGAACACAATGAAGACCTGAAAAACCGATAGAAAAGCAGGGGGCGGGGGGGGAAGGCAGCTGCACCCAGTTTTATAGAAGGCCTCTGTGGTTGGTAATTGCTGAGTTAGTATATGTATAGTTAGCTGGTTTGGCTCACCTGTGAGCAGTCTGGTCTTGGTCTCCACATGCCTTTCCTTAGTAGCTGGGAGTGAACTTGGAGGGTGTCGGAAGCCCTGCCTGTGTCTGGAAGCAGTTTTGGGTGAGGCTGATCCTTCTGGAGGATGCGCTCCCCAGTAAGCCCTTCCTCTTGCAAGGCATCAGCCCCATGCTGCCAAGTCCAGGGCAGGATGGTGTCCCAGAAGCGATGTACTTGCTGTGCTAAGGAGTATAGAGGTCTGGTGCATGATCCTGGTTTTGCAAGAACACGTTATTCGTGTTGCAGCAGTGTCTGCACTGCACCGTGGCCACTGTCAAGAGCAATGGTGCCCACTGCACAGGACCCCTGCACCTCAGGCTCTAAAGTCCACCAGTGTGGTCCATGACCAGCTCAGAAAGTCCCTGTGGTGTGAGCCATTAGCCAAGCCTGGATACAGAACAAGTTCCGCGGCAGGGCCCTGCTCGTGGCCACGTCAGCAGCGGTGTGAGCACCAACACAGCAGCTCCTGTTCCGCCCCGGCCCCTGCACTGCCTGCCTCCCCAACTCTGTTCACGCTTCCTAGCCTCCTGCAGCAAGCCATGCAGAACATTGTTTGCCTTCCAGAAGCCTCAGTAACCGGCAAAATGTTTCTTGGTTATGGCCTTCCACAGAGCGTAGCTTTGCACAATCAGGTAATGAAACTTCATTTGCATTCATATCTGAGGTTCACCAACTCATCTGGCAGGGCTTTCTTTTTGTGAGGGCTTGATTTTTTTTTTGTAGACACGTGCAATGCTCAGTGATTTTTTGTAGAATTTGTATTCATACTTGCATTGCAATTTATTTTTAGGACCTGGAACTTTAAAAATTATTATAGTTATAGGGTGAAGTCAGTATTCATGTACACATATACTTATATAATTGCTTAATGGAACCAAGGTGCAAATTATTAAGAAGATAAAGTAATGCAAGGGTTTTAATCAAAACAGCCCAAGTCACTTAACTTGTTAAATGATTCATCATGAACACAATATTTAGCTAAGTAACATCACGGTGAAATAAAGCTATCCATCAGGCTCATGGGAAGACTAAGTTAACCTGTTTTACCTACTGCACAGACGATTTAACCACATTTATTAATAATAACTTATTTTAATAATGATTTATTTTCAGTTAGAATTTAAAAGAAACTTTGCTAATTTTCAGAAGTGTATTAGCTAAAGCACAGATGAAAGAATACTGATCCACAGTGACTGAACAGATACCTGCCTGGTTTTGGCAAGACCAGGGCTATGACTCACTGCTAAGGCTATTTGGTAGGTTCATACCAGAGTAATGTTGGGAAAATTCTGACTTTAACACCCCTGTAAGTGAAGAAAAAGCTCAATTTCTTTGTTTTTCAGATTAGTAGGAAGAGAGAGCATGTCAGGCTGCCCATTTTGGGGGCAGGGGGGCAGGGGGAGGCAGAAAAAAAGGGAAAAAAATCACCTGTGCCTAATGTAGTTGCATTATAAAACAGTAGTGTCTGAGCTCGGTTTACCTGTACACAGGAATTTGGTCTCCAGCTGGTACTTAAATGAGGCACTCTCCTCAGTGAATACATTTTCGGAGAACGTCCAGTGTTGGATGGCTTTTTAAATACACGTTTCAGCAGAGGGGACCCCAGAGTGCTGGTCTGAAGTTGCAGCTTGCATTTAAAGTGTATATACCGAAAAGCATTTTCCTTTCTCTCTTTCTTGGAAAAGCCTCCAGCTGAAACTATTACCATAATGGCACAGCGTATCAGCTGTGCTGCACAGACACACACCCCAGAGTGTTTCTTAAAAATTAACTAATGTATTGGGATCGTGGCACAGGGTATTGCACAGATAAGGAAGGAAATCTCTGCTGAGCCTTGTTCCATGCATTAGGAGCACACTTGCAAACCCACCCCAGACAGCACCTGCCTTTGCCGTGGCAAAAAGGGCAGTGGCCCAGCTCCGGGTCACCTGCGCGCCAGCCCTGCAGGCAGTGGGAAGGGTGGCTGCATCCCACCCACCCCATGAACACTCCACAGTGATGCCACCAGCTCTGCCCCTCCAACTGCCTCTCTCCCCTGGGGCCAGTCTGGCTGCTCTGGCCCTAGGAGTGAGCGCTGCTCCAGACAGGGATGGTGACACACATCTGCTGCACAGCAGCTCAGTGCCACGACAGGACCGAGCGCAGTGAGAGCCCGCACTGCTCGCCCACCAAAGGGGGAAATGGGTGCGCTGCTCCACAAGGCTGCAGCACCCGGACAATGTCATCGTCGGCTGAAACAGAGCGGATCGGAGGAGACTGTGAAGCCTTAAACCCATCAAATACAGGAAGAACTGGCTGGCACACGAAATGGCTCTGGCAGGTCCTTTTTAGAGGGATGCTTATTTAGAGGACAAAATGCCTCGCTGCCAGCTGCACTGTGCTGACCAACGCTTGCTGCCAATCTCCTGCAGCGCATTGCTCCTCAGGCTGAGCTCGGCACAGGCCTCCAGCTGCCCCTCACCTTAAACCACTCCTTTACTGGTGAGCCGAGGGAAGAGCAGTGCCCTGAAAGCTGGGGTGCAGGACTGTGGCTGGCGAACGGAGAGGAAAGGAGAAATATTTTTCTCCACTGACCTTCTCGTGAGTTTTATTCTCGTGAATCTTCATAACAAGAGAATAAATACGTTTCTAACACAGTGATGGTGCAGATAAGTCACAGGAAAACCTCAGGGCTCACCCAGCCACTAAGCCCTGCAAGAAACACTGTGAGATTTTAGGACTGGAGTGCAAGATGCAGGGGAAACCTTGTGGATCTGAGGGGTGGAAGAGCACTAGATTCTTTGGGAATATTTCATTTTCCTGGATTTCCCATTCCCACCTATAATCAGAAACAGAAATGGCCCTTCAACATCACCTTTTCTTTTCCCAAATTTTTTAATCAGAACATTTTGCAGACAGACCATGCTTCTCCCTGGTATTTTTACGTGTGCTGCTTCTAGCATAATGGAGCCTGACTCATTCCAAAAGCCTTGGCATATGTTACTGGAATACAAAATCCTTAATCCCAATCTGAATACTTCCTTTGTTTTGCTCTAAAACCTTGATCGGGGTTTCCATTGCTAGCTTTCTCTTTACCTGCGCAGCGTCTGTTAGACATCTAGGGATTTGTGTCTCTTACATGTATTTTCTGCACAGTAGTTTGATATCAGGGATTAAATTATAAAATGGGCATGAGAATGACATAAATTAAACTAACTTTAGTCATCCTTAAATCCAAAGGAATTCCTACACACCATTGGGCCTAACACCTTCTGCTGGTTTTGGCTGGGATAGAGTTAATTTTCTTCATAGTAGCTATTATGGGGCTGCTGTTTCTGTGCTGCTGTACTGGGCTGGAACTCCATTGTAAACTCGAGCTGAAGGGACTGTGACCTGTGTACGAGTCCATGTGGGAGCAAGACGAGACAAAGCATCTGTGGCTGTGGATAAACCCATGCCAGAGCAGGTACACCTTGTAGCATCTGTGTCTGTGGTTATATTTGTGCCACAGCAGGTATACCTCTGAAGGGATTGTGGTCCAAGGACAAGTCCATGCTGAAGGTACACCTGGAAGCATCTGTAGCTGTGGATAAGTCCATGCTGCAGCAGGTACAAGCAACAGTGGCTGAGCATGAGGTCATGCTGGAGTACCTTAAAGCGTGTGGCCATGGATAAACCCACAACAGAGCAGGTACACCCCTGAAGGGACTGCAGCCAGGAGTAAGCCCATGCTGGAACAGATTTATTTCTGAAGAGACTGTGACTGTGGGTAAAGCCACACCGGAGCACACCATGGCACATGGATAAGGCCATGATGGAGTGAGTGCACCTCAAAGCAGCTTGCCTGTGGCTAAGTCTACGCCGCAGCAGGTATATCCCTGGAGATACTGTGGCTCACAGATAAGGCTCCACCTGAAACAGGAACACCTCGAAAGGACTGCCATCTGTGGGGAAGTCCAGGCTGGAGTAGGAGCAAGGGGAGTTCATTGGAATGTTAAACCCTATAACCTGGTCCAAAGGGACCAGGGGTGGAGATTGTAATGGACATACCTTTATGTACTGGACATACCTTTAAATCATTGTAACCCCTATTCTGAGTTGCATATTATAGGAATTACTGTAACAGGAACCACCCAAACCAGTGGAGGACAAGCCTTAGAAGAAACAGTGCAACTGCAACAGTGACCCAAACTCCGCTGGCTTTGGTGCCAAATAACTCCACACAACACACCACATCTCCCATCCTGAGTGACCGTAACAGATGGACCCAAAGTCAAGGACTCAATGAATTCAATGGACATTTTGTGGATGTTTGTGAACATTTATGGATATTTTAAAGATCTTTTGCAGGGGTGGTCCACTGACTAAGGGAACGATATCTGTGCATTGTATCAAAGGATGGGGGTGTTGGGGGTGGTTATATGAGGATCCACTAGATAATGTGAGATATGAGCATGATGTAAATGGTATTAAATAGGGGTGAAGAACGTGCTGGGTTTGGCTGGGGCAGAGTGACTGTTCATCCCAGCAGCCCGCGTGGGGCTGGTGGGGTCTGTGCTGGGAACAGCGCTGAGCACACAGGGCTGTTCCAGTCGCTGCTGAGCGGTGCTTGCACAGAGCCAAGGGCTTTGCTGCGCCTCACCCCACCCCACCAGCGAGCGGGCTGGGGGGCACCAGGAGCTGGCAGGGGACACGGCCGGGACAGCTGAGCCCAGCTGGCCCCAGGGACGGCCCCGACCATCCGGCGTCACGCTCAGCATGTAAAGCTGGGGAAGCAGAAGGAAGGGGGGGCGCTGGCAGGGATGGCGTTTGTCTGCCCAAGCCCCCGTCACCGTGATGGAGCCCGGCTGCCCTGGGGATGGCTGAGCACCTGCCTGCCCTGGGCAGCGGTGGGTGAACTCCTGGGTTTGCTTTGCTGCTGTGCGCGGCTTCTGCTTTGCCTCTTAACGTGTCTTTGTCTCAGCCCGGGAGTTTTCTCACTTTGACCCTCGGGTTCTCTCCCCATCCCAGCAGGGGTGAGCAAGCAGCTGTGTGGGGCTGAACTGCCCGCTGGGGTTAAACGATGACAGCCTCACAGATTTACCAGCTTCAGCCTCCCTCTGCTTCAGACGGGCTGTGCTCATGGGAACCAAGCAAAGGAGGGATGCCAGACCCACTAGGAACACAGGCAGAGTGCAGCCCCCATGCCTCGCCTCAGGAGGGATGCTCAGGTTTTGCCCTCGGCATTAAGAGTCACAGTCAAACCAACCACTGAGCTGCTGCCGCATCCCATGGCCTGTTCAGTGTATGTGCTGCACTGTGCATGGGTTGATATGTGTACAGAGGAGGATAACTGCTGGGATCATACTTTTTCTGAAACTTCATGTCAGCTTGTATAACATAATTTCTAGATAATGATAACAAGTCTCAGCCATTGCCTATCAGTTCTCAATTAATGAGTCTCTCCTGTGGCGTTAGCAAGTTAGTATGAATACATCAGCTGTCAGTTGAGGCACGAGAGTGGTTCAACACACACAGAGTGCTCAGGACACCCTGCTGCTCTCACCATGCAGCCTGCTCCTACCCTGGCGCTGAGGCAGGTCTGGTCCCTTCAGGCTGGTCATTATAGGAACACCTTGAACAGCTTGCACCAAAGAGTTTCCTAAGCCAAGACAGGACTTGCCTATCCAATGTCACCCCAGAAAAATAAAAAATGAAAGGGTAAGAGAGGTGGAGAGGGGATACTGCTCCATGGCTGCAAGCCCCAGAGGAAGAGGCAGCTCTCAGAGCACAGTAGGACACGTCAGTCCTGCCCTCACGTGCCTGGGGATGGGACCTGTTCTTGCCTACAGTGCTGCCTGGAGCTCATGCTGTGGTGGCCATTCCTGGTGGCCCTCAACAACTTTGCAGCAGCTGGGAGCACTGCCTGGAAGAAGGCAGTCACCTAAAGGGAGACAGTATCTGGTGGGATGGGGCAGATCCCATGGCACACAGGCTGCACCTTGAAGAGCAGCATCAGCCACCCCACTGCGTGGGGGCAGCCACCCTGGTGCCAGGGCGAGGAGCCAGCCTGGCAGCAGCAAGCCCTGCAGCTGCCAGCATCCTTTTCTATAGGAACACTTGCAGCTGACCCACACTAGGACATCAGCAATCCCGACCTCTGTGCACATGTCACCCCACCACTCGCAGCACAATACCTATGGCAAGGAGTACAAGACCCTTATAATCATGCACATCACTAACAAACCCACTGCAGCACAGGCATTTTCTCCTCATACTAATAGCAGTGAGACATTGGTACAACAGGTACAAAGGCAATGCCAGGCATGTGAATTAAGCACAGTCAAGTTATTTATTCTTTAAACCAAACTGCAAAATTTCAAACTAATTTTTAGGCACGACTTCAGCTTTAATTTCTGCAAAGCAGGTCTCCTGCATGTCAGGGCAAAGACAACCTGTGAAGATGGACAAGGATGCTCTGGGAGTATGGAGACGAGGGGTTCACCTCTGCACCTAAGTGCAGCTCTGGAAGTGCAGAATAAATCTGGTGTAAAGTGTAAGACTAAGGCTCTGTAAGATTGTGGCTCTGCAGTCAGACAGCGGTTGTTTGCAAGAAATCAGCACTTTACACAAGCTGAGATGTAGATTTGGCTGGGCAAGTACTCTGCTCTTTCAGAGAGATAGGGTGGAGGAAGGCACCTGAAGGTGTAGTAAAGTCCTTTTGGGTTCAGAAGTGAGATCATCCAAGGCATCAGCTGCTACTTCCAGCAGCACCAGAAAAATACCCATGCTAACACTTCTGCATGGTCTTGGCATAGCCAGAGAGCTGCATTTTCTGCCCCCTTTATTTTACTCCCTGTCCTGACCCACCAAATAGTCACTCCACGCAAACAGCACCCACCCCCACTCCCTCCCCCATCCCTCAAACAGCCCCCAGAAAGGGGCTGAGGGAGCATGAGTTCCCATGGGCCATGCCATAAATTTATTAATTCTCACTTTTCTTAGGACTAGAATTCTGTTGTTTCTCAGATCCCACCATGTTTGACTCACTGTGCCATCTCTTATGCTCTTGACAGCTACAAACGGCACAGATCCATATGTCAGTTTGGTGCAGCCTGATCACAGGTTTTACGTCAATGTGAGTGGAAAGTTTTAAAGGATTTGCAAAACATCAGTTCTGCGGTTGTGTCTATTTCTTACATGTACTCTGTTTTGCATCTGTTTTCCTATCAATAAAACTTTGACAAAAACAGGGTAAAAGAAAACCTCAAATGACAAATGACTTTCCTAAGTTAACATAAACCTGATAGTTAGAATGATCATTCATGCAGTTAAAACATTCTACATTTTAATTCCTTTCTTCACTGAAATGCCAAGAAGAAGAAGAAGAAGAGAAAGAAAAAAAGCCATCTCAAAGAAGAGATATATCCCTGGTAGGAAGTACAGCTGTCACACCAATCTCTCTGCAAATCTCATTTTCTGTTTATGTATTCCATGTATGTATATAATCATGTAAACATGACTACCACTTTCACATGTTTGCAAAATAATCCTAGTGAATGGATTGTAAATTATGAACCAAAGCTGCTGCGCATTGAAGATAATTGGCTTTCAGAAAGGTGCCGGTGGTGCCCTTGGCCAAGCAGCACGGCCAGGCTCTGCAGCTTCGTCCTTGTGCCTGGTCCCTGAAGGGCTCCGTCTCTCCCTGCCACTGTTCAGCCTCATCAGCTGAAAACATTAATCCAGCAATTAGGAGATACAGAGTTAGTTTTCTACCAAGAGAAGTTCAGTAGACAAGCCCCACTGCAGACATGTGACACATTAATGATAATTATTGCCTTACATTAGCAGAAAGAAAGGGGAATGCCAGGATATTAAACACAAAACTCTGCAATAAGAATTTCTGGCAGGTTATTGCTGTTGAACGGTCACTTTTCTTGTCTAAAAATCTCACCCATTTCAAGTAACAGCAGAGGGTTTTCTCTGTAATGAATTCAAAGACAATTAGCTCAAATCATCCAGTGAAACCTAAGATACCTCAGAAGAAGTGTTATGGCTTGCCATAAAAATATATACACTTCATTTGTTATACTCAGGACCTTGTTATGGGCAAGAGGGAGCATACATCTGAGGTGCCAGGAATTTATTGCTAGTTTAATTAACGTTTTGCCAGTCTAATCAAAATATGAGATGAAGTTATTATTAGTCCAGTTATGACAGCATTAACACACTCCAAATTATCTAATCATTATTTAAAAAATCATTTAAAATACAGCAAAACCTTTTTAGGTAAATTCCCTGGTGTTTCTGTAAGGAGGAGCTCCCCAGCACTGGGTCTGTGCTCCCACCGGGACGCACAGGGACCCTGGGCTGCTGGCAACCTCCTGCACCCATGCTTCTCCATTTCTATTAATTGTGGGGTCACAGATGGCTCATACCAACCAGCAGAGCTCCTTGTTAGCACTAGCAAGTAATTAATAAAAAGCCAGTTAAACTACAGCCAAAACAAACTCAGGCAACAGGCACCCAGCTCCCGGGCAGCCGCTGCCCCAGTGCAAACAGGCTGATGCCACCTTGCACCACACAAGGCCGATGCAGGGCTTGTGCTTGGCACGGAGCCCACAGCACTTTTCAGCAATAGCAAAGTTAAAATTAATGAGATATCGGTAAGTGAATTCGGTGAGGTATATCATCAAGGAAAGCCAAGCCATTATAAAATACTCGGGAAAGATGCTTGGGGAAGGAGGCGGTACCCAGCGGGCAATGGCTGGAGGTACCAGCCAGCCCAGAGCTGTGCATACCACCTCCCTCCCAGTTTTGCTGGAAAGGGAGAAGTAAGCCAGGGGGTGCTGCCAAGCCGAGGGCGGACACTTCCCACCTCCCCACTGGCTCTGCTTTCCAGAATTGGCCCCACAGCAGGTACGAGTGGCAGCTCCACCGCGTGCAGGCACAGCCAGTCTGAGGCTCCAGGCACTGGCCCCCTGCTCCTGGTCCTGGGAGGAACACAACCCTCTGACACACATGGTGGCAGCGGGGGGGCTTGGACAGCATGGGAGAACAAGGAAATCTCCAGCTTGGCAGTGTGACAGGCATCAGCCAGCATCCTGCCCTCTGGGATTTATTCACCATTAATAGTGTATAATAATTCAAATAATCAGCCAGGTGTTGCTAGATGAGTAAACAGGACTTCAGCGTGCTTCACGCCACAATGTTTTATCTTACATCTAAGGTAACTGTCGGACTAATTAAGAATTTTCTTTGATTTAGAAACCATTTGAAAGCAATGTGCTCATAGTTTTGGCCCAGCTATTTTGGCAGCGGTGTTTCAAAGAACATACTCCATGCAAACCAGCTTGTTGCATCTGAAGCAAAGCCTTCAGAGCTGCCCGGAGGAACCCGCTCAGACCTCAGCTCCAGCTATGAGCTTGGCTCTGAGCTACCAGCAAATTCAGACTGAGGGTATAAATTTAAATTTTGTCTTTTAAGAAATTCATACTGTCTAGTACCATTGATATCAAAACAACTGGATGTATATTTGATATTCAGTATGTATTTTCTTATGGAAAATAACTCCAAAGGGATGACTAAATTACTTTTCATTCCAGCTTGGATTTATGACTTTCTTAAACATCACATGCATGCATTTGTCTGCCTGTGGGTTTTTTTCACCCTTCCAAGGTCAGGAAATATTTGTAGTCCACATTTACTCGTAAACAGTCAGGGATGCAGCATTTTTAGTATTTTGCAACAAAATATCTGTAATAAACAGCATGACTGTCAAAAGTTTCTGAACAGAACTAAAAGTAAAATATTAAACTAATCCATCACAACCTGTCTCCAGCCTGGAAAAATCTTTGATTCAACCTCATGTGAGGTCTCAGACCAGTCAATAATCCTGACGACTGCCCCAGCCCAGCCAAGAGCAGCCAGACAGTGTCTTTCATGTGGTACTGCAATCCAGGGCCCACAGCAACAGCTCTCCTTGTGCTCAGCTGGCCTGACTCCGGGCCATGCTGCAACTCACAGCACAAGATTTATGTCTTGGACTCGAATACAGCTGGAAAAAATGAGCCTGTGCAGCATAACAGGTCCCGCAGTGGAGTGACCTTGCTTGTTCCCTTTGCTAGAAGTAAGCTGGTACCTTCCCCAAAAGCAATAAAGAGCATCTAGTGGAAAGTCAGCTCATCTCCACACAGGCTGGACTTGGAGATCATGACGGTGCTGGAAACAAGTCAGGAGCACATGTAAGTTACCATGTAATTCCCTGCTGAGGCACATGTGGGTAATTGTTTAACATAACCAGGCAAGAGCAATTGCGTCTTCCTTCTAGTGCCAGCTGTTTGGTTTTGACTGCTCTCTGTCCCCACACACATCTGCCTGCAGGTCCCCCCTCCCGCCCGATCCAGTGCTGGGGACGGATGCTCACCGCACTCCTGCTCCTCCAGAAGCACCAGCTCCTGCCCAGGGCTCGCTGCTGACAAATGTCCACTCACCAGCACTCTGGTTCCCACGTTAGGGGTCTGCAGAGACTGCCTGTGACACTAAGAGTACAGGTGACAAATTCAACACCCGGAGTGTTTTGTCTCTCCCATCCATCACCATCTTTGCCAAGTCTGAGTCTCCTATTACCAGAAGAGGTGCTGGGGGAACGTCTCACTTTAGCTTAGCGAAGCCACTGAAGGCAAAAGAGAACACATGAAAAAGCATTTTAGTAGTGATTTATTTCCTTAACACATTTTGATGGGAAAAAAGTATTTGCAATGACTTTGGTAACAGAGAGAACAACAGTGAGAACCGTAAGACAATAGAAGATGTTCCAGCCAGCATATGGACTGGAAAAAAGCAGGTTTATATATATATATATATATATATATATATATATATATAAAGAAAACAAAAACAATAGCAAATGAGCTGGTTATCCCACTTTTGAAATAACTGGACCACTGTCAGGGGAAGGCTCCAAGTACCCTTGTTAAAATACACAAACTGCTTCTCATGTAAATCTCCCATTTTTAACTCCCTCATTGATTCTGAATAGGATGTGAAGATGAATAATGCAAAGATAAATTTAAAGCAGTGGAAGATATAGCAAATAGGAAAAACCGAACAACTTTTTTTGGGAGGAGAAAAAGAAAAGAGAAGATGAGATGAAAAAGAGAGCTGTTAAAGACGACAGTTTTTTCACATCACATAGTTACACTCGCCATAGAGGTAATCTGGAAGAGCAGAAAGAAACACCAGTTCCTCCTGTCCTGTCCGGCTTATTGCTTCAAACACAGATTGCAGCTGGCGTAGAAGGTGAAGAGGTTTGATATGAACAGCCACAGCATGAACAGTAGCTTATCTAGTGGCAGCTGTTAGTAAGAAGGGACCCCAGTGAGAAACCTGGCCCTTGGTCCACAGGTTTTTGGCACGGCATGGGCCACACAGCCTTCAGCTTCAGCCAAGGAGCAGCAGTCAATGCTCAGAGGTGGGGGTTGGAGGGTGGGAGCTCTCCCCGTCACCTTCCTGGTGAAGTGCCATGACTGCCAGAAGCATCTGCTTGGGACCATGCTCCAAGGAAGCAATCTGTCACGACTGGGCCTTGTCCTCACCGGTGACACCCACTGAGGCGCCTTGGCTGGACTGCAGCAGGGCAATGGGGGTGGAACTGAGACACCCCCTTCGCAGCCCTCCATTCTGCTGTTGGATGCTGCCAGACCATCAGGTGTCAGTGCTTTGCTACGCTCCAAAGCACCTAGCTGCTCAGCAGCAGGCAACCAAAGTGGTATCCCACACCCCCAGTGGAAGAAAGGTAATGAAGATTTAATGTAAAAACATACTACTACAGTGTTGCAGAGTCCCCTCCTCTTTTTTTTTTTTTTCCCCTTTCTTTTTTTCCCTCCGTTATAGCATCAGAACGTGCTTGGAAACTGGAATGCATGGGTCAGAGGTGGACTGGATTTTACTATTTCACTATGCAAGGATGGAATCTAACAGATAAAACCCTTTCTTACTCCATCCCTAGCTCCTTCATATTAAAAAAAATAAAATTACCAACACACAACTCTCTACAAACCTTGATCAATTCCGTCCAGTTCTTTTTCTAAATGACATTCATTTTTTATTTATTTTTATTTTGTTTGAGGAATCACAGGGGGTGGGGGGGGGGGTTTCAAAAAGACCCCTCCATTCCCGCCACCTGAGCGGTGCATGCTGGGTAGACAGAAGGCACCAACAGCATGGATCCTGGGGCTGAGGGTGCCCAGCCAGGGCAACTCCGGTTGCTACCAGAGCTGGACTGCACTTCCCAAAGGCTGGAGACACGAGGAGCTATCTGGGTTTCTTCTTAAAAAACTGGCTAAGGGGAGGGAGGATAGGAGCTTGTTAAAATAGAAATCCTAGGCAACTTCATTGTGAAATCTGTTGAGTGAAAGAAAACCATGATGATTGAGCACCCACTCGCTATTCACCACCTTCTTCATGCACTCAGCTTCTCACTGTCCAGTGCTGCTGTGAGTGGTAATAAGTATTTTATAGTAAGTGACAGTCACTGACCACTGTTTCATGCCACAAATACACTTTATATAAAGCAGAAGGGAAATGCCTGAAGAATTGCAAATGCCTTTTGATAAGATCTTCACAAGAGCCTATTAACGACACCTAATTTTGCTCCACAGTTCTTATTGACATCAACACCAAGCAGGAAGAACAACCGGAGCAGCAGTGAGTCCCCAAACGTGGCGCTGCCACCTGGCGCAGTCCAGTGCAGGTCTGCTGTGCCAGAGGAAGCTCTTCTGTCCGGAGGAATAAACCCCAGAGCCAAGAAACCTTCAGCCTGCAGAAGTCACACGAGTTGGAAGCCAGCCTCCTGGTGACCACGGTTATTCTCACAGAGTTCAACAGCAGAGCAGCACAGGCACTCACTGTCCGGACAGTACGGTTTAATTATATTTAAAAAAGGACCCCAACAATTGTGCCCAGTCTTTGTGCTGCAGTGGTTTCCTTGTGCTTGTAGTCACTGTCAGCGTCTTCCAAACCAGCCCAAGGTGACATATTGTAGCTGGAATAGTGAAACGTGACAAAAGAAAGCCTTTTTAACCAAAGGATAGTGTATGCCCAGTACACAGAATCGTAGAATCATTTAGGCTGGAAAAGACCTTTGAAATCATCACATCCAACTGAACATGTTCAGTCACAGGGTCATTGGGCAGTTGGGGTCTCCTGTTTTACTGCTCCATAAGCGACTGCATCTTCTGAAGAACAAACGACCACTCTCTTAGCAGCTTTCCCTTTCCATACATTCCTTCAAAATGGATTGCTAGTGTGATTTAAGACTTTTCCCCTAGATCCACCTCAAGGAAACTTTGCAGGTGGCACAGTGGGACAAGAGGCTTCATCCACTGTCTTGCTCCTCGTTTTGCATGGTGGGCAAAACAGCTACTTAAAAGCAGCAGAGGCAAATGCAATAGGTTATGAATAGAGGAGCAAGAGTCCTTCAGTTCATTTGGTTTCCTTTCAAAATTTGAAGATTTCTGTTTAGAAGGAAGTACATTTTCTTATCACACTATGACAGAATAGCAGGAAATGGCCTCAGAGCCCCCCATGAGCCCCCTGCCCAAGCAGGACCCGTGCCATTCCTGGCAGATGTATGTGCCCTGGAAGAAGGCTTTCTTGAAGACCTGACGGTCCTCCAAGCGAGATGCCCCAGGCCCCCAGCCCCACCACCTTGGGCAGCTCACAATTCTGTCCTCTGAGCCCCCTGCTCTGCAAACCCACAATTGTGTTTCCCCATCCACTGCAGACACTGGGCAGATTATTCTTTTCCTCTTTCAATCACCACCCCCTTTTTTCCTTAAAACACACTTGGAGACTACTAGCACATTTGCTAGCTCTCAGTCCCAAAATGTTTGCTTTATATTTAATCCAAATATTAAATCACCTGCTCTTTCCTGAGAGACTGCCTGTCATAGACTGCTACTCATGTTGTCCCTGGACCTCCCCAGCCCACCCACCTCCTCGTACAGCCGGAGCCACAGAGGGACCTGCAGCCCAAGTATAAGTCCCTGCGCTCCCCTGGGGAGCAGAGGTAAGCCTGCCTGTCTTGCAGAACTGAAGCCTCCATCATCTGTTCCTTCCTGCTGCTGTGCAGAGACCTTGCAGCAACTCTGCGTCCAGCGGTGCTGCACACCCTTGTCACCTCAGACCGTGCAATGCAGCCCCTGAAGCTCTCCTTAACTCTGCTCTTTGCGCTGGTTTCTTTAGGTCTGTAGCCTCGTTGTCTGGATCACAGGCACACCGGGGTCAGCCAAAGCCCTCTTGCTCTCAGCTCAAAATGCAGGCTGTCTTCACCAGCAACAGCAAACAACTCCCAGAAATGCCCCATCCCTGGCAGTGAACACTTAAACAAGGCCAGGTTGGATGGAGCTTGGAGTAACCTGATCTAATGGAAGGTGTCCCTGCCCATGGCAGGGGGCTTGGACTAGGTGATCTTTAAGGTCCCTTCCAACCTAAAGCATTCTATGACTCTGAAATCAGATCTTCCTCTTCTCTACCTGAGCAAAGCTGGTGCCCAGTCTGGCTCATGGCCAAGGGCTTTGTGCCCACTCTTGCTTGTGGCAGCTCTAGGCTGGGGTGACGTTCATTCTTTTGGGGACAGGATACAGAAACGTCCATCTCCAGCCAGCCCTGCCTGCGATTGCCCACACAACCCTGGGTATGAAACTGGGATACAGACTGCTGCATGCAGTGAGGGCAGTCAGCGAAGCACCCAGCAGGCACTGCCAACCCAGGTCCTGCCAGAAGCCGGGAAGGCAAACCCCAGACTAAGCCCTCACCCCATGAGCAGGGGGCTGTGTTTTGCCAGCCGTGCCTGTTGGCGCTCCAGGAACGCAGCGGCAACAAAACCTACACGTTCCTCAGGCACAAAAATACCTCTGCGTGGGCTGAGCCGCATGAACACTCCTTCCGCACCAGCATCCGTGCCATCACGACAGGCAGGCGAGACATAAAAATAGCCCTCCCCATCTCCTGCTGCCTCTCTCCAGGCTGAGAGTTGGGTCTGCTGGAGGGTTACGTGTGCCGAATGGGGCTAGAGGCTGATTTGGTGCTGCCAGGGGAGGAAATGCCAGCACTCCTGCTCCCCACCCTGCACATCATGCGGGCACATCTGCTCCCAGCGAGGCAGGGCTACAGGCAGGCAGCGGGAACCCAGAGCAATTGAGCTCTGCTTGACATCAGTCAACACAGGTCATCTTGGTGGTGTGGAGACAAAGGCAAGTACTTAATGCCTTAGTAGGAAACCAGTTAATCTCTGAATTGCACCAGGTATTGGCTGAAAAAGCAAAATGGAACAGGAAGGCAGGAACTGTATTCTGAAAAGCTTCAAAACGGGCATTTCATTTCTGTTCAGAGGCTGAACGTTGAGCATCTTTAGAATAAGTTTGCATTACAGCAGCAAGACAGAGTCAGAAGGAACAAGGGAAAGATGGGTGAGAACCCTTTATCTAAACATGCACACACAACCCTCTGTGCACCTTCTGCAAGTCTCTGCTGCACCATCTTATCCTGCTTGGACCCGCAGGGTGTTTTGGACAATGTTCACTCTCGGATACTTTCCTCATCACAAGGAACTGTTGGGATACACACTGTGGGGGGGTAAAGCAGCATGCAGTTTGGAGCTGCAGAGCCGCTGCCAGCTGTGCTGCCAGCATGAGCAGCACGGGTCACCAGGCAGGACAGGTCCTTGCCAGTCACCGCTGGGATGGGCTGTACAAGGCAACCCCTCTGCTAGCTCCCACACAGCCTTCAGGCTGAAGCTGCCTCTCCCCTCAAGCTGAGAAGACGGGGCAAGTGGCCAGAGCCTTTCCTACCATCTCCCCAGGGTGCATTCCTCCAGCCTCCCGCTGATCGTCGTTCATCATGACACTTATCAGAGCATGATATGGGTAACACCGAGTGGGAAACGACCCTAACATAGCCCTTTGCAGCACTGGCTGGCAAGATGCTGCATGAGCCCTTCCCTGGCAGAGGTGCAGAAGCAAAAGCCTGCCCCAGCTCTGAACTCACATGTCCCCTTGAAGAGCAAGAACTGCAGTGTTTGCTCTGCACCATGCAAATGTTAAGCCGAGAGAGCATTTCATAAACTCCATCTACCACCATGTAACAGCAGCTTCTGCTGTTGTTTATTTAAAGGGGTGAAGGTAGAAAATATTTTTAGCAGCTGGATGGGATTTCATGGAGCAAGCACAGAAGGAGCACAGCAGAACAAAGCCTGCAACTTACGCATCACAAGTGAATAAGATGCAGAGAGTGCGCCAGGGCCAACGGTAGTCCAAGGGGACCTGGCTGCATCTGCCTGGCCCAACAGAGATTCAGGGGTTTGCTACCGTGTGAGCAGAGGAAAGGAAATATCAGAGCCAGTGTGTCTATACAAACCGTCAAGTCAGCTGCTGCACCCCTGGAGAGGTGATGTCCATATGCACACTTGCTGTTGCTGTTTCCTTCAGCCTGATTCCTGGCAGCCTGGCCAAACCGGAGACCTTGTTGCATGCTGAGCACATGGGTGGGATCTGCATACGAGTCCCTGAACACATGTGCATCTTTTGCTCACGACTGTTCCAAGCACAGCAAGCACAGAAGTTCCTGCTCAGCCCCTGCAGGGTGCAGAGCCCCAACAGCCCAGCACTAGGAGGTGCTCCCATGGTCACACTCAGCAGCCGGGGTCAGAAAACCCCAGCATGAGAGTGCCCATCCATCTGAGAGGAGGCAAAAGTCCTAATGGAGAAAAAAACATTTAAAAGTACTCATGATCAAACGCAGGCTTTGCTTCAACTTCTAGCAGCCGAGGGGCTTCCAGTGATGAAGAGTGTGTTGAGAGCTCTGCCTTGAGCAGTTGGCCATGCACCAACTGAAAGCCATGGGGTGAGAGCCCCTGGGCTCAGTTCCTGCTTGCCCAGCACCCAGGACCTTGGTCTCAGCTATGGAAATACAGTTTCACAGAGCTAGAGAAATGAGCCACATCACCAGATGTTCCCTCCTCCTGGGTCACACACCCTTCCTCATATACCAGTGCTACTGGTAGTTTGTACTAATGCTTTCGCAGCAATTAGTTCATAAGCAGAAGCAGCATGCATGTTTGGGAGACCCAGCTTGTATTTTAGATGTAAGAATGGAATAAAAATACATTTATCTTCATTTCAAAAGGTGACATGATTTTGTTAAGCTAGGAAGAAAAAATTCACCTATATCTGCATTTATGCGGTCATTTTGAATGTAAATAGGTAGTGGAAGCAGTTTAACATCAGGAGCTCTCACCCAACATGAGCAGACCCAGCTGTACTTTTCCTGGCACCTGGTTGCACCACACAGCAGCCTTCCCTCCAGATCCATGCTTCGCCCTGATCCTACACAACGGCAGTGAGGTAATCCCATTCTCCTGTGAGCTTATTTCTGAATGTTTCAATTCACCAGGCTCTCCTTTCAGTGTCACAAAAATCACAGTGTTTCCTTGCATTCTGAGGCATTTAGGGATGAAGCTAGCAGGTACCACCCCACAGCTGAACTGCATCAAAACCAGTGTGCCCTCACTGCAGAAAAGCCTCTCCTCTTCATCTGCATCACGGTTTAGATCTTATTTTAGCATCTACATTTCAGATCCCTGACCAGTGAGGGCTGGGAAGATACTGATGGTCTGCCATGAACTACAGCAACAGGAACACAACCTTTGCCACCAGCTTCAACCAGTGATGAACGGGGACATCCCCTATGGTACACTGCCTACCCTTCCCTCCTCCTCTCTGCACTATTCAGGTCACACAGGGATACACGCAGAGCTGGTATTAACTATCATAGCGCTCCAGCCACAGGCACGTCCTCTGCCACAGCCCACCAGCGATGTGCTGAGGCTGTGCCCACCCAGCAGATCCAGGTGCTATGTTCAACACCAGCAAACATAGTTTGAACGTAGCACCTGAATGTTCAAAAAACCCAGCAGATTTCTCCACACAGACTCCTCTGACAACATTGTGAGCCAAAGTCCCAGTTTTTATAGCAGGCAGCATGGACCGAGGGGCTAGTCCTGAACCTTTGCTGGTGCAGCACTATCTGCATCCCCTCAGACTGCTGCATTTAATCTGTCATTTATTAGTAGAATTCCCATTTCCTACATCTAAAGCATTCAGTAATGTGTTGTTCTACAGTGCCGTTAGACAGCAGTTTTGCCTAATTGCTGACATGTTGGGGAGAGGGGAATGGGACCTCACACCCAGCACCACTGGGAACCCAGACAACAGGGCAGGCGCTCACACCTGTACAGAGCTGGAGCACACTGGGCCAGCGTACCCGTGTCCCTCAGGCGAAGCCAGTGCACAATTATAATGCTGCCTCCATTTCCAAATAAGAAACAGAAACACAGCTTCAGCAATTCTATATTGCAGGGATTTTTTATGTTCGGTTTACTGTAGCCTGTCAAAAAGGTACCCTGCTGTATCACTTTGAAGTATAACCTGCATCTTCACGTACAAGCTAGGCTTGTTATTTGCTCATTTAACATTAGGGAGCAAGAGGGACAGAAAAGATACTTGTGCACTTACATTTATCTACTACATCAGCAAAAATACACAAATATATTTCAACCCTGTTTAAAAAGCAGCACTGTTATTCAGCATAGCTACAGACAAAAGTTTACCCAGTGCAAGTAACAGGAACTATGATGCAGTGTATTCCAAAATAGCTGTCTTCACAGTTGCGCATTATAGTGCAGTTTTTCACCAGAGATGACTCTAATTGTGGTGTCAGGTATATTCACTATTTAATGACTTCAGAAGCTTCACAGCATGTCACTTGCAAGGCACTGTGGAGCATCTGAGCACCAAGCTGAGAGCACCCAAAGGGTGTCACCACAGGTTTCCTCCAGCTGCCTGCCCTCCTGTACATTTTTGAATGTATTTTATGAACTGCTGTGCGAGGACCATCGGGTCAATCTAAATCCCAGGTTAGATTTTTATAAAGGAAGACGCCTTCTGAGAAAGCTACAACTAGTTGGGTTTGGTTTTTTTCTTTCAAGAGTGTTTTTTAATGTAATTACAAAATAAATGTTTCTCTGAGTGTTTGCCTTCCACCCACGTGTTTTAACCAGTTTCAGCCTGACAAAAATGCTAGACACACATTTTAAATTTCCTCTGGTGTCAGTGACCTGCACAACAAATGTACTTGTAGGGGAAGAGACCTTTCCTCTAAAGGGGCTGAGAGGGCTGCAGGTTTCAGGGGGGGAGCACGTCGGCTGTAAGCACAGAGCACTGTGCACCCAGACCAGCCATGTGGGCAGCCCATCCTGGGGGCCAAAACACTTCCCAGAAGCAAGCCACAGTCTGTGCTTGGTTTTGTGGTTACAGTTAGGTGCAGCCAGCATTCAGGGCACGAGACAAGCAACCTGACCCAGGAGCTGATCCCTCCAGGCCAGTGTCCAGAGATGTGCTTGCCAGGCTGGGCCCCTTCTCACACCATCTCAGTGACCCCAGTGCACGCAGACCCCCTGGCACCCTCCACAACCTCCTGAACACAAAAGCAGTAAGAGATCAGAGAAAGTAAAAAAAAAAAAATAATCAACAACAAAGTCTCAGGAGAACAGTCCTTCACTCCCCTGTTTAACAGCCGAGGAAACAAAAACTAAGTAGGATGAGTTTGCTTGGCCAGGAAAGGCAGTAGGTACCGTGATTCCTGCATTTCTAGAACAGCATACCACCTAGAAACAGCAGCTCAACAGCCTTAGACCATTTCATCAAACAAGGGAACTAAGCCCACCTAGTATGAGGGTAAAGCTCAGACAGCTATTACTCTTGCAGAGCGTAGTTTTCCTGTGAAGTACCTGAAACTGCCACTTAACAGAGCCAGGAGCCCCAATGCCCATGCAAGAAACCACACAGTCATTGATCTTCAGCTTCCTGCAATCTATTAACACCCAAAAATCCAGAAATGTTGTGAATTTCTGTATAGAAAACCTAAGCTATTGACAGCAGAGCAGCCTTTGAACACTGCCTTTGGCCGAGCTCTCAGCCCTGCACCTCTTAGAAGGGCTCAGCTTCACAGGGTGGCATGAGGAGTCACTGATGTGCCAGGGGCCCCCTAAGCCAGGACACAGCCCCCCAGCACCCACAGGGTCAGGGCTCTGCTAGCACTGAGACACAGGGAAGTAAGAAGCTGCTGGCAAGAGAGAGCAGGACTGCCTCCCCCAAGCAATACCCTGTTACAGAGGCAGTTCCTGGACTTCCATGCAAGCAGGACTTGTAACAGCTGTGCTAGCCACAGCTGGGCTTGGAGGGGTTACACAGCATCTGGAAAGAAGCTGTTCCCACAGAGCCATCTGAAGTGCCAACACTGAGCTGTGCCTGCTTTCCTGCCTGCCCATGCAGCATGGCACAAGTCAGAGCACCCTCGGGCTGTGGGGATGCCTTCCTTCTTCCAGCACAGGCAGCACTTGCGCAGAGCCCTTACCACCTCCCCCTGAGGGAGAGGCTGTCCACGACATGCTCTGGGATGGTGTCTCTTCCTCTGTACAACTTGCCCTTTCATCCCAGCAAAGCAGACAAACCTCTCTCATGTGCATGAAGCTGCTCCTGGGAAGCCTCTGTAGGTTCACCCCAGTGCTGCTCCCGGCTGTTTCACAGAGAAAATCAAATGCAGCCTCTCCTCTCCACCCCTCATCCCTCCCCAGCCCCAGCTGGGCCACTTTTACACCAGGTCGCTAGTGGGCTGCTCTGCAGGCTGGCACTGGGACAGCTGGTGTCTGTCCTCATCTCTCTAGCTGCAGCAGGCACTGCTCATGGGCTGGGACAGGGCAGGGTCAGTGTGAAACCCCTGGAGAAAAAAAAAGCACACGTCTGGTATTCTGGAGATAACTTCAGCATAGCACGCGCTTCCCGGGCAGTGGGGAAGCAGGAGGGCCACAAAAGGCAAACAAACAGCAATGCGAGGGGAAGAGCCCTGCTGCTGCAGGTGCTGCTGGTGATGCTGCATTCCTTTCACTGCTGATACAGACCCAACTCACACTCTACCTGGGCAGGACCTCAGAAAGAGAGGGAAGGACTTCCAAGAAATTCCCTAAGTCTGGGAGGGTGTCCCAGCCCCATGCCAGGCCCGTGCCCCATGGTGGCCATCATGCTGCTGCTGGCAAAGGCTTCTGCTGTCCTTTGTCTTAAAAATCCCTTTCCAAAGGTCCTGCAAAAGAGGCCCATGATGCATCAGGTCTAATTTACAGGTTTTACTCTGACTCATGCTAACTCTGAGTAAGTTGTGGGTGCAGGCTGGTCACCTCAAAGTGCTACCAAGTGGTGGCATCGCCAAACACAATGACAAGATGATGTGAGAAAACCATTAGTGCTATTCTTGCCCATTCAAGAAGACCACAAAATTGCAATCCAAAACATTGAAATAACTTGTGTGGACAGAGTGGTGGAAGCAGTGGGGATTGCCATTCCCCAAAGCCAGTGCCATGCTGTCCTCTGCAGGTATTTGTGTAACCTTCCAGCCCCACTGGTCCCAGTCAGCACAGAGCACCACACCACCTTGGCCAGGGCACGACTGTTCTCTGGGAAGTAAAGTGAACCCAACCAGTATAGCTGTCACCTTTGGCCAAGCCCATCCCCTTGGTCCTGCACTGAATCACAGAAATGCAGAATTGCCCAGGTGGGACAGGACCCCGGCAGGGTGTGTGTGTGTGTCTCTGTCCCAACCTCTTCTCACAGTGGAGCCAGCCCTGGGCTCAGACCAAGATGCTCAGGACTTTTCCATGTGGTGTCTCAAAAACCTCCATGGACAGAGATCTCACAAGCTTTCCTCCCTGTGCTGCTGCCCATGGTGGGAAGGTTTCTCCCCACACCCACCCCAAGCTGCTCGGTCAGCAGCTGGCGAGGTTGTATGGGACCACACAAGTCCCATCTCTCCCCCGACTTTTCCAGAGGCTGGGCAGAAAATACTGGACACAAAAACCTGTTTATCTAGCTAAAGTTCAGAAAAGGTTCAGTTCCAGCAGTGAATTACCTACTGCCACCACATTTGTCCTCTGAGACAGTGACAGGACATCAGCCCAGACACAGATTGGATTCCATGTATTTTAAAATTCAGTAGGGTTTTAGGACTATAAAGGTCAGACAATTTTTAGGGATGAATACTCCTAAATAACGAAGATGAATATTAGACCACTTAGAAGAGAATGAATGTTTAAGAGCTGTGTAATTACTGCCATTCAGAAGCATGAGCACAGATGTGGCAGTGAATATTGCAACCTGAAATAATTCCAAAGAACTACATTATTTCCAATATAACTGGAAAAAGTGGTTGCCATGTCATTAATCAACAGTGAAATGTCTGCATCAAGAGAGATGACAGCAGCATGTTGACGTCCTCCTTATCTCACACATTTTTTACTGTCTGGCAGTCAGGTAAGGTCTCTTTTAGGAGCCTGTTTGATGAGTCTCATCCAATGGCTTGTG
The DNA here is from genome assembly GCF_963210335.1 of Falco punctatus. NCBI lineage: Eukaryota > Metazoa > Chordata > Aves > Falconiformes > Falconidae > Falco > Falco punctatus. The sequence goes on from NC_137587.1 coordinate 48,955,646, forward strand.
TCAACCCTGAACCAGTCCACCTCAGATCTTGAGTATATAAGATAATTTATAGAAGAAAATTACTGGAAAACTTGGTAACTCAAAAGTTGGCCTACAATTCAAAGATAAAAACTTTTTCCCACTGGCCTCAAACCTCCCAGTGTGTTTGGGCAGGGTGGGAACTGGAGGGTGCACTCATCTGCCTTTGTCTGTGCAGGTCCCTTTGCAGTCCCCAGAGACACTGAGAGCCAAGAGCTCTCACCCTGGACCCTAAGCCCACAATAATGCAGGTGGAGCTGCAGCCATATGGTGGGACTCCTCCAAGGAAAGCACCTTCTCATCTGTTTGTGGCTTCTTGTTTGTGCTGTTGGGAAGGTCAGTGCCACCTCTCCTAAAATGTGCTGCTGTACACTGAGAAGGATGACGCCTGAGCCCTCACCTTGGTGTCTCTGAAGGCAGCTTGCCCTTTGCTGGAGTGTCTGGTGCGGTTTCTCCTAGGCAGCATGCATTTACCATGGGTACAGAGGTGCTCGGACAGGTTCTGCTCCGGCAGACTAATGGGGAGTGACAACCCCTTGTGTGCTCCTTCTGGAGGCTCTAACTGACCCCCTAACTTCTCACTGCATTCATGGTACACAAGAACTGGCAGGAACTGTCTGGAAAAGCAGACACCAGAGAGTGGCTGTTAGTAGGATGGAAAAAGGGGGTGCACCTCCAGGACAGGGCTCTGGTCAGCACCAGCGGTGTGGCACGGGAATACATGGCTGGGCTTTCTGCTCCTGCCAGCTCTGGACTGACAACCAGTGCTTCACAGAATCATAGAATCACAGAATGGTTTGGGTTGGAAGGGACCTTAGAGATCATCTAGCCTCAACCCCCCTGCCATGGGCAAGGGTGCCTTTCACTAGCCCATGTTCCTCCAAGCCCCATCCAGCCTGGCCTTGGACACTCCCAGGGATGGGGCACCCACAGCTGTTCTGGGCAACCTCTGCCAGTGCCTCACCACCCTCACGGTAAATATTTTTTTCCTAATATCTAATCTAAATCTACCCTCTTTTAGTTTAAAACCATTCCCTGTTGTCCTCATCACTACCACTTGCCTCCAGTGCTGAACCGGTGCATGGGGACGTGTCTTAACTCATGGACAGCAGCTGCAGTTGGCATCCTGACGCGTGCCTTGAGCACAGTGCCTGAGCTCGTCCCTGGGTGCAGCGAGGGGCACAGTGCTGCCCTTTCCAGGGAGGGCCCTGCACAGAGCTGTGGCTGTGGGACAGGGGCTGGCGCAGCCCCACGGCACTGGGACGCCACACCCCACAGTGGCAGGGCACCCTGAAGACCCCCACTCAGCAGCCAACAGACCCCTCAGAGCTGCCAGAGTTGTGAGGAAAAGGGCAGGATGAATTCATGAGTGCCTGTCCCTGTGTCTTCTCAGCTTTCTCCCTGTTCTGGTAACTTCTTTTCTGCTTTTCTTTCACCATATAATTGCTGACATTCTTCAAAAAAAATGTAAACTGTGTTTTGACCTCTTGGTTTCAATCTTCACCAGTACAGGTAAGGGAGTTACTCATGCCTAGTACCAGTAAGCTATAGCTATGGTTTTGCTGAAACAGTTCTTGCTCGAAGTGCCACTTCCAGCGAGATGGCAGTGTTGGGGACACATCAGTGAGGTCACTGGGAATCATTTCCACATTCTCATGTTGTTCATCCACTTGATCTAACCACATTTTCTGAATATTTTGAAACTTGTACTCATCACTAAGGTAAAGACGCAGTTTCCCTTTTATTCCTCTTACTTCGGTCAGGTTTTGGGGACACAGATTGTTGCTCGCTTCCCGCAGGCAGAACCAAGAGTGACAGGTGCTGATTTCAAGGGAGGTGGCAGCAGACAGCTGATATTGTGATAAAGGGACTGAAGGTAGCTCCTTACTTCAATTTCCCAGCATACCCAGTCCATTTGTACTGTATCTTTGCTGACAGGTAACAGTTGGACACATTTTCACTGACAAGGAAGGCTGATACTGCACGTGCTATGGAGGAAAAGCGTCTTCATTGCTGTCAATCCCCCAAACACATTGCTGCACAGGTGGTTCTAGGACACGGGCATGGTTGTGGTTCCTCTTGCCCTGGGACAGTATAATGTGTTTGCTTGCCACAAGTGACTGAGCCTGGCATCCCAGGGCAGAGTCCTTATGATTTCCTGAGACATGAATATGTAACGTAATAGATGTCATAGAAAACAAATGCCAGTGATGAGTTAAAGGATACAGAGTGACAGGCAATCACAGCCCACGCAAACCCTTCCACAGAGCCGTAACTGTGGTCGCAGTGACACCACACAAATTTTGCCCTGGTGTGCAATACTCTGACTAACACAGTGAAGAAAGAGGAGTTAGGGGGGAGAAGAAGATGGAAAGGAATAAATACAAGCAGAGTGGAGGGAGTAAGGGAAACCAGCTGAATGAGAGCAGGTATGACACTCTCTACAGGTATGCTAGTAAGAAAAACATCTGGGGTGAAAAAACTTACCTGTGTTATGAGGTAGTATCAGCAAAAAAGAAATGTCATGAGCAGGCAACAAATAGAAATGTCTGATGGACATCTTGGAAGGATCCCTCAGGATGATTTGCAGACTGGAGAAATCTAACTAGACTTTGATCAGGGCCTGACTGACCTATGGGCAAGATCATGTGATGCTGTTCCCTGCAATTGGAAAAGAAGGGACTGATTGTCTCCAGCCACCATTCCTGGTCCTGATTCCAACTGTTGGGCTGTTTCTGTATTCAGTTCCCATCCTTTTAATTTAAACTAGGCTTTTTGGATGAAGACAAAATTCTGCCCTATCACTGTCTGTCTTGGGCAGCTGGTAAAGGTGTCATCACCGCACATACAAGATGCTGTACACTGCGACTGACTGTTTGCAGCAGTCTGGCACCATGTAGACCCCATCCAAGGTATTGAAAGGGTGCCATGGGGCTGACAGCACACCCAGCAGCTGCCTGGTGTCTTTCAGTGTTCCATGGACAACGTCTGCTCTCCTGGGGTCTTTCTGGGGGACCCCTGTGGGTAAGAACACTCGCAGCTCTGGCAGCAGTGTCTGTCCTGGGGGCTTCCTGGACCACAGGTTACCACCTTGTCTTCTCTCCTGTTGGCTTTCATTAATGATTTTTTAAAGTTGATGCTGGAGAGCAACCCTGGACCAGTGTGTAAGCAGGAATGTTTGCCACAGCCTTCACCACCACGCTCTTGTTGGAGGCTGAGTCCACAGCGGGCTCCGACAGGATGGAAGGGAACAGGAGAGGCATGGAGATATGGAGCCGGGGCAGCCTGTTGTGTCCCATTTCAGCCAAGGTTTCCCCAGCCCACCAAGAGGTTTCACTTTGCGTTCAGGACAAGCCTGGCTGCAGCTAAGGACATGTCCTTAGATCAGGCTAGGAGAAATGACTACTAACTGCAAAGGGAAACAACCATGAAAGCATTCCTGCTTCAGAAATGGCCAGTGACAATGCTTTGGGAAATCAAGTGGTGCAAAACGTAAAACTTTCCCTTAAGCAGGGACAGTGTGCAGGGCTGACACACAAGCCCGTGGCAAAGACTTGATACAAGCTGGGTCATGCTGAAGCATCTCAGTTTCCCAGGCTGGGGGATCACAGGAGGGGAGCTAGTCCCACACTGCAGCAGAAGATGCATACGGGCATTGCCATGCACCATGGCACACAGCGGCTGCAGATGGTACGCGGAAGTGCGTAGGGAGCAACCAGCATGCAGATCTTGTAAAATGGACTCTTTGAACTGGTGAGGGCAGGAGGTTATCTATTAGCATAGCAGTGATTAGAACTCACCAGGTTCTTCTGCTATTTGCTTTCCACACACATGCCAAACAGACAACAGTTTCTGGCACTGGACGCATGGACAAAATGGACAGTTTTCATATTTCTGTGAAAGTGCCTCTGGAAATCCCACAGCTGAGGTAGGAATCAGAAGGCTGGCTTGCAGCATGCACAACTCCTGCATGGTCCACATCCCCTGCCCAGATAGGAACATCCCAGAGTAGCCAGCTCCTTGCTGCTCCAGGACTTGGCCATCCTAGGGGAGATGGACAACCTGGAAGTGCAGCCTGGAAGGGCTTCTGTAGTCTCATAAGGTTGCCAGGAGATAAAAGCAAACACACACACAAAAAAAACCCACCTTGAACCACCACCCCACACCCCACCACCACCCCAAAAAAAACCACCCACCCCCCCCCAAAAAAACCTGAAAACCAAACCAAACAAAAACAAACAAAAAAGACCAAGTACATTGTTAGCAGTGTCTATTAAACTTGGTGTTACTTAATCCTGAGGATGCACCCTCAGCACCCATGGCCAGTCCTTGGGTCCATGCCTCCTCAGGCACTAGACTTGCCTGTCTGGTATGTAATTTGTGAGAAGGGCACTCTGCCGTCGGTGTGAAAAGTGAACACCATCACTCACAGGACATCGAGACTTACGGAGAACTGTCCCTCGGGTCTGGGGCAGCACCGTTCTGCTGGGACTGTCTGAGCCCACGGTTACAGTGGTTAAAAGACACGGTTAAACCAGGTTCCCCCTGTGGGGTGAGGTTAGGGCCATGCTGGCAGGCTGTCCTGCAGTCAGGATGCAGCCTCTCTAACGCAGTGAGGGCACTCCTGCAACCCTCACTGCTGGGCCAGCAGGAGAAGGGAACCCCAGGCACAGCAGCCAGAGGCCTGGCTTCACTAAGCAGCAACAGTCTGCTGAAACTGCTGAAACATTATACTGAAAAGTAGTTTATTTTAGGCTCATCCTCTTCCAGAATTCATTGTAACTCACGAGCAATTCACGGCAGCTGAGTAAGATCGAAACTGTCACTACAGTCCTTCGGTTGCAGTAAGAACACGATAAGGCAATTGCTTAGGAGCAAGAGAGGAGGAGAAAAAAAGCCCACGCTAATTTGGTGTCACAGTTTGGGGCCAATATTGAATGATGTTTGCATTAGACATGGAAAATGGAGATTCAAATCCCCACTGCAAATCCAGCCAAATCTGGGTTTCCTGCTTCCCAGGAACTGATTGTCTACAGGCTGCTCTAGGGCTTAATTTTTTTCTGAACTGAACTTTTTTCTTCAATTAATTTTTTCCCCCACTGAAAAAAAAAACAACCAACCAACAGCAAACCTAAGAAACAACAAAACCAGAACAAGACCATGATAAATCTGTGTATTTCTGTGAAAACAAGATTTAATCAGCAAAGTCCTGACTAGCACTCTCCCTAGTGCATTGCAGACCTGCGGGAGCTGACTGCACCCTGCAGTAACGAACGCTGGCAGGCTGTAACATCTAGGCTTTTCTGACTGAAGATGCCCTGGAATAGCACGAAGACATAACCCATCACAGCGCCATCGTTTGGGCTTCACGCAGACCCCGTGAGTGTCGTGCTGGGCTGCCTGGGAGCCTGAGCTCCCCAGGAGGCTGCTGGTGCACGGTGTGCTGCATCCTCCTCTGTCTTTCCCAGATCAACTTGCCACCAACTCCTCAGTACCTATAGACATGTTTTCCCAACCTTTCTCAACCTATTAAGAAAAGCACTTTCCAATATGAATCCATTCACTTTGGTGAGTACCAGTGGTGAGACACTGACAGCTGAGTGGTGCCTGGCCCATGGAGTCCCTCACAGAGAACACCTTCAAAGCATTACAGCTGTCTGCCTGGAGAGAAACCCATCCCACAGCCCAGGCTGGGCAGAGGATGCTGATGCACGGAACTGTTGGCTGGTGCAGCACCCACCAGGAGCTAAGAAAATGCTGTCTGTGGGCCAAAACTTCAGCTGAGATGATTTGCGTGATTCTTCAGGACATATCCAAATTCTGGGTCTCTGTAACAGGCCATTTTTGCTTGATACAATGATATTCCTCTAAACACTTTAATGTATGGATGACATGCTACTAAAGCCATCCCAGGCAAAGCAGCCCCTATTGGTGGTCCATCAGCAGGATTATTGATGACAGTGTACAGCTGGCATGCTCTACTCCACCGACCTGCCAGGGCTTTTTTTTTCCAAAATCTGTTTCACAACTTCAGCAAATTCCATCACAGTGAAACCTGGGTTTCTAATGAATATTGAGCTGACAGGTGGAACTTACCTTAACAATTAATTGAAAGGATATAGAAAGGAATCAGCAAGGGAAAAGCAGCTCTGCTATGTGCATGAAAGCCTGAAATTGGAGCCATTGAATGAGGGTAATAATAACATGATATTAATGCGAAATGAAAAACTGGGAGCTGATAAAGTCCATGCAGCAAGAGTTTGGAGCTTGTTGGTTTAACAAGGGTTTCAGCAGCTGCACAGCCTAATGAGGGATGTCAGAAGGAAGCAGCAGCCTCTCAGTTCTTCTGGTAACTCACACTTCTGAGACACGGATTCCCTCTGCCCAGCTGTTTCACAGACCTGTCATCTGCTTGCTCTGAGAATGGTCAGTTGTCCTGTAACTTCACCAGGGAAAACTCCTCGGTCTACAATGAGAGGTAATAAGCTTGTAGACTTGATTTCCGCTAAACATTATACTGAAAAGTAGTTTATTTAAGGCTCATCCTCTTCCAGAATCCAAACCCCAATTACACTATGCATTAAGGAAACGGAAGAGCAATACATGCTGTTAGCATAATTCACATAAAATCCAGGGTATATGCAGGGCCAGAAAGATCCCTGGTCACACTTCATGAGAACACAAGCGATGAGTCCAACTCCTGATCAAAAATTCCCCATGAAGCCTCCACTTGGCATGGCATTCCTGTGCACTGGACGAAACATGGGACTGTTTATCCCCAGGGTATGTGGGGCTGGACTGGTACCATGTTTTCTGCACATACACAACCTCTTGGGTGTGGGGCTCCACCAGCAAGTCTGGGGTCTGAATCACTGATGCCTTGGGGTGAACCCTGGCTGCAGCTCTCAGCTCTGCAGCCCTTGGCTCTGCAGCCATCAGGGCAGAAAGCGTAAGAGGAAACCCGAAGGGTGAGGTTCCTGGCTTAGCTCTGACCATCCTCCCATGGGCTGCCTTGTCCTGGGGAGATGCTGGTGTCTCTGCTGGTATGGGCAAACCACAGGCAAATTGCTCAGCCAGCTGCCGGGCTGAGGTCCATCATCTGCACAGCATGGCAGAAGCCACCGGTGGGACCAGCTCCCCCTTGCAGGGAGCAGCTGGGCTGAGGAGCCATGTCTGGGCAGCTCCATCTCCTGCCCTTCGCACAGCCGATGACAAGCCAGTCCCGCCAACAGTAAATATTTGTACTAGCTGTCATATGTTCTTCAGAAGTTACATTAAAGCTGGTTAATTCACTGTGGGTTTTGTAGAAGCTGTAATTATATCTGTAAGCCATATGGGATTCTTGACGAGGAAGAAAAGGAAAAAAAAACATAAGAAACCCACCCTTGGTCTTGTTTGAGAAGCAAGGCGCGACGGGGAGACCTGCTGTCACGCTGGGCTGGCAGCGTGGCCAGAGGTGCTGTTGGGGCCGTGGGAGGGCTACAGCCCCAGCTCCCCCTATGCCCCGGGCTCTCCCCTGTTAGAGCTGGCAGCGCTAGTGGTGCTCAGTGACAGATGCTTTGCCTGTTTCACAGCACTCCTGGCACACGGAGCTGTAGCAGCCCATGGCACCATAACCTAGCATGTCCCAGGCTCCCTGCCTGGCACGGAGAGACGCAGCTGGCGGGGGGGGCCACCGGGAGACCCACCCCAGCCCCAGCCTGGTCACAAGGTTTTTGCAGAGCCAGCAGCCCTGGCACCCCAAGGACCACAACGGGCAGTGGCAGACAGGCCACTCCTTCTCCACTCAGAGCCCACGCTCTTGCCCAGCACCAAGGGGCAAAGCAGGTGGCTCTGCTGCAGCATCAGTGCCTGACCCGGCCGGTCGCCCTGGGCAGGCGGCACTGGGAGCTGTGGGCTGGGAGGGGGCACAGCTCTGCTCACGCTGGACACAGGTAGTCCTGCCGTCACCTGCCACAGTGCTGAGCCCAACCACAGGCAGCGTGGGGCCCTTCCATGCCGAGAAACAGCCTCACGGTGACGGGCATGTCTGCTGCCCAGCAGAACCCTCCGGATCAACCAACATGCCCACACCGTCATAGTAAAACATTTATTTGTTCAGGTGATATAAGCTACCATGTTTACAGTTTGTGAACTGACCACTGGCGACATTTAACATGATTTGGGACTGCAGCTGTTGCCACCAGATTTTTCATCATAATTTTTAGTTTTATAAAAACCTTGGACACCAGAAAAAAAGGTATTTAGACTTAATGTGGCAGATGGGAGATGGGCAATCTGTGAACAGGGGAAGACAGTTCCATCTGACGCAGCCAACCCCGACGGCCTCTTGGCTTCGGCTGCAGCTTCAAGTAAAGGTTTCGGTGGGGTGAGTGTGGTGCAACATGTTAATCTTCGGTGAGTTGGAATCGTATTGTTTTCTGCCGAGTAAGAACATTGGCAGCAACATTTTCGGGGAGCAGAGGAGGGCAGGTGTCCTGCAGATCGGCCCCAGCTTCTGCGTAAAGAGACAAAACAGAGACAGTGAGGGGACAAGGAACAGGATTTGGCCCTTCCCACAGCCGAAGCCAGCCTGCTGTGGTGCTCCACAGGGCCATCCCAGGCATGGCACCGCACTGGCAGCCCCAGAAGCACAGCGAGCGGGCAGCAGAGCCTGCCTTCACGCCCGGCACCCTGCCGGCTCGGGTGCCGCCAGCACAGCAGGGTCTGCAGCACGGCAGCAGAGCGTGGCAGCTACCAGGAGAAAGGGCTCATGGCACCTGGCATCCCCAGCAAGCCACCGCCAGCTTCCACACCAGCTGGAAGTGCTGGCACAGCACAGCTGCTGCTGGGGGGAAATCAGACCACCAACAAAACCTCCCAAACCACCAAACCCAAAATGGAACCAGTAAAGCTCATTGTTCAAGAATCAGAGGATTTTCCAGTTTCTAGATTCACTTCTGCCCTCACGGAGGCCAAGCATTTTTCCCTGGCAGTGATTTCAACTCTTTGCAGTTTCAGCATTTTGCACAGGACTGAAAACACCAGAACGGAGCGGTGGGTGGGCACAAAGTCCGCATTTGCCTTTGTGAGGGTTACATGCAAGAGAAAAAGTCACTGTGAAGAGAATGTGCAGATGTTTCATCGTCCTGCCCTGAGCTCCCACATCGGTTGCATCGATCCGTGGCGCCATGGACAGCCCCCAGGGCGGCCGTCTATCCGCAGGAGGACCACTGCCTTGCCGGTGGTCCCACCGTGCCCGGCTTCGCTCCTGCCACCCCGGCACCGCTTCACTTACCTCAGGGGAATGCAAAGTTGCATTTTCAGTATGTGAACACAAACTAGACAGCAGGTTTTAAACTCGTCCTCGCTTTGCTGTGGGTTACAGCTCCTGGCTTGCTACAGACTCGTTGGGTGAAGCCCAGGCTGCGGTCTAGCCCGGGTTCCCTGCGTGCCCACACCATGGGCAGGCTGGGGCTGCCCTCTGCCACCCCCTCCGAGGGCATCTGGGGAAACCAAGGGGGACGGGGCCACAACCCTTACTGGTTTTCCTCATTCTCCTATTCCAATGGAAATTTCCCCTGAGAAGGAGGTTGCATGGCTTGCATGCAAAACACAGTGGGCACCTCTGGAGAAGCAATACAACATTCACACAGAAAACTGGCGGTCCAGGACAAAAAACAGCTCGGCACCAAGCTAGGCACACCAACCTGATCTCAGCTTCACGATAGGGATGCTTTCTAAAGTGCGGGGCTTGAAATGACTTGGGGTGACACAGCTTGTTCCAGCACAACGAAAACAGGAGCTTAATCTGTTCATTTTCACACAGAAAGTTTCCAGCGTGGGGTCTCTCTGTAGCCAGTGATGTGCCATCACTGTGATGTTCCTTTTTTTCCCTTTTTAGTTTCCTTCCTTCCAAGCTAAGCTTCCTTCTTTCTACATCAGCAGCCTTCATGCCCAGATCTTGTGAATAAATCCATTATATTAAAGGTCTACATTCAGCAAGACCAGTACGACTTGTCTTTTCCTGGTCTTGTGTTACTGATGCCGGTGTGTAAGTGCTGCAACCCGTACCACCTCAGCCCCACTAACCTGCACGCTTTTGTTTCGTGGCTGTCTGCACTGTTGTGAAAGCAACACCACAGACACAATCAAATAGTAAAAGTCAGTATAGGGCACATGTATTCTTATTTACAGAGTGGATTTAATCTGACAATCAATGCCTAACAGGATGCACCTGCCTGCAGGCTCTGTGGCAGGAAAGACAAGGCTGCTGCCCATGCGGGGTGGGCTGGTGCCGGCCAGACCCCTCGGCGGGTGCCTGATGCCCAGAGGGACCGTTCAGCTCCAAGGGCACCACCGGCAGCTGGGGGGTGCAGCACTACAGAATGACTTGCAGGAGTTGGCACTTTGCTTCCAAGTACTGGATGGGCAGAGGTGCTGCAGGGGGTGACTTACCCAGCACGGGCCGGATCCGGCAGCACAGGCTCGGGCACCAGATCCTGACAGCCTGACACACAGCAAGGCATGCAGAAACACATTTGCAAAGGGAAAATATGGGATAGGTGTTTTCTGTAAGCAGGACCCTATTGACTTTGCCACGGTTTGCTTCTTTTCAACCCAAACCTTAAGCAACATTAACATTACTGTTACCAGGGGAAAGGCACTGTGTGATTTTGTGTCTGTTATTGCTGCTTTAGGACAATAGCACACCCCTGGTTGCAAGCAGCACCCTAGAACAGGACAGCAAATGTTCTTGAGCTACTGCGATGCTGACAGATGTTGCAACTCCATGAGCGGTAGGTACCTCTGAGACTTCAGTTCCTCTCGATTAATAGGGAGAGAATTGCTAGTAAGTGATAGCAGCTGTGACCATCACTTCTTCTGGCTGAATCAATTAGTGGGGGAAGAAAGGCACTCCCTTTACGTGCAGGGTGCCTTCCACGGCTCTGGGTACAGTTTTGTAGTGGCACATGAAGGGCTGCGCTGAGCCTTTTCGAGGGCGCTCACGCAGCGAGCGCCGGCTGCTGCAGGACTGTTGGCCATCATAGCTCAGTGTCGCTCCACCAGTCCGGGATGCTCAATGCCAGGCGTCCACCTAGCTCAGCAACCACACTCAGGTGCCTAAGGAGTTACTAGGAGATGCTTTGTGCAGTCCCAACACAGTGACCAGTGGGGCTTTCAGGGTCCCCAGGAGTCAGGAGCATCCCTGTGCTGCTGGCAGCGAGCATCGAGCCTCCAGCAGCTTTGCAGCTGGTGGGGATAAGACAACCTCGCGGCAGCATCTCGGCGGGATCCCCTCGGGCTGGCAGCATGTCCCAGCATCAGCCACCCTGTGGCAGGGCATGCTGTGGGGCTGCCCCAGAGCAGCACATGCCCAGGAGCCATGCCCCGTCTCCCAGGCATGGGACACATGGCAGCCGTCACTTTTCAGTTCGTTCTTCGTTACTGCAGGGCTGTCCGTGTGTGTGGGGAGGGTTGTCAAACACAAGGGAACACGCTGGGAGAAATAAAGCCACATTGGCACCCAGAGCGGAGCAGTACCATATATTCACTGTAAAGAACATGCCCAGAACACAAGCGGAAAGGCAGCATAGAAAACAACTAACACAACAAACTTTTCACCCGACAAAGCCCTGCTTCTCCATTCAAACATCATTTGTACCAGCCCTCTTTAACACAACATGTATGCTCTGAGAAAAGGATTAAGAAAAGGTGTAAGAGGAAGCATGTGCCAGCAATTTTAAAAAGAGTAAACAAATTTCTAAAGTAGTTTCTCCTTCTCCAGTGCTTGTGAAAAAAGACACCATCTCACTGCCAGAACCCCGGTTCATCTATTTTCGAGAAACATAGCCCGGAGCGGACCTGCGGGCGGGGCGATGCCCCAAGGGGCAGGTTTGCACTTGCTGGTCCAGGGCTCTGCAAGCTCCTGCCTGCAGCCAGGATGGCAGTGCCCAGTCAGCCACAGACCCACCGCACCCCCCCGCTCCCCCAGTGCCCCCCCCGGACCATCCTACGTGTCCACACCCACCACGGGGAACGCTCTGTATGAGTTTATTGAGCTCATCTTCTCCTTTCTGAAGCATTAGGAAATGTTGGCATACTGCACGCTGAAGAAAGACGTACCAATGTTGTTTTGATCAAGGAATATCTCAGCACTTTTTCTGCCTTAAACTATTGGCAACCTCTGGTTTTGCAGAACAGAAAGGACAGAGGATTTCCTCCTTGATAAGGCTTCCCACACTTTGACTGAATCAAGCCTGAATGAAATGCACAGTTACTCCAGTGGAAACGGCAGATTTCATGCTCGGTGTTCCCCAGGAACACTCCTCTCTGCCAAAGAGAGTGAGCTGCACGAGACAAACCCTCAGCTATCCAGGTCTAACCATTCCTACACTATTAGCAGAGAATTAAATCAAATGCAGGGACATATGGTCCTTCTAAGCTGCTTATACAGATGCACTGTGGACAGAACACTCGGCTTCAGTGCTTAGAAAATGATTCCTTCGAGTAAAAAATTAAAAATATAAAAATAAACCTCCCTAAACCACAAAAAGCTGTTAATATTTTAGCACTTTCACAAAATGTTAAGACACATTTACGTTCCATTTTAGACAACATATAAAGCATTTTCATTTGATGTTTTTAAAATGCACGATTAAAACAAAGACCTCAGCAGAAAACCTTTAAAGCTATCTCCGTACCCAAGCACAAAGTGGAGGTACTGTCTGCAGAGAGCAGCTCCTCGCTGGGGCACAAAGCACTTGTTTTTCCCAGGCTTGACAACGCCTCCATTGTCAGACTACCACAACTGGAACAAACACATTGCTGCCTCTGACGGCGCACTATTTTAATAGCTAGTTTCTGTGCGTACAGCCCCTTGAGAAGAATGGGGACTTCCAGAGAAATCTAAGGAGGGATTCTGTATTATTTTTTTTTTCCCCCAGCAGGAAGTGGGTATTCTAATTTTGAGGCTTCCTTTCCTTTTTGGTCTCTGCATTTTGCAAGGGAAGTAAAAGGGCTTTCTAAAAAAGAAACAGCCTGTTCTTTTTATGTCCTTTACACCACCCCCACCTAGACACTGTTCTTCCACTACAGGCAGAAAAACCGCTGAGCAACCCACAACAAGGGCTGAAAGCAACTGGGGTCACCTGGCATGTGCATCAGCCCCGAGCTGCAGGGCTCAGAGGCGGAGAGGGGGGGTTCCCTGCCACTGGGGGGTCCCTGCCACGGCTGCTCTCAGGCACACCTGCTGCCCCAGTCAGAGCCAGGGTGTCTTCAGGCATCGGCTTGGGTTACATTGCCCTCAAGAACAAGCACACAGGGTGTAAAATGTAAGTATTCTATCACTTTAACGGCTGCGAAGCCCATATCAAACTTACTATTTGGCATCTGAGAATGCACTAATGTTGCAGAGATAAGCTGTCTCTCATTTCAACATGATGACCATACAAGCTTAATTAATATTAATTGTAGACTCTTCTTTCCACACAACATGGGGTTTTCAATTGCTATCACCTACTGCCATATGTTTATGTCCTTACATAGTGGCCTGAAATTACTCTATCCCACAGGCACCGCGATCAAACGGCAGGTTCAAGATGAGACCATCTTCCAGTCCCTTCATTACGCACAAGGATTAAAGAGAACTGGATCTAACTGTAGAGTTTACACGATATATGCCCCCAAAAGTCTGGGAAAGGAGATGACCATCGTCATCACCATCACTGAATGGCTGGGTGCCTGCCTGCTGCAGCCCTGCCCTGCAGCACCGGGGTCGACCGGCCGGCCCCACTCACTGCCCCTGCTCGCCTCTCTGTCCCACACCGAGGCACCTGGAGCTTGACAAGGTCACATCTCCCTGCCCCACAGGAGGTCTGCCACCATGCCTGCTGCTGTGGCTGGGGTGCAGGGCCGCTCCCGTTGCCCACAAGCTCCCCTTGCCCACACTTCACGGCACCGTGCACCTGCGCCGAGGGGAAGGGGACAGCCCCTGCTGCACTGACTGCCCAGGCAGGGCCAGCTCTGCAAACGGAGCAGCACACCGAGCCTTGCACCGGCTGGGAGCGACAGACAGATGCTTGCTCTGATCACTGATGCTGAACAGCAACATGTTTTTCCAGTGCTGCCACTAGGCAAAGCCATCACTGCGGCAGCCCCAGGCACTCAGGTGGCTGCGGGTGGGTGGCCCAGTGTCGCAGGATGAGGATGCTCAGGGACCGCGGGTTGGGTACCCTCTTGGGGGGACCCAGCAGCGGAGCCCTGCTGCTCTACCAGCATCCAACCCCAGTGAGCTGGACACCAGTGGGAGTAAAGGGACCCCTCGCCCCAACACCCTCCTCCTCCTCCTCCTGCTCCAGGTCCCTGCGGTGGGACCCCCCGAGCGGCGCCTGCAGGCCCTGGGCACGGCTCCTGGGCAGGCAGTTACCGCGAGGCTGGCTGGTGTACGGAGTGAATATTTTATTTTACACAACATAACAACACAGCGTTGTTGTTTCTGTACAGCATCTGCCTAAAAACAAAGGCAACACCATTGTCACAGAAAAGAAATATACAGTATGACCGTTTTAAAAAATATTTTACTGATTGATCCAGAAGTGGTTATTTGTTAGCTTGGAGGAAATTTAATTTCCTTTATAAAAGGCTTTTTCCGTGAAAACTCTCTCTCTTGTTTTCTGCTACTGCAGAACCAGGAAGCCAGTCCTAGAGTAGGGAAGGCACTGGTGCTGTTTCATGCTTTTTTTCACCCCTTAATCTTTTTTTTTTCCTTTTTTTTTTTTTTTTTTTAAATCTCTGAATGTTGCCTTCGGTTTTGATATTAAATAAAATCAAATGAAAACTAAATAAAACCCTGTGTGCACTGGGTGGCTTACACGGAACCCTGCATGAACAAGCCATTAATCAGTGAGACAGCAGTGGACCTCCAAATCCAATTCCCCGAGAGAGGGAGTTTCACACAACGTTTGGTGTTTTGTTTTTCATTAAAATAAAAATTAAAATAAAAAAAAAAAAAAAGAAAAAAAAAAAGCAGGTCACACAGTGCTTTCCAATATCCACTCAGAACTGGAGAAAGTTGCTTTTCCACTATCCACATCAGAGCTGTCTGACTGGACTAGCATCCCGTTCATGGACATGCTCCTTTTGGACCGCAATCCGCCTGCACCCCAGGTGCTGCCGGGGCAGCGGGACTCCATCAGCTCGCCGCCCAGGGAGAGCCTGCGCTTGGCTCGGGATGCATCAGCTGGCAAAGTGAGGAACTTACTTGGCTTTGATTGTGCTCTTTTGTACGTGGGGGCCCCTTTGACAGAGTCGGGGGGACGGCTAGCTAACTGCAGGGCAGTGGAGTTATTTCTGTTAGTGTTTTGGGACTCGATACTGCTGACAGCTTCACTCTGCGGCTCGCTGCTTGGCTTTGGCCCCGGCTTTCGCTTCTGCTTCTGGGAGACAGAAGTGCTGGAAGTCCAGGCGGAAGGCAAAGCGGAGGTAGTGGTGGCCGAGTCCTGGCTGGAGCCAGTCTCTGGCGACTGCGTCACGCCGTCACTGGCAGCCTTGCAGCACTGGATGCCCTCTTCGTGCCCAACAGCCTGCTTGGACATCGACTGCGACAGCACCCCGCTGCAGCCCTGGATCTGAGCCCCATTCGTCTGTGAGTACACGTTGCTGACCTTGGTGGCCTTCTGCTGCCCGTTGTTGTTACACACCTTGTAGCGGATCATGAGGATGATGATGAACACAAGCACGGAGGCCACGATGATCCCACCAATGATGATAATCATGGTCCCACCCAGGAACTGGGACTGCATGAAGTGGCAACGCACGTAATCCTGCTCAGTGGTGAACTGCGTGCAGCCCACGACCCTGGTGGCCGTGAGCGAGGTGATCCCATCATCATAGATGGCCAAGACACACAGGTCGTACACAGTCCCAGCAGCCAGGTTGTTGACCAGGAAGGTTTTGCTTGTGGGAGGTATCATTCTGGGGGAGAAGAAAAGCAGTGTGAATTAATCCAGCCGACATGCAGGTCCCCCCCTGCCACGTGCTGCAGCCCCCAGCCATGGTGAGCATCACCACAGCTCGGCTCCCCCATCCCTGCCACTGCCCCTGCAGGACTGCTCGCCGTCCCCGCAGCAGCTGCTGCCCCATGTTTAGTGGCAAACGTGGGGCAGCAGTCACCACCAAGCCCCCTGGCACAGCTCGGCATGGCAGAGCCCCCCATGAGAGCAACCACGTCAAACACATAACAGAAATTCCCAAGCAAAGGCAGTTTTGAGCAATGTGACTGCTTTGCCTGGCAGCACAGAGCCTCTCCACACTCTGCCCGCACACCAGCACAGACACTGCCAGAAAGCGCCACCAGGGATGCATTTAGGGACACCTTTCTCCCCGCATCTCCATAAAGCTGAGAGTGTTTAGATCCATTTAGCTCATCTAATTTTACAACCTTTCTGGCAATCAGATTAGTTCAGAGGATCAGAGGTCCATTTGGATCACCTAAAAATAACACCGTTTAAGGTAATTTCCCTATTTGTGAGTAGAAAACTGCACGCGCCTTTCCTAAGTCTCCCCCCACCTGGTGCCACAGGCAGGTGCCGGTGGAGGGGGCTGCCCGGAGCTGGGGGCAGCACGCCAGCGCCAAGCAGCCCAGCGGGGCCCCGCGCAGACAGGCTATGGCTGCCTTACCTGTAAACAAGGGAGTCATCGTAAGTACCATTGTACTGGATTTGGAACATACGTATCCCAGGTATATTCCTCTGAAAATTGAATTTCAGCAGAACGGTCGAGGATGTTGCTTCTGCAACAACCACCTTCTTATCTTGGCTGACTTTAGTATCCCCGTTGCTACTGCTCGCGTTGGAGCCCGACTTGGTGGATGTGGAGATATCTGAGGAGCCGGGGTCAGGCTCGTGGATGTGGTTCGTGCTGTTCAGCAAGTGGGGGAGTTTGATTATGTGCAGGTCCACCGTCTGCGTGGCCTCCCCAGCCGGATTGGAAGCAATGCAGGTGAAGGAGCCTGTATCCTTCACTGTTGTTATAAGGATGTCGAGCGTCCCGTTGTCATACACCACGGACCTCGTTGCATTTGAAATCAGTTTGCCCTCAGGTGAAATCCAATGGATCGCTGGTTCAGGGTCCCCCCGAGCCTTACACCGCAGTGCTGCCCGCTGGCCCTCCAGCACCCGCAGCTCATGGGTGTGCCGGGTGATGAGAGGAGGCTCGCACAGGAACTCCTCCTCAGGGATTGACCAGAAGTACCGGCCAGACAAGAGCGTGGGAGAAGCACAGGTCTCCAGGTCATCTTCTCTCGAAAGACGCCTCAGCCACAAGAGCTCACAGTTGCAATGCAAAGGGTTCCCACCAAAGCTCAATGCGAAAGTCGAAGGGCTGATAATTCCTGAGGTTGCTAGTACCTGAGCTCGCTGGAAGAGAGGATCAGGCGGTAGCTTCTGCAGTTTGTTAGATGTGACATCCAACCTGGTCATCTTGTGGAGGTGGGAGAAGGTCCCCTTAGGAATATGATCAATCATGTTGTGGTCTAGACTGAGGGTGTGCAAACTAACCATCTTCTCCACTGCATCCCAGGGGATGGTTTCCAGATTGTTGTAAGACAAATCCAATTCCTCTAGAGCTAAAACATCATCAAAAGCTGTGGAAGAAATTGAAGTCAGCTGGTTGTTGTTAAGTATCAAGTGGTGAAGATTGGAGAGTCCACTGAACATGTCATTAGTAATCTTAGTCAATCGGTTGCTGTTCAAATGCAAAGCCCGCAAATTGCGCAAGTCGGCAAATGCGTGAGGTGTAATAAAACTGATTGTATTCCTGGACAGTGTCAGGTCCACCAGGCTGGTCATATTGGCAAAGTCTTTCCTTTTAATGTTTGTAACAAAGTTGTCTGCCAGCCGTAACTCCACGGTCCTCCTGTCAATGTTGGGAGGAACGAATAAGAGACCTTTCTTGGCACAAAGGGTGGCAAGGTTGGGAGACAAAATCTGACAGACACAGCGCTTCGGGCAGATCTGAGCTCTCACTGCTATGCCAATGAACAGCAGAAACAAAAGCAGTTTTTCCATTGTAGATCAGGTTCAAAAGCCTGTAAGGGAGAGCAAACGTCTGTTAGTCTCTGCAAGGTAAGCAAATGACATAATAAAAAAGCAAAGACAAACTATCCATGGTTAAATCATGAAACTGAGGTTCACGTAACTGTGTGTCATCCTCATCTTGTTACCTGATGTCTTGATCATCCTCTGTATCTTGACATAAGTGTTCCTATACTACATTCCAGAAGAACAACTGAGAGATAGGTGTGTTTGCATATGCACAGATACACACCCAGATGCTTACATACAAATGACAAAGCAATTTGTTAGCAGCCAGTGGCTCCACACATGGCGTCAGCAGTGCCTCTCAGGCCCCTCATCCCCACCATGCAACGCATCCCCACTTCAGGCTCTCAGCCTCCCAACAGATGCTCCTGACCTCATGGTCTGCAGTGACTGCACCATAATGCCACTTATATATTGAAAATGAGGGATGTTTCATGTGTGCTTTACTTGCTAAGCCAAAACTCTCAGCAGCCTCTAAATCATGGCAATTCAGTGGGTTTACAGTCATCTCCACCAAACGTTAAAGCTCTTAATGCTATTTTCAGAATAAACTCAGGAGCCAATTTTGTGTTGTTCAAAACCCAAAATGCAAACAGAACAAAAACTAAACAAACAAACGAACAAAAAAAAAAACCCACCAGAAAAGCCCCCACAACAACAGGGATCTAAAAAAAAAAATGGAACATGGACTAATTTTAGATCATCACTGTTTTCCCAGCTGCCACAGCCAGCAGTGCTGCACTCTTCTCCCAGAAAGCCTGACAGTTCAATTAGCCTTTTCTTTTACGTTTCCAGATTCAGGATCCATACAGAGTATGGAAACAAGGAAGATAACAACAGTGCCCACAGCAGCTAAATGAAATCATCTATCAGTGACTAAGCCAAAAGCTCCGTGAGAGCTGCAGTGCCGGTTTCTGCACAGCCCTGCGTCAGCATCCCCGCGCGGGCAGGCGGACACTCCTCCGTGGAGCCGGCAGCAGGAGGGAGCACGGTCCTGAGGAGAAGCACCTACGTGTCTGAGAGGAAACTTGTGCAGTCGTAAGCAACAGAGCTCAGAGGGACTCCGCATCGGAGGTGAAGCATTCGGCTCCCTTTGGGACTGATAAAGTTATATGCGTACAGATCAGATTACTCAGATGCATTAACATCCCAGAAATGTACTAATGAAGCTCATCTAAAATAAAGTTTCACAGCTAGCCATAACCAGGAGTCTTGAATCATCATGGATATTTAAAGACATTTAACGTCAGAACAATTACTGCTCCTATTGTCCATCCATCACCCATCCATAGTGCCATTCAATCTTTTGCAGCAAGTTGCTAAGAGGGTAAGTGAAAATACCAGCCTCTAAACCCTGCTCTTCAGCAGCATCAGGTTTTTTGTTGTTTTTTTTTCCTGATATTTCTGGGGACTATAGGTTTTCACGACTTCTGGCTCCAACACTTGAGTCTCCATTGGGGAAAAAAAAAAAAAAGAGTATGCTACTGCAGTCTTCAACTGAGTGCTGCTGTGTGCATGGACTATCACCACTGTCGTGCTGTGAACCCTTAAAACCATTACTGTTACTGCTACCATTAATAGTGGCAGCAAGCAAACTTCCCAGGCAGCGTTCAAATATGTTTTGCTGGATTCCGTCTCGTCCAGCCTGTGCCAGCCCTGCAGGTCTGGGTTGTGCAAGCAGACTTGGAAGAGTGCAGAGATGCTCAGCCAGCAGTGGAGGACGAAGCATAGCAGAGCAAACCGCCTACTCCAACCCTCTGCTGCTGACACCTGGACAGCCACAGCCACGGCCACGGGCCGTCTCCCCCTCTTTCCCGGAGGGACTCTTCTCCTTTAGTCTAGACCTGGCACATACCAGTTTCAAACAGTCCCAGCAGCTCAGGGCATCCGCAGTGTGACTGCCGGGGTCCCCAGACAGTCTTGGCTGGGGATACCACGCTCATTTATATTTGCTAATTTAATACTGCTAATTTAGATTTGTAGCTGTGATTAAAGTAATGTGCTTGGATTCAGCCAAGTTCATTTGAAGAGCTATACAAGATTAAACCCAAATCAGGAAGGTGCATTTACAAGTTTGGAAGTACTGTTACAAGATGAAATGCTGACATAAAGAGACAAAGACTTAAACCATAGCTGGAACAACAAGGTTATGATGAGGTGACTCACCAGTGGATGTGGGGTTTTTTTTGGATTTTAGGAGAGCTTTTGACACTGTCTCTGACAGTAACCTCAAGACAAAAGGCTCAGTGCACGGCAAGAGCTGGACACGATGCGACAGGCGAACAGCGGGCTCGAGGTCAGCAAACAACCCCGCCGAGCCCCAGTGCAGGCTCCCTTCAAGGGGGGCCGACCTGCCCACTGCTCTCCTACTGACCTGAGAGGAGAACCAAGGCACTGCCCCCGGACTGCTGCTTCTGTCTCAGAGCAGAGGAAGTCCCTCTGCTTACTCACTTTTCCCAGCTACAGAGCAGGTCCCACAGCGGTTTGGCAGAGCCTGGGCTCAGGGGTGCAACAACCTGTCTTCCCTGTCCCCCCTTCCCACATCTGCCCTGGCAGCTTTCAGGTGGGACATGCTGACACGATGGGCGACAATTCAGCGTTTCTTCCCCAGCTGGGCGTTTCTAATGTGGCCTCTGGTCTTTGCACAGGCTCCACCTCAGCCGTGCTCACAGTGTGGGCCTCGGGCTCCTGCTGCCCCAAGTCCCGGCAGCTGTAAACCAGCTGTCCCAACACGGGGGAAGCACCCTGAGGACGTCCAGGAGAAAGCCCACACCCAGGCAAGGCGTAGGGACAGCTGGTGCAGACACTCCGGCCTCGCAGCGCTGCAGGTTGCTCTGCAAGACCCGCTGGAGGAGGACGGCTCCCATCACTTCTAAGGGGAGCCACACTGCTGCCGTCAGGAGCCATCCCCCTCCGAGGGTGGCAGCCCCTGGCAGCCCCCCGTGCTCCTCTGGGACATGCAGACCCATCTGCTCAGGATTTCCTAAGGAGGCAGACCCAAACCTGACCCCCCTGCGGGGGTCTGCCAGGCGAGGTCCTGCCCCAGCGAAGCCTCCAGCCCAGCACTGCTGGGCACTGCGTCTGCAGGGCAAGCGGCACTGCCTGTGCACGCCGCGAAGTGGGAAAAAAAAAAGGGAAAATCATCAGCAGGCTATGAAAATAAATGACCACCCGCTGGATCTAGCATCAAATTGAGGTCATGTAAAGAGCTAATGAATTTGAAATTTCTCCCTGGAGTTGATCCAAGGGACATGGGAATGAAACGTCATGTAAGCCAGGCTGAGATTGCTTCTTTTTCCCTGATGTGCTGCTTGCAAGTTCACTTTTTTTTTCCCCCCATCTTTGGGAGCAATAGGTTTTATGATACTTAGTGCAGCACCTGCCAATGTGTCCAGCGCTACAAAGGTTCACTTGCATATTGTGGATTACTTAAAACATGGAAGCAGCGGGATCCAGGAGACAGTAATTAGCATCTGATTCTGTTTGGACGGTAGGTGCTACACAAAGTCAGCCCGCCGGGGAGACCCAACGCGGCACACCAATAGCTGTTCAGAGGCAGCTGCTAATACAGTGCCTGGCTCAGACATAATCTGTCATCACTAAGGTCATGACAGAAGCTATCGACTGCCTTTCCTACCCCTCCTGGTCTCAGCAGAAGTTCTGATTTTCAAGGTCTTTGCAAATGCAATTTCATGGTAGGGAAAAAAACCCACTATCTAGAAGCTGATGTTATTCACCTGCTGGGGATGAAGGATGGAGAAATAGCTGGCACCAGTCACCAAAGGATCCCGCAGTCATGCTAAAATGGGTGCACATAAATGAAGATGCTCTGATATATGGCATACCAGCTGCTAAAACTACTTAAACAGAACAAGGAGCTTTAGTTTCACAAAGGTCAATGGTTTGTGAACACACTTGAGTGTTTTGCTGAATTGGAAATGAAGCACCTAAGAAAAAAGGAACACTCAGATCAAAGAGCCTCACCCAGAGGTTTCCCTGGGGGCTCTCCTGGCTGCCCAGTGGTGCACAGGACAGGACCGTGGGCCAGGACCACGCGCCAGGACCACGGCCTCTTGCCCCAGTGCTGCACACAGTGCTCCACCAGCTGCAAAGCCCTCACATCTCCTGATCCAGGCAGCAAGGAGCCCTCAGCTGAGGTCTTCCTTCCAAGGTCCAGCCTGTCTATTTGCTTTGCAGGGAGGACGTGCTGTTTTGGTTCTTCAGTGCTTGTAATACTTGCTGTAGGACTGAACAGGTTAATCACCACGGGGGAGGCATGCTATGGTGGAAACACTGCAGCCCAGTCTGGTTAAAGGGCTTCAAACACTGCAACAAATACTGCTGCACCCTCTCTAACCTGCGGGCATTTCAAAAGCTACAGGACATAAGCTTGTGCTTGCTGCAGGGCCTCCTTCAGTGCGCCTGATGCTGCCACAGAGGTGGTCAGGTGAGCTCCAGAGGTTATGTCCCCTGTAAATAACGAAGTACAGCCCAGCGCTGGAGGCAGGCTGGCTAATGAGCTGTTTCACATAGCTGCTCTCATTTTCCTCCAGCCTTAAGCTGCAAACAATACTCATGCAAAGCAATGCATTCTGGGAGGCAATTTTTCTCCCTGTAATGAGGTCTAAACTGGCAAGATTAAAGTGAACAATAACAATTATTTTAATTAAAGAGATTTCTAGAGAAAGCAGAACTGGTATCAGTAAGCCCTAGACCATGCCACGCGCCTGGCTGACATCTGAGAGGAAAGCTTCTGCTGTTTGTACAGCTGGCTGCAGGGCAGGGTGCCGAAAATAAAGGGTGAGGCAGCCCCTGCCCAAGAGCTCTGTGGGGGTCTGCACCCCCTCCCCACATCACGCAGAGAGGGGGGCAGGAGCTAGAGGGAGGCACCAGCTAGGTGGGGGCACCTGGCAGCTGCTCCTCAGCCAGAGGTGGCTGGGGAAGCAACAGTGCTGGGGAGAAGCGCCACCCCTTCCAGGGAGGGGGTGCCATGGGGGTCCACCCAGCACTGCCACAGCAGGCTGGGACGGTGCTGGGCATCGCCCGCATGGGACTGGAAAGGTGCTCCTGAGGAAGAAGCACATCAGCGCATCCATCTGCAAGTGACCACCAACCTCTCATCCGAGCCACAAAGTCCCTCTCGGGTTCTGTCTGAGGCAGAAAATCAACCAGTTTTCTCCAGAAAGAAATAAAATGACCACGGTGCTGTGGTGTGAACAGCAAAACTGCAAACTAGAGCTTCCAGGCAGCAAAGGATGCTTGAGACAGCAAGCAATGGCAGCAAGGAGGGCAAAGCAAGTCAGAAGATGGGGGGGGGGGGGGGGGTGAAGGTGGGTCTCCCCACACTGTTTGGCCCAGTCAAGGGCCAGGGCAGGGGACACTTCTGCCTATCCATGCCAGGCTCCTTCACCCTGCCTTGGGCTGCAGAGGGGAGGGTGGGTGGATCTCCACGCAGCCCACCATGGCGCACGGAGCATCCCAGAATGGCACAGGAGCCCTCCACAGGAGCGTCGCACCAAGCCACGGCTGTGCCTGCACCAGCAGCGGCTCTCCCACACCCGAGACCACCCCGGTCTGCGTTTCCCTGCCCAGCGAGGCCATTCTGGCAGCACCACCACGCAGCACTGGGCAGCCGCCAGCCAGGGTCCTGGCACAGTGGAGAGCAGCGCTGGCAGCCAGCACCCGGCTCTGGTACCCCAACTCCAGCACTGGCAGCCAGCACCCCGCCCTGGTACCCCAACTCCAGCTACCCTCGGCTTCGGCTTGGGACTGCGCCAGCCAAAGGGCTGCAAGTAATGGAACAGCCCTTACTTATTAGCAGGACAAAATGCCCACTGTATATGAATTCCTTTAATAATCAGTTAACCATTTACTAAATTGGCACAGCTAAATTTCTGAGGAAGAGTGCAAATATTAACCTGCTGGAAAAAATACTGGCTGCTGCATAATGGCAATGATAGTATGTGCTGGCACATCGCCCAGGCCCTGCATGGCAAGTCCCTGGTGATACAGGGCAGCTGGGGCAGTGCTCCCCATCTCCCCTGCCCCAGGTCTCCCTCCACTGCGAGCTACCTGAACCAAAGATTCACACTAGAAGTGTTAGCACAACAACAGTAAAAAATAATGACATTATCCAGGGTACTGAGTATGGAGAGTAGCATGAAATGACTGTGTGCAGCATCCACGGAAACAAGAGCATGAAACACCAAGTGATGAATGGAAACACCAACCATCTCCAAGCGATGAATGCTGTGATTCACAAACACAGCACTTTTTCTGTATTCTCATGTGCACATGAAGAGATACACACCCTGAAGGAAGGAGTGATGATGCAAACTATCAGGGGGTCCTTCGCTCAAGAGAGCACCACTGTCCTAAAGACAGTTTGCAAGAAAAACCTGTACCTTGAGAGCATTCGCCTGTGCCTGACCCAGACAGGCAGTGCTGGCTGCACCCGCAGCTGTGGCAGGTCAAGGTGCAGAGCAGCTGGTGACACAGCACGAGGGCACAGAGATGGGTTGTCCGGCTCAGGGGGAGCCAGGCTGAGCCCTAAGCCAGGAAAAGGCCATTGCCAGGGGAAGGGCCAAAGCTGGAAGGTAACCGACATGGAGCAAAGAGAGGCAAATGCACGCAAACTGGAATATGGAGCTTGGGGAGGGATGCAAGCGCTGTCAGGCAGGAGCCAGTTGCCAGTTACTGGGCACAACGGACATGTCCCCTAAAGCCAGGGGTGCCACCAGTGACTGGGGACCACAGCTCACATGGGACTAATGGAAACAACAGGTACCAGTGCAACTGTGACACCACCGCTGCTAGTACCAACAGACACCAGCCCTGCGCAGCCAGCACAGCCCCCAGAACAGCCCCGCTCCTCGTGCAGCCTCACCCATGGCTGACAAAGGGCTGAGTCACGGGAGCCCCCCTACACCTCGTCTTGAACGTGGTCTGAGTTCAGAATGCATCTGCATTTCCCCCCGCCGAGCCATGATGCTCAATAGCATCTGACGAGTGTTTGGCACGTCAGTGAGGTGGGACAGCTGAGGCACCCCAGCGCCTGGCTCTGGCGTATGGGCAATATACCATACCACATTTTAAGGTTTATGCTGAGGGTCTAAACCTTTCACTGAGTGGTTTGACCTCTCTGCTGAAGGACCACCAAAAGGAAGTGAGCCACGGGCACCCATGCAGACAAAGGGCTGACACAGACGTGAGGGGAAGCACTGGCTATTTTGGGTGTGCAGTTTCTCACCCCGCCAGGCAGACGGCCGGCAGCCCAAAGCATCATCAGGGGTTTGCTGCAGTAGGACAGAGGCTGTGTCTTGGGCTGTATTAAAAGGATACTAAACTCATTATTACTGTTAATTTAAAATATTCCTCAGTTGTCCCCCTGCCCTGCAGACAGCCAAGCAGCAAGGAGCTATCACGTGCCAGAAGAGAACTAAGGGGTTGTAGCACTTTGTCTTTTTACTCCCCACAGTTCACCCGGTTTGTGAGCAACTCTGTTGCCTTCAATTCTTTGTAATCATCAACGTAATTCACAAATTGTTACTTGCACTTATTTTGCCTGCTGGATTTATTATAACCCATAAGATTTGAGTGTTTTGATACAACACTTTCCTTCAAAACCTCATCAGTGTAAAACAGACCGGTGACACACCAAGGGCACCAACTTCATCACTAATTCCTGCTGCCTTGGGGCAGCCGCCCTGGCCTGCAGTCCGTTGTGCCTGCAGCTCCCTGGGAAACCAGCTGCTCCACATTTTTCTACAATCCTCCCAACGCACAGGCAACCCTTTAGAGCAGCAAGGAAGGCAAATGGACATCTGTTTCAGTTTTAATCCAGCACTGAAGTCCCTTACCCTGGTCTTGGCACAGGGGGGCATAGCTATGCAGCAGGACCCCCCAGGTGCAGCTCTGGGGAGCACAGGCTATCCATCCTGCCTGGCCAGGGCACCTGTGTCCTGGCACAGCTCCTACACCCACTCTTGCTGCTGGCCACCTGTGTCCCTGTCCTCTCACCCAGCCGCTGCCCCACGAGCAGAGACAGAGATCCCCACCTGAAGCACCACAGCTGGGATGGGCACCCCGTGCCCCAGTGCATCCATGGAGGAGCACCAGGGACTGGGGGAGGGACGGGGACACTGGTGGTTTGCAGTATTAAGAGTTCAGTTGCTGCACTGGTGAGCACCAGTACCGCTAGTGGGGAACATGGGATTTGCTACACAAAATGAGAGCACTGGGACTTCCCAACCTGCACCATGCTGCTGGAAGTGACTGATCCTCACCCATGCCCACAAGGCAGCCCAGAGCAAATGCCACCCTTCCTGGGACAGACCCACACCTCCTGTGTACTTTTAACTCTCTCATGCATGCCCTGCTACCTGGGATGAGGTTACCTCAGCCTGCAGTGCCACTAATGGTTTTAAAATTACTCATCCCTCCTTGATTCCTATGCCCTGTTTGCTCACCGACCTCAAAGGACCATCACATATATTGCACTACAGTTCTGCATCCTGGGTAATAAAAATCCCTTGCATCATCACAGCTGTCCAGCTTATTCAGGAAATAAGGGAAAACAACATAAAGGAAACTCATGTCAGGTGAAGGCAGACCCCTCTGCAGAAGACAGAATCACTGAGATTGTCAGGACCTCTGGAGACCACCTCGTCCATCCCACCTTTGCTCAGGCAGGGTGGGCTGAGGCAAGCTGCCAGGGCTGTGTCCCACAGACAATGGGTATCTCCCAGTGCCACAAGCCTGGCTAAAGCAGGCTCTAAGTGAGGGCCCAGGGGTGGCACTGCCAGTTCACACAGGGATGCCGCCTCTCCTGGCATAATGTATGTTTCTTCCTCAAAAGCTCAGTTCCTGGATTTGTGCTGCTTCTCAACTGTCTTCTACACAACCAACAAAATGCTTCAGCTCTTGCCCTTGCAGAGTACAGCTTAAAAACATGCCTGTAAGGCTCAGAAATAGAGGAGAAAAATAGGGTAGTTATCCTTTACTTTCTTTTAAAACACTTTACTTTAGAATTGTTTCGTATTGTCTGGAGCAGACAACAATCAAAAATGCCAAGTCCTCAGAAAGGTAACAGCTGTACTGGGTTCCCTGCACCAGTGCAAACAGAGCACGGCTCCCCAGTCGCAGCTGAAGAATTCCCAGCAGGAGCCGGGGAACACGGACACTTCCCAGGCACTCAGTTCCCTCAGCACTGCTGACACAGCTCTTGGTGTCCTGCAGTTCCACGGGAGTACCGAAGCCTCCCCGGGAGCCATGGGGAGGTTCAGGATCCCAAGCCTGAAGCTGGCCCCACGCTCAGGGGGATGCCCAGTGCTTGCCACCCCGGCCAGTGAGCCCTGCTCCTCCAGCACAGCTCGCTGCGGGCTCACAGCGGGCTCACCTCTAACGCGTGCCACCAGCAGCAGGTGACCTGCTGACACCAGGGTAAGCACAGCTAATGCAGCAGGGACTTAGGCTTTTCCAGGAATTTGGTTTGTTTCCCTTTTTGCTCTGCTCGCTGCCACTCCCCGTGCTGACTGTG
Source organism: Falco punctatus (assembly GCF_963210335.1). Lineage (NCBI taxonomy): Eukaryota > Metazoa > Chordata > Aves > Falconiformes > Falconidae > Falco > Falco punctatus. The sequence continues at coordinate 48,983,282 of NC_137587.1, forward strand.
TCACACACACACACACACGCAGGTCCCAGCAAGCTGCTTTGAACACACAGGGACCAGCACTCTCAGCACCAGCTGCCAGCCACGTGCACTGACAGCAGCGTGGCAGGGCTGTCACCGTGAGTGCCCTGCACTGGGCAGACAAGGCAACAGCACGCTTCCAGCACCTCCTGCACGCTTCCTGCATGCTTCCTGCACGCTTCCTGCTGGTGTGGCCCCAAGCCCATGGCTACATGTGAGAGCTATGCACAGTGCTGCTCAGCTACTGCCATTGCTGGCTAAAATGAATGCGTTTGAAATGCAAGGAATTAAAAGCTGAACAAGTCACAGAGCAAGGGGAGCTCCGACACGTGGGGCTGCGGTGAAGACAGCTCATTAGGCATTTGTATCACAGACGAGGAGCCGAGAGTGATACATGGGATGAGTCAACGTGGCAGCGCAGGCACTGCAGCTCTGTAATTTATTAATAGCTGTGCCGTGAGAAAAATGAGCCAGGCGATCCCCCACGGCCCCCAGTACCCAGGGCTCGGGGGGGCACCTCTCACTGGCTGCACCATGGCTTGGGAAGACGGATACTTAAACAAGGACAAACAAAAGAAGCTTCTGAAAAATAACACTGGTTAAAACATTGTGATAAAAATGCACACTGAGGAGAATGGTAAGAAACATACCGTGGTGGCAGACAGGTGGTGGGAGCCCCAGGGGTGCACCCACACAAGCCCCCCCCCCCTGCAGTGACTGCAGCTCCGTCCCATGGTGGGGCCCAGGTTTTGTAAGGGCTGCTCATGATGCTCTGCTACCAAAACACACCCAGCTGGGAAAGCACCTGGCCACACACACCCCAGCCCCTCCTGCACCACCATTCCTGGGTTTAGGTGTGCCTGTAGAGGAGATCCCCTCCTGGCTTCTTAGGGAGATGCTCATACTCCCATCTTGCCCAGTGTCAAACCCAATGAGCTATGTTTGTAGCGCTGTAATTACCCCAGGCTCAAGTAGGCACAGCTGAGAGCCTATTTTAGCTTTTTACATTGTATTTCCTCCTGGTCATTGAAACAGAAAGTCTCTGCAATACATCCTCCTGGTCCAGCAGTGGTGTTCCCTCCTACTGAAAGACCAAATTCCCAAGGCAACTCTAAACCAGTGTATGTTAGTAATCACCAGCAAGTGACAGACTTACCACCCAAATGGTCTGTCACCACTACACGTGATTTTCCTTTTGCACTTGTTGAAACAAGTGTGCACTAATACACCACAAGCAGCCAGGGCTGCCTGCTTGGGAGGGCTCTGCAAAGAGCACTCATCTTCCTAGGCTTCCCCTCCATAAAATGTGCATTATTAATTCCTTCCTTTTCTTTTCCTCAAGCCCCCAGTAATTATTCCTGTACCTGTATACAATGCAGGAAAGGCTGCACAACATTGTGCTTTAAACTCAGAAACACCAAGCTGTTGCATTTTCCAGCTCCTAAGGTACTGCCATACGCAATACTATAAAATATGCTAAACGCTGACTGTAATACCAGCATCAATTGCGCAGCTTAAAAATGCAAGCAAGCCTAAGTGAATAAAGTGAATAATTGTTGAAACAAAACAGCTTTTAACTTATCAAAACATTTTTATTGAATCGGAATATCATGGCATTTTCAAAACTAAGTGGTTTTGCAACATCAAAACACAACACAAACGTGAAGGGATTTGCTTTGACACTTCTCTGTCACCGGTTTGCCAAAGGGGTGCGTTCTGGGGCAGCACGGGGTGGAAAATGTGCAAAATGCGCCCTGCGCTCCACTGGCCAGTGCAGTGCGCTGGGAGCAAGCGTGCTCCCCCCGGCCACCCGCAACAGAGGGGTCTGCAGATGGAGGGGTGAGTGGCAAGCCCTGATCTGGGAGGAAGAGGCTCATCCTTACCCTGGACCCCTCCCTGTCGTGGACCCAGAGGCACCCGGGGCGGCTGGGGTGGCCAGGTGCCAGGCGGGTGCACAGTACTTGCACAAGCATCCGGGACACCCGAATCACTGGCTAACTGCTGTGAAAGGATGCGGAGAGCCATGAGACTCACCTGCAACGCAGCACATTTCTGAACGGCAGGGAGCCAAAGAGCAGGGAGACTGCCACAGCCTAGGATTTCTGGCCAAGCAGCTGCCACTCTCCCAACAAAACATGCGGCTCACACGGGTACGAGCAGCAGCGGGGCTGGCATAGCCACAGCCAGGTTAGGGCACAGCGTCCCCTGACACTGCCTCATCCTAGAATGATCCCAGCATGTGCACTTCCAGTTTCCCCTTTTTCTTTTTACTTTTGTTTTAAAGGAATTGTAGGTTTAAAAACTCAACACAAACTGGTTGTCTCAGAACCATCTGCCCTAACTCCGAAGCCCAGAAAGCAGGGGTTGGAGCAAGGCTGCAGCGGTCGGATGCAGTGATCCTGGGGACACCAAGCTGGAGCCAGTGCTGCCACTTGGCTCCTCCCCTGCTGACCACCTTTGGCACGCTCCGTACTTGCCAAAGGATCCTGTCCTGTCGAGGAATCGGGAGGGATGGTGCCCACCTGACAATTAGCCATTAAATAAGTTATCTGGATTGTCCACTTGTGGCATCAGGATTTATTTACTGCTCTCACTTGTGGCGTCACGATTTATTTACTGCTCACTGTTCAAGCCTTGCTCAGAAGAGAGTTGTTATATTATCCTTCGGCTTTTCTGAATGATGTCCAGTAACATTCACCTGTTTTCTCAGCTACCCTGAGAGGGAAGGCAATGCCATCCCTGTTTCACACGTAGGGCCTGGAATCACAGAGATGCAACACTCGCAACGTTTCTGCTCCCGGGACCCCTACAGATGCCTGCCTTGGCCCTCTGCATCCCAGCTGCTAGGAAGAGAGGCAGGGGCATCTTCTGGTAGCACAGCAGAAGGCAGGGGTGGCCCCCCAAAGGGAAACCCTCACCCAAGACCTGGCCAGGTGGGATGGTGAGATTCACGGGGCATGCGACACAGATGATGTTTTTCCTCTTGGCAAAATCCCACCATGGATTGTTCATGGGAATTAAGCAATGAAGATGGCAAAGCCCTCCCCAGAACAAGTCACCAGTTTTCTGCTTACAAATAAAGTCATCTCAGAAACTGCTGAAATGCACTGTATCAGATTATGAGATGATCTTCAAAGGTCCCTTCCAACCTGACCCATTCTGTCATTCTATGTGTCCAGTAAGACAGACCTCAGCTGGAGTAGGCAATCGATACCCAACGCTTCAGCCCGAACCAAGCCTGAACACTTGATATATAATGTTGTCATAAACTAATGAAAATAAGGGCAAGATGTTGAAGCATCTGACAGTCCTACTAATAAGCACAGTCACAAGGCTTTTTACCAACATGAGTTTATGAAATCAAAATATTAGAACTATTCTTAAGAAAGCAGACTATTGCCAGAGCTGCAGATACCCTTTGCTAAGTTTTACTCCCTGATTACGAATTTCCATAGAAAATTTAACCAACCCCCCCTCAAAATAAGCTACTCTGATTTTCTTTATTCACAAGCATCCTTTTACAAAGCCCCGGAGGGAGCCCCTGTGTGCCACACACCCCCGCGTACCATCGCCTCTCCCACCCTCGGTCACCACCACAGCAGCTGCAGGTGGCACAGGAGCCTTCCTGAGCACTGCAGCTGGGGGGCAGTTCCCACCGCGACACCTTTGGACAGCAAACGGCGTTTCCCAAATTCAATTTTCCCACAAGGAAAATCTTATTATTTCTATCAAAAAACTGATTTTCCATTCAGCGAACCAAAATGAGATGCTTTGCTTCAGCTCATTTGGGCACTAATTGGGATACTTCCCATTGCTAAATGACCCCAGAATTTTCACTGTCCCCCCACCCGCCCTCTGGGAGCCACAGGCAGCGCAGGGCTGGGCACACTGCTCCCAGACCAGGGACTGCCCAGTCTGTGCAGAACCCCGCTCTGCAGGATGAGGGGCTGCCAGAGCCCCAGACTCGAGTGCTGCTGCTGCTGCCCCACTTCCCCTCCACCCCCTTGTGCACACAGGGGCAATGTGCCAGCAGCACCAGCAGTGCCAGCAGTACCAGCAGTGCCAGCAGCACCAACATCACCAAGGCCAGGCACCCACCCACCCCCGTCCCGGCACAGGCCTGCCCTCGCCTGTGCACACTCCCTGCAGTTCTGCCCACCGCTGCGACAGCCACGAGCCAGCACTCCATAGCAGCACCCCCCATGCTGGCGAGTCCCACTGTGGGGACAGCTACGACTTCATTATTCTTGTCAAACACCCACCAGCACCCAGCAAGTGTCAGTACTGGAGCTGCCACCCTGGCACCAGCAGCCCCCCCTGGGGAGCACGGCTCTGAGCGGTGGGGGCAGGAAGGGTGGCAGCTGCTCCTCAAGCCCAGACATCCACCAGCAGCATCCTGGTTGGGAACTTAGGAACTCCCAGGGCTCCCGTGCAGGCAGCCTCCCCGTCTGACCAGGCTGCTCCCAGTGTGGAGCCAGCAGCAGTGGCCAGTGCTGCCTGCAGCCGGTGCTGCTGCAAGGGGCTGACACAGGGGCACAGGCACCTCCACCTCACTGCCAGCGTCATCTACATGTCCTTGTCACCGCAGGGCAGGAATGAGCGCAGCAGCACAACCCACTCCACAGGAGAGGCTCGCAGGCATAAAGATGTGAAAAGTTCAAAGCAACGTGTCTCATCGTTTAACTTGGGCAACTTTGAAATTATACATTATATTAAATTGATCAGAGACTAAGAAAATGCCTTGACACCTCCCAGGTTCAGCCAACTCAGCGTGCCCTTGTGCGATGCTCCGTGCCCTGGCACACTGGCAGATGGTGCCTCAGGCTCAGATTTCTCTTCCTCTCCCATCCACGTTCCAGAAGCTGAAGCCCAGTCCCAATGCCTGACTCAGAGGCTCTTGTTCTTGTCCCCTGTGCACATCGCAGTGCCACCGCCAGCGAGTGAGGTGGGGAAACCCCAGATGGCACATGAACACACACAGCGATCTGATCATGTATCTTCCAAAGAGTCAGGAGAGCTATTTTATTCAGGTACCCACATGGACCTGGCACAGCAAAAGAGATCATGAAACTATACATCCCAACAACAGGGACACCAGAATGTCCTTTCCTCCCTCTACACATGGACGAGCAGGAGGCTCAGCCGAAAATCATCTACAAGGATTATTCCATCCATGACTGGATCCTGACAAAATGCTAGCACCACTGCATGGTGAAACCCAGAACATTGTCCCAAACCCTGGCACATGCTGCTGTGAGCAGGCACACGAAGAGATGGTGCAAGCAACAAAGCCAGAACAATGTCTGCCCACACCAGAGGCTCTGGGCAATAGGGTCCCACCAAAGAAGCGGGACCAAACATCTGTACACCTGGGTGCAGCCCCTCGCACCAGCTGCCCCACCAGCCCGGACACTGATGTTCAAAACAAGGTCACAGCAACAAAGAGAGCGAACGCACACCAAAGGTGCTGCGGCAGGCTCTGCTTCCCCAACTAAGCACTCCAGCTACTGGGATCCTCTCCTGAAAACAGCAAAGCAAACTCCTCCATCAAGCTTTGAATCCACCTTGGACTCACTGGTTCACTCTTGGAAACTGCAAAAAACATATGGGATGGAGAATGTTTTACCTTACTCAGGGCTGTGTCACGTGAGGGCTCTTGGCACAGGGAAAGCTCAGATTTATCCACAGACAAAGACATCCATGTGCAAAGGCCCGGGGCATTTATATGTTTTAAATGGGGCATTGACAGGAGCCGCTCTGGCTGCCCCAGCACAAGGACAAACTCAGTGTTGCAAAACTCTTGGCCTGCTTTCCCGATACAGCTCCACAAAGGCTCTGTGCCCTTCCCTCAAATTCAGGGGATTGATCTTTAACAAAAAGGCTGCTTTTTTTCAAAGATGTCTACATACTCCTAAGTTTAAATACAGCACTTCATCCACAAGTACAAGCATCACCTTTTTATCAGGACTCACTCCTTCATCCTTCCCCTGAGGATCACGCCAGCGCATGTTTGGGAAGGGACCCACTTTGCCACTGGCTGCAACCCCGAAACACTGCAGGAGTGCTCAGAGATATGTACTGGGGACATCCACAGGCTGGAAGCCCAAACTGTTCAGGTGCATAAGGCACTGGATTGCTCTCTGCCATGAACTGGCAGTGCATCACCAAACCCACTTCCAGCAGCCATGCTGCCTCCTGCAGCTATGTGCTTTGAGGGTCTCAGCTCTGCAATGGTGCCGCAGGGAGTGGATCTCTCTCGGGAGCGCTGGGGCACCGTGCACCCCTCCAAGCAAACAGTCGGGACACCTGCATCTCTACACCGAGAGGAGCTTCCTCCCTGTTGCCATTCAGATGTTTTTTTAAAATTAATTGACAAGGAAGATCTGCAACCACAGAGTGCTCTTGCGGTGAAGGCATGAGTATGCATGAAGGCACGAAGAAACAGGTACAGCCAGGCTTTGCTATGAAATCTGGCAAGCAGGAATAGGAGAGTGATTTGGGGAGGGGAAGGAGCACTCACCAGCACCATGCCATGCTGCCCTGCAGCGGGAGGCACAGACCTGCAGCCGGAGCGGCTCTGTGCCAGCACAGCCCCCTAAGCATCGCTGGACATCATCTGCCCTCACCAGCCTCAACATCTTAGGGCACAACGCTACTCAGCCAGGCTGCCTTCACTCATCGCACAGGTTGGAAAGTTCTAGCCACGGAATCAACCCTGAGGTTTTCCCCAGGTCTGGTGCGATGCTGAACATCCACGGTCAACATGCTCCGACATGCCGTGGCTGACAAACAACTCTCCCCACAACAAGGCACGCTCCCATGGGCAGTGGGCATGGGCAGCTGCTGGCCGGGGGCCGAGTCCGTGCGGGGCCAGAAGGCACGGTGCTCCATTTTACATGGGCTGGTGACCCCAAGGGCTCCTCCATCTGCTCCTCTCCAGCTACTTTTCTGAAAAATTTGGCCAGCATTAACAATCAATTTTGATTAATCAAAATGCATTCTGCAGGGATGAAAGTGCTCGCTAAGTGAAACAAACCCCACTAACTTCAATTCTCTTCATCCTACAATAGGTGAGCCAAAAAATGCCATTTATAAAGCATTAAAATACTACATCGGTGGGTCTGTCAGAAGGACCCATGAGAAAGCAAGTACTTACACCTCAAAAAGAAGGTCTGAATAGTGTGCAGCTGCAGCCTGACAGCGAACAGTGAAAAGAAATGAAAATATTCCGTCTACCCCGACTGCGTGAGCTGTCCTACCTGCACGCACGGAATGAGGGAGCACGCTGCAGCACGCAGGTGAGGGGCAGGGTGCTAGCAGAGCCCCAGCCCCGCACTGGGCAAGCTCCTGACTGCTGCCAGGGAGCGCCCGGCCACGACTGCACAAGTCCACATTCAAACCCCAGGTCTGGCACAAATTCCACATCTGTCCTTAGGGTCAGCTTTGCAAGCGTGATTGGTTATTGCAGGACAGAGGAAGGCACCCAAGGAGATCCTCAGAGCAGCTAACTGCCTCTGAACCCATCTGTGTGCTTACACCCTGCGCCAGCACAGCCCCCCTTCTCCTTGGATCCCTGGGGAAGTGAGCAGTACCTGCCGTGCTGCCCAGCGGAGCAAGGAGGGCACGCACACACAAGTTGCTCCGAAATGGTGAACAAATGGGTTCCAGGACAGACAGCTGGATGTACAACCTGCCTGACAGCGCCTGCCACGCAGCCGCCTTGAAGTCCCTGCAATTATCCATTCCTGACCACCATCGTACATCAGTACAGGTTGCCCAATGTTGGCAATTTTGAACTTAATTGCTGTGAAACAAATGTAATACCATTATTCCTAAGGTTTCCTTTACCAAACACCGTGGTTTTCTAATGCACCAACACCTGTGTTCCCTGACGGCACCATCCCAGAGACTGAAAGGGGACAGGCACGAACTGGGACCCAGGTGCAGGGTGCTGTGGCCAAACCCAGTGTGCCTACCAAACACACCTGCTGTTTAATCGGAAGAAATCAAAAGCAGAGGGAACAGCACTACCAAAGAGGGAGATCATCAGTATGACAATCAAAGTAAAACTGGGGGGCTTAATCATAAGTAGATTCCAAGCCTAAACAGTTTGTAGGTTTTATCAAGCACTGTAACATTAACTCATTCCTTCCACCGCCCCACTTCTGCAGTCTACAAAATTAAAAGTAAACTAACAATGATTTACTCCAGATGGGCATTTATTATTGTAGTAATAACATCCTGCAAACACTGCAGGATTAACTGAGGCCAATTCTTTTCTTCGTCACTGTATTCTGACATAAACATATAGTAAAACAAATGATCTAAAACCAGACGTGCATTTATTAGGTTTGCCTCTACACTTGTCTGAACATCAGTTGTGGATGTGAGTCATGAAACGTAAGGTGGATTTTAAGTTCTAAAGTTTAAATTAGCGTCAAGTAATACCAGGTACAACCTGTAGATCTCTCTCTTAAAGAATACCTATTTAGTATTTAGGTCTGGCCTGTTAACTGGTAAATCAAAACAGATGTGGCCAAATTAGCTGCTGAAATAATGTAAGATGTGCCATGTCTACAGCAGCCTTGACACTTCAAAGGCAAAACCAGGGAATCTCAAGGAGATAAAACATTTTCATCACAACAGCAAATTATGTGCTCTGTCAGAATACATGTAATAAAAGAAGGACAACAAGAGCTGAAATGGAAATTTGTTTTGCAGAAGCCAAGAATAGTAAATGATTTATATGCACTTATTTTAATTTATTTCAGGTTGAATGCAATTTATCTAAAGTCATCAAAAATTAATAGGCCATACAGAAAGGAGTTTTAATAAATTCAAACTTCAGGCATACAGCAAGTACATCTCTTCTTAATTGCTATTAGCACATAACTATCTAATTAATCCACCTTGTTATCTTGCCTGGAAGCCCAAGCAATTCCACTTCACAGGAAGGGGACTGGATGCCATGGCCCCAGCTGGGATCCCGGCACAGCCCTTGGCACGGGGAGGTCACCAGGCGAGGATGGAGGGTCCTCACAGGGCTCTCTCCATGCACACAGCACCTGAAGGAGCCTGGAAGGGCTGTGCTCTGCGCCCCTGCCCACTGCCACCGGCTGCACCCAGAGCAGAGCCCCCGGCACTGCTCCACCTCCACCCCTCCCCAGCTCTGACACCTCCACTCCTCACTGTCCTGGAGGAAGAATCAATCCGAATGCAGGTCAGAGTCGGAGCTGCCTTGGGGCGCAGGTTGAGGCAGGGACAGAATGCTCCGGAGCACTGGGGAGACCCAGGCTGAGACCCAGACCGCCCTGGCTGCCCAGAGGGATGTGCAGTCCAGCAGCAGTGCCAGCCTGCTGCAAAATACCCCACGACAGACCCCCAGAGCCTTGAGGTGATGGCACTGGTTTTCCCCAGCCTGCCTTAAGCCACGGTTCAGAAAGAGCATCACGAAGTGGGGCAGCAGTGCTGATGCTGGCACATGAGTGCCAGGGTGCTCGGCTGGACAGCCCCAACCTGTCCTGAGGAGCCCTGCACATCCTCAGACATGCTGAAGATTCTGTCAAGGTCCCAGCACAGGATCCCATCTTCCAGGAACAATGGGACAGATGGCACCAAAAGTCAAAGAGGAGCTGCGCAATCAGAGGAATGAAGCCCAAGGAAGAGGATGGCAGGGACAGGAGACAGAGCACTGGGGGCGATGCTCCTGCACCAGCTGGATACCTCCGTGCCTGTGCCCGGCAGGAAGGGCAGCCCCAGCAGGGACCGGCTCTCTGAGAGCTGCCAGCCCCAAAGCTGCTTCTTCGGTTGTTGATTGCCCCAAGCCGTGATGCTGCAGTCCAGCACTCCATGCCCCAGGGAAGGAAAGTCCCCAAAGGGAAGACTGGAGGTGACACTGCCCCAGCAGGCAAGTCCCCTGCAGAGACTGACCAACCCTGGAGTAAATTCTGAGCACTTCCAGCAGATGGGAAATTCCTGGGATGTGGGAGTGCCCCATGTCTCAGCAAACACCCAGTGTCTGAAAACCCTGTGACAATGACATATGGTACCATCACCACGTATGGCTTGTGTTTAGCATCAACAGGGCAGTGCCAGGCCAGGGGGAGTGCCAGGCCAGCCCCCAGCCCCCAGGACAGGTTCCCATGCACTGGTGATGCAGCCGGGGCAGAAAGGCAGTGTATGTCCCGTCCCAGCACCCTTGCTTGATGGGGACCCTGGGGACACAGGTGAGGCTGGGAGCAGTGGCTGCCACCTCTTGGCTGAAGGTCAGGGAAGAAATGGAGGTGATTCCATCCCCAACAAAAAGCCAGCACTGAGCAGAAAACCCTGCCTTTCCCTGCGCTGATTCAGAGGGCATGCACCAAAGGGGCTCGGGGCTGTGACGCAGGCAGCTGATGCCCAGATCTCTGAACAGGCTCAAGCAGCCAGAAAGGGGACAGAGCCCTCAGCAATCCCTCTGGCTACACATGGAAACTCAGAGCAGAGCAGAGTTTTGACCACGGAGCAAGCCTGCAAGAGCTCTACTCGAAACACAAACACAAGAGCTCACTGACCACATATGCAGCTGCAGCAGGAAACTGATGGATCTTAGTCTGTATTTAGATCCAAAGGAAACCAATGAGCATACTAAAAGGAGTATTTTCCTTTACCTACCAAGGATGACAGTTTCAATGAAATACCGGGACCCATATTCTTCAAAACTTCAGATACATCTGTCAGGGTTAGGCAATTTTGCCTAAAAGAGAAACCTTCAGTGTGCCATAAGGGAGAAACTATTTTTACAATCTTCCCTTTGGCTCAAAATCTGCTGCTGGGATTTTTTTCAGGAGGTAGTGCTCCGCATACTTGAAAAAACTGATGGCTCTAAAATACATATTTATGGTTTCCTGATACAGGGAAAAACAACAGAAGAAAGTAATGATAAGCTGCACGAAATGTTATCAGAGCTCTGGAAGAAGGATAGACAGCAAACGGGGAATCAGTGACAGTCAGGGGAAAGGCAGAAATGAAAGGGTTGCTCGGGCAGAGGTGGTGAACCCCAGCCACTGCCCCAGTGCTGTCTGCTAGGAGCAGGTCAGACGAGCACAGGGATGCTCGGCTGCAGGGATGCTCAGTGACAGCGGTGCTCAGCCGCAGGGATGCTTGGCCGCAGGGATGCTCGGCCGCAGGGATGCTCGGCTGCAGGGATGCTCACCTGGCTCTGGGAGGGAGACCTCGGGCATGGCAGCCTGCACCAGCTCTGGCTGCATTGGTGACCAACAACCACTGCCAGAGGCCCCATCGTGGTAGCACCCAGCAAGTCGCTCCCTCAGGTGGCACACAAGATAACTCATTTTGCCTCCACCGGATTAAAAAATCAGGGAGTTGACCCTCCTAGAAAGAGTGAAAAGTAAATTTGCAGAGGACACAGTAGAAGATAACACACTGCAGAAAGTCATTAAAGCCTATCTCTGCAGTGCAATCATAAAATTATACACCAAGCCTGTACTATCAGTTCATATCAGTTCTTGCCATAATTGCTGGCTTACTCTTTAGAGGCAACAGAATAATGATGCCAAAGGGCTTAAAAACCCAGGATGCTCTGGAGACTATATGAGGTCCCTGGGTACAAGGAAATGCATAAGGAAAGCTGTGTTGGGCAGGATGGAGACAGGAGAACCTGCAGAAGCCTGTGAAATGTAAAGCCTTGCTCTTGAGTGAAGGTCTGTAAGCAGAGATGAGGGCACGTCAGAACCACCGAACCGGCCTCGGATGTACTTAAGTGTAGGGACAGGGACTTGTCGCTATGCCATGTCAGTACCTGTGATGGCACCGTCACACGGTCACGTCAAACAGACGCCCAGTCGGCTCATACCAGGCTCAGGACACCAGAACTCATTTGGTGTGGCAGCGGGCTGCAGGGCTGCAACAGGGCCAGCGTTCGGGGATTAAGGACCTGGCATCCATCATACAGCCTCTGACATCATCAGTTAAACAACTGCCAATCGATCAAATGTGCAACTCTCCAAAAGCTACGGCAGCGGGAAGCTTGCCATGAAGGTTACCAGGTCTGGAGCGGCTCCCCTGCCCCGGCCCCCACCACTCACCTGGAGCAGAGCTCAGGGGGGTCCCCCACGACCAGCTGGGATTTTGTGTAGCTGACAACTGGAAATCACCCTTCCTATCTTTGTGAAGGTACAGTAAAATCTAACGGTACCTAACAAAGACAAGAAACAATGAGAGATGCACGCTAGTTAAAGCCTCCAAGCCCTGAGAGCACAGACTGGGACACCATGGGTACCAGAGGGGCAATCGCCACCCCTGAGAAATACAGACTGCTGAGAGACAGGCTTTGGAAAGAGATGGGAGAGGAGACAACTCAACTCCTACATTTGATGTGGAAAGGCAAGCCATGAGACTGAAGTCCCAGGGATAATCCTGGAGAGGAATGAGGAGCTGGGCTGGACAGCGAGAGGCCCTGAGCCCCTGCAAAACTGGGAATGGTCCTGAAACAGCACCACAAAACATGGAGCACCTTGAGAGCATCTCTAGCTGCCAAGGGCATCCATGCAAGGGGCAGGCACTCACCCTGGAAGAGCCACATTCCAACAAAACATGCCAGTTTGAGCTGTCAAGGCTGGGGAGGGGGTCCTGGATGGCTGGTGTCTGCAACACCATATCCAGAGCTCTGGGCATTTTCGTCTGCTCCTGCTCCTGCTCATGGGCACTCTGCACCCCGGCCAGTGACAGCCACAATCAGCACAGCGACCCGCAGAGAAAAGGCTGGCTGGGCTGGGTTGCCTCACGCCGATGCTGACAAGGGGGGGCTGCAGGGCTGCAGCACCACACTTTGCTGGCACAGACGGGATGGCAAGTGTGGCCAACCGGGAACTGTGCCCAGCGGTGGGCATGCAGCCTGGGTGGCTCCACAGGCTCTGGCTGCCCCAAGGGTGCTTTGGGGAAAGCAAGCACTGAAGCCCAGAAATCTTGCACCCACCCACAACTGAATCCCCAGCAAAGGGCAGGGCTGCTGAGACAGAGGAGCTGGGGATGGCAGAGCACCCAGGAGGACCGGCTGCCAGGACAGGGTGCGGGACAGGGGGCTGAGCACGGGTGGTGCATCCCAATAGCCAGCCTTCCAGGAGCAAGAAGGGCAGGAGAGCCCACTGCTTCGCATCACCAGGTCTGCAGGAAAAGCTTGGGGTGGGAATTGTGAGGGCATGTGAGTGGGAGGAAGGCAAAGCCAGTGGGAGGCTGGCAGTGAGAGGAAAGGGATCTGGCCCAGGAGGAGCTGACAGCGTAATTCCCCCTGAACTCAATCATATTTAATTTTTCTATCAATTTTCATTAGCCTTTTCCCATTCCTCTAGTTCGTCCACAGTCTTCCAGGATTTGTTAGAAATAAACCATTACTGTCTTGGGACGCTCCTTGGCCAATTATTTTAATACTCCTGGGTACCAGTTATCCAGTTCTGCCACTTTTAAAATGCCTTACTTAAACTGTCACTTTTTAACCTTTTTCTTAGTTCCTGTAGAAGTAGAAAATACCTCAGTGTCTCCATGAGTTTGCATTTCTCTGCTGCTTTGCCAATGGCAAACAAAAATAATCACTGAAAACATTCTCTTCTACATCACCCTTGATGGTATTTCTGTCTTTGCCTACAGATAGGTCCAGTCCTGTGACAGCCTTTTATTTGTATCTAAAACCTAATTCTCCTTCTGCACCTGGTACCTGACCCAAGGATATTTAATATTTTAATTAGAAAACTCCCACTGACCTTGGAAGACAGATATTCAGGCACAAAAAAAGACCCTCACCATGCAGAAATTTTTCTGGGGAGCAGGGCCAGGAATTAATATGTGGTCTGGCAGAAATGTGGCTCACAAAAGGGTGGCGAGAAGGGCAGCTCCAGCAGCAACCGCTGCCCTTCACCCCCTGCAAGGGACAGCCTGTGCCCACCAGCCCCGCGCGCCTCCAAGGGTTGGGGCAGCGGGGGTCCCACAAGCACCCCGGTCCTCCAGCACCCCAGTCCTCTGGCACCCCAAAAGCACCCTGGCTTCTCTGGCACCCCAAAAGCACCCTAGTCTTCCGGCACCCCACTGGCACCCCAGCTCTCCCAGCACCCCAGCAGCATCCCCAGCTCCCAGACTGCTGCTCTGGACCTGCAGTTTTAAACAAGTAGTCACCTAAGCAAGTGTGTTATTATTTCATGTGTTAATTGGCCATTTCTGCATGCTCTGTTGCTTTGCATTAATAAACAACCTCGTTTGGGCTACTCGGGACAGTGTCGACACAAGTGTTTACTGGTCATTAAGCACTGAGCTTTGGCTAATAAATACAGCTACAGCTTAATGTGAGGCTATTTCTACAGTTCAGAACTTGCAAAGACATCGGATTACTGATGAACAGCATCGCTGAAACATGAAGAAGCTGTATGGTGATTATTTTTATGACCTTACCACATCTCTGAGCTACAGTTTTGAACAGTTTCTGATTCTAAACTAACTACCAGAGACCATTTCAGTTAATCGGGGAAGGGCTGACAGAACAGTGCTGTATCTTTTTGTCCTCTTCCAAAATGAAGATCAAACATTTTGTAGATGGAAAAAGTAAAACAAGCAAATAAAGTGGGTTTCCCTTCAGCTGGACAAGATCAAAAATATTCTACACAGATTTTTTGAGAAAGAAAAAAGAAATCCTTAGCCACCTTCAAAACTTCTAGCCCAGAGGAATTATTCTGAAAGGTCTTATCCCTCCTTTGCTACATCTTAGTGTATAAAGAAGATACCATCAAATCTGCAGTGTGAGATCCAGTCAGTTTGCAGGTTTTATAACTCTCTCTCCTGTGCCAGATAATTTAATGGGTCTCTTGGTCCTAATGTTCTTAACTCAGCAATGTGTCTGAGCATTTTAGATAAGAGACATACTTAAGGCTTTGGCAAAGAAGTTTAGTTTTTAATTGCTGCTTCAAAAATTGATCAGCTGTGCTGCTGTTGCAAGATTTCTGTTGAACTTGTGAAACAAACACTAATAGATGGACACTTACACCCCCACAAATGCATCCATACAGCAACTTCAGACCGATGCTGGCTTGTATCACCAGGCAGCAAGTGCTGCGCGCCTGGAACCACTGGTTTTACACCATAGTTCAGCTACTTCCAGCTGTGGGCCAGCTGTGCAGGAGCCTGTGCAGCAGCTGCCAAGGACCACAGCAGGCTTGGATCATGGTGCCACATGCCCTGCAGGGGGTTTCTCCAGCTTGCATCCCATCACCGCTTGTGATAGTAGTTTGGAGAAGACAGAGGTTTTGGGAGATCCTGATGACCTGTTCCTGCACCTTCCCACCCAAGCCGTATTTCCATTGCTCGCAGGAGCGCTCCAGACCAACAGTAAAAGGCAGCTCTTGTGTTACATCAGGTATGAACAAAACTAGCCGGAACTGCACTGCAATCTGCAGCTTGCCAGCTGAGAAGACCAAAATCCGTCACTAATTTGCAAAAGGGAATTCAGCACATCGAGCATGTCCTTGGGCACTGCCCACCCCACCACACAGGCTCCTGGGGAGCAGAGCTTGCATGGTGTCAAGCGGGACCCCCCGCTCCAGCATTTCACGCCAGGTCCCGGTGGGCACCAGGTGGAACTAGCCCTGGCACACACACCACTGGCGCCCCAACACCACTTCGCACACCAGGGCCCGCAGCTGGGAGTGCCGCGGGATGCGCACCCACGTCAGAAGAGCTGGCTGCCCACAGGGGTGCCCCACGGAGAAGGTGCAGCGAGGGGCAGTGCACCAAGCCCCTCGCAGCTCTGCACCACGCTGCGGAGCTGGCAGAGTCAGCACAGACATAGTTCAACTCCCGGTGGCCATAGCATGGTTGCTCCCTGTTGCATCTCTTCCCTGCATGAGTCCTCCCTGCTCTTCACAGTTTTCAAAGAAAAATGAAAACAAAGCGCAGGCAGACCCCAAGTGGCTCCGCAGCCTGCACCGCCGGCTATGGCACCGTATCAGCTAACCACAGAACCCTGTTGGTCCGAGTACCTGGGCTCACTCAGTGACCAGGCCAGTGACTTTAATCTGGAGTTCAGGCATGTTTAAAACTTATTTATTTTCTGTTTAATATATTTAGGTATAATTCTCGCTTATCTTAATTAACATCAGGAAAATTACACAGTTCCTTTTTCACGAAAGGAGAAAGAGCAGCATTATGCAGGAAAATGCTTGTAGAAACAAGAAACCTCAAACTTTTACCTCAGGTAAATTAGAATGACTTTACTGAAGCTAATTGAGTTATCCTTAAATTATGCACAGGAATCAAAGGAGGTACTTTGCTCTCCCCAGAATGTCCTCTTTAATAATGCATTACTTTCCCTGATTTCTAGGCTTCTAGGCAGAGGAGTGCATTTTTCTGTGATGTGCTTCATGTCGCATCCTACTCACTGTCCACAGCAGGTTCATTAGAAAAGGAGCTTAACGAGAGGGAGGAAGGGGAGGATGCGGGAAAGACCATCAGCCAAGCCCCCACAGGCTGGACGTGGCCCTGGGTATCACCAGCGCAGGGAGCAGTGCCCAGCTGCGACTCCCATCTACTCCAGGTCTCCCACACCTTCCTCCTGCGGCTCAGACACCCACAGATGTACATGGTGAAGTGAGAGACGGTGAGAACCAAACCCAAACAGGGCTGCTGGCCCTGTGCAGCACCCTGCTCGCCAGCTAAATAACAACTGCCCCGGGACTGCAGCGGAGGCGGGGGCAGAGCCAACCTGCCCAGAGGGACCCTTTGCAGCACTTCAGGATGGAGTATGAGACTTTCTGACCCTTTGCTGCTGCAGGGGACCGAGAGGGGTGAGGGGATAGTCCACGCTTGCAGATTCAGTAGTTTTCTCACAGTTTTTCATCTGTTTGTGTTTGCTGCAGCAAAAAAAAAAGACTAGCGTGCCCCCACCTGCAAACCAGCTCAGGCAGATGTGGCAACAGTGGATTTTTCTAGGAGTTTTTTAACTTTTGAACTAGAATCAAACTTTTTAGTTTGAAATTATCACTTGGGAGCCACAGACTGCCAGAGGGTCATATCACCGGCAGTCTCCACAGTGCCAGCGGCAGCAATGGAATGGCGCAGCCATCCTCAGCATCTGCAGAGGGTGGCCAGAGCCCCCAGCTTCGCACAGCAGGCACGGAATGCCTGGCACAACACCACACGCTCCAGGTCCCCACCAAACCCATAATCCTGGGGCAGGTCCTTCCAAAACTTGTTCTAAAAGTAAGGAAAAGTCATCAAATTTGAAACATTTTGAGTGGAGCATTTTGTATTCCAAAAAATGGCATTTTTTTTAGCAGGAAAGTATAATCAGAAAACTTTTGAGGTATTCCCTGACACAGAGCCTGCCCGTTAGTTACAACTGCAGGAAACAGCCAGAGGCTCAAGCCCAGCTAAAATATGGATTCTGTATCCCCAGGGATGGGGATGGAAGGACAGGTCCCAGTGCTGGTGAAGGGGACAGTGGGCAGGTCCCAAAGGAGAGAGCAGGCAGGTCCCGGTGCGGTGGAGGTGATGGAGGGGCAGGTCCCGGTGCAGTGGGTCCCGGCTATGCCCACCAAAGGACTGACAGGGCAAGTTGTTGAGGAGAAGCTGGGCCCAGCTCCCACCCCACCACGCAGAAGGCAACCCAGGTTTTGGGGCACCAGCAGCGTGGCCGCTCCAGCAGCGGAGCACCCTGCCCACCACCAGCCATGCTGGCAACGCATGGGCAGCTGCCTGTGCCTCCCACAGCCCCTACGCCAGCCAAGGCCAGGAGAGGATTAGTCAGGGAACAGACCCTAGAAAGCCAATGACTTCAAACCACCTTGAATAAACCATGCAGGAGAGGAGAGGTTTCTGCACCCCCTCCTGCTCCTCCGTGGCAGGGATGCAAACCGCCGCTTTGGAAACACTGAATGCAGCACTTTCTGCGGCTACTGTAAATGCACCACAGTCATTTGCCAACATTTCAACTTGTGTTGCTGATTGTTGGGTTTTTTTGGAGTTTTATTATACTGAAGAAAAGAACGGAAAAGCAAAAGCAACTTACCCTGCCCGTTGCAAATAAGGCTCTGAGGTATGCAAATGCTTTCTCATACACTTCATTTCTGCTGCAAAGTACTGATGCTAATTTAATTTCTTTTAATAAGAAAGCCTTTTACTGAAAATAAAATTTTAAGGAAATCAAAACTTTTTTTTTTTAATTTTTAGCTTTGATATAAAATTTTTCCCTTTTCCATCTCTTCTGCTTTCCGATCCTCTTATTTGATTTTCTTACTAAAAATGTGGTGGGGGAGATGGAGAAAAATAAAGTATTTCGTTTTTCTAGCATGTGGGCAGAGACGAGCAGAGCAATGCTGTGGGCTGCACTTTATTTTCAAGTTAGTTTGCCACTCAGCAGTTCAAGCATCACTGATTCTGTGAGCATGCGAATGTTACATCTCTCCCAGAAACGGGACTTTTACGTCTTTTGAAAGATATATGACTTCTATATATTGCACTTATTCCTTATTGTCAAAATTGCACATTTTACTCATCAAAAAGACTTTTTGTGGTAACAGTGCCGCTATACTTGTTTCACACATACTAGCCAAGTGTTGCAGTAGGGGAGGCAGGTTAGCTCCTTCTCCAGCTGGGATGAGCCTTCTCAGCCGGTGCTTTATCCCTGGCTGCCACAGACACCTCTGAAACGCTTTGCAAGTCACTGAACTGCTGAAGAGCTCACTTCCTTCTTAAAAATTCCTCTTCTGCCAGTTTTATCTATCTGGCTGCAAGCTCTTGAGAGCTGCACTTACGTGTGCAGCATGTGGGGGACCAAGCATCCATCCCTGCTCCCAGAACAGGCAGGGCAAATGCAGATCACAGGCACAGCCCTGCCAAAGCTCCGTGTCACAAGCCTGAAAAACCATCACCTGGAGAGGTCTGTCTGTCTCCAGGGGCTGCTGCATCCATCCCCAGCTGCTGCTCTTCACTCTACCTCCCTCTCCATCACATGAGGGGAGGAAGAGGGCTTCTCTTGCACAGACACAACTGTGCGTTGCCTCCTCTCTTCAAACAACTGGCATGTGCTCCTTTGTGCTTCACCATTCAAGGAGCTGGCTTGATGGCAAAGGGAAAGCCATCCTCCTCTTCCCTCCTACAGCAGCTGCAGCACACTTTCTCTGCCCCACGGTGCCAGACGAGCTCTGCCTCAAGTCCCACTGCTGCACTGAAGGTGTTAACAAGCTGGAAGTTAATACTGGAACTGGCCCAGCACTACAGATGAGACTGTCACATGGGGATCCATCAGAAGCTGCTGCTTCAGAGAGGAGAGACCAGAGGCTGGCGGCCGAGGCCATCTCGCAGCCTCTGCTGGCCCCACGGCACGGGGCCTGGTTTGGCATTGGCCATGCCCAGCCAGGTGTGCAGAGACCCCAGAGATCTGAAACAACCTGGGATGCTCCTGAAACTGCCACACCTGACTCTGCCGTGGGCCAGGGCAGAGAGGTGATCTGTCTCCTCTGACCCCTGCCTTCATCTTACGTACTGCTTTGGGGGCGAGGGCTGTGACTGTGCTCTAAATACAGCCTGTGCATGGGAGCACTGCTCATGGCTGGGCTGAGACCCAGGGTGGAGGGGGAACCCCAGGGTGGAGAGGCTGAACCCTGGGATGGAGGGGGAACCCATGGTGGAGGGGAACCCCAGGATGGAGAGGCTAAACCTGGGGTGGAGAGGCTGAACCCCAGGATGGAGAGGGGGAACCCCAGGATGGAGAGGGGGAACCCCAGGGTGGAGAGACTGAACCCCAGGGGTGGATGCCCACCTAGGGACCTCCCCCAGCTCGCCCTGCAGGGAGGGGAGAGCCATGCTGGCCATGTGCCAGGGCACATGTACCCAGCACAGCATAGAGTAGCCGGAACAACGCACATGCCTGCTATAGGTGGCTGCCAAAAAATAACTCTTGCCATGCACCCCCAGTTCCCACTGCAAATGAATGAGGCGGGGACCCAGGAAAGCTCGCTGGATGCCAGCTGCAGCCCCCTGCTCCGACTTGCTGATCACCTGCAACCCGCACCCGCTTTGGGCAGAGGTGCCACCTGTACGCCCATTGCCTGCAAGCAGGGCGAAGCCCATCACCGTGCCCCCCTCCCCCCCGGCACCGGCAGCACCGTGTGCCACACTCACCTGGGTGCCAGGATCACTCTGTGCTGCACTCAGCTGGGTGCCAGCACCACACCACGCTCACCTGGGCACCCAGTGGGTGCCTAGCACCTGCAGGGGGGCCACCCCCACCAGCAGCAGCTCTCTGCCTGGTTTGGACACCTCCACGCCAGACACCTCTTGGTGCTGCCCCCTCGCCATGCCCCAGCTCACCAGCAAGAGACCCCTGAGATGCCTCTCCTCCCTTTGGAGCCCAGCTGCCGGCCCCTTCTCCATTCAGTGTCCAAGCCCTTCCCAAGGGGATGCTGAATCAGCACCTCCCCTCTGCCAGCACTTCGGGGAACCACCCAGCGCCCCCCCCCCCCAACCTCTGGCAGCACCTGCTAATTATAAACTTTCCAGAATAAACTTCCTTGAAGTGTTGGAGAAAAAAGTATTTTTTAAAAAGGCACAATTGGTAACAATATATAATAACATATATAATATAATAAAAATATCATTTTTAAAAGAAACCCACAGTGCTGTTGCTCTGGCAGATGGAGGCAGTAACCTCCATCCTCTTGCTCTCCGCTTTTCACAACGAGGGACAAGCAGCATGGAGACATAAAAGACAAAAAAATAAAGGGATAGTTGTGTATGGGGGGAGGGAAGCAGTAAATAAATGGTCTCCATAGCCAAGGAAAGCTGCAGGCCGAGCAGCACCTGCAGGCAGGAGGCAAGCCTGCAGGCAGAGCCCCAGTCTCTCACTGCTGATGACCTGCCACCACAGCAGAGGCAAGCCCTTGTCTTGTGCAGAGATGGGTGCTGAGCCCCCACCCCCCCCAGCTGAGATCTGCCACAAGGACAGAATTGCCCAGGCTGAGCAACACTGACTCAGAAACATGACAGGGCAGGAGCTGACCCTTGGGTTTGCTTTTATCCAGTCACTGAAAAAACATCACAAAACATCGTGGAGACATGCAAAAATCCAGCAGCAGCAGATCAGCATCTCTCGACCGTCACTGAGAGCAGCCACAGTGCTCCCAGGACCCCACCAGGAGCAGCACCAACAGATCGGGCAGCTCGCAGGGTGAAACCTGGACACTGCAGCAGCCAGTATGTCCCTGCTCTAGCACCAGGACCTGCTCAGCTTTGACAGCGACAGGCCATGGACTGACACCAGAGAGCAGCAGCAATCCAGCATCACCCTGCCACTCTCAGAACAACTGTGACCAGGGGAAGCACCTGGAGGCATCAGCGACAGGTCCACTGCTGCCCAAACAACACTGGTACCACCCAGGAGCTGCTGGGAGGAAAGCAGCCACAAATTGGCTGCGTTATAAGCAGCAGGCAGGAGAACTGCCAGGAACACTGCCTAGTAAAATAGGAACCCTTTTGCTCCCAGGAGCGATGCCCTTAGGCATGAAATTGCTCTCTTTGAACCGAAAGAGAGGAAGGAAGCAAATGCCTTAGATATTCGCTCCAGCAATCTGCCTTGGGTGCCACCCCTGGGCAACCCCATCTCCAGCCCTGCCCAGGGAGGGTGCCCTGGCTCCAGCCAGACTGCCATGAGGTGCCCACCCCAGCCCCCTGAAGAAGCAGTCATGAACTGACTGGCTGCACCCCAGCGCAGCAGAACAGAGGAAACAGGCTGCAGGAGACGAGAACTCCTACCAAGCAGCACAAGCGCAGTCTTACCTGCCAGGCTCTGGCATTTAGAGATGACATAGGGGAAATGAGCTTCTCAGCCAGCAATGCAGCACAGCCACAGCGTAAGACGGCTCACACTGCTAGAAAGGGATATTGCAATGCTTCACTCTGCTTCACCCATTTACACTGGGGGAATGTGCTACTTTGCTATTTGCAATCATTCAGTTAAACTCTCATTTACATATGCACACAGAAAAACAAACAAACAAATCCTCAAAGCAGTGAGCAACATCTCCTAGTGATACCACAGCAGCCTCTCTTTCACCAAATCTCTGAACAAGATCTGACTGTCCCTACTCCATCTTCCCCATGTAAAGAGCTGGTTCTATGTGCAATTTCCCTCCGGCATATTGACACTCAGCACATGTACCCACCATGGCCCAGCTGGAAATATACTGGAAAAGACTTTTTGCAAAGCGAAGTGTCTCCATTTGGAAGCCTGGTGCCCCTCAGTAACCAAATGTAGTGAAACAGCAGTGGCCCACACTTGCAGCGGAAGGATTCAGCCATCAGCTCCATCCTCTGTGATAACACACAGCAATACATTGATATAATGTGAAAAATGGGTGCTGCATGGGACACAGGTATCGTAGCCCCTGCAGAAGTGACAAGACATCACAGCGTGACAAACAGGAGGTATGCGGCAGTGGGATGCATCCCACTGTCTCACTGTCTGCAGGGAGGCATGGGAGCGCAGAGCCCCAGCAGGCATTGCCTTGCTCCAGGGTGCTCCCACCGCACTCACCCTCCTTCCCACAGCATCAGCCTCTCCACGTTCAGAAGGAAGCCCAGCAAGGCTGCAAGCCAGTTCGGGCCATGCAACACCCGGTCCTCCCCTCTCGTCCCGGGAGCCTGCACCATCCACTAGCTGAAACCCACTGGCCAGCACTGCCTGCTGCTCCAGCCCTGCCCTGGCATGGCTGCAGCAGCAACTGGCCACCATCACTCGACGAGACGGTGCCATGAGGGGTGAGATGCACCAAGCGGAGCACTGCAGAGCACGAATCTGGAGTCCTGGGTGCTGCCCCGGTTTGCTGCTCCAAGCATGTGCAGCTGCTGCGTGAGAAGGCGCACCGGCTTGCCGCACTGCCTGCCCAGCTGCCCGCAGCCCCTGCCAGCACTGCCTCCCAGCATGGTGCCCACTGGCTGCTGGGCTCACCGTGCCCCACGCAAATGCAGCCTGTGCGGGACGGCTGCTGGTGCGAGCCCTCTGCCATGGCCAGGGGTGGGGGGGACACCCCACAGCACCCCACCGCGCGGGACCATCCTGCAACCCTCACCAGTGCACTCCTGCGTGGGGAGCAGCCCAGGCCTTGGGATCCTGCTGCCACCCCGGATGAAATCCCACTCTGGGCTCCTGCTCACCCTCTGGGATCCCGTGCCCTCTCCTGACCCGAAGCCTTGGCCACATTAACCCTTTGGGGTGGGCGTGCAGGTGCTGCGGCCAAATGCCAGGCATCGGCCATGCACCCCTGTGGCAGCAGACACAGGGCTGCCGTCCGGGCACCTGATGGGACTGCCCTCCCCAGGAACTGCCCCAGTTTTGGGATCCCCCCAGGGCCGGCAGGTGCAGCATGGCAGGTACACAGCTGTTGCTGTGGAGGTTGATGCTCCCCAGCAGCCCCTGGTTACCGGAGCTGGCTGCGGGCACGTGGGGAGCCAGAGCCTGGGTCAGTTCCCATTCCTGTTCTCCTCTGCTGCGGAACTGACTTCCCTCCATTGTGTTTATCCCCTTCATTAACTGGTAACAGGTATCCTCCTCTCTCAGCCCCTCCAACTACCATTAACTCATTCATACACCATTATCTTCACCGCGCGAGTGTTGGCTGATAATTGGGAGCGCTGTGGAGACAGTTGTTCTCTGATGCCCTGAGGTGGTATATTTGCAATTAATTTCAGGATGAAACACCATTCCTGCATCCACACAAACTGACATTTGCACGTAGCTAGATACCATCCTCCTGCAACACGACTGTACTGCATTCATGTAGAAACTTCTTTGTGGGAGCGAATGCCAGGTCAAAGTTACAGTCTTAACCAACTGCTCTTTTTAGCAGAAGCAGCAGGACACAGGTAAATACAAAATAAGAGATTACATCACACAAGGACGGGAAAAGGACAAACGTCAGGAGAGCTGGCCACTGCCAGCACGTGGAAACTCACATCAAGCATCATTAGAGGGCTGCTGGGCTGCGACTGACCACTTGGGTCCCAAGCTTTTGCCTTTGCCTGCCAAGGAAATGGGCTCAAATTGTGTAATTTTGTGAAGGATCTGAAGAATTTGCTTGAGCTTCACGGAGAGAAGCAGCACCTGGGAGGTTTAGAGCATTACAAACAGTGCAGCAGAAGGCAGAAGTCCCAGGAAAATACGGCTGCTGTGAAGGGGGCCAGCTGGGCAGCATTGGTGCCCACAGTGCCAGTGCCGGCGCGCCCTGGGATGGGGGACAGCCACACATCCCTCCCACCCCCTGAACCCCCACCTTCCTGGGAAAATGCATGTAAAGGACGTCTCCTCTGCTGATACCAAAGTTGGGAAACCTGTATTTTAACCCCTTGTCTTTGAAGCCCAGTTGCCATGGTTACTGCAGACCAGCCTCACTGCAACTGGGAAAACAGCATTAATTTCCCCCTGAGCCCAAAAAAGTACATGCCTTTCTCCTGAGATGGGTCTCCTACAAGGAGAGTCAGGATTTTATGACCTAGCATCTCATACAGTCAGGATGGAAATAAAGGCTTTATTCCCCAGGGAAGGCAGGAATCGCTCTGCTGAGGGCTTGGGCTTTCCCCTGCCCTGCAGTGGGCAAGGGCAGCAGCGAAGGAGGGCACTGAGGGCATCAGGGGCCAGCGCATCATCAGCAAGGGCATTGAGGGGCAAAGGCACCAGGGGCGAGGGCAGCAGGGACGAGGGCAGCAGGGACAAGGGCAGCGGGAGCGAGGGCAGCGGGGGCGAGGGCAGTGGGGGCGAGGGCAGTGGGGGCGAGGGCAGCTTCTTCTCAGCAGCATCCCCAGCTGCTCCCCCACACACCTGCAGCCCAGGGCCGCCCTCCCGCCCTCCTCTGCCTTTCACTTTTTTTGGCAGGGGAACGGTTTACTGCCAGGCCCTTGTTTGTTTTACCTTCTGTGCCTAGTTTACTGTAAAGACAGCTGCCAGACTACTGGCAGTTTGGGGTTTTCCTTCTGACGAACAGTAACTGGCAGACAAGCAAACTCCCTGCAAAGTGCAACCGAGAAAGTAAGTGCTACAAAATAAGAGCAATTTATTCCAGGGTTTACAAGTCAGTCTTTGGTCCTCGGAGAGAATTCTCTTCCACTGTCAGGTGTTTATATTACTCCAGCACTGCCAGGCTACATCAGCAGCTTTCATGTCTATATTTGCACACACGTGTGCAGATATCCCCTTTTTTCACATTATATTTGTATTCAACATGTAAGGAGGGAGGCACTGCTTGATCTGTGCTGCAAACTAAGTGTAATTTTGTCATTGGAATTGCATGGAAAACCAGAGCATGCTTCTGACCAGTTTTGATTATTTTGGACAGTGAAACCTACTGGTCTTCCTGGAAAGTTCTGGTAGTCTCGAAATGCCTTTTGCACCCACCTGGTCCCAGCTGCATGCTGGAGCTGTGCCGGCCATTTCACGGTAAGCCTCTCACCTGGGAGCAAATCACCACTCACTGAGATTTAAATTCTAATCTAACCTCTGAATCCACTGAACTAGTTACGTTCTACTCTTGAGTTATTCCTGTACAGTCTTACTGACATAAAGGGGTTTTTTCCATTTCTATTTCTTCACCCCGATTTGCTGGCAGAGGTGTGCCCAGCCTGTGTTCTGCTCTGGTGCCAAGGCACCACAATTCACACACCAAGATCCCCTTTCCAGAGCAAGGCCACCCAATCCCTATGGAAAACCTCCACAGCCCTCTGCCCTCCAGGGACTTCTGGGCTGCCTGCAGTCACACAGCTAGACTTGATGAACCTCCCTGCACACAGGACTCACAGCATTTAGGACCCCACCGAAGGGTGATGTTTTAGCCCCCATTTACACCTCCGTTCACACTGTGGCAGGCGAGCAGGGGTTCCCAAGCCCACACCATGGTGCCACAGGCTGCTGGACACACAGTGCAGCTCTGATGGCAAAGTCTGAGCTGGGGACACAGATGGGACTGCAGTCACCCGCATGGAGGCCACACGCCATGCCCTCAGACAGACCATGATTTGGACACCATTTGGTGCTTTCTGAGCCATGCTGAACATCAAATATACAGCCCACCTTGAAACCATTTCATAAAGGAACATGGTAGTAAAAGCTTTAACAAAATCTCCTGGTTTAACTAGTGCCCAGCGGTAACCCAGGGCAGCTATTCCAGCGAAGCCATGCAGGTGCATGGGCTGGACATCGGGAAGCCCAGATAAGCCAGGTCGTGCTCTTCCCCCTGCCACTCCATGCACCCATGGCCCATGCCTGGAGCAGCCCCGTCTGCAGCTCCTCAGCCCAGGAAAGGCACCAGGGCCACTGCCGCTGGGCGTGCACCTTCCCGGCAGGCAGCGCCAGGGGGGCCGCAGGTTGATGCGGTGGGTAAGACGTGGTTATGGTGGGTATCAGGGCTGCTCCCGCGCCCTGCAGCACGGCCTCCCTCGGGAAGGCAGTAAGCGAGCATGGGTGCAGGGGAAGGGGGCGGTTGCACAGGATCAGACCAAAGAAAGCTTCACCCTGCTACGAGCTGCAGTCGTCAGGGCAGACTTTAGAGAGCGGGTATGGCAGAGGCAGCATCTGGCACAGTCCCCCTCCCCTGGCTTCCCCCCGGCTCTGTGCAAGGCAGGGAGAGCTAGCAGAGGGGCGGCTGCTCCCTTCAGCTACTGCCGTTCTGGTTCGGAGGGCAGTCACGAGCAAGCTGCCGTGCTGGAAAGCAGAGCTCAAGACTGACCTGGCTGGCATCCACATCTTGACATCAGCAGGTCAGCCTGTCACTAATTGAATTATACCTGCATTACTTAATAAACAAAGAATACTCTCCACATTATAACGATGTAATCCTTTAATTGGTTTTATGAGCGCAGAGTCCCACGGGGAGTGCCACAAATCCATCAGGATGCCCTGAGCACTCTATTTCTGAGCTGGCGAGATAAGGAGTGTCATATGCCGGCGTTCGGTGCTGGGCTGAGCCAGCAAGGGAGCCAAGTCAGCCCTCTGCTCTGTACCACACCACCCAGCACCAGCACTGCTCCCGTGGGCTGCGGAGACACCACCGGCACGAGCCAGCGAGTCAGACCCCATCCCCCCAGCACAGCGGCCCTGCCCATGGACACAGCACCCAAGGCAGGCAGTCTGCCTGCCCCGGTGTGCCTGGGGGTGACCCCACCGCTTCGGTGCGCACCGCAGAGCGTCCCAGGGCAGGCACACGGGTCCCCTTCCAGGCGAAAGGCAACTGGCAGAGGTGAGTGCTTCAACCTCGTGGGTGCACTCCAGCCCCTGGTCCGCACTCAGTCCATCAGACCTTGTGCCACGTAACTTCCCAAACACATGGTGGGGACATTGGGTCCTCCTCACCCACCATCTCACCCCAGAATCACAGAACCATAGAATCATGGAATGGTCTGAGTTGGAAGGGGCCTTAACAATCACCTAGTTCCAGCCAAATTCATCTTCTTGCACCACACAACTTACTAACATAGAAGTAAACCAGGACTACGTCCATGCAACTTAGCACGGTCTGAAAAGTCAGCGAAGCCTTGGCAGAGGGAAACCACACTTAGCAGAACTCGGATAACCTGCTCCATGACACCTCATGCATGCAAATGTCAGCTCAGGATGAAGCCTCTAGGGTAAAATACCCACTTCCACATCTTAATACTCAGCACTACTTCCAAAGTTTGCCCTGCTGGTCAAACCAGGGGTCGAGGAGGAGACAGGGCTCGGGGCAATGCAGCCACCGCTGGAAGCCCACACCACCCTCCCTGTGTTACCCTGCATGTGCCATGCCACATGGGTGCCATCTGCTCACAGGAGGACCTGGGCTCTGCCCCACCGAGATGTTTAGTTTAGATTTTCTGTGTCCAGCATTACAGGAGAAACACACTGCACCCTCGGAGTACCAGCGATTCTTCTGATTCATGTGGTAATTGTAATGCTCTTGCCCTTCCCTCTCCTCTTTTATCCTTTGCCTCTCTTCACATTCTCAATATAAATCAAGGAAGCATTACTGACCATCAGGGAACCATTTGGGTATCTGATTTCATGTACGGCCTGAATTGCAGCTGGCAATGAGAAGGAAGCCTCTCCACAGCACTCTGACTCTTGCATCCTGCTGGCCACGATTTTGCTCCTCATTATTGTTATTTATTTATTGTTATTATTTTGACATTCCAGATGCAGTTTAAATACAGTCACATGGTCTTGTACATAGGCTTCTTTAAAGCTTCTTAGAAGAAATTAAGCTTATTCAGTTCAGCACTTTGTACCCTTCAGTGAAACCACTGAAGACAATAATACAGCCCGTATGTGAGCAGCAAGGGGCTGCGATGCTCGAACAGAGCTACTGCGGATCACGTGGCTGAGCAATAGAAGCAATCAAAGGGCATTTACCTAAGCAGTTTATCTTTTACTCATTTGTATATACTGCACAATGATACACTAGTAAAGCTCATTTAAAAAAATATTTTCCTGATTTGTTCCCTTAGAAATTAATACAATCTTCATTTGAACCTAGCAGGCAGCCGTAACTATCCATCCTGACCTACTGTGTCTTTTTCCAGTGTATTTACTGTGTTTTCCTTCTACAAACAGGGAAGGACACAGGGATTACTTCAGTCCACAGAAAGTGTTTGTTTGCAGAATGCTTCTTAAATAAACCGAGTTAGAAACAGAGTGTTTGACCCAGGGCAGTAATGGGCAATAATGAATACAACAGAAATGTGAGCCCTGGGGGAAGTAACCTCCCATTTCAACCACCCCATCAAAACGTCTATAGGTCAGGCTGCTGGAACACAAGCAGCAAGATGGGAATGTGCTCTGCTTGCTTACTTACAGGCGAGCAAACAGAGCCTCTATGCGGGATGGCAGGGAGAGACAAACACCGCATCATACCACCTGCCACCGTCCCCGTGCCCACAGGGCAGGCACAGCATCAGCCAGGGGGTCCCTGGTCCCCGGCAGGTTCCCTGGTGCCCAGCACTTTGCTGTGGATCAGAGGGATTGTCCCAAGACCCTGTGCTCGCAGCAAGGCAGGGCGTGAACCCTGGAAGGGAGCTCAGTGCCAGGCAGCCTGACATCCCGCAGCCGGGCCTGGAGGTGCTCTGGGACGGGGGAAAACGGGAGGTGGGGGGCAGCCAGCTCTGCTCTCAGGGCTCTGGGCTGCTCCCCCTCCAACACCCATGCCCCAGGGTTCGCCCAGGGAGCAGCACCGCCAGACCCCTCTTCACACCCCCAAGAGCATGGCAGAGGGGCAAGCACCACCCCAGTTCTGGGCAGAGCCTGATGGGTGACCCCACAAGCAGCACCCAGGATGAGCAGGCAGCAGGGCAGGCACCAGCAAGCCACTGCTCAGGGTCCGCGCCAGGGCACTGCACCACCTGGATTGGCTGAATAACATCTTGTCAGGCTGGGGACCACATTATGACTCCTCAAGACTCAGTGCTAATTGCCAACGCTTTCTGAAGACCACCAAAGAAACACAAACCTCCTCCTGAGCTGGTGGTAGACTCTGCAAAGATGTACTTTACTGTAAACCTCCCACCCCACACAGAGAACTGCTAGGCACTGTGACTTTTTATGGCTTTCTATTAATTTTTTTAAAGCCAGCGTTTTACATGTACAACTCCTCTACTATTTACAGGAGCTTCTTCATGCCAAGCAGTTTCAGAGAACACCCTGTGCCCGCCACCCCGGGCAGCACCGTCCCGCAGCAGGGACATGGCCATGCAGGCGAACACGTCCTGCGCACATGGTGCTGCCCCATGATAGACGTTAAGTGTCACCCTACACACAAGGGTAACAGCGAGGGCCCAGAGCCAGGAACACCCTGAGGTGCATGGCCAGTCCTACTGACTGCAGAAGGATTACTCACATAAAGAATTAAGCCTACATAAGTATGTTAAGTGCTGGTCTGGCAGAAGGTCTACGCCACCCATGCACTGGGCACTCACAATGGATGCAGCAAAACAAAAAGCTACACTCAGCTCCTGCACCCACGGAGCTTTGAAATGGCTCCAGTGGAAGTGCTCCACTCTAATGGTGCTGGAGGTACCAGAATTACACTCTGAGGCGCTGAAGTTTTCTGAAGAAACTATTAAAAAAACCAAAAGACTGGTTTATACTGCCAGGATAAGACAAAAGCATTGCTCCGCAACTTTAATGGCAAGAACAGCGGCGAGGGCAATGGCGGGGCTGAACAGCCATTACACCGAGTCGCTCAGTGTGGGAGCAGAGCATTCACCACCACCACACGTACACAGCTACACACGTACTTCTGTCTGCCAAACCATGAGCTGAAATATCTCATTTCTGCCTGGAACAGGAGCAAACCTCCACATCTCTGACAATCAGAGAGATGCCGTAGGGCACTAACCACATCCCCATGGGTATTTCCAACATGCACTAGACCCTGATGGGAGGGCTCCCCGCTGCTTGGTGACATGGGGGTGCAGAGAGAGGAGGCGTGAGTGGTGCATCTGTGGTGCCCAACTGCAGTAAGAGGGGGGCCTTGTGCAAGGAAACAAAGAGTACTGGAAAGCAGACTGCACCCTCAAAACTGGTCACTAAGGGCAATCCTTGCCACATGCTTGGGGACAAGGACACATCTGTTTGGAGCAGCCTAGCCCATTGCTGCTAAGGCCAGGGCACCAAGTGATGAGCAGCTCAAGGAGTCCTTGCTCAGGTGCTCTGCTTGCAACTGCCCGGCAGGGCCTCTGCAGCAACACATCATCCAGAGAGCCACTCCCCTCCACGTACACCCCACAGCCCTGGTCCCCAGCACAGCACATCACAGCTCTTCCCAGCCTGTGTGCCAGCTCCCTTCCCATTGTTTCCCCCAGCAGCAGGGCATGCACACACAGCTCCAATGCAGGGAAGTCCTGGAGGTGCAGCACGGAGCTGGGATGTACAAGAAAACCTCTTCAGGATCCAAAGCCAGAACCTATGGGGCCCGAGTGCTGCTGGACCCACACGACACCACCCGGAAAAGTCATCAGCTGGATCTACCTGCAGCACATCCCCAGCCCCACTGCAGGCAGTGCCAGAGGACCCCTGCCCAGTGCCTGCCAGGACACTCTGCTGCCGCACGCTGGCAAGCGCCGCTGGAGCCTGAACCAGGGCTTGCACTGTTCTCGTCTTGCTTCTTTACACCATAGTGGGAGAAGACGCTCAATTTTCTGTGTCGGCTTGCCTGGGTTTGGTCATGGCATCCAGTGCCCCACCGCTCTCCTGAGCGGCGTGCCATGAGTCTGCAGATCCCTTCCAGTTTGCCTGCAGAACAGCAGGCTGTCTCCAACAGAAGCCACAGCCAAGGCTTGGCTGGCAGGAGAGCGGCAGTCACTGCTCTGGAGCTGCAGTTCAGAGCCTGGCCCCGACTCACGAGAGCAGCATCGCTGCAGCCAGGCTCCAGTGGAGATGAGATGAGATGCAATGCTGACGTGTCAGGAGGAGCCCTGAGCACAGCAAATCTGCCCACAGCACAGCAAAAACAGCTTCGTACAGCACGGCAGAGCTGAATCACAGTCCCAAATAGAAGGCTCTCCTGTGAAACACCACGTACCGGCAGAACCACTGAGTCACAGCTGACAAGGCGACAAATCCTGCTTGCCTTACTCAGACCTGTTCCCACAGAGCCATATCAGGGAGTCTTTACATAAAGTATTTTAAAAGTGCGTTGGTGAAAACAAAAACAATGCAGCTACCAGAGCACCGGCAGTGCTGCTGACTGACTGTATGTGCCTTTCTTTGCTGGGGCAGAGACTCCACATAACAGGTAAACACTTCACTCTGGTTAAAGCCCAGAGAAGTTTAACCCACACCTCACCCACGTGCAGCAGAACATCCCTGCATTACTTCTCAAGTGTTGTTAAAGAAATCCTGTCCCAAATCCTGGGGCCAGCAGCACTATCACAGCCTACTGAAAACAGAATCTGGGGCTTCCTCTCCGTGTGACTTCTTCTACCGTGCTTTTTCTTCCTTGTACATGTTTTTCTTGTACATCTGCTGTATTGCAGCTGGTAGTCTGTCTTTTTCCTATAGCGGGCACAGAGCTGCCACAGCTCACTGCTGTGGGCTTCTGTGCAAGGCTCAGTCCTCCTGCTTCTCTGTCCCCCTTGGCCAAGTACAGAGACTAGGCAGTACATAGAATTAGAAATATATACCCAGAGAATATCAGATATCTGGCAATGTAACAATGCTGAGGCAATGAAAGCTGAAGAGTTTTATCTGTCTCCAATCCAAAAGAAGTCCAACAAGATCTTGACAGAGAAGCCTAAACAAAAACTTCCATGGGAAAAAAAAAGATAACACACTTTAAAGTAAAGCTAGCTAATCATGTGTTCTCATGAAAATGTTTTGCTAAGAGACACTTCCTAGTGAGAAACTTCATCTAGAAGAACAACCTCAAAAGCAAGGCATTGGACACGGGGTTTGCAGCATTGGGAAGCAGCTTCAAACATTCCCAAGTCATGGCTCGCCACATGCTACGCAATTAGAGAGGCATTCACCGAAGTTCCCACTATCGCTTGAATTAGCCATTTGACAAATCACCTTTTGCATTATTCCGCCTGCTCAGGGCAAATATTATTTGCAGAGCTATTTATTCCATGGGAATACGAGAGCTGCTGCCCAGCTTATGCCACAGGCACGGTGTGCCCAGCGAGCCGCCCCGAAGCAGGGCACAGCAGGGCAGCCAGGATGGGGGCACACAGGAGGCCTTCGGACACCACAGACTTCCTTACACCCATTGAACAGGACAACTGGGCAGTTAAAGCAGCTGCCACATAAATCTGTGCCTGCTGCTCTGTGGCAGGGCATGGCTCCTGGCACCACAGTTTCACCACGCTCCATACCTCTGGCTAGTGGAGCCTGGACCAAGGGGCCAGAAGTAGTGGGGGCCACAGCACCTGTCCTTGGGCTGCCCAGGGCATGCAGCGACCAGGCTGAAGGATCTGGGCCAGGACCTCCTCTGAGAGCCCTGCCTCCACCCCCTCCTCACCAGGTCTCCTCTGCCATGAATACCAATCCCTCTCCCTTCCTCTGTAGCCTCCCTTAGTTCTCCAAGAACAGTGAGTGAGAGCTGCCACAGAATATGAAATGATTGTCATTACTGCTTCATGATGGGCCACAGGCTAGTCAGACAGCCATTACTATAATCACCACAATCAAGCAATCCTGTTTGTTATCCGGGAATATATCAGAGGTCTCCATCCCTCCTCAGAAGCCCCACAAGACCTTCCCTAGCTCCAGAGAAAGGCAAACACGGACACAGACTTGCCCCTCTGCAGCAAGGACATGAGGGAATACTTATGACAACCTGGAATTAGGGCACCATATTTCACCCCTGGGTCTGTAACATCACTTCCAAAGCATGACCTGGACGGCCAGCAGCACCCCTCTGCCCCAGCACGCAGTGAGACCACTGCTCAGGTCAGCTCCTCCGCGAGCCGTTCCGCACCGTGCCACTGTGCAGGGATGCAGCATGCAGTAGGCTGCCCAGCACCAAGACCCGCAGCTCTACAGCAATGGACTGTTGAGTTTATCCCTGAAGGAGAATCCTGCTCCCTTCTCTATGAACACCTCCCATTTCCATCGCAGCATGGGTCCCACCGCAGAGCTCCCACAGGATGGGGCTGCCCTGCAGCAGCACTGACACCCAGGGCACCTGCTGGCTCCCCGACCCGCCACGCACCCCGAGCAAATGAGAAGTTACTCTTCAGTGTCTGTCATTTTGTTTTCAAAATGACGTCTCCAACTTCAGGTACCAGAAGGTATATCTGACTAATTAGAAGCAAATCTTTGTTTTGTTGCAAAGAACACGATTATTTGATATATAGTTCTAGAAAGAATGGCTCACTCTGAAGCAACAAAACCTTATACTGGTCTGGTTTCGGCTTCCAGGCTTGAGCATGTCTCCAGTATTGCTTCTGTTTGACCACATTTCTTTCTGCTATCCATCTACATGGACAACATGCTTTTATTTCCATCTACATGGACAACATGCTTTTATTTCCAAAGCATTTTAGATAACTGCCTTGAAAATAGCTTTTGTTTAAAACACACACACCACACACACACCTCCCTTAGCACAAAACTCATAAAACAGTGTCAGTAAGTACATTTTAATAGCACGATCTCAAAAAGTAATTTTACTACTAGCTAGAGAAGTCTGAAAACTGCAGAGGATATATTTAGATGTGTATAAATAGACAACACTCAGTGATGTCTGGTCAAAGGAGTACAAATCTTCCCTAATGCATGGACTATGCCCGGCCCAAAATGCTTCAGCAGCACTTAGACAAGCCTTTTCTATTTGGCTCAAGTTCTGCAGGCCCGTTAATAGCAAAGCTATTAGAACGATTTTCTGGACCGGTTGCTTGCTCAGAGAATATTCAAAAGATTGCTCTATAAAACTGAACCTGTTACCACATCTGAAAGCATAGGCAATATTGATCAGCAATGGAAAGCCATTAGCTCTCCAGTGTCTGAAATACCTCCACGTGCCCCAGCAGACAGACAAGCATTCCAGGCACCTCGGGGCACTCCATCTTTCCACAGTGCTTTCAGCTTGCAGGCACCCTTGCTGGTCAAGCCTGTCCCTCCTGGCACACCTGCCTTTGTGTCTCCTCAACTCTGGGGAAGAAACCACACACTCAGCCATCGTGGCAGCAGCAGCCCACTGGAGGTTGTCTGTTTGGAGAAGACCTGGCTCCTTCTTGCCACACTGCTCTGCCACGTCTCTTCTTGGGTTCCCCCTCTTCTTTCCCGCACACCCAGCCAGCCCAGTTCCCAGGTTGGGCAGCCACCCCTTACCCTGCCCCTGTATTACAACTGCAGCCTGGCACCGTTCATACCTTTGGTGGAAAACAGGAGCCTCTCCAGAAAACAAAAGCTGTATGAAAAATGCAACCCAAGCCCCCAGGACACCCCACCCCACCCCCAGCAGAACTGCATCTCACAGCCCAGCCCTTCCCCTGCTCCCGAGCAGGACCGGCGCGCTCAGCCCAGCAATTCCCACTGCAATGGGACAATGTGGAGTCCACTCCTGCAGCTGCCTGTGTTTGGGTAAGCAGATGACCTAGTTCAGCTTTGAACTTGTACTAGGCACCTGAAATATCTAATTTTTACTTCCATGGACTGCACTGCCATGATAAAACCAGTAATTACTCTTTCTGAAAGCAGAAAGTCAAGCTAATATATCAGGAGAAGCTTCTTAGCGAGGCTTGTGACTCGAGGCCTAACTGGCAAGCTCTGGTATGCATTTTGATACAGTCTTACACATTTAAATGCATTTATTATGCATTTAAACAAACGCGTAATCCCTTGAGTACAGTATATATTTAGAAACATAGATGGGGAAGGTGTTTGGGCACCAAGAACACCCGGGCTACAGTATGGCTCTTTGTGTGAAGAACCAAACTCCCCAGGCAGCAGCACAACCGCCAGGCCTCGCCCCAGTGCCCATGGCACACCTCCACCTGCCAGGACAGCCCACAGCAGCGACACGGCACCCAAGGGCTGGCCCTGAGGTGAGGCCCGCATGCACGCAACTCACAGCATCTGGGGAATGTCTCCA
Organism: Falco punctatus; assembly: GCF_963210335.1. NCBI lineage: Eukaryota > Metazoa > Chordata > Aves > Falconiformes > Falconidae > Falco > Falco punctatus. The sequence continues at coordinate 49,018,888 of NC_137587.1, forward strand.
AGGCACTGGGGAGCTCAGCTGGAGTCCCAGTGGCAGTACAGGGTGTGCACAGCCCCGAACGACCAGGTCCAGGGCAGCCCCGGTGTGCCAGGACACAGCCCCGCTGCACTGCAGCAGAGCCAGTCCCAGGATGCGCGGTCCATTTGGGCATCACCACATCACTCTCCTGGGCACATCTACGGCCAGGATCTGCGCTGCCAGAGCCAGGCAGGGCCACTCCACACCAGCAGCCACCTGCAGACGCGCAGTGGTAAGCAAAAAGGCTCTAAGGACCTGGGATGGATGCATCTTGTATCTCACTAGCTTGTTGCCAGGCTGTGCTGACTTGAACAGGCCTGGACACGCCACCACACACCCGAGGATGCTCAGAAGGAATGAACCCACATCACGTTGCTTTGGGAACATGTGAAATGTAAGCATGGGTGTGAAGATCACTACCAAGACAAGCACAGTGATCACGGTGTAGGGACTCCTGGCCTGCCTGGCTCTGGGATGGTCAGCTGGAGGCTGTGAAGGGCTGGGCACCCAGCTCTCTGGGGGACTGGTGAGGTTATGTGCATACCCACAACTGAGTAAGCCATCCTGCTCTAGGCAACGCAATGGGAGACAGTCCCTGACCCAGAGACACAACAGACCGGGTGAAAAGGCAAAGGTGCAGGAGAGGAAACACCACGGCCCAGTGCCACGGATAAAATGAGGGAGCGCAGTGCTCGTGTTAGCTCCACAGCAGACCCCGTCGGGCTGCAGACCCTGTGCTGGCAAGCAGCAGCACTGGAAGGGGCTTCCCTAAGTGCTTCAAGCCCAGCCGTGCCAGTGCCTCCCCGGGCGCGACGCCCCCCTAACTCTGCCTGTGGCTGGGCACGCTGCCCCTCCAAGGGCCTCTCCCCGGCTGGGGCTGCTCCAAGAGCCAGGTCTGCGTGCTCCCGACATCAACATGGCTGCGAGGCTTCGGCTGGCTCCTCTACAACTGCTCTGCCATCTCCCCTAACGGGAACCTTCCAGCGGGAAGAAAAGGTTTCGCTTGTCCTACATTTGCTTTCCCGCAGATGAGGAGCATTCACTGCACAGAGGACGGCGGGGAGGGGAGGGGGGCGCGGCGCGCATCCCGGGGTGCCGGGGCCAAGCGCAGCCCTCCCGGACGGAGCAGCGAGCCCAGAGCTGCGCGCCCGGCCGGGGGCTGCAGGACGGGGCGGCCGCCAGCCGGGCAGCGGCCGGTGCGGGGAGGAAGACGGCGAGACGCAGGTCTCCCGCTCCCTCCGGGGCAGCTCCGCGCCCCGCCGCAGCCAGAAGAGCCAAGCGCCCGCCGAGGCGCCCCGGGCTGGTTCCGCGCTCCAGCGCCCGGCCCAGGCCCCGGCCAGCGCCTGCCGCTCCCGCGGAAGCTCCGCAGCCGCAGCCGGTCCCACCGCGCTCCCGCCCCGGCCCGGCCCTGCTGGCGCTCCCCGGGCGGCGGCAGCAGCGCGCCGCGGCGCGGAGGGGGCGGCGGCCGCCGCGGCACACGCGGCCCTGCAGCACCCCCAGCCGCGGCCGGCCGCCGGCGCCGTCCCGCGGGCAGCGGCGGCAGCGGCGGGAGCGGCGGCAGCGCGGCCCGGCCCGGCCGCGGGCAGCGGCCCCGCCGCGCTGCCTCCGCGCTCCACCGCCACCAGCGCACCCGCGGCCGCCGCCCTCCCGGGAGGGGCGTCCCACCGCCGCCGCCCGCCGCCGGCCATGTCCCGCCGCGTCGCGGGGCTGGCTCTGCCCGGGCCGGCTCCGGACCCCGCCGCCGCCCCCCCGCCCCCGCGCCCCGTCCTCCGCGCCCCCGCGCCCCGTCCCCCGCGAATAAGCAGCGCGGGCTGCAATGCAGATGGAGCCGGGCACGGCAGCCCCCCGCGATTACCTGGCGCCTCCCGGGGAAGGACGGCGTCCGGAGCGCTTCCCCTGCAGGTGCGGCCGCGGCCGGGCTCCGGCGGGCTCCGCGGGCTGGCGGCAGGCAGGCTGGCCGCCTCTCCGCCCTGTGCCGGCGCTCACCAGCCGCATCCTAGAGCGGCTTCGCGGCGGCGGCGGCGGCCCGCGGCCGGGGCGGGCAGGGCAGCCCGCGCGGACGGCCCCATGCGGCGCGGCGGCGCGGCTCCGGCGGGCGGCGGGCAGCACATGCACACACGCACCGGCGGCGGCGGGAGGCGGGGGGACGGCGCGGGGCACGCAGCGGCGCAGCCCGCCGAGCCCGCTCGCATCGCCCCGCCGCGGGCAGCCCCGCTCCGCGCCCGCCGGCCGGTGACCTTGCCGTGTACCTGCGCCAGGTTAATCCTCGACAAGCGCTCCCGCTCCGCGCCCCGCTGCGGAATCCTGCGCACCGGGGCGCTGCCGCTTGGACGGACGGGCGGACGGGGCGAGGAGCGCGGCCGCGGTCAGCCCCGCCGCCGGGCCGGCGCCCCCCCGGGATGGGACGGGGGGTGTGTGGGGGTGTGGGGAGGAGGGGGCGCGGGGGGGTGTGCAGCTACAGCGGAGCGGCCGCGCAGCGCGCAGGGGCGGCCGGCGGCAGGGCCATGCGGCTCCGCGCCGCTCCGCGCCGGGCGCGCTCAGGCGGAGCAGCCGCGGTGCCGGGCGCTGCGGCGGGGCAGGGCGGGGTGCTCGGTGCCCGCGGCTCGCCCCTGCGCGGCCGCCGCTGCTGCTGCTGCTGCTGCGCCCATCCTCCGCGCCGCCGGCTACCGCCCGGCCCCAGCCCCGGGCAGCCGCACCGCTCGCTGCAGCATGGAGGCAGCCGCCGCCTCCCCCGCAGCCGCGCCGCGCCGGGGCGGGCTGGAGGAGCCGGGCGCCTCCCCGCCCCGCCGCACGCACGGCTGAGCCGCAGCCGCCCGGCCGCCACGCAGACGTGCCGCCGGGCCGCCCTCTGCTGCGCCGGGCACGGGGCTCCGCTCCGCCGGGCGGGCAGCGGGCGGGGACCGGGCACGGGCACGGCAGCGCCGTGGGGCAGGCCCGCGCCCGGGGCTCGCTCGACCCGCGCGTGTATCGGCAGCTGCACCGGCGGAGCCGGCCCGCGGAGGCAGGAGCGCGGACACGAGGGTAAGGGACGGCGCGGGGGCTCGGCTCTGACCTGCATGGTGACTCTGCTGCTGCGCACCCTGCCCGCGCCCTGCCCGCCCTAGCCGCCCGACCAGCGCCCGGTGCCAGGATGCGGGCAGTAACACCTGACGTGTAGGAGGGGATGATCCTGGCAGGAGAGGGAGAGGCTGGGTTGTCTTTGGGGTCAATAAATTTGAGAGCTTTTAGGGATTCAGCGATCGTTTTCTGCCTCCGGGATTCCCTGGTAGGGAGGAGAGTACATTTCACTACAAAACACTGACGACTAATGCTCTTTTGCGAGAAGATGTCGGTGGTGGTGCAGGACCTGGAGCAGAGCAGCGAGAGGAGCACTGCCGTGAAGAGGAGCTAAGGGACCCCGTTGGCCGCCGTTGATCCTGGATCTGGAGGCAGGCGCTGGCACATGCCCTGTGCCCGCTGGCAGCAGGCCCTGTCTCCTTGGACTCCCTCCTGGTGGAATGGCCAGCTCTGCTGGGGCTGCCTAGGTCTGCTTGGCCTCTCCAGCCAAAGTGCCCAGGATGCTGCCTGTAGCCAGACTGGCACGCAGGGCAGTCGCTGCTGCAGGATGCAGGGCAGAACCCATCGACTGCTCTGCGCGCTCGGAGGCAATGGAAGCCACCCTGCTGGGATACACTGGCATTTTGCTGGGGGGACGTGCTGTCAGGGAGCCCCATCCCAGAAAAGGAAAGATGCAGTAACAGTCCTCACAGCTCCTCTGCTGATGCTGTGCAAAAGATGTTTGTGCCTTGGGATGCAATGGCTGTTGTCACTGCGGGTGGGGAAAGGGAACACGGCAGTGCTCCCAGTGCTCAGGTCTGTCAGCGTGACCCAAGAAAATCGCTCTCCTTCCAAACTCTGAAGTGGAAAGGGAGTTTGTTTTTGTGGTCTCTGCAGCAACCTGTGACCCTGTTCTAGGGAGGAGTGCAGCACTTCCCAGAGCAGCAGCCGTCCTCTGCCCTTCCAGCAGCCTCTGAAACTGCCTAGGGCCTGGCAGCCAGGCTGGGTCTCCTAAGTTACCTCCAAGTCCCAGCTGCTACTTCATGAAGCTGGTTTGAGTTGTTACGGAGGCAGAGAGGCTAAAGTGCGCATGGGAGGGAATGAGTCTAAATCTTTTACTCCCTTCAGGGAAAACTCCTGTCAGTAAGCTGATTTTGCAAGGATTGGCTCTGCGGTTACTTTCCCTAACACTCGTTTCTAGCACAGTCGTCCTTTGGAGCTGGAGAAAGTCTCACGCTTGGCCCTGACTCGTTTTCACAGCGTGCTCTCCTTTAGAGAGAGCAGAGAGACAAGAAGATGCTCCGTGGTAAAATGTCTGTTATCTTGGCTGTTGTCTACCATATTAGACGATCTTCTTTGACTTCACATTCAAGTATTTGCTGCTCTGTCAGTTCTCTGCTGCCCCGGGAGCAGGATGGCTGGCATGACGGTGACACCAGCTGTGCAGCTGGCATCAGGAAAGGAAGGAAGTGTCTGGGTGCGGCTTCTCTGGTGGAAGGGAGATGAAAAAGCCTAGTGGGAACTTGGTGGAAGTTTGCACTCAGAGCATTGGGTATACTGGAGGGTGTAATTGGTTTGCTGCTGCCAGCACAAACCCACCGTGAGGACTTGTTCAGGACCACTCTGAACTGGTACCGTTACAGCACAGTCCAGAAACTCCATATCCTTGCAGACAGCTACAATAATGTCCTACACTCTGGCCTCAGCGGTCTGAACAAGGGCTGATGCGGCTTCTTTGCCAGACTGAATTAATTGTTGGATGTGGGACTGCCTTGTTAACATACCCAGTGGAAAAACTACTCCTCCCCAGAGTGTCTGGGAGCGTGGGGAGCTGTGGATGTTCTGGGGAGGTTCACTCCCTGATGGGTGAACAGCCAGTCTGTCATGTCACTGGATGTGTCTACTGTGATGGCTCTGACCTTGTGTACTTACAACATGTCTCTTCCAGCCACCTCCCACTCCCTTGGCCATGTCGTCAGGCTGCCTCGCAGGCACTGTCCCATGGCAGCAACAGTGGAGGTGCTTGTGTCTTCATCTAAAGACAGGGCAGCCCTGGTGGGGATGCTCTTAGTTGCAACCTGCTTGCAGAAGGAAAGTCTCTGCAGCTGCAGGAGATCACGTGTGTGCCTTCCTTGGAACACAGCATTGGTGGCACACATGGACTCTGGATGTGGAGGACCAGTGGCTATATGGTGACTTGCCTTCAGCTCAGCTGCTTAGTGCGTGATGCTTCTGGCTCTGCCCAGCTGCCCCTGTCCTGGAGGCTCTGTACTGGTGTAACTGGGCACTTCCAACTGCCAGGTGTAGCTCCGTGGCTGGTTAGAAGTGGAGTGAAACCCCAGCAGCTTTCAAACAGGAGCAGTCAAACGCCACGTTTGATTCCATGTCTGAGCGTGGAAATCAAAGTGAATCTGGGACCCAGACCTAACTGACAACATGTAACTGTTGTGCTGTTGCAGGTCTTGTCCTGAAACCATTCCCCTCCCTCTTGTTCACCCCTCCACTGTGGTCTTTCTCTGGGGTTCTTCCGGGCTCTGCATGGGGTGACACTGGGGGGGGTGTCTGTGCCTGAGTGCTCCCTTCGAGACCCAGGTGTGGGCTGTTTCAGGAGGGACCTCAGTGCCCTAGGAAGGGGCAGGTCTGTGTGCTGGGGGAGCCACATGTGCGAGGCAGTGTACCCTGAGTGCCTGGCAGTGCACCCCCATAGGTGGTGGTGTCCTACATGGCCCCTAGGGCTGGGGATGCTCAGGATTGCTCAGCTGAGCTCCCACATAGCTCTGGTCAGGACCCACCCAGCCTCAGGGACCCCTCACCGCCTCTGGGGTTCAACCACCTCACGTATTATCCTTCCTAACAATCACTTACTGGGGGTTTTGTCTTATTCTAGCCTCCAAGCACAGTGTTAATGCCTTTTACCTGCTAGAGCTCCTAGGTTACTCCGTAACCTGATATCTTTTCCCCCCTCTTAGCCATCATTTAGAAATTATTTCATAATTTCTTTTTTTTTTTGGCTGAAATAAGGTGAGCTTCTTGAGGAAAGTGCTTTGTACAAATAATACATAGAGCTGCTTTTATGCACTCTTTCTAACCTTTAATCACCTCATGAAGGAGGGACTTCAAGCCTGGGCACAGTGCCACTTCACTGCAGCTGGCTCATTATGGAGTGCTATGTTCACCAAGCTGGCTCCCCAGACCTTCCAAACTCATGCATCCGCCCAATGTGGTGATCACAGAGGCTGCTTGTCCCTCACCAGACCCCCTCCCAGCCCCACCTGATAAACCAGAGCTGTCCTTCCAGCTGCGCTGAGGTGGGTAGCATCCTCGGCATCACTGCCGAACTGCTGGGCAGGCAAGACTGTACGCTGTCATTGGGGCAACAAGGGAGAAATGCCTCTTTTCTGAAGTGGCGACGGCTGTGCAGAGGTCTGAAGGAGTGACTATTTAGGCATACATCACTCCGCACCAAGCAAAGGGCTTTACATTTGCATAAGCGGTCCTTTCTCATTAGGCAGCACTGAGCGTTAGTACCGCGTGCTGCGTGTACACCCTAACGGAGAGCGGCAGCAGTGCAGCATCGCCGCGAGAGCGGCAGGCAGGAGCCGGCAAGTTGTAGCATCCACGCTAAATCTCTACGGCAAGAGGCAGTAAACATTACTCTAAGATAGACTGTTGTAGCTCATCAGAAAGTATTTGGAAACTGCAATGTTTACTCATCCTTACAAGATGAAAATTCAATGCCTTAATCACTGAAATGTCAAGTGCCGTGCTGTGTGGAGTGGATCCCCCTCCTCCAGAGCACCTGGGAAATGGGAAACGCTGCAGGCACGAGTGTGGCACCAGCCTCTCCCTCCAGAAGCAGCAGTGAATCATGTCGAGGTACCCTGGTACTCGTTTCATGGGGATTTTTTTTCAATCTTAAATTATTTCATCTGTAAGATGGGGGAGCTGTTGCATTGTACAAAAAATGGCAGAGGCTGTTCGTACTAGTTCCTAGGTGTTATGTCTCCTTGTAAGCAAGCTGCAGCAGGCAGGAGCAGAGAAGCCTCCCCAGCTGTACCATGAGGCTACAGCAAGTGCCGGCACTTTCCAGAGCTGTAGTGCACCCCGTTACTGCCCTTGCCAGCCGGGAGGCATAGAGCTAGCAGTGGGTAAACCTGGCCCAGGCAAACGGCCTGTGAAGAGGCCCCTTCCTCATCATTACTTGTAATTTGATTTAAGGTGAACTGGTGTGGCGTTTCTATCCAGGGTGCATTGGTGAGCAGTTAAGAGCCAGCACAGATCAACTCACCGTCCCAGCCGGCTGGTGCTGCCAACGAATCAGAGCTTGTACCTGAAATCACTGCGGGGAGCAGGGGGCTGGCACCAGGTTTGTCCTCACATGGACACAGTTCATCTATTGAAACCAAACCAAGTGAAGAGATACTTAATAGTTGAAGTGCATCCTTTTTTATTTTTTTTAAACCATTAAAAAAACCTCTAGTTCAATTCAGATTTAAATTCATGATTGCAGTAATTTCACCGTCTGTTTGCTTGATATTTTAACAGATTTGTTTTCTGAGGTATAAAATAAGGCACTGATATACTTTGGATTTTTTTTAAATCTCCTGCATGATTATATGAAGATTTCTTCCTGTTGGTACCTGGCTTTCAAAAAAGTGGCTTATACCTTTCAATACTTTTTAGTCGGTAGGTATAAGCTGGAAGACTGACACAATGCTGTATGTCTGGTAGTGATCTAGCAATAACTTTGCATCACATAAGCACAAATTTGCCTGGGAAGGACCTTGAGGCACAACTGAGAAAACGTGTCGTGCCATCTGAGAGCCCAAACCTCCTGGGCAGGGCTTTGCCCACCCACTGAGCTGGCACACGAGCTCCGGGCATGAGGGCAGTGTCTGGCCAAAGCACCACATCTGCCTTCGGCGAACTTTATGCTCCACGCAATTGCTCACCCCATGGCTGTCTGGCCACATCCAGCCCCCTGGCCAAGAGGCTGCTTCGTGGCAGGGAACTGAGCTCGACCAAAGCACAGCTTGTTTAATCTGCTGTGCACAGACACAGGAATGGAAGGAAATACAGCAGATGGAGACCTTGCACAAGAAATGGGAAGAAAGAGATTTATTGCAAGGCTGTAAATCAAAAATAGAGAATAGTCCCAGTCATAATTTTTAAAAAACAGCCTACCCCAGAAAAAAAAAAATGGTTACCTGCGAAAAGCTGTTTCCTTCTGCCAGGTTTCATTGTCATCTCCAGGGCTTGGGACAAGTGTTCCCAAGGCAAGCAGGGACCAAAGCAGTCAGGAACTGCCACAGGTCCATGGAGGTTAAATGAAAAGGAGGGAGCTCCCAACACACTGGCAACCCCATTTTTCCAGCTGTAAACAGATATACAGGTACTTGGGGTTTTGAGGGGACCCACCCAGCCTTCAGTCCATGAAGCCCTTGACACAGGAGTGCTTTTTACTTTCCTGTCCCAGCTAACTACAGTAGGAGGGAGCCAAATGGCCCAGCGGCCCCAGGAAAGCACTCAGAGCTGCAGAGCAATGCTGCTGTCTGATGAGCATGTCTGGGGGAAAAACAGCTCTCCATTTCTTCCTCAGAAGTTAACCCTGCTGGATTCAAGGGCAGTGATTGCCCATCACTGAATAAGGACTTCTGATCAGTGTTCTGCCAATTCTCTCAAACCAACACAGGCACAGAAGGATAGGGAGGATGATGGAGAAATGGCAAAATACCACTGGAGATGCTTTCAATCCAAGTTGGCAATCATTCAAGCCCATGTACTGTCAATTGAGCAGGCTTCTGCTGCATCTAGGGACATGGTTTAGTGATGGATGTGGTAGTGTTAGGTTAGAGGTAGAACTCGATCTTATAGGTCTTTTCCAACCTAAATGATTCTATGATTTAAGCAAACAGAAGTGTTGGCTGCCGTGCAGGTGGGATAGGCTTTACACGGCAGATAGCACAGCTGCCTTGTCCTGCTTCACCAGGGCTCAGCATCCTGCACCATGGCTATTTAACAGAATGGAGCAGCCGAGATAAAGGTGCACTCCATTGCTTGTCTCCTCCTCCCTTCTTCTGGTAGTATTTAGGTGTGCCCTTGATATTTTAATAGCGCACTCCCTTAACACTTGCACTCTCTTCGTGTTGGGGTTTTGGGTTTTGGTCTTTTAAAGTTCTTTCTTATTCACATTTCTTTCTTATGCAATTTATTCCTACTTTGTTGAGGTGATTTCTCAGTAGAAAATAGCAAAATCACCATCACCAGCCTGCTCAAATTCCCTTAGCATGCTTGCTGCTCTGTAAGAGCCATGTGGAGAGCTTGTTTCCATAATAGACTGGAAAACTGTTTGCTCTTCAACCAGTTGCTGACTCAAGTGTTCTTAAGCCAAATCTTGCATGGAGAAGAGTATCCAATAATTCAAGCCATTTGCACTGTCTTCCTTCTTCTGCACTTCCCATCTCCTCTCTTATATCCAGGCAACAAGCTGAGGGCTCATGTTCAACTGACTGGGATGGAGGATGAAGAACTACCAGAGATTTCATTTATGCACATAGGAAAAAGAAAATAGATTTTTTTTACAGTCTTTATGGTTTTTAATTTACACTCCTTACAGTCACAGTTTAAAGCCTACAGAAACTCACCACTGCCATAACCACATCAAAGCGAAAAAGCAATACCAAAAATGAGTCAATTGTCCTACAAAATTTTATTCCTGAATGCAGACTGCTGTTTTGCTCCCCAGACAAGGAACGCAATATTCCATTGGAACAGGAAGAGAAAGCAGATTTAATGATTATGAGGCATAAGCATCCCAAACTAGCAGAACTGGAAAAATAATAAGGTAACTAATATTTTTAGGAAGTTGCTAATTGGGAAAAAAATACATAGACACACAGGCAAAATAAGTCGAGTAATAACTCTTCAAAAGAAAGTGAGCTGGAGTCTGGCATGGATCCCCACAGCTTCTGAGCTTGTTCAATTAAAATCAACACTGAATGGGTTTTCTTTCACTTTCATTACTCAAGCTGCATTTTTCAAAGAGATAGCAAATGAGTGATATGCATATGAAAGAACCATGGAGTATGAAATTACAAAATGATACAGGGTTTGGATATTTGCACTTTGAGATATTAAATCTTCTGAAGGAAAATATTTGAGCAAAGTCTGAATAAAGAACCCTATGGAGGAAGAAGGAAAAGCTGCGAGATAAATCTAATAAGGAAGAGACTAAGCAGTTTCCAAGCGCTATTGAATTACTTGGCTTAACCATGACACGGTATTTCCACTCAAGGATTTACTCCTCCATCTGGTCAAGGCAGCGAGCCCATTGTAATGGCCTTTCAGACCCATCTTTCTGTGCACACCCATCTTGTCCGTGGGCAGCACCTCTGTCCCTCCCATGCAGTTTCTCCTGCCACGACAGTGCCACTGAGGCAAGGGAGCTGCCAGCTGGAGCTCTGAGACATGGTTTGGGGAGGGCAGGGTCTCTGGCTCCGTCTGCTGGGACTCAGGATCGTTCACTGCCCACCACATCCCCCCTCCCTGACACCTCCTTCCTTGTCACTGCCTTCGGGCAGCCAGAGCAGGGTTCCATCTGGCAGCGGTGCTGAGGGGCCATGCACGGAGCAGGACTCTCCACGTGTGTCTCCCCACGGCTGCCCAGGCATGTGGGTTTTGTATGGGCTTGTCTGCAGGTGAGTTGCAATAGCTGACTTTGGCTACCTGGGTCTCATTTATGTTTGTAACACAAAGTGAGTTCAAGATCCTGAGTCAGGCATGGATTTAACACTTTCCGGAGATCTAGAGGTGCTAAAAATCACTTCCTTTCTGGCTGGTGCCCACCCTCCTTTCGTTTTTGCAGATGCCGCATTGCTGCAGCACCTCTCTGGGCAGATCAGAGCTGTACCTCCTCACTGTCCTGCACAGCTCCACAGCGTGAGACAGAAGGCAACCAGTGGCAGTCCTTACCCTGCCGCAGCCACTGCCGCCCCATGGAGTACATCTCTGCGTTGGCCTTCCTAACTTTTGCCCTGCATGGCTGAAGACATGCTTCATTACAGCTGGCATCTCATAAGGAGACCGTGTGTCACAATTCATTTGGATTTCTCAAATTTACAGGACAAAGTCCCTGTAAATTAAGCTTAATTTTATGAGCTCATTAAGACATACAACAAACAAACATGACAAACAAGGGCTCAACCCCCTTTTGCCCAAACTAGTCTTTTCACATGAATTCACTTATTCACTCAAGTCATGACGTTCATAACTTGTAACATGTAAATCTTAACTCATGCACCTGTGAGCAAACTAGTTCCCTAGCCAAGGGTGAGAGTGCTTGTCCTTCCTCCTCCACCGCGGTGCGGGCATCCCCTGTGTCACACTGGGAAACACAAAAGCATTTTGGGTAAGCTGATGGTTTATGCCTTCCAGCTTGGAGGCTTGGTATATACTGTTTCCAGGAGTTAGCAGATTTAGATGAAACTGCCTGACACTTGATACACAAAGGTGCTGGCTGCAGGGGACAGCAGCTACATCACGGCTCTTTCTGGCCACTCTCCTGCCTACCTGGTGCTCTGGCCTTGACCCAAGTGGTGCTACTCCCAGCTCACATCAGGCCTTGGCATGAGCTGTGTTAGCCAAAATCTGAGCAGGAGTCCTGTGAGCAGTCACAAGGTGCCAGGTATTCCCATCATTTCTTTCTTTTTGAGGGAGCACAAGGGGAGGGTTCAGGCTACCTGCTGTGTGGCTGTGCACTTTCTTGGTCTCAGTCTGCCAGCCTGCTTTATTTGTAATATTCTGTATAGATTAAAAGGCATTAAAAGTCTCCTGATTCATCTTGTATTTTCGTGAACATGCTGCATGGAAAACACTTAGACAGTTGCCTTAGAAAACTATCCCTGATGGTCTCTTTAATCACATAAGACTTCCACGCTGTGTTTAAAAATCTCAGAATGCCGTGGCTTGATGGTAATTAGTGATAATTGTTTCACACATAGGCTCTGTATTTGACTAATAACTCCCTTTACAAGAGTCAGGGAGATCAGGGATGCCTGGGTCAAGAACTGTCACTGTTAATTACCCTTTTACTCCTCCTGTTGCTAACACAAGCTTCTCTGCAGCTTCTGCTGGCGTTGACCTTTCAAGGACAGGATGCTCAGTCCTGTGAGGCCTTGGGCACCACAGTACCACACTCAGACAGCAGAAGCAGGTTCAAGTGCTGCATACCAGGACCCCTTCAAAGGTGGCAAGCATGGATTTTCATTTCTTAAGGAAAAAGAGGCAGGTGTATCACCCCTAGTCTGACCTGCTGCAGAGCGCAGGCCAAGCACCATGTGCTCACGCTTTTTGCTGCTGTTTGAAGTTCTTCTGGAAATGAACCCAAGCTGGGTTAAAGAAAAACAACTTCAATAGACAAAACTCAAATGGCCCCTTGGGTAAGTTGCTCCAATGACTTACTATCCTCATTGTTAAAAATGTGCATCTTACTTCTACTTTTAAGTTTCCTACTGTAGCTTCCAGGCATGGATTTATTATTTTTTTCTTTCTCTTTTTAATGTCTATTCCCTAAAGAGAAATGTTTCTCAGGCACTGGGTAATGTTTGCTGGTGTGCTGTGAATGGCCATAGGGTAACAGGAAGGGGTCAGGGGATATTAGGAGCTGTGCTGTGACCTCCAGCCAAAAACCTCTCTCTTCCCACTCACGAGCCATCCTACCCTGCAAGGTCACGCATCTGCTGGTGCTTGAAATTCACCTAAGGGAAGATGGAGAATGAAGGTGGTTGCTGATAATGCCACACAGACTTGGGAAAATGTGGCTGCAGAAAAGGGGTTGATCACCTGAAAAGGTTGAGAAACTCTGCAAATCAGAAGAAATTAATTATCAGATGGTTTTCCCCTGTTGCAACACAAACAAGCTATCAGGCTGCAACAAGGCTTTACCATCAGTCACATTCTACTGTCCATGCTATTTCTCCTTCCTCCAGAGGCCAGGCCAGACCACACCACTCTTCCTCTGTCCAGCTACCCCTCCCCCCCAAGCCTCAGTGCTATTTAACTACGTAGTGGGAACGAGCCACAGCTGCACATCATTGATATCAATCAACCCACCGCCCCTGAAGCAAGCCTACAGCTGCATTTTATCAATGTTAATTAACCCACTGCCTTCATTCCTTTACATTCTACCGGTGTCGGTACTGCCAGACCGTGCTGGGGTTGCACTGCCGTCTCCTCTGGGAAATGTGTTTCTTCTGTACAGCCTGATGCCACCCTGGGGCGCTTCAGCCCCTCCAAAGGGCATGGTATCTGCGGCTGGGAGGGTGGCCCCAGCCCTCTGGAGGGCTGACAAGGGCTCACTCACTGCATCCCCCTTGAAAAGGCTCCTTGGGGACTGCTGCCCAAGCTCAGGGTGAAACCAGGGGTTTCTAGGCTTGGCCTCACTGTGATGAACAGACCTCACAGGGCATGGTGAGCGCCCAGCCCTGCAGCTGGGTGCCTGCACTGGTGTCAGCCTGGCTCCCCGCGAGGTCCAGACCTGCCACCCACTCCTGAGCATCCTCTGCTCACATGCCTGTTTCCCTGTCTGCCCAGCAAAGCATGTCTCACTCAGCTCTGCTCTCCAGAAGGAGGTGTGTGAATATCCATTAATCAGATGCTCTGACCTTAAAAGAAACAAACCCCACCACTGTTATTTTACAGACTCAGAAAGCAAGATTGCAAAGATACAGCGCCCTTATGAAGTCAGTAAGCAATATGAATATGCAATATGAGTATGCATTCAGTGTGTACGGCAACATGAAATTGTACAGGAAATAGGAACTGTATCTCCCTAATATGTCCTTTATGCAGCAGTGACCAAGCACTTCAGATAGCTGCATGGAACAGCAGGTTTTTCCTATGCACCGAGTAAAAAGCAGCTCTGGAAACACTCTGCTCTGCGTTGGAGATAGTACCCATCAGAAATGCCTTTCCCATTACTGAAAGAGTGCCCTGCTATAGGGGGGGTCTCCCCATCTCAGCCTCCCCACTTGCAGAGATCTGTACATGTTTCTGCAGCTCAGTGTGAATTCTGCATTGCCAATGGCAGATATCTTAATGAAAAGCATCTTCCCATCAGCAGCAGCTCCAGCCTGCTCTCAGCAGTCCTCCTGATTAGCCTGCGCAGGAGCTGTCGCTTGGCGCTGACCTGAAAATCTGCTTACCTGATTTCTGGGTAGGAGGGAGCTCAGGGCTGCTGGCAGCTGAAAAGCAAACACTCAGCACAAAAATCTCTGCTCAGCTTAACACCTTGCTAGCCTTATGCAGCTCGGGGCAGATCGGTGGTCAAGGTGCGGGAGCAGGCAGAGGTCTGCCAACGTTTCAGACCACTGGCAGGGCGGCAGTAGAGCAGTGGGTGCTTCAGGGGAGCATTTTGGTTTCTTCTGCTTTGAGAAGATGCATCCTTGGATTTCCCCTAAATTTCTCTTTTTAATAAAGATGCACAGGTGCCCACTGCGCCCAGGTTTCCAGATACTGCAGAGATGACACTGGAGCATCTGAGGCAGGCTGACTTTCGGCTGTGGTAGCACTTTTCCATATATCCCCACCAAGAGACTCATCTGGTGCTCACCTGTTTGATCACTCAGCGATAAAATCTGCAGGTGCTTTTTTTGTGTCAGTATTACAAGTCCCTGCCTGCCCTGCAGTGGAATGCAGAGATGCCACCAAGCACCCCATGGCTCGGTGCTGGGCAAGCATGGCAGAGGAGAGAGAATCACCGAGTTTAGCTCCCAGTCCACCAGACAAAGTTGCTAGGGAGCAAAAAGGTACCAAGACTGGGAGGTGCTTTTACAATAAGGCTAGTTTGCACTCATGCTACTATTCCATATTGTAAACGGAGACCATTTTTCTGTGTTAGGACCTTTGTCTCTATTGAGAGTTCCTCCCCACCGCTGTCCTCTCCAGGCATTGCTTGAGCACTTCATTTCTTTGTGACAGCTTCTCTTGCAGAGTGACTGTGGTGGCTGGCTGCCCCCACCCAGAGCACAGCCAGCTCCTCACCTGCCCAGCAGGTATCGCGTTTGTCTCCATCCCGCCAAGTTTAAATCAACATTTTCCGTCCTGAAGCCTGTGCATGTTAGGTCCTTCCGTTACAAGGTCCATGATAATCCTGCCCAGGGAGTCAGTCATTAACAAAATGTTACTGGCTGGCGAACTCAGCTGCAATTTGCCTCTCTGAAACCCAGTTTGTTTGAATCCTAAATTACCCACTTTCACTTGTTTTCAGCTGCTATTTCTTCTCAGTTTCTGTGGCAACTTTGCACGCTGCTGAGGGCTAACCTAAAGATTTCCTGGGTGTTTTGTTTTGTTTTGTTTTTTTCCTTTCTTAAAATACAGGAACAAGTGCAGCATTTTTCCCCACCCAATGATACCATTCCCAATTTGACAGTTATTAAAATCATCGTTCCTGGTCTGTTGCAACCCTGGAATTAAGACCTGGTTTCTGTGCATAGAAAACTTAGTGATCTGAGCTGCTTCTCATCCTTATCCATTTCAACAGCCTCTGTCTCCATAAACTCATTTCCTTTCCCATCACCTGTCTGCACCAGTGTTCAACACCACGGCCTTACCAAAACTATAACCATAAAGTGAATTAGCCCCTCGGTTTCTGTGCCTTGCATAGATTTCCTTTAGTCTTCATCCCAGTCATAGCACAGAAGGGCCACCTCACTCCCCTCTATGTTGCTGATCAACCTTTGGTGTGATATTCTGCATGTTTTGCAAAGGTTTCTTTTCACTTTTTTTTCTGGAAGTCTTTGCTTTCTCCAAGATTTTCACTGTCTCCAGGATGTAGTTCCCTTTGCTGGATAATCTTTCTTTTTCCCCGACTCTGCAAGTTTTCTCACTCCTTATGTTCTCTTTAAAACTGTGCATCCATTTCGGGCAACTCCACACCAATTCTCCCTTTTGTGGAGGAGGCTACATAAAGCAGTGCACAGCTATGTTTCAGAAAGGTATTTTTGATACTCAGGTGGGGTTGTTTGTCTCCATTCCAATGGAAAGATCTCATATACAATAAAGAAATAGGTACTACAGTCTCCATTCAGTTTTCTCTCTGATCACTCCCCTCTCCAATTTAAAACTACATAGCAAAAGGAGCTGCTGCCAGAAAAGCTTTTTGTCTTCTGGGAAACTACAGATACTCACGGATAAGTTGTTCTTAATCAGTATAACCAAAAATCTGCTCCATGTATGACCACCAAATATCTCTTCATTTCTGAGACAAGCTTGTTGAACCATTGGCTCAGTCTGGGATGAGATTGTATTGCTGGTCACATCTGAGAGTGCTGTGTTTCAAGGAGAGCTCTGACTCTGAAACAACAATGAATTAATTTTCTTTCTCAAAAAAAAAAAAGAATAAGAAAAGAAGAAATAATCTTTTACCTTGCTCATCTGACTGGAAAAGCATTTCTAGAGATTTTATTAACTCTGTTTGATTTTAGATTAGTTTTTTAAAGCAAATTTATCATCGCAATTCAGTAAACCTAAGTACATTTCCAGTAGAAAGCCAGAAGAGAGTTTTATCAATTCTGTTTTTTATCTCCAAACATGAGTGCACCAAAATGTGCAAAAGAGCTCACACATGAAATACCAAGTCTCATTTGTGCAGTATTTCCTTATTTAACATAGGTTTAATGAAAAATGGATAAAACTACCCTGCTGGCCAAATACAGCTTTGCTGCTTCATTTCTGTGCATCAAGGCGGGCATCTCTGGAAACCGTACGCTCATGGCAAGGCAGTGACAGCTCCCAGCCCAGACCTTGGCTGGGCTGAGGGCTCAGCATGCCCCGAGCCTGCTCCTGCCAGTAGGATGGGCTGCCACCAGCTCAGATGGAGGTGCCATCCAGGCTGGGAGCTGTGCTCAGGGCCAGGACTCTAGCACCTTCCATAGGGCCCCAGGGGCAGCAGGGGTGCAGGGATGCACCTGCAGGCTGTGTCCCTGCTGCTGTGAGCAAGCCCAGGAGTCTCAGGGAGTGGCAAGATCAGTGTGCTGTAAATAGCTGTAATCAGCTTGTGCTGTGGCATGGTGCACCTCCAGCCACCAGCCCCATAGCGGGGCATGCATGGGTGAGCAGCTGTGACATGTCTGGCTGTCCTAGTTTTACCCCACTGGGCTGCTCAGCCCACCCAGCTGCTCTCTCACTCCCCCCACAGCGGGATGGGGAGAGAACCAGAGGGTCAAAGTGAGAAAACTCCCGGGCTGAGACAAAGACACGTTAAGAGGCAAAGCAGAAGCCGCGCACAGCAGCAAAGCAAACCCAGTTCACCCACCGCTGCCCAGGGCAGGCAGGTGCTCAGCCATCCCCAGGGCAGCCGGGCTCCATCACGGTGACGGGGGCTTGGGCAGACAAACGCCATCCCTGCCAGCGCCCCCCCTTCCTTCTGCTTCCCCAGCTTTACATGCTGAGCGTGACGCCGGATGGTCGGGGCCGTCCCTGGGGCCAGCTGGGCTCAGCTGTCCCGGCCGTGTCCCCTGCCAGTTCCTGGTGCCCCCCAGCCCGCTCGCTGGTGGGGTGGGGTGAGGCGCAGCAAAGCCCTTGGCTCTGTGCAAGCCCCGCTCAGCAGCGACTGGAACAGCCCTGTGTGCTCAGCGCTGTTCCCAGCACAGACCCCACCAGCCCCACGCGGGCTGCTGGGAAGAAAATCAAGTCTGTCCCAGCCAAAACAAGCACAGTAGTTAATTCACATACAGCTACCCCATATTCTTCAACATTGTTTCCATGCAATTAGTAAAAAACATTCTATTCTTGGATTAATTTTGATTTTGAACTCTCACTAAGGCCAGAAAATGGTACCAACAAATGCCTCCTGTCATCTCCTTCAGCCCTTTGCTACAGAAGACATACAGCACACCCAGAAGTGGCAGAAGGATGAGGAAGAGGTGGGTGAGCAAGATTTCCCCTTACAGTGGCAACCAGCTGGTGGAACCACTTAGCCTTGGCTTGTAACTTCATCTGCAAACACTCTGTGAGGATGCTGAGCCACTCACTTTACCAGCCCTGGACTTACTTCAAGCCTGCTTTCTGTCAAAAGCCAGTAATTAGATGCATTCTTTAAATCGTTAAAGTGTTTGTATAGTAAGCAATTACCAAATTCTACATTACAATTCTACAATTAGCAGTTCTACATTGTTAATAATGAATTTAAGACTTGTGTAACAACTCTCCAGAGCTTCCATTCCTCTTGGAAGAATCCCATCTGCACCATAAAAATGAGTCTATACATGGGCTAGCCAGTTGCTAGCTTCATCTACGTCCTTGGTATTTCAATAGTAAAGTCAAACTCAATGAGCAGCGTGTTTCCGTTAGTAGGGAAATAGCAGTTCAGACTTATAACTGTGGTGGTGAAGACTCTTAAAAAAAGGTGTGATGAGGCAGTAGTACTCAGAGTGATGGCCAGCAAGACAGGCGGGAGCCCTTACACCAGAGGAGAGGTGCTCATTTGGGAAGACTACTGTTATAAACGATAACAATTAAAACAATTTTATTTTGGGATCAATCAATTTAGGTTGAGAAACAATAAGCAAAACCAGCACTGGGTGCGCGGAGAACTGAATTAGTTCCACCACAGGCACCCCTGAGTCCTAACAGCAGCGTCTTTTATGCCCGGATCTCGACCAATCTCCTCTCGCCGGCTGTTCGTCCCCTCTTTCCCCACCGGGCCGTTAGGGTACGCCTTCTCCTCCTACTGGCTCTCCTTTGGCGCGCTTTTTCAAATCTCAAGGTCTTTGTCTCCTTCAGCGGGCCTTCTCTGGCATGGTTCACTTTCCTTATCTCCTTCGGCCGGCGGGCTTTGCCAAGCAGCGATTGCCTCAGGGGAAGGGGAAGCCATCACATCGTCTCAAAGGAGAACCACACGTGCCCCCTCACAACTGCGATACAGGTCCCAGATTTACACAGGGCGCAACGATTACACTTATCACACTACATTCTATTTTTGACATGAATCATGACTGCGTTTATCACACTTCCATGGCAAGCAAACAGTACTTTGGTTTTTTTCCCTTCCTTCCTTCCAGTTAACCCCAAACAAAAAGGATGTGTCGGTTTCCGCACCTTTTAGCATCCATTCTCAGCCAGAGTCCACTACTGCTCACCAAGTGCAGCGCCCAGTCTGGCATTGTACATCCATTTGGGAGGACTGGGTGGGACACTGAGATGCTGAGGATACCCAGAGTCATTTCATGCTTTTTTCCAGCCATATCCTGGAACATCTGCAAGGATGGAAACATGCCTGAGAGAATCCTGTGGGAACAAATAAGGCAATGTTCCTGAAGCAAACGAAACTCAAAACAACCTGGCCTTACATTTTTCTTAAGCAACAGCTTGGAACTAGATTTCCTATTAACTCTGCAGAGTAGATTTTGTGGGCATTTTGTGGTTTATTTAAATAATCCACTAACATTTCTACAGTTCTTTGATGGGGAAAAGGCTGCCACTAAATAAAATTTAAATGAAAGTTTTTTCCAGTTCCACTTTTCCAAATCCCAGTACTAACAAATAAAAGAAATCCAGCCATGAAGCTGTTCTCTCCTTTTTGCTTTCTCCCTTCATCGTAGTGCACATCAGATGTTATTTTTTTCCCTAAAAAATGCTTATTGCCACTGCTCAGAACTACATTTGGGAATACAACAGATAGCATCAGATTCATTAGCATCAAAATGAGGGTAGCAAAAGGATGGAACTCAAAAGCTGGGTGGACCATGAGTTGCAAAAGCAAAGCAAACTGTTGTTTGTCAGTTCCAGACAGACTGCCAGGAAAAGGCGAAGATAGCTGCATCTGTGAGTATGTGTGCAGCCCTCTCACATGGCCCTGCCATCGCCAGTCACCGCCCACAAGCTCTGCACTGAGTTTGCCAGGCCTCAGCACCAAGGCTCGGCATCAGCATGCCTGCTCTGCCTGAACTCGCTGTCCCCTGCCTGCAGCTCCCCTTTGCCCGGTTGTGCTGTGACACCAAGTGTGTGTATAACAATTTTAACTACTACTTTTTCTGCAGCAATTGGATCTGGACTACCAACGATGAGATTTCAGCCTCACTCACAGTAATGTCTTGTTTTTACTTGTACAGAAGATGTGCCCATGAGAAAGACATGGAGTGTGACACTCGGCTGACCTTCAGTGCCTTGCATGACCCCTGGAGCCCCTTCAGAAGAGGATTCTGGCAGCAGCACTGGTGTGAGCAGTGAGCGAATGCTGCAATTACTCGTGTGGCAATATCATACCTGCATCCCACAGAACTCCTGCGTGCAAGTCACTTAATCCTGGGGGTTCATTAATATTAACCAGCTTAACTAATAACTCTGTTCCCAGTGCAATGAGCTACCTGGAATAATCCTATTCCTATTCCAAGGGACAGTCTGTCTGCTCAGTAATTGTAGGTGATGTCTCAGTTCTGGTTATGGCTTAACTTTGACAGTATACAGAGCTATTAACTTTCTTGTAAGACTAACGGAGGACAGGTCACCAGTAATTTCTGGCTGATGATTTGTCTATCTTCGCTGTCTTCATGACAGCTCAAAGAAGGTGCTCCGACAATGAGAGCCAGCAGTTGGTCAGTCACACGTGACAGTTCCGGGCAACACATCTGGTGCATTGCAGCAGTCCATGCAGGGAAAGGAAATACCCTGTTTTGATTTTATTTAGGGCAGTTATGCAGTAAAACTGACGCTAGTCCTGTCTTTGGCTCAGTCCCTAACTTCCATCCCACAAGGGGCAGAAATTTTGAAAATGGCAGAGCAATGGTGCTCCATGAGGTAAAAATAAGATCAGCAAGAGAGAAAATGGGCAGTTGTTCCTATCGGGAGCCAGGGAGGACATCTCGTGGGAAGTAGGTGGTGGTGGAAGTGGCAACCCAGAACCCCAGGGGGCTTATTTGGGTGTGTGGGGGAACAGAACCATCAGCTTGCAAAAACTCTGATCAGGCTATTACATTTGATGAAAAAAAATAATTCTGAGGCAGAGCAGGGAAACTTCTTGTGAAAAGCAGGGGAGTGTTTCCCCAATTACTTTCTAATTCTACTGAAACCACAAATGTTCAATATTTTTGTTTTATTTTCCATACCCACCATTATTTTTTTAATATCCTTTTTCCAGCAGAGACAGCTGGAAATGAACTGGGAGGCATAGGGAAGGGAGGCCTGAAACTGCAGGTGGAAAGGACTTGGAACTAAAAACAGTTTCTGGAAAAGAGAAGAAGCTTCCCAGATGCTTGATTTTTATTTAATAAAAAGTGCAGGAAAAAAATATTGTAGTATATGTTTTGTGGTGGGTTGATCCTGACTGGATGCCAGGTGCACCCAGCTGCTCTGTCACTGCCCTCCTCAGCTGGGCAGGGGAGAGGAACCAGTTACTGTCACAGGCAAAATAGACTTGATTTGGGGGTATTACTTTATTACCAATCAAATCAGAGCAGGATAATGATAAATAAACAAAAATCTTAAAACAACTTACCTCACCCCCCGCTTCTTCCCAGGCTCAACTTTACTCCCAGTGTCTCTCCCTCCCCCGAGCAGCGCAGGGGATGGGGATGGGGATGGGGATGGGGCTGCGGTCAGTCCATCACACGCTGTCTCTGCCGCCCTGTCCTCACACTCTGCCCTGCCCCAATGTCCCCCCCCAGGGGTGCAGCCCCCCAGGCACAACCTACCCCAGCGTGGGTCCCCCCCACAGGTGCTGCCCCCAGGCCCAGCCGGCCCCAGGGGGTCCCCGCGGGGTCCCCAGCCCAGCCCCAGCCCAGCCCCAGCCCGGGCTCCTCTCCCCACGGGGCCACGGGCCCTGCCAGGAGCTGCCCCAGCGCGGGCTGCCCGTGGGTCACGGCTCCTTCGGGCACCCCCTGCCCCGGCGTGGGGTCCTGCAGGGCTGGGGGGGGATCTGCTCCCCCGTGGGCTCCCTGGGCTGGGGGCACAGCCTGCCTCGCCGTGGGCTCCATCGTGGGCTGCCGAGGAATCTCTGCTCCAGCGCCGGGAGCTCCTCCTGCCCCGGCCCGGCTGTCCGCGGGGCTGCAGCTCTCACACATTCTCGCTCCTCTCTCCAGCTGCAGTTTTCTTGTTTGGGTTCTTCCCCCTCCTCAAATCCGTTACCCCCGAGGCGCTGCCACCCCCGCCGATGGGCTCGGCCTGGGCCAGCGTTGGGTCCGGCTGGGAGCCGGCTGGCATGGGCTGCATCGGGCACGGGGGAAGCTTCTGGCAGCTTCTCACAGAAGCCACCCCTGTAGACCCCTCCTCCACCACCACTACTAAACCGTACCACGCAAAACCAATACAGTTTACACTTGGTGTATGTTTTGTGTGTGTGTGCAGAATTATGTATTTATCTTGCAGAAAAAAAGAGGCTGTATTTCTGAGCAGCCATGGTGGCTTATGACTTATTGTTCAAGGCAAACAAGACAAATTAGGTACCACCAGACAGCTGAATACTAACCAAGCAGGGTTCACTGCCATGTGGTCCAGTGATAAATAATCACCACTTTTCAGTACAGACGGACTAAATGCATAAAAAACAGGAAAAAGAAATAATGAAGCAACACCTGAACAGGCAAAACCACATAACATTGCAGCTTATGAACTGGATTGTGAGGTTTCAAAAAATGTGGAGGACAAGTCTGCAATGAGTAATAGTTTTTCTGATATGTGTAATATATCAGATCTTGTTTGATGTATTGTATGATACAAGGTATTCTTTGTATTCCATTAATTATGTCAGCAACTGAAAGCTTAAAATAACATTTGTATCATGATAAATGCTCATTTCTGGAAGGTGAGGGTCCCTTGCAAGAGCTGCATCTGCTTCACCTCCTTCAGCGTCCAGCACCTGGGCAGCCCCCAGGAGGACAGCCTGCCATCCCCCATGGGGAGGAACATGATGTCGCTGGTACCACTGAGGTCACAGGAACTCATTCCTTCTCCGTGTTCCCCGAATTTAATTCCTCGCCAAGTACTCCTGCGGAGCTGTGGCTGCCCTGCCCCACGACCCGGGAGGACTGCCTGTACCAGGATAGGGGTGCCATGGGGACGTGCCACGGGTGCTGCTCTGGCTGCTGCCCACGGCCAGCTTGCTTTCCCAGTGATGCCTCATGGCCCCGGCAGAGCAACCTGGCTGTGGGACTGGCCAGACAGCTGCCCACACGGTGAGTTCCACAGGCTTTCCCTTCCTGCCTGCAGATTCAGCAGGTTCAAGCGGCTGCTTTCCCATTTTTCATACCCAGCTGGGGAAGCTCTGCTCTGCAGGTCAGAATTGATGAAGTCAATATGTTGGAGCACCAGCCTGCACCCCCCCTGCAGATTTCCAGGCCCAGCTGCCCCCAGCCCTCCCCTTTCCCATGACTTCTGCAGAGCTCGACACCTCTGAGCCAGGATGGAGGCTCCTCTCAGGAGGTGGCTGGAGAGCAGCGATGTGGCCAGGGGTCCGGCGCTGCTCCGCTGGCTGCAAGAGCTGCCTGTTTCCCCTGCGGCAGTTCTACAGAGCTACATGGGCAGTATAACAAACTATGTGTTCAGCATGTCCTATGTTAGAGCAAAACAAAATGTTGCTTTAACAAATAATAGGAAAACCTCTGAAACATTTTATATTTATGGTATTTCAAGTTTTTATCCTTGTTTGCAATTAAAAAAGAGCTTGAAGAGTACAGTTAGCCAGACTAATCCTTAATGTCTAAGGCTTTCACATATTATCAACGGCTCAGTGCAGTACCAAATGTAAAAGGGTCTTCTTCCTGAATGCATTGTTATCTAAATTTAAAGGAAGGGAATACAAATATTTCTGTCTTATAGGGAACTTTTTATCAAATTAACATTTACATAGCAGCTTCACGAGACTATTTTTAAAACCATTCATTGGGATTCCAAGCCTGCCACGTTTTTCCTCAGAGAACAGAAATTGTGTTGTTTGTCTCACATGGTACAGCAGTAGGGCTGCTGTAACCACAATGCTCTAAGGGCACAAGCAAGGGAGATTTATAGCAGAAATAGGATCTTTTATCTTACCACCTGATATAACTGGAAGAAAACAGGCAGTCTTTCAGAAACAAAAGCTCTTCAGATCTGAAATTTCACCTACCATATCAATGGTTCTATTAAAAAACGTAACCTCTATCTACAGATTTTTCCTTACTTATATATTTAGATTATCAGGGCTATAATTTTATTATTTCTGCAATATGGAAAGATAATAACATTTTCCGCAGTAAGAGATATAGCAGAAGACACAAACAGCCACTGGGTCCAACCAGAAGTCTATATAACCATTTATCCAGCATGAGCCGTGTCAGAAAGGAATGCACTTCCAAATACCAGATCCTAAAAATCTGTGGGGAAAAAAAAAAAAAAAAAAAAAGGAAGACTAAAACCTAATGCTGGAACTAACAGAACATAGGCCTGAAAGATGCATATAGACTTTGCAGATGAAAAGAAAACCTGGCAGTCTGTTTTAAAAATGTAGAAAATGTGCCAAAATGAATGCAAAATATGGAGAATGCAGGAGGAATAAGAAAGACTTAAAAGCAAAGACGACAGACTTGCATGCTGGCTGACACACTTAACCAGAAAAGAGATTAAACATGCAATCCCAGAATATTCTTCCAGTTTCCAGTGGTTTATGGCTGAAATGGTTTTGTTCTAAAAAAAATCCAGGACCATTTTTTTCTGTGATAAATTTACTCAGTCACTTTTGAGTTCAAGTGAACCTTTAGCATCGACAACAGAGACTCCTAGTACTTGAGCTCATGCAAGAATCATGACACACTCCCCAAAGGAGATGTCATCCAAAACCTTCTGGCAGCCACACACAGCTCAGCACCTCCAGGTTGCACTGTCTCAAGGCCTTTTCTTCTCTCTTTTCAGATTTTCAGCAAGTCTTTAGGAAGGTCCCCTAAGGTGGCCCATTGAGCCATTTGTTTGCTCCAGGTGAAGCCCTGGCAGGAGGATGGGGACAGGCATTACCTGCACCCCCCTACCCTGCCAGGACAAAGAGCTGTCCCCACTCCACCCAACCCCAGCAGATGCCCACACTGCTGGTCGTGCTGTGGGCAGGGAGGACATGTACCCTGGGCAGGGGGAGATCCCATACTGTGTTACTGGTGTGCCTGAAATCCTGAGGATCTCACCTGCACTGGTGCAGATGAAGCTGCTACACACCCAGAGAGCTGCAGCCGAAGGTGTTATGCACCCACCAAGTTTTTACCCCTGTTGCAAGCCTTCTGCTCCCCAGCCCCTGCAGGTGCTGCAGTCAGGCACTGGGGCTGGCCCTGGGGGTGTCACAGCATGTGTTGGTGTCAGGGGTCTTTCAACAAAAGGATCATGATATCCATGCAGATGGTTTCTTCTTCCTCACCCCAGAACCTGCTTGGGGTCTTTTCTGTGTGTTTGCTAATCTGTTTGACACATTTTGTCCTTCTTTGATGCTCTGCAGCTCCAGGTTACATGCAGCTTACATCCAGGTTACATCCAACAACACAGCATGGTATGTGGTGCCTCAAGATGTGGTAGATGCCATTTCATGTTCTCTTTATTACCCTGAAGATAGTTGTGTCCAGCTCCAGCTCTGCCTTTCTTTAAAGGCCCATGGTGGGTTGTGCACAGCCGTGGGGTCTTCTGTACCCACTTCTCATCAGGACTGTCATGGTTTAACTCCTGCCAGCAACTAAGTACCAGGCAGCTGCTTGCTGACTGCTCCTCGCTCCCTGGTGGGACGGGGATGAGAATTGGAAGAAGGTAAAACCTGTGGGTTGAGATAAGAACAGTTTAATAATTAAAATAAAATAAAAAATAATAACACTAATGATGATGAATGGTAATAATAATAACTAACAATTGTAATGAAGAGGAGAGGGAGAGAGAGGAATAAACCCAAGGGAAAAAACCCAGGTGATGCACAATGGAAGACATGATGATATCCAACATGGGATGAAGGCTTGCGGGGCTCTGTGAGGGCAGACCCTTTGCCAGGGCCCCCCTTCAGAAAGCATCCCAACCCCTAGAACAAAGCCTGCACTGAGACCCCCAAGCAGCAAAGAGTGGGACTGGTCACCCTCCCCATGGCTGGGGTGGAGTCAGCTTGGGCCAAGGGGGTGGTGTGAGGATGATTGACCCTTAAATGTGGGCCATGGCCAATGGTATAGTCACTCCTACACGGATCACTTTTTCCCAGAGCGCTCACCTGGCCATGGCCTGCTGGCTGGGACACCACAGCTCCCTGGGAGGGACACTACGGTTCTCGGGCTGGGACATTGTGGCTCTCTGGGAGGGTCTCTGGGTGGCACAGCACATGCTGGGCGTGCTCAGGGTCCAGGGCTGAGCTGCTGTCAGCCATGACCCACCGGGGCTCGGTGCAGGGACCCGCCTCATCTGCTCACCAGCAGTTTGCCATCAACATGGCTGCACTGATGAACCCAGTATATTTATGTGACACCTTCAGAGCATCATTAAACACCCAACATTGAAGTGAAATGTCATAACTCCCACTATCCCAGTCTGGAAATCTAGTCTACATCTGAGGCCAAGGACTTCCCAAAGCAACTTTCTTCAGCAGTAAAAGGCAAACAGGTCCAGGAAAAATTGCACACACGTTCTCAAGACAAGTCTTCCGTAGCGCTGCATCGGTCCCACAAAACAAGGACTTTGCTCTGGCTGAGAACAGTGCTCCTGAGATCCTCCCTGCCCAGACAAACCCCAGGCAGCTGGTTACTGGCTGTGGAGCCATGGTGGTGTGCCCTCAAAGTGGGCTTTTGGACACACTGCCGAAGGGGATTATTTTATTCCTAGGCAGAAACTCCCATCTTTCTACCGCTTGCACACTCCAGAGGGGTGTGCTGGATGCCGGCACACAGCCATGCTCAGAGCTTCTGATGTTTTTAAAGCTTTCTGATTAGCTGATGCCTTTAATATTTATACATACAAATCAAATAGTTACAGCGATATAATCTCCTAACTGAATTTCTTTGCATGCAGGAGGAATCTATGGAATTATTTCAGCTGGCATTAACAGTTAAATATTAAACATATATTTTTTTAAACTGATAAACTTAATTTACCACAGCTTGCTATTCAGCAGGGGAGTGCATGCTCTCATAAGCAAACAGCAAATTGAGAGGTAAAAATGAGGATAGGATTTGATGTTATAAAATTAAGCAACAAATTTATAGTGACTTTTGGAAAAGCCTGATATTTTCCAAAATATTTGAGATTCTCATTTGTGAACTAACTAGGCTGTTCTGGGTAACCTCTAAGCACAAGGCTGTAATTTACTTCCAGCTCCATATTTTCAACACAGCTCAGAGAAACCTTGTACTCGCCCAGTGGCTGAAGTTTTCGGCCAAAGTTTTATCATCTCAATGAAATGTTATGGATGTCAGGAAAGACATTTTATACATGACAGGGTTTGCAGTTCTCCGCATCAGTGTTACACAAGTGGAAGTATCTAAAAAGGAAGATGAGGCAGGCTTATTATGAACATTTATTAAACTAGATCTGCTGGAAAAGAATGTGAAAGGTGATTTTTCCCTCCTGTTCCAAGCCAAAATGAGCCAATATTTTGAAATCCTGAACTTTTTCTACCAGATAATTTTCTTTACCTTTCCCCTCAATCATCCAAATTTTTTATCCTAGTTCTTCAAAAACATAATAATAATAATGAAACACCTGTGAGCATGTTGGGTTGCTCCATTGTTTGGGGAATTTGGGACATTTTCCTCGGGTGGAAATGCCAGAAAACTTTGTGTCACATTGCAAGTGCACGGGCCAACCAGCTGCATGTGTGATCTAGGTCATCCCTTGCCAGGGATGGTCTGCTGTTGGTGCAAAAGCTGGAGACAGCTCATCTACAGGCCTGGCCTCCACACCTCCATCCTGCAAAAGGACTTCCATTTTTTACTGTGATGATATTTTGGGTTACTTCTCGTATTTCTTAATGTTTTAGGTTCCTTGGCAGAAATCTACCAAGTCCGAGGAGTGACTCCTGACAATACCCAGGAATTGCAAAATTCCATCCTGCCCCCAGGAAAGCCTTTTTCAGACTGGTTGAGGACAGAGGCCATTTCTTGGAAGCTGTCCCTGTAAACCCCTGAAAATCATGAGACATATGGAATTAACTCCCTCGATAAATGCTGCCAGAGAAGAGCTGCAGGTCCTAAAGTGGAGTGGGGAATGCCTGGCCAGGTGCTTTCCTGCAACTGTTGGTGCTAGCAGTTTGCAGGGAATCAATCAGTCAAGTTTGGGTGTTGGATGTGGATGAGGGTCTCTGAGCCAGCCCTCTCCCCAGCCCTGGTGAAGCCCCAAGCAGGGGGACCAGAGCAGCTCAGGCCGGTGCCCCAGTGCAGCACCTCTGCAGGAAGCAGCGGAGGTAGAGCCTGGAGGGGGTCCCAGCCAAAGATGCCCCTCCTTTTCCTCTTTCAGGCACAGCTGATAAACAAAAGTGACGTGAATTCCTTTCCTCTCATCAAGACTGTTTCTCCTACTACATTATTTATGACTTGTCAGAGATAATAATTGCAGGATTGTTCAGTGAAATATGTGTCATGAGCAATGCACATTTACTGTTTCCTCAGTACTTCTATCTTGCTTCACTGGAAGGAGCAATTTGTTGATTGCATTTAAAATGGAAAGGCTGTTAAGAAGAGGCACATTTAAGTCTTTTTGCTCAAGCACTTCCCATTGTTAGTGAGTGGTAGTAGCACACAGTCTCATAAAACCTATTAACATACCAGTAACCCTTGGGTGAGGGTCTGAAAGGGCAGTGAACTTCAGAGAGTTTTCCATGGTCCCTCTCCCAGGAGGAAGGTGCAGGCTGCTGGTCCCCATGGTGGATCCGAGATGCCTCAGAGGGCTGCCTTGTGAGTTTGCCCAAGATGCTCTGATGCCAGTGCACCATTGCCCAGAGCCGATGGTGTTTTCCTGAGCCAGGTGCACCACGCAGGCACTGAGCCAGAGGGACGGGAGGCACAGGGACACAAACTTAGTGTGGGAGCAGCTCCAGCCACATCACAGCCGAGCAGCAGTTCAGCACCGGCCCCTGGGCTAGGTTTGGAAACCCCTAATTTAAGTTCTGAGCTCTGCAGTTATCACAAGAAATAAAGTGGCAGTGCTCTCTGAGGGTCACAGGCGTGAGCGTAAGCTCTACTCCTGCAAAGAGATGGCTGATGGATACCGATTGCATGCATTAAAGAGATGCGCCCACGGCCGTTTGCTCCACGCTGATTTCAAGTGCATGAGTCCACGAAAAGCAAACATACCTTTGTGGAGGGCAGCAAGCAGCAGCAGGAGCTGGTCCTCCCTGTGGTTCCCTGCACCAGATGAACAGTGCCCACTGCAGATGGGACCTGCTCAGGCTGTTTCATCCTGCTCAGTTAATACAGTGACCTGCCTTGCTGTCATCCTGCTGCAGTTGTCCGAATGCCTTCTGCATTGTCCGCTTAAAGATCTGCAAAATGCCACTAAAACCATATTGTAAAACTGAATAAAAGATATCCTTATAAGGCACCGCCAGCTCTGTCAAATGGGATGGAGCTGAGCACAAGGCAGGCAGTACAGGGACAAGATGGAACAGGGGAGTCAGCAGTAACCGTGGCTGGAAGCAGCCTCTGAGGAGGAGCACAGGCTGGGGCTTTCCCTACTGCAGAAGCTCCAAGATGTTTCCCAGTCACAACCCAATATGTATGCCAATAATTTAGTGCAACATCGGATTTTCACGTGAATATTGGATTAGACTGAGTACTTCCAATCTTGTGGCTCTGCTTAAAAGTGTTGCAGTTCTGCCTAGAATTGAGACCTCTAGTTTGAAAACACTCCCCTCGAGGCAGCTTGTTTGAGAAGAGATGAAAATCTGGGAATTTAGCAACTCCGTCTGCCCTCTGAAAAAAAAAAATAGTTTTTATGGAAGGCTTTAATGGAAATTACTTTCATGGTTTTTTTCTACGAGAAATTTCCATGGGAGAAAAGCACAATTTCCAATTAGCTCTAGTTATTAATCTGTTTTGCAGGGGATATAAAACTTAGAGATTGCCTGACTGGGTCTGACCTTGAGTGTGTTTTTCTCCAGCGGTTTCCTCTACCTGCTGCATTGCAGGAAGGTCTTGCAGGAGAGAGGCAGCAGCTGATCTTCCCAGTGGAGTGCAGGTGGCTCCTCCTAGATGGTGGATTGTGGTGCAGCCTTGCCTGGATAGAAACCCAGCACCTCCTGGACCACCCTGCCTTGTTGTGCACAGCAGCGCCCAGCTCCTTTCTAACCTGAAGTTCTTGACCAGGTTCTCAAAGTTCTTGCTCTTCATGGTGAGCCCTGCAGTGTGCAAGGAAAGCTTCCTTTTATTTATTGCTACATTCAATTATTTATATCTACTAGCTTATATGTGATCACACTGAAACTCTCACGTTACAAAACAAAAAAAACCCCAGAACTAGCTGTCTTCTCTTGCAATATTTCACATATTTGTTTGGCACATGTTTTTATTCCTGTTTCTCACAATGTTAATGCTCCCTGTATTTCCCCTCCATGTCTGCTATATCCATGCAGGTGCCATGTGGAGGGAGAGGTGGCAGCACTGCACAGGGCTCTCTGCAGGTAAGCCCAGACTACCAATTTATATAATATTTACATTAATTATTGCCCTATATTGTACACATGCCTAAAATCTAATCTTTTCCTGGAATGCAGTTGCATAGTGATCTTTCATGGGAGGATAAGAAAAGCACCACAGTGGTTTTCTTGATTTGATACTTAGAGACACGAAAGGGACATCAAGAGTGGTTTCTCCCCGTCACAGAGTAAGCTGTGTCTTCACCCAGGCAGGCTGGCGGTCGCTGTGCTGCTGTCCATTGCCCCGCTTCACCTGGTCCCTGAGGGCTGTTTCACAGCCCTGCTCAGCCCCAGCCCACTGGAACTGCTCAGCTGTGTCTGCTCATCCCAGCACAACCTGCCTCTGACTCCTCACAGCTCTGCTAAGGTGGGCAACAGGGGCAGGCTGTGAGCCCTTCGCCCTGCTCCTGTCCCAGTAATACTTCTTATATTTTTTTGTCTCCCGTACCTTTCTCGCTGTGCTGCTGCAAACATCAGACCCTGGCCAGGAAGTCAGCGTTTTCCGCTGCAGTTGCCTCCTGACTGGTGGGATGTCACAGCTACAGATGCTGCTTTGCAGCCCCAGTTCCCCCAGTCTGTGTGTCCCACCAGGCCCTGGTGAGTCTTTTAAGTTTCTTATCAGTCCCCCAGCCTCCAGCCTAGTGTCACTTCCCTCGAGAGCTTGTAATTGCTATGTATCCCTTTCAGTATTTTTCCATTTCAGAAATTTCATAGAGATGACTGGAGACTTTTGTAACAAAGAAAGAAAAGGAAAGAAAATGTATGTAGCCTACAGCTGGAAATAGGCACATGTGAATAGAAAGGGCTTGTGGTTTAACAAACAGTGAGAGAAAATAAATTTCAACAGAGACTGTATGAATGAAGTGAGCTTTCTCAGGCCTGGATGAGTTATTTTGCAACCAAATTCAGTTTTCCTGAAAAAGAAAGGCAAAATTGGATGTCTTTTATTAGTGTAATATCACTAATACTTAAATGTTACAAAAACCTAAACCAAAGCATCATCTAGTAATAAAGCTTTTAAGTTTTGTAACAGTGCAAGCAATTTCCTGTAACATAAGAAACAGGTCATTTGACTTTGTTTCACCATTTTCAGCAGCACTGTGCTTTTTTCAACCTGGGAACACGTGTAACGAGGCCCAAATGTGCAGGGGGCAGGAAACTGCTGTGCCTGCAGCATCCAGAGCAGCACCTGTGGGAGCGACCTCTGCCCCGGCACCACCGGCAGACCCCAGGGCTGTACAGGTTCCCCTGGCACTGTTCATGCCCCCCGGGGTCTGCAGCATCCCCCTGCGACCTCCGTCCCAGCACAGGGAGCAGGGATACTGACAGCCTGAAGGCAGCCAAGCAAGGGGAGGACAGATCAGCAGCCCAGCAATCCCTGGGGGGATATTCTGGGCTCTCCTGCACTGGTCAGGGCTTTGCTGGGTTGTGCCAGGAGCTTCCCCAGCACGGGCAGGCGGTACCAGTGCTGGGGCTGTGACTGGAGATATTTGACCAGTATTGCCATTAATTTTACAGGGAGTCCAGCGGGTTTCTGTTTCCAGTGATTTGGGTTTCTGCATTCAGCCAATAAATTAGGCAAGGCAAGCTTTTGCTTGTAGCTCACTTATCCAATTAGCAGCACTTTAAACCTGCTGCTGCCACAGCGGCCAGTCTGCATACCTGTGCTGTCGATGATCGACTCCCTCCTTATCCAGAGGAGTGGTGATGTATCACTGTATTATCTTGTCGGTACTTCAAAGGTTATTAGCTTGTTTGAAGTCACAAGGTCACCTACACATAGTGCGATTGGTTTTCATAAATACTGTCATTATGCAAATTCATTATTTACAGATGCCATTAGGCTAAAGTGGATGTGAGGAACAGAGTAATAGGAACTGTGCTTTCAACATGAGGAAAAAATATTTGACAGAAGATGAATTAGGGCTTGGCCAAGTGAATAAAAAGTAATTTGGAGAACGGCAATACAGAACCTTTCTGGCAAAGAAGTGACAGAGAGCTCTTGGCAGGAGCCAGATGGAAGTGGGGTGAAGGTGGGAGCTCAGGCTCGGCAAGGCTGCCTGCAGCTGCGCTGCTGCTGTGCCAGGTGGGCACTGTTGGCTCCCTGCTGAGACCCCTCCTCAGGAAGGCTGGCGCAGCCTCCAGGTCCCCCCCTACTCACAACAGTGGCTTGTCTGGGTCTGCTGAGGAGGGATGCTGCAGGCACCAGCAAGGCCAGAGCTGGAGGCTGGTGGTGCTGGGCACTGCCCAGGGCAGCTGTCCCTCTCCCAGTGGTCCCTGATGCAGACATGTCATCTGTACCTTACTGAGGGGTGACAAGGGTATCTGCCAGAACTTCCTACACTCATCTGAAGACGCACATTTCAGTACCCACATCTCTACAGAGGAAATGTATAAACCATTAAATTAATTTAATTTGAGGAAGCCTGTAGCTACATGGTCTAGAAATTTAACCGTGGCTCCTACTCCTTACAGCAAACATGTTTACTGTTCTGGCTGTGCTTCTTATTTGGCTTTTGGCTTATCTGCCTTCTGTGGGGGAACCAGAGTAAAACTTACTAATTCACTCAGCACAAAATCATCAGCTGGAGTCTTTCAAATGGGCTGGCAAACAGGCCTTTCCTTTGACTGCGGTTGCCATTAGACACAACTGTGGGTCCCAGCCCCTGGGTAACCCCAGGGAAGCCTTCATCTGACACATAATTCACATTAAGCCAGGACACTGCACGGACATGGCTCGGAGTAATTTTTGCCAGCAGCAGTTAATGAGGGCTTTTACACTCTTCTAATACACTGTATCATTTCAATGGTTGCTTGTCCTGTTAGCTCTTTGATGGGCCATGGGAATGAAATTGCTAATTTTGTGGTCTGTCACTGGTGTAAGAACCAACGTTTCAGCTGATTGTTGACTGAATCAAGACAACACCATTACTCGACCAGATGCTTTAATGCCCTGGTCTTGTCACTGCCACCTTTCTTGAAATGGAGACAGGCCCTCAATCTCACAGTCCTTCAGTTTCCTCCTCCCTTCAGATGCTGGTTGTCATGCAAATGCTCTTTGCCTAATTCTGGGCCCAGGATGCAGGCAATTAGCTACTGACCCTGCTGGGTTGGTGTCAGATGATATATCCTTTGGGCAACGAACAAAACGTGTGTCAGTGAGGTGCACTGGCTGCCAGTGCCAGTGCGGGTGTGCTGCTGGGCACAACCAGCCTCCCTGCACCAATGCAACGAACAAATAAAGTTGCTGTTCACGTAGAGTGAAGACGATGGAATTATTGATAATTTCTTGTTATTAAATCCATAATTAACTCCAGAATACTTTTGTCTTGCTGGGTGCTAATGATATGACTAGAAGCATATTAGCTAGCACTTTACCTGTGCTAGCAGTGCCAACATGATAACTCGCTACAGGAGACTGCAGGCTTTTAATCTCTAAGAGAAAATAAAAACCTCGTGTTTGGATAAATGTCAGTGTTATTTTTGAAAACTTAGGAAACAAAGAAAAAAAATCTCTTCCCCAGAATATCCTCAGTACCCGTTACACAACCCTTTTGCATCTTATCTCCTTTCTTTCTTCACATGTACCTTGGAAACGTTGATGTCAGCATGCATAACAAGAGTGTATGTTCAAAATCTTATCATAATCTCTTCTTTAGGATTCACTGGAGGAAAATATGAGCTTTCTCTATGCGTGAGCAGGTGCATATGTGCACTCAGCTGAAGAGCTCCATAATGTTTCACTTGTTCACAAGTTTCATCTCCATCCACAGAGCTGAGCGGAGCTACTACAAGGGAGCACCTCAGGCAGCGATGTTCCTTAAGTGCCTTTGGAGGGATGCCTTTATTTCCAGCTAAACAAGTAATCCCCTCTGTCCCTGCCTGTTTCTTAGCCAGTGACGCACTCACGCAGAGGAGCACTGTGAGCAGGTCTGGGATGGACTGTGAGCAAGCCTTTGGCCAGGAGTCCTGCGGGGCTGTGTACTGGCATGGGGCTGGGTGTCTGAGGCTGCCGGGCTGAAGGTGCAGCTTGCTCAGAGCCCATGTCAGCAGCAAAGGGCCTCAGGAGTCCACTCAGCAAGAATGACTTTCCAGTGTAACTTGTGATTAAAGTAGCACGCTGAGGAAGTGATATGGCTGGTCACAGTTTATGAGTCTCTGTTCTAGCACAATGGGAATGGGCAATTTCCAAGGAAGCTGTGAGTCTTGGAGGGAGGACAGAAGAAATTTATCCATGCTTTCATGTTGTTTTTTTTTTTTTTTTTTTAATATGCTTTTTGTTAAGAACAACGGTACAAAAACCAGGAGGAAGAGTTCACAGGGGACCTCATCTGACCTTGGGACATAATGCAGCCCCCTGAGCCCTTTCTGTAATGAGTGGATATAAAACTCTGGAGAGTATTTGTAAATTCACAGATAACCCTTGTGGAGGATCAATGTGAGTTGGGATCACATTGGGATCCCACATGTGGGAAGCCACAGGCTCATGATGTCCAGGGGAACCATCACTCCGCATTTTGTCAGCCACCACAATGACTGGTTTGGGGCTCTGCCACCATCCCTGGAACTGAAGCCTTCTCCTGCCCACCTGAATAGATCGCAGCACTGCAAGCAGGACCTCCTCCATCACACATGCAGCATGTGCAGCAACCCCTCAGTGCAGAAACAATGGCGTGGGCTTTCTGTCATTCATCTTCTGTGAAAAGTTCTACCTAGTCTTAGTGGGTTCATTGCAGGGGCTGGAGCAGGTACCCACCACCTTGGCTGTGTGACCTGAAGTTAATCTCTAGCACTTTCAAAACTCATGCCCTGTTGCCAATCCAATTAATTTTGCTTTGGCTTCCAGTCAGTCTCTTCTTTTGCTTTTTCAACTAGATTGAAAAGTTTCTTAGTACCAGACAATATCTCCCTGAAAACACATACTTAAGACAGCATTTTGTTGTATTTCTGGCAAGATAAGCACATGGAACTCTTTAATTCTTGCTGGATAAGGATTTTTTCCCCCATCCCTCAAATTGTTTTGGTGATT
The DNA here is from genome assembly GCF_963210335.1 of Falco punctatus. Taxonomy (NCBI): domain Eukaryota; kingdom Metazoa; phylum Chordata; class Aves; order Falconiformes; family Falconidae; genus Falco; species Falco punctatus. Next base: position 49,054,572 of record NC_137587.1, read on the forward strand.
CATTTGGAACATTTCTCTTTAAAACACAGACAGCAGAACACAGTGCAGTAGTCCAGTATTAGTCTTATAAGAGGAAAATTGCCTCCTGCTTCCTCCCACTGCTCCCCTAGCTCATCTGAAGCCCACCTCCACTGCACTTGCTGCAGCACCGCACCAGCAGCCACTGCTCACACACTGCCATCCCCGCTGTGCGCCAGCTCAGCACCAGCGTGCCTGGTGCCAGGAGGAGCCGCAGGCACTCAGCCTGGCTGGGCCACTCTTGCCTGGATGGAGTCAGGTCACCATGAGATCAGATCACTCTGTGGCTGTAGCATGGGAAGCACTACTCACCTGTCTGCAGTTGGTCATAGCTTTCTGCGCAGGTGCTGATTTTATATCAACATACAAGTAATTTACGAAAATACTGAGTAGCAAAATTATTTTTTTTTTATTCCCTGTGTGGTTTCATGAATATTTGGTTGTTAGCACAGAGCTCCTGGCTCCCACCACCCCCAGCAGCAGAGGAGGTTTGTCATGTGCTCCTAGAAGCACTTCCCACCTGCTGCCTGGGACAGGTTGGCTCCTGGGTTGCAGATCTCCTGCAGGTCTCAGTGGTGATGCTCTCCATTGGCAGGGGATGGCACTTGCTGGGGGCCATGCCCAGCCAATGCCAAGGGTCCTCAGCCCCACACCTTGGAGACTCAGGGCTATCCTGGCCACCCCGGCAGCTGGCTGGGCTCTCCCAGCAGGCTGGCTGGGCTGCGAGGCCATCCCAGATTGCTCCCCTCCTGAAAAATCACCTGGAAAGAGAGCAGCTGCCCAGAAATCTTACTGAGGTTTAAGAGGGTTGAAGCTGTGCTGTGTGATGGCCTTAAAGCCTCTGTGGCCTGAAAGGCCACCACTGAGGTCAAGCGCGGCCAGGAGATCTGCTTCCCATGTTCACTCAGTTTTCACCTGCGGTTACAACTTGAGGCTGAACAGATAAATCACTCTTTATCACTGGGGCAGAAAACATCTCCTGTTCATTTTGGTATATCGTAAGTGCAGGCAAGTTATGTGTGATGTAAAAAATGCAGTTTTGACTATGAACTTTACAACTGTAGTGGCACCACTGGGTTTTATTTAGCAGCACTGCAGGCAGAACAGAATGGAGGTAGGAGTTATCTTTTCCTTTACCAGTAAGCATGCAGACCAGGAGTATACCACCCTTCTAACCCTGCTCAGTTTTGTTTTAGGGACCCAAAAATACCAAACCAAAAATGCAATTGGATATAATGGTGATCTGAAAACAAGAGTGGGGCTACGTTACTGGCAGTATTTCTCAACAATTGGTGATGATACCTGGCAAGGCAGGACCAAGAGGAATTTCTCATAACCTTCCTTGCAGAAGTAGGAGGTGGCAGCACGTGAACTCCTATGTCCATCTTCAAACTTTGAAATTTTCTGGAAAGGTCTGGATATAACAGTACTGCTAGTGCAAGTCACACCAGAAATCAAGAAATTTTGCTTTTGCCTACTTCTTTGCATTACTGACCTGGCCTGAGCAATCCCTAGAATTCACAACACCCGCATGCATGGTGATCAGAAACTGCAGAGCTCTCCTTTCACACCAGGACTGCTGGAAAGCACAGCACCAGAGCCTCACCCTGCTCACGGCTTCTGTGCCGATACAAAGTGCTGTTGGTTAACGGAGCCTAAGTAACAGCAGGCTCTGCTAATTGCACATCTGAAGTAACATATGATATTTTTGCCTTAACGTTTGTAATGTTCAGTGCTTTTCAATGAAAGATCTGTCCAAAGTGTGGCACAGATGTGGTTTTGTATGTACAGTTGAAGCAATGGAATATCAACCTTCATGAAAATTGTTTTCAGACGTGTAGTATAAAATGGATGAAAAAACATTGCAATCCAGCATACCACCCTTAGCCTGGATCATGAGCCTGATTTAAACAAAGTTTAATCTAAAGCATTTTTTTTTACTGAGCACCGATTCCAGCCTAGCAAAAGGTGCAGCCATGCCAGATACCACTCAAAAGCCAAGAGCACTGGCCCTGAGTTTGAATGCTGGCCACAGGTCCAGCTCATGTGTCTACCACATTGCCAGGAGTGCTACTAACATCAGCAGGGACAATATTTTTGGCATGGAATCACCGTTGATGTTTGGCAGACAGTACAAGGGTATGAAATGACTTATGACTCAGAAAATGCACCCACTAGTCATACAAACCTATCTAATAGCCACCTTTGTAGGGTACGTTTCCTTTTCCTTGGAGGTGTGTTTGTAAAGTCCTATTATAATTTATTGTAATGAAATAGTAAAAGAACAGAGTATGCTATCTGCGAAACTCTATAAAAATAGTTCAGTAATAATGTCTCTGCTTTCTGCAGTCTTAAAAAAAAAAAAAAAGGACTTTTCAAGTCTATAATTCACTAATACAATCAAACACAATCATAAGCAAAATTATTCACACTGACTTGATTAGTAAAGAGAAGAGTATGCTAACAAGATATCCTTCAGCATCTTTCTCTGTTTGAATATGATGCTGTAGCTCTTTATACACTTCTGTGCACAGATTCATCAGTCATGGGAAAATAAACCCTTCCTTCCTATTGTTTCAAATTTTGCTGGTTTCTGGAAGATGGGTGTATTTTTGGGTTGACCCTCTCCAGGGCTGCAGCTGGTCTGCACCTGCATCTGCTGCTGCCATGTCCCAGCTGCACAGGGCTGCCCTCCCTGATGCACAGGTTCCTTTGCCTTGATGGGGCTCATCACCTCCCCAGTCCTGGTTTAGGGGACTGATGATGGACAAGGATGCAAAGGCCACCGTGGTGTTGCTGTGGCGTGGCTGTGAGCGGACTGTGTTGCTGAGCCTTCTCAGAGGCAGAGGACTGCATTCGGCAGGAAAATGTCCTAGAAAGGTTTTCCCTCCTGGACCAAAAGGCAGGAGAAAGTGTCAGGTTGTGCTCAGGGTTCAGGTGAGCCATGGCAGGGATACCCAGGTCTGGGCAGGCAGTTGTAGCTGGACACCCAGGATAGCTCAGCAGAGCACTTCCACCTGTTCCTGGCTGGACACTGTGCCTGAGCTCCCTTGCTGGCATGAGCCCCACAAGCACGTGGCAACCAAGCGAGCCACAGGCTGCAAGCCTGTGGGAACAGGGCTCAGACATGCCTGAGACCTAAACGATGTCCTGGGACAAACTGGTCTCCACAGCATCCTTCCACACACCACCACGGCAGGGATGAGCACGGCTCCCCCTCAGCCCCTCCAACACAGGGCTTGGGCTGCACAGGGGTGCCCACCCTGCAGCCCGGCAGTGAGCTGTGGCCGGACCCTGCAGCCCCAGTACCAAGCCGAGCAGAAGTCCCTGTACTTTCAACACACCCACTTCTCACAGAAGCCTGTGATTTATTGCCAGGCAGGATCCAACCGTGCCCCACCGCGGTGCACACATGGTCCCCCGAGAAGCACCAGGAGTTTCCCAGTCCTCCCAGCCTGCCCAGCAGCTGGGAAGGTGATTACCTTCATCTGCTTCTGGGCTCATTCAGCACAGCCGCAGGTATCCTGCTGTCTGCATAAACACCTAATCTGCATTTTGAGTTGTAATAAGTTACCAGCTTCATTGATAGCTCTGGGCAGCGAAGTAAAAGCACCTGTACAATTGAAGTCGCAGGACCTTGAAAAGGATGGCGATTATTCAGGTTTTCACCATGTTACGCTGCGGTAACGTGCCCTGAAGTGTCAGTTATCCTTAGTGGCTCTGTAAGCAAGGAGCGGAGACCGGGCTGAATCGCCACAGTAAAATTCACCCCACCGGTAAAACTCACACTTGACTGTGAACTATCTAGCAGTTGTTTGAAAGCAGAAACGATGAATACAAATCACAGAAATATTTCCCTGCCATTTTCACAGCAGCTAACACAGCAGTCAAAAGGGAAGCCTGATCAAGGTTTGAAAACAGCAGGGAAATTCATTTTTGTTGCAGGCCACAATGGCAAAGTAATGCCCAATTACCATTACAAAAACCTTTCTATACAAAGATAAGTGGGTCGTCCTCAGCACTACTGAAACTAAAAGCTTGCTAAGTCTTTGTAATTAGTTTAATTTGCTTTATTTTACTCTGTCTAATAGACAAAAGGAATTGGACCTGCAGTCCAGCTTGCTTAGAAAGCTCTCATAGTCCCCATGTGATCCATGGAGATATATGTGGTGCTAGTTTTCCCAAACCAGTTACTGGTATTTTGAAATGAGCCTCTGGCCATTCGTCTTGCAGTGAAGAGGATAACTCAGCATGTGTCAGGGAAGGCAAGGCAGCTCACTGCTGCGCTGGAAGCTGCGCACTGGTTTCACTGGTACCCAGCCAGCCTGCACATGGTGCAAAACAGCACCCCGCCAGCAGCACCCACTTCCCTCTTGTCAGCAGACACTATTTTAATGAGATAAAACATGGTACAAGAAAAGAGGTCTCGACTTTACCACAGTGTGCAGCAGTACAATAGCCAAGTCACCGTGAGCTTTCCAGAGCCGTCCGTGTTCCCTCTGCCACTGCTGGAAGGTGACGCTCGGCACTGCTGTACAGCAGACCCATGCATGGCCAGGGCAGCAGCCTGCTGAAAAAGAACTTTTTAAAGGCAAAGACTGCGTGGAAGAGCTCTGGCAGGGAATCACTAGGACCCATTGCTGCTGCCGTTCATGTTTGCAATTAATTTCTGATCTGAATATTTTTGGTATTACTTTTCAGCCTCTGACTTTCTACTGCTGCAGGGCTTGTTTCTCTAGTTACAATGTCAACACTGTCCTGTATCGGTAACTGATGCTCACGCTGCAGGCGACACTGTGCCACTAATCTGCTGCCGGACATCTCTGTGGTGACCAGGAGGGGACCTGGTGGGCTGGGTTGGTCAATGCCAGTTTCTTACTGGACTGGAGCTGGGTGAGACCTGCCCTCTGGGAAGCCGCTTCTCAGGGCCAGGTGAACTGGCTGCCACGCTCCTGTGCTGACTGAACACTGGGCTGGCACTGGGGGCAAAACCTCCTCTACACACGCACGCACACGCACACGCATGCACACACACAGGCACACAGGCACAGTGGTGGTGAGGAGCACAAATAATAATCTACCTGGCCTAGTCTCAGACCCATCGCAGGAGAGGGACCAGACCACCAGTAGCCCATCTCCACAAGCCCAGAGGAGCACAGAGGCACAGAAGCAGATGGGGATACAAAGTGGGAATTCAGAGGAAAGGAGACCCTGCCTGGACTCCTCTCAGGGCTGTCCCAGTGGAAACACATGCTCAAGAGTCTCTAATGAAGCCCATCAAGATGGGCTCAAGATGAGACAACAGGAGCAGCTCCCTGGACCACCTTTCAGACTGAGTGCAGTCACTGCCTGGGGTGTGGGAGATGTCATGGGATGCAGGGGAAAAGCAGATTAGGATTGCACAGGACTTCTTGTAGGAGAAGCAGGGGAAAGGATGGGTCCAGGTGGTCTGGGGAGGAACAAGCATGGGAAAATAGGGGGATAAGGAGACCAGTGGAGACAGTGACCCATAAACATGCTTCTGGTCAGTGCATTTGTCTGGTCTTGCCCTGCACCTGACCAGCACTGCCTGTCCTGTTGTCTCATCGAACTCCACCTCTAGATCTTTTCCCCTGTGAGGAGGTCTCTGTGCTATGTGCACATGTGTCGGGGGGAGCTCCAAGCACCACACACTGGGGTGGGAGCAGGGGCCAGAGGCTCATATGTCCATGGTGCAGCACCCAGGGTGAGTGTGCGTGTGCAAACACAGGTGTGGGTGCTGGTGAAGATGGAGCCAGACCAATTGTCGTCGAGTAGGTGAGGTGGTCTGGGAACCAGAGGGCATGTGTATGAGGAGGACACACCTGGATGAGTCAGTGACTGGAGTGACCAGGGGACTCCTGGCCAGCTGCAGTGGGGACCATAACATCTGGGGGTTCTCAAAGAGAGCTGCCTGCACGTGTGTGTGCAGGAGGCAGCCAGGGAGGAGGGGATTGATGGGTGACACTGGGGCAGGCTTTGTGTCTGAGCCCAGCCCTGGAGGGATTGGCACTGGAGATAGGACCTGGGGATGCGGAGCTGCCTCTCATGACATTACCTCTTCTTCCACACCACTGTGAAGGAATGTATAATTCACCCGTTTGATTTTAACTCCAAGCAGTCCTACTCTGTGTTAGAACTACCTCAGTTACAGCAACAGGAAAGAAGACTGGGAAGTCCAAATGCATTGTTGGACATTGACCCTCATTGCAACTGTAGCTGCAGTGATCATCACTGAATGTTTTTTTCATTATATTCTCTTACTATCAGTAGATGTTTTGCTAGTGGTTTCCCACATTGCAGGTTTTTTCCATACCTCTCCTATGAAATTAACTCTGGAAATCCTGAGTTCATACTTCTGCAGTTCACTTTGAAAGTACTGTTACATGTTTCTGTCCATAGATGTATCTAAGCTGGCAGCCTCCTGCTTGCCCAAAGATGTGCTTACAGCCCATCCTCTTGACTCCTTCCTTCTCCTTTTTTCTTAGAAACTGGTGTGAATGTCAAATATCCTTGGACCAGCATGTGTGCCTATAGGGTCTCCTTAAGAACAGTCTCATTTGTTGGGGATTTGCAGATAATAACAACATTTTGGAATTGTTTTCTACATACCATAACAACATAGATAGCACGCATACAATTGCAATTAGTAGCAATTGTTCAACAACACCATGTTCAAGCCCCCAATTTATTTGGCCCCATAAGCTGCTAAACCCCAGGATTTTTAAAAGTATTTCAGTGCCTGGAGATCCAAAGAAGTATTGAATGGGATTTTCAGCTCACCACAAATAGAATGAGGGAAACACAGCCCTGGAAGCAAAAATCCCACACAGGACTCAGGCTCCACCCTGGTGCACTGGAAAGACTGCTGCTATTAGGGCTGTTATCTGTACCATGTGGCACATGCACACCTACAGACAGATGTTACCACAACAGCAGCACAAGTCATGAGCAAATGAAGGGACAATTCCAGCCATGTGTTCAGTCCAAATTTATCTCCTTAAGTATCCCTACAAAATTCCTCAGGAATTAAAAACTTGTCATCAAGGAGATCAGAAAATCCTTTGCAGTCTGCATTGTAAATTGCAGTCATCAAAATGACTAGTTAAAAGAGAAATCTGATGCAGTGTCACTCTTGTCACTGCTTTGTCAGCTTGTCCATTTGAATTTATACAAGGAAGCACACAGCTGCCTCGTAAGTCAGTTGCCAGAATGTGAAAAAATACAGATGGCCAGGTTTGAAACATTCTTTTCCTTGTTTTACTTTTCCAGAGGTATGTTATAAGAAAGTTTTATTTTCTAATAGATAATGTTAATAGCAAGTATCATGTTTCGATACTTTAATTTTGCCCAAATTGGCTCTCAGTCCCTTAGAGCTGCAGTTGTCAGTGTATGTGCAACACTGTGCATGCATTTTATATGCACCAAGGAGAATTCAGGGTTGCACAAGTCCAAGAAAGAAAGCACTTTTATTTTTACTCCATTGCTAAATAAATGTTGGTTACAGTAGTGGATCTGTCACTCTCCTTCTTAAAAGCAAGAACAAAACAACATTGGAGAGGGGAAAATGATGAGAGGAAACAGAACTGTCTCACTGAGCAGAGACTTCAGTTTTCTCCAGTACATAATGTTTTATGTACTAGCTGGAGTGACACATCATGAAGAACGGGGTCTTTGTAGGAGGCTGATCTCGGTGAGCCAACAGTCAGTTGTTTGGTGTGGCATTTGACATAAGTTACCTTGATAAAATAAAAATGAGGCCATTCTTCCACTCTTGCATCCCTGCCACACAGAGGTGCCTGACATGGGCAGAGCCATCCCTGCTGCATGAGGTGGTGGTGGTGGGCGAGCAGAGTCCTCACGGCAGGGGACCTGGTAGTCTGGAGGAAGATGGGCTGCATGGGGTCCTGCAGCCTCTGACTGCACCCCCAGAAACTCCTGCCAGGGTTTTGTCAGACTTTTCAGTCCCTTTAAAAAGCTCAAATTCTGTCAGTAAAAGTTTAGCAACATGACTTCTCCCTCACCCCATAGCACAGCAGTCATTCAGAAATACAGCAATGGAGGAGCTGGGAGATGAGGCAGTGCCTGATCCTCGGGGAGCAGCCACTTGTCCCACAGTGACGCTGGCTCAGCTGCTCGCCCACCATTCAGTTTCTGCAATTGTGCCTGGGCAGACAGATCTGCAACCTATAACTAACTCAAAGGCAGCAGGTTGCTCGGCGTGTTCTCAGCCTCTGCCTTGGAGGTCCTGTCTCTGGCAGCTCCATTCCTGGGGGGTTGCTTTGAATTTCTCACCCGAGCTCCAGCCAGGGAGACTTGCCTGTCCTCTGCTCCTGGCAGCACAAGCACGGGTGCCAGCCAGTGCTCAGCTTGCTCTGAAACCTGGCCCTAAATGACCGATTCCAAGGTCTGTTTGGAAACAACTCCTGGAGACCATGAGCTGTGTGTGTACTGCTGCGGACAGCTGTGGGGCAGGGGATGCCCTTGAGCCCCCTTGCAGAACCAGCTCACTCTACTGCATGTGACCAAATCCCCCAAAAGCAAGAAGAGCCAGCGTTAGTGGCAGTGACAGCAGCCACCCCTCCAGCCAGCCATGTTCCCTTCTCCAGTGTTTTGCAGAGATTCCCAGGGAGCTCCGTTAGCCTGGAGCTGTGTGTGGATGTGTGCGTGGCTACTGGGCTGTGTGCCATATGGAGCTGGGAGCCAGGAGGGGATGGAGAGGGACTGGGGGAAGGAACAGAGAAGAGAGGACACCACTCTCAGAGCCACCTGCTATGAGGAGGCGGGTAGACAGTCTAGCTCAGCACATTCTGGAGACAAAAGTGTTTTCTGCCTCACAAACACAGCACAAACACTTCTGAAGAGTTCCCTGTGGCTTTAGTGCTGCATTATTCAGGGTGACAATAAGGCAAAAATAACAGCATGTGCTGTATAATTTGCAGATAACTTGACCAAGGATTTGCCTCACCTCTGGTAGGTTCAGAGATGTACATTGCAGTTATTCCTCAGTTTTGTTTCCCTTTTGTCCCACACCCCGGGTTCCTTGTCACAGGTCACAAGGTCTGCTCCATTGCAAAGCATACTTGCCTGCATTAATTGTGCCATGTGTTAACAGGCATTTTTGCTTTGTTACCAGCTCCCCGTTTCTGGTCCTATTTCTCCCTCAGATGCTGAGGACATCAGGGCAATTAAGAGATGACACCTTAATTTCCATGTCAGAACGTTAATTTGTTCTTTTCTAGAGACAAGGAGAAATGTATATTCTGATAGGGACATATTTTGCTCTTTTGTACACAGGTATAAATAGGAAGGACCGTACAGGGCAGTGGAAGCGCTCTGCATTGCTGATGATGAAAGGGAAGATGTGATTCAGTGTGCTGCTCCCTCAGAAGGGAGATACAGGTGACTACAATGTCAGCTCCTCCCTGCAGTGCCTGGGGTGCACTAGGCAGGAGACAAGTGCCCCAAGTGCCTCCACCTGCCCCAGCCCTTACCCACACTGCCAGACAGCATCCCCACGGAGACCATGCCTGGCTCCCCATAGGAACTGCCCTGCTCCCTCAGCTCCACGCCCTGCGTGCTTTCCGCCACACTCCCCCTTCATGCTCTGAGTAAAGGGTTCTTCAAAAATGCTAGCATTATAAATGCGGTGGGGTTATGCTTTGGGAGTGTATTAACCACACAGAACTGCAGCAAGTGCAAATTGTAACCTAAAATTCAAATCTTCTTCCAAAAGCAATAGTACAGGTATGAGTAAAAGTGGCATTTCTGAACCCAATGTACGATATTTTTTAAGTGACTGCAACACAGTCCACCAGCTCCATGCCTAGTTTGCTGTGATAATGGTTTCCCCAGATCTCCTGTCTTAGCTTTTACCGTTGTTCTGTTGCCTCCTTTGCAAGGTCCCTGGTTTACCTCATCCCCTCATGAGTCATGAGCCATTACTAAGAGTCAACAATTACACTGTTACTTGAGATTGTTGAGCAATCTACAGCACAACTGTTTCACTTGCTCCTTTTTAGTTTTTGGCAACGGACAACAACCAATATGCTACGATGGCAATTTATCCCTCTATTCCATCATGTACACATGTACATATGCGCACACTCATGGACAAGCGCACATATGCCACAGCACCAGACACCACTAGAAGTCAGAGGTGACTGATGGCAATAGGCGTGAGGAGATGAGCAAGGGATTTTGAACTAAGATTATGCAGGGTACAAAAGCAAAAAGAACAAGTTTAAAAGTATTTTGACCACATGTACTATTGCCAGGAAGAGTAAAATACATCCCACAAAGTACTTGGAGGTGGCCCAGCCTTGAGTGGCACTGTGCCAGAGACCACAAATTCTACTTAGGATTAAAAAGGAGAAAAAGTTAGTATTCTTAAGTGGAACTGCAGACCAACAACCTACCAGATGGACAGCACATCTAGATGGTAATCTACCAGATGGTTAGCTTTGATTTAACAGTGTTAAAATCTAAGAAGCATTTTAAATGTAAGCAGTTAGAATAATTGTTCTTGAAGCTCGTCAAAGGAGAGGAAAACCAGGCAAGGTTTTTGTAGATGGTGCATCAAAATTAAGTAGGAGTACATTAACTCACCTCTAGGACAACATGCATTCAAGCATTTCAAACTGCCTTGTACAAACAAGTGTAGTTTGTAGAAACGGGACAGTAAGGATCTCTAAAGTAGTGGGAGATGGCAGCAACAAAGCTGAGGCAGTGATGTGTTAACTTGTCGCATCCATGCGTGTCACCACTGTGAGGCAGTCACAGAAAAGGCTAACTCAGTCCTGGGATATATTCAGAGTGGTATTAGCATACAGTAATAGAGTAGAGTACTACGGAACGGAACAGAACAGAACAGAACAGAATAGAATAGAACAGGAGTATTTCAGCAGGAGGGGACCTACAACCATCATTAGTCCCACTCCCTGACCACTTCAGGGCTGACCAAAAGTTAGAGCTTGTTACTAAGGGCATTTTCCAAATGCCTCTTCAACATTGACAGGATTGGGACATCGGCCACCTATCCGAGGAGCCTGTTCCAGGGTTTGACCACTCTCTTGGTAAAGAAATGCTTCCTGATGCCCAGTCTGCCCTCCTCTGGCACAGCTTTGAGCCATTCCCAGGTGTCCTGTCCCTGGATCCCAGGGAGAAGAGCTCAGCGCTTCCCTCTCCATGTCCCCTCCTCAGGCAGCTGCAGAGAGCAATGAGAGCAATGGGGTCGCCCCTCAGCCTCCTTTTCTGCAAACCAGACAAACCCAGAGTGCCTAGCCCCTGCTCAGAGGACATGCCTTCCAGCCCTGCCACCAGCTGTGTTCCCCTCCTCTGGATACATTCGAGTACCTGAACATCCTTCTTAAATGGTGGGGCCCAATTTATGGGATCGCATTCCCGCACCGTGTTCACCCTCAGTATGGGAATGCAATTAGCACAGCTATAGCTAATTATTTCAGGATGTGCTATTTCAGCATTCATTTACCTTGTTCATTCCCCTTTGCAGAGAGGAAAGCATGGTCTTAAAATGCACTGGTTACGAGTTCATTTTCAAGCATAACTCAAAATGTGTTTTAGCTTAGAGGTCCCATGTAATTTGAAATCCTTGCTCCTTAAAGACCGTCCTTTTTCCCCAAAGCCCTGTGGACAAGGGGCACTCCTGGCAAGGAAATTTGTCTCTAGCCTTGCTCTGCTTGCCGATCTATCAGATCCTCATTTGGACACATGGAATGGCCTCCCTCGTCACGCTCGGCTTACAACAAAATGTTGAAATTCTTTAACTGAATAAACATAATCTGGCAGCTTTCTGCACTCATTGCACCAGTTTTGCAAACTAATTACCATGTGTGTGCTAGAAGATTGTTTTCCATAGTTTGGGTTTTTTTGCTGTCTTTTTGTTTGTTTTCTTTTTAAGTTCCTTTGTACCTGAATAGCATCATCAGCAACACTGACATTCTCAGGAGGTTTCAGGTGGGCATATAAAAAGAAAAATCTTCAGTCCTTCTTTGCAACTGTCTTACAGGAATGGAGGGACTCTCAAAGACAGGCAGTTACCTTCTAGTGTCGAATGGCCGCCTGGCCAGCCACCTCCTTACCCATACCAACATGATCAGCAATAACCTTCCTCTTCACTGAATGCCTGCAGAATTCTTTAAAAACTCAGAAACCTTTTTTTCTGGGGAGTAAAGCACATCCCCAGAGACAGCAGTGCCACAAACTGCATGACACAGACCCATCAGTGTTTTGTCTCTTGTAGTTTCTCAGTGTCTGGGCTGATTTGGCACTTTCTCCAATGAAACTTCCAAACTGGAGGCTCAGTTAATGTCAGCTGTGCTTATTGTCTTTCCTTGGAGGCAGGCCCCCATTCTGGAAGTGACTAGACTGATACCACCAGCTCCGTGTTCAGAGCCCACCCACACAGTGCATTCCTTGTGCAGCACTGGAGGGCTGGATCTGCTGATTGTGACTGTGTGGAGCTGGACTCCAGCAGGCAATGGAAAGGAGAAAGCCTCCTTAACCTTTAATGCATCTTTCAGGCTCCACCCTTCATGTTTTGATGTCATCAAATGTACAAAACTGTGAAGCTCATGGTCAGTTATTTTGAATTTACACTGCAGAAGACCTTTATTCAAGACATGTAGGCTTGCTGCCGTCTCCAAAAGATGCATTCATTGTCCACATATTATGGATTTTATGGTATCCATGAACCAGAAAAAGCTGTATCTCATGGTACATTTCTACAGCCCCCATACTCCACACTGGCAGAAGCTCTGACATAAGAGGGATCCCTTGCATCAATAAACCATGCACGAAGAACTGCAGTGTAGGAGTAGGTAACACTATGCCATGTGAAGCAACATGAGTTTCTGCTACAGTTTGGAAACACTGAAGTAGGCAAGTGTTCCTGGAGGCATGAGCAGATCATAGGGGGACCATGAGCTATGAATATGATACAGACAAATGCATTCTTGTGTGTTGGGCAAAATATTTCCACAGGACAGGCAAGTGTTGTAAAAATCCCTGGTGAGAACTCACCTGTACCTTATGGACATTTCTCATTACTCAGGTCCAAGAAAGATAAATTCCATCTAGGATGAAAGTAAGTAAAGACTAAGCAGTTGATTAGGAGTTTGGAGAGCCTATGGAAGAAGAAGACTAGAAGGGGAAAGACCAAGGGAATGCATTCTTGGTGCCTGAGGAGCACCACAAAACTCACTGTCCTCATCCCCTGCAGGGCCAGTGGCAGCAGCCATATGAAATGGGATGCACCAGTCCTAGCACCTTTCCTCAGTGCTTTGGAGCACCCACTGGTGTCCTGCCAGGCATGAAAAGGATTCTCTCCCCCAAGGTCAATCAGACCAGGGGCATTTGCCCAGTCTTGGAACGCCTTGAGATGGCTCCAGGTAGATGGAGGAAAGGGGACCATCAGTGCTAGCGTCTCCTGGTAGGCACGAGCAGCTTGTGGAACAAGGAGGCAGGTCTTGCTCATATGCTCAAGGAATGTGATCACCAGGTCTGGGGTCAGAACAGAGTTTTGCTCTGGGGCAGGTGGACACTGGTCCCCAGGGGTTTTTGCCTTCCTCTGCAGTGCTGAGTACAGCCACTTGTCAAGGTGGCTCTGGTCTGTTTTGGCTAGTTTATTGCTTGCTTCTCTTGCACCATGAGGATGCCACTCATGCCCTCCTTCTTGGGTGAGGAAGGAGGTTGGTTTTTTTTTCCCCTTAGGCTGGACTGTCACTAGTCCCAGTGGCTTTTTGCTTTCCCCTGCAGCACTGAGCATGGCTGCTTGTCACAGCTTCTCTGGGCCATTCTGGCTAGGTTCTCACCTGCTGTTCTTGCACCATGAAGGCACCACTCGTGCCCTGGCTCTCTGGCTCTCTTTTCCATTGCAAGTTTGTAATGGGAGCAAGCTTTTCTCTTCCTTTGGCTCCATTTCCCTAGGTGTTCTTGCTTGTGCAACACAGCCTGTGCTTGAAAAGGCTCCAGGCTTGCCACACCATCAGGAGCTGCCACTTGTCAGCTGTCCCTACATGCAATACAAGCGTAGTGGAGGCATGAGAGCCCTTTTCATGCATCGCTGACCAAGAAGCACAGCAAAGCAGCTTTTTGAAGGCAAAAAGTATGATTGTCATTGATATGTGTAATACTCTTGAAAATACCACATGGTGCCACAGACTTCCTCTTCTTTTGTGTGTGATCTGTCCTGGTCCTCATTCTTCACATTCTCACTCTTCAGAAAACAGGGTCTGCTTGGCCTGTATTCCTGCTGCTGCTTTCTGTAGTGCTGTGATTTTCCTTTGCCAGACCTTAAGTGATGTGTTTTCAACCTAAGCTGAAGAATGCATCAGCCTGCTCCGGGCTACACATGCACATTACGTTAACGCCTGTGAGAATTGGCTCTGAAACAGATTCAGAAAAATCAAATAAAATCCAGTTTCCACTTGTAGCCTTTCTGATATGTGCTCTTGAAAGTGTTTTTGGAGCTGAAAAAGCCCTGGCATTGCAGGCAAGTAACAGTCTCACTGTTAATCGATTCATCAATTGTACAAAAAATTATAGAACGGAATAGAATAGAATAGAATAGAATAGAATACCACTTATGTTATGCCTAGGGTTCTGCATTACAAGCTATGACCTAGGCTGGAGGGGTCCATCTAGAAGAGCAGGTCTCTGCAGTGCAGGTCCCAGGCCCATCTGAGAGAGAGGGGCAGAGAATGTCACACCTGTGACATGGCTCAGGCAGGGACTGGAAGCCCCAGGCTGAAATGAGACAACATGTCCCCTGGGTCCTTGGCAGGGACAGTAAGGAGGGGTCCCAGGGGATGCTAGTGCCAGCCATTGAGGTCTGTGATCACCCCCAGGACCCTGAGAAAAGTAGATTTGCGTTGTTCAGATGCTCTCCTTTAGATATTTATGGTTGGTCAATTTGGGTCAGGTGGACCTTCACTCTGATGGAGCACTGTTGTTTTCAGGATCTACTGTTTTATTATGTTTTTCAAAGGGAAATGGCTCTGGCATTTACAAAAATGTTCACAAGGAAAAAAAAAATCCCAGGGGAAATGAACAGGTATTGCTCACATCAAAAAGATTCGCAACCATTTAGTTCAGGAACATTTCATGCTTCAGATTGAGGGCTTGATCTTCAAGCCTCACTAGTGTCTGAGGTGTAGATTTTTGCCATTCTGTGGAAACCCAACTAAACTGGATGAACACAGAAGACTTTCAAAACCTGCACGTCATATATGATTTTTGCAAATATGTTCAGATGATCAAATTACCTTGACAAAATCCACAGCTCTCACCCCCACCAGAGGATACATGCTTCTTTTCCACAACATGACAGAGCTGATGCCTAGACTGGGACATGATTACCCATGAAATCCTTTCCCTGAGTGCAGGACTGGGAAGACATGTCATCAAAGACTTCCTCAGCATGTACTGTTGGGGAAAGAGGGAGGTGGGAAGAAGGGCAGGACAGGATAGGACAGGACAGAACAGGATAGTATAGTTCAGTTGGAAGGAACCTACAACAATCATCCAGTCCCACTCCCTGACCACTTCAGAGCTGATGAAAAGTTAAAGCATGTTATTAAGGTCATTGCCCAAATGCTTCTTCAACACTGAAACTGCCATTTGAAATTGAGATGTTTAAAAACTCTTGTAGGTCTCACTAGGAAAACTTAGGTTGGATGTGCTCAGCTGGAAGCAGTTCGGGGGGGTGGGGGTAAGTCTGTGATGACCTCAGGAACTCAGTACCTGTTTTGCAAGAGAAATTCAGAAGAACTTGACTTGTCTAAGCTGGAAAAATGAGGACAACAAGGCGACGACTGCTGTATCTGAACATAGTAGAAGGACTAGAGAGTACAAGTAACAATCATATCCATAATATGAGCACAAGAACAAGTGGTTGTCAGCTGCTGAGGAAACCCTTCCTAGGCTGGTCACCCTGCACACAGGTCCCCAGGGCTGTGTTTGAAACAGACTTTTTGAAATCTTTTCAGACCTTGTTGAAACCTTTCTGTTTGGCATAGCAGTAATAACAACATGCAAATACGCAAACCTTGAGGAAGTGTGCAGATGCTTACATAATGAGCATGAAGGCAGGCTTATCAGCAAACAAGATTTAAAAAAAAAAAAAAAAAAGCTATTCAATGGAGGAGAAGAGGGGAAACTGAGACACAAAAAAAAACCCCAAACCCAAACTATTCCCTATTTCTGCCTTTGGGCTTCTGTGGACTGGTAGGCTTTCCCTGGGGCCTCTGCTCCGGCACAGGACAGCACCCTGGAGCAAAGTGTCCACCTCCACCCACATCTGCAAACAGCAGTGGGGAAAGAAGACCCACAGCCATGGAGAGCAGAGCCTGCCAGGACCTCTCCAGGGCTACGGATCAGGTCACAGCCCAGCTTGCTAAAGAAAAGTTAGTATTTAAAAGATTATCAACATTCACTGATAGACTGAGCAGGCTCAAAGCTTGCATAAGCAGTAAGATGAAAAGCAGCAGGAAAAAGTAAATTAATAGAAACCCCATGGGTAGCAGAGTTGATTCTATGACCAAGCACAGGGTAAGAACAGATTGACAGTTCTCTAAGACTAATTATTAACAAAAAGAAAGAGCTGCCATGTGGTAAGGAGCTTTCCTGAAATCCTTCCAAATGGAAAAGCAAGATATTGGAGAACAGTGAAAGCTTTGATGCTAATGAATGTGGCTTTTTATAAAAAGAAATATTAAAAAATAGACTATGAGTCTCATTTATGGCCAGAGAACAGTGGAGAAATGTTACAAACAGTTCAGAAGACTTCTATTGTGTGAATTTGGTCAAAATATAGACTGGTTTAGTGGAAAAAAATGTTCTTCTGCTTTATGGTGCTTTACCAGGGTGGATTTGAGACAGCCTAGAGATGCATAAACAAAAGCACCAGCTGACTGTGCAGGGGATGGCATGGCTTCACATGCAGCAGGGTGTGATCACACAAGTATGCCTGAAGACCCTGGCACAGCAGCCCTGAGCATGGGCAGGGAGAGGGGAGTAGCACGCAGGGTCCATGTGGGCTGGAGTATCCTCACTGGTGGGCATCTCTCCAGCTGCTGCTGGGCACAGGGCATGGGCACAGGTGGGCACCGCCAACCAGCCCAGCAGTGCTTGCACTGTCATACGGCAGAAGTTGGGCACAGGCATGAATTAAATGTCATCAGCTATCTGAGCTCCCAGAGTGCCTTTGTGGAGGGACTGCCAGCAGGCACGAACAAGCCGGTCCTGTGTTCTCTGGGTAATGACAAAATGCACAGTGTTCTGGTTTCAGCTGGGGTAGAGTTAATTTTCTTCTTAGTAGCTAGTGCAGTGCTGTGGTTTGGATATACTGTGAGAATAATGTTGGTAACACACTGATGTCTTAGTTCTTGTAAGTTATGCTTACTCTAAATCAAGGACTTTTCAGTTTCCTGTGCTCTGCCCGTGAGGAGACGCACAAGAAGTCGGGAGGGAGCAGAGCCAGGACAGCTGACCCAAACTAACCAAAGGGGTATCCCATACCATATGTTGTCATGCTGGATATGTAAGCTGGGGGAAGCAGAAGGAAGGGGGGATGCTGGGAATGATAGAGCTTGTCTTCCCAAGCCCCCGTCACCGTGATGGAGCCCGGCTGCCCTGGGGATGGCTGAGCACCTGCCTGCCCTGGGCAGCGGTGGGTGAACTCCTGGGTTTGCTTTGCTGCTGTGCGCGGCTTCTGCTTTGCCTCTTAAAGTGTCTTTGTCTCAGCCTGGGAGTTTTCTCACTTTTCCGATCCTCTCCCCCATCCCACTGTGGGGGGAGTGTGCGAACAGCTGTGTGCGACTTGGTGGCCAGATGGTGTTAAACCACAGTAGTCAGGAAGTGAGGGAGCGTCTGTGGGGTACTTAGTTGCCAGCTGGGGTTGCACCACAAGAACAGGAGATGCATAAGGCACAGGGCATCTCTGTAAGGGCCTCTGACCTGAAGGGTCAGAATACCTTCAAATGGGAGAGCAACTGGGGGCCCTCAGTGTGTAACACAGGGACCTTGTTGGACTGCCAGATTCTGATCTTTCTCTGCTGCAAAAGAAGTTAATCTCTTCCTTTGAGGCAAATAAGGGATCACCTTGATATTATGACTAGATAAATACTTTTGCAAGAATGGGGGGCAGGGGTACGACGAACAACAATAGATCAAAAGATTAAAAAATATGAATTAAATTATTTGATGAGATGTATTAGGGTGTGATGATGAGTAATAACCACTAGAAGTAATAGACCTACTTCACCTAGCCAAGCAAAAGAAAGATGTGCTTGAGCCTGATTGGTAAAAAGTTCAGAATGACAGACGCCTCTTTCAAAAGGTGCCCAATGAAGGGTTTCTGCTTGGTTCGCTGAGTTTATAATAGCAGGAATCCAAAAAGCCTCTTCTTTTCTAATTCCTTAGTATGCTGTCTGTGAGGTTTGGGTTTGCTATTTACATCTCCAAACAAATTACAGAGTGATTTCCCTAGACAGCTAATATCCAGTTCATTAAAATTTAATGCTCTGTCACAGGGTCCAATGAAGCATGAAACAAGAATGGTGCATCTGTCTGTAGCGACACCTTACCCTTCCAAATCACTCCATGTGTCGGGACAAAAATCACCCCTACCAGTCGTGTCCATCCCTACCATTCCCAGTGTCACGTCGTTCACATTGCCACATTGTACACAGCTTCAGAAAGCAGCACCTGGAAAGGCTGAAACCCCCTGTGAAACCCCTACGCCTCGAATTCGGGATGTGCATGTGTGGGCCTGAACCTGCAGCAGAAATGTAGACCCATCCACGCGCATTTACGCTAGGATGTGCAGCCCCAGCAGCCAGACACTGGCTTTTGACAAGCAGCAGCAGAATGAGCTGGGAAATGGTTTGGTTACTCAGATCCTGATTCAGGGACCAAAGTCAGCTTCCCACATTAAAATCAGAAAAACTGGGAAAATATTCAGCAGCTGGAGCCTGTATTCAGCCGCACTGTTTGCAGGGAGTGCTCAGTGAAGTGGCACTGTTTTTTCAGGGGACATGGGAGAGGGCAGCATGACCAGATTTCCCAGCACCAAAACCACCCTCTCAGCGCTGCCCTGGCCACACATCAGCTTACTGTCCCCTGGGCCCGGAGGACAGCTGCGGCGTAAATGGGCCTGCCACGGAGCTGACAGTAATAGCAGCAGACATGTCCACCATGTTATTAGACAAGCACAACTGAGAGGCCAGCAGCTGCAGGGCAGGAATGGAGCTGGACAGCATATTTCAGGAAGCATTTTTCTGGCTTATTCAGTTGCAAAAAAACTCCCCTTCTGTTAGTGGGTAAATACCAGATCAATTGAAAAATTGATTTTCCTGCTGTAAATTAAGATAGAAATGAAATACATAAAAATTACATCATATATACACTTAAGATATATTTTTAATTAAATATGTAATTTTAAACTAGAAATCAATGTTTTTCTATATATTTGAACTTAAGTGCCTTTGTAGCACTTTATCTGCATTTACAATAAATGAAGTCATGACCTATATTACAAATGAAACTTGGATAGAAATTGTTTGTTCCAATGGATTCTAAACAACCAGTAGGGAAGTAAAGGGAGGAAGGTAGGCTAGGGTTTGGGTTTTTCTGACATATGACAATAGTCTGGATAATCCTCCTGTGGTTTGAAGTGGTACAATTCAAAACTTCCTCTACCTGGAATCTTTTCAAAGCTGCCATGAAGTAGATGTGTGGTGCTCCTGAAGGCCAAGCGACATGGAGCACTGGTGGCATGGGGCAGGAGACAGGATGCACCATGCTGCTTGAGAAGGGCAAGCAGCATCCTTCAGCTCTGCCAAAGCAAAGGTGCCTCCAGCTGCAGTGGGAGCTTGTGCCACTGAGGACCAGGAGCCTGGCCCAGGGCAGAGGGACCCTGGCATCGCTGCCCCTGGAGTGTTCCCAGGGAAGGGGCACCAGGTGCCACAGACTTCTGCCTGGAGGGTTTGTGGTGCTCCCCTTAAGTAGCTCTTCTCAGCAGGCAGGATGGGTGCTGCACACACAGGCATGCACATGCATGCACACACACACACACGTGCACTTGCACACATGTGCACAGAGATGCTGCTCAAGCCAGAAAGGCACCCCCCAGTCCTGTGCTAACCCTACTCACCCTTGCGTCCCCTCCTGCCTTTCCCCTCCTTATTTCCTGCAGACACCCCAGCCCCTCTTCAGCCCTGCCCTGTCCATCCCATCACAGGGCCACATGGCCCACAGCAAGTTTACACAGCCCCACAGCCCCCTCCAGCACCCCATAATGAGTTTGTGCTCTCCCCCGAGTCCCAGGACCCCCTTGTTCCCCTTCCTATCCTTCCCACGTTTCCCCCATAGTCCATCTATTGGTCACCCTGAGCTCTGGCCACCACTGTCCCCTGCTCTGAGGGTTGCGTATCTGACTGTAATACCAGGCTCTGTAGGCTCCTCTGCTTTTAGCTGGATGGCTGTTAACCAGACGTCCTCATAAACCAGATGTCCCTCGTTCAGGTCCCTACAGACCCTTACAGGCCAGGCAGCCTTGCAAAGAGCTTCCATCCCTTGGCCCCAGCAGGCAGCCCTGGCTCCTGAGGGGAACCACCCTCCGCACCAGACCTGGGACCCCCCACGCCAGGGACCCCCTCCACCCGGGAGCATGTTGGAGAGTGGCCAGCAGGTGGGGGGAGGGGAACCACCCCCTCTGCTCTGCTCCAGTGAGGTGCATCTGCAGTGCTGTGTCCAGTGCTGGGCTCCTCGGTTCAAGAAAGGGAACTGCTGGAGAGGGGCCAGCAGAGGCTACGAGGATGATGAGGGGACGGGAGCATCTCCCTGATGAGGACAGGCTGAGGGGTCTGGGGCTGTTCAGCCTGGAGAAGGCTGAGAGGGATCTTATCAATGCCTACAAATACCTTAAGGGCGGGTGCCAAGAGGACGGGGCCAGGCTCTTTTCAGCGGTGCCCAGCGACAGGACAAGGGGCAACGGGCACACGCTGCAACACGGGGAGTTCCACCTGAACGTGAGGAGAAACGTCTTTACCGTGAGGGTGCCGGAGCGCTGGGACGGGCTGCCCAGAGAGGCGGTGGGGTCTCCTGCTCTGGAGACATCCAAACCCACCTGGACGTGGCTCTGCAGCCCGCTCTGGGAGACCCTGCTTGAGCAGGGGATGGGCTGGGTGTTCTCCAGAGGCCCTTTCTGTGGGAGAGGAGGATAGAGAATGTCTGAAGAGAGATGTATGAGAGGAGGATGGAGAATGTCTGATCTGGCAGGAGATGAGAGAACAGCTGCGTATTGTGAAGGAAAGTAAGAAAGATAAACATGACTGTCTAGTAGTCAAAAGGTGTCTGTATGCCTCTAGTGATATATAGCTATGTAGCTGCATGACTGATTTCTGCCCTGAACCTGATGGTACATACAGCTGGAATTTGCATCCAGGCTCAGAGATATAAATATGAATTTCTCTGTACAATAAAGTGTCTCTGGTTACTCCACAACCTGAGTCCATGCCTTCATATGCCACAAATGGCACCCGACTTGAGGCTGTAGAGCCCAAACCAGTGACATAGCCTGACTGAACCAGGATCCACAGAAATTTTGTGCACCGGTCACCTACAAAAAAAGGTGAGCAGTCCGGAACGATGGGAGGGAAGTTATCCTGAGACCAATAGCGCAGCCTGGCTGTATTGCAACGGCTGCTTGCAGCTCAGCAACGAGCTGTGGTGGGTCCACAGCTGGTGACTCTGCTAGAATGGATCCCTCACAAAGTGCCAGACTTTCCACCTGATGGCACTTTGCAAATCCCTGCCTGGCAAGCAGTTGGCAGACGATTGTATGGTGCTGCTGCAGAGGGGGACTCCACAGCGGGAATGCATTTAGAACCTTGGTGGCAAATTCTGGCTACTCATTGCCAAGTGTCAACTAATTCTACTAACGGTGCTAAACCAGGGGAGGCTGTAAATTCCACTGACAGTGCGACTCTTCTCAACACATCGTCAATGATGGTGACTCTGTCCACACCTCCTCTGCCCCCAAAGTTCCTGTCGCTGGTTGCAGCGACCCTTCACAGCACAGGACCAAGTGTGGCAAAAGGACAACTCAGACAATGATTTTCATTGACACTGAGAAACCTTTTGATCCAGGTCCTATAGATCCAGAAAAGGAACCAGACCTTTTCCCTTCCCTGCCCACTGCCACCACCACCACCACCACCCCCCCTGCCCCCGCCCCACCCCAATGACTTGATTGTGTTTTCAGGGAGGGTGAAAGGGTGTCCGGGGGATCAGTGGCAGGGATGCAAGCAGGAAGCGCTTAAGCGAGGGGATTTGGGAGTCATGATGGCATGTCCAGTATTGTATCAGCCAGATCAGCCTCCAGAGTGGCAGCCTGTGCAATACGAGGCTGTTAAAGAGTTAAGCAAAGCAGTACGGGAAGGGAGGATTCATAATACATTTGCTATGTCCCTTCTTGAAGTGATAGCAGAGCCTTACACACTCGCACCGCATGATTGGAGGTCATTGCTTCGCGTGGTACTAACTCTGACACAGTATATGATGTGGTTATCTGACTTTCGTGAGCTATGTGTGTATTGGCCTCTATTGAAAACCTTAATTGGGGAATTGCTGTTAGCTATGAGCAGTTATATTTTGTAGCATAATTATATGCTGCAAATAATTATGCAGACTGCTCCTGAGGTTTGTCACAGTGCCCTGTTGCCTTACAAGAGGTGGGAGTACTTTGCAGCACAGGAAACTGTACCAGCTACAGACTGGGAACAGAACTTGAGGGGCAAAGCACGTGCTGTCCCTCTCTCATTCAATGCCATGAAACAAGGTAATGTCTAGAATCGCTTCTGTCTTCTATTTTAGGGCATCACTATCGAGGTCACAGGCGCACAGTTACATCCCCACTGCTATTGTTCAGCCAGCTCACTGACAAGATTGCAGAGAGCATCAGTGTCGCAACAGAAATGGGAACTTTGGCATTAATTTTACGTACAGGAGCACAGTTTGCCTCTCTCTGATGATGTCCTTGCATGCCTGCTTTCCTGTGCATCTGCTGCCATGAGTCAAGGATGGTGTCCTTTCCTCAGCTCCACAGGAGAAGGGAAATGTATTTGCCCATCTGGCTCCAAAACAGAAGGATCTCTCAAGAACTTACAGCTGGTTTTCTGCGTACAGGAGGGCACAGCATAAACTCAAAGCTGGGCATGTGCTTTACTGTTAACAATATACCTTCTGTAAAATGAGTCTTATATCAGTCCAGTTGCTTACTTGGGTCGGGAGATGAGGCATGAAGGGAGGCTTCTTTGACCAAGACAGCAATTTTCATTTGTTTTTCAGGAAAAATATGCCTGGGCGTGTAAGAGTCAGGAGCCCAGCTCTGGAGCTGGAAGCAAGCCCTTCAGCAGAGCACCCTGGGGCATGACTCTGTAATCACCTTTCTGCAGCCCTTGCTGTCTGCCAGGTGACCAGCTCCAGTGCTTAGCACTTTTCCTGGCAGAGCTCCATCCCTAAGCTAATCACAAATGTCTTGTCCCCATGTGAGACTGCAGTTTGAGTCCAGGCTGAACACAGTGAGCTACTATGACTGAAGCAAGTTCCCAGGCTCCACTGCGTTTTGTGTGATTATTTTTTTTTCCTTTTCAGCAGTATTCCTCCAACTCTGTCTGCCCAAAGTCTTGATATCAATTGCAGATCAGAGGCATAATTTTTCCTCTGTCAGTGGGGATTTTGCCTGGATATATAGGTCAGCATTGGTCCTTTTCATCCCATTGTCTGTCATGTCTTCCAGTCTTCACAGCACCTAATATTTCTCCTGATATTTTTAAAATACTCCTTTTGCATCTCTTTTTTCCTCAACCTGGCTGTACTCTGCTGGCATTGGAGCCTCTCTCCACTCTGTGTCTGATGTTAGAGGCAAGCATTGGACAATGTTTTATACATGTTCCGGAATTTCCTTAAGCCTTTGAGCCTTTTGCTCAGGTATCCTGGATTTGTCAGACAGATACTTTCATCGCACAACTCAAATGTTCAATAATAATAGTCTGGATCTTTTCAAATATCAAAACTACTCCCACTGCAAGTCAATCATCAGAGAAACAAGAGACAAGTAGGATAGCTGAGAATTGCCTGCCAACTTTCTTTCTCTATAAAAGTTCATGAAGGCAGGCAAACTATAAATGACTTGTCAAAGACAGCTTAAAGAGACAAACTGAGAATATAATTATGGCCGCACAGAAACAAAGTATTTGCACAGATATGCTGGAGTGAGGGCACGTAGAGAGAAAGATGTCTCAGAAGTGGAGAGTGTGTGCCCAGAGACAGCAGGCTGTAAGTCACACTCTGAGAAGATGTTCCAGGAGGTCAGAGAAAGCACAAATTATGGAATGACAAATGTGGCAGCACCGTGATAAGAATATTGTGGGCTTCAGGTTGGAGAGTATTGCTTGCCTGACCCCCAACCTCATTGATCGTATACAGTTCTGGTCCTCACAATTCAAGAAAGAAGCAGACAGACTGGAGAGGGTCCAAAGGAGGGCCATGAAGATGATCAAAAGGCTGGAGAACCTGCCCTGTGAGGAGAAACTGAGGAGTTGTCTTCTCTCCCTGGAGAGGAGAAGGCTTGGGGGGAACCTCATCACAGCATTCCAGTACTTAAAGGGTGGCTTCAAAGAGGGTAGAGGCTCCCTCTTCACAAGGAGCCACATGGAGAAGATAAGGCACAATGGGTATAAGTTGCATTGGGAGAGGTTTCACTTAATATAAACAAGAAATTTTTTACTTTGGGAACAGTCATTCACTGGAACAGCCTCCCCAGGGCTGTGGTGGAGCTCCCATCACTGGAGGTTTCCAACGTGTGGCCTGGCAGGGTGCTAGGAAATCTCATCTGGGCTCCCTTTCCCAATGAAAGACTGGACCAGACAATCTTTCAGGGTCCCTTCCAACCTGGTCTGCTCTATGATACTATGATTTTATGATCTGTAGAAAATAAGGATATAAAAATATTACAGGATTTTTTTAGTTGTTACTGTACAAGAACCCTGTATTTGAAGACCAAATATGGTGGCTACAAAAACAAAGGAAGGTGCCTCATAGCATGCTTTTCTTAGCATTTATATACATATATATAATAATGCAAATAAACACTGGCAAATACAGTCATTTATGACAAGAAATTTAAAACATCTGAGATATAACAAATATGATTCTATGAAACTGAGGTTCTATGATTCTATGAAATACGAACATAAACTATTTTTGGTGTGCATTTACCATGGCAGCACCACAGCATTGCAGAGGCTGGAGTTTGGCTCCATTTACTGCCAGGAGCCCTTCAGGACACAACAGCAGAAGCAACTCTGAAATGCTGATGGAAGCAGTCTGTACACCTGTGCCCCTCACACATGCCAGCAGAACCGCATTCAGATGGCAAACCATCGCTCATCCTGCCTTCTGAGCCTGGGAGGTGCTGGAACCCCCCCGGACGGCAGCCCTCACCTCACGGCCATCCCTTTCTGAGCACTTTCTACACCCCACAGCAATTTTCTGTGCTGAGAGACCAAGCTCTCCTTTGTTCCTTCTCTATCCCAATATCATGTTCACTGTAGTAATGTTCAGTGTGTGTCTATCATTAAACATCTTTTTTTATTTATGCATGAATAAATGAAACTTTGCATTATTAATATTTTAATTAACTTTTACACAAGGTTTGGGCTTTTTTTTAATTCCGGGTTTCATCTCTCTATCTTGAGCCATCTTTACAAGGTGTTTAACTACAGACTTCCTCTCCTGTCACTTGTACAAAGTCTTTAACTGCAGCATGTGCAGAAAGCATCGTCAGAACAAGCTGCTGCTGAAAACCCACAGATTTGACTCTTCATAAAAATACTTCACCATTTATGTTTCTGCCATTGTTAAGTTCTCTCTTGGAAAGGTTAATGCATTTTGCCCTGTAGTGCTGCAGCTTCTCGTATCTCTTCTGAGAGCTTTCACATGAGGAACCCAGATCACTTTCTCTGATTCATAACCAGCATATGAGAAATAGCCACATGCTTTCCCTTGGGAAAGGCAGACTGGGAGCTAGTGGATACCCATGACTGTAAGGGGCTGAATTATTTAGCATTTTGTTTAATGATTCCACCACGAAAGTAGAAATGGGCTAATGAATCTACTGTGAAGCTGTAAGTCCTTTTCCTGTTCATAAACATGGTGCTGGTCTTCTGGCACAGACCTCCTGAACAGTCATAACCTGTGGAAGATAAAGCTGAAGGACTTCATATAGACAGGCTTGGAACTGAAGAAAAGAAACAACAACAAAAACCCACAAAAAACCAACAAAAAACCCCAAACATTGACATTAGAAAGGTATAAAGGATATGTGTTTCCTCTCCCCGAACTAGAGCAGCTATGCTGTACTCCCACTGTCATCACTGTAATCATGAAACCTCTGACTTCATGTTTAAAAGGTCACCTAATTACACCAGCTTTGCAGAAAATATTCCTGTGTTTCTAATGGGAGTCCTACCACCCTCATAGTGAGACCTTGGCTCAGGTGAAACAAGGTAACTGCTGCAGGTGATGTGGGTGAGAGTCATGAACGCTGGTAAAAAGGTATAAATACCTCTTCCAAAGCAAGCCTAACTTCTCTGTTTGTTGGCTGGGTGGTATCATTTCTGTGGAGCCCAGGGGAAGGCTGTCAGGCAGCTGCTAGCACTTCTGGGCTCAGCACCTCCATTGCCCGGTGGAACACTGAACCCTCCCTGGCACCTCCTACCTCTGAAGCTAAGAAGGCAAGCTCCCGTGCTTTCCCCTTCCTCAAGAAGTATGGCTACTTCTTTGTGTGCTGTAGTGCAACTAGCAGGAATTGGACTTACCTTCTTATGTACCAAAACTTTGTTTGAGAGCACAAGACTCAGTGATGTTGGAATGATCTGGCAAAGATAACACAAAAGAAAACAAGTGCAGTCAGGGGAAGCTTCCCTCCTTGCTCAGCTCATCTCCTGCTGCAATTGTTCAGGCTGCTCTGAAGCCTTCAAATAGTGACATCAAATAGATGTGGGCCCATAAATTATTTTTTTTTCAGTCAGGAGTCTGAAAACTTCAGGTTTTTTTGCTCCATGTGCTCATTGCTGCCTGCAAGAGGATGGGTGTGTTCCCTGCAGCTGGCAGGGACTGCCAGCACACAGCTGCTCCTCTGAGCTACAGTGGGATAGCTCCAGACGCTCTCTGTTCTCCTATTTTGTCTGTTGTGAGGGACCTTCCCTGAACTGTGTGTGGCTCTTATTTATTTCAAATATTTTGAAAACTGTAGAAAGTATCAAATTTTAGGTGGCTATGACTGGTTCCAAAATGATTTTCTTGTGTACGTATTGTTTTATTGCTAAATGACAATGGTATGCTTGCTCCTGCAGTCATAGCCTAAGTCAGAAGATTAGTGCTTAATTGGGGAAAAATAACAGGACAAGAATTAAATAATTAGGATGAGGAAGGTACTCCATTAACTGATTGCTTATGCCAAGTAATTCAGCTTCAAAATTTGCCGTTGTTGGTTTTCCAACATAAATGTAGAGAGACTGGTGCTTCATTAAATCTGTAAGGTTCTTCCAGACTGAGCAGTGGTTGACCACTCACAATAAGTTAATTAAAGCTGTCTTACACTAGCAAAGGCAAATGTTGGTGGAGACTAATTGATTTCCTGTTACTATGCATGCAGGACTGAGTGATGTACTAGGCACACTTTGTCTACACCCACTTCATCTAAGTCAAGTGCAAGCCTTGGTGTGCTATTAATTTTACCTTTTCATTAGTAACGGCTGTTAAAGTGAAACACCATAACTGTCTGAGATATAGATCCAGTTTTTCCTCAGTTTACTATGCACCTTCCAGGTAATAGCTTATTTTATCCCAAGGTATACACGTTAAAAAAAGACTGGTGGTAAATCCTGATGATTTAGTCACATTTCTCTGACCCTTCGTCTTTGCCAAGTATATTTACTAATGCTCACTGTCTGAGCACTGCCTCTTGCTCTTTGCGTGTCATGGACATTTTCTGGGGTCAGATGGGGAAGGATGGAGTGCGTTTTGGATGTCCCTTTCACTGTGATAAGGGGAGCAGAATTGTCCAGGAAACCCCTCTCCTTTTCTCTTGCCTTTAAGCCAGCTTGACAAATACGGAGTGTTTCAGCCAACTGATGCAAAAGAATTTGGGCGTCACAGGAACACTTCTAATAAATACCATTGACACTGCCTGAGCCTTCTTTATCTTCCCTTCTGTTAGAAGGACTTACCCAGTGATACAGGACCAGCTCCCTGCTATGTGTAGCTCTCGCCCTGCAGTAACAACACTGAGCAGCGTCTGATACCTGCATTGCTAATAGATCAGTCATATTTCTTTACCCTCAAACTGAGGTACGAAATAAATAACTCTGTGCACAAACACCAGATAGTCTCTGTTCTGTGGAGAGAACTTCCCCACTCCACCTCCACAAAATCCTGTAACTCAGCAGTGGGTGCAAAGATTTAATCAACAGCACTCTAAAAAAGTGATTATTTTTTTAAACAATTCCTATACCTCCTGGCAATACCTGGTCTAAAGTTTTTATGAAATCATTCATTAATTACAGAAATGCAAGTTCAGGTACAGTGAAACTGCATGTAAATTCAGCTGAAATATAGCAGTGAGTTTGTTTCTAAAAATAGGGGGGAAGCGAAAAAGATTAAATGTTTCCTTAGGGAGTTGAAAAAGTTCCAGTATTTGCTTAAAGAGAAGGTTTTGAGACTGAGTTTTATAGGCAGAAAATGTGCTCATTCTGAACGAATGAAAAGACTGAGCCTGGGAAAGTCTGGGGCTGTGTGCGGGGAGAGGAGAGGCACTGTCACTGTGCTCTAGCCCGGGGGGGGTGGTTACGCTCCGGGCTCTGCCTGGGGGCCGTGTGCTCCAGTGCCTGGCTGAGGGGATGGAGTGCTGCTCCCAGCGCTGCTGTGCAGCGGTACAGGTCAGTACCGACTCATTTCTGAGGAGGTAGGCTCCAGCACCTTCACCTGAAGTGCACATTTATCTCCTGTTAGCTCTGGGAGTGTGTTGAAAGGCTGAGAACCTAAGAGCCGTTCTCAGCGGTCTGTGGGCAGCTCTGAGCCTACCAAGGGCTTCTCCAAGGCCGGGCCTTGCAAGCAGCCGTGTGCTTGACTGGTAACTCTCTAGAATGTTAGCTCCACCAGGATGGACAACAGCACCCTTCCATCTCCTCTCTGCACAACTAAGCTCTTGCATCATCTGCCCTTTTCCCATTTATTTACTCAGGATCATGTTGCTCTTCCTCCTCACTGCCATTTTCAGGCAATAAAGTATTTTGCCAACTGTAAGCTGTATGGTAACAAAGACAGATCTTGTATGAATTAGAAGAGGGGACAGCTTAGCCTACTCTGAACTGATCATGCCTTCAACAAAATTTCAGCTGCATTTGGAGTCTGTGACACCTGAGGTGCTTCTCTATTCATTTTGCAGCTGGACCTCAAACGCGCTGTTCACGGTTTGCATCATTCTTGTCTGCTTCTATGCCTGTACTTGGCATTCTTGGTCTAACCTCCTGGTGGAAGATGGTTTTGGAGGCTGTTCTGCTCATATCACAGGAGGAGGGAAGTGAAATTCCTTTCTTTGAGCTCAGGCAAGAGGACAAGAGCTTGAGCAGCACAAATTCTGGGTGCCACACACCCCTGTGCCCCACTGGGGGAGGGTTTAGACAGAGCAGGCAGATGTATACTATTGTGTCTCTTCCTCAGGACTCTGTCCCACAGTCCTTTCCCTTCTTATTTCTTATCCCAAGAAATTTGCACTGCTCTGCTGAGATAAATTTGCCATTTGAAAGTCATTAAGGATCATGCGGTCACTGACACTGTTTTCAGTTCTGGGTTCAACCATTTGAATGGGGAAAATTCTGGCAAAGCCCTGAGTATTTTGCCCCTAGTAAAAGTTTTCTTTAAGCTCTGGTATCTAAAGGCCAATTTTGAAAGGAGACAGGACTGTTTGTACTGCTCCCTAAAAACTCTAATTATGTTTTGGGTTTTAGTGTGCAGAATTGTAAATATTGTAATTGCATTAAATTCCTCCTTTAATGGACAAAGAGCTGTGTAATTACAGCCGTGTGTTAACACCTCTGTAATGGTTGTTTAAGCATTTTAATTATACACTGTTCCCAAGTGTTGGACTCTTCTCTGGGAGTGCAGTCCTGGGTGCCAGTTTGTAAGCCCTTAGTATGGAAATTCATTTTTTCTCTGATTTATATGGGAACATTGTGAAAGTTTGGGGGGGTGCCAAAAGCTGTGATAGTCTTTCTGCTCTTTGATTACCTCATCTGTACCTCCTGAATAAAAGTCCTCCACCAAAGTCCAGCAATATCTGCAGGTCCCCAAAAGCAGCTGCCAGCCTTTGAGTTCTCCAAAGGAGGTCTTGGGCTGCAAGTTCCCTGCTCTGCCTTGGTGAGTCACATTATCTGGTTTTATTACCAGTGAAGGTAAGCGCACCCCAGGTGTTAGGCTCACCATCACTTGTGTCTGGTACGAGACAGCCTGTATGATTTTTTCATTGAAAAGGGGTGTGTGTTCGACTCACCCAGCTACACCGGCTGCTCCCCATGGGTTGGACTCGAGCTTTGTTCTGGAGGCTAGTGGGACCAGAGATCCCCAGAGCAAATCTCTGAGCTCTCCTAGGGCTCTCTTCTTGCACTTTAAAACACCACCCACAAGTCAGCTTCCTTGCTCCTCACCAAGAGAGTAGATTAATTCCTTCTCTTACTTTGCTCCTGCTACCCTTTCAATGATGATCACTGTGCGTAACTTGTCTGTGAGGTCTGCTGCATCCTCACTGCCATTATGGGAGCATTCTCTGGACATGCATCCTTCCATGGCAAAGGCCTAATGCAGTCTTATCTTTCTATTGTGATTTTTTTTTTTTTTTAACACTACACACTATCTTCAGACACGGTATTAGCCTAATCAATGTGTGTGACAAGAGAAAGGTTTACCTGTGCCTTCTTCCTATGATAACACACAACTTTCACCAGTATTAATTTTCCTGGCATGAAGCACACGGAGCTGAAGGGGCCTCCTGCATCACAGACACTAGTGTCCTGAATGCGCTGTTGCTCCAGAGGTGTACATACAGAGGAACAAAAACATGGGAGCTAAAGCACTATAATAACTAAAAAATATAATTTCATTTTGAAATGTGATTTAAGAACTATGCCATATGGCTTAGCAAGGAAATCACTCACAACAGCTGGTTTAAGAGTGAAAGTTTTAGTGACTCGGTCCACAAACAGTGGCAATACAGAGCTTCAGAAAAAAATCTGCATCTCTGGCAAAAAAAAATTATTATCAGCTCTCTAGCCTACTGAACATGTCAGATGTACACTTGGGAAATTCTTTGTTCTCTGAGCCTGATGTGACCCACCAGACTTTAATGAGCTGCAGCTTTTAAAGATGTTGTTTGCTACCATTTCCAGCTATAGTCATGGCCACACAAAGGTCCTGCTGGGCTCTCTCTGGTGCTTCATTCAAAAAGTAGAAAGCCCTGATATCCTCAGGTCCTGCCTAGTGCACCTGGAAGAGTTTAACAGTGACATATTTTTGGCCCGTGCCAAGGGCTCTTGTAGGTGTGAGGAGCAGACAGGGATGTTGTAAGTGGAGGGATAAGGGAACTGGTCCCTCACCTCCTCACAGACTGTTGGCATATTCATTTGTACCATTCAACACCTCTGAGACTCAGTGGTGCTTAAATAACCAAATGGCAGGAGGTTCCTGCTGATTCTTTTTCTTCTGCTAAAGCAGAACTATTTTTTCTGTGACTTGGGAAACTGACACATGAGCCTGAGGGTTTTTTTTCCTTTTGTCCTGGTTTCAGCTGGGATGGGGTTAATTTTGCTCTGAGCAGCTGGAGCAGCGCTGTGGTGTGGATGTAGTGTGAGAGCAATGCTGACAGCACACAGAGGGTTTGGTTGTTGCTGGGGATGTCTGTACTAAGTCAAGTTTCTCAGGCCCTGCCAGTGAGAGGGCTGGGGGGGGCACGGGGTAGGGGTAGGGGGTGCAGTTGGGACAGCTGACCCAAACTAATCGAAGGGACATCCCATACCATATGATGTCATGGTCAATATATATATAAGCTGGGGGAGGAAGAAGGAAGGGGGGGACATTCAGCATTATGACGTTTGTCTGCCCAAGCCCCCGTCACCGTGATGGAGCCCGGCTGCCCTGGGGATGGCTGAGCACCTGCCTGCCCTGGGCAGTGGTGGGTGAACTCCTGGGTTTGCTTTGCTGCTGTGCGCGGCTTCTGCTTTGCCTCTTAACGTGTCTTTGTCTCAGCCCGGGAGTTTTCCCACTTTTACCCTTCTGATCCTCCCCCCCAATCCCACAAGGCTGTGTGGGACTTGGTTGCTGACTGGGGTTAAACCATGACACCTTGTAACTCCTGGCTTGATCAGATTTGTTTTAGAATAACATGTCCAACTGAAATCAGAAATTAAAGCATCAGCAATATCGAAACCATTAATAATAGGTGTAAATTATTTTTAAAATATAAATAACAAAACAATCTAATAATTTGGGGTTTAGTTTCATGATCAGCACATCTTATTAGAGGTTTTACTGGGGGGAGTTTCAGCGTGGCTGGCTAATGTGAGTTACCACCACATATATTTAGGCTCTGTTCAGTGTGGGCATGTGAGCTGTAAGAGACTGAAGTCTGGGTGTAAGCCAGAACAAAGACCTCGGGACAAATGGCAGCAGCTCCTTGCAGCAGCCAACAGCGGGATGAAGGCTTCCTGGAGCTGGGCCCAGACATGGGCAAGAGCTGCAGAAACAGAGCCCCAGAATCGGGCGAGATGGCAGTCAGGAGGAGACGTAAATACTTGATGCCATGAGCAGTGCTGAGCTCGGTTATTACGAGTTGATGAACATACTGGAGGGACGGGCCAGTGAGGAGGGACCAGCCTGTCCGTTCCTACATGCTGTTAGCCTGACTGCCCGAAGCACAGGTGTTTTTATGAGCGGGCTCTTCCTCGTGTTCTTTTTTGGGGGAATAGAACTAAATGGGAATAGATGGGTGTTAAGTCTGCAAGTGGTCAGTTACTGTCTGGTATAAAATGGATAAAGGGCAGTCTGTATGGCATTTTAAATAATTTTCCAGATGAAATCAGGATGAACTTTGGCCTGTTCATCCATGGAAAAAGGCAAATAAGATCAGGGTGGGATTATTTTTAAAAAGAAGGGGATTCAAGCATGTTATTTTAATGCAAAAAAACAGACAAGTGTGAGAGGCAAAGAACAGCAAAAGCAAAGTGAGGGATCAGAGAGGGTATATACAGGTGTGACCAGGCAAACGGAGGGCAGGAGGGGAGAAAATGAGAAATGTCTTTCTCACAGAGGGAAAGGAGAGAGCTGCAGAAGGGCAGCAGAGCAGATGGTGGGGAAAGGCCCTTTTCATCTTTCCAGTCCCTTCCCAGAGTAGGGCAGAACACGGGACTCGGTGGAGGGTAGTGTCTGGCAAGGAAAGGTGTACAGTTTCAGCTGGAAGGGAAGAAGTGCTGGGGCTGGAGCATGGGGCAGTGGAGCCCAGCCTGGCATGGGGGCCGCAGCTCGCCATCCAGCATCACCCCTCTGGGGTGTCAGGGGGAGAGGAGGGAAGAGATGGAGGCCCCAGCGCTGGCAGCAGCTGCCCTGCAGGGCTGAGCTCCTGCAGCGAGGCGGTGGCTTTGTGTGCATCGGCGGGGTGGGATGCAGGTCTTCGTGCCGAGGACAGCTTGCATAGAGGCAGTGGGGACGTTTGCCAAGGAAACATGTCCCTTCTCTTGAGAGAGATGTGGCACAGATTTTCTGTGTTCCTTCCAGTCCAAGACATAATAAGGCAACTTGCCAAGGGCAAGTTACCACTGTTCTTGGGCAGATGTTACCACTGACTAATGTAGACTCAGTTCTGTGAATCGACATTTTGCTCCCTCAGACGTGTCAGAAGGTGATCAGGAAAGAGAAGGTGAGCTCGTCTCCCAGACCCTTAAGCTGCCTGAGGCATCACCTCACTTCGTTGTGAGGATCATCTCACTGCTCCCACTTTTCTTCTATTGTCCTCCCTTTTCTGGGGAGACCCCTTTTCTAATCATTAATAAAGAAATACTATTATGAAATAAATCTTTAATCTTGTATAACAATTCACTCGAATCTCCTGGCCAAAGTCAAGCATGTTGGAGTCTCACAGCCAGAAAATGAAGCCTGTTCAGACATGATTTGGGAATTCCCTGGCTACACTTTAGATGTGCCTAAAAGCTGTGCTGAGGAGCAGAGACCCATCGAGTCCTCCTCACCCACGGAGCCACCTAGCTCTGGGTTGTGCAGCTGCTCTGCAGGAGTTGCCTAAACCTGCTGTTGGCCAGCCCTGATTGCATCTTCCAGCTGCAGGCTCTGCTTTCCCTTCTTTTCTTAGTACACTACTAGGGTACTGCTGCTATTTCTGCAGTATCTTCTCCACAGGTCAGGTCCTCAGCCATATCTTCCCCAGGCACCCACTTAATTTCCCATTAGAACTCACTGGCTTGACATTAATTGGAAGTTTGGGGTCAAATATTGTTCAGCCAGCTTTAAAACTGCAATTTTTTGTTTTCTTGTGAATAACTTGTCATCTTTCATACACTTTTATTACTTTTTGCAAAAGAGGCATATTGATTCTTTATACTGTGCTGCTGAATGCTGCCTTTTCTCAGGGCAATCCCTGCCATCTCCTTCGTATGATTAACATGTGCATATGATTAACATGTGCATCATGTTCACTGGGCTATTGATTCCAGCAAATGAGAAAATATATACTGTCATTACGTTTAGATACATTTCCAGGAGGCAGGGAGAAGATGGCCACTGAAATTAACTGACTTTTGCTTTGATGCAGAATCCAGTTTGTTGCTTTTCCCTATGAGGAGGGCTGGTAGCGGGTCGCATGTTCTTACTGATAGCGGGAGCTTACGCGCATCCCCCCTTCAAATTCCTGGGCCATCAGCTTGGTCCTGCCCCATCCCTGCAGTGCTGCTGCAGGCAAAGCTGACTGGGGTTTTACTGGGACAGATGGGCTACAGCCAGTGGCCCTGGGAGCTCCACTCTGGCACCGGCACAGGGCAGGACCCGGCTCCGCACCTGGACATGGGGAGCTGAGCAGGGGGACAGCTGGCCTCAGCCTCTAGCAGAAATAAAAGGCAATTCGAGCCAAGTCAGAGCTTTCCATCAGTGTTGTCTAATGGATTCTTGCTTCCTTAATTGTGAGAACAAAATTATAGAGGAGCCTGGGACGTCCTGTAACCCCACTCTGACCCCCCACTGCTGCACCTTAAGGTGCAGGGCGTGGGGTGTCTGCAGGCAGAGCAGGGCTCCCAGCATGGCGTGGGGGCTGAGCTCACAGTAGAGGGGAAAGGTTTGGATCAAAATGTTCATCTGCCTGAATTCTTTTGATCTCATCTGTTGCCTGTAGCCTTGCCAAACAAGACAAAGATACAATCCGCCTGCAAAGGCAGCTTCATCCCAATGTCAAAAGCTTCTGATTAGTGAGATCAGAGATGGAGCCCAAGATTGATATTTCAGTAACTCTTCCCACAATGAGGTGGAAACATCAATATGACCCCAAACACATGCTCTAACACTGTGAGGAGGCAAGAACTGCAATTCAGTTGAGATCGGAGTCCCATAATTTGCCAGATCAGACATATTGTAACTCCAGGCTCATCTGCAGAATCAATTATGCCACATTTACAAATCACTGTAAAACCGTTTTAATCTGCAGAAAAATTATTTCCTTTTGCTCTCAGCTCTGATGAAAGCAAATTTTCATATCCTCCCTCTAAGCACACTTTGCCAGAAAAACATCTTCCAAAGTGGTCTGTCCAGCACTCCCATACTGGTCTTAGCTCAAACCTGTGCTGTGAACACCACGAGCATCTTTGTTATTTTGTCTTTCAGTAGATGACAAACTCTGGTCAGAGGCAGCGTCTCCTCACACATGTGTGAAATACCAGGAAACCTACGGGCTGTGTGCAGCATGATCAGTGAATACGGAGCTCACCCGACTGCCGACAATGCAGGCCAAGGGCAGCGCCAGGACGCGTTTGTCTGTGGCACTGCTTTGCTCTGCAAAGCTGTGCACAAAGTGCCGCGTGAGAGCTAATAGCTCAGACAAAGCCCAGTGTTTCTATTCTTCATTTGCTTGAAGTTTAGGAAAGAATGACCCCGGAATTTAATCAGGCTTGTGTCTATCTGGGAGCTGCTAAAGAGCTAAGGAAATAAGCAGACATGTCTTCTCAGAATGATGCGGGGATAATGCACAAAAGGCTTACAGGAATAATGTGTCCAGAGATTCATATAATACTGGAAGGCTTTTTAAACAATTTAGGCTGATGGAAACCTTTATATTACACCCATTTATATCCCTATTGTTCCTTGCTGTCAAATTTCTGGTTATAAGGTCAGGTTATATTTCTTTAAATATTCCTAGCATTCTTTTCTTGCTAGATAATTTCTCTGTTTTCACTAACTGCTGTACTTAGGGAGTCTGACTTGTTTGGAGTAGATTAATGCTATTTCTATTCTTTTTCTTTGTACCTCCATGAAAGCAATAGGTGCATGTCCTTCCATTTATTTTAGATCAGGCTCCAAAGCACTTTCAGGAGCAGTTCCCAGATATGATAGTCAAGATCATTAATTCAGATTATCCCATCTCAGAAATACCCAGCAATATTAAATGAAGATTCCTTGCTTCTGCGAGCACCCTCAATTATACATGCATTAACTGGGATACTCATAGAAATCTGACACATGCAAAGCTAATACTATTAATTAGAGGAATGTTACCTCAAAGCAATCATTGTGTAGTGCCTACCCAGACCTGGACCTCCTCCTCAGTTCTCTGTACTGTCTTTTGTTTGTCTCAGACACTGTCCTGCCCCCAACTGTGGGCATCAGCTAATGCCAAGGGGATGAGCAAGCTGAATGTACAGTTGCAATTCTTCAAAGTGCTTTCCGAGCCTCAAGCAACTTGCAGTACTGACCTCTTCAGCCAAAGATGACATTTTCATCTTTAAAATGGTTTTGTTATTAAGAACAAAACCACCAAAGCTGCACAAATATTGGGGATGGGGTGGTGGGGAGTGGGGTAGGTGGTGGAATTTGCTGTTATTAAGACAAGGTAGCCATTAATAAACCATTGTCACACATTTTTGGGAAAACAGACATAATTTGTTAAGCCGAAAGTAGCGTATGGCATTGGACAGCAGCCCATAATTAGCCTAATACCGTGAAAGAGCATGGGCTGTCCTGGCTCCCTGCAGCTGCTCTGCTCTTTGTACTGTGCCAGTCTGCAGCTGCATTATGGCAGAGTTCCTGCTGCCTGTGCAGGGTTAAAGAGAACACTGTCCTTGCTCTGGGTGCTTCAGCTCCCATTCGCCTGCGTCCTGTGTAATTAGAAAACAGGGAGAAGTTAGCATTTTAAAGATGATTTATGTCTGGCTGGTATTATTGGTCATTTGTTGTCATATTGGTAATCTGTCTTGATAAAAAAATCTCAATTTTTCTCTACTAGAAAGCAGACAGACTAAAGACCACTTAGTGTCTGTCTTAAGGTATATTGCTTCAAACTTGCTTAGTACTCTCCAGGTAAACTATAAGCATGTAAATGCAACTTTGTTTTTCAGACTTAGGCAAATGCTTATGAGTTCTGGGGCTGCTTCCAAGTTCAAGAGAAATATTTTTATTTATGTCAATGCACTTGGCAAATTAGGGCCATGCTGAGAAAAATGCTTGGTTCTCATGAGTTTTTAATTACATTTCAAACTAAACTATTTACTGTGCTTAGTGTGGTATTCATGCATGTGGCGCTTCACATCTTTCTAAAAAATCAAGCCATCTACAACTGACAGAGACATAAATATGACTGTGAAGCATTAAGCATTTATTGCTTATGCCTATTTGGTCTTTGCTTACACTGATGGCCTTATTTCATCACCTGCCTTCAGAAAGACTAATTTAGGATTTGTACAGAACACAGGAACCATTCCCTCTCCAGCCATCCTCTGGCTCAGAACAACTGTCATTATCAGAATTTCTGCAAAGGAATTAGAGTGATGAAAAATGAGCCTACTGGGTCAGTATGTTCAAGCTCTGGCTGATAGAATTAATGCAAAAATAAAAACCAACCTTCTCCAGCCAAGATCCTTTGACAGAGATGAGCACTATGTACAGACAGAGGAACAGATCTTCATGCTGAGTGAATATATTGCTCTGGCTGTGATAAGAGAAGGTATCACTGTGAAAGATAAATCTTGCCAGTCCTGGAGGTCTGCACTGACTCCAAGGTGGGTGTCCCTGCCTCCCTGTCAGAGGCTCGTGAGTGCACCACTGGGAATCCTATGCAGACGAGCAAATTTCTGCAATTTATCTTTTTGTTTGTTTGTTTTGAGAAGGAATGAAAACAACTGAAAATCTGTCTCTCAAAAGTTCTCAGATAAATTATTTATATTGGGGATTGTTTTCAGCCCTTAGGGACTGTAAAATGTGAAAGTCTGAGTTCATAGCACTCTACAAGGACATGCTGGCAGTGCTGGCCATGGGTACCATCCAGCCTGTAGCTCCACATCCACCCCAGGAACAGGCGAATAACCACAGTGCCTGACACCCGCACGGTCCCAGGCATGGGCCCGCACAGCAGCCAGGGAGCCAAGGCTGCTACTGCCTCAGTGAGACCTCCCCGTGGGGGTCTTTGCTTCGTGGCTCTCCCACCTGCCACCCCCCCTTGTCCTGGGGAACCCACTCCCCCCTTAACTCTCTCGGGGGGCTGGAAGCAGGGTGGAGCTGCAAACAGCTTTTTTTTTCTTGTGTCTCATGCTGCTGTACATCACCCCATCCCCACAACCAGCCCCTGGTCTTCAACCAGCCCAGTGTCAGGAGCGACACCAAGTCAGACCAGGACCAGGAGCCAGCCTGGCGTGGGCTCATGGCAGAGAAGCCCGAGAGCTGCTGCGGCGTGTGTGGCTGGCACGCTGCACAGCGCGGCACGCTGCCACTGGGCTGGTCTGCCTGCATCCCACCCAGGCCTGCCTCCCAAACTGGTGGATTCCAGAAACCTGATCTCACTGGTACTGAGGGATGTGAGATAGTGTCAAGATCAGCTCAGTTTAGGCCATGAGCATATTTGTATGTTCTTGCTTAACTCTTTAAGAAAACAAAATGAAATCATACCCTTGAGTACTCTGGCAAAAATTGTTGGTGAACACTGGAATTCAATGTACTGGGGAAGAAATTTCTATTACCTTTGGAGCATGTTAAAATGGCACTGGTAGGCAGCAGCTACTACAAATTTTACACAAGGGAATGGGAAAAGGAGAGCTTGAAATTTCACACAGCCCTGAAAAGAAAATACATTTCTGGTATCTTAAAGCAAATACTGGGTCGCTTCATGCAGCACAGTAATTTAGAAATAAAATAGATCTCTAAAAGGAACAACAGTCTCCTTTTCTCTGGGGGAAATATTCAGTGAATCCTTTCCCACTCCCAAATGTGCAAGGGTCAAGCCAATACCTGCTCTTATTGTGCACTTTCTGTAGGGGGCTGAGATTGCTTGCATGAGCTCACAGATATGGGATGCTTTGAAGACTGCTCTGTGTAGTATATTCTGCCAGGAAAAGCAAACCTTTGGTATTCCTCCATACATAGTGTTGTACAAAAGGCTTCTCGGGGAGCCCAGCTGAACCTGTGCTATGAATGGCTTTGAACAACTATAATTATTTTAAAAACTTTATTACCAGAATTAAACCTGAACTGCTAATTCAGAGTTTCAAACAGAAGGAACCTCAGCCACACACACACCTCAGCCAAGCACAAGTTTAAACTCAGCCAAAAGAATTACTGTTCATCTCCACAGTTCTGCTTGTCTTTTATTTTTTTTATAAACCAAAAAAATACTTCCCAAGCTTGGGAGTATTTTAGCATCAGTCTTACTGACAGGAGCACTTCCTTCAATTATATTTTAGTCATCAAAGAAACTGCGAGCCTAGTGTAACTAGATAAAAGCCCTTCAAAATGAGAACGTTCCTCGATGGTCTCATTCCTGATCAGAAATGCTTCTTTGTGGAAGCCGGCAGACCTTGCAGCTTATAACAGCGTAATGACACTTAATGACATTTTTCATTGCACTTCTGCTTCTCAACGTAGGCGTGTCACTGGGGGGTTCAGTTACACCACATGGCAAACTGACGGGAAAGCATGTGGGCATGCCTCATAGTTGGGTTGCTTAGAAAAGTGCTTCTGACAAGAAATTGCAGACTGTTTCACTAAACTGTCTTCGCAGAAAACAAGGCTTGTTTAAGAAGTGTGAAATAAAAACTGCATCCTTGGACAAGATAAACATTATATTCAGGTCAGTGAAAATTAGACACATTAATAGGCAGTTCCTGATTACCGCCTGCAGAATTACTCTGCTTTGTCTCGCCTGAGGCAATCTGAAAAGTAAATCACGACAGCCAACAGAGAGCATCCTCCTTCTGCGGGACCCTGGACTGTGTGGTCCCCACCATCCAGATCCGGTCAGGCACCACCCCCATCAAGATGCCTGGCATTTTGGTGTGCTGGGTGGCTCTGGGGACTTCTGGGCATGGAGGACACATGGACAGGCAGCACATTCCTTCTTGTTTTTTTCTGTTTAGGTGTTCCTGTTTACTAATCAAGATCTGCTCATTAAGAGATGCAAGGTTTGGTAGAGAAATCAGTGCAAGGCACCGATGCCTTCCTGGTGTGAGCCCGGGACAATTTTCAGCATCAGGGGATGGTAAGAAATAGGTAATGGAAGAGCTCTTACCCTGGGGAGCCCCACTCCTCCCACCCAGACAGCAGCCTGCTGGCAGACGAAGGGGAAGATAAGATCCCAGCAGAGAAATAGCCAGGGGAGCTCCTGCAGGGCAGCAGGTAATGACAGAGGGCTCATGGCCACTGGGTGCCATCCTAGCTCCCCTTCATGAAT
Source organism: Falco punctatus (assembly GCF_963210335.1). Taxonomy (NCBI): domain Eukaryota; kingdom Metazoa; phylum Chordata; class Aves; order Falconiformes; family Falconidae; genus Falco; species Falco punctatus. Next base: position 49,095,670 of record NC_137587.1, read on the forward strand.
GGCTCTGTCCCTTCCGCTATCCCATACTCTGCAGGAGTCCTTTGGGCACCAGAGCTGAGCACAGCCTAATTTCATTACAGTTGTAAACCTTAGTGAACCTTAGATTTGGGAGCGTGACACTGAGAGCACTAATTCCTGGTAAATCTAGTGTTTGCAGCTCCAGAAAGAGAGTTCCCAGGCAAAGACCATGGACTCTCTTCCAGCCCTGCTTCTACACACATGCGCTGTACCCAAGTCTCAGTTGTGCACACAAGCCTAAGTTGCTTTAAGCGTTCTGTTGTGAGTGCACCGTTCAAACACTTGTACGCTTTCTTTCTCAGGTTATTAATGACATTGCATTCAGTTTAATTATTCACTTGCAATTGCAAATGTAGACCTGGTTGGAAGTTTATTGCTGAAACTCAGTTTTTGTTGGAAAATACAGATGCACTGAGACAGAAATGTGGAACTATTGAAGACTGAGCACAGGGAAATTGTGAGTGCTCATTTGCTTGGGGGATGTCTGAGAACTGTTTGGTTTGTCCTTCAGGACCACTGTGGGGAAGCTCACAGTCTCTTTCAGCAGTTTTCCTTGTCCTCACAGAGCCCTTCCTAATGCTCAAGTGGGAATCTTCATTGCCTGATGGAGACTGTTGCTTGTTGTCGTTTTCACCATGGGCCTGATGAGCAAACTGTCTCTTCTCTGCAACAGGTTTTTAAATATCTGAAGGCTGCTGTGTTAGCCCTTCTCAGCCAGAGTGGACAAGCTCAGAGCTAACTGGCTTTGATAAACGACCTGCTGAGAAACTGTCCCAGGTTTTGCTCCAAGGGGCAGGGATGCTCAGCCAACATAAGGGAGAGCTGTTGTGTGATGCTGCATGTTGTAGCGCCTTCAGTCCTTCCTCTGTTCTCTCTGCATGTGCCTACAGGTATTGGCAGGTGTCACAGCAGACTCTGGCCCTTGAAAATACCCTTTCCTGTGCTTAACCAACAGCCAGAGCACCACCAAAATCTGCATGAAATGAAAGTCAGTGAGTCTTAACTTCAGGTGGATCAGATGCCCTATTCCGATGAGTACTGACTACTAGAGAGCAGGCTTTTTTCTTTCCTTTTTTTAATAAAAGTTTTCAAAAGATGTTGCTTAACACAGAGCAGAACAAAACCACATGTAATTAGCTGTAGAGAAAATGAGGCCATTGAATTCACAAGAGTTTTGATTTCCACTTTTCAGAAGTGCAGCACTTCAGCATAGGATATTCATCTCTCATAAGAAGGGTTCAAACTCGGTACAGCAGAAGCCTGCTGGGATTTGGCAACTTACTTCCATGAGCTGATTGTCAACAGTGGTGGAATTAATGATGGTGTTATGAACAATGTACATCTGCACATTACCTCTTGATGTGTTAGGCATGCATATATCACACTTGCAGTAAAATTAATTACAGAATGACATGGAATCCTCATTATAAATATAAGAACACATTAGGCAGTCCTGTCAACTATTTAATGTATGTCAGTCTCAGGAAACCCATTTCTTTCAAGAATCTGCACCTTGCTTCAAATTGCTAAACATATCATTCCATTTAAACAATTTGTACATTAAAGTGATGGACTTGTAAAATTATTTTCTTTGTTTTCACATCCTTTTGAACTGCTTACTGTAAAGCCTTCTCCCCATTGCAGTGCTTATGGGTTCATGTTTTCTTACACTGCTCCCTTGCTACTTACATTATTTTCCCTTTGTTTCCCTTGCTATCACAAGTACCCAGAACAAACTGGGTATGTAACAGAGTATGTGGCTAAACGTATGTTTCCTATGAGAGCTCTAAGATGGAAGGAAAAGGCAGCATGCACACACCCTCGCGCAACAGCTACTCATCAGTAAGTTAAATAGTTGTCTAGTTAGAAATATAGAGCCAACCTCAGTAAAGAATTTAGGCATGGAATAATGCATGGTTGTTTAATACTTCTTAACAGGATTTATAGGATACCATCAGTCAGACCTCACTAATTGAATTCTGTACCACAGCAGAAATCTGCCATCCGCTTTGCACAGACCATAACCGTGGGATGGCCCCTCCAAAGCACTGCGGGCACAGGGGACCAGCCTGCTGGTGCTGCAGCCAGAGGCAGCCCCAACAGTCACAGCCATCAGGCTTGCCCAGATCCAGCCCTTCCTCCTCGCGCAGCAGCACCCTACAGCACCCTGCCCCTGGACACCCTTCATCCCAGACGCTGTGTCTGCTGGCACAGGCCAGCCTTCAAGTTAGATCCCAGTTTCATGTTTGATCTGGTTGGTTGGGGTCTGAGGCACAGACCTGTGTGGCTTCCCAAGGAGTATAGAAAAAAGTATGAATTTGAACAGAAGTGCCCAAACCTGTGGCCAGGGAGCAGCCCCGGGCACACTGCAGACCCGGGACAGCTGAGAGCTGCTCGGCACACTCAGCTGAGTGTGCGCATGCGGCCTGAGGGAGAGTAGCAGGTGGGGAGCTTGGGGCTGTTTTGAACAGCTAGGATAGAAGTCATTCACAGGGTGAAAAGAAAGCTAATGGAACAGGAGCTTTGACTGAGGAAAGGCACAAACAAACTTCCACATCGATTTCAGGTCTTCTGTGGTTTGGATCTAGCGGATTTTGTAGTTAGGAATGAGACTCAAATAATGAAAGCATCAAAACCGTGGTGAGCTTGGAAGTATTTCTTCCCATTTGAACATTTTCTGGTCTAGGTCTAGGTTGCATCGTGGACAAAGCCGAGTGACCACACAGGCCAGAAGCAGGGTGGGGCTGGGGGGTGCGGGTGGCACTGCCGGCAGAGCTGTGCGCTGCAGTGGGCAAGCAGCCCTGCCTGCTCTCACCCCAGCTCGGAGGCACCATGTCAGCAGCAAAAGCTTCCAGCTGCAGCTCGTGTCCTACACATCACGCTCTTGTACAACAACCATGATTCTGGAGAGGACTATTTTATTTGGTAAGGAATATTTTTTTTTTAATAGCTCACTTCCTGGTGCCTTTTCAGCCTTAAATTATGCTGAACAACAACAAGTAAAATTAACTTGTATGTAGAATTTTCATGATCAATGTTGGGGGAAAATCACCTTGAGGGGGAATTAGAGAAAAATTGGGTCCTAACAGAAGTGTAGTATTACAGAAAGCTTTTTAGGGTCAAATACAGCTACCGCCTTCAGGCCGGCTGGCATGCAGAGGATCTCCATCAGCACGGCTCCCCAAGGCACACAGCCTGCTGTCCCGGAGGAGCCGTGGGGGCTGGAGCGGAGCGGAGACACCGCGGCCAGGCTCTGCTGTGCTCCTGCAGGGCTGGGCACGCGATGGTACCACACGGCCCATAAGCTGCACAGCGGCTGGAAAATACATGAGAAGGTGCCTGTTGCTGGGCCGACAGCTGTGGCAAAGACCAAGCAGGAGCCTCATTATCTGCGAGAGAAGGTCGGGAACTCGGCCCCTCAGCACTTCAGAGCCTTCTGACGAGGACGTGCTGACTGCTAAAGGAAAATAAACTGCTGAAGAGATAAAATTCAAGGATGCTATGGTAAAATAATGGTGGTAGTGTGAGATCGCGACCTCCTACTCAAATGGCCCCTCCAAAGAGAGCGGATCCCTCCTCGGGGAGCGTGCGCAGTAAATTTAAAATGAACTGTGCCTTTAAATGAAAGCGAGAGAACTTTACACCAATAATAATGAAGGAATTATGACTAGAGTCACCCAAGCCCCACCTGAGAGCAAAGAGAAGCATAAAAAGTGAAAGAACGAGGGGCCAAGTGGGGAAGACACCACCGAGGACAAGTGAAGGGAAGACACCACTGAGACGGACCCCCGGGACCGGCCGACGGGCTGAGCTTTGCTTCTCCCCACTTGGGACTTGGGCCAGACTGAAACTAAGCGCCTCTTCGGGAGACTTGGGAATCTCTAGAGAGTTACTCTTTAACATTTGTAGCCAGGCTGCATTGTTGTAACTTTGCTGCACGTTTTATACTTCATAACACTTTATTTGCATGTGCCTTTTGCAGACAGTCACTGTCACCGGCCATCAAAGGAACCTGTCTCTGTCGCACCAATAAAACTGCCCTGTTAAGCCGCCTCGTCGCAGTTTCTGATGGAACCGACGAAACCCTGGAGCGCGGCCGTGCTCGTTCATGGGCAGGGCTGGCCTGGCAGTGCAGGCGCCATCAGTGTGTCCAGGCCGCGGCCGTTTAACGGGCATATTAAACGTGACTGGACTGATAGTGGGAAACTGGACATCACCTAGAATTTAACCCCAGCCTCACCTAACCTCCCACCTCGGTGAGGAGAGTGGGAAGGCAGGGGGCTGGGGGGTGGGTGTATTTCCTGCTAAATTACTCCATCCCCTTTAACGCAACAAATGTTACAGCTGTACCAGCTTGTAAGTGCACCCTTAAGACAGGATCATTATTTCCTTTATGACAGCCCTGCTCCTGTTTTCAGGTATATGTATTTTATGCTTCCATAACTCAACACAACCTTCTGTTTGGGAGATAGACTGCACGCTCTATTAGTCGGTAATGTGTGTCAGTGCTGTCGGCTGAGTCAAAATCCTTACGTTCAAAACCTGATAACAAAGAATGAAAATGAATATTGGGTGGCTTCTCCACACAGAATTTTAGTTATTGGCTGAGTTTTCAGATAAAAGAACAAATGTTTTGATGAAGCCTGTTCATGTGAGATGTGGGGATGGGGGAGGGGCAGAAGGAACTGGGGGAGCATGCTGTGGAAAAGGTCTGCGCTGGAGGGATGCTGCCTCCATTGAGGACTGGCCAGGGCAGCCTTCCTTCGGCCGCGGGGCATTTTTGTGAAAGGGTGGCTGGTGTGGGCCAGGACTTCTCCCGCTGCAGGGTTTGCTCTGGGTTTCTTGCTATTGCCAGTAATGTCCAAATGTCAAGGCAAAAGACTATACTTTTCTGAGTCACTGTTAATGCTGAATAGACCTTCTGTTTGCCCTGCAGCTTATACTTTTCCTTTTAATCAATTTTTACATTTCAAATGGAAAGGTGACAGAGGAGTCACAAAAAGCACTTATTAATTTGTTTTACTGTTTTGCCTGAGGATCTCCACGTAACATCTGGGCTACAATAAGTAATACATGGGCTTATCAAATGAGTGAGACTGCTACTTCCCTTCTTACAAGTGCCCTGAAATAAAGCTTTCTTGCTAACCCTGAACAAGTCCCAGTGTGAGCTCCTCTGATCAGAAATCTACTTGAGGGTAATCAAGGTTGTTTAATTTTGGAGCAGCAGTAATTGATTTGTTCTCAAAACCGCAGTTTCAGGGAAACGCTCCTTGCCGTTTCCCCGGTTGATGTGCCATGTTGTGCCCAATTGCAGCTGTCACGCTGCATTGTATCACAACATGATTTTCAATGGCTTTGTATCACCAGCTCCAAATGACTGATGAAGGAGAGCCTAAAGGAAAGGCACAGAGACTGAGAGGTGTGGAACGCTGTTTTCTGTGGAAAGGTACAGAAAATTTCATGGCAAAATTTGTTGACATTCCAATGAGTTCTTCTTGTTTTACCTGGAGACCCGGTATACTAATTGAAACTTCAAGTAATATTTCTGAAGAATACCAGGATGTAATGTTTGTTCAGTACAGCCCATCTTCTAAATAACGTTGTCAAAGGTATGTGAAGCAGCTAGAGAGATCTTAATGGTGCATGCTAGCCATAAGCTTGGGCTATTACAAAGCTATTAGAGCAATTTTGAATTAGTTGTCCTTTATCACTTTATATAATCTGTGTATAACAGAAAGGGATGAAGGCTTAAATGGAACGCTGATAGCCTAGTGATGGTACATATTTTCAACACCTGTACAAGTACACATTTTCAAAAAACTCCGGTTTTGAAGCACTTGGAAACAGAGGTGAGATGGACCCTGGATGGGGAGAAGCGATGCCATGCAAGCAGGGATGACAGAAGAGATGTCTGACTGCTCTCTCCAGCTGCCGCCTGGGATGCTGCAGGGCAGGCAGGGGTGCGGGGCTCCAGCTGAGACAAGCAAGGTATGATCAGACACGGGGAAACATTCTTGACTGTGGCAAGATGCCGGACCTCCTCCATTCTGGGGGATATGCAGAACTGGACGGGACCGGCCATGAGCAACCCAGCTGAATTTTTACATCAGATCTGACCTCCAGGCTGTCTGTATTTGGAAGACAGCCCATCCAACCCTCCACTCAGAGATACATACACATCTTGTCTATCTATTATATGCCCATTTTTTAGGCATACATAATTATTATGCATTTATATATTTAATATATAGGTACATACAATTACCATATTTCCAAAACCACAGTATTTTCATCAATAATCAAATATTCCAGCCTGTGGCATCATGCTGACAGCTTCAATACTCAAGGCCATCTTTTGAGATTGTCCCAAGCGTTCTTTGTAGTGGTAAGATCTCAGAAGATTTTGCTATTGAAAAATCGAATTAGCACAGTCAGAATATGTCACCTGTATCTTCCATGAAGATATTAAAAAATGTACCAGAGCCTGATATTCTTCCTTATAATGCTCCCCACTAAACCCTGTTTCTCTGCTAATGCCTGTCTTTTGGAGTAACATAAATTAATTTTCTAGGTATATGCAAATCACTAAGGATTTTCAGAGACACAATTTTAAGGGTGTCCTTTGCTTAGAAATTCAGCTCTCGGCCTTGTGTGGTATGATATACTTTTAGTAAGTGCGCGCTGCATGATAACTCCACGTCCTTAATTATACTTTTCTTCTAAATGACTTTAATGCATTGCATGTTGTTTCAGTCACATTCACAGGCTGGCAGTTGCCCACATCAATCAGAAAACACCAGCCTTGATGTGAAGTACTTGTTGAGGAAACTTGTTCCCAGACCTCCAGTTAGAACAGTTTAATGGAATGGGGACACTTCCACTTGTGCTTAGGTCATAACTATAATTTTTTAATACTTTCAGGAGTAATCTCGTGGCTTGCTTTGTTTCAGTTCATTTTATTCCTCACTTCTAGACAGTGCCTATAACTCAGCATGTTTCTGATTTTCCTGAAAGGAGTCATCATTCATTCACAGTGTTTTCTGATGAATGGTTTGTTGTACAAGTTCCTTTTTATGATGACTACGTGGAGTGCACATATCAACATTATTTCCTTTAAAGCATTTTGAAGAGTGTTTGCTTGTAAATAGATACAAGTTGTAAACCCCCAGCTTTCTGAGTTTTGGTGGCATTTATGTCACTTTAATTTTGCATGTAAGGATTAGAGTGACTACTCCACATTTATCCAGCACAGAAGTAGCACAGAATTTGGAATCTCGTTAACATCTCTAATACTGAGTGTGTGTGCCCATCCTATGCATTACATAAAATGAAAGAAATGGGCAAAGATAAATCACAGATTTTAACAGGTGATATGCCAGGTGTTTTTGATAGAAGACAACACCATCCTGGTTGCTTTTAACACCACTGTGTATAGCAAGGTCAGGCACTGGAGTGGGAGCTGACACAGTGAGCACTCTGTTACCGAAGGACAGCTGAATCTCAGAGTGTAAAAGAAGTGGAAACATGAAAGAGAGCAGTGAGACCAGACTGCAGGACAGCTCTGAGCCTCAGCCTGCTGAGCTTCTAATCCCTTCTCTAGGCATTTGAACTCATTTGTAGCAGTCCATGCACCACAGCAAACCGTCAGCAGACACAAGCACCCTAATTTGGGAGTGTCTTTTCAAGGTATTTCTCGTAGGGAGACACAACTTCTGCTCATCCTCTGGTGCTGCCTGCCAGATGGCAGAATTTTGGACAGTGCTTTTCTTTGGAGATTTTGTGTGTTTTCTCAAATTACTGCTTTTGGGTAGCAGAAAGCAAGATTGCCTGGTAAAAGCTCTGAGGCTGCCTTCAGCTGGCAGAACTGAGAAGAGGGCAGATTCCCTTTTTGCAAGGCGGTCTTGGGAGCCGCTTATCCCTGCAGAACTGAAGCCAACCCAGTGCAAAATCTGATCTCCTTTCTTCGGTTTCCCCTCCTGAGGACATCTCTGCTGTCAGCAGGAGTCTTGGAGGGGAAGATATTGTTTTTCTCTCTTTTTCTTAGTACGTGGAACATAGTCATCCTTTTTAAAGGAAGATCTATTGTTGTGTCTATGAAATGCCAGGCAGACATTCTTTTACCACGAAATTTTCAGAAAGATGCATAAAGATTCTTCAGCTAAATGCAACCGGAACATCAATATTTTAAATACGTAGTGATATTCCCAGTAATAAGTAGGGAAAAAATCAAGTAAAACAGTATTCCATTATTTTCACTTACTGGTTTGCCTGGGAAGTGGCACAGTACTAGAGTACAGTGAAATATTTTTAATGACTGGAGTGATTTGGATTACATGCTGCAAACAGGACTTTTAGTCCAGCCTGGGCCTGGATCCCATTCATAGAGCACGGGCAGTCCTGTTCTGTCCTGGGCAAACATTTCACGTGTGGATATTGCTCAGCACTGCGAGACCATGCCTCTGCCAGGGTGTGATGGTTCAACCCCGGCCTGCAACCCAGCATCGCACAGCCACTCGATCACTGCCCCTCACCCAGAGGGATGGGGAGGAGGATCGGAGAGGGATGTAAAACTCAAGGGTTGAGATAAGAATTTAATAGGTAAAGCCAATAGGTAAAGCCAATAGGTAAAGCACATGCAAGCAAAACAAAGCAAAGCAAGAAATCCATCACCACTCCCCAGGGCAGGCAGGTGCTCAGCCATCCCCGGGGCAGCCGGGCTCGGGTAATCGGGAAGACAAATGCCGTAATGCCAAATGTCCCTCCTTCCTTCTGCTTCACCCAGTTTATATACTCAGCATGACATCATATGGTACAGAATACCTCTTTGGCTAGTTCAGGTCACCTGCCCTGGCCGTGTCCCCTCCCAGTGTCCCGTGCCCCCCCAGCCCTCTCGCTGGCAGGGCCCAAGGAACTGAAAAGTCCTTGACTTAGTATAAACGTCACCCAGCAACAACCAAACCCACCTGTGTGCTATCAACACTGTTCTCACATCAGAGCCAAAGCACAGCAGCATACTAGCTACTAAGAAGAATATTAACTCTATCCCAGCTGAAACCAGGACAAGGGGAATATGTTTTCTTCTGTCACATGAAGGAGTTTCAGTAGTTTAAGAGCATCAACAACCTGGGTTACTGGGTTGTCATTCAAGGAACCTCCCCCTTACTTACTCCTCCTCCTAACACTAATAACTAAATCACCTTCTCCAAGAGAAGCTGAAATAGAGCCTTACCCTTTGCCCTGTGATATGATGGATAGAGGGGCAAATATATATATTTTTTAATAAAAACAGCAGAGGAAAGAACATCCTGTGCATGAGCTGCAGCTTTGTTTTGCTCAGCGGCATCACAGATCTGTGCAACTGTTGGTCCCATGGGGTTGAATATAGAGAGCCCAGGAAAAGCTGTGAGATTTTACTCTATCCCATGTGCCCATTAACCTGTAAACAAAATGGAAATTAATATTAATTACAAATACCCAGTCTTCCAAGGTAAAGAACCCCCAAAAGCCAGGGAAAATGCAAATATGAGTTAGAAATGCCTGCTGGCTCTCTAACCAGGCTCCTGCAGGTGATGCTCCATGTGATCTCGACATCTTTTGCAGCACTGTCAGAGGCCTGGAAAGTGGCAACAGCACTGCCGTACAACAGTATATCAGCGCTGCTTTGCATGCTTTAAATGAGGTGTAAGAAAATTTGAGCATAATGCACGCAAAACTTCTATCAGCTTTTAGTGGAGAGAGCAACAAAACAACATGCTACTGGCATAAATGTAAAGTAAAAATTTATTCACTGGAGAGGGAGAAAAAGCTCTTTCCAAGTGTTTAAATCCACATTGTTCTTCTGGGTGATATTTGCATACTGAAAAAGGATTTGCACATGGCAATCCAAACACAGAGGGAGATGCCATTAACCCTAGGAAAGAGCAGTAGCCAAAAAAAGGTCTTCCCTTGGATTTACTTATGATGAATACGAAAGCTGCTACAGGACTTGTCAAAGGCAGTGCAGAATCTTCCAGGTCAGTGATTTGAACGTGGCTGGTCCATTCAGGCCAGGCCATCCTGCGTAAGTTCCTCGGTTTCGTAGTCAGTCCAGCTGCACATCATCAGAACAGTTTTAGCTACTGAAATACCAAACACCATGGGATCCCAAAAAGCAAATGAGCACACAGCCCCTTTCCGGCTACAGAGATTGAGTTTGAAGTTCACTATGAGCTAAAAGCTTCATTCTCTCGATTGGCTAAATCTTTAAATCCTAGAGTGTTAAATGCCCTGGGAAAGGAAAGCAAAGCTACTATTAGTAATTCTAAGGGCTAAAGAGCATATTACTTTCAAGTGGCTTGTTAATCGGCGTGGGGTCTGCCTACAGCTACTCCAATACGTCATCTTTCACCAGTAGCAGCTAGTGCCTTAATAAGAAACAACAAGGCGTTCAAGGGAGGTAAAATTGTTCAGACTAAAAGGAAGTTAACAGAAATTATTAACTAACTTGGCTAAAAACCATTGAACAAGACAAGGCTAGGCTGGGGGTGGGTGGGGGGAGGTGCTACTGAAAGGGCAGATCATAAAGCCTCAATTCAAGCAGATAAAGCCAGAGAACAAGCTTGTGAGAATGGCTGTAGCAAAGCTGCTTACCTTTGATGAAATTCTTACCAGGCGTTCAAAATGAGAAGAAGGATTTTCTTTCACAGTGCCTCCAATAATTGCTTAATGAGAATGGGTGTATTTTCCTGCTTTCCTTGCCAAACCAAAATCTGTGTCCATTATTCACAAGCTAACAGGAAAAGTGCTGCTTGTGTCAATGACCAATCCTTGTTCTTTTTTCACTAAAGCACTTTACAGGACTTTAAGGAGAGAGCACAGGGAGGTGCACCCCAGCGCCTGCTGGCACATGGTTCATAAGCCAGCTGTCCCTTGGCCTGGGCTGTCCAGGGAAAAACTGCTACGCTCTTCCCCCAGCTGAGCTCTGGGTCATTTTTTGCTTGTTTTCCTCCCTGGTAAGTCTTCTGTTAAACAGAGTAGTGCTGTCTCCCAAAAATTAGTCATAAGGATAGCCCAGAGTAGGGTTACAAAGCTCAGAGACAAGAAATGCATAAAGCAAATCCCAGAAACGTAATGACACACCAAATATAACATTACAACCCAGAGGAACCTTGCTAAGAACCAAGCACAGACTCTGAGGAAGGAATGAGTACTCCTGTTTAAATTCAGTAAGCAAAAAAAAATTAGGTGAACTTGAATAGATGTGCGTCACCATGCACATTAAAAAGCAAGAGAATTTTTCAATACAGCAAGTTGCGGAAGCCTGCAGAGCTTCTCCAGGAGTATTTTATAATGATTTAGGACATGGGTAAAGAGGTATCCACCCTTGCAGCTACTGAAAAAATCTTTCAAATAGCGGTCATTTTCCAAGGGAAGGGTATCAGCAAATGGAGTGTCATGAAGGCATAGTTTGCACAGAAGCACAAAGCAGCCTGAGCCAGAAAGTTTCACTGAACTCTCAGCTTTAGTTAAACTACGCCAGAAATAAATGGGAATAAACAAACAGATTAGGAAAAGAAGGCAGAAGAAAGTAATAATCTTCACTGTGAGGAATGGGGCAAATGTAAACTGAAAGAGCCTCTGTGTGTGACAAACAGAGACCTTAAAAGGAAGACTGTTTAGTGCTAAATCTGTTTCGTGTAGGCTTCTTAAGAAAAAATAGCACACCAGCCATCCAAAAACTTTACACCTGGCATATGATTACAGTTAGTCCTGATTTATAAACAGTAATAACATCTTTATTATTTCATTATTTCTCTACCTTGAACCCTCCATCAACTCCTCCCCAAACCTGATCCCAAGTGAGCTGAGCCCCCTCAGCTGCTGAAGCCCCTGCACCGTACAGACCCCACTGCCTTTGCACACCTCTGTCACCCGCCGTGCCCAAGAGCCCCAACATGTGCCAAAGCTGGACCGTGGGACTTCAGTCGGGGGGCAAGGGGGGTCCTGGGAGCTGCAGTTTTGCCCAGCTGCTTGAGAACAGAGAAAGACAAAAGCATAGAGCGCCTGTGATTGTTCTTTAGAAAAATCCACTCTCTCCCCAGCTATGTTGGCTGCAAGTTTCTTTTGTCACCAAGAACATTCAGTAAAAAAAACAAAAAAATACACACACACACACACCAGCCCCAACCCAACATTTTAAGAAAAAGGTTTATTTGCTGTTAAAAAACAAAACAAAACAAAACACACACACACACACACACACACAAAACAAACAAAAAAATTCCCCCAAACTAAAAAAAACCCACAGTTTAATTACATTTGATCTAGGTTTTACATAATTTTTTGGGACATTTTTGGAGCTATTTAAAATATTTTTTTTTCCCATCTTCTTTGGCTTTTCCTTTCATTTCTGCTTTCTGCCTGACCCCATACCTCTACAAGGCATAATCAGCTGAGAAATATGTGCAGGCAATGACTGAGAAAGCTACCGAAAGTAAAAGCTTACCAAAACTCTGTAGGAAATTTCAAGTATTAAATCAGCTAAAATTAGTAAAACAAAATAGCATTCAGAAATTTCACTTTTATTTATTGCTTTCTTTCTGCTCTTCAAAGATGAAACCCTTTTCTGTGCTTGGCCTGAAATACCCAGCACCCACCATGGATCTGTGCAGCCAGCTGTGGTGAGCACTAGAGTATCCATGGGCAGGGGAAGTGAAGCCATTGGAAGAAATTGCCCAGAAGTTGTTTAATTAGATAATTTGCAAAAAACATCCCTGCAATCACCTTAGAAAGACTCTGGTTTGTGTAAGTAATTCAACCTCGCAGGAAGGCTGAATGAATGAAACTTATTTGTTTGAAGCTTCTGAGCTTATTAGAAATGTTCTATAAACACAGCAGCGATACAAAGGGTTGCCGAATTCCCCAGTGTTCAAATACGTCCATGTGCCACCCCTGCCATGAGACGCTGTGGGACCATGCAGGGGACCCCTGCCATGGGGTGGTCAGGGGGTTCACTGGTCCCCAGCCATGGAGGGGACTGGAGGGGCACCTGTCTGCCTCCCCACCAGCACCTACAACCACAGGGCTGACATTGGGACCAAATGGGTAGTTCCCCAAAATCAGTAGGGCCTCATTACAGTGCACAGACAGGGTTTCTAGGATACATTTTTTTCCTCACTTTTGAATTGTTTCTTTAATTTTGAATCTTTTTATAGCCAGTCAGGAATAACTGTATTACCATTTCAGTTTTACTTATAATTTTTTAATTAAGTAATTTTTTTTATATTTCCAGACTCCTTTCTATAGAATAACACACAAAAAACCCACAACCAAACCAAAACAAACAAAAAAAAACCAAAACCAAATTAAAAGCTTTGATTTAAAAAGCAGCTCCTCATCATTTATTATCATCATCATCATTATATTATGACCAGAATTATGATTATCAACAGCTTGATGAGGGTGGAAAGCATCCTGGATGCCATAGGATGACAAAGGCAGTTGTTGCAGCTGTTGAAAGATGTACACTGACACAGCTGCAGGGAAAAGCACCAACTTGTGAAGTATTTTCCTCTCGGCACCACTGTAGAAAGAAAAGACAAAGCATTGTATGAACACTACAAAGAATGGAAATAGAGAATCAAGAACAAAGAAGAATGAGTAGCCAGTAAATTGCAAGTCAGTCCTGCAAATGCCCAGCAATGAGAACGTTTTTCTCTCCCAACATACAGAAGGAAGTTCGATACTTGAATGCTTTCAGAATGTGGGGAGTGGAGCGGTGTGTCTGCATAGCTCCACAGGCCAGCCATGGTTTAGCACCAAGGTGCTGGCTCTGCTCAGCTGAGGGACTCTCAGTACTCAGGGGAGCAAGTGAAAATGGATTCCAGGGCAAATCTGCAGAAAACTGTATTTGAATAAATGGTCAGGGATCTGGGAAGAAAACCATTCCTGTTATGGTACAGATAAGCCATCCTCCGTATGGATGTAACAGAAATATATACCCCTGAAATACCTGAAACTGGCAAAAGGCCTCTCAAGCACTGTAAATAACTCTAGCTCTTTTTTCTCTCATCCGTTTCCACTTCCTTCATGTGTTGCTAAAGCCCCGACAGAGACAGAGCCTGGTGCTTGCACCTATACCGGCCTCTAGCAGGAGCACCGTGGGGTTTGCACGCAGAGCATGTCCCGAAGCTGCCTGGAGTGAGTGAGCAGCTCCTGGTGCCTCGGAGCTCCCCTCGACATCTCAGCAACCTCTGAGCATGGCTTCATCGCTGCTCCTCCTCAGGCTGCAGCCCCGAGGGTACCACTGCTGATGCTACAAATGCAGCACCTGCCAGCTCGCAGCAGGGACCCAGCAGGCAGCCTCACGGGCTTCCTATGTTAAGTCTATATTAATCCTGTTCTGTTTAATGACGTGCAATACTGGTAAAAAGGAAAAGAAGGAAGAGTGGAAGTCTTGAGCAGAAAATACATATGAGTTTTTCTTGTGCAGTGGTGTTTCAACCCACCCCATACCACGTGGTGCTCTCTGCTCTGATTGACAAAGCCTTTTAATGCAGTTCATGTCTACTTCAAGCTGAAAATCCAGCACTTCTTTCTGAAGTGAGGTAAATCTCCTAAAACATTGCTGTCTAAAAATGGGAGAGTTTCTCATTGACTGCCACAGTTAATTTGTTTCAGTGATTAGTGGGAAGCATGCCGTGGCCAGGCAATGCACAGAGTTTCATCTGAGCAGCACACTGGTTTCTGCCATCCTTACCTGACACGTCCCAGTCAGGTTTGCTAGATAGCCAGGTCAGGCTGGGTGTCTCTGATACAAGTAGGAGCACCATTTTCAAGTACTCTACAGGACAGTGAGCACTTCTGGGTGCTTAAAACCATTATAATAAATAGCAGTGCTTATTCTGTCAGCATGAGCAAAGTGACTGCTGCAGCCACCAAAATCTGGCAAGAGCTCTCAAACTACATCACAGAAGCAGACGTTGGGAATGGAGCTGTCACCCCATGCCCAAGCTGCTGTGCACCCCAACATCCCCAGGGACAAAACCCTCAGCAGCAGCAGAGGCACCCACAGCACCTACCCGGTGGGCAGTCTGTCACTGCATGTCCCCTTGCTGCTGCCTGGCTCAGACACAACCAGGGCCTCGTCAGGGCTGGGTGACATGTGGCTGGGTGGCCCAGAGTCACCTCCATATCGAGCCAGCCTGCCAGGGAAGCGATGGAAAACACAAATGGACCAAACACAATCATGCATCAAAGTACATCCCAGCACCTCTGTGAGCAGATGTGCCGGGTAAAATTCAGCACTGATAATTTTCAAAATTATGGACATGCAGGAAACAATCTTAATTGTACAGAGACCCTCATGAGCTGTGAAAACTGATGACTGCCATTCAGGAATGACAACTTGGGAGTTATAATAGAAGTAAGAAAATGTCAGCTCGGTGCTCGTAAGTTAGCCAAAAAGAAAGATCTCTGCCAGAAATTGTTAAAAGTAACACAATGCTATTATGCATCTGATAAGATGTATCTGAAGGTGCTGGCGTCATTGCAGTACCAGCACCTTTGCAGTGCCACTCTGCAGCTTCACTGCAAGGTCCCAGTGGCTGGGGCAATCCTCAGTGGCAGGCGACCCCAGGGAGATGATGGAGCAAACCCTGCTGGCAGCCAGGCCCAGGTGTGTCGGAGACTTGGGGACAGCCAGCACAGGTTTACCAAAGGCAAATTATTCCTGGGCAACCTGATAGCTTTCTGTGGTGAGATGTGGCTCTGTGGATGAGGGGAAACCAGTGAGCAACGAATATCGTTTATCCTGACATTAGCAATGCCTCCAGCACAGTCTGCCACAGCACCCTGGCAGCCAAAGCAGGGACGTATGAACTGGAATCGTGGAATACAGGACAGGTAAACCCAGGTTGTACAGCAACCTGATCTGACCTTGATGTTATCCCTGCTTTGAGCAGGCAATTGGACCAGAGGCTTCCAGATGTCCTTATCAGCCTAAATTAATCTGTGATTCAAAAAGGGGAGCAGGGAATAGAACTAAATAATGAGTAAACAGAACAGGACTCCTCAAACTGAAAGAGAGGAATGAGTGCAAGGAAGTGCTAGTGGTCTGGAAAAAATAACTGGCATGAAGAAAGCAAATAATCTCCTTGCTCTTTCTTTTGTGCTAGAACTGGGAAGATCAAATAAAAATGTCAGGCTACAGTTCTGAAGCAACAAAAGTAATGTGTAAATAAATGGTGCTTTTTGCTGAGGTGGACTGTTACAGAGACCAAAAAGTATAGATAACTAAGAAATCAATAAGACAAATTCTCAGAAGAGAACCCCACTGAAAGCCTTCAATCTTAACTGCAGAGAGTGTTTCCCCTAAGCATGGGGCAGTGGAAGCAGAGTTACATTGCAGAAAAGAAGAGCTGATCGCCCGCCCTGCCCGCAGAGGGCTGTGGGGCCAGCTGGACCTCCTGTGTGAGGCTGTGCAGACTCACTCGCTCTCCGTGTTGCTCTCCATTGTCTCCTCCTGTGTATCGCCAGCTCATAACCCTGTAGATACTCCAGCTCCTCTCGCCTGCCCACACTCAGCCTCCCACCACAAGGACTGGGCTTGTTTTATCCCAGGGACGTGTTGTTAACTCGCTCACTTGCACCTGGAAAGGATACTGTGATATCCAAGGGCATGATTTTTTAACTGTGTTTGAAACTAGCTGCAACTCTGAATTTGTTTGTGATTGACCTGACATGTTGACTTTTCAAAAAAAATGCAGTGCTTCACCCTCCCTGGAATCTCAGGTTGCACAATTTGGGGAGCAATAGCCCACCTCGTAGCTGCCCACAGGTGTTGAATCCTGGGCAGCAGCAGGCAGCCCCCTTTTCTTGAAATGGAGATGGGAAAACAGATAGAAAGACAAAAACGGGGTGGACGGTATGTGAAAATTCTCCTTTTTTTCCCTGCATCATCTCTCTACATGGATATTTTATAATTAATTTGCACTCAGTAAAAATTGGGAGGTTTTTAGATGACTGGCATCTGTGAAAATGAGATTTCTTCACTAAACTTCCTTTAATGAAACCACAATAAGCAAGGGATCATTTTAACGCACTGATGTGCACAGTTGGCTTTCAAGCAGTGGCCAGCCCTTGCACTTCTGCAATTTGATTGAAGAGCTCAGGTGCACAGGTACAGTGCTGATTATTTGCCTATTAATACTCCAGGCAACACATTTCTTTTAATTATACCGTATATGACAGCTGTTGCCTGCACCCAAAGTATTTCATGATACCTAGCAGTCTTAGCACTTCCCTTGTTTAGTCACATTTTGAGCCCAAGAAATCTTTGTGAGTGGCCATAAGAAGTCATGCTGGGCAGCGATGATGAGTGTGGGTTTGCACTGTGCATGCGGTGTGCCATAGCTTAAAAAGAGATGATTCAGAAGAGGCGAGTGATTCGTGGATGAAATGTTGTGAATTGATGGGGATATATATCCTTCTGTTGGGTGCTGAGAGACAGAAACCGCCCCCGCTCCCAGGGCAGAGGCTGGTCAGTCCGAGGCAGGCACTAACAAAGTGGTTCTGGCAGGGGAGGCACTGCACTGCACATCCTAAAGGCTCATTTAAAATACCTGAAAACTGACCCCGTGCCTTATTTTTCTTCTGCAGTTTTAAATGCATACAAGCCTTAGAGTTTTACAAGCCCACACTTGCACACAAGGAAATTCTGGCACTAATCCTGAGGTAAAGGGCAGCTCCATTAAAAAAAAATTCATAGCTGTTAGTGGCCTTGTCTTCCCTCTCCTTTTATTACAGCTTTTCTGTGATCTCATGTCAGGATATACTTTTTTTGGTTGGCTGGTTGTGCGTGTTTTGCCTGGTGGTGAGATTCTGGGATGGCATCCAAATGGTCTTATGCTGAGACCTCTGCGCCCAGGTTTCCAAGGGAACTGAAGCCCAGATCACGTTCTTCATAAAAGTCAGCAGGTTTGTGGAGGAAAGACCTACTGCCAGCAAAAGGAGCTGGACATCTCTGGCTTATGGCATTTTCACAGGTACAACAGGGTCTCTGTTAGTGTTTCCAAATTCTGGAAGGGGGAAAAGGGAGGTTATCCATCACCTCCCCTCCCACCAGCCCCTTCTGGGTCTACATAAGCCTGGTAAAAGCCACATCTTTGGAGGCTCAAGCTCCCTCCTGCAGTGCTGGGGACCCCATGGCATCCACCCTGTACAGGTGCTTTGGGGCCTCTCTGCCCCCTCTGACATGGCTGTGGGCTCCCTACACAAAGGGCTGGACATCCACGGCAGCTCTGTAGAGAAACTGCATGGCCCTGGGAGGCTGAGGCACTTGCACATCACCAACAGAGGCTGACAAGGGAAGGAGGACTTTGGTCTTAATGTGCTTCCTCTGCTGGAGATGTCTTTTTGCCATAAACTCCCAGTGTGCTCTTTTTTTCAAAAAGCTGCGGCCAAAGTCCTCAAATACAGGGCTGCATGGAAAGTCAAGGCAGTCCAAACACTCCTGGACCCATCCTTCCCACTCCAGACATCAGCTGCTTGGGTAGTTGCAGACATAGCTGGGACCTTTGGGGCTGTTTCTGCAGAAACCCTACATCCTAGGACACTGCAGCACTGTGCTGCAGAACCTTGCAAGCTGCTGGTTTAGGAAGAAAATCTGGGTGAAGTGCAGAGACATTTGCCTTTCCCCGAGGAGAAAGCAGCCAGCCCCTGGTGCCCTGTCAGCAAAGCTCCGGCAAGCAGAGGCTGGGAAGGCAGCAGCAGAGAAATACTGGCGGACAGTGGCTGCAGGCGTCCCCTTGAGGCACTGGGCTTCTGCAAACAGAATTTAAATGACACGCTGCATGAGACAGCCCTGGCAAAGCAACTGCTACAGCAGTCACTGCTGCATGCTGAGTGCTGGGAGAAAACGGGGCTGCACTGGCGGCTGTAAATCTGCTGTGCCCTACAAACTGCAGCTGGGAGCCCCTGGGTGGCATGGCCGACTCAGAACTGCCCTCTGCCTTCTCACAAAGGCTGCCATCCATTTTCAGCCTGAATTATTATTTCAAATAAAACAGAAGAATAGAATATGTATTATTTGTTTCCAGCAGGCAAAATCCCTGGCCAAGAGCAGTGTGTATCTCTCTTCTGTGACCTTCCAGAAAAATTTAGCATTTTCCTCCCTGGAGAACAGGCTGACTGGAGGCAGGTCTGACAGCAGTGACTGAAAGCACGCTGCTCACCAGCACTACGCCTTACAAAAGCACTGCCGCAGCAGTCCCCTGCCCCTGACCCCACTCCAGCCTGAAGCCTTGCATGTCATGGACACCATGGCTAGTGCTCTCTGCGGGGCCAAAGGTCCTGACGTGCTCCACCTCACAACACCTCGGGGAGGCTTTCCCTGCTGAGGGCAAGCAGCTTCCCCCCAGAGGTCCCAGGACCCCCCCCAGCTCTAGGTCAGGGTGCCTGGAGCCAATCCAGAAGGACCGTACAGCAGCTGGGTGGCAGGCAGTGTCCCCACCATGCTGAGCCGCCAGAAGTCATGGCCCAGTGAGGGGTCAGGATCAAACCACACTGCTCCTCCTGGTAGCACCTGCCTCGTTTAAAAGAAATCCACCACAGCAGATGGAAGGCGAAGCCAACTCTTCTCTCTCTGAAAGCACAAAATGAGGTGCAGGGCTGATGTGAGCAGAGAGCTTCATGCTGGCTGCTCTGCACTGGGCTGGAGGCAATCTCCTGGCATGATGTAAAAAGCATCACCAAAGTGACAAGGCACATGAGCTGGTTTTGCATAGAAATAAATGTATAATGTTCTGAGGCAATAATGTGATAGCAGCATCTGTTGTACTCGGCACCTGCAGCTGCAATGAAGGACACCACAGCAAGGCATCTCTCCAGAAGATGCTGACACAGGCTGGAGGAGCTCCATCTCTTGTCTTACTCTGGTCTGGACAGCCTGCTGAGACACTGACTGGAGCTGGCACCACAGCAGCTTATGCCAAAGTTTGCCTTCATACGTCAAAGAGCATGCCAAGAACAATCATTACTTCATAATCAGGAGTCTCATTTGGTTTTGGAAATGCCTCTCCACACCTGCAAAATAAAAGTATCCCTAGAATTGCAGAGATGAATATGATGCAATAAGACATTTGGCACAACCTGCTGCAAAGCTTATGCCAGTCTTCAGAAAATGAGCTCACTGTGCCTGTGCTATTCTGAACAGCTCTGCATGGCATAACCATTCTTAAAACTACCTTTCCCTCCAGTTAGACAAACTGCTTGGCTAAGGGTCTCAGCAGTAGCTCGGAAAGGAAATAAATAGCTTTCTGAGCTGTCTTGTTAGTCCAGTGTGCCTCTGTATGGAGACATTAAAGAATTGCTCAGGATGAAAGTACAACTGTGATATAAGCAAGAGAGACCTGCTCCTGCCCTCTGCCCCGACACACTCCCATACGCTCTGCAAGACCCTGGCAGGATCCTGAAGCAGAGGCAGGCAATATAGCACAGATGAAAGCTCATCTCTGCTGCATGTATGACATTTGCTTCCGTGGGTTCGCTAGGTTTATTCCAGTTGCTCCTGTTTATAAGCAGAGTAGCAGTTCAGTCTTTGTTTGTTTACTTTAAACCAGTCTTCCTCCCCTCAGTGCTGTAAGACATCACAGGACTGTGAATGTTGCTTTAAGTCTCACAGAAAATGATTTAGCAATGCTACAAATCCATGTCTTCTGAACATAAGAGCAAGAAGAGGCTTGCAATAGCAAATACTGTCGGGGAGCAGCCGTACGGTCCATCCTGGTGCAGCATGGCCAGAGTAGTCACAGGTGCCAGCCAAGCCACTTACACCACCACAGCAACTAGCCACGGTTGTGCCTGGCCCTGCTGAAGGCTGGCACTGACCTGCACGCAGCCGGCTATCGGGTTTGCACCACGGATATCTTTAGGGTCCAGGCTGCCAGAAAAGGGGAGGTGGGGAGGAGGTCGCACCATTGCTGAGAAGTAAATGCCACAAAGGCACTACAGGGAGCAGGGAGCTTTGCTTCTCTGGCAGGGCAGCTGAGGGCAGGACACAGCCTCCAGTCAAGGAGGTATGGCTGCTGTCCGTGGAAGGGCAGCTCATTCACTGCAGGTATGGAGGTGGCCGGCTTGTCTCCACATACAGACCAGATGCAGCTAGGGAGGAGAGACTGGATATACTGGAGAGACTGGGATGCCTGATGTGCATGTGCCCAGTTACAGCATGACTCACTTGCCTTTCGTTTAGGTTCCTCAGTTACAGTCTACTCAGTTTCTTCCTTTATTGACCTGCCCTACTTCCAGATTAGATCAGTTTTGGCACTCACACTCCTCTTTTTGGCTGCACTCATGCTTCTGGGTCTTTGGAGTTGATTTAAAACCATTTTTTCTGGTTGTTTTCCCCACTCTCATCATCTTGGAAAGTCCCATGACTATCCGTTACTGTCACTATCATGGTGGCAATTGAGCCCTTACTTACATCTCCATTTCTCCTAACAGCTTTTAAGGAAGACTAGGCAACATTCATAGTGCATGTGCATAACCTGAACTCCCAAAAAGTCCAGATGAACATGCATTCCTGGGGGTAGGGAGGATGTTTCTCAGGACATAAGGGACAAACTCAACCTTCCTCTTCATTCCCTTGAGAATGATCGAACCTCTAGCAGTGCCCCAGGCTGTTGCACAAACTCTGTGTCCATGTTTGGGGAATACAGGTGAAGAAGCTCACTTCCAAACATCATGAAGTTAATAACTTGGTGCTGCTGCAGACAAACACAGATGCCCCAAATGATGGTGCAGGTTGGTGGGATCAAACATCTTCCCATCAGAAAGTGTATGGGGGCCTGGGGGCCAGGGGTGACAGAGAAGCCACTTTCCCCCGCCCCCAGCAGTGGGCTGCAGTGGGTCACCTACATGTACAATGGTGAGCAGCCTGGGCTGCTGTGATGTCCAGCAGCCAGTTCCCTGTGCTGGGAGTGGAGAAGCCTACCTAAACATGAACCTCACCTTTGAGCTGAGCCAGCTCCAAGGGATCCATGAGCCCCTGGGTGCTGCTACCTCTCAGTGCTGCTACCTGTGTGCAGCAGTGCCCAGGTGCAAGGTCTGGCTGCTGAGCGGCTGGGAGACTGTCTCAGAGGATGGTTCAGGGCACATCCCTACAAACAGCATGGAGGAAGGACAGTGGTCGGAGTGGGGACTGAAGGAGGGTCATCCCTGCTCTGGCACCTCGGTGCTGGCAGTGGTGTGGATGCCCAACTTCATCCTGGTTGTGGGGATTGCACAGGGCAGAGGGGACAGCACCTACACTCTCTGGAGGAGTGGAGGTCCTGCCAGCTGAGCTATGCCATGGGGGGAGCCCTGCCAGCCCGTGTGCAATGAGCCGGCACCAGCCCCCCAAGGCCAATGTGTTCAGAGTGAGGAGGACGGAGGTCCCTCCTGTTAACAAACGGCGTGATTATCTCCTGGCAGTACTCCACCAACAACAGCTAATTAAAAAGGATATGGATTATCCATAAATGAAGCAGAATGCCCTGTAGGCATAAAAACAGTGTGAATAACATCTTCATCACCTCCTATCTGGCAGCCAGAAGAGCTTACACAGGCCTCTCTGGGGCCAAACAGCAGCTCCTGGCTCTTTCCTGTGCGTCACACCCCAGCTGGAGATCACTGCCTCCGCAGTGGAGGCACCAGCCCTGTGATCACCGCTGGGCTGTGCCGTCCCTCTGGACAGTGAGACACCAGAGCCCAAGTCGATGCCCTGAGCAGGGGGGGGAAACAGCCTACAGCTGCCAGGGAGCAGGCCTGTTAGAGCCTAGCAGCGATGTCCCCAAGCCAGGGACACGCATCCCCGCTCAGACACTGTGGTGAAGGCAGCTGTGTACACTGATGATGTGTGTTTGCTTACAGAGCAACAAGCAGTGCCCCCATGGGGCAATGGGAATTGGGGGATGAAGGTTTGACATACAAGCAAACAAAGAGAACCCAAGAGTAAGAATCCATCAGTAGCCGTAGCAATGCAGTTTGCTGCACAGATACATTTTGCAATTTTAAAACAGCATTTGTTGTGTCATGTTTCTCATTAGCATCGGTACATAATGGGGCACTGTACATCAGTTTAAATGAATTCATAATGAGCACTGTAGCAAGTCTATTGAACAGGAGATGAATAGGTGATTACTGTGACTCTGCCCTGGTGGATGGGGTTGCTCAGGGAGTTACGTGCCATTTCCATAACCCTTTCTGGAAATACCATAAATCATAGCAGACAGAGTGACCCATCAGAAGCTGTAACCAAAAGAGGACTGACTTTAAGGAATAAAACTCAAAGGGCTGGCAATGCCAGATGCCTGCTGGCACAGATCAGAGAAGATTGATGCAGTGTGAAGATGTGATGTGAAGACTTGAGCCATCAGGCCCCTCCTAAGGAAGCAATGTGAAAATGCCGAAAGATAAGGGAGAGAAGTAAAGGGCTCAGGACTGGTGCTACAGGGCACGTTTGGAGAGGATAATAGACACATTCCAGGAAAGGTGCATACATCAGGCCTTTTCTCCAGGGCTTGAAGGTAGCAAATAAAAATTAAATTAATACTAAGGAAAGAAGGGGAAAGAGCAGGGAAGCAGTCTGCTTTTACACAAAGGAAGAGGAAATCAGGTGAGTGAGAATTTAGCAATGGGAAATAGAACATCAGAAGACAAAAAGATGGGAAGTGGCCAGAAATGAATGATTAAAAGAACAGCAACTTGGGGTCAGTGAACAGGACAGTGGCCTGACGAGCTGCGGAGGGAATGCAGGCAGGGAGGAACATGGAAATGATTGTGTACTTCTGCCAAGAGTCAGGGCATCAGGCTGCAGGGACCTGAAATTCTGGAGTGGCATATGAGGGCCAGTATTTTGGATAGAAGGAACACAATAGAAAAGTTATGATGGCCAGGATACAGCCTGACCTACTAGCATGGAAATAGGTGGTATGAGTGGGAGGTGCTGCCGACAAACTACTCCAAATCAATGTCATCCATCTGTAGCATTTAAAAAAAAAAATATCATTTGTGGTATCTTCAGCAAAGACAGCAGCATATCACACACCAGGAGTCTACAGGAACTACTGTTATTAATACATACAATATGTATTGTATAGGACAACAGTTCCAAGAAAAGCACTCTTGAATACATATGTCACATTTCAAGGCATCAGAGGAGTCAGGTAAAGCTGTCATTCAACTATGTTCTAAACAGGACAAAGAAAAAATAAAGAAAAACATTCTAAAGTACCCTCTAAATACAAAACCCCTTCAATTTTAGACATGTTAACAGTGTTTCATTGCTATTTCAAATACACTAAAACATAATCAAAACTGCAATTCAACTGTGTTAAGCAGAAGAAAAAAGGAGAGTTCCTATAAAGAGCTTGGCTGACTCATTTGCACTTTGATACTAGCTGGAGAGCTGATATCAGATGCTGGTACCAATGAACACTGTAGGACCTCAGCCAGGGAATCAGAAACATCAGCTCAGATGAGGCAGCAGGGATGTGCCTCAGTGAGCTGTTCTGTGCCGGGGAGGGAGGGGACTTAGACCAGGCATAAGGTCACATCATAGACTCATAGAATCATAGAATAATTTGGGTTGGAAGGAACATTCAAAGGCATCTAGGTCAACCCCCTTCCTATGAGCAGGGGCACCTTCCACTAGACCAGACTGCTCAGAGCCCCGTTCAACCTGGCCTTGAATGTTTCCAGGGATGGGGCATCTTCCACCTCTCTGAGCAACCTGTGCCAGTGTTTCACCACCCTTATCATAAAAAATTTCTTCTTTACATCCAGCATAAATATAGACTACCTCATCCCACTGGGTGAGATTTGTTTTCCATACAAAATTTTATCATAAAACCACTGAATAGTTTGCCACACTGTAGCACTCTTCCACTGTCCCTCTGAGGTGCTGAGGTGTTGTTCATGTAGCTCTGAGAGGCAGGGGTGCCATTTCTTGGGATATGAGGAATCCCAACAGGGTGGCATGGACACTTTCCTGCCTCTGGTAAACAGCAGCACTGGAAAAACTCTCAGAAAGGTTTCGGGTAGATAATGGTGGGACTTTGTTATAGAGCAGGGACGGTAAGTGTATGAAGAGACCTTTATAACACTGAACACTGTATCATTGTGGGAAACTTTGGAGATGGGGAATAAATGGCACAAACGACATTGTGGACTGGTTGCAGGATACGTGATGTAATAACTAGTCCAAAGAGTACGAATCACGATATTTTGGAAAATAGCATGGGCAGCATGGAAAATATAACATCATGAAAAGTAACTGGATTGCATGATCATGACTTGAATCAGTGTGCCTAAGGCATGGCTCATAAAGTTACGCTAAGAAATCATGAGTGTCATTCTACAAGCCTTATTAACACCTGGAATTTCATAGATAATGCTAAAATTTCATGTTTGAGAAAGCCAGACTCCCACAGTGATGAAAGTGGAGAAGAGCTGTGATTGTGGTCAGTGAATGACTGGACTTAATCAGCCAGACTATACATAAAAAAAAGAGCTTATGCAACATCATCCTGCGAACAGCAGCAGGGTCCACCTTGCTGGCCAGACTCGGTGTGGATCCTGATCTGCATCTCAAAGGTACTGGGCAACACACCTTCCCTGAGTGCAGTGGGGGGTCAGACCAACAACTTCACTTCTTTCTTCCAGCTGAGTGTTGTTTTTCCTACATCAGGGTACACCCCATACTCCTGGGAGCCACCTTGCATTGATTCCTGCAGCACTTTCGAGCACAGTTCCTGTCCTGTGGTAAGTCCTGCACAAATGCAGCTCTAAATAAACATATGGTGCCTGACTGGAAGAGCAGGGTGATGGGTTGGTGCAGTCTGACTGCAAGCCACATGCCTAAGCACTTGGAGATTCCAGGGAACAAGAAGACACGGCGATGTAGTGCACCAGCCTGCTGACCATCATAACTCTCAGGCAGAAAAAAGCCTTCAAGGAGATACAG
Source organism: Falco punctatus (assembly GCF_963210335.1). Taxonomy (NCBI): domain Eukaryota; kingdom Metazoa; phylum Chordata; class Aves; order Falconiformes; family Falconidae; genus Falco; species Falco punctatus. The sequence continues at coordinate 49,121,669 of NC_137587.1, forward strand.
AGACAGATAAAGAAGTTGCCTCTCAGAGCCTTACTGACTATGTGTCCCAAGCTAAGGGTTACTACAAGGGAGTGATATCGCAAGAGAGACTGCTTTGAAAGTTGGCAATGTGGTGCTGAAGACTGCTATCCTGAGCCATTTGAGATGGGAGCTCACATCTCACTAGTGAGGGAGTGACAGACAAAGAGGGGACTGGGTGCCAGGAGCCTTCCACGCAATGACAAGCAGCTTATGCTTTGTATGACAGAGACACGGGTTCCAGTGCAGCAGTTTAAGGGGAGAGATGACATGTTTACTACACAGAGATCTTTGCAACAGCTTCCTCACCAGACTCTAGTGGGCCAGGGTTGCACATGACAAGGCAAGAGAAAGGGATGTTGCAAATGTGTGAGAGATAAGGAAAGCTTCAGCTAGAACCTGGGCTGCCTGAATGACCACTGTCTGCTAGAGATGTGATAGAAGAAACTTCTGTGATTGGGTGTGGGAAGGTAAGAGGACAGAGCCGTTCAGCGAGAGGCAGGTCTGGAGCAGAGGGTGCATCTGTGAGCCATGAACCAGCATGGATGAATTTGCTGCAGGTGAGGTTTCACGGGGCTGAGGGTGGAGGGAAAGAAGCCAGACTGAGGACATTGCATCCCAAAAAGCTGATGAGGAAAGGAAAAGTATCCTTCAACAGACCTGTGTAGGAGACAGACTCGTAAGAGGAGAGCAAGGAGGAGGCAGAGCTATAGAAGAGGAGGTACCAAAAGATTTGACATGAGAGACTGCCTGACAGTCTTCAAGGTGGTTGAATAGTAAAGGGGAGAAACAAACAGGAAAGGGGCTGAAAGGTTATCTCAGCTTGTAGGGTCCTATCGGCAGGCTGTCCTGGCTTTCGTCATGAAATACAGATGCTCCTGGATAGATAGCTGGTGCCTTGCACATGCCAAGTGTTCAAACATGTCACCCCGCCACTGCTTCATGCTCTGGTCTTGTGGAGGCATTTAAGAATCTCCCTCTGTACTCTTCAGAGAATAATTCTGTATCCTTTACAGATGGCTAGGGATGCCATGTGTAATGTGTGCCTTAGGTATTTGTTTATTCTTGTTTGAGTGGAGCTTTTGATGTAGGTCTATTCATTACTTAAAAGCCAATAAGTTGGAAAAGGATGAAAGAAAGTGAAATGATCTGTGTCATATCACTCTGTACAATATTTGTGTACGTTGAATATTCCATTTATCCTGTAATCTGCAGTTGGTTTGAAATTGAAAAGCTGGGTTATTCCAGTGGCAGCCCTTTTGTTCTTGGAATGAGCTTGGCTTATTCAAGCAAAGCAAGCAAACACCTGATTAATGGCAACATCTATCTTTAAGGAAAAAGGTTGTCATTAGACTGAATTATTATGCAAGTCTAAACTGTTTTAACGTTGTGCTTTACATGGTAGGAGCTTGAGTGTGTTTCTTCAGGTGAAATCAAGGATCTTCACTGCCCTCTTGGCAGTGTGTGGGAGCCCAGGAGCAGCAGTGGTAGGGAGCAAGCGCAGACCCTCCTCACAGCTGAGTACACACAGGGCACCATCCACGGCCCACGAGGACCCCTCGGCAGAAGAATAGCTGGGACCAGGGTACCTGTCTAGGGAAAACCCAGGGTGCAGTTTGCCTAGGGAAACACCCGCAAGGGCAGGCAGCTGTGATGCTTGGCTCGAAAGAGTAATCCTCTGGGCTGGAAACAAGAGACCCTGGTCAGTTAACGAGGGAAGAGGAGAACCAAGTGAAAGAAAATACACCAAGGAAAGGGATGATGGACTGAGCCAGTGTGTAAGAGCATGGGGCCATTGACAGTTGCAGCCCAAGTCCATGACTGGAGTGATGCAGCACTGCTATTTTCACGGGCAAATCCAGAGCAGCCTCTCCTGTTCAGAGCTGCAATCCAGAGCAGGGCTGTCCTGGCCCTGGGAGGTGCAGCTCATCAGATGCTCAGGGCAGAGGCAGCAGAGCCTGGCTCCCCCCACACACACAGCACAGCACAGTTGCAAACCCTTCCTGAGGGGCTCGGCTTCGCCAGCCTTCCTCTCTAGCCAACAGAAGAACTACAATCAGTCCAGGGCAGAGTTTCCAACTTTTTTCATACCGCATCCCAATATTGTTTCTGCTAAAAATTTTCTAAAAAGGTCATTTCTCAGCAGCAGATTTTGTAAACCTGAGCCACTCCTAGCATGGCTGCAGCAGGGGAGTGTCGGTGGGGCAGCAGGTATGGATATCAGCAGGGTGTGTGCTGAAGCAGGGGTGTCCTCGGGTGGCAGGTCCCTGCAGGCAGCCGAGACCCTGTCCAAGGCACCCTGAAGGGCGCTGGGGCTCTGAATGGCTGGGCTCCATCCAACACAGTGCTCCCTCTGAGCCAAGTGCTCAGCCTTCAGACCCTGCTCCAAGGAGAAAGTCATAACTCACTGGAATATTCCTGTAAATCTGCTGTTGTCTCCAAAATACAGATTTTGCCTGCGATTTCCTGGAAAGACAGGAGGAGAGTCTTAGAGAGCAAGCTGAACTTTCCTCTTTTTTGTGACCCTGAGAAAAGCAATTGAACAGTGGACGCTGAAGAAGGTATTTTTAAATCTTTTAATCCTAGTGGGAAAAGTTACATTCTAGAGGATGAACTAAAATTTTATTTCCACAAGTAGGGGGAGGGTGTCCTTTTTTTTTTTTTTGTTTAAGCAAGAAAATTTTGCTTTCTTATTTTAAGACAACATGCAGAGCCTTTTTTTATTACGGTGATCAGAGATGGAGTTAAAATTCAGCATGAAAGGGCAGAAGACTGGTTTTCCGCTGAGACAAATTTGCACACCCCCACACAGCAGCAGGTGCCTGCTAACCCTTACCAAGAGCCGCACAGCCGGTGCAGCACCGACTCCTTGTCCGCGGATGGGGCCCCGCTGCGGCGCTCACACACCCTCCTGGGTGCTGGGGCATGAGCTGTGGAGAGGAGCACAGCAAAGAGCACCGTTACCCCCACCTGCTGCAGGGCTCTCCGGGGAGGGAGGGTTTGGTACCTCCACCTGCGTTGCTCTAGGTGGGGCCCCCCCACTCTGCAGCATCCGTGGGGCTGCCGAGGCAGGAGGCTCTGCCGGGGGCTGCTCCCAGGGCAGCTCCTCGCTCCCAGGTGCACGGGGGCAGGCAGAGCCCAGGGAGCCCGGCGGCACGGGCTGCCCCCGACTGCCACATCCCTTTAACCTGCACGTCTGGACCGCTGCAGTCTGCATGCGGCTCTCCCAGCAGGGTGCACGCAGTGTCGCAGAGAGTCTCTCCTTGGGCGTGGGACAGAGTCAGGGATCCCCCCCGCCCCGACGCTGCTTCTCTGGACGCTGCGCCGAAGCAGACAGTACTGCCACTTCTACAGGTGCTTCCCCTGCTTTCACAAACGGACCCAGTGATCAGCCCAACCTCATTTATCTCTGAGGAATCCAAGCTTCCAGGAGACACGTCTGCCATTAGGCTTAAAATACAGGATTTTGCAGTTAGGCTGATGAAAGAGAACAGCACTGCTGCTTCAGTTGCCAAGTTCGTGACATCTTCATGCTGGAGATGATGTTTCAGGTTGTGAAATGGGCATTTCCTTCCTAAGCAAGAACCCTCATTCCTCCTGTCCTGTAAACCGATGTTACTCCCCAGGCACTCCATGTGAGGAGCTGTGGACAGGTATGACAAAGTGAGAGGTCAACACAAAGATTTGCTCTCCAACTAGACCATAATTAGGAGAAGAAGGAAAAGGAAGCTGTACTAAATCAAGAGAGGGATGAAGGGAACAAATGGTTTGGGAAAATGACTATTTGTCTGTCAAAACCTGTCCGTTTTGCTTTTCTCACTGCAGTGCGTTGGGTTTTCAGGCTTTTTGGAAGCAGTAAGTTTTAAAGAGCATACAGGATTAGTGCAATGCAGGACTCTGAGCAGAGGAAACTGGGTCAGGGTAGCTGAAGTCCACATGAGAAGAACGCGATCTGGCAAAGACAAACCTGGTACGTCCATTCTGATGTGCTTCTGGTAGAGGGGAAAGAGGCTGCAGAAGTTGCATTTTCCACCTCACAGGTTTTATAAAATTTTAGGCAATGGCCATTGGATTTTACTGAGTGGAAAGGACTTGTACATCTTTAATTATGGCAGTTTCTGAGAGACAGCATTCAAATCTCTTCAGATTCCTGTGTTCAGAAGTCTGTTCATAATTTTTCACACAAACTGGTGAACTTCAGCTAAGGTGAAAGTACACATAAGAGGGAATAAAAGTGTCAGCTGGTGGGAGATAGAGTCTGTTGTTTTAGCAGTAACCAGAGAAAAGTGCAGTGGGCAGTATAGGACATTGCATAATGCTCTCAATGCTATAGCTCAGTTTCTGGTGGACCAGGTAAAACTGAGAGTTAAGAAAAAAGCCAGAAAACAGCTGTTTCTTGATGGTTTTAACTCCACTGATTTCTGCAGAGCTAGAGTCACTCTAAGTGAAAATGCACCTTTAGGTAAAGATGAAACACAGTCCCACAAGGAAGCGTAACTCCAAAGGGAAAAGCAACCGTACACTGCCTTAGCAGTAGTGACCAGCTGCAAAGTGCCTGCCCTTCAGTCTCTGCATTGCGGGGTTGCGGGCTTCTCTCTGCTCATTCATGGACTGGTGCTGGGCTGAACTTGGCAGAAGCGGTACCAACAGACCTCGCTAATGAACAGCTAAGCTGCCCATTAAATCTTCTCTGTTCTACTACAGATATGGAAAAATAAACTTATAAAATAAAATCACTATAATCCCACTGGTGATTTTTTTTTCCCCTGTATGGAGAGGAAACTGTCTCTAGAGAAGGGAGGATGAATGTTTGTGTTGATTTTAACATGGAGAAAAAAGTGATGGTAGTTCATTTCCAGAAATGCTCTCAGTGAAAGACTGTCATAGACAATACTTAACAACAAGAAGCAGGGCAGGATGCCACACCGCTCATCAGAGGCATGCTTTCTCATGGGTACCGGCACACAGAGTAGTCAGAAGGACAAGGTAAGAACTTCTCTATAATCCCATGGCCAGACTGCTCAAAGGGCGTATACTTCTCATCTCCCTACAGATCCAGAAGTGCTGGGGAACATCTAACAGCGATACCCATGCCAGTCCCCCAAAGCCCCACACACCAGTGCAACCAGGAACGTCTGTGTGCTGGCCACTGCTGGAAGCCTGTGGACTGGACCGAGCTGTTCGGTGGGCAGCATCTGGCCTGTGGGTTATGCATTTGCTCTTCCTCATTTGTAAAGTGTTTTATTTCATTTTACACTATGTTACTTTTCTCATATTTGTGCAGGATATTCTGCATTTTAAAATGTCATGTTTTGGAATAAGAACAAACTGGAACTGGGATATCTCCTGTAAATGTAAAAGCAAGGCTCATTTAACATCATGAAATATTTTACTTCTCAACATATGTTAAACGCCCACAGCAGTATACAGCCTTTTTCATCCAGGAGAGAATGCAATCGTTTTACAGGCTCCAGGTCTGTTTTAGCTCCCGTCTCCAGACAAATCAGGAGGTACTGCACAGATGCCAAGAGAGCAGCCAAGCATCCCGGGTGCAGGGATGTGCATCCTACACAGCCCCGCGCTCTGAGGCTGCACCATGGGAAGGGGTGGGTTATCCATACAGTGACAGTTGTGCACACCACGGAAAGGCAGCGTGTGACAGATGAAGCCATCAGCCATGCTGTGTGGGAACTAAGTGTGTTACGCTGCTAATTAGTGAAGTATCTGCTATTTTCTCTAAGGACGCTGCCACTGACATCCCACTGCCCTTTCAGCTCTGTCAGCTAGTGCTCCTGGCACAACGCTCCCCTGCAGCTGGAGCCCCCACAGGGACACCCCTTCTGCCAGGTGCTCTTGTGTCCTGCACAGTGGTTGCAGCCCCCTGGGATCCTCCAGGGACCCTCCAGGGAGTGGCAGGGCCAGGAGCCCCTGGGACAGGGTGAGGTGGAGGGCTTCAGGGTCTCAAGCACCACCTGCCAACTTGCTGCTGGCTCTGGGTGGGCATGAGTGTGGCAAGGGGGCCAGACCCCCCAGTTCGGTGGGTCAGCATGTGCTGTCCAGGCTTCTGAGAGGTCCTCCAGGTCTGATCTTGCTCCCCGAGCTGCTTGGGGATGCTGTGCATCTCTGCCAGCAGGAGCAGTGACCCTAAGGCAGAGGCAGGGGCTGGCAGCTCTGTGAGGGGCTGTCGGGTTGCTGGGGTCACCACCATGGGAGAGGAGCCTGGGGCACACACCAACACTGGAGCAGCTCAGGCTGGACATGGGGAGAAACATTTTATCCCCAGCAGTGGAGCAGGACCCAGAGAGGCTGTGGGATCTCTGTTCCTGGAGGTTTTTGAAAGCCAACTGGATAAAGCCTTGAGCAACCTGGTCTGAGTCCAGGGCTGGGGGCTTGGTCACATTATCCCAGCCCTTGATCACATTATCCTACAATCCTTTTTTGAGAAAAAAAATCCTTTAAAAAAAAATGCTTTTTCAATTTTTAATGTTGATATGCCCCATATATAAAATTCTTCAGGAAGCTTTTGGTGATGAAGAGACCGCTGCACCCCTGGAAAATCTCTGCTTCTGCAAGGCCAACACTAAGGGCCTCTGAGCTGCTGACCAGATTATAGAGAACAGCACTGCGCAAAAAGGCTAAAGCAAAGGTGAGTGCTGCTTAATCTTGCTGTAAGAGAGCAGAATGTGTACCTTCGTGTAACCCAGAAATCACAGCTTTTTTACAAACCTCAGAAGGATTGTTGCTCTGTATTTAACTAGGGAATGCTTGAGGTTGGTGAGGTCTTGGCACGTTTTGTGGGCAGGCGGCTGTGCAGCCCTGCTGGCAGCCCCTGCCCAGGGGCAGAGGTGGGGTCAGTGCCATTGCAGCCAACTGCTGCAGCGAGGGGCCACATCTCCTGGGCCACTGGGTTGGTGCCCTGCCACGGTCCCCAGCCACCGTACACTTGCTGATCCCTATTGCCCTACTCATGCTGCATGACGTTCCACCAGCCATGACCCACAGCTCAGGAGCCATCTCTGACCCAGAAAAGCTGGGTCCCAGTTCCATCCTGCCTTGTTAGGGCCATGAAAAATCTTCCCTCCCCAGAGGAGTTTTCATGTGCTGTGGGGAGCGGAGGACTGGGGAGGGCTATGGAGTATTTCTGGAGGAATACAATATTCTTTTGCTGCATACTACTAGCAAGGACATGCTAACAGGCTGAAGCTACACAGACTCTCAGCTTCTCACTCTATAGACTGTTAATTTTAAAGATGCTGTCCAGACTGCCTGCTCCAGCTGAAGATTCTCTCTGATTATTTTTCCAGTTAAATTAATGCCTGACATATTTCTTTATTAGATTTTGAAGGGGCTAATAAATGAATTTACTAGGTGATTTCATTTAATACTACGGTTTAAACCAACAGAAAACAGCTTAAAGCTGGTTTATTGCCATATAGCTGGCTCCATGGTGCCACTACCTGTAAATCCTCACCGAACAAGGCTGAGTGATGCTTCTCATCTGGAGCCTGAAAGACCAACAAATACACCCCACAGAAGCCAAACATAGCTCTTGCATGCTGCTGCTTCTGTGCAGGTGCAGCTGCAGCCCCTGCCGCAGCTCGGCCAGGGCTCCGGGCTTGCTGCCCCTCTCTGCCCACCTGCAGCAGCCCAGCTCTCTGGGGCTCCAGCCAGGCACAGCCCACCCTCCCTGGGCGCTGCTGGGGACCTGCCCGTGGGCTGCACAAGAAGAGCCGGTGGTGTCTGGCATCACCCTTCCTAACTTATGCTCTGGACAAAGGGACCAGCAGGTATTGCCAGTCAAACTGTGGTTTCCCATTAGATGTTAAAAACTATTTAATAGTTCTTAAAATACTTGTCCTTAGTTCAAAAGTAGACAAAGTAGATATTTTATATATCAGGAAAGACATTTCCTGTTTCCCAGTGGAGACGTTACTCGTACCTTCTAAACACTAAAGCTAATAACAATAAACAATTCAATGCAAAGAGGTGCTCATGGGTATGAAGTTATGAACACAAAGAGTCTCTTATTTCTACTCTTAAAATAGTCTCCATTTTATGCACATGAAAAATTCTTACTAAAACTATTTCTGACATTGCTACCATCCCTGGTGCAAACTGAGCAGGAAGGAACCTCCAGGTTCTACGATGCCACACGGCCTCCCACCCACGAGCCATGTCTGGCGACTGCCAGTGCAACCCAGTGTGCCACAGCAGCAGGAGGGCACCCACCTCACGCAGCCAGCACCAAACCAGCTCCTGCAACAGCCCTGCAGTTGGCACGATCAGCTGTACCAGGCTGCTGGGGGCTCATCCTCTGGCTTCTCAAGGGCTGCATCTAAACCAGCTGTCTCTGGCATGCTTGCAATGCTTATCACAGGTCAGCACAGCTTGAGAAGCTGGTGAACACGTTTATTCTCTTCTAGCTTCATGGATATTTCACATGTCTCAAATTGTAATAACAGTAAATTATTCCATTATTTACTTTTCAGTGGCATCAGATACAGGACGGCACCTCTGCTGCTCTGTGTTACAGCTGTTCCTATACTCCATGAGTGCCAGAATCCACAAAATTCATTGTTATCGTTATGCATCTGTGAGAAGGATACCAAAAGAGCAACACACAGGACAATTTTTAACCTGTAAGCTATGATTTTAAAATGCTCATTTCATACCAAGGAAATGAGTTTTAAGATGCCATTGAAACTTGCTGAAAAAATTGATTCTTTACAGATAAACCATTAAAACACACCAGAAAGAAATGTTTCCAGGCAAGGATTTCATTTGATTTCTGGATGATTTTTTTTTTTTTTTTTTGAGGGAAGAACAGGAAAAGAACAGAGAATGAATATGCTGATGAAATACCTTGATTACCCATCAGTGTTTGGAAGGAAAAGCAAGCATCTATTTGAAAGAATCACCTCTCAGTACAATTGCTAATAGTGGTGATATTTCCCAGGTGACCAGGTGACTAAATTTTCCCCATCTTGGCTCTGGGCAGCATTTGGGTTAGGCAGCCTTGCTGCCAGGCATCAGGGCAAGTGGGGAGCTTTGGAGCTGGACCCTGGCCATGGGACATCAGCATTGCTGGCCAGGCTCCCGACCAAGGGTGGCCTTCCAGCCCCTTGAGGTGATCTTCAGTCAGGCACCTGCACCTGCACTGCAAAACTTGTGCTCAGCCGTGATGGAGTCTAGTGGGAGAGAGTGACTTTTCCTGCAGCGCAGCCATAGCCTACAAACAAGCAAAACGTGATAACCACATGATTCTTGTTCTCTAGAACTTTAGCTGTTCTATTTACAAATGAAAGCATGGATGACAATATCAGACTCCCAAATGGGAATAAACTCTGAACACAAATAGAAATCCAGGGACACAAACACAGCTCAGCACCGAAGGGCATTTTGTAAAAGCAGGACAGCTGCATTCCTGGGACATGGCCATGAAATTGCCATTACAGACTCAGCTACTGCTTTGTAATCATGGACAGGGAGTCACTGGACATTGCACTTCATCAAGTTAGAGTGGACAAGCTGTTCTCCTCCACTGTACACTCCAGACCCTCCTAGTAATAAAATGTCACTCACTCTGATCTTCACAGCTTGTCTTGCCACACCACCACCACGCCAGCCTTCTTTGGGAAACTGAAGATGTCTAAGAAACACCTCTTAAGGACATTTATTGAAGGTCAGACAGTGCTATTCCGGCTTATCTTCAGCTCCCATTGGCATTTCAGGCTGGAAAGGACACAGCTTGGAGAGCACAACATGTCTCCTGGGTGCAGGGATCCTTCTGGGCACAAAGGGCCACCTCGAAGCCCGGCAACCCAGCAAAAGGCTTGCAAGGGACTGGCATGCTGCATCCCTGTCTGGGTGTCCAGCAAGGTGGGGAAGGGATTAGTGACAATACTGTCAACTCATTATTAAAGAATTTACTGTCCTTTCATCTTTTATACTGCACTTTGATTCAGTGATTAAAGTGCTGTGGGATCAGAAGAGTGGCCATCCATCCCCATCCCCACCACTGACCTGACAAGTGATTTTTGCACAAGTCATACCATTCTTCTGGGCTTGAATTTCAATAAAACAGGGTTAAAGCAGCAGACCTCCACTGCCATGCACTCTGAGAGCCCTGGAGGAAGAACACTGGTTACATGAAAGACACAAATGCTCTGAAGTATGCGAGAAAAACAATAGTAAATATTTTAATAAAGTATTAACAGTTGGCTTAAGAGGCCTTGTACTAATCTGCAAAGAGCAAGATGATGTGTCTGCTTACACATAGGATTCTAGTCTCCTAATAGTCCTGTAATTTTTAGCTAAAGCCTATTTCCAGAGGATTATCAGTTGTCTCTCATGGGCATTATTTGTAGAAAGTTCTCAGGAGTATCATGCATATTTCAGCAAAGCCTGAATTATACAGAGAACACACCCTGTTGTCATCTGTAGAGGAGCATGTATCACTTGAGAAATTGTATATACATGTTTTAAATTCTGGGTCATTACATCAGTCTCTTCCATGAGCCTCAAATGTTTGTAAAGAACTTGTTTAGTAGTGGCTCTGCATTTAATACAAATGTTCTTCTTGATGTCTGTTCCTGGAGTAATAGAACAGAAATTCTCATAATAAAATATAAAATTTGGACATATCCTACATCCTTAATCTTGATGTATTATAATATTTTGTAACAAATTCTATAAATTTTTTATTACACAAAGTGAACTTTAAAAAGAAAATATGGATCAAAGCACAGAATATATGAAATCAAGTACTTTCAGTCTTCAAGTATAAAATTGTAGTTCCAGTCCATGCACACTTACCAGTTCTTTCCCCATGTCCTTAGTATATCACACAGAACCATAAAAACACTGGTTGAAAGGGATGCTGGCCTAACCTGCTGCTTATACCAGGCCTGCCATCAGCTGTCAATCAGGTGAGACATGGCTTTGGTCAGCCTAAAACCTTCAGGGACAGGGACTCTACTGCCTTGCCCAGCTCTCTGGGTGGAGAAGACCTCCTGGTACTGACAGCAGAGCCAGCCTGCACTTCAACCATCTCTTATCTTCTTGCAGCCAGGCTCAACAAGCCTCCAGCTCTCCCCTTGGCCACAGACCCAGGGTGCCCTACCATCATGGCTGCTTCTGCTGGATCCACTCCAGTATCTCCACATTCCTCTTGAACTGACGACTTGAAATTCAATGCAGTTCCCCAGGTGTTCTTGACTGCTCTGAGCAGAGCAGATGGTAACATCCCTTGCTTACCTGGTCACGCTCCTCCCCATGCTGCTCAGCAGCTGCTTTTCCTATTTGTCAGGCAATGCCTCCTTGGCTCTTCTCTAACCTGGCATCCACCTGCAGCAGTCACCTCCCAGCCTGTGCCGATCCTTCCCCAGGGGCAAAACTTGGCCCTCCTTCTTCTTGAACTTAAACACTTCGGTTGGCCCAGAAATTTCTTCATGGTCCCTTTGTACTGAAGCTCTGCTGAGCTTTATGCCACCCATTCTCCTGATTTAGTGTTGCCTATGGATTTCCCAAGAGTGCACTTTGTCTCCTCCTCCAGGATGCAGCAAAAATGTGAAACCCCACTGGCCCCAGCGTCAGCTCCAGTCACTACTGGGCAGCCACCCCATGAGCCAGCATGTTCCCATTGTACCCAACAGCTGGTTCATCCAGCCCAGCCCATATCTCCCCAGCTCCTGCCCAAGAGTATGGTGGGAGATGGTGCTGAGGTCCCCACTCAGCCCAGGCATCTAGAACCCCCTGGTCTCCCCTGCCCCACAGACCCAATCATCCTGCCAGAGAAAGCCATCAGGCTGCCTGAGGAGCCTCTGCCTTGGGAAACATGTTGACTGGTCCTGACTGATTTTTTGTCCTTTATATTTGGAAACAGATGCTGGGGGTCGTACTCCGTGGTTTTTCCAAGTCTGAGATGAAGCTGACCAGCCCATGACTGCTAGTCATCTTCCTTCCCTTTCTTAAAGATTAGGGTGTATCACTATTTTCCAGTCATTGTTCTCACCGAATCACCATGATTTTTCACAGGGGATACACAGCAGCTCCCAGTCACATTGACCAACCCTTTTGGCATCCTCCTCGAGTACCTGCCAGCTCCTAGATTTTTACAAACCCAGCTCCCCCAAGCAGCTCCCAACCTGCTCCATTGCCACAGCACCCTGCCCTTTTCCCAATGGTTTGTACACTGACTTTGCCTGTGAAGACTGAGAAAACATGTCCCAGGCCCAGACAATTTGAACCAGGGTTTTCACACTTGATTTATTGAGGGTTTGGAAAGTCGCATTGTGCTGCCATTAGGCCTGAAGCTGTGCTCTGCTGAAGCACGGGTCCATCGTACATGGGATGGAATACAACTACAGAAGTAGGATCACAGAAGATGGACACAGACTGATGGGTCAGCCTGTACCTTGTTGAGAAGCTGAGCTGACCTCACGTTAAAACAGACTCACCTCTCCCGTGACACTCGGCATGGATGGATTTTCTTGCTGAGTAAATCACAAGTGGGAAGCGTGAGCGAGGTTGCTCCTCAGAAACTCGCCCAGGTTGCAATTAGCTGCCTGCCCACATGTGTGAGGCACCTGGCTCCCACCTCCAGCCCCCCGGCCCCCACCAAGCATCCCCAAACCCTCCCAGCTAGGGGCAGGAGCGCTGCTGGCGCTGGGAGCATCAGCGCTTCCCATCCCGCCGGACAGCATCCTCACCGCCCGCGGAGCCGTCCGTGCCAGCAGCTGAACCTGAAGCTGTCAGCGGAGGCCAACCAAAATGCACAGAAGCGAATGTATTTTCCCTTCTTTTGCAAAAAAAGTCAGAACATCTGCCGCACGTCCCGAGTGCCATCTACTGGCGCGTCCCGCGTCCCTGCGGCGCGCCGCGCTGCTCTGCGCGCTCCAGGAGCCAGGCACGGGAGGGGGAGCGCAGACCGGCCCCCCAACAGCGCGTGGCACTGGGGGGAGCGGGGAGCGCAGCCCCTCTGTACCAGGTGGCCAGGAAGACAAACCAGCCTCCGTTTTCCGGAGACCACTGCAACAGATAAAAATTACAGACAGCTTCACTGCTGCAGCCTGTGCTGACAGAGGGGGTTTCACCACACTTGCAGTGGATCCCTTGGTCCCGAAAGGTCACTTGGTCCTGCAGAGAGAGCAGCCGGTTGCGCGCAGTGCACCTGCCCAGCAGTGACTGCGTGGCCAGCCAGGCTGCAGGGACAGCGCCGGCCTTCAGCTGCACCCTGCGCCCACGGCAGGAGCTCTCAGGACCCGCACAGCTCTGAGCAGCGGTGGCATTGCTCCTGCAAAAGCCGACTGCTTTGTAGGTACTGCCTGCCCTGTCCCTGGTGCCACCCTTAGACTGTGGGCTGTTGTGGTTTAACCCCGGCGGGCAACCCAGCCCCACGCAGCCGCTTGCTCACTGCCCCTCACCCAGAGGGATGGGGAGGAGGATCGGAGAGGGATGCAAAACTCAGGGTTGAGATAAAAAGTTTAATAGGCAAAGCAAAAGCCACGTACACCAGCAAAGCAAACCCAGGAATTCATCACCACTTCCCACGGGCAGGCAGGTGCTCAGCCATCCCCAGGGCAGCCGGGCTCGGGTAATCAGGAAGACAAATGCCGTAATGCCAAATGTCCCTCCTTCCTTCTGCTTCACCCAGTTTATATACTCAGCATGACATCATATGGTATGGAATACCTCTTTGGCTAGTTCAGGTCACCCGCCCTGGCCGTGTCCCCTCCCAGTGTCCCGTGCCCCCCCAGCCCTCTCACTGGCAGGGCCCAAGGAACTGAAAAGTCCTTGACTGAGTATAAACATCACCCAGCAACAACCAAACCCACCTGTGTGCTATCAACACTGTTCTCACATCAGAGCCAAAGCACAGCAGCCTACTAGCTACTAAGAAGAAAACCCAGCAAAGCAAACCCAGGAATTCATCACCGCTTCCCACGGGCAGGCAGGTGCTCAGCCATCCCCAGGGCAGCCGGGCTCCATCACACGTGATGGGTACTCAGGAAGACAAACATCATAATGCCGAAAGTCCCCCCCTTCCTTATTCTTGCCCCAGTTTATACACTCACCGCGATGTTCCACGGTATTGGGCTATCTTGGATACCCTGTCCTGGCTGTGTCCCCTCCCAATGTCCCGTGCCACCCCAGCCCTCTCGCTGACAGGGCCCAAGGAACCAAAAAGTCCTTGATTTAGTATAAACATCACCCAGCAACAACTAAAAACATCAGTGTTCTATCAACATTGTTCTCACATCAGAGCCAAAACACAGCACTGTACTAACTACTAAGAAGAAAATTAACTCTATCCCAGCTGAAACCAGGGCATGGGGATACTGAAAGGAGTCAGCTACTCACACTGAGCTAGTTGCCCTCACACTGGGAAACTTGGTCATAGGTGCAGAAAGATCATCTTAACATCACTGTGCAGCATGAGCAATAACCAGAGGAGCACAGGTGAAGGTCATGGTGGAGCAGAACAACTTGCTGGAAGCTGGCTGTGCAGCAAATGACAAGTCCCTGGGACCTTGTGACAAGCCAAGTGGCAGAACTTTACCTCAGATCTTTGCTGGGTCAAAAATGAAATCCAAAACATTTACCTTTGTTTTCTGCTGCAGTCTGTGCTCCTAACAGCTTCTCAACAAGTTCATTGATTTTAGCCAGGGCTTGAAAAGGTACCAGGGTCTCAGAGGCAAGGGGAATCCCAGGCAGGCAGGGAGAGGATGCCGGGCAGAGAACAAGGCACAAAAGGGCAGTGGGGCACCAGGAGTTTTTCCCTTAGGCTCCAGCAGAGGCAACCCCAACACCCCATTCCAGGCTCCAGGAAGCCACTCTCCCAGCTCCATGAGGATGCCTTCCCCACCTCCAGGGACCAGATACACCACACTGGCACCAGAAGCACAGAAAGCAGCATGAGAACTATTTAATGAGCATACTCCTGCTCCTCTCTGTTTAGAGACATCTCATTTTAGCAACATGCTGTGATGAAGGCTGCTGCCCCAAAGCCCCATCATGAAGGTGACTGACATGGGGATAAACCATGTTTAGCACTACTGTGTCATTTCTTCCTCTAAAAACATACAAATTGAACCATGGTTTGCACAGCTACGCATTGCTGGCAGCACTGCCCTCTCATGTGCAGCCAGCAGCTGCCTGTACACCTACTGCCAGACACTGCCAAAATAACTGTTGCTTACAGCTATATTAAGTCTAGAGGTTACAACCATAAAATTCTAACCTTTTTTCTCCAGAAACAAAACTAAAAGAGGATATTTAGATGCCTTGCCAAGGTCTTCATCATGGGCTGCCAGGGAATCTCTGCTCCAGCACCAGGAGCTCTTCCTGCACCAGCCCAGGTATCCGCAGGGCTGCACCTTTCACACATTCTCACTCCTCTCTCCAGCTGCAGGTTTTTTATTATTTTTTTTTTCATGGGGTGGCTGCCTGGTAGTGACTGGAGGATATTTAAAATGCAGGAAGGAGAAGGGAGAAAAAGCAATGAAATAAGTAACAACTAAGTATTACTTTGTAAATCTTGGATACCAGAAGATCAGTTCCTTTAAAAATAATAATAAAAAAAAAAATACTAAGGTATGAAAGAACCAATGTGTCATTTATTTTCAACATACTCAGTGTTTAACTGAGGAATTATACTGCCAGTTGCTAAAATATGGTAGGCAAATGAAAAATGCATTTACATGCCCATGATCATTAAGTCTGTACTTCTGTGGAGACAATGACAGAATAAGTATTAAAAAGGCAAAACCTGTTGTGAACCCCTCTGATAGACATATCCATATCAGTTAGATAATCCTAGCTGCAATGCCATTAGGAAGCATTTTGTGTTTCAATTTACGGAAGTATAACTGAAAGATGAAATGCTAACTCAGAGCACTGGAAAAACTCATCCAATTCTAATTTTAAAGAGAGCACTTTTTGCCTCTGGAGAAGAAATCCATTTAGAAGTTTGGAAACACTTTTTTCTCAATTTTCAATTCTCTTTTGTTATGTCAGGAAACTAAAATCCATTTTCGTGGTATATATTCCCCATAGACTTCCAAAAGCTGAGTATTGTGCAAGATTAATACCCTGGAATGAAAACATTTACATGCAAAAAGCCCCTGTGGACTGCCCAAGGAATGCATCAGTTAGATATTTCTTGCTGTATTTGGGTTCTCAAATGTGAAACATTCAAGGCAAAAATACCAGGAGGAAGTACAATTTCCATATAAACATAACAGGGATACCATAACACATTTACAGAAAAAAAATTGCTGTAGAAGACACAGTAGTGAAAGACAACGTCTGTTTTCAAGTCAATTGATTTATAACCAATTTATAACAAGTTCATCAAGCCTAACATATTTACATATTTACATTGGTGTGGGGGGCATCTTAATAAAACATCTAAAAGATACATCCAAACACAGGTTTGTCTTCCTGGTGCCAGCTGATAATGGGCAAAACTTGCAGTTATCTCTTGATGAATATACAGGTGCAGCACCTAGTTAGCATTGCACTGTGCATGTTTGGGAGAGAGATAATTTGATTTTCACCTTTCTTGAATGGATCACCACAAAAGCATGAATTAATTAAATCAAGCTTTTTTCTTAGAGCAAATGCCATACTTCTGACATCAGCTACTTGGTCCCATTCTCCACTTCATCAATGCAATTTAAAGCAAGCCCTGGCTTGTGTCCTCCAGTTTCAGAAAGGAACATGCACTCCGCTGCTGTGTGTTTGTAGGCTGTAGCTCACAAGGCCTTCCCCCTGCAACATATAATTGATGAAAGGTCTGCTGAAATTAATGTGACTGTGATTCACTCCAAAAAAGAGCTCCAACTTTACCCACTTACTTCAGAGCATCTCTATTTGAGACTTCAAATTTTGTAGCCAAGTCATTTCTGAGCAAGAGGCAGCACATAAAGGATGTGCTGTACCTACAAAATCCAGCTCCAGTGAACACAACAGATTAATGAACTCAAGTTATAAGTACCTCTACATTTTCAGGTATCACAGTAACAAAACAAAACTCAACTCTTTTATTGCTAGTGTCTCAAACCTTCCTGAAATCTATTCTAATTCCATACATGTTATTTCTAGCAAAATACATAATTTAAAATTCCTAATGGGATTATCCAATATGTGATACAGAGCTAGTGAAAACTTGTTGTTAAGGAGATTTGACAAGGTTTCCGTTCAATAGAGAAATTTAAATTGATTCCTTATGTTCCCTTGCTCCCCCCAAATTGAAATGAATTTCATAATCCTATTATCACCAATAAAATTGCCAAGTAATTTTAAATAAAATTAATTTAAGTGATATATTCGGTTTGCATGGCAAGGTTTTGGTAGTCATGGGGCTACAGGGGTGGCTTCTGTGAGAAGCTGCCAGAAGCTTCCCCCGTGCCCGATGCAGCCCATGCCAGCCGGCTCCCAGCCGGACCCAACGCTGGCCCAGGCTGAGCCCATCGGCGGGGGTGGCAGCGCCTCGGGGGTAACGGATTTGAGGAGGGGGAAGAACCCAAACAAGAAAACTGCAGCTGGAGAGAGGAGCGAGAATGTGTGAGAGCTGCAGCCCCGCGGACAGCCGGGCCGGGGCAGGAGGAGCTCCCGGCGCTGGAGCAGAGATTCCTCGGCAGCCCACGATGGAGCCCACGGCGAGGCAGGCTGTGCCCCCAGCCCAGGGAGCCCACGGGGGAGCAGATCCCCCCCCAGCCCTGCAGGACCCCACGCCGGGGCAGGGGGTGCCCGAAGGAGCCGTGACCCACGGGCAGCCCGCGCTGGGGCAGCTCCTGGCAGGGCCCGTGGCCCTGTGGGGAGAGGAGCCCGGGCTGGGGCTGGGCTGGGGCTGGGCTGGGGACCCCGCGGGGACCCCCTGGGGCCGGCTGGGCCTGGGGGCAGCACGCTGGAGCAGTGCATGAAGAACTGTGGCCAGTGGGAAGGACTCAAGCTGGAGAAGTTTCTGGAGGACTGTCTCTCATGGGAGGGACCCACGCTGGAGCAGGGGCAGAGTGTAAGGAGTCCTCTCCCTGTGGAATAAGGAGCAGCAGACACGTGGGGTTCAGACAGAGACAACGAGTGGCTTTGGTGGGCACCTGGTGTCCAGCCAGGGTCAACCCACCAAAACTACAAAAAAAAAAATAAATTCTGAGATTTATCCTGTTTTCCAAAAATATTAATGTAGATTCCAGGCACTATATCCATGCAAACAAGATTTTTAAACTCAACTTTGAGCAGTGCATGAGGAGAAGAAGCTGAATGGAACACACATGAAGCATGTGGAAGGAACAAGACTGCCAGATTTAGGCTCCAAAAGAAACGTTCAAAGTCAGATGTCACCAAACACCATGAAGTGCAAGACACCTGGAGCAGCGCACTGAGCATCATCCTCAGGAGGTGGCAGGTTCAGCTTCCTGGCATCCTAGAGCACTGAGCACAGCGGGATCAGGCATGACCACCAGCTGCCGCTCCTGCCCACCCTGCACCAAGCGGTGCCCATGCAGCAGGCAGCCCAAGCCACACAGCACCGAGCAGTGAGGTGGCTGAGGACATGGGCAGAGGCTGTGCCTGCACGGCTTGGCTGCTGGCTGCTGCCACATTGGCCACAGGGCACGTGGCTCTGGGGAGGGCGAGAACCAGGGCAAGCGGGGGCAAACCGCAATGCCAACACTCAGCCCCGTGACGTGGAGAGTGCTGTCAGTCACAGCATCAGAGCTGGCAGGTGCCATTGGTACATCGAGAACCACTTTATCTTCGAACCAGTTACCAATCTTTTCTCCAAATCCATCATTTTCATGTATCTTGGAAAAATTTGTATGTGGGAAATAAAAAAAAATTGCCTAATGAGCGTAATGGACTGAAGTAATCCCTGCTGTAGCTTTCATGAAGTCTACATTTCCATCAGGCAATAATAAGCCCCATTTTGCCTAATATTAGCCTATTGTATAACTTTACAAAATAATTATGCCTTCCAAGCTGTCTGAACAGCAGTGTATTGACAGCCAGCCAAACAAATGGGCATGAAAACAGGAACACACGTAAACACATCCTTAATATAATTAAAGATAAGGAGAAAGAGGTCAGCTAAAGCCCACTTTTGCACAAAATAATAATAATAATAAAAAAAAAAAAAGTCTGGATTTGGCTCAGAAAAAGCTTTGACAAAGTCTTACCTTCACTTTTTTCATTAACCTTAATTTTCTGGTCCTTTTGAGAATCTGTGAATTGCCATAAAAGCCAAGGTTACAGCTTGCTTCTTCAATTTTCCTGACACTGAACAAAAGGAAAAGAACATACCAAGAAGCCTTGCTCAAAAAAAATAGTCCTATAGTATTTCAGTGAAACTTTGCAGTCCCAGATGTGCCATACATTCAGGTTTCTGGGCATTGCTGACATTCAACCTGCCAACTAAATGGGCACTGAAGGAGCAAGGGTGTCAGGACCGGGCTGGGAGCACACCCCGAATGCCCAGCACCAGCAGCTGCAAGAGCCTCATGGCACCAGGCTCAGACAGCACGAGTACGGAGGATGCTTCAAGAGGTCATCTAGCCTACATCCACGCTCCTGGCCCAGAACCAAAAGTACCGAGACCCTCAGACAAGGTGCCGGCTGCCTGCCAGACCCTCTCAGAGTGCTTGATTCAAACCAAAGTGCTCTAAATCTCTTAACTGTAGACAACAATGCATCAAGATTTCATTTTACATTATTTTCAGTAGAAGATATTTTCTATGTTTGTTGTAAATTCACCAGAAAACATATGATATTATTGCTTTCTCAGAGAGCAAATAATAGCTAATAAATTTGTACTATAAACAAAGCAAGTAAGCTGACTGCTTGGGAACTGAATTTTACAAAGAGTTATCTTCTAATATTGTTCAGGTTGGAGTCTTTTCTTTGTGGTGGCAATGCAGACTCTTCAAAGAGAAGGGTTCCCCTTCTCACCTTTTCTGTCCCCATGTTACCCATGAATGAAATGCAAACACTTGTTAATCAGTGAGTTTATTTAATGAAACTTCAGAGCATGTTGCACACAAAATGCTGTCAGCAGCTAGCATTTCAAATGGTTACTGTTGATTCTGTGAAAGCCATTTTCAATTACCTTTGAAAACAATTGCAGAAGCAGTGCTCTTAAGCACGTATCTGTGGGAATGTATGATTTATACATGGGATGCAAATCCACAAAGTTAGAAGGATTCCAGAAAGCTAATAAAATATCTGATAAACATTACCCAAGGACAGATCCATTTCAATAGAAACACATTTACAGCATGCAACTCAAAGTGCATTTTTTGTAAGCAAAGACACTGGGAAAAAAAAATAATCATCTTCTTTACAAAGATTTCCTCCCAAAAAATACAAGAAATCTTCTACCTGAGAAAATTCAGCAGTAGCTCAGAGTGCAGAGCGAGCTGGTGCAGCACAGAGCAGTCCCCTAACAGTCACTGCTGCTGTTTTATTACAGCACCCTCCGTTCACAAGAGATTTGGCCTTGCTAGAAATTGACTGAGCAAAAGGCGCTACTAGAAATGTGTCTGTAAAAGATCCCCATATACAAAAAACATTAATTGATTGTAGAATATCTAGATTTTTGCATTTTAAAAGTTTAATTACTTTCCCAATTTCCTATCTGCTTAAACTTTCCAGGGTACTACATTCTTGTGCTCTACTGTTTGCAGTGATCCCTGAAGGAATGAAAAAAAAACATTTTGTCTTGAAAACAATTACAAATCAGGCATTCCGTTGCTTCAGTTTCCCTTCTGCTGAGCACTGATCAGTAACACTGATCAGTATTAGCCTCCAGCACACCAGACTAGCAGTTTAAAGACTTCCCTGAAGTTGGCAAAATTCAAACACAGTTTCTGGATTAGCACAGTGAAATAGTTAAAGCTGAAACAGCAAATACTTAGACCTTGCAACTAGTGCTTCAGCACTACAACCAACTGGCTGACAGGGACACTGTCTGCGCGTGTAGATACAGAACAAATGGCTAAGTTGTAAGCAAGAATTGTTTTGTCTACAAAACGTACTACCCAGGAAGAGAACTAGTACAATCTGGCTCTGCGGTTGCTGATGTGGACTACTCAGCATTTTTGTGCCAAAGGGAAAAGTACATCCTGAAGAAGACTGTGAGCCTTCCTCCCAGAGACCCCAGCCCACGACCACCAGGTGTCAATGCACCTGCATCAAAGGGAGGAGATTTATGATAACGAGTTCCTGGAACTAAATGTAATAAGCCCACCTTTTCTTGGGAAGCTAATGAATGTGTATACTTCTGTATAATAAGTATCTGCTTACTTATTACTTAACCCCTCAGTGTGCAAGTTAGGAGGAGCAATCCCCCTTGCACCAGCTGCCACAATAAACATACCTGCTTTATAACTCTCCATGAGTTACAGGGTTTGATTCCGCACGTCAACAGTTGTACTTCAATTAGGGATCTCAAAGGCTCTTCTGCTCTCATCCCTGAAGGTCCTGCAAAGCTGAACTTGCTCTGGGAAGAGAAGGAAGGACGGAGCCAAATCCTTTCAGCTCCCACAGTATCATATCAAAACAACCTACAGCATAAAACCCTTTTTGGGTTCTGCCACCACACAGTCAGGATGGACAGTGGTCTAGTACCAGGACAAAGTACATTTAACTAGACCTGGAATCATTGCAGTTAACTTCTTCTTGGAAGGTGCGGGACTCAAAATCTGCTAGCGACAACAAACCATCTTTTAAATGCATGTTCTAGGGGTGTCTGTCCTCCTTTGTGCTTTAATAGGCCAACAAGTATTCATTATGTGAATAGCCATCAAGAGGAATACAAGACACCTTCCTCAGAGGCATGAGGAGAGCTGTGTTTAGAGAAAGGTTCAAGGGCAGTTACTCTGTTTCCAGAAGGACCAGTATTTTGTGTAAGGAGATTCACCACAGCCACTTACTGTAGATACGGCCAAGGAGAGCAGCTTCTCTCAGGACCAGACACTGATGCAGCAGAGAAAGCATCTCGCGTTTAGCGCTGTGCTTGGGCAGAGCCTGCCTAGCCCCAGGAACCACCTTCCAGCACCCCACATCCTGCACCCCGTGAACAACAAGAAGGGAAACACCAAGAGGAGGACGCAAGGTGACTCATCAGAGTGGCAGCAGTGACAGAGAATGGTCAACACGAGGCGCACTGGGTACATGTGCTATATGAGATTAAACAGAACATGAGATATGCAGAGGTTTGGCTTACAGAAATGTAAAAAGTGATTGAAGAAGTTTGTCTTCTCTTTCTGCAACTCACTCTGGTTCGCAATGCTGATTGCCAAAGGGCAGGAGGCAGAAATTATTGTACATCTATATCTCTCCCAAAGGACGAGTCCTCCTTCTTTGTTTGTGCTACGGGTGACCCCTGATCTGAGCCAGCATTAATGGTACCAGGTCATTCAGGAGGGAAGTCACAGGCAGCCAGGCTTGTTCGCAGCATGTCATCAAGGCTGCTCCCCAAGCAGCTGTAAGCTTCAGGCAGGAGGATCCTTTTCCCACACCTCACCTTAGCTTAGCTGGTTTAGTGCAGGTGGAACATCTCGAGCCCTTGCTCCCTTCCTCAGGTTTGCTTTTGGGAGCAGGAATCAGTAAAGCAGCACAGAAAGGAGGTGATCTTTTAGAAGGGCCAGTTGTTCAAATAAAAGCATTTTTGGCTCCTTACTGGCTGTCATGCTTTAAACATTTAAAGCTCAATGCTGTGTTTAAACGTCTCTTTGAAATGTCAGCTTTTCAATGAGTACAGCAGTTTGTCCCCTATCTGTTGCTACATCAAGGAGACCGCCAGTGAAGACATCTCAGCTAGAAACAAGGTTTCTGACAACTAAAACGCACCTAAGGTTAATGACGCATGTGTTTATACACACTTACATTAACCTGTAGAAGACAAATAGTAAAAAGTACAACTGAAAGTTTAGGAACCTACACTTTAATAGGTAGGGTGAGGACTCGGAGCAGACTCAAGTTCAGAAGTGAAACAAGCTCTGCCCTGGATCGTGGTCTGATGCGGGTCACCACATCCCTTTGGATTTGCATCATTTTCTCTCCCTGCCCCCACAGTCCTGTGTTCTCATATGCAGCTGTCAGCACACAACCTGTGCTGCGCACATCTCCAGGAGCCTTTCAGAAATCATTTTGAGGTCAGAGATACAGTGACAAGAGCTAGGTGCCGAGAAAAACAGCACATGGTGAATAGTTGAGATTTGAAAACTTGGGGAAGTTAGTGACTTTTGATGGTGAAACCCCTGAAAAACACACCTCATAG
Source organism: Falco punctatus (assembly GCF_963210335.1). Lineage (NCBI taxonomy): Eukaryota > Metazoa > Chordata > Aves > Falconiformes > Falconidae > Falco > Falco punctatus. Next base: position 49,144,965 of record NC_137587.1, read on the forward strand.
TCCCTCTAATATGGAGCTTTACAAAGTAACATCTTTTAACTTTGGAAAAACAAAACAGAGGTAATGCTGCTGTTCTGAAATCTTATTCAAACAACACCTTTTTCTTTTTTTTTTTTTCTTTTTCCATAAAGTCCATGACTTCCTCTTACTTCAAGCCACCTGTGTCACTAGACAGAAAACCTCTGGAGGTAGTGCTGATTTACAAACACAGCTCAGCCTGTCCTGCTAGAGGAAGGCACGTTGCATTTTTCTTTAGCTACCAGCAGCACCATCCAGACAGCCATTTACTCAAGGTACTCTAGAAAGCACCAGTAACCAGGACCCCTCGAGCCTCCTCATTAATAAGGGGAGTCAGCTAGGTAACAAAGAACACTAAGTGGTCTGTGGTCACTGAGAAAACACACAGGAAGAGAAAACGTAAGGACCTCAGCCAAATTGACATTGCTCAACATAACATATCCACGACACAGGCAGCTCTTACTAAGCTTCTTACTGCTGTGGTGGAGAGACGGGACGCAGCTTGATGCAAGCAAATGTCAATTTATTGTACAGAAGCACGAGCTTATATATACTTTCAGAAGCTGCGCGTTTTAAACAGATTGGTTCTTGAAGCTAAGCATTGCATCCTAGGCAATCCCCGACTGGTGGTTAACTACCATCAATTAACAGCAAGGTGTTACCTTTCCTTGGCGCCATCCGTCCCCCACTCCCCTATGCTCTCTCAGCAGGACTCATCATGTTAATTGTTGTGTCTATTCACACTCCTTGTCCTCCCAGGGTTAGTAACCTACAAGCTCCAGCACATTCCCCTCAGCTAACTGATTGCCGCCACCCATGGTCCTAATTTCCAGCCTGCTCCTGCATCTTACTGAACTGTAGATGGTGTACCTATTTACATGGCTTGTGGGGTTTGGGATTCCTGTGATTGTTGTTGTTGGGGGTTGTTTTGCTTTAGTTGGTTGGTGTTTTAATATTGCACAGGCTTCTCTTCAGCTTTCCCAAAGGTCAGAACAAGTACTTTCTCCTGGGTGGTCAGTGTGATGAGCCAGAGGACCCCTGGTTCTGGGTTGTTGGTGTTCACAGGCACTGGGCTGCAGGTGGTTTGGACAGATGTACCAAAGAGGGAACACAAACTGACATCTAGTGGCACAGTCATTCCTTCTGTTTGATCACAGGCTCTGACAGATCTGAAATCCGTGTTTCACCCAGCTCATCTTGTGATCAGAGTAAAAGCAGACCTCCACTGCAGCAGCATTTAGGACAGCGCTCCAAGGCTGCAACAGTTTGCCTAATAAAATTGTTGTAAAAGGAATTGCTGCAGGCTCAGCAGTTCTTTCTGGTCATTAGTCACCAGCTACATGGGGGAAATGACAGGCTGAAGGGAAATGAGAGGTTGAAGCTGATACAGAAAACATAAAGGAGGCAGAGAACCAGATAAAGTGTGATAGGCTGGGCTGGGCTGGAAATAAATCAATCAGTCCAAAGGATGGATATTAATCTCAAGGTCTGGCGAACAAATTTGCTTATTCTTAGCACCACGTTGCAAGAGGGAGCATTGCAGTGATACTTCCTGGAGAGTTATTTCACTGAAATGGCACCACCCCTACAACACTTAGGAGCTGTGCAGAAAATGTTCTTGAAATAACGAGTCATTCATGTTCTGAAATGTCCTGTATGCCCTCTGGAAGGAGCTAATGAAATGAGACTCACCTGATCTGTTAAGATGCAGTTACTGTTGGTACTTCTCATGATTTATGAAGCACTAAGTCAGGGAAATGCTGTAACCTGCAGGAGAGAACTAATGAGACACTGGAGAGGCATTGTCTGGAGAAGCCTTGCACTGCTGCCATCCACCCTCGTGATGACTGTCCCTCCGTGCAGCAGCTCCACAGGACTCCTGGCACAGGCTGTCATGCAGGGACACAGACCAACAAGCAAAGGCTGCAGCATTGTCACCATGGCCCACAGGCGGGAGATGTGCGGACAAATGGTAGAGCTCCAGGCATGGACTTGCAGTCATCTTGCATTGCTTCTCCAGCTTTTCTGACATTTTTCTGCTCCTGTCAGAATCACGCTTGTTTTCTCCATGGCACTGCTTTCATGCCGTTGTTCACGCTCCTCCCCAGGACCCAGAGCACCCGTGGGTGCCAGTGACCAGCAATGCTTGAGGCAGGGGAGGGTGCAAGGCTGAGGCCAAGGCCAGGACAGCACATCTGGGATAAATTTAAATCAAAATAAGCTCAGTCTTACCTACCCTGAGTATAGAGGGAAGAACATTTCTTATTCAGATCAGGTGTGATTGGTGGCCCTGATAACATACCCTCCACTCAGATGCTGCAGGGAACTTAATCTAACATTTGTTAGTAAAGAACAAGGCTTTTCTCATGGACCTGTGCCATTGTATGTTGTTTTCAAAGGGATAAGTAAAGAAAATTAGTAACATTTGATTAATCAAAGAACTGAACTTTAAAACAGAACTAGATCCTTCTGAAATATTACATTGATCAATGGGATTTAAAATTTAGGTTGAATTAAACAATTCATATGCCTTTATTGAGCTTTACTTTTGTTCACATTGGTCTTTGATCCATTGATATTTCTGTGCCATGGGAGGAAAAAAAAAAAAATAAAGGAAAATACCTAAATATTATGCCTTGTCACTTCAAACCCTCAATTTTAGATTTACATAAAACCAGCAAGATCAGGAAAGGCCTTCCCATCTTCTACATCTGATTTTATTTTCTGCTATTTTTGTTGTTGTTATTGCTTCTATGTATTATGGAAGGTAGAAAATTAATGCATTAATGTCATAACCAGTGATGTGTTAATTATTAAGAACTCTAAAAGGCTGAATTAATTTGTACTAAATTAGTGTAAATTATATAATTAGTAGATTGCTCATGATTGGTTGCTTTTTCTTAGCTTTCCCTCTGTAAGTTTAGTCTTCTCATTTATAGCCCTGCCTAAGAACTCTTATCAATGTATTCATCCTTGTTCTTTTGATACAGAATAAATTAGGTTCTCCAGAAAGCCCCACATTAACATGCTTTGCAAGAACCTACTAATCCACAAGTAAGGGGGATCTGGAAATAAGCCATCCTTTTCCACACACACACACGCAGAGCAGAGCTTCCAGAGGAGCTCTTTGGTTTGCAAAGTTTAGTATTTTTAGAAGCCTTGCACTTTATTTTTACACGGAGAATTTAGGGATCAGAGTAAGATTTCCATATGCACTTTTATACAGTTATATGAAGTGGGTTTGTGGTTTGGTTTGGGGTTTTCTTTGAGCTGCAAAGTAGCCTTGTGGGGGCAGACCAGCCCCTCTGAGCAACGGAAGAGGTATCTTCCACCCCAAGGGTCTCAGCGTCTCCACTATTGGTGCAGCTCAGCCACCTCTCAGCCACCATCACTGCCTGTGAAGCCATCACCCCTTCAGCCACCACCACATCTCTCTACCCATCCAGCATCACCTCTTGCCCTCACTGAGCCATCACACCCACAGGACAGAAGGCACCCACAAAGATTTAGCTATTGTTTTGAGGGGGTTTGCTTTACATCTTTACAAAACTTCCCCCAAAAAAGCCATCGCATGGCTAAACCTGCCCCTGCAGAGACAAGGCAGGAGTGCTCAGCATGCCCTTCCTCTGAGAGCACCCCATTCTTCCCTTGAACCCCAGCAGAGTTGCAGCAGGTGGGACTTGTTCTGCAGGGCAGCCTTAAAGACAGCTTCTCCCACTTCTCTGAAAAGTCCAAGTAAACAGGCTGGAGTGGGATCTCTGCAGGGTGGGAATTAATGTTACTGGGTTTAGGCAGGCTCTGTATAATGAACAGAGTGAAAACAATGGTGGAGAACAGGGCTGTGATTCAGGGAGAAATGGACTCCTGTAAAAGTACAGGAAAGGCTGAAGGAAGGGGAGCCAGGGCTTGTGCTTGCTTTCTGTGAAGAGGCTTGCTGTGGCCAGCACTATGCAGAAGCTGAAGTTGTGAGATTTTCCGTGTCTGGCAGACAACACACGTGGACCAAAAGGGCAAGCATTAATGGTGGAGTTCAGGCAGAACTGTGGTAACCAGGTACAGAATGAAGGCATGAAAAGCACTGCTGGGGCGATGCAGGGGTACTGCGCTGTGAGGAGGAGTGAGTGCTCACACAGGCGGAGGCAAGCTGGGCAGGATCTAGGAAAAGATCTCTAAAAGTGGCAGGAAAACTTCACTTGCACTGAGGAATGGAGAAGACCCTACTTATCCCATCATCCCGGAGAAGCTTAACATTCTAGACTGCTGCTTAGTCTCACCAAAGTAAGAAGGTGTCAGAAAAGTACGTTTGAAGTTACAAGGCTAGAAGCTGAAACTAAAGAGACCTGGACCAGAATTTTCAGGTATTGCTTTTTTCGTTTTGCATTTACAAGGGTAAGTAAGTATTGGAACAGTGTAGTTCGGAAATTAAGTAGGTTCAACATTAGCCAGATACTTAACATCAAGGCAGATGGCCTCCAAAATGTACATCCCAGTAATGTGACATATGTTTGGTATACAGCCTTGGCTGAGCTTCCCATGGGGCTGTTGCAGGAGGGTGGGTACAATACAAGTCTTTCTGGCCTTACTGCCATTGAGCTGTGAAACTATAAACTTCAGGTAAAAGTAAAAACTATAGATAAAACTTTAAAATGGGCTTCTAGACAGGCTTCAGGTGCACTAGTAGGAAGTGTACCCCAGGCTGTCAGGACAGAGGGTGATCTGTGATAGCTACCTCAAGCTTGCTTTGCTGTAGACCCTACCTACGCTACCTTCATGGGGTGCACGGGTCTGGGAGAATACTGTCTTTTGCTTGGTGGATTTACTGAATAAATGCATCAGTCAGTCTGTATCTTGACACTTTGGAAGTTCCCTGGCTGAAGAGCATGGGGGTCTAGATCATCAGGCAACCCTTCTGCCAGGGACCCATTTCTTTGTAACATCACTATAGCTGATGCATAGAAAGAGAGCTATGAAATACTACTGGAGACAATATTAAGAAATTTTCAATACCGTGAGATTTTCATGAACTCTTCCCTAAAGTTTCATCCAGCAAAGGGTCATTGAAAGTTAGCCCATACAGATGTTCTGTAGTCTGACCTCTTATCACTCATGACTGAGAAATCTGGTGGTTGTTCAGTAGAATGTTAGACAGCACTACCCTTTCCTACCCTTCATGGAGGGTTCATGTACACAGCATGTATTTCATCTGAATTTTCTGTTGTGACTTATTTTTATGAGTGGGTCTTCTGTGGTTACAGATGACTGTTGGTGTGTGATGCTTCTACTGTCTGAAGGAAAGTCAGTTTCTGCTTCTTCATTAACAACTCTCTGGGCAGGAAAACTGGCACGTCAATCATAGAATCACAGAATGGTTTGAGTTGGAAGGGACCTTAAAGATCATCTAGTCCAACCCCCTGTTGGGGGCTGGGAGTCCAGTCCAACTCACAGTAGATAATTTCTTCCTAATATCTAATCTATAGCTGCCTTCTTTCAGTTTAGTGCCATTCCCCCTTGTCCTGTCACTGCATGCCCTGGTCAACATGAATATTAGCCATGTTCTTGCATAAACTTTATATCTACAGTTACAGAAGAAAACTGTATGTGAAATTACCCAAATCAGATAAAAAGGTAACCTCTTCACATTATGAATTTATTGTCCTTGCTCTACTTTATGAAGCTTTAGGTTTTGAGTGAACCGAGTTTTGATAGTGCGAGATCGTCCAGAATAGCATTGGAATTGCTTTCATTCTCTCACTATGATTTTGTCTTGCCTTAGGAAATGCCACAACCAAAATAACAAAGGGAAGTTAAGAAGTTACCAAACCAAATCTAAAGCAGCAGTGAAGGAAGAGAGTAGCAGTGAAGGAAGAGTTTCAGAGAAAGTCACCTTTTGATTTCTTTCCACTGATGCTCTGGCTTTTCTTGGAGACTCCACCAGCACCGTTTGCTTAGGCAGAACTTTGGCACTCCTAGTCCAGATATAAGATGGATACTTGGATGAAAGCTGTAAGGCAGTTACTGTCCTACTCCAACAGGTGACAGGGAACTCAGCCCTTTCCTGGTAGACCTGAGGAGCAGTTTGGGGGCGGGGGGGGGGGGGGGCGGGGGGGGGATGCTACAGTGAAGTAATTAGCACTTTATATCTATGATTTAATGAGATATCAGAAATTGTCCCTGCTGAAAATCTTGGCAAAAGAAAAAACAATGTTGCCCATACCCTCATCTGTATGTTACTGCAAAGATTGCCTGATGCAAAAAAAGATGTAATTAAGTCTCCTAAGAGCATCTAAACGAAAAAAAATGCCTGTACTAATTTTGCTAATCTTGCCCGCTGTGCCTGAAAAGTGTAATTTAAGTCCATCCTTCATCACTGGTGTTATAATTCATAAGGATTTCAAAACAGCCCATACAACACCCTTCACATCTTCACTTTCCACAAATTTAAGGCTGCACACTTTGAAAGCAGGAGAGGATTTCTGCATGGACAGAAAGGACAGGTCATGGTTCAGAGATTTCCAGATGTTTGCATTTTCCCGTTCAAAACATATCCTTTTAAAATAAACATATCCATCCATTTAGGAACAGCATCTCACATCCCATCTCACACCGTCTTTCCTACAGATGATGCTGCAGCTCTGCAGTTTATAGAATGAGATTTTAAGGCCAGTAATAGGAAATGAGCCAGAGGGAAACACATTTGTGCTCCTGAATTTTAATTTCAGCAGGCACTCCCCTGTGAAATACACACAGTCCATAACTTGAGAGCAACTCCACTTTTGTGGAAGTCGTGGCAATGACTCATGTAACGAGTGATCTATTTTTACCAGCCCAGGAAAATGCACTTTTCTTTACTAGTTTAGAAACTGCGCATGAATAATTTAATACAAGCCTCACTTCACACTCATGTATAAAATATGCCTACTATGAGTAAGGATTTCAACTGTACATGATAAGCAGCTATTGACATGATTAGTGCTTGCATCCATAACACCAAGAGGCAAAATTCAGGGGAAGTGTTACCTTTAGAATTTACCGTCTGGCTGACAGAAACCCACATGTGCCCAGAGAGTGGAATAGCTGTGTCTTTATTCCACCTTCCAGCACATGCATGCATGCACAAACACACTTTTTCAAGTTTCCCTGCAGGGGATGTTGCCGGTCTCTGAGAGGTAACCCTGTTCCCATGCCCCAAGTATGTTATTGTGAGAACTGCCTGATTCTCCACTTCTCCAGCTTGGCCTTGGTAGCCAACAATGCAGCACCATCGAGCTGCAAAAGCAAGTTGTTGCCTGAAAGCAGTGCATAAGCAGTTTTGATAGTTTCTTTTGACATCCCCATGACAAAACCCTGCCTCTTGCTTGTCAAGACCTCCAGACAGCTGTGATCCTCTCTCACTCCCAGAAGTTGGTGTTCAAACACCAACCTCCCATCAACATCATTTGCAAGACCATTCTCATAGACTCATATAATGGTTTGGGTTGGAAAGGATATTCAAATATCATCTAGTCCAACCCCCCTGCCATGGGCAGGGGCATCTTTCACTAGACTAGGTTGCTCAAAGCCCCATCCAACCTGAATTTGAACACTGCCAGGGAAGCATCCGCAACATCTCCATAATTTTTGGTCTTATCCTTTGTTTAGGTCAGCCAGAGGGACAGCTGCTCCCTGTCTGAGGCCATGGCCCTGAACAAGTCCTTCCTGGAAGATAAGCTCGATGTCCAGTCCAAAGCTCCAGGCTGGTCCCACAGCCCATGTGGTGCTTCCCTTTGCTGTGACGCTACTCTGCGTGCTCATTCTCTGGATCCACTTTTTCCCTTTCCCCACAGGAGACCTGTAGGACAAGAATATGGTTCTGAGGATGGCAGAAGTGATAGTTTTATCCATAGGTTCAAAAAACTTAAAGCAGACTCCTTCACTACAGACTTTCTGATAGTCAAAGCTTCTTGCTGTCGTTTCAGGACCAGCCTGGCCTCGACCATCCTTTGTCTTAAATGTCATGCCTTTGAGCACATCCCCAGCTGGGGCAGGCTGCCCTTCTCAGGTGTGCACCATGAGCTCCAGGCTGCCCGGTGGAGAGAGGGCTCAGAAGCCCTCAAGCAGGACAGCCAGTGGCAGCAAGGCCATAGCACCTGGCAGGCTAGAAGCTCATTCAGGTCGAGTGGAGAAAATTCTTCTCAGAAATTCAGTTTCAAGCAAAATTTGAGGACTTTTTGACCCTTACCCAGAGCTTGTGACTCCGTGCTGGTCAAGCTCAAGGATCTCCGCAAGCTCAAGGCCATGAGGATAGCTGACATTTACACAGTGTAATCACACCCCAGGGAGAACCCTCAGGTGGGAAAAGACAAGTCCAGTTTGCTTGTTTCAAAATGTCTAAATGAATTAGTTTTTTACTTCTCATCACTGTAAAGCTGTTGAGTTTTGTTTGATCTGAAAGCATAAACCAGGGAAGGTAGCATTTCCAGTCATCAGGAAGAAATGTTCTAGGTTTGCCAAAGCAGACTACCTGATAGCCACAGATTAAAAACAAATTTTTTATTTTTTTCCTAGGATAGGCTGCCTGGTTTCAGGCATCACGCTCCAAGCCTACCAGAAGATACTTAATTCCGTGTGCTTCTGAAGGTGGTGGCATGTCATTGAGGTGACACCATGCAAGAAGACAATGATCCAGTCAGAGAGGACCACAAGATCCAGTACTTCTGTATCACTTCACGTGCAGCAAAAAGCAGCTCTTTGAGGTGGTACTTCCTAAAGTGACTTGTCTGCCACACTCTGCAAAGCATGTTACATGCTGCAGTGATGGATAAATGGAGCGACTAATGACACTCACTTCTCTACCCTGCATCTTAGGGAATTTGTTCTTCAACTCCTAAACAAGTTTGTTTATGTAATTGTAAAGGCTGGGCTATGGTTAAGATAAGCTGCTATTTTGTTCTAGATCTGAAATTTTATTTTCCACAGACACACTGAGTTAAAAAAAACTATTGTATATTCCATTTGTGTGTGTAACAAATATTTATGTAATTCCTTTAGCTGGAAAATCGACACTGTTACCTTTATGGCTTCCTCCATTATTTTTCTTAAAGATAATGCCAACTAATCAATAGCCATGACACACTTTAGACAACCAGAGCAAATGACGTTGTATGCAACCATATAGTATCTGCCTTCATAGTTCTGGAAACTAAGTCAAAATTCTCTCCTAAGTCCTATTTTTTATCCAATCAGATGTGCACTTATTAAAATTACATTGAATGAACTTGCTTACAACTCCTAACCTGGTTCACATCTGCTTTGTGCTAGATCTCTCCCAGCACAGCTCTAAGGAAGAGCCAGCACAACCGCAGCATGGTGTAAACAAGTGGTCTGGGACATGGAGATTGTATCCTTCCTTAACGTTTGTCATCCCATTACAGTGCTGTGATCTTCCTGTTGGCTTGAAGAAATTCTGAAACAAGGAATAGCTTCATTGCATGAGCAATAATTATTGCATTCCATTTTTCTTACATATTTTCCTCCCAACCTCTAGAAATCTGCAGGCGTATTTTCAGAGCATCAAGCCTGAATTCATATTTGCACAATCCATCCACTGAAGCCATGTTTATCCTGTAATTAAGTGAATGGCACACAGAGCAATGCTGACCACCTGAAGCTTTCTGAGTCTTCCATCCTATTGATCTAGGCACCCAGCAGGGGAAAGCTGTTATGAGCACTAGTGGATTCCTATCCATATACCCAGTCTTTTCTGTGCTCAAACTCATTTCTTTGTTTGGGAAGTTGAACTGGAATTGAAAAGCATGAGTTAAATATTTCATGTTGTGCTGGAGTGTATAATTCATGATCAAATCCTTCAGAAAGGAAAAGAGAAGACGGAACTGCAAAAGCTTTAAATAAAGTATTTTCTTTAGCTTGTAGACAGATTGCTGAAAAAGTGCTTTCCCCTTCTCTGTTGGTGGTGTAAAGAAAATTAGAAAATAACATGTGATAGCAGTAAAACCAGAAACACTCAAAGTAGATTTCAGAAATTATTTGTTATTGTTTGTAGACAGATGCATTTAATGTTTTATACATGCTCCTCCAAAGGCACTCTCTTGCCCTTCGTTCCTCCACATTTCACACCCTCCCTTAGGAGCCAGATGTATTTGCCTCAACATGCAAACAGCTCCACATGTTGTTAATTTGTTGTGCTGACCTGGGGAAGTCCCAGATGGGGGTATTTAACAGTGCAGATCTTACAGAACAGGCTTCACTCCATGAAGTCAGGTGTGACTGTCTTAGTAGTAGGAACCTTGAAGGTCTGCCACGCTGACACCTGGGGTGGCATGGATGATGTCTGTGCGTACCTGCATCCCCTGGGAAGGGTGCCGATCTCTGGTCACTGGCTCCTGCTTGGGACCAGTTGTGGGGGTGGAAGAACCTCTCAGCCATTCCAGCAGCTCTGGAGGAAGACCACCATTCCTCCACAACTTACACTCCCGTAAGGACAGCACAACCGTCGGGAAGCCCTGAATCACTTATTTCTGCAAAAAGCAAGCTGTGCTGAGGTCTCTCCCCTGGCAGGGGCTATTACTGCTGTCATTTAATACTCGCACAGCTGTGGTGCTTTGCATGCCCTGATCTGTGGTGTCCCTGAGGAGCGCATATCCTGGTCCCAATGCAGCAGCAAAACAGATGACACTTTGCTCCTGTGCTGGAGGGCTGGGGAAAGACAATGAATCGTGTCTCCAGCACATCTGAAGACCTCCAATCTTTCCTGTCAATGGGCACCACTGGGAAAAGCCTGGCCCTGACCTCTTCGCACCTTCCCTTCAGGTATTGATCCACATGGACAAGATCCCCCTGAGCCTTCTCTTCTCCAGGCTGAGCAGTTCCAGCTTTCTTAGCCTTTCCTCATAGGAGAGATGCTCCAGACCCCTCATCATATTTGTGGCACTTCACTGGTCTCTCTCCAGTATGTCCATATCTCTCCTATACTGGGGAGCTCAGCTCTGGACACAGTCCTCCACATGTGGCCCCACCAGTGCTATGTAAAGGGGAAGGATTGCCTCTCTCCACCTGCTATATTTGAGCACTGACCTTAACAAAAACATCTGAAAAACATTTTAAAAACAAAACAAAGAACATAAAAAAATTCAAAGAAGTCATCATTTCGGGGAGTCTTTTTCACCCTCATGGTGGCAAACACAGATCTTGGATGAGAGACTTTCATTTTTTTCAGCCCATGGTTCAAGCAATTTCCAGTATAATGAGAAGCCTGTGGTGTACCTCTGAAGCAGGTCTCTGAGGAAACAACTTGCTTTTGGAAACTGGAAGTATGCCTGACAGAGTTTGTGCTCTGCCCTCTACCACTTCTCCAGGGCATACAAGGTTTCAAATACACTCTGAAAGCACTGGCTGCTGTTTAGCTTCCCGGAGAAACTGTTCTGCTTTGCTCTGTTTCTGTAACAGAGATCCAAATTGTCCATTGGTGGTTTACAAAAGCAGCAAGTTAATGCTGTGCTCCTTTCGGTTTCACGTAGAAAATAATCACAGAGCTTTGACAACTGAACAATAGACAATTGATCGTGGTCTCTGTGCTTTCTTTGAAGAAATCTGTGAAAAAAACCCCTCTTTTTCACATACAGTTAATCATGCCTATGAGACACTATCAAAGTTTTGTAAAATTGGGGGAGTTTCAGATGGCATGATCGTGCTGCCATGGTTACAGCTGTGTACTTGTTGCCATGTGTATCAAACTACAGGGCAGATTTTCTAGAGACATAAAATAAGGGAAAGCATCAAAGAAGAATTAGAGCAATTTTATATAAACTGTGAAACTGCGAGCATGCAAGATACTTGGAAATGAAACATGTTAAAGGTTCTTTCCTTGCCGTATTGAAAGGTGCCTTGTAGGAATGACTGTGCACCGATAGATACCAGCAACAGCAAGCCTGACCCTGCGCGTGATGCTGTGGTACCAGTGCAGCTGCCCATCACCACTGGGGTCAAGGCCTGTGATGAGATATTGCTGCCACTGCTGAGATTTGCCCTTTTAAAGGATTTCCCCATTACCTTTCCATATAGATATTTGTTACAAGGGATGCAGAATGAAGACAGATTTCTTTTTTCTCTTGTTCCTACACGGAAGACAAAAATTTGAATTAATAGAAAAAAAATCACAAACATATCTACATCTGTGCCAAAGAAAGTCTTCATGAAAGCCAGTGCCTTGAAGTAACACCTGTACTTCAGGACAAGCTAAGTTAAAAAGCAAACAAGAGTATTTACTTATAACAGCTAGCAGAGGCAACACAATTTGAAAAATTATTACAAAAGACTGAAGTGGAGAAAGAAAAGGAAACAACACTTTGAGAAAAATACTGTATGTTAAAGGTATCTGTTTACCACCCTGTCTCCAGATGGTTTATTACTGGGCATACTGACATGATCTGCCATGTCAGAGAGGTCCTTCCTCCACACCTCAGGCCAGACTCTTTGGAGACACGTTTTCTGGCAAGGCACACAAGTAGTGGCAGATGGACCCTTCCCAGTGTCCTCCAGGGAGTTTGGTTCCATCCTGCGTTAAGGACATCACTAGGAAACCTCCTAGCCTGGTATGGCTCTTGGACTATGGCCCATTACTGCTCTTTCTTGTGGGTGGTGATGAAGCTGCAAAACATAGTCCAAAGGTGATCAAAGGGCCTTGGGCTTCAGGGCCTTGGGGTGGTTGGTAAGGGAATCTGGAGCACAGGTAATTCCTTCCTCTCTCGTTCCTGTTGTGGGCAGCAATATCCAGCCCATTTGAGCATGGCTCTGTTGCTGGTGTCGCTGCCACAATTTCAATTTTTCTGGTAGGGAATGATCTACACAGCATCAGACCTGCTGGCATCAGATGGGATTCACCTTTCTCAAAGGGGGAAGAGGGTCTTTGTTCACGAGGTTTCCAAAATTTTGAAAGGAAAATAAAATAAAAACAAACCTAGCTGTAATATCTAGCAGATATGAGATGCTGTGAATAGAGAACTTTCTAAACCACAGGGTCATGAAGTCCCTGTTTATCATCAAAACTTTCTTCCTATACTCTTTTCAAACCCAGTGTGTGATCTTGCACTTCCATTTTGCTGGCTGTTCCCAAATTTACACTCATTTGCTCTGCCAGATTTCCTCTGGTTCTGTCCTTCAGCATGCAGGCTTTTCAAGAGGATCAGAATTTAATCTTCATCCAGGAATCCTTCATCTGAATTTTTAATCATCAGTCTAAGTCACAGACCAGCTGTGCCATCAGTGTCATGACTATTTATGACGTTACTTGTTTTAAGAATGGTTTTGCCTTTTGATATTGAAGCAGGGTGATTTTCTCCACTGGCAGCTGCTTTCACCGTGTTTGGAGGCAGCACTGAAGCTGCAGAGCAGCCCTGGGAAGCGGTGTCCTTGGAGGAGCTGGGAACTGACAGAGTATCTGTACCTACCCTGATCCCACATGCTCAGCAGTGTGGGCTGCTGCCCAGTGTGGGACTTGTTTATAAACATCAGCAATCTCACTGTCATTAAACGAGTGAATGGTTCCAGTTCTACGTGAGTCCAGCAAACCCAGCAAAACCGTCCCACCAGAAAATCCTTTCCACCAGCGTGACAGACTTTTCTTTATACCAGCATGACAGACTTGTGGCTGCTCAGACAGTTGTCCTACACCGCTGCATCCTTCTGGCCTCCTCCAGTGAGCACCGGTGGTGCCGTTGGGGTTGTAACTTCTTATGATCCAAACTAGCAGACTGTGCTTCAAAAACTGATACACAGTCCTGCTGGTGTACCTGTGTTCATACCAGGCATCTTGCTTACATCTAAAGAATAAGTAACAAGTAATAAATAAAAAACACACAGTATTGGAGACTCAAGGGGAATGAAGATGTTGGAACATGGAAATCTCCTGCTGCATATTAGGAAAAATATTTCCCCATGACAGTGGTCCAATACTGGAGCCCAGGTAGCTGAGATCCAGCGTGGTGGGGATATCTTCATCCGCACAGACGTTCCAAAAATAATCATTTATGACCTTAAGCAAATCTTGACATGGGTGTGATCAGTCTGCCTTTGAGCAGGGGTTTGGATCAGATTACTTCCAGAGGTCTCTTTTAAACACCACTATCCTGTAGTTGTGTCATTCCATAAATTTTAATTGAATTCCCTAAATGGGTAGGTTTAAAAATTTAAGCATAAAAACTTGTGCTAAAAAAAGAGAAGTGCTAGTCCTTGCTTGTTTCTCTTTTTCTCTTAATGTATAAAATCTTTCTCTCTCTCTCTCCATATTTATGCCCACATAAACTTATCTATGGAAGGAGAGCAAGAGAGAAAATTCTAATTCTCAGTATAACTAAATGCACACATATGTTGTCATGCACATGTGATAGCACGTGAGAATGATTTCCAGGATCCTTACTAGATTTATCACTCTCCTTTGGGGCTTTTCATCTTTCAAATTTTTAAAGATTGGCTGTGATTTTCAAAACTGATAACGAACAAAAACATTCTACTATTAAGTTAAACAAAGTTTAATCCATTATCTTGCTCTGCACTTGTGTTCAGCTTTGAATTGCCCATTCAAAATTTGACTGGGATTTTAGAGCAAATGAGATGAATCTGATGAACACTCTTCTACACTGCAAAATTTCTTCAGTGCCTGACACCCATTGTGGAAAGCCTGAAACTAGCATAACAGGGCTTACAGCACCTGTACAAACACAGATACAAACTTTATTGTAGAATAAAAATTCAAAAGGAAGTCAGATTTCGAAAGGACTCCCCAGCGTATATTGATGATGGGGTGCGTACACACACACTAGTTCACATTACCCCCCTTTCCCATGTTAACTTCTGTTTCCTCAGGATGTTTTTGAGGACAATGATGGATGTCTATAGGAATGCACCTTCCAGAAAAGTCTGGTCATGGACAACTCCAGGGGGACCTTAACAGGAAAATCTCATGTGAAATATATGCAGTCATAATTTTGAGTGGTGGTGTCGGCAGAGTTGCTAGCTGAAAAATCTAGCGTGGTGTTCGGCCCTCACACGCCTTGTCTTTGCATGCATACTCCTAAATATTCTGTCTAGCTGTTCAAAGAGTTTTTATTCAAGAGGAGATAATTTTAGCTGGAAATTCTTGGTACTTCGGCAGATCGCAGTTATATTTCCTCCCCCAAAATAAGAACCTGCTTCGGTTCCAATTATCTACCTCTCCATCCCACTGGCTCAGTGTGTGTGTAGGTCCAGACAATGCTGGGATGCAGACACCTTCCTGGCCAGTATACAAATTATCATCAGTGGAGTTTTGCATGAATTCCCTCAGACACTGAAGATGCAGCTTCTTGGAAGTATAGTTATCGGAGACCACATCTTGGGTTTGCCCATGTACAGAAAGGTCTCCCCACAGCCTCAGAGGCCGTGTGCCACACACCAAAGCAGGCTGTTGGTAAAGTGCCATGGGCTATCACTTTGCTTTAGCTAATTTGGTGAGCTTAGTGACTCCCACACACTGAGAACTGCACAGACATAAATATTTAATATCAAGGCATGGAGAGCTGCTAGCAGCTGAGGCTGGCTCTGCCTTTACAATCGAAAGTGAGGGAGGAGGTCTTGTAATCGGAAAGTAAAATCAGGGTGTCTGAAGATAATTTTAACTGAAGATTTTGGCCCTTCCAGTCCATGTTACATACCAGCCTGAGACATGCAGTGCTAAATTTTCCCTGTAGGAACAAATCTGTAGGCTGGTATCAACCCAGACTGCCTGGAGGTGCTTCTCGGTACGAAGCCCTTCAGCATCACCTCTGCCGTGCTAGGGCAGTCCCTGCAGCAGGTCAGTCGCTCTCCCCCAGCCAGCCCGCACATCAGAACTAGGGTACAGTTTACAGAGGCATTCACACTGATACCAGCTGACTCTCAGTGGCCTCGAGCTGCCCTCTGCAGCATCCTGCTCTCCTGGGCATCTGGACCGGGGGGTGGGCTCAGGCACACTCCTGTCAAGTCCACAAGCAGGGTCATCCTTCCCAGCAAACTGCAGTGGAAGGTTGAACCCATCTCTCTATTTTCACTTTATTTTAGGGGCAAGTATGCATATCTTAGGCAGTTAAATGTGCTTAGGACTGTTCTCTGGCACTAAGTTGTAAGGTGTGATGTGGGTGCTGCTGTTAACACTAAGCTGTCATGCAGGGGCTACATCCAGAGCAGGGATGCTCCATCCACTTGCCCAGCAGGACCAGTCTATGGCCTGTATTTGCTCCAAAATCATCTCTTTCACCCTCATTTTTGATCCTATTTTTAGAGTCCTGTTTGTTGTGGCAGGACAGGTCACGCCCAGCCCAGCAATTGAACATCAGGGCAGCCAGGGCTCTGCTGGTCCTTGTCTGCCTATGCTAGAGACCAGAGGGCCAAAGTCAATGGCCCTTCACAGATCCACCTGCCAACAGTATGTGCAAATTGCTTGCCTCTCCTGGCCATGCAGCAGACCGAAAGGGTAGTAGTGTGGCATGCAGAGATTGCTGTCCTGTGACAGTCCCGTCAGGCTCAGATGATGAGGTGAAGATCAACATTTCTTCCGAGCCTCTGAGGCCATCAAGAGAGGGCTGTTAGGGAACAACCACCCCTGTGTTTCAGCCACAGGGGGCACCTCAGCTGACAACCCCACCTACAATGCCGAGCTCCGGCAGTGAGAGCCCAGCACTACCCTGTGGCCCTGCGGCTAGGTGCCCTCCATGATCTGCCTCTCCCTTTCGGACAACCAAACCCAGAAAAATAAAGTCAGTGCATGAACAACATCGGAAGAAGAAGAGCAGTGCATTAAATATGCAGACACAAAGGGGCCAAGAACACCAGCAGACTGAAAATTGCCAGATGAGATCAGTTAGCATTAAGATAAAGTTAAAAATTTATTGGTGGTGTTTCACACAAATAATAATAAAAAAAAAAAAAAAACAACAGATAAATAGACCTAACAGGAACTGCTTGTGTGAATGCACAAAGCAAAATCTGTGATCAGGAATTCCAGTAAAGGGCACCAACTTCAGACTCCAGATAAACAGAAAAAGTAGAAAATTGCTGAAAACTGAAGACCATATCAGAGGTCTTTTATTATAATTAACTGCTTTTTCAAGCTTCCCTGTTGAGATTACTTTCAACCTGTAAACTCCCGCTATGTATGAGATACTAAGATTATTAGCTTTACTAAATGAACTTGGATGCCAAATACCCTTTTTCCTCTGCTGAAACAGCATCTTGAAAAGTGTTAGTGTGGAGCGTCCACATCATTCTGCCAGTGTCCTTATTGACCTTTTCTTATATCTTTAAAATATCTGTGGATGAATTTGCACTTGAAGTCGAAGAGCTTAGTTTTGCTGAAGGGCATTAGTACATTAGAAATGTCAGCCTTTGAAACAGATATCACAAGGCATTTAGTTATAAAAAGCAACACAATTTTAATACCTGACAAAGACAAGCTTAAAACCTTTCAGTTAAGAGACACAGCTGATTTTCACCTAAATACAGCAGGAGAAATATACTGTCACTTGTTTCCCAAAGCCATCTTCTCACAAAGCTGATGCAGCAAAATTGTGCTCATGAGTTCCTGGGGGAAATTCCTTTTTTTAAATTTTTATTTTCTCCTTTCTAACAGAACATAAAAACTCATAGCAAGGGCAAAAAGCCAGACAGATAACAGACAAGTCTGTGAAGAATTTAAGGTGATTGGAAGAGGTAATGAAGAAATCAAACTTGATATACTTGCTGTTTCATTACTTTTCTAGTAAAGCTGCCGGGATCACAAGCTCTCTGCACATACTAACATTCATTACTGCTTGAACAAAGGTCACAGAGGGTTTGCTGCAATTCTTTTGCTCTGCATGCATCACTCATCTGTCCAGTTATCATTGCATCGTCACTTTACAGATGCCTTATAATCCATGACACAGACACGTCATTGAGTTTGGTGTAGGGACACAGCTCTCATCAGAGTTAGGTTTAAATTAATCAAAAGCAAGTTTTATAGCAAAGACAACTTCCCTTCTTGATCAGAGGAGAGGACCAAATGCCCAGATGAAAGCTGCTCATGTCCTGTGTCACAAAAACCTTTGTGAGAACCACATTGGTAGTGTCTGATAATAACCAACATCCACTCACTCTCCATATTGCAACAAATATTCTCTTGCACTTCATTCTCCTCTCTTTGCCTTCTGAGGCTTTGTTTCATCTCCTTCATTAGAAGCTATAGACAGGCTCTTGACAGCAAGGATTTAATAAGCTGTGAGACTGGGTACATTTCCCGAGACCCTGCCAGCACCTGTGGGTATGCAGCACAGCCCGGGTGAAATTGGCGCTGCAGAGGGAAGCAGCAGCAATGAGGAGTGAGGTGTCAGTGCAGGCATGCACCCAGGAACAAGCACCTCAGCTGTCTCCTCTTCCAGGGCACATACCTTCAGGCTGACTCTGGCATGGGCGGGATCCGGGCAGCCTTGACACTTGGTGCAAGAGGTGAGAATTAATCTATATGCCCAATGTCAGCCTGAAATTTCCACTTAACCTTCTTCTTCACTGCCTGTCCGTCCCATGCACACACAGAGCACAAGGGCATGAGCTCTGGTCTCTGAGCAATCCATAGACTAGACAGCCACATGGAATAGCCATGACAGATGCAGCAGGGTCTGCTGATGATACCATTACTGAAGGTATCCCCAGCTCCCACACCAAACGTGGTATTCTGAAAGTAATGCTGCAAAGGCACAGAGTTTCACAAAGCACAAGGGGTGTTAAGGTAAATAATCCCAGCAATGCTCAGCGGGCAACCATGGGACAGGCTGGGAGAGGTCACAATGCGGTGCACGCACACAGGAGCAGGAAACACCCTGTGTGCATGCACTGACCCAACGCATGTTCTGCACACAGGTACCTCCCATGCACATCCCACCATTTGCACACAAGCAGGACTCCCAGGTGAAAATTGGTAACACAGCTGAGAGAGAATCTTCTGCTTCTTTATTTCTCTTCTTCATTATACATTTGATTACCTATTTTCCCAGGGCAAGAGGCACCACTCCAAGAAGCTCTGTGTTGTGATCCATTAAAAAAAAACCTAGATCGTTGTAATGCTTGGACCTGAGGGTTACCTACAAGATCTTCATCCCTCTATATGTGCTCTGGGTTTTGTATATCAATGCAAAATTAGTGTACGAGTATTGACCAGGATAGAGGAACACACATGAAAATAAGAAATTTATGTATAAGTTGCTCTTAGTTTCAATAAAATGTCTGTTGACACTTGCTTTCAAACTTTTGCCATAGCCAGAATAAAACCTTTGGTCCTACCTGGAACCCAGAGCTGCGAGTGGTGCTTGTTTTAGCAAGATGCTGCAAACTGGCTCCAGGGCTCCCTGAGAAGCATCTGCCCTCTGAAAGCTGTGCCTCTCCTCCGCTCAGCTTCAGCTCCGCAGCCAGGGAAGGCCTCTGTTTGGGCTTGTACTGAATTTCGTGTGTATTACCACCAACTTAAATGTGGTTGAGTACAGAAGGGCAGCTTCCACGTAATTCCAGTCTCCCTGTCCCATGGTGTCCTGTGCAGCATCTGGGACCTCTGCAGGGAAAAGAAGAAAAATTGTCTCTGTTGCTTGAACTTCTGTGTCTCTGATGAGGCTGAAGAAGTAGATTAGTTGGTAGCATCACGTTACAAACATTCTTGAAGTTAGATTAGAATAAATAAGGAGCTAAGCCATACTGTAAAGTGATTGATTAGTTTTAATAATTATGCATCCCTTCTTTCTATTAGAACCCTAATATGTGCACAGGTATAATTTAAACTATACCTAGCAAGTAGTATTACAATGTCTGATTTACTTTGCAGGAGAGCAATAGGACATTCTGCCCCTCAACAACAGAATGCTAACATGGAAGAGAAATGTCCTTTTCTTCATGCCCATGGCAATGTATCTTGTTGAAATGACCAGCTTTCATTAGAGGTTTTAATTGTGAACTGCACCATGGTTCTGCTTCATCTGCATTCCCAACACAGGAGAGGAACCCAAGAAGCTTAGCTGTCTCTGCACAGTCAATCCATACCGGCTCAGCTTACAGGACCCTTCTGTGCTGCGCTCCCTTTCAAACCTTGTCAATCATTTATTCGTGATGGAGGAACCAGTAGCTGAAGCCAGCAGTTCATCACAGGCTGTCAATCTGTTGTTTTCACTCTCTGGGAAACCCAGAACCCATTGCTCTCTTTCCAGGTCACACCTTGCAGAGGAGTGCTTTTTCACCGCTGGGCCCACGGCAGAGGTTCGCCAGACTCTCGCCAGCAGGCACGAGCCCCTCTGCCCGCGCCACAGCCGCCCTCCCCGTCCTGGGGAAGGGCAGCGGGCAGGCTCGGCTGCGAGGGAATGGGCTGGTGCCTGGTTGTGGCAGGGCTCTGGCAGATGGCTGCAGCTCTGCCACGGCCCTCGGAGCTGGGAGATCCTGGTGGTTGGGCCTGGTGTGCCGCGGCAGAGCCAAGCCATCGCCCAGCACCGCGTGCTGCCCCTGGGACACTGGTCACAGATGCCTATCGCCCACGGCAGCTCTTCTGCTGCGCCCAGTGCCGACCCTTCCTTCCACTTTTCAGCCCTTCTCGCCTATGCGCCTAAGTCACCACTGGAAAATGGATGTTATATGCAAAATTCAGCGAGTGTTTCCCTGTTGTTCAATTAATACGTTTTTCTCCTACTTTTTTTCCACATTTATTTTTTCTTTGGGGGCACATTATGAGATACACATATGGGCCTGCACAGACACGGATTTCTTAAAGATTTTCAGTAATGTTAACCTGACCATAATCTCAGTACATAGATCTCTGAGATACGCCTAATTTCTGTTTTTTTAGGAAGTTATAGCCTCACATTACCAATCTATTTTTCTAAACACGTATCTTCTCACACCAAATTTGCATTAAAAGCAGGAGAACAGCCAAGAAAAGTCAGAAAACAAAGTTAATTGCTGTACCCATTAAGCACTGGTAAACAGAGAGGTGTGTAAATGAGGAGTCCTAGGTTTAAGATTATCAGCATTAAATCAAGCTGAGAATTTGTGAGTGGGAGGCAAACTACAAACAGCAACATTCATCAGCCCAGATTCTGACTCAAATGTGATGACAAGTAAGAACATCACTCATCAGCTGTGACGTAGGAACAACAAAACCACAAAGGCAAGCCTACACCTACTGTTAGAATACTTGAGAAAACTTTAACAAGCCTGAGACATCTCTGAAAATGATGTGCCCACGTGTGTCTTGAATAATGCAGAGGATTTTTAATGTAATAAACTGTGATAAACTGATAACATAATTACCAGCATTTATTCAGTAATCAGAACTGTTGTCAAACATCAATGGTCTGTTTTTTTCAGAAGCTTGACAAAGAAATTGCCAGTCTTCATGGGGAAGTGGAATACGATTTAAACAGTTAAGTCCAAGTACTCCTGTTTTCTCTAGTGTTTGATCAAAATAAATGTTGTGTACTGCACGCACAGCTGACCGAACCTCACATTCTAAAGAAAATACTTCCCTAAAGCCCACAGCATAACCATTTGCCAAAATAAATACAAACCTATCTATTGAGGATCTGCCTACCTTCAGCAGACGTTCCAAATGCTATGTTTCTCCCTTTTCCTTCATTTACTACAAGACCTATCCATGGGTCTGTGGCCAACAGGCTCAGTAGATCTTAATTTGAGATCAAGAACAATTGGGAGAGGTGAAGGAGAGAACAAACCCCAGATTTTTACCCAAAAGTTTCACAAACACTGGGTGAAGCAGAATCTGGACCCTGGTGACCACGAAGCCCCTGTTCTCCTCTATCACAGCCTGCTCACTGGCAGGGCAGGGTGAGGAGCAGTGTGCAATCAACAATATTTGCAGCACAGAGCCCAAACACAGCACCATGCAAGCTACTATGAAGAAAATTAACTCTGCCCCAGCCAGAATCAGTACACGTGTCTTTGCTGAGACTGAGGACATGTCATCTCTACTTGGAACACCCTCTATGTGCAAGGAGGCAGCAGGAGGGCATGAGCCCCTCAGCCTCCACAAGTGGCACTGCTGGTGATGTTAAAGCCATGTGAGACTCTTCACTGGGGCTGGGCAGCCACTCTCCTCACCCCGAAGGAGATTTGTGCCTCTGTAAAATCACCTGCACGCTTTGCCATCCCCAGCAGAGGCCCCATCTCCTCCCAAGCTGCAGCTGGAAGGAGACTGGGAGCAGCTGGGCTGGGGGCGCACAGGGAAGGGGTACTAGGTTTCTGCAGCCTCGTCTTCCCTGTTTCTCTCTTTTCCCAGGGTATCTCACACCAAGTAGGTCCAAATATAAATTATACCCCTGAGCCTGTGCACCACAAGCCCAGGCTGCGTGCTCCCCTCACAGGCAGCCATGCGGGGGGCTGGGGCTGGGGGTGCTGGCATGCCCCCCAGGGCTGGGATGGTCACTGTGGGCAGGGGGGCACCATGCAGCCCAGCCAGCAGAGCTTTGCTTTTCCTGTTGCACTGCTGCTGCAAAGGGTAAGTGGTCTGGAATAATGGTCACAGTTTTCACTTTCTATTGTAATGAAGGAAAGTGAAAACCTGAGGTGGTGCAGAGCCAGCAAGCACTGGGAGGAACTGTTACTGGCAAGGCATGACTGAAGCTGCAAGAGAAATGTAAATCTGCTTAATAGGAAATGGTACAAGCAAATGATTTAGGAAGAAGAAAGGGCTATTTCCATAGCAGCAAAAAGCAAGAGAAAAAAATAGTCAATAAAACTTCCAACACTTGTCTTCCATGTTAAACCAATTTTCCCCAGGTTTAGACCAGCTTAATAAACTGGTTAGTACCAGAGAACGGAGAATGCTGATACAGTGAGTATTCTCTCCTTAATAAACATTTCTGAGGATGCACATCTCATGAAGTGGAAATAAGGTATTTTCCAGCCTTAGTCAACCAAAAATGTGCCTTACTTATTAATAATACATTGATTTGCATAGTGATAAAGAGGTACATCATTATTTTTATTACTGTAATAGGAGATAAACTGAAAACCTGTGCATGGATTAACAAAGAAACATGATTTCTCCAAGAGCTCTATTTTTATCATTTGATGAAAACATCTTGCAGAAAAGAAGTAGCTTTTTTTGTCACTTGGAAATAAACCCCATAAAATATTTGACTAATACCTGTAATTAAAAACAATACCTGAGTAGTCCTCTGAAGGGCTTATTTTAATTTCTAAGCATGCATCTTCTCCAGCCTAACTACGTTGCACCCAACACATGGCAAAACCTCTTTGGTCTGTTTCTGTTTGGTTATTAATTTATTTTTATGACAACCAGAGAAGTAGTTTATGAGCATAGCATGGAAATGCAAACTGAAAGAGTAATTTTCTTCCTTATCTATTACCTCTGCAATGAATATGCACCCACTGCCAAGTAAAAATAACCAATAGGATAAAAGACAGTAAAATAGAGGAGGGAAAGTGAAGGGATTGCCACCATGACAATGAGAGAATAGCAAAAACTCAGAGAAGCAACAAGGCAGTGTTGCTCTGGAATCGCGCCAGCACTGAATCTTTTTCTCATGT
The DNA here is from genome assembly GCF_963210335.1 of Falco punctatus. Classification (NCBI taxonomy): domain Eukaryota; kingdom Metazoa; phylum Chordata; class Aves; order Falconiformes; family Falconidae; genus Falco; species Falco punctatus. Next base: position 49,168,566 of record NC_137587.1, read on the forward strand.
CACTACTTTTTCTCATTCGCTGAGGGGAGCACCTCTAGTGCTGGCATGATCAGCAGCACAGCACTTTGGCACAGTGCACAGGGTGTTCCTCAAACTGGGAGAACCTTGGGGGAGCTGAGAAACCTGCTGGGAGCCTGCAGCTCATGCCAGAGCATCTGAGGCTATCTGGATATGGCCAGGAGCAACAGTGGCCAAAGTTTGAGGGCGGTGTGCTAGCAAGGTCCTTTGATCTGCCGCCTCAGTAGAGACAGGGGATGGAGATCCATGTGGAACAGATGCAAAGGTTATTGATGTGTTAGAAACCACAGAAGCACCTGAGAATGGTCATGTAGGAATTAGGGCTTCACCTCGCCAAAAGGTGGTGGGACCAACAGGCCCGCTGAAGTGCATCTACACCAACACCCATGGCATGGGCAACAAACAGGAGGAGCTGGAAGACCTCAAGCAGCAGGAAAACTAGGACGTAGTTGCCATCACAGCAACATGGTGGGATGGCTCACCCAGCTGGAGTGCTGCAATGGATGGCTGTCAACTCTTCAGGAGGGGTAGGCAAGGAAGGGGAGGTGGTGGGGCAGCCCTGCACGTTGGGGAGTGTTTTGATTGTCTAGAGCTTAACGATGGTGACAATAGGGTTAAGTGTTTATGGGTAAGAACGAGCAGGAAGGCCAACAAGGCTGATACCATGGTGGGAGTGTGCTGTAGACCACCCAACCAGGATGAAGAGGCAGACAAGATATTCTATAAGCAGCAGTGAGTAGTCTCACAGTTGCTAGCCCTTGTTCTCATGGGGAACTTCAACTTACCAGGTGTCTGCTGGAAATACGATGTGGCAGAGAGGAAACAGTCTCAGAGGTTCCTGGAGTGTGTCAAAGAGACCTTCCTGACATAGCTGGTGAGTGAGGCAGCTAGGGAAAACTGGACCTCTTGTTTGTGAACAGAGAAAGACTTACAGGTGATGTGATGGTTTGAGCCCATCCTGGGCATAGCGAGCGATTGTGTAGGAATTTTTGATTCTTAGAAAGATTCCACCCACCTTGGACTTCCAGAGGGCAGACTTTGCCCTGTGGAGGAAACTGGTTAACAGAGTCCTTTGGGAGGCAGTCCTGAAGAGCAAAGGAGTCCAGGAAGGATAGATATTCTTCAAGAATCAAATCTTACAGGCTCAGGAGCAGGCCGTCCCCGTGTGACAAAAGATGAGCTGGCAGGGAAGATGACTGGCCTGGCTGAACAGTGAGCTTTGGCTGAAACTCTGGGAAAACGGAAGAGTTTATGACTTCTGGAAGAATGGGCTCAGGAGGACTACAAGGAGGTTGTGAGGTTATGCAGGGAGAAAATTAGATGGGCCAAAGCCCAACTTGAACTTAATCTGGCTACTGCTGTAAATGAAAAAAACAAAAATTCTATAAATGCATTAGCAACAAAAGGAGGGCTTAAGAGAATGTCCATCCTTTATTGGATGTGGAGGGGAACATGGTGGCAAAGAAGCAGGAAAATGCTGAGGTACTTAATGCCTTCCCATATTCCACCCCATATTCCAGACAGTCCCTGGTCTGTAGCTGAGTTTCTCAGGTTCTGTTTTCCCCACTTTTCCTCCCACCAGGCTGCTGTCACTGCAGCTGCTCTGAGCTGGCCTAGCAGCAAGATGGAGCGCAGGGACTGGAGGCTCTGGGTGCAGGGTGGGATGCTGCCTGGGAGCAGTGTGGTGCTGTTTCTGCCTGTCTGCACCGCTGAGCTGGAGAATGAGGCACCTGGTTGGGGCTCTGGGCTCGGAAAACTTCTGAAGGTCAATGCCGTGCCAGGCAGGAGTGAGTCACTAAATGTGTGCCACCCATTTATGAAGGACAGAGACTGCGTCTTTCTTTGGCAGCAAGACCACCTCCCAGTGATGTGCCTAATACAGAGCATTTTTTCTTCCAAAGCAATATAGTTCAGGGTAGTCCTAAAGGATTCAGACCGTTCTCCTTCATCTAAGTCTTACTTCTGTGCATGTTTGAGTAAAAACAATCTTTCACGTTAGCCCTGCACTAGATCGTAGCTTACGTCCTCATGCAGCCCTCACTGGCCACCTCCTGCCAGCTGTTCTAAGATGGTCATTATTTCTTTATTTTTCTGGGGGAAACAATTGGCTAAAGCACACTAAGCTGCTAACCAGCAGCTGTTTGGGTTTGCTTTTCAGGCTGGGCGGGAATGCCCTCGGGATTCTCTCGTCTGACCAAATGACTAATTCCACCAGCTGAGCATATAGCACAGATGCCCTCTTTTATTAAAACAGTATTAAAACTCTCTAATTAAATCAATACTAAATCAAATTGTACTCATTATTCATATTTCTACGTTGCTAAAAATTTCAGTCAGTAGTGCACAGTCTCTAGACTGTTTGGAATGCAGGAAGCACAGCTGAACAGACTCTCTAACAATCTGAATGAAAAGTTACGATTTGAGGTCCCTCACTTCCTTCTTACTCTCAGTCCTACACCCACATCATATGCAAATACTGTTCATGTATATATCACACCCTGTAGCAGGAATCATGTTGTCATCTCTTGACTGCAGTGCTAAGTAGCAGGGTGCAAGCCTGAGCAGTGCCTCCCTGCCAGCCACCCCTGCTCTGCTCGGACAAGCCCCCTGCCACCCCTGCACCACGGCTGATCCCAGTGCTGCCATTTCCTCGTGGGTCAGCAGTGCATCCCCTGTCCTTTTTTATTTTTCAGCATAGTTACAGCTGTGGCAGCCATGACTTTGTTCCAAGGTGTATTCTTTCCACGCAAGATGTTAAGGAAACAGGAAGGTTTCTGGGCACTGGGAGAAATGTATGTCTGTGCAGCACAAATAGGGAGGAGGAATCCTACCCGCCCTGCTTCCCAGGGCAGCCCACTCTTTCTGTAATTAACAAGGATGTGCCCACCTCTGGCATTCAAGCGCTCTTCAAGCAATTTACTAAGGATTTTATTTCCAGCAGCAGCATGCTGGTGCCATTTTTACCATGCTGGTCACAGACTGCACTTGCTGCAGCTCCCTTGCTCTGTCCAAGACCAGCAACCTACTGCAGCAGATGGCCCTGGAAACGTACCGGCCATTTGCCAGCTGTTGTCTCTGGAGAGCTGATCTCATGGTAAATACCCTGGCATCAAGTTCTCATCACATTTATCAGTGCCACGAGAACAGCTTTGCACAGCCAAGCTTTCTCTCTCACTTGACTCCCGACCCTCCCCAGCCCCTTCCCAGCAGGGTGGGGAGAGGTCTCCTGATGGGGAGTACCCACACAGCGAGAGGGCAGCTGCCTCGGCTGTTTCCTTGCAGGAGCAAACACAGCAAAACTCTTTCCTACAATTCCTTGTTTCTAAATAGCAATATTTGAAAATGCTGTTGAACAGTGCGTCTGGGTGAGCCCCTGGGAGATGACAAGGGGGGGTGAGGGTGCCTTGCTGCCTGTCCCTGTACGCGTGGTAAGAGTCAGCCTCCCAGCACACCATGGGCCATGGCAGCACCCCCCCGTCCCATGCCAGGACAAATATCAGAACAGAGGATGAGGCTCAGCCTGGCTCTGAGGGAATCCCCTGCCCCATTTGCAGGCACCAGCCCTCCAGCAGCCCTGAGTCTCCCCACGCTGAATGAGGGGTGCCTCCCCATGACAAGTTTCCACAGTTCTCCCTACTCGGACCTGATCAGTTTGCACAAAATGTCTTGTGTAGTACTTCGATGTCAGCCCTGTTTCAAATTTGGCTTTTACCATTCCTGATACAAAGAATCATCTATTTAATTATGTGGCACCTAAGATTTTACCCAGATACCATTGTCTGACATTTAATGTACTTTTGGTCTCTTAAAACACATCCTGGTCTCTAACGGCTGGGTATTTAGTTTGCCACAATTACTATCTGAATACAGGGCCATTAGCAATGCTGGTCCATTGACTGAGGACCCAGTTCTCTAACAAGCACCTGGATGTTCTGCATGATCTTCAGTGCTGCCATTATTTGCCTTTCACTGTACTGCTTGGTCCTCAAGCCCCCAAAGGAGTTGAGGTAGGAAGGGAGATTTAAGTGAGAGAATATTTATATCTGCACTCATTCTTGCCTGGCTAGGCAGAAACAGTGGTGGAACGGGGGAAGAGCATTTGCTTTAAAATTAGCACGTGTGTTAAAAATGCCCCTGCCCTGGGTGGACAGTAGCTCAGTGACTGTCTTGGTGGGGTAAACCATCCACCCTCACCAGAGGGCCTGGCAGTCAGGAGCCTCTGAGCAGACCCTCAGCCATGCGTACCTCTGCTTGCTGTGGTTTTACTGGCACACACAGACAAGGCAGCCTGAGGAAGGGCAGGGGTGTGCGATGGCCATGCATCAGTCAGTTCCTTCTTGCTCGGAAAGGAAACTGGGCATCTCCCTAGGCACCTGCTCTAGCCCTTGGCTTGTTGTCCAAGCATGTCAGCAGTGCCAAATGACTCCGGTGGTGCGAAGTCCCCTCTGACCGACTTGACCCTGTTACACACAGCAGGGACAGTGGCACTGAGCTGCCTTGGTCACTGGGATGGAGTGTTGTGTATTTGGTGCTGCTGAAGTCTGCTTTTATGGTTTGGGTCATCATTATCTCCTGTGGTTTGTAACCTGCACCATGGGAAAAATGAAGAAGCCCATGCATGTGCCAGTTGTGTCTCTGATATGAACTGTATGCCATGGAAATAAATTAGAAGGTTCACTTGATTTTTTTTCATATTCATGACCATCAGAAGTGCAAAGACATGAATGGACATTTTTTGTTTTACGCAAGTGGAAACTGAGATTAATCCCATGTGAATCAATCATGTTCCTTAAAGTTCAGCAGCCTGGGGGTTGGACTGGATGATCTCCAGAGGTTCCTTTCGACCCTGACTGTTCTGTGATTCTGTGACCTCTCCTTTCTGCTGGACAACCTTTTACGCCAATAAATGCTACTCTTTGACATTTCTGACTGCTAGGCAAGAGGATGAAGCAGGCAAAAGGAAGTAGTAATCAACAAGAAACGTACTATAGCACTGACACTAACTTTCATGGTTGCTTGAACTGCTGCAATAGTTCAGAAATGGCAGTGACCTTGCAAGAGGTTTGCAAAAAGCAGAGACAGAGGGTCATGCCTGTCTGCAAGGAATCTGCTCGACTCCATCCTTGCTCTTGTTTCTCCGAGAGGTGGGTGTAGGCCTCATGAGGGCAGTCATGGTCACCAGGTAAAACTCTTCACCTGCTGCAGCCCTCACTTCCCAGCCTGCAGGGTCCTGTGTGTTTCACAGGCTTTCCTCCCAGCTCTGCAGGGCTGGAGGTTGCTGGTGTGGTAACACAAGCCCAGAGGAGCTGCTTCTGCATCCTTAGTTCCCAGGAGCTCTGAATCATCTCAGTTACGACCGTAAATGATGCTTTTCAAATGGTCCCCAAGAGCCAGACACAGTGTTTCCAAGAGGTAACTACTATTTGCTCCCAAAATTACATCAAGAGGAACCACTGAAGAATCTTCTGTGCACTGAGTCATGCCCTATTAACCAGAAAAGGTAGCAGAACAAAAATGACAGTTGCCCAAATATTAACCATTATCTGTCAGCATAGATCAATAACACCCAAACTTTGTTGCCTAAAAGGCTATGCTTGCCTAATAAAACAGCAATAGTTTTTATGTGAGACCTCACTTCAATCCTTCTGCTTTCCTGGGCTGTTTAGGCTGCCTTGCTTCAAATGTCAAATTTAATCAGTGTGCCACCTTCTGTTAAAAGCATGCTTTTTAAATAAAACTTTGATAGACATTTGTCTTACATAAAATTTATCCTTCCATGCAAAGATCAAAAGCAGAACACTGAAGGAAGGATTTGTCTAAAATCAAAGAAATACTTTCTCTAGCTGTTCGCTAAGTGCCTTATCCTCAGAGTTCATTTCACTTGCATTACACATCATCCTGTGCAGACACTGCCACCACCAAATAAGAGAATTAGGTATTTATCTCTGGAGCTACTCACTGAAGCATGGCGTCAAAGTAACAGACCATGCCTTTGCTGCCTGAGGCCACGTATTTGCCCTTGCACACTTCTCCGCAGACGTGTGTTCTTGCATTACCCAGTCACTGATGTATTCATTCACATGTCTACATACTTTCATTATTAATAATTATTGATTCCAGTCCTAACCTTGACTCTTTTTCAAGAGTCAATACTCTTAATTAAGGCAGAGAGATAGCGGGATAGTGCTGCTCGCCGTGCCTGGCAGCGGCGATGGTTGACACTGCGGTGCAGCCGTCAGCTGTTCTGAGCACGGCCTGGCTCAGCTCCAGGTGGTGCACGCTGCCAGCAGCCCAGCAGTACCCACAAAGCCAGAGTTTGCAAAAGTTGTTACCCATCTTCCAAACCCTAGCGAAGCTGTGGGGTGCTGGTTTTCCCTGCAGGCTCACATCGTTGCATGCAGACCTCAGTGAGCAGCGGGCACCCAGGCCTGCATCAGGAGCTCCTTTTTGGAAGGAGGCTCCAGTGGTCCCCGCTGGCTGCACTATGCATAGTGGGCAAGTGGGCAGAATGCTGCCTCCCACCTGGTCTCTGCACACAAAAAATAGTTTCCCTTCAGATTAAGCTGACAAAGAAGCACGCAACTGGAATGGTTCAGCTGCTAAGAGGCAGCTGCCCTGCAGGGGCTGGGTTTGTCCCAGTGGTGGTCTCAGTTTTACATTACAAATTAGCTGGCACTCTGTGTGCCCATTATCTGGGAGCATTGTCAACTAGTCATCCACCTGTGCATTCAATCAGAGCTTTAGTAAGGATTCTCCAGAGTACAGGAGGTTGCTCTCCATTTATTCTCTTCTGGCTGTGCTCAGCTCCCTCTCTGGCACGCACACCCTCACCGACTACACAGGCATTGTGCTCCCCCTGACTGTCCAGCTTCGGTTTTCACAAATCAGGGAAAAGCACCTGAGAATTCACAAATGGCTGAAAAGTTTCTTCCACTTCAGTGCTTACTGCTGGTGACTGCAAGAAAGAAAATCACTGAGGCTTTGGTCCTTCTTTTGAAAGAAACTTCTCGTACAACTGCATCAGCTGGCTGCTGGGGCATTATTTCCATTTTCACCTTCTTCATTTATTTCTCTGCACAATTTGCCATGTTTTCAGACATGGAAAGTTACAGGCAAACCTTTTGTTCTGAGTTTTTACTGGCTTTATCTAACCCATTTGAGAAAACACCAGCTTCTGAGCCCAGCTTCACCCTGGGAAGCTGCTGTCTCAGGTCAGCAGCGCTTCCATCAGTGGCCAGAGAGGAGCGGGCAGGGGCTGACAGCTGCCTGCTGCCTCCCCCCTGCCCTGCGCGGGGAGCACAGGCTTGCCACTGGTCTCAAACACTGCAGCTGCCTTTTAAAGAGCAAATTGCTATCATCCATCTTGCTCCAAAAAGTTTTCCCTGATAAATTATATGAAAAATTATTTTTTTTTTTGGGGGGGGGAGGGAAGGGAAGGGAAGGGAAGGGAAGGGAAGGGAAGGGAAGGGAAGGGAAGGGAAGGGAAGGGAAGGGAAGGGAAGGGAAGGGAAGGGAAGGGAAGGGAAGGGAAGGGAAGGGAAGGGAAGGGAAGGGAAGGGAAGGGAAGGGAATAAGAGGAGAAAAGTCATACTTATTGTGCCAGAGCCTCAACGGAAATTAGGGCCAATATGTTGAGACACTGAGGTCAGCAGAGAAGCAGTCAGAAAGAACCCAGTGCCTGATAATTTGCAGCCTCTGCTACCACCACCCCTCACACTTGAAAGCTCATTTGCTCACCATTTACCAAAATAAGAGTGGACTTGGCCCCACCGGCAGGGCTTACAAGGCAACAGTGCATGCCAGGACAGGGAGTGTTAAAGCCAAAGGAGGAGAGATTCAGAGGTGTCTAAGGCAGAGAGATGTCTTACACAAGAGCCCAAGGAGGAATCACAGAAGTTGCAAATGACAGTAAAACAGCTGCAGAAAAGCAAGTGCCTGCCAGATTACAGCTCAAAGAGGCTAAATCCCATGAGGTTCATCTATTTATTCCAAGTCGAAAAAATGTTTTATGAAGTTTTCTAAACTCATCCTCCCATACCTCATTTTGCAAGATAACAGATCAAGTAAATTTCCAAGTCTTACTTATTCACTCATTCCTTACACACACAGTTTATCTGTAGTGAACACTGGATAGTGTATTTCTCTGCTCATCTGTGACTTGGGTGGCTGAACTGCCCTTAGCAGCAGGAGGGAATTTCTATTTATGCCCTATTTTTATTAGAGCAAATCATAGCACAAAATAAACACCAGTTTACCTCTAATCTTTCCAGCACTCTGGAAGCTTTTTGAGACATTAGCTAGAAAACAGAGAAAGTGTAAATCACATCCAGGCCATTAATTCAGTCCATACCCTCTTCACCATTGTGTGATGCTAGTCTCGGCAGGGCTGGGGTAGTTGCCACTTTGAGCAGTGCTGCTGAACCTGTAATCCTCCCTTTCCTCCATGGTGTCCTGTTGGTTTTCATCACCCAGCCTTTTTTGGGAGAGGTTAGTAGGTCCTAGGGGTGCAAATTCCCATGTGCTGTGCATGTGGACCTTGCTATCAATGGTAATGAATAATAATAGTTTTTCCACATTTTCAGCTGTTTATAATTCTGTGGTTGTGCAGCCTTTCCCCATCATGAGGAGACAATAGTTGAAGTACTGTCTTTCTGACCGCATAAATAATGAGCAGTTCCCCATTCACACACCGTAACGCCTCACTGGTTTTCAAATCCAGACTGCATTTTCATGCAGCCCTGTAACCCAGCAGCACACTGTTGCCATTGGCACAGGCTTTGTACTCAGTTTCTAGGACCTCAGGGCTGGGGCTTGTCAGGCTTGCTCTGCCTGAAGTCTTCCTGAGATCACTTGAACAGGATATTGCCTAGTGCCCAGGTAGCTATGCATGACTTGTTTAACTTTATTTATGTAAGCAAGAAGCACAGTATTAAGACAAATACTAGTGACAAGCAGTTATTTGGTGCACAATGGGGCATCTATGACTCCAACAGGAAGATACAATTTAGAGGAGTACAGGTCACATACTACACCAGGTTGAAAGTAACAGCAAGCACCAGTACAGGCTCCAGTATGTTGTGGTGAAGCCGTATGTGCAGCTGCAGGAGAAGCTGTCTAAGGCTCCGCCCGCTCAGGCAGACACAGGGCAGGCATGTTCACACAGCCCCTGCGCCAGTCAGAGCCCTGCAAGCCGCAGGTGAAGGCAGCACACAGCACTCATGCAGCCATTCTGCTCTTGGGCACCAGAGCACAGAAATCCTTCAGACATGAGTAAATCAGTGCTGTCTGCTCCCAAGCAAATAACCAGCTTCAGTACAGACTGTAATTCTACTCCTTCAGTTTATACATACATATATATACGCATGCACACATGTATACAGAGAGAGAGATGTCTGGGCACGCACAGGAATCCAAATAAATCACATATGGATAGATATCCTGTATCTGATACATTTGGCATAACAGCAAGTTTGATGATGCAAATAAAGGCAACGAAATAGTTTCAAATTTAAATAACCATGAAGCAAACATAAGGATGTAAATATGTATCTCCTATTTGTCACTGTGCAGAAGGTCTGAAGAAGTGATTATGGGCCTTTCATACTAAGTGAAGTTCTAATTCTGCCAGGCACAGGGAGTGCAGTGCACACACTGTGAGACTGTGCAAACACTGACACCGGTTTTAATCAACTTAAACTTCAGTCATTTCACTCAGTATATTTCATTAGAAGAATTGTGCTGTGAAAAAATAATATTCCTGAATTAACATTTTGCTCAATTAGTTATTTCTCTCAGAGGAGATTTGAACTTTATTAAATTATTTGAAAGAAAGAAAACACATCTCAATATGGATATTACGTTAATTCAATGCAAGCCATAAATTTCCATTTCAATAATGGTTGCCATCTGTATTGATTTTGCAAAACTTCCCAAATCAATAATCTTTCCCAGAGGTTAAATTTTGCCTTAAGACATAGACCATATGAAGAGAAATGTCATGTCTGAGACTCCTGGAAAGTCTTGCAAGCATAAAATGAGACATGAAAAAGAGGCAGAGAAGCAGCAATGTTATTTTTGCCTGGAGGAACAGAATTCTGTTGATTTTATTAGCTGTGCAGACACTGTAAAATTCAGCCTCTCTGTTCAAGTTAGCCTGGCCCATTTGACAGCTGGAACCCCCTCTGGATCATTCAGCCCCCTGTTCTGCTGGAATACCTATTTTGTCTCCATCAGACATCATTCAGAAGAGCATCCATCCATACATGACCTCTTCTTCGTGGGCGTTTTCATGCACACGGCTTCTTATGCCACTACGGATGGATAGTGCTCTGCAGCACTGGGATGCCAACCCCATCAGCACTGCAGAAGTGAGACCTGGAACCATTCCTCACCCAGGAGCGGCCCACCAGTGCTGCTTTCCACCCTGGTGGTCTCGCAGCTGGAAGACAAATCCCTGCAAGTGCCATGCTTCCTGAAGAGGAACTCCCCAACTTTGCCAGGTCCCAATTGGAACAGGGAGTGTCCCACTGTCTCCACAGATCACAAAAGCTCTCAATCCCCGGGTGTAAGAAATCAGGAAAGAAAGGGAAGAGACCAGCATGAATGAGTCATGCTGGTCAAACTAAACGGCAAGAAGGAAGTGCAGAGGCAGTGGAAGCAGGGACAGGTATCCTGGGAAGAGTATAGGGACGCTGTCTGGTTGTGTAGGGATGAGGTCAGGAAGGCCAAGGCGTGGCTGGAGCTGAACTTGACAAGGGAAGCAAACAATAATAAGAAGATCTACAGGTATGTCAGCTGGAAAAGGAACATCAAAGAAAGTGTACCCTCTGTAATGAGCAAGACTGGCAAACTGGTAAGAACGGACAAGGAAAAGACTGAGGTACTTAACAACATTTTTGCCTCAGCCTTCACAGGCAACCTCTCTTCCCACACCTCTCAAGTGGTCAGATGGCGAGACAGGGGCTAGGGGTGCAAAGTCCCTCCTACTTTAAGAGAAGATCAGGTTCAGGACCACCTGAGGAACCTGAACATACATAAGTCTATGGGACCTGACAAGATGCATCCCAGAGTCCTGAGGGGAATGGCTGATGCAGTTGCCAAGCCACTCTCCATGATATTTGAAGTTATGGCAGCCAAGTGAAGTCCCTGGTGACTGGATAAAGGGAAACATTGTACCCATTTTTTAAAAGGGCAGAAAGAGGGCCCTAGCAACTGGTGACCTGTCAGCCTCTCCTCTGTGCCTGGGAAGATCATGGAACAGATCCTCCTAGAAGCTGTGCTAAGGCACATGGAAGACTAGGAGGTGATTTGACACAACCAGCATGGCTTCACCAAGAGCAAGTCCCACCTGACCAATTTAGTGGCCTTCTGTGATGGAGTGACTACAGCAGTGGACAGCAGGGAAGAGCTATGGATGTCATCTATCTGGAGTTCTGTAAGGCCTTTGATATGGTTCCCAACAAAGTTGTTCTCCCTAAATTGGAGATATGTGGATTAGATGGATTGACTGTTTGATGAATAAGGAATTGGTTGGTTGGTTGTGTCCAGAGAGTAGTGCTCAATGGCTCCAGTGTCTGGATGGAGATCAGTGATAAGTGGTGTCCCTCCAGGATTCATATTGGAACCAGTACTGTTTAATATGTTCATCAATGACATAGACAGTGGGATCAGGTGCACCCTCAGCAAAGCTGGAAGATGACACAAAACTTAATGGTGCAGTTGACACACCTGAGGGAAGGGATGCCATGCAGAGGGACTTGATCAGCTGGAGAAGTGGATCCAGGTTCAACAAGGCCAACTGTGATGTCCTGCCCTGCATCTGGATTGGGGCAATCCCAAACATGCTGGGTGATGAGTGGAGTGAAAGCAGCCCTGCCAAAGGAGGATGTGGAGGTAATGGTGCGTGAAAAGCTGGACATGACACAGCAAGGTGTGCTCACAGCCCAGAAAGCCAACCCTATCCTGGGATGCAGCACAAGAAGGTGTAGGTGATTTTCTAATCTGGGAGGTGATTCTCTCCCTCTGCTCTGCCATGGTGAGACCCCTGTCCCGATCCGATATCGGAAGTTGATATCGGGGATGGTTCTTAAACAATCCCAAGAACCAGATTAAGGCACAAACGAGGCCAGATGCTGTACAACCTTACAAGTTTTATTCTCTACAACAACTGATACTTGCAATAGAACAGAGAGGAAGAGAAAGCCAGAATCCCTAAGGAAGAGAACGGGAGAGGCGCACCTATTCACCACCACCAATAGGACTCCAGCAATGTTTTGTCTTGGCGCGGTTGTCCAAGTCCCAGACTCTGTGGAGGTGAGCGAGTGAGCGAGCAGGTGGAGCAGGTGGAGTCGGTGAAGCCCGTGGAGTCCTCCGAGCCACCGAGCACCAGTGAGTGGAGCCCCAGCAGTTATAGGTTTCAGTCCACACCATTTCCCTGAAAAACCGCCCAGTTCTCTGAAATAGTTTAGTTCACACCATTTTTGCCCACGCGCCCAGGTGTTACCGTGCTGGCTCCCCAGCCCCGGTTCCGCCAGGCCACGTGTCTCCAGCGGCAGCTGTCCCGTCTGAGGCTCTTTCTCGCCAACAACAGGATGCTGTGGTCACAAAGTAGGTAAACAAAGTCCCTTCTGCTCGGCAAGAGGAAAATGGCGGTGGCAAAACAGTGATGTGGAGACAACTTTATTTTCTGTCCTTACACAACCCCACCTGCAGTACTGCATTCAGCTCTGGAGTTCTCAGCACAGGAAAGACATGGACCTGTTGGAGCAGGTCCAGAGGATGCCACAAAAATGGTCAGAGGGATGGAACACCTCTCCTGTGAGGAAAGGCTGAAAGAGTTGGGGTTGTTCAGCCTGAAGAAGAGAAGGCTCCAGGGAGACCCTATTGTGGCCTTTCAGTACTTCAGGCTTATAAGAAAGACGGGGACAGACTCTTTAGCAGGGCTTGCTGCGATAGGATAAGGGGTAATGTTTTTAAACGAAAAGAGGGTAGATTCAGACTAGATAGCAGGAAGAAAGTTTTTACAATGCGAGTGGTGAGGCACTGGCACAGATTGCCTAGAGAGGTGGTAGATGCCCTATCCCTGGAAAAATTCAAGGTCAGGTTGGTCAGGGCCCTGAGCAACGTAATCTAGTTGAAGATGTCCCTGTTCCTTGCAGGAGGGTTGGGCTAGATGGCCTTTAAAGGTCCCTTCCAAACCGTTCTATCATTCTGTGATTCTATGATCTCCCCAGCATGCTGAGCGGTGAGGTTCTCCATGCTCTGCTACCTCTTCCCCTGATTAAAACCCTTGTGTCCTGACACTGAACATGTCTCAGGAATGCTGAGTTTGGGGTCAGGCAGTTCCCAGGCCACCAGCATCCAGGGCCTCTGGGGTGTTGTGCCCCCCAGCACTTGGCAGCATACACCCTATCTCAACAGGAACAGGTTCGGTGGTCCCTGCCAGGCTGTCTGCCCCTCATCTAGAGCAGGACAAAGCTCATCACCGCTGGCTGTGCCATGCAGGCACAGACGTCAGGTCCTCACCTGTCACAGCCAGCTGTGAGAGAGGCCCCTGCTCTGGTTCCCCCAGTACCTCTGGTTCTGGCTGAATCCCACCTCTCCCAACAGGACTCAAGCCTGGGTCCAAGGATGGCAACCTGGCACCAGCCAGACAGCCCAGGGCAGGTCTCTGAGCCAGCACCTTTCTCCCAGCTGGCTCGAATGCATGCCATGGCCACCCACAGCAAAGTGAGGTGCCACAGGCACGGCCCCTGCAATGCTCCCTGACACCCCTTCCCTCCACCCTTGCAGGGCTTGCTGAACTCACTGCTGTGCTACCTCCAAAAGCCCCCAGGAAGAAGTGGTATTTTCAGTTAACCAACAACATGGGCATCTGAAGAGAGTGATTAGTATTCACATAATGTACTTCTGAAATCATTCCACTCCATAATTATGCTAAAATTCATTAGCAAGAATATTAGAACAATAAGTTCCAAGACCTGCATGAGCTCCAGACAAAACCACAACCTGTTATGAAAGATGGCTGCTGGAGTCACCAGCACCAAGGAGGTAAAATTACACCCACAGCAGTGTGAATATATTCCTTAACAGTCTTGAAATCACATTTTTGCTTTGATTTCTTTTGCAGCATCCTAGTATAAACTATAATTTTAGTATCTGATCTCTACCTTTTGTTTTCTGTCATTGGATCAGGATGCCTAATTAAAAGGATTCACAGAAAAGCTAGCTTACTAAGTTACTTGAAATTACTCTATGTTTATAATCCAATGAAGTCTGGCAAGCATTCAGGATTCAAAACTATAATTTCAAAGTAGATAACTAGACATAAAATAACTTTTATACACTAATTAGCCCTAACCAGTTGTTCCAGTAGCTATGAAGGATTTTCCTTTGGTGGGAGTCTCTCAGTGTAGATTGGATGCTTCCAGGGGACCGTCTCTATATTATACCTGAGAGTCTGGGGCTTGGGATAGGAACAACCCAAAGGAAATGTACAAGGCATTGCATATGAGGTTGTTAGATAGTTCTAAAATTCAGCCTACCCCTTTAGAGATCATAGTTTTTCTATTCATTTCAAGAAGACACAATTCCATCCCATTAAGCTACGACACTTTAAAATTTGTTTGAAGTTAAATAATTTAAAATATTTGAAGAAGCTAATAATGATGCATGTGGAGAGGAAGCAAGCATGAAGATTAGAAGCCGCTGCAGAACTGTGGAGCTGTGACCTCATGGGGACTGCAGCAACCGAGGCGGGTGGCTGATACAACAGGACTGAGGCAATGAACTGGTGAAAGTTTCAGGCTCAGCAGAAAGGGGCAGCTCAAGTGCCCAGAGCCTGGAGCTCAGCAAAGTGCCTGCAACTACACTGGCCTCAAAGGGAAGAGTAAGGAAACAGAGGTCCATTGCTCACTGGGGTGGGGGGTGATGGAGAACATGGGTAAGGTTGGGGTGCACGGTGCTGTCCTTGCCCCTGACTGCCCTGGCCAGGTCTGCCTTCTGGTGACAACTCCCCATGCAGAGCTGGGAGGAGAGCAGCTTTGCTCACAGCAGTGGGTGTACATTACTCAACTCATCAATCCAGCAGCTGTAGTTAAACATGACATGGACGATGTAAACAGCCTAAGTTACACTGTGTGCACAAATTCACTTGGTGCAGCCCTTGGCTGTGTGTACACCACCAGACCACACAGCTGTCAAAATTGCTGTCCCTGCTCCAATACACCAAATCTGCACCTTTGCTTTATGGATACTATGCATCACATCCCACCCATGTGCCAGGCAGCTGTACCATGCTGGCAGCATCTTCATTCCTGGCTGATGTGCCCAGCCCTGTACTAAATTCACCAAATCACAAGTGTCCCCACCAAAAAACAGGGAAAAAATCTGTGAAAACTATAGTCCAAGCCACTTTGAACTGTTATTTCTGGGGACAGTTTTACTGTCACTTACTAAGCTGAAATATTCTTCAGTCCAGCCCTATGTTGCATGAATCAGGTTACTTTTATGTGGTGCTCCTGGAGATTTCTGTGGAGATACCGCTGCAACTGTGTGCCTCCAAGACACTCTCTGAGAAGTACACAGGGACTGCAGTCTCCCACCTTCTCTTGTTCTTCTCAGCAGCTGACACAGCAGTATGACGAGCATGAAAGTACATCATTACAAACCTTGTAAGTCAGATAGGCTGGAGAACCTTTGTTATACAGTTGTTGCATGTTCCAGTTCGGAAAGTCAGATGAAGGGGGAAAATTCTCCGCAGAGGTTGCAGTAACAAATACCAGCAGACTGAAGTGATCCACAGCAGGTCTACCAGCACCTGGCAAGGTATGGGTCCTGGTAAGGCTGAGCAAGGTGCAGGCAGCCCAGGATGGCAGCACAGCCTGGGCAAGGCTGTTGTCCAGGACTGACCCTCGTGAGAGGGGCTGGTCCTGCTCAGGAAGTGAGTCCTGACCTTCCTGGCATCCCCTGGCACAGGACACCCAAACCTTCAGAAACAAGTTTCTGTTGCCTGCTTGTCTCCTCCTAAACAACATCCAGGGACAGCTTTCCTTTGGGAGACAAAACCTACAGAGAGGTCAGGCTTTTGTGCTGATTCAGAGATGATCTTCAGCTGCTGCAGGTGAGCAGCGCTCCACTGGAGGGAGTGTCCAGTCATCTGCATTTTTGAGGAAGGTAAATAAATGCATGTGTGACAAGCACTGCCTTTCCATTTCAGACCCTTCTTAAAGTACCTGAAAAGGCTCTAAACAGGGGTGAGATGAGACTCTCCACTTGAAGTAACCATTTCCACCTTTGCAGCAACAAAAAACACGTGACATCTGCTACACGGTAGTGAAGTCCTGCCTTTTATTTTAAAGAAGAAACATAGAGAAGTCTATGAGAGTAGGTTCAAGAACTATTACAAGTTAATTGTTTTCTGTTCTTGTCTGATAATGGCAAATGGGGGGAAAGGAGATATTCAACATAAAACCTCAGATAAGAAAATCTTCCATTACTGTGCACATACCCATAATTTTCCTTGAGAAAAATCTGGAATTTGTACAGGGTTTTTAACTTGAATTGTTTCAAGTATAGATAATATATCTGTTTCCCTTTCTGTTCTTCTGACATACTTGGTTATATATGTGAGAATAAAAATAAGGTGCTCCATGGAGTCTGAGAGAGTAAAAATTGTAGAGCACCGTGCAGAGATAACCTGTTATCCTCATCAACTGTTACCTAAATAGAGAGCAGTAGATCTTAATCTGTTTTCAGGGAGCCACACACTGCACATTTTATAGAACAGTTGTGAGATTTATCTCATTCAGCAACACCATTATTAATGAGAGTAGGAAATAGCAGCAAATGTGTCTCTCTGTTGGTCCTCCGATGATGGTATCTCACAGCTGTTGTTAGATGGCACAACAGAGGCATCTTCCCCAAAGACTTTTTTCAGCAAGAAACAAAATCAAATGAGAAAGGAGACATCATCATTACAAGCTCTGAGCTGAACAGTCACAGACAAGATGTAGCGTTGCTGAACACCCTGCGGGACGAGTCGTCAGAGGCAACCCCAGCGCATCCTGCGCTCTACATGCAGGGATGAGGGTAGCTCTGCTGGGATGAGTGTCACTGCCCAGGCTCCCAATGGGTGCACGCAGCTCCTGGAGAGCTTTGCATGGGTGAGCACCTGCCCTGGGGCTGCAGCAGGGCTGGAAATCTACCAGAGAGCTGCTTCCCAGCCAGAGGTGACTGAAGAGCTGAGCAAGCTGTGTCTTGGTCCCCAAGGTCAGCATTGCAAGCCGTTATGTTGCATGCTCCGTGGTATATAACTGCCTTGCAGACAGAAGGCTGGTGCTGGTGCCGTGCCTCATGTTGCTAATGTAGTTCCTCTTCCAGCCTTTCAGACCCCACCAGCACATCATGCCTCCTCTCTCATGGTGCTGCTCACCCCGACCTTGTTCCTCGCCTTCTGCCCGCTGCCTGGCACTGGCACGGACATTCCCACCCTGCCCTGATCCTGACCCAGATGAGGGTTTGTGAGAGGGGTCAGTCACCCTGACCTTGCTCACCCCAATGAACTTTGTGTTCAGGAACCAAAGCTATGCTATGTGCATGCTGGGTCAAACGGAGGGAAACAGGAGAGAAGACTTCCTATTGATTTCAGCAGCATTTCCAGATATGCACTACATTTAAGGGCAGCAGCATCTTACTGATCCCAGAGACAAACTAATTCAAATAAGACTAAAAAAATTTTGGTGAGGTGATAGAGAAGTGTGACAGGAAGCAGAGCAGAATTTAGACTTTTGCTCCTTCTGTAATCCTCTGGATTTTTCTGTTTGATCTTAACTACAAGCAAAAGTTAACTGTTGAGAAGGGAGGGCAGAAGCCTGAACATGAAGCACTCCCTAGGCTATGGTGTAAGAAAAGCTCATATAAAAAAGCACATCTTTAACTTGAGGGAGCAGGTTCATGGCTAGCTCACTGGAGTTTGATGGGAGAGATTTTGCTAAACATGAATTAATGCAATGCTGCCATATGTCTGAACTTCACCTGGGTGCATCCCTTTCTCCACACCAAGGCTTTGTCCTCGTGGGTAGTCAGTACCCTGCTCAGGTCTCCAGGTGGCTGGTGCGGGGCCCAGAGCAGCCCCAGCTGGTGGCTGACTATCCAGACACCCCAGAAGTGTCTTGTGCTCCACACACTCAAGCTGTGCTTGGCTGCCTGCTCCAGCATCACTTCTCCAGGAGAGGCAGGTCTCCCGCACAGCACAGCACAGCCTGTGTGCAGAGCAAGCCAGATGCATGCACAGCAGTTCACACACACCTCCAGCTTGTCCACAGGGCTCAAGACAGAGACTAATGGAGTGATGCAGTGAGGGAGAACATACATTTGCAACTGCTGTGTGGCATCAGGTTGAGTACAGACTTCTGCCATCTGTGTTTTCCTTTTAATGACCTCTGAAGCACTGCTAAGTCCTCCTTAGGGGCAACACACAAAATACCAGAATGTGAACAGCCCTGAAGCCCGTATTCAGAGCAAGCTTTCAGGTCCCTGTCAGATGATACTCTTCACAGAGTATTTCTCCAAGCCAAAGAGCTTCCTACTTTGTCAAGGCCACTAACACATATCTTTTTAATCTTTGTTTAATCTGGGGCTTGGTTATAAATAAATTATGCTTTCCCAGTAGAAGGTACTTTCAATCAAACCTACGAGAAAGTCTGTGTGATGCAGAGCCCTCAGCTAGAAGTACCAGTGTACTAACGGTTGCTTGTGACCAAGCCCCTGGGCACTGCCCTGTGTTATGTAGTGCCCACACAGCCAGGTTTCCCTCATACCTAAGCAGGCCATGTTGAGAATGAAGGATGAATAAAAACGTGACCATCAGAATGCTGTGCCATTTTTCTTAAATGTATAGATGGCTTCTAGAGAAGATGTTCCTCCATCAGTGGTTTCTACCTATGACTTCTCCAGAAGAGTGGAGGGCTGGCTGCAGTGAGCACAGTGCCATGAGGTTCTGCACCTTCTGGTTCTTCTGGTGCAGGAGCACCAGGCTTGATGCTGCTGCTGTTCCTAGGGCTCTGCTGGTCCCTGAAAATGTCCCTTCCCCACACACTGTCTCCATGACCTTCATGGAGGGGGTCAGTAAATGCTCTGTGGCTGTACCAAATGAGATGCTTTCTTCCATTCCATTTGTTATGGCTCATATATCTAGTATTTGTCCTGAAAGTCTCTGCTTATACACACATAGTATATTTGATATATAAACCCATATAAATACCACTGGCGTATAATGAGGCACTGAAATTAATAGAGACTATGTGCTTAGTGCTGCTGGATCATATTTAATCAAAACTCCAATTTTACTGGTGATAAGGAAGAAATCTTTATTGATGGAGATATAAAATATGAAAAACTGCCTCTCATAAGGAGGCATTAAAAACTAATTCACAGAAAAAAATCTAGCTTAGGAAATGTATTGCAATAAGAAAAGAAAGGAGGGGAGAGAGAAAGGGAGACACAGAGAGAAAATGAGAGGGAAAAGGAGAGAGCACCAGAGGTGAAAACATGCATAGATTTACAACGTACTGCAGAAAAATATTCTCTGCTACCTCTGTAGAGCAATGTTGTACAGTATTTGCTCCTAGAGCAGGTCTTTAGCAATGACAGTGCTGAATGAGCAAGCCCTAATGAATAATTAATTCACTGTATCACACTTCTCTCCCTGTTCACCTGAACTCAGCCTGGCAGTGCCTTTGACCTGGGCTCTGCAGGAGCAGCATTGGGGAGGGGATTCTTTGACGTGCCAAGCAGAGCGTGGGCAGCATCTGAGAGATCCAGGATGGCATACAATCTTGTGAAGCTTATTCTCTTGCATGATTATTGCTTCAGTGAGAAGATACATGACAGTTCAGTTCCCAGCCCAGTCACTGTTGGTATTCCCTGCCAGGCTGTGCCAGGAGAGGCATATTTCACAGAGAAGCAAAGGAGCTGGGAATACTCTGGTGTAGCTAAATTACCTCCACAACCTTTGCAACACCAACCAGGTGACTGAGAGAAGATTTTGGGGCTGGGAAAACCTCAGACATCTGCCTTGGATGGAGAATTATCTGAAATGACCAGCTGTGCTGGAAGTGCTGTTGTGCAGTAGCATAATAAACTCTAGTGTTTGACTAGGCAGACAGATGCCAATTTTCCACCTCAAGGTAGGTAAGAACGTCACTCTGAAATGGCATTTGCACCCATTTTCATTATCTGTTCCCTACTCTGTACTAAAGGGGGTTGGCTTCATGGTCACAGGTCAGCAGTGGCACTCAGCTGGGAACTAAATGTAATGAAAACGGGGGCTGGCAAGGAAAGGTCGGTGTGGTGGTGTGCAAAACATACTGGGCTGAGATGATTATAAACAAGGCAATATTATCCTTGCAGTCTGACTCACGAGAGAAGGAAACAGCCAGCCCTGGCACAGCAGTTCTAAACTGACCAGTGTCTCCCTGCCCCTTGCAGGGATGTCCCAGCCTGTCCATTTGTGGGCTCAGCACTGCAATACTGGGCTTGCTCACCCTCTCAGAAGCACCTCTTGGACTTAGCCATCCAATTGAAAAGCAGCTGTTTTCGTCCAAGAATAGGTAGGCAGCCCAGTGCCAGGGGAGGAAAATGCAGACCATGGGACCAAGCAGGGTCCCCCGAGGCCCCCAAGGCCACTCGGGGAGCAGGGCAGATAGAAGTCCTGCAGGATGAATGTCCCGCTTTTGGCAAATGCTGTGGCAAGGCTGTCAGTGTCGGACACGTGGCAGTAGACAGCAGGCTGCTGGCAGCCCTTGCCAGTACAGGCAGGTGCTATGGAGGCAAGGGCTTGTTCCTGCAGGTGTGCAGGGCCATCAGTGCTGTGAGTGTGCAGCCTGTGCTGGGGCCATGTGTGCTGCTAGCAGGCCTGCAGACACAGGTTATGTCCAGGCTGCATTTAGAGACTTGCCCTTAACTTGCCATTAACACTGCTGTATATTCTTCAGATTATTCCATGGGGCTGTTTCTCTGTGTTTTAGTTCTGATGTTTCTTGTTCTGGAATCCTATTGCTATACAACTCTCTGCAATGGTCTTTAATGAAGCAGGCAAGACTAATTATCATGAGCTCCATCTCATCTAAAAATCACATTCTTACAGTACTGTTATCTTCCTTTTGTGTCTGCAAATCACCTGCGCTGTCCAGCAAGGGCCCAGTGTGTTAACGATGTGAGCAGCTGGATGAAGGAGTCGGTCCTGTCCCTTCAGCACAGGATGGCACACCAGTGCAGGCACACACCGTGCAGGCTGCCAGCTGTTGGCCAGACACCACCAGTGTTGGCAGTTACCCCCACAGCCCTTAGTTTTAAGCTGAAGACTTTCTACAGGAATTCATTCTTACCAAGTTGCAGGCTGCCCCCTTGGGAGGAGAGGAGAGGCAAGGGGAGGAGGTGCTCAGGCCGTTTGGGAGTGGAGCACGGGAGGGCCTGGCACCTGCTGCCCCTGGAGAGCAGGACCCTGGGGATGCTGGGGCACACAGGTGTAACAACCACCAGATTTCCCTTGACAGCCTTGGTGGCACTCTATCAAGTCCAGCTTTGAAGTGTTTGGCCTCAGTCTGCCGGTGGGGTCAGCCACAGCTGCTGCCGTGCAGTTTGACTGGGAAAGAGGCACCTGGAGCATGATCTCAGGCAGTGAGCTCACCTCCTTCTGAAGTGAATAAGTAATCTTCTCTGAGCTTTTCCATGGCAGAACACATCATATGAAATATCCATTTCTGTAGAAATGTCTGTTCAAAATGCTGGAAGCATTAGTGACTCTATCTTCTGATAAACTATAAGAGTGACTTCACACTGGTAGCAGGGAGGAAGACGTAGCGCGTAGCAACAGGCAAGTTTGATGGGATATGTTGATGGAAATTATGAATCCCTGGGTGGAGTCAGAAACCAGTCTTCTTGTGTTAGAAATCACATCTGCTCAACTGACACTCCCTTTTTCCACACTGCAAAGATGAACTCAAGGCAGCATCATTCCTCCTCCATTCACTTTTGCTTTGGATGCACTGAGAGTAGGATCCACCTGTCCCAAGGTGGTTAACGAGCCTGTTAAGCAGTGCGTCATGCCAGGACAGTCTTCTGCTTTGCAGTCTTGGAAGGACTCTGTTGTCCTGGAAGCTGATGCACAGTTTGTTCACTATGTATATCTTACTTGCCAACAACAGTCTCTCCTTACAAATTACTTTTTCACTTCAGCCACCTTTCAGAGGACTGTCTTGCATGTTGCTTATGTGGTGTTACTGAATCCTGCACAGCTGGTAAAGGTTTCACAACAGGTCAGATCTTTATTTGGTAGATTAAGAATTTTGCTACTCCCCAGAGCAAATGGTGAGACTGGACTCTGGTCCTCTAGTCCTATGCCCATCTCCTACATCAGCCTTGCTGCATCTTCTTATGACTCAAGGCACTGATTTAATTCAACAATGATTTTCATTAATTGTTACTTTCAATATCTCTCAGCATTTGCTTTGGCTTTATCAATGGCTTGGAAAGTTTTTGCATGTGCCAGCACCTTTATTAATATTCACTCTCTTATGAACCAGAGCATCTGTGACTTCTAGAGGTAGAAGCAGTGTCATCAGCTCAGACTACATCACCTACTAAATAATTAATCAGTGATGAGCATTTAATCATTTACATCAAATAATGCCAAAGCTTTCTCTGTATCAAACAGCTGATCAAAGCAAGCTGGTCTGGCTTTTGACATACATGTGAACAGAGACAAGCCTTTGTACCTGGCATCTTCCTGCCAGCTCTGAGCACAGAAGCACCTGCACACCCACACCCTCCAGCAGTCTGTGGTGACTGCCCGCTCATCCGACAGCACGTTCAGAGAGGTAAAGCATGACTGGACCATCAACAACAGCTGGACCATCCACCACAACTGGACCACTCACCATGACCAGCGCGGCAGTGGCTGCCAGAGCAGAGACAGGCTCCCACAGGAGGGGAAGACACAGAGTTCATCCCTGTACTGTGGGAAAGCACAAGGACGTAGATCCTGCAGGACAGTTCTGAAGGGCAAGGAGCTGAGGAAACTGGCAGGTCTTTAAGGACAGCATCCTTCAAGTGCAAGATCGATTACACCTGTGCGTAGGAAGACACATAGATGGAGCTATGAGGGACCTGCATGCTGTGGAGGGGCTGCCGGGCCCTGGGTAACATGGGATGGAGCACAGCACATGTCCTGCCTGTGCATGAGGACCCACAGGGCTGGTGCTGAAGTGTTTGGGAAAGTCTCCATTTCTGAGCTCAAGACTTGCTCCTGTCCTGCTGTCCCTGTCAGCTGGTAGCTGCCCTCTCCACCAGTCTGGAAGTGAACGGAAAGTACATTCCCCAGGTTTGTGTTATGGCAGCCATGTCCCCCCTCTGGATTTATCCCAGAAAAACAAAGCAGTTTACAATTGGCAACACGTTTTACCACTGTGCCCATAATTTTCCCAGATGAGATAAACTCATAAAATTTCACCTGAATTTTCTCCTGCTTAAAGCCCAAGTTAGAAAATGTAAGCCTGAAAACCACTTCTTGCTAATGATGGAGAAGAGCTCCCACAGCATCCTCAGTTTGTGGAACCAGAGGTGTCCCTGCAAGGTCCAACAGCTTTCTGGAGTGCTTGTGGAGGTCTGAACTGCTTTCTGTCTGATGCTGAAGTTGAAAAGCATTATACGAAACCATCTAACTGGCTAACTGAGATGTTATAAAAGATTGGAAGTTTCTGGGGAGATGGAGAAAACACCTCTTCATTTTTTAAAATTATTATTACATAAGTTGACTGACTGTAGCCACTAACATGGCAAAGCCCAATTGAGATTATAAAATAATAATACTAATATGTTTTCCTCTGTCCATAGGAAAATATTTGAAAACTCTTAACTGAAAGTATAATAGTTGCTTACCTTTCGCTGGCTATTCCTTTACTTTTTAACTCAATTAACAAACAAGTAATGATCCTGTCTATTAGTATGCCCAGAAAGAAACAAATTTTTCCTCTTTTGGCTGTCTTTAAGATTAATTTTGAAGCATATGTCAACCACTGAACACAGAACATGTGTGTTTGGATGCATTTTGCATCAGAATAGAGCATGATAGCAATCAAAGGTATTTATTCTTGTTTGCTAGTGTTTGGCAGCTGAGCTTTTCTCCACATTAAACATTTACAGGCCACAGAAGGCAGATGTCAACAAATGACTTCAGGCCCTTTTATAACATGAAAAAATCTGGGTGTAAATGCATTTCTGAGTATCATTTAGGTTTTTCTCTTCTGCAGTGTAGGGGATAGGTGCCAGGCAGGCAGCCCACAGGGCTGATGCCAAGAAAGAGCCCACAGCAATGAGCCCATGCAAACTCTCCTACATACCCCCGACAATGTTCACTTTCATCTTTGCAAGAGGGCACAATGTTAATTTTGCACATTTGTGCAATCCCTTTCTTTTGAATACCAGACAGAGTGCCAGCAGCTGAGATGATAGAGGGTGATGTACGGAGCAGCAAGTGTTCTTAGATCACGGACAGGGCAAGGCTGTCTTGGAGAGATGAGCCTTTGGCTTCTGAGTGTCTTCTTGCAGAAAAGCAATGAGAGGAGTATGCTTTTTGATTACTATGTATCATCTGGGGACAGAGCGTGAGATAAGCAAGATATGAGGTAAAACCATTTAATTAAAGCTAAAATGCAGTGCCGTTAATATGGGAGCTCTGGAATTTTTGCAAAGCAGGTATAAAAGCTTCATCCTGGTTTTGACTATACTGAAATGCACAGAAGGGTAATGCAATCACCAAAAAATTTTTTTGCTAAGAAGTGTATTGCACCATAGCCATTACATCATAGACATTAATATGATGTACAATGTCAGTCAGATATTTTAAGTCAATGCACTATATTTTCCAGACTTTACTAGAATTTTTTGCTGAATGCTGAACTTTCACTATAGTGTGATTTTTTTAAACCGATGTTCAACACACATTTCTAATTTCCCTTCTGTTTTCTAAACAAGTGAAAAGATAATCATCATATTATCAACTCATTGTGAGACTCAAGCAAATAAGATTTGGAAACAAAAGCGATGAACAGTAATTAGGAGCTTGCATGTTTCCAAAGACATGTGCCAATGTGCCTCTGCGTGTCTGATCCTGTTGTGCTGTGTTGTGGCCAGTGACCACCAGTGTGATGACTGGGATGCACAAAGGAACCCTGCTGTGCTGCCAGGCCAGTGCTCCATCACAGTGTGACATGCTGAAAAGGTGTCTATTTGGCATGATGCAGCAGACATAACTGGCAGAAATGTTCTGGCATAGAATTTAGTTGATTACAGTTTTTCCAGGATATTTGCCTCATAGAAAAGCTTGTCTATATATTTTCCTCTCTGTAATTTACATACAGCATATAAAATGGGAATATAAATTGGATATGGAATTATTAATACTAATCTCATGCTTTCGGCTACAGTGAGTAAAATATGACAGATAAAGAAATTATGAAAATAATGAAGTTAGATTATGCACTAATTTCCATCTCCTAATTAATAGATGATCACATTTTCCAACTGAATGTGTCACACGGGAATGAGAAGACTAGTGAACATGGCTGACTGTAGAAGTGCATCATGAGGTTTTCCACTGCCTACCATCCTTTCCTGCTGTTTCACGATATCCTTGGGACAGGTTGCTGCCCTGGTGGGAATGGAGCAGCTGGGGCTGGCTGCTGTTCTGAGAGCCACTGAATCCCCCGTGCTGCAGCCATCCCTCCACATCCACCCGGGCAGCTGCCTTTGTCCCTGTCCAGACTTCAGATCAGAGTGCATGAGGGAGAAGAAGGGGACCTTGCCTCTGAGCTCTGCACAAGCACCCATCATATTTGTTTCCCTTTCAAAGCAAATTTTCTGGAGCATCCTGTGCCCTGAGCACTCAAGACCAGGAAACCTATGCAGCAGTCCAGCTGTGCCACTCTGACCTCTGAGGTTTTGAGCCCAAACTACCAAAGGACTTCTGGCAGGACTGAAACCCAACTCCCTGTAGTGGGGCTTGAGGTCACCAGTCCACCTTATTTTCTGGTGGGTCTCAAAATCACGCTTGTACCATGGGAGTCCACCACCAACCAAGGTGAGATGTGGACAGTCAAGGCATGGAATTACAAAAGACTTTTACCTTAAGCAATATGTACGTGGTGCCCCAGCCAAATGTTGTGGGAACCCCAATGTTATGGAGGGCAGGGTTCAGATATGTTGCAGTACAGCTTGTTGGCCAAGCAAATCACCCACATTAAGTGGTGGTCTAACCAGTTACTACCTTTCTTTTGATTAGTGCCTGCTTGTCCCACGCAGGATCGGTGCCTGCTTGTCCTGTGAGCACCTTGAGTTCATCACTAGGTCAATGACTTTTGGGTCATGGTACTTTTCCCTTGCCTAAGAGTCTGTCTTTGTGATCCGCTGATGTTAGTTTTTAACATTACCAGAGAGGTGGAGATACTGTTCGGCTGGTCCCCATGTTCCTCACTGGTCAACAACACCACATCAGGTGTAATTAATTCATCTGTACCCTTCCCAGGGCTGGCTCTTCTGCCTGACCACTTAGAGCGAGGCACAGAGAAAGTTCATGTGTCTTGTAAAATGCTGGGACACTGCAACTGGATTACTTATCCCTCTAAGTCCCACCTGATAGCTGACTCAATTACACTTCTTTCTGTTCTATTATTGATGCTATGAGTATGTCTGCCAGACAGCCTCAGGAAAAGATTAATAAAATCTTTTTCTGCTTGAATTGTTGTTGTTATTCTCCTTTCTGTTATTATTAGGAAACTCAATCAGGTGAAAGAAACTTACTCCCAGACTTTCTCACAGCTCCTTTTGATCTTTCTTCATAGCTGTATATTCCAGAGGCTTGAGCTTTGTCTCTCTGGATGGGTAATTTTGAGACTTGCCTCTCTGTGTTACCAGGGGTTAAATTGGATGGGGGAATAATTTAGTCTTTGACAAATACGATTTTTGAGAATGTTCCCTTCCAGCTTTCTTCTACATTTCTGCTTGAGGTGACTGTGTCCTTCATGAGAGCTCTTAGAAGAAAATTGCTGTCTTTAATCCAGTGAAGCTAAGTAGAGCTTGGAGTTTGCAATCACTGGGATTTCCTCACCAAGAAATGTAGTATCCTTTCCCTTGCCCATGCTGATGTGCCCCTGCAATGGTGACTGCTTCCCTGCATAAAACAGAGCCCTGTGCATTGCTGGTGGCAGCCTGGGATGGTGTGAGCAAGAGCAGGGCACCCACCAACCCACCACAGCTTCTGTCCCTCCTTGCCTTGTGTCCCTGGCCACATGCATAGCTCCTCTGTCCCCTCTCTCAGGCCATGCAACCCACCCCACAGCTAAGCCTAAGCCAGCAGCAGTGCTGGGAGACACCAGTCCCCTTGGAAGACACAGCCCAGGTTCTGCAGCCAGTGCTCACTGAGACCATGTACCCACACAGATCCTCACAGTCACCCCAGAAAGATGTCCCCTTCTCATGAGCAATCATCGTTTGGGAAGGAGGTGGGTGGAAAGATAGGTCCTGTGCGCTGACATCTCGGGGGCTGGGGGCTCTTCTGCATGCTCAAAGGATTCTCACCAGCCCCAAGATTTGGGGCTGGGTGCAGCTGAGGGGATCCTTGCCTGCATCACCTGTGCAGACACACTGCTTTGCACCAGATATGATCTGGACAATGCAGAAAGTATTAAAATAAACATTTTTTTTTAAAGTAGAATAAAAATTTCAAAAGTAATTTACACATCTGTTCTTTCTGCTTCCAGCACTCAGCAAAACCATTTTTATTCATCTGCCCTTGGCATACAAGCATCTGCAATTAATACTTGTATTTATGATGACTCTAACTGACACTGACATTTGTCCTCAGGGAAAAAAAAAAAAAAAAAAAGCAACAGGGAAAAATATTTCTTAGTCATTTTAAATGAATTCTGCAAACCTGGGAATCACTGATGATATTTCATACATTTGCCATGAAATTAATATAATTTCAGAGGTTTTCTGCTCTCACAGGAGTATATGACAGAAATGCACAACAGGCGAAGCTGGCAGTTCTGGCTGCACTCACACGTTTGTCATGTTTCTGCTTGGAAGTTCTTATTCCTTTATCATCCACCATCAAGTTTATTGCCTTAATGCCTAACCGCCTCAGGCGAAGGGAGGTATTTGTCCCTGGTCGGAGCTTGAGCAAAGCAGGCTGGCACGGGCTGGAGAGCAGGAGGTTGCTGCCACTGTCACATATGTCAGGCCATGTCCCCTCCAGTGCTGGGGCCAGGGGCACAAACTCAGCCTCCCTCCTCCCTGGCTTCCCAGGTGTAAACCATCCAACTGCCTTAAACATCTGAAGCATCCAGCCTGGGTGATACGTACCCTGCCATATTTATTCTGAGAGAAGGCAACTGGACAGCAAGTTGCCCATGGCCAGCAGCGTGCCCATGTGGTTGAGGGGCCAGTGGGACCCTGGGGGGCATTGGGAGCAGCATGGCCAGCAGGTCGAGGGAGGGGATCCTCCCCTTTGCTCTGCCCTGGTGAGGCCACTTCTGCGGTGCTGTGTCCAGTTCTGGGCTCCCCAGTTCCACAGAGACGGGGAACAGCTGGGACAGGGCCAGCAGAGGCTATGAGGACGATGAGGGGATGGGAGCATGTCCCTGATGAGGACAGGCTGAGGGGTCTGGGGCTGTTCAGCCTGGACAGGACAGAGGGGAATCCCATCAATACACACAAATACCTTAAGGGAAAGTCATGAGGACAGGGCCAGGCTCTTTGGTGCCCAGCGACAGGACAAGGGGCAACGGGCACACGCTGCAACACGGGGAGTTCCACCTGAACGTGAGGAGAAACGTCTTTACCGTGAGGGTGCCGGAGCGCTGGGACGGGCTGCCCAGAGAGGCGGTGGGGTCTCCTGCTCTGGAGACATCCAAACCCACCTGGACGTGGCTCTGCAGCCCGCTCCAGGAGACCCTGCTTGAGCAGGGGGGTGGGCTGGGTGGTCTCCAGAGGCCCCTTCCCACCCTGACCATTCCATGATCGTGCAGTTCTGTAATAGCTTCTGTCAGCCCATGTCCGCTGCTCACAGGAATGAAGCGAAGCCGAGTGTGTCCTGCTGTCCTGCTGAGTGACAGCCTGCGTGGCTGGGCTGCCCAGGGCAGTGGCCCAGCGGTGTCAGACACGGAGCAGGGCTCTCCCAGGACAGCAGCCAGGCTGTGCCAGGCCAGGGCCGTGCCCAGCAGCGGGGGTCGCAGCCAGGCTGTGCAGCAGGCAGCCGCCCCATAGCAGCCAGGCCCTGTGGGCTCCTCATGCCAGGCAGCCACCATCGCTCCCACTGCCCCTGCAAAAGGTGGAGACAGCACACGGCAAGGCCGGACCACAGGCAGCAGGAGTCTCAACAGAGAGAACAAGGGAAATTCCTGATAGGTGAAACAGAGCTGGTTAAGAAAAAATTAAAGACTGGATACTGGAGTGCTTCTCCAGTTGCACTCCTCTTTACGTCTGGTTCAGAAAAGGGGCTATACTCCTACCTCAGCATTATGGGGAGGCAAGCCCAGAGAACATATTTTTTTAGGAAGAACACCATGGAACAATTTATTGACATATTTTACATTCTGGGACCTGTCCAAGAACAGGGATATTTTTTAAAGAAGTCAGGGATTTCGCTGAGAATCTTTCAGGCTGCCTGCCTTCATAATATTTCTGTATTTCTCTGAGCAGCTGAAGACACAGAAGAGTGTCCAGCCAGGATACACTGCGAGCATGCAAGGCTTGTTCCTGCTCTGACATCAGCAGCGGACAGAAGTACTTTAAGTTGTAAATGGCAGTTGCCAGTAATAAAGGAAGAGGTCAGGAATAATGATGATTTGCCCAACAATGCAAAATATTTACCATTTACTTGCATGGTTGTGACAGCATAGGCAGTAAAACGAATTAGAAAATGAGGCAATGTACCTGTGGCGACCGAACTCTTCAATGATATTATTAGTGCTCAGGAAGTAAATGGAAATGTTGTCCCTTTACTAATACACAAAAAAAAATTATTTGTGTAGTGACTTCAAATTCTAGCAAGTACTCCAGGATTTCCTTTTGAATAAGTCCCAAAGTTATGCCAATAAAACCTCGCTGAAATCACGCAGGTCTCCACTCAGAAAGCTGTTCAAACATAAAAAGAAATCTCCTAGTAAAAGCCAAAATCAAGGCATCTCTTCCACTTTCAAAGGGCATTTATCACCACTTGACTCTAACTACTTCAAAATAAATGTACTTATAAGAAAAAAAAAAAAAGACATAAATTTTATGCTGGCAGGAACATAAGAGATATTTTTCCTGGATTTTTTTACTGATAGGTAACAAGGCCAAACCCACCCCAGCTGCATTTCCCTGTTTATAAATTCCTTTCTTCAGCAATGAATTTTGTAATCTTGGTTCCTTACCTGAAAGACTGGAACCATGACTGAGAGGCAGCAATGCTTTCATAAGTAATGTATTCAACAGCTGACGGGTAGATAGGATTATAGATGTATTTGTTATTCCTCTTTCTTTTAAAATATCGATTTTTGTCTCGTTACTGAAATAACCAAGGACAGTTATGCATCTTGGTACCTAACTCTCTGGACAAAGCCTCTGCTGATCTGGTGCCCTGCAACACATGGGAGACCAGCTGCAGGAGTGGAAATCTTCACCTCACCCTCACCTACAAGGTCCTCCTGGCTTTCCTTCTACATGGAAACATAGGGAGTCAGTATTTCTAAAATAAACTCCATGAAATGAGACCAGTTCTCCTAACTCATATTCCTAAAACACAAATGCTGGAAGCAGAAATAAGTATTTCACACGGCCCCTCATCACTTGGTGGACTATACTTGAATTCAGAATATATTCAGAGAAGCATGATGTTGAACAGTGATGGGTCCTGTAGGCTTTCTGCAAGGTGACAAGTAGAACCTGGCAAAAAAATACATATGAAGTCATTGGATATAGGGAGTTCTGAAATAATAGTAAGTAAGCTGAATGAAAAAGATAAACTACAGCTAGGAAAATATCTAAAGACCATGTGAATGTCTTTATTTGAGTTCTATTAGTGGAAGAAACATGCAACAGGATGTTTTCTACTTAAATAAACTTTTGATCCAAATTACTTCTGTGCCATGTATATGTCTGTCTACATAGTTTGAAAGTAGATCTGTCCTCAGCCAGCTAATCTTGCCTGCATTATCTTTTACTTTTGTCTGCTTTAATGTGACGATAGTACTATGCCTGAATTAGCAGTCAGGTGTCTACTCACAGGAATAAGTAACTGATTTTTTCAAAAAGAGTTACACAGGGATCTCAGTTCTCAAATCCACCCACTCTGTAGTCATTCCCTCCTTGTGACAAAATTTGTCTCTGAGAAATACACTGAAAGAACAATTTTTCACAGTTCCTCACACATGCCAGAAAAGTGAGCAGAGACTTATTTATGAATTTCTCTTCCATCAGCACTTTCAAGTTTATGAAAGTTCAGCATATTAGCATAAGGCTTATGCTTACAGGATTTTTTTTGATTACACAGTATGAAAGGAAAACAGTGTCCCGAAAACATATACCTCAGTTATAAGCGTACTGTTGAAAATGTACTTGATGTGTACTAGAGAGAATGGGAAAAACTGTGATGAAGAAAAATTATTATAAGATAAAACCAGTGGTAAATGCTGAAACCCATTGCATCCATTTCAGAAGAATGTTATGACAGCTGTTACATATTGAAATTAATAACCCATTTGCTGTTAAGTATTCTGTCCAAAGCTATTGCTTGTGAGCTAGGAAGGGCATAAAGATTAATGACGAGCAAAACTGGCACCAGCTCTGGGGTGAAGGAGTTTGCACGCAGGTGTTAGACCTGTTCTCACCTGCAAGTCTGGGCTGGACACCTGAATGGATTTGCCTTTTTTGTGCCTTTATTCTGGTTGAGTATGCAGTAGCAGTGCTTTCTTCCACACAGATGCATGGGGAAGGAAAGAAAACCAGAAATAAGGGAGAAATATACCCAAGCAGTTCTGTATCTCAGGAAGGAAAATATGATTCTGAAATCTGGCAAAAGGTTTTGAAAGAGTGTGAAATGTGTAGTCTGTACCTTGCAAATTATTTTTCTTCTCATTATTACCTATAAAAGACAGTGTCACCCAATGAGATAATGCGTAATCCAAGAGCCCACAGAGACATCTCTCTGCTCACTTTTGCATTTTATTCTTAAGAACATGGATTTTAAGACCGAAGAGGACCATTATATCATTTTATCTGACAGACTGAGAAATTCCAGCCAGAGAATTTAATTTCTGATATGTGCATGATCCTAGTAGCTTGCTTGACTATGTGTTCCTTTCAGAAGGGTAGCTGGTCTTGCTGTGGAGCCTTCAAGAAGTGCAAATCCATTGTTTCCCTCAGAGTTACTGCCAGAGGTTAATATTCATCAGTGCTAAAAGTCAGTGCCTTTTTTCGTTCTTGAATGTCATTAGCAATCTCATTATGCCTTTTGCTTTTATTTCAGATTCTCTATTTCCTGCTGTTCTCCTGCTGCCGCAGTAGTAATGTCTTTCTTTTTCCTGAGTAAATGTGCATGTTTGTGGCAGCTGTGGGTTTTACTTTCCTTTATCTAGCCTTGGTTTTTCCTGTGCTCAAAAGTACCAAGTCCCACATGTGCATCCAAGAAGCTGCACGTGTAAACATTGCAATTTGCACACATGGCTGAATTAACTGGACAGCATTGACCCCCAGGTCAGTCCAGTGCTACCACAGTTCCCCCTTTATCCTAGCCAACTGGGTCATTGCCAGTGTAGCCTATACTTTGGTCCGAACTGGCCACGCTGGCCTTTTTCCCCATACTAGTTGGTAAGGACTGTATTTATTAACACCACCAAGATCTGCTTCCCTCTCTCCCATGAAGAGTCAAAATCACAGAATGGCAGAGGTTGAAAGAGACCTCTGGAGGTCATCTGGCCTGACCCCATTGCTACAAGAGGGTCACCCAGAGCAGGTTGCTAAGAACTGCATTCAGTCAGGTGCTGACTATCTCCAAAGATGATTCCACAACCTCTCTGGGCAACCTGTGCCAGTGTTTGACCAATGTGACAGTAAAAAAAATAAACACCAAACAGAAAACAGGACTTGTGGCATTCAACTACTTTTTATTCATGAGATGGCAGCCACAGCTGAGACTGGTTGGTGATGCCAAGAGGGGGACCACTCATCTGAGGCAGAGACAGTAAATTGCAATAGGCAGCAGGTGGCTGAGAACGTGCTGAACACAATAAGTTTTGTGCAAGCAGGTTATTAAAGACCTGTAGGAGCCATCCTTTAACCTTTAATTCCCAACTTTGTGCAGGCAGCTAAGCTCTCTTCTGCCTGTTGAAATGCACACAGTTCCAGTCATTTGAAAATGCCATTTATCTTCTATGCATGTCTCTATAAAATTTTTTAAAATCACTGTTATAAACATCAATGATGTTAAAGAAATTACTGTTTCAGACTTGGAAATTGCTTTCTTGCCTGCCAACAAGTGTTTGGAGAGATGAATTACTGGAACTCAGTCTGCTGGAAAAAAAGACACCTTTGCTGATAGAGACAATTCAGATTGCTTTACAAAAAACTCATCCACCTTGTTAGAATTCTGTGAAGAATGTTCCCTGTTCTTACAGCAGTGACAACCTTCACTACAAAGTTTTCTTTTTTTATCTGCTGTTTTTTCTCTATGCTTTGTAAACTATCACGTTGTTCTGTGTGCCTGCCCTGAAGTGTTACTATGCAACTTGTGGAAATTAAATGTTCCCATATTTAAAAAAAAAAAAAATAAAACTTACTTGCAATTCTGTTATACAAAACCTGTAGCTTATACGGGGCCCTAAACAAGCTCCCAAGAAGATCATCACCCTCTGCTCACTTTGCTGTTTTTGTTTAACAAGCATATAGACAAGTGTGTGCACAGTCTCTCATATACCCTGGCACCTTCCTTTGGCCAGCAGAGCCCTTGCTACCTATTTGCAGAAGGCTCTGATGTTGTTCCTGCATCTCTGGAGGAGAGGTTAAATTCATCGCCAGCCAGTTTCCCTCTGTGCTCACAGATATTTCAGTTTTCCCTGAGAAACCCCTCTTAGCCTCTCCTCATAGGCACTGTCTCAGGTTTTCATCCCAGTACTGGCAAATAACCACAGTGCTAGTCTGGAGTGTAAGTTCTTGTTACTACTAGAGTGGGTAATTCAAGAGGAAGTATCCTAAAGTTGCACCAGGGGAGGTTTAGATTTGATATTAGGAAAAAAATTCTTCTCCAAAAGGGTTGTCAAGCGCTGGAACAGGCTGCCCAGGGGAGTGATGGAGTTACTGTCCCTGGAGGTATTTAAAAGACATGTAGATGTGGTGCTCAGGGACATGGTTTAGTGATGGGATTGGCAGTGCTGGGTTTGCTACTGGGCTCAATCTTAAGGATCTTTTCCAACCTAAACCATTCTACGATTCTGTGCTTCACCTGTGTGCTGATTTACTTTGGGTTTGCAGCTTCATTAGGCACCTTCACCTGGCCTCTCCTCCTCCAGCACCATGCATTTAGATGGGCAATATCAATGAACTGCACAGAGCCAGAAGGAGCATGCAGACACCCTGGTTTTCTGACATGCCCCCTCCTGGATGAGCCCTGGTATAAGGACAGCTGTTGGAACATCCCTTCTCAGTCTGCTCCCTCTCCTGCACTTTGCTTTGAAGGCCCACAAGTGACAGAGTGGGACTCTGGCTACAGTGGCCTTTGCTGTTGCAGCCTATAAAGGGATTCACATCACTCGACTTGCCTTCAGTCATCTCCTGTAAAGGATAATGGAGAGCTTCATTAGCTCAGTTTAAATCACTTTCCAAACTGCCAGTAAGGTTACAAATCTGCTCAACAGCAGGAGATGTGAAAAGGCAATTAAAGAAGCCTAGTGAAGTTATTTGATCTTATCTGCACAACCAGGAAGGAGAGGTGGCACACGCACCCAGTGTCAACAAGCGTGTCCCTGTCGCTGAGGCACAAGCACACGCTCAGCTCTGTGCACATTAATTCTGGCTGGCATTAAAGTGATGCTCAGGTTGAGCTGCTTCTGACAAAGACATTTGTTCAATCATGAAACATTTCTATCAGGTTGCAGGGTTCACAGGAGATAGCTGAATTACAGTGATCTGTGGTGCTAATGCTGAGAAGTGATTTGTGATGGAGCGCACACTTCTGAGGATTTGTGACTCAACCTGCTCATGTATTTTACATGCTTCTCTCTTTCTCATTCCTTTTATCTTAGCAAAGAGGAGTGTTCAGCAGTGCAGAGGCTGGCACTGCCTGTGAGCAGAGGGTCCTGGCCAGTGTACCGTGCACCCTGGCTGCTCCCTGTCTCCAGCTGCCAGCAGCATCCCAGAGTCAGAAAATGTTGCCTCAGGACCAAGGGGCCCATGACGCAAAGCAGCGATTCCCAGGTGTCCTCCAGCACCATTCCCATGCATCTTCAAATGCCCAAGACAGCAGGGTCTGCACTCTGGGCAGTGTCCCCCGCTGAGTCAGGGTCTGTGATCCCACTGCCTGCCCCATGGCCAGGACAAGGCTCAGGTAGAAGCTGGTCCTCAGCACACATTTCAGTGCCTGCTTTGATACAGGGTAGAACAGAACCAATGATACAATCAGGGTTTTACAGACCCAGGATGTGATTTGCATTGAGAACATTGCATGGATATGCAGGTTTTCATTTGTCTCCATCCAGTAATATGCATCTGTTTTTATGACTATTCTCACAGTTTGAACAAGAGATATAAAACATTTAAGAAGATCATGTCTACCAAGACAAGAAAGTGACTTGAAGACTTCTTTACCTTATATGGTGTGCCTTTTATTATGTTTACAAACCAAAACAGCCAAGATCCAGGCAGAGCCTAGGCTGTGGTGGCACGTGTACATATGGCACACCTATGCACATGTCCTGCAGGCATACATGCTCCTGTAAGTTTGTAAAGACAGAGAAGCTGGAATACCTGAAAGCCAAGCTCTGCACATTGGTGACAGTTTGGCAGGTTTTCTAGCTAGGTGATCAAAGCAGGCTCCAGGGTGACTTTCCAAACTGGTGCAGCAAATTCTGCAACTATTAGGAAAAGAAATGGAGACCTCAATGGAGAGATACTTGCATTGCTTTCCAGTTCCAGCCACGTGGAAGCTCCTTATGATGGAGAAAATAGTCTTAGCTAACTGTTAACAAGACAACAGTAGTTAAAAGAGAACATCTTCAACATTTATCACTGCAGAAATGCAAAATTTAAAGCAGTCGTGTAGTTCTACTTAAATGAATAGGGTTTTCACTCACTTGCCTGATGTATGAGATCTTCCACAGAGCTGGGGCTTCCAACAGAAATGTATGGGAATAAATGGAGCTCCACTATTTTTGATGTTTAATTGGTGGCATTAGGAAAAATGCCTCTATTATGGCTTTTAAATCCCATTAGCTCTTGCAGTGGTCTATGCCAGTCCATGCTGATCTCAGAGCTCTGCAGCTTACCACCCTGGACAGCCTGCTGCCGAGCAGCGCTAGCAGCACCAGCAGTGCGCCTGGAGGGCTGATACAGAAACGGGGTACAAGGTGGGGTGGAGAAAGAGGGACTAAGGTACCCTGCTCAGCATGAATGGAGGTGGGCTTGCAAAGCCAGGGAGGCTCACCAAGGCCCTGTTTAAAATATTGCCTGTATGCAAGCCCCTGAAATCTGTAACAGCCTGAAAGAGAGATGCTGGTACCATCCCACTGGCATAAGCAGAAAACGGCCAGCTTAGCAACCTCAGTGCATCTGAACCTGCAGAGGAAGACCCAGCCACTCTTGAATTACTCTTCTTTGTTCTTTTTTTACTGATTCTCTCGTGGCTCGGAAACCATTTTTCAGGATCGTCTGCTAAGAAGAAATCACAGAGTTGATGTCCGGGGGATGTACAAAGGCGCTTGCATTTGCATGCGCGCGTGCACACACACACACGTGTTCCTTGAATACTTCACTAGTTTTGAGGGCAGAGTCTTTATGAAAAGCATTTTGAAACACTGAAAGCGGCATGTGGCACAACATTTGCAAACCTCTCCATTTGCTGCAAAGTCAGTCCCTGTCCAGAAGAGA
Organism: Falco punctatus; assembly: GCF_963210335.1. Taxonomy (NCBI): domain Eukaryota; kingdom Metazoa; phylum Chordata; class Aves; order Falconiformes; family Falconidae; genus Falco; species Falco punctatus. Next base: position 49,205,760 of record NC_137587.1, read on the forward strand.
ACTAGTGCATGTACACAGCCCAGTCCTGCGTGCAAGCACGTGCAGCTGCTTCTTGAAGGGCAAGTGCCAAAAAGGCACCAAGCCATGACAAGGGTCAAGCCTTCTAAGTGAGGATATGTTCTCATGCCATTTCAGCTCAAAAAGCTCACTGACAAAACAGCTCTGAGCAGCAGTTAGTGGAGTTTGGAGCCACCAGCATGCATGCCCCAGGGCGGCTCGGTGTGGGTTGCATTAAGGGACTGTAACTTTTCTGTAGCCAGTCTAAAATCATAGAATCATAGAACAGTTTGGGTAGGAAAGGACCATTAAAGGCCATGCAGTACAATACTCCTGCAATGAGCATGGACATCTTCAGCTAGATCAGGTTGTTCAGAACCCTGTCCAACTTGACCTTTAGTGTTTCCAGGGATGGGGCATCTCCCACCTCTCTGGGCAACATGTGCCAGTGCTTCACCACCCTCAGCATAAAAGATTTCTTTCTTGACAGGTAGAAATTTATAGTAGTGATGTCATTTTATGTTAAACTCAAGAATATGCTTCCATGGCTCTGGTCAAAGTTCTCCAGTTTAGATTTCACAGGATTATGTAGGAGAATTAATCACTTGGGACTCTACAGAGCTTGTGATCATGTGGAGTATTTTACATGAGAAATACTTCTGTCTTTGCACATGTATGAAGTTTTACACCCAGAGTGCAGGCCAGGTCCAATTCTGTGTATGAAAATAATAAATTAATTAAAAGCACTGATTCTGCAGTGATTCTGTGTCCATTCATCCCAAGAAATGGATATCGGTAGATAAACAATGAGACTGCAAAGTCATACAGACTCCTGAGACAAGTTGTGTCATGCATCAGAACATTTACGGAACCAGAATATCCACAGGAAACATTCAATTTCTTAAATACTTCTAATTAAAAAAAAAATCTTGGGGTACGTAGAAACATATAATTGCTTTTTTTTAAGTGTCCTAACTTTGGCAACAAATGCAGGTGGGGGTTCTGTGTGGGTTTTTTTCCTTTGCAGTGTGCTTTCAAAAAGACAATTTCTACAACTTCATGACAGTTTCAAACATGTTCTAGTATAGATTTCACCTTTTTCTAAAAAAAAAACATTTTCATTACTTTCTATGGAAATATTTTAACTTGAAATTAGAAAATGTGTAGCCCAAGGACAACTGAAGGTAAGACACTCAGTAGAAACAGTGTAGTAAAACTGCCCAACAAAAAATAAGGTCCCTTAAAATACTTCAGACTGGGACATGCATGATTTATAATACTTGTTATTTTCTTCCTTTAGATAAAGCACTGCCTAATCTCACTAATTCTGGGACCTCACAAAACTCCTGAGTCATGCAGAATCTTGCTTATATGGAGGTGTCTTGTTTTCAAATCTGCACGCATGAGACCTGAAATACCCTTGAGCCAAATTAAAGAGGTGGAAAAGGTGGAAACTGCCAGAGAGGAGAAAGGCTAGCTATACCTAAAAAAATAAGTGCTGTTATATTTTTTCTCTTAGCATGTAAGCTTTTTCTGTGTCTGGAGATTATCACTTCTGTCAAATATGTCATGCATTATTAAACACCTGGCACATTTGTCCTTAAAAGGCAGAGCCATCTTAGTGGATGCTGTAATTTCTGATAGGGCCAATTCTTACTCTGTATTCATTTTTTACTTCCTTTGTTTGACTCTCACCTGGCAATTACCAAAAGCTTCGCTGAGACTCTATCCATAAATGCTGCTTCTTGTTGGGATGGGCACATGCCCAGAATGGTTTCCGCTTCAGTGCCCTTGCAGTGAACCCCTGGCCACAGTCAGGGAATGGAGACTTGAACTCAAACAAAAATTATTCTTAAAAACTTGTGGTAAATTCAAATTTACATACAAGGTAAGCTTGAAGCAAAAGTCCACACTAGTTCTTTCTAAATGTGAGTTTCCTTACTTATACCTGCTACATCTTAATGTTGACCATCGCACCAGTTTGGAAAATAGACAGTAATATCTCCAATGGGACAGTGCTGTCCTGGGTTGGGGCTCCCCTCCGTTACCTTCAGCTGTGCGCAGCCAGCAGCTCTTCTTGGGCACCTGCATCAGCTGCAGGAAAGAGTAGAAGGATCCATTTGGGGGGGATCTGTCTCACTGCTCTCATCTCATGGACAGTGTATTCCTCCAGCTGCTGCAGTCACAGGCTGCACCTTCAACAGGGACCTCCCCAGGGCTGGGCACATTGCATCTAACTGCAACAGCATCCCCTGCTCTGTGGTTGGCTTTGGCAGGCAGATATTCTTATAACCTTGTGCATGAGGCAGGCAAAGAATCATTTCAGTATCAGGAGAGGACTACGTTTCAGCAAGGCTGTCTGGAAGGCCACACTAGCATGTCTCTAGAATTATTCAGGATCTAAATTAGTTTGCAGCCAATTACTGACTGCAGGATGGAGACCTTGGCACTGCAGAATGGCTGAGCTTCTGGAGAAAAAAGCAAGAATTCAGAAGATGATATATCACCGCTTGTGTCCTGTATGGTCATTTATCTCCAGTTAAGGCATTAATAATCCAATAAGGTTTTTTGCTGATCAGTACAATTTCTTCACCTCCCCATCCTGAAGTCTGTTAATTGTACTCCAAGTACATGGGCAGGAAGGAGAGCACTTGGGGGCTTTCAAGATTCAGGAGTTAGTTCTGCTTGCCCAGGATGCAATGAGCCAAAAGCATCTTGCACATGAAGTGAGCTGAAGTCAAACTAAAAAAATACAAATGGAGATGATAATTCAAAGCCTTTTAACAACTGACTGCTATTTAATGAAAGTGGTTTTCACCCATTTGTCTCATTTAAACAGCAACGCAGCCAGTCAAATCTAGGTCACTGCTCTCATCACCCTTTAAACAAGTGCGTGGTTCTCAGCCAATACCTCCAAATGCCTTTCCTGTTCCTTTAGTTTGACAGAATTTTGAAAAAGCCTCTTTAGGAACTTGTGAAAAACTGTGTGGTCGGTTGACATTGGCTGGACATCAGGTGCCCACCAAGCCACTCTATCACTCCACTCCTAGCAGAACAGAGGGGGAGAAAATAAGATGGAAAGAAAACCCAAACTTGGTGATGGATGCTGGTGCAAACGGATATAAGGAATCTGCTTGTCATGCACTTTTGCAGGCTTTGACTCTGCTTAATGCAGTGTTCATTGAATTTTTCTTTTATGTTTAAGCACAAATGTTTTTTTTATTTGCCTTGTGGGTACCATAAGAATTCCCTAACAAGATCTAGCAAAAGAAAGGTGCTGCACTGTCTGGCACATTCTGCTCTCTCTTGCAGCTGAGAGGTGGATTGCTGCATACTCCTACAAAGTCCTCAGTTCTCTGAGTGGCAGATGTCTTCACTGTCTGCTGGTCTGCTCTTGAACCAAGGATTTATCACACTCCAGGGAGCTGAGAGTTGTACTGGAGAATTCAAATTCTTATTGTCAGACAGTTAAAAATTAAATAATATTCAAAAACATAGATTTGGACAAACAAAACAAAATTGCAAACAGATAGAAACATTACACAGCACAACTGCTAGGTTAGACGGAAAAGATCCTCCTTAGCAGCTCCAGCACATCGGCTCACACAGCCTGGCACAGCCCAAACGACTTCTGACCAGCATATCTCCTGGTCTTCACCCCTGCCTGGCCCCAAGTGAAGGGTGCATCTTGCCCTCTCCATGCCTGCAGCCAGGCTGCCAGCAAGCAGGTGTGAGATGCTGAACTCAGTGCTTTTTCCAGGGACCAAATATAAATCTGTCCCCCTAACTCATTCGCAGTAGGACTGACTAACCACTGCTCGGTGATGGCAAGCAGGCACTGTCCTACAGTTTAAATGGGAAAAGCACAAATCAGCATAGGTTTGGTGATTTGGACATTGCCCTGTCACCCTTTAACATCAGCTGAGGGTTTAACTCAGCCTGAAACACACTTATGCAGTAAAATTTTGACCACTACAGGGAAGAGGATGGTCCAGCATGAGTGAGGTGATCAGCATCAATAATGGCTCATCTGCTCAAGACTGTGTCTCCATATGAATGTGCCTACCCGGAGAGATCTGAACTTGTGTTGCGCTAATTAATGTATACAACACACTTTTCAGAACACTGATCACTAAATCAGATATAACGTATTTTAAAACTAATTCTCTGCTTTTCTGACCAGTTGTGATATTTTCCATCTTTATAAATGAATGTCTTGAACAGAAGAGAAAAATAGCATCTATGTAATAAAGGTTACTCAGAAACATGTCTCAGAGGCCCAGAACTCACTGAATCTGCCACAGACTTGTCTTGTGTTTTACTTCTTTGTACCAAGATTTCCCTAAACTCTTCATCTTTAATATAAAAGGGATTCTTTACATTGCAAAGCCGCAGAAAGCAAAATATTTAATTGGAGATTGACATACTGAGTGGCAGCTGGGTTTGAGTTCGATAGCATCAATAAGGGGCTGAGAACTTACCTGGTGAAGTTAAGATAAAGGACAACTCATGGAATAAAATTGCATTGTTTGAGTGGTTATTGTAATACTTCTGCATGGAGTTACATAGAAAGGCACCAATAAGGACATTGTAGTAAAATGAGAAAAGAAATAGAGTACATCTAGATGAAGAGGTGGCAGAACTGGCTTTAGGGCAAGTGAATAAACAAAGAGAAACCTAGATGGATTTGCAGAAAGGTTATAGTCAAATGAACTGTTGATAACTTGTTGAAGGCACAGCTGATTTTCAGGGTTCTTGTGGCTTTCAGAGATAAGAACTGCTGCCAAGAACATCAATACTGGCATAAAAGAGAAGGGGAAAAAATCTTTGTAGGGTTTCTACTTAATATTTTTTAAATTCTTTTTTACCTTCTTTTCATTAGTCCAAATTTGGTAAGAATGTATGTATTTCAATCATTTTGTAACACCATCACTTACTTCCACTGCTGCCAGCTCTATAGGTTACTAAAGGAAAATAAGCTTCCTAATTCTAACCGAACGACCATAAAGAACTCAAAATAAGGAACACACTGGGAATGTTAAGTATTGAAGTTACTTTTATGTTTTTGTTAAAATTTTTACTAGATCTAACATAAATGGATATTTTTTTATTCTATGACTGCAGGTCTAAAAAAACTTGGCCACTGCCATGTCTGTGTGTATGTGGATTTGTGTGTACATGTATGAGGAATCAGAAGTGAGTGAATTAAAGCAATGGAGATTTCCTCTCTCTTAGTCCTGCAGATCCATAAATAAATCTTTCCAGAAGACAGATGTGCTGACAACTGGAATCCTACCAATAATTTCTCTGGAGCACTACCTGAGTTGAGTCATATAGGCTAGACCTTGTATTACTCATTAATAAAGAGGTTCGTTGTGTTAATGTGTCAGAGAACAGAGGCTTCCCTTCATCCCTGGACATTTCTGCAAACACTGAAAGAAGTGGCTAAACATTGCTAAAGATTGCTAGAGCAGCCTGGGAAGGTTGCTCGGTGAGATGAAGGTGTGCAGTGTGGGGCACCAGGGGCGAAAGCAGCCCCTCCCCAGTTCCTCCCCAGCTCTCTGTCTACAGGCAGATGGTGCCAGCCAGGGCAGGGCTCCCATGGCAGACGGTGCTTGCTCGCAGTTAGGGGCTGGCTTTCTCTCGTGGTTCCACCCAGGTGGGCAGCTCAGCCCCACACAGCCACTCGCTCGCTCCCCCCACCTCCCCGCTGGGACAGGGGAGAGAATTGAGACAGTAAAAGTGCAAAAACTTGTGGGTTGACATAAAGATAGTTGAACAGGTAAAGCAAAGCTCCCCAGGTGCCTCTTCCAGTGCTGCAGGGCAGCTTCAGCTCTGCTCCTGGCTGTGGGGGACAGGCGCCGGCAGAAGTGATGGATCAGGGTTGCAAATCACCGTTCCTGGAGGCACGAGAGCTCATGCCCGGCTCCCACTGGATCAGCGGCATGTTGGCTGCAGGACACTGAGCAGGAGAGTCACAACCAGTGTGGGAAACAAGGCAGAAATAAATAACCTGTTTCTTCCCTTTATTAACACTCCATCCTAATCTGGATGTGTCTAAGTAGCAAAAGCCTGAATTTGCCACTAGGTCTCAGCTTTGAGTTCAGTTTTTTTTCAGAGCAATGACTTCCAAAGCAATAAAAAAAAACCTTCATTGTCTTAAGAAAAACAAGTCTGAGTCTTATCTTAACACTACACACTTTTATGTATAATCATTCTGACGTGTCTTCTGATAAAAAAGGATTTACCTGAAAATCCTGAAGGCACTAGAAACTGTTGTGAGTATGGATTCTGAGAACATCGGTCAGTGAGATAAATGAACCTAGTCAGGCTATGAATAACACCAGAAGGATGTTATTGAATGAATTCTTGGGGAATGCACAGGAGAAAGCAGGCTTCTGCTTATTTGTCTGGGTTTTTCCCCCATTTCCCTGCCAACAGAGCCAAAACCGGATCTTTGCAAATGTTTCCCTGCAATTTTCTCTTAAAAATGAATGGTGTTTTACTCAGGAGGGAATAAAATGTCATATTGTATGGGATATTGTAGTGTGCCCCTTCCCACTCAGCAGGTGTTGGGGGGGAGGTGATCTTTTATATTATTCTGTGCGGTTCACGGGAGAAACAATTTCTGTTTTTGTAAACCTCCCTAATCTGTATCAGGAGGCGCAAAAGTCTTGGCAAGTTCTTATTCCTATGAAAGATACAAAGAAGAGAGAGAGAGAAATGAAAGAAATAAGGAAATAGAGCAAAAGATAGTACCACCACCCTTGGATCCAGCGACGTCTCCTTGGTCAGCAAGTTGAAGTCTTCTTGGTCAGCAAGCCCAGGGTCCAGGGTAGCAGAACACCTGCCTGAATGAAGAGCAGTCACCTGTTGAGGTTGGATTCTCCAAGGTTCCTGCCACAGGTGAAGACTCGGTTGCATGTTTGCATGTGAGTTGTAGCAGTTCTGGATGTTCCAGACGGTGGTGGGGGTTTCTGGTCATTGACAGGCACATGTACAGCATTCCATAGTGCTGTCCCCAGGCAGTTTTGCCCAGGGAGGTGTCTCCAGGGCAGCTGATGCAGGAAACCATCCTCCACCTTTGGAGCATGACCTTCGATCTCCCCAACATCTGCCCAAGAGCAGACAAACTGCTCACCACTGACAGCCATTTAAAATCACACCTCTGAAGTAGAGGTCTCCTTCAGTTCCTTCCATCTTTTGAGTTGCTTTGAGACAAAAAAAAAAAAGGAAAGAAAGAAAAAAAATAAAGCCTCTTGACCATCACAATGTGGCAGATTGGTTGGAGGGGCATACACGCATTGTAATGAAGAAAACAAACACAAAACCCACAAAACCCCTGATCTATTTTTATGCGGTTCCTTCCCATGCCCTTGGACTCAAAGAAATACAGCCTGTCCTGTCCTTGATGCAGTAACTTTCTGGAGGAGACATTCAGCTGTTGTCTGTCTGCAATTGTCTCAGCATCTTCTCTTGGTTTTGCTTTTATTTTACATGATGCTTTCCAAAAGTCTTATTTTTGTGTCTTCTCAAAAATCTAGTTCTCCTGTAAAAGAAAATCTTTCACTAAACCAACTATTTGTTTCAGCCAGCTGTTTTATTATCTATTCTCATCCATTTGTTCTCTTTATACAAATGGAAACAAATGAAAACTGTAAAGCTGACAAATGCCAGCTATCACAATGCAGATTAAAAGCATCACAACAATTTGGTTTTTAGTAGTGCTGAGGGAATAGAGAGCAAACTCCCAAGTAGCAGGAAACCAAGTAGCAGGAAAAGCACTTCATGTCTTCTCTTTTCTAACCTTAACCCATCAGAGAAACAACCAAAGGCCGTGCCCACCCTCCTTTCACTGAAGAAAAACCACAAGTGTTTTTCTGGGGTAAGCACTCCGACCACAGCCAGAGCCTGTTGGGGATTCAAACACAAAGCTGCTTTGCTCAGACTCTGACCCGCTGTGGTGTAACCTTCACTTACACCCCCTCCATGAGCCCTCCCAGCTGTTGCCCTAGCTGTGCCAAGGAGGAGCATGCTACACCCTCTGGAAATTACCACCAGTGCCTTCAGCCTCCTTGGTTTTTGGAAAGCCAGCTCAACACTTCTTTCACTTATTTTCCCCTGGGATATTCACCACTTCCTTTCTTCTAATGGGGTTTGCGTTGGATTGCCATGGTTTGTTAACCCACTAGAACAGTTTGTATTTTAACTGTCTTGGCTGTGAATGGGTTACAAGAATGGTCCCTCTGTAAACCTGGAAAGCCAAAGTCTAAGGGGTAGGTGAGGAGTGGGTGGGCTGACAGCAGCAAACACAGAGAGGGGATGTGCCCTGGGGTTGTGTAAAGCTGTATTTCCTTTGAAATCAAGTTCTGTTCTTGATTCTTTCCATCAATATATTTGGTTGCATCAAAAATTGTTAAAAGGAAAGCAGAATTTGACTGGCTGGGAAAGAGATAATCTGCTTTTCTGAGATCTGTTCAGACAAGAGAACGGTGATTAAATCCACTTTAAACTGATGTCTTAAAGCCAAGCAGAGTAAAAGCCCTTGTACCTCCAGCAAGATGTTGATTCAGAACAAAATGCCTCCAATTGTTTATAGTTGCTTCTGAGCATCTCTTTCAAGTGAAAACAATTGTTCAAACAAACCTGAAGGAAAAACAAAGTGAACAGCTGACAGGTCTTCTGGATGGAGCCGTTTGTTCTTGGAGGCTGAATTTGTGCTTCCAATGTGACTTAACTATATGCTCCTGCAGCTAGACCTGATGTTAAACACGTTCATGCATGTGTACCTGTGTTAGTACCTTTTCCTCCCCGCTTCTTTTAATTACTGTGTTTGTATGACAGCTTTCATGCTAGGATACCAAACAGGAATGTTCCTTGGTCATGTTCATGTGACCATGCAGCACTGGATGTGACAGTGTAACGCACAAAGTAAAAAGATCATTTCCCTTCTTTTGAACAGAAAAATATTTCTGTCTCATTACTACATAATTTTTAGCTTTTCAGCAAGAAAGATGTAGTCGTGCAAAGACTCCTCTTTTCTTCTTTGCTGTCAAAGTTTCCAAAGAGCCTGATCTAAGTGAATGATGCTCTTTCCTTTCTGAGTACTACAAAAGCACTGAATTGTGATTAATTATGCTATCTTCAGAGGCTCAGGAGACAACAACACACATTCCTATGTTACAAGAGATCACACGCTAATTAACAGCATTATACATTTATGAACTAATTATCATATTTACACAGGACAAGTGCATCCTATATTTAATTATAATTTAAGGTCTCACTTGAATAAGACTGTGATTGAAGCAAAGCCCAGTGCACCCTATTAGCATTTTGCAACTGAAATTCAAGACATTTGGCTAAGTGTGCTTTGTAACTTCCTTTTCTAGCGCTATCAATAATATAAAGACACACAGGTTAAGTCCTAGCCCTGTTTCAGTAAGCAGTTCTTGTTTCCTCTGGGATGTAACTCCCCTAGCCTGCTTCACACAGTCAGCACTGCCTCTCGCTGCTGAAAACTCGCCGTCAGGCTTGGTTAGGAACCAGCACTAGAGCCAGCTGTGCCGTCCGCAGGCCTGGTACACAGAAAACAAATGCCAGGCACCCAGGTGCCATAAAATTGCCAATTTCAAAATATCAACAGTTTATTAAAAGTGCAGTCTCTGACTCTCACCTAAGAGCTATACATTGCCATGGATGAAGTCATGCACTTCATTTGTAAGAGAGAAGCAACAACATATTTTGTTGGTGAAAAACAGTGATTTAACAAAGTGTCCTGGTTTCAGCTGGGATGGAGTTAATTTTGCTCTGAGCAGCTGGAGCAGCGCTGTGGTGTGGATGTGGTGTGAGAGCAATGCTGACAGCACATGGAGGGTTTGGTTGTTGCTGGGGATGTTTGTACTAAGTCAAAGGGTTTTCAGGTTTTTTGGCCCTGCTGGTGAGAGGGCTGGGAGTGCATGGGGTGTTAGGAGGGGACACAGTCAGTACAGGTGACCAAACTAGCCAAAGAGGTTTTCCACACCATATGAGGTCATCCTGAGTATATAAACTCAGGGGGAAGAAGAAGGAAGGGGGGGGGGCCTGTGGGCGTGTCATCTGCCATTGTGGTGTTTATTTTCTTGAGTACCCATTACAAGTGATGGAGCCCAGCTGCCCTGGGGATGGCTGAGCACCTGCCTGCCATGGGAGTGGTGGATGAATTCCTGGGTTTGCTTTTCTTTCATGTGTGGCTTTTGCTTTGCCTGTTAAATTGCTCTTATTTCAACCCTGAGCTTTACATTCCTTTCCAATTCTCCTCCCCATCCCTTTGGGTGAGGGGGAGTGAGTGAGTGGCTGCGTGGGGCTGGGTTGCTGGATGGGGTTAGACCATGACACAAAGTTCAATGGTAAACACGACAGTGGTTTATCAAGATCAAGGTGCACTTGATTATTTACTGCACAGAGGACAGGGTCAGACAAAGCTGTCAGGGAGACCCTCCCATTGAGTCAAGAGTTCAGAAAGGGCCCCCTTGCGTTCTAAACTCCTCAGAGGGGAGTCTAGGTGCAGCTGGATCCAATCCCAGACTCGGTCAATGGCTTAGGTCTAAAGGACTACGTGTGTACAATCAAACCTTTATACCACTTAGCTAAGATTTCAAAGTTTAGCATGCTATTAATGGCTTACCGAAAATCTGTTGAAGCAAGGAATCCCTCAGCCCCGAGGACCCCCCCGAGAGGCATCCCTACTCAAGGGGAGGTCCTGGCATGCAGCCTGCTGCCCTGCAGGATAGCTCAGAGGGTCCGTCCTGGGCTGCCCACTATTTATGGAATAAAATTATTGACTTATAGCTATATTTGCATACTCAGTTTCTTTCAAACTTGGCTTGAGTCAGACCCTGACCAGCACTATGGTTAGGTGGGTGTATTTATCAAACTAGCCTTTGGTTATTGTGTTGCTGTCATTCTCCCCTGAATCCATTTTGAGTGGGATGCAGCCGTCACAAGCAGATGCATCCATTATAACCACCACTGGTGGTGATCACCTGAGCAGCTTTAGGGGAAATAAAGATCAGGATGGGAGTGGGGGCAGGAACACACCATCACGCCATAAGTAGGACAAAAAGGAAAGTAATTATTAACTTTAACTTTCTTTAAATGTGAAGCTGGTGCACATACAGGACACTGTTTGGATTGATAAATAAAATTGTTGAGCAGGCAGATGTTATTTGGATGATATTTCTACCCTGGGATCTCTTAAAGCAGAAGCATGTATGTCATGCATTACCGAAAAGGCCTGTTTGGTACAAACGTTGCTATACACCAAGCGTCGAGATTGCTCTCCTTTGGCCAGTCATAATACATGTCCCTGTATTCCTTGGATATCATTCTTCATGGAAGTATCTTTTTTTTTTCTTTTTTTGCTAAATCAAGTAATTCCATTCAGATCTAATTAGAAATTCACAGAAAGTAACTCTTTCTGAAGCTGGGCTGGTCAGAATAATAAGTAGAGATATATATTCTCTGTGTAGCCTTTGATAAATTAATATTAGAATGGGCATCTGACCATCCCAGCTATGTTTTAGTGTGCCTGTCATATCTGAAAGCACTCTCTTGGTCCATATTTTTGTCATAGTGTTAATATTAAGGATTTACAAAATCACATGAAGAATTGCATAAGCATAGTGGGAAGGGCCTTTGGTGCCATTAATCAGCATGCACGATTCACACTGGAAGGTAAGTCTTTGCTTTTATGATGCCTTTTGTGTGGTAAGAAAATAAGTTTCCCCTCAGTGCATGCAGCAACGCAGGTGTGCAACATCCCCCTTAGGGACCAAAGCTGTGATGCGGAGCACAAGCTGGCAAGTCTCCCACCTCAGTCAGCTCAGCACCTTCACTCGCACAGGTGGCAAGTGAGCACATCTCAGCCATCATGCATTCTTTGCACGTGTTGTACCAAAAGACATTGCTTAATGGTTTCAGCCACTGTTTCCAGTCCTTTCCAACAACAAACCAAAACAAAATATTTTCTCTTCCCGCTTAAGTAGTGTTCTGCCTGGGTAACTTCCACGACCACCTTCACTACCCATCTAAGAGGAGTATAGATAAAACACTATTTTTAAAGTTCTTTTAAAACAGTCATAAATGAGTCATTCAAACTGATACTGTCATGGAGAAGTCTGGTGCACACATCTGTCTGTAAAATTCATGGGTACCTGAGAACAAAAAAAATCATAATATTTGTTTCTGAAATTAATAATAGTTGTTTCTGCAGCTACTCCTTCTACTGAAATATTTTCTATTACATTTCTGGCAATTACTGCATAAGAAATGGAGCATCACTTTCACTTTCTCTGACACAGACTGTATATATTAAAAGCTTTATAAGCACAGTCATTGTTCCTGTAGGCATTAATGTTGCAAACATAGTAATAAGGCTTCAAGCACTAATCAAAAAATTCAGAATTGCAAGTTGGTAGCAAACAACCCGAAGCCCAAACAGCTCTTAGCACTAAAAATAAATTCAGGCTTGTCTGGGAACTCCATGGAGCTTTGTGGCTCCCAGACCATAAATATTCTTCCATTTCAGCTTTCAAATTAGCTGCTGTTTAGGCTACTTCAACATCTGTGGAAGAACCTTCCCTGGTAGAGGAAGCTCATAGGTTCGCAGAGCTTCTAGTAGGTGAGGTCTAGTGATACCTGCAAAGCAAGTTCTGCTTCCAAAAGCCAGCTCAGTAAGTTTTCCCAATTTATCACTCTAAAGTCTTTTTAAATGAATCCATGGAAAAAAAATATAAGACATGAAATATAAGGACAGGGAAAACTATAGCAAACCAGCCATTAGCTGGGCAGGAGGAAGATGGTACAAGAGCTACTAAGGTTTGACTGAGGGTTGCCAGAAAAGAGTAACCACTACGTGCAACAGCACCACGGCAGCCAGAGCTGGTTTGTGCACAGGGTGGGAGATGCCCCAACGTGCAGTGCTGCAGCCATGGATTGTCCTGCAGCAGCAGGTGCCAGTGGCACTAGGATGTGCCTCACTTAGGACATCCCCGACATCTGAGGAAATGCCGATCCTGCCTGCAGCTGCTCAGTGCAGAGAGACATCTACCGGGACCTGTTGGCCACCAAGTAGAAGCAGAATGCCAGGGGACTATGCCGCCCCACACAGGGTGGGCTCTGCTGGTGGCATCAGCCCGCTCCAGGCAAGTGGTGGGCAGGAGCTGGTCAGCCTGTGCCGCAGCTGCTGCCCTGCCGGGCGCGGGGGCTGTACCAGCTGGCAGCCCACCACCGCAGCACAGCCTCGGCACTTCAGACATAGCGAGTCTGTCACTAACGGCAGGTGTGTGGCTGAGCAGGGCTCCAGGACTGCTCGCTTCAGTGTGGGCTGGCTAATGAAATGGCATTCGCCGTGGCACCCAAGGTCGGGCTCCACCAGCCAGCACCCAGCCCTTGCTCCTTTCAGCGCTCTGAGAGGGCGCCGTATCTGATGGCCTGTAACATCTCTCATTAAGCTGTTTCCTTTGGCAAAAGGAACAAGTTGAAGTGAGGCTGACTTTTCTAATGGGGATCTTTGGTCTGGAGGCCCAGGAAAGGTTACCGAGCTGAGCCAGACATTTTCAAGAGAATGAAAATGAAGCAAAGTCTTCAAACTGCCCTATACTAAAGGAAAAATCCTGCATGACTGCACAGCTGAGTCCTGGCTAGAACATAACCCCGAGGGCACCGAGGTCCTGTCCCTCCTGCCAGCCAGCCTGCCCTCAGGCAGAGCTATGGCCTGAGCTGTAGCCCTGATTATCTGTACTTAAAAAGTACCTTTGCTGGGATTTCCCAAAGTATGAAACTTCTGCTTGTAGCAGTATTTTGCTATGGGATGTCAGATGTTCTCCTGCCAGAGTTTTTTGCTCTGTGACTAAATCCCAGGAAATGTCAGTTGTGCTGATGGCTTTTTAGATAGGAATGGGATAGTGTGGCCCCTCCCTCTTCACACCTCTTTGCTGGATTCCACCCTGTTACCCTAATAATCATCCCACAACAAAATTATGAGTAAAAATACTATATAGTTTCGTTAAAATAATCTCTAAAAAATCATTCTCTGCCTCCTGCTTTGCTAGTATATTTTGAACTGCATTTAACAGTTTCTCAAAGTGTAGCAAATGATCTGCAAGAACAACACTTACCATAAGCTGTGTAGTGCTGTTTGCAACTGGGGGCAAGAGCAGACTGATGCTTACTGACAAGCCAAAATGCATCCTGGAGAAAAACACCATTATTTCCTTAGCAGACAAAAGCAGGGTTCCCTAAAGCTATAGACAGACTCTGAAATGCCTGTTTAAAGTAAAATGTAAGCAGGATTATTTTCCACTAGTTTTGAGTAGCACAGTGTTTAAAGGCATGTGGTCTAAATACCTGACTACTTTATCCGGGACTTGGGGACGGGGCACATTTGAAGAAGGTGTTAATGCCCAGCTCCTTACCACTGCCCCAGACTATCAGATGTGCCTGTGGTGCAGGGTGGAGTCAGAGCCCTCTGAGCACCCCGTCTGAGTGTGCTGCTACCAGACAGTCCCAAAAGGTGCCTGGAAAGTTGTGTCCTTCTTGGGTCTGCTCTCAAGAACCAGACCTCTCTGACCTGACCTGACCAGACCTGAAATGCCCCAAATACTTCTTGTAGTATTGACACGTTTCAATTGCTTTGTTGTCAGGATGCTCAGGGCTCCCTCTTCACTGCTCCTGCATGGTACCCAGTGCTGTATGCACATTAGGTCCTTTTTTCCTATAGTCTTTTTACTATCCACAGCACTTCATTCCACCATCTAGTTGGGTACAGCTTTCCCAGCAGTGACTCCAGATTTATTCCGAGTCTTGGATGTAGGTTTACTTAGGTGTCTGAGCAAAACTAATAGATTTTATTCTCTTCTGGAATGCTGCCTGTTAGAAAAAAATATTTTCTTCCATTTCTCACTGGTTTTACTCAGCTTTGTTCAACACTTCCCTTTGGTTAACTACAGAACTTTATCACAATATTTGATTTCTCATTTCACTTTGCCAGAGAATCATGTCATTAACTTTAAAAAGTTAAAAATTAGTTCATTTGTGATTGCTCTCCTCAGCTCTCTCTTCTCTTCTCTCTCTTAGCTATTTAAAATTTTTCAGTAGCCTTTCTGAAGAAACCTTTCTTTTACTAGCAATATTTGTGTTTGCCTACACATCTTTTGTTTTACTGACTGGGCTGATAACTTTAGCTCCTGCCGGCTTCTGCAATATCACCACACAACATTTGGACTTTTTTGTGCAACTCCATTATTATCATTAGTCTACTTTTCCAGTCCCACCTTTTTATTTGATCTGGCTGGCTTGCAGCAGCAATACCTATAGTTCTTTTAAGTCCTAACATAAAACATAGCTGCTTACATCCACAGTCAGAAGTGTCTTTCCTGGCTACTGCTGTCCGCTACTCTCTCTTGAATCAGGAAGCCACTAGAGCTGGGGAAAAACTGATTGTGCAGTAAATAATAATAATAATAGCAACAACAGCAAAAAAATAATCCGTTTGTGTCAGGGAAACGTACACACAGAAAAGTTTCATTTTCTCAAAGAATAATGGTACGTGACTGAGGATCTTGGTGGGAGTCTGTCTCTCTCCACTATCCAAGCAGTGTCATCCAAAACAGTTTATTTCAAGAAATCTACCAGAGTTGTCTTGCTTTCTTTTGAGAAAATCCACATACACACACACACAACTGTGCATGAACGCACACACATTCGCTGCCTTCCCCGCAGATGTTTAAAGCAGGTCCATGAAGTGACTCCTGCTTTCATGAGCATGTCTCTGGCATACGGAGGGATGATCTGAGGTGCTCCTCCACGGATACACATGACATTTCCAGAGAGGAACCCCGAGAGAAATCTGAGACAAATGAGGCAGAGAATGTCACAAACAAAGCACATTACCTGCTGGGAAGGAAATCTTTCATCAGCAGATACTTCAAATACATAAACCAGAAAGATCCTCCTCACAAACTGCTAAAGAAAGAAATAGGAAATATGTTGCTTTTGAACATAAGTGCATTCACACAGATAATCAGATTGGATCTCTTCAGGCTAGACACTTTCTTTATGGTATCTCTATTTCTTTCCTGCCATAGACATAAAGATTTTCACAGATCTTTTCAACAGAGGAAATGTGAGCTGAATGCTCTCAGTAATCCAATTGCTTGCTCATATAATCATGTTGTAAAGAAAACAGTAATGCTGTAAAAGGAGGGGAAAAAAGAAAAAAAAAGCTAGACCAGCTTCCACCTCTCTCCCACTGCTCAAAGTGTAACTGTCATGCTTTTTATGTGTGCAAATAAGTGAAAGAATGAATCTTGCATATCTTTTAGAAGGTACATTCACATATGCATCATTAAGTACAAGTGTGTTACATGATCTGAAAGGCACTGAAGTAATTTCCATATGGTATCAGAGCCTGGTACCCACTGAGTACTTGACATTACACAGCTTTGAGGAAAAACAGGGGATCCAGATGTCTGCGGCAGTCCCTCTCAGTTTTGGGCTAGTACAGCTGGAAGCAGTGCCAAGCTGTGGTGCGGAGTAGCCCTGCTTGGGCTTGCACCCCGGGCAGGATCCCTGCACGTACGAGCCATTGTGGACCAGAGGCTGGAATAAAGCTGAGAGAAAGGCAAACAACAGGGCTATCCTATGTACTGTATCCATAAATGGGATACCACAAGCCAATAAGCAATTCAAAAAGTCTGGTTTACTAGGAACAGTTTTCATTTTTGTGAAGTAAGTTGCTGTGTACTGTCAAACCACTTTGGTACCACATATGTTCCTTGCTTTGCATAATTGCTGTACTCAGATGAGGAACTTCCCTTTCTTTCTCATACATCCTCAGAGTGTTCAGCGAATAGGTGGACTTTGCTACAATAAATACTAACAGCAGTAGCATCTACTGTAATCAGGAGGGCATCTCCATTTCTGTTCTCTGATAATCCCTGTGGAAAATGACAGTCATGCATTTACGTGTGATTTCCTAAATTGCAGCTAAACTTTAAAAGACTTTTTTAAGAGGCACAAAGAAGCCTGTGGATTTATCTCGCTCATTCTGTTCTCTGTTTTTCTAGTATATGAAGTAGAAAACCTGGAACTGGCACTCAGCCTTTGCTGCTGTATTAGCGGTTAATACAACTAGCCAGTATAATTGTTTTTTCAGGATGCCATCTTTGAAGCTTGTTACCTTAGACAGGATGGTCAGGATATAGAAAGGCACAGAAGTAATATCAATGCCTTTGTTTGAAGGCAAAATGCACAAAGATAAAATATTTTTTCCACTTCAGTATCTGGTTTCCTTGCATCCACATAACCGCAGTCTCAGTCAAGAGGCACCACTGGCATGTAAGTAATACCAGTAAACTGAAAAATAGGAAGATACAATATTTAATTCTTCAAATAGAGGAAAAACAAGAATGATAGAAAATAATAATTTTTTTATAGTAACAACAGACTCAAAAAATAATATAGACATAATATATTCTACTTAACAATGTTTTGAAAGATGTTAAAAATCAAGCAATGTTGTATTACTGTCAGGATATTCAAATTTTAAAACCTTTATGCACCAGTTTTCCACACAGAATAGGCATCTTCTGATGCTAACATGCTTGAGTTGCACCCTTGGGGAAAGCTAGGCTCAGAGAAATGTGCTTACTGATCCTTCTTGGTGCCATCAGACTGAAGACATGAAAGGGGAAAAAAGGCAGCTGAGAAATGAATGCATTTCTTTTCATTCTGTGAAATAAAAACCAAACCACCTTTTGCTGATAAATGTGCAAAATATTTATTTACAACAGAAACACCTGTTGTAAATAACATCTGGAGCTAGAACTAAGATGCATCAAGGCTTCATCTCTTCACCTGCCAGCTCCCAGGCTCTTGCCAATCATGTTTGTGTTCCCCCTGCACTGACCCAGGGGCCACCAGCTGTAGAAAACAGCTGTGGGCAAAGTTACTAAGACAATCTCTCCAGCAGCTTGTGTTGGAACTGTTCCCTGTGTATACGGCACATTTCCACAGGGAAGGAAACTTATCCTGTGGCCCCACTATTAGGCAGCTTGCCTGGGAATTCAAACCATGACTCCTGCCGGTTACAGTGCTCTGGGCCCTGGGTTTGCAGCTACCCTGATGTTAAGTTTTTCTCTGATGTTAAAACATAAAATACAGCAAAACTCACAGTCTCATTACAACTCCTAAACTTATGAAAGAACAAATAAGACATTTCAAAACAGGGACATTTTTCATTAAATGGAGATATTGGCTTTCAGGTAGTTCTGCAAATAAGGATGTGATAACATTTACTTAGTAACCCCAGTGCTTCCTCCTTTCCCGGGCACGGGAAGGGGACTGGCAACACTGCTGGAACGGTCCCTGGAGCTGCTGAGGCTCACCGAACAACTCCTGGCTGTGGGCAGGGGCCAGGGGTGATGCCCCATGCCTGGTCTGCACACAGCCACCCAGATGCAAACAGTCAGGGATTTTAATAATCTGGATACAATTTTTCCCACCAGCTTGCCTCAGTGCCCAAATTGCCTAGTGTGTTTAATTTACAGCCCTAGCTGTAGCCCAGAAGTAGACTGGTGACTTTATGGCAGACATCCAGCTGGAAAGAGTCACCAGGCTTCTAAATGCCATAACAATTATTCAAAATAGACAAATAATTTCAAATCTACCAGAAGATATTCAGTAAAGGCAAGTCAGATTCACAGACCAAAAGAAAAAAAAAAAGTGAATAACTCAAAGATAGCTCCTTGTAAGTACAGCCATGCAGAGGAATGTCTCTGGCTCTCAAAGTGCCTGCAAAACTGCTTTGCGGTGCTGTTGCAAGAAGGAAGAACCTCACTGCTGTTCTCTCCCATGCTTTCCTGGCATGCAAGAGCCCAGCTGGAGAAGAAGGTGTCAGCAAACTGGAAAGCAAAGATCAGACAGCGATAAGATAAGAAATGGAGGAAATGTAACTAGCAGGAAAGATGGAATGACTTTGCTTTCAAAAAGAAAAGTTTGAAGAACTGAGGAGACGGTGCATATGTCTACACTGCTAACTAACAGACAGAGGAAGAGTTTTACCAAGAACCCCAAAACCCATCACTACTTAGTTATTACCTCTCTCCCTGGAGCACCTGTTCCAGTGATTGACCACTCTTACAGAAAAAAAAAAATATTCTGTCTTTAAATAGAATTTCCTGCAACTCAGTTTGTGCCCACTGCCTCTTGTCCTGGCAATGGGCACCACTGAGAAGAGCCTGGCTGTGTCTTATTTATGTCCTCACATCAAGTATTTATAGATAGGGGTAAGAGCCCCAGAGCTTACTCCAGGTCGAACAGTCCCAGCTCTCTCAAGCTTTCCTCAGAGGAAAGATCCTCCAGTCCCTGGAGCAGGGACTGACAGGAGCAAAGTCCCTTTGCAGGACATGCTCTGGTAAGTCCCTGTCTCTCTCGCACCAGAGCCCAGCACTGGACCCAGCACTCCAGATGTATCTCACCAGTGCTAGGGGCAGGATCCCTTCCCTCAGCCTGCTCCCAGTACATTGCTTGATGCAGCCCATGATACTTGTTTGCCACAAGGGCACATTGCTGGCCACATTGTCCACCAGGACCCACAGATCTTTTTCTGTAAGTTGGTGAAGCAGAGATGAGTACAGGTCAAGATAGACTTCACACCACAGGAATGAGAACATTATATTGGTAAGGCAAAGGATGCCAAAAATATGTTCTGGTTGAACTCAGCATAGCGTTTAAGAAAATAAGAGCAAAGGATGTAGCTAGCAGCTCTCCTCCCCCCATCCTGAATGCAATCACAGGCCATTGGGTAGGCACTGGAACAAGGATGTGTTCATGCAGGGTCTGTACATACTAAGAGTTTGGTGGGTAGACACACAGCAGAGAGAAATGGTCTTGGATTTGGTGTTGAGAGAAAACTAGGAGAACTTTGTGCATCTGGTTTTTTATCAGCCTTTGTGATTACATCATCAGTTCGGATTTCATAAACAGAGAGCTTTCATTGAGAAAAGATTTCCTAGGGAAGATTTGCTGTATTTGTCACCGCTTCCCAGCTCTCAAATCTTGTACTCCTCTCCATTTCCTAGAAGCTCCCCAAAATCTCTGCTAGAGATAGTTCCTCAGCCTTCCAACCACAGCCTCTCCGTAGGGCAGCCCAAGTCCCTGTACTGACTGTCAACTAGGTGACTGGACACAGGATCAGGATGCGTCCCTAAGTGGCTACAGAATGAGATTATCCTCTGCTGTTGGACCTCCTGCTCTCCCATCTTCCTCCCCTGGCAGCAAAAGGTGCTGTATCCCTGACTGGGCATGTGGAAAGTGAAACAGCCTGTTACAGTGGGAGTAACTCACCTGGGAGCATCTCATACCTGCTCCTCTTCACAAAGTCCACTGTAGCCTAAGATTATGAATGTATAGGTTTTGTGGCATAATTTGGTACTGTCAGCCTTGATTCTGCAGTTCAGTGCTCTCACATAAGAGCTCCTGACACAGGTGTGCTCAACCCACGCAGCACAGGGGTAGAGGTTGACTCACATTTCTTGCCTTGTGTACTGGGCAAATAATGAGTTCTTCCAAGTTCCTGCACTCCTACATGCAAGTCATTGAACTGCTTAGGAATTTTCATCTGAGGCATCTTTGTTTAATAACATAAGAGGTGATCTGGGTCAAACTCTAGAGAAATAGTCACAGTGAAAGACTGCAGAAGCCTGAGATGTGTTAATGCAAACTCCTCTTTTGAAAACCACATTTTGAGTTGAGAGATCAGAAGTCAGGCAGGGAACATCTATTTGGATGCATTTATTCCCTTATGTGGCAGGAAGAAGAGAGAGATGGAGACTGCTGAGAGTCTCCTGTGGCGTGGATGCTGACACTGCTCTGAGCTCCTGACTCTGCCAGCAGCCAACTGCTGCTCCAGGGAAAGCTGGGAGTGATGGCAACCCATGAGCAGGGCCAGCAATCTAATCAGGCACAGGCTGACTCAGCAGAGGAGGAGAGCAACCACACCTGCCCTTCTCCCCCAGGCAGGAGGGTGAGTGCCAGTGCTGGTGGCCAGCAGAACCAGAGCAGCTCCAGGAGGAGACAGGAAGGCAGCTGGGCTGTGTGACACCTCTCAACCTTGCCTCAGCCATGTGCATCAGGCATCTCTTTGCTAGCCCGGTTTAATGTGGGCTGCACTGTGGATGCAGAGCACAGGGCTGCCCCACAGGGACACTCACCCGGGGGGAGAGACGGTGCACATGGGCAGTATCTCAGCCATGGACTCCATTCCTGCAGGAGTGGACTAGCAAGGGGCACGTGCCTGCAGCTTCCTTGGGTCTCCCTTGTTGCTCACCATGTGCCAAAACCACCAGGGTGGGCCTGTAAGGTGGGCTCCATCCCCTGGCATCACTCTTCCCACACCTTGGCTCCTGCTTCTCCTCTGTGCCAAGGTGGGCATAGGCTCTGACTCCATGGCCAGGCAAGGCTGTGCTTGGCTGGGAGGCGTCAGGGCCAGAACAGCTACACAGGGCTCCCAAAAGGCTCCCTAGAAAACTCTGAGGTTTCTGCATAGTCTGGCAGAGACAGGTTTTGGCTTAAAAGCTGTCATATTCTGCAGCAACGGGGCTGTGGGGGGTGGCCGGAATCAGGGAGGTTATTTTTCTTTCTTTGTGGGAATTTACATCAAGCATTCAACTTAAAAGACTGTAATGTTCCCATGTTGGAGAGATATAAAGAGTAGGGTAAAAAGTTCAGAGCTGTACCATCTCCTGTCTTCCAAACAGACATGCAAATGAAATATTAAGGATTGCAATGCAGTGAAAAGGGAGCATGAAGTGTCTGAATAAGCAAACTCATTTAGTTTCCTTAAAATGTCCATTTGGTAAGAAGCTAGGAAAACGCATGAGCTGCAGCCACAGGGCTAAACCCATTTCAATAACAGCAGTCCAACAAATCTGTCTGAAAAGGGTTGCTTTGATAGGAGAGAAATCTGAACCTAGGGAGGCACTTTTGTCTTGATTTTCTAATACATACAGCACACAGACCAGTTTTCCTCCATACACACAACATCAAGAACAAAAGAGAGGGCATTTTTGGGTTGGCCTTTTTGAAACCTCATGCCTATGAGCATTCTTTTATAAAACAGGAAGGAAGTTTAGGTATTATGACAATCCAAAACATCTAATTTACATGTAACAGGCATGGCCTGTGTAATTTTGTAAAAGACATGGGAATATTTTAAAATGTTTTGGTCTGTCCTTTCGCATTTCACTATCTCTACTACAAAAGTCTACAGGGAAGTTCAAGGCAATAATGTCACAAGCTGTATCTCCACAGGGGTCTATTATTTTGTTCTTCCAGATTCCTTAGGAGTTCTTCACGGCTGTCAGCTTCATCTTAGATCCTCCAGGCATTTCCCTTCTCCCCCTGCCTCTAAGACCACTGAATGTGTCGTATGACACACCAGCTTAAACCCCTTCCCTGCAACAGCCCTGACCTACTGGCTTAATTCCTTTCAATTTGCTTGTCCTCTATTTTCTAGCAACCAATTGTAAACTACAGCCGCACCTTTTCTGGTCCATTTTGCTCTTTCCCCTTTAGTCCCTTGTACACTTCTATCTCAGAGATGCAGTTTCCAATATCTCATCCTTGCTGTATGACTACTTTGCTTGGCCTTCCTTTAGTCCCAAATGCAAAATGGGAGCAGCTCTCAGCCCACACAGTCCTGCCTTCTCCTTCCCACTGCTGTGACAGAGAGAGATTGGAGATTGCAAGGAGAGGCAGAATGATCACTTCATAGTCCTCTGCTGGGACTAGGGGCAAAAAGGCTCTCCCCACAGGGAAAAATGAGCAGTCTCCCACAGGAACATGCTTGTGGCAGTACAATCATTCCACATGGTAGCCTCTTTGGTCAGCCATCTGCATGTCTGCATCACAACCTGATGGCTAAGGAAGCTGCAGTTTGGACTACAGGGCTCTTTAATCAGGACATTTAAGGATATCAAATGAAAAAAAAAAAAAACAAACAAAACCAACCACCGAATAAAACTTCATTACTTTGAAGCACGGTATTAACCATAGAAGAAGACAAAAGAAATCTGACAATTTCCATTTTAATAGCGCCGAGTCTGTAACCTGTGTACAAAGGACAGAGCAAGTATTCCATGTGACCTCCTTTTATGCTTCACCAGTTCCTGGACAAGGCAGCAGGTATATTTTTACATTGAAATGCCAGTGTGAATGGTGTGAATGAGGGGAACACTTTGGACAACAGAACTTTCCGAGATTTCCTGTGTTTCTCTTCCCTACTACAGTTTGATGAAACTAATACTCCCACCAGCTGGCGGTCCTTTCTGCAGGGGTTGTAGCGATGACAGGTACCGCTCATTGTGCCAATCTTTCTATGTGGTACTGCAATTAATTACTTTTAGAGCAAATGAGCAATGAATTACATCAAAGAAAACGAAGAAATTCTCTTCAGAATCATTTTTTGAGAATACTCTAGTTTACACAAAAGTCAAATTAAGATGTCGTTTAGAGTTTATAACTAAAGGGGAAGTCTCAGCATGCTTTCAAGTTTTCATCATTTGTTGTAATTTTAAGCTTGAAAAAGCTCAGAAATATCCTCCTTAATGGTCTTGGTCTTTTCCATTTGACAAATTGATTTTTCCCTTCTTTCCTACAGTAAAAAAAGCATATTCCTGTTACTGGTACTAGAGAAATTCAGGCTAGAAGACAAATTCCTGCATGGTTTCGATCACTCTGAAACTGTCCACCAAGTCCCCTAACGAGCAAAAGAAAACATTTCCCATGTAAGGAGCTTGCCCCCTGGAGACTCTCGAACTTTGGCCTCTGCTGTGGTTGTTCTTTCCACCTCAGGGTATCTCCGTGGCGCATCAGCAGTGTGAGAACCGTTACCATTGCCTGGGCTCAGCCCCCCCACCTCCCGCAGGGCACGAGGTTGGCAGCACCGCTGCGCATCCCCTGCATCTGCGCAGAGGCTCAGAGAAGACATCAATCAATTGTTGCTGCCCAGGGTGTCTGCCCTGGTACTTGTGAGCCTCCCATGACCCCCAGACAAGCCCCCCAGATGCCCAGCCTCCCTGCAGGCCGTTCCTGCTCCCCGCAGGACCATGCCAGGGCAGGTTCCTTCAGAAACCATGAATTCTTGCCAGTGTCTCAAAACACTAACTAGATCTCAGCTGAAGCCTTGGCGTGGAAGGACCTTTATCCACTGCAAATTGTTTTCCCTTTGGTTTTAACCTTCACCAGTCTACTACTGGAAGTTCGTATTACCCCTATAAACATCTGATCTCCTGTAGCTGATGCAAAGGCTTTGGCCTTATTGATAACTCTCAGCAATGAGCCTCACAAGCTAACAGTGTGAAAAAGTATTTTACTTGGTGTGTTTTCTTAAACCTCCTCCTGTCTTTTTCAGTGACTGACCTTCTGGTTTCTATTGCATGATAAATGGTGTACAGAAACCTACAATTTGATTTCACAACACTGCTCATTACTTCTTATATTTACCAGGTCTCCCACTTAAAATAAATCCAAGCCATCTCAGCCCTGCAGGCCCTATAGAATTCTCTCCAAGCATTTAGTAATTTCCAGAATTCATCTACGAATCCAGCTGTTTTGTCTTCATCCTTTTTGAGATACAGTGACCTCCACTGAATACATTATTTCAGGTGAACATGTAACAGTGATTTATATGACAGCTTTCCAATACTTCCAGTCTTATTTTATCCTGTTCCCTCTGCATTCTAGTGATGCTTGCTCATTAGAAAGCAGCTACATGTTGAGGTTTTGAGCTTTCCAAGTGATGCAAAGGTCTTTTTCTCTGGGTTATTATGGTTAATTTAGAACCTAGCCAGGAGTCTAAATTGTTCAGATTAATTCCTCTGTGCACATTAGTTTGCATTTGTCAAAATTGAATTTTGCCTGTCATCTTGTTATCCATTCACACCACCATCTTTTTGTACCCTTTGAAGAGCATTACAGGCACCTCTGGTCTTGATTGACCTACATAATTTTTGTGCAGTTTGCGTTTATTCCCTCTTCTCTATTAATCTTCTTCTGCAAGACACTGTGTGTGGTTATGTGTATGTAAATTAAGGACCTTCATCCTTTGGGGGGATTTAGATACATAGCTCCCCAGACTTTCTGCAATGGCATTAGTTTTCCTGTCCATTTCTGGAAAAAGCTTTTCCTGACATAGTGTAACAATGTATCTGCCTCTGTGGCTCCATCAGACTAGTCTTTCTCAACTGACCTGTGTCTGATTTGTTACCGAAATCTCGGAATGAAGAACTTATCGACACCAATGTGATGTAGATAAGCAGACACTTCCTTATTAACGGCCGGGTGCATAAGTGAGTCCTCTCATGATCAACGCACACCAAGTTTCAAAATCAGACACCATATATAGAACTTATTCATACATATTCATTAAGTATTCATGCATAGCCATGATATTTCCCGTAAATCATTAATATATTCTCCTCCCATATCCGATTCTGCACAGTAAAGGTTAGAAAGGTCCAGAAATGGGTCTGGGGTACTATTTGGGTAGGTGGTACATGAGTCGTTGGTCGCGATCTCCCCCTGCCGGAATTACCTTTTACTAAAGTTCACGGTTTCTTGGCAGGTAACTACAAGTTGTTCCAGTCGACTCTCCCCAGTTCCCATTAATTCTGTATTCTGACATTTCAATACACTTTCTACATACAGAAGACTAGTGAAATACAAAGAAATCTGTAAAATCCCAAATTTGTTACCTAAGTTTTAAACAATGATTCTAGCCCATTTTTCTGGCCTTGGTACAGGGCTGTATAAAAGATTTCATAGCAGCTTTTAATGTGCAACTACAAGTTTCATTAAAATATATTTCTTATTCCAAATGATTTTATAAAGTCAATTAATTCTAACTTATTAGCAGATCTGTAACAGATTGACTATGACATTTTTCTCAGCTCTTTCTGGTTAATGAGCTTTTGGTATACAACTTAAATTCTTATTATTGGTCCATCAGAGTAAAAAATCTCTGTGTGTGATGTGCATATATCTTTGGGTCAGCAGCTTAACAAAAATTAACATTGTTACATGTCTGACCTCTAGCTGGGGTGAATTCAGTGATTCACTAGCTATAATGAAAAATATAGACTGTTAAAAAATCTTCATCGGAGTTCTTGTAATGTACCATACCCTTTGCTCTGTATGGCCATACAAACAAGTGGTTTTTGCTGTCTAGGGACAGCAGATATTTGACACTGAATTTTTAATACCATTTTTCCTGTCTAATCATAAGGCATCTTACATGCCCCAGCCTGAAAGCACTTCCTCCAATGCAGTCAGATGTCCTCTGACACCATCCTTTCCCCAGCAAAGCATCACTGAAAAGAGTTCTGAAGACAATTGCTCTGTTACCAATTTCTTTGGAGTCCATTGACAAAGCTTTATGGTGGATTTTTGGTTGAGAAAGATTTCGGCTCACACACACACCTAGGAATGCTTAAAGTTCCAAAGATTTGCACAGAAATGCCCTAAATTTCCTGAACTCCTTCTGTGAACCTGACCTATGCCCAGAGAGGTGTAACCCGTGTGTCGAGGCCTTACAGATTTAGGTGCTCACCTGGATGAGGTGGCGGTCAGGTGGGAGTCAGGTGGGGGTCACCATCCCAAAGCCCTGCAAAAGGCTCTGGTATGGAAAAGATTCCTTCCTCCTCCTCCTCTTCCTCATGGAAGCTAAGGAAAACCACTTTTAGAGAGAGGCACACAGGGACAATCCTGAAGCCTTTTTACTACAAATGCCAATAAAATTGATGTGGGAAAGATGCCAGTGGGATCATGGCAATGGGATCAAGAGAGATTTGGGGACCAGATCTGACTGTCAGAGAGGATTTTAAATCTACTTTGTCTCATGTATCAAGAGAGATTCTGATTTTGCTTTTTATGGCCATATGTTTCAAATCTGGAACAACTTCAGATTTACCCAAGGAGCTCCTCAACTTATTTCTCTCCATACCCAGACCACTCTTTTCCAAGATGAACTGCAGCTGAACAAGCCTCAGGAGTGCCATGCCGCCCCAGCCCTCCGAACACACACACACACAAACACACACACAAACACACAGAGCATCCAGGGCTGCGGGTGCCCCGGGTGCTCAGTGCTGGCCAGCACCCACCAGGCTTGGGAGCGGGCGTGGGCGCAGGACAGGGATGATTATTAGGTGGCTCAGAGCAGCACTGGCAGGGGGCTGCGCCCAGCACCCCACCCACACACTGCTGCGCTGGAGCACTTGAAATGCATCAGGACCTGTCGGCTGAGCTGGGGTAAGACAAAGTAATGACTTTGTTTGCTCTTACGGATCCACAGAGTATTATTAGCAGAACTAAGAGTTACTAATAGGCACAGGAGCATACTAATACTCTTCCATATGTACGAGGTAATTACT
The DNA here is from genome assembly GCF_963210335.1 of Falco punctatus. Taxonomy (NCBI): domain Eukaryota; kingdom Metazoa; phylum Chordata; class Aves; order Falconiformes; family Falconidae; genus Falco; species Falco punctatus. The sequence continues at coordinate 49,233,230 of NC_137587.1, forward strand.
GGTGACTCCCGGGGTTCCAGGGGAGAAGCTGAGCGAGATTATGTCACGCTGCATAAAGCAGCAGAGCACACACACCATTTCAGCCGCTAAAGATGAGAGCATCTGGAAACCAAGAGGTAGGACTGGGTCACACCCAACTACCACTTCATCTGTAAAACAGTCTTTTTCTTTATATGAACTGGTTTAACAGATGACAAAACCTGCTTTTTTACTCAGACTTTTCCTTTCACTTTTTTCCTGTAGCTGATTCTTCTTTAAATGATACCAAATTTTGAATTCTGTAACTGAATTTGTAAGGTATCTCTGGAGTAGTCTCTTGTTACCAAAGTAATGGCTGCTTTTAGTTTGTGTAATTAACCCATACCACAGATGGATGGGTCATCTAATATACTGAACTTCACACATGGCATATACTGATGTTCATGTTATTAGGACACAGCTTTTCCTCTGTCTACATCCTGACAGTTTTCACAAGTCAGGTAAATATGCTTGCTCTGTAGTTAAGTCGCACAGGCCATCCAAACAAGAAACTAAAGCTAACTAGAAGCTAAAAAAAATAATCCAGGCTGAATTATACTTTAAACAATCTTTTTCACTTAAGGAGCACTGTTTTTAAAGAAATAATGCTGGTCAAATATTTTGTTAACTAAATATTGTGTCAGTTAAAACATATTTTTCAATGATTATTTATATGGCTGAACAAGGGCAGAAAGATGATCACAGGAGCCATCTCCAAATCAATTGCTTTTGTTTCAAATTTGAAAGAGTGGGTGGTGAGGCCTGCTTAGCTCTTGTAATGAGCCCAGACAAGTGTCTCTGACAAAGTGGGTCCCAGCTACAATTTTGTAACCTGAGCAGCACCAATTGCATCAAATCTCTTTTGCCTGTCAGCACTCTGGCGCTGCAGTCTGCCCACATCAGCAGTCATCACAGGGAGCCCCCAGCTGTGACTGCCCATGCTACCTCCCTGGATACAGTACCCAGAAATCATACCAGAGGGGAGAGAGGGGAATCACCCTCTTCTACAATGCAGCAGGCCTCTGTGTTTAAGGCACGCTGTTGCATGTTATTGACAAAGGTTGCAGGATAACTAATGCCGGTAGTGCAGCCGTTTGAGGAATACCTTGATAACGCTGGGGTGACGGGGTCTAAAATTTTTAAACAGTTCAAGAGTGCCTATTCAAATAAAACTGTGTTTATATATTGAAACCTCAGGTTTTAAGTCATTACTAAAATAAAATAGCTAGGGTTGGAAGCACTTTTACTGAATTATTCCAAGAACTATTGATAACTAAATCCTCAGCTTAAAAATAAGTGTTATATTACGAAATCTTCTTTTGTAAAGCTTTTGTTATAATTTCTACACATCTTTTCTTAAAATCTAGGTTCTCTTTGGGGGCAGGGGCCTACTGAGAAAAGCAGGAGAACGGGGACCTCCTAAGCATTTTGGTTCTTATAATAGAAAAGCCTTAGTGCTGTAATACCTTCTTGTCAACTAGGACAGACAGAACAGAGGGCGTCACCGTTATCCAGTCAGAAGCATACATGCAACCATCCAACGAGACAGTGACACAGTGTTCAAAACAGCTGTTTATCATGCTTTGTTTCATAGAATCATAGAATGGTTTGGGTTGGAAGGGACCTTTCAAGGCCATGTAGTCAAACCCCCTTCAAAAAGCAGGGACATCTTCAGCTCGATCAGGTTGCTCACAGCCCTGTCCTGCCTGACCTTGAACGTTTCCAGGGATGGGGCATCTCCCGCCTCTCTGGGTAACCTGTACTAGTGCTTCACCATGCTCATCATAATTTTTTCCTTATATCTGGTCTGAAACTATGCTCTTTTAGTTTAAAACTATTGCCCCTTGTCCTATCACCTCACACAGAGACCAGTTCTGTACTGAGCTCCTGAGGACTGTAAGTGTGCCTTACCCCTCTCTGGCTATGTGGATTTGTATGGAGGAGATAAGCTATCTCTTCTGTTCTTTGCCAAAGAACTCAGTTATGGGGAAACTTAGATATGCATATTATTTGCTAATTAAAACACTACAGAAACAAGGTCACAGTGGGCCAGGATCTAAGCCAGTGCTGACTGTGATGAACATGCAACTCTGAATCCATTTTCCTTCCCATTTGCTATAGATGCCCAGTAGCCTTCTGTCCTTACAGAACTGGGAAGCAGTGCTGTGCAGCAGCAGAGGAGCTGAGCTGGCTAAATTACACGTAGAAATACAACAGCTTAGACAAACTGGCCACATGGAACATCTTAAGAGAACAATAACGACTTTCTCCTTCCTTTTTTTTTTGCATCTGACACTACTTTCTTTCAAAAAACATTGTAGGAGGTTCTGAAGCATGAGCTAGTCTTCCTCTTTAAAAACACAGTATTTTTTTATATCTCATTTAGTACCCCTTTCCCTGTGGTCACACATACAGAGGAAAAAAAGCAGCTGGTTCTAATCACCCTTTGCCATGTCCTTAGTATCCCACATCAGGTGAACTGTCCAGCAAAGAGGATCATGGGGAAACACCAGACTCCTTTGCAGCCATGCAAGGAAGATCCAAAGTACTGTGAATGAAGGAACCACACCATCTTACTTTCATTTTCACTTTTACAACATATAAATCAAATAATTTTTTGCTTTTCCTTAGGAGCAGATAAAGCTGGAGAGATATCAGATGAGAGCAAATAGCAAGATACTAGAATTCAAGGTTCAGAAAATATATGTGAAAATTTGAGCCTCTGACAGCAACTCCAGCTCTTTGGTTTAACTTTACATTTTGCTCAAACTCTTTGACAAGCAGGACTATCCTTATTGATTGCCACAACTGATATTTTTTTTTTCTTCCCACTTCTTGCAAGCAACAGATCAATGCTAGACTTGGAAACAAGAAAGCAGTGTCACCGGAAAACAAGTATCTTCAACAAAATAGTGAGTAGTGCAAGTTAAAATTCAGAGCATGTCTTTCAGATCTTGGTGTTGATTTTTTTGGTTGGTTGGTTGGTTGATGGTTTGGCTTTTTGTTTTTTTTTTTTAATTTTTGAGCTCTTTGAACTGTGTTCTACTGGAGTAGATTGCATTATTGTATTAACTTTCAAAAACGAGCAATGTGTTAGAAGGGAATATATTCATGTTAAGATCTTATTCAGAAAACTTATGGGTAGCGAATGATTTCCTGAAAAACATGAGTTGCAAATATGAATGGAGTATCCAAAAGTAAAAGCGTGTTCATTCTTAACTTACGTTTTTATTGTTTTGTATATGGCATACATTCTTGTCCTCTAAACAGGCTTTTTGTGACAGAAGTATTTTACACCTGAAGCCTTCCTTGACGTGTACAAATGCCTAATAGAACAGTAAGATTAATATTTTGCATTGCATTTATGTAAGAAAAGAGGAGAATTCACATCTTTGTGATTCACAATGTCTTATTTTCTGTCACTGTGAGTATCAAGAGCTGCCAATTAAAAGCAGTTTAGGAAACCCATTAGTTTTGTTAGTTTCAGTACATGGGCTTGTGGCTTTGAAAGTTTTAATCTGGTTAAACTTGTTTGTCTTTCACTATGCAACAGTATTCTTCTCATCAGATGTTTCCAGCCAGTCAATTGAAGAAAAGCAACCACAATATTTTTCATTTGGAGAGAAGTCCACAAAATGCCTTGGCCATCATGATCCTTGATGGTTGCCTGAATAAATTGTCTGTCCTCGTTCCAGCCCTATCTCCTCATGTGGTGCCTGCAGAGCAGTGCCCACTACCAACGACACTGTTCCTGCTATCCTTGGAGGCCTGTGACCTGCCACAGTTTGGTGAGACCACGAGCACCCCTGCTCTCTGGGACGTGACTGGCAAGGGGTCTTTCAACCCAGAAAGCACATCTTCGGCCAGCCCAATGGCTAGTGCATATGCCTAGGTCCAGAAGCTGGACCTATCAGAAAGCCTTTTCCTCCTGGGAAATGGCTGGAAAATTCAACAGAGTCTTACTTTTATATACATATATGTTTATAAATTAATATATAATTTCTGTATCCAGACATAATTTGCTAACTATACTTTCCACATAATGTAGCCAGGCTTCATTCTTGGTGATTATAAGATACGACACAATGATAACTAATTGCTTTATGACAACAGAGGACAGGACAGTCTGACTGCTTCCATCTCGAGGCGTGCCTCTGGTTCATGGTTTGGCACGTGGGTGCATCCTGCCTCCTTGTGAACACCTACCTCTTTTGCAAGAGCTGAAGCAGGCCAAAGAAATGAGGAGGGAGACATCCCCCGTGAGAACAGAGGTGTAATGGCCATGGATGTACCCGGGAGGCCAGCATCTATGTCATGCTCCGTACTGCGTGCAGTGATAGGGCTGAAACCCTGGATCCCTGCAGGTTTTACAGGTCTGACAGTGCCTCTTCCTGATCCTCTGCGCAAGTAGGGTGTGCTTGGAGAACACCTCCCAGCCAGTCCCACAATCTAGATGGGCAGATGGTGGCTCTGTGGGGACTGCCAGGATTTAGGGTTCGCTGGGGCTCATTTGTCTGGAAAGTGTAAGTGCAGAAATCAAGGCTCCAGGAGCTCTGTACTGGTAGAAATGTGCACATCTACAGACCAAATTAAGGTGACAACATAGATGACATTGTATAGAGCTCAGCCATGGCTGGGTGGTGGTTTATCTCTGTACACAACACTTGTTTGATGTTGCTCTACAGTTAGAGCATATGCCAGAGTAGCAGCAGCCAGCAATGCTCAGTGGTGTCACTGCTTTTCCACATGCTTCACCTGCTACTGAAGGCAAGGCTGCACTTCTGCAACATGGCAAGAGCTGCCAGGGCTTGCTCAGGCACAGGCATATAGCAAGGTTTGGCCACCCCTGCATCTCATGTGGCTTGCAGGCAAGCACAGTACAATGAGGTGACATGGGTTAACAGGGCACATGCCACTGGTCATGCTGGAAACCTCCACATCATATTCCTGCATGGGTCACAGCACCTGTGCCACACCAATCTGCTTTCTTAGCATCAGGATTAGAGGGTTATGGAGAGAGAAGCAATAAGCAGAAACTGAGTTTCATAGAATCACAGAATCGTACCATTTCAAATAACTCCTATAAGAAGATGTAAAAGTCACTGAAATTCATATTTTAAGGGAAAGGTCAGGAGAACCAGTACTTGTGCTGTCCTTTTTTTTTTTTTTTTTTATTTTTTCCTCTAAGAACTTACCCTGTCTCTGCTTTGCTGTTAAGCCATTATGCCAACATTTCTCTGCACTCTTGAAGCTATTTTAATAGAACTAAGTCACGAATTTCCTTATTTGAAAATCTGTAGCCAAAATATGCTTTAATAATGCCTGTCCTTAATATGATCATTTTTTATTGGGGAAAAGAAGTACATTTTCACAAGGTAAGACCCCACTTGATATCACATACCAGGGCTAAGACACAACCCCATGTCCCTTTCTCAGGACCAACATATCCTGGCACAGTAGCCATTGCCTGGTTGACTGCCCCCTCCTCCCCTCATCCATACAAGGCTGTAAAATAATTAAATTTCTGGAGCACAGAAACATATTGACAAACAAGATATTGATAATAGTGAGGTTTACTCAGAGTGCTGGCTAGTTCTTCAGTACACCAACTCTCTGACCACCACATCCCACCATGACAGTAGGAAAGGTCCATCTGTGAGACATGTGATGGAAACCTGGAGTGATTTCTGAGCCTTTTGTACCCCAGTCCCCACCCAGAAGTGGTTAGTCAGTAATCAGAGGTACCCTGAGGCTCAATAGCAGAGCACTTTTCTCCAAGGACTGGTAGCTTCAAAAGCATGATGACCAGCAGAAATTCCCCAACAGGTAGAATGGAACATGGTAGATGGCAGAGGAAACAGGAAGGATCCTGCTGCTGTTAATAACCCATCCACCTCAATATCATAGTGCATCAAATGAGGTTATCCCAAACTGCATTATCTCCTGGAATTCATATTCCTCTGATGGAAGTGATGATGCAATCGTCTGCCTGGTTTAGCAGAATGTTATTTATCCGCACTTGGTCTTTCCCAAGGCCGTTGACAGAAAGATAGATAAAAAAACATTTATTGTCTCTGTGGTTTGTATCATCTTCATGTAATGTCATCTGATCCCCCAACTGTCTATCACGTTTCAATGAGATTTATATGTGGTGCCGAAAGAGTAGACTAAAGCTGACAAAAATAGCAAACTTTGCAGAAGTAATTTGTTTGCTAGTTCCCAAACCTCACCCACACTATTATCTTTCACTCAGTAATATTGTTCCCTGACACCTGGATTACACTGCATGGCCCATGCCATGTTATTCAGGACAGGGTTTATTGGTACATGCCCAACATACATACACACAAATAAACATGCTCACCTTATCAAAACATCTGGTTTCACTCAAATGGCAGCTGCTCCTTAACGAGTCCCGGGTTAGGTGGGATGGTGATGTGGTTGAAGTTCATTAATCAAGACTGCGGAAGCGGGCAGCTCAGCAGCACAGAAAGGGGTTCATCTTCTCCAGTGCCTGTCAAGGTGACAGAGGGTTTCCAGGAGAGCGCACTGGCCTGGGGTAGGTCGCACAGGTGAGTGCTTCCTGGACACGGGAGCAGTCACCAGCTTGCTCCTTATGCTCCTTCCAAGCACACCAGCCCTCAGGCTGCTCTGCCCCTGTGCTGGAGGCTGGGCTCCGATTCCTCTGCGGCTTCGGACAAGCAGTGTGCTGTCTATGGTTTGGACTGCGGCTCCCCCAGGACAGCACCCTGGGGCCCTGGCGTGCCCACGGTCAGGCTTCAGCTGCAGACACAGGGCAAGCTCACATCAAAAACAGCCCCTCTGTGGGCAAAACCAGTGCAGTAAGATGTGCTCAAGCTGGCTCTTTCTGGCCCAAGACCCTTTAAGCTCAACTGCTGTTGCCATTAGCCCTGATATGGGAGAGCTGGGGCAGGCTGTTCACAGACCAATTTGTGTCTATGCAGGCTCAGAAGAGTCACAACTGCTCCCAGACTGGGAAAGCAGCCCTGCTGATGGCAAAAATTATTCCCCTTGAAGCAGGGAGTGCCATCAGCCTCTGACTAGGATGCAGGATAGGAGCAGTGTGCGCAGGGGATCTCCAGGTCTAAGTTTCCAGCTTTAAGCCAGATAGGGTTTTCTCATCCTATAACACATTCAGTACCGGTGGCTAGGGGGTCATCTCTGCCCATGCTGAACGCTTGAAGTGTTCCTCCATTTCACATGTGGCACCTGACAGTCTCATAGCACCAGGATGGTTGTGAAAGTCCAGAATTTCTACCCCATTACAATTTTCAAAACAACACACTGCAAACAAGCAAGCATCATATGTTTATCCTCTGCTGAAAATGCAGGAAGATAAATTATTTTTACTGCCATCTGTGACATGAAAGGAAGGATTATCAGCAGATATTGAGTAGCAGTGCCTTAAAAAGAATGGTTCACCTTTCAAATTATTTTTTTTAAATATGCCATATTCAGTTAGTTTACAGTGTCTAAAAATAGCCACCTTAGCAGCCAAAAGGCCAGGAAGTGGCAGGGTTCATACCTGCAGTGGAAATGGGGTAGACACCCAAAGCCAGGCAGGTTGTTTTTCCTAGCATATCCCTAACAATCTCCAGGGGTGTGAGGACATCTTCCTGCACTAGCACAATAACCTGACAGCTTCACAGGCACCAAAGCTACCCAGCAGCAGCTTCTGGTTGCAGGCTGGGGAGGCTGATGTGTTGCTCCGACTCTTGCTTATCAATGTAAGCTTACTCTGTTTTAAGCAAAAGCCATGAGTCAAAACATTTGGCATGAGCAAGCCTCCTATATAATAAAGTTTTGACAGTCCAGTGGTGAGGTCAGGCCGATAGTCTGACATTGGCAACTTACTTAAATTTCCTGCCTGGCAGTGTTTTTTCTTTGAGGCCTCAGACAAATCAGTTAGCAGTGTCTCACCTGCAGATGGAGGCAGCAGGTACTGCCTCCCAGCCTTGGTCAGGCACCTAGGCTACCACCATACATGGACTCAGCAGGGGCATCTCACACAGTTTCTCCAGTCAGCATCCCTTGCCACAGACAAACGGTTCCTGTACTGCTGTTTGATCACAGCACAAACTATAGAGCACAAGTATCAAGACTGAATCTTTTAAGGTGCTCAGATTTTGGTAAATCAAAGCTCAAAAGGTGACAGCAAGCAGCTCCTGACAACAAAGTCCCTTGCAGCTTTCTCAAGTGATTATTTGGAAGCAGGCACCCAAAAGAGAGGGTCACAATGTTTGTGAACTTTAAAGCAAATGGGAAGAGATCTTTCAGGTGGAAAGACACTTTTAAAGAGAGATTGAATAAAAATCTTTTGACACCTAGGATGCAGTAGGAATACCCCCACAACTGCTGAGGCAGATTCAGTGCATCAGCTGGCCAGGTCTGACATTGTCGTGGTTTAACCCCAGCTGGCAACCCAGCCTCACACAGCTGCTTGCTCACTGCCCCTCACCCAGAGGAATGGGGAGGAGAATCAGAAAGGAATGTAAAAGTCAGGGGTTGAGATAGGAACAATTCAATAGGCAAAGCAAAAGCCACACACACCAGCAAAGCAAACCCAGGAGTTCACCCACCGCTGCCCAGGGCAGGCAGGTGCTCAGCCATCCCCAGGGCAGCCGGGCTCCATCACACGTGACAAAGGCTTGGGCAGACAAACGCCATGATGCCAAATGTCCCCCCCTCCCTTCTTCTTCACCCAGCCTATATACTCAGCATGACATCCCATGGTATGGAATATCCCTTTGGCTAGCTTGGGTCCCCTGTCCTGGCGGTGTCCCCTCCCAATATCCTGTGTCCCTCCAACCCTCTCGCTGGCAGGGCCCAAGAAACCAAAAAGTCCTTGACTTAGAATAAACATCAGCCAGGAACAACTAACATCAGTGCGGTTATCAACACTGTTCTCACATCAGAGCCAAAATACAACACTGTGCTAACTACTAAGAAGAATATTAACTCTATCCCAGCTGAAACCAGGACAGACATATACCTATGATATATTGCAAAGGGTTGCTTCCTCCATGCTCTTCAAATATTCTCTGTACAAGATCAAAGTATTATGATACCTGATTTTTTCTTCTGTGTTCTGCAGCTTGAGGGTGGAGCTTGGTTAGGCTATTGCTGCAGAGGAAGAGTGTGTGTGCATATATACATGTGCACATATGCAGCGGTACTAAAATATTCCTCCTGTTGCTGTGAATCAGTGAAATTCTTACCTAATTTCTCATGCTTATGAGTAAATAAAGGTGTTTCTCGAATCCAAATGTGGTGATATTTATATGAAAGTTTAGGTTGACTTGGGAGGCCAGAGTCAATGATAGCATGGACCTATAGGTGGACAGACCTTGACGTACCAAGTGTAGTGTGATACTAGAGACAAACAAGGAAGATATGAACAGGTAGATGCTCAATTTGGGATGTTCCAACTGTCATTTATGGGAAAAGTTATCAGTAACTCCCAAACTGTAAATGTAAGCAATCAGTCTCATTATGCTGTTGTTTCTGTAAGTGGGTGTTACCATTTATATGTTAAAAAGTTCTACTTCAATGTTACTTAACTCAGCTGTTTTCCTTATTTCAGTCCCATTCTGCATTTTCAATGGAATAATGTAATTATCTACCTTTCCTTGGTAAGGTGAAGAGCATGATGAGAAATACATCAAACTGGCTGTAGGAGCTATCCATACACATCCAGGTTCATAAAATGTTAGCCAAAATACCTATGTTGGTACAAAATCTTCATACCTCTGGTTAGTTAATTGGTTTTCTAACTAATATTTCTTCAGAGCAAAAGTGGAAAATCATCCTAGAATTTACTGGTATCAAAGCAACTGATAAAAAAATATTTTCCGTATTAAAGCTGACATTTGATTAGCTTAGCTCTGGTGAGCCTGCACTGCATGAAAAAGAAATCCCTCAAAAGGCTGGATACAGCCTCTTCATTAATGCTTTTCTGTGATTACATAATATGTCTGCAACCATCCTATATTACTTGAGGAGCAATTATGTTAAAATTATACTTAATTAAGATGGCAGTAAAACTTTCATGTAGAAGTGTCAATATAACTGTTACAATAAGGCAAACAGCGTATTTAGCTTTTTAAAAAAATACCCAGCCTTTTCTATGTTTTATTAAAACAAGAAGACATGATGCCAACAGTGAAGGATGTAACTTTGTGTGAAACCTGTGGAGTAAATTAACAACCAGACACCCAAAGTACACAGCAGCAGAAGAGCAGAGGATGGAGGTGTTTGCCTGCAGGTTTGCTAGCAGGAGTGCCAGGGCGGCAGAGGAGCTCTCTGGGAGCACTGCCTTACCCACTGTGCCCGTTCTCTACAGGGAGCTGTGTTGATGTGGCACCCGCAGTGTCCTCGGGAAGATGCTGCAGCTCAGGAATTATCGAGGCAGAGCATCAGGGAAGGCACTGGCTGTTACATGAAAGATCATCAGTAACTGCTTCAGAAATTCTGTAGCAGGTTTCCATAAAAAACATAGGTGCTGAACAAAATCAGTGGGGCTAAAATTTTCTGTTTCAAACTCCTCTGAGGCTTTTGGACCTTTGGCATTTTGAGGTGTTTTATGAATTCCAGCTCATTTCCACACACACCTTCTGCCAGTCCTGATCAGCTGGAAATGACAGACACAGACATACTGCCATTTTTGTATGAGGGAGCCAATATAACTTTTAATGAATCTAGTAATACATTTACTTTTCTCAAGTAACAAGTGATAGGACAAGAGGAAACAGCCTCAGTTTGTGCCAGGAGAGATTTAGCTTGCATTTTATGAAAAATTTCTTCACCGAAAGGATGATCAGGCACTGGAAGAGGCTGTCCAGGGAGGTGATGGAGTCACCATCCCTGGGGGTATTTAAAAGACACGTTAGGATGTGGCACTTCGGGACATACATGGGGTTTAGTGGTGGACTTGCCAGGTTAACTGTTGGACTTGATGGTCTTAAAGGTCTTTTCCAACCTGACTGATTCTATGACTTCATTCTTAAATATGCTGGTTTATAGCTGTGAGCTCATGGGCTGCAGAGCTGCATTAATACTGGCAGGTACCGGACTGGGCTACTTAGAAATTCCTGAATTTGCTTGGCAGGGATGAATAGAAGCTGAATGAGGCTTTATGGAGAACCGGGAAAAAGGTAAGAAATACAAATATGTGACACCCATTCCAAATGAAGCAAGGGAAAAAGGTAACAGATTTAACACCCAGAAAACTGGTGGTCAGGAAATTCTGGAACAATCAGTTCTAGAACCACACACTTGGCCAGACTGGGCTGGAAAGTGGGAAAATATCCTACACTCACATGCTCTGTGGTGTTTGTATCCCACAGCTGCCAGAAGATAAAGTGCATTTCATGTGGATGAACAGGGAGTTTGGGTAAGCAAGGACTTAGCAAGTCTATACTACATGCACCTTCAATCTGTAATTAAAAACCTGTATTGCAGACTGGGGACTTTCTCTCCTCAGGCAGTAATTTCTAGGTCTGTTCAGACTCAAATGTGGGAACCTTATTTTCAAGACAGGTGGGAGAAGGTTGAAATACACAAGTTTGGATCATTCCTCACTGCTCATTCAGCCTTCCCCTCCTCCAACAGTAACTTGTGTCTCTTTCTCAGTTTCGGACACAGGGAGGCACCTGGGCACCCAGGTCAGGAAGGACATTTTGCCATCGGTTTTCATGAACGCCTCCTTGCCCCCACTGACACAATTTCTTTGCCCTTAGCTTAGTTTTTTAAAAGGCATCTTTGTGCATTTACTCCAGTGGCTGACAATTTCACACACGCAGACACTACCAGGAAGCAACTGCTGTTGTTTTAGAATTAATTTCATTCTTCCATGTAAGTTTTTAAAAAATTGATTCACATTGCTTTTGTGAAAAAATGCAACTACGGCATATCTAATAGTCCCCTGCAACCAAACAGCTAGGAAAAAAATAAAGGTAAAATCATACCAAAATACAGATTCACTTCCATACCAAGAGGGAAATTTTGTTCCATTATAGGAGAACAATACCTCTGAGATCAGAACAACACTCTAAGGCTAAAGTACAGAACAGTAAGGCAGTCTGGAGAAACATAAGCTAGCCAGAGAGAAAAAAGTCTATGAACATGCAGGAATTAACTTTCACACTTTTCCCAGACAGCTGGAAACAATTTTGGTAACATTTCTTTTGCTTTTGACAGTTCTCCATGATCAGTGTTCCACTGCCTCTGCACTGGTGTGGATCTTACCACAAATAAATTTCTATGGACAAGAAGGAACCCTGAAAAAAACCAAACAACCTGTGGAATCTTTTAAGGTAGCTCCTGCATTTTCCCACTAATACCACTGCTTTTATTCTGCATAGTCAAGGACAGTCAGACTTCTTGTTACTGGATCACACAAGTTTACTTTTAACTTTTCATCTGCAGTTCATGTGCTTCTGACTGTACATCAGTCATCCTGAATGTTGGGGATGGATGTGGGAAACCATTAGAGCTTGTTAAAAACATCCTGTGGAGGTTCTTGGCCTGTATTTATAGAGCTTTGTACATGTCCTGTCTCTAGGAAGGTAGAAGGTTGTTTGTATTATGTCATACAGTAAATTACAGTAAATTTTAGTGATTTTCATCCAAAAAAGTTTAAAAGTTTCTGAGCCAATAAAGAAGGAACAGGTATACCCTTTTTACACTGTATATTTTCCTAATCTATTGCACAATTTGAAATCTTTAAAGCTGTTTGCCAGATCCATTTGAATTCCCTTTCCACCATTACATTTAACAGTCTTCTGAATGGTTTCCATACTCAATATTGCCAACATCTGTGGGGTAGACAATGTTAAGGAATTAATAGCATATGAAAATTTGTCACTTGTGCTGCAAATGTTAAGCTCTGCCACTGAGCCTGCATTTTAAGCAGTTTGAGATTAGCGCCATTTGTTGTAAATCCTGCTTTTAAATGTTAAGTAAAATGTGTTCTCCAGGCATGCAAAGAAAGAAGGCTGGGAATAAAGACTAGGATATTGCTAACTAGATTATGGAGTGGGATTGCCTTTTTCTGCCTTCATCTTTTCTTTACAGTTAAAATACCCCTGACTGTACAAGATTTCTATAGATGGCTCTTAATCCAAAAATATGTACACATATATTGTACACAGAGTATATATTTTTCATATATGAAATGAAAATATGTAACAGAATATTACATAAATATGTAATATATGCATGTAGTCTGTTCATTGTATATGCATGTAAATATACATAATGAACATTTTAGCTTTTCATATATCATTAAGAAAAAATTAGGAAACCTCCTCATGTTCTGTTCTATTTATCTTTCTTTGTCTCAATAGCTATCTCAGTATCTATCTCTTCCTCTAATTTTCTCATTGAAAATTATATAGACTATATGAAAAGTTAGAAAGACAGAGAAAGAAGAGGGTGTGAGGAAGATTCATGAAATTTTTTTTCCTAATAGGATATAAATTTATTATAGACTAAAAAGTATATGAAAACCTCATACTTACCAGACTTTTTGCTTTGTCAATGCATATCTGAAAGCATCACAAGAGTCTAAAGACAAATCAGTGCTAAATCTCTGTGGCTTAACAACGAACAGAAAATCAGACCTTGCTTATTGGAGCAGAGTAAAAATGTAGCGTGAGCATAGTAGTTATTAACATTTTAGAAATTGAAACTATAGAAATTTCATCACAGGGTTTTCTATAATTCAGTTTCTGCTATTATTTTTCCAAGGATCAAATACTCAGCTTGTATTTTTCAGTTACTTTTACGAAAGTTTTTTGGCTTCCTATTTTTTGAGGGCTAAACTTACCTTTTGATGAAATAAATACTGAGTTAATGTATCTTATGTAAAGGCGTGAGGACAATGGCTGACTGTAATTTCACTTGGCTGAAACAGCAACCTGGTCAGCCCAATTAATATATCCTCCATCTATTCCAGGAGTCAGTTTTTATGGCACACTGTGCTAAGACACTTGTTAGTGTTGACCACTGGAGTTGTTTGACAGGCCAGCACTTTACACCGTCAGTAGGATACTTTCCCATGTTGGTGTGCTGCCCACAGGGCAGTGAGCAGTCAGGATAAGCCTGAATGTGGCATGGTGGTGGCATGGTGGCAGCTTAGCTGGCCTTGTCTTCATTATCCAGTCCCCAGTGTGAAAGAGACATAACCTATCCATGCGAGTTCAGAAATGAATCAACGTATTTCCTTAACTGGGTCAGTTGCATTTTATTTAATCACTCTGTGCAGCATTTGCTAGCATGACAGTTGATGGTGAAGCAAATTCCTTTCTATGCATGAGGCCAAACCATAACACTGTTCCTGAGAAACCAGCATTGTGCAGGTGATGGTGGGAGTCGACCTGGGTGATCATTCCAGGGAGCCAGGGTAGCCGTGACAGGGCTACAGCCTTAGCCTCTCCCAGAAAGCACGTTGTCTGTGTGGGTCTAACTCCCAGGATCCCTGCAGCATGGCAGCAGCAGCAAAGTGTTTATGTGGCCATGGCTGCACTCTCAGCTTAGAGCAGGCTGGACTACTGCTCAGACCAGGGCTGGCAGTGCCCCATGAGTGGCAGGAGCATCCCTCCATGACAGTGCCTGCCCAGCAGCAACAGCTGCCCAAGCAGCATTTCCTTGCAACAGAGAAAAGCAAAGGTGTCGCTGGTGCCCTCCAAGCTGCTGGAGACACCGCGACAGCGTTGGCATGCTCACCTTTCCAAGGTGGTACTGAGGCATGGGAAGGTCCACGCCACCCCATTTCAGGCATGGTGTCTACTTTAGGATGTTTTGACTGCACAGAGTTGTCAGTATTCATTAACCAAGTGCCAAGATGTCCCCAAAAGGTGGGTCATATTCAGAGAATAAACATATTTAAAAAATTAATAACTACCAGCTAGGAAAAAACTAAAAGTTAATTAGAGAAGAGGATAAAAAATACCCATTTTTAATAATAATTATCATCATGCAAAGCAGTGGAAGGGATGTTTATGCACTGACACAATCACAGACTGATCTTCAGAGCTTTTAAATATTCTAGCAGATAATTTGAGTAAAGACATACTGTGCAAGGACACAGGTTTTTAAAAAACCTGTTTCAGTCATGTTTGCTAAACAAGGCAGCTGTAACACTTGCCTTAAGCAAAGTTAGCAACCCAAATTAATTATCCAAAATGAACATCAGTGTTTAGGACAAATATTATCTCATTAGCACTCAGTGTCACAGCTCCAGACTGGAAGAGGAAATGAAAGATTTAGCAGATCAGCTAAAAACTGAGCAATGGAAAGAGATGTGCATTGTTCTTTTTTACATGTGCCTCTTTTCCCCCTTCGATGAAATTTGTTCCATTACAGATGATCAGTGCAAATCCCATAGAAATGACACTGAATTTCATATGCTGCTTTACTAGTATGGGTAGAGAAGAAGCAGCTAGCATGTGGATAGTTCAGCAGAGGCATTTCTGGTTTGGTACATGGAAGTCTAATAATTTTATACTGTCGATGATGGCTTTGAAGGTGGATCACATGCCACTTCACATACCTCCATTTAACACCCTAACTGGCCTTAACAGGTCAGGAACCGTCCTCCTGTGACATCCTGTAATAAAAACTCTGATCTCAGGGGAGGGCCAGCAGCATCCTTGTGTCCAGCAGATGAATACAGCCCGTGCTCCCATAGACACTGGATCTTCTCTGATCTGCTTCTCCTTTTCATTACTCCATGCATTGTGCCCTTTCACACAGCTTTTCAGGAGCAGCATGGTCACAGCACACGATGCTCCGAGTTCACAGCGCTCAAGGACAGGGCTCACAGGACCCAGACCTCACAAGAGAATGCCTCAGGGTACACAAGCTCAGTGGCTCTTCCCATGCTGTGTTACCTGGCCAAGAACCTGACCCCCTGCCTTCCGTATCCTCCAAGAGTCTTTACCAGCATTGGTGTGCAGACGCTCACAACTAATTTTTAATGAATTGCTATATAAGATCTTTCACAGGAAAAAAACTGACATTACCAGCAAACTATGTGGTGGGGGGTTTACGCCCAGGAGGCTAGAAAGTACAATCAAATATTTGTGTAATGACCTAAAACAGAACGACATGATGATTTGTTACACAATAAACTACAAATAAAGACAAGTGAATAATGCATCAAATAACGGATCTGTTCTTCTCAAATAAGCTGTTATTCTGCTATACAGTCCCACACTGCTACAGGGAATTAGGTTTTGGCCATTTTTATCTCATAAGCTATCTTTTCATGTGAAATTAAATTTTAAATTAATTGTACAGATGGCTAAAATAAGGAGACAAATTTTTAGAAAAGTCTCTGGTGACTCCATACCTCTCTGCTCTGTGTGGTTGTCAGCTGACAGGCTGGATTTTCCAGACTTGTTTCCTATTTGCTATGGCTTGATAAAAATTTCTTGTGTTTAACCCTCAGAAATGTTTGCTGTGTCTAATCCTTGTGTTGCAAGATAATGACAATTTCAATGTATGGTTAGTCATTCTAAGACATATAACACTGTTTTTCTTTTCCTGTTGGAAACTTTATGAAACACATCTTGTTCCATCTTGTGGTTCACATTCAAAAGAATTTGGTCTTTACACGTGAAAATCACTTTCCACAAATATCTCCTTGAAAAGGCTACTGCTTTCTCTAGAGCTATTGAAATCCATTGAGGCAAGTAGCTTAGGGTCATTTATGTGAGTTTCTGCAAGATAAACTCAAGCCCCACCATGATGCACGCTCCCTGCACACAGAGCAGAGAAGGGACTCCGTGCGGCCCTTGTCTCAGATGGCAAGGAAGAGACAAGCAGGAGGAAAGCTAGCCAGGAGAAAGGCAACAAAACAGTGGGGCAAACCAGACCAATGTGATATAGAGAAGTAAAAAGCAAATGGGTTCATTAAGGGAGTAGCCATGAAGGAAAGCTTTATTAGTACTCATTAAAAGTAGTGTTCCAGCTTCAGTTCAGACAATACTTCCAGGGCACTGGAACCAAGGCAAAACCCAGGGAAACTTCCTTTGTGGCAGGGTTGAAGGATGGTCCTGGATACTCAGGCCCAGAACACATCCCTGCTGGTCTCCCACAAAGCTCTCACAGGCTCCTCACCACAGGTCATCCTGGTGTTCAGGAGAGCATCAGGTTCCTCCACATGGCGGTAGCCAGCGTCCCACACCACGATCCCTGCTCGAAGCCATGGCAGCATGGCCACAGGGCAGGCAGGCTGCCAATGGTGTGCATGCGGATCACTCTGGGAGCACATACGCACACAGTGGTCTGCAGGACCACCGCTACCAGGCAACCAAACTTATATCCATCTGTCCTTCAACAACTGATAATCATTCAGTCACACACTTAGGCTTGGTGTTGAAGCGAAAGTAAAAAAAAAAAATCAAAAAAACCCAAAAAAATCCCGTCTGCCTGTGCACACCAGTTCACACTCCTTTACATCTATTGTCTTATGCATATTTGGTTTGCATAGGAAAAAAACCCACCCCAGGACCTTTTATGCGGGCATATACCTTGAGCATACTGAGCACGGCTTCCCTCAGCTGGGATTTCATTCACAGACTTTTATACAATGTCTGTGCAGAAAAATTCTCATTGCAAACAGGGTAAAAATGGTTTGCTGTGGCTTTTTATCCTAAAAGTCAAGATACAAGCCAACTCCACTTGCTTTCACAGAAAGCTTCTTCATACAGTGCATTGATGAAAGAGAAAGTTTAACCACTTCCAGCTTCCACTTCTTCCCTAAAAAGCAAACTGATTGGCTGAAATAACTAAATGAAAATATAAAGAAACAGTTACACTCCCTCAAGAAGCCATTAAACATGGCATCTTAAGTCAGTAATTTGTATATGGCTGATTGTTTAGTAAACAAACTGTCTCCTGAGAGAATGGTAATTAATCTTTTACATCAAATCTGTTGATTAGTCTTTCTGGGAATAATGCTAGATGTTACAAGCAGGTGTGAGTCATGATACCACTTTCTTTGCAATTTAGGATTAAGCATGTCAATAAACAAAAATTGAAATGCATTTTTTAAGCTTTGAAAGCATCATATGGCTTAGTAAAAGATTAATGCCTTTATTTTAACTTCAAAATTAAAGTCTTTGGTACTCTTCCTATTAGGCTTTAAAAAAAAAAAAAAAGATTTAAGCTCAGGACTGGGATCCACCTACAGGCTGTTGCATTTGTGAATGATTGCAACACTGATAATGTAAAAGGAGATGTACATCTCGATGTATGTCCCTGCCTTCTACACAGGGATTAAACCTTTTTGTAAAAATTATTATTATTGCTTGTTATTACCAGCACAGCTCAAAGCTAGCTGAGACCAACCCTGTGCATCAGGGCTGGTGGAGACTGCATATGCACCGCAGGGACATCAGCATCCCTGCCCTACACTGTCCCACACGTATCAATGGCATCACGATGCCTGTGGTCCTGAACCCCGAATTTTCCACAGGGATGTAATTCAGAAGAGCTGCTAACCACCCTCCAGCCCAGGCTGAGACCAAGGTCCATCTGACAGGTAAGTCATTTGAGCTGCTTTTATGGAAACAGGCAACTGCAGAGACAGCTCCTGCATCTTACAGAGGGCGCATCTGGACTGCCTGTGTCCCACTCACCCCAGGCCACCCGCACACCAGGCCAGGAACCAGCAGCACCCCAGACACAGCAGTACAGGCTCTGCTTCGCTTGAGCTAAACATTGCTGCTCGGCGTCGAGCAGCCGGACCCAGGCAGCGCCCAGCACCATGGCAGCTCAGCTCTGCGCACCACACAGCTGGCGTGCAGCCGCCTCCCTCCCCTTGCTTGTCTGATATAAGAATGGAAAAGCGAAGACTTCTGCAAACAGGACACTGTTGGACCTAGAATCATTTACAGTGTTTGGCAAACTTAAGACTTGGTCTTGTCAGAGCATCTGTTGATCTCTTTCTCTGGGTCAGTCATTTTCAGAGATAAACTGTCAAAAGGAGAAAATAAGAAAAACTATTTTCTTATTCACTCATTCATGCAGAACCTACCCGTCTCACCTGCAATATACTGGTTTTATTGTAACATTACATCTATGTGAGCTCTTCCTTGCATTAGGATAGTGCTCCTGAAGGTCTCTGAATTCCCTGGGATTGTGCCTGGTGCAGACAGGGAACACCTCCCGTGGCCCCCACACTGCCCGAGCCGGCAGAGCCCAGCCGCTCCTGGAGCAGCAGTGCTTGATTCCATGCTCTGTCCCAGTGGGGCTGTGAGCTTTTTCACATCAGAACTGAAGACAGACAAACATTTCATTGTTTAATAAAGTACCAGTAGAAGGGCTCGATAGCCTTTTATAACATTTTGTTAAGCAGCTATTGATTTCCACCACATGCTTGTTTGCCTCTGCTTCCCAGAGGCAGAGTGTATGTTAGCTCTGGGAGTCTGCAGAGGGAAAGATATCACAAAAGTATCAGCTGTTGTAATCCAAAGTCTTCAGGCAGCTAGAAAAGTCCTGAAGGTACCATGCAAAGATTACTACTTACAAAGACTATTAGACTGGGATTGTTGCTGTGATTTTTCATTGTTTTCTCCAGGAAGATTTTAGATTATGGGTATTTAACACAAATTGTTGGGGTAGCTATTTGTGAAGATAAAGTCAAATCTACCTTAGTAATTTGTTAATTAATAAAGTTAATTTAAAATAAGGCATTTGAATATTAGGTTAGAAAAGGAAAAAGGAAACATAGTAAACAAATTTTACAGTAGTTCAAATACACAAAGGATCTTCTTTTTTCCTAACAAGGTAGGACAGAAGGGTAAAAGGCTAAAGAGTATGGTGTGTAAAACTACACTATACATCTCCGAGTCAGAATTGTATGTGATGTGAACAAAAAAAATCGTATTGGATCGAACTGGAAAATGTTGGTGCAAAGGATCTATTTTCCCACAATAAGTCTATCACATCTTTCCTAAGCAGGCACTCATAATGTCAGCCAAAGCATACACATTTTCTGTTTTCCTCAGAAAATCCCCAAGGCATCTCTTCTGTCATCCGTAATTCAGTTTAAAAAAGTAATCAAACAACAGTATCAGGCTCAGACTGCGTAGTCCCTGCCAGCGCTGCAGGCAGCCAAGGGAATGTTCCTAGTGCCCAGTGGCTCTGCGGGTGCAGAAGGACCAACCCATGGAGCAGCAGCACTGCATCACCCAGGAGAGAGGCAGAGGTGCTCCATGGGGGAAGACAGAAACAAATTTATTGCTGATTTGTATTCTGAACTGGGGAATGAATAGGATTCCAGCTGTACTTGCATCCATTCCTCGGTAGCACAGCCTGCCTTTTCAAGGGCCTAAGGCTTCTATGCCCAATTAGTGCTAATTAGCATTAATAAGGATTATAATTTTAGACAGCCAGCTGGGGAGACCACCAGGAGTGAGAGCAGGCAAGGTGCCCGGGAGGGGAAGGGCCAGGATCAGCTCGTCTCAGCCAGAGGCAGCAGCACGCTCAGCTCCAGGCAAGCTGGCCCAGGTCCACCAGTGCCACAGAGGAGCAGGGGCTGTGCCCAGCCACACAGACCGCTCCTCAGGGCAGGACAGAGGCATGCCCACAGCCACAGGTGGACCCCAGCTGTGGGATGCCACAGACCTCTGCAGGGCTTGGCAGCAGTGGCATCCAGTGGACAACACAGCTGAGAGCTGCTGCGTGTAGAGGCCTGAGGGCAAGCCAGACCATCTCAGGCTGACCTGCTGCAAATTGCCCTCTCCCAGGCTGTGACATGCCTTGTGTGATAGCCTGCCCCCGAGGCATTTCTCTGTCACTGCTGTAATGGTTTTGGCTGCCACAGTCTGCTGAGAGCCTCACCATGTGCTGCACAAGGGAGGTCCTGCACACTGAGGTTATCATCAGTGGGTGAGTACAGTCTGCTTCTCCTCTGCCTTGTCCACTTAAAGAAGATTATATCAGGAGGTTGTGTGCAATGAAATTCATCTGATTCAAGATACCTGTTCCAGTCCTTCAGGGGACCAGAGAACAGGAATGATGTGATAAATCCCATCTGAACCATGAATACAGCAGAAATGGAGAAAAATCTGCTGCACCTGTACAAAATACAAGACACAGTATAACCAGATAGTCTTTTTGTGTAGGAATTCAAGTATGTGAACAGTCCTCAGTCTCTGTGAGAACTCTTTCAACAGAAGCAGCCACTGTCTTCATCACGAAGTGGCAGTTAGATAGCTTGTTTTCTTGGCTCTTCCTATATTTCTATCAGCTAGCTCCTCCCTTGCCCGTGGTAGAGGTAGTCCCAGTGATTCAGCCCTGAGGCTGCAAAGTTTAGCATTGACTCTGCTGCTACAAGGCTGTGAGTCATCTCAGATAATAACTGAGAAATATCCTCCCATTTTGGAAGGTGACAAGCTTCTTCCAGAGCACCTGACAAGTTGTGCTGCTCTGCATGTTTCACTCCATGAACCAGCCCAGAGGCTTGACTCAGGTCAGCTCAAGTGAGTCTTTAAAGACAGATCAACATAAAGACAAACATAAAGGCTGAGCAGAGTTTACCGAGTGATTAAACATTTGACAATGATGATATTTGAATTGTTGTTTGCTGGTCTCAGATCACACACAATCTCTTCTTCGCACTTTCAGTAAGCCCCCATGTGATGGACAGCTGGAGTTCTGGGTTTTCTCAGGGCAAGCACCCATATGCCTCTTCTGGGACCACGGTCTGTTGGCCCCTGTGAACCCACTGCACTTTGTACTGTGCTGGAGCTCAGGAGGACCGGAGATGTCTAGGCGTCAGCCACTCCTCATGCTGCTCCTATCTGGCTAAAACTACTGTGCCAAGTTCTCTGATGGGTTGTGCCTTCTATTTTCATAAGGAAACATCAGCAGAACATCACTTGCCCTGTATATCACCTGCCTGTGAAGCAGCTTATGATGGTATGTAGAAGTTGAAATCAAGAGAATTTTTTTATTACCTTTGTTAAAAGAAAGGAAAAGACTCAGAAAACTGGTTAAACCACCTGGAATATCTTTTCCTGAAAGCTAAATTACATACAATGGATAAAAAATAAAAATAATTTGCGTATGTATTCCTTTCCTAAAAAATGAATCTTCAGGGGTTATGGAAATCAAATATATAGAAAACAGTTTTCTTGTTCTTGCTAGTTTGTTTTTAGCTGAGAAGAAAATATTTCTGCATGTGGTTAGGAGAACAAGTTTGTCAAGGTTTCTCTGTTGTTACTAAAATGAATAATGAAGGATCTGTGGAAGTCAGAGAAGTTCTGGTACTCACCTTTTTGATACTCTAGAGTTTCCACCTGAACAAGGCTGGGGAGGTTCAGAGGTCTTGTATGGAGCATCACTGGCTGCTGGAATACAACCATTAAAGGGCGTCTTGCCTTCCCAGATTCCAACTCTGTTGCATATTTAAACTTTGGCAATTAGTATAAGGAATCAAAGTAATCTTAATTTGAAGTAATTTAAGTAACCTCATTAGATTCAATATTCATTTCTTAATCTTCTCATCTCAATTACATTTCCTTTTCAAATTATTTCTCACTTAACTGTAATCAATTTTATATTTTCCTAACAACAAGTATGATCTTGATAGGTGGCTAGAGCACTTGAAGGTCACCACAGCAGGCAAGTGACCCTGTGACGGACACAGGCATGGCCCACACAAGCAAAGAAAGTTACCTGTGGAAATGCACAAACTTTTCCTGCAAACTGCCAGAAGAGGTGGGCTATTTCTGTTGTTGCACTTTCCTCACCTTCCAGGATTTGAAACTGTTGTCATGAAAGGAAAGGCTCTTCTGCTGAGTCAGTTACTGAAGACAGCAGTGCAGCAATAGTAATGAAGACAGCATCTTCTTTAGCTCAGCAAAGTTCAATGTGCAAAGTGATTCACCCGACTTGCACAGATGGAGGTTTAATTATTAATTTCTTTGCTACTGCCCTTTTTATACAACAGAAAATGGATCCCTGAGTGCCAGCCAAAGCTGATACTGTGTATTTCGTGGGCTGGGCCTACATGAGAACCACCCTGCATGAGGACAACATTCATTGTTTACTGCAGCGCAAGAGACTCTGGGGAAATTCACCTGCGTATCGTATTCAAAATAATAATCTACCAGGTTTATTCTGCCTGGGGAAGAACTGTCTGTGAAGGGGAGGACATTGCAAGGGAGACAAACACTGATTTGTGGAACAACCACTACAGTGGAATCCATGTGAATTGCAGCCCATTTCTAGTGCCTCCTGCTGCCCCTCACTTTGAGGTTTTCCTCCTGTCACTGACAATCACCTGGCCAAGAGCCCTTAAAAGTTTCAACTGCACACTCAAAGCATCCTTTAAAGACTCCCTGGCATCAATCCAAGCAGAAAAAATGGTGTGCTCATGCACTGGCAGAATTACCTCTAGCCAAAGTCACGATGCTCAGTACATCCCCAGTGCCGCAGAGGGAGGGCCCGTTTCTGCTACAGCTGAGCCTGGCACCCACACTGCTCCCGCTGCCCGCGCCCACCCTGCTCCCACCGCCCGCACCCCCAGCTCAGCCTCGGGCTGGCTCAGCACTGCGGCTGTCAGCAGGGATGTGCAGGAACCTGACTAGGAAGGGGCCAGGCCACACAGGTTGGTTGAACCTTGAAAGAAGTATGGATTAAAAACTAAGATTATTTAATCTCTCCCTTGCCCAGCTCCCTTTTCCCTACATTTCTCAGAAGGTTTTGTTAGGATTCGTAAGGCTGATGAGTGTTTTCACAGGATGAGGGAAGTCAGAAGCAGACATGGAAAACAGCTTTCAACAGCAGATTCTGATCTCATTTATCTGGACACAGATCTCTGCTGTTCCTGCTGACTCCACTGGAGTTTCTATAAGGTAGAGAAGGCGTCTAAGAACAGGCTGTGATCATCAGAGCATGCGCCAACACAAACTTTTCCTAACGAGGGGCGGGGGGGAGATTTGAACATTCAATCACATCCAAGTCTATAAACAGTGCTCCGAAGCAGGTACTGACTCTAATTAACAGATCCAAATAAACGTATAAGCACTTTGCCTGAATTCTTATAATAAGCAGTGGTAGGAAGTGCACTTCCTATGGTAGCAAACAATTACTAAACACCGTTGTTCATAGTAGCTACTACCAGAAAAACAATATTATGAAAGAACACCTTTGAAAAATTCTACTAAAACTAAAATTGGCTTATCTATGTAAAATGCATAATGTGTTACACTGCAACAAGGTGTCAGAATGAAGAATTGTTCTGAGCAATCGTTAAAAAGAAAAATCTAAAGTACAATCAACCTTTGATTGTTAAATCACAAATTAAAACCACACTTCATGAAGACATATGCATAATAAAATCAGAAGTGTTTTAAATAATTAGGTAGTTTAAAAGAACCTGAGGTATTCTTTGATGTCTTAAGTTTCAGCAAGTGAAATAAAAGTATCATTGATTATGAGAAGGCATCTCTAGAAGTCAGGTTTTAAGAAGAGAAGAGTATAATGAGATTTCTCACCACAATTACAAAACCAGCAATACTAATAGTGTTTGCTTTCAAAATTGAAATGTTAGGTATTTTCTGATGTGAGAATGACACTGTCAGAGAACAATCTCTATATTCCATATTTCCAATGACTTGATGAACTCGTTCACTTTCAGCTGGAGCCACCCAAGTAAGGAAGATAAGTGCAGGCATTTCTTGTAAGTATATTACAAGCCTACACATATTTACATTGTTACAGTTATCTTGCCTGTTAAAAAGTAGTGGAATACCCCATAGAATTCCAGATTGTATTAGGGAAAGTAAGGATGCAGAAATCCACAGAAATTAAAAACAAACTTAGGAAAACCCATAGATTTTAGAGCTGAGAAACATAACTGAAATTTAACTTGAAACTTTGAGTGAAATACATAAAATATAACATATGAAACTTGAAAAATAACGAATGCCGAAGGATTTGAGTATTGTGACTGTCCTGAAAGAATCTTTTTCACTGATACCTACATACTGGGAGCTGTAGTGCAACACCAGAGAGATGGACTTCACCAGTGCTGGAAAGCTATTGTTTGCACTAAGTAGTGTTCAAAACAGTGATCCCATCAATTTGCATTGACAGAAATTTGTTTTCTGTCTCAGCTCCTGGTGACTGACTGATAAACCACAAATGTTTGGACTCACCTGGCATGTGAGAAATTTCTCAAAAGTAGCAGAAGCACCAAGCTACATCTTGCAGTGTCCCACTACAGCAGGGAAATCTGGAACAACAAAAGACAATATAAACTTTTTGGAAAAGGGTTATGCAAAGGAATCATTTAGTCTTTGAAGACAATCAGTGTAAGGGTTGGATCAAAGGACTGATGAACTACATTCAACATAAAGTGTATGAACAACAGCATATGAAAACAATTTCTTTCCAACTCCTTGATATAGCAACAAATTAAAGCCTCAAACCTTATCTCTTGAACTTTAATTTTCAAGGCAAAAAGATAGTCCTTCTCTTATCCATGCAATGCTTATTAGCCTCTGTCTTCAGACAGTTAAGATTTCTTATCTCAACTGCATCATGTGATGGATCATTCCAGAAATTCACTTCTCTTCTGAGCAACGGTCTACCAATTTTCAGTGTATTACTGTTTCCAAAGGTTTTTTATAAAGAGACATGATAATCACTTGTGACTCTAGTTAAAGAGAGTAAATATCCCACCCCTTCTATTTTCTTCTAGCAAGACAGACCCTTCATTTTCTTCTTAATGAGAGTGATAGTCACACTCTAAATAGATCATCAATGTATAATTTGGCAGTTTGAGTGACAGTGAGCACAAGCAGTGAACATTTGTCTAAGAGGCAAAGGTGACTGGCAAGACCCACTGTTTTAAGCACCCTTTTTGCAGGCTTGCAACTGGGGTGTCAGAAAAACACCTCATGAGCTGTTTACATATTTATGCCAAGTTTCTGTTCTCTGGCTTTTACAGTCAAGTTTCCAAACACACACTCTCTCTTCCAAACTAGCATCTCATCTCAGCTATAGTCAGGGGGAGAGGAATATATTTGGCACTAAGAAGCTTATCTCTGTCACCTTATTCTATGCCTCTCCAGATTCTTAGGCAGCACCTAAACCCCCAAGGAAAGAAACCCCCTAAATACCCTCCCATTCATTCATTTTTTAAAGAAATTTGGAACAGCTTTGCTTTCTTGAAAGCTAGTAACTACAATGCAGTTAGCAGCTTTATATCATTAAACATAAAATAAAAATGGAATTAATGTCACATATAGTTTAATTCAGGCTTCCATGGATCTGGTATTCAAATTGACTAGGGGCAATATGAAGCAGAAAAATGTGAACTCTCATTAACATCTAGTAGGCTGGTTAATTGAAGCTGAAAAGTGGAGTTGTCCAATACAGTTAAAAATACTGCAATTTCATCTGAAGATACCCAGAAAAACCTGAAAGTCCCTAAACTTTGAATTTCAGAGTAATGGCTTTGGGTAGGGTTTTGACAAGAGGAACACCATTTCCCACATCTTGGTTGTGCACGCACAGGTTCACAAGCCATCTGCATTAAGATGCTTGAAGAAGCAGGGAGTTTTACTAACATCCATGCCAAGATTAAGTGCTGACCAGTTTCCCCAACATGTGACTATACTTTCATTTTTCTAGTTAGACAGAAATCGTGAAGAGACTAGCAGAAAGGGATGATGGCATTGCTTTCTCCACCTGCTATACCTGAGATAGTGTTTACAGGGCTCCTCACTCTTCCCAGGGATTTCCCAGCACATTCTTTTACTTTCTTAACTGTTTTCACTGAAAACAAATAGACACTAACAAACACATCAACCAAAAAAAAAAAAAAAGAAACAAACAAACAAGAACACTCCCTCCTCCACAACCTTAGTCTTAAATTGTAAAAAAGTTAGAAAGATAAAAGCATTTTATAGTGCAGTTCTTTGTGTTATGGACAGGCAAAAGCAGGGGTATAGAATAGCTGGAAACTCCTACCAGCTCAGCTCTTCCGTGCTGCAATGCAGAGCTTTTAGGAAGATGGAAAACACCATTTCAATACGGTTCTTTGTATGATGGTTATTACCAAAGTCAAAACTAACAGTAAATAGGTTACCTGATTATTTCTGCAAGTAATGACTAAAGCTAGGCAAAAAGTATAGATCACTTTGTAGTGGAGCCTGCACTTTAGCATAAGCTTTGTGCTTCTGCCATTAAAGACCCCTCCTCTGAAGCAGCTTTTAACCTCAGGAGCCAGGTGAGGCTAAAAGACAGTGCAATTCATTTAGATGGGATGCACTCTGCAGTGACTCCCTACAAGGAAAGGCTTGATGCGAAGCCTTTAAAGAATCTGCTTGTCAGGGGTCTAAGGACACCAACAGGCTTTGTTTGCTCTGACAAGCCTCAGCTGTGACTCCACGCACAGTCACTGCCTGTGATGAGAGCCCCATTTCAGCCAAGACATGGGAACCCAGACCCTGCCTGAGGTCTGCTCTGTGTGTCTGAATTCAGTCCTGCCTCTGGCCCTGCATCCTGGGTGGACTCTGGAACCACAGTGCAGCTGTATCTGCGGTCTGGATTCCATTTGCTCCTTGGTTGAGCTCCTTGGATGGACCCTGGACCTGGTTTGCTTCTTGCTATATCTGGGGCTATCATTCCTGCCACCAGAGCCCAGCTCTGCCTGCTGTGCTTGAAATGTGTGTGACTGCACCTGGGATGGTGGCGACTCCTGCACTAGGGTCACCTGCGGCTCATACCCTTGAATTGGCCAACCCTGCTCCTGCTTCTCCTGCAGGGTGTTTCTGGCAGCAGCTGCAGTCGTATGTGGACACATCATGTAAAGGAGGAACCGTGCAGGCAGAGGCAAAGCCTCCCACTTGTGTTTTCTCACCACCCGAGGGGGCTCAGAGGAGTCTATGAGCCCCAATGGATATCTTCAATTACTTGTGCAGTCTAGCTTTTGCTCCCAGGTAAATATCCTTGCTTGGGCGGGGGCGGGGGAGTGCCCATCTGTACAACACACTGCAAAGAACTGTCTTTGCTTGCTTCAAACTGACACCAGCTAGCTTTCTGTGGTGGTTCTCAGTTTTGTACTGTAGAAGACAGTGAATAGTTCAGTCATATAAATTTCTCCATCCATGAAACAATATCCTTCCTAAGAAATCCCCTTACAGACTGATGATTCTCAGCCTATTGCTTTGGGTTTTTTATGCAGAAGCCATTACAGATATTTAATCCCATTTGTTGCCATTCTATGAAGCTTTCCAGCTTAGTATATGTGTTTTCAGATAAGAGATCTGCTACACATAAATTGAATATGCATGAGTTTAGGTATAGTGAAATGGTTAGTATAAAAATATGTTTTTTAAAAAAGTATACTTTGCAACAAAACGTGCTCTCTATGTTGGTGCTTTACTAACTGGAATACTTCTAAAGTTTATGTTAGAAAATTATGTGAAGGACATCATAAAGGTAGTAATCTCCATTTTTCAAATAGCGTAATTTTTTAACTTGAAAATAATTATTTCAGATTCATTTGATACCAGAACTACAAAAGCTTTTATTTTTGAAGTACTTGTGGAGTTATTTATGAATATGCCTCCAACGTTAAAAGGAGTCCTGTAATTGTGCAATACACACATCATTAGCATGCAATTGGCATGGCAATACCACATTGTTAACTTGTTTAGCAAAAAGAAGGGAGTATTCACAGTGTGAAAAAATGTCTGTAGCTATAGGCAGTGGGAGCTGACACAGTTCCTTCTTGAGCTGCCCAATACCACATGTGCAGAAATGTGCTTTTCAGCTACTCTAAAGCTGACAATTGAAGACTTCAGGGAGAAATACCACAGCTTAAACCCACAGAGGCATTTCAGTCAGCTTTGCTGCAGATGTGCCCTGGGGCTGTCAATGATGCTGCTGTACCATCCATAAGGGTTTAGGTACCCAAGGACTGTCATATTGCAAAAAGACCAAAAAAACCCACCTGTGTGTTTTAAGATCCCAGGTTTTATTAGCAACTGAGTAAGGGCTTCCCAGACTCTGATTTTGGCTGGAGGAAGCTATGTGTAAGTCCCACGTCAGACATGTCTATCACCTTTTTGCATCAGATCCTCAGCACTTGCTGTACTGAGCACGGCTACACCAACAGCATCTTCAGCACATCCTGAGCTGTAGCCTTTCAGCTGCCACTCCTCAACAGTGGGACACTGCTGGATCTGATGGCTTCAGACACAATTGGACAGGATCCAGGTGAAACAGTGGACACAATGGAGCCTGTTGAGGCCCAGGACATCAAAAACACAAAAGGAAAGAGAATCTTGTTCTGGCAGCATTGCCCCTAAAACAAGGAGCAGAGCCATCCCCAAAGCAAGGGGAAGAGTGTACTTTCTATACTGATGGCTCTCAGCTCCTTCCACACTTGCTTGCAACTTCTGCCAATGAGTTTCATGGTGGAGGGAAGAGCTGGACATCTCTTTCTAATATCCATATGGGCTAGACAGAGCCTGACCCAGCTCTCTATTGCGAAAAGAAAAGCATGGCTGTTTGATGATTAATTCAGCTGGAAGCAGTCTGCTTATAAATGAGATTTAGGAGCAAGGGCAAAATGAAAAGATGTAGAAATGAAAATAAAACAAAACAAATTCATCAGAAACCCCACCACAAAACAGCAATAAAAATTTATAAAGGTAAGTGGTTCTGTCTGTGAAATGCAGGCCACTTCTTCAGCTGACAAGTAGGTCATGCTGGCAATCAAAGGTGCTTAAGAAATATTCTGCATAAAGGGCCCTCCTACTGAAAAAAGGTGAAACTGCAAACCAAATTAACCCTTACTGCAAAAAATCTTGTAATAAAGGAGTATATGTTTTTCTTTCTTGTCACTTGTGATTGGGAAATTATATAGCACAATTAAAGACTCCACATGTGACTGATTCAGTGAAAGATATAACTGGACAACACTGATGTTCAATATTAAATTCTTACAGTCATTTTAATTTCTGCCACATTAGAATAATCCACATGAAGTTGCTCTACCACAGCAATTATTTTGTCCTATGACAAAGAGTTATGTGGTATTACTGAATTCAGTGGGGTCTGGAAAAAAGGTATGTTCAAAGCATTTCCACTGTTACTCTCTGGCCATCATAGAGCTCCAGAGAAGTCTGCGCTCTAGGTGTTTGATCCTTTCTTACTTGCACTCACACTTGTTTATATTTTCCTCCCCAGTGTTTTCCCCAGTTAGACTTTTGGGCCCAAGGAACCGAAAAGTCCTTGACTTAGTATAAACATCACCCAGCAACAATTAAAAACATCAGTGTCCTATCACCATTGTTCTCACACCAAATCCAAAACACAGCACTGCTCCAGATACTAAGAAGAAAATTAACTCTATCCCAGCTGAAACCAGGAGAGTTAGTATTCACTTTTTCAGCTTATAGTGTAGGACACACTTCCCAGCCGTAGAGATCTACCTTTGCCTGGAGAGTCATGTATTTAACACTTTGAAACACTCATGTGAGAAAAGAATGTGCACACTTAAAAATTCTGTAATATGAACAACCTAGCAACAAAAAGGTGCCTTTGTCAGAAAAACAATCCCATGTAGCCATCAGTTCTAACCCTAGTTATTTCCAAGGAACAGGAACCTCCATTCCTGTCAAACAGGCAGTGAAATAGGAGTGCAGTGTTCAAAGTCAACAAAGCCAACATGCAGCAGGGACACAAAGTCCCCTGAGCTATTCTATACGTATCCCTGTGCCCCACAGGCTGTGTGACAGGCCTGGTAAGTAAGTGCCCAGAAAGCAGATGAAGATAAAGTGGATGAGAAATCCCCTAACTAGGAAAATTGTCAAGGTTTATTCCTCAGGACCCCCAGAGCTCCCAAGCAACAAGCCGGAAAGTGCTGCCTGCAGCTTCCCCAGGGTGGTCTGGTTGGCATCACAGTGGCACAAACATCAAGGGGAGGTCATGTTATTTGATGATCTCAAAGGTATTTTCCAACCTAAATGACTGCATGATTCTATGTACACGGTGTCCCCCCACAGCAGTCCACAGCCAGACCCAATTCTCCTGGCTCAGAGATCTAACAGGCTTCCCTCTGCCTCCTGGAGAACCCAGGGGCTGCTCCCCTCTATGCACCTGCTGGGAGATGGTGGGGGGGGGCACAACAAACCCCCCTGGGGAGCTGTTGATGTTTCGGGACAGTGGGGTTGAGACCAGCCACCATGGGCCATGGGTTCAGCAGCTACAGACCAACATAATATGTGCTGCTGTCACAAATGTGTTTGGAGTGGGGGGATCACTGTGTGGGGGCAGGGAGGTAGTATTTGTTTCTTATCATTCTTCACATTTGTTTTGATGCATTTGTTTCTTGTGGCTATGAATTTTTATGCCCCAAAGTCACCAGGGAGCTTACCAAATAAATAAGCAGGTTTATTCAGTGGAAAGATGCTGGGTAAAGAAATATGGAAAGACACTGCATCCAAATTGCCTGGCCTGTCTATTATTTGTTTCTAAAATCATTCCTACAAAACACATGTGCTTGGTGAATTCACACATTCTCTTTTTATGGTGAAAACCCGCAGCTTCATGGGACAATACAGTCCTCTGTGCAAAACAATGCAAGCCCTGAAGTCCCACGTCCAAAACCTAAGACAGGACTCCTCTCCAAACTAGTGATACATCACAACTACTCCTGGAGTGACAGTCCTTTGCTGGGTGTCAGACACCCACATCCTTTGAGCAACCACATAGAAGCAAACACTGCTTTGCCTTCCCTGTCTGGCTGCACTATCCGAGTAGCGAAGTAGGGCTCTGTCATCTTCTTCGGGATGCAGAAGAACAAGACAGACAGCAAAAATAAAATCAAGCCATAGAGATGGGCTGTAAATAGTTCAGACTGAAAGTTTCAGGGTGTCTCCTTATTTAACACTGCTTCCTGCTCCCTTAAAGCTCTGGCTGTCTTTGTGCTTCAAAAAGCAGCTTCTTTGTGAGGCTTCAGAGTTGCATGGCAAGGTTTCTGTGCACTTTAGTCAAGAGCAGCAAGGTAAGAATAAGCTCTTTTACACCTATTTGAAACTTCAAGTTTATTTGCCTCTCCTTCTGTTTTTTTGAACAACTGTTAAACACTTCTTTCACCAGTCCCTTAGGAGATCAGCTGGAGTGTACTTGCACACAGTCAATAAAGCTGTAAAGATTTTTGAGCTAGGCAATCCTTCCTAAGGATGTAATTTTGTAAATTCTTCCTTATATAATTGGTTGCTTAGATGCCCTGACTAGGGTTTACATCCAAGTGACCCTTACTACATGGAAATGAAGTCTTGAAGGTACAGAAAAAAAACCATAATGCTTGAATATATCCCTTTGACTTTCCTCTAGTTTCATTATCATATTGTCAATGTCAGAAGAAATTATTAAAAAAAATTATCATGGTTCATAATTTTCCTAATTAATAAAACTGAGGTGAAGAACTGTTTTTATCAAATACAGATTATTTTTTTCTCTTGTTTGAGGAACCAAACAGGTTATTTTAAAACTTACCCCAAAATAAATGCTTAAAATATGCAAAGAGGTTGAAAATCAGTCCGAGTCAGGTAATGCTTCGAAACTTAGCAGGTCAAGTGCTCTTTTCCATATTGTCTTTCTATATTAAGCACTCATGACTGTATTGTTAATTTGTTTGTGTAATTAGTTATTCAAGTAGCCACCCTGATTCAGTATGGTTTTCTTAACTGACCTCACTAGGACTATTTTTTGCATGAATCAACTTGTACAATCTGCTTCCGGTCTGATTAAATAGTAATACTAATAATACCAGTAAATAATAATAATATTAATAATATTATTACTAATAATAGTTGGTGGTGTTATTGTTATGATATTAATAATATAAAACCAACAACCATGTTTGTCATAGTATATTCTGGTTTTTTTAATGAGGACATGAGTCAGAATACTGCCACAAGATCCCAACTTTAGATGTAAGGAAATTTGTATGTAATAATAGCTCAAAAGTGAGACCATATTTCTAAAGTGAAGGACAAGACTGTGCCTTTCCAACATTCTGCAAAGAATAATGTGATAGCAAACCCTTTGTTAAAGGTATCAGATGGACTGGGTCTTTTGAAGCCTCAGTGCCAGAATTTTGCTGCTACAATTCAGCAGTAGCTATGTAAACAGAGATAAGATGCTTCCTTATCAGACTGCGGTTCCTGTGAGAATGAAAGGTGATTTATGCAGTAAAGGACCTCTGGCTCAGTAAAACAGAAGTCATCTCTCTTGGGAACAAAGCAGGGGACTGTGACACACTGAAAGCTGGTTGCATTTAAAATTTTTCAGACACTTGAAGGTTTCTCAACAAGAGCCCAGAAGGATTCTTTTTTGTTAGATGTAAAGTGTATTTGTTGTCATTCTTTCTTTCCACTCAAAAGATAGAAGGAAAAATGCAAACAACTCATTACTATAGAAAACAGAGAGTGAAAGTTTCAGTAACAGTCAAAATTCATTTAGATGAGAAATTGAAATGTTTGTTCTCATTCATTTAAGAATCTCACTGCTGTATTTGCTGAAATAAAAGGATTGTCTAGGATGAAGTATATACACCAGACAGAATTCAGGTCAGATGTTCAGCATAAAGGCTGATTTATGTTTTCTTGTTGGCTTCTGGATTGTGGGAGTTTTGTTTTCAGTGGGGTTTTTTGGTTGGTTGGTTGGTTTGATTTTTTTATTTTTGAAAATTGTTGTGGTTTATTGTGAATACCTTGTTCCCTTTTGAGTTCTGAGCGTTTACTGTTTTCTCCAAATAATTTTGCTAAGGCGTAACCGCAGACTCCCCTAAACACAAGTGTGCTCAAGAAATTTGCTTTGAAGTCTGTGACTAGGAGGAGTCCTGTGACTCTGCATTCAGTTGCTGCTGTTTCTCCCTTGTGCGATTTCATGTCACTAAACTTTCTGAATTTGCACTGTGGCTGCAAGACATGATGGAATTTATCAGTGATTTTATTTGCAGTACTGATGAAAGCTCTTGCACTCTAGAAGGAGGCATGGTGAAGTCGGGTTTTGTTCCTGAGCTGCAGCAATGTGAGATTATTGTGCTGGCATGTTTATAGAGTTATAAATCTATCGCCACTCTGTTTCCAAGTCTTGTTCAAGATTACATTTTACTTTTAAGAAAATGGCCAACGGTTACTGTAATAATGAATACAATAAATAAATACAGAAACTAGAAATCTGATGCTAGGCAGAAGCATGGATAAAAAACTGAGGGAACACATTTATGTGAGAACCTGAAATACTTCTCTGGCTAGAGGAATATTCAGACAAGCCACTGGGTTCTGAAATTCAAAATGAGCACTGTGGGATGTCAACAGCTATGTTTTGGTATGGACTGGAGAAAAAAGTCTGTATTCAAGAGAGCTGGCCTCTGCACATGCCGTGTGTTGCATGTTGCCTGAGGTCTCCCAGCTCTCAGCGCTGCAGGAGCCAAGCTCAGGGCACAGCAGGCAGGAGGTGACAGGACAGCTGCTCTCTCCGCATCTGCAGCCCACCAAGGACAGGGCCATGCACAAGGAGAGCAGAGCTGTCAGCTCTCTGCCCAGAGCTCCCATGAAGCTGAGAGGAGGCACTGTGGACCACTGCTCCCATCCTTCTGGCAGGGCAGCCATGGACAATGAAGGGTGCACACCTCTCACCTGCTGCCCCAGGCCCCGGCACGACCCTGGTGCCCCTTCCTTTTTCTCCCCTCTCCAGCAGCACCACTGCACTGACTGCTTCCGTATTTGCATCTAAGGTTTAATGCGGTGCGGAGCCTCTGGAGTTGGTGGGGACCTTGCTGACCCTTCTGCCCTCGCCAGCTGTGACACTGGCCAGAGCTGACTGAACTGGTCATGGCCAGACCTGCATCTATGCTGCAACAGCCGTGCCTCGCTCACACTCCCCAGTCATTGCTTCTTGCTACACTGATGTGATGCAAACTTACCTGGACTGCAACCTGCACAGGGCACACGGCAAGAAGTGCATGGCCCTGGCTGCTCTTGGAGTGCCTCAGTGTGTCCCAGGCAGCCTCACTGCTGCCTCGGACCTGAGCCAGGAGCTGCAGCGTTGGGCAGCTGAGGTACCCGAGCAGGGGTCTGCTGCGATGGAGAGACAGGACGCAGCTTGATGCAAGCAAATGTCAATTTATTGTACAGAAGCACGAGTTTATATACGTTTTCAGAAGCTGCACGTTTTAAACAGATTGGTTCTTGAAGCTAAGCATTGCATCCTAGGCAATCCCCGACTGGTGGTTAACTACCATCAATTAACAGCAAGGTGTTACCTTTCCTTGGCGCCATCCGTCCCCCACTCCCCTATGCTCTCTCAGCAGGACTCATCATGTTAATTGTTGTGTCTATTCACACTCCTTGTCCTCCCAGGGTTCCTGACCTACAAGCTCCAGCACATTCCCCTCAGCTAACTGATTGCCGTCACCCATGGTCCTAATTTCCAGCCAGCTCCTGCAGGGGTCCAGCCTCAGCCCCTCAGGGCCACGCATCCCGCCAGACAGCCAAGGCTGCCCTTAGCTGAGCGTGCCCCTGAGCCCCCTCTGTGGCAGTTGGGCTGTCAGCCACCATTGGCCTCGCCAGCGCCTGCTCTGCTTTCCATTGCCATGTGGCTATTGCATTTCAGCCTGGTTTTGAGGAAACGTTCAATCAGCATGCTCCGGAAGCTGAAAGAAACTAAAATACAGATATGAGAGATGCATTCTGCATTGGTCAGAGAGGCAACAACCTGCACAGCATAGAGACCAATGGGAAATTATTTGCTTCTCAGACAGACTAATTTAGAGGCTAATAAACCTGAAACCTAACCTTTGGCAGTTTACCATCTTGAA
This sequence comes from Falco punctatus, assembly GCF_963210335.1. Lineage (NCBI taxonomy): Eukaryota > Metazoa > Chordata > Aves > Falconiformes > Falconidae > Falco > Falco punctatus. The sequence continues at coordinate 49,269,138 of NC_137587.1, forward strand.
CCAGGGTGCATTTATGCAGGAGGTGCATTTATGGTTTGATACATAGTACAAAAGAGCGACCTACTTAGTGAAAACCTACTGTATATGGTTTTACATAAAATATCAGTGTAGTGCATCATATGTAGTGAGTGACTGTCCCATCAAAAAAAATGTAGACCTGACTTTTCATTGTTGATAAGTGTGTTCTCTCGTGTTCCTTCCATCTTGAGCTGAAAAAAAAGAAGTGCCTTCTATGTGCCTTTTATTTATTTTCAAAGTTAAAATCCTGTAGTTAATTTAATGTAGATATCCAATCTTAATAATAACCATTGCTTTCAGATGATAACCTAACTGTGCTTTTTACTGAGTCTGAAAAGTATTTGTGCTTTCTTCTTCATTTCTATTGTCGATGCAGCACAGCATGGTTGTCTTGAGAATGTTAATGAACCTTCATGCTCAAGCCTAGGAATCTAAGCCTGCTTTTTAATAAATTGCTCCTCTTTGGAGAACATGGGTCAAAGAATCATAGAATATCTGAAGCTGAAGGAGACCCATAAGGGTCACTGAGTCCAACTCCCTGCTCCTTACAGGACTACCTAAAGCTAAACCATATGACTAAAAGCATTGTCCAGATGCTCCTTGGGCCATTCCATAACTTAAAACCCCTTCACGCAGATATAGCCTAGGAGCTTGCACAGAGTTGGGAAAAACTGCTGCAGGAAGACAGAAAAGGATTAATACTATAATCCTAAAATGTATTTCCATGCAGAATTCCTGTGGGAGCACCACCAGCCTGTGCAGAGATGTGCTGATGCTGGAAACCTGCAGAACGAATGTGGAATGGCCACAGCCTGCCAGAGCAGTTGTCATCAGACTGTCAGGCCTGACCAATGCAGCAGGGCTTTGCCACAATTTTCAAAGAATAAAAGGAGTATTTTAATATGTGTAACTCACTTCATGTTAACACATGTTAATCATACAAGTTGAAACATCTGAAAGGAAAAACATTCTTTCTACAGCAATGCTTCAATAATGCTATTATTATTCAGGAAACAAACCCCAACACTTCAAATACTGAGCAAATTTCCAAAGTTTCAAAAAGAGTTGTGAAAGGTAGGTGACAGATTAAGCAGTGGGACAGACTGTTGAGGGAGACCTTACAGTCTCTACCACAAGGTTCTTCAATGCTTTAGTACAGTTTGAATAATGTTTAACACAGTTTAAATTAAGTTTTAAAGGTTAAATATAAAATCTGTCTGGAATGGACCAAATTCTGCTTGTAAAATTTATTCCATCTTTGAGCCTTTTTATCTTCTTCAGTCTTAGTTTTGTATCACTGTATAGCACTGTGAAAAAATGAGATTTTAAGTATATGCTAGTTTTCTGACTAAATTTTTATTTATTTTTCTGGGTTTTAGGATGTTGTACCTCTGTGCTTCTGATTGTAAACTGCCATTGCACTATGAGAGCAAAGAGCAAGTAGAATGTGTTTTTTCATCAAAGAGTAGATTTTCTAATTTCTCTCTGCTTTCTTGACACTTTGGAGGCTTTTTTTGATTATATTTTATGAAGTTTCCTGACTTCTTCAAATTGCATTTCTTTTGGAAATGCTATTTTTTTCTTTTAGTCTTCTTTTATTATTTTTTTTCTCAAGTGAAGGAAATGTTATCATGTAGCATAGTTCTATTTTTACTTTTTCTGTCTCCAGGTCAACAGTTCCTCAGTTCATTTTCATCTTTTATGTTGCAGAGCTAATGTAACCATTTGTGGTCTAATGGCATGACACATGGCGTTGTTCTTAGAGGTGGGTAATGGATTGAAAATGGTGTCAAAATTGATTGATTTGTTCACTCTCTGTTACCAAATATTTAGTCTCCACCTGTTTCCTACCTTTAACAGCTTGCACTTAGCAGCCAAGGCTCACAGAGGATGAGCCCTGCAGGTGGAGGGGATGCTCACAGCAGGTAGCGTGCTGCCCACCACTCCTCTCAGGTGAGCTCTGCCTTTCTAACTCGGAGAGCAGGTGCTGACCCAAGTGACATTGTGGCAGAGGACACATTAAAATTCACTGAGGATCCAAGGATGTTCCTTTCTGCATCACATCTTCCTCAGGGCAAGTCTTGGTGAGCCCCATGTGGTGTAAATGTCCACCTGTGGCACAGGGGATGGTGGGTGCCAGCAAGGGGGGATTGGTGTTCCCTGCTGCAAGACATTTGTGTTTGCCTGGACTGAAGGTGGCAGGTAGCCCAGCATGGCTGCTAGTGCCCTGAGCATGCCTGGGGAGTGCAGAGTTGACACCCAAAGATACTCTTCGGTTTTTTCACTCTTTATTACTACCAGGTTATGCAATAAAATGTTTGTTTGCACATATGTGAAGGATCACAGGGGCACAGTGGCAGGCAGGGGGACCCCAATAACCCAGCAGAGGCAGGGAGTCCTGCTTGGCCCTTCCCAGAGAAGCCTCAGCCCTGTGGCTGGGGATGGCCTCTTTCATGGTGGGACAACTGGAGAGTGTCTCCAATTCATCTCACAGGCTGAAAGGGCTCCCTGCCTGGGATACAGGACACATCTTGGGATGCAGAGGAAAAGCATTCCTAAGGACTGTTTGCAGGATATTTAGAGCAGGAACAAACAGCAGGGAAAGGGATGGACCCAAGCAGTCTGGAGAGGAACAAGCACGGCAAAACAGGGGATAAGGAGACCAGTGGAGCCAGTGACCTATAAACATGCTGCTGGTCAGTGCACTTGTCTGGTCTTGCCCTGCACCTGACCAGCACTGCCTGTCCTGTTGTCTCATCAAACTCCACCTCTAGATCTTTTCCCCTGTGAGGAGGTCTCTGCTGTGTGCACGTGTGTCGGGGGGAGCTCCAAGTGTCACACACTGGAACACTACCTCTTAACAAACACTACACCTTAAAGTCTACGTATCTGTACTCGGACACAAAAAAGTAAAGCTGCTGCATCTAGTCTGTCTAGCTGATACGTGCCTTGTTTAAAATCACCACATACAAGTTTTTCATTAATGTCTTCATGTACTTCATGCCTATTATATGGCCTTACTGCCTTTCCACAGTATTCAGTCTATGCTCTCTTCAGCGGCAGCACCACAATTTTGTTTTGTTTGGCTGATATCTAGATTATTGTGGACCTTTCTGGAAAAAGATGGTTAATAATATTTACTGTCTTAGCAGCATTTTGCAATATAGTGGAAGTTTTTTTCTGAGTGCTATTTCTCTTTATTTCTGTTGAGATACTGTACAAATTTCAGACTTTTTCCCGATTGTATGGAAGTACTACATGAGCATGGCGGAAGTACTGTAGCAGACAAAAGAAGAAGACTTGTTTGCTTATTGTTCAAATCCTTTTTTTCTTCTTCACCTCCCTGATTTCTCCCTGGTCCTGTGTTCATTTTTGTAGCATTCTAGTGGGTTTGTAGCAGTAACAGGCGGCTGTTTTATGTAAGAATATGAATCTGACAGTCAGTGATTGCAAGCCTGTCCTGTGCTGTTTGACTTTCAAAACCTAGATGTTGAACAAAGGAAAAGAAGACTGTTTAGACACTGAACTGACTTAAAATGAAACAATGGATGAGTCACTCTCAAAAGGTGAAGATAAAGAAGTGAAGGAGATTTGCAGAAAGGATAAAATCCAAGGACATAAGACAAGCAGAGTTCACCAGGCATTACAGTAGCTGGAAATTCTTATACCGCTTCCCCAGTTAAATTAGAGCAATAAGGCTCAGTTCATTATGTCTATCATGAGACAGGAGGCTCATACTGCCATGCAATGTGTATCTACCAAATGTGGATAAATATTTTCAGTTGTAGGAGGGGGAGGACCGTACGTCTTTGTACAAGGTCAAGAAGACAGCTTTCCACAGGCTCCCTTTGCAGGACAGTACAGTAGTCTTCCCATTATTTCGGCTACATATTCCAGCAACAAACTTGATTTGGAGCACTGTCCATGCCAGGTAAACAGCAGAGAATTGATACGATGATAGGGTGGACAGCCTGGCATGGTGCAGAGGAGTACTGACTGTAGGGGTGGCTTCTGGGCATTTTTCTTCAGGAGGTTTGAAAAAAGGTGTTGGGATACAAGACGCTCCAGTCCAGAAGGGTTAAGCCAGCACCCCAGTCAGCTCATGGCCTGAGACCAGGCCCTCAGAAAGCAGAGGATACTCACTTGGGAGCCATGTCCTTACACTGCACAGATGGGACTGAAGAATTTAGGGCTTGAGTTCATTAGCAACTCCCTCCTGAGCATGCCATCATGGTTAACCTGGCTCTAAACACTGGGATAAAGGTAAAAAAGACTGAGGTACTACAAACTGCAGTGCTGGGCAGGGAGGGTCCCCATGCCATGCCTTGATAAGTCATGCTGTGTGCAGTTTCTGTGGGTGATTCCATGCACTTGTGTGAAGCTCTGAGATGTGGCATCAGCACCCTAATCCCCTGCGTGCTGTTTCATTCAGAGGCTTCGGAAGTCTGTGGGATAACTGGAGCATCAGATACGGCTTGAGGCAGGCGCTGGGATGGGAATGGAGCACTGTATTAGCATGACTGTCACAACATTAGCATACTAATGCTGTTGTGGGAATGAAAACAGATCTGTTTCTTTGGAGCTCTCTGAAAGTAGCACCAAGCGATGGCTGCCTCCAGCAGCATCCCAGGTTACTAGTGGGAACCCAAGCTTGTGTTCACTTAGCCTTTTGATTCTCTAGGCCACAAAGAGAGGACCAGATAGGAGGGGATGTCCTCATGCTGGGCCAGAGCTTACTCAGCCGAGTGGGAAGTTGGCCCCTCTCCTCAGTCCAGGTGTCCCTGCTATCCCAGCTTCAGCATTAGCTGCTGGGAACTGAAGATTCTGGCACTTAACTTCTCCTTTCTTACTATGAACTGTTGGTCACAGAATCCCTAGCACTCAAGAAGCAGAGGAACAAAAAGACACAGTAATAATGAAATATAACAGGAAGTTTGAGTTGATTATTTTTTTTCTGGATTACCTTGTGCCTCACTAACACAATATTATTCAGATTATTGTAATTTCTGACAGTTTACAAAACAACTCCAGCTATTTCCTAAAAAAAGGTCTGCATTTCAAAGACAAAGCAGGTCCACAATTAGAGTTACAGTGAAGTTCTTTGGTACCGCAGAGGACAGAGAGTTCACAGCACCCCTACGTGTGGGAAGTCCCCGGTTGTCAGTGGAGCCACTTTCCAAAGTCACACAAGTACATACTCAAACACTTCTTGTAGTTTCAGAAACATATAGATGTCGTGCAAACTCTCCAGGCACTTTGGATGCTCTGGTTATTCCTGACACTATGCCAAGTCAGTGTCTGAGAACCTGGGCTTTGGCAAGGTCCCTATTTTCCTAACTCCTAAACTGCCAGAGCTAAGACAGGCTCCCACAACCATGTGAAAGCCCAGATGGGTGTCGAAGAGGCACAACTGTTTTCAGTCACACTGCGGCTGCTCTGACTTGATGTAGAGGTCTGCTCCATAGGCAACTTGGTTTCTCTGCCATATGTTGAGCTGCTATACAGTTAGTTTTCTCCTTATCTCTTCATATCATTCTCTTCACAATAAAAAACAAACAAACAAACAAACAAAAAAAAACTCCACACAAAAAAAACCCCAATAAAACCCAGATTGTAGGATGACAAATCTCAGGACCTCAAAATACTGACATTAAATTACTTGGTTCAAATCTGACCTCTACACTTATTAAAATGATATTAGAAAAATGAAAAAGGTCACAAATAAATATTTAAGATCTACAGAAAATGCCTTGACCTAGGTAATTTAATAAGGTCAGTTAACTTAGTTTAATTTGAAACACAAATAAATAGAAGATGGGCATCAAAGTCAGTTAGTACAAAAATCTTGCTTGGCAGAGGACGCTGGTTTCTAATCTAGTACAGAAATCTGGGACAGGATTCTCTAGCCATAAATTAAAGCAAAACCCATTTAAACAAGCAATCAGGCACAACAGAAATACTCTGAATTAGTCTCCTGGAATCTGGGAAGATAACTTCTTATCTAATTAGATGGTGGTGTCAAAAGCTAATTGCTAATTAAGAGCTCCGAATCTGTGAAAAAAGCACAACGTCTTGGTCAGTGTGAATGTGCCTCCTGCTGATACACAGAGGCTCAAAGGTGAGCTCATTCTCCTGAGACCAACACCAAAGAGGATTTCCAGCTGGGCAAGACCAGCACAGCATCCATCTCAAAGATGCATTTTCAGCTGCAGACTGCACCTCCACCACTGGCTGCCTAGCCCAGGCTGTGGTGGGCACAGACCCCTTCCTGTGGACTGCTTGGAGCATGCACCTGACCCCACATTCCAAAACACTTGTGGCTCCCTGTAGAATGATCTTTCCATACCTCTGATTTTCCTCCCTTTCTTAGCACTACTGTAACTGAATGAAATGTTGAACAACTTCAGGGATGCTGAATAGTTTGTCCACAACAGTAAATCAGCCTGTACTTGTTTCCCTGACTGATGCTTTCTGTGAATGGCCTCTAAGGACGTTTCAGAGGGTCTGAAAGACCCGCTGTCAGGACTCGCTTTCCTCACAGATAAAATGCAAGCCTTTACTGTGTTGTGAGCATAAAGAGTTTGCTCACTTTTCCTCCAGTGTTGCTCAAGAAAGTGATACAAAACCAGCCAATTTAGTTGCCTTTGAAAAACTGTAGGTGAACTCTTGGGGGAAAAAACAATAGTTGCCTCATCATTGCTATGCTGCGTATTTCATAAAAAGAAAAATTGTCTGTGTAGAGAAGACGTTCCTTACCATCTTTGTCTTCACACCTATTGTAGCTTTCAAGTTTAAATCTTCACCAAAATTCTTTTGCCAAAAAGAAACCCAAACAAATCAAAAACTGGGCAGCATCTGCATGGAAGTGGGGTGCAGGGAAAAAAGGAAAGAAAAAAAAGATACGTTTCTTATGGAAAAGTCTTGTAGAATTTAATAAGAATGACAATATCGTGAGAGAGTTTTACTTTAAAGGAGTACACATTATACCTCTGTAGTGTAAACCTGAACAGAGTTGTAAAAGAAAAAAAATCTTTATTCACCTCTGCAGGGCATACATTCTCAGTGGTCAAGTGGTCACAGTCACATAACTGCCATTATTTCTAAATGGATGCTGATCTTTGAAGGGGACTAGTAGGCAGCTGAGGGTCCTGAATTATAATGCTATAAGAAAACAGTTCCTGGCCCAGAAGTTTAAAACCATTCTTTTATTCTATTAATCACAAAGTCTATCCTTATTACAGTACAAAACAAAATCCCCATTCTGAACAAACAGTAAATCTATATACATAATATAGGGGGTTTTCCCCACAAGTTATATTTTTACTGCTCCACAGGTAGTGTGTCCATCCATTACACCGATCTTGTACTTCAGTGTACTGTCTCATACAAGAGTTTCTTGATTATTCATCTGTACAAACAAAAATTATTGGAGGAAAAGAACTCTATAGTCTTAGAAATTATGCAGTACCAATTGAATTTGATTAAAAATTATTTGATGATAGCTCAGGTGTACTAAATTGAATCTGCATAATCCAAATCTCTTCCTAAAATAAATTATTAAGCAGTAAAGTTTCTCTTCGTATTATATGTCCCTTTTTCCTTCACTCAGCTACAGTAATTATTTTCTCCTCTTCCATCTTACCAACTGACAGAAAGAATACTTAACATACTCTTAGAGATACAGCTCTCCAAACTGAATACGTCTTGTCTAGGCATCCAAGTCCCAGCTTTGACAGCAGCACAGAGCTTGATCCTGAGGTCCACCGGCCACAATTTATTACAGGCTGTTCTGAGCAGTCAGGGTTGGGAAAGCCGAACAACTTAATTAGGTTTCAGTGTCTTCTGTTTAAAAGGAGTTAATTCCTTTGTAATGCTGTTAAGATCTTTGAATGCCATGCTAAATAACAATGACAATAAGAGCCTTTCTAACGTGGTTTAACCCCAGCCGGCAACGAAGCCCCAAAGCAAACCCCACTCAGCCACTTGCTCACCCCCACCCCCCATCCCCCCACCCCCCGCTGGGATGGGGGAGAGAATCGGAAGAGTAAAATTTAGAAAAATCGTAGAATGAGATAAAGACACGTTAAGAGGCAAAGCAGAAGCCGCGCACAGCAGCAAAGCAAAGGAGTTCACCCACCGCTGCCCAGGGCAGGCAGGTGCTCAGCCATCCCCAGGGCAGCCGGGCTCCATCACGGTGACGGGGGCTTGGGCAGACAAACGCCATCCCTGCCAGCGCCCCTCTTCTTCCTTCTTCCCCAGCTTTTATTGCTATGAGGATCTTGACTGGGTATTTGGGGTTCTTTCCCCTCTCCTTGTTTAGTCCAACTTTGATGTCCTTTCAGCATCACTGGACTATTTGTTTGCAAGCTTGTCCGGAAGGGCTGCCTAATTTTGGCTTTAAATAGGAATCGGTATTTCAACAAAGAAAAATGGTACAAAACAGTAAACAGTGGGTAACCACAGACAGAATTAATTACTTTCCTCCTCGCATTTTTTCCCTTTCCCCAGGTGTCCTTTCCTTCTCCCTCAGCTGCTGAGTCTGAATCTCCTCTTTCCCTTCCCACTCCTGCCAGGTGACTCCTTTCCCTACCTGCTCAAGTCAGGCCTAGCCCAGCAGTCACCATACTGTGCCTGTCACCCAGACATTTAACATCTGGAATATCTGACTGGAGATAGAGGAGAAACCAGCCCCAAATTTCTTGACCTGGAGTGAGGGTGCTGTGGACATGCAATGAGAAGTTATCACATTGCAGCAGAAACGTTGCAGCAGTGCTGCAGGAATGTGGCAACCTTCTATAAGAGACTGCATTGGTGAGACCCACCATCACCACAGAAATATTGGTCTCAACATTGCTATGGCACGAAACTCACACCATTGCTGTAGCAGAGTTTTATCTCAATGTTGTTATGCCAGGAAGCCAACACCACTGTCACAGCAGAGGTTTATCTCAACATAGTCAAGGCAGGAAACCCACTGGCTGACACCGTGAAGCAATGGGGGGAGCTAATGCTGAGAAACTTAACCAAACCCCTGTGCATGTGCCCAGACCTGGGGTCAGGGGGACTGAGGAGCTTGGAGACCCCTGAGCATCACCTGATGGTATTGGGCGCACACACCACTGCCAAGTGGAAGCTGTGGTTAAGCAGAACAGCTCATAACAACCCTATAAAAGAACAGAATCAACCAACATCAGATCGAATGTTCCCCCATCGGACTTGGAAATAAATTGGATTGTCTGGATGCCACAGCTCTGGGGTGGTAGCTATTGCTGTGAACTCTTTCATTCTTTCCTTCTTTCTTTCCTTCCTTTCTCTCTTTATCTCTTGCTCTGTCCTTTGCATTTGCAAAACTGTTGTCAGGCATATAAAGTTCCTTGACTCTGTTTTGAGTCTTAATTCTGTTCCTGAGAATACAAGCAGAACCTCACTCTGGTCTTGGACCAGCATGTGACACCTTCTAAGAAAAATAATTCAGCATTCCTGCTGCCTCCACCCCTCAGTAGTGATTGCGAGGTTGGACTAACTAATGAGACCTGTGAAACCCACTGCTAACGAGACCTTTCCCCAGCTCAACATGAGCCCCTGGGCTGATCCAGGCTGGAAGCAGCACCGGCCTCGCTGTGATCGCAGGAGTGCTGCAAATGGCATCTCAAATTCCAGCTGAACCCAGACTATCTGCCCTTGTCTGGACAGCTCTGGTGGTCACACCCAGGGTCATCCCATTTTGTCTGGTCCACCTTGTGCATGTCGATGTGCAGGTATGTCCCCTTTCTCACAGGCCTTCAAAGGTGTCTGCCCTTGGGTGGATCCCATCCACCCCCACAGAAGTGTGTGTGTCTAAGTGGTGTAGCTGGTCACTGGCCATTTCCCCTTGGATTGTGGGGGGAATGTTCTCTACTGATTACTCTGCTTTGCTTAGTGGTTAATAATCACGGGCTGTTTTTTGGAGCAGACCCTGCACAGCACAGTAGCACAGACACTTGAAACACAGGCGCCAGCACCAGTACTTGGCAGAGAACTCAGGTGAAGTCACCCCAGACAATATTGCTGTACTTGGAGTGGCGTAACGTTGATGAGACAGTGAAGGATCTTCTGATAAAACAGCCATGTAAGAAAGGATGGCTGAGCCTGTGGTGACAAGTGGCTTTGCTTTTAAGCCTCAAGGACTTACTAATGCTTTGATTTGTACTTGGTGAAACGGCGAAGAATGATTTACACAGTTTTAAGTTTTTCTGGGGTTCTGTTCTATTTCTTTGTGCTTCTTGACAGTATATCTCTGTGTTAATCTTTAGCTGAGAATTTATTATCATTGAAAACAGTGCTGTTATATGATAAACTCCGGGAAGTGATCCTGTTAAACTAGATAAAAGCAGTTCTAAGACTCCAGATTCCAGCTACAACGAGGATTTTGTTAAGAGTTTTCATAACAGAGAGTTATTTACATAAAGCTCACATATAATTACAAGGTGACCATGCTTGAGCAGAGGAATTGGACAAGATGGAGAATCTGTCCAACATTCATTATTTTTCCAGCCACTGGCTATTCAAAGTAAGATAAATTAACATCTAATAATTCTCAAATTCTCTATCTTCTGTGTGTGCATGTGTGTGTGTCCTATGCTTGTGAATATTGCTCTCTAAAACATTACATTAATAAGAGATTAAGCCACATTTAGCTATTGCTTTAGTTGCAATAATCAACATGAGAATAGCAAATTCAAGTTGCATTATGCAGTGCCATGAGACTTTTCTGAACAAATTAGTCTCATCAAGTTGCAAAAGTAAATTTGCCATTGTATCTGGAGCAATATATTCCATAATATAAAATAGAAATTGCAGTAAGCGTTTGGCTTCCACAGTGTCAGGGAGACTCCTACCTTACTCCTTCAGATGTGTTAATGGGTATCTGGCATAGTCCTGGGATGCTGCTACTTATGGGCTACACAGCAGAGTAGAGAGGTCCAACGAGGTTTGGGAAACCTATCCTTAGAGGTTTTCAAGAGCCAGCAGAGTAAAACCCTGAATGAACTGATTAGAAGCCAATGCTGACTTCAGCAGGAGGTTGGAGCAGAGGCATGCCTACCCGCTAAGATCCTATCCCACAGAATGATTCTGTAAATCTGTGGTAATGATCTACTGTTCTCATGTTTTTGCTATGGTGGCACCTACCCTTCCCACAAAGAGTTGTTTTCTCTTCGGAGCCTTTTTAGTGCCTTTCCATAAAATACTCCTTGCTTTACCTAAGCTGCCTTTTGTGAACGTTTATCAAAAGTTGACTGCTCTGGATTTTTTATGATAGCTCACTGTGAAGAATCAGCACACCCAGAGACTGACACCCAGGGCACTGTGTGCAGTGCAGAAAGTTGAGGTTTTAGCTACAACTGGCTGTCTGCTGAGTTTGCATTGCCATTGAGCTGTTTAATTAGTGCCTTCTCTAAATCTTCATACCCAGCCTGTCACAACACTGCATAATTCATATAATAAAAAGTATTATCTCTATATACACACTGAAACGTAATCTCTGACTTGCCTCCAGGTCTTCGTAGCAACTCTATGCATCACATGTCGCTGAGGCAAGCAGCCCTGGTGCTGGCACAATTGGCAGCACAGCACTCCAGTGCGGTGCACAGGGGGTTTCTTGAACCAGGGGAGCCTCAAGGGAGCCAAAAAAACTGCTGGGATGTCACAGGTCATGCTACAGCAGGGCCAGGAACAACAGTGACCAAGTGCCCCCTGCCCATAAAAGAAGCCCTTAGGAAGTGTAATGAACAAAAACACCATTACATTTTCATAATATAAATATGTTAAATAATAATTAGCTTAAGTGCTTTCTTCAGTGCACTTCTTCCCTCATCTTACATGTCCATTGCTATGTTAGTGCTAATGCTATGGATGTGTCTTACATTCCCATAATGCAGAACAGTCTGGAACAGTATGAATTCCCCAACACTGCTGAACCAACTTAATTCTGATTTTTATCCCTGCTCTCGCATTGCCTTTTTGATTACAGATTGCATTAATGCATTTTTTATTATGGAGCTGTGACAAATGTTTTCTTGCACTTAAACTTTACATAGAACTTAAATTGCTTAAAGTAGCTTGCAGAGATTGCCCCAGGGATGCTTCTAGACTCACATTCGCTTGTGCTTTTGTACCCAGGTAAGTCAATCTTTCTGAGTCCTTCAGCTGCATGTTTCTTTTTTTTCCCTCTTTGCCTGTGGAAATCTGCATAGTATTGTAATCTTCTCTCATTTTCTCTTTCTGCATTCATCATCAAACAAGGAAATACTGTTAATTTGCGACTTTTGGAATCTCTGGGAGATATATACAAGGAAAAAGTTCTGACCAGAGAAGTTCAGCAGTAGGTGATTCAAGAACGTGTTCTCAAACCCTTGAAAATGCATACATAGATACTTACTTCTGAAGAAGACATAGATGACCTGGAAGTTCCTTGGCAAGTTTTGTAGTAGCTCAGTCTCAGGAGACACCTGCTTGTACATGTTCTCAAACTGTTGTATAAAAATGGGAACTTTGCCAGCTTGGGGTGATTCTCCGTGTATTTTTAAAAGCTCAGATTTCAAAGCTGTTTGGGGTGGGAGTCTGTTGATTTACTTAGTACTTTACAGTGATTCATAATTATTCTGTGGCAAAACTGCTTTATTCTGGCAAAGTCCATAAAAATTTTTTTTTTTTTTTTGGGGGGGGGGGCGGAGGGGGGTTTATTATGCATGAAAAATGTTAGCCATTTCATTCAAATGTCTAGCACAATATCAGCAACATAAAGACATAAGGATGAAGACTGAAGCACAAAAAGGACAGACTAGGGATTGACTTAGAAGAGCAATGAAGCTGGGGAAGAGTCTGGAGCACAAGTCCTACGAGGAGCTGCTGAGGGAGCTGGGGGTGTTTATCCTGGAGAGGAGGAGGCTCAGGGGGGACCTTATCACTCTCTACAGCTGCCTGAGAGGAGGTTGTAGCCAGGTGGGGGTCAGTCTCTTTTCCCAAGTAACAAGTGAAAGAATGAGAGGAAACAGCCTCAAGTTGTGCCAGGGAATGTTTACATTTGATATTAGCAAAAAATTCTTCACTGAAAGGGTTATCAGGCATTAGAACAGGCTTCTCAGGGAAGTGGTTAAGTCACCATCCCTGGAGGTACTTAAAATATGTGTAGATGTAACATTTACTCAGGGACATGGTTTAGTGGTGGACTTGACAGTGTTAGGTTTATGGTTGGACTCAATGATCTGAAGGTTCTTTTCCAGTCTACATGATTCTATGATTAAGCTGAGATACAGTGAGCAGGGCTCTGTCTTAGTCTGATCTTTAGGAATACCAAAAGCCAAAGCTGATTTCAGGAAATAATTCTTGCTTCTGTAGCAGAGCTAAAACAGAAAGGGGCTTACTGACATCCATGGATACAAGGGTGGATTTTTCTGTACCTATTGACTTTTTTTCAAATTAAATGTTTTGATATAACATACATTCTGGCAAATAAGAAACTAAATCATATATTAACTACAGCTCAACAAGTTAAAATGCCTTTAAACATACGTACTAGTAATTAACCTTCTCCAAAGGAGCTGTTTATTTGTAGATTTTTATAACCTGAGGAAACCCTTGCCAAGTAGTTAGGCTTCTGTTAACCCAGGCTAAAGATCTGTGATTCCTGCATAAAACTATAACTTTGCGTTAATCAATAGTGCAACTTTTAGATGAGACATCCCAAACTCTCCTAAAACTGCAAGAGCTGGAGAAACCACTGAGTCCTGGACATATAATAATAATGGCTTATTACTCCCATTCTCTACTCTTCCCAAGTCATATCTGATTTCTGCAATTCTTAGCAATTTCTTCTTTGCAAATAACCTCTCTTTATAGCTGCATTATCTTTTATTTCTCTGTCACTGTTTGAAGGTGCAAAAAGATGACTTGAAACTTTCTTGTGACAGCTGAAAACTTTGTCCATAAATGTGGTAACTTAAAAAAATGGGAAGAGGTGGTAGTTAGGAGGGAACAGGTTCAAATTCTGAAGGAAAAAGACTCTCAGAGAATACAGAGCTAGAGGTACACTTGAGAGAATGGACCTGAGTCCGGAGTCCTTGGCCAGAGTCTAGGGAGTGAGAGTATTAACTGGTTTCAGAAACCAAACTGTGCTCTCAGCACATAAGACAAATCTTGGTTCATTTCTTCTTTAGAGAGGACTGTCATGGCTTGATCATTAGCTTGACCTCTGTAATGGAGACTACAATTCAAGAGGGTACCAGAGGGAAAGAACCTCCAGATTAACAGCTGTTGTGCTGGTGCTGCAGGCAGTGGTAACAAGCCGTCCTGCGTTGGTTTGAATCCAGGGAAGACAATGACTGCACATAACATAGCAAGAACTGGATTTTCCATGAGATGTCATAGCTCTGTGCTACAAACTGTGTAAATATCAAGATTTTATTTCTGTTTTTCTCAATATCGTATCATTTACTTCTATCTGGATTCATGCCAGAAGGTATGTTGGAAGGCAACGGCGATATAGTGGAAAAAAACCCCTAAAACTCTGCTGCAGACAGAAACTACATAAATAACAGAAACATTAACACCGGAGAAAGAGCAAAGGGCCGGAGCTTAGCACTCAGCACTTTGAGAAGGGACAGTTAGTACCGATATAGATGAGCTCAATAAAAATGTAAATAAGGAGCCTTCTAACAAAGACGTGCCAACTGCTAAAAGAAAACAAACTAGGGTGAAATAATTGTGGTAGTAGATCAGTGACCTCCTACTCCAATGGCCCCCACCCCGAAGAGGGTGGATCCCCCACCCGGGTGGATTTAATATAGATTAAAACCAGCCCAGTGGGCATGTATTACCTGGGCATGTTTAGAGTGGGCAGTAAGGAAGGGCTCATGTTAGCCAGCAGATGTTTTAAGATAACAGAAACTAAATAAAAAAGACTGCTAATGTATGCAAAGATAAACAAGAACTTCAGGTAACTGCTCAAGAAGGTGAAAAATACATCTTGAAGAGGTGCCAGAGGGATATTCTGAGTGTTCGGAAACCTTATGTGTATGCATGACTTTGTATAATAAATATCCATGACTTTGTATAATAAATATCCGTCTGCTAGTGAAACGGTGTGCAAGTTAGGAGGAGCGACCCCCCTTGCACCCGGCGCCACAATAAACACACCTGCTTTGTAACTCCTTGAGTTGTAGAGTTCAGTTCTCTCAATAGCATTATCTGGTTTAGCTTTCTAGTTCTGTCTTCTTTGTGTTTTCCTGTTTAACTGTTTCACTGACTGTTTCAAAGTTAATTTTTTCTCCTAAAGCTTTTGACCTTTTGAAAATGTTTTATAATGCATTTTTAGTTTCTCTGTACAACGTGGCTAAATAGAATCACCAGTTTTTTATTCAGTACAAATAAAATTCTAAGTGAGACTAGTGACCTTCAGGGGAAAATATTTGCCCTTTCATAGACAAGTTTTTCCCAATTTAAACACAGAAATGAGGTAACAGTTTATTTTCTAACATTTAATGTACCATAAAAGTATCTCAGTATAAACTATGAGTTCATAGTATGAACTGAGAACTCAGTATGAGTTAGCAGATACTTAATCTGACACCTTCCAAAAATACAGTTTGCATTTTCACTCAGATTTACTCCAGGTGACAGAGCCTTGTGGCAGACACACACAATGCTCTGTATAGCAGCAGAGTGAGGAGCAGTGAAGGGTGAAGGGTGGAAGAAGTAGATTGCTTTCAGTAATGATGACTGTGAGCCTACAGCACTTGCAATGATTTGGGATCTATGAGATACATTTACTGCCAAAATGTAGACAGGAGAGTGTTATCGATTTGGTAATAAGTTAAGATTGATTGACTTTATTTGATTGATTAATTGATTTTATAAAATTATTTTATAAAATTGAAAAATAGAAGGATAAGAAATATTTTTAATGAAACTTATAGTTGCACAGTAAAAGCTGCTATGAGATCTTCTGTACATCCTGTACCAAGGCTAGAAGAATGGGCTAGAACCATTGTTAAGACTTAGGTAATAACTTTAGGTTTGAAAGGTTTCTTTGTATTTGACCAGTCTTCTGTATGTAGAAGGTGTATTGAAATGTCAGAATATAGGATTAATGGGAACCGGGGAGAGTTGACTGGAACAGCTTGTAGTTACCTGCCAAGAAACCGTGAACTTTAGTAAAAGGTAATTCCGGCAGGGGGAGATCGCGACCACCGACTCATATACCACCTACCCAAATCGTACCCCAGACCCATTTCTGGACCTTTCTAACCTTTACGGCACAGAATCAGATATAGGAGGAGAATATGTTAATGATTTACGGGAAATATCATGGTTATGCATGAATACTTAATGAATATGTATGAATATGTTTTATATATGGTGTCTAATTTTGAGACCTGGTGTGCGTTGATCATGAGAGGACTCGCTCACACACTCGGCCATTAATAAAGAAGTGTCTGCTTATCTAAATCACATTGGTGTCGATAAGTTCTTCATTCCGAGATTTCGGTAACAAGAGCAGTATTTGTTTGGAGTAGCTGAAATGGCGTGCAGCATCCCAGGGATAGACTTTGTCATATACCTTTTGCTGTGAGCTCCTGTAGACTATCAGAGAACAACCACCCAAGCTGCACAGTCCTGATATAGTGCATGCAAATTATGCTTATTTGTTGCATGGCTGCTTAAAGCAGGGACCAAAACTGGAAGGCAACATCAGTGACTCATCCTTTGGCCTGACTGCAACCATCCAGGGAATCCTGGAGTCACCTGCAGCTGTACCTTGGGTGGCCAAGCAAGCCCAGAGCACACTACTAGCATTCCCCAAAGGGCACAGAGCGTGCTGTGTTTCTGGAGACTTGCTAGTCACCCCCAGGATAGCACCTGGCTGCATTGCCTCTTCTTTCTCAGGCAGCTACAGGCAGTTCAAGGCTCCTTCAGGCTTTTGCTCTCAGGCATGGACCTTCCTCTGCACTTGGCCACCCCACTCTCAACAAACTGTTCTTCAGAATGTAGAGCTGACATGGGCCTGTGCCACGGTAAAGCTTCACATCTCAGACTGTACACATGCACTGGCTGAGGGCAAATATCCTCACAAAGACAGAGCAGACTTGCTGCCTGTTATTCCATGAACAGCAATACAGTTTCTGCATGAAGTATTTCTTCTGAATATTACTTCTGAGTAAAGAGATGCTTCTATGAGAACTTCCCAAGAAACTGCACAGCAAAGAATGTTACTATTTTAAAATATTGCTTCACTACAGTCATGTCACACACTAGGGATATCTTTTGAGGTAGGCAAAAAAGCCTGTGCCTGGGGAATGTGAATGAATCTGGGGAATATTAATCTTAGTATATTACACTGATTATCACAATCTTCCACCTGGCAATAAAAACTGTGAATAAATACAAGGCAACACAAGTCTTCTCTTGCATAAAAGTCATTTGCCTTTGTAAAGATATTTTTTTTCCCAACTTTTTTAATGATCGTTTGCCAATGTTGAAACATTAAAATGACAAGATCAGGATCTGTCTTGCATATTATTACTCTGCTCAAGACACTCAAAGTTTCTTATGGCTTGCAGTGCAGTTTCTTACAGCTTGCAGTGCTCCAACACTTGCATTTTCCTTGCCGGTTGAGCAAGTTACATTATAGACAAGTGGCAACAGTTCCTGTTCCTCCCAATTCCATCTTACCTGAGCATTGATTTAAAGAGCGAAGTCAAAAATTCTGAGTGACTAAGTATCCTTTATTGGCAGCGCTGGGTGCACGGGGGATCGTTCCACCAAAGTCATGCACACCAAGGAAATCCCTCAGCCCCCTCCATATACAAGTCACTCATGTCTATTCATCAACTTTCCGGGAACTCATTAACATATCTCACACCTGGACACCTGGACAATCAGCACATTCCATTCAAGGACCCAGCACATCTTCAAGTTAACAACATTAACATATCTTGTGCCTGAACAATTAGCACATTCCATTCAAGGACCTAGTATATCTTCAAGTTAACAACATTAACATATCTTGTGCCTGGACGATGTCCTTGAGGAGTTGTCTCTATGCAGACTCTATTCCTTAGCGGCCATGTTTAAAGTCTCCATCTTCACCACATTGCATGTACAACAGGAATGTAAGACAAAATGTCCCTTTTAAAGATAACCAACCCAAGGACTTAGCGGTCTGTGCATCCGTCATGTTGCAATAAGGGTCTCCGGACATTTCCCAACTTTAACTGAACATAGGTGCATCATCCTTTAGATAAGTGGTACAGCATTCACTATTCAGCACTCCCCACCCTTTCTACTACTGATTCCCTTACACAAGTACTAATATAAAGAAGTTCCAGTGTTCAAGAGCTGTGTATTGCTTTGTTCCATGTACATTGCTTAGTGCATATTCATCGCATCCTTCAGTCTGCACAACTGGGCTGTCACTTGAGAAGTGCATTTCTCCCTTAATGAGGTCCAGACTCATTTATCTGGGGGAAAAATAAAAAGAAGTAAAACCAACAAGGTCATTTACAGTCTCTTAACAATGATAGTGCTATCAGAGCTTTAAAATGAGTGACAACATTGATTCTCTAAACTTCAAAGTCAGTATGGGGGACAATGCAGCCATCAGGAACAACACAGAAGCTATTTTTCCAGGGGGGGAACCAAACAAAGAAGGAAAGTGCCTTTCTCCCCTTAAAACATCGATACTATCAAAATTGTAGGTCAGAAGGTGACCTGTTTCAAATTCTGAGCAAAATTCATCACTTTTCCAGTAGGAATATGACTTCATCAGAGGTTTAAAAGACATTTCATTGTCCTCTTCTGTCACTGTTACAATGGCATCACGCTGTGGAATTCCAATCACTTTTTTCCCCAACTTCCACTCCCCCCTGCTTTGAAACCAATGAGGATTCTTTATAATAATCCAAGGAAATCCTCTTCCTAGAGCAATGTTTCCATATTTAACATGTTAGGACATATTTAAACCTTGGTATTTTAATATATATTTTCAATAAAGGATCACAGAAAAACTAGTGGAAATAAAGATGTATGATACACAAACAACAAAATGTGTGTTTCATACACTGTTGTTGTCTAAAACTCCCAAATTCTTGAACTCAGATTTAGTGCTTAACTATATGTGCACAGAATTTAGGTCAAGTTGACCCTCTACAGTTGTCAAGAATGACAAATGAAGGGACTTCTAATCAAGAGAGTCAGATTTTGGAGAGACACAACAAAGAACATCCTATCTTCGTGATGTAAGCCATGCGCACTTAAACTGCCTTGTTTATGTTAGATTCTGATTAAGTTAGCTCTTATGGTCTTCAGCCTTGCCCTAGGAGTGAACCACCCTCATTATAATACTAAAAATGACACCCCCTAAGGGAAAGACCAGGCCCACTGAAAGACCCTTCCTCAGAGAACATGCATGGTAGCGAGATAAGTTAGGTAATGGATATGCCAATGTGTAGCCAATGATTTATACTGACCTGCCCTCTGGGTAAGATTTTGTGTATAATGTTTGTACCTTTGTACCTCGATATGCTAGATTTGTTTGCTAGCATCCAGACTTGCGCAGCTCTGTAATAAAACAGTATCTTGTCTCAATGTGTAAGATAGGCTTGTTGCACACCAGGAACAGACTCGCATTTTAGAGACAACACTATGGTTCGGTTGCTGTCTCTCAGGTTGTTTCACTCGGCATGGACAAGACTGGTACTGCAGATCATTCCAAAGAGTGTGTCAGGTACCGGCACAAACCACAAAAAGTTGTTGCTCTCTCCCTTAGGTGAAACAGTTTGAACTCCTACCCCCAGGGTTAGTTTGCACATTGTTTTGGGAGGCTTCTCTGTACAGCTGTAACCTATCCACATGTGGGTAAGTTCCAAAGCATAATAATCACATAGTTGTGAATAGGGTGTGATGTGCTTGAACTAACAAGCACTGTTTGTCATAACCTAGTGTCTGCAAATGGCCATGCATATGAGTGCTGGCGTCTCAAAGCAGAGTCTGCTCAGAAGGGTAAATTGCTTATTTTAGCATCCATGGAGGAGGGAGGGCAGCTGTGAAGTCTGTGAGCTGCTTTGTCCCAGGAATGGTTCCTCTGTGTATATATAACAAAATGCAATCAAGTTTTGTTTGCAGGGTCTGTGGTACTCACTGTTCCCATCCATCTTTCTTCAGGCAGCCTATTACATCTTCTCCTCCTCTTCCTCTGTTTAAGCCAGGCTTTCCAGTTGTTGTCCAGCTTAGCTTTCAGTACCACTCGCTGCCACAGGTGATTGACTGCTATGAAGAAGGGATTTTTAAACATTCAGTTGCTCTTTCCTATAGCACCTCCCTCCTCAGAAAGAAGCACACATTACAAAGATCCTTTTCTCTTTTTTTCAATAGTTCACATTAAATGTTATAATACACATGAATTATGCAACAGCTCTGCTAAGTTTATGGGTAGAACATATGGCATATTTCACATATCAGGATTCTACTGGGAAGTGCTCATTTTGTCAAAATCCACGAAAAAGAATAGTATTAGTTGAAATATACATTTCTGGGTTTGGTGGGAAGTCCCACACTCATGATCACAAAGATTACACCATCATGTGTTAGTCTCCAGACTTGATCTTCTGGCAGATTTTGCTGATATACTGATAAACAGCTTTTCTGTGAGAACTAAAATGTTGCAAAAAGTAGCCCGCAAAAAATAAAATACATCAGCAGCATTATGAGTCCATCAGTCAAGGTAATCAGTCATAATGAGGGCTCATAACTTAGTTATGGTGGCCATTGATAGCCGTGCAGGCCTGCAACTGCTTACTGCCCACGCCACAAAAAACTAACTCCTCTTAGCTCATGATCTGGCTTGCTGCTGCTGCGGAGTCATTCTTCTACTCACATCTTTTTCCACTGAAGAGTCAACTGCTCATTCAGTGCTTGCCTGTCCCCTTCACAGCAGTTCATGGCAACCTGTCTGTAGTTAAAAGACCCAGAGAGCTGGCCCATGCACTGGGTTTTTGGCAGAGAGGATCTGTGCTGCACTGTCTCTTGCTGTGATCCATCTCACTCTACATACAGACCTAGTCTGTTATTCCAGACCACACTTCTGGCCCATTAAAACTGATCCAAAATAATGCAGCTCAGTGTTTAAACATATATGAATGCCAAAATCCCAGCATTAGTCAAAGACACTTTAAAAACACTAAAAGTTTGCAAAGATAATGTAAGTGTAATAAGAAGAAGTCTTCACAGAATGGTAGTTGAAAGTCAAACTCCAGATATAGGTGAAATACATCTTCACATTCATCTGCAGGTTCTGGTGTGTATGAGGCAATGTACAAAAAAGTGTGAAGAATCTAGCAATTATGATGAGTCTGATTAGGCACACATCACAAATATTTAGAATTAAATTGTTCCTTCCACAGAGTCTTCATGTGCCCATCTGAATTTTTGAAGTTCCCTGGAATATCGTGCAACTTGTAATGTGGTGAAGAAGTTGAGAGAATTAGTCTGCTGGCTCAGAAACACGGTGTTTAGCATCATAAACACAGACAGTTGCTTGTCCTTGTGCCCATTTGCCTCCCAGCCCTTGCACCTCTGCTTAGCCTCTACAGCACCACACTGACCCTGCAAGTGTGGCTAGATTCACCTCTAAAATGTCTGCTTGAAATGCCCATTGCCATTGCTGCATCTCCTGTAAGAGCTCATCTTGTAAGAAGTTGCCTTTGGCAGTTCTAATAAATTTTCCTTTTGTTAAAAGCATTTACTTTCATGAAAGATGCAATAACATTTTTCATTATTTAAATCTTCTCAAAGTTCTATCAGACCGTTGAAATGTTCCCTTTGAATGTGCCAATTTGCAAGTTCATGTAGTCCCTGTTAATTCTTCTCTGTAAATTAAGACTGTCAGTGTAGAAGTTTCATGACAGTATGTCCCTGTGCATCAGCATTTAGCTGCTCAAAGTTTGCTTCCTTTAGACTATTTTACCCCACAGAGGCTGAGACAAGTTCATGGGTTATTTGGCATTTCACTGCACCTCTTTATCTGGAGAGTGTGAAGCTGCTTTCAGAAAGTTCATTCAAATGCAGGTGGATTGAATGGTAGGGTGGGCAGCAGAGGGGGTGGTGCTGATCTTCTCTGGTGACCAGCAACAGGACACGAGGAAATGGAATGAAGTTGCATCAGGGAAAGTTCAGACTGGACATTAGGAAAAGGTTCTTCACTAAGAGAGTGGTTGGTCACTGGAACAGGCTTCACAGGGAAGTGGTCAGGGCACCAAACCTGTCAGAGTTCAAGGAGCATCTGGATGACACTTTTAGTCATATGGGTTAGTTTTTGGTAATCCTTTGAGGAGCAGGGAGTTGGACTTCATGATTCTTATGGGTCCCTTCCAACATGAGACATTCCCTGATTCTATGATTCTGGGGTATGCTACTGGGAACTCTTGTCTAGCTTTAAAGTTTCAAACTTAATTTTGAAATGTTCTACAAGGAACAGATTAATTGCTTATGCTAAATAAGCAAATAGTTTATTTGCCTTCACTTAGAGTGAAAAATAAGAATTTTGCAGCTATGCTAACAATTCTCAGATAGTACTGCTCTGCCTGTTTGTCTAATGCCATCTGGTTTGATTTATTACACATTTTTGCAATGTGTACTTTGCTATAAAAGAATATAATTGACTGCTTTTATAATCCTGTCTTAATCATGTCTTTTTCTTTTCTTTTTTTTTTCCAGGTTATTAGTAAATGTTCATAATATTCATAAGTTCCAAGGAGAAATCTCCTAGTTTCTTGGTTTTTGCTGTATTGGTTTAAAGAAAAAAATATCACTGCAGTAAGTAGTTATTCTTATGTACAGTACAAGAAAAACAAGCTTAATTTTTGATTCCTTCTCTGTCTTCCCAAAATTACTTGTGGTTTTTAAAGATTTTGAAGAATCATGGGTCACCTGCAGTGTAAAATTAATAACAAACACAGATTAAAATAATATGCATTCAACCATACCTCTATGTGACTTGTTAAGAAAAGAACCCATACTGTCCTTGCCTCCATTGTACAGTGTACAGGTCAACTCTTCAGCAAAATTATCTCAAAGTTGCTCCAAACTCTTGTTGCCATAACACATACAAAGAACAGGACAAAGATTGCTCAACTGCTCTGCTGAAACAGCTGTATTTCCTATTGACTATGGCTTTGCTGGTTCTTTGATCTACTGATTTGCCTGTGTCCATCCCTTGTTTTATATTTGGGTAGTGCACCTCACAAACCTAAACTTACCTTATTTTCTTCTATTTGGACAACACTTGGGACAGTGAGGATCTAGTCCGCTACAGGAAAAACTAAAATTGCTCTACAGATTCTTATATAGGACCGTTGTAAAGTGGGTTTTGTTCCAAAACATAGGCTCATTAGCTCTAGAAAAGCTCAGTCTAGGAATTTCCTTTCCAAAGTGTTATCTGTACCATCAGTTTTGCCTTTCGCTTAGGAAGCAGGCACAACTACTTTTTAGAAGAATGTACTGC
Source organism: Falco punctatus (assembly GCF_963210335.1). NCBI lineage: Eukaryota > Metazoa > Chordata > Aves > Falconiformes > Falconidae > Falco > Falco punctatus. Next base: position 49,292,692 of record NC_137587.1, read on the forward strand.
TACTTAGTGCTAAGACTACATTTTAAAATATACTTTAAAAAAAGGTTATGTCTTTACCACAATAGGAATAAATTTGTGAATGGGAATGAATTTTACTGAAGCCATTTTTAAGAGCCTTTGCTTTCTCTTACAGGTTGTATAAGTACCTGAACAGAATACTTCAGGGCATCATAAACACTGCCATGTCCCTAGGTGTTGAATCTTACATGTAGACCTACAAGTTAACTGAAGGATGTATAAAACTCCACGTGGGCAGAGAGGTCCCTTCAGACTTAGCATCTGAAAGATGCTTTGTTTGTTTTAGCAAGTACTTAAAATGTTTTTATGTCTTTGAAAGCAGCCTCCACCCCCTACCTGTATTGACAAGTCTGGTTTTGTCTATGCCAGTGGCCTATGAATAATTAACACAAGCACAGAAAGGGAACCTGTCCCCTTACAGTCACTCTTTGCAAAGTCCAGAATCCTTTCTTCAGTGTTTTCCAAGTGGCAGGTTCTGCAAAGTGTGTCTGGACACACTGCAGAGACCAAGTTTCTGCAACCATCCTTTGAAAAAAAACCATGGATCAGATCCTTCTTTTTACTCTAGCCTCAAATCCCAAACTGCCTATTACTCAGATCCTGAGATGCCTTTTATATTCCTGGAGAAACTAATTTCAAAAATGTAAAGAAAATACATACTGAAAGAGGCACAATAACTTCAGTTTTCATCCTTTGTTAATCAGACACCAGCCTGTTCCCCAAAACAGCATATGTACATTAATAGAAAACTTCAATTAAAAAAGTATATGTTTAAAAACAGATTTTATATATGCAATTTAAATATATGTATATGGTTTAATTGTAATACACCTGTATAATTTATAGCATATATATTTATATTATTTATAACAACACTTCAGTAACAACATGTAAATTACTAAACAACCTTAGGAGTCTGGACAGGGTTCCTCTGCCTCAGGTAGCATCCTGAATGTGAAAAAAAGACACTGACAGTCTCTTGATGCTTCTTTTCTAGGACAAGAAGTCTTGAATTCCTTTCTGCTCTACAACAGAGCAGTGAATTTCTGACCTAACTATAATAATAAGGTTCTACATGTTGGTGGTTAGAATGTGGAGGTGCTTCAGATAAAGTTATATTTTCAGTCCCATTTTTCCAAGGCAAGCAATGTCAGCCTTAGCATTTCATATCCACACTAGCATGTTAGGTGTATCAAAAACCTCACAGGCTGATGCCTTTGAGAAAACAAAACAATGTCTCCTTAATAAACCAAGGGTTTTTTTCAGTCTTGCTCCTTTTGTCTTAATCCCCAAACCCGCTTTTTAAACAGTGTGCATAGATCCCCCAAGCATGCAGAAAGCATGTGGCCAGCTGTAACCGATATAAAATATTCTATCTACCTAATTCTAACAAGATTAAGTCTATCTCTAGGAAGGGATTAAATCTCTGCAACTCATAACAAGTTTTTGTGGTAGAAACTGCACCAACTCAGCTTTGTGTAAAGCCAGCAGCAGTAGAAGACTACTACAAAAAACACTGTCCCTTTTGCCCCACAGACTCTACTAGCAAGAAACAGCTCTGAGAAGTGAGCACTCATGGAGCGTATTTTCTGGAAATGGTGCTTCTAATGCAAGTGAGGTGTGATGCCGCGATGGAGAGACGGGACGCTGCTTGATGCAAGCAAATGTCAATTTATTGTACACAATCACGAGTGCCCGCTTTAAACAGCTTGGTTCTTTAAGCTAAGCAATACATACTAGGCAATCCCTGACTGGTGGTTAACTACAAACAAAGGACACTTTAATAAGTGTTTACAGTCATCAATTAACAGCAAGGTGTTACCTCTCCTTGGTACCATCCTTGGCACCATCCTTCCCCCACTCCCCTGTCCTCTCTCGGCAGGACTCATCCTGTTGATTGTTGTCTACTCACATTCCTTGTCCTCCCAGGGTTCGTGACCTACAAGCTGGAGCACATTCCCCTCAGCTAACTGATTGCCACCCATGGCCCTGATTTCCAGTCCGTTCCTGCAGTGTGAGACTTTAGATGATTGTATGACCCTCCCTGTAAAAGCAACCTTTATGGATACTGAAGATCCTGACACAAGACCATGTCAATGTGGGGCAGCAGCACACGTAAGCGTATCTGCAGTGGTGACACTGCACTCTGCCTGGTTGACACAGCAGCAGTGCAGCCAGGAGATGACCTCCCTCCCCGTGTGCTCTCTGCAGGGACCTGGGCTAGCCCTGTCCCCTTCCTGACTGATTGCACGTCCCTGGGCATGGCCCTGCTGGTTTGTGAACATGTTGGTTACTGTCGTGGTTTAACCCCGGCCAGCAACCCAGCCCCACGCAGTCACTCACTCACTCCCCCTCACCCAAAGGGATGGGGAGGAGAATCAGAAAGGAATGTAAAACTCGGGGTTGAAATAAGAACAATTTAACAGGTAAAGCAAAAGCCACACATGAAAGCAAAGCAAAGCAAGGAATTCATCCACCACTTCCCATAGGCAGGCAGGTGCTCAGCCATCCCCAGGGGAGCTGGGCTCCATCACATGTGACAGGGGCTTGGGAAGACAAACGCCATCACTGCCCCTTCCTCCATTTATATACTCAGCATGACAACATATGGTACAGAACCTCTTTGGCTAGTTCAGGTCACCTGTCCCGGCTGTGCCCCATCCCAACACCCCGTGCCCCCCCAGCCCTCTCACCATCAGGGCCTGAGAAACCAAACCCCCTTGACTTAGTACAAACATCCCCAGCAACAACCAAACCCTCTGTGTGCTGTCAGCATTGCTCTCACACCACATCCACACCACAGCGCTGCTCCAGCTGCTCAGAGCAAAATTAACTCCATCCCAGCTGAAACCAGGACAGTTACGAAGCCGGCAAGGAGGCACAGAGAATAACTTTTGGGGCTGTCTCAAGTGTTGCAGAGTGAGCAGCTTTGCATCTTCATACAATCACTGTTGTGTTGAGCTGCCAGGCCACTATGGCTCATAAATCCATTTAAGAGCTGACACAGCCCAGGAAACACTCATCCTCTGTGTGATTTGGAATTCCAGTATTCTCACAGTGAGCTTTGCAGTGGGGTCCAGCAAGAGTTCTCACTTGGAATTCTTAAATGGACCTTCCACAATGCCTGGTATGGCAGGTAGACTTCTTCTGTGGCACAGTGGCACAGAGATCATATCTCATTTGACCCACTAGATCACTGCGACCTGCTGCATGTAACAACCCTTGTGTTAGATGCTGGAGCACATCACATGCTTCTGCCACATGGAGGTTCCAGGTTTGTATTTTATCTGGCAAGCGACGAAGATTTATATTGGCCTGAATAACTTGTCCTTGAAGATGTCTGTTCATTTCTGCCAATTGTAAATTTGTATTTGCAATACATTTAGAGTACAACTCCTTACTAGTTTTCTCCCATTTCCCCAGTGAACAGAATACAGAAATGAGTCTTCTAAGGTTGTTCGAATCTTTTGTTTCACAGGCGCAGTGCAGAAATTTACTGTGAACTACTCGTCATTGTTACTGTGGCTTTAAAGACATAGACTGAGACAAACCACTTGCTACCTTATGCAGTTCCTCCACTCTCCTTAAACGGCTGAGTTGTGTAAATCATGTCTCCTGTTTCCCCCACAGACTAGCCCTTCCACAGTGTCTCTGCAGAACTGAGTGCAACCACGCACTTGCACTATAAAAAGGTGTCATGATCTTTATGCAATATTTCAATCCAAAAGCATTGTAGGAAATCTCTGCATGTATCCGTAAAGAAGAAAACTGCTGTATTCACAGTGTCTATAAAATAAAAGCATACTCCCAAGAGCCATTAACAAACTTTTTACCATTCATAACTTCATTTTTTTCATACATAAGTAGAAGTAAAAAGTGTTTTCTTTTTTAAATCAGTGCTGTTTTGACATTTATACCAGGCCTAAACTTGACCCTAAAAGTTTACAAAGCATTAGAACATATAACCTCAAAATGTTTTCACTTGGAAAATTCTCCATTTATCAATAACATTGAAAATATTTATATTCATAGTATTTTTGAATGAAGTTATCTCAGAATTAAATCAGCCCTGGATAACTTTGAGTCACTTTGACCAATACAAGCTATAGCCAGAATAGTGCAGAAACCGAGATTCATTACATGGGGAACCTTCCCCTAATCTAGGTTCTGCATTAATTAATTTAATTCTATCGTGCCTGTTAGAAAAGATATATTTATCATACAAAATACATTAGTGTTACTATCTTTGTTGTAGCTTTTGGTGTCTAGTGCATATAAATTTGATATGTTATGCATATTACATGCAGACTGAAGCTCCCATTAACTTCCAGGTAGTATTTTGCTAGAATAATTGTTGACTAAACACTAAAGATCTTCCTGAGGTCATTTTTGCTTTCGATTAGTAGATTTTACAGGCATCAAGCACCTCTTGCTGTCATTTCTGTTTAAAAATGTGATTAGTGTTATCTGCCTTTTGCTTTAAGAGAATCAAAATCAAAAGTGTCAAAAATGATTTTTCAGAAAGTGACACGAATTGTTGCAGAATTGAAGATTAGTCTGAAGAACATACGTTTTTAGGATCATCACCATTGGTGCTAGACAATTGCTGTGCAAATATTCCCATGTCACATTGAGCATGCAACACTTGTAAGACTCATACTCCTGTACAGGGAGAAGAACAGTTCTTGTTGTAGTACCAGGAACTCATTAATTGAAAGTATTGTACAAAAAAGCCAAAGGATTCTGGATGAGATATGACATCTGTCTAAATGTTATGAAAGCTTATGCCGACCTCCACTTGAAAGGTCTATATGTCACCTTTCATAAAACCAATTTCCTGCATATAAGTTACCAATCAACAAATTTACAGCACGTCAGTGGGCAGCTCAAAAGTGATTTGCAGACATTCTGACTCTCCTTTTGCCAACGTAAGAGGCAATGAAGAATCACAAAGGGAGGAATAACCGTTGCTTTCTGGCTTACTCTGGTCGATGACTCCCATCCCATGCCAGTTTTCAGGCCCTATATTAAACCATATAGGGTATGATTAAGTGCTGAACTCTGAATTTGGGGTTTTGCTGTCTTCATAAAGTGCCTAAAAAAGCATGCTGCTGCCAATAAATTTCCTTCAAGATCTGCTTCTCCAGCAAAAATTGCTTAATCTTCTTAGCCATACTCTTGACTCCACACCTGCACCATCATTCTGATTTCCTTTACTCAAGCAGTTTGTCAAGCAATAAAGGTGCACACCACTGATATGTTTCTGGACAAAATATAACCCATGCTAGAATCTCAGATTTACTTCTAACTAGAATCCAGAGTTATTAACTGATTTCCTCTGTGTTTATCACAAACCCTCCTAGAGGACATTAAATGTTTGCTAATTGGATACAAGGCATAAACATTCTTGAAACACATGGGAGTCAGTATCTGGATCACAGTTTTGGCATATGTCCCTTTTTAGAGTTTCTCTACCTGCTGTATCACCATTTGTGTGTGGCACAGCTGTTTGGAAGCCCACTTTAGGTTAAGTGAATTATAGGCCACCTTCTGTTGGCTTGTCAACCTTACTGGTATCCCACACTGTCAGCATTACTTGTCCCAGCAGGATGTCCCAAAAGGAGGAAGCAAATTCCTTGCTACTTGTCATCTACAGGGTGGGGGTTTTTTTTTGTGGAATTTTAGGCCTATATCACCAGCATTCATGTACATTGAAAGCCATGTATGTTGTGAATGTCCTTCAGACAAGGCATAATAACAGCTTTTTCCTAACATTGCTGGTTTAGACTGCTTAAGTTTGGAAGTTTGAGTACACTCAACAAATTCATGATGAAGCAAAGATACTGAAGACATTTAGGAATAATAAAGAATTATTACACTGGCTAAGTTTATGTGCCCTAACAACTGTTTTATCATAAGGAAAAGTGAGAAAAGTCTATGGTGAATAAACAATTTATTAGGGAACGATCATGCAAACCCTTTCCTCCTTTTATTTCCTCTACATTCCCACAAACCATAAAAAAGGAGCATGCCTGAGACTAGGGTGTTACCAATCAGTGCAAACCCTTTTCAAACATTCATATTCAACGTGTAGAAATCAAAATCACTCGCCATGAGCTATTAGCGTATTCACTTATGTGGCTGGCACGGATATCTACTTTAATCACTGTCATAGTCCAAGCACTGTAAGCATTGCCTGGCACTAGCAGGAAGTTGCATTCGTGTGAGAAAGTTTATCCACTTTCCTGCTCCTTGAGGCTAGCAGAATAGCCAAGAAACACATTTAAAGCTCTAATTCTGTTATTTTGCAAGTGTTGGAGAAGCAGACCATATTAACTTTTAGACCATAATAGTTTTAATGCATTACTACCAGATCAAAATTTCAAATTGTAGTTCCCTGACTTTTACAGACTTTCTCAGCTACATTTGTTTAAGATCTTGAAATCATTTTAAATCAGAGTCCAGTCTCACCACTCTTTATTCTCCTGTTCAGAACTGACTAGTGATTAGAGGTCTTCTTAAAATGTATATTTGTAATGACCTGAGATAATTTTAAATATATTTGCAAAGAAAAGCATGCAGTATGAATACGTGACATGGGTAGCTATATATGTGTTGACCTTGTGTTTGGAAAGAGAATTTGTTCTGTTCACAGAGAACCACACTCTTTGCTGTTATTTGAAGCAATTTTAGATTATTGAGCTGATGGACAAACTGATTGTTTTGCATGCTTCAAGCTCCAGCCTTTTCACACAGCTGCAAGAAGCCACTTTGAATCCTAAACTGACATGCTTAATTGTAAATTATTGGTCTATTTTAGAAAGGCCTGTGATGTTTGAGCTGCTAGGTGGGCACTTTGTCAGAATCCTGTAGTAGAAACAGCACTTGTTGGAAATGTCAATGGAGCAAAGAACAGAGTACAATTTGTAGATACTTTGGACAGACCCTGAAAAAGCAAGCATGGATGTCACACGGAAGACTGAGGAAAAAGGAGGATAAGAGCCCCATTTGGGTTCTCTGTCATCATTTTAGATTTATGGATCAACACAATGCACTTTACAGTGAAGGGGTGAGCTTCCGTATAGCGCATTTAACTTGAGGACAAAAGACTCGCTTGTCATAGCTAACTTCCAAAGAACATGTTGAAGTAGCCAATGAAGCAACATGTCAAAATTGCTACTCTGGAAAATTATATAGTGATGCTGTAGAAATTCAGTGAGAAGTAATTTTCTGCGAGAGAAATAGGTCTGGTATAGCTGGTTTTAGTGTGACATACTTGCAGTGTATCAGTACAATGACAGTATTTTCAGCACTGGAAGGGATGCAATGAATAGATCACCAAGAAAATCATGCCACATGAATAATCTGCTTAATGACTTGAAGTTTCAAAGGACAAGCCTGTAAATTTGGTATGGGCTTAATTATAAGTGGTTTCATAACGAAACAATGAAACAAAGTGTACATGCTCATCTTTCTGGTTACATATTTCCTAGGTTTTTTGTAACTCCTTGTTGTCACCTAAAACTTGTATTTTCTAACTAATTTTAAAATAAATTCAGAACAGTTTTATGACTAAATGGCTGTCACCAAGAACTTGTAATATCCCTGCTTAATGTGTTTGACTTTTCTTTAATGAAGCTATGCATTTGATAATTGAAAGATTTTGATTACCAGAAAATGATCAGTAACTTTCCACAACAATAGTAGTGGGATGCATTAATTTTTTAAAACAAAACTCAAGACCTCACATTTTTTAAGCTATTATAAAAATCCATTATCTGAAATGGAGCTCTCAATATCAGTTTTCATGAAGGTTTGATAATGATTATATTGCAAAATATATTAATCATTATGAAAGCAATTACCCTGTGTCTGTAAAGTCATAGACTATACTCAAGGAAATTTGAAGTGCCCACGCAGAGAGAGCTATACTGTAAATTTTATTTCTCCAAAAGAAGCTGCTTATTCTATTAGGGAATCCTTTCAACTAAAACATAAAGCATAAAACATAAATGACAGTGATTCTGTAATTCATTTGTATGAATAATCACTGGGCTGCTGCTCCTGCAGCTCAGATTGTAGAATTAGGTTGCAGTGCTTCTCTAAAGTATTTCTCAGCAAAAACGTTATCAGGAACAGGAGTTTAAAATACCTCTGTGTTGTTCATAGATATGTTTAAGAAGTACATTCTCAAAACAAGCAAGGGACAAAGCAGCACTAAACCGAAATTTTAACATTTCTGTCTGTCCTGGTATTAGCAAGTTATACTGTTGATGTAAAGGTGTACAGTTTTCTGGTCCTATTCCTCTGCAATAGCCAGGGTACTATGTTCTTATGCACCCACTTTAGTAGGTTAGAGTGAAACCACAAAGGCTTCATCTGTATAAGTCAAGTAAAGAGTGCTAGGGAGCATACCCAGGAGCTCGGTCATCTATACAGCCTTTATCACATTTATAGTGCCACAGGCCTTTTTTGCACAGTTGTGAGATTTAGCAGCATTCCAAATAATTCCTGGGCATGGTTCAGGAGTTAGCGCTGGAACAGGAGCCTCTCTGGCAGCAGCCATCCTGGAGATGGGTGAATTCAGTACCATGGAAGAGGTAGTTCTGAGCCACCCCAGCTGCAAATAGTGACAGTCATGTTTAATTTAGTACTACAGGCAGCTGAGGTTTCTGTGGCTCTGCTGTGCTGACGCAGAGGTGTTTGCCTGGGCAGTGGGAGTGAGCCTGCAGGCACTGTGATGACTCCTGAGAACAAGTTAAATGTTCAGCACACGGCCTTGCTTTTCCTGTTGGCGTGCTTCGTAACTATTAAGCAGTTCTTCATCTTGGTCTAAATCTCTTCCTTGGCCCATGTGTTCTACTTCGGGCTGGATCTCTAGGGATACCTGAGAGCACTGCAGGTAACTGCAGCTCCTTTCCCTGTGCTAACAATGAGTCACTGAAGGAGCCATACCCTTTTAGACAGGGACCAGGATTTTTGCCTTGGCACAAGAGGCTTGCAACTGTAGCAAACAAGACTAGGTGAACTGCACACTAGTAGAAAACTTACAGATCTGCTTCTTTTCCTTTCTTTGGTTATTGCTTTTCTCAATACAACAAGAGGAAAAAAATTTATTTTCACAGTGGCCTTTGAAGCAAAACCAGTTCTTGAAAGTGATGTTGCCTTGAGATAAAGATTTAATGGGGACATTCTTTTCTGAACTTCGCTGTACAATTGCGTAGTGTTTTTCCCATGGTTTGCCTTTTCTTTCAGCATTCCTTAATATGGTTGCAGTGTAGACGATCACAATACTTCTAAACCACCTCAGCCAAGCAAAACTACTTTCCTATTTCCTCAATTAGTTTTCATAGGTAATTGTTTTGTGATCACAAGTTTGAATTTTTGCTGTTCATTTACACCAAAGTTGATAAAACATTTAAACATAAAATTCAGAAATAAGACATTGCAGTTTCCTGACATCTCAGCTCTACTATCTCAAAGATAAAATCTTCAGTATGTTTATTTTCAGGAAGTTTGACATGTTAATACCCAGAAAATACCTGTATATCTCTCTACAGTCTATCTCTATACCTGTCTATCTCTCTTAGACAACTGCAAGTCTGGGATTACTCTGGTACTTGTCAGTGAACAAAAGGCACAGTTATATATGGTACCAATGGGAAATCTGACTTAGACACAAAAACAACTAGGCTCAGCGCAAAGGCTGTTTCATCTTTTGGCTGACTGAAGCAATCAATAATATATTTTCTTCTTCAGTTTATTTCTTTGTCTGGTATGCTGTTGTGTCCTTGTGCTGACTGATCTGGTCAGTAGGGTCCTTAATTCAAGACTAAGTAGCAATGTCCTACCTTAATTATAAAACAAGAGGACTAAGCAGAAAGAACTAATTCACACTCTTCAACTTAAATTTAGGTATGGTCCAACATTCAAGAACCACCACAGTGCACTGAACACTTACCGCCACGTGACTGGGAAATTACCCAACATGTTACGGTCTCACAAAGGAGAACAAAACAAAGGCAGGGATGAGAATGTGACACTAACATTAAAGCGCCACGGCACAACCCCCTTATCAACCTCTTTTCTCCCACAGCCAGCTCAATGGCATCCACAGGGCTCACTCCAGTGCAACTGCGTCTGTCTTGTACTGGGAAACCCCAAACTGGACCTAGTGTCCGTACAGAGCCTCACCAGTGCCAGGAAGAGGGAAGCATCACCTCCTCACCTGGCTGCCTGTGCTCTCACTGGTACAGCCCAAGGCACATCTGGCTATTTATGCAAGGCATGGTGATGTCTCCTGTTTGCCTTGTCCACCACAACCCCCAGATCCTTTCCTGCAAAGCTGCCACCTTAGCAGCCAGCCGCAGCCTACCTTCATGCGTGGGGTTGTTGCATCTCAGACACAGGACTTTGCACTGCTGATCTTAAGGTCCAAGTTTAGATTAGGATCAAGTTCAAAGACTGATTCAGTGGCTATTTCTCCTCAGTATCATACAGGGGAGTGCTTGGATCCAAGGATCCAAGAACTGCAGCAGTGTCATGTGTTGGATGGACATTCAGCTGCTGTTGTGGGGAGGGGGAAGCAGCTGCATTCCAGTGCAGTTGCTTCAACTAATTGCCAAATACTGGAGACACAGGGTGAAAAATAACCCTGCAGTTTTGGCTGTGAGGAGCTGGTGTGAGTTAGCGAGCCTTCAAAGAATCAATGTCAAGAGAGTTTCTGTAACATATTCTAAACTTGTAGCTTTTGTTGTTTAAAGCTTAACACAACATGCTGTTGTATGTCTTGTACTGTGGTATCTTTCCCACAGTAATTTTTCTCTCACCAGTGGTTTCTTACCCCAGTCTTTCCCTTTCTCTTCCACCTTTTAATTCACTTAGAAAACAGAAACCATGTCCTTATCATCAAAATCCAGTTTTCTTTACAGTATGCCTTTTCCTATTCCCCTCATTTTAATATTATTATTAATTGTATTATCAGATACAATTAATCGTTTCATCAGAGAATAATATTAAAACCTTCTTAATTTTGAAGTGTGTTTGTCAGGTTCAGAAAACAACTGCATATCTTTTAATTCTGAGGTTCAAAGAAGTCTGAACAAAACAACCAACCAACTCATCATAAAAAGTGTAACTTGCAATTCACCATGCCTTCTCCAGTCCTACTTATGAAAATAATGTAAAACTGGATTACTCCTGAATTGAGCCCAAAGAGTTTTGATGAGGCAAACAGGTCAGATGTCAGAGGTAAAAAGGATCCCAGAAGAGTAGCCACATACCCCTACATACTGTGTGACACAAACGTGATGAAATTCTGTTTCAGTGAGAAAGTTTCATGAAGAATCTGTAAGAAGTTCCTTGTCTGGTTTCTTCCTTACAGGGGCAGAAGGAAGAATATTTAATCCTCTGTTATCACCTGCTAGCTCACCTGCTCCTAGGCTGGCCCTATGACAGCATCCCTCTCCTTTTTGCTGCACTCATTCCTGCGCTACTCAGGTTCTCTTCAGTGCCTTGTTCCCTGTGTGGTATCAGCATCTCTTCAGCTCTGCATCAACAGCTATCTGACAGGTCACCTTTCCTTCCTTCTATTTCCATTACTGATTAGACATTTTTAAAGGTCCATTTGTTCTGTTTCAGCTACTAACAGCCTGATCAGGATAGCTGTGCAGTATGCTATTAACAGCTTAAACACTACCACTAAACTGTGGATTATTTTGTGTGTGTGTTTAAACATTATTGCTTGACTGCTACATCCACTTACTGTGACATTAGTTGTTAAAGATAAGCATATGAACAATTTGATGATGCATTGAGAAAGATAGTTGGGGTTCATCTGTGAACTTGCACTGAAAATGTGGAATGACGTCTGTCATCCAAGGTGAATATGCAAATTACTTCTGCTAAGTAGGAGAAGCGACCAAAATACTAGGCTGATTCTTGAGAGGACGGGGTGATCAACAAAGCAAAGAATCTGTTCTGTGCTTGATTGGGGTTTTTTTGTTGTGCTTTTTGTTTGTTTATTTTTGAACTTAGAATTAAGGCATGTTTTCATTATAACAGCTCGCAGAGGTCCATCAAAAAGAAGTCAAGGACTATGCTTATTCTCCATTTACCAACTTTGAGTTCCTGCCCAGAGGTGATCTACACAGCTGAAAACTATCTCACTCTAGGACCAAACTGGTGTACTTTGGTGTTTGTCCTTGTTTTGGGTCCAGACTTTTTGGCAAATTGTTTGAGAAATAGCTTTTTGCATTCTGTAAAAACTGATAGAAAAGCACATACACTAGAGGGCAAAGCTCTGTCAAATCTGTGTGGTATTAAGCCTACAGTAAATAACAAGTAGCATTAGACTCAAGCAGCGTAACACACTGAAGAGACAAGATATTATGAAAATAAATGTTAATGAGATCGATGTTTAGTTCTCTAACCAACTGAATGAATCCTTTGCTAGCAATCATTAAGTATTGCTAAAACACGCATTCAAAGAGAGCTCGATGAGGTCAGGAATTATTGCTAGGGTTAATATCAGGTTAAAAATGGATGTAGTCCACAGCAACCTACAGCAGAGTTCAGCGTGTGACACAGTGGTTGGATAGAGAATCAGGATGCTGGGGTTGTGTCCTTCATGTGAGCCACACTGCATCTTTTATGTGCAGCTTTCCATCCTACATGGGAAATTCCACTTCTAACAAAGTATTTCTAATCTAGTTATTTATCCAGAACCTTGTACTGGGTTTGGCTGGGGCAGAGTGACTGTTCATCCCAGAGCCCGCGTGGGGCTGGTGGGGTCTGTGCTGGGAACAGCGCTGAGCACACAGGGCTGTTCCAGTCGCTGCTGAGCGGGGCTTGCACAGAGCCAAGGGCTTTGCTGCGCCTCACCCCACCCCACCCCACCAGCGAGCGGGCTGGGGGGCACCAGGAGCTGGCAGGGGACACGGCCGGGACAGCTGAGCCCAGCTGGCCCCAGGGACGGCCCCGACCATCCGGCGTCACGCTCAGCATGTAAAGCTGGGGAAGCAGAAGGAAGGGGGGGCGCTGGCAGGGATGGCGTTTGTCTGCCCAAGCCCCCGTCACCGTGATGGAGCCCGGCTGCCCTGGGGATGGCTGAGCACCTGCCTGCCCTGGGCAGCGGTGGGTGAACTCCTGGGTTTGCTTTGCTGCTGTGCGCGGCTTCTGCTTTGCCTCTTAACGTGTCTTTGTCTCAGCCCAGGTGTGGGGAATGAGCAAGTGGCTGGGTGGGCTGAGCTGCCTACTGGGGTGAAACCATGACAATCCTGTAAAGCCTGATAGATCCAGTGTCTTTCAACGATCAGGGTCAAACCCCCACACACACACAAATGGAAAAAAAAAAGAGAGAGAAAGGGAAACACAGCTAGAAATTCAACAGATTCAACTGTTACCCTTTATAACATGCTTTTGGTTTCATATATGTTGGTTTAATGCATTAAATAATCATAGAAGTTTTTATTTACTAAAGATTGATTGGTTTGCATTAGCCTTTAGAATCTATTAGTTACCTTTTTTCCAATCCCCCATCACTTAGGTGTGATACTAACTGAAGAAAGGTGTACAAAAATTAAACACATCTGTGTTGCTGAAATCTCCTTCAAGGTTCTTGAAACCTTGTTTTGTTTACAGTGTGTTATTTCAGGGTCTTGTTTACTATGATTTAATGGTAGTCATTCTCATCATTTTATGCTAATACACGTTACATACAAAAACATGGGTAGGGCCTCTTCCTCAGGATTTTAGCCAAGTCTGCTATTGTAAGTGCTGAGAGAGAAAGACAAATCTGTTAAAAATCTGGTAAAACCGTAAATGTCTTACTCCAAATCTTCAGGTGTCTTTGACAATGCTAGGAGATTTAAACCACTACATTCTGGTTTAAAATGCAATTTTCAAATTGACACTCTCCATTAACAACCACAATATGTTCAACTTCAAAACCCTTCATAGATCCACAACAGATACGTGTTCTTCAAAGCAGGGAACATAGGGATGAAGCTGTCTGTTAAGAAGGGCAGTTAAAAAGATAAAGTACTGGGAGGTAGAGTGTAGGTAGCTATAAAATACAATATAAGCAGACCAAAGTAAACAGATTAAAAAAAAAAAAAACCTTCTTACTGTAAAGGTGCAGCAAAAAAGGTGAAGTCATTTAACAGTGGAATAAAGGAGACTATGAAGAGAATAAAATGTCTGAACAAGTGGAAGGTCTGTCTGGGCAGGGAGTACAGAAAAGATCACAAGCTCTGTTAACTGGAAAAAATTAATAAGGTCAAAAAGTTATTCCTCAGTAATCTTTGCTAAAGAATTACAAATAGTAAATACTCTTTCAAGCACTGTGTGAGTAAGAAACTTACCAGGAAGTCTTAATACTGACAGATGTTCAACACGTTCCTCGAGCACTCACAGAAAGTAAATCTGTAGAAGAAAAATTAAATTAATTCTCTACATTAGTGTTCCTTGTGTAGTAGCTCCCACACCAGAGCATTTCTCCCCAGAGAAAGAGGAGGAACTGCTTCAGAAAGAAGCATCAGTAGAATGTGTTGAAACAGCTAAGTTGAATAGTATCACAAGATATCACAAGATCACAAACCACAAGAACCAGCTGTACCCACCCAGAAACTAACAGAACTCCACTGTGAATTTGCTGAAGTGTTAAGTAATAGGTTACACAAATCAACCTCAGTATGGAAGGAATAGAAGGAGATGAAAATGGAGGAATGCAAGGCAGTACAGGTCCATAGGTTTCCTATTTATACCAGGCAAACCTGTAGAAACAGCAATCAATAACGGAACTTGAATGGCATATAGATAAATATGATATACTGGAGAAAATCAACCTAGCCCCGATAGATTAGAGACATTCCTCAGAAATTACTAATTAGATAAATGAAGGTATGAATAAGGATAGAAAAGTATGCTGATCACTTAAGATACTTACTCTTCCCTTCAAAATACAATCAAGTCTCTCATCAACAATCATCACATTGCTAACAAAGCATTTTTATTTATTCCTTACTCAAAATCAGAGTAAGCGCTCAGATTTAAATGAAAAGGAATAACTAGAGAAGCCCGCAGGGATCTTAAATTTTGGTATTCAAATATGATTAAGTGGGATGGAAAAAGAGAGCAAAGTGACATGGTTTTTTGGTTACCCAAAACTATTCAGGGTAGTAAAAAGAAAGAAAAAAATTACTGCAGAAAGTTGTAGAAAAACCTCATGGTACTAAATGGCAATATAAGTAAAAGCTCATATAGAACAAAGCATATAAGAAAAAAAAAGAAATAGTCCTTCATCTGAGTAGACAACAAAAGCCTTTGAAATTATCTATAGCAATTAAGAAGAGATCATGGAGAATGCGAGCTAGATCTGTGCTGTAGTTAAGGTGCAGCAACAGTGGGATGGCTCCCTAAGGGATGCTGAGCCTAGAGCCACCAGGGATACCACAACCAGCAGGGCAGGACCCTCGTCAGCCAGGGACAATTCCACAATCCACAAGCAAAGGAGCGGGATAGATCTAACCAAGAGTCCAGGACATAAAGCAAGCATGGTGACAAGGTCAAGCCAGAAAGCAAACTTGCAGGTCAGGGTTAGGATCAGGTCCAGTGATGAACGGGCAAGGCAGGGCTGAGGTCAAGCCAAGAAGTCAGCTCACAAGTTGACATCCAGACCAAAGGGGCTCTAAAGCTAGGTACAGACATGGCAGTGGTTAAGCTGAAGAGTGCCTACAGCATAGTTCAGACAGACTAAGGCCAAGAGCTGAGTGGGAATAGAGTTTTGGGGTCCATGGGTGTGTGTGGAGGCTCCAGGTGAGGCAGGTTAGGGCTATTAGGGCACTGACACCACAGTGTCACACATACCACACAGACCACAGTTAAACAGTAGACCTCACTAGAGGGACCTGTGCCTATCAATTGTATGTGTTCAAGAACAGATTAGACAAAGTCAAAGAAGAGAAAGAAGCCCAATGAGACAGATTAAATATAGTGATGCAAATGTTTCTTTTAGTTCAGGAACTCCCATCCACTGCGTGGCTGGCAGCTGTGGTCATCTGTATGTCCATGTGAATGCAGGTACCTATGTGGTCACATGCTCCTTCTGTGAGCATCTACTGCTTGCTCACATGAGATAGACCCCTAGGCTAGCTGGGTATTGTGCCCAGTTCATGGGGACATTTTTGTATCGGGTTCAAATGGGAGATAAGAGCTGGATCATGCCACTATATGCTTCACTACCATTGTGAATAGTCATGAGCACTTGAACTATGCTGAAACCTAACCTGCCCTTTTGCTAAGCTCCCCTGCTTGCTGAGATTGTTTGCACAAGCAGAACCAGGAAGCGAGGCCTATGGGTTATGTACCCATTCTTCTGTATTTGAAAGATTCTTCCTTCTAACTTCATAAGAAGGGAACAATTAGCAGAAGAAAACCTCTTATTCATTAAAATATGATTTCTTTTGATACCAATAAATTATTAAATTCTCTTTTACTTATGTCACTTGTAGACAAAATAGTACCCATTAACAACAAAATAGTACAGATATTTGAGTGTCAGATTTAAGCACAAAGCAGCTAACAGTTTAGTGTGAAGCTGAATGGCTTTTTTTGCCCACATGTGGAAGGCTTTCCAGCCAGTTTTTGGGAGCATCTACTGACTCCAGAACATCATGTAATAGCATATTTCCTCTTCCCCAGATGCTGATCACTGCTCAGAGTAGAGCTAATGGCAAAGCAGTGAGGTTTTCTGTTTCTGTTTATTCACTAGTGACTTAGATCATTCCCAGTATGCCTGAACACACCCAGAGGGTCAGACTCAGAGCCCTGTGTTTCAGGAGAGCATCTCACAGACATGGAAAAGGCCCCCTATTCTGCTCTTCGTGATAACAACAACAAAAAACCCCAAACTAGTAGAAACAGTCTGGTGGTCTACTTCCCCAGTGCCACATCTCTGATAATGGCTGGACCTGAATGCTTCTTCAGACAATGCAAGCATCAGCCTTCATCCACTACCTGCTTAGGTGTTTGCAGTGGTAGACACCAGTCTTGGACTCCATGCATCTGAGTCCCTTTTTTCACCAGCGTCTGGGTCTTGAAGAGCACAGAAGCACTTACCTTGATATAAGTGTAACAGTTTCAAAGCTCTACATTAAGTCAATGGCTGCAGCCTTATTTCACATTTTTCACTTCAGCTGGACAACTATAATGCTCTGGTGGCCACTTTCTTTCAGCGTACAATTAACCAAACACATTAAGGTAGGAAGAGAAGGAATGTATTTCCTTCTGCAGTGTAGGGATTTTCAGCATCTGGCTGCAGTGAGTGATGAGGTGCTAATGACATGAGTAATTGTCCTGACTGGCATGAAGATCCCTCTTCTTTAGCTCTGTGCTGTGCATTTGGAGCTGGAAAGGAAGGAAACCTCTACAAAACCCCACCCCCAATGCAAGTCAGTTTGACTGGCAGGTTTGGGATTGTCACTTGCTCATTAATCAGGTTCATCAGCTGGAAATACTCAAGCCTGCTTCACGCCCTGCCATTTTCAAAGGCTTCAGACACTGCTAGAACAGAAGCCTTTCCTGATTTCAGTGGCTTAAACTGTAGTAACCCAAAGTCTGAAATGCTTCAGACCAGAAAAAGGTTTCTGGAATTCTGTTACAAGGTACTTACTTGAGAATTTTGTGTGCTTTAATATATGAGGACAAAGAAAATAATCTAATATTCTCATCTGTCATTCATTTACGGGCTATGTTAACTGCTTTCACTCATCTTTGTCTCTGAAAAAGGTTATGGCCTGACAGAAAAAAGAATACACTTTTCAACATTCTTATTGATGTTTGGTCGTACCTTTAAATATTCTTTATAATAACCAATCACATTTTGAATTCTGTTAGTATCTTGACCTCAAGAACTTCCTAAGGCAATAATTTCCTCAGTCTAATCTTATATTGCATAATGTAGTTCCTTGTATTATTTCAAACTCTTGACTTTATTCATTAACTGTCCTTTATTTTTCTGTTAGGAGATGGGGAGAATATATATTTCCTAATTATCTCCTCCATATGACTCTGTATTTTACATATACCTGACATTTCTTCTTCTATTTCTCTCCTTGTAGCAATAGTGCCCATGATCAAAGTTGGCACAGGCCATGTGCCACCAACAGATTTCTGGAGGAGGAAGATGCCACCAGTATGAATTTCTAGTTCTAGCTCTACTTTTGCCCTATTTTCTTCCTCTGTAAACCAACCAAATGTTCTTCCTTCCTTTCTCTTTCAAGAGAGACAGCTGAACCTGTTAGAATCAGAGGATGCATAAAAGAATGAAAACCATTATTTTTGTCTGTGCGCTACACTGGAAAGCACTGCTCATAGACCAGCAGTTTCAGTTAGCCTGAACTTTAATCATCTCAACTTTCACTGTGAAAGTTCACAAGTGAACTGCCTAAAATGCTATGAGAATACCACTTCTGCAGGGAATCTAATTTTTATGGAAGAAGAGATACTGGGCAGAGAAAGAGACATCAGTTCTCCTGTTAATAAAGCCCCTGAAGGCCCATGTGTATTTTTGGGTCCAAAGCATTTCAAAGGACTCCATGTCTGTGGGGGTTTTTGATGTGTATTTTGGATTATTTTTTAAATGCCTTTCAGTAGTACTCAGTATAATCTTCTCCATATTTTTTCTAGGAACTGAGGCTAGACTAACAATTCTGCAGCTTCTGTGGCCTTCCTTCACACCCTTCTTGTATATTGGAATAACAGTGGCTAACCCCAGACAGCAGGGGCCTCCCCAGACTCCCAAGACCTATGGTAGATGAATATTTTAATATTTTTTGTAACTTGCTAATTGTTTTTTTTCAAGTGCAGGAGAGGTTTCAGAAAAAAAGCCATGGGATTTATTAGAGGATTCCTCTACAGTTAAGGTAGTGCATTTACAGTTAAGTGCTTTTACTCTTCCTCATGGTTGTTTTTGGAACTGGCGTTTCAGATCGACTCATGTTAGTACATGCAAACTGGCTTGAAATGTTAAGACCATGTTTGAAGATTCTTTCTAGAACTTGGAATAACATATTTGTCAGAAAAGGGTGATAATTTTTTGCTTTAATTGATTAGAAGGAAAGAAAATAACACTTCCCTTCATTTTGTTATATTCTAACAATATTTGCTGGTATTTGGAGTCAGGGCCCAAGCTTTTCATGGCTACCTGTTCAGTAGTGTCTAGATTGCAAAGAAACACATAACAGTACCATTTTCTCCTCCTAATCAATGCAAGCAAAGGGGCCATTTTTTACATCATTTAAGCTCTTTTGTCAGAGAAACTCATTACAGGGTTGGCCCCCATTCTGACATTCTAGTAGCAACTCCTTCCCATAACCTGTTGGTAACTTGACCCTTGAAAATGTAAGAATCCTGTTTCCAGGCAGACTGCATTAATGGGTTGAGTAGCGCCCATGTTCCCAGGACCAGGTGTATTCAGAGAGTGAATGAAAGACTCAACTAGGATTCATTCATTTTTGTGTGCTTAATCTGAAAACCTCTTATCAAGGTTGAATAGAGCACTTGCACATCAGTTCAGGTGATTTTCTGTCTCTGTAAATTTGTGTGAAAGAAATTGTCCTGTTAATTGACGTGGAAAAAGAAATCATTGCAGAAGTTCCTAGGCCCAGCATTGGCCAGAACGTAACTTATACATCATGGCTCATTCATGCACATTTTTGCCTCTCAGACAGCTGCAGTTAATGAGCTGAATACATGAGACAGCTGTTCATGTCTTATCTCCAGGTAACATGAAATTTCCCATCCTTTCCATTCTTTTTACATCTCTGTGGTTATTTATACACAGTTACCTATATGCAGAACAGTCTATTATTATTGGTGCCAACTCTAATAGTGTGATATCCAGGAAATTCAAGCATGAACTGCAGCCTTGTTCTGCTACTTGCTGCATAAGTACAGACCAGAAAGGACTCTGCTCAAAAACACCAGCATAGGCGTTGAATATGAGAATAAGATAAATGGAACATACAGACAGACAAAGGAAAACAAGGAAACACGGGGACAAGAAAAAGGAGAGTTTATATCTTTTCAATATTGTGTTGGCCGGCCATCTAGATCACAGAATCTTATCTCCCTTGCAAGTACCTTTAGGCAGCTATTAGTTTTTCCATTAGCAGTCTTGTCAACAATGAATCAAGCCCAGCTGCCCACCCCACCCCCCCGCCCCCAATATGTCATATGCTTAGCCACACCTTAGAACCCCATTATTACACTCTCTCCAGTTTCTTGATAGCTGGCTTATAATGGGGGCCCCAAAACTGTAGACAGCATACCAGATGCAGTACTGAACAGAAGGGAGTGCTTACTGCCCTGGACCTGCTGTCTGTACTCTTGCAAGAGCAGCCCAGGATGTGGCTGATGTCCACCAAGGGTTCCAGGTCTATATAAAACCATGTTTGTACCACAGAACGATTAGCAAAAGTAAAGCAAATTAGGTACAGACACCTGGTGAATTAGAAAAACTGCTGTCATAACTCAGCTGAGTGAAAGAGGGAGCTACCGGCAGGTCACCCCAATTTGGACAGAGCAGGTGTGATAAGCTTTGGTGCTGAGGACTGGCAAACTTGGTACAGAGCTCATGCCCTGTTATTAGTAACGGCAATGCTGTGTTACAGGGATACATGCTTGTAGTATGACAGGCAGACTGGCGTGAAGTTTCCTTTCTTCCTCCACCCTTCTCAGTCCAGCTGCTTTTCCCCAGTATGGTATTTTTTGAGGGGAAGTTGTTGGAAAATGTTCTGATGACTATGTTGGAGGGAAAGCTGTGATGTTTTTTATAACACTGATTTTCTTGCTCTTTACACCTGGACTCAAGTGAAAGCATGGGTGTAGTAGCCAGTAGACAAAGTCTTTTAGTCAGCAGGGGCTGAAAAGTGCCCTGGGCAACTGTAGCAGTGCATAGTTCATGATGTGCTCAACACACCTTTGAAACTAAGGACCTTGCAGCGCAGTAAATCTGTGCATTTGTTTTACAAAAGTAAATAACAGCTATGAATCTCCTTCTCTGGAGCATGTTTTACTGAAGCCATAAAATGTTGCAACACAATCTGCTTCACAGCAAACCTAAGGTAAAAGCCAAATGTGCCTTACGCCGTGAAGGCAGAGCTCTGGAGCGCTGGTTCGCCAGGCTGTCACAGTGCAGGATTGCCATCTGCAGGGCAGCCTGGCACCCGGCTCCTCGGAAGCTGGTTGGTACATGGTCCACATATATGTCCTTCAGAACCGGAGGAAAGGAGAGCACTGCCGCTGCCAGGGCAGAGGAAAAAAATGCATGTATCGAAAGTGCACCTGCATCAAAAAAAAAAAAACCTGTCGCTCCACAGAGACACAGAATTTGCAGCCAGCTTGACACAGAAATTGCTGTTACAGGTTTCCTAAACATCGTCCTACCCACTGTACTACCTTGCATATTTTATGAATATGTTGCCGAAGATGCAGAAAGGAGATGAACAAGCTCAGGAGGTCACCAGCAGGATAGCTAACCTCTCCTTTCCATTACAGGAGTCACATCACTCCATCCTGTATTTATGCCGAAGTCACTGCAGTAGCATACGCAGCCTGTTTTCTTTGCAGGTATGCTTGTCAGTGGGGAAGTACTTGCACATCAATCTATGCTCTGGTAACAAATGTCCACTTGTTGTCACAGCAGAAAAGAGAAGGGGATAGTCTGGTCCCTAAGGACAGGACAGGGTTGCATCAGGCTTACGTTCTTCTTCTGTCTCCTCCACAGACCCAGTATTATTTTGGACAAGTCACCTCCATGTTCCCCATTTGCAGCACCAGAACCAGTCTTATTTTTCTCTTGCCCTTGCACTGCAGGGTCTAGGTGTTTAAATGCCTGGAGAGACTCCTAGTCTTTGCATCTGTACTGAACCTATAAAAATGCTTGTGGTCTCCCACTGCCCTGGACCTGTAAGTGAATAAAGCAGTGACATAGAATCATAGAATCATGGAATGATCAGGGTTAGAGGAGACCTTTAAAGATGATCTAGCTCCAACCCCTGTCCTCCTTCCACCAGACCAGGTTGCTTATAGCCCCATCCAACCTGACCTTGAACACTATCAATGATAGGACATCCACAACATCCACGACATCCACAACTTCTCTGAGCAATCCGTTCCAGTGTCTCACCACTCTCATCATAAAGAATTCCTCCCTTATATCCAATCTCTTTCAGTTTAAAACTGAACTCATCCATCCTCTCACTATACTCATTGATAAAAAAACCCTCTCCATCTTTCATGTGGGCTCTCATTACGTACTGGCAGGCCACTACAAGGTCTCCCTGGAGCCTTCTCTTCTCCAGGCTAAATGACCCCAACTCTTTCAGCCTGCCCTCACAGGGAAGGTGCACCAGCCCTCTGATCATCTCCACAGCCATCCTCTAGATCCTCCCAAGAAGGTCCATGTCCTTCTTACACTGCGAATTTGAGAGCTAGATGCAGTACTGCAGCTGTGGTCTCACCAGAGCCAAGTGGAGGGGGGACAACCTCCCCTGACCTGCTGGCCACACTTCTTTTGATGCAGCCTAGGATGCAATTGGCTTTCCGGGCTGCTAGCCCACATTGCTGACTCACATTCAGTTTTTCATCCACCAATACTCCCAAGTTCTTCTCTGCAGGGCTGCTTTCAATCCACTCATCACTCAGCCCGTACCCATGTTTGTGATTGCCCCAGCCCAGGTGCAGGGCAGGACATTATACTTCGCCTTGTCGAACTCCATGAGGTTTGCCCAAGCCCCCCATCTCTAGCCTGTCAGGTTCCCTCCGGACAGCATCCAGTCCCTCTAGAACAGGGGTCCTCAAACTTTTTAACCAGGGGCCGGCGCGCGGATGAAGTGGCAGGCAGTCATCTGCGGCTGCTTGGTTTTCCCCCCCAACCCCCGGCGGGGGCGGGGCAGGGGGGGGTCTGTAAATACTGGGGGCTGGATTGAGGACCCTGGGGGGCCATATCCTGCCTGCCGGCCGTAGTTTGAGGATCCCTCCTCTAGAGTATCAGCCTGTCTTGGTTTCAGCTGGGATAGGGTTAATTTTCTTCTTGGTGGCTAGTGCAGTGTTGTGTTTGGATTTGGTGTGGGAACTGTGTGGTCAGGGACTTTTTGGTTTCTCAGGCATTGCCGGCAGGAGAGCTGGAGGGGCACAGGAAATTGGGAGAGGACACAGCCAGGTCTAACTAACCAAAGAGGTATGTCATACCATGGCATGTCATGCTCGGTTTATAAGCTGGGGGGTGGAGAAGGGGGTGGTGGTGGCTGGGACTGCCAATCGTTGCCTGGGGGCTGGCTGGGCATCCCTCAATGTGTAGTGAGCAGTTGTATTGTGCATCACTAGTTTTCTTTTCTCCCTTCCCTTTGCATTTCATTCCTCTCCTTTTCTCATTATAACTGTTATTGTAATCATTGCTATTGTTATTTTGTTTTTATTTTATTTTAATTATTAAATGTTCTTATCTCAACCTTCTAGTTTTACATTCCTTTCTGATTCTTCTCCCCACCCCTCTGGGTGAGGAGTGAGCTGCATAGTACTTTACCACTTCATTACCACTGAGGTTAAACCACAACACAGCTACAGGACCCAGCTTGGTGTCATCAAGCCATGGTACTTGTGTCTAAGTTAACAATAGCTATCAGAACTACAACTTGTCAAAACCACTGAGAAACACAGAGCTGTCTTCACAACTTTATCCTGATTGTATACCAATAGCCACTGTCCTACACAGCGCTTTGCTGTTAGTCTTGCACAAACTAACGAGTATCTGAACAATTGTATAGTGGCAGCATAGCTACACATGGCTGTTACACAGGACGGCAGTTCCCCATATATGTTTCTATGAAATAATCATCCTGATTTATTTACATGACTAGTCCCATCTCATTAGTTGGTCCTAACCTTACAGACACAAATATTTCAATAACCACCTCAAGACCAACCTCAAGCAAATATACTGGAAAAAGAGATCCTAGCATGAAAAAGAAAATACAAAACAAAATTTGTTGCACTATGAGAGAGCGATCCTTCTTAACTCTATACCAGTTTGCACACCATCAGAATAATCCCGGCTGAAATCAGTGACTCTACAATAGCTGAAGTGTTAATGCCTCACTAACCCTTGACAGGAAGATCACAGCCTTTTGCTGCTCTTATTCTGCCCAGCTCTTTCTACTGATATTTGTGGTAACATGATGTAAAATAATCTCAGCTATCCCGAAGCTGTCAGTACATAAGAACTTTTGTAGAAATGGGCAAGACCACTTGCAAACTCCTATGTGTGAAATGATCCATATCATGAGCCATACATTATCACAAGTTTCTCCTTTGCCTAGTAGTGTTGCACTGTAACCCTGCTGTAATGAAACGTGACACACACCACTGCTTCTTGCATTGCCAGACAGTGAGCAGTGCCTTTTCCTCAGTCTGGTTTTGGCAGAAGGAAATGAGTTATGTGCAGGGAAGTTGTTCAGATATCAATGTGGTATCGCATTAACCATATTTGAGCTGTAATTGTGGTCCTTGCTTTCCTAGAGTTTCTGATACAGGTCTTCCTATGGTTCTATAGCTCTGCCACAGCTGACAATAAAGGGGTGAACTATGTATTTCTGTGTATTTTGCTGTCAAAATTGCTATTAATGCCCCATAAATCAGCAGAGCCACACCCCCATTGAAAGCATAAATCAGTACCACAGGAAGGATTTGAAGGATCAGTTTACACCTCCAGTGCTAGATGTTACGGTGAACAGATGGAGTACTTGGTGGTAAAGCACCAAGTACAGCATAACATGCTAATGCACACCTCTGTGGTACAGAGACTTTGCAAGCTCCCATATGACACAAAACTACCCATGGTCAACAACAATTCATCATCTGTGGAATTGATCAAGTGCATTTTGGGAATGCACGTGCAGGAACACACATACAGCTTATAGCCATAGATTTACATTACACTACTAGCATATCTAGCACTGAAAATAGGTCTTTAATTTTTTAAAACTTCAGTAACAACTACTTAAGTGCACAGCCTTGTTTCATCTGAAAATGCATGTAAGTATGCAAAAAAAACTGGGGATGCATTAGGAAAAGATGGACTTAATGCAGAGGAATCTGTAAAATCATGAGTGACCTGAAGATCTGTGGTTCTCACTGAAGAAAAATTAGATCAAGATAATCAGGAAGCAGCTTCAAAACATGCCAAAGGATGTACATTTTCATATAGGTATAATCACACTGTAAAGTATGTTTCCAGAGGGTAAGATAGAAGCCAGAACTGAAAATTTATTTAATATGAGTTAGATAAGGCAGACACATAGAGGATAAGCCTCTAGGGCTGTGAGTGGTGATCTGGGCATAATTTTCACTTCAGGAAACCCTTCAGCTGCCAGATTTGAGAGGCTGGGATTCTAGGCGGCAGGTGAATCCTGTACATTACTTTTATGTACATTACTTTACATTATCTCCCCAAGCATCTGCTCCTGTTTCTTTTATTCTTGGGGTGTGTTGTCCTGAACTTGTACTGAGCAAAGGCCTCTCCAGCTCAAGAGATGAGTTAAGGAGACAAGCAGGCAGCCACAGAGCCATAGCTATGAAGTGAGGAGAGGGACCACAGGATTAAAAATAATTTTTGAAGGTGAACAGCTAACACAAATCCAAGTAGCACACATTGTTCCTGGAGGGTACTGGGGAATTGCTGCTTGCTCTCCAGAGGGACTCTGGTCAGACATGAGGACCCAAGGCTCAGAAAGAGACCACAAAAGTGCCACCTTAGCAGGTTTTAGCAGGTCCAGGTGCTTTAGATGGCCAACCGGTTTGTTGCATTGCGGGGGGAATGGCGCTACAGCATCTGAAGGCTGTGGATGTGGATGACAAGGGAGAACGCAAAGCCACAGTTCTCTGAAGGAACCAGGAGAGGACTGCATTGGGGAGCAGGTGTAGTGGATATGTACCAGTGTCCCTCCAAACACAGAACAGAGACACAGGGCAACATTACTGGCGGTTCCCGAGCTCAGACATGGTACTGCGTGTGAGGGCACCCAGCTGACCAGGCACACAGAGCTGTCAAATGATCTCCCATGGTGGGCCAGGAGACTGAAATGCCAAAGGCCTTCGGGAGTGCGTAATGCCAGGACCTGGTGAGAAACTGAGAGGGGCGTTTGGCTGCAACGAGAATCAAGGGTGACAGCGTTAGGAAGACTAGGAAATTTACCAATCTTACAGTGACTTTGGTCTATCTTCTGTCTATCTTTGCTGTGATACTAATCTGTAGGTTATTCTCTAATGGAGGCTTTAGTGCCCAGCAAGCCACAAGGATCATGATCGTGGGAGACCTTGATCTCTGTCAAGCCACTTCAAAAAAACATGTCTGATGGCTGGTGCACATAAAGACACAAAGAAGTCTGTAGTCAGAAGATGCATGTTGAACAGTTTCCTAGGCACTGAAAGGCCTTTGTAGGGGAGGAAAGTACAATGTGCTGGTAATTACTTGAATGACAAACAACAAATGCCTGTGGCCCTATTTCCTCAGAGCAGATTAGTGTTTTCCATATAGTCACACGCTGAGGGACAATGACTGTTTCTATTTTTTGCCATTTTTAGGTAAGGTGACTCTCCTGAATACTTTGCATTTGTCCACTGGGCTTTAGTGGCTGGCACATCAAAGACTGAAGCTGGACATTAGGTAAAATGTTTGTTCCCTGCCTGGAATCAAAAAGCTCTTTCATGAAGCATAATGATATCAAAAGAGAGGGTAAGAGAATGATGTTCAGTGAAGCTCTGAGAATTTGTGGTTTAACCCCAGCTGGCAGCTCAGCCCCACACAGCCACTTGCTTCCCCCTCACACACCCCATGACAGGATGGGGAGATTTGGAAGGGTAAAAGTGAGAAAACTCATGGGCTGAGATACAGACACTTTAACAGGCAAAGCAAAAGCTGCACATACAAGCAAAACAAAGCAAACCAAGAAACTAATCTACCAGGTCCCACGGCAGACAGGTGCTCAGCCATCCCCAGGGCAGCCGGGCTCCATCACGGTGACGGGGGCTTGGGCAGACAAACGCCATCCCTGCCAGCGCCCCCCCTTCCTTCTGCTTCCCCAGCTTTCCATGCTGAGCGTGACGCCGGATGGTCGGGGCCGTCCCTGGGGCCAGCTGGGCTCAGCTGTCCCGGCCGTGTCCCCTGCCAGCTCCTGGTGCCCCCCAGCCCGCTCGCTGGTGGGGTGGGGTGAGGCGCAGCAAAGCCCTTGGCTCTGTGCAAGCCCCGCTCAGCAGCGACTGGAACAGCCCTGTGTGATCACTTTGTTTTCAGCACAAATCCAAACATAGCCTCCATACTGGCTACTATGAAGAGAATTAACTATCCTAGTCAAAACCAGCCCATGAAATTCTCAACAAAATTTTTCAAGCTGGATAATGTTATATCTGAGGAGTGTTGTACCCCCAACTCAATTAATAACTGATACTTTTACCAAAACAAAAAATTTCAAAAATCTCAAAAATCCAATCTAAATATCACAATACCATTTTTCCACGGGCCAGAACAAGTTCTTGTCAATTTGACCTTTTTTTCAAGTTCATAGCTTTTACTGGTGAAGAAAGTGAATTTCACTCAAAAGTTGCTTAGGCTTAGAAGAACTAAGGATTACAGTTCACTCAGAAATTTATAATGCAATTTACAGAATCATATTCAGTAGGTCTTCTATAGTCCTTCCTTCTTTCCTGTGATGGTTTAGAGAATCATAGATTATCTCGAGTTAGAAGGGATCCATAAGGATCATCAAGTCCAACGCCCTGCTCTTCACAGGACTACCTAAAATTAACCCGTATGACTAAGAGCATTGTCCAGATGCTCCTTGAACTCTGACAGGTTTGGTGCCCTGACCACTTCCCTGTGAAGCCTGTTCCAGTGACCAGCCGCTCTCTTAGTGAAGAACCTTTTCCTAATGTCCAGTCTGAACTTTCCCTGATGCAACTTATTCCATTTCCTCGCGTCCTGTTGCTGACCACCAAAGGAGATCAGCACCACCCCCTCTGCTGCCCACCCTGAGGAAACTGTAGACTATGATGAGAGCACCCCTTCTCTCCAGATTGAACGAATGCTCCTTCTAAGTCTTGACCTCGAGACCT
The DNA here is from genome assembly GCF_963210335.1 of Falco punctatus. Lineage (NCBI taxonomy): Eukaryota > Metazoa > Chordata > Aves > Falconiformes > Falconidae > Falco > Falco punctatus. The sequence goes on from NC_137587.1 coordinate 49,320,880, forward strand.
TTCACCTTCTTAGTCACCCTGCTGTGGACACACTTGAATACTTTGATCATCTTCTCATATTGAGGCACCCAAAACAGCACACCAGTGTAGTGTAGGGCGGGAAAATCACCTCCCTGGACCAGCTAGCTATACTGTGCTTGATGCATCCCAGGACACGGCTGGCCTTTTGGGCTGCCAGGGCACCCTGTGGACTCATATTCAACTTGCCATCAACTCAGACCCCCAGATCTCTTTCTGCAGGGCTGCTCTACAGCCTCTCATCCCCCAGTTTGTAGATGTAACCAGGATTACCCCACCCCAAGTCACTAATTCAGCACTTGCTTTTGTTAAATTTCATGCCGTTGATGATTGCCCAGCTCTCTAGTCTATCCAGATCTCTCTGTAAGGCCTCTCTACATTTGAGTTAGACTCAATGAGTGAAGTTTTAATGCCCTGATACTGTTGAGAAACCTTTTCCATCCATGATCACCAAAGGAAGATGCTGTCTGTGGTGCCTGATTGTCAGAGTTCAGTGATGCATGTTTCCATGCCAGCCCAGGAGTCCTGGGAGGAACAGCCTTTGCCCAGCAGCTCATTACAAAGCTGGTCAAGCTCTATTGGGAGCTCTGCTTTGGATTCCTGGCACGGCCCTGGTGTCAGCAGCCCAAGGGAGTAGTTTTAAAGTAGTTCTGGAAAGTGTCACAAAGTGGGACCACTCTTCACGGTTTTGGTACTGCATGGTATGATGAGTACTCTTGGTTTGGCAGATTCTCAGTCTGGGCAAATGAGATTCTTTGAGGAATTCATTTCTGCTGATAATACTGTGATTCATTGTGAAGGATGGTATGTTTTAAATCACTGGAAATACCAGTACTTTGTGATTTTTTGCTGGGTCTTATTCAGCCAGTGTATCAGAGGCTTAGAGTGACAGGTAAAATAATCCTGCAGAGCAGAGTCCATACTGCATCTCCAGACTTCTAAGTCCCTCTGTCACCATGTGAGGTCTGACTTACAGTAGTAGTTAATAGAAATTTCCCTTCAACAAGGAAGGGGAGAAGTTCTGTCTTCCAGGAGGGGTGACCGATACACTAGAGGGTTGTGCTGCTGTTCAGAGGGACTTGAACAGGCCAGAGAAATGGGTAGTGGGGAACCTCATGAAGCTCAACAAGAAGGAATGCAAAGTCCTCCATCAGGGCAGGAATAACCCTATGCACCACTACACCAGCTAAAAAGCAGCTGTGCAAAGGACCTTGGAGTCCCTGAGGACAGAAGCAGACTGTTCATCCTGAAGAAGACTTAGGGAGGAACTTAACAATTTGTAAAAATATCTTAAGGGGGGAGTGTTATATATCTATCACAGGGACTAAGCAAAATGAAGCCAGACTTTTATAGATGTTGCCCAGTGACAGGACAAGGAGCAAGGAGCACAAATTGAAGTGTAGAAAATTCCATTTAAAAATATTTAGTAATTGAACACTGGAACAGGTTGCCCAGACAGGTGGTAGAGTCTCCATCCTTGGAGATATCCAAAACCTGGCTGCACACAGTGCTGGGTAGTCTGCTCTAGCTGACACCTGCTTGAGCAGGGGTGTTGGACTAAACAGTCTCGAAAGGTCCCTTCCAACCCCAACCATTGTGTGATTCTGTGACTCATAGCAGCTAAGAGCAAACTCCTAGTTAAGTTCCTAGCACTGATTTTGAATTTTTGGTGCAACCTGGGGCCAGTCTTTCTTTCTGACACGGAGACAGAGGACATCTGTAGATTACGAGGGTGTTATGAGGATACAGTTATCAGCAGACATGAATCTTACAACCTGTCAAAATAAAGTGTGGAAAAATATGTAAGTGAGGTAATTCTATTAGCTCATAGCTGAGCTAGGAGTGTTTGTAGAAAACAGCCGTGCCAGCCCTAAGCCTTGCAGATCCAAGAAAACTGTACTCTCCTGTGAGGACAGAACGGAACTCTTTTTCTTTCTGGCAGGATGGCAGCAAAACCAACTCTTTACATAGGGAAATGACAGTGAGCAGAACAAGATCTCTCTAGTACCATGCCCTCTCCTTCTTCTCTTTTGTCAATCAGATATTGTGTATACAAACCTGTTAATCAAAGAGACAAACTGAGCAGGTTTGTAAAGAACAGCAAGGAAGACAAAATACCTCCTACAGTGTCCTGGTTTTGGCTGGGATGGCGTTAACTTTCTTCCCAGTAGCTGGTACAATGCTGTGGTTTTGAATTTAGTGTAAGAATGTTGGTAACACAGTGATGTTTTAGTTGTTGCTAAGTGGTGCTTACCCTAAGGTAAGGACTTTTCAGTTTCTCATGCTCTGCCAGTGAGGAGATGCACAAGAAGCTGGGAGGGAGCACAGCTGGGACAGCTGTGGGAACTAGCCAAAGGGATATTCCATACTACAGAACATCATGTCCAGTATATAAACTGGGAGGAGTTGTCTGGGGGCTGCTGATCTCTGCCTGGGGACAGGCTGGCCATCAGTCAGCAGGTGGTGCACAATGGTATTGTGCATCACTTCTTTCTTGGGTTTTCTTTCTCTTTCCTTGTTGTCTCCCTTCCATTACCATAATAATAATAATAATAATAATAATTTATATTATTTTATATCATATTATGTTACATTACATTACATTATATTAATTTCACTTATTAAGCTGTTATTATCTAAACCCATGGGGTTTACCTTTTTTCATATTCTCCTCCCCATCCTGCTGGAGAGAAAGGTTGGATGTGAGCAAGCAGCTGTGTGGTACTTAATTGCATGCTGGGGTTTAAAAACAACAGTCCTTTTTGGCACCCAATTGGGGCACAAAGGGTTGAGATAATGATAAATCTGACAAGAACATGTTTAAACAAATTTGTTATACGCAGTTGTTACATTACTTTAATAGTTGCTGGCCACAGTATTGGTTTATTTGCTCTCAGAGTTGTTGCACTCCTCCTCACAGCTGCATCATGTCACACCTTACTCGCTGTATGTTCCCTGTTGTGGTGTTTATCATCTCTGGGGGCTGAGCTATGGTTATCATTTTTTTGTACTTTGCAACACGGGGTTATGATATGATGGAATTGCTGGTTGAAACGGATCCGGTCTGTGCATGAAGCATTGTCTTCACTGTACTTGGGGAGCCATCTACTGGAAACTGTTGGTAATTACACCTTTAACCTTTCCTTACCAGAGAGCCAACCTATGGAGTAGACATCTTACCATATCTTCCCTTTCTCCTCCAGACTAATTACAGCAGCATTTGAGAATTTAAATTTTTTTTAATATCCTTTGGATGTTGAAACCAGCATGATCCTGTTATTAGGAACTGTGAATATGGTTTAGGTCTTGTTTAGGATTAAGCAACTATTTGTGGCTACTCTGACGCCTGTGACAAGGCATTGTGGCTACTCAAACCCTGGCAACAGGCACTGCAGCTAGTCAGACTCTGGGCGATGCAGCTGAACCAGAGGACCAGCCCATGCCAGTATCAATCACCTCTATACACAAGAAGAAATGCACACAAAAGAAAGTTCATTTTGCAAAGGAGGATGAAATAGGGACGTCACAAGAAGGAAGAGATAGAACAAGAGGTAACCACTCAATTCCTATCCCTGAGTGAGCTGTGCGATATGCAAAAATATTTCAGCCATCATCCAAGTAAGCACATCATCACCTGGCTGCTCTGATGCTGGGAAAATGGGGATAATGGGGATAATAGCCTGGAATTAGAAGCCAGGGAAGCCAAACAGCTGGGATCACTTTCTAGAGAAGAGGGCATTGACAACGTGATTGGAAAAGTGGCAAAAGCCTTCAGACTCTAAAGGAAACTTCTGTCAGGCATGAAGGAAAGGTATCCCTTCAAGGAAGATGTTGTATGTCACCCAGGCAAGTGGACCACCATAGACAGAGGTATCCAGTAGCTGAGGGAATTAGCCATGCTAAAGATGATTTATTATGGCCCAAAGAATGTGCAGTCACCCACAGATCCAGGTGAAGTCCAATGTACATGACCTATATGTCAGAAATGTGTATTGAGTGCACCATTGCTGTATGTCAACTCATTGGCAGTAATGAGCTGGAGAGATGAAGTCGCACCACTGGTGGATGAAGTGGCTCACCAATGCTGGCAACACAAAGAAAATTTCTCTTCCTCCCTACATACTTGCACCTTGGCTGTAGAAATACTGTTTGAAAAGTGGGAAAAACTGTTCCAGGAGTTCCAGCAACAAAAGAGGATAGGTCTTGCTACATACCTGCACAGACCCGTATCTCAGCTATTAACAGTAATTGTTCTTTTGCTCGAGAGAGGATACAGAGGGTACACACCATAGGGTACTCTGTGGTTATACATGCAGGACCACAGACAGGACAAAAGGAAGTGGGATGGAAAATCTACCTCCACCCTGGAGGCACAGGTATGTGATTTGCAAGGAAAAACAATCACAGATGGGGAGTCTTCCAAGAGTGTTGCTGCTCCAGTCTCCAAAGGGCAGTTCCCCAGACAGAGTGGAAGTGCAGATCTTACGTCTGATTGTATGGAAAGGAATTATAATCCATTTTTATAAGAAGTAAGTGGAGAATCCTATGACCAGTACTAGAAGGGCCCTGCCTCCAGCTGGATGGAGGAGAGGGACAACCAGCTTTACTGGACTGTGTGGATCTGATGGCCTGCCACGTCAGACCCACAGGTGTAATAAGGCTCTAGTAGATACTGTTGCACAGTGTACCCTAATGCCATCAAGCTATAAGGAAACAGAACCCATCTGTATTTCTGGAGTGACAGGGGGATCCCAACAGCTAGCTGCATGGGAGGTTGAAATAAGCCTGACTGTGAATGAGTGGCAAAAGCACCCCATTGTGATTAGGCCAGAGGCTCCATGAATGCTTGGCACAGACTATCTCAGGAGAGGGTATTTCAAGGACCTGAAAAGGTACTGGTGGTCTTTCAGTACAGCTGCCTTGGAAACAGAGGAAATTAAACAGCTGTCTACATTGCCCAGTCTCTTGGATGACCCTTCTAGTGTGGGGCTATTGAGGGTTGAAGAATGACAGGTGCCAATTGCTACTACAAAGGTTCACCGGCAGCAGTACCGCATCAATCGAGCCTCCTCGATTCCCATCCATAAGCTGATTGATTGACTGGAGAGCCCAGGAGTGATCAGCAGGGCATGCTCACCCTTTAATAGGCCCATATGGCCGGTGCAAAAGTAGTAGCGAATGGAGACTAACAGTAGGTTATCATGGCCTGAACAAAGTCACACTGCCATTGAGTGCAGCCTTACCAGGCATGCTAGAACTTCAACATGAACTGGAGTCAGACACCCGAGTGGTATGCCACAATTGATATCATTAGCACATTTTTCTTGATCCCTTTGGCACCAGAGTGCAGCCCACAGTGCACTTTCATTTGGAGAGGCATCCAGTACACCTGGAATCGACTGTCCCAGGGGTGGAAACACAGCCCTACCATTTGCCATGGACTGATCTAGGCTGCACTGGAACAGGGTGAAGCTCTGGAACACCTGCAATGCATTGATGATGTAGATTCATGTGGGGCAATACAGCAGCAGAAGTTCTGAGAAAAGGTAGAAGACAGTCCTTCTGAAAGCCAGTTTTGGTAAGGTCAAGGGACATGAGCAGGATATCCAGTTTTTAGGAATAAAATGGCAAGACTGGCATTGAACCACAACATACAGGAAAGTCTGCTGCATTAAGAATGCAAACAGTGAACAAGGTAGAGTAAAAAAGTGCAGCAGTACAGTGAGTGTTCAAAAGCATAAGGATGTTTGACATTTGCCACTGCAAAAGGCCTCTTCTTGCCATCTCCAGTCCACACACTTTGTTTTTGCTTTGTAAGGAACCTGGTGAAGGCCGGCAGAAGTGGTAGTCCTCAGGGAAGCACATCTGCTGTGATTCCATTGACTGTGACAGATGAGGAGGATGTAAGTGCTGCGCAGTGCTCAGCAGCATTTTGAATGAATTGCATCTTGGGTTTGAGGGAGCTGCTGGCATCTTTGCAGGATGCTGTGATCTTTGAAAGTCTGGTCTTTGAAAGAAGGTCTTCTGTGATAGGGGAGAAGAAAATATCATCCATCTTCAAAAAACGCCAAAGATCTGGGGAACTACAGGTGAGTTGGTTCTCCTTTGGTGCCTGGGAAAATCATGGAGGGAGTCCTCCTAGTGCACATTTCTGGGTACATAAATGAGAATGTGACTGGCAACAGCCAGCAGGGATTTACCAAGGGTAACTCACACTTGACGAATTTCTGGGATAAAATGACTGGATTCATGAACAAAAGGAGAGCTGTGGATATCAATTACATTTACTTTACAAGGCTTTGAACACCATCTCCCACAATACCCTTGCATCCAAGGTGCCAAATTAAGGCCTGAGGCACGTTCAGCTTTGGAAGTCCCACCTGAATTATTCTTTGACAGTCTGACCTTTCCCAACAATACAAGCAGAGTGGTGATGCACATCCCTCAGTGCAGGTGTCCTGAAAAACTCTTCTTCATTCAAAATGTGTTCTTTCAAACTGTGTGTAAACAGCTCTTATTCTGCCTCCAGGGATTATGTTTACTATCCCCAAGATAAACATGTGTTTAGAGCCTTAAACACTGAGCATTACCAATAGGGCAACATGTTGCTCAGAATGCTGGAGGATAGTGTCCCTACAGAGGCTGAGCTCCCGAAGGCTGCCACAGCCTTCCTCTCTGAGTGGAAATTTGCAGTGGAAGAGACATAAGACCCTTGCTGTCTGACACCCTCCCCACCTTGCAGGATGCTGCTAGAGGAAGCCTGGCTGGCCCAGTTTTGCTATTCGGTCCTTTCCATTAAACACACTTGCGTTAGTAAGCCCAGCATCACAGACCCACACTGGTGAAAAACCTGTCACTAGGCAACATGAAACTCCACAGTGGCATTCCAGTTCCTCTCTGATGAAGTCAACAAGAAAAAGAACACGGCAACAGTGGGTTTCTAACTTTATTTTACATTTCCTGTTTATTGGCACCTGCAACGTGAAGAGAGATGAGAGAAATGTGGCCAGAATTTCTGAATGATGCAAAGAGAAGATGGACAGTAAAAACAACTCCATGAAAAAATAAAGAGAAAACCAAGAAGTGCTAGAATGGAGGACAGAAATTAAGGGAGCAATAACTACACTTGAAGAGTGGTGGAAAATGAACATGGATATGGTATGCTTCTTCACACAGAAGTCAGCATTCCAGAAGAAGAAAAGACACACCAACATAAGGCAAACAAACCAATACCAAATTCAGGAACATTATTACTTAGGAGGAAATTATGTATTCCTAGGGAGAAACATACCCATTAAAAACTGGGAGAATGTAGCAGGCACTGGCAGTGATTTTACCTTGCACCTCTCAGCATATGAACTTCCTTTTTTTGCTTTAGATTTGCCAATACTAAGGCGCTGGACTTACGATTGATCTATACCGCACGCATGTCTATTACATGTAGAAAGTCCGGATTTACACAGTGTTACTGTCAGAAGGTACCGTAGCTGTCTAGCATTTTGTCCATGTCCCACAGGCAGGTAATTTCTGCCATTATGGGTAAATTACTCCCCCCAACACGTGGCCCTAGTTCAACCATATAATTTTTTTCTCCATCTTTACCCCCACATTTTTTCCATGTGAAATAGCCAGTTGTGGTCAGTTTCCTGTGGCCCACCCCTGTGTAATTACAGTCAAAGCTGGCAGGCTGATGCCTGAAGAGCCTGAAGAGAGGGACAGTGGGAACTGCCTACTGCCAGCATAGGCGAGCAGCAGCTGTTTGTCATGTCATTCATCTGCTGAGTACCCAGGGCATACCATAAAAGGGGAAATACTCCTCAAAAGAGGCAACTGAAGTAGAATAAAAGCAGAACAAGGAAGCTGAGCACAGGTCTTCAAGACAGTTATTAATCATGCCAAAGATTAGGTGAATGGGACAGGCAGAGTGCCATAAACTGAAGGCCCAAAGCGTTCTACTTCAGTGAGTTGCCAGGCCCATTCATTTTCTGTCAGCTCCTGTCAGAGCAAAGGCAAACTCCCCGAAAACTATGAAAATGCTTCTCTTCTTTTTCCAGAGCCTATTTTCTGGAAGATCTGAGCATGGAATCTGCATAGACTGGAGCCTGCTTGATCTTGCAGCACACAGATGCACTGCATATCTGAGGTACCTGTCTCAGCAAAAACCTGCCAGTCTTCTGCTTACTGGGGAAGCTGGACCATGCTGGAGACAGGTTACAGATGGCACCAGGGCATGTTGTGCCACAACCTCGCACTATTTTCCCACCTTGGATTGTTTTCCCCATGTCTTGTTTCTCAGAGTTGCACAGCCTTATAAGTCATAGTGGACTGAAAATATTTATAAGCTGACCTACCTCACAGCAAAGCAAATACTGACATACCCATGTGCCCCAGAGCTCCCACTGAAACGTGGAAGGCTAGCAAGTTTGAGGACAGGGCTCAAAGAAACAGTAAATTTGCATGCAAGGGAAGAAGGACCAGATCTGCCTATGCCCAGGCCTGAGTGGGCACTGGTGCTAAGCATTCCTGCACCTAACAAATCAAATGTTCACAAGTAAAATACTGATATGCATTGTGAAGCACCCTGGAAATTTATTCATAACACATTAGAGATGCCATTGGTTATAGTGCTTTGTACAAAGGAAGTAAATGGTAGGAATTAATTTAATTAGCATTAGGCTCGAATGACAGGTTTTTCCTGACTGTTTTTGTCAGCAAGGGGAGGCTGCTCCAGACAGGATGGAGAGTAGTGTCAGGATCGTACGCAGCAGCCCCAAGGACCTGCAGGTGGCCAGCAAAGGAGGTTGAGAGAGGTCAGCCCCAGCCCTAGTTGCCAGACAGGTCCACAGGAACAAGGTAGTCCACGGCCAAGCAAACCGAGGCCAATGTCCACAAAGTACACAGCTAGGCAGGGTCAAAGCTGTGATGCAGCCAAGACCAGGAGCCAGGGTGAAAGTCTGAGCCTGGTACTGCGTGAGGGGCAGCCTCAGCAAGACATTGCCTTTCACACAGCTCTTTCCCAACAATGTTGATATCAAATGATCAATAAAACTGAATGCATTATTAGCAGTTTGACTTTAAGACAATTAGAATGAGTTGTTAAGGGTTAATTCAGGCTACAAACACTTTGTAAGTCCTGCCAAACCTTTGTTAAGTACTGGCAAATATTTTTGTTTAGAAAAGGAACTTCACAGAGGAAGCACTTCCACAAGATAGATGAGCTGACAGGAAGCTCGTCACAGGCAGTGGGCTCAACAAAAATAGAGGAAAGGTGATTTTGTGCAGGGGAAGATCCCAACTACCGACTCAAGAAACTCAGCAACCCAAAAAGAAATGGAGATTGAGCATGAGCACTAATTAACATAGGAAGCAAGAGGATTACTTAACAAATAGGAAACTGAATACTAAAAAATGAAAGAGTTGTGTATCTTGTAACCAATGAAGGCTGATGCTTTTGTTTGTTGAAATGTATAGAAATGTTTAAATACAGTTTTGACAATTGGGGAGCTAGGCATTTGTGGGTTACCACCTAGTTCCCTACTTTTCACAAACTAGAATAAAGAAATAAGGAATACCTCGACTCAACGTGTGAATTGGTGCTATGCACCAGGCAACAAATGCGCCTGTGGAACAACAGTGTGATCTCAGTTGCAGCTGCACCAGGCCAGGGATGGCCTCCAGCATGGGCAGCCAAAACTGGTGAAGCCAATGAAGTAAATGGTTTAATAGCTGCAGCCGAGATAAAGGAAGCTCTCTGGCCAGGGGTACACCCAAACCCCTGCTCATTCTTAACATGCAGGAAAACTGCCTACAGCACCTCATGAAAAACTGAGGAAAACAAATAACAAGAAAGACCTCACACTTGAAGCAGAATCAGCACCAAAAGAGTGTGAGACAGGATGCTTTAAACTTGTACTCTACAAAATACTAAACTATGCAAAACTTCACAACGAACTTTAAAAAGTTGCAAATGCTGGAAAAATTCCTGAATACACTCTCCTGCCTTAGGGCTGATGCTGAGTCACAGCATCTTTGTCTAAGGTGCAATGTCAGGTTCATGTGTTTCAACCGCCTTTGCTGGCTAGGAGTCATTATTATGACATCAGGGAAAAAAGCCCTGTTTTTGAGACCTCTTTGCTGCTTTGCTTTATGTTGCCACATTCAATTAACATAGCTAGGTTTCTGAAGTCTTATTAATTTTTCATCATTTTATGGGTGAAATGAAAAACACAAATCCTAGAAGATCCCATAGTAACAAGTAATTTATCTCACAAACCTTTACAAGACATCAATGCATATCAAAGGCAAACGTGCAGTAGCATGAACCAGAGAACATTTATCTTTTAATTTATGGTAGTGTTGCCTACTTCAGTGCTGGAGCAGCAGAGGGAAAGCAGCTGCAGCCCCTGAGACAAACCCAGGAAAGTATCGTTTCAGTTGTATTTGGCTTAATTGCATAGTCAATATATATCAGGATCCCATTTTATGCCTGGGCCTGAAAATATTTCCTCTTGTTCCAGCACTATTGAGTGGTTTGGCAATCCTTCCTTTTTATGTTGCTATGCATGCTTTTCTACCCATCCTTCACAAAATGCCAGTTTAAATCCCATCCTCCTTCATACACCTCCTGCTCCTTGTTACTGCATGATACCTCTGGCAGTTGGCAAGCATGCACCTCCTCCCAGGGAAGCCCCACCACACAGCTGCTGCGATGGAGAGACGGGACGCTGCTTGATGCAAGCAAATGTCAATTTATTGTACACAATCACGAGTTTATATGTATTTTCAGAAGCTGTCCGCTTTAAACAATTTAAGCTAAGCAATACATACTAGGCAATCCCTGACTGGTGGTTAACTACAAACAAAGGACACTTTAATAAGTGTTTACAGTCATCAATTAACAGCAAGGTGTTACCTCTCCTTGGTACCATCCTTGGCACCATCCTTCCCCCACTCCCCTGTCCTCTCTCGGCAGGACTCATCCTGTTGATTGTTGTCTACTCACATTCCTTGTCCTCCCAGGGTTCGTGACCTACAAGCTCCAGCACATTCCCCTCAGCTAACTGATTGCCACCCATGGCCCTGATTTCCAGCCTGCTCCTGCACACACCTGCTGTTAAAGCCAGATCATACTTTGCCACAGAAGTTATAAAGTCTTTTTGTTGTTTTTAACACAGGAAAACTAGTTTAGGAAAGATAACATACTGAGGTCTTAAATGTTCAGGTTTAGTGCCCACCCCAGTGTATTCCCTATGATGTATTGAAAGGCAGCTAAGAGAAGTGTCAGGTTTTCTTCAGACCAACTGCCCTTTCTGTTGCTATTAGCCTACGTAAACTTCTGTGGAAGCAATCTGAATCCCTTGAGAATCTGGCTTCCTCCACCACTTTACACACTAGCTGAGCACTGAGCAACAGCCAGCAAGCAAAGCAGTGCATAAGGACCACTTCTGCGCACATGCTGTCACTGCAGCTGAGCCTCCTTCTGTTCCCCACCTGGAGGTTGCTGCAGAGTCTCTCCCTGTGCACGCATGTGGACTTGCAACAATGACAGTGGGGCTACTCAATGCATGCAAGACAGTGGGACACCCGACTCTGGTTATCTCCAGCTGACAATATTAGTTCTTGATTCTGAGTTGCAGTGAGGGGGTTGAGACATCTAGAGGGCTGGGTTTCCAGTGACCTGTTCCAGTTTTTTTATTTTTTCCATCTTAAATAATGGTCTCTCTTTTTCCTGTTTCATATAGAGGGTAAAGAAGTTAACGTTAATGAAGACAAACAGAATGATACTTATGAATATATGAATTATGAAAAAGAATTAATTTTGCAGTCAATATTAATTGAATGAGTATCATAAATATAGATAATATACATACCTGAATAATTTAGAAATGCTTATCATTGTCATTGGTAACAATCAAGGTGTTTGTCTATGAATATTCATATAGTATCATTAGGACATAATGCTGAATAATTAACATGTTGAACTATGAATGTTAATGATGGAATTTAATTCTTAATTTCTAAGGCCTTTGTAAATGTGTTATTAGCCTTGAAATGTCATCGTATCCATAGTGCTTAATCTGACAATACCCATTTTTATTTATGCAATTTAATGTTGGTTATAAGGTAGATATTTCCAGTGGTTTTTATTGTCATTTACTAAAAGCCTAAAGTACAGAGATGATTCAATGCTGACTTTTGAAATGTATAAATTACAAATAATATTTCTATAAGGTAAAGTTCCTGTAACATGTTCAAAAATATGTATATAATTGCATTTTCTTTGCAATTCTACCCACTTTAGGTAAGTCTAATGTGGTCTTTTCTCAGCTCTGTATCACAAAGAATAATGATGTATTAACTTTGTCCATTTTTTTAACTGTTTGTAATGAGCCACTGAGTTTGTTTAGTTTGCAGAAAAGGAGGCTGAGGGGCGACCCCATTGCTCTCATTGCTCTCTGCAGCTGCCTGAGGAGGGGACATGGAGAGGGAAGCGCTGAGCTCTTCTCCCTGGGATCCAGGGACAGGACGCCTGGGAATGGCTCAAAGCTGTGCCAGAGGAGGGCAGACTGGGCATCAGGAAGCATTTCTTTACCAAGAGAGTGGTCAAACCCTGGAACAGGCTCCTCGGATAGGTGGCCGATGTCCCAATCCTGTCAATGTTGAAGAGGCATTTGGAAAATGCCCTTAGTAACAAGCTTTAACTTTTGGTCAGCCCTGAAGTGGTCAGGGAGTGGGACTAATGATGGTTGTAGGTCCCCTCCTGCTGAAATACTCCTGTTCTATTCTGTTCTGTTCTGTTCTGTTTTACCAATGTAACACTTTCTGTCAACATGGGGAGACAAGTGGGTGTTGTTTACATGGACTTCAGCAAAAGTCACCATTCTTTCATTCAAGCACCATTTCCCACAGCCTGGACAAACTGGCAAGACATGGGTTGGATGGTTAGTCTCCATGATGGGTAGGGAATTGTCTAACAGTCCACACCCAGACCATAGTAATCAATGGTTTTTACTCAGGTTGGCAGCCTATCACAAGTGGGGTCACCCAGGTTTTGATACTGGGCTCCACGCTGTTCAACATTTTCATAAATGACCCGGTTGATGGGATTGAAAGCAGTCTCGCCAAGTTTGCTGACGCTGAACTGGGTGGTGAGGTGGACGTGTCAGAAAGGAGAGCCATTTCACAGAGAGACCTGGACAGGCTGGAAGAGTGAGCTAGCAAGAACAGTATGACGTTTAACAAAGGCAGGTGCAAAGTCCTGCACCTGGGATGGAATAACCCAAAAAAACAGCACAGGCTAGGATCTGTGTGCCTGGGGAACAGCGTTGCTGAAAGGGACCTGGTGGGCACCAAGCTGAACATGCGTCAGCAGGGTGCTGCTGCAGCAAAGGCGGCAAGTCAGAGACTGCACTGTATCTGCAGGGGCATTACTGTAATCATCCTATCCCGCTCAGTGCTTGTCACGCCGTACCTGCAGTATTGTGTCCAGTTCTGGTCTCCAAAATTTAAAAAAGACACAAACAGACTGGAGAGTTCAAAGGACATGAAGATGACCAAAGGGCTGGAGAACCTGCCCTATGAGGAAAGACTGAATAAGCAGAGGTAAAGGCTTGGGGGGAACCTCATCAGAACACTCCAGTATATAAAAGGTGGCTCCAAAGAAGATAGAGTCTCTCTCTTCACAAGGAGCCCCCTGGAGAAGGCAAGGGGTGATGGATACAAGTTGCACCAGGAAGGTTTTCATCTCAATATAAGAGAAAATTTTTTTACAGTCAGAATAATCGTTCAATGGAACAACCTCCCCAGGGATGTGGTGGAGTCCCTGTCACTGGACGTTTTCAACATGCAGCTATACAGGGTGCTAGAAAATCCTATCTAAACTCCCTTTCTCATGAAAGGTTGAAGCAGATGGTCTTCTGAGGTCCCTTCCAACCTGGGCTGCTCTGTGATCCTATGAACTGAAAACTGTTCAAATCTTGAATGCCTTCCCTGTTTTGCCAGCAAAATGATAATGAAGCTTAAGGAGACCTAAAGCTGAAAGCAGGGCACAGAGATCCCAAGGGCCATGGTTTCTTCACACTGTGATTCTTTTCCATAATGTAGTATTTTCATAACCCTCTTAACTCCTCTTGCTAGTAGAAGTTAAACTATTAAAGACAACTGGACCTTCTTAGCACTGATAAATGTGCTAATGAATGTATTTCAACCATATAGTAATTTGGGGCTTGCCTCTTTAATGGACTGAATTATTATTTCCATTAACTGTCTAGAGAAAAGGAAACAGTAGTGATACCATTTCCTTTGAAGTAAGAGTTTTAGACAGCATAACTTTTGGAATATCTAGAGTGTTCTGGAAGTTTGACTTCTACCTATGATAAACATATATAAAAAAGCATGAGTCACAGCAATCTGCTCTTTGGTTTTATGTATTTGAGAGCAGAAAAAATGGATTCATATGAGTAGGTTAAGCCAAAACAGAAGTAAGTCAGGGCAGGCAGCCAGAAGTTGATGCATTTGTCATCTGGCACAACAGTCCAAAGCTGAAGTACTCCTGCATTTGGGGGGGGGGGGGGGGGGGGGGGCGGCGAATCATGTATCTTCCTGAAGTTCAACAATTTCAAGCTGAGAAGCTGTTTCTCCAGTGAGAAGTGAGAGCATCACATTATTTGCTTCAATGATGAAAGGTTACCCAGAAATCTAATTAGAGATATTTTCAGCAAAGATCTTGAAATAATTCAAGAGAAGAGATGTTGGCTTGTCCCCCTGCTGTGCCTTTCAACATCCTTATTTGACTTTGAAGGACTTGTAGAAGTTCTTTCTGCAGTCATCCTTGAAACAACCAGTGTTCATTTTCAAACACAAACACAGTTTTCACATGTCGAGCAACAGCTTTAACACTATTTGCAGCTCCATATTAAATTCACCCAAACGAAAGAAGACATAACCCAGAAATATACTGTCTAAAATACATGATGGTTGTTTGTTACTTCAGAGTATTTTGTGTTTGTCTTTAATGAATAGTTTTATGCATTTAACAGTTGGTTTGGTTTTTTTTTTAATAAGTAATTTACTTCATGAGAGTTGTTATACAACAAGCAGTGAAACACCATAGGAGCTCTTTGATAAGGTTTTCAGATTGTCTGTACATGCATATAGATATACCTGACAATTTCCTGAGCAATTTTTATAATGCAGTCTATACTCAGCTGTTTCCATACAGCTCACAATCTAACAGTGCAGTCAAATATCCAAAATTCATGAAACATGACAGCTCTACAAAATTCCACATCTTCTTTCCTGCATTTTCACAAAAACTCAGACACAGTGCAACCCCCAGCCATGAGCATCCCTGAGGCATGCTTTGGTGGTCCTTCTGGAGTTCTGAGGATTTCCTCAGGTGCCCATGTGTTAGAAGAAGGGTTCACCGGAGTCAAGAAGACACTCAATATGAGTTATGCATCTTGCATAACACTACTTATATAGAACTGATACACATGCATATTCGTAAAGCAGAAATATAATCGGTTAGTAGTCTCTAAACGCGTGCGGTTCTCACACCCCTAATTATCATGACTGGTATTCTAATACCAGGCCTGGATTGTGCAGATCTTCAGAGATTCTAAAGCCATGCTTCTGCAGCCGTTCTTCTGCAATTCTCCCTTTTTCCTTTTGCACAAGCCAGGCCTGATTGGTTATGTTAAAAACTACTCTCTTTAAACAAGAAAAAACACAGCTAAAAACTAAAAGCATTACAATAATGATTATAACAAAGCACCCAATCTTCTGAAGACAAACTATCTCCAGATGAAATCAGAGACTGCTTCTCATTCATTCACAGACTGTTGGAGCAAGAAATCAAAACCTGCTGGAGTTGCCAGTGTGAGGGCCCCACAAGCACTCCTCCTAGCCCAGACTGCTGAGTCCAAGGTTGGTTTCATCACTGACAAGAGTTGTGCAGAAAGCAAAAGCTGTCTCCCTTCCCTTGAGAGCTTCTCTTAAGCAGACACTGAGCAGAAGCAGTCCATACAATTAATCTGGCTAAAAGTAGGTGGGAAGTGCTCTCAGGTGTCACATTGATTGGCAGCAATTCATCCCACTACCTTCTGTGAGGTGAGCAAAACTGCAGACACCCAGTCAGAGGCTGCAGCCATATGCCTGCACCAAAAAAAGCATCAACTCTAATGGATACACTGCAACAAAACCCAGGGTGTCTTATATCCACACCTTCCTCTGTTCTGCTTTCCCTTTTCCCTACTTGCACGCTTACCATTTTGAGCAATGCCAGCACTGTCTTTCACCAGCAACACACAGCACCTTTCAGTAGGACAGAAATACTAGTCTTGAGCAGCGAAAGGGGCTTCACTCACCATCATGTGCAAATTGCAATGCCTTACTACCAGCTCAGAGGACAGTGGTAATTTGATTCAGATTGTGAGACTGGGTTTGGCATGTTTCCATGACTGCTCACCTGTACAGTTTATGGAAGCATGCATGACAACATCCAAGAGAAAAAAGGTACAAAAAAAAATCTCTTCTTTGGTACCTTCCTCTTTTCCGGTTTGCAAGGCAGTTCACACGGGAAAAGCAGAGCACTCTACCAGTTGTTACACTGTTGACTGCTCTGCTTACTGCAGGCTTAGTCTGCAGCCCCAGTGGTTACCCCAGCTAGCTGTTGGCTGTGCAAACCTGCCCAGGCACTTGAGGTCTACAGGGAATTAGAAGGGCTTATTAGGCAGTGTTTTGAGGTCATTGGTAGCATGGTGGTAGATACCAGCTGGGAAGTATCCACCTAACTAGGCAAACCTGGGACAAGTGCAGGCAACCACTCAGACAGAGTTTCTCATCGGGGAAGCTGCTGTCCATGTGGAGGGCTGTGAATCCTGTTCCCCACACCCCAGGTTGGAGGAGCGTGCAGGCTCCGCCTGTGCAGAGTATGCTCTGGTGTGGTAACCCAGGAACTGCAGGAGGGAGCCAGCAGGTTACACTATATTAGGAAGGGGGAACAAAACATGGATAAAACATGTATTTGAGGCTGAATTTGGTTTACCTGGCCAGGTTTTGGTAGTGGGGGGACTACAGGGGTGAATCCTGTGAGAAGATACCAGAATCTTCCCCCATATCAGGCAAAGCCACTTCCAAGATGGACCTGCCACAACCCAAAGCTGAGCCCATCAGTGACTGTAGTAGTGCCTCTGTGAAAATGTATTTAAGAAGGGGGAAAACTGCTGCACAACAGCAGCCAGAAGAAGTGAGAACATGTGACAGGAACAACTCTGCAGACACCCAGGCCAGTGCAGGAGGAGGGATGTCCGGGTGCTGGAACAGAGCAACCTGGCAACCCGTGGGGAAGCCCATGGTGAAGCAGGCTGTGCCCCGAGCCCACGGGGGAGGAGATATCCTGTCCACAGCCCTGCAGGACCCCACGCTGGAGCAGAGGGATGCCAGAAGGAGGCTGTGACCCATGGGCAGCCCACACTGGGGCAGCTCCTGGCAGGACCCACGGACTTGTGGAGAGGAGCCCGGGCTGGGGCTGGGCTACTGGCAGGGCTTGTGGCCCCATGAGTGACCCACACTGTAACAGCCCATTCCTGAAGGATGGCACCCCATGGAACAGACCCATCCTGGAGCAGTTTGTGAAGAATTGCAGCCCATGGGAAGAACTCACACTGGAGAATTTCATGGAGGACTGTTTCCTGTGGGAAGGATCCCATGCTGGAGCAGGGAAAAAAAGAGCATGAGGAGTCCTCCCCCTGAGGAAGAAGGAGCAGCAGAGACAATGTGTGATGAACTGTGTGCAGCCCCCATTCCTTGTCCCCTGTGCCATTCAGGGAGGAGAAGGTGGAAAATTTGGGAGTAAAGTTGAGACTGGGAAGAAGGGAGAGGTGGGGGGAAGGTGTCCTTAGATTTATTCTTATTATTATCCTATTCTAATTTGATTTGCAATAGATTATCTTCCCTAAGTGGAGTCTTTTTTGCCCATGACAGTAATTATTGAGCGATCTCCCTGTTTTTATCTCAACCCATGAGCCTTTTGCCATATTTTCTCCCCCTTGTCCTGTAGAAGGAGAGGGGAGTGATAGAGCAACTTGGTGGGCACCTGGTGTTCAGTCAAGGTCAACCCACCACAGAGGGATTGGAAGAAGAAATACCAAGGACTATTGGTACAAGGGTACAAACAGACACCACCTTGGAGAAGGAGGCACCACGGTCTCTGGTCACTTGTGGCAACAGGACATCACTTCCTCACATTTCCTCATACATACCAAGCAGCAACAGATACACAGGCTTGGTAGCGGATGAAGACTCACAAGGAGAAACTGCACCAGTTCCACACACTAAAAGCCGCAAAAGGAAGCGGCAAGTGGTGGCAATGGGTGGCTCTGCCAAGAGGCACCAAGGCATGCATTTTACCAGACTGATATACAGTCCAGGGAAGTTTGCTGCTTGCCAAGATCTGGGAGAAAGACAGTCACAACTGGTAAAAAGCACAGACTATCTCCCACTTCTTTTCCATGTGGAAAATGACACAGTAAAATATAACCTGGGCAAGATCAGGCAGGATTTCAGAGCCTTGGGGTGCACAGGGGACAGGAGCCCAAGCGATCTTCTCTGTTTTGCCAGTCAGAGATAGAGATGCAGGCAGAAGTCAATGCATCGTGCAGATAAACACCTGGTTTTGTGGCTGGTGTAAACACCAGGGCTTTGGCTTCTACAACCATGGGACATTCTGCAATGAATACAGACTACTGGGGAGAGATGGGGTCCACCTGTCTAGAAGAGGAAGGAGAATCTGCACTGACAGATTGGCTGGCTCACACTCTAAACTAAGGAATTTAGGGGTGTCCAAAGCCATGACACTTGTGTACACAACAGCAACAGGGTGGATGACTGCACCTACCAGACTAGTGAGGAATGCCCCTCAACACTCCAGTGTTCTGCTAAAAAGGTGAGAGACTCAGCAGTCCAGCTGAAGTGCCTCTATACCAATGCACATAGTGTGGGTAACAAACAGGAGAAGCTGGAAGCAGTTGGGAAGTTGTGATCTGATTGCTAACACTGAAACCTGGTGGGACGAATCACATGAGTGGAGTGCTGCAATAGATGGCTATAACCTGTTTGGGAGGCACAGATAAAAAAGGAAAGGTGAGGAGGGTTCCCTCTGCACAAAAAAAATAGATCTGTTTTTGCAAAACAGTGATAAACAGGTTGAGAACTTACGGATAAAAATTAGAGACAAAGCCAACAAAGAAAACCTCATGGCTGGTGTTTACTACAAGCCACCTGACAAAGGGGAGGATGTCAATGAAGTGTTCATACTTCAACTACAGGAAATGTCACACTCACAGGCTCTGATCCTGCTGGGGGACATCAACCACCCTGATATCTGTTAGAAAAGTACCATAGCAAGCTGCAAGCAGCCTGGAAGACTCTTGGAGTGCATTGGGAATAACTTCCTAATCCAGATGATAAAAAGTCCAACCAGAGGAAATGCATTTCTGAACCTGTTGTTCACCAACACAGAGGAACTTCTTGGAGAAGGACAGGTGAAAAGTAAAGTAAAGATATAAAAACTTAGGAAAACAAACCTTCAATTAAGGGACTGGTTTATAGGATCCCCCGGGAAAGCACCCTCGGGGATGAAGGAGCAGAAGACAACTGACAGCTATTTAAAGACATATTTCTTAGAGTACAAGAACTTTGAATTCCAATGTGAAATAAATTAGTCAAGGAAACAGGAGACTAGCATGGCTGAGTAAGGTAAAAATGAAACAGAAGAGCAAAATGCATAGGCAGTGGAGGCAGGGGCATGCACCCTGGTAATAATATAGGGATACTGCCTGGGAGTGTAGGGATGGGATCAGGAAATCACAGAAAAGGCACAGCTGGAGCTCAATTTTGGCAAGGGATATGATACTAACAAAGACTTCTATGGATACATTAGTTAGAAAAGGGAGATGAAAGAAACTGTACCCCCTGATAAATGAGACAAGGGCTCTGATAACTGCTGACATGCAGAATGCTGATGTACTTCTTGGGGAATTTTCATTGTACCTCTTGAGGTGAATTAAGCACATGTTTGTGCTTACATATATTTATAGAAAAAGAAAAAAATAACCATGCATTGGACAAAGTCCTACTGCTGTAAGTGGTTCTCTAAGCAGTCTGCAAGTGCCACCAGTCGATTCCTTACATACACTTGCATCAGCACAAATCCTGTGAGCATCAGCATGGGGCAGCTCAGCCCAGCCTTGAGTCCACCTTCCAGCCCAGCTCTGCTGCCCAAAGGTGGCCCCTGGCCACTCACTTTCCAGGATGCCTACAAGACAGTTTCTTATCTCTTCAGAAAGAGAAACTTCACTTTCATGGCCTTCTACAATGGAGTGACTCCATTGATGTATAAGAGAAGAGCAACTGGTATCATGTCTCTCAGATTCTGTAACGCCTTTGACACAGCCCCACACAACATCCTTGTCTCTACATTAGAAAAATATGGGTTTAATGGATGAACCATTTGATGGATAAGGAATTGGCTGGATGGCTGCATCCAAATTGTTGCAGTCAGTGGCTCAATGTCTAAATGGACATCAGTAACAAATGGTGTCCTTCAAGTGTCCATATGGGGTCCAGTGATATTCAATATCTTTATTAATGACACAAACAGTGGGATAGAGTGCACCCTTAGCAAGTTTGCCAATGACACCAAGCTGAGAGGTGCAGCTGGTATGCTTGAGAGAAGAGGATGCCATCCAAAGGGATCTTGACAGGTTTGAGTGGGCCAACGAGAACATCACGAAGTTCAACAAGGCGAAGTGTAAGTAAGGTCCTGTGCCTGGGTCAGTGCAATTCCTAATATCAATACAGACTGGGGGATGAATGGGTTGAAAGTAGCCCTGCTGAGAAGCATTTGGGTATTCCAACAGATGAAAGCTTGGGCATGAGCTGGCAATGTACGCTTGCAGCCCAGAAAGCCAATCATCTCTTGGGCTGCATCAAAAGAAGCATCACTAGCAAGTTGAGGGAGGTGATCATCCCCCTCTACTCTGCTCTTATGAGATCCCATTTGGAGTACTGTGTCCAGCTCTGGGATCCCAGACACAAGAAAGATATGGTGCTGTTAGAATAGGTCCAGAGGAGGGGCCACAAAAATGATCGGAGGGCTGCCTATAGCGGCAATGACAGTGATGAAGCAGTGGCACAGGCTGCCCAGAGAAGTTGTGGATACCCCAACCCTGAAAGTTTTCAAGGCCAGGCTGGACTTGAGCAACCTGCTTTAGTGGAAGGTGTTCCAGCCCACAGCAGGGGGTTTGGACTAGATGATCTTTAAAGATCCCCTACAACCAAATCATTCCATGTTTCTATAAAACAGAACATTATCTTGGAAGCCAGTGACACCTACCATACAAATAAGCTGGGGTTATCATTAAGGTCTGACAAAGAGTAGAATGTAGTATCAAAATCATATTATATTAAGTCGTGCACACTAACATATCTGCATATGGTGAAATATATAACAGTGGAGAATTCATCATGAATTCAGGTGCTGTTTATGAAGCATGCTAGCTAAACAATGTAATTTTGTATTTAGTTAATACTTATTCTGTATGTGTTTCTTATATTATCAGACACAATTTCAGTTTAGTTTGCACAGATATTTAAAACTGTCTTGAACTAATTTTCATATTGTACCATTCAAGATTGTGGGATGAAAAGTGTCTTTTCTAAATGAACTATTGTACATTTTATAAATTAATAAATATATCTGTGTACTACAGATTGCATATGTTTAATTATTCCTTTTGATATGGGTACAAGATCAAGAGGATGCTAGTTAAGAGAATTTTTCTGACTATCAGAGAAGTGTCAGATTAGCCTGCGAAATTAAGCAGTGAACCAGGAAGTTAATTGGCTTTACACCTTTTATAAAGGCATGATCCTCATGCTCAAAAATAAAATGGGTTACATAAAATATGTAGTGATTAAATTTCTGATAGCTTTAAGTAAGGGATTGGAATGACTATTAGTTATGGTCTGTGTTGCACTGTGCAATATAGTTAATCAATTGGTGTTATAGGCTTCAGGGCTTCTGGTGTGGCATTGCCACTAATGATCGTCACATAATTTATAATTTGTCTTTGGACTTTCGTGCTTGCTTTGCCTTCTGTTGGCATCATCAGTAGCTGTTGCATATTAAAGTTACTCTTTCATTAACCATGTAGTAGAAATCCATGTGGGTAAGCCACATTCAGAAATATTTCCTTTTCAAAATGTTTTTCACCCTAGGGTTTGCAAGAGTAAATACTTAAATTTAAAACAAGTTGTTAGCATCTCTGATGTATTTGCCTGGATATTTTACTGCTCTTCAATAATGCCATTTTCTGCTAAAAAGCTTTACTGTCAAATATGTCCTTTTACATTAGACGATATAATAATGTACTGCTCATTTATGTGTTGTAATGAAATAAGCATGATCTAAAAAGGCTTCAATGAATTTGTGGTGCTGTGCATTACACATACCCTGCTGCTGGCACAGTCATAAAACAGTAACACAAAAATGCCCTCCTGCATCAGGCCAGTGAACCATCTGCTAGATCTGTCCAAGTAGAATTAGGGTGCCACCTCCAAAAGCTGCACGAGATGCTCTTTAGGGACATCATGGTCATGTTTATGTTGGGCAACCCACACCTTACACTCCCCCAGCAACCACACAGGGGCATGTCATTGCCTTATACCTTTAGAATTTATTTTGGACTTACTGTCCATGAATTTGTGTATCCCATTTCTGACCCTACTGATACTGTCTACTTCCCCCACCCTTGAGGCAGAGCATCCCAGAAGCTCACCACCTGCTTTCCTGTCACTTGACATCAAAGTATTGAATCCAAAGGAGGTCAGCAAAGATGGTGAAAGGACTAGAGGGCATGACATCTGAGGAGCAGCTGAGGATACTAGGTTTGTTCAGCTTAGAGAAGAGGAGACCAAGGGGGGGCACATTGCTGACTACAACTTCCTAATGAAGGATAGCGGAGAGGGAGGTGCTGATCTCTCCTTTTTGGTATAACATGACAGGACATGAGGGAATGACTTAAAGCTGCATCAGGAGAAGTTCAGATTGCATGTTAGGGAAAATTTCTTTATCAAGAGGCTGGTCAAGTGGGCATTGCCCCAAACCTTTTGGTTTTCAAGAATTATTTGGACAATGCTCTTAGATATAGGGTTTAACATCTGGTGTGCCTCACATGGCTGCCAAGGGATGGTGAGAAACAGCAAGAGAATTCCTCCCTGGCACCTTCTCCAGGGGAGCAGTGTTGCACTTATCAAGGTGAGGGGTTATTTTGGCTCTATACAATTGCAAATGTGAGAGGTTAATTTTCAGACCACAGAAACTAGGGAGCAGAACTTTAGTGCTGTTCCTCACATGGCTGCAAGGACAGAGTGAGAAACTGCAAGCGAATTCCTTCCTGTCACCTTCTCCAGGGGAACAGTGCTGCACTTTCACAAAGTGAGCTCTGGTTCTACATAAGTGCAGAAGGTTTTGGTCAATTTTCTCACCACAGGAAGAAGGGAGCAGAACTTTTGTGCTGTCACTCACATGGCTGCCAGGGCAGGGTGAGAAGCAGCAAGAGAATTTCTTCCTTGCACCTTCTCAAGGGGAGCAGTGCTGCACTTTCCCAAAGTGATTTTTTTGGGTTGTACATGATTGCAAATGTGAGAGGTCCATTTTCTTACTACAGAAAGCAGGAAGCAGAAGTTTTGTGCTGTGCCTCATATGGTTGCAAGGGCAGGGTGAGAAGTAGCAAGAGAATTCCTTCCTGGAACCTTCTCCAGGGGAGCAGCACTGCACTTTCCCAAGACGTGGTGGGTTTTTTTGGCTCTGCATGAGTGCAAAAGGTTTGGGTCAATTTTATCACCACAGAAAGCAGGGAGAAGAACTTTTGTGCTGTTCCTCACATGGTTGCAAGAGCAGGGTGAGAACAGCAAGAGAATTTTTTCCTGAGTTTTTTCCTGGTACCTCCTTTATGGGAGCAGTGCTGTAGTATCCCAAGGTGACTTTTTTGGGCTTTTAACGACTGCAACTCTGAAGGGTCAATTTTGCCCACCACAGAAAGCAGGGAGCAGAACTTTTGTGCTGTTCCTTACATGGCTGCCAGGGCATGGTGACAAGTAGCAAGATAATTCCTTCCTGTCACCCTCTCCAGGGGAGCAGTGCTGCACTTTGCCAAGGTGACTCTTCGGGGCTCTGCATGATTGCCAATGTAAAGGCGTCCAATTTCTCACCACAGAAAGCAGGGTGCAGAACTTTTCTGCTGTGCCTGACGTGGCTGCAAGGACATGGTGGGAAGCAGCAATAAAATTCTTTCCTGGAAACTTCTCCAGGGGAGCAGAGCTGCACTTTCCCAAGCCATGTTTTTTTGGTTCTGTATGAGTTCAAAAGTGCTGTGTCAATTCTCTCACCACAGAAAGCAGGGAGCAGAACTCTTGTGCTGTGCCTCACATGGCTACCATGCACGGTGGGAAGCAGCAAGAGAATTCCTCTCTGGTACCTTCTCCAGGTGAATTTCCCAGTTCCCGAGAGACTCCTGGCGCCGGCTGCAAGGGGGCTCCCAGCTGAAGGGTGGGCCTGGGCGTTGTTGGGGTGGGAATTGGTGATGTCTCCTTTCCTTAGTCACGTTAACACTTTGGAATAACAATTAGATACTTTGCTTCTATTGTGCTTTTATCATATCGCTCACAATAACTGCTACTGTTTCCTTTTATTGTATTGCATGCTATTTTCCTTTATTTTATTGTAATATAAGAAAATGCATTTGATATATTCCATTATTTGATAGATTTGATTATATTTGATCTGGAGTTCATCTTTGCTGTGTATCCAGTCAATCAGCAAAACATAATTCGGTGTAGTCGGCAGCGTATGAAGTAAAACTCTGTCTATTTAGGAAAAAAAATGTTCCTCGACTTGCTATTGGCAGGTGGGAACCATTGCCTTATGGTGTTTGGGCCAGAGTGGTCTGACGGTGCTGGGCAGTTGGGCCATGCCAGGGACAGAGGGACGGGGGCAGGGGAGGGTGTGGGGGGAAGGGGTTTAGGGACAGATGGGAATCGATGAAGGTTTTTAGGGATGGACCAGGGTGTGTGTGGGTGGTGTAGTGGGGGGAGGTGGGGTGTGGGGGTTTAGGGTGGGGGTGAGGGGATATGGGGGTGTGTGTATCGATACACCAGGGTGGGATTGAGGCTGTGTGTGTTATTTAGAAGACAGAGTGGGGAGTCTGAGGAAGGGTTTTAGGCATGGACCAAGGATGTGGGAGGGACTTTAGGGCTGGACCAGGGTCTGGGGGAAAAGTTTTAGGGACAGCACGGAGAGGTGGAGGTGGGGCATGATTTCATGAACAGCCTGGGGTGGACGAGGGGGTCAAGGGAAGTCTCTCAGGGTTGTTCGGGGGGAAGGATTTTAGGGATGAATGTGGTGTGCGTGTGGAGGTTTGATGCCACCGTATAGATTCCACTGTATATACGTTTATGTCCAGGGATTCTGTTAAGGGAAGGCTGCTGGCTTGGCAAAGGGACAAGATGTCTGAGCTCCCCAGTTACCACGCTCTGATTTGGTGTTTAGCTCTACGTTAAACACACCTGCGCACAAAGGTTAGGCCAAGCTGACTCTCTAAAGCTGTTAGAAGTGACAAATTAAGGGACCTCTCATCCAGGGAGTCAGTCTTGGGAAGGATGGGGAACAAAGAATGGATGGGGAAAAGATCTCCGTTCTCTTCGGTGATGCAGAAAGAGCCTCCGGGTGAGGACGTTGTGGCCGCAGGAGGAGACAAGCCGATAAGAGTGCTGCGATCCGCAGAAAGTTGGTTGGAAGTCGGACAAAGGTAATTGTTGTGGGGGGAGATCATGACCTCTGACTCAGATAGCCCCCCGAGAGAGGGCAAGCCCCTGCTTGGGGAGTATGGGGAGCTAGTAAAAATCCTCAGCAGTGCTGTCTGAGGGTGTGTGCTAGTTTGCATTAGAAGCAAGAAGCTTGTAACCCATCCCGTGCCCGACTGAAAATGCATGTGTAATGCACTTATGAGAGTGCAAGCGCTATGCTGTCCATAGTGCGTACCCTCGAGTACCTGGGTGAGCACGCTCAGAGGAAACATTCCCCCGTGCTCCCAGCACTGTCATAAAGAATGCCGGCCTTCTGAAACTTCCAAGCAAGTCTTAGAGAGTTTTTCTGCTCTTAGCTTGCCAGGAATGCTACTACGCATGCGTAAAAGCCGTTTCGCAATACGCATACGTAGGCACAAACCCCGCCCCTAGGCATCCAACAGATTCTACGCATGCACTGCCCTTAGTTTGCCAGTAACGCTACTACGCATGCATAAAGGCCGATTTCGTAATACGCATACGTAGCCACAAATCCCGCCCCTAGGCGTCAAGTCGATTCTGCGCATGCGCTACCCTCAGTTTGCCAGAAATGCTTCTGCGCATACGTAAAAGGTGATTGCGTCATACGCAATCGCATCCGGAAACCCCGCCCTTTGGCGTCAAGCCGATTCTGCGCATGCGCTGCCCTTAGTGTAGATGGAACGATAGCGCCATCTAGCGAAAAAGATTGGGTACTGCAGCCGCCCGGGTGGTATCGTGTTGCTGCTGCCACCTGGCGGCCAAAAATCGGTACTGCAGCCTTGGCGCCATGCATTCGCCGTGGCGCCTCCCCACTCGCCATTGCCGGCCATATATAACGGCATCGCGATCCCGCGCTGCCTGCGGGGTGGTGCTGCGGTACCCGCTGCTGCCCCTTGGTAAGGAGGCGCCACTGCCGTCCCTCGAGGACGTTGCCAGTGCACACTGGGCACGGGAGTACTGAATTACACCATTATACCAGCTCCATTACATGCTCAAGTAGCAGACACCTAATAATTTGCTTTTGATCATAGATTACAAATTTTATGATATTACTAATTTGGTCATCTATTAATATAGTATATTATGCTGGTGCTTAAAACGATTTTTGATCTCATATGTTGCACAGAAATACCACAAAATCCAGAAACTACCCTTTGAAGTGAGCAACAGCTCTTCAAACTCTACCATCAGCTCTTTGATGAACAGCTGTGAGGGAAACAGCTTCTTAGAGACTTGCAGGCTGAACCAAATTCTCCTCTAGAATGGATCCCAAGTACTTTTTGTGTCCTTTGATGTCTCTCTAATCTGTGAACATTTAGGTTTTTCCTTCAGTTACTAGAATTGTGAAGTTTTTAGCCTCAGGTACTCTGCTGCTTGTTTTTCTCATGTGTTTCAGGACACGTATCAGACTGGTACAATGTATTCAGTGATGTGAGACCAAGAGTTCAGACTTCTACACTAGCTTCATCAGTTTGGTGGTTTTTGCCCCTGGAACTTCCATAGTTACCTCATTACTCAGTGTTTCCTTCACAGCATGTTGCCCTCCAGCAAACACATCTATGAACTTAATCTCAATATTGTGACATCCAGGTTTCTGACACAACTCCCAGAACTTCAAGTTTTATTTACTTACATAATTTATACCCTTTCCCACATCAGAGTAACTAGCATAAGTGTCTCTATTAGAGTGTGTTGGTAAGTACACTAAGAGGTTGTACAACTTTAATATTTTAACTGAAGGAACAATGAGGTACTTACACGGCAGACAACAACTAAATTCTTCTACTCTCCCCTTTCTGTAATAGTTAGTTTCAGAGTAGCTGTCGCTGTAATCTCTGAGAAAACGTAGAATCTTTCTTACCAAGAGAGTTGCCTGTGTCTGAACCGTGTCTTTTCCTGGAGAAAGATTTTACAGATGAATCTGTCTGTTCTACAGATTTGTTCACAGGCTCAGCTCCTGAAGTGAATTGTCTCTCTTCTGTCTCCAATGTCCTGGATTCACTTTTAACACTAGTATTCTCCTTAAAAAAACACAACACAACAACAAAAGAAATAAAACCAAAGATCACTCAATGTTATCTTATAATAAAACTAATATAAAACCAATAAAACAAAAGCTATACTTCTCCAAAATATCCTCTTATATTCATATCCTCTCCAAAATATCCTCTCCAAAAGGGCATCTAACAGGTGTTGAACACTGTCTAGACAGTTGACATAATAAGTGTTTTTAACTCAGAATTAAGGTAGCTAAATTGAAACAACCTCTTACAAAACATCATATTAAGCAAAATATGGGATCAGAAAACTAGAATACACAAAGTTAGGGTACATGTCCCCACAGTCTGAACTTTGCCCTCAGTTATTAAACTAGCTAGAAGAAATAAGCTAGAAGAAATACAGGTGCACTCATTCTTACCAGCACGTGTAATAATAATGACAGATCTAGCTCAAACAACTTGACAGAGCTGTGTGATGCGGAGCCACACGTGAACCACACATTTCTGATTGGGAATCTCACCCCACCCCATCCAGTCATTAAGACATTAAGTTATAACGTGTTGCTTGCTTTTTAGAGCCCTCTGCTGCTGCTCTGCATGTATTTTGCAGGCAACCATTTGGCAAACTGGTACATTTCCATGATCACATGGCAAAAGTCTGTAGCTAAAAAAAAAAAAAAAAAAAAAGCCAAACAACCACATTCTGTTTCATTATTACACACTCTCGGATAATAAAGCTTCAATGCATTTCATTGACGCGATTCTACTGCTGTCAAAGGTTTGGCAGATAGTTGAAAGTAAACAGAACTAAATCCTTAAACTAATTATGGTCTAAGGCTAGTGGGGAAAAAAAGACTTAGATGAGCATATTTTATGTTACTGACCTTTCAATAAGAATCATAATGAAAAACCAGGGAAATCTTTTTGTCACGGAAGTTAACAGACAAGTTTGAATACACACAAAAAGAAATCTTTTGACAAAGTTCTACTTTGATTTCATTTAATGGGACTTCAAAAGTGAAATGAATAGAGTCAAGAATAAGATTGAACATACATTCTTTAGTTCTCTCACTTACTAAATACGTATCTTAATGTTAACTATCACTTTCCAAACAAACTAATCTTGCTGCTGTGCTCTCATGATGAAGGAAACCAGACTTTTTCATGTGGACATTTGAAGAAACACGCTTTCAGCATTCTGTATGTTATAATATATAGAAGAAAGGATAGCGGAGAGATTAAGAGATACACAGGCACAGAAGTAAAATCGCTGAGACAGTCCTAGAGTGACAGTGAAAATTAAAAGATTTATCATACCCCAGTGAAATGTCACTTACACTCTCAGAAACGCTAATTAACTCACTGGAGGTTTCAAACGCCTCAGATTCCCTAAGTTTCTGTATTTTAGTTTTGATTACACCTTGCAAAATTTTCACTGCGTTCTCACACCCACCTCCCACCCCAGAAGATTCTACCTGAGCAACATAGCCAAGTTATTCTTTAAACTTACAGCAACGAGCCTCATCCAGTGAGAGAGATCTACATATTCATGTCTAAATCTATGCTGGTCTCCCTCAGCTCCCCTACAGGCAGTATTTCAAAACAGGCACTTCCAGGACACCAGTAATCTTACCCCAAGACAAACTCTAAACCGAGCTACGTGAATCGCACCCGAGACGCCCCTTTCCTTCCCGTGACTACGGAAGAGGGCTGGGGCCTTAGCTGAGACAGAGACAACTACAATTCATCATGACGAGTTTCAGCCTATGCTCTGTAACCAATAGAAATGCAAAGCAGGGACCACCTCCCACCTCCCACCTTAATTAAGCAAGTATTCTGGATGAGGCTGGAGCAACCTGGTCTAATAGAAGGTGTCCCTGCCCATGGCAGGGGGGTGGGAACTTGCTGATCTTTAAGGTCCCTTCCAACCCAAACCATTCTATGATTCTCAGGACACCTGCTCCTGGGAGAAGACTTAATAGTTAGCAGCTGGTAAGGCAGGCTCCACACTTTGGCCACCACAGTAATCTTTGCATAAGGAGCACAAAGCAAGGAGCATGTGGCAGAAGTTGCCCGTCTCTTAAACATTTAAGTGTGTCTACAAGAAATGCCCAGCTCCTCAGAACCCTTCCTTGACAAAAATGACGTTATGGAAACTAGTGATTATTGTCTGAAATGTTCTCAGCAGAGGTCTCAGAAGAGACAGTAAAGGGAAAACCTGCCCTGGGCTGCAGGACAGAGATGGAGGATGAAGAAAAGGGGAGAAGGAGAGGGAGTAGGAGAGAGTAAAAGAGAAGGAAGCAACAGAATGAGAAAGACAGAAGGGAAGAGGGAGCAGGACAGAAAAATAGAATGTAGAGCTACAGGGAATCAAAACGTGATGGGTTTGTATGGCAAGGTTTGGGAACGGGGAGGAAAAGGAGGAGAAAGAAGAAGAAGCAAGAAGAAACAATGTGTGACCCACTGATCGCAGCTGCCGTTCCCCATCCCCCTGCGGGGAGGAGACAGGGAAATCAGGAGTAAAGTTAAGCCCAGTAGAAACGGGGGCTGGAGGGAGGGTGTTTTGAAGATTTGCTTTTCCTGCACATTCTCCTGCTCTGACTTGACTGACTGCTAATCAATTGCACTGATTTCCCCAGGTTCAGTCCGTTTTGCCCACGGAGGTAATGGCGGAGTGACCTCCCCATCCCTCTGCCGACCCGTGAGCTTTTTGTTATACTCTGTCCCCCCTGCCCAGCGGAGGAGGGGGAGCGGTAAGAGCAGCTTCGGTCCAGCCCGGGTCACCCCACACACACACGCAAAATCACAGCAGCACAGGGAAGGGGAGGGGGGGCAGAGGAGGGGCACGGGGGGCTTGGGACACACAAGAGGGGAGACAGGGTCCCACGGACCAGGACTCACCACAGCTCTCGCTTTTGGTACCACTGTGAAAATGTGACAGTTCAGACGCGCCTTTCCCCCTCTCTCCTCCCTGCCTCCCTCCCGCAGAACGCCGGCCGCTCGGCTCCCCCACCCGGTAACCCCCGGGTGTCTCACGGCTCTTCCTCGCAAGACGCGGCCTCCCGGACACGGCGCGTCGCTCCCTCGCGCACCGGGGGCCGCCCCAGGCTGTGGGTGACACACGGACCCCGCGGGTGACACACGGACCCCGCTGTGCACGCTGGCACCCGGCTGCTGCGGGCTTCGGGGCTGGTCCCCCCCCCCGCAGGGCCAGGCTCTCTGTGCCCGCAGCAGGAGGCAGCTGCTGCCCGCCCGCCCGCCCTCGGGTTCCTTCTCCTCCGCCTCCCCCCGGCCGGCCCGGCTCCTGCCCGCAGCCGGGCCGTGCCCCCGCTCCGCTCCCGCACCCGCGCCGCGGGGGGCGAGGCCGGGCAGGGACAACCCCCGCCAGCCCGAGGCGGCGCGGCCCCCGGCAGAGGGACAGAAGCACAAGTGACCGCGACCGGCGCCGTTCGGCCCTGCCCGGAGCCGCTCCCGCCGCAGGCCCTTCCCGAGCGGCAGCGGGGGGCCGGCTGGCGGCCGCCACGGCAGCGCCGGGGGCACCTGGGGCTGGGGCCCGGCTGCGGGGGACATGCTGCAGCAGATGCGGGGGCAGCGGCGCGGGGCGAGCGGGGCCGCGGCAGGCTCGGGGGATCTGGCGAGCTGGGGAGACGCCGGCGCCCGGGGGGCGGCCTCCTGCTTCCCTGCCTCACCCCCTCAGCCCCCGGACCCTCCGGGGCCGCCCGCACCCGGCTCGCGGGCGGCCGGAGTCCCCCGTGCCGCCCCCCGAGGTGGCCGGCGGGCAGGAGCCATCCCACCCACCGCCGCAGGGTCGGCTCGCCTCTCCCTCGCCCCCGGCCCTCCTCGCCGCCGCCACGGCCCGAACCGGCGCGCCGCCCTGCTGCTCCTGCAGCGCGCACGCCGCGGGGGCCAGCGCTGGCTGCGAACGCCGGGCTGCAGGGCTGCGCGCCGAGCGCCCGTCGGCACCGCGCTCGGGGGGCGGCAGCGGCAGCTCCGTACCGGGAGGCAGCAGCGGACCCGGCCGCACCACCCCGCAGGCAGCGCTGGATCGCGATGCCGTTAACGGCGGCCGGCAGCGCCGACTGGGGAGGCGCCACCGCGCATGCGCGTCGCCAGGGCTGCAGCACCGATTTTCCGCCGGGTAACAGCAGCGGATCTCCCCCCAACCGGGCGGCTGCAGTACCCACTTTCGGTCGCCAGGTGGCAGCAGCGCCCCACCAACCCTGTCCTGAGCACTGGCCGGGCGAGCACTGGGCGGGATCTCATTCCAGTTTACACCACCGGACCCCGGGAATGCTCGCTGCGGCTGCAGGGTTCCCTTCGCTCTGCCCTTTGCCCACTCGCAGCCCGGGCTTTAATACTTATTGCCTCCGTATGCAAAAGCACCCACGTGCCTCAGGCATTTCAATCCTTTGCATCTGACAGCTTTAACAGTCGGCTGGTTCTTTCTGTCCCTGCCCCCGTCCCATCACCGACGGAGAAGCAGCAGCACAGGGAACCTGTGGCAGAACTGAGGGGGTGTGGTGTGTCTTACGGATAAGCCTTAGCGATTGCTGTTGTTCCAGGAGAAATTCACACAGATGTGGGTACCACTGGGTTTGCTTTAATCACAACCCAGAGCTGGGCCACCATCCCAGTGAGTGGCAGAGAGCAAAGGGATACAGCATGGCTTATATACACTTCATTAAACCATTAGTCAATGTCTGAAGTTTTTAGGAGTTTCCTTTGGTCCTGTCGGTTCTGTGAATCCATCACCTGACTCTGTCCCAGATGATTGATCTATTCGGTTCCAGGCTCCTCCTCGGATCGTTATCTCTGCCAGCTTTAACTCACACACTCCTTCAAGCACACTTAATCTTTTAACAAGCAATTCCTATTCAGGTATACTAATTTTTCTAAAAACACCTGCATTTCTGAGAGCACCTTTTTTGAGTACACAAATTGATCATCTGTTGTTTCTCTATTCTCCCACTGACTAACTTGACTGAGTTTTAAACCAGCCTTGGATTAGGGCTATACAAGGACAAGGCCTCATTCTGCCATTTAGCAGCTTCAACACTTTAAATTTCTTAATTCAAAACACATTTTCTTTAACAATTCCCTCCTTTTGTTTTATCATTGCATACCTGCAATAGCTGAATATCTAACATATTTCCAAGTTCTTTCTTGTAATTTTGCTACTAAGACAGTCACACACATTACACAACATTGCATTAATACAATCACAGACACAACTATAAAAATCACAACAGTTATTATAATGATCAGTTTCTTTAACCATGTTGATAGGTTAGGGAACTAAGGTGTTAATTCCTTGATACCAATATGCATGGTTTCTCAAATCTGAAAAATAATTTTGCAAATACAATAAATACTGGGTTACCTGTTCATCTCCATCCAACAAACTTGTCTTTGCTGGGACATAAGTTCCCGGTACTGCTATAATCCTTCCAAAAAGAATTTCTGCTGGAGAAACTCCAGTTGGCTGCCTGGGAGTATTTCTTATATTGCATAAAACTAAACTTGAAGCTTCACATCATTTTAACCCAGTCTGTATACAAACCTCGACTAATTTCTCTTCGAGAGTTCTACTCATCCTCGCTACCTGTCCCGAGGATTCTGGATGATAGGGAGTATGTAATTGGGATCGAATTCCTAATGAATGATAAATCTCAATTAATACAGCTCCAGAAAAATGAGTGCCCCTGTCACAATTAGTTACCTCTGGAACACCATATCTGGGAATAATTTCCTTTAAGAGAGCTTTAACAATCGCTTTTGAGTCATTTTTCCCAGTAGGGAAAGCCTCCCCCCACCATGACAATTGATCAACAACAACTAGTAGGAATGTGAACCCCATCACTTTGGGCAGCATAATCAGCCTGAAGCTTTTGAAAAGGAAACATTGGAGGTGGCTTTCCCAGCAGTGTCTTCATTCTTTAAGAGGCAGATTCTTTACATAGCCAACAGCTCTCACAAATTCTTTTGGCTGCTGCATAAATTCCAGGCGTTGCCCACAATCGTTGGATTTTGAGAGCAATACTTTCCGGCCCTCCATGAGATCCATCGTGCTGCCAGCGAGTGACAGGTAATAAATAGAGCATTTTTGCTCGGTACGAGTGCAAAACTGAGCAGTTAATTTTCTCACCACAGAAAGCATTTCAATCCTTTGCGTCTGACGACTTTAAAAGTCGGGTGGCTTTTTCTGGCCATGCCTCCACCCCATTACCTGAGGTGAAGCAGCAGCACAAGGAACCTGTGGAAGAGGGTTTTTTTCTACGGATAAGCCCCCCTGATTGCTGTATCAGTCTGCATGTGGCATCAGGGCTGTGGGAGTGACAGCAGTGCGTCAATGGCTGCTAACGAGGGCGATTTAAAAAAAAAAAAAAAAAAAAAAGACAAACCCCCAACCTAAGGCAACACAGACAACAGCCTGAAGGCAGGAGAGAAGAGGCTGACAGCTGCTGTGTGAGAGCGCAGCCCTGTTCAGCAGAACAGTGCATCCAGGCAGACCAGGCGCGAGTGGCTGACCTGCAAACGAGCACGCACTGGTGAGCCTTGGGTTTTGCTGTGCTGTTTGCACCTTTCCTCACCTCTGTAACTATCAGTGATCTGCTCTCCTAACCCTGCATGCACACAAGGCTTCCTGTGCAGGGCTTGTCACCTGCGTAAGAGACACTGCACAATGTTACTTACCACCCTGTCCTCCACCATGCAAAGGAATTAGATGTAAAGCAGAGATAACCTCCATCCTTTATTGGATGCGGGGGAGGGGGGGGACACACGGAACACTGACTCGAAGGCTGAGGAAAAGGCTGAGGTACTTAATGCCTTCTTTGCTTCAGTCTTTAACAGGAAGACCAGTTGTTGTTGGGGTACCCAGCCCCCCAACCTGGAAGACAGGGACAGGGAGCAGAATGAAGGCCCCACAACCCAAGAGGAAATGGTCGCTGACCTGCTACACCACTGAGACACACACAAGTAAGTGTATGGGGCCAGATGGGATCCACCCGAGGGTACTGAGGGAGCTGGCAGAAGTGCTCATGGAGCCACTTTCAATCATTGATCAGCAGCCCTGGCTAACCAGGGAGGTCCCAGCAGACTGGGGTTAGCCAGTGTAAGGCCCATCTACAAGAAGGGCAGGAAGGAGGATCTGGGAACTACAGACCTGTCAGCCTGACCTCAGTGCCAGGGAAGGTCATAGAGCAGATTGCCTTGAGTGCCACCATGCAGCACATGCAGGACCACCAGGTGATCAGGCCCAGCCAACACGGGGTTATGAAAGGTCCTCCTTGACAAACCTGATCTCTTTCTGTGACAAGATAACCTGCTTAATGGGTAAGGAAAAGACTGTGGATGTTGTGTACCTGGACTTCAGTAAAGCTTTCAACACTCATTCCCACAGCATTCTCCTGGAGAAACTGGCTGCTTGTGGCTTGGACAGGTGTAATTTTCCTTGGGTAAAAAACTGGCTGGATGGCTGGCCCCAAAGAGCAGTGGTGACTGAAGTTACATCCTGCTGGCAGCCAGTCACAAGTGGTGTTCCCAGGGGCTTGGTACTGGCACTACTCCTGTTTAACATCTTTATTGATGATCTGGACAATCGGACTGAGTGCACCCTCAGTAAAGTTCATAGATGACCCCAAGCTGGGGGACAGGAGACTCCGCAGAGGGATCTGAGCAGGCTGGACTGATGGGCCAAGGCCAGTTGTATGAGGTCCCACAAGGCTCGGTGCCCTTGGGTCACAGCCACCCCATGCAACACTATGGGCTTGGGGAACAGTGGCTGGGAAGCTGCCTGGGGGAAAAGGGCCTGGGGGTGCTGGTTGACAGCCAGCTGAACATGAGCCAGCCGTGTGCTCAGGCGGCCACGAAGGCCAACAGCATCCTGGCTTGTACCAGAAACGGTGGGGCCAGCAGGACCAGGGCAGCAATCGTTCCCCTGTACTTGGTGGCACTGGTGAGGCAGCACCTCAAATCCTCTGTGCAGTTTCCAGCCCCTCACTACAGGGCAGACATTGAGGTGCTGGACCGTGTCCAGAGACGGGCAATGGGGCTGGGGAAGGGGCTGGAGCACGGCTGATGGGGAGCAGCTGAGGGAACTGGGAGAGTTCAGCCTGGAGAAAAGGAGGCTCAGGGACGACCTCCTTGCTCTCTACAACTACCTGAGAGGAGGCTGGAGTGGGGTGGCTGCTGGTCTCCTCTCCCAGGTAACAAGCAACGGGACAAGAAGAAATGGCCTCAAGCTGTGCCAGGGGAGGTTTAGGTTGGATATGAGGAGAAATTGCCTCCCTGAAAAGGTTGTCAAGCATTGGAACAGGCTGCCCAGGGACTCGGTAGAGTCACTGTCCCTGGAGGTATTTAAGAGATGCGTAGGCATGGCACGTAGGGGCACAGATCAGTGGTGGACTTGGCAGTGCTAGATCAACAGTTGCACTTCATGATCTTAAAGGTTTTTTCCAATGTGCACATTTTTGTGAAAGGGAAAAAAATGAGTCATGCACCAGCATGTTACACAAAGTCTCCCTGACATAGAGGGAACATCGTGGCTGTCTCAACCACAGCCTGATGCAGAGAAGTAAACACAAAATGGCAGCAGTTTGCAGCAGAGCTCTGGAAGAGTTGTTAATGTATCTCAGCAAGGCAGACACAGTTCCACCCTGATGGCCACACATGGGATGGAGTCTATTAGAGCTGGACAAAGACCTGAACTTGGCAATGCCTGAAACAGCCTTTCCAGAAGCTGAGACACCCAACTTTTTTTCTGGAAACTAAATTGCAAGGAAATTAAATACAATGAAAACACAGGGAGTTGACATAGCCTCAAACAGCAGCTGGCCTTAAAGATTCTTATATCTACACAAATGTAAGACCAGAGGAGCTTTCTAGCTTTCTGTACCTTCAGCAAGTGGTACTTTCTTGACAATGTTCCTAAAATTGGCATTCTTTTGCCAGTTTGACAAGGAACTCACCCTTTGCTAGGAACTCACAAGGCCTTGCTGTTTGGGAGGGGAAAAGTGATGGGGTATGCAAGCCCCGGCTGAACCAACTACTTAGGGAAGCCTTCAGGTCTCTGTCCCATGATGGTAAATACAGCATGCATCTTTATTAGCAAATCTGTAGCCTTCTGACATTGTGCTGTCACAGCAGAGAAACTTGTTACAGCAACCAGGGGTATAATTTAAATGTAGTTTGCAAATGTGTGGGGAAGAATGTACTCACAGACCAAGAACGTGGAAAAATAAGATGTAACTTGAAGCTAATGGAAGGAAACAGCTCACTGAGGAAACCAAAGATTGTTTTAACAGTAACAAGCCACCGGGGTGGTAGACTCTGCTACCAGGAGATGTGGTCAAGAAGGTGCTACTACAAGAGGCTTGCAGTGGTTTAGGTAGAGTAGTAATGGCGCTAATGCAGGGAAGTCCTATACATCCTGGAGGTCATTTATTCCCCAATGGCCCCTCTCAGCCCCACTCTCACAGTTTATACAAAAGCAAAACAGAAAGAGTGTGTGCTTGGTCAAAAGGAACACACAAGGTTACACTGAAACCCCTAATTAAACTGATGCAAGATGGGTAACACCAAAATCACTATTTCTATTCATTTACAAGTATAACAAGATTAGAGAGGTGAGCAGAGTAAATAATTAACTCATTTACAGTTTGTTTGTTTTTTTTTAAACAGAGTCATTTTAATCTCCTGGGTAATTAGCTATGCAGTTGACATTAATCACAACTACAGCAATTGTTTGAAGTATTTGACTAACCAATCCAGAGGAAAAACAGAGCCAGGCTAAACTACCTTTGCTGCATAGTTGGTCTGGGTATAGCATAACAAGTCCTCTGGCTGGCTGGATGTAACAATAAGATGGATGTAACACTTCAAATGGGGAAGATGCAGACAATGATGCTTTCAAACTGAACTGAAGAGTATTTATTAATAATAGATTTGCTGAATTGTGATTCTCATTACTTGTGCCCTCCAGCTACTAAAGCACAAATACAATCACATGCTTGCACAGACCTGATACTAGGCATGAAGAATACCATTATAAAAGTGTGTGTCTGCCAAAATTGGCAGAGGCTAAAACTCCTAATGCTTTCCTTCTCATCTACAATATGAGCAGTTATTTCAATTAAGGAGGAATAATGAGCCTAAAAGATAGTCAGAACATTATTATTAAAAAATCAGGTTAGAAAAGCTCAGATACACATATTTTTTCTTGCTATTTTTCCTTCTAATAATCATGTCATAGAATCATAGAATGGTTTGGGTGGGAAGGGACCTTAAAGACCACCCAGTCCCACCCCCAGCCACGGGCAGGGACACCCCCCACCAGCTCAGGTTACTCCCAGCCCCATCCAGCCTGGCCTTGGGCACTGCCAGGGATGGGGCACCCACAGCTGCTCTGGGCAGCCTGTCCCAAGTCTCCCCAGCCTCACTGTAAAGAGTTTCTTCCCAATACCTGACCTAAACCTGCCCTCTTTCAGCTTAAAGCCATTACCCCCTTGTCCTGTCACTAGGCCCTTGTAAAAAGCCCCTCTCCAGCTTTCCTGTAGGTCCCTTTCAGGCACTGTAATGTCCCCCGGAGCCTTCTCCTCTCCAGGCTCTCAGCCCCAGCTCTCTCAGCCGGTCCCCACAGGAGGGGTCTCCAGCCCCCTGACCATCTTCGGGCCCCCCTCTGGACTCACTCCAGCAGGTCCATGGCCTTATGTCTGTGGCCCAGGAGCTGAACGCAGCATGCCAGGTGGGGTCTCGCCCGAGCGGAGAAGAGTGGGAGAATCACCACAGCCTGCTGGCCACGCTGCTTTTGATGCAGCCCAGGATTCAGTTGGCTGCTGGGCTGCAAGCGCACATTGCAGAGCCATGTTGAGCTTCTCACCGACCAGCACCCCTAAGTCCTGGCAGGGCTGCCCTCAATCCATTCTCTGCCCAGCCTGTGTTTGTGCTTGGACATGCAGGACCTGGCACTTGGTCTTGTTGAACTTCATGAGGTGCGCATGGACCCACCTCTCAAGCCTGTCAAGGTCCCTCTGGGTGGCATAGTGGAATTCCAGTTTTCAACTCCTACTACTGGTAGCAGCGATCTTCCATTTTGTTCAATTAAGTTTGCAGAGTCTTGAAAAACTACCCAAACCAAATTTCATCACCTTTTTGAGAATGCTCACACCTACCAGCCGACACCTGGTAACCGGCCATATTAAAGTACATTCTCATCTGGTTTTGCTTTGAATTAGGCTGCTGCTTTCAAAAATGCAAATGTTAACTCCCAGAACAAACTTAGTTTGATGAGATTAAGCTTATGTGCAAACTGAAACGCAGCAGACTTTCATTACAAGAGCTCAACCATTTAAAAGCATGAAGATTACAAGATGGGGCACATTTTGTAAAACAAATATTGGAACACTGAGTTTGTATTTTATTATGTTTCCCCCACTAACACTTCTACCACTGCATATAAATGAAACTCACATTTCCTTAACACAAAAACTGGAAATGATCAAAAATCTTTTGGACCACGACAAACTCTTGCAGGGAATCCACCTGCCTCATGGTCATGGCAACGTAAAGTTCTGATGCATGGCAACTGATCGCACTCTCTGAGCACAACCCAGATGAAAAGTAGGCTTTTCCTGTGCACACACAGGGCACTGAACTGCCACACAGGGGAGAAGCACACTCCCAGACCTTTTGTACATAGATCCCTCACACACAATGCCAGGAGATTCCCACTCCAGTGTAGAGGACACCCTGAAGGAAGAGAGGCAGTGGCTAGAATAAGCATGCATGTGCTGGCTTTTAGTAATATCAACCACTCCAAGTCCTCAGTCTGCTCCTTAAACAGTGTATTTCTTACATCTGGCATGCAAAATACTGTAATAATGAAGAACGTCCCATTTTGATTTAAATGAATGCATTTATTTCCAAATGGGAGACCATAAGTTAAATAAACACATTTCTCTCTTTGCACATGAAAGCATTGTTTTGTCACAGATGTACAGCATAATATGTTTATTTTCTCAATTGTTTTATATTTGTAAGGCACTACCAGTTATTTGGATGGGTTTGTAAGGATGAAGCAAATTGCTCCGTGGAGCTCTATTCAGGAAGCATAGTATTCCCACAAAAGCACCACAATTCTGCATGCAGCAACAGAAACTACCATAACGTTGCAGCAGCTGGCAGGGTGGATAGAGTTAGCATCATCAAAACCAGCATGACAACTCTACTCCAAAGCCCCCTTATATGCACAAATTAATGACAAATGTACATTGATTAGCCCTGTCCAGACTCCAAGGAACCCTGCCTTCCCTGCAATACAAGTTGGAACCTCACCACAGTTATTTGTCAGTTCGTAAGGCCTGGGGAACACTTCAGCTTTTTCTTGGCCTTGCCTCAGCCTCTTACACCCTGCTTGCATAAACACACCGGGGGAAATTAGGGACCGTGCTACAGCCCTACACCATGGGGAACAGCCAAGAACACAGAATGGTATCTGTAATGTGCCAGGCGGTGCATTTCGGGAGGTCAGCCACACAGAAAGCTGGGAGGAAGAAAATCCTGCCAGGGATCATATCTACATTTCAAAAGTTAGATATAAATTAATCTGTACCTATCCTTCCTACCAAGTAAGTCTCTTCTTCAGGCAAGCAGCACAGCATAACAAGCTGTCACAGAACCACTTTACATGACTGTTTTTCACCACAACTACAGAAAGCTGAAAGTATGCACACATTCAGTGGACACTGCTGCCCCAAAATTCTAAGGCCTCTCCATCCATTTGGCAGCTTCCTACACAGCTCCCTCGACCAGTTCCCACCTGGCACACTCCAGCTTCCCAAAGCTTGACCACAAAGGCCTTCCTACCCGTCTTTAAGTCCTTCTGGTAACACAGAAATGGTTAAAAAAAAAAAAAAGATAAAAAAGAAAATATGTGTTCTTAATGCAGGCTGACTAATCCAAGTTAGTTAACTCAGATTAAAGCAGGAGTGAAGACAAGGTAGCTTGCCCTGCAAGCTCAAGTAGAACATAACACAGTAATTCACATTTTAAGTCAGCTTGTCTTCTGTGATACTGAATCCGAGTGCAATGCCTTTAGCATGTGCAGGTAGATAGGTAGGTTCATACTGAGTATGTAAGGCAATAATAATGATACATAGGCAGACTAAATATCTAGATCTGATAGGAAAGCCTCCTGTTCAACTGTACCTATCTAAAATACCCCTGCAGTTCCCTATGTCAGTTGATCTGACCATTAACTAAAGACGTAACTAGTTTCCATGGGTCACCTGTGGAGACGCTTCAGTTCAAGCTTCACTTTGCATACTAATGACTCTCAGCCTATGAATATGCTTTTGGGTGCTGCTTCCGTTATCATATACAAGCTCAGGTTGAACAAACCCTGCACAGCCTAGTTTATACAAGCAGGTGCACTGAAACTGAGCAAGACAGAAAAATGTGTCAGCTGGAATACAGAGAGGAGCAGTGGAGAAAGGCCTTAAAGAAACAACCACCACCTGCTTCACGCCCATAGTCTCCTACAGACACAAGAGCTGCAAGTTCTGTGAAAAGCTTCAGCAGTGATCAAGATGATAACTTCAAGGTCTGGTCTCCACTGGAATCCTTTATCCAGCTACAGAGAAGTTGTTTGGGATCCCATAGTTCTTCTAAGCCCATCTGTCCATCACCTGTTTGTATGCAGCCTCATTTACAGCTTTTCTTGATGCAGTAACAGCTCAGGATCTCAGAAAATTTACTGCTTATAGCACTGATAGATAATAATAAAAACAATGTGGAAGAGCATTTGGGCTAGAAAGAAACCTCAGCTTTCTATATTCTTTTTCAGGATCATTTTAGTTTTGATCAGTCAGCTGTACTTGTGGAAGCCAGGAAAGAGGTGACTCAGTGAACACACTGAGTAGTAATTACATGCAATAATCTAATGATGGCAATGATAATTCTGCGGTAACTTGTGCACCACTGCTGAACATCATTGAAGAGACAGAAGAATAAGGAAGAGCCCTGTGATATGTTGCTGTGCTCCCTACTAGACCAGCAGAAATCCTGCTCTGTTGGAGTTGGAGGGCGGCAGAAAAGGGCAGGATAACTATAAGAGCACAGCTCTTTCAAAACGCTTTTCAGCTGAGTTCTCTAAGCTCTTTGCAAAGGTGAGTCAGACCATTATCCTTGTTTTGCACATCTCCATGTGATTTACCTGAAGCGACTTACCAAAAATGAGCCCATCATACCTCAAGATGTCCAGCCCATCTCTTTCCAATTCACAGCTTGTCCATTCATCAAGCTACAATAGATCCTCAGGAAGGCAGCAGGCCCTGACCACCGAAATGGCAGTGAGCCAACCCCAGGAAGAGCATGGGACCTGGAATGATTTTCCTGCTGCTGATTATTACCTGAGTAAATTCTAGGAAGGCTATTCTCACAAACAGCTGTCCAGAAGCAAAAGCACAGAGCAGCCCACGTGTGTCAGCATCCCTGCTGGGACAGGAAAGTAGTGGTGCTGCTGCAGGGCCAGAACATATCCACTGCACGGGTGGGCTGATCCCACTGCTAGCCACAGCAAAGACACTAATTACACAGAAATAACTCCTACAGGAGCAAGAAAATTATCTGTGCATTTGCTAGCAAGGCAGGTGAGGGTATTACAGAATCAGGTCAGCTAAAGGTATGCACCAAATTCAGTTACACTTAGATGCTGGGCTGGTGGGGAGCAAGGGAGAAGAGGTAGCCAGTGCGGCTGGATGGGAGCACAAGAGCAGGAGAAATAGATTTACAAGGAGATGTGAAGTAGTAACTCCTCAGAATAAGGCAGCAATTTCAATGAAATACACCAATATATGGCAATCAATATGGATTGAAAATGTGTCAGTTTTACAAAACACCACCCCATTTCAAAGCAGGTCACTAAGAAACAAGCAAAAAGTGAAACGACTCACTGCAGTTGACACACTTCAAACAGAAGCTTTTTTATTTCTAGAGTTACATGACTTCATGTCTGAAATGAACAAATGGAAAAGAAAACAAATCATTCACCCAGTGCTGAATTCAGCACCACTGTTTTTCTCGGGGTGGCTGCTAAGGGTCGCTCTTGCTTAATATGGGCCAAAGCAGAGATTTTTCTCCCTCAGTCATGATGTTGTGTCATCCAAATCCATCCCTTCCCCCACCTATGCTACCTAACCACCCCACAGTACCCCAGAACACCAAACCACTAGGTAACACCTCACGTTACCTCCTCTCATCAGTCTCAAACCAAGTGGTTAATGCTTTCTGGGCTTTTATGTGCATGCAATCCCACACGCAACCTTTCCTGGGTAAACAGAACACAGATGGAGCCACAGCAATGAACACTGTCCATGATCTGTCTGCACGGACACGACATCTGTACCTCCCTGAGACATAAGCACATGGCCAAACATGGCTCATTCTAGAGACAAACACACCGTTCCTTCTTGGAGGCTGCAAGCATCAGTGCAATATCAGATTTCATTGTATGGATTCTAGCTTCACATGTCTGGATGCACGGACTGCAAATGAGAATGCCAGTAGTTATAAAACATGAACTACAAGATACCAGTAGGTAATTATGGAGGGATGTGTCTGTGTGGCTCAGCTCCAAGATCAACAGAGGAAAGAGCTCTGCCTATTGAGTCATCAGCAGCATTTCCTTCCAGCCCTTGGGTTTTCCCAGCAGGTCTCCCCTGTGAGTT
Source organism: Falco punctatus (assembly GCF_963210335.1). NCBI lineage: Eukaryota > Metazoa > Chordata > Aves > Falconiformes > Falconidae > Falco > Falco punctatus. The sequence goes on from NC_137587.1 coordinate 49,364,513, forward strand.
ACTGCCCAGATCCACAGTGGCTGAGCTCATAAAAGCTGCTGAGCTCACACCCCCAGGGAACAGGGCTCCGGTCCCCCACAGCCAAGAGAAGTTTCCAGGCCACGACCCTGCTCCATAGACATGATGCCTCACCAGCTTCTTTATTACAGCAACTGAACTGATTACTAGCAACATCCCACTCCCAGCCATATCACAGAAGCTTCAGAGACACCATGCCATAACAAAACAAGGGCTGAAGTCACACAAAAGTTTTATGTTACCCCATCCCTTTGGTCATCCATGAGTCCCAAAGTGTCCATAGCCTGAGTGCCCCCATATAGGAATTAAGTCATCAGCTACTCTGCAGGACAAGAATTTGGCTAACAAGAGATTGCTAAATGACAGGAAAATGTTTCTTAATCAGAGACCAGATACCATCTAAAACCAGCAGAAGTATGCCAGACTCTAGCATTATCACAAGGTGAATGAATGAATACACAGCTGGGCATCTTCTATTGTGCCTCTTCAGTAGGGCAAGGCTATCTGCATTCGTCCATACGTATTTCATTTCTGCCATCTGCTATACAAAGAGACTGACTTTTCATTTACTTAGCTGTTTGTCCTACTCCTCCCTTATTTCTGTTTTCCTTCTTTTTCTATTCCTTTCCCAGTCCCTTGCTCTGTTTCTACTACAGTCCCTGTCCCTTCCAACAAAGCTAAACAGTGAACACATGCTGATCTGTTTATTCTGTATAATTCCCCACTATAATTTTCTCTCAACAGATTTGTTAGCCCCATAAAATAGTCACAAGGTGTCCAATGACAACCAGGGCTTGGGTCCCTGAAAACCACCTTACTGGATCAGGTGCCAGATCACATGAACAAGTTAAAGCATCTAGTTTGGTGGTGAACGGAGGGTATTTGCCAGTGCTCTGCAGTAAAGCATCTGCTCAGCTGGTCATAAGGATTTCTGTACTACTGCAGCAGCATCTTTAAATCCCTAAGAGAGCTAGAGCACCAGCACAGTAATTCCCCAGGTCTGCAGGAGATCTGAAGATATTTCTGAAGACCAGAAAAGAAGCTGAAAAGTTCAGCTTCAGAACTGCGTGTGTTTCTGGAACAATAAATGTTTTGAGTGATCAGCATTTCTAGGCAATGAAACAAATGAGTGTTTCCATTCCTGGGGGAAGTAGGAAGCAAGCAAGCTCCACTCCTCTATTCCGTAGCATACAGGAAATCTGAGTGATTGATAGCAGTAGAGCAGGGAAATGCACATGCAGTTTATATTTCCAATGTAAATTACTTTCCAGCTCACCCCTCTGCTTCCTCTTCCTTCACACACTCCTCACACTCAGGTTGATATTTGCAGTATGTGTGAATCAGGGAGGAAGAAAGGAAAAAGAACAATCTTAGTTAGACTGCCTCCCCCCATCCCAATTTCAATGAGCAAAGATAACGTGCAAAAATACAGGTCAAACACCTGTTCAGGACTGGGCTCTTTCTGCCCACAGACCCAGCATGGTGACAAAGAGATGGGCTAAGGAATCCTGCAGCTCTGCTCCCAGACCCTGCTAAAAGCCTGTGTCAGGTGCGGAAGGCTAGCCCCTGCTCTTACAGAATTTAGCCTTCTATTACAAAGGTCAAAAAGTAAGCAAAGAGGCTTTTTAAAATGCTGCACACTGTTTGGGGGATCTGTCTGGTTCACAGGGACACCCGAGACACAGCGATTGCCAAGGCAAGAGAACAAACCCAGAGGAACGCAAGGAACATCCGCTTGCAGCAGGCCGGCCCCTGCTCTTTCCCAGGCAGCTCAGTGAGAGGTGCTTATTTTTACAAAGCAGGCTCTGAGATCTTAAAGAACCAATGTTGTCGTGGTGCCCTAAACCAATAAGTATGTGACCTGCTCGTTCCCAGTCTGTCCCCTGACCTTTTCCCATAGCATTCTCCAAAAGCATCACATGAAAAATAGCCCTTCTCAGCTCTCCTGAGGCTTTGGAGACAGCATCAAAGCTCTGTGCTTATAAACAGTTCCAGCTAGGCCAAAATGCCATTCCAGCATCAGGGGTCCCGGGATTTGTAAGCCTGTCACAAGGAGCTGGAGGGAGAGGGGGCAGGGGAGAGGCAGCATGTGTTGCCAAGGGAAGCGGGAAGCAAAAGGCCAGGCAGCTGAGATGCGAGCTGAGCTCCGTGAAAACCCTGTAGGCTGAGACAGGGTGCACCCATACACCTCAGAGACTACACAGGATCTCTTTTTGCCTCTTTCCTTATTACAGAGCAAGTTGCTCCAAGTGTGAAAGTAATTTACTGCATTGATCCTTCAGCCTAATCCTCCTGTTCTCTTCCTCCTTCTCTCACCTTGCACATCCACTAACACATCAGCATCCATCCTGAAGGTGAATTTACAGTCCAGATGGAGGCAGGGAACTCAGACTGCAGAGGGACAGTCCTTGAGCCTTGGTTCTAGTTGTTGACCTTTCAGGATCTGAAGACAAAATAGCAGCTGACTAACAAATACCTACAGAAATCCCTGTCAGCTCCTTCTGGAGTCTCACACCATCCCTGCCACACTCCTGCCTTTTGCTAAAAGGCTGAGAAAGCTTCACCTGTTCCCATCTTTTATGTTTCCTCATCTCTCCAGATCTAGTTTCCCTTGGCAATGGCTGCACACACTCCTTGAACACCTACTAAAAAGCAAGCACTGCAGAAGGCACTCCACAACTGAGACTTTTCTGCAACCATCACTTTATTCCTCTGACTTCAACCCATTTTCATTGTTCCTGTTATTTGTTCCTTTGTCCTCCTGGCTCTGTTCTCCTATTCCTACCACAGGCTACAGGCAAGGCCTTCAGCTGGGCAACCCATAGCATAAATTGTCTGAGGACTGATTACAGTTCAGGGATTATATTCCCTCATTTCAGTGTACTACTGTTACTATTAAAAGAGACACATGCAGAAAAAAGGAGGTAAGCCACATGCAACCATCTCCTAGCAATCTACTAGCACGCCACTGCATCCCCGCGACTGCATAGAGCTTCTCTGTAGCTCAGGTTGGTGCGCTGACCCTGCAGGCTGGAGACATCCCCAAGCCTGGTCTGACACTCCGCTCCAGCCAGCCCAGCGAGGCACTCACAAGTGCAATGGCCCATCCAAGTCCTTCACAGTTCCCTGTTCCCAAAGCTGTGCCGTGTCCCTCCTACCCTTATCTTAAGGGCATTGTCCTATCGTTCAGCACTGCATGCCTCCTGCCATCCCCACTCTCTGCCTGTTTCCTTTCACTGTGCTCCTTCTCTCTCCTTTTCCCAGCATCGCCAAAGCATGGTGCCCCTCCAGCCACATCCAACCTTCCCTCCAGCTCCACCACTCTAGTCTGTGTCATGTACTTCATGGTAAAGCCCGGTAGCCAAGGAAAATAATTTTTATGCCTGAATATGTGGAATGGTGCTAGCTGCAGCCAGGCAGCTTTGTGTTTGGCTAGCTCTTAAGTGGTAATAGGGACATCGCACTCTTGCAGGGCAATAATTTCAGTCCCAACAAGGAAACTGGGTAATTACAGAGAAAAGTAGCAGGTGCTTCAATCATTCCTACTCTATGTCTGGTCTTTTAAAACATCATTGAAAAGAAGTGGTGGGATAATGAAGGCCTTGACTCACTTTCAAAGCACCTGACAGGACAGCCAAGAGGAAGCAACAAGGTTAGGAGGGCTACATTATCCTTCCTGGTTTCTGGGGACTGACCCTAGAAGCTGTGAGATCTGGGACAGGATGGCATGATTATAGGATGGCATAATATAGAAATATAGTCATGTGAATTCTTCTGCTGTAGATGTGTCCAATTTAAAAACAAACTTCCTGAATTTACCTTGGTTGATCTTGTTCACTTTGTATTTTACTTGGGGCTCTTCAACATTCTCTCTTTTATATAGCATCAGAAAAGCATTAGGTCATGACTTTGTTCCACTCCACTGACATAACTGCTTAAATATCCTTCCTGATGTTTTGACATGTATCACTTGGTCAAACACTTTAGAATTTGAAACCATGGAAGCTGGAGACATTTTTAAGAAGAAGAAAATACATGGATAATTTATGTTATTTTAACAATATGAAGACTCAATACTTCTGTAATTTAACCAGCAAATGCAGGAAAATATGTGCTTACACTGCACACATATAAAACTAAGTACACCGATTTTTAGACATAAACCACACTTTTACTACACACTGTGCACACAAGCCATAAACCCCACCCTCACAAGCACAGATATACAGCACTTGAGGCAGGCACAGGGTCTTTACAGTGCAAAGCACCTCTTGTTTCTATAGACAACAAGAGCATTTGTACTGAGGGAGTATACATACATCGAGCACGCAAAGAACACATCCATTCATTCTATGCAACAAAGATCTAGGTCTACCAAATCAAGAATTGCACCTGTATATCCATTTAGAACAAATGTGATGTTAGCAAATGTACGATTGCCGTGGAAGAAAATAATGTATCTGATGCACTCAAAACCCACCCTTAATTGTTCAGTCCAGAAAATAGGAAAACAGATCAAATAAAATGACACACATATCCACTGTACATGTACAAAATGTACACTGGTGAAAGCATAACACCATAAACCCCCACAGTATTCCCAAAAGACTAATCCATACATTAATGTAGTGCTTAAATGCACACAGGCAGATCCTTAACCATATGTTCACCTGCACAAATATGTATCAGAAGAACAAAAGCCCACTGCACATAAGGAGCCCAAAATGCACCCTTTAGAAATGAGAAACATACTACGCAAATAACCAAATATAGAACTCATGCATAAAAGTTTTATATGCACTCCATAGACAATAATTAATACAGCTTAAATGAAGGCCGCGTTTTATAAGCCTAATGCGCTGGGGGTTGCATGTTACCCTGTAGTTCAGAGCACACCACAGCACATAGAACAGAGAGTCTGAAGTTGCAGCTGGCCCCATGTAGGTTCAATACCTACAGTTCATAAACTATGAATATAATTTAATATTCTCCCAGAGTAAGCATCTGCATTGCTGGATGTAATTCCTTAGAGCTAGCCTGTAACTATATAAGCTCCCATGTCAGGACTGCCATGCTGCTGCACCAGCCAAGAGACCTTGGAGGTTCATCTGCAATTCTCCCGCTCTTTCCTCTGACTCAGGGACTGAGGATTTCAGCTTATGAGAGGGTAAACTACTGCAACCTTCACACAGGCATCTTAATCACCCCTGTGCCCTCTAACCTTACTACCCAACAACTACAGTGGAGGGCATCAGTCACAAGTTCCGCTGTAGCTTGAGTCACGATCTGAGCAATGGAGCAATTGCAGGAAGTAGAGGATAAAGGCATTTTACTCCCCTGTACTGTCCAGATAAGGCCTCTGATAATTACACAGTCAGATGATAAAGCATCTAAACAGAAACAAATGCACCTAATGAAACCCATCAGTGGGCAATGCCAGACAGGCATAACTCCAATATTAATCAAAAGCATGAGGCAGAATACACTGCTGCATGCCTGGACCCCATAGGGCCTAGAGACAGTCTTCCACTTCAGAAAAATTTGCATACAATTTTGCAAGGAAGCACCTTATTCATGTCACCCCTGCTCCATGGTTTCTGTCCGCTATGGGCAAACCACGAAATCCCAGATTCCAGCCTGTAGCTCTAGCACCAGATTCATCTTCAACTGCTTCACGTTCCAGACCCACTTCAGCTATGCACATACGCTGGAATCCTGTGGCCGGTGACTGTCTCCATCTACAGCAGACTGCTTCAAAGTGCCTGACCTGAACTCATCACAGAGGCTTACAAACAGGGAAGCACAAGCTCCTGCTTCCAGAAACACACATTTCTCTCTGCTGTGATGAAATTTAGACTTGCTTAGATAAAACTGTCCAAGTGAAATGAAATGCCATCCAGATCTCTCCCTTGGTCCTTCATCATAGAAATCTGAATCAGCCCTGCTCCCTTCGCTCCACTCTGCCAGAAGCTACAGTATCTTTATGACAGGCTCTATAAATCTATAAACTTGCATGGTACCACATATGGAGAAGAACCTCTTCCTACTACGACAGCCCAGCCTAGTGGTAGAGCAAAGGGGGAGACAGCACCCTGGTTCTGCCTTGTCTCCTCCCATGTGCTTCTGACCAAACAAAGGCTGTGGAGATCCAGAAAAATGGGGAGCATCTCTTTTCCCCAGGTGCCCTACATGGTGAGCAGAGCTAACCAAAAGAAAAACCAAAACAAATCATGAGAGACTAAGGAATAAAAACAACAGACTCTCCACTTTTTTCCTTATAATTTCCCCACCTCAGACAGCTGTAATATGGAAAGTATTGAAATTTAAATCACACCTCAGTCTAACCTCAGCTGACAGGCTGCTGATGCAATAACCTCAGCCTGGCTATCTTCAATCAGGCAGAACAACAAAGCATCTAAAGGAAGGTGATACATTTTCAATTTTATTTTAAAATATGCCAAATGTGAGATTTTATTGGAGTCATAAATATGTCAAAAGCCATGTTGACTTATGATTGAAGATTGCCCCCACCAAGAGGAGCAGCTTGTTTAGAAGTGCCATCAGATTCTTAGTAAGAGGCTTCACTCAGACTGCAGAAAAAGTCTGTATATTAAACCAACTGAATTTCTGTTTACCAGACATCTTTTTCTCTCCTCCATCCCTACACCACTACCCCACTCCCACCATTCCAGAACACAGAAGAAATGAGGGTATTGAGGCCAGACCTAAGCATCACCAGTTTATGTTCCTGTTGTGTTATTGGAACACGACTCAAATTATTTGGTTTCTCATCAGTATTTGAAAACAGTTTCATGTCAGTCAATGAAGCTTCCTTTGATTACCTAGTATCTCAACCAGCAGATGTCAATTAAGTTCAGTCTCAGATTTAAACTAAATTAAATTCAAGCCCTTCAATCCTAGCCACAGGTCAACCTCAAATTCCAGAAATAGTGCTGGGCCTCAGTCCCAAAATTTCATGTGAGCTAAAGCCAGTTCTAAATCCCACCAGCCATTTCCAGAAATATAAGTTGCCTTTTGTAGCCTCTGCGCCTCTCCTTCCACCACTGGTGCTGTGACAGATGACAGCAGTCTGACAGGAAGAAGCCTGGTATTTATGCCTTTTCATCATTTCAAAGGTTTTACAGACTGACTCTACCAACTATGTCTTTGAGCATGTTTCCAGCTTTCCACTTTATACAAGAAATTCTCATATTCTCATAGTATTAAATTCAAATAGATCAACTCTACCACCATTGATTCCCATCACCACAGAACCTGGCTCATTCCATCTTTGACACTGAAAATTGAATGCAGGGCAGGTGAAAAATAACACTAATTGTTATTTTATAGTTTTTTGTATAAATGCTTTGCAGATTTAATCATGTTGCCACAAACCTGTAAAAAGTGTAACAGAATTGATTACAGATCCGATACGTAACATTTTACATAATGCTATTCTACAGTTATAGCCAATCTAACACAGTAACAGCACAGCAGAGGGGAAGGCAAGAAAGAGGCATAAAAACACAGTGACTTTGCATATATTAGAGGTCTACAGTCTTTTTAGACTATTTGTTCCTCACAGTTAAAGCAGTGCTAGATGCTATTCCAGCAATCTTTCTAACAGATTGATCATTTACTGTAGAAGACTTTTGAAAAACCTTTTGAACATAAAACACCATCAGATGCATTTATCACAAAGTATCATCCTCCTACCCACGGCCTCCAGTCCTGGACACGCTACTTATTGGTCATGAAGCAGCAGATGCACCAGGACAAGCCAAAGCTTTTAGCAGCTTTTTATTCTAAAGGAGCAGACTGAAATAGAAGAATCATACTCAGCAGTCTTAAGCTTAAAATATTTTGATTTAATGTACTACAAAGTAAGGATGGCATTCCTTTGGCTTCTGTGGTGTGTTCAATGGCGACTTGAACAATTCATCGATTGGTGCAAGGTCAAGGGAATCTGTCGAAGCACAAATAAACTGGGAAAGAATTCAGCTCGCAGTAAAATGCATTTGACAAAACAGAAACCCAAGCTGCTGATATGAAAGAGGATGGTCTGGTTCTAATCTTCAGCCCTCAGGAGAAGTCACTGAGAAAGCAGAGGTGGCCAGTTTGAAGCACATTTGAAATTATAATTTTGTAAAATTCTGTCCAACAAGCTTCAGCACTGATAATGCTGGAAGAATATGGACAAAGGTGAATTCAGGAACATTGCTGCCTCCACAGGTTAAAAGGTCTGCTAGGCTGTTTCCACCACAGAACTGTTTGGGGCACTAATGTCTGTAAGGGTGCTACAATGGCCTGGTGTATTACAATACAGTAAATCCGTAAACCTCTCCAGGACAGGTTGCAGCTTACTGTATGTCTGTACAATAGCTAGCACAAGAGAGCTCCAGTTCTAATAGCAGCCTGCAAGTGTTATTGCACTACAACAATGGGCAGTGATAACTTCATGAAAGTAACATGCACCAGGAATATCTATGGCATAATTACACAGCTTTTTCAGCAGCTTAACATAAACACAGACATAGAGGCAGATTCTTCTAGAATAAGAAGCAAGTTATGATCAGTGCAGGTATAATCACCTTGGAAACTCCCCACATTTTCAGTCAGGTCAAGGACTGACTAGTAACATGTTCACAACATGTTCCGGCAAGCACGTGCTTCTCCTTATGAAAGATAAGCCCCAAACACTTGATCAAGAACAATCTGAAAACACAGGAATTCGCGAGCACTGCATCTTTGATCCCAGGAGAAACTGACCTCAGGCAGCTTGGTAAGCTTCAGACTTATGCTAAGATGTCCTATGGCATTCTCCAGTTAATATGCTACACTAATAAAGTCTATTTAGTTATCTGAATAAATCTTACTATTTAATAAATCACTTAAAGGAATGAACTCATTTAGGTATTGACAAGTTAACCTAGCTGGCAAACAAGTAATATCCAGGCAAGTAAGAGTGCTACTTCTCCACGTTCCTCAGTTCCCAACCCCTCCAGTACTGGGTAAACCTGCTGTCTCACGAGAAAGCTGTTTCATTACATCATTGCAGCACACATTAACTACAAAGGCCTCAGAAAGCTATACTATGTTCATATTTGGTAGCCATATGCCATCAGCCCACAGAGAAGACCCGACTATAACCTCAAGTGCCTATAATGCTGCCATCCAACATTACAGTATCCCATTCAGCACAGGATGACCTCCTTTCCAGCACACTACTGAACACTCCTCCAGTGCTGTCAGATGTCACACACACTCACTTGTGCCTTTGGCATGTGTCTGCCGGGCCTCAGGAAAAATTCAAGCATCAATTCAGATGTAGAGCTGGAGACCCGAAACACACATCCACCTTTTCATGAATTAGCAGCACCAGGAACAATGCACGGGGGTGGGGAACCAGCAAAAAATGGTCTGCAACCAGGTGAGCTCCCGTAGTCCTGCTAGGACCCCTCCTTTTTGTTTCTCTGATCTTCTCTTCCCTCCCTAGCACAAAGCCAGGACCCGGACAAATGAGCAGAAACACACTTCCGTCTGATGCAGCAGCTACCTTATAAATCATACAGCAAATTAAAATTACTTTATCACAGTGATAACACCATCATCTGCAGTGTTTATGGGTTAAAAAATTGTGTCCATGAATGAATATGTACTGACTCATTAACTAAGCTGCAAGTGAGAGCTATTCATCTCTTCTGTAATTCCCTGGCAGAGGGGACACACTGGTTTTCAGGGTAATAATTTTCATTTTGCCTGCTTTGGAGAGGGAAGGAGGAGGAAATTATTTCCTTTTGCTCACTTCCTGCATTAGTAAAGCCCTAGAGGTAATTTAAATGGTAACTTCAAAGGAGGTATATGATCACTCTTTTTAGTGCTGTAGGAGTCTCATTTTACAGTCAGATTTAAAAGCCTCTCTGACTCAGAGGCAAACAGCATCGCTTACAGACTTAGGAGCTTCACAGATACAGCCAGCTCAGGTGCAAGGGAACAGGAGGAAAGGGAGTGACAGAAAAAGGATTTTTATTTTTTTTTTGTTAAACTACAGAATTTGGACAGGAAGGATTTTCAGGGATATAACTTATTGGGCTCTGTAGGGAGTGCAAGGGAATGGTGCCCCATGAACAGACAGTCTAAATGCTCCAAGCAGGGAGTAAGAGGCTAGTGTTTAGCAGTAAGGGAAAGTAACTACAAACCAGGCTGTTCTGAAGCACAGGGACAGTTATAAAGGGGAAAAAAGAAATAATCAGAGATTCTCATGTTTCAAGCCTCCTGCATGCTTATCCACCATGTCATTTCACCAGATCTTGAAGCTATTATGTATTAGCTGCAAATCATTCATTCAGTCCCCCTGTCTTCCTGGGGATGGCTGTGGGTCAGGCAATGAATTACCTTGGTAAGGCTTGTTAAGTAGATTTGCTAATACAGAATAAGTTTATTAAAAAAAATGATCCTGGCACTTGGAGTGGAAGCTGCATTTGTGATGACTCTTTGTTCTCCTAAGCATGATTTCTCAGTCTGACATTACAGGTGGATTTGGAAGGGAGATGACGTTTAGAGATAAGATAATTCCCATCACCACCACCACCAGATAGACCCAGCCAGTACAATGAGCAGTCCATGTCGCATCATGGCAGTACCGCTCTGTAACTACAGCCTAGATGCCTTCCCAACTGTTTTCATGGCTGCACCTAGCTTTGGTCACTGAGAACCTACCACACAAGTTAAATTTAATTGGTTAGTTTTAATAATAGTTTTTTATAGGTGTGGTATGGCTTTTTTCCTAGAAGCAGAGCTCTGCTAGGAAAAGCTCCCCTCCTCCATCTCTGCTTAGGCAACTAAGCACATGGAAGAAGCAGGCAAGATCAAAGAAACCATCTTCCTGGAGAACCTGAGGGCAGGAATTCTAAATGCAAGTGCCTCTGCAATTGGGCATGTGGACTTGCCCCTAAAACTCAAACAGGTCAAACCCAAGAATATGAATTTTCAACTAAATCTATGCATTTTTTTCCCATGGGCATAACTAAAATGGAATCTTCTGACAGAAAGCCATTTTGACAATTTGTCTGATACGTTATCCCTAATATATATACACTAATATGTACTCCCTAATACTGCCTACAGCAGGAAACAACAAGATTACATGGTAAAAATACCACCTTGTGGGAGAAATAAGCTCCAGGTAGTGCCAACGCTTACATATGGTTGAATATAACTGCTCCAAGCATATTTCAACTTCTGTATCCATCAGGCTGGCAAATTATTGCATATATATTCATCTGATACAAATAAAGTGGGCTCTTTGAAGGTTTTTTTTTTCCCTCCTCTGAAGGAAAAAAAAAAAAGGTTGCTTTAATTACAATCTACTAGCTGAAAGCCTTTTTTGGAGCAATTGCATCTATTCTGTTCCATTAGCCAACATATGAAGCTGGATTTGGAAAAAACTTGATACATGGCTGGAGAAGAAAGTAAATGAGAATGGTGTAACAAAACCCTCTGCCTAGAAACAATCAAGCAACCAAGAGTACTGTGAGGGAGGCTGTGGAGAATGCATACCCTTATTTATGTATTTCATTCTTTTCCAGATGATTGCAGTACATATGAAAGCAAAGGACTGACAGCAATAGCTACTGCTCTCAGAAGAGGTCAGGAACCATGGTGAGCACATTAGATAGAGAAGGCAGGTATCTCTGTAAGCTCTAGTGATAACCCTCCATCCTAAAGATATGGTCTTCCCTTTAGTTCCAAAGCATCCACTCCAGATGCCTAACACGCATGTGACAGATGTATTTGCTCTCTCCCAAGTTCATCAAGAACTCTCTGTATTGTAAACAGCTACCCAAATAACCTCAGCTTCTCAAGGCAAAACTGTATTATCAGTTCCACCTGCACCTCCACCACTGCAGTCAACACATTCAGGGGTGCACAGGAGATCAAAATTCTGATTAAGTCCTAGATTATTAGAGCTTGCATATGACAAAGGCTGGGTCTTCAAAGTGTTCTGAAAGAAACTAACTGCCGGGTACAGACATTATTAAACAACAACATACTGTTTTTGCAAAATCTTTCCATCAGAGAGTTCATTCAGACAGATGGAAAGGTGTGCTTTGTGTAAGGCTCTGTTCTAGAAGCTCAGAGATGAAAAACAAAATGGAAATCCAACCAGTGAATATTCATAAGATGGAAACTTCACAAGACTATTTTATATTTAGAAGCCTTTGCTTCAGAACATACCTCCCAAACCCAGACATTTAAACTAATGAACCATCCAGACTGACACTAGCTCTGAACCTGCTCATCACAGAAGCTCAAACATCTCTTGGGAGATGTGGAGCTGACACAAACCTTTCCCTCACACACAGCAACTGAACCAGCTCTAGATCTACCACTGAAGACCAAATCTGATCTGTTTTATCCTGTTCTCTCCTCTTCTCTGAACTTCAGAACCAGTTAATAAGATTTATCACTTGTGACTTCCCCCTTGTGTGGAAAAGTGGGAAAAGGACATTTTGACTGACTAGTTTTATTCTGTACACAGCTTCATCCTCCCAGCATGAGGATGAGCTTCTAATCACAATGCAAGTTTCCTGGCAATGCCACTCTCTCCTTAGCTGAAACTACTCGGTATTCATCCCTCCTCAGTTAAAGCCCTTGTAGCAGCCTGTCATTTGCTCTGAATCTCCAAAAAAAGCTGTGGAAAACATACTTCAACCTGATCTGAGTGAGGAGCAAGACTGAATTTCAGAAGACTTGAGTAGTTCAGTGAAGAGAAGATCTAGATTGTGGACTGTGGTGAATTTAGGATCTTAAGAAACAATTTTTTTGTAATGATACCATATACTATGCAGTCTCAATGTTAATGAACTCAGACAGGGCTCATTAGCACGCTAAAAATCAGTTTCTAAGCTGATACAATTAAATTACATAAGACTGTATGGAAACTGATTTAATATTGGATCATTTTATTAATACATCCATACCAAAATTAAGTATTTTAACATAAATATATGTCCAGGTAGACTACACCTTTAGACTTAAAGATGGTTAGAAACCACACTTTCAATTATATTGATAATTTCTGGCTAGGTGAACAATCCCAGACAGAAGGTTATTTCTGGCTCCCACAGTCATGTCATGTCATTCATTCTTTTTTATGCACTATACCTTCCTGATGCATCTTCTGACTACAGTGCCATGCAAACAAAAAAACCTGATTGTTTTCAGAAGACTACTCAAGACCTTTGCCACCACCTTGCATAGATATCACTTCTGCTTGTGTTCTTAAAGGCCAGAGCCTGAGAAAGAATAATGAAGATAAGAATTAACTGCAATATTTGTACTATTTTAGGCAGAACATCTCAGAAAAAGAGGATATCACAACTCTACCTTAATAAAAAAGCCAACAAGAAATTACTATTTCCAATCCCTAATCCTCTTAACCATATCCAAAACTGTCACTGGAGGCAAATTATTTAATAGAACAATGCCTACAGATTCCTATTGAGATCACAGTAATATTTCCTGGACACAGCTGACACATAGGCTAAGACACAGCCCCTTTTTCAGGCAACTCTCAGTCTAAATGGATGATGCTTACTCTTTTCATTTGCACAATGAAGAACTGAAGCAGAGAAAAAACAAATGACCTGCTCAAGAGTTTGGTCTACATCTGTTCTTTTATCAACCTCATCACTGATGTGGTCCTTTCACTAGGATGTTGACCACACCACAAGACTGAAATAGTATCTGTCACACAGAGAAAGTCTATCTTGGAGCCTGGAAACTGAACCTAGATTATCCAGACCCAGGCTCAGTCCTCCCACTTCATCCTGGGGACACCTTCCTCCCAACAGATATCCTGATGTGAAAAAGCACTGGGCTCTGGATAGGGAAATACTGGATTCAGGAAACTTACTACTAGAGAGCTTCAGAACTGAATTGAAATTTTCCATCATTAAAAAAAATAGCAGCAGTGATAGAAAACAACAGAAGTGTTCCTTTAAGTGACAGGACTGACATTTTTGTGATCTGAAATGCTCTCATTGCTAGGATTTTAAAGTTCTGGTGTTTTATACTCAAATTGGAACCCAGCTAGTAAGTATCAATAATATGCGACAATCAGCAGAGAAACAATGATAATATGTGAAAAAGCATTGATATTTTAGCTAGAGAAATGTATGCTTCTTTTCAGTCCTGTAATGCATTGTAGGAGTTCCTCTTTGATTCTTCTTCAAAGAAGCACTATGCAGATTTGTCTGTGAAGCTGTACTGCAGAATTGGAGATACTGGATGAATCTAGGAAAAGCTGCAGAGACTGTTTCAGCTTCCCTACAGATTGATAATCCATAACCACATGTATAATTGCTGAAGACTGCAGATGAAATCCTGGCGCCAGCAAATTCAGTGACTAAACTTTCATTAATTTCAAGGGGGCCAAAACTTTCCTCTGAAGCTTTGGCTCTACCAAACATTTGATCTAGTTGTTAAGTATCTACTACTAGATCAAAAATGTCAAAGCCATATGACAACTGAACTGAGACAAACCAACCCGATACTTCTTGATAGTTCAGGGAATAGATGTGCTCTAGAAGAGTTCCTGATGAAGTCAGTGCTGTCTGTCCTCTATAACCAACATAAACACCACATAACATATTCAGGCTAGTTCAACAGAAGTGACTTTGTGTGTCTCATTCATATTAAACACATACTTCCTAGTAATTTAGCAATATCCAAATGATTTTTAATGTTCACAAAACTGTTGTCTGTGCTCTTACCATGAAATTGTAAGACCACCTACGTAAGAGGACTAAACAATTCAGCTTTGTGTCCTACTGCATGGATGCTGATCTACGCCATTCTCCCTTGCAGAACAGCTACATCCGAGAAAAGTCTTTATAAAAGTTTGTCACACTGCAGTCAGTCAACTTTAACTTGATTTTTGTTGTCTTTAATTTTTCCCTCTGTCTTTGTTTCACTGGTGCTTCAGCATTAGAGGAACCCATTTTTTTAACATTACCATTGTCTTGGGCTTGCAATTCACTGTAGGTTCTGCTATACCACCACTGAACTCAACTACCAAATAACCTTATCAGTAAAAACCGACTTCAGAATCCGCCATTATTCTTATGCTTGCCTGAACTACCAAGAATATTTCGTGCATCTTTTCTTGTTGTGTGGGACTGAATCAGGACAAAACAAGATAGGAAAAACTGAGTGTGGTAAGTGTTGGTAGACAATAGCCTACAGCATAGTTTATTTAAAAATTGAATGCCTAGACAACTGTCCACGAAATACCATGTAACACTGACTATTGCTGGTTGGTACCAAAGCAAAATTGCATCTGTGTAACACTCGCTTCCTAAAGAGGATCTTGGAAATCCTTCTGCAGTCACTGATGTGAAAAAAGGAAGTTTATATAACATAAGATTCAGAGAGATGGAAAAAGCACCAAATTAATGACTCCATACAAACCAAAGAGCAAACTCCAGCAGTGAAGAGTCACACAGGAGGCCAGGACTGAAGGTGAGAAGGAACAAAGATTAAGTCAGAGTTGGGATATATTAAGAAAGATGTAGAGGGGAGAGAACCCTCAAACTCAAAGCAGGACTACCAGAAAAAGAGATGCAAAAAGTGTGATGAGAAAAATACATAGATTAAGGCAAGCATGTCCAGGCATTGTTGCCAAGCTCAGCAGCTATGTAACAGAGTATACCTACACTTCATCTGGCTTCAAAGTGCTTCTTTTGCAGGCAATAAAATTACTGCACAAATCCCAGAGAATAAACTGGGTTAACACCCCATTAAATACAACAGACTTTCAATTCAAGTCAATGCCCAAATTAAGCTATCCCTGTACAAACTGGCCCATGGGTAACATACATCAGTTCTACTGACTTAGGGGAAAGGGAAGAAAAGAACCCGAGATGCTTGGCAGTGAATTCCACTAGGAGAAATTTCTACAAGGTAAGAAAGGATATGTTCTTTGAAGCATGCTTAAACAGCACAACATATTCTTCCATGAACATTCTTTCTACAGTTACATGAACATATACCCCAAGGTAGAAAGCCAGGAATTTGCTATTTTGTGTATTTTCTTTTATCAGTAACATGATCTTGCCCCTTTCCACCCCCCCCACCCCTCAGTGAGGCACCCTTCATTTTATACCTTCAGTTTGTTTTGTCAGTATCTAGCTTGGAAACTGGTGCCAGAGGGAATGGCACTGTTGCTGTGTTGACTTGTTGCCCTCATTTCACAGAAGACAAGATAATTTAAAACACTTACTTCCATAGTTCTACCTTTCCTAAACACTTCAATTGCAGTAGTTGTGGGCCCCTTCCAAATTCACTACTCCCCCACAGTGAAATTTGTTGAGGGAAAAATTTTCTCTACAGGAAAAATCTGTGTTGGCAGAGGCACTCAATCAACTGTAACTGCTTGTAAGCTGAAACAGCTTAGCACAAAGGAAGAGGGCAAGAGAAGGAAAGAAAACCAAGACAGGAAAACATACAGATAAGGGCAACAGCATGAAGTTAAGGAGTTGGATTTAGATTGTCATGTATTTACTGACAACTTTAAATGCAGAAAGGGGGATGACTCTCTATAGTCTGTTCCCACATCATTTCAGTGTACGGTTTCATGAAACAGTGAACCAGAATGCAACCAAGATACCTCCAGAAAGCAGTTCCTGCTCCTCCCTTCTCTCCTCTCTGATCCTCTGCTTACTTTGCATAAACCCTAGTCCTTGCCAGACCTCTACACAAGCTCAGCCAATTCACAAAATTCAGAAAACTTTCAGCAAGAAAAAAGCTGGGCGATTTCCTACTATTTTGATGAGTTAGTGAAGGCTCACAGTTTGGCTGGGATGTGCTAGGCTGGAGTAAGATCATCATGAAGCAGCTACCACCAGGCTGTATACACTCTAGCTCCAGACAGCTGGCGATGCTGTTGCAGGCTCCCAAAATAAAAACCAGCACTGCAAAGACACAGTACTATGCAAACTATGTAACTGTACCAACAAAGCTTCCATTACATGGATTTATGTATTCACAGCTCCCACTAGTTAGGAAGCTAGAAAAGAAGTCAGCTGTGCTGATTTTACATATCACCAACACACAGAATCAGCTTTAGCCAACTAGAAACCTTTATCACAGCCATTCCTTACTGTCAGGACAACTTCAAAGACAAATAAACTAAATTCATGTTTTCTTTGCTGTACAAGCATTTCCTTGTAATAAAAGAATGCTTGCTATACCACTTCCACCCTGACCAGCCCTCAAAGCATGGTAGGAAAAGGATGATGTATCTGCATGAAGCAAAGAAATAAAATAATTTTTAAAAAACCCAGAAAAAGCACAGAAATCCAAGAAATTACCATCTGCTTTGAACAAAACCAGGGAAATTGCTTACATTTCCACATGCAGAAGCACTACAGATCTGGTTCCCACTAACAAGCTTTTTCTCATTTTGAGATACCAAGATTTATCATTAGAGGGCATGGGTTCCCCCAGTAGAACATGGGTTCTTCTTATGTGGATAGACACTTCAGACACCTGGAAATGCACATTTACCACAAAACTGTGAAGTCCCAAAACCAGGGTGCAGTTGGAATTCCGTTTTCACATTTATTATTCTTTCTGCTCAAAAGCACTTCAAGAATGTATGGAATCCGCAGGTCTGAATCCAAACTTTCTAAGGCTAAAAACTCAACCATTTCTGCATTGGCAGCAGGTGATCATTTACCGCAAGAATAAACGCAAGTTGTATTCCTGTATCCTCCTATCCCTGCTGTCCTTACCCGACAAACCCCCCTAGTAGATTTTTAATAGGGTGAGGGTAGAAGGTAATTATTACTCACTTTTTTTCAGAAAATAACGGGTTGTAAACAGGATTTGCCTCTGTATATTTACATATGCCAGGGCCACTCATTACTAATGCTAGTAAGCAGAAGAAAAATGACACCCTTCTTTCCTGCAATCAGATTCGTAGCATGTGCTTGAAAGTCACAGGCTGGCATACAGCTATATTTCTTCTACATGAAGAGATGCTCTCCTTCTGTAGAAGTGTTTTAGAGAACTGAAATCTTTTGAGGACAATATCAACACCCTCTATAATCTATACTTACAGACAAGGAAAACAGCATCTGTACTGCTGTTTCAGAGCATATACAACATTCATGCTATAAAAGCCACAGCCCTTTCTGGGAAAGCTGTTAGATTAATTTTCCCGAGCTTCTCACTCTCCTGACTTGGCCATGCTGCTGGCTTGCACTTCCGATAAATTTGCTGCATCTCCTCCTCCAGTCCAAGCAGTTTACCTCTCTTCCTCCAATATTAAAGAAACAAAACCAATTTGGGCAGGAATTTGAACTGTTATAGCGGAAAAGAAACTTCCTCTGAGATGAATTACAATACTAATACAGTTGTTAACATCCATTTTGAAGGGTGAGGGGTTGAAACAGTATGTTTATAGGCCTAACCTTTCAGCTTGGGATTTCTCTGCAAGTGTCCTGGACTTAAGCAGTATTATTTTACATAAATTAGATAAGGGAATTCTCTCTTGACTAACACTGGAACAGGTTTAATAAAACTAAAACTGCCAATATGAGACAAAGAGAAATCCCATGGTACTATTATTCCAGAATGAAAACTAGATCTCTTTTTGATTCCCAGGCAGCCAGGTATTCAGTTGCTGTGGGTATCAATTCTTCTATTCAATTCAGGGAAGCCTGATATCTAGCAACCAAGAATTTGGATAGCCAGAACTCTTTATACCATGTATTTAGAATTAAATTTATAAACAAAAAGATCAGATGGACTTCAATGCACAGACACACTTTTCATGAAAAGTGACAATGCCTTTCACTTTCCAGAGCATGAATGACCAAAGCTACAAACCTGTAAACAGTAGTATTTAACAACTATAGGACACGAACCATTTCATCAACAAGAAAAGAGAAACCACAGGATCTTAAAGTCCTCTTATATCTCAAAATAACTTCCATCAATTCAGTAACATAGACCCATTATGATGTAATATCAACAAGATCAGATTTTTAAACCATACTGAATTAGCATAAGCACAGGGGACAGCTATGGGGCCAGGGTAAAGCAGCACCAGAACCCTGTTCCAAGGCCTGAGCAGATATGCACATAAGAAATGAATTCTAACAAATTGTTTAAATATTTATGCTTACCATATTCAAGTCAAACATACATATGTTACTAAGTCTGGAAGAATATCCTGCTTATGTTATTCATAATACCCTTTAATTACTTTTTCTAAAGCTTATATTATATAGACAGTAGCACTTGTGACCAGCTGAAATCTTTTCCACTTACCAGCAGAAGAATCAAAGTTTTCTTTTTATTAAAGCCAGAGAGCTTCTCAACTCTTTAATCAAAACCTTCCTTTCCACATGCCACAAGCAACTTGCCTAACATTAGCAAAATGTACTGATACCTACACTTTCTTGGAGAACCTTGTATTTCCACAGTCTCTAATGTAAAACAACTTTCCTTTTAGTATTGCAAAAATAATTTGTCCCATGTTACTATTATGAACTGCTGGAGCCCCCAACAGGCCCCTTCAGAATCCCACTGTACTATTTATCATGTTAAAAAGGCAGTATGTTCTCTTCCCCTAAAACATGCAAGCTAGGGCACAAGTTTTACTACACAGAACAGTTTCTGGTATCAGTGAATTACTTATATATACTTACAGAGAAGGATGGAGGCTTGATTTCTTATGACCCAAACCTGGATATAAAGACACAGCATGAAGGCATTAAAGGAAAAAGAGCAATTCTAAATAGAACAATGTACCTAGTCAGCAACATGCAATGGCCTCAAATCCCATTATCCGGTTACACTGTTTTCAGTACTTTTTAAAACGCATCCCCATTCAATACGGATTTCTAGATTTTTTTTTTGGAATACATGCTTCCTCAGGATTTTTGTTCTAAGATGTGCTTCATTATTTTTTCTTTCTGTTTCTGATCTACAGCACTGATGTGGCAAGTAATTTTGAGAGTTAATTTCTGTGAGTGTAAGTCTATTCAACTCAGTGGAACTATTCACCAGTAGAAAGTTGACCTCATGGTTAAGCACTTCAAGATCAGGACCTAGAACCTTGCTTAACTATTTTCACATGACTCAGTTCTCCACTCAACTCACCAAGCTTCTACTGTTTCTCTACTTCTCCATCTCAGTGCAGGTCTTTTCAAGTATTACTTAAGCACTTCATGAATTATCAGAACTGATGAAATTTCAGTACTGATTTCCCTTATTAGAAGATGCATGCAAATAAAATCCGGATAGTTTAAAATAAACATTGATTTTTAAAGCTACAGAGCTGTCTGAACGCTGTGTTGTAGCTACAAACGCACAAAAACACATTAAACGTGTTGCCTTTGTCCTCACATGAGGGCAAAATGTAAGTCAATGTAAGTCAAAGATGGAAAATGAAAGAATAGTAGTTCATCCATCCTATCACTCTCCTGACATAACTTTGAAATAGAGATCACACAGTAGCCATAGCTCAGTGCTATCTCCCACCAGCATCACATCTCTTTTCTTTACGGTTTTCTCTAAGTTATAACTAGATGTGTTTTCACATCTAATATCATTTGTATAGCCAGCTTTTCCTCTTGCTGCCCTCCAAAACTGTACTTGCAAATATTCTAGCTGCATTTGCTTGTCATTGCTTTGGTACCAATATTCAAAAACTTACATTGCACAGATGTCCACACACCAATAATACACTGAAGCGTCAAACCTTCATAAACTCCAATTTTTATATCTTCAGATAAACAAACCATCAGTGTCTACACATTAAATGATAAAACCCCAAACCCACAGCATGAAAATTACAGGTTTATTAATGTAACCCATACATCAATTCCTATAAATGCTATTCCTTCTGTTACATAATGGATGTGGATACTTGCCCACACACCAAAATGGTAAAATACATACAAAATCCATAGATTTCGCAATTAGAATGGCAAAACATGAAGTTTAAGTTTAAAAACCCTCAATACTTTCAGCAATGAAGAAGAAGCAATAAAACTATTCCCAGTTCACAAGCAGAAAAATTCTATGTAGGAGTAGAGGATAGACAAGTATATTCCTGACTCAAGGATAGAGCTGAACTGAAGCAAAAATATTAAAAAAGACCTGATTCCAGATTCCAAATACATTATCAACAGGAACGTGCCTGAGGAAAGAGGAAGTGATGTCTTCCTCTAAAAAGAGCCCAAAGCCCTCAAATCCCCCTAATTTCCGTTAAATGATTATTAATCATTGGTACAACTGACCATCAGCAGACTAAACAGGGGTAAAACAGGAAAAAACAGTGGAAAAATTACACTATACTACATTGTCTTAAGCTGAGCATGATTGACTACCATCTGCTCCTGGTACAATATACAGCACCACAGGTTGGAAAAGAACTAGATCTTTGTCTTGTAATGAACTCATTGCTGCTTTTGCTTATTTTTTTCCTCCAAGTATACACCTGTTCTAATATTACCTTCTCCAGCTCTGCACTAGCCAGTGTCACATGGCAGCTATTGTCCTATAAATTTCCCTATGTTCCTTGTATTTTTTAATATCTTCATAATTTCATAATTTGTGTTTTAAAAAAAATCTCCAAAGCATTGTAAATCTAAACATGCAGTCTGTTCCAGATAGCAGAGAGTATCTGAACCAAGCCTGTTGGCATACAGAAAGAGCAGGCATTAATTTGGCAATCCAAGTAACGATGTGACCACAAAGGTAACAAAGACATGGCTGCTTACAGCACTGTGACCTCAGAAAGAGCACCAGTGCAGGCAGAAGTCATCCAAACTCCTCCACGGAGGATTTACACCCAAAGTACAAATTTCATGAGGCTACAGTTTGGCTCCATACTCAGCATGCATAAGAAAAGATACATAATAAAAATCTAGTGGGGGTAAAGGAAACTAAAGGGGGGGGGGGGATAGGTATGATACAGAAGGTTCTTATAGGAAGAGAAAATAAATGTGGCGGTGGGAGATTAGGGAAGACAAAGAAAGGCAAGGACGTCAAAAAAGGGCTGAGGGAGAGACTCATGACATTTTTATAGTTGAGTTGTGAAACAAAGATGACGGGAAGTGCACTGATAACAATTAGCTATAACCAAAGATCTCTGAAGTTTGAAGTTTTCATCACTATAAATATAATAACTACTTCCTTTAGCTTATTCAGAAGGAGATAAACTTTGGATGGACGGGGGAAGGGGCACATTATTTCCTTTCAAAGGTTAGTGTGGAGTTGCCAAAATCTCTTAGTCAAGACAGCAGTGTTAGTAATAGTTCTTTCATGAAAATGCACTTAAAATTGAATCAAAATGAATTCAATGTGGAATCATTTTAATGAAGCAAGTGTCAAACAAGCACATCAAATTCTTAAAAACAAAGGAACTTCAAAGTTTAATTACAAAAACATTGTACAGAAAACTTGGCATCTCAACAATTCCAAACACATCAATCCAGCACATGGCTTCTGTTTTCATATATTTCTCAACACTTCTTTAAGCAACAAAAGTATTCTATCTCGCTCTTCTTGACACCCACTTATTTTTTACTTTTTTTTTTTTTATTCAACCAACACTGAAAAATGTAAACTGAAGTGACACTCTGAAAACAATGGAAAGACAAAAAACATTTTTACAGGGTTAATCAATGTAAATAAGAAACTTCTTACTGAGGCAAAACATTCTGTCACATCATTAGCGGGCAAGAACTTAGTCTTCCCCCAGATGCTTTAAGACAGGTATACCACCTCCCTGCCTCCCTTGTTGGAAAAAGCAAAAGATTTGTCAGCTCTCAGCTAATAATATCACATTAAATTTCTTATCCCATAACACTGGCATGCTGCTCAACAGACTGATGTATTAGCAGTACATCACAAACTGATAGCTCCACTGAATTTATGTAAGCAGGGGCAGCCTGCAGCCAGCCCCATACCTTATCTACATTATGTGTACGTCACAGCCTGGAACTGCATCCTTCCATTATATCACATAGCAATTTCTGGAGTCTTCATGGGATACAACTCCAGGGATTAGGTAAGATGCCAGAGACTAACTCTAGACTTCTATAAATCAACTTTTGGCTATGCAGTGCATTTTGGCCACTTCAATATAACTCAAATATCACTAGTTCTAAAAGACAAGATACACACAGGTGATGAAGTTATCGCTGCTTCTTCTGGAGACATTATTAACCTTTAGGAATTCTTCCCCCCCAGCCCCAAGTAACTGTTATAGAATGTACTAAAAAAAGTTCATGCCAACATCAGCTGGTCTCATCCATGATAAAGAAAACGAAGGTCAATGCAGCAAACTGAGATTCCTTTTTGTGAAGTCTTGAAAATGAGACCGAAGACAAGAGAAAGGAGTTTCCTCCCTGAAGGAAGACTTGCATTTACATGGAAATCCTTGCTGCTCTGCTACAGCAATAACCCCATGACTAAGTGGAGACCTGACATACAACATGTTGACCTGGAGATGGCTTCAGGCAAGAACAAAGTCCATGTGTATAGCATGGGAAAAGAAGAAACTGCTTTTTAGTCTTCAAATACTTGTGTCACAGATACATTAAAGTGATGCTGACTGCAATGCACTCCAGTAATGAAAGCAATCTCCAATTCTTAACAGGGAAATTGTAAAGATTTCTTACGGAGGAGCAAGGAGATTGTCATGTGGAAGAGCATTTCAACCACTACCATAAAGCACAGAGATGTCCAACAAGTGCTCAACCAAAGTCTGAATTAACAGTTTGACAGGAACCAAAGGGCAGCAAATGATTTGCATAAGTTAGTGCAGTCAGTAGATGCCTTCACCTTTGATAGGAGGTGCAGCGTAGCTCAGCAAGATCAAAATCTAGCATGCAAAGTCCTACCTGATTAAGTGAAAGGCCATTTAGGTCACACTGGAACATAATACGCTGAATGCTATAGGCTCCACAAGCTGTACTTTAACTGTATAAAAGGTAAAAGCACTTACAGGCTGTAACGTAGAATTCTGTGGACTGCTATGTGGACCTAACTGCTAATAACTTTCTCTGCTCTAATAATAATTCATGCAAAAATACATGTGCTGCTTCCAGGCATATTGGTTCCCAGCACTGTGATTTCAGGAGGGCAGACAAAAAAATGCAATCCCCCTGCCCGCTTCTGTTTTTATAGAGTAATGTTCTCACCATGAGATCATTCTCTTAAAAACAAGGCAGTACCATTAAATGAGACTGAGCAACGTATCAGATGAAGGGGAAGCTCTGTGGTTTAAAAATGGAGATTCCTATTTTCCCTGCTGAGAATGACTAACATTTCTCTTTCTTTCTTTCTTACCATTAACTGTGTTCTAGTAAAATGCTCCACCAAACATTTTCAAGAGATAACAGGAGCCCTTCACAGAAGAGCAGGACACTATGTGCAAGAGAGGTGCTTGAAGAGACAGAGGAGAGAAGTCTGTCTCATAGCAGAATCAAGTCACAAAGCATCAACCACAGCCAGTCTCTAGCAGGGAGCAAACTCACATTGCTGAAGTTGCAGGCTAACAAAAAAAAACAGGATTCTGCTTAAGAAAAGCTTATATAAACATAGCAGGGAGGGTAGGACAAGACAGTGCACCAACGAAGACTGCCTATTATAGCAGAGAACACAAGCACTGCTGTCCAGTACTGCAAGTATCAGATAACAAGATCAAAAGAAGAAAACTAAAGCAGAGGAAGGTAATCCCGCAAGATAAACATGAAAGCAAAATAAAAACCACTAGAAGACGTTAGGCAATATAACAGATCAAAATTATTACTACAACACACAGGCTGACCATTCATTTCACAAACTGCGAGATTTCATCTCCATAGTCAGCCAGTCCACAGAACATATGCACCCTCACACTCCGCAAAATTAATAAGAAACTGAAGATTGCACAAAAGTTGCATGCTCTTAAATGTTTACACAGAGGACAGTTCCAAATGTTTAGTGGGTGGTATCTGTGGCTTCTTAAGACCTTTTAATGCATCGATCTGTTTGTCTCACTGACAAACCACAAAGGCAGGGACCAGGACAAACCTGTGATTCTGCCTCCCACCCCTAGTCTTTCCCTCATGGCTTCTTATTCCACACTGGCCAAAAAAATTTTGTAAAGCATCCCTGGGTCACAAGACCTGCAGATGAAACAGAAAAATAAGTGTTAGTCCTGGAAGACTGTAATCGTCTAAATCGGCACCGCAACATTATTTTTTGGACGATTTATCTGAAAACATAATATTAGTAACTATAGCAAAGAAGCCTACAGAGACAGAACTGTAACTGAATTCCTGTTTTCATCCAAAGAACAGAGTGCTAAATAACAAAACCCTTCCTCTTCTCCCCCACATACTGCTTGCACAAAGAAGTTCTTTACCATGCAGTAAAAAAACACCAAAACACAAAACCCAGTAGAGTCAAATAGTCACTAAATACAATGTACTAAGCCACTAAAAAAACCCCTCAGTTCTATGAAATAGTGGCTTTCAAGAGCATCATAATAAATAGATTTTTCAATGAAATTATTTGTAATGTGGCTCAACCTCAAACAGACCATTTGTTTGATAAGAGATAACATTTAGGAGAATTAATATACTTCATACACATGTTAAAAAAGGGATAATGATGACAACAGTTCGCTGGTACAGTTTATCAGATGTCAGCTGAACCTTTTTATGCAAAGCTTCCCTCTTTTCTAGGGAAGCTCTACGTTTTTCAAGGCTTGCATCCAATAAAGTCCCACTTTATCCCTTCTAAGATTTTTCCACAAAATATAATCACTACCAAGTGAATGTCAGTGTAATTAACAGCCCTATGAAATACCTGATTATATCTAGTTACATACATGTCTTTATATAATGAAACTAGGTGATTATTAATCACATTTTTAATTGTTTCACACTGTTTTGCTCCTGGAACGAGGGAAGATACTGGTGGGAGGGGAAAGAAGGGAATGAAGTCCTATTTTTCCACTATAAAAAAGAAGGAAGAATTCTAAAGGAAGAATTATTTTTTCCAAACCAATGACAGCTGAATCTAGTTTACCCAAGAAAAAGTTACCTGCATTTTTAGGAACATATAAATTGTTCATCACTTAGGAAATATGAATCCACCTGACATGAGAACTGAAGTCTAGATT
Organism: Falco punctatus; assembly: GCF_963210335.1. Classification (NCBI taxonomy): domain Eukaryota; kingdom Metazoa; phylum Chordata; class Aves; order Falconiformes; family Falconidae; genus Falco; species Falco punctatus. Next base: position 49,390,728 of record NC_137587.1, read on the forward strand.
TTAGCAGCCTTGATATAATGATTTTTCTGGCAAGGTCCTTAAAGGACAAATATCTGTTTCAGGGCCTTGCATATCCTTCTAATAAGTGATTGATGAGAAACTCTTTTCCTTCTTATGCATTCTGTGAAACTTCCATCCCCCAATTCTCTTTCTGAGCCTGAATGCCAACTGAAAACAGTACACAAAAATGAGGACGTTGATGAGCTACTGAAAAATCTGAGACCTGGATATACAAGCTGTTCCCTTCATAAATAGCAGCAGTAAAGGCACTTCTTTATTCTGCTCGGAGCTCACTAATCTCTTAGAACTATAGTCTGTTCCATCTGGCTACCCTCTAGAAGGACAATGATCTTTTAGCTTAAGCCACACTTTAATGGGGAACATGTAATTAACTGTTCTACACAGTATCACGAAAGGTCAGAATCAGAAAGGGTAAAAAGCCCTGTCTTCGTATTTGCGGACAGCAACAATCATAGCTTTACTTGCGTTTCTAAACACTGTTCAAGACATATACATGATCTCTACATAATCAATGCCTAAAGAATGGAGGTATGTACACAGTACATCTTTGTTGATTTTTCTACTCAATTCCCCCATTACAGTTTTCTAAGCTGTTGAACAGAAGCAAAACCACAGAATCATTAGCTCAGTAATAATTTACGCATAAGCCATATGATCATTAGACTCTCAGCAAATGCTATATATAGTCCGAACCACACATCAGTACTTCATTTACATGTAAACCTTTGTAACCAGAACAGTTTTGCTACAGGTGCTACAGAGCAAGTAGCTGTAAGGTATTTTCAGTTTAACAGAGTTGAGTTCACCTGTAACCTCCTGAGACAAAAAAAGTATCTCTGTGACCATTGGAATCTATAATTGATGCAGATTTTTCAGATTTACTTTACTCAGGAAAAAAGGAGCCTTCTTCTAAATTAGTCACTCTGTATGTAAGGGTTTTGGTTTGTTTCTTGTTTGGTTGGGTTTTTTACACTATTCCATCAGTATTTTCATTCAACTTGCACACACACAATGAATAATAATAGGACAAACAGCTAATTATGTCTTTATACAAGAGATCTTGGGGCTAAAGTGAATTTCAGAATCCTTTAATGTTGTTGGATATTTTTAAGCCCCTTTGACCTTCATTAAGTCAAACTGCTCCTGTGGCTTTGAAGAATAAAACTTTTTGATTGTACAATACAATGATCAGCACAAGAATCAGTCAGAACAAGTGCCAGAGGTACAAAGTAGACACCAAACAAAAGCAGCCTAAGAGCAAACACTTACCCAGTCACTAGCGTTCAAGTCTGTTTACTACATCTCGGACTGTGGCTATGAGGTTCTCATTCTCCTGTGGGTTAGCCATAATAATACTGTGCAGCCTATTCATGTAGGAATCAATAGTTTCCATTGTGGGTGTTTCCCCGCTACCTATAGTTAATGTAGTAAAATGAGCACAGAATATTTAGGTGACAGCAGCAATTACAAAAAGTTAAGACTATGCTAAAGGCAATTTGTGCGTACATGCAAACTGCTATAGGAGGTGATTTTGCCATGCACCACCTCTTGTGACAGATTCTGTAAAGTGATGTCCTCCTAACTCCACAAAGTGAGTAGTTCCAAGGATATCAGGACTAATGAAGCATGGTTCTCTTTGATTTGGGTCTCAGTTGATTGTAACAACTGGGACTGCAGTCATAGTATCTCAGTGGATTCCCTGGCATCTGACAATACAGATGCAGACTTTCTTTAAATCAAGGAGCTTGCAAGTTCTGTCTTTTCTATTTAGTAACATTTTCACAAAACAAGTGAAGGAGAGCAAGGACTGAAAATGTGTCTCACTTTATTAGGAAAAGTAAGAGTAGAAAGAAAAAAAAAAGCCATGTTGAAATAAAGCACTGACACTAAACCTTCCTCTGCATGCATTTTAAGATTTCATTATCAAATACAAAAAACCTCAGAAACAGCCAAGACCACAGAACTACAACAGTAGGACACGCCTTGTAAATACACAACATTTATATAAACATAAGATGATAAACTTAACATATCAGACATCCATAAGGGGAAAAAAAAAAAAAAAAGTCTCACCTGGTAGCGGGACTCCAGCAAAGCTGGTTGTGAGTGCTTGGCGTAAAGTCTCTAGATGCTGTTGCAGCACCGTGTTACGGCTCCGCTCTTGTATTACATCAACCTCCAATTTCTCCACTGCAGTCCGCATACTCTCAACATGTTTCTGCAGAGCAGCATTCCTCTCCTCAAACTCCATGTTGGATTTACGCAGCTGCCGCAGCTCAGCTTCACGTGCTGTGAATATCAACCCATCCCCATGTAGTCAAAAAACTATAAAAAACCATATCTATGATTGGTAGGCAATAAATCAGAATTTTCTAGAGTGCTCAACTGATTATTACAAATGGTGCATTTTTGGTTTATAGATGAAAATGCATCATGTCGTGGAGTGCCAATAGTAGTACTTAAATAGACTTGGGGGGCAGGGGGAGAGTAAAGAGAGAGAGAAAGTAGAAGATATTCAAAGCATCAGAATGGAAGTGAATAGCAGAATTGATTAAGAAGGAATACTGCAAGACTGACTTCAAATGCATTCAGTATGACCTAGCTTAGCAGCAGTGGTAAGAGGCCTACAGAGAAGACACCCATTACAAAAATACATTTCTATTCATCATCAGGAAAAGTATCCGAGTCTGAAGTCTGTTCAGTCAAGAAAGTGTACAGGAAATCTGGCAAAAAAATCCTAAACTCTTGGGACATGCAGCTACAAAACCCAAACAGAGTAACAGAAAATCTATCAGTGTAATCTTCCAAATATCCAGAGGGAAAAAAATAAAATACTGTTATAAGTAGCCTCAATCATCATCATGGTACATCTTAGGTATTTCTTAATCCTACAGAACAGCAGATCCAACTTGGAATGGCTAGAATAACAGCAAGCGGAGTTTAACATTAAAAATATTCTCCAAAAAGAACAGTTTTGGAAGACAAAGCCAAGAAAAACTGCTGTTGCAGCCACTGTGTTCATACAGAGGTAAGGTAATAACAGAAACACTAATCAACTCTATCCAAGATATTACTTGAGCTGCGATGGGACAGTACAAGGACTCTTCAGCTGGGCAGCATGTAGCAAAAACTTTGGAAAAGCAAAGAAGGGGCCCTCTAAAGTTTAATTTACCTTTACTATGATTCAGGAACTCTTCCGTGAAGATTGGAATATCAAAAACAGATCTCTCCTTTGTATCTGCTTCTTTCTACAAAAGAGAGTAATATATAGCTAAATACTGCTTGTTTTCAGGAATTTATGAAATTGTTTTGATCAAGAAAATGGAAAGAGAAGGGAGACCAAAAACTGAGACAGATGAAGAGCTGGGCGGACGGAAGACAATTCCAGCTACTATCAAGAAAGGCCAAAGGGTAGGTCTTAGCTTTTTAATATATAGGTTTAATAAAGGTCAAATACCATTATAAAGAAATACCATATAATGTACTAAAATACACACTTTCACCCTAATGACATTACACATCAGGATAATTTGGTTTTAAAACTATCAGAATTCATCTATATTTTCCACTGGAAAGCATTCCACCATCAGCCAACTGACACATCCTGAAATAGTCTATACAGGAATATCAACAGGAGATAAAGCGAGCAAAATGCACTGGAAGTTTCCTGATTTTTTGTCTCGCGCTTCCAAAGCAAAAGAGAAAACAGCCAGGAAAATCAACAGGTAAAGGAAAAATAAGCAACTCTTCCACAGTGCACCAATTCCACATGTCTGTTTCCCAACTGGAAGAGATGTGCATTTTGACTATGAAAGAGATGGGAGCTGCACAGTGGTTCAAGCAAGCCACACCCTTTTTAAATGATGTTGATGGATGCTGCCACTATTGAGAAGGAAGTCTATAAACACGATTTGCAAGAGTCTACGGAGAAAATCTGCTTACAGAGTACGTAGTATCTTGGAAGGCTAAAGGTGAATATGTATAGGTATATTTTGCTCTTAGAAAGCAGTCGTTCACTGTGGCTATGGCAATAGCCAACGTATGGTTTGTGACTACAGTAGGCTTTTTTTTTTTTTTTTTTTTTAAAAAAAAAACCCCAACTTTTAAATCAGGAAATGCTCTATAACTTAGTCCAAAAGCATAAAAACCTTTATTTGACTCAGGGAAAAAGCCTACCACAATATACCTTAGTCACCATTTTTGCACGTCAAAAATCAACAGGAATTAATGCTTGCTTTAAAATCTGCATCGGTATTGACAAAGCCAATGCAAATTTGGTTTGATAAACTGCAGCAACTACAATCAACCTGTTACTTAATACAGAAAACAAAGTAAAGCATAAGAGAATGCCTGTGGAGAGCAAAAGCTTTTCAAACCTCTCAAATGCCATAGTTGATAACACATCACAAACTGATCCTCCAAAATTATGCAGTGTCAAACATCATTTGGTGCCCAGAAGAAAACGTAGATGCTTAACAGCTCCTAAGGAAATTCTGGCACCCAGAATACCACATTTGTGTCTTGCCACAAAGGGCACTTTGGGTGATCTGGCAGTCACTTGGCAGTCAACCAAGACAAGACCAGATGGAACTTCAGTACCTTGTCTCTACCTGAGGAGACTGTCAATTGATTGGGTTTTTTTTAAGTAAAAGAGAAGCTGAATTTTATTGTCTGGTATAATTACAGCTAGGAAACTCTGTATGTGCTGTGAGAATTTACAAGCTCACTTGGCTTTAATCAGCTGAAGATATGCTAGAAACAGGTGGGACTAGAGGGACGGGAAACAAACCTTCCCAGCTCTGTGAGATATAGTAGGGTGTTGCTAGAGGATCATGACCACACATTCTTCACTGAAGTTTTGATACTTGATAGGGAAAAAGTCTCAAGAGTATGTATTTAGAAATGAGAAGTCATGTACAGAAGTGTGCACAACACATTCATTTTGTCTGAACACTCCCTAGGTGGCTAGGGATTAATTTCACCCCATAATCTAGGATCTCAACATTAATGTGCACTAAGAAATGTTGGCAGTTATGAAGTTCAGTTAAAACACTAATGGGACATCCATCTTAGATATTCCAATTCACGCTTACTATTGCTACTTGCATGCAAAGAGGCACTGGCTCTAGTCATCACTGGCTCCTAGACAACAGATGGTGGAGAAGAGGGTACTGTAAAGAGGAGAGGTTATTCTGTTTACAGCCCTAGGATACAGGTTTTTCAGGTAAAACAAAAAAAATTATTAAAGCAGTTAAACTGATCAGCTTCTGAAAGGCAACCAAGAAATTCAACTAAACAGAAGAGTAATAATGAATACCATCCGTGCTCTACCATTGCAGAATACATTACCCAGCACATAAAAGATACTCTTGAGAGCTCTGAAGCTTAAGGCATTCTGAGGTTCACTCAGCGTTAAAATCATAAGGTTTTGATCATCTCCTACTAAATAGGCCCAGTGTGTTCAGGTTACATACCATTTTGTCATCCCTCAAATCAAAATAGAAACAAAATTATTGTTTCTCCCATTTGCCTTAAATAAGATTGAGATGCTACCAGAGTGTCAACTATATAATACCATTCTCATCTGGTTATTAAAACTGATGCTGATCTTTGGAGGTTCTGGAACAAATCAGACTTGAAGTTCTTAGAGACATGGTAAAGTATGGTACAGAGAAAGCTGAGATGTTGGGTGGGGGCGTTTAGGCTCATCCTTCCTTGTATGGTCAGGTGCAGGCAACATAAGGAACAGATATAATAAATATACTACTCCATGAAAAAAATGTTCTCAGAGTAGATTGTTTTCTTCTTGTGCACTTACACTATGGCAGCCATTTCCCTGTCTTCAAAAGCTGTACATACTAGCAGGCAATGCCTAATCTCCCTGACACGGTGTATAAATCTTTGAAATCTTGCCAGCAAGATGTTGTGTAATTGACTGCATGAAGCTAGACCTACTCTGATTCTAACAGTTTGAGGAAAGAAGCAGTAACAGAACAATGGAGAACAATCAACAATGGTTTGGCCACTGATGATGACAATTACTAGTTCTAGTGTATATTGCAATATGTCATATTTATGAAGCTAGGATTTGGAAGAAGAAAAATGTTCTATTTTATGCCCACAGATGAGCTCATTAAGACAGCATCTCCATGTTTTTAATGGCTATATCCGCCTACTAAAAGTTTCCTCTCTCCTTCCCAAGATTCATCCTTTTGTTTTGTTTTGTTTTTTTTTAATTATACTTAGTATTTGAACTGTACATTGGAAGTCATCTCTATATACAATATTTAAAATTAGTTCAACGCTGATTCACTGAAACTAAATCATGAACACCTAAGTGGAGTGAGGGGAAAAGAAAAGGTTTCTTTGACCATATGTTCTTATATTCTCTCAATAAATAATTTAATTGGATCGTATCTGGTAATCACAAACACAATAATAATAGTCAATGTGGATAAGCGAAAGCAGCAAGACAACAAAAAGCTTTAGCCCTGCTTCCAGTACTAACCTGAGTCTATTATTTGTAAAAGCAATCTAAAACTTTTCTGCTTGTTCTTTGCCTGTACAGGATTATAATACTTCTCTCTTGCAGAGAAGATGTGAAAGCCTATCGGGGATAAGCATGTGGAATTTTACAATATAAAGGTGAAAAATGCTGAGCAAACATGCAGCCTTTCAGAACAGCATGCCTGGCTAATGTGTTGCTAGTTCAACTATGTACTAACTACCTGATGAGGCTTAAAAACCCCACAGGGTATGGAGGATTCCTTTATAATGGCATTTATGACATCAGATTTCAGCAACCTGTAGTTTACCACCTCTATAATTTAAAGGTTATTTAAACATGGCAATTAACCTAGAACTTGAAGCCTTCAGTATTCTGGTTTTTGTACAAATAAAGACAAACTTAGACTGAGTGATTAAAAAATAAGAAATTCTGGGGACCACATACTTCTTCAAATTAATCTCACTGCAAGTACTTCCTTTAAGAGTTAATAAAAAGGTGTATCAAAAACATGAAACCAAAGCATCTTCCTGGAAGTGAAATTTATTTTCCTTAGACAAGACCAGTAGCTGTCTCAGCAGTGCACAGCCTTGTCAGTTCATTAAATTTTCTGCTTTGAAAAATTTCAAAGTAAAAATTTTGCAAGTTGAACCTCTAACATACTAGATACAGCTCAATTATACTGACTTACATCCATTTATTTAACATTACAAAACAGATCTGTTTTAAGTGTAACCTACACTCTCACTCTATCTTAGATCATTTGTGCCTGCCCAAGACTTAGTAAATTTAGTTTTCACCTTACTAGTGTGAGCCTAAGAGTACTCGGTTGTTCCTTTTGATCAGAAACTGCATAAGGAGAATTCATACTCTAAACCTCTAATTAGGGTCTTCAACTGGCATAAACTGGTTTTTATTGACTGCACTAGAAACTTTTGTCATCTGAAAATCTACCCACTGATGTAAAGGGTAGAATGAAGAGGTTTACCTCATGATCATGGGCTGGCTGTCTTGCTCCATCTGAAAAAGAAAAAACAAACAAGAGATTCCCCCAAACCCGTAAGATTTGAGAAAACAAAAACCAAATTAAAGCAGCTACACAAACATAATCACAAAACAGTTATAGACCAAAAACTTGTGCAGCTTTCCTAGTAAGTCACATAGAAGCTGTGTCTAACTTTGGTGCTTTTAGATGCAAATCCTCCAATAAATTTATATAGTTAAATTTACATAAATTAATCACTTTACACACAGCTGATACAAATGCCATAGAAAGAGCAAATCCACTTTTTAACAAGCCTTTAAATCAAAGGCTTTAAATGAGTGTCAGTTTACACAACTAGTTGTGAATCTTCTGTTGTTCCAGGCACAGATTTTTGTCCCATCCAATACCTTGTCTGTGTGATTTGCCTTTTTGTCTGTCCTGTGCTTTCCTGCTAAAGACTTTGTAGGCTTCAGTCTTCTGATACTGCTCCAGCTCCCGCATATAACGCTCCTTATCTCTATCTGCTTCATCAAGGTATCGCTGAAACAAAAAAGTCCAAGAGTTTCAGGGAGTTTCCTCCCCTTCAGGAGGAAGGGAAGAAAAACAACTTGTCAGATGAAGTGCTGATCCATTTCACCTATGCAAACAGGAAAGGAGTGAAGAAACAATGAGAATGTACGTGAGATGCAAAGATATAAGACTTCTGGATAATATTACTGCATTCTGGTGTCCTTTTTTTTTTTTTTTTTGTAATTCAAATCACTATTCTGTTCACTCTTTTTTGTTAGATCTAGAAGTAACCTGCTACTAAGCTACTCAATTGAACTGATTATCACCTACGTAGGGACTTCAGAATTGCCTTTCTGTGGCCAGGATTAAATGCTGCCAAGCAGGAATGCCTGAACAGATCAAGCTTTAACGTTCAGATCTGTCACAGCTCCACAGAAAAAAAGCACTACCAGTCTACTACCACACACCTTGCCTGTCTAAGAAGCAAACAAAACATCATGGCTATTGGAAAAAGAGTAGCATAAAGATAAAAGAGCCCAGGTGATATCAATTTAAGCTATCAACGATTAGGTTAAAAGAAAACTTCAGGCCAGAAAAAAAAAAAAAAATCATCACACGTGCATAATAGAATGAGCTTAACTGGAGAACTCTTCAGGGGAATCGATGAACTGAAAACAATTTAAGGAGTGGTCACAACACTTACTAAAGGGATGATTTCAAGAAAAAAGTAATTTCCCCAATTTTTCCCCGCAACAAGTTTAAAATTCAATGGAAATAAGTATTCAATCTGAGTGAACATTAGTCACTGGGTATGCCTTTTATTTTCATTAAGTCATCACACCAATACATGTAATAGTTATAAATTTCATGCATTTGCAAAACTCTTGTGACCCTGCTGCAGACACCATTAACCTTCTGGACTGGGGTGCAAATTTAAGTGATGCTGGGTTTGCGTTTCTTTTGGATATTGTATTCTTCCAGAAGACATTAATTCTTCTCTTCTATCTCCAGCAATGTGCTGCTAAAAGAGTACAGTAACTGAGTCAAACACAACACAAGTTTTTCCTGCTTAACTTGCGTTTTGGACGGATTTTCTTACAGAAAGATTTCTGATGCACTACCTGTAAGTAGATGTCCTAGGTTTTCTAGTACAAATCTATACAGTTCTTTAAATATTTCCCCATACAAGGGAACAAGAAGAAGAATGATTTTTAGGGTGTTTGCTCTATGACTATAGTAACGGTCTTTTTGGAGTGGAGACTCACTATTTGGTCCGTCCAGTCAGCTCAACAGTCCTTGTGCTCACCAAATGGCAAAGGAAATAGCAGGACTGCAGGGCTGGAACAGGGGAAACGCGAGACTTGCCCTTCAGCTGTTATACTGGACAACTAGTTTGCTGTTGCTGGAGCTCAGATGCAAGAGCAGGATTTCAGACACACTTTTCCCCTGGATTACAGGACACTATCCCCCACACAGCAGTATATATACTATGACTCCACTGCTTGTTTCAGAACAATTTCATAGTTGTTAGCTAGCCAAAACCAAGCTTACTCAGCTTCAACAAGAAATTTTGGCTGTTGTATTAGAGATAGGGGTTCCCAAGCAGCAGTGGCCTTCACTGCCTTAGTAAAAAAGGGCAGGAGAAACTGAAGGGAAGGAAGTGCTCAGCAGCCTTTCCCTGACCTGCTATAGACTAGAAACTCACAGCTTTACTCAAAGTACAGATTCCCTGGGGCTTCAAAAAGCAGCACACAGAATAGAGATTTGAACTCAATCTCCTTCTTCCTAGTTTAAAAAAGGTAAAATAAAAATCTGTCTTGGATACGATAAGAATATGTTAAGGGCAAGGGGTAGAGGGGCAGAATGTCTTACTCTCTTCCCTCCCTCTCCCAGCAGACAGCAACATTATTCTCACTACAGATGGGTTACCAAATCAACTGCTTTACTGTTACACAAATTTTCCATTATGATTTACACAGTATGCCGATGCACCATTTTGTAATATCTCTGTATAACTTACATTCTACAAGCCTAGTAAAAAGTGACAAGAGGAACTCTTGTTTTTTGCTTCATCCAGCCAACATAAAAACTTTTACGCGTTTTGTCCTTAAAGTATCTTCAAAAGCTTAAACGTCCTGATAAATTCATGTGATAACATCAAGTTGCACTGTGACTGAACTACTGCTTTGCTGTAATCTCCCATTGGCAATGAGGTGCCGGACGGCCACACACCCATTAGCAATTACAAAGTGCTCTTTGGAAGGAGTTAAAAGAACCAGACCCGACACTGCCCTGGTCTTCATTCACCTATCAGACCCTGCAGAAGGCCACAGCAGTCCCAATTAGAAGACATCACGTTCTGACTGAAAGGTGGGAAAAACCCTTTTCCTGAGTTAACGTGCGTAGAAAATAGAATAAGTAACTCACTGTCCCATCCATCATACGGATCTCAACTTTGTTTCTAGGGCTAACAATACTTAAAAACATTGTCTAGAAGTTCATTCATGTTAACCATCTCCTTCAGTAACCTGTCCTTTCAGGTCTGCTTGTCTTAGATTAAGACGTCAGATGTTTATATACATTGAGGAGTTTATAAAATAAACAGAACTGCAAAATCCTTCAAGGAGTTCTGAAATTCTGCTAAGTTCTCCTCAGCCACAGTGAATAAATGCCTGCCTCATCCTTCTAGTGACTTTGGCTTTGGAAACCAGTAGGTCTCAGCTGTATAGGAGTTAGGTACAACAGAGTTACACCCAGATGAATCACGCAAACCCTGCGATGTCTCAGCAGAGCAATCCCACCTGTTCTACATATATCCTGGCACTGTCTAGAGGACACAGTTCTCCTCAAGTCACACCTGGATGAGATGCTACAGACCTACCAGCGTTCATTATTTGAACTCTGGAGGATCCGCACCCCTTATTTTGAAATATATTCCTAACCACAACTTTAATCAAAAGCCTATGTTAACTTCCTCACTGAACAGCAATATTCCCATTTAACAGTAATCATAATCCAACAAGGAAAAGGGAGTTTAATGGTACCCGTTTCTCCTCAGGAGGCAGTTTACTCCATTCATTGCCCAGCATCCTGGTGATCTCTGGGAAAGGGACTTCAGGCCTCTTCGCTCGAAGCTGCTCCCTACGCTCATTCATGAATCGCACATACCCTGTGAGGGGGGATTTGGGGGCATTGGTGTCCCTAAGGGGTTTCTTCCTCTTTCTCCCTTTGGCCCAGCCTCCTCGTTTAGTTCTTTGCTGCTGCAAAATGAAAATGGAAGAAAATTCAGATTGAAGGAAAAGAATTACCACCTCTGGAAGGAATAAATACTCATGTCTTAAGCATTTGCATCAGGAGTACACTGCTGCAATACATCTTTTTATGGACATAAGTTTCAAACCTTACTTTAGAGCAATCCTGACTTCAAGAAAAGCCAAAGAAGTCTCATTGTGAAAAGCTGTTTGCAGTATCTCCTGATCCACAGGGACAATAAAATAACATTTGCATCAACTACTGACTGTAAAACCACGAGGCCTGATAACCCATGAAATTATCATCCTAGCTAATGCAACAGAATTTTTTTTTCTTAGTTGTTTAAACTTATTCTTACCCTCATATACCCTCCCCCCCCCAAGTCATTTGTCTCAGTATCATGTTTGGAGAGATTCTGTGTATTAGTTAACAATTGGTAACTAGCTACTTTGCCCTTTCCAAATCTTTCATCTTTGTGCATTATGTGCCCAAAATGTGGGTGAAAGGACAGGATACAGGCCTTTCTATTCTATTTTATAGGGTTTTTTTCCCACTAATCACCACCAATAGAGAGATGAACAAACTCCAAAGCAGGGAGTATCTTGAGATTTGCCTGTGGCACACTGTGAGCTCACAGAAATAACATAATTACCACTCATCCTCTTGGCTTCATACTACTACTATAGCAATCTCTGGACAACACTGTTTTCTTATAGTACATATGCACAACTGTTCCACTACTTCTCATCTCTCCCCAGATCAACATGTCCCTGACATCAAGTTAGCTTCAGTTTCCCTTCTGGAATTTGACTACTAGTTCAATTAAAGAAGGACCTCACAGAAGATGACAAACTACAAGGAGGAATGTTAAATGCATCTATCAAAAAAAACCTCAAGCCACTTTCTTGTCAAACTTCAGTACCTTCATGTTTTAGTCACCAGGAATCAGTGCGGGATGGCACACAACATACAGTCTAAAGCAGCAAGCATAATGCTTTCAGAAACATCATTTACTCCCAAAAGAGTACAATGTCACCTTCCTGACTCACAAGAGAGAAAATAAATTGTGGCAGCTGAACATCCAGCCTTCAGAAAAAGACAGAATGCAGCACCAGCCTGTGGACGGGGCTGGCTCAGCTGGAGGGATGCATGCTGCTCTCTGTACACGAGGCCAGCCAGCTCTCCCCAGCCAGCTGCGTGCAGCTGTGCAACACAGGAGAAAACCAGAGAGAATCAAAAGATGAAAATGGCAAATGGATGAAAATTTGTGATCCTATCCAAAAAAATCTGAGTAGGTAAAGGCAAGCTATGACAAAACTCCATGCTTTTGCTTCATTGAGAATTCACTATTATTTCATCTCACCTCCTCCTCAGGCTTCTGCTCAGTGTTTTCAGCAGTATTAGAGGACTCATTCTGCAGCTGCTGAACCTGTGACAAATCCTCCACCAAATCTGGGTTATTCACTGACTGTGAAGCTCCACCACTGAATGAACTCTCAGAATGAGCTACTCTGAAAAAGCACATAATAGCAAAAGAAAACCCTTTAATCATCATATTGCTAAATAATTTCCTCCCTAAACATGCAAAAATGTTGCAAATATATTCAGTTTTTATACTAGCCAGAAAAAAATATATATTTTAGAGTCATTTTTTATGAACTGGCTGTTCTATCCAAGCAACTGCTGTAACTACTATAATTACTATGGACTTGCAAAGACAGTTTGATTTTCAAAGTGGTATTCTGTTTAATTTCTAGTGAAGCTTTTGATTATACAAACAACTGTCAAGCAAGTAAATGTCTGGATCAGAAATCAGAAAGCATGAACATACGCTTCTTCAAAAATACCGTAAGGATTTTGAAATTAATGGTTTCACCTTCAACCAATATACACCTTTCTGGATGCATTCACTGTATTTCTCCACAAATACGCTTAAAGGTTTGTGGTTGTGTACGATTTTGGATTGAGCTCCATTCAACAATTTCCTGTTAATATGTGTGGGTACTTAAAGCACCAACTTGACTAGGTCCTTACAGGCTCCTGAATGGCCACTAATTTTATTGCAAGAGCTGTATCAATCAACCTTACTTCAAGGGCAAGCTGTTTGGAGGTAAAACCAAAAAAAGCACGTACACAGAAATATTTCTGAAGGTAGGGAGAGAAAGATAAGCACGTATTTTGGGGCAACAACCCCACAGTCATTGTCACGACTTTGTTCTGTTGTGACAAATTAATATAAAATTTTGGGACTCATATCAGATTCCAATCCCTTTTTGAACCAGGCTAAAGATTACTTGGCCTTGCCCAGTTACATTCATGAAAATTACTACAACAGCAGTGTATGCTTCAAATCTTTCTTAATTTACTCAGATCTACAGCTGCTTACATGCACACCAGATTTTAAATATTTACAATAATTGTTCCTGTTAACGTAGAATACAGCTATATAAAAATCAGAATATATTAACAGAATTGTTAGCTGAATGCCTACGGAAAAAGTTGTCTTTAAATAGAGAGAACAGTTTATTTTTATTACTCACTGATCAGCTATTGTGACATAATTACTAGTAAAGATACAAGGGCTGGAGAGATCTCTTCCTGACTTTCAGATACCAGATTGAGTTCATATTACTAACAGTTAGAGAAGAACAAAAGGAACAAAGCATACACACTTCTATAAGTTAATTATATTTGGTAGGTGTCAAAAAGAAAAATGGAATAATACAGTTTCTTAGAATCACTGTTACAGTTCTGTCCTGAAAGACAACTTATTTCTCAATTGTGATTTTAAAAGAAGCCACTGTTTCAGTCTGTAAAAGCAGAGTCAGTCTGACAAAAACGACAGACATCAGTTTCTCAGTGATTTTCAGAAATCAGTGATGAACAGTGTATTTTTAATAGAAATAATTTCTGTAGCATGGACGACTGTAACACCTTTACTCTTTGCCCCCATCATGCTGTCTGTCTTTAAAATCCTAGTGAAGCAAACTTAAAAAGATAAGAAACATTCAACAAAAGTTTGTGATCATTTCCATCAGTTCAGAAGAGTCCTGGTTTCTTCTAAATACAGTCCTGTGACGTTCTATCAAGGCCAAGGGAGTGTTGTAGGATTTATTTTTGTTGGTTTTGTTTGTTTGTTTGTTTTAAATCTCTTTAAATGCCCTCTTCCCACTGAAACAGTTTCCCTGGCAAGTCCAGAGATTGTATCTATCAGCTACAGGTTAAAAAGAAGTAGTTGCTTACCCAGTTACAGTAATTTCACTACCTTCCTTAGATCCATCTTCATCAGTAAAAAGTGGAGGAAGGTTGGAGCCAACCACCAAGTTCTCCATATCTCTGGTTTAAAAAAAAATACGTTAATAATCTTATTGTTTCCCTTCAGCAGCACTTCAGTTTAAACATCACAACATTTTAAACCTATAAACGAATCGGCCTGTCGTACCAGACTGGCCTGAGGACCAACCCTATAGGCAGCTGTGCTCAAGGTCAGAGAACAAAGATCATAAATGATGCTTCAGTTCAGAGTTTCCCTCTTAACTGAGCCCTATGCCAGTGCCACAGTGATGCTACAAATCATGCTGTAGCATTCTATTTTATCCCTTGAGAGAGAAATTTTCATTCTCATACTCAGCACACAGGTACATAAATGCCACTCTTCCAATCCATGTTCCTGTTCATCCTTCACCGTGCACCCTTCACCACAGAGGTTTCTTTGTTGATCCCAAAAGAAAATGGAAACTAAGTCTCAAATTAAGTTTCAAATTAAGATTGTATTTTATATTCCTCGTCCATATTTTCACAATATATCTATGTACGTAGTTGAGTATTACGGCCAAGTACAGAAAACAGCAGTGTTAGATATTATTTTAAGCTTCAACTCACATACAACAGTTACAGAAGCAAGCAGTTTGAGGCACAACATACTTCTCATTCAATACGAACTGTTCCCAAGTTAGAATTGCTTTCTTTTGTATCCTTATAGGCTGCCATAGGAATTTGATGTGAGATAAGAAATCCAAAGAAGAATTAAATTAATTCATCCCATTTCTTACTAAGATACTGGACTGTTTTGTTGTAGGGGGAAAAAATTTCCCCAAACAAAAAGAAACTCACTCTATGATTATGAGTTGCAGTTTCAGCCCATTTTGAAGGGCCATACCGGTTAATTTTCTATTCCTTCAGTTTAGAAGTCACCTTTGATGAGGTACCAGGTATTCAACCTCAGTATTGCTATCCCTTGCAGCTAGTGTTTGGAGGGACTGATGTGAGTTCTAAACTTGTGCTGCTTTCTCCTGGATTGGTATGCCTTCTGCTCAGCACTGAAATCAAAGTGATTCGAGACACAAAATCCTGCTTCTTGTTTTTAACATCATATGTGTTTTCCCACACCCCACCCCAGTTCCATAGGTAAAGGTTTTATACAAACAAAAGTAATAACACCATTTCTTGCATCTTATATCACCTGCAGATCCCTACTACAAGTACTACATCTGATATGATGTGAAACTTGTGCAAACAAACCAGTGAATACAGCAGACCACCCAAACAGGTGAGCACTCTGCTCCTACTCAAAGGACTTTGGGTGTGTGAGACATTTATCCCACAGCTGTATTTGGTTAGAAGTGGTCAAAGGACTCAAAAGGCTATTCTCAGGAACCAAGAGTGTAATCTGCCTGACATTCTGTTTTGAGATCATGAGCTCTGCTCTATTCGTTTCATGCCTCCCTTTGAAAACATAAGAATATCTACACCCTTTAGCAACAGCTCCATACCTTCATAAGGTGCTACAGATGTTAGCTGATAAATTAATCTCTGGCAAGTCTCCAATTTGTTCAGTTTATGCTCACAGCAGATCAGTTGAAGATCTCCATGAAACAGGCATTGTGTCGATCTAATTTCCACCACGATGTTACCTTCAGTTTCCAAAGACGACTATCTTTCCTATACAGACAGGAAGTCCAAGAAAGTAGTTACCTTCTCTCACTTTTCAGATGACATTCACCCTTTTCTCTTACGCCTTTCCAGCTGTAGATACTTAGATCATCCTGAAGAATCATTCTGATTCCTTATCTAGAAAATAGAGCTAGGCAGACTGCTTCTAGGTGGTACAGACATTGACCTCTAGCAGAGAAACAGCCTTTATCATATATAGGAAAGTCTCAACCAGGAATGAAGAAATCTAATTCCTACTCTATCATTATAAACCACAAACTGAGTATAGTTTAGGGGGCTCAGCCTCAACAGAGATGTGGCAAAGCTGGAAACTGTCCAGCAAGGGCTGTCAAGATGGTCAGGGACCTAAAGCACCTGACCTGATAAAGAGATGTTGAGGAAACTGGGCTTGCTCAGTCTGGCAAAGAAGGCTAAGGGCAAATCCAACAGGTGCCTCAAGCTACCTGATGGAAGTAGCAAAGATGACAGAACCAAACTCTCAGTAGTTATGTAGGCATTTGCACATTCATATGGGACACCAAGAGGTTACCAGGGAAGTGGTGGTGGCGGCATCTATCCTTGCAGATCTTAAATGCTCAGTTACACAAAGCTGTAACTGACCTAAACTAGTGTTGGCAACAGTCCTCCTTTGAGTGGGAGTCTAGACTAAGATGACCTCCAAAGGTCACTTCCAAGCAACATTGGCAGTTCCCTGAACCGCAACTCATTGTTATGCTTTCTTTCAAATACTAGAATCTCTGACATAAAAAAGAAGAAAGCTCAAATAATACAATGCTTTTAGGAAAAGTGATGAGATAGTATGATGGAACATATAGGATTTTAACTCTTCAATAAGGAAGTGCAAACAATACACACAGAAAAGAATCTACATCAAGCTTGGGTCATCATGTATTCCAAGGAAATATGAAAATTCAACTGATTTGAAGAATGTGCTCTTCAATGATGCCCAGAAAGCTGTTTAAGCACAGCTACTAAATATACAACAAATTGCTTCATGCAGTTGTCAGGTGAAAGAATAAGGAAGTTTGCTTTATGTTGCACAATCTTTTAGTTTTGTCAGTCAAAAGCTTTAAATTAGTATCTTCAAAAAAGGAAGCTTCAGCAATCAGACTAAACCCTTGCAAATTATTTATTTATTCATATATATGAAAAGCTTTATGCATGTCTGAAAAAATAAAAGAGCTTGCTTTGTTATCCAGGCACCTCCAGCAGCCTTCCTGGGGTCAAGGACCTCTCCTCAGCCTCACCACACCAGTCTACTTGCACTCAGCATTCCCACACATGCCTTAAAAGAATACATATCCTCTGCATCTGAACATACCATTACCAAGTCTGTCCCTCATGCCCACTGTGACCTTTTCACCAGGTCCCCATATGTCTGTTCACATCTGGACCTAGTCAGCAGCAACAGAGTCTAAGCTTACTTTCAATCTGTGGGGCGGCAGCCGGACATCAACCTTAAGAACATACAAACAGAACACAAACACAGGAAGCTGGAAGAACACACACTTCATTCTTTAATTTTATTTTTTCTTATTTAACCCATATGCTTTAGATACTAACTCTTTCAGTTGATACTGAGCCACACCCTAAAGAAAATTTAACATCAATGAATTTATTATGCCTTCTAATCTATTCCAGAAAGCAAGAAAATAAGACAGTTCCCTCAAAAGCTCAATGAGTACAGATGGGAACCCACCCAAGTCTCAGTCACATTTCTCATGGATAACTGTCCCATGTCTTTGTTCTAAAGTTGCTATCTACTAGTTTCAACCCCACTGTGGAGCTACATGTTCATTTCAGGACCATAACAAAATGAACAAACCGAAAATCTGAGGAAGAGAACAGTAATGGGGAAGGAACAGAATTGCTGCTTCTCAAACTTGAGCCTTTACAGAATTCACAGGAATTGAAAAGGACAGTTGGCAAGTCCCATCCAGTTTAATATTTGTGCAGTGTTGTCAATTTAAGCTCTGGCTAAAGCATTTAGTAAGACACATTTGATTAAATTCAAGGCACAAAAACCAATGTACACTTAGTTTTTCAATGGCTAACAGATATATCCTATTTTCATTTTTTAACTATTACTACCAAAATAAAAGTGAAAGTGCTGTTAAACTCTAAACCTTTACAAGCACTACAATGCAACGCAAGGAAGCATCATGTTCAAATAAAACCAATTCAAACTAAAGCAGCTCTGAGTTCACTGTACTACACAACTAGTTGTACTTGTTCAAGAAAGCAACCAGCTAAGCAGGTTTTTTTATTATCAGCAGCATTTGATAAAGTGCTTGAGGAACTGTGACTTACTTTGGGATAGATCAGTCCGGGAAGATCCAGCATGGACTCAACTATACTCCCTTTATAACTTCTGTAAGGTGAGGCAAAGATTACAGCCAAACCAAAGTGTAACGCTCAATCTTACCACCACTTCGAGTTTCCATAATGATTCTGCTTCAATTTTAAGCACAATACTGCTCCACCAGAAACACTGTTCTAAGAATGCCAGCAGCAGACCTACACCTCTCACTACTAGAGACAAGCCAATACAGTCAGCAACACATTTTTCTGACTTAACCTTATTTGCAAATACTCCAGGCTTTCCTGTGCACTGCTTTTACTCCCAAGGGCAGACTCCACAGGAACTTGAGATTTAGGTTGGGGTTTTTTTCCCCTTGTATTTCCTACATCCAGCATAACAGTGGTCAGTTGTGGAACAGCAGTAACAACCTGATGTACAGAGGCTGGAACAGTTTTTGGATGTCTGGTTTGGGGTGCACTACAAACCAGTATTTAAAAAGGATAAACAAACAACAGCAAAAAACCCCAAGTATAAGGATCAAGGAGGAAGAGTGCAAGCTGGAGCTTCAGAGAATAAAGCAGCATTATGTGTGCAAAAGTCCAAGGCCAAGAAAAACACCAGTGAAGAACAAGTTTCCTACCGTTCCATGCTGTCAGTGTTTAAACATTGGTAAGATTTCCAAAGAGCCATTAGGCACATACACTAACATAACCTCTTCATGAGCCTAAAGAAGATTCTATATTACCCTAACCCACCCAAAATTTGGCTTAATATATGCTTCTCTTTCTCTGCCTTCCCTCATCTCTCAGGGAAAACAAAAGCTTCATAGAGCAGGAAATCTACAACAGTATTCTGTAACTTTCAGTTTAAATCTTCTAGTTGGATGCTTCAGCTGCATTCATTGAGAAATCACACTTAATACTACAGAGTGTGCCAACACGGTTTTACAGTATGATTTGGGAAATGAAAGAAAAACTTATACAGCATAAAGATCTAAGTACTACTACACACAAAGGGAAGAATCAAACAGTAATCAAATACCTTTCAAAACCAGGAGTATAGTTTAAATAAACTTTCTTAATTTCTTTTCAAATTAACTTTTGTGGGCAGTGCCATGTAATTGTAACATTATTCTAGTGGGAAAGATGAAGTAGCTGACTTGTATTTTGGGTAGGCTGAAAGACACCGTGACCCAACTTCTAGTCACATCTGTACAGTAGAACGAAAAGGTTAAAAGAAGGTAGTTGTAAAACGAGGGTGAGAACAAACCCGTGATAGGAGCTAAACAGAAAGACTGACTTTTCTGTAATATCATTCCTATGTTTGCAATGTTACTGCTGCTATTATCGGGCAGCAAGACCTATACACATGGGTGATGTGTAATTGAAAGCCCAAGTTTTAAGAGCCTTTTATGCATGTAATAGGTGGAGGGTAAAATTTGTCACAGTCAACCTTTTCTTCAAATAATCAGATAATTTACAATGTGCAATGACACAATTTCATCTAGCAGACCACCTCAATGTAGCACATTTGCATTGTTATTTTTCAGAGGAGACTAGTAGAGTCAAGAGTAGAACGTGTTCATGGCCAGACTGTTACAACAACGCAAGCTACAAACAGCAATTCTTCTCTTAACACTGTACACTGTTGTCTCATGGCTCACAGATCAAGAAAGAGCCTCTTCCAGACCCAAAGCAATTACTGTACATTCTCCAAAAAGTTCATTGTTTCCACAAAATGTAACTTGGTTTGCTTGTGTGAAGTGATTCACAACATACTGAAATGAGGCTGGACTCTACAGTGTCTGCACAGGTCTGGTCATGCAGGAAGTCACTGCTAAATGCAGACTGACTTCTTACTCATCCATCCCAAGGCCACATGGAATCTTAAGATGGGCCTGAACACTGAAAAAAAGGGTGAAAAGAGTCCTTAGCAACATTGCCTTTTCTATAACTACATCATATCAGATGATCTTAAGAAAAAAAAATAATCAAGAATTACTAAACTATTTATCCATCCAATTAAAAGGTAAGGTTATAAATACATATCTATTACAGTTAAGCATATTTAAATATGAAGTCAGCATCAGAAATCTGACTTACAGCCTGACTATAAAACACCACAGGAATTTCAGCTGCCTCATTGCTAACTCTAGTTTCAGAAATGTTAGTGCTGAGTGGAAGATTTTTCTCCCATACTTCCTACTCCTGAAGTCTCTCATCCTTCTTTGCCAGAATAGCTCCAAACCTTACCATTCAGAGGTTAACAGATTAAAAATAAATGATCTTCTGCTACGTCACAGAAGAACCACAGTACTCCTTATCTAAGCACCAGGATCCAAGATCTTCATAGTGTAAGTAATTTAAACTTGGAAGACTTACTGAGAAAAAAACCCCATAGGATCATCACTTCCTCTGTCTGTCCACATGTAGCCAGAATATCAGAAAGATAACTGAAGCAAGAACATCTCCAATTAAAACCACAATGCTTTTGGAGCTGTCAGAAGTTCAGATTCTCTCAACAGCAGCATTTTCTTCCATCAAGCCAGAGGAGAAACGTATTATTGAACAACATTGACTACAAAAATCAGATTTTACTTTTTCCCTACAGGCAACTCATTAGACAAAGGTCTTTGTGACTACAAAAATTGCAAGCCAAACTTAATGGGATGAAGGTTTTTCTGTCAGACCAGTAAGTATATACCAGAGAACAGCCCAATGCTTTTGTTTTTACTTCTTGCCAGTAAAAACAAAGAAACACTAGTGACCAAATAAAAAGCTTGCAAGAAAAAAATTCCAGAGTTCCACTGCATTTCCAAACAACTTAAGGAAAGAAGGGAAAGATGTAAAGCTTAGTTTTATGCTTAGTTTGTCTGGATCCTTGTGGCAAATGCCAACAAAGCTATTAATACTTAAACAACAGTAACAGCTGCCAAAAATCTGCAAAAAAACTATTTTTTAAAACCACAAGTGTTCAACCCTATATTCTACTCTTATTTATATAAATGCATTAGGATTGGAGCACATACAAGATATCTCATGTATATAAAATCCTCCTGTTTTCTGAAATTTAAGCCCTTATTCACACAGGAAAGGTATACACTCAACCCTGCAGACAAGAGTAAGAATAGCTCCACAGTGAATTCCCTCTCCATTCAAATACATGAAAGAAAATTTTGCATCAGCAATAAACAAGCTTTTTAGCTTACTCAAAGGAAAACAAAAGCCCACAATGAGGTGACTGTACAATGAGTTGTGCTACCCACCTCCAAGTACTAAAATCAGTAACTGTGGTACAGGTACCCATAGAGAAGGCTTTGTTATCCAGCCCTTCATGGCAGTTATTAAGCATCTATGGATTAGGATGGTTCATTTTATTCTAACTTTCTAAATGATAGTACCAGTTGCCATTTAAAATAATACCACTAACATACACAACTCTGCAAAATTAATTTAATCCTTGTGTTAACAGGTCTCACATGAGAAGATACAAACATCCAGATGACAAAAATAAGTATTGCAATAAATCTTAAGAACTTTTTATTTTAATTATCACTCCACCTAAGGTAAGCCCAGTGTTTGATACCAGGGATGGCACTTGCTTTTGTAATTTGCCCATAAACCACCCCTCTGAATTTCCAGTTACTATAGGCAATTTAGTCTACCTCTTCACGTGCTCTGTCATTTGAACATTTCTCTAGCATATGAAGACCTCATATTTCACAGGGCAAAGTTTTCCAATAGCTACTTCTACACTAACAAGGCAAAAAGGACACCTCATTAAAAAAACAAAAACCACCAACTATGTAACAGACACAAACCATGCCTGAAACCACAGTAACTATATATCATCGAAGACTTGACCAGATCCTGTTAAGCTTCCCCATCAGGAAGTAAATGGTTACTTTCCTTCAAAATTGAAGTTCGGTTCCTCTGATCATTTATGTCAGTAAGACTTAATCATTTCACTCTTTGTGGAATGCAAAAATGAAAATGCGATGAGCAAAGCAGTTCATTAAAAAATATAAATGAACAGAAGTTTTTTATTGTGTTTGCCCAGCTCTAACATTTACCAGCATCATGCAAATGAAATAAGAAACAGTAGTAATTAACACTTGAGGACTACTTTGATTTAAAATACCAAACAAGTATTCTGAACTAGACATAACTCAGTGTCAGGGAATCCTGATAGTGACTGGCCAGTGAAATGAGAAGTTACATATTTGAAGCAAATAGTTGAAAAGTAGATATACCTGCTGAGACCGAAAAGTTGTTTTAAAGCCATTTTAGCACTTTTGCTCTCTAAGCCTTACTCATCACAAAAGTTGCCAGGAAAGCAGAGCATATACTCCTAGCTCACTTAACTCTGGGAGAGGAAACTAGTTGCTGCCACAGAAGAATAGAGACTGGAATTTCTCTTGCACATATCCAGTAAAACAAGTTATTACTATTTTACAGAGTATGAGGTTGAATGCTTTAGATGTGAGAATATACTGAAAAGGGCATCGAGTATATACTTAAAAGAATGACTCACCACAGGCTTCATGACCCAACACAAAAGCATCTACTTTGACCTCAAGAGCCACAAAGACAGCATGGAACTGGATATTTTACATGCACTGGTATGGGTACAGGGACAAAGGTTAAAGGAAATGAAGTGTGGGAAGAGTCTCACATAAAACAGGCAACTAATTCTGCTTCTGCAAACTTCTGTTTGTAGAAAAGACCCATCTTTAGAAAAAATATGGCATGCCAGCTTCCATGTATTTTTGGTCTCATTATCCTGCTGTTGCCTTGCACTATTCCAACACAAAACAAATGAGTTTGAGCAATCAAAAAATCTGGCATTTAAAAGAAATCACAATTTTTAGCTAGTCTTCATTGTGCAAAGTAACAGGTATATAAACAGTCACTCTATTCTGCTATTTTTTTTCCCCTTTAAAGATCATCAGAACCGATACTAGCAAATACTTTCTAATAGCAAAAGTAGTGGTGATCTGAGTTGGACTGTTTGCTTCTAACTTGTTCTTAAAGCTCTCCGGTAATGGATTAATACCTATCAGAAATGAAAGTTTGGATATATATTGCATGAAGTTCACCAAACCCCCTTTTCAGTCAAGGCTCTTCTAACAGTCTTTGATTTGGGATCATTTCACATGCATATCATTGGCATACCAGGATAAAAATTGTATAGACCTCAGACTGATGGAAAAACAAATAAGGAAAACAAGCACAAAAGAACAGACATGAGGTTCAAGCAAGTATCACGGTATCAGTGAACACGGCCTACAAAACCTTGTCTGAATTCATGAAAAAAAACAGAAATGACAGCACAATCCTGCCAAAGCTCCTGGAACAGCAGACAGCTCCTCTGATCAGTGCTACCAAGATTTTAAAGTTGTCTGAGGCCACAGATGAAATGTGTCAAGATAAATGCTACAGGGAAAGACTATACCCAAAATACAAATGAAAAAATTTCGGGAAATTTGAAAAGACTGAAACTATATGCTCTTACTAGACACATACCAAGACTCCCCTCTCACCACCGAAAGGGAAAGCACACAGAAATTTTAAAATCATACAATAACCCAAATACTTCCACAGCTCCGTAGAAGAACTTATATCAGCATGAATGTAGACAAGCTAGAGCAAAGCTTTACCTATCCTCGTTTTCAGCCACCAAAGGCAACAGGAAATTATACTATTTATAGCATCATGAATGGAAAACAAGGTAAAAAAACCAGTGGCATAGCCTACTGCAGTGGCCTGACTGCTCCCCAATTTTAAGCATTAAGTCAGACATCCAGAGATGTGAGACATATGGGAAGGGGCAGGCAAAGAGCACATTTCTGGAACATCTGTGGCATATATTATGAAAATAATTTTTCAGCTGAAATAGGATTAAAAAGAAAGAACTCATGCCAGGAGCATGCCTAAACACCCTAGGCTGAGTGCTCAAAACAATACGTAAACATTTGCAGTATCTCATCTGATCCCCACACCACTTGAACAAATTGCTGTTGAGGACAGTGGTTAACCTCTTCCCACCGTCTTCCTTACTGATGCTGCAATCTCTCCTTTGTGCCTATCCTGTCATATCATAGGGAAAAAGTCAAAAGAATCCAGGGGAAAATGGTGACTAGGAGTAAAGCATCATGCCTAGAGCTTGGAGCCAAACAGCAAACAAGAACCTGGGAAGAATGTGGCTAAGACCTATAATCCTGCTCCTCCAACTTCCCTCTTCCACAGCTGCTTCTCACATGCTGGAAACAAGGAACTGCAGATGGAAACGTGCACAAGCTCTGCAAAACAGAGGTGACCTACATACACAATAAATTTAGTCCTAAAGAGAATGTAAATCTTTTCAGATAGACTGAAAAC
Source organism: Falco punctatus (assembly GCF_963210335.1). Classification (NCBI taxonomy): domain Eukaryota; kingdom Metazoa; phylum Chordata; class Aves; order Falconiformes; family Falconidae; genus Falco; species Falco punctatus. The sequence continues at coordinate 49,415,636 of NC_137587.1, forward strand.
TGAACAGACACAAGGATCGAGGTCTTGCATATAACACAGTCTCAAGCACTTGCATATGAAATGATTCCTAATTCATGTTTAGTTATAAATGTTCTCAAAGACATTTGGCATTCAGGTTTGAGTATTTACCGTATTTAGCAAACATTTATACTGCTTTTACATTTCCTTTTGATTATTTCATTTAATATATATATTCATTAAGTAAATATGGTTGCTCTGAGCTAAAGCATAAATATTATCCCAACACCCCTATATATGGGTAAAGATGCATAGCTGCTTTAAAGAAGGTCATATAGGAAGTCACTAAGATTACAACCAAACTTTAGAAACAGTCTTTAAAATTCTACCAATCTTAACCCTTTTATTTTGGACAGCTCAACTAACTTAGTCATTGCTTGGTTTCTGACATCTAGAAGTCATCGTGAGAATCTGACTTGAATACACATTGCACAATTCTTACTGCAAAGAGAAGTAAGAGCTAAAGTCTTCATGATCCTTGACAACAGGTCAGTAACACTCTGGTTTGCACAGCATTAAATAGCGGGAAAACACAAAAATATTTGTATTTTCAGAAGGGCTACAACACAGGTTTCACTTCAGTATAAACTCATAATCCAAAAGTAATTGCCTTGATCAGAAACAGACAAAGCAAACTGGTAGAAAACAAGAGTTTAGGCAGTACTCTGCCTTTTTTCATTTGTGGAGCCTAAACATATTATAACAGAAGTGCAATCACAGTGCTGCAAATTCAGCATACTTGCTTTCCTTGGTTACCTTTTGCAGCCTGTTAGAGGTATGTGCATGGATTACTTTTACATTTAATCCTAAAAGTTAAATCAGGGGCTTTTCAGTCAAGACACTGCCTTTTCAGTCATCAGCACTCCTTTTTAATTTAAAAAAGGTTCCTCTGAAAAAGCACTCTATCGGTATTTTGCTCCTCCCCACATCTCCCAGAACAAAGGCAAAAAAGTATGACATTGCTTTTTAAACACTGCATTTTTAAAAGCAGAAAGTATTCAGCTTTTATGAAAACTTTAACAATTATATTTGAGCATACAGACTTCCTGAGATAGAACATTTATTAGACTAATGAAAGGTTGGCTTTCCTGGTCTTTAACAGTTTCCCAAAACAGCTAATTCCCACCATGGAACTGTTTCCTGACCTCTAGGAAAGGGTCACCTATGTGTAACTGTAGGCAAAATATGCCCTTGGCATTCCAAGGCTCCATGGTAAACTCACTAAAAAGAATCCAGCAGGTCCAGTTCACACCTCAATTGAGTTTTGTTTGTATCGTGACAAAAATACCCACTCCAGAAGAAACCCTTAAGTAAACCTTTATGTAACCCTTACCTCACTGCCCTAAGTAACACACACTGATTCTTCAGCAATGCCTACAGTTTTCAAAACCAGCTAGTCACCTCCTATTGCTTCCTTTTGCAATGAGCAAACCTCGAAGAACAGGTTGCAACATGAAAATAGTCCTGAAAGACCAGAGCACTACTGCACCAGACGCTAATTATTATCACTAGCATTATATGCATAGCTCTTGGAGTTTAGCATGTAAAAGACAACTGAAAGAAGAAGCCTATTATATGAAACTATATCAATTAATCAAGCTGATTAAGAAAAACTGTTTGTAATTTCTGCTTGTAAAATTTGTATTTTTTAGACAACTGAGGTATGTTTCATTTACCACTAGTCATTAAATTAAGAAGCAGAAACATTCACCCACTTCACACTGAAATTTTCCTCTACTCAAATACCCATGTATTAATCACCATGAATTTGTTTGTATTCCTATTTAAAATTACTTTCTCATAACATTTCCTAATGTCACCTGACAATCACACATTTTGTATGTAAATATCTTCCAACCATATAAAACCACTACAGATTCCAACCAGTTTTGTGGACTAAGATACACCCAGCAAAGCATTAATGAGAAAGGCACATGTCTAGTTACTACATCTTCTTCATTGGCTATTCCTGCCCAGTTGTGAAGAAAAAGGAGCCAACATGACGGAAGCCTGCATTTTCTTCTATGCTGAATTAATCACACTTCCATAAATCAAGAAATACATCTCTTGTATCATTCACATTAATGACGCAAAGACCGATTTAGACTAGAAGGGACTGCTGCAGGTCATCTCGTTCCAACACCTACTGAAAACCAAACTGAAGGTCACCTTTATGGCAGACACGACCACGGTAGACTATCTGGCTCAAAGCATCTGGTCAACAAAGAATTAAACCAGTAAACACCCTCACTGCTTTTTTTTGTTTTGTTTTTTGTTAGGAAGGCTACCAACAGCTGAAGAAATAAGCACTGTTTATTCTCAGGACAGAGACATGATGAATAGAAGGCAGGACATAAAAGCAGTTGAAAAAAATCCCTTAAAAAGGCCACAGGACGAGATGTGTATTTAGACATCACCTCTCCCAGTCCTAACAAGGCTTGAGGAACAGAAGAATTAAAAGACAATTCTTCGCTTTACCACCAGAACAGGGATGGAGAGTTTTCACTTTATTCATCTATTAACCAGAAAAAACTATTGAGAGCAACCTTAGCAAGGAATCCAGGATCTTCTCTCCAATTACTGAGGCTAAAAATGTACTTTCAGTATTACACTGCCCCTACACAAAGATTCCCTCACCCTCAGATTTACTCTCAACTCTCAGTACAAGCAGTATTTACCCCAATTCAAACCACTTCAATAAACTCTGAAAAACAGCAGTTGTCATTTCAGAGAGGGCTTATGTGTTAAGCTCACTACACAGAACCCAACTTTCACTGATTTCAAGTAGGTTTAATTCAGTAGCAGTTTTAAGCAGGTTTTTTTCCTTTTTTTTTTTCAAATTAAAAGCTTAGCTTTGGGCTGCTATGCTTGCCACTCCACTAACCAGTCCACTTGTTCAATATATTCTGTCCTTCAAGTAGAGGATACAGCAAAATGAACTGCATACACTTTCACAAGATTATAGGAACAGACAACTGAGGGACCAAGAAAATACTGTAACATTAAGCACCTCATTGCATATAAGCAAAAGACAAGTTCTCATTTCTAGTCTCACAGAGGATATATTATTTGCACAACAACAGGGGTTTAAATTTGAAAAGAAATAGTTTCTCCACTATACCAAAAATTGAAGAGACATTCTGTGCCAAAGCTAGATTAAGGTTCACGAACTAACACTAATGCTGCTAGTATCATGCAACCATCTTCACAGTGATATGCAACTACCTGAATAACCAAGTATTTCCTCCTTACCATAGCAGTTCAGACTTAAGAGTGACTGCTGCCACAAGTGAGGTTGGGAGCCATTACGTTTGACGGTACCTCTATCTGAATGAGAGAATGGTCACAAATATCAGAGGCAGAGGCAAATGAAAAAGTTGCCAGAGAACTCACTGGAAGAAAGAACACAGGGAATATTCGGGTCTCTTTATTCCTTCAACAATCAGCTGCTTGACCATACTGTAACGTTAAAGTGGTCACGTAATTGTAAATTGAAGTCTAGAGGCATGTTAGCTTCAGCTAGTGATTATAGAGACATCACTTACAGAGACAAATTCAGTTTTACAATGCATACTGACACCTGATGACTTAATTTCTCACTATGGCTTTAAAAATTAAATCTTAGCAAACTCTTCACATCCTCTCACTGATACAGTATCTTCCAACTCCATCACCTTCTTCCCACATCTCCTTACAAGTTTCAACAAGCTTCTCTTAAGTCTTTGAGTTTTTCAAAGGCAGTTACAAATCATGGTTTGTCACTGCAGAATTTAACACAATACACTTGCAACCCTTCCAATATGTTCAACATCCAAAAATCAACTGATTTGTCAACTATTTTACCTATATAATTTTTTCCCCATTCCTTCAAATAAACTGCCATTCTACTTCCTTGTCTGTTTTTGCTGATGTACTGCCTAGCTTCTTTGGGGTGATTACTTTGCATTTCATTTACCTTTTAAGGACTAAGTTATTTAGCAGTAGAAAGTCACAGCAAATGTCATGAAACTAGTTTCTCTGATCTGCAAAACCTCCAATTGCTCAAATGTCTGTATCTTTAATTACAATGGTACACAAATACACTCACAGCAGTGAGATGCTACGAAACAAGTTCAGAACCAGAGACACAAGTGTCAAAAGTGGAGGTATGACAGAAACATTGCCTATTGTAAACTCAAAACTCATTTGAGTAAAATTTATCTGCATGTGACAGACTAGTGTACCTTTTTCATGGTAACTTTTGGTTAATGTATTACTGCAAGTCTGCATTATCATAATGCTGCCTCATCACTTGCCCAGTCTTCTGTTTGTTGGCCAGTCACTGATCCACATTCACACCAGCTTGAAGGAAAAACACCCAACCATGTAAGACAGCTACAGACCAGTAAGTTCCTATATTTATATAGCATTATTTAAATGTCTCCATAAAAAGTCAATTACAGCAGACACTTACCTGACAAACATTACCGATCTCAGAACTAAGAATAAAGAATTGTGTATCAATAAAGAGAAAAAGGTTTTTTAACCATAATTACCAGAAGTCTATAATACAGAGACACTGAGGTAAAAGCTAGATTTTATTTTTCTAAGCTTCTAGCCTTTACTATGCATTTGAAATCTGCTGTCTTCCCACTTTTCCTCACTATAAAAATTTAAACTCTTTGTGTGTGTGTGTGTGTGTGTGTCAATATTTACAACACTCTTCCACATAACAGCAATGCAGGATCATGCTGGAAATTTTCTTGATTTTTTTTTTCATGTTTTGCAAACCCATCTGATAAATGTCTTTTCTGTAATTCCCTTGAGAAATAAATTGTTTAAATGGCATTGGGACAGAATATATGTTTTTACAAGTTGAAATAAAATTATGCAAGTAATTCACCTAAAACAAACCCAAAACATTTAAAGCATTTTACTATAGAGAAAATGCAAGTAAGCCATCTATAACGGAATTCACATTTTTTCGTATTTGTAATGAATTTTAAGTTTTTATAAGGTCAAGACAATATTAACAGAAAAGGTTTTTTTCAAGTAAGGAAAGTATCTTTGATATTAGGATGATTTCTGTATCAGTACTCATTCAAAACAATTCATATAAAGTCTCCCAGTCTAAATTTAAAATGCAGTTATTAATACTACAGATTTTTATATCCAAATATAAACAGATGAACAATCAAATCTTATGTCAAAACAAGGACTGCTTAGGCTATTCCAATAAAAATACTTGCAGGATTTCTGTACTTTAAAGAAAGTTTCCTGGGCTAGAACTAAAAAAACTTCTCTGTAAAACCACTGTATACCCACATGCACAGGCTAGAGGGGATGACAGTGATCACCCAGACTGACCCATTTAGCATCAGCCAACTATCTTCTGTTAAAAAAAGAAACACAAAATGGAATTCAAAGCTATATAATGGTTACCCAGTCTTGTTTTAAAGACAGTAAGAGAAGTGTAACTGCATCAGCTGTCCCACATGGTAGTTACGCACACAGTACATTTGTACAACTTTCTGTTGTTCGGTAGATTTTGTTATGCTTTTGCAGACTAGACCCTATAAGCCTACATCGATGAACTCCAATTAAGTTATTTGATAAACATATCCCTTCAAGAAGTTAAAAAAAATGCAGCACACACATTCATTTTTAGGACTGAAAAAAATGGTTTTAACTCATTTTCAGAGTCTGGTCTTTCTCCAGTGTGCTAGCAACCCTTTCCGAATTCCAAAAGTAGCTGTAGCAGCGCCAGCTGCAGAAGACATGCATTAGTACTTCGCCTGTTAGACTCTGTTCTTATACCTAAGTTTTAGCTGGCTCCAAGCTTCACTAAATGCTAATGTTCACAGCTGGATTATCCAGTCACCTCCAACCCCTCTTCATGTCACTGCCTGCAAGGAGGCCTTTCCCAGCCTACACCTGTCCTCAGGTATACTAGTTTAAATGGGAACTAATATAAAGATTGGTTTGTTTGAGTACAGTCTTTAAAAACAAAAACATAAGCCAGGTTAGTAAACTACAACTATTGAAAAAGCAGTTGTCACATTACCTCTCCCTCAGTAATCAAAAATTTTTAAACTGATGCAATTCTGTTCAAAGACATCAAAGTTCAGAAAGCAGGATGAATCAGGCACTATTTGTGACTTTAAGTTGACGTTTAAAAAGCCAAGGATCAAACTAGTATGATTCAGAAGCTTTTTCTGCCTTTCTTTTTCCTATACCCTGAGTTTAAAAAAAAAAAAATTACTTTCACTTCCACGTTCCAGTTAAGTGCCTGGTGCTAGTTAAGAGTTTACAGAATCCTGATGTCACAAAATTATTTATATGGTACTGTCAACTGATGAAGCAGAATGGGAAACTGGCAAAATACTGGTGGCTAAGTCAAGCATTAGATGAATGCAATTTTCAGGCCTCTCTCAAGCTTTGCATATTTTAATACTACCTAGATTTAAGGATAGGTTACAGACTAGTAGCTTGCTGCCACAGAGAGGAGGTGGTCTTGGTCCCTTCACCTTTCTCCAGTTTACTGGATTTTTCACAGAGCTGCTCTAACACTCCCCTTAGGGAGAATGGCAGGGAAAAGGTGAAGCTGGGTAACTCACACCAGCTCAGATACATAATTGAAATGACTCGGAGGGCTCAAATAAATACCAGAGCTTATTAAAAAAGAATGCACATGGAAACTCCTGCTTCCACACATGGTAAATGGTTGTATTAAGCTATATGCGCCACTCCAAATCATAAAAGATAACTTTTTGGACTCATTCCACTGTAATTTTAACATGACATCAAGAAAAGCATTCAGAAAGGTCATCGGCCCTCAAGAAGATAAACCAAGTGCTAGAAGGTGCAGACAATAGCTCTCCACTGCCTAAGGCTATAGTTTTATGGCAGCCTAAGCCTATTTAACTACTAACTACTCATACAGCATCATCTGCAGCCTGGCACTTCTGTTCACTGGTCAAGTCATGTGTTTCAGCATGCTAAAGAAACAGAATAGCTTTTGGTTCATTTATCAAATTAGTTTATGCCAGATTAAAGGATGAAATGGCTCAGCAAACGATCCAGCAAACATTGCAGCTGGCAGAAGAAAAAGGGACACAAGCTGCACAGCCAACAGATAGCAACTTACATTCCTATAACCTGAGATTCAGCTCTCTCACTAAAATTCTAGTGGTGTCAGAAATTAAGAAGGTTTGAAACTCTTCCAGTAACTGAAGGCCCCAAAACAGTCATAAGTGGGATGAAATATGATTACCAGAAAAAAATTAGGATTCACTCATAAGCTGACTTGACATTTTCGGGGTTTTTTTTCTTTCAAATCTAAAGCTAAACATTTTGCCTCCTGATAAAACCTGAGATTCTTTCCCATAAGTCTGGAAACAGAAATTCCACAAATTCCAATTCATTTGTTCTAACAAGGGATACTTATTACACTGGGTCATCATATCTTATATGAATTGCAGCAAATATACATTCTTATCTTAAACTCAGCAGAAGAGTAGTTGAAATCTATTCTGTCATGCTTCCCACATCCCGAAACAGTAAGGATTTAGTCAAATATTGGTTATCTCTATTTCATTTAATTGTTAGCATGAGTCATGTGCAATACCAGCTAAAGCATACTGTGGTAAATGCATCCCAAGCCAGAAATCTGATCCTAAAGACTTGAGTACGGTTACCTGCAACAGTAATGGACTAGATGTCAGGTTTGAAAAAACCTGCCGTGTCATATTTTTTACATAACTACGTCTTTTTTTCTGCGGTCATTATTTGATTTTGCATTGGCAAAGTTTAAACTAAAACAACAAATCTTCCAGTGTCACACTGCCTTCACTAAGTCTTCCAGATTTCTCCCAGTTCATCACTGTTTTGGTACTCTGTTTTGAATCATGAACCTCCAGCTCCTGCTTTAGAGCCCTCCTTTGTTGAGACAATCACAAACATCCAGATCCAAGCAGCAAGAACTAATGTAAAACCCGCTCATTAAGAAATACATTCTGAAGGAGAAACAAAAGCATATATATATATTTATATATGTCTATATAAATATATATAAAATATTTTTATATACATATACATATTTATATATATATAATGCCTATATAGTTCAGGACTTTTGGAGACTCATCTGCTCTAGAAATTGTATAGATTTTGTGATTCATGAGATATTCCAACAAGATGCTTGTGTATTTGAAGATAGAGTAGATTTACATGGAGTACCTTTCTTCAGTGAGGCTTAAGTTTTTTATTCTTAGGTATCAGAAGATGTCTTTGTCTATGCACTGGGTAAGTGAAAACACAATCAAGGAAGATTATGCTTATTCTTTAAGTAAGCTGTGGAGCAGTGGGACATGAGAGGAGTACTATATGAAGGCAAAAGGTTTAGAATGTCAGTTTAAATAAAAAAATCCCAACAGAACAACTTAAAACTAAAACATATACCAAGCCTTCCCTTACCTTTGTGTGCTATTTATCCGGTACTGGAAACATCCCCCCTTGCCCCCCAGACTTCTTGGCTGAAACATGATGTTAGCAAACTCCAGTTAGAAGTGTGAAAGAAGATTCAGTTTACTGTTTACAGTACTTGGCTTAGCATTGATCTGTTTTCCCTGTTGTACACTCTCACACTATTACCAGAACTTGTTTTGCCACAGCTCTGTACTGCTTTTCAAACTATGGAGACCGACTCTTTCTCTTTCTACATACCATCAGCAACAGCATATTTTGAACACTAGCATGGGACACTAACCATATTACACCAGAAAAATCAACATATAACTATGCCCCTGGAGTCATAAGGTTATTACTTAGCCTATTCTTACACAAATGACAGACAGTCCCCTTCCCCCCCCCCCCCCAAGTTCATTTGTATTACTGATGCTTTGTCAATTACTAGTTTTCAGCAAACTACTCCAAAGTTAGACATAAGATGGTGTGGTGTTGTCTAAGACTTTGGAACAACAGCCTAGGGAATTTCAGGAGAAACAAATTGCTTCTTTCTTAAGTAACAACAACAAATATTCACAGAAAGACCTAATTTATGTCACACCACTTACCTGAAATAAAAGGAACTATGGAACAGACACAGCTAAGTCAGATCTGCTTAACCATCATTTGGTTAAGACCGTCTGAGAACTCATCCAACCACAGCAAGCAACGGTACTGCAGGCTTAGGTACGCATTTAGATCCCACAAAATAATAAAAAAAAAATATTCCTTAGTCATCCATTAAGCCTACTTTAAAAAAAAAAAATCAACCATGTCTTTTCTCTCATTCCCTGCACTTGCTGGGAGATCCACCCCATCAAGAGGCCAAACAAGGCAGCAGTTGTGCCATCTGGGTAACTAGCTACCCAGTGCAGGTCAGCTGCACATCACAGCTAGTGGGCACCAGGGGATTGCCCTATTCCTCCCACAAACTGCATGTCTGTTTCTCCTGAGCCAGAAGTGGTGCACACAAAAGCAGCAAGCTGGTTTAGTGGGCTAAAGTGGAAGCAAAGCAATGCCCCTTCCTGACAGTAACATCCTCTCTCAACTGCTGCATAATCAGATAAGCATCAGGATGAAGAAAAGGAACAGAACTGGCCTTTCAGGAACTGTTTATCATTATCAGTGTGGATCCAGAGCACCTAAGGTTGGGTACCCCCTCGATATCTTACAGTTCTGTTACAGTTAAACCATGGGCCTTACCACTTCCCCATCTTTGTCTTCTTGACAACCAGCCACACTCTCCTCCCCTACACATACACTAGCATTCATGCAGACTGGTTTTCAACTTGTCAAAGTCCCTGAACTAATTTACCAGCTAGACAAAAGAGTTCTAATCTCATAAGCTCTTTGAAACAGTTTGCCAAAAACATGCATGAGTAGCTAGCATCAGCAGACAACAGCAGCAAAGATTCACTGGCTCAAGCTCCTTCAGAATTACGCCCCCAAGCAGAAAGCACAAATCATATACACTACCACTTCAGAGTCCTAGCAAGTTCTAGAAATGACATATTTTGAAAAGCAATTAAGAACACTGCTGAGAGTTTCTTTTGGCTGCAAACAATCCCTCAGACACCACTGTATAATTAAAGCTATGAATTTATCTTTTCATATTTGAACACAACAATAAAACAAAAGTAGACTTTCCCCTGGTATCCACTAAATTTCCAAGAAATCCTCTGTGTTCTGCACTACTTAGCAGAAGAAAAAAAATGAAGAAGCATTCAGAAATAAGATCTGTCGATCTTAAGTCTCTTGAACTCAACTAACAAACGACACTTTCACTATCCTCATTCTCTGATGTTCCTAATGATAAAACTGTGTGAAAGTTTATGCCACTCAAGTCTTTTGACTAAAACAACTCTTCCCATTTTCATGCTATCACAGCATTTTCTGAACTACAGGCTAAGGGTGTTGGCTCCTCAACTCATTACTTATCCCAGCCATAATGCCCAAAAGACATATTCCAAAGTCTTACAGATTCCTTTTTACCTGAAGAAATAGCACAAACAATACAAGTCCTAAGAATTTCAGAAACAGTGACGTGTAAGATAAATGTTATTCGTTGTATCCCATCTAGGAGGTATGGTCCAAAAGACTGAAATCAGTCAGCCCAAGTCAGATATTGCCCTAGTCTCCTGCAAAGGGGAATGGGATCATAATCATTAACAAGCCTTTTTGAAGACAACTTTGCACAGCTTCCATTTAACATATTTACGACTAAAAAAATAAATATATCTAGTCAGTAACATTCTTAATGTAATTTCTGACAGGCAAGTTTTCTTTGAAGTGCATCAGCATTTGCAAGAGTATGGTCATGGAACAAGGAAGATATCCTAATAAATTTGTACCTTAGAAGTGTTCAGTTATTCCACTGTAATTGGTTTTGTTCTCCTGTAACACAGAATGGAGATTTCTCCCAGATAAACAGTGTCATTCAAAACCAGCTGTAGCTGCAATTCACCAAAAGCTGTCCTTATCAAACTGTTATTAAGCAGGCCTTCAGAAATAGAAGGTCAATCTCAGGTTTGTCCCTAATAGATAGGTATGAACAATGCAAGCTACTCCTTTAATAAGAATTAAACCTCTGTGGGTTTAACTTGCATACTTAGAGCTTTAACAGACCTCCCAACAAGCCCATTATGGAAGAAATTATTACAAGACTCGTTTGTTTTAAATTGCTTATCACCTGACCTGTCCCACTGGGAGTAACACTGGCAGTGTATGTACAAACTCAAATCTGGAGTATTGAGGCAAAACAACTAGACTAGTATCAGACCACACCTAGCTCAGATGGCAGCCATTAGTTTTTACTAACACTGCACTACTGATGCCACTGGTGCAGGAACAAGCCAGTTGTGCAGTCAGACAACAATACAAGACAGTAAACATTGCAGATCTTGCAATGGAGGCTGACCTACATAAGTAATAAAGGTTTCAGTTACCACTTGCACCACATATTTTAAATAGACAGCAACTAGCCTTAACTCCTCTCATGAACAAACCCACTGGGGAAAATAATAGTGGTTTCTGAAAACAGACTGTCCCTAGTAAATTCATACCTAGAACACTTACTGTCAAAGTGTTTTTATCTACCACTATTCACATCTTAGAAGAAACTGAAGTTTAACAGTTCCTGTGTACGGAAGAAATATTCCCTTCCTCTTTCTAAGGGAAATCATTTGAGTAAAAACATTTGAAAAGCTTAAAGGAAAACAAAAATCAACATAGTTTTGGCAAATTTCCAAAGGCAATCAAATTATAGATAGAAAGGGCATTTTATTAGGGCACATGAACAACTAACAAATCAGAAGACAACTGTTCTTCATTCACCTGCTGTCCTCAAAACAGTACATGCATGTTCCCTTGAGTTACCCATCTCCCCCACAGACCATTATCAGAACAGTATCCCCATTTTAAGTGCAGGCTCTTGACCTGTGCTCTAATATCTAAGTTTCTCACAGCACATGCCACAAGACTTAAAAAAATCTCATCAAAGAACTGGCCCCCAAACAAATCCTATTTAAACAACAAGAAGCACTTCCCATGGAAAGCTGAGTTTGCTTTGGCATGTGAGAAGATACACCTAGCTAACTGGGCACACTTTGATACTGACCCTTTATTTAAATACAGTGAACAGATATGCATTCACAAAGAAAGCTTACAAAGTTAACTTGAACACACTAGTTTACAATTTTCCCAACTCCTGTGCTCTGATACCAAGTATAACTTCATGATGGGAGTACAAAGCAAAAATATAGTTCACAGTCACTGCTCTCATTAAGAAATCTAGCAGCGCCAGGGAGATCAGCGCATCTTCTCAGTTCTCTGCACGGTCCCTGTCCAGCAGACACAGAAAGCCTGGGCTTGTCAAGGGAAGATGTACTGCAAGAACAAACACTGGAAGACAGTAAGAATCTCTCTCCTCTTGATTTCTTTATGGCAAAGCAGAATTTGTTAGTCACCTCCTAACAGGTACATATAAAAGAACTGAACCCTAACCTCAGGTGCTAAAGAAAACATTATTGTAAGAAACATGATTCTCTTCTCCCTTTTCCGAGCCATAAAGGTACCCTCCATGCCCCACGAGCAACCACAGGAAAAACACATTCAATTTACAATCAAGATGGTGGGGTCAGATCACATATCTTCAGGTTTTCTATTTTGAAAACTGCTAGTATCCTATACAAGAGCTAACTGAGAATTTCAAGACTAATCTGGATATTCTGCTTTAGCCATTTCTAAGTCTAGATCTCCTCAGAATTAGTAATCTCAACTTCTGTTTTGAGACATGCCAGATTTCTAAGGACAGAAAAAAATATTTTCTCAACTTCCTGCACTCTAAAGTTACAGTATTTACTAGCAACTGGTACAGTTTTAGAAATGCTAAGTACTTCATCACTTCTAACAAACATATAACATAGGTATGTAAGAAAACAAAAAAAGATAGAACATCATTTAACTAGTATCTTCAAATACCAGTTTGTGTCCCTACACATATGGCCTGGATTTTTTTAAAAAAACAACAAGCCACAAAAAACCCACAAACCCAACAGGTCATGAAAACAAATTCCCTGTTTTCAACAGCCGGTTATATACATATTCTTATGAAATTAAGAATAATTCCTTCACAGTAATATACATAAACTTGTTAAGAGTACGGTTCCCCCAAACTACTGTGCCCATCAGACACCAAGTGGCCTTACTCAAGCTTAGTCCACCTAGAGAACTTACTTTCCACAGAAAAGAACAACGCTTTCAAAAATCTAACAAGACTTTACCTGCTAAAAAAGGCAGTAATTGTGAACCAATTAAAAAGTTTTCCTTTAAGCGGCACTGGCACCGACGTAACTCCCAGCTTCTACTTGCTTAGAAGAGAGTAGTCCTGAGAAATTATGAACCCTAAGTGCTCTGGAGCAGCAGTTGCTGAAGTGGGTCACACATGCAAGATAATCCACTGAGGTGTGGGAGGAAAATATTTTTCTTAACACTGATACATAATATTTTTAAATAATGCTTATTTCATCCTTTTCTGATCCCTTCTTAATTTCTGGGTTTGAGTATGTTGTATATTCAAAGTATGTTTTTGATCATATAACGTACGATATACAGTAGTACCTGTATATAACTGATAAATCAATAAACATACTGGGGATGCATGCTGAAAAGGTGTTCTTTTTGCAGATAGCCATATGCAACCAAAAAAATTGGGAGGCCACAATTCTAGAGCAGAAGCTCCCTTTCCCTGTTAACAGGACTTCCCTGTTTTTCTACAGGGAAAAAGAGGATTTATATTTGTCCTGCCCTCCCTCGTTTTCCTAGATTGCAGTAAATTAAGAGAAAGGTACACGGATCTTTCCCACTCACACAATGATTTGGGGGTTCTTTTATTAGAACGTCTCCAACAGCCAGCTCGACGTCTAGTCCTACGTCTCTTCAAAGGTCCAGCACCATAACTATACTAATCGGTTCCACTTCGGTTCAGGAAGGGAGGATGAGCTCAGTTTCACTCGTGTTGGGATTTCAGAGGGTCTGAATGAATGGCGCCTCAAAAGGCACATGGCTTCAGTGTCTCAATTGTAGGGCTAAGGCTTTTTTTTTTGCCACCTCAACCATACGAAACTTAAGGTTTCCTCAGGAACAGGCAACTTAATGTGAAAGCCTATTACTGGAAAGGTGTATCAGAAAACCATACAGCGATAAACGACCTGCTTGACAAGGGAACATTAAGCGGACACGATAAAACAACAAATACACATAATTAAAGACCATCAAATATCATTAACTCTTATCGCTTTGCGAGAACCGAGAGAAAAGATAAGGGTTACAAAGAAGAACATGGGAAGTCAAGTGCCTAGACCCTTACCCAGCTCTTCCCTCTCACCCAACACGAGCTCTGGTGGGCCTCCCCAGTCCCCCTCACCGGCAGGCTACCAGCAAACAAGCAGCCGGCCGGCAAGCCCGGGGCGCAGGGAAGGCGGGAGGCCGGCAGCGAAGCTTGCCAGGCCTGGCCACCGGGGAAGGCCGGCGTCAGGCCGCCAGCAACGCCGCGAGGGGGACCGCTCCCCGTTGCCCGCCGCGGCAGGAGCGGAACACCCACCAACCCCATTTCCCCACCCCGGGCAAGAAGAGGGGGGAGAAAAGGGCCCGTCGCCCTCCCTACTGACCTGCCGAAGGCAGCTCTGCTGCAGGACCGAGGGTGGCCCGGCAAAGCCCGCTCCCCTCAGCCCGCGCAGCCACTGCCACCACCCTCACGCGTACGGCCGCCTTACCGCTCACCTAGCCCGCCCGGATCTCTCCGCTCACGCCTCAGCGCGGCCCTCTCACCTCTACCGGAGACACACGTCAGGAGAACGCCCAAGCCAGGCCAGAAACACTCTCCGCCGCGCCGCGCCGCGCCCCGCCCCCCCGCCTCCCCCTGCCCAGCAGCCCAACACGGAACGGGAATTCAAACAACACACCAGGACTACTTTCTCTCTGCAGGCGGAAGCACACTGTCTGCGCGCGCTACACCACGAGACCATTTTAAAGCGCCGAGCGGCGCGCAGGTCAGGAGGCACGTTGGGAGTTGTAGTCTTCCCGTGTCAGCCTCGCTCGCCTGGCAGCGCCCCTGCGCTGCTCCCCAGCCAATAGGCGGCCTCGCTGCACAACCGGGCGGGAGGGGGCGCGGCCGCCGGCGGCCGGAGTTAGTTGTTGCGCGCGGGCGTGGCGGTCGCAGCCCCGTCCCGGGAGTCGGCCCCTCTCCGGGGCCCGCCGGTCGCGGGAGCCGCTCCTGACAAAGCCTCTTCGGCGCAGCCGCCGCCGCCGCCTGCCCGCGGGAGGCACCGCGGGGCTGGGGAGCCCCTGCCAGGTGAGGGGCCGGGGCGAGTCCGGGGACGAGAGGGGGGCGATGGCCCCTCTCGCTGTGAGGGGCGGCCGGGCGGCGGCTCGGGTTTCCTCAGGGCGGCCCCGGGTCGGGGCACTGAGAAGAGGGCCCGGCGGGGTGTGAGGGGAGCGGCCAGGCGCAGCTGCCGCCTGGCTGCTCGTCCCTCCTAAGAGGGTCCCGCCGGCGCCCTTCATGCCCCGCCGCCCCGGCCTGCTGCGGCCCCGGTGCCGCCGAGCCCGGCCAGCGCTGGCAGCCGCTGCGGGGCCGCGCGACGCCCTGGCCCCCGGCTGCGGGCTGGGCCCCCGGGTCTCCGCCCCGACACCGCGGGGCCCGCGGCGGCCGGGACGTTCCGTGGCGTGATCCTGCGCCCTGCGGGGGAGCGCTGCGCGACTCGGAGCTGACACCTTCTAGGAATTTCACGATGATAAAGCTGCTGTAGGTGTTGGGTGGATGCTGTCCCTATCGGGGCTCTGTCCTCACTCTGTTATTACCGCGGATTCCTGACTTAGAAGGCTTTACCTGTCAGCGTATACGTGCGTAGCTACATTCCATGCTCCTTTCAGGCTTTCGGTGCTTCCTGTTTTGGACTCTCAGATGAGTCGTTTTGTTTGCCTGTTCTTATTGCGGGTGAAGTTGAGACTAGGCTGGAAAGGCTGGGATTTGAATCGGGGCAGCAAGTGAAACGGTGTAAATGCATTGCAGTGATTAGTTGCTTATCGGGCAGCTGGTATGTAACACAGAATGGCCAGGCTGCTCTTAGGTGAGCACAAGGAGGAGGAGCATTGTCTGGTGGATCTCTGACCTCGAATTTGATAGGGGTCCCTTTTCAGGGAACATAACTTCTGTTGGCTTTAGGTCTTTGACGTTTTATTTTGCAGAGCTTGTTTTTCATTCTTCTTTAATCACTTCCTAAGAGGCTCCAAAGATTTTCCCCTTACTTGTGGCCTAAAGCCTGTCTGGTGTCTGCTAAAGCACTTTATTATCGGATATTCAGGGAGAAAATAATACACAAGTTATGTGGGCAGGAAGGAAAGAACACACTGTTGTTCTAGGGTCCAAGACATTATGGGATTCCAATAATTAGGTTCTATACTTAGAAAGTTCAGTTAAACTGGTACAAAATTGCCAGCTGAACAGCTACCTTTGCTAAACTTTAGGTGCACTTAATTCTTTGTGACTTTTGACTTGCAACCTCATCTAGACAGTTTGATTACAGTAGTGTAGCAGAGCAGGAAATACTTGTAGATATTTTATGTTGTCATTTTGGCTAGTTAGAGCTCTTAATCTGGTTTCACATTGGATTAAAAGGTTTTGTCTGTAAAGTAGCTAAGATGATTTATCCAGACAAAGTATATTCCTGGAAGAGCTACTGTTCCAGTGTGGTTTCAGGGAAACCTCATTTCGTCCTCTAAAATGTGGAAGTATGCAAGAAGTGAATTACCAATTTTGCCATGAGTAACTTTCCATGGTTAATCTTATCTATTCATTTCATGATGGATTTACCTTTTATTAGCATATCTCACATAGATAACTTAATTTACAGATGTCCTAAATTACTTCCTTGGAGTGTTCCATTTGGCCCGAATGCCTCTTGCTCACCTGAACAGCAGTAGCAGGCAGGGCGCGGTTCCCTAGCGGGGCAGGAGGTACCAGCTGGTGAGCAAGGAGCCAGCAGCCTTTCCTGTCTGGCCTTTCTGCTAGTAGGCACTTTCACCCAGCTGCACACGTGTGGAAACAAGCAACTGATAAGAGAGCAAGCTTTACTCATGGATGCAATCTTTGTATTTCCTTCTATTTTAGAGCATACATTAACCATGTGAATAAATATCTAGTCATTTTGAAAAAACAGCATACCTGATGTATTGCTAAGTCTTACAGCTCCTTCAATGAAAGGGAGAACAAAGAGGCAAAATACTATTTCAGCTTCTTTGGTAATTTGTGTTTCTGACTTTTCAGCTCTTTAGAAAATCTACTTGCAAACATATTTACCAAAATATGTGTTCTTTGCTATTTACTTTCTAAATAAAGGAATCGGTTGGAATCACTTTAAGAAAAACAAGGGTGTGCGTGTACTGTTTGGCTAAATGGCATCTAAATGTTTTATTATCCTGTTTAGGCAAGCAAACATTTAGAAGCCATTTAGCCAAACAGTACATGCACACCCTTGTTGTTCTTTAAATAACTATAAGTCATTGATTAGGCTCACAGACGTTGCTAATCGCTGTTAACCTTCTGTATCATGCTAGGAAAAATATGAGAAAAGCTGCTATAAGTTAACGAGTTGCAAGGTGTTTTTTCCTCTGCCTTGTTGCTGAATTTATGCTCCAGTGTCTCTGCTTCCCTTTTCCTTTTGCATGTTTAGTCTTTGCTCTTAGGTTTCCCTTTTTCCTAGAGCTGCCCCTTATTCCAGTTCAGAATCAAGACTCTCCCATCCCTGCTAGCTGCCCATGTTTTCTTTCCCCTTTCTCTGAAGGGATCCAACCGTTTTACTCCTTGGCACTGCTTTCCTTGTTCTAGTTGCTTTCTGATGAGATCAGATTTCAGGTGGTGTTAAGTAAATAATCCTTTCTCTTTATCATTTTTTTAAATGTATGGCTGTTAGACCCCCTTCTCCCCAGCCATTGAAAAGAGAGCACCAAAGGTCTAAATGGGTTTGCTACGTAGGGATCAGAGATGAGGTCTTTCTCCTGCCAGCTTCCACAGTGTTCCCACTTCCTGTGCGGCTGCAGCTCCCGAGAAATCCTGCCCAGCTGCTCCCTCCCGTGTAGTCGGTGTGTCATAGCTGACATTCAGGTATAGGCAGAACATGGAAATGTGAATGACATGGGTGTAATAAGGAGATAGCACTGCACTTGTGAAAACTGTGAACACTGTGTGATGTGAGAAGAGATCTTAAAGAAAACACCTGACATGGGGAAACTGAAAATAAAACTTATTTTATTATCTTTCTGCTATTAATATGTGATAACTCCAGATATTTTTAACCTACTTGCAATACAAAAATCAGAATCTGTAAAGCATGTTTTGGTTTATTAGTTGAAGCAGTTTTTAAAGAAACAATGTCAAGTTATTTGCAAGCCATATGTAGTGTTTACTGGCTGTTACTGCCAGCCAAAAATCACCAGTGAGGCAAAATCCACTCTACGTAACATGGATCTTGGAGGAGATGCATGGCCTCAGTCTACACCCAAGGGAAAGAGGCTTCAGGTTCTCCATGCTAATACTGGAAAGGGTTGATGGAGCATGGTGCTGCTTTCTATGATTGCATTACTTGTGAGAGTCTGGTACAGAGACCTTGTGTGTAGAGTTTTTGTTGGTATTACCAGTTCTCCCACTCTTCTGTGCTCCTGCACATAACCGCTGTTTAAGGACTAAGCATTGCACTGGGGATTTACGTTGACCTAAGCCTGAAATGCTTTTGTTTCATTTGTATCAGCACAATAATGTGGACTTTCCATTACCATAAAGTTTTAAATTTAGGGTGGAAAAATACAGACTGCAAACTGGAATAAAGCTTGCTAGTTAACTTTCCACTATTGTAAAGCAGGGTGAAGTGGAACAAGTAAGTGAACAGTATAGACTGAGCTGAATGAGAGCTTTAGTATTTCAGCAGTGCCAGTGACAAGGATAAATGACTTGGGTTTTACTTGGTAATAATTCTAATTAGTTGTCCAATATTTGAGCTGCAATTTCAATAAATAATGTGGTTTAGTATTTGTAGGCTGTTTCCTTTTGCGTTTTCCCAGTCATAAGCAGAAATTATGTGAGAAAAAATGTGACAAATTTTCAGCCTTCCTTTTTCCTAACATAGATAAGTGGCTGAGTCACTAAAGCAGTTTCTTTCCTCCTATCTCTTTTAAGTGGACTAAGTTGATTTGAGATTGCCTGATCTTTGAAAATGTGAATGGAGGATAACTATGCAGTGAACGTAGCTGAGAGGTCACTTTATTTTTCATGTGGGAACCCATCAGCTATTACAAAAGATACCATGTTAACTTGCTGAGTTACAAAACAGCTTTACCACAGATGTATTTGGGTTTGTCTGTTCAGGTGACACCAAGAACCATAGAATTTCAGAACTCCGCTGGAGCCTAGTTTACCATTTCTCTCCTCCCCGTAATCACACATTGCTGTGAAGGTTGATTATAAAATAAGTTTTAAACCATACCACTTGGAGAAGTATTTTGTAATCAATCTGTAATTGATTTTTTTCCTAGGTCTTTCATTCTGGGGAAAATTGTCACCCTGACTAGATTCCTTTATGTGTGAGTGGAAGAATCCCCAAATAGTAGGTCTGTTAGCAAGTTTGCTACCCATACCTGCTGTATATGGGCCTAGCTTTAACTGAATTGGCTTTTTCATGAAGTATTAGTAGCAGTAACTAAGATTAGTGATGTTTATTGAACATTTTCTTTGATCACCAAATACTTATGTGTAAAATATTTAACAGCATAACTTGTTGTCTGTACCTCAAAATGCCTTCTGAAGGCATGGTTCTTCTTGCTTAGGAGTGTTATTCTTAGTTGTCAGCTTTTAGAGCAGGTGATGTTTAATTTCCAGATAAAATTAAATGCTCAGCTTGGGGGGCGGGGGGTTATTTTATCCTTTTTAAGTGCAAAAAATGATAAATATTACCTTGGAAAGATTTAAAAATGTCTTTCACTTTGTAAGCTTTATCTCACTTTCTACTTGAGTGATATTTCTGTTAAAAAACCTCACATGCACTTAAACATCAGTGTTGAAAAATGCTCACATATCTTATTAATGCAGTCACTGTTGACTGCTGGAGGCATTCTTAGCAAATTTTTTTTAAAATCATGGTAAACAAATTTATTTTTATTATAATTATCAACAAATTAAGTATAAAAATAAAAACACTATCAATAAAATAAAATCAGGCTAAATATTGTGGGCTTCTAGAAATACTTGCTTTAGTAACATCTTGTCTGAGACACCAGTTCAGTGTGCTGCTAAAAAGTAAGATCACTGACTTAATAAAGTTAGTGCTATGTCAGAAAATATTGGCTACTAGCACGTAATTTGCCACATACAGACTTACTGGTGTTTAAGCAGATGTGGATTATTTGATATAGGTTCTATAGGAGACTATTTACTTGTACATTCACAGTTTGACCTTACATGTTTTGTTTTAAAACCGTTAACTAAGTGCAGATCTCAATCCTAAAACGTTCTTTCTTGGATGCATCCTGTATTTATACAGGCCCCTCTACTAAGCTCACCAAAGGAGGAAGACTATATATAATACAAAAGATACAAATTCTGAATGTATATATTTATATCCAGTCTCCCAGCTCTGAGGCTCTGGCTGTCAGAAAAAGCTTCATACACATTTAAAAGATGCTTAAATGTACACTATAAACATGAAAAAATATAGGCATCCTTCTACATTGACTTAATGTATACTGTCTCCTACTGTAAGTCTCTGTACATATCACAGATGCTCTTGTTGTTTTCTCAGCTGTCAAATAGTGTCTTAGTGAATGTCATTGTTTTGTGTTCATACGTGTTGGTGTCCTTTCTGTGGGCTTTTTATTAATAATGCAGCAAGAGGAAGGAAGAACAGTTTAGAAAATATATAATTTTCCCCAAAATTGGCTGGTAAATTCAGAAATATGCATGTCTGAAGGTGAGAGTCACTTAAAAATTGTATAGCTCTAGAACCAAAACGGTCTTTTGGTAACTATTAGTCTTTTAGCTCCTTCTTTCTTCAGAGTTTTTTATTTCTACCTTGTATTAGCTCCTAATAGTCTTCTGCAGAGTAACCCCTGGGCTTGTTTGTAATCACATTAAAATCACTGATGCTCTCTGTAAAGGCTCAGAATTACATCAATATTGCTTTAATAAACTTTGAAGTTTAATGAAAACATATACAAGCTCAGAGGAATAAATAATAGTATAGGAGTTTTCCATGGAGGAGTAAGGAATACTGTATAATTGTTTTCCCATTTGCTTTAAGCCTTGCTAATTATTGTGCTCAGCCTCCCCCATTTAGATGCGATAGTTTTGCTTAAAAACAGGTTGCATCATATTCTGCAATCTCAGGCTTCAAGTCTGTAACTATATGGTTAAGGAGTGTGACTCCTACTGTTTGGAATGATCTTTGGAGAAGATAGTTTACAGTACAAAAGTCATTAAATAAACTGTAGACATTGTGAGTTTTTAGAAGCAGGGAGATAGCTCATAGTAAAGATGTGGGGCACATGAAAACTCTCAATGTGATCAGTTACATATGCTTTGATTGTCCAACAGTTTGTAGTCTCTTAGTCAGGGGAACAACTCACTGAACCTGGTGTTAAATTTGCATCGAGGGCATAAATATTTACTATTTTAGAACTTTATATCTGCAAAATTGAATTTTCATACTGTGGTATGTTTTTTAAATTTTGTTGTTTAAAGGAATGGAATATCAGATTATTAGCAAAACAGCCTCAAACCTGCTCTGCTACTAATGAAACTATCAGTAATGTATCTTTTGAGTGTAACAGCAAATTATTGAAAGTATTGTGGCAGGCCTGTTTAAAATGAGGCAGACTCATATTTAAAGGTCGCTGTCTCTATCTAGAAAAGATTACTTGGGAAGTGCAGAAAACGAAGGCGTGTTAGGACAGAGCTTGCTGAAGCTTGAAGGGCTCCTGCGCCTATGAATTTTGCCTAGTAGGTATTTCTTGTACAGCAAAGGCAGTATCCCTGTTAGAAAATGTCAGTACAAGCAGAGTATAATGTACATTTCATTTACCCTGTAATCTATGTTGGTTCTGGCAGCGGTATCATAATTGTCATCTTGCTCCATGAACCTGTTGGCAGGTAGGGTGCTGGTTCATGGTTCCTTACAAGTTAACCCACTTACCATCTTCAAGTGGGAGCAAATCTCTTCCAAAGGTAGCTCTTTCAGGAGAGTTGTTCAGAAGTACATCAGAAGGAATGATGCACTCTGGTATATAAAGTACCCGTTTTTAGCAGTAGAGAGAGATACTGTTAGTAACAGTTGCCATGAAAAATCTCCTGCAACAGCTTGCAGGTTTAAGGTGAGATTGCAAAGCAGTTAGACTGCGATTCCTCAGCTGCACTGAAGCTTTAGGCATGGTGAGTTCTCCTGTGTTCTGTGTAATTACATCTCTTTCTGGTGGTTGGAATGTGAGAAGTGTTTTGCTTGCTTGTGTGGTTGCTTTCAAAGAGAGAAGCTGAATCAGGTTGCTTTCTGATTGATATTGCCACTCAGCATCAGTATGATATTCAGTAAATACAGTATTGCAAATCATACTAGGTTGCATAATAATGTAAATGGTGAGAAGTGGTGCATTAAAAAAAAAGCCTAGTTTTCACACCCACACCCTTTTTTTTTTTTTTACAAGGTTGTATTTTTTCTTTGTAATGTGTAATGGTGATAACATTGCAGGCTTTTTTCCTACTCTGCCCTTTGCAGATTGACTTCATTGCTTATGGTTGTACATTATCGTTGTGTATCAATGTAAATCAACAGTGCTAGTCCTGAACAATGGAGATAACTGACAGACCTTTTGAAGCCATATCTGCAGACTGAGAGACAGTGCTGTATATCAACATGTTGAAAAAGATAACTGGCATGGGTTATCAGGGAGTTCTGCTCACCCCCCTACAGAGGAGAGTATGGAAAAGGCTGTGTAATAATATTTTCTAAAACATTTATGTGCAGCTGCCAGGGCAGTTGATGGAAGGTTCATGCATAAAATAATAATTCTTACAAGAAATAACAGTAAACAGGTGAAATCCCAAAGCAACAGCATTTAAATGTAACTGGGAATTAGATTTATTAAGATTTCAAATGTTACATAGTTGAGTCTGTCCGTCCCCCCCGACTGCCCCTCCAGAGTACCTGCAGTTCTTTGCATATTAAGTCATGGTATGTCTACATGGAAAGCTGTCTTTGGGTGTCTTCATATAGAAGTTAATAAACATCCAAACAAAGTGAAATCTGTAGAAAGCAGAAGGGAATATTAATTCATATAATGAATAAAATTGTATTTGGAGGCAAGACTGGTGAAAGGGGGTTATAACTTCAGCTGGCAGTCCCTGAAATTCTTACATGGATAAGATGCTGAAATTGTTTTTATGTTGCACTGGCTAAAAGTGTTGGTGCATTTTTTTCATCAAATAAGTCACAAAAAAAGGTTGAAAATATATTGGAAAAATAAGAAACTAGTATTGATTCATATAGTTGCAGTGATTGTGCTGCATGCAGATAGTTGAGTTGTGGATTAAAAAAATCATTGAACTAGTGAAATAACCTGAAAATCAATATCTCCTTCTAAACAAGTGTATGCTGAAAGACATAGTATTGCTATGTTTTTAGTCTATACATTATAGAGGAGCATTCATCATCATAGTCTTGTATCAAAGTGAGTCTACAGCAGATGGATGTGGCTTCTTGGATTTCTCTTGCTTGTTATGAGATGCTTGTCCATTCAAAATTGTATTTTAAGTGATGTGGCAACTATTTTGATTGTAATTTAAAAACTTTGTTTCTTTCACATTCATAAAAGGGAGACAATAGAAGGTTTCTTGTTACTTTTATTTGACTTTCTCCTGCCAGTTTATGAAATGTAACTTAGGTATTTTAAAGATGTAGATCCCAGCTACTTTTAACGCGGTTGATTTTGCCACATGGTTCAAGGTTTCTTTTCCATCACTTTTTCCATGAGCTCTCCCAGAAGTTTCAGGGTTAACTGTTCTGCAGGGAAGGTAATTGTGTATTGGATAGATGTGTGTTCATTGGATGATGCACTGTAAAAATCTGCCCTGCTTGTATAATCTGCTTAAAGTTCTGAAAAATTATTTCCAGTGGACAGTTAAAGGCCTGGGCAACTTCTGTATCCTAGCAGTAATCAGTGTGGGACTTGCTGTCTCATAGGTGCATTTGCAGTCATCAGTCTTAACAGTTTTTCTTGAACATGCTTGAGTTTTTTTTTCTTGGCAGTGGGTTTATGATCTGGTTTAGAAGAGAGAGCTGTCACACCACAAAGAAGAAACTGTTACTTTGAGAGACTAACTAAAGCTGAATTTGTATTCTGACAGCTTAAAAAGTACAAGGAAGAATGGACAGACATTCATATCTTCACAAGATGCTTTTCTTGGGCTGATAAGGAACATGCTTTATACATTCCATTAACTGAACATTTTTGAATCCTTTGGTGTATATGACATTGTCATTTAAGAATAGAAAATATGCAGAGAACAAAAGGGATAGAATTCTAGAAATTGAGCAGTGCCTGAAAAATCAGAAATCTAGCCTTTAGTATAAGGAAAAAAATTGAATTCTAACACTGCCACTTTTTTCCTGAGAGAGAAAAATGATGGTTTCTTACTATTAAGATAACTATTTTTCTAAATACTGCTTTGCTAATTGGGGCAACCCATATGCGTCTGCACTGTTTTTACAGGGTAACCTGTGATAAGCGTTCCCTTTTGAAAAACTGTACACAATATGTAAATAGAGGGAACATAATCTCTTCTGCCACTTTAAGATCTGTTGGAATATATTTATTTTGAAAGTTTTTTGCATGTTTTTCAGATGAGTGACTCTCTCTTAGCTTTTTATTACATAATGTTTATGTTTTTAAAGTTTTGAGCATGACCTCAGGTTTTTATTTTGGTTTTAGTAAAGTATTTGCTGCTTGTAGCCCTGTAAAACCTGAGAGATTTTCCTGTCTTCTAGCTCTGAGACCTATAGTCTCCCACAGTTCATATGGGAGGCTTAAACATGCAGTCTTTTGAGTAGAAAATATTCTCTTTAGTACTTTTATAATTCACAATCATAGGAATTTGCTCTGTATAAAATTATAACTTCCTGAGAAGATACTGGCACACAGTGTGGAAGCTGTTGAGTAATTTGAACAAAAGTTCCAAAAACTGTTTTCTATGCTTCATTTCTTCTGTCACCTCATAGTTAGAGGCTAGTGGACAAACCAGATTTGGGGCTGAAGGGCCTGCTTTGCATCTGGCAAAAAGGCAATGACTTAGAAAAAAATGTCTTTTGGGGGGAGAATCAAAAATCATTCTTGAACTGAAGAAACAATTTTTGGAGTCTTATTTTGTTGTTTGGCTCTGCAAGATAGTCAATTCTGGCACTTTCATATACCAACTTCTAATTCATATCTTCTGATATATTTGTAATGTTATAGAAAACTGTTATTAACAGATTCATTCAGTATTTGTAAAAGTTAAGGTATATAATTTCTCTTTGTTGTTGAAGAGGACTCTGTAAGTATCTTTGGACAGATATGATCATTCTACACTACATTGTTCTGAATCCACTGGTTAAGAAAATATTTCTATCCCAAAATCAACTTAGTGTTGTTGTGAAGAAATATATTTTGCAAACTTACATTTAAAGAGGAGACTATTTTTAGTTTTTTTCAGACTGAGAACTGTGTGTAAGAGGTCAAATTTTTCTGGATATGTATATATACATCTTACAGGCATTTTTGATGAAGCGGCTATTAATGCTGTTTTAGGAAGTAATGTTAAATTTCTGTTTACATTCATATTTCAGGAAGAGTTCATTTCTATGCACATAGTGCCGTAGAAGGTAATGGTGATTTAAAACCTCCTTATAGCAGTTTCACTGTCTTGGGGGTGTGACTAAAGTTCCTATTTCTTTCCAGAAATTTAGTCTGGCTTTGGTTCACTAAAATTTTTTTTCTTTAAAGTGCTGGTGGAGGAAACATTTAATGAGCATCCTAGCTGTCTGTGCATGGGAAGCAGATAGGCAGTAGAGTGAAATGGCTTTTTTAATCATCTCCAATCAAAATCCAGTACTCCATAATTCACTGATTTAACAAATAAGAGAATTAAAAGCTTGCCTGAAGTTTGTTATTCAAGTGTTAACAAAAGAACCCAGAACACTGTCATAGTTCTACTCACTTTGCGAACTCAGCCTTTTGAAAACAGCTATGGTAAATATTTTAGTTGCCATAATACAGTATGGGTATGTCTTTTGACCTCAGCAGTTAGGCTGGGTTAGGCTTTTGTTTCTAAAAGCTTCTAAGTTTTTAGCTCAAATGGTAAAGATTTATGGCTGTATATCACAAAGTGTATTTCTAGAGGCTTATCCTGGCACTGCTATGTTTTGATTTTGTAACTGTTGTATTGTCATCTTTCTTGTGTAACTTGCTGTCAAAGCACATGCTAGGTCATGTGTTATTGTCTGTTCAGAGCAGCCATATGTTTTGCTAGTTAAATATTCCTCTCTGTGAGTTGGAACAGCCACACTGCATATCAGAAGCTTGCAGTCAAACCTGCCGAGGAGTATTTACTTTTCTCATGACTGAATACTTAAAGTTACCATGTTATTTGGGAGTAAGCTTTGGAATTAATTTCTGTGTTGTTCAGCAACAGAAGAAACTTGGAAACTGGGATGATGTTTAATTTGTTGCTTAGTTTTCAGAGTGTTCTAGTTAGAAATTACAATTTTAACACAGAAGAGCTTTTGCTGCTTCTAGAGCATGGAAGAGCCTGCCTTTAAACTCCAAGTCAGAGACTTTAAGGAAGCCTCTTTTTTTTTTTTTTTTTTTTTTTTTTTTCCTACAGGTTTCATCATTGACCACAAGATCACTTTTTCCATTATTTGTGACAAGGGATCAGTTTGTCTGCAAAACAGTAAAATGCATTCAGGTCTTTTGGTATTTTCAAGTCATGACTAAAGCTTGATGGGAATGATTGGCAGAATGACATGTGCCCATATTTTTTTAAAACTCTCCTTAATATATACTGAAATCTAAAAGAGGGCATAGTGTTCACAACAGAATGCTGATGTGACAGAAATTGACAATGCAAACATTCTCACTTGTGGAGCTGAATTAGTTGGAACCAGCGACCAAAAAGGCAAAGTGGAAATACCATTGTCTACAACATTTGGTAGCAATGATCTGCATTAAAGTAACTTGGTGAAATTAATTGAAGCTGTTTGTAATTTCTTTTGCATAGCAGTTTTCATGTTTGCATGGCAGTCTTATTTTGCAGCAAGAAAATTGGGCTTTTTCTGCACTGAGGTTTTGAAGCAGGCTGATCAGGCTAATACTTTATTGCAGAGATTTATTTCTTCATCTGCATTGGAGATTTTAAGTACTGAATGTTTTTAGCAGGCTGATTTGTTTTGTTTGATTTGAGAATATACAGTGTAGGACTGTTAGAGCTTGATGGTAGCTTTTGGCAAGTCCTGAATTATTTGTGCAGGAGTATTATACTGAGAGAACACAATGCACTTTGAGGGAGGGGAAATCGGAACAGTGTGCTGATTTGCTTGTGTGGGCTAAAAGGACTCATTTAGAATGAACTCTTAAAATTATATATATATATTTAGGAAAGGCTGACGGGCAAACCTTGGGTTTCAAATAAATTTAAATGATCTAGCAAGCTGGAAGTCTTTCTTCAGTCCACAAGGCCCTAGCAATTCTCTGTGGTTTTGGGTCAGCAGTTTACAAACACTGCCTGAACCAGTGATCTGTGAAATCAGTCTGAGTCTTCCTGATGCTGCCTTTGAACAGTTTCATGGATGGCAAAGTAGAAATGACTGTCAGGCCTCAGGACTGGATTACAAAAATTGTGAAACTTAAAACATGTAGAAGATAATGTTTATTAAAAATGCTTGGAAAGTTTCTCTACTCTTTGAGTGAGGAAACTTTGGTCCTAACATTTTCCTGTTCGGTATCTTCCAACATACCTCCAGAATGTTTTGGTAATGTGATGGTATTGCATAAATATATTTAAGACACTTTGCCCATCTTAGAAATTGAAACTACTTACATGAACCAGTCTGCTGGCTGGCTAGTTACATGTTAAAACTAACATTTTGTAGATTCAGAAATACTTAACTGCTTTTATTCTGTGAATGCAAAAGATGGATCAATTGATATACAATGCTTGGTTGTATATAGTGAGGAGTGGGTGGTTTTAAAGTTTTAAGTCCCATGAAAGTGGTGGTAATACCTGCCACATGCTCTGCTCCTCTTCTTTAAAACATGTTTTTTAGAGCTGAACTGTGCTGTTCCTCATCCAGTTTCTTACCTAGATTAGTAAAATGTGCTTTCTGTTGTTGCTTCGAGCATCTGTGATGGCTGGCTTATTGTTCCCATCCTGTGACAGGTTGTTTTATATTACGGCTTTTTAAAAAAACAGTTTAGGGAGTAATTTCTTGTATACTGACTCCAGCTAGCATGCTTTAGTCTGGCAGTGTATTTGGATATCTCTGTGAAGGGTTCATATCTTTCTGGTTAATCTACCATCTTTTGCCTGTATATTTTCTTTCAACACAGCATTGCATGCTCTAAAATATCTATTAAAATAGTGTGTGTTCTGGATTGTAGAATTCACCTTGTTGTAGTGAAACCTTGCTGTGTTGTGGAAATATTGGTTCTGCCAATGTGTACTGAAAAAATGATGGAACTCTGTATAAAACTTGATAGTGTTGGCTTTTACTAATGACAAATCAACTAGGAGAAATACCCGATACTTTCAGGTCAAGGAAGGCATACGGGGTGCCTCGCTTAAATTTTAAGCTGTATGTAAGAATAAGAACAGCTGTTTGAAATGTCACAGCAGTCTGGGAACTGATCATACAAGGAGCCACTCTTCTTACAAAGATAGGTCTGATTCATGTGTTGCATATGTGTTAAAGTTCATGGAGCTCTTTGTCTAAGTTAGCTGTGTGTGTTTAATCTTTGAGGTGTTTGAAAGCTTCTCTGGGTATTATTGGAATGGTAGAAAGGAAGTGGAATAGAGGGAAAACAGACTTGCTGAATATTTCAGCAGTTGTTTGCCAAATCACATTTTGGGATTCATTTCTATTTTAAATACTACAGTGGCTGCCAAAGCTGGCAAACTGTGATCCCCTTTGGAAAGGGGAGGAGAGTTCATTACTTCTCTGCGGAGGAGGGACATCACTTCATTTTCCTGTTGCTTTGTTTTTCCTGTTGTCGTGAAGAAAGACATTCTGGGGGAGAAAAGTAAAAAAAAAAAGCCATTTTTCAGAGCTTTTACAGAAATTTTACCAAATGATGTGTTTGATTTACACTTTAAATATGGTTTCCTGTCTTCTCTCACATCACTTGCATACCTTTAAAAGTAGTTTGGTTTAACTTTTTTTATAGGAATGCCCTTTCCTTAGCTGGTCAGGGTATTGTTTCCTTAATTATTTCCAATTGCATATAAGCAAGAATCTATCAAATTTAATCACCAAACAATTAGCCAGATTTGCAAAAAGGAAGGCTAATTTGAATCACCAAAAACCCAGGCTGCACATACTTATTTGAGCACAGATATTATTCTAAAGCCTACAATTTAGAAAGATATGATGGCTGAACAGGAAAAAAATCCAAACACACACCCCCCACCCACCCCACCCCCCAAAAAAAAAAAAAAAAGCCAAAAGACTGGGAGCCAAAAAATATCTGGGTTTTCTTCCTGTGTTTGTCATACCTCACTTGTAGCCTTGGAAACTGAGACAAAGAGGTTAAACTTGCTCGTTCATAAAATGGAGATAAGATACAATGTACAGCTTACTTTAGTCTTGCTTATTCCTCTAAAGCACTAAGTGAAGTGTGTTGGGGTATTTTTTAATAGTATAGTCTATATGATGAATGTGTTTATTTAGGACTTGAGACAATGGACCCAATTTCGTTTTGTTACTGTGCATAGCTGTTAGACTGATCTTCTGTTTTAATCTGTTAGTTTTTCTGGGTTATTTCATCATCTCTTCTGTCAGGATGGTGTTGGGGTGTTTTGGTCAAACTAGACAAATACTTTGCATCTGGCTGAAAGCTCAGTATCTCCAGTACATAATCACACTGACAAGTGAGGGTACAGAGGAGACTGTTGGCTGTATGCTTTTCAAACAAGTGTTCATTTTTCCTCAAGGATTATAAACCAGGAATCCAAGATTTTGGGATCAAAATGCTGGAAGGTGTTTTTGGCAAACTGATCAACTGTGAAATAGTTACAAGCTCTTGTTTTTTAAATCTGAAGGTGACACTTCTTAAAGTTCTGTATTGAGGGCTTTTGTTTTATAGGCGCTCTGGCTGTTAGTGTGCTGCTGATATTAATGCAGCTCATTTGTAGGCAATGCAGACACTTTCAGAAACTGTAAAACTGTGGAGATATTTAATGGCTAAAGATCAATTGCACAGCTGTGGACACTGTACTTTTTTTGTAAAGAAAAGAGCCTGTACCATGAAATAGGCATAGCTCAATGTTGAGTTATTTTTAACACTTTTTTCATCTTGGTGAGGACTCATGAGCTCTTAGTTCTATGGGTTAAAAAGTGTTAGCATGCCCATATCCCAAGAAGAAAAAGATCATGCATTACTCATTAAGAAAATAAGAAGAGAATGCTGTATATTTAAAAAAGGAGAGAGAAGGTAGATGAGCTGAAATGTTTAAAAAAGTGTTAGTAAGGAATTCTAGAAATCCTGCATAAGATTGCTGGGCTGAGAGGAGTAGTTCCTGAATATGCAAAGGGAAACTCTAAGAGTTAAATATGATCCAACATAGCCAGGGCTTGACAGAAGATGAAGTGAACAGTAACTGATGCAGTAAGTTAATTTACAGGTTAAGCATCTGAAACTTATGCAAAATGTGCATCCCTTCCAGAAACAAACATAATTCCAAGCTCACAAATTTTTGTAGACGTGATTTAGAGTGACTTCCAACTTTATAATAATTTTTTCCTTACATATTTTAGAATTTCAATAATTAGATCTCAACCAAAGGACTTGGAAAGGGAGCAAGTTGTTTGTTCTTTGTAGATGTGTTAATGATGGGAATCTTTTAGAAGTCAACTTAAAAGGACAAAAGGACAAACACAATTATAGAATGTGTAAAGTGGAAATTGGGCACTGAGACAGAAATGAAATTGCTTCAAAGATGAGAGGCTAGGATAAATTAAGAACTACCAGATACCATCTTTGAAATACTGGCATCTAGTATCTTTGACAATTACTTTTCTCGAAACCGTAGGAAATTGTAGACACTATATAGTTGTGTTCCTAGTTTCTGTACCTTGCATGTTGATTGTGGATAATGTCAAATTGACCCCCTACTTTATATCCGAAAAATACCACAGCATTGCTTTGTTATTTAAAGTACCTCTGAATGCTTCTGCATTCTCTAGAGATTTAGTTACAACATGGTAGTTCTCTTTTCTCCCTTAAAGCTCTAAAATCCACAAGCTTGTTCCATCTCAGATTGCTGTCTTTTATGGGAACCAAGGGAGAGGTTTAGTGGGTGAATTATGAAGTAATTTGATCAAGTGCTCAGAAGATATGATCTTTCCTTTCCTTCCCTTGTAATGTCAACACTGTGGTTTTTAAAAAATACTAATTTGCACATATGCTCTGAAAGTCCAACTTTTGGCTCTGATTTGTCTTAAGCTGTTACCACTTTGTTTGAGTTGATCTGATATGGAGCTCTTGTCCATCTAAAACTAATTTCCAAATTATGTATTACAAAAGTTTGATCAAAAGATAAAGCTTGAACTAATAAGTTGAATAACTTACATCAAAGAGAAAATGGTATGGGGAAAAGCTGAGAGCCTGGAGCACTGATGAGTTCCAGAAATCTTTCTTGTGGATGGCTGTTGCTGACTGTTGTGGGTGTCTCATTACCACTAGTATTTCTAAAAATGAGGCTGTTTGCTACCAAAAAATAAAATGTGGTTAATAAAGAATTTTTTTCAGAATATTTAATGCATTTATACTTTTCATTCAGAAATTTATGAAGTCATTGCACCTGCCAGCCACATTCCCTGAACTTAGGTTCTGCTCTGTGTTGGTACAGACTGATAAATTCTTTCTACATCAAGTTGGAGCCCACGGAGGGGATATTGTACCTTACTTTTCAGTCATCCCTCAACTACAGGTTACTGCCCCTGCATCCAAAGTACAGAATGGAGCTGCAATACCACTTAGTTGCTTTCACTACAGAGTGAAGCAGATTAGTTTACATCACTGTTAGGGATTTAAAAGTCTTAAACATAACTTGCTTTACTTTGCACTGAAATGGGCTTGCAAAGTCATTCAGCATATTTTCACTGAGACAGTAAGTAGCTTGGTAAATCAATCACTCCATCTGATAAGAGCAAGTTTTTACTTCTTGACTGATACCTTCAGCCCACTCTTGAATGATGTAATTTTTTCCATTCTTCAGATCACTGGTAATGTGAGAAAACAATATGTGGATGCAGCAGGAAAATCAGTCAACCTGCTGCTTTAAGACAAAAGTTGTTAGGTGGCAGAGTGAACAAGCACTGGCTATGCCTCCTCTGTTTGACAGTATACCTCTGCTGCAAAAACCCACAAATGTACTTCTGTGGTAGGTTTCTACAGTTGTTTTGAGAAGAATTGCTTCAGTATCTTGCCATCATTTGGGTGTGACTTTTAAAGAAATACTTCTTTTGAACACTTGAATGGCTTTATATGTGTATGTCTCTCATTGCATATTTAGCTTTTTCAATTCTGTGCATTTTAGTCTAAGAATGTGTGTTCGAGGGGATCATGGAAGATTGCTGGCTGCCTCAGCAGCCTGATGGGGCCCTGCTATGGAAAACTTGCATCCTCTAGATTCTTTTTAAATTGCACAGTGTTAAGTGATTTGTGATTCCAGGCTGAAAAGGTCTGCCACTACCCTAGACTTCTTGAAAGTGAGACAAACTAATGTTTTTCTTACTGCTGCTGTGTTAGAGAGCCACTGTATGAAATGTGCTGCAAATTTAGCTCATGACTTCACAGCAACAGCTACTTAAGCCTCACTGTCCTTCAGAAACACAAAGGCAACTGCATCACATCTCACTACAGTAGCAGTTTGCTTTTGCTTCCTGGGATAAGAGAGATAAGATTCATAAATGGCACAGTATAAGCTCATTGTTCTTTAAGTGGTTTTATTACACAAATTATTAGTATTACCCTGGTGACTATGTACAAATACATCAATACAATAATCCAGCTGTAGTTGGGAGGTTCTCTGTTAACACATTGCAGTCTTGGCAGCTTTGGTATGCTGTAACTTTTGAAGATAAAATCATCAGTTTCTTGATTTACTTGTTCTGAAGCAGTAAGTGTGAATATTTGTTTCAGAATTCTGTGTTTATACAGGTTATTTTTTATCGAATGTTCCTCACTTTCTGAAAAGACTGCAATATGAAGTGTACAACTGCTAAAAGCCTGCACCCAAGTGACAGAATTTAATAAGACTTGGACCTTAGTAGCAAAGGAAGGAATACCACCTCATATTGTACTGGTTTCCCAACAATAATGAAATTTTGTGTGATGTAGCACTAGTTAAATGCAGACTTCAATGTTTCAAATGCAACAATAGTGTGGGCAGTCAGGCTTTTACATTCCAAAAAAACTCTTTATCAGAGGAACGAAAGATTTAACAGATCACTTTGTATAGCCTTGGCTTGTAATGATAACTGAACAATCTCAGTGAAGACAAAATAATTTGAATAGATGCAGCAGGGGAAAGAAGTTCTTCATAAGAGTATTTCATAAGTCTTTGTATTAAATTAAGGAAAATGGAAATATAGTTCTAAAGAGGTTTTTCAACAGGAATTTTAAAGGAATTTGAATTAAGAAAGAATATACTAGTAATAAAAAAAGGTAATTACATATCTATGATACTGTAAAATCATACTTTCCATGTGCTTACATAAAGCCAAGCATTTTTTTTGTGTTCCTCTTGTGTATTTCTATTCTGATCTTTGGGGTCAGGGTAAATGAATGAATCTCATGTGCATCCAGGCTCTTAAGCCTTATTTTGCCTTCTTCCTGTTGTGCAATCCATTTTCCCAGGAGTTTGTCAGTCACAGTGGAGTAATATGCATTTATTCCCTGAACCTGGGTTAACCAGAACTTTTGGGGTATTTTATGATTCCCTTCTGGAAAGTGCTTGTAGTGTGATCATGTGTAGTCAATCAGTATTCTCTGGTATCTTTTGTCCAAGTCAGAAGGCATTGCAAGAATCATTTTGAAGAACACATCTTGTGGAGAAAACATACTTTTATCTGGAAGGATAGTGTAGGAGTATAATACCATCTCAGTGTGATGACTTTTGTAAGGAAAAATGTTAAAGCTGCACATCTGAAGGAACAAGATCTATACTTTCATTATAATAATATTTGGCTTTGAGCAGCCAGACTGGCTAAGTCTAGATTGGGAGCCAAGCTCTTCACCGGTGCTTGTTAATCCTAATGTACTGGTGTTCTGTGATATCAGTGGTGGTTTTTACCTGAGAATGAAAACTCTATCAGAAATCTAACCAGCTTTTTAACCTGTGTTGAAAAGGAGTAAATAATGTTAGGAGTTCTTAACAGATTAAGAAGAGCTTGAGTGTGTTATAGCCTGAAGAATCCTGCAGCAACGAAAATCGGTGTTGCAAGATGGCAGTAAAACTTTTTGCCTTGATGCTGAGCTCCTATAAGCAGACATGAAAACAAAAAGAATGAGGAGGACTTTTTTTTTAGGACACACAATTGTTGCCAATGAGATTGTTTGCCATCAGAGAGGTAACTCAATGGCTATGATAAGCTACAAGTTCAGGCATACAAAAATACTGCATACTGTGAAGTCCTGCCCACCTCTCATGTTTTATCCCAAATAGGTGTTTAGCTACCCAAAGCATTAGAAGCAAGAAAATGGGTCCTTTCAAGGTTATAGCACGTCATGCTTGGGTAATACAATTCAGAAGAGCCTAAATACAACAAATGGTGCATGGCTTCATGCTTCTGTGATTTTTCAAAAGGTACATATAGATTTCCATGCTTCCATTCCAAAGAGCCCTTGAAGTATGTCAAGTATTTATGGCTTTGGATATCTCACTTGTACAAGCAGGAGTTAATGACTCAC
The DNA here is from genome assembly GCF_963210335.1 of Falco punctatus. Taxonomy (NCBI): domain Eukaryota; kingdom Metazoa; phylum Chordata; class Aves; order Falconiformes; family Falconidae; genus Falco; species Falco punctatus. Next base: position 49,450,895 of record NC_137587.1, read on the forward strand.
ACCTTTTCCAAACAATTGAAGCTACTTCCTAAATAGTAGAGAAAACATTCTTTCCTCTGATCAAGTACAGATTCACATTCTGATTCAGGTTTGTTTGTTGTCATGTGGCAGACACCATTTGGCATGTTTACTCCTAAGTCTTAATTACCCTGCAGCAGTACTTTTTCTCTTTATAGATCTTATTTCCTTTCCTTCTCTCAGCTGTAGCATGAAACAGCACCTAAATTAATCCAAAAATAAGAGCCTTGTTCTTCCTTCCATCTTCCCTCCTCTCCACAGCTGCATACTTCTCTTTCTTTCTGTCACAAGCACCTGTGGGCCCTCCACTGAACTTGATTAAACTTGTTAATGCAACAGAAGATTAATTCAGTGAAGACATGACAGTTTTAGCTATACGTTTGCAATTCAGATTGGCTCCGTGAGGAGGCTCATAACATCAGAACCAGCAGAAAGGAGGGAGTCAGACTGGCACCAAGAGCATGGTAATGGGGGAGAGACCTATGCAGTATCCCTGTGTTGAATATAATGAAATAACAGTAAACTGTTAACTCTGCTCAGTCATAACTTTTGTTAAAGATTTATGTTGTGTTTTGTCCCTGAAGGCACTCACCTGAATCAGGTGAAAGTAGGACTGAAGTGTGTAAGAACATGCTCCAGGGCCAGAAGAGAAGGCAGTGGCACTATCAGTTCTGCCTTTCTACCCATGTAATCCTTTAATTGTTACCTGAATCTGCACCCTCGGTCTCTGCGTAGTGTTTTGCCAGACACATTGCATAAGCTGTCTTGAAGAGTTGTCTTACTCCTTCTGCCCCCTTGTCTCTTGGTTTTGTGCTACTTTAGCGCATAGCACATGTACTTGTACAGCTGTGTCAAGAATGGATCCTAGAAAAACTGGGAATGAGATATGATGCTTATTTAGCTGAGTTACTGTTTACCCAAATCAATTCTACCTGTGGCCATGCAGAAGGTTTTTAGCATCACTGGACATGAGTTATATTATACATCTTTTTAAATCTTTATCGCTTTAGCCATATTGGCATTCCCATCTGCTTATCACAAATTTGTTGCCTCCTCATTTGTGTTGAAAACAGATTCATAGGTCTGCACTGGAAAGCAGGCTGTAGAAATGTTGTGGGCTTAGTACCTGGGATGGGTCTTGCATTAGTGGACCCAAGGGAGCAGTAAATCTGCAGAAAGATGGCAGCAACATTTTGGAGAGCTGAGTGGGGAGATGACAATGTTCCAAGTTGAGTTTGTCACAAAAGAAAATGTTATTTACCCATACTCTCAGATTATTTGTGTGCATTTCCGGTACTTTTATTTGAATTAAAAGAAAAAGGTTGAGACATAGCCAGTAATTTGTTGTTTAAAAATGCAATGAAACATAGGCTCAACATAGCATTTGTGATGAGACCTAGGATGTGGTTAAAATGGTTATTTTCAGGACTTGGGCTTAGTGCAACAGCATGCTTTGAATTTTAAGTCCTGTGTACTATTGTAAATGTTATCTGCCTTTTGCCGAAGAATTTGTAGCAGGCTAGATAAGATCTCTCCAAGATGGTCCACTTTGCATGAGTTTTGTTACCCAAGCAGTCTTCATTCTCTTCATTCCTCTGCCTTTTATTTATGCATCTTCCTGTTTTTCCTTCTCCTTCCCTATATACTAGAATGCAGTCTATTTCCCTAAATGTAGCTCTTCTATTTAAATGTACCAGTGGTACATACTTACTATTCTTCCACACCCAAACAACGCAGATTCATTTCCCTGTTTGATAATTTTTGCTCTTGACAGATTACACGGATGTCTTCTGCTTCACGAATTCCACAGGTTAAATATTGTAACAGGCAATCAATACTATAGTCAGTTTTGCAAAACAATCTAGCAAATCACTAGTAGGAAACTAGCAATCATCCTCTGCCCAAAATAAACTAATATACAAACCCAAAATTTCCCCACCACATCCTGCACAAATGTCTGTCTTCACACACTAATAAAAATATTTGAAATACTATGAGATTCCTGTGGGTTCTTTGAATCAAGTGACCTTCTCTTGCCATCCCAGGTTTAAAAAAAAATAATAATTCAAAACCTGAAATGCTTGCCCTGAGTGAGCCGAACTAGACCACACAGGTTGCACTATGCATATAAGGACAGTGAAGGGTTGTGCTTTAATAGAGTTTATTAGAGAAATCTGGAGCGAAGCCATCTCTAGACTAGACGGATTAGGAGCATAACAAATGGAAGCTGTTTCTTTCTGTCATGCCTCTACAGCATTTGAAAAAGAAATTGAACTAATATCCCTCATACCTCAAAGTTGTGCCTTAAGGGAGCCATTATGTTCACTCCTCTCTGCACAGAGGCTAAAAGTATTTTATAATGAAGTGGTGTTAATGCAAGAAAAAACATCTGCTTTTTAATGCTGGAAAACATAAGTAGAATTTGTCTTCTGAGTATATTGCAAGTGGTGTTGCAGTTCTGGAAAAATCATTTTTGTTTAGCTTTTTGGGGTTAAAATAATGCTCCCCACTACTCAAAATTTTAAGTTTTTTTTCATGGAATTATCAATATAACAAAATATAGTTTATTTTTTATGAACTGGGAAAATTGCTTGTTGGAGTACCTTCTCACTTGTATTAGTCCTATAAACTACCTATAAACAAGTGGAACTTGTTGAACTGTAATACCTATCTTCAAAACTGGTCTTTCTGATAGGCTGCATTGTCCTTCAGATAATTTTGATCATCTTGATAGTATTTTAAATGGTTTTTCGCAAATAGGTGTGTAACTTGTTGCAGTTGAGGGTTAGTCTTGCTGGTTTTGCATTATTAATGAAAGTCGGAATAGAAAGCCTGCTTGCTTACAGGATCTCACATGAGTTGTCTCAAAAAACATTTTGACAGGATTATTTAGCTATTTCATTCTGATGGGCCAAATATATTCACTACATATTAACAAATTTGTCTGAGAGTAAATATCTGTTGACATAACGCATTGCAGCAGTTGTATTTTGCTAACTTTCAATTCTTTTTCTTTCCTTCTTGGGTTGTTATGTATGCATAAAATAAAAATGCGTTGTCCTATATCCATATATTGATAACTAAAGTTACCACCTTCCTCCAGATGCTAAATTAGGTGTAATTTTTCATTCTCAAAAGTGCAACTTAGCTAATATGTGAATTTGTTATCCTATTGACTCAGTCCAAATTCAGAACCATATAAAAAATTGCCAACCTGAAATTTTCTCTTACAATAACTACATCCTTTTTGTGAAAGTCTAAGTAAAAGGGCACAGTGTTTTTCCTAAATAGAAAATAATTTATTTAGGAACTAGCTGCTGATTTTTGGATTTTATTCAGAGAACTACTCAAATCTGGTCTTCAAAACTGAAAGCCAACTATTTATGTGTATTCAAGAGACAAACTGTTGCCAGGGTAAGAAAATTACTTCTGTTTTTCTATTTAAGATGAAAAGGCACAAAGCAAAACTCAAGTGACCAATTTAAAACAGGATGAGCAGTCTGTTTACTCTCCCTTACTTGAAGAGGAGGCAGGAGTTAATGAGGTGATTCTGTGAAAGTGCATGGAATATGTGATCTGTAAATTAAACAATTAGACTTCTACAGAGTTACTATATTATAAATTAACTGAGATGATTCAAAACATACCCCAACTTCTTGTGAAAGCTTGGAATAAGTTTTGCAGGAAAAGTGTCCTTGGACCAAACTGCCTAATGAACTTGATGGTATTTGATACCTGCATGCCAAATGTAAATACGTATTTTACAGTTATGGATCAGTTATCCAATAGATTATACAGTAATGGAGCTGGTATCTGTTGAGATGGAGCTTATATGATATTGATTATCCTTTTGGGACTTTAAAGGAAATAAATTTAAGTGCTTGAGTTCACTGGAAAAATCTTAAGTGTTAGGGTGGAAAGATAAGACTTGGAGTGGAAATACAAGTTTATTTGTTCGTTTGGAAAAGGTGTATAGATGCTTTTGCAGGGAAAAATGTCAGTTTTATTACCAAAACAATTCACAAAAGTGCAGTGATTTTTTCATGAGCTACTTAACACATTTTTGGTGTTTTGTGGGATTTTTGTTTGGTTTTTTTTTCCCCCAAAGAGTTGAAATATATTTTGTTGTTAACTTTGAATTGTTTAGTGCGGTGGTATTGCTTGGCAAAACTGAAAAATGCTGTGGAACATCTAATTTCTTTGAAAAGAAGTTTTTACTCTTGTCAGTTTGGGACAAAAAACCAAGTTCTTGGAAAACTGGATTTATTTATTTATTTTTTAACTGCCGCTGCAAGTAGAGAGCTTACTTTCCAATATACTTGTCTTTTTTTTCCCCCCCATATTTCCCCATTCTTGTCTGTTCCCACTGCTACCATCCCCTTCTGTCACATCCATTGCATCCTGCCATGGCCTTCTGTCAACTCTACCAAGGATGAGACAGCAGGGTTGTGGCTAGGCTGGAGCCATACATCTAAGACTGGTTTGGCTGGCCAGTTCAGTAATCAACTGTCAAGTCTTCCTCAGCAGTGCACTAGCTTGTACTTTTTGTAAAATTTGAAGATTTTAAGATGCATCTGTCGTCCTAACTCTCCTTTTGTTTGGTTGGCAGTTGTTAAGGAAGGACACACAGCAACGAACTTCATTTTCTTAGAATACCAATATGGATATGTGATTTATAGGAAATGAGTACAAATGGAGTAAGTCTTAGACTTTACCAGAAATATGCTGCTATACCATGCCCAATTCAAGTTTTTACCTAAGAATTATTGTAATTCTCTAGATGTGTTTCAATGTTCAGAAATAACTTGCAAAAAAGATGAAATGACATGCTAGGAAATTAGAGTTGCCTCTCTGTATAATCTTGAAGTGGAGTAATAATAAAAGCATGAAGCTGTTTACAAGTAAAGATCCCAGAGGTACTTAACTGTGGTTCAGCAGATGCAGTTTCTTGATTGTGTTAAGCTGATTTTAGGCAGTACAGCCAAAGAAGGGGGTTCTTGGCTGTATTAGCACTTGTGCAGATGTGGCCAGCTGAATCAAGTTCCTAATCTGGCTGGAAGTTTTCTTGTGTGGGGGATTTGTTTCCAGCCAGAGTAGGAACTACATCTATCTAGCTGATTACACAACCCACAAGCACTTTCATCAGCTACAGCTGGGAACACATGGCCAAAGAAGTTGGATAGTTCCTTCGACCAAAATTAGCTTTTTTATCATCTTACACAAATCTTAAATCTGCACCTTAAGAAATGTTTTGTTAACATGCTGATTGGCTCAGAAAGGCTCAGCTGCTTGTGTACTGTTTAAAGAGAAAAACAACGATCTACAAGCTTGATGGTTTAAACATATTTGAGTATGCAGTAATAGATAATTTTTAAAGTAAATTTATTACTGAATAAATTCAGGTGTTTTAGAGCAGAAAAACCTGTGAACTTTTGTACCTTCACAAATTAAAAAAGGCTTTGTCTTTCATAATGTTTTGTACACTGCTGTATTAATACTACATAAATTTCACCCAATCTTTAGCTTCAGATTACAAGTTTGATGCACATGTCAAGACTTCCAAGACACTATAGATTGGAAATGCCAGTATAACACAGTAAACTGAAGTATGGTGGATTAAACTAAGTTTGCTTTCAGGCTTTCTTTTCTTTGTTGTTAGGTAGTTATACGTTAAGATCCAATCTGTCATTCTAGATTCTTCACTTCCGTTTCAGTTGACTTTTCAGGCTCATCTTAGAGGATTTGTCTTACAGAGGGCATGGGAAGGGAGGTGACAAGATGCTGATCATAGTGGCACCACTCCAAGAACTATAAGACTGTTTCCCAGTTTGTATGTTTTCAAGATCACTTTTTAAAAATTATATTGGTTTCTGTCCCTCATTCCTTAGGAAAGTGCTGCTTAGGCTGGATTGGCACAGTATGGTTTTGGCACAGCCATTTCCACTACTTGTCATTTCATCTTGCCATGGTGTACTTGGGTCTCAGCATTCACTTGTTGTGCTAAATAATTGAGATTATAAAGGTATGAGTACTTGCTCAGTCAAGCATGTAATAAGTTTTGGGGCTGACCAGTATGCATATTGCTGAGTGGCTGATTAAAAAAAATGTTTACATTGCCACCAAGGTAGACTAGGGACATGGAAAGATGGTATCCTCTTGTTTAAGTCACTACTTATTGTTCTTTGTGCAATGAACTTTTGTAGTTTTGGTGTGCAAAACTCTGGCTTGTCCTCTTGAATGTCATTCAGTGTTTTTCACTGGGGATTACTAAAGACATTTTTAAAATGTTAAACCTGCAACAGGTAATTTTTTCTTAATACTGTTTTTATTCTCCAGCTTCTTTGAGAAACGCTATCTCATGGGTCTTGAGTAGATGATAATGCTGCGATAGTGAATAGTTTGCTTTAATGAACTTAATTGTGAAATAGATTTTTGCTGTCTGAAGTCCATACTTTTTTCCCCAATAGCTGTTGCTCCTCAAGATGATTGATTTTTTCCTTGCTTATAATACGCTTTTAGTCAAAAGTCTTTTCTGGACCGTGTCCTTTTACAATCTTCATTACCATCAACTGCTGTTGTCCTCATCCTGTAAGTCATGCTTCAGGTAGCACATTTTAGGTTAATAGTTAACACACAGGAACTCCAGCATGTGTTCAGTTAGGAGCTTGAACACGGTAGTTAACAGATTTGCTTTTAGCCTCTAGTGAGGATTTTCACTAGGAATACCAGTAATGAAAGGAACTACCTAGCAGGCAGCTCAAAACTGAGCATCTTTGTAGATCAAATACTTTTTTACTTTTCATATTTTACTGGAATAACCACTTGTGTTATGGTTTGAACACTTGGGAAAGGTATGTGGTTTCGTGCTGTACAGAAAGATGGAGGATGCCAGCAGTGTGCTTTGTCTTCCTTTAAAAATACCAGTACAGGATTTCCCTGTGAGCTTGCCCAAATATGTTTCTACAGAGAAATAAATGGCTGCTGTATGGAATGATGAGAATTTAAACAAAACATTGGTAATTTATTAAAAACCTCTGGAGAGGGTAGTAGTTTTGTGTTTCAGTAAGATCTTCAGCTTGTTGATTGCTGCAGTGCTTGTGATACTTACTCTGAAAGTGCTAAAAGGACACTGAATTGTGATGGTCTACCCCAGTTTTAAAAGGATGTCCTGCTTAAGGAAATATTCATAAAGCTTAATAAAGTATTCAGCTTTAAGGTTTATTTGTTGAGATTTGAATTCAGGAAATGGCATGGTTATGCAAGAGCTGGAGCAGCTAAAAGAAAAAGATTAATATACTAAGACTTGGAAGAGGAAGCTGGCGTTGGAGGATTTTGTTAGCTCAGGCACTGATTTTCAAATTTAACTAAGGAAACTTCATAAAACTTTTTTCTATTTTTTTTTTTCTTCTTTGGAGTAGAGTAGGGATTCAGGATAAAAAAGATGTTATTGATGTATATAAACTGAAAAGGTTTCTAATCTTTCTGCAGAAATTTTCCTGCTTATTCAGGAGATCTGGGTGTGCTTCACTCTAGGCGTTTGTTTCTAGGGATTCATTAAAATGAATCTACAAGTAGCATCAGATCATTTTTACTCAGCTACATTATTAACAAAAGAGAAAGTTGGAGTGATCAAGCCATGAAACTGTAACTGTCTCTCAGGAACATCTCAACAATTGTGCCTCTGTTTCCTATTTGATTTCAATGCTTTCTGCACAGAGGAGAGAGGTAGTGGTACAAAGCTGAGCTTGTATGTGTCTACACATAGAAAGGTTCTGGCATTTACAGAAGAGTTTACATAATGTGTTATGTTTAAAATAGAGAACTTAACATCAGATTTTTTTTCATAAAGCTGGTACACATTTAATTTTATTGCTGTATATAGTAACTGCAAATAAAAAATAGAAAGTGTCAAAGTTCAGTAAGATTGTGCCATATCACAAAATACCATACAAAATTGCAGTACAAATGATCTGGTATCTCAGATATCACTTCCTCTTACAACTGAGAACAGTGTAGCATTACAACGTTGATGTTAGGTTCGTTTTTCACGGGGGAGGGGGGTGGGGGGGGGGTGGGTGGGAATCTTTTTGAACAGAGAAATGAGATGAAAAGGAGTGAAAGAGAAAATTAATCTATAGAGATGATGTAACTTAAGAACCTCAGGGAGTTTGGACCTTCTGTTAAAAAAAAGCCCCAAACAACAAACCCCTAAAACCAAACAAACAAAAATTGCAACACCTTCTCATAGTTTTGGAAAGAAAAATGAAGATTGTCAATAACCTAATGAAGGAAATGACTAAGGAAATGTTAGTGTTTAAAAATACTGGCCTAAAAGCCAGTGAAAAGGTGATTTGTACATGTTAACTTCTCACCTGTCTACAAGAAAGCATGAAATTCTTCCAGGGCAACTTACATTCTGTGTTCTGTATGCACCTTGTAAGTTAGTATCACTGTGCTGTAACTTTCAAGACAATAAATGTGCATACTGAACCCGATTTTCCATCGCAGCTGAACTGAAAGAGGGGCTTTCTGGCATTCTTGGCTTCTCAGTTCCTAGAGGGCAGCTGAAAGCACCGTGACCTTTGTGATTTATACAGCAGTATCTTAGTAGCCTTTGGAATACCAGAGCTATAAAACTGCTTTTTGTGTGTGGTCTGTAGTCAAAATGTTCTGACCTGTTATGAATGAGAAAGTTGTTTCAAAACTGCTAGTGTCTGAGATGAGGAGTTGATGTGAAAAAATAAGGTTTGTGACTGCACAAATCCCAATAGTACAAATCCCAATAGTACAAATCAATAAGGTTTGTGACTGCACAAATCCCAATAGTACAAATCAGTAATACACAGGCTGGGAAGGTGAAATGTCAGATACTCTAGTGTATACTTACACTGCGTTCCATGTAAGTATATTTGGTATGTGTATTGCTTGACTGCATATAGACAAAACAGCTGGGGTACATGGCCCATTAGTGTGTTAGGAAGTGACTGACAGGACTGTGTTGTCTTCAATATTTTAAATCGGAAGTTTTATAAGGGGATGTGCAAATAAAAATTACTGAAGACTGAGACTTCAAGGTAAAAAACACCAAAACTTCAGGAAATACTGATTTAGAAAATTCAGGATAGCATTCACATGCACAAAAAGAATCTTTGAAGTGTTAACGCAGATCATTTCTAACTTGCAGATAGCAGATCTTGAAATGTAACAATCTGTGGAAAAACCAAATGGATAAAGGCAGCTCATCTTAGTAGCCCAATGAAAAAGGAGCATTTCTAGGCTAAACCTTTGATAATTGTAATTCCAAGGAAAGAAACAATATTTTTTGCTTATTCAAACTTCGTTGACATTAAATAATACTTCTCAGTTTTCTACTGTTCCTCCTTTAGAAGCATGTGTTTCTTTTGGCAGGTAAGTATGCTAGAAAGCTGAGGATAGTTGGGTTATTTTGGAGGAGCTGGAGCTGTTTGAGAAGATAAGAATTTGTTTAGAACAGAAAACTGATCCTAATAGTCTCTTAGGAGACAAAATGGTCTTTCAAAAATACTTCTACTTCTCGATATTAGAAAAGCACTGTTCTACTTGTGGAAAAAGGTTTGTATGTTGAAACTGAAATATGGTGTGAGCTGAGTATGTGTCCAGATAAATTCCACTAATTACTGTTTTCAGTGTACTACTTTAGATTAAAAGTAACCTTAAAGATTTCTTAGTCTTCACAAAACCAAGGTTTGTTAATCTGGCAGTGCTTGCTTTTGTTACAGTATTTATACTTCATCCACTGTACACTCTAATTTTGTATGTTCATCTGTCCATGAGGAGTAACAGGGTGACTACCCCAGGTAACCAGTAGGGAGTACTGTTAGGAGACTGGTTTCCATTTTCTGTGTCTCACGCATTTGAAATCATCCAGAGCTGGGGGGGGGGGGGGGGGGGGGGCGCTTCAGCGACATTTTGGATGCAAATTGAAGTGTAGCTGCTAGTTTAAAGACAATGAGGAATGAAGGTTAGTAGCTTTTTTTTAAAGTAGGAGTAACGCTTTATTAGAATTTTGTGGGTCAGGGAGTGGTATGTATAGGCTGAGACATTCAGTTGCATTGGACTGACTAACGTATACAAATTTTTGCTTTGAAGCATTGACGTTTTTATACATAATGAACTTGATATCACCTCATAAAAGCTAAGGGAACAATTGTATTTCTTAACAGGACATCTTTTTATTTTCCTTCTGTGAACATATGCTGCTAATAGTTGATCTTAAACGTGTCCCACATGAAATACTAATTTTGTCCCATCAGATCACCTGTCTGGAATTTGTTGGACTGAGTTTAGAGTGGATACACTGTTGTTGCAAAAGAGAATTTGTAAAGATACTAACTATTCATTAGCCTTTGTGTCTGGTTTCAAAAGAATACGCAATACAAAACTTCAGTAAAAACTGTCTGTTTACAGGAAGATAGCCATTATTCTTTTGAAAAAATGTTTCAGTACTCACTGTTTTAAAGAATTTCTAATATTCCATTTTTTCTTTTATTTCATGGTGGTTGTTTTATAACTGAGATGATTTTTTTTCTCCTTGTAGTCCCAAAATGTTATCAAGTAGCCTGATCAGCTGAACACTTCTTGTGTTAAGACATGCTGTTTAAAAGTCTTAAGTGGAAGCTAAATGTTAGTGAGGTAAAAGAGAAATTTAAGAAAGAACTAGTATCATACACATTTAGCTCTGAAGAGGCAGTGTAGTGCTGTGGTTTGCTGCTTATAATATGATGTGAGTAAAGGAGTATTTTATAAAAAGGACATTGCAATTAAGGAAATAGCATGTTCCTTAATTACTGCCATTTTAGAATGATCTGCAATAAAATGTGTTCTATGTCCTGCTTTTTGTAGAAATGTAACAGGCATAGGCTCTAAGGCACATCTGGGTTTTAAGCATTTCTATCCTGTATCCTATAGTAATTCTGCCCATTGATTTTGTAGGTGGAAGGGATACTTTGCTAATTAAGTAGGTAAGGAAGGGAAGTTATAATAGTTCATATACAAGGCCTGGAAGAGCATCCCTATCTAAGACTTACGGAATTAGGAGCGTATGATTAATCTAAATGGAGTGAGAAATGAGATGGAGCACCTAAAGCTCCCTAGCTGCTGTTCCAACACCTGCTTGACAGAGCCAGTGGAAGAACACAGGACCTCCTTCCTTTTTCAGAGCATGACTGGATGTTCCAGCCAGCTCCTCCAGCATTTAGATTATTTCATTTAGGAGGCCTTCAAAACAAAAGAAAGAATATCATAAACCAGTATGGGATCAGATATAAGTTGATGTCTTACCTAGGTAACTTTTCTCTGTAGGCAAACACTCTATTACTAGTGAGTGTTTGTGCAGAGCAAAAAGCAGTTTTATAGAAGTAAAGTGTGTATCTGTAGCAGGAGCCACCAAGAAAAAATAAGCAATTTGTATTAAGGTTGGTTCTGTTTGTAGATGTACACTGCAGTTCTGGCCGTAACAAGTAGACCTAGTTATCGCATAGTAATAATTCGTTTCCAGATACTCCTAGCAATCACTGTGTTGCCCTTCATAACTAATACCTGGTGCAAATACAGATCATCTGAATGGCAAAGTACAGAACTTGAGTGTTTTCTCCCAGGATGAGTCTATAGGCTATCTTTTCCCCTTTCCTGGTTGTCTATATTGTACTGCCAAAGTGAGTATTTGCTGTTGAATGTGAATTCTGTTTCTGGAGATCTCTAGTAATCTTCCATACTAAATAATTTTCAAAGCTTTTTGATCTAATTTTCAACAGTGCAAGTTTCTTAAGGTTCCTGACTTTCTGTCTCTAATAATATGGCCGTTTTAAGATGGATAATTCCTTAGCTGCTGAGTTATTCCACAGAAGAATATTAATTTATTCGCTGATAGATCCTAATGGCTTCTGAAATGCTGTACCTTGACTCAGCTTGGAAAACAGAATTTGATATTACTCGGATTGTTTGTCTTTTGGGATGAAGTTGACTCTTGTAAATTATTAAGTTTGGAAGATGACAGCAAAGTCCTTGATTTCTCTGAACAGGTGCTGTATGCTAAAAGCTACTCATTAGTAGGTGAACTGATGGCTGAATGTATTTATTATTGATGACTTGGTGGGAATTTCACTGTCTGAGAAAGGGTGGTAGGCTGATAAAGAAACTTCACATGGAAAGGTGGTGATAAAAGATTTGTCATTTTGTGCATTTATTTCTGAAGATGTGTTTGTTTGCCCTCGTGCCCTGAGGTACCCAGCATGAAAAATTATCACTGGGAAGTAGGTTGAATTTTGTCTTGCACCACTCTTGCTGTTCTTACAGACCCATGGTATTTTTATTATAACTTTGATATAATCTGAAGTGTATTCCTGTAAATTGCTTTATTCATCAATATATAGTAATTTGTATCACTGTTTTACCGCACAAAAATGGCCTGCTAAGCATAGCTAAAGCAATGAAGTAGAAGAGAGTCGTAGATTTCAGCATGGCTACTGTAGTATCCTAGATATTCTCAAAAGCAGTTTCAAAGCATTATTGCCAGCCATAAGGCAGAGAAAGCAGGCATTATTCTGACTGAACTCATAATCCTTGAAGTTTGAATCTGCTTTTAAAGATCTGTTGAGACAAAATTTCATTACTGTGTATCCCATTAAAAAATATACTACTAGTATATGTAGGACAACTTTTCTGCTAATGTGGAAATTTGAAATATTTTATGAAAATAAATCCATACCTTAAAATGAAACCCAAACCTCAGAATGCCCATTTACTTTAAGACATAGCTCATTCAGGATGGTTAATGATTCTTCGTGGTATATCTCCAGTTAAAGCCTATTGAATTCTGGATTGCCACGACGTTGTGTGACACGCCCTGTATTACTCCCACTCCACCACTATGTGCCCTCTCCCTCTGGATCCTCATGGTTGCACTTAGGAGGTTTCCAGCTTGATCAGCTAGCTCCCTGAACGGGCTCACTGTGGGATCACACAGGTATCTGTATACATAGGCAGGAAGGGGCAGAAACTTAGAAGCCAGTGACAAGGGTAGGGATGTGCCAGCCCAAAGTTAGATTGGTTTAAGATCTTGTAGATACATCTTGTAGATATGCCCTTTTGAAATGTCATTCACTTAGAACATATTATCTTCAAGTTTCTGCTGAGCCTGGAAGTTTCTAGTTGAAATGGATTTTAGATTAAGCAGAGAATTTGCAAAACAATAGGAGAGGGAAAAATTGTAGCATGAGTCATAAGCATGAGACCTTCCACCACTGTATGCTTAGAACTGCTGAAATCCTGTGGATTAGTTAACAGAATAACTGTAGTTTCTGGCATGTGATCAGCTACTATGTCCACTGTACTTTGTTGGAATAAAAGAACCAGTTTAGTCATCAAAACTTAGTGTAGTATAAAACTGTCACTTATGACCACTTTTTTTTTAATAACAACATAGTTTAGATGTGCTAAATTAAATGCTGATGTTTGTTAAATGTTTGGTTTTTTATATGTTGTTGTTTACTTCTCATAACTTCTGTGACATGCTAGGCAGATCACAAAACAGAAAAGCGTATATTACTTCGGAAGTTCACCATATAATGACTGATACAGGAAAGGAAGGAGGATAAAATCTATCAAGGCATTTGTATTAAATACAAAATAAAAAGTGAAGTAATCATAGTAAAACATTTGCTGGGGTACAGGATTTGCAGTCGACCTGCATTGGCTAGAGGAATCTGCCAGGTTAAAAGTGTGGATTGTAAATGGTCTGTTCAGAGGTCGCTGAAATTGCAGATGGTTTAACTGAGTGCATAATAGTAATAAAAAAAAACCCTGTATATGGAATCAGTCATAACTGACATAGCTACAATAAAATCAGAATCTGGAGAGGCAAATTGCTTTTTAGCTAACAGTTGAAATGTATCTCTACCTTTTTATTTGTTTGAAACATGAGCTTTCTAGTTACTGTAGCACAATAATACTGTAAAATGGAGTTAAATCTTCATTTTTGCAATTGCTTCTCTTGACTGCTTTGACATTTATTGATAAAATCATAGGAAAATGAATACTGCTTAGAGGCAGCAAAGTGGCAGTAAGTTTCTAATAGATGTGGGGCATTTTGGTTGGTCTTTCTCTGGTTTTCCTTGTCAATCTTATTTATAATTGAGAAGCTCAGAAGTCTTCTGCAAATCTTCTACAAGATTTTGATGATGTCAGAATGTCTTGTTGGAGTCATTTTGACATTGAACTTCAGATAAGACTCTGTAAGATTTCTGCCTGGGTTTATTGCTAGATCATTTCCTAAGCCTCCAGTAATTTGTATCTGTTAGCTATCTGCATACAAAGCTCTGTGGCAGGTGCCCACATATTTTCTCAGAAGCAGGTATCTATGGAAATGCTAGCCTTCCAAGCCAACCTGACCCTCAGAACTGGCTTTTGAGGACTAGGAAGGTTTTCTTACAGCTTGGTTTCCAGGCCCCTCTCAGCTTGCCTGGTTGACTGCAGCAGTCATTGGAAACTTGAAAAACTTCCCACTTGTGAGTCTCGCTACCTGCTGGTGTGTAATGGCATCAGATGGCAAGTTCGTTGCTTGCTGTAACAACTGCCAGGGCGTTGCTTAGCTCTTCTGTAACTCACCAAGCAGGCAGTTTGGCATCCTTGAGAACATACCTGGAAACACCAAAGCATCTTGTAGTCAGAACATTCAAAACATGAGCAGGTTTAATTAAAAGTAATTGCCATTTTAGTGCATATTCTTGTGTTTGTTTCAAATCCTTGTGCAGATTTAGCCCAGATCAGTTTCTTACTAAGTTGAATTAAGTCAAAATATTCTTGAGTAAATAAAGTGTACCCCTGTGAGTGATGCTGATGAGGCTTATGGAAGTTGCTTGATTGCTGAGGTTAACTGCAGCAAGGTTTTTGGGTGCAATTTCTATAAGCCAGTAGGCTTGCAGGTTGCAGCCTCTTGCAGGAACACTGTAGAAGTTGATACTTGGAATGCAGGTGTGTCGGTCACTTGCCGAACTTTATGAATCCCATGTGTACTGGGATCAGCCAGCTGAACTATACTAGCAGGTTTTCAATGTTCGCATTCATGAGCATGAGTCACTTCATTGACTCAGCTTTAGGTCTGTGAGGGCAAATGAGAAGGATTCCTTACGGATCAAGTATTCACTATCATCTTTTCCACTTTTCATTTTTCTCTAATGCAACTACATAGTTGTCTGTGTATATGTACTACTGTATGGCTGGCAGATAGTAATGCTAGAGTTAAAACAGCTACAGCAATTTGGGAAGTATTCTCAAAGTAAAGTTATCTGTAAGAACGTAATCGGGTTTAGAAGCCTGCTGCTGCAAAGGAAGTTCCTGAGCCTCAGCCCTTCCTCTTCCTCCCCACCGACATTGGTGCTACTGCCTCAGATCTTTGCCAGCTAATTTAACTCACTAACCCGGCAGAATGTGAACCTGGCAAAAGTAGATGTTCTGCTATGTTAGTGAGTTGGTGGGCACAGAAGTGGAATCAGAACTGCATTCCTGACAGCAACATCAGGGAAAGGAGCAACAGCAACGTCAGGGAAAGGAGCAAATCCTCAGTCTTCCATCTTTAATGACAGTGTTGTGTAACTTCACTCTTAATGATACAGGTATGCAGATAAGGAGCATTGCTTATATCATTAATATTGTGTGTGCGCAAGGTATCTAACTATAGGTGTTTTGTGGCAAAGGCTGTCTGTCTTCTGTGCTGCTTCACCTCTGATACTGAAAAAAAGCTAAGATTCTGTTAGCAATCCTAAAGTTACTGGAATTAAGTGATTTCATGTGATAATGGTAAGAATTAGGAAAAAGTTATTAGAGTATATTACACTAAGGAGGAACCCAATTAAGTTTGCGGTCAGCTTTCCTGAAGTAAGAAAGCAAGCCAAGATGCATACTGCCAAACTCTTTGAAGTCCAGATAACCAGTGAAACCCAAACCACTGATGCTTAATTTGAGGTTTTGTTGAATAACAGGATAGAGGAAGAAGTGGTTATTACAGAGTATTTTTTACCTTCATTCTGCATGTCTGATAATTCACTGTTCAGTGGGCTGCTTTAGCGTGAGAGGGGAAGAAGTCTTCTCATATGTACTGTCATCTGTGAAGGGAAAGCGAGACAACTTCTGGGTTACAGGTCAGTTCGCTGGAAGGGGGGAGGTCAGAGCATGCCCACTCTGTTCTGGTGCCGGGGGCTGTTTGGTGTGCAGCTTTTTACAGGTACTGTTGGTTTTAATAACCTGTGCTCAAACAGCTGTATGGCAGGTTGGTACTCTGGCTGGGTGGTAAAGCAGATGAAGAAACCGGTTCAGGTTTAAAATCTTTTTAAAATAGCTGAGAGAATATTCATGACAGCTTTCTCCATGGTTTGGAATCTTTTACTATTCTGTGCTGCAGGTTTGAAATTATCAGAATATAATTCCAATTTGTGTAGTCTTCCCCCTGCTTTTCCGCTGTCTGTTTTTAGCTAAGCAGTACATAGTACATAGCCAAGCTGAAACACAACTGTAAACTAGTAATTAATTTGTGATGAGCAATGAATTACAGACACCTGACACTTGGTTAGGTAGCTTTGTCATTGTGCTCCTAAAGTTGTATTATTCCAGGTAGCATGTTGTGATAGCCTTAGCTATCGTGGCTTCTGTCTTTTGCCTTTCTTCTGTAACACATAGATGTAAGCTGTATTATACTTTTATTACTTGCCCTGTTACAGCCAACACTTTTCCATTGTTTTTTGTTTTGTTGGTTTCCTGCAAGAGAGGTTCTCAAACTGTAGTCAGCAAAAATACTCAAACTTAGCATTTAAAAAAAGTTGTTTAATGTATATGCTACAGTCTGTGTGAACTAGTCGGTCTGCATGAAACCAAGTGACCTGATAGATCATTTTAAAAACAAAGTTTAGGAAACAATCCCATCCAGGTCAAGTTTTCTTTCACCCCTCTGGCTTGGAGGAAACTGCTGACAAGTGCGATGTTTTTATTTAGAATTTTCCTGTACGAGATAGCAAAGTTCGGTTCAATATGCATACACAGGTTTTTAACTCTTAAGTAATTTCTTCCTCAAAGATGAGGGAATAATCAGTTTGCTTCCTTTACATGAAGAAAATCGCCTCCAAATTTGTTAAATGGAAAAGGAAAGAGGATTTATGCTTATCTTGGTATACATCTCTAAATATTCTGTACTTGTTAAGTAGCTATTTTCGCAATGGTGCATGCTTTCCTGTCTATGTAACTTTTGTGTAATGCCCAAAATTCTTAATGGAAACAGATCAGAGCCTAAAAGGAAATAGTCTAAGTCACTCTTTCAGCCATACATCTCAGCACCCAGCAAGCTAATGCATGTATCTGAAAAAGATAATGTGATGGAAGGCTCCATTAAACCCATTGGAGCTGTAAAGCTGCAGAAATAACAAAACTGTTGGTATTTTAAATGAATGGTTAAAATAAATTCCTGTTGGTTAGTGCTGGGCTATTTGAAGTTCCCCAATGTTTAAAAGGAAAAAGGAGCAGGGATTTTAACCAGCTCAATTCATTAAAAAATGACTTGTAGATGGGGTTTGAGAGGATAATAGGCAGCAGATTGCAGTGGGAAAATCGTGGCAGAGCAGCAGCTCAGAGTTAAATACATTTATGCAGAGTGGGCAGCAGAGAGATGTAAAGAATTCTCTACTGCAAATGTTGCAGAGCACCAGCATAATACGCTTGTTTTGTTTCCACTGACACTTAATGTACTGTAGCTGTTTGTGGCAATATTTACATTTATGAAGTCATACGCTGAAAAGCTTTAAAATATTGGGAGTGTTACATAATATGCAAATATCAGTGGGTTTTCTCCCATTTATGTCCATATTTTCAAGTACAGTCATATGTGGAAAACCTAGTGTTTCTTCCAGTCTGGTCCTGCTTTGTTCTAGAGCAAACTTTCCTTCCCTAGCTCCCAGTGTTTTGAAATCTATTTAGAAAATACTGGCTTTTATCAACACTTCATGTAGTCTTCTGAAAATGCAAGAATGGATTATATTTTTTCCCAAACCTTCATAACTCTTCCAAATTAGATGGTTTTTTATGAAGACAACAAAAATTTTACAGCCAGCAGAATTTAATTATAAAGGGAATTCCTGAGCAGGAAAGCTTGGTTGTGATACAGTAGCACTGGAAAATCTTTTTCTTCTCCTCTGTCTTACTCCTGGGAAAATCTGAAATATCCTTGCTGCATGTTAACAACAAAAAATTAAAGATTGCTTTGACAGACTACAAAACTTAAAATATTCTCATGGATGACACCTGCAGATTTTCTTTTTACTATTAAATAATGGAAACCAACATTTTAATGCAACTTAAAGCATTTCAGAGCACATTTCTGATCTGAGGAGATACACTCTAAAATTCCTGTGTGGGTTTCTGCAGTCCAGGGATGCAATAACATGGAATATGTTTTGTGTGTATCCCATGGGATTTTTCTTTTTTAATTTTTTTAATTTTAATTTAATTTTAATTTAATTTTAATTTAATAATATTCTTTGCTGTTTGAGATATTGGAGGTTAGAAGTTGGCAGTTTCTCAAAAATGTTAATAGAATGCATTTTGTAGCCACAAATGAGAACAGTATCAATCACAAGAGCAACCAAGCCTCTTGCACTCACATTTGACCTTGTGTAGAAGCTTACGAAAGAGAGAAAAACTTGGTGTGTCAGTGCAGAGCCTGCCATGGGTATATTTTGAAGCATTTTCTTAATACAAGATGTTTACCCCAGGGGGACTGTACTTGTAGTGACCTTACCTTACCTTTTAGCAAAGAACATCTGCAACAAGCTGTTTCCTACTGTACCACTGGTGTACAATCAGGTAGTAGTAGTAAGCTGAGAAAGCAACTTTGCTTGTCACAGGTTACTCCATAGAGTTTTGGTGTGGGCAATAATGACCTGAGGGCATCCCAGGTCAGAAGGGTGTGTTTTTTTCCAAGACTGGCCAGTGTACTAGATGAAAATACATTCTCCAATGTTTGGGAATAGTTTGTGCTTTTGGAAGTGAATAATAAAGGTTCCCAGTTGTCTTTTAATACTGGGAAATAAAAGTTCCAGGTATTAGACTTACAACTTTGAAAGTATTAGATGACTAGTAATCATTCTTCAACCTCCTTTACCACAACAGGCTATTTATTTGAAATCTGTTTCGCTGCCCTTATTTCTTTTCTTTCCTTGCTAAATATAAGAACAATTAGAATACAAAGTCTCATTAGTGTACTGCCTCTAGCATGGCTGTCTCTTTATTGATGGGTTACAGAGTTACAAAATGTGGTGCTGACTTGAGGGGAAAACAGTGCACATGGAAATTATTTCAGCTTTGTAAAGCATGAAGGCACAGAAAAATAATCAGATTTCTACTACAAATCTTAAAGGTATTTCCCCCTATTTAAAGTCTTGTAACAATGCTTGAACAGTTCAGTTGCTTGCAGATAGGTAGCATCACAGTGAACCTTTATTGATTTTTCTATGTTTTTTCCTTTAGAATTTTTCTCTACTTTTAAACACATCTCTCTGTTCTCAGTACTCTAGAATTCTTTCACACTTTTCTCAAAAGCGTCTGAATATGACATGCAGTCTAGCTTGAAAAGAATCCAAAAGAGGAATGCAGAGCGGAGAGCGTGAGGTATGGAGCAGCACCTACTCAGAACAAATACATCAGGACACTTCACACGGGCAGTATGGGTTGAGGGAGGCCTGTAAAAGAAGTCAAAAATCATAATGACATAGGAAGAAGAATATAGAGGTAATACAAAGGAACAAGTTTCTTATCTGATATCCCTGTCTGTGGTCTGCCAACTGTGCGTATGTGTTGTATTGGTGTCTGTCCTGTCCTGTTCCTCTGCACCACCCCACCCACCCACCCCCCCCCCCGCACCCCCCAAGAACCTGGCAATTCAGAACAAACACCCAAAGGTACTTCAGACAAAGCTGTTAAGTGTGGAATATCGTTCCACAGGATGCTATGCATACAAAGTTGTAAATGCCTTCAAATGGTAATTGGATAAATTTATGAAAGAAAATTCCATGCAAGACAATCAAAGATGCCATTTCTTTTACAGGAAGTCTCTAAGCTGTAAATTGCTGGAGATTGGGAGAGTATTTGGAGAAAGTGTTGCTGTTGATGCCTTTATGCTCTGGGCCTCTGCCAGAAGCAGACTAATGGGCGAGCTGGACTTTTGGTCTGATCTGCTAGGCTACTGTCATGTTGTAAACCATTTTTGTCCTCTGGGGCATTCCTTGGGGTATGTATGATCCTTCTGATCTTCTTTTCAACATCTTTGGTACTTGGCAACTTTGCTTAATCTGCAGTTTATCTCTGTTACCTTAAATGTCATCTGCTGAATCTCATAATCCTTTCTTAGATCAGTTAATACTATAAGTTAATAATTTATTCTGCACAGATGGAGCACTCTTACTTTTCTGTGACAGTTGATTTCTCTGTCCCTAAATTTGTGTTTAGGAGTAAAATGCTTGAAAAAGTAACTTTGTTACTTCAATTTTTCAAATTTGAAAAGTTTTATTCTGAACTAACATATAATAAAATAATTTTCTAGAGGAATATTTAATGGATGTCTCTGTAGCTCTTCTAATTGTTTTATTGAAGTATAAAATTCATTGACATCATTTCACCCTGGATAGTTTCTTTAGCTAATTGAGCCATGTTACTTTGGTCCTGTGGTCTGCACCAACCTGATAGATTGCTCCTGTCCAGAAGCAGTTTTTAGTTTTGATCCAGGATTCCCCCTTTGCTGTTGTTAGGTATTTCCCTCTTTCTGTGTATGCATAGTGAACTGTTTCTCAGGCATGGGTTTTCAGCCATGCGTATTATCAAGTGACTCACTTTGCATTACTGTTTTGATAGTTCTTTGCTACCCTGTTTTAACTTTGTCTCATTTTTCTTTGAGTGAAGGTTTCAAATAAACATTCTTTAATGGTGAGAGAGTTTAGAATTAAAGCTTTTCAGGTTCACCCTTTTCATGTGAGTTCCTATACCAACACAAGTGTGGAACTCTTAACATTAGGCTTGATACTAAACTTCAGTATCCTCCTTTTAATACCTTTTCTTGAGAAAATGTTTTGCTCTGTTCAGAAGCATGAAGTGATGCTGCAGCTGAGCTGTATTGTTAGTCTGACAAGCCAGAGCTAGAGTGATATTTGCTGTGCATTGTCTGCTGTCCTTGCCTATTTCTGTATTGCATAGTACCAATTGTTTTCAGTTTGCAGCTGTTTTATACAGCTCAATCTGTGTAGCTGCCAGAACCACTTAATGCCCAACCTGTCTCTAGTAAGAGAGAGTTTAGAGAAATTGTCTTTTCTTCAGTGGTTTGAGAGATGGAGATGCTTCAGATTATGATACAGAATTCCCTGGTGTGTTCAGTTCATGTGCTGTAATGAAGTGGTTTTAAACAGTGTAATGCTATGCTGCGCATGCTGAAGGAACAACATGACAGGACAATGCAGGTTACAGACAAGAGGATTTCAGATAACTTTGGGGAGGGGGAAAAACTTGAACCATTGAACACTTGCTGAATTTTGTGTCATTTAAATGCCTGCTATGTATCTTAATATTTCAGAAACATTAAGAGCTACTTGCAGTTCCTATTACAACTCTGGTTTATTTCAATCAGTATTTTTAAACTGCAGTCAGCACAAGACAAAGTGCCTTAAAATACCTGAGGGGAGAGAAATAGCATAATGAGAAATAGCAAATTTCTCTTTTTAATGCCCTCGGGTCTTTGCTGCAGGGTATTATTCTCGCTCAGAGTGCTATTTGCCTTAAGGTGGCTTTTCAGCAAATACTACCAATTTTCTTAGATTTGTCAGTGTTCAATTAGATTTTATATTCAGAGCACTGTAAATTTTGACGTGTCTTTAAGCTGTCTTTATACTGTCCACTGACCCTACAAATTATGGTCATTTTAACTGAGCTGGTGTTTGTTTTCTGACATTATCTCACTAATTCAATGCCAGGAGCATTTGTTGCCTTTCTTTGTCTTCTGGCTATTCCAACCGGTTCAGTTTGCTTTCTGCTGTAGTTTCTTGCTTTAGATTTACATCCTGTATCCGTGCCTTACTCGTTGCAAGGTCAATTGGTACGTCATTGAGGAGTCAAAAAGTGTGGATTGGCTCTTGTCAGAAATGGAATGTAGCCATCGTTTATGTTCTTGGAAGTACTCAATTTTTGATCCATACAACTTCTGTTAACACATGCTTTCAAGTAAAACTTTGACAAATGATAGCATTACATGGAAGATACTTTAGCATAGCCTTCTGGAAATACTTTTCCTAGAGATCACTGTGAATTTTTGTCCAGACCAGACTTAAAATAATAGTGTTATGAAATGTCAAAGCTGGTAAAACTACTTAAAAGAAAAGGAATTTTGTCTAATGGCCTGTGTATATGGCTTAACATTTAAGTAAAGATTGCATTTCTGACTTCAGTAATTAGAAAAATTCAGCTAAAGCATTTCTCTATAGCTTTCTGCTGAATTGAATTTTCTTTGTCTGGCCATAGCTGTGGGAAAAGCTCAGTGCAACACATCTCTGGAATTTTCCAGCTTTGTCTGGGATGCTGTTCATACTCTGCTTGCAAGCACGAGCCCTCTCTCCTGGGGCATGTTGGCTTTCTGGGCTCAAGTGATGTTTTGTGTTAAAGCTGAATCAGTTTTCTGGGCTAAATACTTCTGTGGCAACCCACATTGAGAAGGGTAGTTTCAGTGTAACTGAATTTGGAAATTGTGTTTGACAAGCCGAGGAAATGGCAGGATTGAAAACTCAAGATTCCATTCTGACAGAGCCATCAAGGTCATCCCAAAAAGTACATAATTCAGAATTGTTCAACAAATCATTTACTATTTTCAATCCCGTATCAATCTCTATTTTTTTCACTTTCAGTTTTTCCCACTGTGTGAATTGTTACTGATTTATTAGTTTTTGTTACTATCCATCAAATATACAGGAATTTTGTAATTAACTAGTGAAGGCTCTGATAAAGTCTATGCAAAAGGTCAGTCAAAATGTATACTAGTTTCGCGCCACATTACTTCACGTCCTAAATGCTAGTGGTGTATTTGCCTGTCTGTAATTTAGTTCAAGGGAGACACGGGATCAACAGAAATGAGTTCTCTGTCTTAATGAAAGAAAAGGACAAACTGCGTAATGAATTGATGGTACATATGCTTACAGCATAACTGACAGTCAGTCCCTATAAGTTAAGTGGGTTGCAGATTGCTGCATTAACCTGCTGTCCTTCTGAAAGTGATCTTCCCAAGAAGGGGGTGTTAGGATTCATCTTGTGTTCATTTTGGTACTCAAATTGCAGCTGTACAAAAGTTCTTTCAAGTGCACTGATGTTGGGAACTGGTTTTTTGCTGTTGTATGTGGTATTAACCTATTCAGCAGGCTTAAACCAGGCTCTTTTCATCTTCTCTCAGGGAACTAACTCATTTTATACGAACAGATTTCATAAGGAGAATGCCATGCATGCATTCAATCTGCCAATTTCTCTTCTTATCACAATGCAGTAAGATTTTCTGATAACCTATGTCATATATCCGTGAGTGTTTGTTCCTTTGGGGAGGGTATTTGAAGCGGGCAGCCGCAGTCTAAGGCAGTGCGTTGATGGCAGGCTTGTTGGAAATGCAGCCCAGGAGTTGTATCAGGAAATACGCTGCCATTTTACAACTTTCTGTTGAACTGAAACCGGGAATCAACATTATGTATTCAAGAGCAAGAAAAATGGCACTTTCAGCAGGACATAACTTTATTTTTATGCTCCTAAGCATTCTTTGGTTTGCAGTTTTGGCTTAATATGCTCATGATATCTTCAAAGAGGGGTAGGTGGGGGCGTGGTTATGTGGTTAAACTGCTTTTTGTTGTTGTTGTTTCTAGCTTATATAAACGTGTATATTCTGTAGACACCAAAGAGAGTTTGTAATAGATTATTTAACCAAATTATGTTTTTTCAACTGCAAACATGGGGGGGTGGGGGGGGTGGCGGCGGCGATGACGGCGGGAGAGAAGAGTAATTTAGTTTTTTTCTGCAGACTTTGGTTTTGTTAGAAGCTCTTGTTTTCACAAGAGATCTCATTTTTACCAGAATTGCTAATAAGCCAATGGAGTGCTAACAAAAGTAATGTTACGTATTTTAATAAAAATCTCTCCTAGTTGATCGCACGCACACTTTGCGGTTATTTTGGTAATTCTCCTGAGAGATTCCAGGATGCTTTTCAAGAGGAGATCTACTTTTTTGTATCATTCTTCAAAAATATATATGGATTCTCTTTTAATGGGATTTTTTTCAGGTGTACTTTATTTTTAATTTTTTATTTGCATATATAATTTATAAAGTTATATTATGACAGTACTGTTTCTAGTGCTTCTGAAACTGCCTTTAAAGTCTCCCTTGCATGATCTGTCAACTCAATTTATTACATTTGTATCTTTTTTGTAGAGTCTGTGCAATTAAAATATCTGTAATTTGTTTAGTTTTTATGGTAAAGTTCAAGGGAGAAAGCAAGCCAGTTTGTCATGACAGTTTTGAAATACCGCTTAATACGTTTATTTAAAACCAAAGAAACTCTATAATGATTGAAAGGAAAGCCTAAGAAGAAAACGGTGTTATAAATGATAACAATTAAAACAATTTTATTTTGGGATCAATCAATTTAGGTTGAGAAACAATAAGCAAAACCAGCACTGGGTGCTCGGAGAACTCAGTTAGTTCCACCACAGGCACCCCTGAGTCCTAACAGCAGCGTCTTTTATGCCCGGATCTCGACCAATCTCCTCTCGCCGGCAGTTCGTCCTGCTCGTTCCCCACCGGGCCATTGGGGTACGCCTTCTCCTCCTACTGGCTCTCCTTTGGCGCGCTTTTTCAAATCTCAAGGTCTTTGTCTCCTTCGGCCGGCCTTCTCTGGCATGGTTCACTTTCCTTATCTCCTTCGGCCGGCGGGCTTTGCCAAGCAGCGATTGCCTCAGGGGAAGGGGAAGCCATCACATCGTCTCAAAGGAGAACCACACGTGCCCCCTCACAACTGCGATACAGGTCCCAGATTTACACAGGGCGCAACGATTACACTTATCACACTACATTCTATTTTTGACATGAATCATGACTGTGTTTATCACAACGGTAAATCCCATTTATGAAGCTGTAGAAATCTTGAGTAACTTTAAATGATCTTGTTTTTTTCAACAAGGAATTAAGAATTTGCTCAGGGAAGATGCAGACTTTACGTTGTATAAAATGGAATCAGAAAGGTCATGAGAGATGACAACAAGGCACATGTCTTGGATATGATTTATGGAGTTAAATGCAGTGCATATGTGGAAAAAGTTATTTCCAGTGTTTAGGGAACTCTGGGGAAATTTTTAAAAGTCCAGTTAATTAATCCTTCAAATGTACACACCTACAAACATTATTTGATAGCAGTTTAATGTTGTCTGTACTTGTCTGTTACCTTTTAAATAGCAACAACACTGGAAAAGCAAGTATTTATTTGCAGGGGGAAAAGGACGAAAATGTTCAGAATATTATAAATCAAAAAGTAGAAGTAGTGTTCCTCAAGTATTAAAGCCTTCAGAACTTTGTGTTCATACATGAAGTGCATTTTCCTTTTTACAAAGCTTTATGAGGTGATTTGATGAAATCTGGAAGAAGTGTCTGTCTCTGTTAATCCCCCCCCCCAAAATTAAGGTTGTGCCATTCTTATGCAAGTAGGCAAATGCTTCTGCAGAAACACTTTGGAGGAGAGAAATACCAAAACAAATTGAAGCCACAAGGATTTTTGCCATTTTTCAACAGTGATGATGTGCTGCATCATATGCTACAGGCAGAAAGTTATTCCGGCATGAAGTGCGTGGTGATAATATGTATATCTGTACATATAAGTGAACGAATATGTTTTAGGAGGGTTATATTGAAAGATTCAATCTTAAGCAGCAGCAGGTGCAGGCTAATAAAGCTAAAGAGGATCGCAAAGCGTGTTGTACTTTTTTTTTTTTAGCTGATGAATGGATCTTGCCTGGCGTGACTGGTATGTGTACAAACAATACTGCTTTATTAACCCACTTTTAAAACATGTAGTAGAAAGAAGGAATTTCATATGTGTATACAAATACACATAATATTCAGATTTTATAGCAAGGTGAGTACTGGATATCACAGTGACAATTATATTCTGAGGTACTCCTATTAAAAAGAAACTCTAGAGCCTGTGACTTGTATTCAAAAACTTGTAATAACTGCATCATGTATAAAGAAAATCACTCAAACTCTTGCTACTATACTTAAACATTTTCTTAGCACTCCCCTTGCTTATTTTTTGCCAACAAGATGCTGTAAGGAAATACTCGGTGTTTCTTTGGCTTCTGTCAATCTATGATAATAATGATCTTGAAATTACTTGCAGTGGCAACTTGAAGTACTTTGGTAAATTGTGGCTTTTGTCAGTTAAACTGCATTGGTAGAAATTTTCTTTCTCCCTAAAACCTTCTTTTATCTTTGCATTAAAAATACGTGTGTTCTCCAACTTCCATTGTTCCCCTTTAATCTGTAAAGCGCAGCATATGATGTGGCTTCTTTGTTGATTTTAAAGATAATTTTTAGCCTGTCAAAGACCTTCTGTCTCAACAACTTTGAAACAAAGATTATATTATTTTTTTTAAATAGGTGATAAAGTGCAGCTGCCAGATTAACAGACATAAACTGGAAGGGGAGAATCTCACAGATGGTTCTAATAAAACTCAGTGAACAGCAAAGGAGTGTGGTGGTGGGCGGGGGAGTGGATTGAAATTCAAATAGTAATCCCAGTGCAAGTTTTGGGTTTAGTTTGTGGAAGAAAGTTGCATAAATGGCCATTTGAGGTTTTGAGGTTGGGTGGGGTTTTTATTGTTCCTTTCAATTTTTCCTGTTGCTATAGTACTGCTGATTTTTCCTTCTTCCTGTACTGCTATGTCCATATTGCTACCTGAGGCTTGTATTGCTGTGCCAAGAATCTTCCTCTAGGAAGCCACATTCAGATATTCATAACATTTTTGTGGATGTGAAATATCAGTAAAAGCCTAGATTTTCAATAGCTGTTGAGATAAAAATCTTACTTGTTGCTACAACAAAGAACAGTAAAAATGATGCAGTAGACTTGTGTTGCTTTATTAACAGGTACTGCTCTTGTTTCTGTCTTCTGTCCCATAGCCTCCCTTGCAGGACTGTACAGTTCTTTGTGATTTTTGTAAGTTCCTTTTGGCTTAAGTTGAAACTCTCTTCCAACCTTTAATAAACCATGTGTTTTATAAGAAGTTTGTACTACATGATTCATTCATAAGGATGGATGACAAGTAGTACCTTCTTTCTGCTGACTTTCTCCTCTTCTTAGATGTTAGGGTATGGATAGGCCCCAGTAGTCTCAGAATTCATCACTAGTTCTTCTTGACATGACTTTTGGGGGTTCTTTGGGAGAATGAGGATAGTTGTTTTTTTGATTTCATTGTTTCAATTCAGATGTGCCGTGTTTAATATCTTGAGCTTGGTTTTTCATTATGGTAGTGCATGGCAAAGTATTTTATTTGGTAAAGGAAAATATGTTCCCAGTTAATAATACCCAAGATGATGTCATTTCCAGGTACAATTTGTGTTCTAGAAAGTCAGTTTGGTTACAGTGAATTGTTTCCAACTTTTTAGGATGGCTACTACAGCTATAAGATGTATTACTTTTCTGTTTTGGGTCAGCTGGATGTGGTCACAGAATAGAGGGTGGCTGTATATTCAGAGTTCAGTTGTAACCTGTGCTTGAATGGTCTGACTACAGGAAAGATACCTGGAGCTTCTTTTGGGCAAAGAATGTTATTTTTGCCTCACTTACAGGACCAAAGCAATTAATGCCTTTTTTTTGTTGTCTTGCTAACTTTTTCTTTCAATTAAAGGAATAGTACTGGAGAGCACAGAGGCTTTTAACCTATATGGTAGCCCTTTGAGATGTGTATTCATCTTATGGTGTCAAAATCTTTTCAAATCAGTAGTTCTGGAGTTGCAAATCCTTCAGTAGCATGAATAACAGATACTTGTTTAAGAGTCCTTAAGCATGAGCAAGTCATTGAGCACTTCCTTTCTCTCCGTGAATCAGTTCTATTTTAAGCAGTATTTTCATGTTATGTTCAATATTTTTAAGTTAAAAATGTTCTTATTTTTAAGCTCCTCTCTTTCCTGTTTCATCTCCTGTACATCTATGAATTTGTATTAAAAACATAAGTATATGTGGAAAGGAAGGCACATTTCCTATACTGATTTGTTCCCTTTGTCTCCTTTAGGAGTGGATATATAATCTCTTACAGCATTTCATATCCCAAGGAGACAATTTTGAAGTGAAGAAGTTACTATTTCAAAACCAAAATGCATCCCTCTGTTACCTGGTCAGTGGTTAGGTAATACCACTTTGAAATGCCATCAGCTGAGCAGTCTATCTACATGTACAGTAATAACAGCAATATCTCCTCGCACCTCAGAGAGATCTCTGGAAATTCTTCTCTTTAGATCAGCATTTTCTGTGCCACGTGATTCTTGCAGCCTCTTTGGCAAGGCTGTCATGCAGGAGGCCTGTGCAATTCCATTGAAGGAAAATCCCATAGTTTAATGAAATGCTTTAGTTGTTGATACTGACCCTGTGATATTGTGTTATATTGCGATATTTGCTGATACAATCAACTTGGAAATGATCTGTTTCTTTTGTCTTTGCTGTATTGTGAAAAAAAATAACATGCACATTTATAATTACTTATTTTTACAGCTTTTTGTGTCCAAGATATCAGCATGCTGATACATTAAACAGCATAAATGTTTCCAGACTCCTCTTAGCTTGGCAAATCTGATAGCTATCTGAAAGTGAAGAGTAGTTCTTTTGATTAGCATTCTGTAAGTTGCCAGTCATTCACAGCTGTGAAGAGTTCACTTCAAGTCAACATCAACAGGAAAAATATGTCCCAAATCATGGCTTTACTTTCTTGTGGATTTGCTGCAGTTTTTGCCTCCTTACATAGTCAGCAATCATAACTTTTATGGTGGTTTTTGAAATGTTAACTTCCTGTTACTAATCTTGTAATTAGATGCCCCTTTATTCATGGGCTGTCACTCAGATTGACAGGACAGATAGCTCCCAGCGTTGGCAGTTGCTAGAAAGTTGGGGATGTTTTGCAGAAATGGCTTGTGATTCATTTGTTTAGCATTCCTCTTGCTCTTTGTTATGTGAGGACAGCTTGTATGGGACTGAGTCACATGGCAGCTCTTTTCATACCGAGTTTCAACTGCCTGCAGCTTCTACAGAAAGCCAAGGCAGATGATGAAGAGGGGCATTTATCTATACCTTCATTTACTCCATCTATGTTAATTGTCTAGTAAGAGCAGCAGCTAAAAGGAGGATTTTCATGTTGTCTTTATCAATTTTACTGAAGATGTCATAAATTATAGGTACTGAGCACTGAAGCATAAGTAAATACAGAGTGGTCAGGGTTTGTGCCAGGGTTTAATTCTTTTCTTTTTGAGTGGTAAATTATGTTTTTTTAAATCAGTGTGCTGTTTGCGACCACAATAACAACTTTTATGTGAGACCTCCATACCGCTTGTTGACTTAGCTAGCTTTTAATATGCTGTATGCTTATGGTGGAGATAAAACTTTTACTGTGGCACCTATAAAATATAATGTAATGGCAGCTTTAAAAAAATGCCTAAATGTTCCTAAAGAGCCAAAAGAACACCTGATTTATATAAAGCTGTGGTAGTGAATCTGTGCCATCTCCAGCTGTGCCAGAGCTGTTGGGTTACAGTTCTGCAAGGAAAGGCAAATGGCAAGCAAACCCCTTTGCTGCCGCTGTTCAAAGTCTGCAGAATTTTAGGATGGAAGTAAAAATGCCTGCATGCAACTGAAATGAGAAAATGGATGTAAATGTTGGTATTTTATTACAGTATTCTGGCGTATTTATATTTAAAGAAGTGGCACAGTTAGAAATGTAACCGCATTTGGTTTCGTAAATAATTTTACGTTTGGGTTTACTTGTTAAGTTCCTGGGATAACAGTCCTGGGAACCATGAGGATGTTATGTACATTATTTGCTAGCCCTTGGTGAATTTTAGTATTGCCATACATTAAGTACTATTTCTACTGTTATGCTGTCTTTTTTTAAAGTTAGACACAGTTACACCTATGACAGTGTTTTCCTGTCATGGTGTTTCCTATAGAGATGTGCCCAGAGGTGCCTACAGTTTGAGAACACATGCTGCTGTCTGGTGGAACTTGGCCACCTCAAGCACTAAAGGAGAAATCCAGCCCCCTCCCCTAGCCAGCTTCTTTAAATTGAGCATGCTGCCTAAATTCACAAACTTCCTAGTCCCTTGCTTTTCTAGCCAGAAAAAAAATATTCTGAAAGGAGTTAAAATTTTACACAAACACATTGCCTTATTGAGAGACTTTGAGTACATGTTCAGTGCAACCATTCTGTGCCATGAAGCATTTCCCAATTTCTCTGTTCTTCAGGGCTGTTTTTCTTAAAGAATTCTCTAATATACAAAAAAAATTTGCTGCTGAGGACTAAGAACCATGGTGCGCTCTCACCACTTTTTCTGGAGGATTTGCCAGGTTCTGTGCAGGGCTCTGTTCTCCTTTCTGTTCTTGTCCTATATGGTATTTCTGGCTAATCCCATCTACAAGAGCGTATTGGTTGGTGACTCTCAGGTTGGGAAGAGAGCATTAAATATTCTCCATCCAGAGTAAGCTCTTGACTTATCTCTAATATTGCCATTTAGATGATGAGCCACAAGTTTGAGTTTAAGACTGAATTAATGGCTATTCCTTTGTCTTCGGGTGTGTGTGTGTGTGTTTAGTCACCTTTCTCATTAATTTTTAAGCACATAATGTGTCTTTTCTGTTATGATGGTTCTTACTCATCTCACCTGTTACTGCTCATCTGCGAAGCTATTTCAGTACCTTCCTTTCAAATGTCCTAAAAAAATGTTTTTGTTTTGATAACTGTTGTCAAAGCATTTCACTGATGCTATTCAGCAGTCAATGGTTTTGCTTGTCATGCTTGTCAATGCTGTCTTGCTATCACATAGTCTGTGTGTGCTCACCAAACTGTAATTTCTTTTCTCAGAAGTTATAAAGTGCTTTGTTTCATGTTATTTGTAGCTTTCATAATACAACTAAATTTCTTTGGGCATTTGCCTACTTCCCCCCAACTTTGTTATCCACGAGTGTGTTCAGTGAAGTTACAGAAGCCGAACACTGGGGCAGGGGAGAAGTTGGGGGAAGGAGAAAAAAACCAACCCAAAAACAAAACCCAAAAATAATTAGGTAATACTGTTATCTTGAGTAACTCGGGAGACCCGTGAGTTAGAGGCACAGCCTTGACACTGTCAGAAAAACAACAAATACTTCTCTGCTCCTGTATTAGAAGCTGAGCTTTCCTCTAAGTGTCTGTGGCTGTTCAGTTTTGCTGGATTAAGGTTAAGGTTATTTGTGTAACTGACTGCAATGAAGGTTAACCACCATGAACTGCTAATATGCAAGTATAAGTAACATAAACCTGTGTGCTTTTTTGTATTATGTTTAATGTACATTAAAACATGTAATATATGTAGATAGTTTTGTTATTTTTTTCTAATTCATTCTTTATATTTTGTTTGGAAACTGTAATTAAAAATAAGAAAATTGCTAGG
The DNA here is from genome assembly GCF_963210335.1 of Falco punctatus. Lineage (NCBI taxonomy): Eukaryota > Metazoa > Chordata > Aves > Falconiformes > Falconidae > Falco > Falco punctatus. Next base: position 49,482,680 of record NC_137587.1, read on the forward strand.
ATTACCTGTTCCTTTTCCTAGGAAAAGCTCTTAATTATACCAGCTAGCTTCTACAAGCCATTCCTCAGCATTTGCACTCCAGCCTGTGCTTTTATTTCAAAGCTAGTAGTGTGGCTATATAGCAGATAAAATTAAAAGAAGACTTGTAGCAGTATGCTCCTGCGGTCCAGAAAAGAAATTTGAATGCTAGGGAAGAGGATAGATGTCTGGTGTGCCAGCTGTGCAGCCAGAATTCTGATAAGAACCCAAGTATCTTATGTGGCTCTTTAAGCATTTAAGAGATCAGAAGGTTACTAAAGAAGGGAAATTAACAGTAAATCACATTTGAAACTTGTTTGAGATAACATCATTGTCTTTCTTTCACAGAAAATGTTGCTGTCCTCACCAGTAGTCGTTGAAGAGAAGGGTGTGAAGCGAATTTGTCTGGAGAAGTAAGAAGCTCTGAAATTTTCAGCAGGATTTATTGCCAGTAACTGCAGAAGGTTTTGCAAAGCCAACTGTTGACATTGGAATGGATGAAATGCCTTAAACTTAAGCGGTAACTGATTTTTCTGATATCTTTTTATTAATGCAGTATGATAAGGTAATTTGTACAGATTATAGAGGATATTGTTTTACTGCTACCAGAGTTTAAGTAATGTGACCTTTCAAAAGCCAAACATGAGACAAGTCTGTAATTTTGTGAGTTTCGTGTATTAGCAAGAAGTTGGAATTTTAGTATCTGATGGTGTACTGGGTAGTTAAAATGCCATCTTTAGGTTCGTCCCATCTCCTCTATCATTGAAAAACAAAAATAATTTTGCTATTACTCTGTTGGTAGCTGTTTTACTACCAAATGCCTAGCAAAACTGAAATTCAGAACACGTTGTAGAAGCATCTCTGTAGCTGTTTTTAGCTAATGGTAAGTAATTTGTGTGACTTCTGAAACGCACAAAAAGACACATTAATATGAAGGTTGCTCAGTTCTGCTAACATTTTCTCCAAAATCTTTTTTCTTTCATTTTCTTTTCTTTGCTGTTTATCCTGTTCTCTGCTCTCATCCACTCATAACTGGGCATGAAAGATCTAAAATATTTTTATACTTGAGACTTGTGCCATGTCTACACCAGGTCAATATACTAGTCAGGAATACAAAAATGTTAAAAGTGGGAGTAGAAAGACCCTAGCTTCTCCTAGCTATCCAGTTCTATCCAATTGTAGGTTCTTTTTGTAAAAGTGACTGAAGTGCAAGCTATTACTAAAAACAGAAGGGAGAGCAGAATTACCACACATTTAGTAGACCAAGACTATGTTTCTGGTATTTGAGAGAACAGAGTAAAAGGTCTTTGTGCTCTTCTCAAAGTCTCGCTGAACCTGTGTACAATAGATTTTTTTTTTCCTTCAGTTTGGTTACACAGATGGAAAACAGTAATATAACTGCATATATTAAAAATTGCATATCTCCACATTTCTTCTATTTGGCATGAATTAAAAAAAAGACATCTGTGTGTGTTGTGGGTTTGTTTGCTACAATTTCAAAAATGTGAAGAATTCAGATTTTCAGACATTTATTACGGTCCCTTATTATACTACCCTCTGTTCTTGAGAGGGAAAGGGAATAGGTCTGACAGTAGTTTTACATGACTTTTGGCAGAAAAAATAGTACAGCATTTCTGAACTTTACAAGTACAGCTGGTCTCCCTTACCAGTCCAGGTAAGGTATTTATTCCACCCATGTATCATAGGATGTGTTAAAACTTTTAACAGCAGAATGGTTAGTGCCCTAGAATAATTGAGTCTTAATTTCTGTGACAGTTAAAGGCAGGATTTTAGAAAATGTTCATCATTAATGTAACATTTCCTATCTGTGAAGTCCGCATTAAGGATCCTTAGGCATCTTGTGAGGAAGCAGTCAGGACAGCACTTAAGTCTCCCAACCAGAAACTTACAGCCTTGCGAAGGCAGTGGTTGGTCAATAGGCTGCTGGGGTTTTTCACAAATTGAGTTCCCATCTTTACGAATTGTCTGTTTTGTTGCCAGAGTTGCTTGTACGTTGTATTTATTTCTCCTACTGTGTGGGCAAGAAGGGAGGGCTTGCAGATTCCATTCATCTGCAGTGGTGACAAATGAAGATCAAAAAGGACTTAGAAAAAAAATAATTCAGGTTTTCAAATTTACCATGCTCTTTTTAATGTTTGTTCTTCTTCTTTCCTCTGTGGTCCTTTCTCTTTGAATGTATGCACATATACTTACAGATCTCTAACTCATCGCTGTGTCTAATGAGAATGTGAGAAAAAGACAGTTCTGGTTCTCATGTCTTTATTTTGCAAAAGCTGTGGAGCTGGAGCCTTTAGTGTGTTTTCAGATTTCTGTAAGATGCTTCAGAGCCCAGAAATATAAGCAACACAAGTTAAAAACCAATACTAATCACAAATTCTTCCTCATTCTTACTAAGAAAGATGTGCCACCTTAGCATGTCTTTATTCAGCAGGTTAGAAGAAGACACAAATAGTTTACAGCTGTCATAATTTTAGAGGAAATTCTTATAAAACCGGAAGGTGTTTTGTTTGTTATGCTGCCTGGCAGAGCAACTTCTTTATGTATCTAGCCTTTGTCAAAAAAGCACTGGCTGTAAATCTGTCAGGGATAATGGCTTCAGCTGAGGAAATAGGTTCCCATAATTGTTGCTGTATTCAAATTACTGTTATTTAGCTGATAAAAGTGACAGTGGCCCTGGAACAGGAACAGCAGTGAGATGTAACAGTTTCTCTGCTGGCACAGGAAGACCTTAACAGGCTGAACATCAGGAGGTTTGTGTAACTCAGGGAAGCACTGGGTGAGCCAAGCCAGAGGATAACTGGGAAGAGCCAGGGATTGCTTTTTTGGGCAGTTCTCCCTGCTGGTGATGCTCTGGAGTGGCCTAGGTGGGAACTGATCGACAATGCCACATGAACAGATTCTTTCTGTCTCTGAGAACAGCTGGAGGATGTTGCATGGGTGGTGCTCTTGGCTCAGGGATTTAAATGGGAGGGTTTTCTCTCAGCTTGAGAACACATTTTTTCCACTTGACTCAGAGTGAAATCTAAATGAGTGATAAAATTCTAAAAGTATTGTTGAATTGGTTGTAATAATAAAAAGTGTGTTTATCATCAGGAAGGAAGAGCAAAATAAGGGGAAAGTATCAATGCAGAGGAAGTCACCACCTTCTCAGTAACAATGGAAGGTTGTAGGCAGCTGAACACACCTCTGTTCAACAGCCGGCCTAGTTCTCCAGCCACACAGTACTTTACCATTGGGAGAGATTTTTTCTGAAACTATTATCAACTTCTTCTCCCACATGCAGTACCCACACACATGTATTTAGGGACACTTTCCATTGAAAAGACTTTACACTATGAATGTGTTTCCATAAGTTAACTCATCTTATAGAATGCAAGCCTACATATCGCATGAAAGGAAACTGCCCACTAATTCCTGCAGAACCCATTTTTTTCCAGGAACAACACCAGCCTTTGTTTCTTCTTTTTGGCTTAGCACATAGAACAAGGAAGGAACATAAAATAGTGGCACTGAAGTGGTCTGGTGTGATTGCATACTGTAGATAAAGCTAGGGAACTGCAGAAGATGGGGAGGGGCTATTGGCCTAAATGTATTCTTAAGATAATCATTAAAATGTTCTTTTAAAGATTTTACATTTCTATACTGCATTCCCTTTGTACATTCCTGAACAGTTTGCCAAACTTCAACTGCTGTATCAACTGCTGTATCAATTACTTTGAACTCGCAGTTTGAAAAAGTGTTGGGAGCAGAGGCACAGAATTTTGTGTGCTTCTCCTCTAGAACAGGTGCCTTCTCCACCGGTACTGCAGGAATCACAGAATTATATCACTAACCAGGGAAGAGATAGGGTAACATTTTAACTTCAGTTACATAAGAACAAGAGAGAACATCAAACCCCAGGATTTCTAGCTTTCTCTCAGAAGTAGCTAAAGTTATTAAATTCGAGATGTGTTCAGGTTGGGAGGGGAGGGTTTAAGAAAAAAAGTCTTTGTTCTTCCCCTGAGACTTAGCTTGCTAGTTTTTCAGGTCTAACCAGGCTCTTTCAGCTGAGGTTTAAGTGACTGAATATGGTGATTCAAACTGGAAACATTGACAGACTAAGCAACAGTAGCATAAAAATATTTATTAAATGTCCCTATAGGCAGTTCTTTCCAAAGGACCGTTCTGATTTTTCAGTAGCTTGCATTAGGTTCCATTTTCACTTCTGCCTATCTATGAAATCTGTCCCATTACAATTATGTGAAAACGTACTGCCCTTATCAATGCATCTGAGAAAAGGAGGCTGATGTTTGTTAAATTCATGCTTGTGTGATGGCTGTCCCTGGAAACTTCAAATAAGCAGCACAGGCAAAATGGAAAAATAATCTCATAAATTTTTAAAGCTCCAGGCCAATGCTGTTTTTCATTTTGAACAGGCTCCTGTATTTTACATCAAAACAACTCTTCTGCTAGGTATCGGATCTTCTAGCTCTTTGTGGTGGGATAGTAGATTGCTTACTGTGGGAGCAGTAAATTGTCAGCCACAGGGAGGTAAGAGTCCTTGCTTATAGTGAGGTCTCCAGTTTTCATTAGTTCAATATTCATAACAAATTTACCCTCCCTTAATTTCCATCGTATGAAACTTATGTATTTTACTTTATCATTTAATTTATCGGCTTTCCAGGTGGTGATAATTAGATTGTATTTTTCATGCTGGGTCCTTAAATTCTTCTGTAGCCTGTTACAATGTGATGTGGTCTTGGCAAGAAACACATTCCCATTCTGTAGAAAAAACCAAACAAAAAAACCCCAACCAAAAACCCCCAACCACAGAACGCATCTCGGATTCTGCTAATTAAGAAATCTATCAACTTATAGAGCTGAAAAAGATAATCAACATACTTGAACCTGCTGCAAGCATGAATCATTTTCTATGAATAAGAATACCTTTCTTGTTGAGCTGGAAAAGATTATGTATATAGTTGCCATAAAAAAGATAACTTCTAAGTGCTGTCTAGATACGCAAGAGTTATAGCCTCCAGTATTGGTGCTATTTTTTTGCTACAACCTGTAAATCAGAGTTGTTACATTAGCTCCATACTCTCTCCATTAGGAAATGGCATATAGGATGTATATGGATATATAAATATCATACTTCTGGCCTGTCAGTGTCAAGAGCAGAGTGAGGGAATGAGAGAACAGACAGCAGCCACATCTAAAAATATACCTGAGAAACAGAACTAAGATAGCAGCGCTGCACACGGTGTTAAGAGAGGATGTCTTCACTTCTTACAGCACAACCGTTTTCTTAATGCATCACCTAGGTATGTATGCATCTGAGGGCTGGAAGCTGCTAGTGTTGCATGGAGTGCAGGTAGTTCCACTGCCTCCAGGTTCTGGGCAGAGTCATTCCCCCTGAACACCACAGCATCCAGCTCATACAGTGGGTTGCTTCATCAACATCTCTTATCTCACCTTTTAATACAAAATAATAGGAATATTGGAGATTTCTCAGATTCCAAAGGGTTTCTTAGCAATTTATCCAAAATGCAGATTTTCCTTTCAAACATGAATTTCCTTAACTCTCTTCAGTATAACTGCATAGATGCTTTCAGAAACAATTGCTGATGATGCATAGTCTTTCTTCCTTGGTTTTTTAAAGCTGGATTATATTTTTTACAGCTCAGTAATCACTATCTTAAATATGAACATTAACATATGTATATTTTAAGCAAAAATGCTTCATAGGTGAGTAGGTAGGGGGTTTGATAGACTTCAAAATAATTCCAAAAATACCTGGCTTGCTGCTTTTTCCGCTGTCTCCTTTCTCATTCTTTATATGAGTTAGCCATTTTTTTTGCTAAGCTTTTTTTTTATTCTATTGCTTTCCATTTACAGTAATAAAAATTCTCTGTATTCTCCAGAGAAAAACTGCAGGTTTTACTAAATTTGCACTGTCGTGGTGACATTCTTTGATTGGCATTATGGTGGGATTCCGAAGTTATTTAACAAAAATCAGGCTTTTCTTCCTGAAGGAGCGTGTTAGGCAGTGTGCAAATATAATTGGGATTGTTTATTTTTCAACATGAGATAAGCAGTTGTGAGGACAAATAAAATATAAAATAAAAAGAATCTGTGTCAGATTCTTTAGATTCTTGCCTCCCCACCCAGATTTAAGAATGCTTCAAGTATGCTACTGAGATGTGTGATGGTTTTCTTCTTTATAGCCTTATCCAAAAGCTAATAGTTACAGATTAGTTTTATGTTTCTCATTGCACTATGTCTTTACCAACAACTTCTGTGGTGTATTGCTGTTTTTACAAACATCTTCACCAGGTTAAAATATTTCAAACTTTTCACAGTAGGTTTCTTGAATTAGTAACTAGAAAAAAAAGTTGCAGGAGCCACCACTTTGTAAAAAGTAGTGGCAAAATGTGTGCAGGACTATCCTAATCAGTGCAGTACTAACTAGCTGCATAAGCAGTTGGAGGGATTGAATCTCTCAAAAAAAATCATATATTCAGGGAAAGGGCTGCTGAAAATAGAATTGGGGAAGATAACTTTCTCTTGTTCTTACTGACTTCCTCTTTCAGACTTCTTTCTTTTTTTTTCTCTGCAAATACAATTCAGGTACTAAACAATTTAAAAATGTATATCATTACAAGCAGAAGAAGGGGTGTCTTAGCAGTTTTGCCTTCCAAACATTTCAGACTTGCTGAGCTCTATCTTCACCATCCTTTTCTGTAATATTTCCAGACTGTGTGCATTGGCAGTCAAATCAGTATATTTGACTTTTGGCATAGTACTGTTTGGTTTCAACATCCATATAAAGCTTGCTTAGGAAGAAACACAAACACACAAAGTTAAAGATGGCATACTGTGAGAAATAAATGTGTATTTCTACAATAATGCCTATCAGAACATTTTTGGTTTTATTACTTCAGTGGTGTGGCTTTGGTGTGTTGAAGTTCAGGGCTTAAACTTCGAGAATTTTACAGGTATTAAATTAATGAAAATTAAGGAGTTTGCCTTTTTAATGAAAAAGACATTTCTTCTGCAGCTAAAGAAAGATAGCACCAAGCTCATTGAAAGAAAAATAATCCTTGCCTAACTGTATGACTGTGTGTAACTGATTTTTCAAGACTTTAGCTGATAACATCCATTAAGTTATATTTCAGTGATGGATACAAAAATTAACTTTGAATTTCTGATTGGTAGTGACATACTTGAATCTTGAATCAGTCAGTAGTTGGTTAATTATCTAAGTATTGCTGCAAAGAGAGCAGACTCCAGCTGGCTGTAATTAGTGTTGAATAGTTCTGTGCCTTCAAGACAAATTTTACATTCATGGGATCTGCAGCTTTCTGTTGTCCTCATTTCCTGTAACATAAAAGTACTTGTATCTCAAAGAATTGTGGGGAGAGGGGGGGCAAATAGTGAGAGAGGCTGTGCAGATAGATCTTACTAACATCCTGAGTGGTCTGACTGAGAAATGAGAAATATGCATTGCAAGTTTAAAAAAAAAAAAAAAAAGGGTAGAGGTGGGGGGGAGTAACCACTAGGAGTCATAGCCAACAGGTGTTGTTTTGGTTGATTAGAAGAAAAGCTGGATCTTGAGAAAGCTCAGTGGGTTCTAGAAAATCTGAAATCTATGCTCTGTAAATCTTGGTCTTAATGAGAGACCACCAGCCTGTGTAAGAAGAAACTTGGATAGCAAATTAGGAGTGCATGTGGCATAAAACGGTCAATGAAGATTCAGTAATTCAGTAGCCATGGGATACAACACTAAATGTGTGATATATCACATGGAATTTGTTGAAGTCAGTCTCCCTTTTTGTGCTTATGCTGCTGAATTACCAGTGCTGCAGTACTGGCATTCACTTTAAGGACATCCTAGCTTAGGAAACACTCCTCATCTTGCTTTCTCTTCAGTGCTTGGGTCATCACGAGCTGTGCTCTATGCAGCTTCTATTAACAGGCTTTATTTCAACTCACAATCAAGACCAGCACATTTTCAATTTATTACTTTTATTGGGGAAGAAATAGCCTTTTGTTTAGTTTGCATGTGAAATTATGTATTGGTATTTCAGTGGTACCCAATGTGGAAGGTGTATGCCAGGAACTGGGTGGGGGGTGGGGGGGTGGGGCACAATTAACATGATTCTTTCAAGAGCATCTGTAAATAGGTAATACCAGTCCACAGCCCCACCAGGCTGTATCTTGAGAACACATAAGACAAGGTCATGTCTTTTGTGATTTACCTGAGTCACAGTTCTCAAGGAAAATATTTGGCCTGAGGGCATCCATTGGACATAAGAATGGTGCTGATGTGGCTGGTGCAGCAGTCGTCGTGACAGATTGCTCCAGCAATTTTAAATAACTGAAGTATTCTTTTGAGAGGTATACTTGAGCAGAATGGGGTGTTTTGATGCAACACAGTTAACCAGTCAATGTGAGCCCAAGAGCTTCAGAATAATCTGTCTGGGCTGTGGTGCTGGTGTAAAACTTGCTGTTCCTCATCTGCCAAAATCTCTACTGGCCACTGGTTTTTGGAGTGCAGAGAGTAATAGTGCTACAGCAGCTACATCCCCGCTGCTCCTTGCCATGCAGTGTTGTCCCCTCTGTGGCTGAATGTTTGGAGCTTGCTTATCTTCATGAGCCCATCCAACTTGCCGACCTGACAGAAAATGACCCTTCCTCCCCATCTACAGGTTGATTTGCTGCAGTTTGAAAGCTGAGTCTGTTCAGAGGTGTCGGGAGAACAGCAGAGCCAGTAGAAGAGAAGTGGTGAGGGTATGTGAAGGTGAGCATCTTCAACTAATTGTAGTTCACAAATGTCTTATAAGCATAAGGGCCTAAAGGAAGTTAACAAAAACAATAGTTGATGGAGAAAGATGTGCAAGTTAAATTCCTTCTTTATTAAATGCAATTTAAATATTCTCATAGGTAATAATAGTTGCATGTGTCTTTTACAGATTACCTTCATATCTGTGTATTTTCTTTTCAGGTTTAGAACTATTCAGACAGGCATCTCCAGGAGTGGTTGTTCAGATATCTCTGAGCTGCATTTAGAAAATGCTTTTACACTGTGGTGATAAAACTGTTATTGCTCAACTTTCTTCATGTGAGCAATGCATAGGTAATCAGTGCGTAAGAGCAGTCTTGTGTTGTAAGTCTCAAGTGTAGAATATACACACAAGAAAATGTTTTTTGTTTTGTGAGCTGAAACTTTTTCAGGTTTTTTGTGTACTTGATTACATTATTAATAGAGAATTAATATATTTCCTATTTAGACAAGAATGCTTTACTTAATGAACTGCTGCTGTGAAAATTTATATTCTCTAAGCATAGAATTTAGAATCATAGATTCTGTTTATTTACGGAAAGTCTCCTAATCCTCAGGATCTAGGTAATTTCCTTCAAAATTTACTATGATGACCATGGAAGAACAGCTGAACAGATAAGTAATTGATAGCCAAATCTGTATGTACATAATTTTTTCAGCTCTAGCCACATACTAGTAAATCACTTACACGTGGTTTGATGTTAGTTAAGACAGTCTAGTAACTAGCTGCAAGCAGAGGGAATTGATGAATTGTTCTCCCCCCATTATAGAATAGTTTAGTTTGGAAAAGACCTTTAAGATCATGAAGTGCAACTGTTGATCTAGCACTGCCAAGTTCACCACTGATCTGTGCCCCTATGTGCCATGCCTACGCATCTCTTAAATACCTCCAGGGACAGTGACTCTACCGAGTCCCTGGGCAGCCTGTTCCAATGCTTGACAACCTTTTCAGGGAGGCAATTTCTCCTCACATCCAACCTAAACCTCCCCTGGCACAGCTTGAGGCCATTTCTTCTTGTCCCGTTGCTTGTTACCTGGGAGAGGAGACCAGCAGCCACCCCACTCCAGCCTCCTCTCAGGTAGTTGTAGAGAGCAAGGAGGTCGTCCCTGAGCCTCCTTTTCTCCAGGCTGAACTCTCCCAGTTCCCTCAGCTGCTCCCCATCAGCCGTGCTCCAGCCCCTTCCCCAGCCCCATTGCCCGTCTCTGGACACGGTCCAGCACCTCAATGTCTGCCCTGTAGTGAGGGGCTGGAAACTGCACTGAGGATTTGAGGTGCTGCCTCACCAGTGCCACCAAGTACAGGGGAACGATTGCTGCCCTGGTCCTGCTGGCCCCACCGTTTCTGGTACAAGCCAGGATGCTGTTGGCCTTCGTGGCCGCCTGAGCACACGGCTGGCTCATGTTCAGCTGGCTGTCAACCAGCACCCCCAGGCCCTTTTCCCCCAGGCAGCTTCCCAGCCACTGTTCCCCAAGCCCATAGTGTTGCATGGGGTGGCTGTGACCCAAGGGCACCGAGCCTTGTGGGACCTCATACAACTGGCCTTGGCCCATCAGTCCAGCCTGCTCAGATCCCTCTGCGGAGTCTCCTGTCCCCCAGCTTGGGGTCATCTATGAACTTTACTGAGGGTGCACTCAGTCCATGTGTCCGGTCATGCCCACAGGCCAACCCTTCTCCCTCCCTTTAGCCTGGTCTAGCACTTAGCCAAGGGAGGGGAGTAGTTTAATTCCTTTCCTCCCACCATAAGTTCCTGTTCTTCAGTTTTGGTTTACAGCAGAGGAATTTGTGGTAGGGTCATGTACGCACCAATATTGGAGGCACAGCTGTGCGCTGACTTATAACATTAAACACAAACTCTGGGACTCTTGACAGGTTTTGCTGTCCTTATAGACTACATGGGCACAATCTCTATTTTGCATATTTATATTTCAGTGGTTTTCAGCTATCTGAAGCTTACATGTTTTCCAAGCACATTAAAAAGAGAATTCAATTACCATGACAAAATCTTAAAGGTACAACTTGCAATAAAATCCAGCAGCTCTTGAAAACTTTCTCAACTCTACATTGTGGGTCCAGTGACCCTGCATCCCCAACTGGCTCATACAGAAGTTTAAGCATGTATCTTGTGGTTCCTGTTACAAAGAGCTATGTGACTTCCAGCATGAGGGATAATGTTTTATAATTCTTCAACGTTAACATTGACTGTAACAACTGCTAACCTTGTTCTGCAGTGGTGTACCACAGCAGAAAAGGCTTTCCTTTTGAAACATGATTGGAGTGCACTGTAATGTTGCAACTGTACTCTCAAAAAGCCTAGTATCTTGGTATGTTATTACCTCAGACTCTGCAGTTGTTGTTTCTTATTTAAATGTCCTATCTCACTTGAGATTTAATGTAATCGAAACCAGCTTGTGGAAAAATCTTTTTCTGTGATGTCTTAGATATTGTTCTAGTCTTACCTGGTAAAGCAAATCAAATGGGATATAATGAAAATAATAAAACCATTTGTAAGAGGTAGTTTTTCTGCAGGAAGTAAAAGGCAGCACCACTTTTCAATTTGCGTTGTATTTCTAAACACAATATGTACTTGGAATAAGTCCACTGAGATTTATCCAATACACATGAGAGCAGAGTCAGGTACATCTGACAGCAATGTGACTTCACTGATACCAGAGGGGAACCAGAAGTACTGTAGCAATAAGCCTCTTCCATTAGCGATGTTGCTTAGCCATCCTGTTCAGCCAGCAGTAGGTCGATGTGGCAATGAAGGTATGTGTGAAGGAGTTGGGTCTATGTTCAGCATCTCCTTAGATTTAGTTGGGGTTTTTTCCCCCCTCTAGCTACAGCATCTTTAATGGTGATGTGTGTCCAGAATGTAGTATCTAAAAAGATACTGCAAAGATAGTCATAACCAAAGGTATAGTGTAATGTGTTTCTCAGACAAGAAGTAATGTGCCTGGTACAAAAGGGCAGGTAAACAAATTCAAAGGCAGAGGAGTCAGTTATCTCAGTCTGGCTTGGAGACAGGATCACAGCAATGCAGGAGGTCTGAGCTGGTCCCTCACTGCTGTCTCTGCCTGTGTGATTTCTGAGGAGTTTGGATGTTATTACTCTACATCTTTTAGCTTCTGTTGATAATTCTGTGTCAAAGATGTTTTGCAGTATCTTTTCTCTTTGTGCCTGAGCCACTTGTAAACAGGCTTTTGTATTGTCAGCATGTATTACAGTAATTTTTTTGTAATGCACAGTAGTACTGATAAACTTTAAGTCAGAGATGCTTAATGGAGAGGCTGCATGCCACAGAATGTAGTTAGAAATGTAGTGCTTTCAAGGAGTGATGGCAGGATTTTCAGTCTTGCTATTTTAGCTCACAACAGCTGTGGATCGGTGGATCAAGTTTCCAAGTAGCACAGTGCCTCACCATTGCAAAGCAGCCTTCTTTATCTGGTGCTGTGACATTAGGTTTATCTTTGACAATGGGGTTTCAAAAATGCAGAGTACAGCCAACTAAATCCATAGTCATACAAATGTCAGAAGGAACAGTCCGATCTTGTTTTTCAAAAGCTAATGACACAGAAATTCAAATGATGAAAATTCAATTTTAAGTAATTCAAATGATCAAAAAATCATTAGTTTAGTGCCTGCAAACTATTTTAAGACTTCAGATGAAACCTTAAAAACCAAAAAAAATGTACCTGAAAACATTCTCTTATTTCTGGGTTTGGTGCTAATTTATAGAGCACTTGTGCACAAGTTTGTCTTGAACTCTTTGGAACTGAGGAAACAGTAATTTCTTTTTCTCCCCTTCCCCCCATTCCTTTTTTGTAAAGAAATGATTAAATGCTTAGAGTACAAATGCTGCACATGAATATTTATAAGAACTTTTCTAACATTTAGCAATGTTTCACGGCTGTCTCTTTCTGAATGCACATAATAAAGTACCCATCATTTCTTTGAAGCTGCACTTGCTCTTTATTAACTTGATCATAGACTGATAGGAACTGTAGGCTCCTCGGGGCTGTGGGACTGCAGCTGGTGATGACAAAACAAAACTCATTGCTGTGTTCCCTTGTTTTGTGTTAAAACACTTGTGTTTAACATTTAATAAGATTTTTTTTTTTGTGCATCATCTACATTTATGTATGCAGAAAACTGCTAGGTAGAAATATTGTTACCTGTATTTATACTTTAGTCCTGGAAGAGAGTTAAATGTCTTCTGCTTGAAATACTAACGCTGTGGAACAACGGAATGTACCTGGAGCACACCCTGCAAACCACATGGAGGATCCTCCTGTTAATCAAAAAAATGTTTTAGTTTCCACTTCTTTCTCTGTGTCTCTCCGTAATAGTGCATACTGTGAATACCCAGCAGTGTATGTAATGCCTCAAAGTGTACTGCACCCATTTCTAAAAAGCAAATGGAAACTAATAGCTGTTCATAGCAATATTTATCCCCTTGACATCCTTAAAGAATTTTGATCAGATTAAGCATGTGAGCAGTCTAAGGAAAGGAGAAAGAAGAAAGACTTTAGAAGTAGCCAAAAGGGAAGTGGAGGTGGGGATAGTTTTTGTTCATTTATCAAAGCTGAAGATAATTTTAGAACTGGGTTTGGAAGTTCTGTGCTCTCATAACATTACATAGTAGAACCTCTCCCCTCCTCCTCTTTAAAATAAATTGCTATAAATTGCACGTGCTCCTGTCCACAAAGTTACTACATTAATTGAAGATTTACAATGCTTGTTTAAAAGGTGGATGGTATTTTCTCTATTGGAAGTTATGTATTGAAACTTTGTAAATAACATGTAGGTCTGCATGAATGCATTTACTACACAAAAAAGAACCTCCTTCAGCCACCCGTACCAGCTGAAGTGCTACAGCAAGCAGCCGTCACTGCTTGCATTCACCATGGGGTAAAATTTTGCTTTGAACATTTCAAATGGTGTAGCAATGGAGTGTTCCCTGTGTTAGTGTTGGTAGAGCAGACCCACTGCAAAGGCAGCAGCGAGAAAATCATTCCTAAAACTGTTGCTGTGGGCAAATCTCACATGGAGTCAGCTACAATAGGTATTAAATCTCTCACTGGGCTTTAGTAGATCATTGCTGGCTAGGTTCTGATAGACTGGTTTCTGTAGAGAGATGTTTTAAATGCTCAGTAGGTTTACATCTTTCGCTGGGGTAAGATGGCTGTCTAAATTTTTCCTGGGATTCATTACTAGTACAGTTTTTTGTGGGTTTTTTTATCATACCGTCTGAGCTTTAAGTCCTCTTTCTAGTCACACTTGGTTTTCTGTGTGTGATGCGTTGTCTTCGGTAGATGTCCATCTGAAGATCTCTGAAATATACTAATGTATTTCATACTTTTGAATTTCTTACACTATATATACATGTAATATATATATGAAATGTAAAAGTTAATTTCTTCCTTTTCTGTGTGTGTTTATGTATAAATGTACTTCTTTGCTACTACAGTATACAAACTATACAGGTGTATCTTTTAAAGAAGGCACTATTTATGTTTCTTTAACCTCTAAACTACCAATAATTAACTTTCAGATAGTGATTTCAGTCTTTCCCAAGTGTTTTGAGCACAGCAATTTTTGGAATCATTTCCATGATTAGGAAAGGAGAGCTGAAAGGACAGTACTGAGAATCAGTTTACTTTTCAATTAAAGCTGTATACTTGCAGTATTAAACTTATCCCCATATATTACAATCATCATATTGAAGGAAAATAATACTCTCAGTTGTGCTTTATTTGTGCAAAACTTAAGACAGCCACCTAATGCATAACCTTTGAACATGTAAGATTCACAACGTGGTTACCACTGTAAGAAAAGTATGTACTTACCTGAGATCTGTTTAAGTATGTTTAAGCAGTAGTAGCAATGCTGGATCTTGTTGTAACAATCCAGTGCTTGCATCTACAAGAAAACAAAGGTACTGTCCATGCTGTTGTGGAATAACTTACCAAATCCATCTGAACAGCTTAAAAAAATTACAATCTCTGGACAATAACTACCAGTTTTTGAGTCACATTCTTCATAGGGAGAACTGAAATTGGACTTCAAAAAAAAAGTTTGGCAGCTTTTCCTAATGTATTTCTTTATGCTTTATTTTTAAAGTGTAAAAGTAAAGCGTGCACCAGGAAAGGAATATGAGTACCAAGCAGTAAGATTCCAGGGACCTTCTCAGTCTTTAATTTGTCTATAGATCCTGGCATATTAAAAGTTCACAGATTTGAGGCAGAATGTGTTTTATTACTTTTACATAGCCTCAGACTAGTTGTTCCATCACACCCTACAGAATAAACCCTCTCACTCAAGTACTGAACTTGTGGCTAGACCTTCATCTTTCTTAAAGCTGGTTACAACAGAATGCTCCATTGTTAAAGAGAAGACTCTGGGCAGTATGAGGACTCTGCTTTTTTTCTTCTTTAGTTCAGCACTGCAGACATTAAATATGATGTTGCCTAATTTCAGCAAGCAGCCCTCTCATTATCTCTGTGAAGTCTCTCTCTGCTCTTTTCCTTTCCAGTTCTTATTTTTCCAAGTTTTAGCATGTAATTAAAAGAGTACAGTGGCTGAAGAGTGAAAACTGAATTTTTCCAAATGCTGTTACTTGTAATACATCGCCCACACCTCCCAAGGCAGTGATTGAAGATCCCATCTAATTTGTCTTACTTGAGATCTAAGTGAAATCATCTGCTGTTTCAGACTATCTGTGCACATTACAATTCATCCAGGCTTCTCTGAAAAGAAAAATGTGAAAATAAGACATGGTTAATGTACCAGTCTTTTTTGTCTAGAGAACAAATTTAACATAGGACATTAGAGATATAGGCCTACAGTCTGTCTTCTAACTACACAATGTTAATTAGCATTATGAAACCATCCTTTTGTTAATCATGTTGAATTATGTCAGGCTTGGAAGAATTCTCTGCTGGAACAGAAGTACAGTATGTTGGTACTGAATTGCATTTGGCAAAGTGCAGCGGGGTTGGCAGCAGAATAGCAGTCAACTGGAGCAAAGCAGAAGCACCACTAAAATGGTGCGAGTGTCACTGGTTGTGCACCTGCTTCCTGCCACCAGCCGAGCGGGAGACCTGGAGGATAACAGCAAGGCAGGTCGGCTCGATCGCAGCGGTGCCTGCTCAACACTGCCTTGTTCTATAAAGCAATGTCTTGCTTTGCAGAACTAGAGGTGAACGTAAATGACAGGTTATATGAAGCTGCTCTTTATGAGAAACGCTGTTAGCTTTTATGTGTCGTTCCACTGTTTAGTATTCCTGTTCCTCCAATGCCATATGAAAATAAGGATGTTATTTTCTTCTTTACAGAAGAATGGAGAAAAATAGCAAATCTTTTTGTATTAATATGTATTTTGAGAACCCGCACAGTGCGGAGCAAATCTGCTTCAGTTTCTCAGCATATGTGTATGAAGCAATGCAGGGCCAATTCCTACAACTGCATACATGTAGACCTGATAAGCAGCTGATTAAAAAAAATACATTTTTTTTTGCATGCTGTGTTTTGGCATCCAGACCTGGTTCTGATGCCTTTATAGAGTTTGACATATTGCAATTCCTATCAAAAATTAAGGCTTTGGGTTCATTGTTAGATTACTTTGTTTCAACAAAAGGCTTATTAAAACAGCTGCCTTAAGAAAGCTGACACTTTTATAAGTGATTGTTACAGGAGAAATTGAGTAGGAGTTATTTAAAACAGCCATAGAAGGTAAAGTTAATAGTAATTAATTTTAAATATAGAATGTTTTAATTTCACATTTTGCAATCTTGTTAGTAAGAGACAAAAATGTAGTATATATTACGTGGATTAGGCCTGGCTACAGGTGATAGGGCTGAAATGGATTGTAAGTAGGAGGTTGTTACTGAGTTGGCATAGGATGCTATGTGTTAATCTGTCCTAAAGTAAGTCAGGGTGGGGTGGGGGGGTGGGTTATGAGTAGTCTGAAAGAAAAAGTAAATAGGTAGAGCAGGAAATTCAAAAGCTGAGGTACTCACTGATTACATTGAAAAAAGGCTTGAACAAATAATTTCTATTTATTATGTGCAGTTGTAAACTGGGAATAAAGAGCTTAGGCTGGGGCTTGCTTGACTCTGCTGAGAGAAGTGGAGGTCCTCAAAAGCTTGTGAAAGTCATGATCACCCCATTGTTATGAGTTCTGGGTAACAGTCTGGACTTAAAAGAACACATGCAGAGTCCAAACACTGGAGTCATGCATTTCAAGGGTAGGAAGGGTTTGTTTGCATTGTGTTTGTCACTGGTATAAAGCTAGCTGCAGGAACGCTATGTTGTTATTTTGGAGAGCAAAAGGCCAAGGGTGCTAATAACAATTCGCAAAAGTCATCAGTGATTAAAGGTTTGAGCCGCTTGTTTTGCAGAGGAGACTTGAGAGCTCAACTTGCTCTTTTTTAATAAAAAAAGCAAAAGTAGAACTAATAGTAATTCCTAAGTATGGGGGCAAAAGAAATTGGTAATACTGTGCTGCGTAGCTGTTACAATTACCATTGCAATTTACCATTTGACTAGCAGTTGGGGGTCCCATATAATGTTTATATAACCATAACATATGCTGCCATGTGTTATTAAGCCAAGTTTGAGCCCATAATCTTGAAATCTGCTGTACAGATATTTTTTTCTGTATAAATTACAAGATTAAGTACTACAGAGTGTGTAGTGTCTTCTATGGACCATACTTGGGAGACCTGGCATACACATTACCTTCTGCACGTAGTGTTGATGGAGCAGTATTGGGGATGCACAATTTAGGTTCCTGAGCAATTTTCCTCATCCACTGGAGTATTAATGTTGTCCCCTGATCTGTTGATAGAGACTGAGTCCAAGACCTCAACAGGGAGCAGCGGGAAAAGGATTGCTACTGCCTTGCAGCTTGATGCTGCTTATGTGGACAGGGGAGTAAGTCTTGGTCTCTGTTTCTCTTAGAACTTCTCTTAGAATTTTTTTCTTATAATTGTTAACTATTTAGTTCTAAATGGCATAGTGTTGCATATGGCAGCAATAAAACCTCCCTCAGGACCCTCCAAGAGGGCACATAACAGTAGCCTTTCATATTTTACTTGGGTTGCCAGTGAGAGAATGTAATTGCCCTGGGCTTAGTCTGGTCTCTGTGAAATTCATTCCTGCACAATGGTGAACTCGTAGCGGTCCTGTGTGCCAGTAAGGTAAACTGTCATAAAAACCTTGTCTGAAAGGTAAAGAATTCAGATGAGTTTGATTCTGCTTTTACCTTCCAATACCTGTACATTAGTACTGAGTCATCTTGCCAGTACAAGGCTAGAAAATACACGTGGTTTTTCTCTATAGAAAAAGCTTTGCATTTTTAGGGTTCTGTCAAGCACAAGTAGCAAAATTTGTTTGGCAATCAATTCCTCTAGGAAAACATATCTGTGAAGAACTAAGGAAAAAGGATTGAAGAGTGCCATTTCTGCAGCCTAACATTTGTGTTGATTTTCTTTCTCTTTCCTTTGCTAGAGCTTGTTTACAGTGCTTCAGTTTTGTTGGTTGATACTGTGTCCTGACCCATCTTTCAAGCTTGTAATTTTCAAGTATGATAAACAGCCTTTTAGTATCGGCGCACTCTGACAGCATGGCTGTTCATAGATGGAAGGAACAGTTTTGCAGGCACCCTGGGCTCAGCGGAGCGCTGGGAGCAGAAGGGGCTGTGGGAGCAGTGGGGGTGTGCCAGCCTTGGCCCTGGATGCTGTTGCTCTCTGTGAATAAGCCACCTCTGATTTTGAAGTGGCTGGTGCTCCAGCTGCCCATGAAGCACATCACTTCTTAGGGTAGGTTTTGTCTGCATGAAGTCAGCCTTCTCAGAACCAGCGAGCTCATTTCTTCTTTCCCTTTGCTCGTCTTAAAGCGTTGAATAAAAATTATAGTGTTTTATATACTTGATAAGTTTAAACATCTGTCTTTGAAAATGAAGGCTGTTTCTTTTCTTACAAAGGAAATTGAACAAATTCCCTAGCTGCAAAACAGTCACTGAAAGTCAAGATAAAAGTTAATACGGAGTTTCTATTACATTTTCTTTCTGATTCTGTTCTTGATTATATTTAATGTCTTCACTGCATAGCTCTTCCACATATGGATTGTTTTTACGTATGGAATCAGATTTTCTGGACTAAAATGAATTAATGAGGTTTTGTATTTGGTTCCCCTGCCCCTCTCCACCCTATATCATGTCTGTTTTGGTAGCCTAAAAAGATGATTACTGACCATTTGGTGCCCTGTGTTTGGCTATTAGTCTTTTCTTGTCAGTGTGGAGGGATACAGCTCCTTCCAAGGTGCCTGTGAAACTGGTGTCTGGTGCATGTGAAGATTTTCCAGGGGCTGTGATATTGCTAACTTGATAATCAGGCTAAAGAGCATGAAAACTACTGGTTTCTTCTCAGTGGTCCACAACACAGTGTTTTAAATGAAGTAAGGTATTGATTTTCTTGGCTTTTGGCTCTGTTGCCACGCTGCTGTTACAAGCATACTAGGATTTTATGCTTGGTGAATAATTTATAATATAGGTAGTTGTATTTGATACCACTATGGTAAATCCAGTTTGGTACCACATGGTAAAAAGAAGCAGGAGGCTCTATATTAGCAAAAGCTTTGCTTTGCCCATACAACAGAGTTCTGTGTGAGAACCTGTGCACGCACAGTTCTGCTATAGCATCTTTTCCTACCCCTGATTGGTATGGCTTTGCAAGCAGCATTGTGTAGTGGAGATCTGTTTAGGGTAGTGCGTAGAGAAACTACAGAGAACACAGTCATGGTGTTTGGATATGTGTTGTGCTAAAAGATGGTCAGACACAACAGTTTAATCATCAGAATAAGTAAAAAATTAATTCTTGTTTATGCTTAAAGCATACAATTTCAGTATGTGCTAATTCCTTTTCTGAATTTCACCAGTGATGGTGCTTTTTATCCCTGATAGTATTCTCACCAGTGGCAGCTTCCTATTATATGGGGATGGATTCTAAGCAAAGCATAAGGAGTACCTAAGAATGTTTGTTGTGAAGTAGCATTGTTTTTTTTTAACGTGCTAGAAACAATAGTATCTTTAACCTTTTGATTTACAGCTCATCACTCATTTCATTGCTGTGGCTTATGACTGCAGATTAAAATTTCTAGCATTCATCGTGCCTGATAAAGCAGCTTATTGGGATGAATAAATGACATTCTAATTAGAAGAGCAGCCTGAGTGAGAATAAGCTGCTTGAACTAGCTTTGATGACCGAAAAAAATACCTGTAGCTAGTTTCTCAAGATTATCAAAGAGGTCCTCAAATTAGAATGTCTGTCTTTGATCATAGATGCAAGGAACAAGGCAAAAAAAACCTGCACCAAGTGGAAGGCAGTGGGAGGAGATGGTTGCTGTGGAATGGGAAACTATGGGGAGTTTGTACATTCAAGCCCTTTCCAGGCACTTGCTCCACCAAGTAGTGAATGAGGTATCAGTATATGGCTTATTTATGTTTTCCACCATAAACTAGTAATGCATGTGTCTTCAAAAGTTAAATTGTTTAGGTTAGTTGTAGAGAAAAACCCCTTTTCTGTCATTCCTTTGTCATCTTATCCTGATTTTTTCTATCTTGCAGTATGACAACATTCAAACAGTACTAATCTTTTGTAAGACTTCCATCTGGCTTTCTTAGCTTTGTAATTACCACCATCTCACTTACGCACTGCTATGGATTTGTATGGATCATTGCAAGATGTGTGCCAGTATAACACACAGTCACTTAGCCCAAATAGTTTGTAGCCAGAGGTTCCAGTTGCTTGGCATCAAACAGGATTCTGTAGTATTAAAAAGTAGAAATGAATACAAAGAATGTTTCCAGGGCTGAGGTATAAGCCTGGCACAGGAGTGACAAAACAACACGGGAGGAGAAAACTAAGGACGTATCACTGGGAGATAGTGGGATACTAGTATTGTTGCACAGTTTCGTTATTTTGCTGTACTGAACTTAACACTTCAAGAGTAGGATCTGATAAAAAGGAAAAAAACGAATCAAGTTGTTATCATAGAGATTAATTTTGAGAAGGGCCTTGCCAAAGGAAGGCTTACTTAGATAAAATCCTAAACAAAAGGCATGTGCCATACAGAGGTGGAAGGGATATGTAGTGCAGGTTGGATGGAAGATTATAGACCAGGAATCTTTAAGACAACATCTTGTATTCTGTGGTTCTTTGGTGCATCAGATCTGGCAAAGTGGGACGATGGAATCTGTGAGTGTGAGGAGAGTGCCAGCTGGGGCATGATTTCACAAGACGGGTACCTTGCACGCAGCATAGCACCAGGGGCGTGGGACAGTGAAATGGTGCTGCCTGTGGTCTGGCACCTGGGCTCCAGCAGTGGCCCTGTCCTTCAGGCTGCCCAAACTTCCTAAATGGACAGTGAAGGAATAATCCACTAACCAGCAAATTTTCCTCTGATCTCAAATAGTTCATGCTTTGTTTAAGCACTGAACTTGGAAGCTTTGGGTTTATGCACCTAATACAACTGTCAGTGTCTTATCCCATGTATAAACATCTGCCCATTTTTTCTGAATCTAACTGACCTCTTGACCTCAGTGCCACCTTGTTTCAGGAAGCATTTTATATATTTTATATTTTTACTGATTTAAAAATGCTGCTTTGGGTTTGCTGCTCTTTTTGAGATAGACTGGGTGTTCCCATTTAGTATCTATCTTCTTTATGTGATGGACCATTTAATATAACAATATTTTATTTGTCTCAATTCTAAACTAAACTATCCTAATCTTTTTGATTCACTTAATATGGAAAGCTTTTCATCCCTTAAAATATTTTTGTAGTTGTCTTATGCTGGATTTCTTCCTGAGATGTCATGAATAGACCTGAACACAATATTCAGTAAATAATGTCATTGATTTTCTCGCACTGGAAGCATATAAATCTGCCAGTTGCCTTGCATATTCTGTTGCACCACTTGCATGTTAGTAATTTGTGATAACTTCTTAAAAACTTAAAATAAAAATGTGCCATTTCTCTTTTGCCCATTATTTCATAGGAAGAAGAGCAAGTGTCCTTCACAGAAGTCATGATAAAAAAAGGCATCCCATTCATACTGTGCTTAGCTGCTTGCTGTACTGAGTTCTGAGAAGGGTCCACAGAATTTTAGGTGTAGCTCAGCCACCTGGTTCTCAAGTTCCTCCATGGTTCTTGGCTTTACGCAGTCTAGCCCTACTGTGCTGTTGCTCTTATTTTATCAGTTTTTTTGATCTCATTTTCTTATAATGGCTGATGATGTTTGATTTTCAAACTTACTTCTCTCAGGTCTTTAACTCATAACATTCTTGTGGAGATTGAGGCTGGTGAAGAATACTCATCTGGCTTCTCTGCAATGTGTTTCATCTTCTATATTGTAGCTGACCTCTTACACTGGCTGCAATCCTAAAACTTGTATTACCTGCTCCTGGTGGTTTTTTTGTCTTTGGGTACCTTTTAGGAAGATCCTCCATATCCTTTCTAATACTATTTTGTATTTTGCTATCCCCAGGTTACTTTGCTAAACTGAAATTAATATATTTTTGGCAATTTTGGTTTTTGCTGCATCAAGGTTCAGCGTAAAGATCTTTGGAGCCAGAGGTTGCAGTAGTCCAAGGGAGAGAGTTGTAAGTAAAATGAAGTTGCAGAGTTGATGGATTCAGTAATACAGTGATGATACAGTTTTCATTCTCAAGCTGGGCTCAGCAGAAGGATAACTACAACCATTACTGGGTTTTGTAACTATAGAAGCAGTATGTTTTTCAGGTATTTCTTTTTTGTTTGTTGTGAATACATTCTGGAGAGGTTTAGTAAAGGTTTGGTAAAGTTTATTCCTCTAGATGTTTTCATGTGCTTAAACAATGGTCAAAAAAGATCACAGGGCAGTATTTCAAGTGAGCCCTGGGAAAGATAAATCAAAGGTAATTAGATTAGTCAAGGTATGGTCATACCGGTCCATTTTTTTAGTATGCTGTGAAGGCCTCAATTCTCATAATTTTGGTTAAATAGAGCTGGGACAAACTTGAATGCGCTGAAATTGAGGATTATTTTTTCACATGTTTTTCAAATTTTCAAATGATCATGCTTGTTCCTGTCAGCTGATGTGCTTACTCTTAATTGCTGCTAGATCTTGGAATGTTGTACACAGCCCTTCTTAGGAAGCAAGGTAAACAAACTATTTATGTGTCTGGCTTATCTTACAGGTTTTTCTTTTACAGAAGTAAAAAATTAGAAATAAATTTGTGTAATTAAAAGTATCCCTAATGAATATGCTGTACAGTGTTGTCTGAATGATCATTATAATATATATGATCATATATATGTCTGAATTGTCATTATAAATTTAAGTTTTATTAATGGTAAATGATGATATATATTTTTTCCAGAAAGAGAGAAAAAATACTTTTTATTAGTTTTCTCTAGTTAAGAATCTCTTTTTATTAGTGGAACTCAGAAGAGTTCATATTCAAATACATGCCTTGGCTGGTCTATTGGGCCTCAATACCAGATGTGAGAGGTTGTCCTTATTATTGTTTTGTGTGTTCTCAATGTGATGATGCAGAATCTAATCAGATTGTGAGCAGATCCTGAGGATATTTCTTGCCTTTTCCTTGCTCTGTGGCATTATCTATTTGGGTTAAGCAAAATGTAAAGAATGTCTGTTTTCTTTTGAAGCATTACACATTTGTCTAGCCCTAGGCAAGTTTTTCCTCCAGTTTGTTGGTCATTTCTATTATGTTTTATTCTTACAAGTTTTAGGTAGAAAAAACATATTCAAGGGTTTCCTTCACTTAGTTTTATGAAATATTTATGTAATTTAAATCTTTTATAAAGGAGAGAAAATAAAGTGTGAGAGGTTAAAAACAGAAATAGTTCAAAGTTAGTTTCCTGATCTGTTTCATTCTGTCTTGCAGTAAGTTTGCAGCTAGGTTTTTTTCCCCCAGTACTTGGAGTAGAAGTGATTTTTGTTGTTCTCTCGATCCTTCATACCCCTTATACCTCAGTAGCATGGTACCATGGCACTGAAGGGTGGTTCTTAAGTAAGTTGGCAACTTTTTAGTTTAGGTCATTGCCTCCTCAATATCCACTACGGATTCATTGCATTTTCTGCAGAACTGTCATTTTATGGCCTTGGACAGTTACCAGGGCACTCAGTTCAGAACTGGAAGGGAAAAAACACTGAGAAAACTATGTACAACAAGATAGAACTTTTCCTTTTTTGACATAAATTATAATGCCTACTAGCATTTATGGAAATTTCCATCTGTGCTATCTGCATAGTCACAGTTCAGTGGTCTGATATTTAGTGAATATTAGTCCACACTGGGAAGAAAATCATGGCAGTCTGTAATGCTGTTTGCCATTATGTAGTTTCACATTTTCTGTTGGCATATGTTGCGTGAAGTAAGTGCCATGACTGAACTAGGCAACACACTTAAGAGTCAGGGTCTATTTCTTGGTCTTTCACCACATTGTGAGTCACTATTCCTCTCTACAAAAATCTATATTGTAAAATGTTCATTCACCTTTGTGAAGTGCAGTGAGATCTGTGAGCTTGCTATTCACAGTTTTTAATATTGATACTTTAGCTTTTATTTCCACATGCTGCTGTGGTATGTGGTACTGTTATCTTTTTTTTCTTTTCCTAGGCTATTTTTTTTCTTTTCCTAGGCTATTTTGTTTGATTTACATATATTAATAAGCACTGCAAGATTCTTCACAGTGCTTCTGGGTACTGAACGTAAACAAGTGTGTTTCTCAGTGTGCCTTCAGACTGGGACCCTGACTTACCTGGCTGTCAAGCTCTTCTCTCTGGGTTGTATTTCATAACAGATGTTGCAGTTAGCTTCACTTGGGGTTTTGCTTGCCTCTGAAGTTGAACAAATGATGTAAAATTTAAGAAAAGTTTTGTTGCATGAAGGACAAAAAACTACTAATTAAAACGTCACATTCGTTTGTGGTCCCAGTTTTCTGGGCTAGATGGTTCAGTGGCCCTGAGTCAGTAAGTCTTGATGCTTTCTGGGAGATGGAGCATTTCTATAGCCCATTGCCACCCAAGCAGGACTGTATGTGTGAAGTTGGAGGATTTCAGTTTTTCCAAAAGATCTCTTAAAATGTTCACAATTATATTAAAGTTTACAAGAACAGGGATCAGATACTGGCAAAGAAATAATCATCACTTTAGTCGTGTTATGTTAGATTTATGCTATTGTCCATGATGATCAGTGACCAGATCCCCATAAGTGGCTAGACAAAACCACAAATCCATAGTGGTTTTGTGGTGTTTGGTCACTCGTATATAGGAAACCTAGGCTGAATTTCCATTGCTGTTTTTTTTCAGTATTGAGGACATGGCCTGTCAATGGTGAGATGTTTGTGGGTTGATCAGTAACAATTTATTGGACTGCTGTCTGATAAGAAGGCTGATCAATGCGATTTATTCAGCAGCGTAAAAATTGTAGGTCCATTTCCATGGGTAGCAATGCTAAAGCTGAACACCTTTTCCCTGGAGGAGGACAAACAAAAGGAAATCTGTACCAAGTATCTAGTGATCTAAGAAGAGATCAAGAGTGATAGGGTTACTATTACAAATGATGAAATGCACACTTCTGCACATTGCTCGGTAATACAGCAGGCATTCATTTAAGGGGAGTTTTTTTGAAGCATACAGCATTGAAAACATATATAATAGGTGCATTCATTTTAATATGCTCATTCATTGAGCAGGCCTGATTAATTAGTGCATGTCACCATCTGGTACTTACTGAGATTATTCATTTTTAAAGGTGTAATTGTAGGGAATGTTGCACATCAATTAAGTTCCTTTTAATTGAATTATGTTAGTATAAGGTATTACTGAAGAGGGCCTTCATTGTGATTCAGCCAGCATGCATCTAAAGGAGACCTGCCAGCCTGAAATTACTCAGAACAAAGGGGAAATGCCTGAAATGCATGTTTATTGCTATCGTTGTGCACTCCACAAAGACGATGTCAACAAATAAGAGCTGCAAAAATAGTTATGCATTTCTATGCAAGGTTCAGTTTCCTGGCATGAGGATATCTCAGCTGATTACTTTTTAATCTCTGGATCTGTCGTCTTCTCCCTCTGACCTGGAAAGTGATAATACACTTTTGCATTTCTGTTTGTTTGATACCAACTTAACAGTGCTAGGCTGAGCCCTCCTGTGTGCAGTTGTGTGACTTCTGAGATGAGGAGCTTTATTCTTATTTACACAATGAGTGATTTGGCCTTTAAAGCTGATAAACTATCTGTGCTGACACAGCCATTCGGTGAATAAAGTAGCACAATCTGCTGGGTGCAGCACCACCATTAGGAGCAGAACTTGTCTGTCTGTACTTGTTCCTGTCACTGACTCGATGAATTTTAGTTACATAGCGTCAATGCACTGCAGTGTTTCCATGTATAAATTGTGAATAGTTATGCTTATCAACTTACATAAAGGACTTTGTGCATTTCATCCCTGTATCCCAATGTTGATATTACATATTTACTGTACATTAAAGAAATGCTTTCTTTAAAAGCCTAGTCCTCTTTTGTATTTAACATCTGAGGTTGTTGCTGCCTGGATTGACTATCAATTACCACAACTGACTATCTTCAGTAAGTTCTGTCATCTGAACTACTCATTTCAGAAAAGCCCTTAGCTCTGTAGAGTGTGCATTCCTGTTCCTTGGCAGTTAGATGGGCTGTTGTGGAAGCAGGGAAATTACAGAAGAGATGACACCTGATCACTACCAGCTTATGAGATCTGATGTGTGATTGCCTGGACCTTCTTTGGTTTGGAGAGTAGTGATAAGAATCTAGGAATTAACAATGTCAGGATATTTTTTCTTGTTATATTTGTGTTTTTATTCCCTTCAGTGGACTTTGCTGCCCTCTACCAAATTACAGCTGCTGTTAAAGCAAAGGAAGCAATAGCCTGAACATGTCAAATGTTCTATTTTGTTGGGGTTTTTTAATACTGAAAGATTTAATTTCTGTCGTCACTTATAATCACACTCACTGTAATTAGCACTCATAATAGAGAATCTGTAGTTGAAACAGTAAATGTATTTTCTTTAAAGGGAGAGGAAAACATCAGAAAAATAGCTTTTTGTTGTGCAGCAATGAAGAAACTGCTTGATTCTTTTTTAGAATGCAAATACTTGTTTAGACATGTACAAGTCTAAAGAATGTAATTTTTAATAGCATAGGAGTGCTTCTGATATCAAGGTATGAAAGTAGCACAGATGTTTGAATTCTTATAAGATACACACCTTCAGACAAGAGGAAACGTATTTCCTCTTTGTCACAGCGTCAAAGCATTCTACAGGAATTGCTCATTCTGCATGTGCCAAAGCCAGTTGGAAATCCGAGAAGCCAGTGGCTCTTGTCTATGTCACAGACTGTGTCAAAAGTCATGTTAGAGGGTGTGGCTGTATTGAATAGTAAAAGATCTAAAATACCTATGCATGTCACGCATTTCCTGCGTATGAGTTGCATATCTGTATTTACCCAGACACGTCAACATGTATTTTGTTTTTAAGCTAAATTGCTGCAGGTGGTACTCCAGGGACATGCAGTGTATGTTTGCATGGAGGTATGACCTTGCTTTAGGTCTCACTCTGACTGGTGTGTTGTGTTATGGTTCTACTAAGCTTCCTGCAGCTCACATTCATATGTTGAGCATAGCACCTACTCAGGTTAGAGGCAAAGTGATCAGTATCAATGTATCTGAGCAAATGAGAGGTACAACATTTGTACATGCCAGTGGTACGACATAAAAATGTACTCATACAGAGGTGTACAATAGAGTGCTTTCTTATTTCTACCCCAAAATTATTAGCAGTAAATGTTTGACCTGGAAGGCCGTAGAGCTGTCTAGTTTGTGATAAGATTCTAGAGCAAGTGCAGTTCATGCAATTTTGGAGAAATAGTATCAGTCAGCTAAATCTTAAAAGCAACACCTGCATGTGCTAACCCTTTTAAATTGTTCAGAGGTTTTATGTAATGGAAAAATATAATCTGCAAGAAAACATTCTTGTAGATTCCTCATTAGTGTAACTTTACTCCTTTTATTTGTTAAATACATGAAAAAAGGAGCTAACTGGAGTATAAAATTATAGTTTGTGCATGCATGCACTCACTCTCTCTGTCTCTGATTTTAGGGGAATTATTTCTTAATGTAGTTTTTCTGCTTACAATATATGGGCTTGCAGAGTGTTGAAGCAACAGATTTTGGCAGAGATTAAAGAAAACAATATAAAGGTATTTTACTCTGTATATACAAAACAGGCTGAGAGTTTGGGCAGATTTCTATCTGGCAGATTCTCTATCTCTTAGGTCACGTAGAGAAAGCTTTTGGCACTGACTTTTTGGCAAAAAGCTTTGTCTGGAAACATGTAGTCAGCATATGAAATCTGATAGCCCTGGTACCAGGAATGTGTCTGAAGATACTCTTAACGGAGTTAGGCTTCAGCCCCATCTGGTGTTGGAACAGGATTGCTATATTGGTGTTTCCCAGCAAAGGGCAGCCCCTTCTCAAAACACACAGTATGTAAGGAGACTGACAAATTCATACAAGTGTCAGTTGTACTAATAGTTTCTATTGTTTGCTACACTGATGAAAACCAGCTGTGCCCGTGTTCAGTTCCAGCATAGCTATCCTGCTGCTGAGTTACGAACCACAGGCTCTAGAGAGAGCTGCACCTTTAAGCAAATGGGTTCAGTAATACTCTTTCAGTGTACCTGTGTAGTCAGCATGTCTGTTTTCACCCAAAACCTGTAAGAACAGAAAATGATTGATTCTCAATGCCTGTGTTTAGAGAAGCAGCAGCGGACGTACAGATTCTTTCACCTCAGTAAAATGTCTCCGATAATTTGAGTTACACAACAGTGATGAAGAGACCAGACTTGTGGATTTGGCTTAGCAGGCTTAAAATCTTCAGGCATTAATTCATGGAATTCTCAAATCCTGGACACTTTAATGACTATAAAGCACAGCACATTTATCTTTGGTCTTTACTTAAGGCTGATCTTTTCAGGAACTAAAAAAGTTCACTTTGAAAGGTATTTTCAGTTATTTTTGAGTTGTTACTGCTGGAGGGGCTAGGTAGAAAAGCTACGTGTGAAACAAATCGGGGACTAAAAATCCACAGCTGTGTTTTGACATTACAGGAATGGTGTATTGCCACTATTGTAAGCTAAAGGAAGAAACAGTGACTTTCTGGAAAGGTTTCCCCAGCAATCTTATCTGGCTTTTGTAGCATAGCAGTCCAGCCTGTCCCTTCAACCCACTATCTGTCCAGTTATAATTTAACTCTGATGGAGGAAGTGCTAAAATGGCAGAGTTTGGAATTGCTTGAACATACTTTGTCACTTAAGATGAGCTCATACACATTCAAAGCTAGAACAAATGATCTCAATTGCTTTTGGGAGAGTAAACATATTTTCCTGTCTCATGTTCAAGTAGTTGCGTTGAAAGCAACGTGCACTAATCTTCAGTTTTATATCCTTTTCCTAGCATTTGTTTTATTGGACAAAATTAAAGGTCAGTGGTCCTGAACTAGGCAAGAGAGAATTATTCTAAATTCTCAGTCATTGCCATTGCTCTCTCTTCTCTGCTTCAGTAATACAGGACTTAGCTGCCAAAGTTATCATTCTTCTCATACATAGAGAATTAAATCTGCAAATTTTTTTGCATTTCAATTACATAGTTTTGTAAATTTAGGTAAAAAGAGCTAAGATGTCAGTAAAAGGCTACTTGCTTAATCCAAGTTGTTCACAGTGTAGAAAATCTAAATATAATGATCAAGCTGGTATTTTCCCCTGTTCTTACCCTTTTTCTCTTTTGTGTTTCAGAATGATCACTGCTCAAAACAGTAGCCATTCTAAGCAAACAGAGCGGAACCATATCAATTAAGTCCTTGCCATGCACTGAACAAGCACAGCATCAAGCGCAGAGCTCTGGGAAAATGTCTGCTTGCAACACTTTCACTGAACACGTCTGGAAACCTGGTGAATGTAAGAACTGCTTCAAGCCCAAAAGCTTGCATCAGTTACCCCCAGTATCTGAAAAAAAAAATCTCACGCATGGAAATCTGAAATCCAATGCAAACCAAAGTAGCAGCCATCGTGGGAGAAATACAGGAAATTTCCGACCACCTGTGGCAAAGAAACCCACTATAGCTGTGAAACCCACCATGATGGTAGTAGATGGACAGGGTGTATGTGGTGAAATCAGCACACCGGACCATTGTGAGAATAAATCAGTGCCTGCAGGGTGGAACCGAAACAAAGCTGTCTTGAACAAAAAACCACTGAACAATAATAATGAAGATGAAATTGAAGGTTATAGCCATGTTCACAGGCCTTATGGCAACAACAATGATGTAGGTAAGATACCAAGTAACAATAACAATGGACTGACAGAAGTTTTGAAGGAGATTGCGGGTTTGGATACCACACCTCAGCTAACTGGAAATGAAATGAACTCAAGAGAAACTTTCTTAGGAAGAATAAATAATTGTTATAAAAGATCATTAGAAAGAAAGATCCCTCCAAGCTGCATGATGGGTGGTATGAAGGATTCACACAGTAAGCACGTTATTCTGAGTGGAAGCACTGAAGTAATAAGTAATGAAGGTGGACGTTTCTGTTATCCAGAGTTCTCTAGTGGAGATGAGAGTGAGGATGACACATTTTTTGGCAGCATGCAAGAAGACCATGAGAGCTGGGATGAAAGTGATGAAGAGTTGCTAGCAATGGAAATTCGTATGAGGGGCCAACCTCGCTTTGCTAATTTTAGAGCTAACACCCTATCTCCTGTTCAGTTCTGTGTTGACAAAAAATGGAATACTGTGCCCCTTAGAAACAAGTCTCTCCAGCGGATCTGTGCAGTAGATTATGATGACAGTTACGATGAAATTTTAAATGGTTATGGGGAAGAAACTGTGATTCTCTATGGGCAAGAGAGCATGCAGAGTGTGGTGTCTTCTGATTCTACATCTCCTGATTCTTCTTTGACAGAAGAGTCTCATTCTGGAACAGCAAGCAGTTCTTCACAGAAGCTCAGTAACAGAGGGTTGTCTCCTAGTACTCCTCAGGACTTCAAATTGATTGAACCAGAATATGAAAGTCTTTGTGATAATCAGCAAGTGAAAGATGTGTCAAAAGCTCCCAGAAATGGTCCAAAAAGTCTAGAAACTCACAAGACAGTCCTTGCACTCCGACTGGAAGAGAAAGATGGCAAAATTGCTGTGCAGACTGATAAGCAAGAGAATAAAAATTCTTCAGATGTTTCTGGTCAAGCTGTAACTATAAATTTGGTGCCTGTGGAAGAACAAGCAAAACCTTACAGGGTGGTGAATATGGAACAACCAGTTTGCAAGCCATATACCGTAGTAGATGTATCAGCTGCCATGACCAATGAATGTAAGGAGAATCAGCCTGAAACCTCAGAAACCAAAAATACATCATCTAACCCAAGCTCACCAGTAACTCCAGGCACGCCTGTTACATCCTCTGCAGCGTCACCTATACGAGTAAATACTAACCTGAAAAAATCCAGTGCAATTAGATATCAAGAAGTGTGGACTTCTAGTACTAGTCCGAGACAAAAGATACCTAAGGTGGAGTTAATGGCTAACAGCTCAGGACCTTCTGTTCCTCCCAGGAAGACAAGCCACAAGTCAGCTCCTACTTCACCGACAGCTACAAATATTTCCTCAAAAACTATCCCGGTTAAGTCTCCGAATTTATCTGAGATAAAGTTCAACAGCTACAATAATGCTGGCATGCCACCTTTTCCTATTATCATTCACGATGAACCCACTTACGCTAAGAGTTCCAAAAATGCTATTAAAGTTCCTATTGTAATCAATCCAAATGCGTATGATAACCTGGCTATCTATAAAAGTTTTCTAGGGACCAGTGGAGAGCTATCCATCAAAGATAAAACTACTAGTGTAATAAGCCACACATATGAAGAAATAGAAACAGAAAGCAAAATGACAGAAGCCATAGAAAGTAAACCCACTGAATTTTCCCAGGCAAAGGGGGTGACTAATAGCTCTGAATGCAGGCTGGGTTCTGTGGCTCAGAAGGTCCAAGAGTTTAATAGCTGTCTCAGTAAAAATCAGATGTCCCCACAGAGAAGTCATTCTGACCACAGCTCCCCAGCAAGAGCGCAAAAGGCAGCACCAGAGCCTGCAGCAAAACCTAATGTAACACCAGAGGCTTCTGTTGGCAGCAGCAGCAGTAGAGAGAATGCAAGCACAGTGCTTTCACAGATAGTGGCTTCTATCCAGCCTCCGCAGTCTCCTCCAGAAACTCCTCGGTCCGGACCCAAGTCCTGTAGCATCGAAGAACTGTACTCCTTGCCCCCTGATGCAGATGCCACTAAAAACACCCTGGTACGACCCAAATCGCTGTTTACATCACAGTCTGAAACAGAGTCAGCTAAGACCGTGGAAAACACTGCCATTAAAATGCAGAAAGACTCACTTTCACAACCAGTTGCCACTCGCTCTCCAACACCAGTGAGAGCCACCCCAAATACCACAAGTCCCAAAACAGAGCAAGCACCACCATTTCCTCCTCCAAGGTCCACTTCTTCACCCTATCATGCAAGTAACTTGTTGCAAAGACATTTCAGCAATTGGACCAAACCAAACAGTCCCACCAGGTCAACAGAGGCTGAGTCAATCCTTCATTCTGAAGGTCGGCGAGCTGCTGATGCGAAACCCAAACGCTGGATATCATTTAAGAGCTTCTTCCGCCGCAGGAAAGCTGATGATGATGAGGATAAAGAGAAAGAAAGGGAGAAAGGAAAACTGGTGGGTCTTGATGGAACTGTTATACATATGCTCCCCCCTCCTCCAGTTCAACGTCATCACTGGTTCAGTGAGGCAAAGTCAGACTCCAGTGAGAAGCCGTCGATTGTTTTCATGTATAGATGTGAACCGGCACAAGGTGAACCAAAGGTTGATCATCCAAACAAGAGTGGAGTGGAGTCTGCTATTGCAGATGTGCTAGCAGAAGACAAAGAAGAAATGCAAGAAAAGTCTCCAGAGGCTTCTGAACAGAAAATAACAAGCCATCCGTCCCCACCTCAGATTCCCAAGAAATTCCCCAGGTACTCTGCTCATCTGTTTTAGTCATTTAAGTCAGTTGTGAATGTTCTGTATATGCAGTTGAAAGCTGAAGAAATTAAGCAGTTCTGTTAAATTAAGTGCAATTTTTTTCAAAGTATATTTATTTTAGGTAATTTAAGGCATATTTTTTAAATCTTTGGGTTCAGAAAAGAAAACAAATAATTACTAGAAACAGTACCTGATATTTGGAGTTTGTATTGCAGCTTCACTAATACGTCACAGTAGCCATGTTACATTGAATCAGATAAATTTTTATGACTTCCTAGTTTAAGAAAATCGTCTTATGTTATAGGAATCTAAAGAATGTCTCTGCAGAAATAGAAGGCAACTATTGAAAAGTACAATAGAAATTAAATGATCAGTGACTCATAAAAGGTGGTGTGCTAACTTTGTCTCACACACCCAATACAAGAGATGCTAATTAACTTGATGCTACACTGCAACATCACTGCAGCAGTCCCAAAATAAATCGCGTGAAAAAGTAACAATAGAATTAGATTATCTATAAAATAATCTATCTCCATTTTGTAAGGCCTTTAGCAATGAATATACTTTGTCCCCTAACAGTATTGGATTCAGTAGAGCTCCATTTCTGCCTGACAATTTTGTTCAGCCGTTTAATTTTTAAATTTTTTTACATAGGCATTTACTAAAATGAATCATTGTTCTAATTCCTGTGAAAATACTTGGCCAGTAGATACTTATCTTACTCCTCTAAGTTCATGGTAGTTGGATGGTTTAGGTCTGTCTGTTGGTTTAAAGGTCTGCTTATTCCCTTTTCCAAGGGTACACGTGCTTTCTTCGTTGTCTCAGAACACGAACTGTACTACTTTCCATGTGCACATCGTGTTCAACATACCACTGCGTTCCTACAGCTCATGATAGTGCATAATCTAAGAGGACTGGAGCCATTTGTTGCAGTCAGTCACGTGGGCATAGTATGCATTTCACTGAGTACAGACCGCGGCTGTGGACGTATTGGAATAAGTCTTCCATATTATTACATAAACCAGTTCCAAAATAGCTTTAAACTGGCATTATTTAATTCATTATAATAACCTAGTGGTAGGAAACAAAAAATTTTGTAAAGTGTGAGCCTCAGAAAACGTATCATGGCAGTGTTCTTTGGGTTTTTTTTCTCTATTTTCTATACAAGAAAGTTACAGTGATTTTTAGTTAAAATGGCTTTAAAGTTGACTTAAACTAATAGAAATCTCTCTGTGAGCATAGTTTGAGTTTACCGTAAACTGATTGCTGCTTCTTTTAAAGTAAAGTAACAATATCTTAAACTAACCAAGGGTGACCATCTGCACTGAGTGTAATTAAATCACTTTTAAATCACATCTTGGGAACACTGACACAGCGTTCTCATGAAGATTAGCTTTTCAGACTGTTTGCCTTTAATCAGACATGTACAGCTTTGGGGTTTGTAATGTAAGGTTTATCATAGTGTGATGTAAAGCTGGTTTCTGTAGATTTATATTTGAAGTAATTGCCCCAAATACAAGACAGGATAGTTTCCAGAACCTTAGCATATTGTCTGTTTCTGCAGACTTACATGAACTGTAGTCTCAGGCTCAAAAATTTTTATTTAAAGAAAAAAAGAAAACAAACATGAAAATAAATAGTGTTTAAAAAAAAATCCCAGTACAAATTTTGGATGTGAGTTTCAGAAACATTAAGTGCTTTCACAAGCTATTAAAGTCAGTAGGAGCTGTAAGCATTCAGCATCCCTGCAAGGTGTACACCACAACAGAGGGGTGTGGGCACTGACCAAAGGGAGAGTCCCTGTATTTACAGTGCATGTTACAGTTTAAGGTTGAAAACAGTGGGGAATGTGCCCGGGGCTAGAATAACCCTTGATGGGAGTGTAGTCTCTCTCAACCTACCCTAAATTAAATGGGGGGAAGTAGGCAGCTTTAAGAGCAAGTTAAAGAATCGGAGAAGTTTGGCTCTCAACCCCTGTTGAGAGGAACCCATGTTTTCTGTTGTCTTCAGGGGAACCTAGAGAAAAGATTGTCCCCAGCTGGGGTTTTAGCAGCATTACCGAACACGTTGCCATCAGGAGATTCACTTGCTCCCACCTTAGTGCCTTGCTCTTGTGCTGGCAAGACTGTTGATGTGGTCACCTGTGGTGAACCAGACTGGGGAGGTGATCCAAGAGAAAAATAACTTTGCAGCTATTTTTCAGCCAGATCAATTCCCTGATCAGACAGGGGGACCAGCCAGGAAGGAGCAGCTGCTTGTCTCAGTGGTAAGAGGGCAGTAACAGGCTAATGGCTGCGGTCACAGTTGGTATTTGTTCTTAGACTACCCTAGAGATGGTGCTCTTACAATTTGTGTTTTATATTTTTTGCACTATTACTGGAATACCTTCAGCCCGTACTGTTGAAGGCAATTGGTCATTCTGTTTTGGCTCATTCATTTATTCCAAACAGTATATTTACTCTTATTTTTCTGCAAGTCATGATGATGCTGACTAAAACCGTATCTCACAACTTTCCCTGGTGAAAATAGGAATTTTCCAAATGCTAGAATTGCAGTTTCTTCTTTCTAACAGTATTGTGCTATGGTTTCTACAAATTTCAAAGAAAATACACTGAGATGCTGAGAAACACACTGTGGGACCATAGGACAGTGATTATCTTTATCCTTCTGTATTATATTCAGTTACCTTGATGCAATTTGATGCCTTAAGTTATTTGGGTTTTTTACTTAATTTTTAATACTGTTAAAGAGGCCAAATGAAACCTTACAGTGCCAAAAAATGAAGTTAGGTTGTTTGGTGTTTTTTTTTTTTGGGGGGTGGGGTGGTGGTATAAGGGTTTTGGCTTTTGTTTTTAATATCCTAGTAGGTGAGTGTTGGATTGTCAACTCCCTTTTTTGCACAAACGGGAGACATAACAGATGAGAGGCTGTGGTTATTTTGTGTTGACTCTTCAGGTATTAGTAAGAGGATGGTGATAATTCAGGCTAAAGTATGTGCATGGAGATGATGTTTAAAATCTCCAGTTAAGCTTGCAGAGGCTCAGAGGAAAACAAAAGACATGTGAAGATACCTATCAATGAATGTGACACTTTTCTAACTCAGAATGCCAGTGACGTAAACTCGCTTAAAAACCAAACCAATGACCTGGAAAATAAGATAAACTTTAAAAATGACAGATTATGGGGAAGTGGGTGTGTCTTGAAAGCATATTAAATGAAGATACAGCATTTCCTTACTTTGCAGTGGATTACGAAGCTGCTAAAGATTGATAACATAAATACCTTCAGCCCTGTTTTGTGGTTAAAGTTGTCACTTGAAAGGTCAGTTTTTCCCTTTCAGCAGTACTTGCAAAATACTTTGTTCTTTGGAAAGCTGAGAACTGTCTCTCTTTTACACAAAAGAACTCGGTTTTGTTTTATCCCTGTGATTGTTTCTTTCTCTTTGATGCCAGGATGCACATATGGTGGTACAAAATGAGCTAGCAAATGCTAATGTATTAAATTTACTAAAAATTTATAGATTAATTTTTGCTAAGAATCAGCAGTCAACATCAGCTTTACCATTTTGGAATGAAAATAGGTGTTCTTTGAACACTTGTTCATGATGCAGCAGTTGTTCTCAGGGAAAACCTAAAAATGACCTTTAAAAAGAAAACATGGTGATACTTCTGGCCTAAGTCACTGTAATTGATGAAGGTGGTACAGCACATAAATTTAAAACAAAGATTCTTAAAAAGGCTTTATCTAGTGTATCAGACTGTTGCTATTGGAGTTTCACAGGATAAAGGTTTCTTCTACATTGAGAGATCACTGCTTGCACCCAGTAGCAGCTTTTTGGATTGAGACATTTCCTAAAAGAGAACTGCAGCACAGTCTTCTGATGCTTCCTTTCCTATCTTCATAAACCGCATCAGAGCTGAACTAAAACTTCATTCAGCAACGTTTTTGACGGTAGTGCCTTTGTCAGTCAAGGTACAACTGATTTGTGCACAGCCAGCCATAACTTCCCTTTATAGGATCTTTGGGCCAGTCTTGGATGAACTAAAGATAAAACTGTATGTTTACTGAAATACTTCCTTCAGGTAGTGAGATCTGTACATCCATCCCATTCTGGTTTACATAAGTGTTACCGAAATCTCGGAATGAAGAACTTATCAACACCAATGTGATGTAGATAAGCAGACACTTCTTTATTGACGGCCGGGTGCGTGAGTGAGTCTTCTCATGATCAACGCACACCAAGCTTCAAAATCATACACCATATATAGAACTTATTCATGCATATTCATTAAGTATTCATGCATAATCATAGTATTTCCCGAAAATCATTAACATACTCTCCTCCCATATCCGATTCTGCACAGTAAAGGTTAGAAAGGTCCAGAAATGGGTCTGGGGTACGATTTGGGTAGGTGGTACATGAGTTGGTGGTCGCGATCTCCTCCTGCCGGAATTACCTTTTACTAAAGTTCACGGTTTCTTGGCAGGTAGCTACAAGCTGTTCCAGTCGACTCTCCCCAGTTCCCATTAATTCTGTATTCTGACTTTTCAATACACTTTCTACATACAGAAGACTAGTCAAATACAAAGAAATCTGTAAAATCCCAAATTTGTTACCTAAGTTTTAAACAGTGATTCTAGCCCATTCTTCTGGCCTTGGTACAGGACTGTACAAAGGATTTCATAGCAGCTTTTACTGTGCAACTACAAGTTTCATTAAAATATATTTCTTATTCTAAATGATTTTATCAAATCAAATAAAGTTAATTAATTCTAACTTATTAGCAGATCTGTAACATAAGTACACATTTCTCCCTAGCTAGTTGGGATTGCCAACCTAATTCCTAAAATAGTTAACTTTGTCAAAAGGATTTGAGTTCATAATCGATAGGTAGGAGTTCTGTTGTTCTGTAGCTACAGAACAGCACTGTCCTGTTGTAACTTCTGAAAGGAGTGAAATGCTTATACATTTTTTAAAAATTCTGGTTTGAATATTTTTCTTAAAAAGCATGCTTCTCCATTGCGGTTACATACTACATAAGCAATTTTTATTCTTTTAAGGCTATTTTCTCTTAAAATAGCCCCTGGGCATTTCAGGGTACAGTTTAATGGGCTCTATACTTACCAGAGGACATATATAACAGAGCTTTTGGAGATGTCATGTTGCCCATTAAATCTTACCCCAGTGCCACAGCCATAGTACAAATGGTTCACCTTGAGTAACTTCCATCCAGATTGCTGCCCCTGAATTTAATATAAATGTCAGTGATGGATGAGGATCTTTTAGAGAACTGGCCAAAAATTTCCACAGTTCTTACCTGCCATGGAAACATTTTGTTAGTGTAAGTCAGGGGTCCTCAAACTTTTTAACCAGGGACCAGTGCACAGATGAAGCGGCAGGCAGCCATCTGCGGCTGCTTGGTTCCCCCCCAACCCCCGGCGGGGGGGTCTGTAAATACTGGAGGCCAGATTGAGGACCCTGGGGGGCGGTATCCGGCCCACTGGCTGTAGTTTGAAGACCCCTGGTGTAAGTGATCCTCAAATGCTTTTTGTTGTGCTGCTTGCCTTGAGTTTGCTGACAACTGTTTACACTATTTGCTTTAAATTACAGTAAGCCAAATGTGATTTCAAGAATCTGAGTTAGGAGTTAGGGATTGAATTTCCACGTACAGGCAATGGAGAAAGACAGTTTTGATGCAGTGATTTAGAGCATCAAGACTTAAAAGGCCCCAAATGGGTTGTCTGTTCAGTGGGTTTTTTAGTAATTCTGTTATGCCATGAACTGTTATTTAAGGAAAATAAATAGAGATGATTGGGGCTAGGGATGTTGCCACAGTGCACATCTTCTGTGGCCTGGACCTTGAGAGGGAGTGGAGCTCTACATGTAGGCTCTCTTAATGCAGTGGGACAGGAGCCATGAAATTACCCTGAGTGCTCTGTATATCTAGCAGAATATGCATGTTATAACGGATTACTCAGTAAAATCAACTGGAATAATTGTTTTTCAAAAATGGGGTCATATATTATTATCAGGATCACATCCAGAGACAAGCAGGAACAACCATCATTGCCACATTCCACTTTCTCATTGTCATTGATCCAACCCTGCAGATTCCACAGCTGCTTCAGAAACTACTTGAGAACAAAATCTCTTAAATCACTTTAAGGCTCTATTTAAAACAAAGTCCTTCCCAGTTTAGAGGTCCTCTTATATAAGTCTTGAGGGTAAGGTTCTCACCTGAATCCAAAACCTTTTAAGTGTAGCTTGCATAAATTGGTGAGGAGAATTCAAGGATGTTACAGCTGAAAAGAAAATTCTTGCTTGAGTGAGTCTACTGAAATGGCAGAAATTCTCACCTGAAAAGTTCAGGCGAAACTATTAACTCCCCCTTCTTTGCAAAACTATTTTGATCTGCCTTTTTCTAGGTATCAGCAAGGTTTATTTACCCTACTCAGCAGTGCTCAACAGTGTTTTTAAAAGCATTAACCATCTACCTTACCCTGTTTCATCAACGAAAAACCTTTGCGAGGTTTTTCTCTGGAACATGTCTGTGCTACAGAATTGGAAATTGTGCACATTCATTAAGCAAAAGGTTTGGTAGTATGTTACATGAAAAATTGTAAACACTGAGGACTGTTAAAGAACAAAGTAGAAGGGATTTTACCATTTATTATTTTATAAAATCAGATTAAGAAGTGGTAAATCATGCATTATTGTTCTTAACTCCTCTAATACAGTCTGTAAAACGGAAAGACTGAGAACTTAAAGTGGATAAAGAAAAATGTATTTTTTTGTATTGCACAGTTAATCTGTGGAACTCATTGCCATTAAGTTTCACTGACACCAAAGAGCTTAGCAAGATGTCTTTACTGGATTATCAAATGTATTCCCTTTATCCATGCAAACATGGCCTTATACAAGGTTTAAAATATATATATGTCCTCATGCTTCAGGACTAAACAGACTTCTAAATATAAAAATTAGAAATAAACTTTACGGCTTGGTTATTTCAGACTGTCAGTTGAGAAGTTTCTTTCACTTTCCTCTTAAGTGACTATTTCTGGCCGGTGGTGGTGATAAGGAACTGAACTGCATGAGCCACTGGAATGGGTTTTTTGTACCCATAATGTACTCTGGTTGAAACCTGGGCACCAATCATCTTCACTCAGTTTTTGCAGAAATAAAGTGGTCTGTGTTCTAAGTAGAAGTTCCAGTGTAAGGTGGCCTTTGGCAGCCATTAACCTCTCTGCATTTTCCCTTGAACGTTATTCACTCGATTTAGGTTTTGAATTGGCTTTGTTAGCTTAAAAGTGTAGGGCTCAGGGTTCTCAAAGGGATCTCTTTGAAACTAAATATATCTACAAAATACAGATAATTTTTTTTCATAAAACTAAGTCATCTTCCTCATTGAGTGCTCTCGTAGGACTACCATTGATTACTGGTTTGCTGATGTCCACTCAGGGAGGAGATCAGTGTCTCAGCTGGGTCGAAGGCCACATCAGCTTTTCTCTGTGTTTCTGTCAATAGTTTCTGCCACTTGGATTTATATGCTGTCCTGCACAGAACTGCACTCCGTCAGCTTGACCTCTAGATCTGATCCTAATTCAGGAATGCACTCTCGGAATCTCTCCTTATAAGTGTCCCACTTTATCTCCCTCATATTCACTGTTGGTTTATTACTTAATGAGAAAGCGTCTTCTGAATAGAGGAAAATACAGGTCATGGAATAGCTGTAATTCCACTGTCCTTACAAAAAATTAATGCACTATGCAGGCTGCTTTCTGGATACTTATTAGTCTCAGAAGACCCAGGCAAGTTAGACCACATCATCTTTTGGCTATCCTCCAAAAACTGTGAAGGAGAGCCTGAAGGAAGGAATTAAGGGCATTTGTAGCTTTTAAAAAAATGGTGAGCTTGTGCACATGTGAATGACAAGTATGTGAATTCAGTGGGATGTTATCTGAAGGACAGTCATTTTTATGGCAAGTTTTTTGTGCTGCACATAATCTCAGCTTCTCAGGAAAACAAATGTGTTCTCTATATGCAGAGGGCTGATCTCTCCATTAACTGATTAGTTGTTGAGTTTCAGCCACAGGTGCCCAGGGAGCAGAGTTCTCTAAGGTAATTTGTGTCCTGTGAAGTTTGTTTTTGAAATAAAAACGGGAAAAGAAAAGGCTTGGACAGAGGAGGCTACACCCACGGTGGTAAAAGCTAAATATGTGCTCTTATGCAAGGCATCAAAGAATCCATCCTGGCAAATTATCTGTAAATACCCCAAATAAGGAGTTAGCTTTAAAGTATCGCTTGCTGTCAACAAGCAGATACAAAGTTACACAAAATCGGGCTGTAATGGTTCTAATCTCGGGGCTGCTCTACTTCCCTCCGAAACTAGTGGCTTTTACTGTTTAATTAATGAAGCAAAAGCAATTGGGATTTTGCCTCTCGTAGCTTTACTGAGTGAGGATGTTTTCCCCGTTTGTTCCTTCTGTGTTCTCTGAGCGCTGATAACGGGTTGGCATTGTGCCTGCTGAGGCACTGCGCTGCCATACCCATGCTTGAGCTCTCAGTCTTCGCTGCTACAGTATGGGGAAGCGTTTCCCCACAGATTTCATGGCCTGACATCTAATTGCTGTGATTTAAAGATATTAGATTCAGACACTAAATATTCACTTAAATCTAACAGTAAAGTTAGTCTACGTTCTTAAAATTTCTCTTGAAATTTGAACCTGCTTTCCCCCTAATTAAGATGACTAAGACCATAGCTGTCTACCAAAACAGCGATGTAGTAGACTGAACCATTTTCATCTGCGAAGGCAGTGAAAGAGTTAAGCGGGCAGGGCTGTAACTAACTGGTTTCCTGGGGCCTTTGGCAAGTCCCTGGGACCAGCCCCCGAAGGTAAACATTAAGGTGCAGTAGGTGAATCACTCTGTGCAGAGTTCAGCCCTGTTGCTTACAGCTTGCACAACTTGTAGCACCTCAGAACACTGTGGAATCAATGGCTCGCCAGAGTTTCAAGACATGATTAAAAGACTCAAGAAGGCACTGAAAGAATTTCCTTTAATGGGGAATTGTGTGAGTGAGTACAGTGGGTGAGTTGTATTTTTTTTCTTTCTTCCTTTTTAGCTGTTGGTTTACTTTGGCAAATGCTTCTCAGCTTAGGTTTAGTGTATGTGCTTGCATGTGTCTGGTTTGGAGAACGGGTGTGTTCTGTACCTCACCAATCAACACTAAAAAATTACTTTGAGATAGCATAATTCCTGGTTTGTGGCAATGATAGAACTGTAAAGCTACTAGAAAGCTATTTCTGCTTAAAGAAAACATTCTTACTGAGGAATGCAGGTATGTATGTGATTTACAGCAGCTACAAGTCCTTAGTTGAATTTCTCATCATCTTGTTACTGCTTTGATTTTGTGTATGCTTTACTCTGGAATTATATTAGGTTAACTCTTTAATGTGGATATATTTACGGCACATGGAATGTTCTTCACACCATTCTTATGCATGGTACTAAAAACGAACAAAAAATTTTATGCTGACTAAAGATTACATCTTGAACTTATGCCATTTTTTCTCTTTTACTAACAAGTTCTAATAAGTTTTGTTTGTATCAGCGTGCAGTTAAAATTCTTGAGTCTTGAGCAGAAACAGCATTTGCGCGCTGCACCGTACATGGGGTCTTGTGTTATGCAAAGTATTGGCATGTTTTAATCTCTGTAGTCTGGGATTGCTAGAAGATTGTGTATCATGATTTTCAGTTTTTTGGCTTTGGCATAGAGACACATATGCCTATAGTTCGTGTTAACTCTTTGAGGAAGTTTTAAATCTTTACCACAAAAAATAAATATCTGTAGACATAACTGATGTGGTGATCATCTTTTGAAGGAGGAGTTTTAGTCCTATCCTATGTGGAAGTCACAAGTACTTAGAATTCTTGCTGTTCTATTTGATCAGTCTGTAGTAATGAGAACTACTGAACAGGATATATGCCCTTGAGATGTGGCCTATAACGAGTATTTGTTTCTGTGAGTGAGAGAGCATAAAGGCACAGAAATATTTTTGCTCTGACTTTTTTTTTTTTGTGGCATATTACTGATAATTGCCACCATGTTTTCAATAGGATTAGGGGGTTTGTAATAAACCTGAATATGTGTGTGTGTGTGGATATATATATGTAACACACATAATTTTAAAATCATACTGCAATAAATACATCCATGGAAACGGACTGAATCCATGATTCTCACAGTGTTGTGCTGTAAGTCATCACTGTTTGATTAAAACTTCATAGCTAAGAGCAAGCACAGAGGAATATAGTCATGGCCTTTTGCAGTTGGCCTAATGCAGTTAGATTTTAATCCTGGAAAATTTTATATAGGGAATAGATTATTGGCTTAGATGAGCTACTGGTCTGTTTCCCAAAGTCTCAGTTCCCTAAATCCTACTGGTATATGAATGTATCATTAAAGTTTTATACATTTATGGAGACTTAACAGCCCCCTTGCTTTACCTTGGTATCTTTGATTAAAGCAGAATTGTCCTGCTTGATAAAAAGTACATTCAACTCTGCTGCTGTCCTATGAGTCCTACATGTTTTATGCAGAATCATGCCTGCCTATATATATGCATACGTGTTGAGTGTAGTTAGCTATAAAACATTTTATTACCCCTTTTGTATGAAAGGCATGAACTACTGCATGTTACTATTTCAGTCAAAAGTTGTTTCTTCTTAATAAGGAAACTAAATATTGTAGAAAGTTGTCCTTAAAAAAAGGAGGGTGAAAGGAGCTTATTTCTTCATCAGTTCATTCCCTTTCCTGAAGGTATTTAATGCCTAATCTGGTGTTTTGCCAGTAGGATCTAGTACCCAGCTGTGGTCTCCAGGTGATTTTATTTTGTTTGTTTCAGTCAAGTGCCCGATGATACGACACTAGAGGATTTGTCCCCTCGTGTTCCTAGAGCCGTGTTTGTGAAGCAGGACAATGGTGGCAGTGCCTCGGTCATACCAGTATCATCTATCCATGTCCCACAAGGGGAGGAAGAAAAGGAAGAAACTTCAAATTCTCCTGACTTAAATCCTTGCAGTGCTACATACAGCAATTTAGGTAAGCACATTCTTGTGGAAGAAAATGTCAATCAGATCAGACTGTGGATTACCTTTCCAGGCTGTGAAGAATCTTGTCTTGTGAACAGCTCGATACCCTTTCATAAGGTTAGTTTGTAAAGACAAACGTTTTAATATTAATTTACAGAAAATAAAATTGTGTTGTCTCATCCTGAGACAGACAACCAAGAAACTGAAGAGTCAACAAACTCCAAAGGTTTTTTTTCTGTATGATTTTAAAATCTATCTTTTAATTGCTCTTCATATCAAACATCTCACATTCTTTTATCTATTTGGAAGGAATTTTTGTCAGACAGGTTTAAAATACAAAGTAAATTACCTAATTTTCTTTAGAAACAGTAAGTAGATTTCAGTATTTTTCCAAACTTCCACAAAAGATAGGACTTTTTATT
The DNA here is from genome assembly GCF_963210335.1 of Falco punctatus. Classification (NCBI taxonomy): domain Eukaryota; kingdom Metazoa; phylum Chordata; class Aves; order Falconiformes; family Falconidae; genus Falco; species Falco punctatus. Next base: position 49,527,240 of record NC_137587.1, read on the forward strand.
TTAGAGCATCAATAACTGCTAAAATATTTGTAGTAGTTTTATCTGTTGACTAAAACCTTTCTTATCCTAGTCTGAGAGCTTACTTTTGCTCCTTCAGAAAAGTTTGATATGAATGTCCTGAAGGTTCTGCACAGTCTATTCAACTATCACTGAATTCCTGACACTAATATTAAAAAGACACGTGTATGCAGGGCTTATCTGGAGGGAAGATAAGCAAACAAGTCAAAGAAGCATCTCATGATACACAGTATCAAGATTGCCAGCCTATTTTTGATTTGAAGTACTGCAAATTTAGGAATACAGACAGCCAGATTTCTAAAGAAACCAAAAAACATTGTTAATGTTCGACAGATCTGAATACTGTTTTTCAGTGATGCTCCTGTGCTGCAAGCATACCAACTTACTAAACATTTGGACAAGAGCAGACAGCGTTGAGATGGCTCACAAATGCAGGGGTTTAGCGTGTCCACATAGGTGTGAAGGATCAAAGACTAAATATTAAACCCTCAAATGTCTTTATTAATTAATTGTATTGGTTTATATTATATTAATATAATAATAGATATGAAGTATATTTATTTTCTATTTTATATTATGAAATAAATATATTTTATAAAAAATATGAAATAAGACATTAATAAAAAAATTAAACCCTCGATTCCTTAAACATTTAGTGATACTGTTGCATTTCTTTACTTCAATGTGAATTAGTGGGGAACTTATTAGTGTGTTCTGATAATAAAACATTAATTAAGCATTGTGTGTAAAGCATAGAGGAAAAATACCCTGCCCAGGATAAGAAATTGTAACTTTACAGAGGAAAACTAAAATCTATAATTTTTATGGTAAATTACTCAAAGATCTAATGAAATATTTTCAACTTATTGAGAGATACATACATATCTGCATCAATGTATTTAGAACATAGCTACATTACAGATAGAATCCATGCAGTAGATCTAGCTACATCAAAACTATATATAGCCTTGTTGGCCCATGTTGCTAACCAGACTGACATATAAAAGAATCAAGCTAAAGTGTCACTTCATGTATGAATTATCACTTATTCCTCATGGTGGGATTGCTATTTTTTAGCTAGAGTGCTAATACAGTCCAGGGATTACTTGCATTGCATAGCCAAAGTAATGATATTGTGAACCTTCTGTTAAAATCTTCACTCAATTTAGCTCAATTTTCTTATGTGCTATGTTGCACATCACAAACTGAAAGTAGTAAACTCATGGGAAATGCAACAAAATACCATTATACACTGGAACAGGTTGCCCAGAGAAATTGTGGAGCCTGCATCTGTGCAGATAAACAAAACCCAACTGGACGTGGTCATAGACAACCTGCTCCAGCTGACTCTGCATGAGCAGGGAAGATTGAACTTGACCATCTCAAGAGGTCCCTTCCAACCAAAACACTTCTGTGATTCTGTGATGACTTCCATCAGTCTTCATTTCTGTCAGTGTCGTTCCTGTGTGTGAATGAATGCTCCTTTGTAAAACCATATAAACCTGAAGCCCCCTAGCATTTTATTCAGAATCTTCCCCTCATCCTTGGGTCACTTGCAGATTTGTTGTCACCAAAGTAAATTTTAGGTATGAAAGAGTTAAATTAACTTTTAGGCTTGATTTGGTCTGCCTTTGGCAGCTTGCTGCCTGTTGTTAAAAGCAATGCTACCCTAAATGGCACTGAGTTCTCTAGCTGCCGTTCAAACTTTTTCCTGGTTTATTCTAGCAGCTTCACTTTCTAATTCACATAGTTATCAAGAGATTAGTAGGTAGGGATATAAAATAATTCCTACTTGTTTTCGTATCCTACATCACCTAAGCAGCAAAATCATATATTTCATAGAATTAGCAGATAGTGTTGTGTGTTAACTGAAATAAAGGATAATACAAGAATTTACATCACGTTTGACTCTTGCTTCAGCGGCAGGTGTTTCTACAGTTAACTTTTTATGGCTCCATACTACAGTTTGTAAAATGTATCATGTGAACAACATTTCAGTTTGCAGCATAATGCACAATATTAACTTTTAAAATACATATTTGATGGGGTTTATTGAAAAGCAGGTAATATTATGTCGTGACTTTGGTAAATGTCTAATCTTCAGTTGTGACATGTCACATGAAATTTTATGAGCAGAAATAGCAACAAGCTTTGGAAAATTTTTATCTGCAGTCAGGTAGTAATTTATATTGGGTACTGCCCTCAAGGACGTTTGGTTTGGCTTTCTCCTGCTCCCACAGGATTTGTCCCATCATCACTTTACGGACACGCCCACAAAAAGTGCAAATGTGCCAGCAGTTACTTGTCAGGAAATAAACTGTATGTGCAAAATTTGAGAATAGCTTGTGTAATGAAACACGGGCTATATTTGTTATTTCATCAAACATGTAAAGTCATACATCTAGGAACTTTAAATAAATAAATGCAGGCAAGACTTCCAATATAGAGGATTCTCCTGGGAATCAGATAAAACATGAAAGACTTGGGGCTTTTAGGAAACATGATGTCCCACCATGATGATAAGATGAAAGAGCCCAGTGTGTTCCTGGGTGTATGAAGAGGATGAAAATTCAATAGCAGTAGAGAGGTTATATATATTTCATTTTTACCCTGCAATTGTCATGGCCACAGTCAAGTCCTGGTGCCCACAGTTCAGGGAATGTTTAAAAAAACTTTGTACAGACTCTGTTAAGGAAAGCTTTGAAAATTCATAGCATTGTGGCAAGCACTTAATAGGGACTAATTCAAGAAGCCAAATCAGTTTAGCTGATCAAAGAAACAGTGTCTGACGATCATGGTGTGGATGCTCATGTAGCAAGCAGAACTGTGACAAGGGGTGCCTCTGGTATCAATAATCAACAGATTTAACAAAAACCAGTGGCTGCCAGTTGAATTTAGATGCAAAAACAAATGTTCAAATGTGTAAGGTAGAGCCTGGCTGTTTCTTTTTCAAGGCATACCCTTATAACAGAAGTTAATTCAGGCAAACCCTGTAGCTTATGATAAGAAGGACATTAAACTAGATGATTAAAGTCTTTTCCTTTACAAATCTGTAAATTTTTCTGTCTTTGTCTGAATTTGTTGGGGAAATTGTCTTGATTGAATTTATATTGCTCTAAGTAGATTAACATATTCTCAATATACTCAGGATAGTACTCCTATCATTTAAAAAAGAAGAGATTATTTATTATTAGCTGTTTTTCTCCATAAACCTGCAGAGAAGTTGAAAAAAGGAGGCAAAGTGTCTAGGGTTTATGATTGCTGACATTGGAAAAAATCCCAAATCACAGCATCTGCCATGGAGTATTGCCTCAGTAAGTTAGACCATGGCAGTGTGCTTTAGGCAGGCTATAAGGTAATGAAATCATGTTGACTAAAACTGACAGTTCAGTGACAGACAGTAATTATAGTATCAGTCTGATGCATTTTGTATAATATATGATTAGTACAGGTAATATCTTTAACATGGCATAACGGAGGGCAGGTAGCAAGACCTGACAAGTCACCAAGGCAGACAAGCTGTTGCATCTGAAGTTTTTATTTATCTAGTACCTGCAGCTCATCTTACTGCAGTTCTGTGCACAGTTTCAAATTATTGATGAGAAACTGGAGGTGTATCACGAATATTACCTAACAAATCTTAGCTTTCCTTTGTTATGTACATGTATATATAATCACTCTGTTAAGGTTTTTATCTATTAAATTAATGATTAATGTGTAAAGAACTGAGTATAGTATAGGATTTCATGTTTGTGTATATCTGTGTACTGGTTTGCTTATTTTCATCAGTCAGGTAAGAGTTTATTAAGGAGTGATGTATTTCGTACTGATACTAAAGATCAGTATAATTGATCTGCTATTGATACAGACAAATCTTCTCCAGGCTCTGTATTATAACGAAAATGCAGATTGCAAAGGATGATCAATATCTAAGTACAGGGCCAGGGGGAAGTACTAGGACAAGGGTAGCAAGGAGGAATTTGTACAGCCTGTGGATTTTACTTAGTGAATTTTTTAATCAGCCTTTATAATTGGACTTTGTAACATGAAATGGGGATGTACTGACATGAAAATTAGTGGGACATCTGACTCCATTCCTGGCTGTGGGGAGAAACAGGTCAACAGAGGCTGCCAAAGCCAACGATGTTGGACCACTCCAAAATCCAGCTATGTGGTCAGCCCAGCCCGGTCTTACGGGGGTTTCCTTCAGACGCAGAAAAGCCACTCAAAATTCCTGTTTCTCATAGGTCTCCACTGTAAAGAGTCTACAGTTTGATTTTAGCTCTGTTGGGGTTTTGATAGATGTGGTCTTGGAAGATTGGTTACACATTGTACATGCATGATTTTTCATTTTTGGTGTTCTTGGCAATGCAAAACATGCAGTGTTTTTCAGACTGATGTGTTAAGTTGGAGAATGGCAGAGCTGAGAGTCATTTTGGCAATTTTAACTCTCTGGGTCCTGTTCATTCACATAAATCCCTACACCAGGGGATTAGGGATTAAGGAGTACTATAATGGTCACTAAAGCTGAGAACAGAGTTAGTAATCATGGTAATGGCCTAGTCACTACTGTGAATACTGACGTATTGTTCTCAGCTCTGTTTTCTAATTCACATCTTCCCACAAGGGACGTTATCCTTGGATGAGAGATGGTAATGGCTTGTAATCAGAAAAAGACTTTCAAGAATATAGCGGAACGCAGGATGGATTGCCATGTCAAGAGCAAAATGAGTTTGGGGAAAGTATAGAAGCAGCTTACTGTCATTGGTGTATTGGACTAACATACAGTATCTATTGTAGAGCAATGTAAGTGGCATTCATAGTTCTATTCAGGAAGGATGGAAGCATGCAGTGTATCACCCACTTGCCTTATCTAATTCACCATTAGTTGTTTTCCCAATTAAAGAAGCATTTTCCTTCACAGTTCTGAAATTTCTTGACAATGTATGCTGCCTATCTGGTCTAAGCAAAAAAGAAAGTTATGTGGACTATCAAGAAATAGAAACGATAATTATGCATGTCATCGCTCTAAGAAAAACGTGCTTATGGAATATCAGTTTGAAATAAACCTGAGCTCAGGGTGTCAGATTTGATGGTTTCATGAGCTAACATAAAGCAGTAATAATGCAAAGTCTGATGATAAATCAGTTACCCATAAAAATAGATTTTCACTGCTTTTGTTAGGGCTGATTTACAGTTTCAGACCTCTGCATGGTGTCTGGATACTGAGGTATTAATCTTTAGTGAGATTAGTCTCTAAAAAGCTGCTGTCTATAAAGACTTAAATTTGTTCTGTCTTTGAGCAGTCTGGAAGCCACTTCAAAGATCCCTGTGATAGCCTAATATTGTGCCTGTTCCTCCTTTTCATTTGCCTCCCAAGAGTGCAGCTCAGGATGAACCTTGTAATGTCAGAGAGTCTGTGCAGTAGGTAAGGAAATGACAGGTTTTAAGCATGCAAGGGGAGAAGGAAATGATAGGCAAGAAAAAGAAGCAAGTGCTCTGCCAGTATTTGTATGCAAAAGAACATTCTTGTGCCTTTGACAGGGGCAAAACTTAAGACAACCTTTTTCTTGCTAGACAATGAATTTATAAAACTGTGGGACAGGTACACCATTCCTGAGCTGGAAAAACTGGCCTAATGGACATGAAGGAAATGTACAGCATTAAGAGCTTGGCATAAAACCAGTCCAGATACGAAGCTTTTCAAAAACTTAATACAGATGGATAGATCTCAGTATGGAAAATTTGTTTTTGTGGGGAGAATGCATACTGTCACATGTTTTACAAACTCATTTTCCTTGACTGAGAACACTTGAAAGAGTATCTGCATAATGACTTTTACATGCAGTTCTCTGGATCCTGCCACCCCCACCAGACATCTGCAAAGACAACTTCTGGTTATGAAAACTTTTTTCAATTATATTTTGATGTCACAGTTCCAATAGCCATGCAAAAGCAACAACTAGTGAAAGTCACTGGATGCAGTGGCAACGCTTCTGTATGAATGGCTTTTGGAGGACAGGGCTATTAAAGCAGACAGAAAATAAGAGAAGAAACACTGTTATAAATCTTACCTTTCTTGGAGAGAGCTTCTGCCAGTGCTGCTTGAGGTGTCAGTCATGCTCTGACTTGTTTTCTTGCTCTTTCCCTCTAGCATCTGTGCAGTCCTTGGATTAGCAAGGCACATAAGCAATGCATATTAAGAAACTGCTTCCTGAAATAGTAGCCTTTCTCAAAACCCCAGCAGTTAGGCTGTTTTAGCATAGTGGGGAAGAGGGTAAGAATGAGAAAATAGGCAAGTGATCTTTAACACAGAATGTTGCCAGGGGAGAAGTACATAGGTCACAGATTTTGTAAGAGTAAGCAATTGTGGAAGATGACACATGTTTGGATGAGTAAGAGCATTGGATACAATGTAGAAATGAACTTGTCTCAGGATTAAGCAAAAGACTCTGGCATCTGGATGAGTGTCTGGCATGCAGACATCAGTTCTGCATTTGACTCTGAATCACGCCACTCTTTGTCTCTGCAAAAGGTAGCTTTCTGATAGAGTTCCTGTACTGCTCAGCTGACACCAGTGTCACATGCTGCAGCATATCAAATGGTGAGAGGAACAGCTGCTTGTAAAGGATGCTCACCACAATGCCAAGATCAGAAAGGAGCAGTAGAGGATCCCCTGAATGTTAAATTTTAAGCAACCTTGACAATTGAGAGAGATATGCAGGGGTTCTCCCATATTTCTAGCCTTTGAACATTTTTATTTTGTGGGAGCTAAAAAGTGATGACCCAGGGGAGTAGTCCTATGCAGTTTTCACTGATCAGGCAGGTACAAAGCTAATAGCATTGCCTACTCAGAATTCACTTTTTTAGAATATTAAAATACCCAGCTGTGGTGTACGAGGCATGGACTTTGCAAGGATTGTGAAGCAAAGACAGTATTAGTTAGTTACAGCTTTTATAAGTTCATACTCTGTATGCGCGCTGCTAAAAACTTTATTATTGGTCAAACTCTACTGTCCCTGGGATACCTCGCCTGAGTCACGGAATCAGCATAATTATTTTCCCCAGCCGACTGCTCATAGTTAACAGCAATTCTCCAATTAAGGTTTTCAATCGAGGCCACTACACATAGCTCACAAAAATCAGGTAACCACATCATACACTGCGTCGGAGTTGGTACCATGCGAAGCAATGACCGCCAATCATGCAGTGCAAGTGTATAGGACTCTGCCATCACTTCAAGAAGGGACATGGTGAATGTGCTGTGAATCCCCCCTTCCTGCACTGCTTTTCTTAACTCTTTAACAACCTCATATTGCACAGGCTGCCACTCTGGAGGCTGATGTAGCTAATACAACACAGAACATGCCATCGTGACTCCCAAATCACCTCGCTTAAGTGCTTCTTGCTTGCATTCCCACCACGGATCCCCCGGACCCCCTTTCACCCTCCCCAAAAATACAGTCAACATGTCAGGGGGGGAGGAAAAAGGTCTGGTTCCTTTTCTGGACTTATAGGACCTGGATCAAAAGGTTTCTCAGTGTCAATGGAATCATTGTCTGAGTTGTCCTGTTCCTGCACTTGGTCCTGTGCTGTGAGGGTTGCTGCAATCAGTGACAGGAGCTTTGGGGGCAGAGGAGGTGTGGGTGGAGTTGCTATCGTTGACAGTGTGTTGAGTCGCGCTGTCGGCGGAATTTACAGCCTCCCCTGGTTTAGCACCATTAGTAGAATTAGTTGACACTTGGCAATGAGTAGCCAGAATTTGCCACCAAGGTTCTAAATGCATTCCCGCTGTGGAGTTCCCCTCCGCGGCAGCATCATACAGTCGTCTGCCAACCGCTTGCCAGGCAGGGATTTGCAAAGTGCCATCAGGTGGAAAGTCTGGCACCTTGTCAGGGATCCATTCTAGCAGAGTCAGTAGTTGTGGACCCACCACAGCTCATTGCTGAGTTGCAAGCAGCCGGCGCAATGCAGCCAGACTGCGCTGTTGATCTCAGGATTATTTTCCTCCCGTCGTTCCCGACTGCTTACCTGTATTGTAGGTGATGGGTGCACAAAATTTTCCACAAATCCTGGTTCAGTTGGGCTATGGCACCAGTTTGGGCTCCGTGAGCCTCCCTCCTGAAAAAAACCCCACTGTGGGGCACCTTTTGTGGTGTACAAGACACGACTTCATAAGGATTGCGAAGCAAAGACGTTTACTGTTAGTTACAACTTTTATAATTTCATACTCTGTATGTGTGCTGCTAAAAGCTTTATTATTGGTCAAACTCTACTGTCCACGAGCCCAGCCGCTGTTCACTATAGGCTACTCTCTGCTGTTCACACTGTCGCCTTATCTTCTAGAGGTGAGATCACATTCCTCCTTTGTTTCTATCTCATCCAGGTTTCTTCTCACACTCCCTCAAAGTTATTTACCTCTTTGCTGCAGGCTCACAGCTGCACATTGTCAAAGCAAGGCCACAGCTGCATATTATCAATGTCAAAACCTCCGTTCCCTACATGCAGCCTTACCACAAAATCCATAAGGCTTTTCTGAGAGTTCCTTGAGCTTAAACAGAAGATAGAGATATAACTTGTATTTGTGATGGTGTCTCTTTGGAATGATTGAAAAGAGAATGATTGTTAAGAATTCAAGAGCCAAGGCTATTCTGTTTGTGGATACATATAAAAGTACAGTCCTCTCTCATTATCTGAAATTGGGAAGTCCTTTTCAGTATTCTAACCCAGCATTCCAGGTTTTTTTGCGTCCTGGCTAAGAGGATCTTAGTTTGATGTATTTGTAAAAACTGTAACAACATATTTTCAAGTGTAAAGGAAGCTATCTTTTTTCTTTTCATAGACTCCAAAGTCATTTATTATTAATTATGGACCAAAGAGATGTAATTCAAATCTGAATCTGAGATCCCCCCAGTTTGGTTCAGCATTCCAGTTCAGTCTTCTCTTTACAAGGATTTGGTCAACTTGGTGGTGTTAGGTTGGTGGACTTTGAAGTTAACAGTTGGACTCAATGATCTTAAAGGTCTTTTCCAACCTAAACAATTCTGTGATTCAACATAATAATAAATACTCAAATAGTTGTAATGCCCTTCTACTTCTTGTTCCCTTATTAGAAAAGATGCTCAGCTGCAATTATCCAGAGCATCCTTTTCATGTATGCTGTGTTGCAACTGTAAAAATTGGCTTCCTGCCTTACTGGGAGAGTCAATGAACCTCACAGGAGTAGCAGAAAACTTGTAAAATAATCTCTCTGAAAATAGCAGTTGATTATTAAGAGTGGAAAAATCTCATCTTGATATAAGTAACAACTGTTTGAGTGTCCCAGAGCAGCAAGTTGGTCACTTGTATTGGGGGATTTTTATCTATATTATTTTATTGTCTTTTATTTATTCTTCATTTCCAAGGACTGTGACAGTTGTAAAACATAACTGTCCTCTCTCAAAGCTATCCAAAACACATGACAGGAAGTTTATCTTCCCTAGAAACACGCAAATGTTTGAAAGTAGTCTGTCAGTGGAAATACTCCATGCTTTCATGATGTAGCCTGCCATTTGGAATCTCTTGAATGAATCTGTGTCAATTTATCTATGAACATAATATTGCCAACAAAGGCACCCATGGAAGTGAAAAAGGGAAATGTATTAGAGAAAGTTACGGTTAGCAGGGAGGGGGTGTGAGTTTTAAATTGTAGGGTAAAAAATACTTCTGGGTTTGTAATCTCAGAATATGATCCTACTCTCATTGAAAGCAGTGGCAATACACTTTCAGCCTGAGTGAAAGTAGGCTTAACTTCCTTGTTTTCACCTCATCAATCTGCTAGGGCAATTCTGACTTTCTGATGTGACCACCTAGGTATCTAAATTACATTGTGTCTGAAGTTTTCTGGTTTCCACTCTGAAGTAATGCTTACAGCCTTTTTAGCACATTTCCAATCCAAGCGATACCAGGTGAGGTTATATATAAAAAATCACCTTACCTGCCAGAGGAATGTACCTATCAAAGAAATAGTGCAAAACCTCTTAGCAGCATCCACCTATAATTTTAGCAGAATTGAATAGGAAGTAAGGAATAATACTATAGTTGATAGACTGCAGAATGAATTATGTGAGGCTGGGTATAATTACTGAAACTGGAATTTGACCAGGGTGCCAAAACTGACGTTTGGTTTTGCATTGCAGTTTTTTGTCATTAATCCCATGGGATGTAAAAAGGCAACATTGCTAGCACTGAAACTGATGTTAATATGTAGGCCAAGGTCAAATAAAAACTGCCTGTATGTAGTGATGCAGATTTAATGATTTTGGTTTCTAATTAGTTCATCTTTTCAGATATATGTTTAGGTTTTCTTCAACTATGGGAGGTGGGTGGGGTGGGGGTGTCCTAGTTTACCTGCACTTTTTTTTGCCTTAAACTTGTTTTCAGAGTGCAGATATGAACAGCACATGCAACGTATCTTCTGTTACTATTGTCATCTTATTACAGGACAGTCCAGAGCAGCCATGATACCTCCAAAACAGCCAAGGCAACCGAAGGGAGCTTTGGATGATGCCATTGCCTTTGGAGGACTAGTAGACCAGGAGACAATGAACAACTTACAACCAACACCACCTCCACTGCCAAAGAAAACAATTTTGAGAGCTAACACAGAGCCAACTCCCAGAGAACTCCAGAAGCAGGCTCTGGAGAACAACCTGTGCATTGTGGCCAATCCCACCTATGATATCGACACCAACTGGGAAGCAAGCAGTGCCTGCTCTTCGGTCAGCCTGGAGCTCAAGGTACTGGACAATGAGTCTGGAGATTCCTTGGACAGGCCTACAGAAAAACTAAGGGCAACCACCTCAGCAACTAACAGTGTTTCCAGCCTAACCACTATCAGTATTAAGGACCGGTGTTCCAATAGCATGGAGTCTCTGACAGGGAGGCGCATCTCACAGACTAAGCAGGGCAAAGGTGTCCAGAAGCCACAAAGGCAAGCACTTTATCGAGGAATTGAAAATTGGGAAGAGGTGGTAGGTAAAATCCGAAGCCTTCACACAGATTCACTCAAGAAGCTGGCACTTAAATGTGAAGACTTGTTCATGGCTGGACAGAAAGACCAGTTGCGATTCGGGGTGGACAGCTGGTCAGATTTCAGGCTAACCAGTGACAAGCCATGCTGCGAGGCAGGCGATGCAGTTTACTACCCAGCTTCATATGCAAAAGATCCTCTCAACAATTACGCAGTCAAGGTAAGAGGGGCTTGAAAAAGGGTAATCTAGACAGCAATGACAACATTTAACAACAATAACCATAATCTGCAACACACGCAGTAGTGATAGGTCCTACAAATATAAGTGTGTGCTGCTTGCAAAGCAGCAGCACTCTGAAAATGAACATTCCCAAGACACAGGTGCTTCCTTCTATAAAGAACCATGTGTGGCCTTGGTATCTGCTGTTTCATCCGTTTTTCTTGCGGCACCAAAATTATTGAAACAAATCAACACAACTCAGTCTTTACCATAGTCATTGTTTAATGAACTATTGAAGAAAAAGCTGTATTATTTTAACACATGACAGCAGTTTTTTGGAAACCTGCAGTAACAAAATCCTTTGATTCATCTGCAAGCAGATGATGCTAAATTATTCCTTGTAGATAGGGAAGATTTCAAAATTCTCCATTTTCAGAGCCATGTAATTTTAAAGGTAAAGTATCTTTCCATTCCCATACAAGGTCTTATATTTTCACCAGTGTGCATTACCAGCCTTTCAAAAGCTCTGTCTAGCCATCAGTGTTGCCATATAAGCTACACTAAGAAAAGAGTGAAACTTGTCAGTGTTAAGTTTTGTGGTCTTTTACTAAACAAACAGTTGATTTGTGTCTAGTTTATTCTTCAGCTAACACATAAGTAAGATTTAATAGATTTGCTCCTAATATATCAATAAATAGTTGGCAGGTATCTCACTAGATGTTGTTACTTTATGGACTTTTATATAGGTAGTTCTTCCTGAGCGGCTTATTCTACAGCGTTCAATGCTTATCTGGTAGGGTGATAGTGAGAAAGACAGCAGAGACTCACAGCTTCCTGTGTGACCTTGAGTAAATCGTTGAACTCCTGACTCCTTCCTGTTGGAACTGAGATAAAACGTTTATTGCCAAACACAGGTGTGAGGCCTAATTGATTATTCCTAATAGAGCTTTTTGACATTCCCAGAAGGGTGATGCTTTACAGGAACAAAATGTTGTTACCGCTCCTGCATGGTCATGTACAGGAAAGGGATAAAAAACTGAAAGATAAGATTGGTGCAAGTGATAGGTTCTTCTGAAACTTGAAAAGGCATCTTTTTAAGGCAGATTTGTGGGCATAACCATTCATGTTTCTTCACTTATGAAAGGACCTCTTTCTGACAAGATGTGAAAGGAAATATGGATGTCTTGTAGATGCCACATCCAGTGGCGTCTTGGCAAATCAGCCAAGAACCAGACCATGAGTATATCTGGCAATCGACTCTGGTTGCAGAATCAACAGTCTGGCATTGCTCAGTTTGGGGTTTTTTGGGTTTATTGCAATGACACAAAAATGGTTGCTTGTAGGACCCAAAGTGGTATTTTTCTACGTAAGCAGGTTTGGGTTATCGCTCACGTGATTCCTTTTTGCACAGTATGGACCTGCTCTTAAAGTATTCTCTGACAGGCAAGACCTATGTACTTTTTTCTTATCTACTGTCCTCTTAAATATGCTTCTTTTGTAGAAAGCCAGTGAGAAGAATGAGCAGCAACATAGCATGGTCAAATATGATTTTTTTTCTCTCTTAATTCACATGCCTTAAAAATTGTTCTCAGACTAACACAATTAATTGCAGGTGTGATGGTCTTGAGAGTGAGTGAAATATCCACAAAACGTCCTTGGGCAGGAGGTCACCATGTGCTGTTACAATGAGAGGAAAAGTTACTCTTAAAAATACCCTCCCTAGCACTTCATGTGATACTCTCACTACACATGTTCTCTGGTTTCTTTAAAAGCCAAGCAGGACCAGCATACAGGATTACTACTGTCTTTCCATTTTCTCTTTCACATATCTTAAACATTATACATTCAGCTGAGTTAGGTTCTCTTCAGTTGTGTGTTTCTTCAGCGCATATTTTCATTACTGCATTCTCTATGCTAATACGTTTAATTATATAGCATTGTTTAAACTGTGGTTACTGGATATTTTTTTCCCCTATAATCAGTTATACTAGATTTCAACTTTGTCTTAATATTTGCCCCAAGTTGATCTTTGACTTACAAGCCATCAGTCCAGGATCACATTTGTACAAAATCTCATGTCAGATTGCCATTACATTATGCAGAGATTTGGGGAATTTAGCTTTAACAAATCTATTTTGAGTACTTTTTGTGTGAGCTGAATTACAATGTCTCTCCAACAAATAAGTTGTGTATTCCTGCCATCTTAAATCCCTTGTCCTCAAAACAGGATGTCAAAAGTAGTGACATTAAAATTACTGGTGTGCCTATTGAATCCAAACTGTAGTTGTCCTGTTATTTTTTATCAAGCCTTAGAAATACACTTTCAAAGTGTAAATGGAACAACATCTTTGGACAGTGGACATTTATGTAGTTCTTTTGAGTTTTGTAGAACTACCTAAGCAACACTGGGTAACAATTCAGACACTTTTTAAGTTCTATGATTTTAATATTAGATTTGAGAAAAAAATGTGATCATGGGATTTTATAATTATTATTTTCTTTGTAGAAAACAAGAGATTCATCCCAAGCAGTGTCAAGAGTCTTAATGCATAAGTAAAAACAAATCATTACATTTTCATATTTTATCTCCACAAGTAGAAATTCCAGAAGCACTACCAAACATTAAGCTTTAACCATTTGACTACTGCTGAATTAAATTTAAAAGAATGAACCTTTTGTGCAGTATGAATGATGTACCATTGATGGATGTACCAGTGCACCTTTATATTCTGGTGGAATCACCAGCAAAAGCTGCTCTGATAAATTTGGTGAACAAGCACAACTTGTTCTGTTGTTGTGGATAATCAGAAGTATTGTTTGTAGGGGTGTGTTGTTTCAAAGCATTGTATTAGGCTTTTTCCTTCACTGTCACCTGATCTAGTAAATATCCTGTGCAAAAAAGTTGCAGCCATGTAGAAATCATTTTGACTGAAACATTATAAATAAAAACAGTAAATAATTCATGATCAGAAAACTACTTTTCCAAGAAATTCCCTTACAGGAAAGGTTTCCGTAAAAATCCAGTCCCTCAGGTATTTTTCCTTCACTAAGTGCAGTACCACCTTCTAAGTAGTTGATAGATCCAGGACAATATGGATAAACATTCCTCTTAAACCACAGTCTTATCAGTAATTCCAAATATGTAGTGGAAAAGTTAACACTAAAGTAAACGCAGCAGTAAGCACTAGTGTTTTGTACAAAGTGGATTGGATGAGTTTACATCTTAGTATCCCTAAGGCAGTGATACAGCAGGGATTGTTTTTATTAAAAAAACCAACAAACTCAATAATAGTTAGACAAGATAATTACTGTCAGTGAGGTAAACTACTTCCACTTCCAGTTTAAAATTCTTAAGGAAATTACTGTACAGTATCACAGACAGACACACAGAAATCATGATTCAGAGTCCACACAGAACAATACAGATCTAAAAAAAAACCAGCAGGGTTATGGCCTGCAGCATGTGTGTGTTCTGGCCACAGCCACGTGTTGCAATGCAGTTCAGGTAGGATAACAGGAACTGCAAAGGTGCAGACAGCTCAAAAGGAGCAGTTAAAATTTATTGCTTTGATTGCCACAGGGCAGCAGAAGTTCTAGCAGTAAAACCTTAGGATTTCTGCGATGGTTCCAGTCCCAAGTATAAAATAGGGCAGTGCAGAAGTAAATAGTATTGGGCTGAATTTGGCTGACAGTTTCCTAGAGGCAGCAGGCAATTATTTTCTAGTTATGTTTAGTTTGTCACAGTGTGCTAGCATGTTTTTTTGGTATTCAGTTTCCTAGTGGAGCTTCTTGGCAGTAAAGGCCATCCCAGAACTTCATGCTTCAGATCAAAATAAAGCTACATATGTTAAAATTTTAGCCCATTCCAAGTTCAGTCACAGCAGAGTAGCATTCTGAATTTTGGCACATCATTAAAAAGTCAAAGCCAGATCAAGAAAACGAGGTCAATCAGAGCTCAAACTGACCTTCTTGGAAAACAAGGCTATGCCAAGAACAAGCTATCAGTTTGGGATTAGCAAGCTTTCATTCTGCACAGAATTTCATTTGCAGTTGTCCCTCTGTGCAACACAACAAAGTAGCACAGATGGTACAGTCTTTGTGATCTTCTGTGTTTCTCACTTGTAAATTAATTTACCGCAATATTCATCGTACTTTTAAGTTCATGAATGCCCTGTAAAATGCATAGGACAGAGTGGAAATGAGATTCCCTACTGGTAAAGTGTAAGTCAGCTGATGGCACAGTAGGCTACTGGACTCATAAAGGAAAAATAAAAGCTAAGGCAGAACAGTTTTTAGAAGCTCTGAAACATTAAAATCTTGCTTCTTAGGGATGGAGGCAGGAGAAAATTGAAATGGCAGGATAAAGAGAAACCTGTCCTGTCCCTATAAACATAATGGAAGTTTAGTTCATATGGATGCATTACAGAAAAGACACGTGATGACAGTGCATTCCTGTGGGTGTGTGATCGTTTGATCATATGCTCAAATATTGTGTGCATGTTTCTTTGTATCTCCTATTGCTGTTGATTATTTTTATCTTGTTCAAGCTTCACACAAAGCTGAGAGAACAACACAGAATAAAACTGTTACATGCGTTAAGATAGTCTGCCAAAGGTCAGTTCAGTAAAAAAATTTTCAGTGCTTCTGTTTAGGGCTAGACTGTGGATACCCATCAACAAAGTACATATTAAAAAAAAAACCAACCATAGAATTTGCAAATGTATGAGTTATTGTTATGTCTCTTCTGTCTATTTTCTTCCCCCAGATTTGTAAAAGCAAAGCTAAAGAATCCCAGCAGTATTATCACAGCCTATCTATCCGGCAGAGTCTGGCTATCAACTTTAACATCCAACAGGACTGTGGCCATTTCCTTGCTGAAGTGCCAGTTCGTCTCCTTCCGTGGGAGGATGCCGAAGCACCAGAGGTGGAAGAAGAGGAGCAGGAAGAAGAGGAGAAAGAGCCTGAGCAAAAGAACAGAGACGCTCCTTCCAATACAAAGGCTTCACAGAAAGACAGCTCAAGCAACCAGGGGACCACCAGCAAGCCACGCAGCCGTGTTGTGGTCATCACGAGGGAGGTCCCATACTTAACGGTGGCTGACTTTGTGCGAGAATCTGCACCCCGCCATGCAAAAAGCCCAGATTTATATGAGAGGCAGGTCTGTCTACTCCTGTTACAGCTGTGTTTGGGCCTGGAGCACCTGAAACCCTATCACATCACACACTGTGATCTGCGGTTAGAGAACCTGCTGCTGGTTCATTCCAGACCAGGAGGCAGCCCTCTGACCTCTGAGTCCGTGGAACCCAGTACCAACACTGCTTGCCCAGCCAGATTAATAGTAAGCAATTTTTCCCAGGCCAAGCAGAAGAGTCACATGGTGGATCCTGAGATCCTACGGGATCAGTCGCGCTTGGCTCCAGAAATCATCACTGCAACACAGTACAAAAAGTGTGATGAGTTCCAGACTGGCATCCTCATCTACGAAATGCTGCACTTGCCCAATCCCTTTGATGAGAATCCAGAGCTGAAGGAGAAGGAGTATACTCGTGCTGATCTCCCCAAGATTCCTTGCCGTTCCCTCTACTCTCAAGGGCTTCAACAACTTGCCAGCTTCCTGCTGAATCCCAACCCTTCAGAGAGGATCCTGATATCAGAAGCCAAGGGAATCCTTCAGTGTTTGCTTTGGGGTCCACGTGAGGACTTGTTCCATGCTCTAAGTACATCTTCTAACCCCTCGCGGAGAGATGCCGTACTTCAGAACTGGCTGGATATAAAAAGGACGCTGCTGATGATCAAGTTTGCAGAGAAGTCCTTGGACAGGGACTGTGGAGTTATTCTGGAAGACTGGCTTTGTTGTCAGTATCTGGCTTTTGCCACTATAGACTCACTTCATCGCATTGTGAGAATCATGCAGCAGCACTAGTTTGTAGAGCCTGTTGCTTTTCATGAAGCACCCCCCACCTCCACCCCAGCCCTCACCCCAGCCTGCCCTAGGGCTCACACTTTGTACAAGTGTTAAAAAATAGCCCAGGTATCAAAGCCAGCAACTCTGAGCAAATAGGTTCTAATTGGAGAAACTGCATCATGTACCCAATGTGACAGAAACTTTACTGTTTTGCCAGGCCTGTTAGGGATTGATTATATATACACACGACTGCATTTGGATCAGACAGTATGTAACATGATTAGTATCTAGCTGAAAAGGAGCGCAAACTTTGATACCACTATTTCTACCACTGCAGTAAACAAATTGCCCTCCTCTTCTGGATAGTTTCTGCCATTTCTGTGTAGCATTGGTTAGTGAATAGCAGTAACCATAAGCAGAGATGAATTAGTTGTAAATGTGAGATGAATGATCCACTCATTTGCTTCCATTCCACATACCATGCAAAATTTTCTCTTAGCTTAGTCAGCCCTCCACAAGCGGGCTGGACTCCTCTTTCCTTTGGTCTCAACCAAACAGATCCTGATCTTTCTTTTACACATTACACCTTCCTTTTTGTCTTTCCAGATGTGGTTATCCTGCTGACTGCAGCAAGTGTCAGTGGGCAGTAAGCATTGGTGTTCAGTCTTCTTCCCTCCTTCACTGCCTCTGACTCACTGCCTACCTATATCCTTTCTAACCACAGATCCACAATTTCAACAGTGCTGCCTTAATCAGACTGTTGCCCCTTAGCTTAAGACGTCTGCATTAAAAAGCAGAGTATGCACACTTCATCTATCCCATTTCCTACATGACATTCACCAGCCTGGACTGTTGATGTACTGTAGCTGTTACTACATTTATACAAGAACAATACAACACATGGTGGGCAATTGACATTCCCCTTCCATGGCAAAAGGCACTAAAGCCTGACTTGAAATGGATAGGATGTACATAACCTTTCTGACAATCACTGCTATGGACTGGGGATCAAAATAACAGCCACCTCTTGTGTTTTATTTTGGTCTCTCTTGTCACTTGTGCCATATTGTGAAGTGGGACTGAAATTGGCTCTGTTGGTACGCTGGCAGGAGATAGAAATGTTTAGAGCTTGTCTGTGTGTAGCTAACAGGCCACATGGAGACACTTCTACTGCAGACACAGTTCTCTGAAGGGTAGAAACAAGGGGGCAGAAACACTGTTGTCTAATTATTGAGGGAGCTGATAAGTTTGGCAGCCACAGCCAACAGTATCGTGATCCATTTTTCCCACAGCAGTGTTTGGCTGCATCTCTCTTTTTGTTTTAACTAGCGTTTTCTAATGTTGCTATAGACAACAGCCTAATAATGGAATGTTGTCAGAATAGCTTAAAGAGCATTGTAGAGTTTTGGACTAGAGCAGGAATTAGTGAGGATTCGAGACAGAATTTTTAAAAACTTAACCTGAAGGAGCTTTTCACTTTCAGAGGCCGCTGTTGACTTCCTTCCCTGACCTAATGGCTGTTTCCTATGGAACCTCTGCAGTTGTACAGACGGTGTCTTTGCTCAGTATTGCTAGGCTCTGAATTGTTTCCTGAATTGCTTTGAAGAATTGATCTGGATGCAGGGGGAAAAGTGATACTGAATGTTCTGACCCAGGTGATGGAAAGCAGACAGCCCTAGTTATGAGCCTGTGCTTCTCTCCTATGGATCTATGTGCAATTCTTGTATGTATTTTTTAAAGCTGTACATTACAGTGTTCACTTTACACACCAGCCTTTACCTGATGCTAGATCTGCAGCCCCTTCCTTTACTTTACTGGCACATAAATGCACAGATATCCATGTGTTCTTTTTATGGATTGATGTTTCATTTTAATTGTTAAAACTGTGAGGAATCAATTCACTTCAGCCTTGAAACAAATAGCCACTTTATACAGCATATGCATGCTTGGACCAGATGCATGGAAACTGAACAAACAGTCCTGCAGGCTTAAAAGTCAGCAAAACTAGCTCTGGATCCACACCGTACATTTGGAGGAGTTGAAATGTCTGTATCTCTGGCATCTATCAGAGCTAAGCTGAATTGTGTGTGGAAGCCTACATCGATTGTGCTGTAGTATAGACTGTCTTTGTGACCTTTCTAAATATTTTTTTGAAACTTCTGATTATTATTCTTCTGTTTGATTCACCTGTATCAGTGAAGGATCAGGCAAGGATAAGGATAATATATTTTAATGTGATATATATTTTTTTCTTCCCCTTTTCAGCAAAAAGGTTAGGGATGACGGCATTGATGCAGAAAAAGAGGACAGTGCATTAAAAGCCCAAGTGCAATGTATGTGGTTGAGGTAATCCCACTACATCAGGAAAGCAAGTTTCTACACTACTGCTGAGCAGCTCACAGAAGAACCTTCACAGAGACTCACACACACGTTCAGTGCAGCCCTCCTTTATCTGGACACAGGAGGGCAATGCTCTCATAGATTAAATACACTGAGCATGACAAGTCACTCACATACTATCTATTAGCTATTAGTTACAATGTGTTGAGCTATGAGTAGAGCTTCTTGTTCTCTGTGGTCTGGTTTTGTGTTTGTTTCGTAGTGCATGTGTGCACATAACTTCTTGCCTAACTCCTACAGGCTGTACAAGCAATTCTTGGACCACTGCCATCGCAGTGGGCTGATTCCTTGAAGCTGGTAGGTGTCTCTGGATGCATGTTCTCAGTGCCACTTTCATGTCAACACGTACATGCAAAGTTGAATTTTGAATGTTTTACAACCATACGCATTTAATGCAGGTGGTCCGAAGCCTTTGTATCTCTAGCTATCTAATTTCAGTTTGTAACTTTTGTGATGAACCAATACTCATTTTAGCTCTGCAGCATAATCAAGCATGGATAGATGTTCACTACCAATCTCTTTCTTGTGCAGCACTGGGTAAACTTTAGCTATTTGTAATGTCGTGTGTTTTTTTTCTTTAAAAAAGAAAGAATGGTCAAAGTAGTCAAACACAATCGGTCCCGAGCTATTCCTTGAAGAGCTTGAGGCTGACTTTGCAGATTTGCCCATAGCTGATGATTGTAACTGTGTTTGTGGTGGCCCTTCATACTAGCAACAGATTGTGCCACATAAATATATGAGAATGTATGTATTAAACTGATTGTAAACAAATCCTAAGAATGCTACAGCATAATTGCTAGGCAAAAGGAAAAAAACCCGCTCTGTTTGTAACTGGGATCCTGTGTATGACAGGAACAAAACCCCTGGCTGTGCATGTTATATCTTACTTGAATATGTGCACAGATCTTGAAATTTTTTTTAGCAATGTTGCACTTTCAGTTGAGTTCAAGAAATAGGAAGAGCTGCAAATCTAAGATAACAGTATTGACTGTAAATATATATTTTTCTATTAATAAAAGTTGTCATTCAAATATTTTTAACATGAACTCTAAAGATTTTTCCAGTGGAAACTAATCTCTGGAAAAATCAAATGCTTGTTTTGGAGAATTACGATGAGTGGTTTCTGATCATATTAGAGCCATTAAAAACCTCTCTAATGTTACAGAGAGAGTACAGTGATTGGATTCACAATGTTTAGTGCCTTGTCAAAACCTAAAATGTAGCTGGTCAGTGGTGGAGATCTTATTCTTTTCATAATAGCCCTAGAAATAATACTGCCCACATTAAGTTGCAAAAGTCTTTACAAAATTAAATGCTGTACTTTGTATGGTACTGGGTTGATCTATTCAGTGAGATTTGGTTCTGGAGTTTATGTGAACGAGTTCTTTTTAAGTTGCTTGTAGTGTAGCATAAACCTGAAGTAACAAAACTGTGGGCTTTCAAATTTGGGATCTGCACAGGGAGAATAACAGTGGATAACAAGTCAATTGGTCTAGACTGACCACAGCATCAAAAGAGGCCTATTGCTTTGACAATCTACTGCAGACACTCAGCTTCCAGGAGCTGAGGAATCTGATTAGTCTGGAAGAAGCAGTGAAGGTCAGATGGGCTGCTCCTGCTGTAGGTAGTGGATGTGCTGCACACCATACTCTGTGGTGTGAAATGCAAAGCTCTGTTAAAACAATTGTAAAAAATTACTCCTGAGATGTTATGGAAAATGGTTATGTTTTGTATTTCTTAAATGGGGATTACTTACTCACTAATCTCTCAAACCTCAGATCTGATCCAGTCAATACCTGGTGAATATAAAGAGAATCTACTGGTAACTTCCCTACAGATTTTCAGGAATGAGGGAATCCAGAATTTTATTCTGGAGCCCCTGGAACGTCGAAATATAGAAGCCTGGTCTTACTTCAATATTCAGATATGATGAAATCAGTAACTCAAGCTAGGATGTCATGTTGCTGGCCCACAGACAAGAAAGCCTGCAGCATTTACAGAGGTGTTTCACCTTCAATCTTTTATGCTACGCACATCCCGGCAGCGCCCACAAGGTATGAATCGATCATCTTGACATTTTAACACAGGGGAATTTCCACATATTAGAGAGAGAAATACATTATTTAAATAAATCACATCTGTTAGGGTTCACCTACTTGGAGAGTTTATTCAGCAGCTTCACACTGTAGGTCCTTAACTTTAACATGTAAAAATAGTATTTGCTGCTGAAATGAAATGTATCTGTTTCTCAATTCTTGTGCTGAGATCCCCCACCTAAATTAATTTCTTTTTTTTGTAATAGCAATTAAACTCATATGTAAATATAAATTTAATAGTCCTGTGTTCATTTAAATAAATTTTAACTTTTCTGAGGGATACAATGGAAACAGAATCAGACTTTTTAATGCACTTTCCCCAAATAGGAATTAAGCTGTTTCTCTGTAGAAACAGTACATGACCATTATTCCCTGCGTGACTAAGCCATCTATTTTACTCTGATTTTGCAGAGGTAGGGTTGGTTCTGCTAAAACTCCTAAAGCCTAGAGAACAGAGCCCTTCAGTCCATGTAGAGAGAGATGTGTTGATGATTTAGTTATGCAGGAAGATAACATCAAAGATGTGCAGAATAGAATTTTAAATACCTCTATATAAATACACCTGTGGAAATATTCTGTAAACAATTCATCTGGATTCCAAACACTTCAAGAGAGGAATACACAAAAAATATTTCTCAGAAGAAATACTGGGGATAAATTTCTTCAGAAGAAGGAGCAAGTATTTCCCACTGTTGTGTTGCAGAGAATTTCTAGTAGGCGTTTGTATGGATTTTATTACTCATCTGGATGCAGTATTAGAAGGATGGTGATTTTGAATAGGTGTAGAATGTAATTTAAATAATTTCCTATAACTGTTGCATTGGTGTTCCACTTGGCATTTAGTTGGAAACCACAGAATGCTTTCAGATCAAGCAGAGTTGCCAGTGAGACATGAAATACTCGACTTTACCTGTACATAAGCATTTTACCACTCTACAGATTTTGAGAATTTGGTTTGTACTTCAGACTATGAAGAGTTTATTTTTTTTTCTCCATAAATTAAAGGGTAAGATTTCAGGGATTTAGAAGAGGTTGGAACTTTTTTTACATGGATGAAATATTTGTTCATATATATATATATATACACATACATACATATATATATGAGTGCCTGTTGGGCATATTTTAATATATATATGTATGTATATGAATTTTTGTATCCCAAAAGTATTCTTGGTCCCTTTTTGCCTGAAAATATATATATTATATATTGTATATATAATATATATTTAAGAGTATGTAAATTTGAATATAGTCCCTTCATAAAGAACACCTCTTAAAAAATGACTCAAAACTTCTGTTTCTTTGTCCTTTGGCTTGTTGGTATTAGAAGGTTTTGCAATTGAAATCCTTGGGTTTTTTTCTTTTAAAACTTAATTATGCTGAGCATTTAAGAATATGCTCTTGTTTTTAATAAAAGAGGGAAATTTATTTTTAAATTAGGGATTCCAAAATCAGTGGACTTTTATAAATGGGATTTCTTTAAATCCCTTGAATAAGGGATTTTATTTTTTTTTTCAGATCCATTCTTGTAGGTAATTTGTATTTGGAATTCCTGGTTGCATTGCTTTATCTGGTGCTTCATATTGATATTTACACATTTTTATATAAATAAGTATATAAACTTCAAGCCTTCCTTTGTGATTGGGGCAGTTACACTCTGGTTTGCTGTGGTACTTTGCTGTGTACTCTGTGGCATTCATGTTACTGTGTAAATAAACTAGTTTTATTACACTCAAAATCAAAACTTGCAGTTGTCTTATTTTTTCTCTCATCCTAGGTAATTAGACAAAAATGTGTATTTCTGAGGAAGATGCATGTGGCAAGTCCAGCAGAAGATTTTACTACAAGAATAGCTGGCTGCTTTGCAGCTGCAGCTAGTGTGCAAGTGTGGCAGATACAGACTTCAGTTGATGACACTGATGCTCAGCACCTCCAGCCATGCCATCATGGTGGCCGGGCATCCCAGCTGCATGAATTGCCAGTGCTTGAGACATTGTGCCACCTCCCATATCTGGTGTTTTCCCCAGAAGTCTCACCATGGCAGGCAATACTTTGGCTCCATCTGGACATGTGGCCCCGGTAGCCCAAAAACAAACCGGCCCCCAGCAGCTGCTGTTGATTGAACCAGCATCTTTTAAGGCCGCCTGGGAGGGAAGTGACTTGACACATTAGTGAAAATGGGGACAGCCACATGTCCACACTGGGGCAACCATTATCCACTGAAGGACTGGAGCCAAAGTTAGCAGTTCCCCTAATGTTGACAGGGCTTAAATGACCTGCTGTGAAGGAATAATATGACCTTAAGTCACATTTTTGTATGCTGTGACAAAGCAGGATGTCTCTAAGGCAGTCATCTGCCGTGGAGTTCATTTTGTGTCTGATCTGTTCATTACCTTGACGCATGCATCCTGATGGAGGGTCTGTGAAAAACAGCTGGGATAATACGCATCTTCGATGATCATGCAGACACACTTCAGTGAGAGTGAGATCAAACAGCTCAGTTTTGTACCCAGATTGGACAGGCAGCAATGGTGGCTGCAAAATCTAATTTATTAGCATAGAACTGATGACACCATACACATTGGAGCAATTTTGTGCTTCTGCATGACAATCACACTGCTCACAAATACTCTTTAAAAAAACCAAGCACCTCCAAAAAAGCACCCTGAGGGCTCTGTTCTTCCCACAGTTGCAGTGGCTTTGCACAGGTATGTCATCAATTTCAATGTGATCAGAATTAGTCTAGAGTGTACCTGCTACAGGCCTTTCACATTTATTCCTTAAGACAATTGTTTCAAAACCTTTCAAAACCAGTTTAAGCTATTATCCTCATCCTTTTTAAAAATACAAACTAACTGACTCCAGAGGTGTCAGTAAATACGCAACATGTATAACAGCCTGACAGATACTTTGGCTTTGCCAGAGTAATCCCTGTTCACTTCAACAAAGCGCCATGGACTTAGCAAAACAGAGTTAAATTATGCCATTTGTCAGTGGCAATTGCCGCTCTGGAGGGAAAATAGGCAAAAATAGACTGAAACCTTGTCAAGATGTAATAATTGTACTAGTTTAACTAAAATCTGTTTGAAATTAATTCAGTTATGTCAATGCAATCTCTCTTGTGGGTGTCCTTAAGCAGTAGCAGTTTGGCATTCTCATTTCAGCTTGTGCCAGACCTGAATGCAAGCGAAGCCAACAGATGCCTAGTTTTGGCTGACGTAAGAATGTCTCTGTCAGGTTTCTTACCAACTCAGAAATTCACCTTATAGTAGACAGGCCCTAAAGATCTATGTTCCCCCACAAGAGAAACATTTTTCTAGAAACCCTCCACACATCACTTAAGCTGTGCAGGCTGCTGCTTTTGCCCAGGTTAGTGAGCTTCTATGCTGCCGTATATGTACGACGCCATCCTCCTTACCCAGCAGTGTTTTTTACCAGAATCAGAAGCAGCTAGCTCACAAGGCAAAATGTTCAAGTTAAGTATTTGCCGCAATCTATCCTGCGGAGAGGCTGTCGTTTCTTTTCAGTTGTGAGCTAAGACTCATACCTCTGCGGAGAAAGATACACATAAAAACACCATGTTGGGCCTTCAAATCTGCTGCACTTAGTGCTGCTGCCGCTGCTGTCTGGGAAGGCAACACTTCCTTACTTATGTGCTTACACTTACAACTGGGGTGCTTAGCCCATCCACTTGGAAAATGGAGGCAGGCTATCCGTTCAACACTTCCAAATGAGCACAAAAGTCATCATCTGGCAAGCAGACACTGGGGGAGGCTCTGGGAGGGCATCTTTGCCTGTATCAAATGAGAGAACTCAAAATTACAGCTATTGAACAGCATTTTCTGTTAGCATCTCCTGCTCTTACCCATTTGTTTTACTGTCATTAAGGCATTATTTTTGTCATGTTGCAGCTGGCAGAGTCAGGACATGCATGGAACTGCACAGTGGAAGTAACTGACAGACATTTAAGGTAAAGCCACAAAACTCTTAACTGTCTTATACTCCAGAAAGGGAAGGAATGGAAATGGGGAGGCTTATTGCAAATTGGTCCCAGCCGGTAGCCGTTGTTCAACAAACACATAGAAAGCTGCTTTCTCAGGCTGTTGCATGGCATTTTACAGGTGCTGGGATGTGCCGTGTCACTGGTACCACCCAAAGTACCTGGCTTGGCTCCCCGGGGGGGTGGGGGGGGGAGAGGTGATACTCCCCTGCACAGCACCATGCTGCCATTTAGAGACAGAACAATCCCAGGGCCAGCACCTGTGTGCAGTGGGACATGATGCAGTTACAGATCTAATGTCAGGTGCTAGGTTTTGCCTGATTTCATTGCAGTCTTAATGGTCCAGATTAACTGCAGTGAACAACAGAAGATTAGCCTTAAAAACCAGGAAATCCCCGCCGTTTATCTGTAAGAAGCAAGCTATTAACTTTGCACCTGTCCAAGGTGCAAAATGACATAGATGTTCTTACAAAGAAAACAAAGAATTACATCTAGATAATAAAATTCTCCTGGTTCCTACATGGGCACTAAATTTAAATCAAGTTACTGTTGGAAATGGGTCAGTAGTCTGCCCATGTACAACCACTACGACAACCATCAAAGGAAAGGAACACCCCATAACCTGCAAGCCAATCATGCAGCTGCTCTTGTCACGGGAGAAAGTTTCCTTCTTTCCTTTCATTTACATTATTAGAAAAAAGGTTTATGCTCTGTCATATTAATACTCCATCTTAGGTATTTGTGCTTGTATGGGAGTTATTGCTAAAGCTGCAATCAGAGGACATGAGGGTGTGCTTTAGCTTCAAACAAGAAGGAGCAACAGCGTGTCAGATGATGTTGTGGGATGCCACATGACAATTTTTTTAATGGCATTATTTATAAATGTTTTAATACCACCCACTGCTCCATAAAACCCTGAGCCAGAGCTTCACCATCACTGACCCTCTTGCAGCAGTGACCCAGTCAAATCATTTCCCTGTGGCATGAAGCATTTCTCCCTGTGTGTTTCTTGAAGGCTTCAATGTCTCCTTCCATAGAAACTTCAGCACACAGTCCTACTGTCTTCATTGCCGTGAGCGAGATATTTTTTGTTTGTATGTTTTTGAGGTGATATGGCTCAAACTGAGGGACTAGAAGTAAGGGCATCAGTATTCTGTTGGAATGTCAGAACATATTTCATCTCCAGCCCATCAGCACCCTGTTTTCTTGTCCTGAGCAGATATCTCCATGCCTAGAAGCCTTGACTTTTAAAAATTCTGGACATTCACATTAGACTACTTAGTTTATTTTTTTTGTTAGGAATTAGTCTGTGCTCATCCAACTCAATTATCCTTTGCTGGTTTTGTGTGCTTTTTTAAATAATTCAAATTCATCTGGAGCTTTTACAAACTTCTGCAATTTACACTAACCTTGAACGGGTTTCACTTTGTGATGAATCACTTCTTCCTCCAGATCAGCAACTGGAAACACTGACCTAAGACACAGTTGCCTGTCTTTTCTAAACAGTTTGTACTTGTTACAGAATGTTTGTTCTCAATCCACAATCAAAAGTGTTTTCTTTTCCTCCGCTCACCAAAAGTAAAATAAAAATACAATGTGAGTTTTGTGCTGATCCTAAAGCACTTTACAAGGAGGGCGTAATTCCTGTGTCACAGATTCAGGAACTGATGCACAGCATGGCAAAGGAATGTGTTCAAGGACACAGCAAGCCATTTGAGGGGAAAAGAATGCATGAATCCAGGACCCATTCAACTAAACTATCTCCTACAGTATTTCTACTTGCATGCTATTTGCTACTGACTCACAACTGTCCACTGTGATTTGAGAGCCTCCATTAATTACATCTATCACAGAATTATTTTTATAGAATTATAAATTCATTTGGTCAATTTTAATAACAGTTGCTTGAATAAGAAAGTAACAAGATTACTCAGCCTCTAAAAAAAAAAGGAATTCAAAGCTATACCACTGGAGTAGCAGATCAAGCTGCTCTGACATGCGTTTCAGCTTGAGCATACATCTAGATTGAGACTAGCGTCCTCTGCCACTTCACTACCCTCTTCCATCTCTCAGTGCAGTCTCAATACCTCTGTTTTGCAGGAGACAACTCTGCCTTGAAGCACCTCTCCCACTTGGACCAGCCCTGTTCCTCAGGATTGCTGAGCAGCCTTTCTTAAAAGGAGATGATGGGGAATGAGCCTTATTAACATGAACTGCCTTGACACACCTTCAGAAAGGTGTGGATCAGTCTGTGGGTTTGTTGAGTCCCAAATCTGCTATATTATTATGCCGATGACTTCAAACAGTCTCTACTGAAAGCTTCAAAGGCCTTTGTGTGATTAGCACATACAGTTCATATTAGTCTCCAGAGAAGTATGGTTCCTTCTGAGATGATGTACGATATCTTTCATCACCTTATCAGTGTAAAATACACTGAATGGAGCATCAATGAGCATGCTGGAAACTTGGGCAAAGAGTAATGGCATATTGAAACACATCAGGACACTGTGTAAACCTTCTGTTTGCTGTTGGGTAACTTGGAAAACAGCAACATTGCAAGGCTCTTCTGCTTTAGTCAAAAGGCAGACTCTTTAACAGCTTGGGATCCCTCGTACTGTGCTGTGTATCATTCCAGTACTGATGTACTGGAAAAGTGCCATCCTCTGAGCAGCAGACCATGGGCTCTGTTCAACCTGATCACTCAATCAGGCATTGGGAGCAGTCACAGGGGAGGCAGGTAGAAAATAACCAGTCCAAATCTCCTCTGGAGCTACCAGCTGACCAGAAGGTATTGCAAATTTGCTGAGAAAAGATAGTGGGCAATAAACTGCCTACTTCAAGATGCATTCCCAAGATGGTGTTCATAAGAAAATGAGATGCAGCACAGTCCTCTCAAAGTAAGTCCCTGTCAGCCTCTGTCAAGTACTGCCAGATCTGGCAGCTCCACAGCTGGCAGCTCACATTCCCCAGAAAACTGGGGACCTTGTGACATAAGTCAGCTGGGGACAATTAAGAGAACTGGTGAGTGAGCCTGACTGGTGATTTCCCAATGAGCTAGTATGAAGCAATTGCAGAGCTGCTCCACACTGTTCCATGTATGACCTGGATTTAGCTGCACATCAGAAGTTTCCTCGCCAGCCCTGACTCCTGCCCTGGCTCAGGACCCTGCCAGGTAGTACATCCTTCCCAGACAACACACTGGACAACAAGGAGGGTGGCTTTCCCATAAAAAGGCTACTGGACAGGCAAATGGTGTCTATCTACATTCAGAAAGAGAAAGTTGCAAATGATGTAGCCAGAGTTCGGCGGAGCTATGCTAGCTTATACAGCTAAGCATCTGACATAGAAATCCCATCAGTAAGTTTAAATAACTCTAAGAGGAAATGATGTTAGGTTTACCATAGACCATTTTGGAGTTCCGTCAGTACTCTCCCTACTGGGCTAAGCCTGTCACCCATGGCTTACGTCACTGGCTGTGCACCTTAGAAGTTTGTACCAATAACAGTCACTGGCAAAAATAACTTTTCCGTAATGTTTTCTTTAATGTTGTGTGTCTTTGTAGGGCTCCCCCTTTTTTCCCTCTTTCTCTTTTTATTTTTTCTCCT
This sequence comes from Falco punctatus, assembly GCF_963210335.1. NCBI lineage: Eukaryota > Metazoa > Chordata > Aves > Falconiformes > Falconidae > Falco > Falco punctatus. The sequence goes on from NC_137587.1 coordinate 49,556,498, forward strand.
TTGATTCTTTTCTAAATTTTCCCTGTTAGTTATTAACTAAATGCCGAATCACTGTGTATTTTGCAATTGGATTATCTGCTAATACTTGCCTAAAGCATTCAACGTTGATTAAAAGAAAGGGTGGCCATTATGTTATTTTTAATACAAATTATTTAGGTCCTAAGGCTGAGATTGAATTAAAAAAGGGATCAAATTAATGAGAGATTGAATTAAATTAGAAACATCTGATTGCAATATTTCCTACATCTCCAAACTGCCAAAAGACAACAGTGGTATGGCTATGAATTTCTGTTATCCCATGAAAAGGTACAAAGAACAGCTTGTTTTAACTGCATCTGAGAAGTCAGCCTTATCATGGATATAATTAGATAAGCGCTCAAAATCTGCAGCAATTTTGAAAGGGGTTATAATGTAACAGCAAAAGATTCTATCTGAATACCAGCCACAAGGTCACTGCTAATTTCTTATTTCACACAACGTAGGCTAGATTTCCAAACTGCTATCTGTTCACCTTCTCACATATGCATGTGTATACATACACTCGCTATGACAAAGAACTGGAGACATGGGTTCACACAATCCCTGAAAGCAAAGCTGTACACCACATCTTCGATGCATGCAAATTTAACACAGTCATGCAGTTATTAATAATAATAAAAAATGAAAGGTTTTAATAATTTTATTTTTCCACACTTCCTGAAGTGAGGGGTATGATGTGAAAACACTAGTTGCTAATCTGGATGCATTTATTAGTTCTAAATAGCACAGAGAATTAAGATTTCAAGCTTGCTCTCTACAGGGAGCAATCAATGGGCCTAAGACATTATCATGACTGAACTGAGCTCCTCAGGTTTAAAAGCGGTCTTTCTAATCCTGCTTTTTATCCTACTAATCATCAACAATCCCATTGCTATTCCCGCCCTGAATCTGACTTCATCACAGAAGTTCTTTTGTTGCACTGCATTTCAGTCATTTCAGTGAGATTCTAAACTGCTTTTGAGAAAAGCTTTAACTGACTTTGATCGTTTATTATCTCCCAATCATAAATGCTAATTACACAGCTGAGAAGACTGATCCCTCTCTATTGCCATACTTTCACATAGAAATGCAGACAATTAATTTTTTTTATTACTTCAATGAATTTCCTTTGTACTTTGGTCCAGTAAGTGCAGAGAAAAGATTATTCCTTCCAGTGTGGTTAAATGTGAGAGCCTGCTTTACAAAAGCAATAAGCAAATCAAGAGAAAAATCTTGGCATCCTGAAGTCATGACGTAATCCTTCTTCCTCTCTCCAAAGCATCATAAGTTCAAAATAGCTGTCCTTATACAGAACAGTTCTTCTCTCTGCTCAAATAGGTCACTTAAAGAATAAAGACCATAACTGCACGTAACCCTCTGAAAGACAAAACGGAGATAGTGCTTACCCGAGCAGCGCATGGCTGGGCTCTGGAATGCTTGGCATCTCTGGAGAAGGCCTTCCTTGTGGTAAATGCAGCTGTGTTTTACATCAAAGACAGCATGACTTTTTCCTGTTGATTTGAAAAATCAATTGCAATTACAATCAGGAAAAAGACCAAATTCAGTGTGCAACTCACTGGACTCCAGACTCAGAGAATCCCCCTGCATATGGCAGATCTCTGGCTTGGCAGGAGTTCACCTGCACAAGAAGGCTCCATTTTGGATGGAGGGTTACAAAGGTGCATCTTTTGTCTGTGGAGGTCTGAACGTAAATTAAGACAGCTCCACTGAAGGTCACAAAGCTATGTTGATTCGAAACAGCTCAGAGCCCAGCTAATGGCATGCAGATGAAAGATACAAAAGGAGCAGCTGTAACTTATTCTTACTTACATGCTGAGTGTGTCCGATGGCAAAACAGCATGCCCATTAGCCTAGGAAGCCCCAGACGGTTAAATTTAAACTATAAAACCTCAGAAGTTAGAAGCTCTTAATAAAAAGGCAGCAGATTCCTAGCAAAGCTATCCTGTGGTGGGACCCATGGTTGGAGGTGCCAAGGTTCAGTGGCTGGCCACCCTGCAACCATTTGCCTCAGCAGCTATACCACATAAAGTGAGGTGAGCAAATCATCTGGATGCTTGCTGGGAACAGAAAGCTTCACGTGTCCCACATCACTATTGCCTTATCCCAATGTTTTGGTTGTTCAGAACAGGAAAGGGTAAGAAATGCAACCTGACCAGGCTGGGCTGGCACTGTGTTCCTCACAGGATCAGTAAACTGCATCTGTCCCCAAAACCGACATGCCACTTTGCATTAGGTGTGGGTAAAAGGAGATGCTTGTTACACCCAATAAAAGAACAACAGGGTTCCTGTTCCTTTGTACCACTCAGGTTATTGGGAGCATTTGTACTCCAACTGTCAACAAGAGAAAAAAAGAACAAAGGTTTATCAGAAAAATCCAGCATGGACTGGTCTGGCCTTGTAAGTGTATTTCAAAGGGACAGTGTTACTACAGTTAGAAATTTTTTAATTCAATACTTTGCCTCTGCTTTCACCAGGTTTGTTGCCTTTTTTTAGGCCAACATTAATCAGTAACAGTAGTATAGCACGTTCTCCCTATCACTTTATAGATAAATATATTTTAAAAGCCTACACTAATAGATGCTATGTCTCTCACTATAGAGAAGTTCCCAAGGGATTAAACCAACAACAAAAGATGAATATATGAGTTTTCAAATGATTAAACAGATTTCCTCAATGGTTTACAGAGTTACTGGCTTCTGTATTTACAATGGGGTTTACCCCCCTTATCAAACTAAATCTCAGTATAGAACTATATTTTAACACTTAGTCAGTTCTCTATCCTTGCAAAACAGCCTCACAGCCATGCAAGTTGATGTATATGTCATGCCAGGCTGCTTCATCAGAAAGCAAAGGACTTTGGACAGGATGGGAGGGAGATCTTATACAATGCAGTATCATTGGCAAATGTGTGACCTCTGATCCTCATCCTTCCCTTACTGCTAAAGTAGATACACCTGTCGGCTTCGGCAGAACAGGTCATCAGATAAATTGCTGGCACTTTACTATCTCACCTACAATACTGATTGATTTTATAACGAGCTCAGTTCACTATGCCAAATTATAAGAAAATGTTCTCTAATCAATTAAAAAGCATCTACATGAAAAAAATTAAATGAGCCTTAGAAACAGCATTTCATCCCTGCAACATTTGTGTGATTGCTGCTGGAGGAAGAACTTCATATGCTGTAGCTAGATGAAGATACATGATGTTTTTTTCTGAGTCCATGGGCTACTGAAACAAAGATATATTTTCTTCAGTGGTAAGGAAACTCATGTAAGTGATTCAGAGATCCACAGCCGCTGAGGTGGTTGCCTGAGATGTCTGGGATATAGAGGATTTATGGGTTAAAAACACGATATTCCAGTCAATTGGGTTTAAGATGAACTAGAACAGTACTGAAATCAATGGTACTATGGTATAAGGCATTGAAGAATTAAGCTTTGAATCTTTTACCTGCTCTTTGCTTACAGGAAAACTAAAACCTCTTGGGAGTCTAACTGTTTCTGTGACCAGACTGCTTAAAATCCATGTATCAACAAATAGTTAAGGCACCCAAGGATGATGCTTACAAATGGAGCATCCAGTTCATTGGTTTTGTGGCAGTAAACCCCAACAACCACCACCCTACACCACCCACACCCTACAGCAAAGTGGTGATCTAGACAGATTTCTCCTGTATTTGCTCTGTAGCAAAGTGAATGCAGTATTATATAGGACAGCTGCAAAAGAAGAGGACAGACTGGAACAGTGGGCAGCAGAAGTGAAAGGCGCAGACTGAACTGCTGTCTCAGCTAGGCAGGAAGACAGGCAGCCAGGAAAGGCTAGGTGCCAGATAATGACATATGTGCTTGCTGACTACTACCAAGACTGGGGCTGTAAACAGTGAGCTTTGTCTCTGGAGCCCTTCCTGGATAAAAGGAAAGCATGTCTGTATAGTAAGGAGGAGGAGACCACAAGCACCAGCAAGTTCTCCTGCTCCTCTGCAAATGACAACAGCCAAAACCTGGAAATAGGAATGGAAGTATATTTCTGTGCTTGTGAGGAAGCCGTATCTGGCAGTGAGAGCACAAGGAGCAGGTCTGCCAGTGGGTGTCGACTGACTCGTCTAAGATGGGGCAAGGTACATAAATCCCTGCTTCTGCTGTGCAGAAGTCACCAGATGGTGCTGTACATACAGACTTGAAAGTTCTTTATCTTAATGTGGGAACATGTACGGTCTTTGAGGAAATAGGTTGTTCTTGTTATTGAAGAACAGGGTTGTTCTTGTTATGTGAAGGCTTTCCTTTAAAGTTCAACTTGCATCTTGCTCTTTCCAGCTCAAATCACGTTTTGGTTACGCTGTTTATTCAGAACAGTCTTGGTGTTGGGATTTTTGAAAAGGAATTTACAAGCATGATATTTGCAGCCAGGTCTGTAGGAAGTATGGAAAATACGGGAGAAATGCATAAGCTGCGCTAAGAAAATATTTATTAATGTAATGTTTATGCCACTTATTTTTTCTGCAATGGAAAATACATATGCAAAGCCTGAAAATCTTCCACCTCACAGTGGATATGTGACATCAGTCCATAAAACCGGTACCATGTCATAAATCTTCTGAGGATGTGGTCAGGATTAAATAACACTAGAAAGGCAGTAGGCTTTTCAGATTAAAATAACTACAGCATATCACAGCATTCTTATCAATTATTAATATAATGCCAGTTGTATCCATCTCCTACTCATCTTCCTTCTGAAATGCTATAACCAACCTGCTTCAATTAAAGAATTTTAAGGCAATCAGCAGAAATATTCAGAATATGGATTCCTCATTTTCTCCTTCATCACCCTTTAAAAAGGCTTCATCTCGTTAAAATAGATACTAGAAGTCACATGCACCACGACTTTGAACATCAGGCCGGCAGAACTACTGGAGCAGCGGTTTGTCCGGCTCCTGGCAGTTTCGAGCAACGCCTCGTGGGTGGCAGCACAGAGCGCCCCGAGGGAGCAGCCCCTCACGGCGCAGCCGGCGAGCTGCTGAAACACGCCCGCCGCCTGCAGCGACGTGAGGTTTCTCTTCTACCCGTTACAAACTCAAATAATTTATTTCGCTCCTTGCAGAGAGAAAAAAGCCACATGAGACTTCCGCAATGTTGCGCTCAACCGGTGTGTAACATGGTAAAAATAAAGTAGCATTTTGAAGTAACTTGTCATTTTCATAAAATTTATAATTATGGGAGTCATTTATCTCCCCAAACGGAGGCTATCGCTATAGGTCCCTTTGCATAAATCAAGAAGGCCATTAACAATAGTTTCAGAAGGAGAGCAATTTTTTACGAAATGAAGGTCAATCTCATTAGATCACTGTAGCAGGTATCCTAATAACATCCTAGCAGAAATGAGGTATCTCATTACAGAAGTTGTATTTTTTAAAAAAATATTAGGTCACCATTAAGTGAGCACTAAAATACACATAATATTGGACAACATAAATTACTCCCCTGAAAAACTGGCCTATACAGAGGTGCTAAAACAATAATGAGGGTACCACAGAAAGCTGAGCCTTTCCTATTCTTTCCTATTTGGATTCACCAATTTGATACCAGTTTGTTTTGTTGCTGCTTCTGGACACTGAGCCACAGTTGGCTTGCTAGAATTATAGAGAGCGCTGAGTTCAGACTGCAACTCAGCAAACTACAACTGCTAAGGAAGATGTTTAATTTTCCATGTTAACCGTTGAGGAGGACCAAGTATCTGCCAACTGGGAAATGCCAACATTTAGAAGGGAAAAGAGTCATTTACAGAATGCAGAAGTAAACATTGCTTTTATAAATACAAGAGAAGCAGTTACTTTCCCTTTAATTATCCTTACCCATTTGGCAAGTACCAAGTGGTTTTTTCCAGACCTTTCACTATACTGGAACCGTAGCTGAACATATGGATATGTTTACACCTCTCTGGAGCTATGTCACGGCACTAAACACCTGGCAGGATTATGCTGAGCATCTGCTCCAAGCCAGACAATAGTAACCATAAAGGTATCACCCTGATCATTCCTAACGGGATAGGCAGCATATCCACGGGAGGGAGCTTAACAGTTACAGAAGTCCTGCTTTCCAGAAGTTCCAGACCTCCTAGGTATCAACTAAAGACTCATAATATACCTCAGAGTATACCCTCTTTCAGTATAAAGGGGTTAACCATTAGTAAACTGCAAAGATCGTTGTTAAAAGGTGCATGTTCAAACACAGATGCAAGATCTGGGAGCAGCTCATAGCAGCTACAGATGGTACCAAGAGAGTTTGGTAGTGCTGTTTTGCAGAAGCAAAGGCAGCCCTGCTAACCGGTTTGTGACTATAGCTTGGTTTTTTAGGGACTTTGGTTGGTTTTTTTTAAAGATTTATCGATTTCACAAACATAGAGAAATACCAGTTACAAGAATTAAATATTTTAATTATTATTTTCTTCAAAACCCCTCAACTGCAGATTATGTAATGAACCCTGAAAATGGTACTTAGTGTCTGAGGTAGGGAGGCCCCACAACACCTTACAGAGACTTCCCAAGTCCCTGTGTCCCCCAAGCCATGCCCCCACATAACCAAATGAAGTTGTAACCATCACGTAATTGGGACACAGGACATGCATGTTGGATGATGTGCCTATGCAGTGTTTATACAAGCCAAAGCGTAAGGAAGCCTGTTTGATTTGTCTTTCTACCTGTCACTGACTTACTGTCTTATCTTTACATCAGTTTTAAAATGTTCCGTTTTCTTTGTGAAACACTTTCTTAGTAGGTAAAACACAAACTTAAATTGCTAGGCATTGAGAGAGTTGGGAATCGGCTTGAAGTAGATGCTGTAGAAGGGAAAAGGCAATGCAGACGTACAGAATATGCACAAGGAACAGGCATTGCGCAGTACAAAGAGCACAAAGGCTTACAGAGGATGACCTTAACAGCTGAATTTTTAACAAAAAAAAAACCAAACAGCAAGTGATGACGGTTTATACAGTATCTGTTTACAGCATGTTAAATTCATACTAGTGGCAATGGTTTGAAAGACTGCATGACTTTCATCATTCTTGAGACACGTGGCTCTAGTTAATAGTAGTAACTGCACTGGAAATTTGTAAGAAATCATGCACACCTTTGGCTGAGAGCTGCAGGGAACAGTAACAGTTTAGATTCAGGAGAGCTCATCTGGCCAAACACTGAAACTGCTCATTTAGGGTCCTCTGTGTTTAATGGATTGAGAGGTGTCCCTCCAGGATGTGATCCATTACATCATAAACATCTTCTGTAGGAAGGGGTGAACCATCCTTTCACTTCCCATTGATTACAGAAGAAACCTGGGAAGGTAGCTCACATGGCCACTCAAGACTAAACAGAAACTGGTGAACAACGGGTTAGGTGAAACACATTCCAGGTTCTTGGAGGGTGAAGTCTGAGATGCATTTCTGACGAAGACAAATAAACAAGCCACACTTGCCCACTGTTCATTTCTGCCTATGCATGGTGCTGAAGGGTGGGTTGGTGAACATTTGGGGACCGTTCAGTGAACCGACTGGGGAAAAATCCAGGTTAAAAATACAACTTTTTTTCCCCTGAGTTATTTTTTACCATAATCTGCTCCCTCTTCTTGGTCTCCATGGTTACACAAATACTGGTAGCTTTGTTACTACCACGTGAAGAAGGGTTATGCAGAATAAAGAAGGCAGCTGAAGGCTGCTGAAGTCAATACTGGTGCAGAAAGGGAAATCTTATCAAACTATGCTCTGAGATTTCACAAACCTTTCCTTTACAGCAGGTCTGATTTAAGAAGTTCCCATCCCCCAGTCACTTCTTCAGCCGTGCCCAGCTGTTTCTGAATAAAAAAGCATTACCCTCTTCAAATAGTTGCACTGGCCTAGCTGGAAAGGGAGTGGGACAGTGCAGGGACAGGAGTGTATGCCTGCAGGTGGGGAGAGAGAAAGGTTTTGTTAGCCAGCTCTGCTGCCAAAGGAAAAGTAATGCTGCACTGAAGCCATTTTCCAGGATATAGATCCTGAAAAATGAGCCAACTGGAGCTGGCAGAGGGCTCATGCAGAAAACGTAATGATGTGGGAGTGAGAAGGGAGAAGATGCTATTTGTAGTTTGGTCTAAAAGACTTTGAAGAACAGAATGGACACTGCCACGATTTCTCCCTTTCTCTCACAGCATGAAATGGATGAACTATGCAGATTCCATTGCTCTCCAGCATCAGAGTGGACTTAGAGGCCAACCTACACCTATTTCTCAACAAAAACAACGTTAATGTACTTTGGGAAAGCTGCCAATAGCAGTGACACATTTCTAAACAGATTTTTTTTATATCTTGATTTTTGAACCATCGTATCAGTCCTTTGGATCTATATGCAGAATTGTTCCAGATTCTAACTAACATCAGGCTTTCAGCTTCAAACTTTTTCTGCAGTGCTTCTCAGTTCTGAAGGGTCTCCCTCCAGCATGCTAACACTTACCACAATAGCACAATGACTGGTATCAAATGTGGTTTAGACTAAATCAGAGTTAGAGCACACAAACATCCTGCAGGCCATCCAGTATATTTGAAAAAGAATATATTATTACATAATTAGTTTATTAAAATTAGATACTTAAAATTTAAACTTTAAAATTAATTATTTGAAAAAGAATATATTATTACATAATTAGTTCATTAAACACAGTGTATATCTGTGTGTATAAATGTCTTCATTATGGCAAATTGTACTGATAGAGAGATGATACAAAGGAAATAACATAAAACTAATCTCAAACTTTTTTTCCCCCTCCCTCAGTCATGAACAGTGTTTACTGGTTCCTTCTGCATTCCTTCTGTGGCAATCAGATGGACCTTGCTTGCAACATTTGATCATTACCTGAATGCTCACCATGTACAGGTTGATCAAAAAGTGAACAATGATTCCTGAGATCATTTACTACAGTGAAGTGTAGTTAATGGATTGCAAGTCATGACTGGCATTCCTGGAAGCTACAAAATCACATGGGTGGGAATCAAAGTGGGAAAAGATCTTTCCTGCTCCAGAACACATGGAAGGCTGAACTTCACCATTGCTGCCCTCCCTACTTAGCACTGACAGTCCCAGTTCCCACCTCTATTTACTAGTTTATAATATTCTAATAAAAAGATGCACTTGTTTGCTAACTGTAATTCTAACTGGTGAATGAAAAGATTTATCAGGAAATTGTTTCTCAGGTAATCTGTCATTTTTACTATGCATTGTTCAATGTTTATGGACCCTTCCAGGCTATTATACACTTAAAAGTATCAAAGAAGCTTATGATTACCTCCCCAGGAGCTGGTGAAAAGTGTGAGATTCTTCATTACTAACTAATTCATTCAAATGGAGTTAACTCATTTCTATTACACTTACTACATTGTTTGTCCCAAAAGCAAGAATACAGTTGTACTTTTCCAATGCATGGCTGAAAATGGAAGTTATCACTGTTGTGGCATTGTCTACAGGTCTGTCTAGATCAGTGTTTTATACCAGTTTAGACTCAACTGCATTAATGCAAACTGCACTGTGCCCACAGAAGTTAATTCCCAGTGTTTATATCAAAAAACCTGAGAGTTGAATCGGCATAACAAAACTGAAGGACCAAGTACATCAATTTTTTATTTGCTTGGACACTTGTCTCTGCACTTACAAGCCTGCAAAACTACTTTTCAAGCTACTTATCTTAACCAGCCATTCAGCCAACCTGTGCAGTCTTTGCCCATGATGGCATCTTAGATTAAAGGCTAGAGACTGAGCCTCTGCGGGTTCACAAATTACATAGTGAATATCTTGCTTGCACACTTGGATTCTGTGTTTGAGAACTTTGGGCCACTCCTGCCCTACATCTGTCCTTACTCTTTGATCCTCTCACTTTCTCAAAAGATGTGAGACATCCTTGTATACATCTCTGGTACGTATTTCTGAAAATATTGCTATGATGATAGTCACAAGGTAGGTTGTGAAATGCTGAATAAACATTCTTTGAAGAATTTCAGAGAGGCTTAAACTGTGTTGAAGACAAAAGCACATCTCAGCAGTCAAGCTACCTGTCCACATCAAGAAAGATGGAAAAAATCTAAGTAGCAAAGCTGTGCTGGAGACAGTTCAGTGCAATTCAGTCAAGCCAGCTATTGAAATGGCAGCCGGTTTTCAAACTACTTGTTACAACCTGCTTCCAGCACGCCTTGCTCCCCTCTCTCCTGGGAACTGCACTGCCTATCCTCAGTTCAGCACGCCGTCCCTCCTCCTCTGCCTGCACAGGCAGTGAGCTAGAATTTCCTGCCTATGTTCCCATGTAGTGAGGAGGGGCAGTTTCTGATGGCAACTTACTACTCATCCTATCTTTCCCCTAAATATCACTTGACTGGCATGTCATGCTTAATATGAGATGCCAGCGCAGGCCAAACCCTTATTGCAGAGAGAGTGTGGATTTGAAGTTGCAGAGACTGGTGATACCCGTAAGATTTGCATGGGTGTTCCAAAGAACCAAGTGTTATTTCACTGCACAAGTCCGACAAGAACCCTGACAAAGACAACACGCTGGCACCAACTATCAGCCGGCCTTCTACGCATGACAGCAGTGAGACAGCACTGCAAAGAAGAATGCCAGGCACGGTTATCTTTACTTTTCTTCAGGAGCCATGCTTAGACGAACACGGCATCTTTTTCCTGGTGCTTGATGTTGCCATCTCGGGCAATGTGAGTCCAGCCCACACAACTCCTCTGCCAATTCTAAAGACTGACTGCAGTCCCTCTATTCCTCCTCTCTCCCTGGTGCCCCCTGCCATCCTCCCCATGAGCCCCTTTAGTTCCCTGCATGTATAAAGCTGCAACCCTATCACAGGCCCTCGCGCAGCAGCACATCTCCTCTCCAAGCATGAAGTCCTGGCCTTTTCTTGCATCCTTTTCGTCATTCTCAGTTATCAAAGCTAGATGCAAAAAAGAAACTGAAGAGTGTTTACTGAACACGTTCCTATGAATCTGTAACAAAATATGTATTGTTGTGAAAGCAGAGAAAATACAGAACATGTTTGTTAAATTCAATATTGAAACTGCAGAACAGCATTATTGTACTAAAATCTTTGTAAGAGTTTTTAAACATCATTAATCCTTTTTCTATCAACCTCTTAGAAAGCCTTTTTTCTATCAACTCTTAATGGCATTTTTGATACTATAATCTATATATATTTTTAAAAATACCATATGTCACACATTTGTAATGCCTAAAGCACAAACAGCACATTAAAAAGCAGAAATTACAAGATACTATCACACCCTAAATGCCATAAATTCAATGCAAGATACATTAATAATGCAACCAACTTTGAGCATATCTTCTGGATATATAAACTCATGTTCAGTGACAGAAAATGGTCTGATAACACTTGCAAGATTGGGAAGTTTCATCCAAGAGCATATAAGGACTTGAAATCTGAAAAAAGACTTACTATCTCCATGGTATTCAGGAACTGGTTCTGGATACAACTTCCCAAAATTGCAGGAGGAAAAAACCCATAACTTTGCTACCATGGAAACAGAACAGTGCAATATATAACTGATTGTTACTCGTCTGCCTTTACAAGACTGATCCCTAAAATGTTAAGGCCCTCAATAACATGGTTAGTTTTGTTCCCACCTTAGAAGTAAACCTGGCAGAAAAGGAACAAAGACAAGCGATTGGGAGAACTCACCAAGCAGGGGAGCACAGCTCAGGAATTACACTTATTTCTAGGAAAAGTGGAGGATTAGAGAGGAGAAAAAGATAAAGATCAAGAAGGAAGAAGGAAGATGCCAGAAGGGGGGAGGGGTTTGGTTTGACTAGTGAGATGGCAAACAAGGCCCTCACAAAGGAGGGCTGGATCCTGCAAAAGAGAACTTTACCAATAAATATGGCAGCAAATACTGGATGGGTGTTACCTTGCCCTCACTGCCAGAGCTCACGCGCAGTCTCAGCAAAAGCACAGCTTGTGGAAACCATGCACATCTTCTCATAACTTCTTAAATTACTTTTCCTTTGCTCTTCACTGGCACATCCCACCCTCTTTGGATACATCCAGAATATTCGGACAATTATTACACTTGTACTTTCCTCACAGTTTGTTGGGTTGTGCAACAAGAGCATGTTCTTTTACTTCACTGGAAGCATCACTTCTTCCCACTAGACAAATGTCCTGATTGCAAAATGCATGGTGTTCCCCTCATTAAACATTTGCTCTCCCTGCCTGCCATCCCTGGTGCACAGGTAACGTGGTCACTGGCACCCAGGTTCCATCTCTCTTTATAAATCCACCAGCACACCCGGAGATCTCACAGCCCAACACCTTGCAGCTTTATGCCCTTTGCTGGTGGCAGGTTAGCAAGGCAACCCAGCCAGCGCGGTCCTCATTGCTGTTATTTTGGAAGAGATACCTCACGGGCAGCTGCTCCTTTGTGGGTTCACCTCAGCTCTTGCCCCCTGCCCAACACCTCCTGAAGGCACAGAGTCCTGCCACCAGCAGCCCTCAGGCAGCAACTGAGCAGGGTCTCTTTTTCCCTCATGCTCTAAACGCCTACTAAGAGATGTCACCGGTTGTGCTACGGGGGAATCTCTGAGGGCAGGAGGAGTGCTGACCGCTCCAGCCTAAGCTGCCATCGAGGCTTACGAACAGCGTCCCTCTCCTGAGGGAGGGGAAGGAAAATCGCTCGCACCATTCCACAACCGCCCCTCTGCGCCGCATGCGGCGGTTCCTTTAAGGGGGAGCGGTTCGCCATCTTAGGTTCCTCCGCCCCCTCCCGCCACGTGACGCAGGCGGCCGCCATCTTAGGCTTCCCGCGCCGCCGCCTTGGCTCCTTGGGGTCACGTGTGGCGGGGCCGGTGGCGGAGCAGGGCTGAGGGGAGCGGAGGGAGCCGAGCGGAGCCGCGCGGCCGGAGGCTGAGGGGCGGCTGCAGCAGGCGCGATGGGGCAGTGCGGCATCACCTCCTCCAAAACCGTCCTGGTCTTCCTTAACCTTATCTTCTGGGTGAGCCTGGGGGCGGCTGGGGAGGGTCACGGTCTCCGGGCGCGGGGCTGCTCTGGCGTGAGGCCCGGTCCTGAGAGCGCTGCGGGCCGGGGCCGGGCCGCCTCGCCGCTCTCTGGTCCTCGCTCACGTACGGCAGCAGCTGCGAGTCCCCCCGCGCCGCCTCGCTGCCTCAGTTCGTATTTAAATGCGTTCGGTTTAACAGGCGTATTGTGTTCCTTCGCGGGGATCCGTGTTCTAGCGGTGGGCGCAGTCCTTTCCATCCCAGCTCTCTCACACACACACACACACCCCGCCACGTTCCCCCCAAAAATTCTGAGGTGAGTGAAGCTGAATCTGTTGCCTCAGTAACCTGGCAATGAAGCTTTAACGAGCATTAGAGATCTTGAGGTAGAGACGCTTGTGTAAATAAATTCAGCTTGAGATGCATTATTGAGATTTTCGGGTCCTAGTGAGTTTAAATTTTGTGGAGCTTTTATGGCCATCTAGGCTTTGGCCTGAGAGTTTAAGGACGTCTGTCCCAGATACTTCGTGGTAAGTATGGAGCACCATTTTGTTCCATGTTTTTTTAACACAAAATTGGGAGATAGATAGATACAAAACTTAACAGTCAAAAAGCCAGTTTTATGTTTCACTTTTTCCAGTAGCCACACTTGCATCTTAGTGTTTATGTGTTGCTTAAACCTCCCATAACTACAGTTATGCTGACGGTCTTACCGGGGTTGGTAGAACAGTAGGTTGCTTCCTATAAATGACCTTTCTCAGGATGGACATACAGGCTGTAGCTTGGCATTATATTCACTGTAATAAGTGGCCTGTCAGAACAGCATGACTCTTAAATAAATGAAATAAAATTAAAGATTATCTGTACACTTCTAAGAATTCCTTTTCTGCATTTAGCTACTGCATTTCTCATCCTCTAATCCCAGCTCCAGGAACAGAAGATCTGTTGTCCCAGCTGTTCAGAGATTTCAGCTTTGAAAAAGTAATAGTGGGTAACAAGATATTAAAACCTTCAAATGTAGCTATATATAACTACATCATTTAATATTGAAAGCCACGTGAAATCTATAAAGTGTTAAAGGATAAATGTTCTTGTCTGAGTTTTTGCGAAGGAATGCCTCTCATGGGTGCCTAAAAATGAATCGTGGTCAGGGTAAATGCGTATCTGTTCAGTCTCATCAGCATTTCTCTATACAGCTGTTCAGAGAGATGAGCAGTAAATGTTGAGGCATAGTAGGAGTCTGCCATGTTGACTGAGGTGTATAGGCTCCATTCTTTGTCTTTGAAGTATGTGGTAGTTACATGAACCTTTTAGTACAGCCATTTGTTTAGAATGTTCTTTGTTGGGTGTGGCGTTTTGTTACATGCACAGTTGCAAGTGGTATTTAAAAAGCTATTTAATAGCAGCTATGTCATAAAGTTTTTGACTGAACACAGTTGTTGAGTTGCATTCCTGATGGCATCTTGAAGTACATTTTTATTTAGTTGCTGATATGAATTATGTGCTGTTTTGAATAAATGAACACAAATTCTGTGTGCAATTTCTTCCCCACCATAAAAACTTGGTGGTAGTTTTCATATTGTGTATCTTTGAAAGATATTGTTCGTAATTTGCTGTGTTTAGTAATGTAATTGCAGGTTGAAGTTTGCAGTTATTAGCTCAAACAGTGGGGGTACAAAGTTATTTTGTCTAATGCTGAATCTACCGCTTTACAACTTTTAATGACATTTTGAGACAAACTTGACTTAATTTAGAATGGACAGATTGATTGTATTTAGATAGGATGTAGTTCATGTCAAATTGAAATGTCACCAATCTTGTATTCTGTAAACCATCTCCAGCCTAAGAAGTCAAACTTGTGCTGATAGCTTGTCAAAGGAGATAAAAGAATTCCAACACTTTATCTAGGATATTTCATTTGTTGACTGGGCTGACTGTGTGTTAACATTTGGTGCCCATCTAGTTGACAATGTAATTGCTTTTGTGATGTTACAGAAGTCTTTTGCTTGTCATTCATATGTAATTCTGATTTTGGTAATGAGATTATCCAGATCTCCACTGAGACTTGACAATAGGTAACCTCTTATAGTTGGTCGAGTAACTGTGAAAGCTGCTTTAATTGCTTTTATAAATTTAGTGTGTCTCTAGGCTATAATCTATAAATCTTAGTATTATTATTGTATTATGGTCATCATCTTCATGGTCGTTTGTAGTAATAGAGTTGCTTCTGCATAGTTTGCTACTGGAAGTTCTGCAAAAGTAGCTGATCAAAGTGAATTATAACTTAGTTCCCTGACACCTGCCCCCCTGCCTTGCCAGGGGTTTCATATTTGTCGGAGAGTGTGAATGTTCAGGGTGCTTTGGTAGCTGTCCTATGAATGCAAGATGTTCAGAATACTATCACTTGCGCTGCTGAAGAAAAAGCAGGCTTGTTTTTGTTACACTGTATAGTCTAGGATGTAACTTTTTTTTTCCCTTTCAAGCCTTCTGAAAAAGGCAGATCAGGGTCGCTGACAGGTCAGACCCATACCCACTTATTCATCATCTAATAACCCAAACTCCATCCAGTTTGACAGTGATTCTACAAGTTCATCTTCTCTTGAATTCTTGTGCTACTTATTTTCCAGCTACTAAATTTCCCAGTTGACACTAAAAAAGTCATCTTGTTTTTTGTATAGTCTTGTGAAAACGTTTTTCATATCCTGTTAAATTCTTATATTAACATGTTAATAATTACTACAGGATTTTTATATTTAAAAAAACCCAATGGGGTATAGAAACTACATCACCTCACAATACGACAGGTGCTAGTTTATTATATAGAAAGCTGGATGTGCTTTACACACCTTTCCAAGTTTTTGGTGTGATACTTTGACAGTTTAGCTGAGTTGATTTGCAGACATGTCAAACGTTGAGTACATCTACTGTAGACATACAATTGACCTTAAAACGGAGTACTGCAGGAAAAGAGTCATGAGTAGTAGTAAGAGCAGCATGATATAGATCTTGCATGAAGTGCTTGTTTTGAATTTTTGATAATTTGGCAAAGAGTGCTTAAGCTCAAAGGCACTGTACAAAGAAAATCATTGATAAGAAGCATCAGTTAAAAGTTGCCTTAGAAAGATCAGAGGAATACAGATCAGGTTAATATGTTTCTCAGTGTTTTCTTGTTATGATTTAGTATTGGAGTAAATATGATAAATGGCAAAGGAAAAGCAATCCTTCAGTTGACCTTTATCTTGTCTTAAGTTTGCACAATATCTATTTGGTCAACTAGTGACTTCATTTTTATTTAGATGATGGCTAAGGTTTTTTTTTTATTATTTTAAGGAAAGGTATTGCATAGGAAGTAATTGTGAATAATATAACTTAGAAATTAAAAAAAATGTAACTTCCAGTACAGAATTCTAAGGAATAGTTTTGGTAGAGTGGAAATCCTAATGATCAATCTGAAGATTTGGGATGTGTATTTTTTCAGTGGGGAAGGATCAGAATGACTGGTGTGACAGGAGGATGTTAATCTGTAGTCTTAAAAATTTTAAACACTAGTTGATAATTAGAAATACTTGGTTTTTTTCTTGATGGTGAGATGTTGAGTATGACTGATCACAAATAAAAGATGATCATAAAGTATTTGAGAATAGGATGTTTTAAAAAAAATAAATAATCCCCAAAACTTTTGGTAAAGTACAAGTCTGCACTGATTTGAAAGAGGAAGAAATAAATTTACCTGAAAGAAATATCTAAAGACTCCTGTCAAATGTGTTTATTTTGTGAACTCTTAATTTAGGGCTTCATTGGGTGGGTGACTTGCATAATTCAGTTGAAAACACTTTGAAGAAATGAGATGAAGACACAAATGCTAGGGAAATGTTTTCAGGCATATGTTTATTTAGTATATAGGATAGAAGGATAAATATTCAGAGATGCTTGTAGTCTTGCTTACAAAAGTGACTCTGTCTAGTTTATATTCCCAAAGAATGTATGTGGTTTGACAGCCTGCTCTGCTAAAACAGTACTTAATACCCTGTGCTTGCTTTGAGGCTTTCTTCACCTGTGTTGTCCTCCTTGAGAAAAGGAATGAGCCCTGCTTCTCTGATACTTTGAATTCAGTATTTATGAACTAACTTTTTAAGTTGCTTTTGCAATTATTTAACTGTCTTGAAATCATTAATTTTATAATTAATTTGACTAAGCTATTATAGAACATTCTTTGGTATGATTGTCTGGAGAGGTCTCAGGGCTTCAGTTCTGTACAACAAGAATGCTTCTTACAGTTCTGTGCTCACTTTACAACTTACGCACACTTAGTACAATAACCACGGCATTAGAAATTAACTTAGAGAAACTATCTGTGCTATCCTTATAAAAAGCAGTAGCTATGAATGTTTATGTAGAGTATTTGGGGTTTCTGGTAGAGGAGAAGAAAGAAAATGCAGCAACGGAAAAATTAATTGAAATTTAGCAGTAGAAAGAAAAGGTAGAAAAGTAGAGCTGGCTTTCTCCTACATGCAGGAATAAGCAAAGTTATTTTTCTGTTTTATTGGGAGCTTGAGAATTGCTTCTGATCTGGACTTTAGAAGCTTGGGTAATGAAGAAACTTCTTGAAGTTTTTTTTGTGATCAAAGACTATAATTGACAGGTGATCCCAAAGGATACCTATCAGGGATTACTTGACTGAAACCTTTTTTATCTTAAGGGCAGTCACTGCTGGGTATGAAAGTTGAATGTTTTGTGCTTCTGCTGCTACGATAGTCAAGAATGTGTTTGCAGGGTTGTGTAATGGTTTGGAATTGTGCATTAAAGAATTTTTTTTTTTAAAAAAAAGGATTTAAAACTATCATGCCTCTGATATTTTTTTTTTTCTTACAATGTTTGCATATGAATTTTCAGGTAGCAAACATGGGCCAGGCCCTGATTTTTGGTAAGGCTTCAATTTGGTGGTATCACTTACGTTTCTTTACAGGGTGAGTTTCAAGTCTTTGCCTGAGATTTGTTTTCAGGACCTTTGCATCTGGTCTTGTGCTTAAAAGTAGAGCTAATACTTAACAGAAGCAAAAACGACTTGCAAAGCTAAATGTGGTGTCTCTGAGTAATATGTGGAATTTGAAATACCACTTTACTTCGTAGAATGGAGTAATCATTCTTGTTCTTGTGTGGGGCAAGTAATCTGGACACAGTGGACCACCAGGTCAAGTTAAAAGCCTGATGACTAGGTGTAAAAGAATGACTATATTGTTAAAATCTCTTCTAGTTGAAAAAAATAACCAACCCTCAGTCTGCTGATGCACTGCCTCTTGCAATTAGTGATGTTTAAAGTATGTAATGCCAAATGCAAAAGCATCCTAGCTCGGCCTTTTGCTTTAACTGCAAAAGCATTTGAATTTGTTTTTTTTTTTTTTTTTTTTAATGCATAGTGTTATGGAATTGAATTTGGCTGCTATAGACAAAGCAGTCTGGCATACTTGAATTTTACATGGCTTTGTTTTATAAGCCTTTAAAGTATTTCTACCTGTGTTACAAAGTTGAATGGAATTGCTAGCTTTCTTGTCCCAAAGGATTTTGGAAGACAGTTAAAGCTCAGTGTTCCAGTTGAATTATTATTGATGAGAACAAAGTGTCAGGAAACAATATATTGAGTTCAGAGGTGGATGGGCACCAATTCAGGCAAGTAGAGAAAAATAATGTAAGGCATGTGGAGAGGGAGATGAGTAGCAAAGTGCTGAAAATAATGTGAGAGAAGTAAACAGCAGAGATATCCTATAGGGCCTTTGAAGTTAAAACTGAGGAACTAGAATTTGAAGGACAGAAAGCTTAAAAAACCCTTAAAGCAGCAGCAGATCAGGAAGACACTTTCTCTGACAGTAATCAGGCTATGAGTAGTGTTGGAGAGAGCCAAAAATGTTAGTGGAATACAGCATAATTCAAATAATGGAGAAGTAGTGTGGAAAAAACCACTTGAAGATACTATTCTAAGAAGCCCAGAAACTGGGTAGCAAACCATAATATCAGCATCCTTACACAGGGGCAAGAAATGTTCAGGTATTGGTAGGCATGGAGAAAAGTGACTGTTGTGAAGAATGAAACTGATTAAAACTGTAGACCCTCAAAAATCTCTCCTGAAGTGTACAGTTTTTGTTTGGTGGTTGGTTGTTGTTTTTTTTTTAAAAAAGCATGTTTGTGTCAGACTAGAAAGGCAGGCAGGACAAAGATGCACTGAAGTTTAACATGAGAGCAGTGCACAGGTTGGGAGAGTGGTCCTGGGACAGGATTCAGGCAGAAAAGGTGAGGGACTGTTAGTGTAAAAGATTTTTTTCTGGGTTTTTCTTCTGCTTTTTATCAAAGTCTGTGCAGGCAGTCTGTGTAAATATACCATAGGTATGTCTTGAAAGATGCTTTATTAGTGGAATGAACAGTAATTGGTTTTAGAGTGGTGTCTGTATTACTACCAAAATTTACCGATCAGCAATGGTCAAGTTGGCAGTAGTAGGAGTTTATAAGTAGGTGTTCTTTCCAAAACGGTGAAATATTTTTCTTATTTAATTGGACATAAGGTGTGTTTTCTCCTAACATGATACTTTGCTGCTACCTTACTTCTCTTGTTCACAGACTTTGTGTTTTTCAGAAAACTTGTGACTAAATGCAGATTCTAAAGGGACAAATACTATTCTTTGGCCGAGTTAAGTGAAAGAGTACCAAAACCAATTCAAAATCTCTTTTTTTGTAGGTTCTATTGTGGTCCCAAAGTGAAGAAAATTCAATAGCAAGGTAAACGGCAAAAGTGATGTGAAGGACAGTGCTTTGTGAAGCTTTAAAATCTTTGGATTAAAATCAGATCTGTTTGGGAGCAACATTAGTAGGGTAGTATAAGGAAGCATTAGCTTGTAAATTGAGCTGCAATGTCCAGGGTTGATAAATAAATGATCAACAGAACAAGTAGTGTGAACAACTTACTGCTTGTCTTAGCTAGACAGAATTTTAGCTTTCAGGCTGCTGCAATGTATGAGCATTACTGAAAACATGAAAACAGTTCTTGGTGTGTGTTTGCAGCCTACTTAGAGAAACAAACAAAACCCCCCAACCTTCAAACAAACAAAACTCCAATGTTGAAATTGTTCCAGGGTGCGTCTACACAGTCTGTAGCCTTATATACCTCAGTGCATGTGAAAGGTGAAAGCTGACTTTGTGAAATAGGCGTAGGCTTAATTAAAAGGATGTATTATACCAGCACAAAGATAGGGAAAAGTTTACTTGCTGTAAGTACCTTGATTTTTAATATGCTTTCCTATAATGTTTTGAGTAGTGTTTATCATGGCATGTATCATTAGATCTTCCAGTTTTCCCTCCAGTTTTTTGCATGCTTGTTTGTCTTTTAATAACTCCTTAGAGGCCCACGCCAAAGCAATAATATCCAGCTTTTTCTGAGCCATAGGAGGTCTATATATTTTTAACCTTTTCCTCTGATGAAAAGGGTGTCTTATTGTTCAAGCCTTTTGCAACAAACTGTTTTCATTGACTGTACTTTCTCGTCACTCTTCTTGAAGGTTAATTGTGAAATAAGTGTGCCACTTCAGGTTCAGTCCTACAAGTTAGATACAAACAACTCTAAAAGGATGTGTGAATGCTGAATAACCAGTCATCTCCATAGAGCATGCATGTGACCTGGCACAGATTCAGGAGCTGCTGCCATCTCTATTCAGAGCCTTGAGCAGATTAAGTTCAAGAATGCTTCCTTCAGGCTCTGTTTATCAAAGACTTACTTAACTGTGCACAGTTCATATATTTGGCTTCCATTTAATGATAGGAAATGCATGATTCTAAGTGTGGTAGCCTTTTAGTTTGACTCGAGTGAGACTTCTGCAGACTACTGTTCACTCTGCAGGATAATAATCATTGAGATTTGAATTATTATTTAATTATCCTTATGTTTTGTGATACGGATTTCAGTTTCTCTAGATGATTCCCTTATCAAGAAAGAAATTATTTAAGTGCATGCTACTGTTTTGGGGGTTTGGCTTTGCCTTTTTTTCTTTCAACTTTATTCTTGGGTTGCAACAGGGAATAAATGTGCATTTAACTGGTGCAGCGCTGATCAAGGTAGATTGCATACTTTGTATAGGTAAAAGTAGCTCTTTGTCTTTATCTGTTGTCACAGTATTGGTGACTCACATCAACACAGGACATGGTACTGTGGAGTCGGAACACAACCCAGTTGTGCTGGGACTGGGTGTTGAAATTACTGAGTTGTGGGGAGGGAGGAAGTACCTGAGGCTAGTCTGGTCCTATCAACAGAACCACCTGTTGGCAGTTAGCACAGTAAATGCACCCATTTTCTGGTTTAGTTTCATACAAAGTGAGTCCTGTTATACACTGCTAAGAGTATTCAGTGCTGCAAACCAGAATGTAGTATGAGAAAATATTCAAAATGAGCAAAAAGGATTGCTTCAAAATCACTTTACTAATCTCAGCTATAATGCTGTTTTTGAGACCTCCCCCTTCCTGATTTAGGGCTTTGAGCAGGTTGAAGAAAACACTAAGCATCCCGTGGTTGTGATGTGAAATGAAAGGGGATGACATTTGAAGCTTTTTTCCTGTAAACTAACTGGGTAGTGTTGCAGTGTGATAGACTAGGTATGGTACCTCTTAAAAAATAGTGTTAAACAGTTACACAGGACAGGAGTTTTGGTCTTTGTAAATTTTAACCCGTGAAAGATGCAGCAGGCACTCTTCCCCCCCGCCCTGATTACTAGCTGAAGAGATTTTGAGGAAGAGAGCGCAGTAATTTGTAAGGGTATGGTCACCTCAAGTAGAGCCAATGTCTTTATATTCAGCTTCCTCATGATTCTAGTGCAATGTTCGTAGATATGAATGCATGCTTCTGTACTCAAAATTCTGTAGCCTCTTTCACAGAAACACTGGTTCTACAACATTCTTTAGAAGCAAAACCTAAGGCTAAATGCTGCTGTGGCTGATTAGTCATTGAAGTACCACGTGTGGAAAGGATTTAGTAAAGTGAAGACTTCTTCAGATCAGGCTGCTTTAATAAGTCTAAAGAAAAATCTGCCTTTCCAATAGTAATTACAAAATATTAGGGTTTTTAACAAGGACGGAGTGTGACTTTGCTTTGAGACAGTGTTTAACCTCTGTACTTGTCAGACTCATCTGGCATAATGCTGGAAGGGTGAAGTGTCTTAAAACTGTATGCTTCTTGACGTAGGGAAGGAAAGCTAACACCTGTAGACAGTTTGTTGGGGCTTTTTAAAGTTCAACTTTTTGTGTGTCAAATACATTCTTTAAATAAATATGCTCATGCAGTTTAGGAACCAGATTTTTCTTAGAAAAGAAGAAAGGCACTTAAATTTCATACAACAGAGGACAAAGGGGTTCACAAATGGCTCTGATTTCAGTTTTGTGCTGTTTTCTGTGCCTGGTGCTGGCCACAGCTGTGCGTTTTCATCTGCCACCTTGCAATATACCATATTTCTAACAAACATTTTAGTTCTTAGAAATTGGAGATTACCTCACTGGCCTGTCATTCGCAGGCTTCATTGCTAGGCAACAGTTAATGTAATTCCATTGTTCAGTGACAGTACTTTGAATCTTTGCTTTATATATAGAAATTGTATGTCCTATATCCACATTTTGCCATGTTGTACCTAACCTGGCAGGATTTGTATAATTGGATTAGCATTTCAACATCTTCTGTGCAAAGGGGTGATTTTGTAGTAGGTTGTTCAGTTCAGATCATCTTGTCTGGGAAAGATGCCTTGCTGTTGGTCTTTGACTGTTACTGAATTTTCAGTTTTGCTACCACCGTATCTATGTAGCACCTTTTAGTGGATGAATGTGAGCCTCCTCTATACTTCTAAGATTCCTGCAGAGTACGCACTTACAAAGAGGCAGAGAGGTGAAATATATTGCTCATATCCACAGAGAACTACTGATACTTCAGAGCTGGTTCTCGATACCTTTTTCTTTGACATAGTGTTTCTATAACAGAGGTGCTGTAGGGGATATGCCGTGTGTAGAGTAGTATTCTAGTAGTGTTTATGCAGTATTGTTTTATAAGAAGTAGTTGCAGTAATATTGCAGTACATCTAGTACATAGTAGCAAACAGTGCTGAAATACTAGGTACCCGTCCTCTTACGTCTTGTTCTCTGCCACGCTGAACAGGTTGCCCAGGGAGGCTGTGGAATCACCATCCTTAGATTTTCAAGACCTTGGACAAAGCCTTGAGCAACCTGGTCTGAATTTGTTGTTGACTCTGCTTTCAGCAGGGAATTGGACTAAATGATCTCCTGAGGTCCTTCCTGGCCTGAATTATTGGTTCTTTGATTCTACAATAGCATGACCCAGTCTTGTAGTAGTATAGCTACTAGCTATATGTGTGTCTGTCTGCCCTCACTTTCACAGCACCACTGGGTGGGAAGGGAGGGCGGGAGGCAGCTTGCAACATTTTTTCCTCAAATCAGAGCTGAAGTGTGTAATATTCCAGTTAAGTGAACTCTTGTGTCTGGGGTATGCATTGGATTGTGATGGGGATAACTACTAGATACAGTGAAGTTCTTCAGATCATAGCTTAGCTTTGCATCCTCTGAGCAGATTGTTTTAGCTTAGCCTTGCATTGGGACGCCATAAAAGTGTCATGAAATACTCAAATTTTGTCCATCATTGCAAGTCAGTTGAACATAAATGCTTCATGTTAATATATAGCAGAACTTTTTCATTCTGCAGGTGAAGACAGTTATTAAAGATGTTTATAAAGCAAAAATTGGTAAGGTCCTTTTGTTTTGAAATAAATGTATGTTAGCTGGCTTGTCAAGCAACAATTGTCCTTCACTAGGTCTGCTCAGCTTAATGAAGGTATTGATGTGTTGAGATTTCTGTAACTGTAAGGGAGGTAAGATATATCAGATTGATGCAAGTGCTTTGTCTGAAGTGTTTTAAATGTAGATAGTGGCAGATCCATCCTATAGGTCTTATTTGTGGTAACTTTAAGTGATTGTTTAATCAAGACCAGTTTGTACAATGATCCTTCTGAGAATATGTCTTTTAAAAGTTGTGTTATATGTCTTTAGGTATTTGCTTCTGTCTTTTAATAATTAGTGGTTTGTATTTGTTCCTGCGTGATCTGTTGGTTAGAATCACATTTTCCAGTGCTGTGAACACTTCAGAAAGGTTGTTTCTAGCAGTTAATTTTTCCCTAGCAGAAGTTAGTTTGCAATGTGTGCATGTATTCTGTTCTAACATTAAATCGTAGGTGGTAATCAGCAAAATGGAAGAATAAGTAGAGGGTAACAATGGCAGATAAAAGAACTGCATACATGCTCTGAAAAGCTGTTGAGTAACAAATCATTTGCTGTTCAGATGGGCTGCAATCCTGTTCTCAAAAGTATGAGACACTCTGTGAATATCAGACTATGCAGAAGGTTTAGTTCACAGCATGGGAAGGAATTATTCGAGAACAGGGAGTGAGATTTTGTTGTCATAGCATGGTTACCCTCATTTCTTGATGATGTGCCTCAGAAGGCTTCCGTAGTGTAGTCAAAACTAAATCTGCCTAGATTGTGTAGTTAAAAACTACTGGCTAGCCCCACTTGAGATGTTCCTAATAAATATATGCTATAGTCTAATAAAGATGTTAAAATGTAAATAAAATCTAATGTCTGAGGAAGACTATGGTGTTTGATAAAATAATTGTTGCAAAGTACCCTTGCTGAAAGGAGGGTTTGGGGTTCAAAGAAACTTACCATGCTAATGTGTCTGTCTATTGTAGGCAGCAGCAGGCATACTGTGCTACGTGGGAGCCTATGTGTTCATCACATATGATGACTATGATCATTTCTTCGAAGACGTCTACACACTAATTCCAGCAGTTATTATTATAGCTGTGGGAACACTTCTTTTTATTATTGGACTTATTGGGTGCTGTGCCACAATTAGAGAAAGTCGCTGTGGACTTGCTACGGTAAGTTGCAGAGTTCTTATGTCATAGTGTTTGGCTGTTGTATATTTGGCTACCTTCCCTTTTAATAGACTTCTAAAGTATTTTAAATTTGTTCTCATCTTATTTTATGGCTTGATATGTTTTCCCCTTCTATTTTGTTATTAACATATCAATTTTCTGTTCCAAATAATGCTGTTAAATTAGCCATTTCTGGCAGCAGAGGGCTCCTCAGTTTTACCTTTTTGAGAACTGCGGTCATCTCATTTAAAAGATGTAAAACTGTATGATTAAGTCATAACAATTTTTAAATCTCACTTTGTTCTGGTTGAAAAGCTGAAATAGGACAGAGGGAAAGGTGATCCAGGAGCCTCCTTGGTTTTAAGTATCTTGCACTGAGGCTAGCTGAGGGTGGTTTCGATGCCTAAATATTTTTCTTCATGGCTTAATTTGGACATTTTGCTTGCAGTATTTTATGCCATGTATTTCCAAGTATTTTAACTGTAATTTCACCTTGAGAATTAGGTAAGAGAGAAGACAGACCAGTATTTAAACTGTCCCCGTTGGGCTTTTCTTGGTGGGTTTTTTGTTTCATTTTGTTTGTGGGTTTTTTTTGTTGGATGATGTGTAGACTTTTAACAGTTAACTTTAAAAGTGCTCTTAAATATACCAAGACATACAGATAGCTTGCTGTTTCTGTCAGTTGTTATAGAGCCTAATGTGAAGAAACATTACCTTAGTGTATCTGCTACTCTTTAATAACAGCCTGGGTAGCTTCTTTGATGTGACATTCCTATTCATCTAACAGAAAGAAGATTGAAAGAAACAGTTAAAGCACTCCAGTATGGTATTGGCAGTCCTAATGATCAGCCCTTGCTTGGCTGGGCAGCTTCTTATTAATTGGTGAAGCTATGAACACTAAAGTTTCTTGAATGAAGTTAATTCTGGGCTCATTTGGTCAACTTAATTGCCTGCTTTAAGTTATCTCATAAATCAAAACCTTGCCTGAAAAATTGTTCTAAATAGCTGACTCTATTTGGAGACTTTCAGAAAGTAAATGGGTAAAACTGTTTGCACACTCTTGATTGTATTTTACAGTTTGTGATCATCCTGCTCTTGGTTTTCATCACCGAAGTGGTGGTGGTGGTTCTTGGATACATTTACAGAGCAAAGGTAATAACTTCTTAATTTCAGTAAATGTTTTGTTGTGAACTGTGACAAAAATACAGTGGTGTAATTATTACTGTATTTGATTCTGTAGAACTGTTAATGGATATTTGTTAAGGAAATAAAACCGAACATCAAAGTGGATTAATTTTAGATGTCAGTATCTTAGAATACTGATGTTCTATCTTTTAAATAAAGCGGAAAGTCTTGTCTAGAAATATCATTAACAGTTGAACAGCAGAGAGGAGTCTCATGGTATTTGGTACCTTTCAGTTTTCCAGATGGTAGTCTAATTTATTTATGCTTTGACTTTGTGAAGGGTTTAGGTTACACAGTACTTGAACATAGAGCATATTGTTTTGATGTGCAGTAACTTAAATCTTGTCTTGTGTTTTGGTATACAAACTAGCTGCATAACAAACACATTCAATCTTTTTAATTTTATTATGTGTATGGTCTAGCTTTTTGCAGGTGGTTGACAGGTTTTATGGCTAAAGAAATTATGACTTCTCACACTGTTTAGTGGAAGTTAAGAAAGAGGACCAGAAAAATGACATCAGTTGTGTTTCTACCAGCATAATATGCAGTAGAAATGTATCACATGGTATCAGTGATACCAAAATGCAGCTTGAAGGAAAGAAATTCCTAACTTGCAGGTCACTGCCTTTTGTTATGTCCGCATCTAAATTTTGCCAAGAAATTAGCAGAAGAGGCATTTTTAGCTGTGACGTGTAATATGATTGCAGCATGTATAGAACACTCCAGTGATATCTTAATAGCAAGCTGAACTACAACACCATTTACCTTTCTTGGGACTTCTATGTTTACATAAACAGCACAGGTTTTAGAATTCAGTATTATCTCCCTGCTTTTTCCTGCTATCCTGGAAGACGCGGTGACACAACGGTTAAGTAAAAATCTAGTTTTTGCTATGTGTACAAAGGAAGACTGCCTTGAGTAAGCAGCTGGCAAGAGGACCCTGAACTACGAATTATAAATCTGACTTAATAACAGAATAGGCTGCTTCAACAAATACGCTCTATCAATGATGCTTCAATTCAGGATATATTTCTGTCATGGTCTACACTTGATTTCTGATATCTTGGCAGCATGCTAAGATTACTTGAGACTCCGAAGCTTGTAGTCTTAAGTAGACCTTGGAAGCAACTGAGGAAAGCAGTACAGTTCCTGGAGAATGGGAGATGTTGAGTTCTTACTTGTTAACTTGAATGGTTGCCTTCTGCTCCAAGACTTGCAAAGGCATAGTGTGCTATAGTTATTCAGGAACTACTGTGGATCTGATCAGGACTAAGCTGTGGTCATCTTACTCTTTTGTGTTCCAGTCTTAAAGTGGGTTGCTGCTCTTTCAGTGAACAGCATTCAGAGCAGATAAAAGCAGATGCATACATCTTTCTTCCCTAGCCCATCTGAAATTACACACTTGAAACACTTGAAAATTGGATTGGTCCCAGCTGTGGTTCCTGTTGCCTCTCATTTTTGTCTTGCTACTATACAATTTCACAGCTATAGGTAATGCAGAGTCAGAGCTTGGGAAAGGGGGAAGGTGGTCTCTTTTTGGTCTTATGTTAAGGCATTTGTGGGAGTTAATATTTGAAATTTAAATCTTAAATCTTTTGAAATGACAAGACAATTTTCTCCTACCCTGCAATACTTAGCATCTTAAACTATTGTTTTCAAGGTGCAACAAGAGTGTCAGAAGCAACTTAAACTATTACCAGTGAAATAGGAGGTGAAATCTGCTTAGGTTTCTGATTACATTTGCCTGGATAAATAAGACGGCTCTGTGCTTTGTTACTTTTGTTCTGTTTCTGACATGGCATGTATTGATCTGTGGGATTTTTTTGTGTTGGTTTGGGGTTTTTTTGTTTGTTTTTTTAAAGGCACCAGAGTCATGTTGGAACTACTTTGACTGTACAGACTTCCAAAACTTTACAGACAAAAGGCAAGATTGAAGTCATGGCAGTTGTTCATCAAAACTGTTGGTACCAAGTGAGACTTAGTATGTCTCAAGAAAGTGGCATTGTTATAAGTTAACTTATAAGTTAAGTGATTTGAAGATCAGCCATTGTATCTTGATTTTCAAATGTGTCTCTGAAAACCTGTGTGTGTAGATCCAATTCACACTCTTACTCCTTCAATACAATGTGAAGCATGCCTGGATCACACTGTGATAGACTGGTCTGCTGCAGAATCTGCTGACATTGGTCCTTACCATAAAGTAAGGCTTTTTGTAAGCAGCAGTAGGGATTAAACGGGCTGTCAGTTGGTTGAGTTCTTACTGGCATTTTTTGCTTTTGGTAGAGTAGTTCACTCTTATTTTTCATAAAACCTGCCAGTTAGCTAGAGCTAGTGATTTCTCTTTGCACTGTATGCAATTTGCATGGCTTTCATATGAAATGTTGCCCTGATTGAACCGTAAGCCAAATGATGCACAAGCAAGCACTGAAGTAAATGATTTAAAAAACTGTATGACAAATTGAACAGCTGTTTTGTTATATGAATCAGAGGTGTAAATCACATGGGTGAAATAATCAGTTGATTTTAAGCTGGTCTGAAGCAAGATGCCTGTGCATGGTAAATGACTTTTATTCGTAACTATCTTGATACAGATTTAGTTGTAAAGATAACCAGTATTTTTGGGGTGTGTGTGTGGTGATGAAGCTTGTGCTATTGCTGCAGAAATTCTTCTGTTAAAGCATTTCAGGAATGATGTGTTGACAAGACCTTGCAAATCCGAAGAATATGCAGGCTTAGTTAATTCTCAGCCCTGAGACTACAATCCTTGGACATAATTCTTGTTGCATGTGATAAAAAATTTCAATTCAGAGTTAGTCGTATTACTGAACAAATCTTTAGCTACACAAAACTTTCTGTGCATTGAAGTAACAGTTTACAAGAAAACATATTATTTAAAAGGTTATAGTAAGATTTCCTCCAAAACAGGTATTATAAGACCCTTTTTGGGAGGGAAAAGTGATGATTCTTGGGCGACATCCATTTCTAACACATCCTGACAGCATCTTTAGCAGCTTGACTCATCTGCAGTAGCTTTAGGAGCTATTCTAGTAACTGTTGCTATGTGCAATGTAGTGCCATCAGTTTCTCAGGAAATGTGGGGGGGACTGAACAGAGAGCTTGGTCACTGTAGGGTAGAATGGTCAGCCAAAAGACCTCATTTTTGAGAACTTACCTGTGTTCCAGTCAGAATGGGAAGAACAGGTAGTATGACTTGCTCATATCCTTGTGGTCCCAAAGGGAGCAAGTTAGCCCAGGTAGTTATACTGATTTTGGTTTGGAACTTTGAAGAAGGAGTAGAAAGTGGAAAGGTGAATGTATGCTCTTACTAGAGCCCTTAACTTCATGGGGTGTCTGCCACAATGTCATAATAAAAGCAATTTCTTTTGAGATGCAGTGTAAAACTACGTGGTCTAAACCCTTACGGAAGATAGCTGCTTGTGTTTTTCTTGTCCATTAGCTGCAAACTAGCAACATCTTTGCAAAAATCGTTAGAATTTTAAGAAGCTGTACCATTGAAGTATGCTGATGTCAAATGATAGGCAGTTACCTTAGTTTCCTGAATTGCTATAATTAGAAGTGAAATAATTTTACCTAAACCTGTATTACTTCTGTTGGTGTGCTAATGCAGATACTTTCCTCATGCTTCACAGGTGGAGGATGAAGTTGATCACAGCATTCAGAAAGTATACAATGGATACAACGGCACAAATCCTGATGCAGCCAGTCGTGCTATTGACTATGTACAGAGGCAGGTGAGGCAGCAAGGCACATGGGAACTTTTCAGTCCTTTCTGTCTTTAAAACAGATGCCGTGTTGCTCTGCTACTTGTGTAGCAGTATCTTCCTTCATTCTAAGAAATCTAGGATAAACAGCTGATTTGGTCAATAAGTAGCTTAACTCTGTTAAAATTAGTAGAATTAATGACACTGATGGGGATATGCATTTTGCATAGTTGTAATCTATGAATCAGTGTTTGGATTCTAGTATTTAGTACTACTTATGCAGTAGAACATAATCTTACTGTACTGTGTTCTTGGTATTGCAGTTGAATTGCTGTCTTGTCCCACTTCTTGACTGATACACTTTGGCTCTTTACCTGTGACTTTTTAGTTGCGCTGCTGTGGGATCCATAACTATTCAGACTGGGAGAATACTGTCTGGTTCAAACAAACTAAAAATAACAGTGTGCCACTTAGCTGTTGCAAAGCAGCCCTCAGCAATTGTACTGGGAGTTTGACCCGCCCGATGGACCTTTATTCTGAGGTAAGACGGCTGAAGTATGAACCATGTGCTTTTGCTGATCATCATTTAATTTTCTCTTTGGTGGGAGTGTGAAGTCTTGGATGTATTTACTTTAAAAGGAAATAAACATAGATTGTAGAGGGAAGAAAACTGGCTTTTTTAAAAATCTGTGATGTACTAAGTAATGACTTTTTCTAGTGTTTGGATTATCTTTCTGTGTTTGCTTTTGAGTTTTTTTTGGTGTATGTCTAAATGTGGTTGTCGGATGGATATACTAGAAGTCTACTTGTTTCAGGGGTGTGAGGCTCTGGTTGTAAAGAAGCTTCAGGAGATCATGATGTATGTCATCTGGGCAGCGCTAGCATTTGCTGCTATTCAGGTAAGAGAATATTCTTTTCTCAAATCAAATTCTAAACTGGTGTCCAGGTTATTACAGGTACAAACAGGGTGATGACAGCTTTAGTCCCTACTTGTATTGGGGGATAAATGAACATCTGTCAAAAGGATCTAAACATTTTAACACAACTTTTCAACTGTGCGTTGTGAGTGTATATTCTTTCAGATTTGAAGATAGCTGAACAGTCAGTGCTATGTGCGGTTACATACTAGAATGTAAATGGTAAATTTTTTCTTGCAAACTAAGTATGAAGTATCATGAATGTTCTTTGGCATTCAACACTTGAAAAATTGGCATAATTTCCAACTTCGAAAGAGATAGCTCATTTTAGAGGTACATCAGCTTAACTGTGCTTCATGGCGTACAAATGATGTCAGGACCACCTAGGAGATACACCAGGGTTTTTAATAGCATACTCTGCTGTTGTTCAACTGAGATTTCCATTGTGTGTTGAAGATTTCTTGGTTTCTGGCCTTCAGCCAAAAAAAAAAAAATTCTGAACAGGAAACCCTGCATACTTAAAATTGAGTACAGGCTGTCTACCATATGAACCTTAATTGTTAGTTATTTTGGTCATAAAAATGTAACTAGATAAATAGACAAATGTGTATCAGTATTTATTCAGATTTCTTTGGGGGAAAAAACCACCCACAAACTGAAAAACCTCAAAACAATGAACAAACAAAAAAACCTAAACCAACTAGGACAGTCTTCTAAACATATCTGTAAAATTGGCGTTTTGAATGCTCATTGATTTGATAGACTTGGTACACTAATCACATTATTTTCAGCTGTTCCAATGTTATGGCTGCTGAGAAATGTAGTATATGTGCTAAATCCCAAGAGACTTAAACTAATTTCATTGTTCAGTTTGTACCCTTAATAGTATTTGAATTCAGAAAACATTGTACTTGTGAGTCAGGTGGTAGAGGCACTGTTGTTTTCAAAATCAGCTTTGGAGCTGGATTGTATGTTTGAAGGTAAATAATGTTTTGCAAGCAGTCTTGAGAAAATATGGTTAAATTTCTATTGCAATGCTGCAAGAACATGTATACAGTAATATTGTTGAACTGTTCAGAATCAGTTACTTCAGCTCTGGAACTTCCTTCTGAAATAAGAATGACAAAAAAACACCTTACAACTTTTAACTGTTAAAGCAGTATTTAGTCTGCTTGAACACTTAAGTATATTTGTGTAATGTAAATGAATGTATTTGCCATAACATGGTTACTGTGGCAGATCTGTTATGTGGGGAAGAAAACTTAAGAGTCTGGGTGAGCTGAATCCCAAGAAGAGACATTATTCCTAGTTTTGGAGTTTGCGGGTTGATTAATGTGTCTGCCCCAAAATGCAACATGGTTAAATCCTCTGTGGAATTGGGCCAGAATTTCTGACACATGCTTGCAATGGAAATGTGGCTGCTTGCATCCCTCTGTTATTCCTGGCTCATCAGATCTAAGCACAAATATGCTAGTTATATCTCTTCTGCAGTGGGTGCTTTTTGATTTGTCTCCACGTGTCAGTAATCAAGCTATTGGCAGAAAGTACATACTGTCTAAATAGTTTGTCAAGAAAATAGGAACATCAGATAAATTTCTTTCAAAATGCTATACTATAGCACTAGCAAATCTTTTTGCTTGAAGTTAAAATAAGCTATGTGATGCCTGTTTAGAAAAATAATAAAGACTAAAAATAATAAAAAAGAATAGAATAAAGAATAAAAATATAAAAATTGGAATACAGGGGTTTTGGGAATACCCTTGAAACTTCTGTGTGCTAATATTCCTGAAGTAGTAATCACATTTAAATCTATCGGTGATGATATTCTTGTACCTTTGTTCCACAGTTCAAGTGGCTGTAAATTCATGTTTTAAAATTATACTAGTTTCAGTCAAATTGTTAGTAAAGAGTATTCAAACTGGTTTATGTCCTGAAACATAAGATGCAAGCTGTCACATCCTCTTACTTGTAATCCAGAATTCAAATATGTACTTAGCCTGATTCTTGGCAAAATAGTCTGTGGGGTAATTGAAATGGAGGTAAGAATGTAAACTTCAGCAGATAGCCTGTAACGTAGGTCGTGTCCTGTGAACTTAGAGGAGTAATGGGTTTTTTTTACCTTCTTGTGACTATACTCACTGCAGAGTCCATTCTGAACTGAACATTGAT
Organism: Falco punctatus; assembly: GCF_963210335.1. NCBI lineage: Eukaryota > Metazoa > Chordata > Aves > Falconiformes > Falconidae > Falco > Falco punctatus. Next base: position 49,589,516 of record NC_137587.1, read on the forward strand.
CTGTTAGGCAGCAAGGCTGTCTGAAGGTCATTACCTCTAATAGCTGTCAGTCAACAAATTTAGTCTTCAGTACTTTCTTTAAAATGAAAAGATGGGAGAATTTTTGCAAGGCTTGGAATTTGAGGAAACTTAGTCTTTTCTGCATAGAAGTAATTTTTGGTATTCTCATTTTTGAGTTACCGTTGAGATCTTTCAGTGTGCAATAATTTCCTGTCTCAACCAGTGACAGCATGGAGCTAATAAATAGGAGGCAAACTAAAGGGAGCAAAGGCATTGCAGTGCAGTAGAAGTGCTGCTTGATTAGCTGCAGAGTTCATTCTTAAAGCTAGCTTTTGTAGTTAGGGATAACTTACAGGATGCTAAGCTTGGCACATGTATGTACAGCCAGTGGACTTTTTTGTATAAAAAAAGCAAACTGGTTTGATGAAGGATTGGATGTAGTTAACGCTAACAGGCAAATTTCAAAAAACTAATAAAACCCCAAACTAAACAAACCTGACTGGGAGATGCCTAAACTTTCCTGAAAGTTGAGGAGGGGTTTGCATGGATACTTCTTCACCACAGGCTTCTAAAATATACTTTTTTCACATTATTAAGTAGCAACTGAAAAGAAATGGAATTAAATGCCTTAGAAAAGGGTTTAGAGGTGCTAGCATATTTTTTTAAAATGACATAAATATTCTGCAGAGAAAGATAATATACATGAGTGAGTTGTGTTTACGGTGAATTCTAGGAGTATGCTTAGTGGCCTCAAAAAGGATATAAATGGTTTAAATAGTAACTCAAAAGATTACATGAGGTTTTATTATAGTACCTGATTGTTTAAGATTTTATACAACTATAATATATATTGAATGTCTTGAGTCATTGAACAAGATTTATTTTCAAGTGAATAACGAAATGTGATGGGAACTAATTTTTGACATACATAGCTAGAATGAATTAGAGCAAAAAACCTAAAGGAGATGTTTATCTACAGAATGCTCTTGAATGGGGGATAAAGTTGAAGGTTTTGTTGTTGCAGGCTGTGTGCCTTCTTCAGAGTTTTGTAGCCACTGGCACCTATTATAAACTCTCTATCTCACAAGTCCAACTTCAGGAGTTTTTTAAATTGTGGGTATGACATACCTCCTCAGTTAGAAGGACTGTGTCCATGAAGAGTCATTCTCTCTTGTAACTTTGTTTTTTTTTTCCTTCTGACATGAATATGACAACCTGAGTCACCTGATCTAGTTGAAGATTGCGCATTGCAGGAAGGTTTAACTGGATGACCTTTAAAAGGTCCCTTCCAACGCAAACTGTTCTATGATAACATATATTGGGAGTTAGTCTATGAAGTGGAACCACCCAGGTACCAATGGAAAATAAAGGGAGGTGCAGTTTTTACCAACAGGCTGGAGTGCTGTAGTCTAGGTTACTCTCAATCTCCATGTTTTGGGGTTTTTTTTTTTTTTGAGCCTGAGCTGGTTGCTGCTGTAGATCTAAACCAGATAATGTGCTCCAGACAAAAAAATATTACTAATCTTTACAGCTTGTTCCTTTCTGGGAAATTAAAAGCTCATAGTAGAATTTTATCATGCCTCTTCAATCACTGCTTATTTAGACTTGAGATTTTTAAAACATTGTCATCAGTCTTTCTGATGTACTGATGTACTATGTCACAGGTACCATCATTTAGGTTTAAAACTTTACATCTGATGTTTGCATCAGACTTTAAATAAAGAAGTGAGTAATTCTGCTGTTGTCCCAGTACTGTGTTTTCCCTGGGTTTTTACTGTATGAATGAAGAGGCTTTAAAATTGGTTGTTGTCTGACCCATTTTATTTTGTTCGCTTTCTGTTCAAGGGTTTTTTGGGGTTTTGGGAGTTTTTGGGGTTTTATGAAACTAACTTAACATCTGGGTGATGCTTTATAATCCAGAGCTGTGACAGGAGCCTCTTGAAATACTTCCGTCTGTGAATAAACTTCTGTGCATATGACCAAATCAATACAATGTCTTACTTTACTAGAAGCTATTGCTAATTACTGTAGACCACAGAACACAACACTGTACCTGACTTTTTTTTAGTAGGTAGTCTTATTCTACCCTCAATAAATGTGCAACTTGTGTAAAAGTGTCCTACATCCTTGATTACGTTAATCTGATCTAAGTCTTGTGAATGTGTGTATACAGGGTGATCATACCCTAAATTCCTGGCAGACTTGCCAGCACAGTCATGGTATCGTGAATTTAACAGCAGAAAAATGTCTAAAAGTGAAAAATTCACATTGGACTTAAGCTTTTTTTATGACATGTTAACAAGAGATTGAGCATTTGAAAAATATTTCAGGGGTGAAAAAGTTTCATAAAACTCAAAGTTTTGCTCCTCATTATTTGCGTAATGCATTTATAATGTATTTGAATTTCACTTTGATCTTTTTGCACCAGATATGGTATCTAAAGTTCTGTACCTTTCATTTAAAAAGAGTAATTTCTTCTATCTGAATTACTGAGGCAGAAGACAAGTGACTGACCAAAAAAATGTCCAAGACAACTTTGCAAGAAAATAAGGCTAGAGTTTGCTGTCCTTGCTGTTTGTGGCAGGAAATGAAGGTTTGTCAAGGACAGTGCATTTGTTGCTGTTTACCTTATGGGCATTTAGTCTTGCAAAGCATGCTGACAGTTTCTGTGCTGAGGTTAAATCTCTTGAAGTACCTTCTTTGTACTCAGCTTGTTTTCTTTTTTTTTTTTTTTTTTTTTTTTCTCCATAGCTTCTTGGCATGTTGTGTGCCTGTATAGTACTATGTAGGAGGAGTCGGGATCCTGCCTACGAACTTCTCATCACTGGCGGAACCTATGCCTAGAAGAGAATGCAAACACGTGGTTCAATCTTAACTCACTTAAGTGGAAGATGAATGGGCCAGGTCTACTGCAATAGTTCTCTTGCCCTAGTCTTAGTCAAAGCGCATCTTCCACAGTCAAAGACAGCCGTACTGTACACTGGTGATGGGCAAAACAACTCAGCTTTACACACACCCATATGTGTGACTTTCACTGTGTTAGCCAGCTATTCATGTATCTAAATGTTTTAGTATACTAGTAAACCTTCCAATTTCAGAGCCATTTGCAAGTGTAATTTGGTTGATCTGAAAGTCAAAGGACTTGTGCCTACTTTGGTAGATTACCTCTAAACATTAACTGACTGATGCTTGCATATAGAGAGAGGATGTCTTAAACCTTCGCTACATGGAACTTTTTTGGCCAAAGTTGTACAGAGGAAGCCAGCTGTGTTTAATTTGAGGGGAAAAAATACTTCAATCTTGCCCCTCACCAGTGTCACTTTTTAAAAAAAGTCCAGTACGCTTTATATATATAGAATTGTAAAAAAAAAAAAACAAAAAACAAAAAACCAAACAAACAAACAACCCACAACTAATCAAAATTTTAGCATCGTGTGACTGCAGTTTTGACCTTGAGAGATCAAATCTTTCAAACAGTAGTTTAAAATACAAGCTGGCTTTTCAGGAGTATGATGTATGCACTACTGTTCTATAATGAAATATTTCATTTTTCTATGAAGAGCGGTTTTGTGTTGAGTGAACTGTTAGACTGTAGATCTTAAATTGGCTTGGAAACAATGTAGCCATGTAGAGTAGCCAAGTAGTATGTGAAAATGATCTCAACTGTAAATAGTAAACCTGATTAAATAAATCTCTGTATATCCTCCCTATAAACATGTCTTGTTTTCTGTTTAAGATTCCAGTGTTCAAATGAAGTCCTGTTGTGTTAGAAGCATAAGATTTAGTATGAAAGCACCAGTTTTAAGTGGCTTTGCTTAAAGAGATCTGTATTCAAGGTTTGCTGGAGGCTTAGTTGTGTTATTCATTCTTATTTGAAACAATACTAGAGAAACACAGCACAACAGATTTGGTTGGTTGAACTTGGTGGAAAGTTAACATCTTGTGAATACGATTAAGGAAGAATCTAATGCCTCTCAGCAGTGGGGGATGAATAGCCATACTTTAACTGCTGTACGTTAATTGTGCATTAATGTGTCTTAGGTTATTCAGATGCTTAGTCTGCTCTTTTTTTGAACCCACCACTGCTACTTTTGGTGGCTTCAGTTGCCTGGCTCTTTGTAGTAGCCAGGAATGTTCAGAATTTCTACCAGTTAAGTGCTTTATCATGCAAAATAGACATGCTCAGCCAAACTGACATCAACATAATATTCTCAAATACCCCCAAACCCACAAACTACAATTATCTTTTCCCAAGTTATGTAGTCTGTTGAGAGCCATATCTTGTGGGGTTTTAGGTTTCTTAGAGGAGTTACACTGGTGTAGAAATTACTTTTGGAATTCTGTGTTAATTTCTAAGGATGGGTGTCAGATGATAGGCCCTTAGGGCTAAGACTTTCATTCTTAGTATGGTATGTGGTTTAACCTGAGTGGCCTCCTGGGACTCTGGTGTTAAATTTCCCAGATGCGGTAGCAAGCCTGCTAACAGAATCTACTGTCAGGACTGTTGATAAATTTAAGGATTATCTGCATCATTTTGTATTGCATATTGTAGGTATGTTTAGTAAGATCCCAGACTAATAAGAAAAAATGACCCTGGCTTGTAAGAATCGAGCCGGGGAGGTTTTAAAACAGACACCTATATTGCACTAGATGGAGCTAAGGATGCTTCAAAAAGTAGTCAGCTCTTACTAGCTGCAAGGCAGAAAGAAGCTCCACAGTCAAGAGCCTGAACATACCTCTTTGAAGTGAGGATAGTTATGGAGAGATTACAGTGCATGTCCTTGTTAAGATTGCTGGAAGACATGAAATTAGAGATAACTTGATAGTATAGCACCAAGTACTGCCTTGTAGATCAGGGAAGTCCACTTGCTTTTGAAAATGCAGAGAATTCATGCTGGACTGTGGAAACTTTTCCTGAATCCACTCAATAAATATCTTACAGCTTTTTTTTTTGACGTTAAACACAACCTAAACAAAGCCAAAGCAAACTTTTAACTGTTGTGAACTAGTTGTTGAACCTGGCCTTCTTGCATTGCATCATTTGTCACTAGCTCTTGGATATGTGGATGAGAGTTATGGTGGTGTGGTCTTCCCCCCAAAAAAAACCCAGAACCCCACAAACTTGCAAGGGTATGATGTGTTGCATTTTGTATAGCTCACTGAAGTTGGGAACAAGTGATATTTCCTTATAGTCAGACATGAATATAGCTGCAGTATGAGCTGACTGGTTTTACTTCTTACTATCTTTGAATGACCATGTATTGTAAATGCACTTGTGTTTCTCTGTGCTAATTTGTGCAGTGGGATTCATACTCAAGGAGGCATACACAAGTTCTTATGCAGGAATTGAGATAATACTGATTTCTGCCACCACACCTTCTGTCATCGCTTCCAGTTACGTGGACTTCCTGAATTCTGAAGGTGATCAGAAGCCAGACAGCTTAAATACTTCCTACTGGTTCAGCATCGTTTGACTTTGTTAATGTTGAATATTATGATAGCACTTAAAAACTTGCGTTTGGCTGTAAATCCATTTTGCTTTCATCCAACTGCAAACGGATTCAGTAGGATTCTGAATTCCAGTCTTGGGTCCTCAGTGTAAGTCTAGAGGAAATATTCTTAATCTCCAATCTTGTAGGAAAGGAAACAGTTTGCTATTAAAGGCAGATGACAAATGTGTGGTTTATCTAAGCAAAACATCTGCTTGTTAGGGGGATGCTGTTACTGTGCAATATAGATTGTAAAAATGTAGGTGTAGTTTGTTGACCCATTCGTGGAAGCGCTGTTCAGCGTATCTATTTCAATAGAAATTCAATAGAAATTTTGCATTTAACTTTGCTGTAGTAGAACAGCACTGTATTTGGGTAAATATACAGAGAACTTACTCCACAGTAAATACATTAAAATGTGTCTTGATACGCTGAGCTTTGCACCTTCCATGTGAGGAATATTTCTTGCTTTTAGCCAAAGACCCTTGATTTCTCCTACATCTGAAGTATATGCATTTCCAAAAGCTTGTTTTGTATCTGAGAAGAGCTTCTTGGTTGTCTTCTGGCTGAATTCCTACATGTGCTGGATCCAGGCTGCCTGCTGCTGTTAATAAAACTCTGCTTTTAGCAAGCTATTCTTATGCTAAGAAAAATGACAGTAGAAGACTATAGATTTCTGTCCTGTGGGTGAAAGAGAGTACTATTACCAACTGTTTCGCTTGGTGAGCTGATAAAGCCATATGCCTTCATGCTTCACTCATTGCCAAACAGTCTAAGCAAGGTTTCCATCCCAGCTTTTTTTCTATATCGGAGTCAGAAGATTTGCATTGCAATAAGAATTTGTTCAACTTTAAAGTGTTTTTTGCTGTTGAGCAAGGAACCATGTTAGTATTAAAGAATAATTGGAAAGTTTAAACAGCATGGACCTGTCTCTTATAAGCGTTTTTTCTGTTTTCAAGTTACATTTATTGGGACTTCTTCCTCTTTAAATGAAGTTACAGTGTAATGAAAGTCTGACTCCTGTGAACATTCTAAGCAATATTTTCCAGTGTGGACTTCATTGTTGTAATGAGCGACATGAGTTTTTTTCTGTATATTTAAATTTTTTGAATGTATGATATGTCAGATATTCCTGTCCCCCTACTTAACTGATACAGCTCATCTGTAGTACAAGGTCTACCCAAATTCAAGTCTGATACAGTAAGATCTTACAGAGCAGAGAAAATACAGAAGCAATAAATAATTTTTGATACCCTGTTGATAGGCTTGATAGAAGCTCTGTATGATTAATTACACTGCAGTACACCAGTTACATTTTCATGTTTTACTAAGCTGAGAGATGCTGATAATGCTGTGTCTGAAGCCTAGCCACTTCTTTTCAGTAGTTACTACTTCCACTCTTCCTTCAGTCAGTGAAGCTGTTAATGCTAGCAACAGTGGGTAATGTGGGAAGGAAGAAAGGTTTGTGTTTTTCTTGAAGGAGGTGGTTGAATCTGTTCTGTGTGTTGCTTGACAGTACTTCAAACAGTAGCAGTATGTTTACTTGTACCTAGCTGCGAAGCTGAAGCGGCTGCTCATCCAAACCACCTGGGTCTGGTGCCTTCTGTTGAAGAGGTAATGAGGCCTTGATGCAGACAGCACAGGTAGTTAAAGAATGATTGAACGTGTGTATGCTATGTGAAGCATACAAGCGTGTAGCTTTTCTGCAGCAGTAAGCCTGACCTGATTCAGAGCTTTTTAATGTAAGGGTTTTCTAAATTGAGCTTTGTTTCTTTTTGTTGCCATTAAAATGACTTAAGTAATGACTTAATCTTTACAGCCTTTCATCAGCCTAATACGAGGCTCATGAGAATGCAAGAATCTCATTGAGTATAGCCTAGTAAGCATGATGAGGTATGTGTTTGTCTTATTAAACAAGGGAAAAAGTGGTCTAACAAGCTCAATTTAACAAAGTTAGTAAAAAATCTGTTGATAGCAAGAAGAGGACAGCTCATGAGATTTTTCAGTACGGTACTTAGAGTTTCAGAATAGATTTAAGTACTAGTGGAGGCTACTGCTACTATTATTACAATGTGGAGTTAGTAGATCTTGTAACTGACATAATCTTAGGCCAGAGATAAATCCCATGAAATCCGATAGAAATCTTTTAAGTGCAATGGATCTTAGGTTTTCCTGTGCACTCTATCCTGTAGTATAAGAACGCACCTGGATGAATGCAGTGCTTAGCAGACTGCCGTGTGAACCTCTAAATTGTCTTTTTCAATTTTTGTTCTTCATTGCCACCCTCACTGATTGGAACAGCTTCCCTTTCTACATATAATAGGTCTACTTCCACATCTTTTTCCAAAACTCATCTTGCTGATCTCTGCACCTTCTCATAGCTGATGTGTTTCCTCTGGAGCTGTATTGAGTAGATTGAGAGGTCTTTTGGGGGCAGCATCTTTTAAAATGTGATGTGTGCTTGGGATGTTGCTAAAAGGCAAGAGAGCAAACTGACATCTGTACTGCATGTAAACTGGTACTAGCACAAAGCTTCCCATGCCAGACTGCTAAAGATGCAGCGACCTATAAAAGTGGCAGCAGTATTTGCTGGTTGCTATAGGCTGTGCATGGTTGTCGGGTGCAGAGAAACTGGCGCTCATTTCCCACTGTCTCATATTCTCTTATTTCTAGACTGCTTCAGCACTGATCTTTCACTTCTACTGTAGGACTGTCTTGGATTTGCTGTTTCAACATCTCTGTTTTGGTGATACTATTCAGTATCGGATTAGGAGAGAGAAGAATCAGTGGCAGATGCCAGAATGATGCTGCTGCCTTGTTGGAAGTCTAGGTATGATCTGATTTTGATGGGGCAGTGTCATAGTTTGCCTGTACACCATGTATTGGTAGGTGTAAATATTGTCCTTCTCTCCTACTGCCAGGTGAAAGGAATATTTGCAAAAAATACCAAGGTAGTCCTGCAAAAAAGTGACGGTGCTGGAGTCAGCATATCCAAAGAAGCGCAACAAAAGCTGGTGAAGGATCTAGAAGTCTTATGAGGATCAGCTGAGGGAACTGGGTTGGTTTAGTCTAGAGAAAAGGAGGCTCAGAGGAGACCTTACTGCTCTTTACACCTACATGAAAGGAGGTTGTAGACAGGTGGGGGTAAGCCTCTTCTCCCAGGTAACAAGTGATAGGACAAGAGGAAACATCCTCAAGTTGCACCAGGGAGGTTTAGGTTGGATATGAAGAGAAAATTCTTCATCAAAAGGGTAGCCGAGCATTGGAACAGGCTGCCCAGGGATGTGGTGGAGTCACCATCCCTGGAAGTTTTCAAAAAACATGTAGATGTGGTGCTTGGAGGCATGGTTTACTGGTAGACTTAGCAGTCCTGGGTTAATGGTTGGACTTGATCTTAAAGGTCTTCTCCAGCCCAAATGAGTCTGTGATTCTGTTTCCCTCTGTGTAGCATATCACAAGGATTAGCCCTCAAAAGTAAGGCTAAATAGTAGGTGACTTGTTAATAGATGGAGGAGAGGGAAAGCTGTACAGCTGCTCCTTGGCTATGTGTTACAGGCTTAATGGCCTGGCAGCTGACTGGGGTAGCCGAGGTAAATACGAGATGTAGATTTTGCCCACTTGTTTCTTTACTTCCTCACAATGGCAGTTACCTTCATGATAGAGGTTTCGTTTTCATGATACTTAGTCCAGGCATATACCTTTGTCCTCGTGACTGCAGTAATCTCTGCTGGATCTGTGCCTGGTGGCTGCTGTTGCTACCCTCCATGTCTAGACTCCAGGATAGCTGTTCAGCTTTATCTTGTGTGATATATTTACACTGCAGATGAAAATGAAGTACAGTTTACCCGTAACTTGAAAGCATGGCCAAGTTGCGTAGACCAAATGTGGACAGGAATTCTAGCTATGCAAATGAGAAATTAGTAGAGCTCGGTTCTGGTGATGTGAGACTCTGTGATCCTGCTGGAGCAAGCAAAGAAGCACTTAGCACTAAAAAGTTGAAACCTTGCAGTGCAGTGGATAGCACTTTTTCTTTTTGCTCTCACTTACTTCTCCTGACCCTGAATGGTCATGCTTCACAGCAAAGCTTTCGAGTTGAAACCTCTTCTCTCTTTGCCAGAGGGAAGCCTGCAAACATGGGTTATTATTGGTAACTGGTGAGGCACAGTAGTGTGGGACTACGAAGCTACTCCAGGTGACACCAGAGAATGGACAGCTGTGCTTTCATCTTGGATATGTGGTGCTTCGGGCGGCAGCCCCTTTCACCAAATGGGCTCCTGCCACATTTCGAAGAATAACTTCAGCTTTTTCCAGGATAACTGTGGTGTCAAACCTTTGCTAGCATCAGGCTGTGACTGAAGAACTGGAATTCATTTCTTCATGCAAATAAACTGCTTAAGCAAACCACTGACGTTTGGGGAGCTTGGGAGCATCTAGGATGCCTTGCGTGCAAAAGCTATTTTGTAGATCAGAGTAGGAATCTGTCTAGAAACTACTTTTGAACTGCTTCTGAAATTTTTCTTCCCACCTGGACAAATGAAGTGGTAAGATATGGAATTAAGTCATGCCTGCTACTGAATGAGGCTGCCAGCAAATCAAGTTAACAGGGCGGTATTCACAGGCTCTCAACTAGGAGTAAGGGAAAAACAAGTCATCTTTGGGAAAGATTGCGTTGTGTAGTCCTGTGCCAGGCCTCTGCCAAACACCTCGCAGACGATGGGCAAGACTTCGCTTCCCAGTTCATAATGTAGAAGAACTAGGCACCGCTGGCACTTCCAGGACTTGGAGAATGCCTCATCCTTGGGAAGCATGCTTGTTACTAATAGTCCAGCAATTTAAAACGTGCTCTTGCACTTTGAATACAATACCCATTTTCAAAGCTTAAACCCACCATTTTAATCTGGCAGTGTTAATACACCTGGGTGGGAAACAAAGATGTCAACACTGAGAAATAGTGCATTGAGGATATACTGCTTGGATTGAGCAAACTGAAGTTAAATTTGGGGCCTGTGCTGATAAGGACTGTGGTTAAAAGAGCTGGCACAGCACCCTGCCAGAGCAGGGAGGGTGCATGTCTCCAGATCACTTCTATCCCTAAAATAAGGGCTTCTCTTTGGTTTTGAATCCCCCTGTGGCTGCTGAATTGAGCACTGACCTTAGTAAAACCTTTAGCTGCCACTTAGCAGAACAAAGTCACTGTCACTCACGTCTCCCTTCCTCACAAGGGGTTCAGACACAAGAAGGGCTGTGCAGCCCTTCTCTAGACACAAAAAATTTCTCACGTCTATCAGTGCATTGAAAGCTTTCCCATTCACTCTTATGTTAACATTCTTATCCTGGGAAGGTTAAAGTTCACCAGTTTCCCAAGAAGTTCCTTCACGGACTGTTTTCAGCTTAAAATTTCAGAACAATTCTTCCATAGATGCAGCTGTTGAGCATTTGTGCCCTTGCAAAGAGGAAGGGAATGTACTGAACTCCCCCACACGCTCCCTGTATTGAGTGCAAGTGTTATGTCTGCAACCCCTTCCCAAGAGCCATCCAGTCATACTACAAAACAATCAATGGCACTGTGTACACAATATAATTTGTCCTGTTGTACAAGATTTTTCCATTGCAAATATTGATCTGACCACCACCCAATGCTAGTAGACTGAGTCTGGGATTGAACAATCCCAAAAATATTTAGTGTGCCAGAAGGATTTTCATCTCGTGACATCCAAGTTCTTTACAGGCTCCCCATGATGAATGGGGAAACTGAGGTATGACTTCGGAGATGTCATACCTTTGCTTCACAAAGTAACTTTTTTTGATTGAAGGTCTGGGCTCCTTGAAATCCATACGTGTCATCCCACGCTCAGGAAATTCCATTCAAGGCTAGAATTTTCTTTAGCTCTGTGTGTGTGTTTACCCTGAGGCAGGGTCTGCAGCAAATTCCAGAATTTCAGCCAAAGAGAATTTAAGTCAAAGTACCACTGAAGCGGTCAGTTCATTCAGTATTGCACCAGTTACCATGCTAGTTACTTCTCTGTATGTCTGCCCTTGATTTGGTGGTTTAGTTGAACTATGGTAAGGGCAGCAAATCTGGGATTATATGTGCTATTTTATGTTTTTGAATCTGTACAACTCTGGCTTTTTTAGATCTGATAAGTAAAATTTATTCTGATTATAAAGAACATCTTTAGGATGTCTGTTCCCTCTTCACCCCACCCCCAGTTGTTTTTCTACCCTCTTTGTCCTCAAGATGTTATGTGGAAATCCATGGCACTAAACTGGTAGTTATGTCCTGAGCTCGGTTCTGTTCACCCAGTAGCTTTGGAGGATTTTGTCTGTCGTCTTAGAAATTTCAAGGATGTCAAGTCTGACTTCTGATTTTGCTAGGAGGTCTCAATGATTTCTCTTAAAATTTTATACCCAAAAGCAGTATCTAGCCTGTGCTTTCAGTCAGCGTACAGCACTGCCGTACATCTGCCTTTTGGGCCCATGTGTCACACAAATGCCACAGCCACGTAGCACACAGCAGTGACAGGCTGTAAATGTGCTCTTAATGTTGCAGCAAGCGGTTTTGTGCCAGATCAGGTGTCAGCTGCCCTTTAAGAGCTGGTGGAAGGACAGGATGAGAACTGTACCATGTGCACTGGCTAATTTGATGGAAATGCGATTATTGGGCCATTCTAGAAACAGATCAAATTTGCACTGTGTGTGATCCAGGAGTGCAGAAATCTGGAGATAACTGTGGCTCTGAGCTTCCCCCATCCAAAATGTAAGCTGGCCACTGAAATTAGGTAATTGCTAACAAAGAATAGATAATGGCTAACAGTTTGACTAGAAGTTCTTTGCCCTCTTCGCTTTCTCTCAGTAGATGGGGTGTTGTCATTTTGTTAATAACCTGGTCACAGGCAGGGCACTAATTCCTGTTCCAAAATCTAGTTACTCTGCACAAGTATCCTTTCCCCTACAAACAAACAGTCCAGCAGGCCCCTAGCAGTCACTTACTGTCCAGAAGCCCGGTGTAACTTAGCATCACCACTGTATCTCCTTCCTGGGGAGCAAACCCCCAGCTATTCCCTCTCCTTTAGCCTCAGCTACAGTGAGCATGCCCGACACATCACAGCTGCACTATAAAAACACCTGTAATGGGTACTGTTGTTAATTTAGGAAGCTGGTGGTGAATGGTACTGACTGACCCTGGTGCTGGTTTTAGTTTTGTAACAGCCAGCTCTTTTACTTCAGGGGCTTGGCTGCTTGGTCCTGCCTGTAACCCCATGGCAGCAAGGAGATATGGATCTCAGGGTAAAGGCATCTCTAAGGGCATCTTCCTGCTCTCCTTGCTCACTAGCAATGAGTGTAGTTTCTATTTGAGGACACATGAAGTATTGGTAGCTATATAGCTGGTAACTGCCCTTGCCCTCAGTGCCTCGGCCCTGCAAGGTGGAAAAACATGAAAGCAGGGAAGAGATGGCACTGATCAGCAGAGGCTGCTTTTCAGACCTTTACAGTTTGTCCTGTACTGTGCAGAGTTGCCAGTCTACGCTGAAGGTTAACGGTGACCTTTCTCTGCAGCGTGTGTTTGTATGGTACTAGAGTCGCCTGGGTTCTCTGAGCCTGCAGTTAAGCCAGCTAGCAATGATACACCCAAGAGGTTACACAAGACCAGAAAAGAAAGTGTAGTAGTTATCCACCAGTGTTTAGATATTTCTTAATGCCCAACCAGGCTCCTGTTAGACACCACCTGATGCCTGGCTTGCAATGGGTCTCTTCCTGGCATCTGTGCGCTTCTAGTCAAACTGCATTCCGTAATCAGTGAGGTCTGAGCTGCAGTTTTGCCTAGAAAATTACTTCTGGAAAGGTGACTTGGACCTCAAGTACGCCTCTTGAAGAAGCAAGATGAGAAGGGATCCAAGGTAAGAGTTGCTACTGTGTATGTATTATGTACATGATCTGCCAGCACACTGGCTAAGTGTGCCGGGGTTATTTGTAATGCAGAGCTCAAGCCAGGGTCCTCAGGGAGGTGGTGAATACCTCAAACGTGGACCAGCCGCTGACTGCTCAGCTGTGAGCTGGCCAGGAGGCCCCTTGTTTGTGATTGAGCACTGGCTGTGTTGGCTGTTCCAGAGCTGGGCCTCCTGGATCTCTCTGTTTCTAGTCTGACACTACTTTGTTTGACCAAGTTTTACTACTGGCTTGTGGGCTTTTCGTGCCATATGCAGCAGCTGAAATCTGTTCTGTGCAGAGGTGGGCCTTGCATTGCGCTTCATGTATGGTTGTGATGGGTTAAATGTAAATTTTAAACAGATTTTCCTGTTCTTCTCCTTAATTAATATGGTAGAAGAGAATAATATGCATATCTGAGTCCAGTTTAAGGGTACTGATGGCTGGATTACCTACTTTCAACCTCTGAATTCTTGTTATGGTTAAAGGAATAACGGAACAGATTACTGCTACAGTTTTTCTCAATCTCATGGCCATGGTCCTCAAATGCAAAATCCATCTAGAAGAGCAGCAGGCGTCAACCTCGGTCCCTTTCTATTCTGTTCCGGCTTATCAGGGAAGTGACTCCTGGTCTTTCTTGCTGCTCTCATTTAATGGACAGATGATGCCTGTTTCCTATGGCCTAGTCAAGATTTCTAGAGTTAAGTTAGAGGTCTGAAAATTTTTAGCACAGGATATTTGTTGTCTGTCATGCAAACTGAAGTCCTGCAGTGCTAAGTCAAAACCAGCTCAGTTACTTTATTGTAACTTCTCTTAATTTGTTTGTGTATACATACTAGCCAGAAGCTAGGTAATTAGTTCCCCCTCCTTTGCAGAGCAGCTGGCAAAAGTGTGTTTCTTGCTCTCTGGCAATGTCAGTGAAGAGTTAGTCTGCTTATTGTCAGTGCACTATGAAATAGGAGTTAACTTGACAAATACACAACTTTGCCACTCTTGTGTCCCTTCATATTGCTTGGTGCCTCCTTGCAAAGAAACGGTAGCCAAAATGGAAGTGGAGGCTTATCAGAAGTGTTTGTCCAAAAGAATTTGAACCAAATCTGTTGAAGTTTAGTTTAAGAATGCCTCCCATTGGAAAGAGCCCATCTTGGTTTCCCATCTTACATGAAAATTAAATGATCACTTGAATGTGTCAGTTTTGTTGCCCAAGTGTTACCCAGCTGGAGAGGGAACAATGTTATTAAGGCAATATTATTAAGACAGTAACCTACATTTGACCTTCCTGCTTTTCCTACTGATGAGGGGTGGGTGACGCCTAAAATGTGGGTGTATTCAGAGGGTGTGGGTATTTCTTGATATCTCTATTCTATTTCTGACAAGTGCTGCCACACCGATAGGGCAAACTGCCTAGGTATGGCTTGGTAACTACTTATCAGCCAAATTCTTCAATGTAAGTAACAGAGGAATCATGAAAAAACATTGCTGCTGCTTTTTCATTTCCTGAACAGTCTGGAGTTAGCATGTGGGACCCAAATGTTATGACACTGGGTAGATTTTGAAATGTCTATAGCCTCTTGCACTTACAATGGTATTTACTTGACAGTAGATGACATGGGTAGAAAGGAAACCAGTTTCCTGAGTTTAACAGCAAAAATATGAAATTGCATGATGGGGTAGGAAGAGCAGTCACCATTCCACTGGCTGTCGGTGATGTAGACCATGCGGTACATGTAAGCAAAGGTGGTCTGTAACAGGATTTCAGGGTAACTAGGGCTGGGTACTGCAATGTCTTGTGTGAGGCTGTCTGGGCCCCCAGAGAAGCGAGGTGGCTTAGCAAAATCTGCGTGTCACATAATTAAAGGAGATGCATTTCAATGGTTTATTTTTTCTCTTTAATTAAGATAATCTGAAAAATACCTCCCTAAATTTATTTAAGTATTTGTCGGTTTATTGCAGTTCTCTTTGTGGAAGATTGAGTGTTCAAGAAGAAAATATATTAAATCTCTCGTACGTTAGGTTTCTTCTTATGCTGTACATAATGAGCAATGGTGTAGTTGTCTCTGACAGCTACTATTTACAGTGCTGTGGCCTCGTTGAAGGCTATTGTGGACCATCTTTCTATCACTATTCAATTCAGATGTGGTCACAGAAACCTGTCATTAACACCTTGAGCCTGAACAAGAGTGCTGTTCATATAACCTCGTGCCTCAAATGCCATTTGAGCTCCTGCAGTTCCTCTGAGCCTGTGCTAATGCAAGGTACTAAGAGCCCTTCAGCACTGATGCAGATGTACTGCAGAGTAACTTGGGGAACTGTGGGAAGGACCAGTGTGCCTGTGCAGAGGACTGCGCAGCAACTGCAGGGAATTAAAGAAAAAGAGCCTGCAGCAACTTTTATTCCGTTCTTGAGGCAAGAAATTATAATAAGGTACTGCAAGTGCCTCTAACCTTCATTCTGTTTCGTTTAAGGAGTAATTGTGTTGACCATTTTGGCTTTTCTTCAGTCTAGATTTCTCTTTGTCTTTCCTGCTGGGTCTTAGCTAACAGTGTCTCCCTGTCTGTGCCTTGTGGGTAGCAATTTGATTCATTTTCATTGAGTTGATTCAGTTTTAAGAGTTGAAACCTTGGCAAACAAGGTCATTCTGCCCCCAGAAATAGCATGCTGTGCTTCAGATCAAATCACTGATTTTTTTTTTGATTTTTTTTTTTAACCGTCTCAAAATATTGAAAAGGGAGTAGTGGCAGAAAGTATCTATTGATCCCTTGATAAGTACAGTGGCAGCTGGGAACATTCTTAAATACTAAACTAGAAAGACTGATAGAGCTGAAATGTGAAATAAAGTGAACCTGCACAGTGCGACTTCTCTGAAGAGGGTTGGTTTGTTAAAAAACAAGGATATTAAAAGTGTCTGGAAAGGAACCAGGACACCCCAGAGGTGCAGAGGCTGTAGATAGCAGTTAGAAATAGAAAAGCCTGTGGGCAGAAGAGAAGGAGAGGATCAGCCAGATGGACAGAGGAGTTGAAAGGAGAATGAATCGATGACATGGGTATGGAGATTGCATGAGGAGGTAACGGGCACTTCTCTCTGGTGTTCGGAGGAGGGGGATCAGGGCAGTGCAGCACTGCTGGAGGTTTTGCTTATTTGTTGGGTTTGTTGGTTTTTAAACATGAGAGAGCCCAGTGCGGTGTCAGGGGAACCATCTGACCAAGCAAGCCTTTGGCTCACCATCTGTCCTTATGTTGCTGCCCCAGAATCCAGTGCAAAGCAGAGCCATGGGTAGCATGGGTTTCATTCTGTTAGGAGATGGCTGTGATGGGAAGTGCCTTATGTTTTCTTACTAGTGATGTGTCTCAGTCCTTCAGGTTCTCCTCTCCCTCTGCATTCCTTGTTTTTGTATTTTCATCTGACTGACAAAGAACAGCGGAGGGTTCCCCATCTTTCTCTCAGGTTACTCCCATGCTGTAAGGGGGTAGCTTGAAAGGGGGCTGTTAAAAGGAACTTAAGAGAGCTTCTTCCTTGCTTTGTACAGCTAAGAGCCTGCAACATCAAAGCTATATGCTTTCTGTGTGTGCTTTCCACCTCACTGTCAAAAATGCGTGCATGGGCTGTGCAGGGAGAGGAGGGGATCCATGGCAAGAATATGGCTGCTGTGACCACGAGGGTGGCTCACAGGCTGGCTGGAGGTGGTCCTCCATCCTGGAGAAACAGCACTTGTTTCCTTCATCTTTTTCCTTTAGTGCGGTTAAGTTCTGGGCCGGATTTTCCTCCCAGATTGGCCAAGCTTTGTGACACTGATGGCAGCACAGTGTGCCCAGGACAGGAAGAACTGTGGTAAGAAATGCAAGTCCTAATCTCTCTGAGGTGAAGATGGTTTTTGCAGACAGTGTAGGCCAGGAGGTGCTGGGATGGGGCAGGAGTAAGGAAGAGGGAAGCATGGTCAGTTGGTTATTTCCTGACTTGTAGTTGCAGAAAATAGTATTATGGGTTGCCCTTGGTCAGCTGAAGCAGACCTTGTGTGTTGTTTGTTTTCGGTAATAGAATATTTTCCAGTCTGATGACTGGGGCTTCTTTTCATCAAAGCTTTTCAAGATAAGACCCTGGCACAAAGCCTCGCTGCCCATTCCTTTCGGCTGTCCACCAGCCATCCTCGTTTTCTTCAATGACAACTACAATGTCTCCTTCAGTGATGTCCAGTTCATCCACATTCTGAAAGGAAATAGAGAAAGGAAACATAGTTAACCTGAGAGCACAGGAGAGCCCAAGCATGTATCATATCTGATGGGTTTGGGGTTTTTTATCCTGCCTTTCATCAACAGTCTGCCAGTGTCCCTGTGTTTGGGAATGAACCTGAAATACCAGACAGTGAGGGATTAAGCACTACTGAGATGGCTATTTCCTTAAGATCCTCAAATTTCCCCAGGCTTCATGGTATCTCCTCCTGAGCAACTTGACTGTTGTATCATTGGGGAATGCCAGAAAGGGTTAAATACGACTGTCCTAAACCATGACCCTTCCATAGGCTGCAGGTGTTGCTACATGATACAGTGGACAGCTTAATTCCCAAGGGAGATGACAACAGCGTCTCTACTAATCCAGGCCTGAAATAGGTTTCTCAGTTCTTTTAATATGGAACAGCAGGACCAGTGGAGGTACAGTGACTCTTCCTCCGTTAGGTAACTTCTACCTCCGAGACAAATGCAGTAGTTGCAAGTAAGCTAGTGCTGAGCTCACAAGTGGCTATCAGCCCATTCAGTGCTGCTGGTTTTTCTATATTCCGTATTTTCCATAGGAAGCCACTCTGCTACCTGAAGTGTGGTAAAATACAAAGCAGGGTAGGAGAGGCTTCCAGATACGTCTGATGCATCAGCTAAACCTAAATTTAATGTACATGAGTAGGTAAGAACGGACTCAAAAAGTGAGAAGCCTCAATATACAATTTACTAAAAGTAGTAACAGGGTCTTTTCTCAGCAGGGAAAATCTCTGTGTGTCATATTTTCAAGGCAACTTCTGGAGTAAGGATCTGACAAAGATATCCTGCAGTCTCCTCAGGGGAACGGCCATTAATAGTGTGGTACTTTCAGCTCTGCTTGGGTGAAATTTCAGGCAGATAATAATACAGTGTTTAAAACAAAGAGCTTATAATAAAAGGTGTCAGAATGTTACTGTACCTAAGAGAAAGCGCTCCTTCCCAGCCCTTTCTCTGCTTTCATAATTTCTCTGGCTATCTAATTTGTCACATGCCAGCATTTCTTCAGTGTTGGCTATTGATGGCAGATCCCTTTGGTGTGAGGGTCTCTCTGCACTGTTAGCTGCTCCTTCTGCTAATCTAAAGCTAATAAAAGAAACCTTTAAACTGACATGTAATTAAACTGTGAAAGTCCCATTAGGGGAGGCTAATGGTTTAGCAAGAGTCCAAGAGGTTCTGGAGTCCATCTGGTAAGAAAACATTGATAACCAGTCCATTCATAGCCTTTTACTAATGGTACTGTGCCTACATAGGTCTGAAGCCAGTGGGAGTTCAATATCCCAGGTAAGGATGCAGGTTGCTCCTTGTAACAATCTTTTGGTACGTGGACCATGTCCACTGTGGTTCTGCAACTTGCAACATTGGAAGTACAGGGAAAGAGTGTCATTTTTTATGGACATTCAGCCCTGCAGCCCTCTCCAGCATGGAATGCCAGTGTGTTAAACTGGAGCAGGATTCTCCAGATGCTAAGTGAGATCAAATGGAGGAGAGTTCCTAGATATGTATCTGTCACGTATTCTTACATTCTACAGTTTGTAGCCATTTGCCCTAGGAAAACATTTCACAAGAGACTTACGTTCAAAATGCACAATACTGCATACTTAGCCATCACCCCCTAAAAAATAAAGTTTCCTTGTGTTTGCTGTCTTCTGTATCTCTAGAAGGACGTTGTAACAGCTGAGGAGTGATTACACTAATCAGTTGCAAAAAATCTTATTATTTCATCTTGAGGCAGCATGGTCTAGTGATGTGCATCAAGAACTGGCAGTTGGGATTCCTGGCTTCTGCATGTGACCTTGACCAATAATTCTTGAACTACCCCTGGCTGTGAAGTGAAGATAACACTTCCTTCACAGAATTAACACTTTCAAAATGTTTGGATCAACATAATCTATTTTAAATCTGATGCTATGAGGTATTTTGAAGACTTTCATTACCTGAGCTGTGTAGTCATAAAGTACTCTGTAGTCCTGTGATGATGTGATTCCAGCTTGTTCATTTACAAAAATGGATGCATAGACTCTGTCTGTTTTCTCTCCTGGGCCAGGGGATGACACACACACAACAAAACCACCACAGAAACAAAGAGTTCAGTTGCTTATAAATGCATAGGATCATATGCAAGAGTTCACAAATACAAGGGTTTCTGTTCTCTCTGTCTGGAGATGTACATGTATAGAAAAGCTGCTGTGAACTGTAGGTAAAGTCTTACACAAAAACTGTGTCCCATTAATCAGAGGACAATGCACTCATTGAAATTTGTGGGAGGTCAGAAACTAGCTTTAGCCTCATCGAGGTTGGGAAAAATGTTTACCCTGCTAAAGCACAATCCAAATGATCTAAATGGGAAATGCTGTGATTAATGTGGTTTAAAATGGTTGCTACTGGTAGTATAAAATTCTGGTAGTTCAGTGACTCACATAAAGCTTTTCTTTTTCCCTTGAGAAAAATGCAAAATATCATGCCGACATTTTCCAGTAGTTTACATAGTTCCCAGATAGCTATTTGTCACTGACATATCTTTTTTGGCAGATGTTTTAATCCAGCTTGTCATACTTAGGGAAACCTTTTACTCCTTCCCAGCATCTGCCTGGCAGCTTCCCCTGCTGTTGAGGTGAGCAGAAGTTTCCCACATAAAACCCCTTGGTGGGATGACAGTGCTCCGACACCGCACGGAGCGGCCAGGGTGCCTGTACCTTCCCCCAGTCAATCTGTGGTTTAGTTGTCCTGCTCTAAGGAGCACCGTCAGCTCCTTGACTTCTCAAATTTTGAAAGACAAGCATGGAAGCAGTTGAAAACTCTGAACACAGTGTGTTTGCCATTCCTGAGGGTCTTCTCCAGGGAATGTTCTCCCCTCCTGTCCCCAGCCTAAGGACATTCAGGAAGAGTGACGACCCTCAGCTGCTCAGCACTGCATTGCTCTACATGTGCCCAAGCCCAGGCTGGTGCCTGGTAGGTCCAGCTGCTGTTTGATGGCACTGGAGAGTCCCCCCTGGCTGAGCACCAAATAGGATAGTCTGGCTTCATTTCTGGATGCCCAGGCAGGCAGGCCTGACAAAGGAAATTGTTTTGGGTATGTTTTAAATCTGTTCTAAAACAGCTTTTATTTTCATTAGGCAAGAATCACAGTTAAAATGGTTTTGTTTTAAATCAATGAAAATGTCATAACCTGTTACTTTCTGCATAGTCAAAATACTATGTTTTAAATGTCATCTGATAAATGCCTAGCTGCAAGGTTTACAATAAGGCAGTGTAACTGTGAAATGAGATGGATATTTGCATTCATAAGGCATGAACCTGGTCTGTTATAAACTTTAGGTATTCTCTTGGGCTTTTTAGAGGTAGCGTATTCTACCTTAGGAGAAAACTATTTAAGTCATACCGTGTCATTCTGAATGTACAGTTCCCTTTTGCCTAGACAGAGGTTTTGAAGACTATATGGATTATTTGGCAGTTCAAACTGTGAAATTTGTTTAATACACATCCAATTAAATTTGTTTCCAAACGACTCTTTACTCTTGACTGCCAACATGTGAATATTTGCTGTACCATTTTCTGCTCCGTGTCAAAGACTGATTTAGCAATATGATCTAAAACAAACACATCTGATAAACTTATTTCCTGAAGATGCATACCAAGAGGAGGGGCTGAAGGACTGGCAATCTCCATGTTATTTTTACTGCTTCCATGCAGTAGTCCTGAGAATCTGCAGAATGAAGAGAAGCCAATGACAAAATGAGTAAGCAGGGCTGGGTATGTGCATTCCTTCATCTCAGCTGTCTGACTCAACCTTCCCTCCATCTGCTGCAGCACTGGGTAGATGTCACCTCTTCCCGTGGCTGACTGTTTTCATTTATGCTGTAGATATATTT
Organism: Falco punctatus; assembly: GCF_963210335.1. Classification (NCBI taxonomy): domain Eukaryota; kingdom Metazoa; phylum Chordata; class Aves; order Falconiformes; family Falconidae; genus Falco; species Falco punctatus. The sequence continues at coordinate 49,611,048 of NC_137587.1, forward strand.
ATCTTCAGTTAAAAATATATTTTTAAAAATGCAGAACCATTGGCCATCACTAAATGGATCACCACAGAATGGATCAGATACTATTTTGTTGTTGATCCAAAGGCTCGTGATGCAAAACTCCCATTATTTCACAACATTAATATTATGAGAATTATTAGTTGTGTGTAAGAAATTACCATCTCTTTGTCTTTAAGGAAAACTCTGATACAATTTAACATACAAAGCTTGTATAATAGGCCTTTTGTAAAAACTGAGTTTAAGTGAAAATTCTTTTTTTTTAATCTATCCCTAGTTATTTTCTGTATCACAGCTGGGTACTGGAGACTAACTAAAATGAGAAAATGGGTTAAGATTCTCAAGCACAGCTAGAAACAGCATCTCATGCTTAAGGCATATTTCAAAGGTCTGATTTTTCATCTGGTGAACACTCAGTGTTTCTGGAAGACGGATGTCCAAACTCAACAGTTTCTGAAAAACTTGGACTGAGTCTCTCTGCGCTGCTTGCCCATGCAGAGCACAGTTGTATTCTCAATGGCAGTGCAGTTGTCTGCTGTAACTATAGAATGCAGTGTTAGAATTCATTATTATAGAAGACCCGGTTTCCCACTGAAAAACAAGGTATTGTATATAAACCTAATCAGCCCACTAACAAGCCTGGACCATATTTTAAGGGGGAGTTCACAGCCTGCTCCTTGCCATGTAATAAGGCTTGTCAAAGTGTAAAGCTCCTCTGCTTTAAATATGATGCCATTCCCACTGTGAATTAGCCATTTTAGTATAAAATATTTAAACCAATAGATCTACCCTGCCCATCTGCTGATACAACTGCATTCATGCTACAGCATTTACCAGCGTAAATGGATCAGAAAAGGAAAAATCACCTCCCTAATCATCACAGTTATTCTGCTAAGTGTTTTCTCCTTTGCTCTAGATACAGAGAACAGCTCTTTGTTCTGCTCAGCGGGGCGGTGCAGTAAGCTGGGAGATACTGCTGGAAAAGACAGCTCTCCCCAGCCTTTGCTCCTAGCAAGATTCACCTTTGCCCTCCCTTGAACAAATTATTTTTGTTGCTCTGTGCTGTGACTCACGAGGAAAGAGGAAATAGCGACTGCTATCCATTGCTGGCTAACTAATTGTTTTATAAACTCATCCCCTCTCTCCTCCCACTAGGACATGGCAAAATTACTCTGACTGTTTTTAATAGGTTTACTTCTTTTGTCAAGTTATATTTATAGATACATAGCTGCCTCTTGCTACGATGAAGGAAGTAATAACTTTACAAGTCCTGTTGCCTGTCATCTTACATTGCTGTTCGTACAGAGAGATACCTATTCTGGGAACTGAAGCGTGCCACTCACCTCTTCATCATGCCACAAGACTGGGTTGGGCTGCTGTTGCTTCTGTTTGGTTCTCTGCTGTAATAGTTTTCATATCCTATCGCATCTGCAACAAGAAAATAAAAATAAGATGTTCAAACAGGCAAAACTTTTTTCTCCCCACCAGAATGCAGCCAGATGCAACTGTCAGGGGTTGCTGCAGCAAACCACAATACAGCACCTATCTGCTCCTGCCTGTAAAGCAGCTGCAGCAGCTCAGGGGGGCTGGGGAATTAACAAAAGGCATTCAGATGATTGTAAGCAGGTGTGTCCTTGGTAGAAAGGCATGCTTGTCCTGAACCAAACACAGTCAAGGTCCTGAAGAACCATTCTAATGGCTGTGGCTAACCCTAATTAAGAAGGCAGTTAGCTCCATGACTGTTTCCTCTGTTGCCTTAAAGCTCAGGCATTAAGGGAGCAGAGCGTGGTCATTGTGAGCCTGGGACCATGTTCATGATACAGCTGGCTGCAGTGTGTTTTGCTTCTTTTTTTCTTAATGTACCGACTCAGGAATTTTTGTCAGAGCTGGGGAGATTTCTGAACATTGTTGCCAGCAGCAATAATGAGGAATTTCCTGGTCTCCCCTTGTGCTTGAGTGTCTCCCTAAGTTTCATATCTCCCCTGTCCACCTCTGTTGTTTACTCACAGAGATCTGGGGGTTCTCTCAAATATAGTTATGTTAGAGTTCCTTCACTCTCCCTTATGGTGTCGTTAAGGGTGAAATTGAGACCATTTCCAAGTCTAGCTTTACAGATTAAATAGTTACAGATGTATTTATTTATTTTGCGTCTCATAACATCTAGTCTAGTTACTTAGAGCTGGTGGCCATATACCCTTTCTGCCTTCTCTGTGGTAAAGCCAAACATGAGTTAAGTCTGTGATACCATATTATCTCAGTTCTGATACCTGCAAAATAAGAAAAGAGATTGGACTTCGGCTAAAGGTTGTGTTGACATTCTCACATTGGGTCAGCCAAGATCATAAGCAGAGCAGGCACATACAACTAGCGAGTATGAAAAACCCCTACAAATAAGGCTCACAGTAATTAGGGATTTTTCTGACCAACTTAAGGGTCTCCTGTTACCCTTCTAGATTGTTACCTTGGTATAGTTTCTAGTCTATAATGCATTGTAAGATTAGGTAGAAGAGGGGAGTGAGCAACAGCATCAAGAAACCCAAAAGGTTTGGTTAAGATGAAGGTGCAAAACATGTGGCTTTCCTCCTGCATTTTGCAAGCAATAAAACAGGCCAACAGCTCACCATGTGCTACTGTGCAAAGTCATTAGCCAGAGCTGTGGAGATACTAGGATATTACTTCCAGAACTTCTAGAAGATGGCAAAAAAATCAACAGAAAAGCAAGCCTTTTTCTTCGCCTTTTGTAAAGCTCTCAAGGGTTTTTCCACCTGTTTCTTATTAGAATTTAGTCCTGTCATAGCCAAGAGTTGTTTGCAGACTATTGCCTAGGCAACCGGAGAATGAGAAATCTCACACAGAAAAAACTCAACAAAACCTAGCTGAGAATTACAAATGTCTTAGTATACAGAAGTTGTTTCACACTGTTGGAAGGCATAGTTCTCCCTTCTGCCAGTGAAAATGTAGTTTTTCCTTGATAAATGCTCCTATATCAGTGAATTTAAATTCCTTCTGTGAAGAATAAACTATAGCAGCAAAATGGCATCCAGTGCACCAGTTTCAATATATTAATTAAAAAAAAAAATAATCCCTATATCCTAATTCTTAATCATCATAGGTGTAATGACAGAAAGGCTGAGTGAAGAACGCCTTGGGTAGCTCAGTGCTGAGTTAGTGGCAGCGCCCAGCTCCACGGAAGCAGTCCCTGGGCTGTAATTGCTGCCAGCTCTGCACTCTGCAACAAAACCAGAGGGGTGGGAGTTGTTCCTGTATGAGATAATGATCCCTTGGGACAGGGCCTTCAGACTGCTGGTGTTTGTACCTATAGAACTCCCGGCATGGAAGGTTTTTGTCAGTATAAAATTTTCTTATGCCAGTATAGCTTATTTCCCCGCTCTGAAGGGAAGTAAGCGCTGCGGACACTGCGGGGGGCAGGGTAAGGGGGTTTGCCTGTGACTTCCAGTCCGGTGTTAGAGCGGTTAGTGGAAGTGAAACAGTATCTGTGCATGGATTTTTTTTAAAAAAGGGAGCCACAGATCTTTTCAGCCCAGATTATGTATCATCAACTAATGAAGAGATGCAGTAGATGCAGTAGGGGTTTTTCTCTCCTTTTACAAAGGCTGTGAATCTTTGTTTACTGCAGCAGCTGCACAGAAGTGCAAGCGTTCACTCAGTCTGTAGGTATCTTGTATTGCTTGTTGAAGTGCGAGGGTGGGGGTTGTATCCGGCTGTGTGAAACATCAGGTAGCCTATCCTTAGATAGGTGATGTGTTTGGAGAACTCCTACCCTGGAGCAGCATGTTTTCATTTTGCAACTGCTCTTAGCTCTTGCTGTCTCGGTCTTGTTTCAGCCCAGATGTTTTCATCATTTAGGTTTATAAAAAGGCTGCTTTGGCTTTACCGGACAGTCTGCAAACCTTACATGGCTTCTGCATGCTGGGGCAAAGCCAATTTCATTCAAAATTCCTCCCAGTTAGAATCTTGCCCTTATACAAACAACTTCCTGAGTGGACAAAAGATGCTTTCCCCCATTGGGCAGGTGGAACAAAACAATACAAAGTTCGGTCTTCTCTGTGCTATAAATTAAAAGGCAGCATGTCTGTCAAGGGGACACCAGGGTGCAGTTACACAATAAACTGGCTCTGACCTGTCACCGTTGCAGGAAACTGAAGTTGCCATCTCTGCAAGGCAGTTTGCCACCTCTTTAGCGGTGTCAGTACTGTGAAATAAGCCTGGTTGCAAAGCCGGGACAACTTGTGTTCTTCTTTTCTGGAATGTTATTTTTAACCTGGATCATTCAGCTATCCCACTCGCAGTGCCGCAGAAGGAGCGGTGGCAGCACAGTGCGGGGGAAGTGAGCTGCAGTGGGTAGGAATGAATAGCCAGAGCAGAAACTCTGGCTGGCTTCAGCTCCAACAGGCGTGTACCACACACCTGCAGCCTCAGCCTGATGGGTGACTCATCTAACAAGACCAATTGGAATAATTACCTGGAGGTTGTGTTCCCGTCATTTTGGTCTTAATGAAGTAGTCTATGTCTGACTCTACAATGCAGTTCTCCAAGCTTACCCGAACGTCTTCATACAGCTACAAAACAGAATCCAAAAAAATTAATTTAATTTTTAACATTTCATATTGAATCAACAGTTAATGCTTTTCTAATAATTTCCCCTTAGGAGACACTTTATACTTGGTACCTGTCTGACCTGGATGGATCTTTGGCCTGTCCCCCATACCAACATTCTTGTAAACGCAATTGTTTATTTGTGCTCTGGATATTCTTTTAAGAGAGGAGGATGAAGGCAGTCCAGGGCTTTTCAATGCAACAAATTAACAGGAGGAAACAATCGTTCAGCCTCATAACTAGCGTATTCTTTGTCTTCCAATTTTGAGACCATGACTGGATGCCTTTCTGAAAGTTGTGCTTGAGCCCAGATATACTCAACTGAGTGTTCTGGTAGCTGGAAGCATTCCCCAGCAAACTGAGGGGAGACAGCAAGTGCCAGCAAGTGTGACACAGACTGTCTGCAGGTATGTTTACATCTGGAGGGAGCAAGCTAGACTGGGAGTACCCCCCCTTCACTGAACATGCGCAACAGCCGGTTTGCTGGAGACAGGACGCACAGAGAAGGGTGAGCTAGTGCTGGTTGTTAGAGCCTTGCTCCTCTGCACATGAAGCGAGTTGGCAGGTGCCCCTACCTCATCGTCCTTCACACACTGCATGGAGAGCTGGTTGCAGTGAACCCACAGCGAGTTGCGGAGGACGGTGATGCGGTCACACTCCTGGAGCTGGAAGACCTAAAGCCAAAGAGGAGATGTGATGTAGCCTCATGGTAGTTATTTATTCGCATTGCAGGGAGCAACAGGGCTGGGGCTTCTCTGGGTCAGGTTCATAAGTCTGCAAGGATCCTTTGTAAAGGATGTGTTTACAATTACTGGAGAAAATACATTACTTGTTCATGCTCAAGAATTTGTTTTAATTGATTGCATCAAATTAAAGTTATGTTCTGTAGACAAAAATAAGCAGAGGAGGGGAATCAGGATCTGGATTTGACCACTACCTCTACTGCCAAGGATTTCAGAGTCGGTGTCTTGTCTGCCCATCACACTGAAATGTCGATATTTAACTGATCAGTAGAATGCTGGTGTGAAAGGGTTGTATTTATGATAAAGTTAGAGCCAAAACTATCCATCTCTGCCTTCTAAAATGTCTTTCCAAACTTTTCTCTTTTGAAACTTTGAGGCTCTCTTGAGTTGCTTCTGTTCGTTTCTAAAGTTATTTTCATGCTAAAGAGAAGGCATTTTTCTTTCTTTTCATCTGTCTGTTTTTCTCATGTTGTTGCACAGCTTGAGAAGAATGAAGGGGGAAGAGAGAGAGGTGTGAACTGAGATGGGGGAAGAGGCAGATAAACTAATGCTTTAAAAACTTAACAAAAATCAAAAAATCAAAACAAAGCAACAAAACCCACCCTGATCTCTAAGTTGTACTGTTATAAGTAGAACATCAATTTTTGGTTTTCTATGAGGTGTGAAAAGCTCAGATGCTTCGAGCCATCTGTTTCCATCTCCACTTGCTAGTAATTATGTCCAGAACGCCACAAATGTATACAATGTTCAGCAGAACACTCAGTTGGGCATACTGCCTGCCATTGAATATCTTACTATCTAAAAAAAAACCACCAGAAAAAAGAGTCTGTCAAGGGTGTAAGCTGGCGTTGCAACCGGTTTCTGACAGAAAAAGCTTTTAAGGAAAACCTGAAGGGTGGAGAGTATTTCAATATCCATTCTGAACAAAAAGCCTATGGCTGCAGCCTAGCCCCTAAGGGGCTGCTGAAATAGCACAAAAGCCAACTGGGAATTTTGCGGGTAAATGATGTCCTGTCGGGAAACACAGATCATCAGAGAGGCAAGTGTAGTGACTCCGGCCTTGTCAGGCCCTTTGCAAAATACAGCTGGGTGGTGTGTTAGACACAGCCCCTGTGGTTCTTTCAGCTTGTGTCACCAGACTGCCTGTGAACTGGGGCGTCTCATGCCACGGAGTATCACACAGCCCCCATGATGATGGTAGTCCCAGCACTGCCACTTGCTAGCCAAGATTTTTGGGCCATGAATGTCCAGTGCGCAGCCAGACACCTAAGCAACCTTGGCACTTCCAGATTCCCCACTATGCAGCCAGTAGTTTTAAGCAGGAGGTGTCAGAAAAGTTACCACAGGGATAACTGGCTTTTTGTACTGGTTACTAGTTTTAAACGCCTCAAAAAATCTATTAGTTCTTCTATCTACAACCACTTCTAAAAGAATGTGTTAAAGATGCCCTTCCTTTATGAATGCTTGTTTGAACTAAGCAGCAGGCAAGCCACAAGCTCTGTGGGCTATTCAGAATTTAGACATGGAGGAGAAATGAAGTGTGTTAGGTTGTGGAACATTTTGCTTGTTTGATGGCTTTTTAAGAAAGGGGAAAATGTGCATCTTGGGAAAAAATAAGGCTTGGCACAATTCCTGTGGAAAGTCTGCTGTGCTAGCCATGGGACTTTCCAGTTCTCCCAGATAGGGAATATTTAAGGGGAAGCAGAGAACTGGAAAGCTATGCTCTTGGCATTTTATTTTATCTGGAAATAAAGCCCGCAATGAGTAAACATAGTGAAATCATACTTCAGCAGATGGGCAAATGTACTTGAAGCATTAATATGACCAAATGTGTGGCTGATTTGGGTTCCTGTAAATTGTGCAAAACTTACTAGCCGAGTGCAAATCTTGTCCATCCTCAAACATAATGGAAACAGTTTTTCACCACCACCTTTCCACTGAAAGATTAGTCCATGGCAGACGGCAAATATTCTTGGAAGTGAATATAAAGTGCTACACAAAATAAAGATTCTGAGTGCCTTAGATATTTTTGCTCTCAGAATGCTATGGTACGTACTTTTTTAGCTTAGCCAGAAAATTTTACTTTTAATCTCCATTGAATTTGTAAGATTTAAAATAAAATGAACACAAAAACCTCTCCTGCATTGGAACAAGTAGCCATTCTGGATGTTTTTTGCAAAACATAATCTAAAGGGCATCTCAAAGCTAGTGTATTCTTACGTTAAGTTGTAAGTGAAAACTGGCAGAAAATGCTTGCAAATAGATTGTACCAGTTCATATATTGTTCCACTTCCCACACCTCTGCACTTATTCCCCTCCTTAATATTTACATACATATGCCAAACATGCAGGGAGAGTGTAAGCAAGACAGGTAGCAACTATGCCTAAATCAACTCTAGTTTTTGCAGTATTTTTGCAAAGACATCTACTGAGATTCCATATAAAGCAAACAGCAAAGCCCTTGGGACAGTATCTCAGATCTTAGACTGATATCTGCAAGTAGGATAAAAAAACGAGTGCAGAAATACATTGCTACAAAAGTCAATGTTTACCTCGCAGGTTTTGATGTGTTCCTGTTCCCAGTCTGTCCTGACCTTATCCAGCTGCTCAATGTTCTGTTTGTACACATTCTCTGTAAACACAGACACGCGTAATAGAAACCCAACAGTTAGGAAACAAAAAAAAGATACAGGTTTTCTTTTTTTTCTGCCTCTTAGGACTTTGCTGCAGTTCTTACACTTTAGGCCTGGTTTGCTAGAGTATCACAATAATATGTGAACCTGAAACTGGTGGGTCACAAAGATATGTTTTTTTCTTTGCAATATATTAGAGTAAGGAATCTGTCGGTATGGTTTGCTAATCATCTATAAACTTTACAGTGGGGATAATGCAAGTCAGAGATGAAAAGCCTGGACTATACTTGGGCACTGAGCCTCCTCAGGCTCTTTCCGTGCTGAGCCAGACAGGTAAGGCATGGAAACTTTTACAAGCAGTGAAGGACAAGTCTGAACTCATGAACCAGTTCAGATGCCTGCTGGTGGGTCCTTCTGGGTATATACTTAGTTTCTGGCTTGAGGATGCTACCATGCTCATGTACAGGGAACCTGAGGACTGCGTATCTGGTTTGGGCTGGCTGGGAGCAATTCAACTGTCATTCTTTTGTGCTTTCAAACTTGCTTCAAGAAGAGTTTTTCTTTTCTGGGTGAAGTCCCTAAAGGAGGTCTTATATAAATTTTTTAATGAAAGCAGGAGAGTTGCATTTCCACAAAGGAAAGTGATTGTGGATGACTATCAGGTTGTCATTCTTTAGAAGCTTCTTCATTAATCTTTGGGTAGGTGACTCTGGGAAACCTGACTTCAGACAGAGCCAGCCTGGGTAATTTGGATGCTGCTTTACCAAAATCAGTGTGGTGGTAGATCTTTGCTGAGAAAAATCTTAGTTCAGTTGCAAATAGAACATCACCTGCTTCATTTGCTGCATCTCTGCATTGCTTGGCTTTGTTCTGGCTCTGAAACAGGAAAAGAAACAACCCAAATTAATTTCTGACTGTATTTTTTGCTTCTGACCAAGGGTTTTTGCTGCCTGCTCCCTTTCCTTTTCTAGAGGAAAGGCTCAAACTTGCAAACACTTCTTGGCTGTCCTGCCTTGATGCATGGTTCTGTTGAATGTGCGCTATGGAAGAGAAGGGACCAGAATTTCACAGATGCAGCCATAGGTCTACTGGTTTCAAGGGAAATGTGGTGATTTACATCTTTCCATTCAGACATCCCTGCCATAAGAGCTCAGTGCTACTGTGATCGATCTGAAGTTTGTGTCTACTGGCTGAATTGTTTTTTCTGAAGTGTTTGATGTACTTTTGAAATAGATATTTATAAGCAGAAATAAATGGCAGTTAGAATTCTTCATTTTCCAAGCTCCTCATGTAATACACAAATGGAAAGAACACGGCCTTTAAAACACTCTGCAAATGCTAGATTATTTCCCATAACTCAGAAGCCTAAAAGCAAAATTCACTGTAAGCAGAAATTTTCTTTTTTAAACCTGCAGCTTTTAACAAATGAAAATACAGCTGTTATTGACAGCTCTGTACTCCCAGGTCTTTCTGCACAGATGGTGATGACAGTACATTAATGCACAGCTCTAGTCATTGGTGTGATACATTCTTCCATTCTGCCCTTCAAGGAAAGGCTCAGGTACGGTTTCTTATGCCCGTATTCCTCATCACAGCTGGTTAGAAAATGTGTAGTAAACTGGGAACATAAGCTTCATTCTTACTTGCTTCCTGGCCCAAACTGTTTGTGAGTGCAGAATTAAACAGCTGACGTGTTTCTTGTGAAATGCCTCTGTGCCTTTCAAACATGCTGGCATGTGTGTGGAAGTAATGAAGCACCCTGGGATCCTTCTGCATGAAAGGAGCTGGGTCAGATTTTGATGCCATTGAAGTTGCTAAGTGTTCTGGTGTAATTTCGGTAGGGCCAGGATTTCATCCACTCTTTACAGCTAAGCTAGAGGGTTTTGTTCATCAAAGATTAGCAAATGCTAGAAATAAAATGTGAAGTTCTGATCTGCTTCTAGTCTCCATCCCCCTGTCCTTGAGATGATTTTTGACCCTTTTTGCTTACACTGCACTGATTTTTACTGAGCCAAAGGGAGTTAATTTATTTTGTTTTCTCCCGTCTGTTCTGCTGTAAAATGTTCCCATTAAAAGTTAGTGAATTGTCAGCTACCAGTATCAAGACAATGCAATGAAGGACTGCAGTGTCCAATGATTTATTTTTGAGTTTGTAAATTTAGTTGAAATAAAATTAACCATAAGGAGAAAAATACTGAGGAAAAATATGCATTTTAATGTCAGATACTATGCCTACTAAATGTAAGTGACCAAAAGGCAAAACTAACTGCATGAATACTTCTGACTTGTTTCTTTATTTGTGTGAGTAATCTCTGATAAAAATCTCATTCAATTTCCCTTCAGAATTCATAGAACAATTAGATCATAGCCTGTCATAAATGAATCAGGTAATTTAGTCCTTTCCCAGCCTTTTTGAAAATGCTTGGTCTTTCACAGAACAAGATCAGGATTACTAAAGGAATTTGTGGAGGAAGACCTTCTTGGGAAGGCGATTTGGTTTAATTTTGATTGTAAGAAGTTAACTAGAAGGGAAAGCAGCCCCTGGCATCCCAGACAATGGGTTGTTAAATTGTGTTCTCTTGTACCTGGTAAAGGAGAAAACCCCACAGTTTTCTGTCTGTCTTCTAATGTACCTTTTCTGTTTGCTTTTGGTTGCCTGAAGCACTTGTCCGTTCAAAGGACTGCTCAGCCTCATCCGCCTCCTTGCACTTCTGTTCATAGGTCTTCTTTGACTGTATTGAAATGAAATCAGATGTGAGGGTTTGGGTTAGGGAACAAGGCTGGATTGTCTCCAGTGTGATGTTATAGGCATTTTGCAGTCTGGGGGGGAACATCAGTGCCCAAGTCTGGGCAACAGAAAAATTTTCCAATGATACCGTAAGACGATAGAACTGAAAAATTGGAGTTGGGGCTGGCAGCAGAAATTGGGTCCTTTTCTTGCAGCCCTGAAATTGTTTGCTTTGTACAATTGCAGCCAGCTCCCTGCAGGGGGGTAGTCACAAATGCACAGGCAGCTCTAGCACCATTGGTGACTCAGATGTCTGTCTGAGCTACAGCACAGAGACAAAATTGGGGGCCCATGTTCCCAGGGTGCCATTGAGGATGGGCTGTCCTTTCTGCAGAGTGACTTGGAGCATCAGCTGGCTGAAGTCAGCATGATGCCTTGCCCATTGCTCCAAGCTGTGAGACAGCCAGCACCCCATAGCTAACAGTCTCAGTGTAGTCCCCAGAAGCAAATAAATCCTGATTTGCACCAAAAGACCTCCCTGTCTTGGAGACTCACTTAGAACAACCATGTTTAAATAAAAATTGTCAGTACAGTTCCAGCTGTAGCACTGGCAGGTGTGCAACTACTTTTCTTTAGAGGCAATTGCCCATTGGAAACCAAAACCAGCTGCCTGCAGTTCCTGTACATGCAAGCTTTCCACTTGGAGAGGTTTCCTCCTATTCACAAGATTCCCTCACCAATTTAAAAATTGTATTTACGGTATGAAAAATTACATTTGCTTCTGTAAGTAACCTTGCCTAGAAAGAATGAAATCTGGTTTGACCCGGAGTAATGTTCATTCCACATTAACTTTCTGCGTATTTGTTTTGGAGACTCTTCAGTGGGTGTAGCAGGGAAGATGAGCCTCCTCCTAGTAGCAGGAGGCACATATCTCCCCCTCCCCATTCTTTAAATATAGGTACATGTGATACAGATTCCACCCTGTCTCAAACTGGGGTCAGTCTGTATCAAGAAACCTGCACAAAACCTCCTTGCTTACCTCCATCATTTTCTTATAATGGGACAGTTTGTTCTTTTGCATGCGCTCCATTGCAGACTCATACTGTAAGAAACACGCAGAGGTAAGAACTTCTTGCTTTGGACTTTCTCCTCCCCTTTTTAGTGTCAGGATAGGAAAGCCATTGTCAGGGCCTTTCTAGAAGCCATGTGCCTGTGGGGAAAATTACTTCACTCTGTTTTTATAAATGACAGGTTTCTAAGTGGTACAGAGAGCATCCAAGTGCCAGGTAAAAAAAAAAAAAAAATCCAAGACAATTCTGCTTCAGTGGTTTCCATTAATAGCAGAGAGGATGTAGATCTTAATTTTCTTCCTCCCCGTTGTTTTCTTTTTTTTCCCATAAGGAGATTAAATAGTGTAACACCCAGTCACAGTGCCCATCAGCTCTGCCAGCAGTGGAGTTCCTGCTGGTGCAAGAGCCGGATCCCACATCTTTGCAGACCAAACTGCTTCTCACCCATGTGAGCAAGGGTAGTTGTCCATTTCAAACACAAACGTGTAATTTTTATTCCATTGCTTCTGGCAAATTTATGCTCAATGTGATTTGATTTCCAGACTGTCATCTGGTCAGCAGTGGAAGGACAGTGCTGAATTCTCTTTTATTGCTTTAGTTGTGGTATGCACAGCCTTATGTGACAGCGCGATATGCTCCTGTTTGGCAGGGTATGGGTTTCTTCAGGACTTTTGGTCCTTTAATCTTTATATTCTGCTCAAGCAAAATCTGGGGCTACCCAGAGGCTTGCTTTACGTTGGACTAAATAGCACAGTCCCAAAAGCAGCTACAGTGAAATATGAATCACAGCATTTTGGGAGGTTACCAAAAATGCTGACACCATCTAGCATGTATAATGTTGACTTCCTAACAGCCACATGCTGGATGGAGGAAAAAAGACTCCAGAGCAGGTTTTCTCTTTTTTTCCAGGCCCCTTCAACTGTTTCCAGCTGAGTTGTAGGCTTATGTTTTCAACAGAGAGTGTGCTTCCCTCTTTGCAAATCCTAGTGGCAACGGGTGAGGAGTGGGATAGAACTGCTGATGAACTAGGTGCTGATGAACTACGTGCTGTCTGCTTTTATATGCCTTATTTGCTTCATCAGATCACTGTGGAACTCAAATCTCAGTTTTACCCACTTCATATTCAGAGTTCTTTGCTGTTTCAGGTTCCTATGTCAGGGTTGTAGATACAAGATTTTTGTGGCATTGGATACTGGTCATATGCCTTTTAATTTGTTTAAAATTAGAACAGAACTGGATATTTTATTTTACTCCTCTATCAGTCAGTGCTTTCAGTGTTAAGTGGCTGTCCCATCTTTGTCTTCAACCCCAGAGAAGGTGTGAGAGTTACCACTGTTGTCGCTGTTGAGAGGTACTTTTTCAAGGGACTTAGAGCTTGGTAAGATCAGAGGGGATGAAACCACCTTAAATATACTTGTATGTTTTTATTATACACCATCAACTAGGTGCTATTTATTCAAAAAAATTGTAATTCGACATGTATTGGTATTGCATTCAGCATGATACTCATTTGCTTTTATGTTTTTAAATGTTTGTGTTACCCCTTTATTTTAGTGCACGTTGGAGATCATGCAGGATTATACAAAAGAAAGCCAATTAGCAAGGGTATAAAAAAGAGAAAAGGAAGGATTAAGTTCTTACAGGAACAATAATAGAATCTGCAGTTACACTGGAGAGAGTAAAAGTAACTAAAGCCTCTATCTACTGAGTGCTTTCTGAGCACTGCTTTATTTCCAGTCTAGTGTATGGAGTGCACAGGGCACACTGGGCATGCTTTATCATATTATACAGCATTCACGGCCTATGACTGGACAAAGGTCACCAGCGTGGACCAGTGACCCAATCTGTTTCAATATTTCTGTAGTTCCTCACCTTTTTTCTTTGCTCCTTCTGTCTTTCTCGGAACTCCTCTATGCCTTTCAGTTCATCCTTCAGCATTACTGCCAGCTGGATATGAGAGTTTCCAACACTTTCGATTTCTAAAGCAAATCAGAATTCATATACAGTCAGTAGAAAGGTCTTTAAATATGAAGTTACATTTTTCAGGAGATGTTTCTGGGAGTGACTTGCAGTGAACAGGGCAGCCTTAAAAAAGGCCTTCCTATGTTTCTGCATGCACTGATGTTGTCGAGGGTTCACACAACCCGAATGGGGCTTATTGCAGGTCCTCTCGAGTGCCTGCAAAATGCAGGGGCAAGACTCCACACTGCAGAACTGCAACACCTGCTCAGAGCAGCCTTGGCAAGTGCAGAGCCAGCTGCATTTCTTCATATCCCCATTTACCCCAGCCACCCCTTTTCCTTCTGGAGCTGGAGATCAGATGTTGTGGTGCAGAGGGAGGGAGGGAGTTCTGACCTGCTCCTTCACCCCCTGTGTCTGCTTTCCCTCCACTACACTGCTGGATTGTCATTGCTCGTGGCAGCTGTTTGCCAGTTGCATCCAGCCTTGCACAAATGTCATTAGACAAGGTTGCAAGCTGAGAATTTCCAAGGGTCAGCAAAGACACGCTGAATTTCAAAGCACCTGGCTGGTGCTGTTTGAAGTGGCTGGTAACTTCTCTGCATTTATTTGCTTTGGTGCCTCTGAAATGGAACCCCACATTTTCCAGAAATGTTGAGCTCCCCCACCCAGGCTCTAAAAATACCTTAATTCACCAGCTGCTTTTCAAAAGGTGCTTTCATCTAAACAGCAGGTGCCAGTAGCCAGGTATGCTGTCCTGTTGGCTGTGATGGTGTAGCATTTTCTGTGTGTGAAAGGTTTCCATTCAACCTTGGACGCGTTTAGAAAGCATGTTGTTTTGACATCAGTGGTTTGCAGAAGAGGGAACAGAGTTGATGTTTTGTGACTTGATCCAGATAAAACTAACTTGAGCAATAAGCCATTTTCCTTGCTACCAGAGAGTGGATTGAGTGCCCAGCCTTGGAGGACTCTCAGTGAGTGTCCTTTCCCTCCACTCTCCACACTACAGACTGGGATTAAAAATTGGAAATAGAGGGGGGCAGAGGATGAAAGACCCCAGAGGAGATGAACACTTCATGTGCCTCTTACCTGGGTCAGAAATAAACATGTAAATACTTACGTTGCTTGAGCCTTTCAAATGCTGCCTTCAGTGTGCTGTGAAGGAGAAACAAGCGCGCTTTATTAGTATAAACTTCTAAGGATGGGTTGTGAACTAGAGAAAAAAACGTTCCCTCAGAATCTCAAAGATCCACATAGAGATAAAACTCTTTAATAGTCTGGTAACAAAAGTTGATCATGCTAACAAGCACAATATCATCAATTTGTTACCATCAGGATATGTAATAAAATACTCCATGAAGCAAGGAATTGCACTATTCCTTCTGTGCAGCCTCTTTTTTAATCCCACTGTATTTGTGACTGTGAATGTTAACAGGCGTTTCTCTGTTCTTGCACCTTGTCAATAGATACAACTGAACTGAGTGCAATAAAGATGGGCAAGGGGAATTGGCTTTTGGAGCTCTAGTCTGAAGGGCAGAGCGAAACCAGCTCCACCCTCTGTCTCGAATGCAGCACCAGCAAATTTTTCCTTCTCAGTCACCCTTGAAGCTGGAGCAGCTCTGCTCTGCAGCATCCTCCATACTACGCTTTCTGAGCACCCCCATGTGGCACAGCTCGCTCTCCTTTCAAAGACTCACAAATGGTGTAGGCAGCCTACGGAGGCTTTGAAACCTTGATGCTCCCGGGGGTTTTCGACATCCCAGAAGCACAGCATAAATAAACCACGCTGTGAAATCAGGCCTCAGTGCTGGGCTGTGAAGTACGGGTGGGAATGAGCAGAAAGAGATGTTACGCTGTTCGTCCAGATGGACCTACGCAACTAAGTGGGCTTACAAGGTAGAGTTACAGAAGGGCACGAAAGGGTAACGACAGATCGCCTGATGTCCTGGTTTTTGGCAAGCCAGAGTCCATTTTAAGAAAGCACCAGAGATACCAGCATAGACGTGATGGGAGAGGAGAGACCATAGTCTGTAAAAAGCATTTCCACTTCATAATTTTCTCTAGCTCTGAGTTTGCAGGCTGGCAGGTCATTTATATATGCAGAAGCCAGGGCTGTGGTGTGATTTGGAGCTTTTTCTTTTTCTTTTTCTTCTTCTTTTTTTGCATCTTTAGGCTTGATGGTTTGGTTATGTTTTTTTTCAGTACTTTGCCTTTATAGACTGGTTTAACTGAGTAATTCAGAGAGTCCCTTTACACCCTTACACAGGAAGGCAAACAGGCTCTTCTAACCGGAAAACCACAACTCTTTTTAAATTTCCTTTCTTTTCTACCTTTGCTTGGTGAATAGACGGTGAAATTACCCCACCTTCCTTTCTGGAGGGTTTCTGTTTTAACGTCAGTGTGGTCTACAATGTTCTGTTCTTATTGTAATTTTTAAAAATATTCTTTCTGAAACTGAGAGAAGCCTCTGCCAGATGAACTCTACAGACCACTTTCCAGCAGCCCTGTTTATCCCCTGCGTCCAGTAACCTAGATCCTGATAACACAGTTAGGAAACCAACCAAATACCTATCTCCTCTGAGGCCATGGTTAACATTTGTCTTTCCTCCTGCCACACAGGGAAGATCCAGTGTGGGTTTTACTAACATTTTTCTGTGGAGCCCAGTGGCAGTAGCAAAGCGTGGGGAAACAAGTTCAGAAGCATCTGGTTTCAAATAATTTGCACCTGGGATTCTGTCTGCATCGCAAAAAAGAAAAGAAGGGGACATGTTGTGCTCTTTTAACAGGGAGGTAACTAATTCACCACCAAGTCCTAGGCCAGGCCAGAGTATTTCACAAGAGAATCATGTCTAACATTGCTTAGTGGGGATGTGGTGAAAGCATCAAAGAATTAATTTTGCCAGGATGTTTTCTTCTGGTTCTCAGAGGAGCTATGAACAGAAAGGCAATGCCACTCCGTGCAACTGGAAAGATTTCTGTACGGTCCCAGCTGTGGTGTGATGTCAAAGCCACCTGTAGTGGAGAAAAGGCATGAGCAGCACCCTTTCTCTGATCAGTGGAGTCTACTTTTCTGTCTCTATAAATTCACAATATCAAGGCACTAGCTAGCACGAATAGTCGTATCAGCTGTTACGGGAGGCCACGCCGTGCGGCAGGCCAGACTTAGTGTCAGGTTGGCTGTAGCATATCTTTCATGAAAGTAGCAAGAAATGTGGAGGGTTCCTCTAGTGCTGTGGTGTGTCTGCATACGTGTTTTGCTTCTGGTGCTTGGATATTTTCAGATATGTGTCAGAAGAGGAAACAGCCCCAAACTGAATGGAAAGGGGCCTGTATCGTCACTCTCAGGGCCAGTTAGTGGGAGCGTGGACACATCATCCCTGACTTTGCTGGGGTAGAGGAGCAAGCAGGATGCTATCTCGGTGTACCTTCTCTTCTATGTAAAGCTGTGCCCATAGACTCAAAATTAGACCCCTTGTGACTCCAGAATGACCTATGCCATTCATATCAAAGGATAAAACAATCAAAACAACTTTTGTACCTTTAACATAAAACTAAGTTTCCTCATGTCTCTTGGAAAGAGAGCAGCACTGCTCAAAAATGTCTATCCTCATCACCAGAGGACTTATCTAGGTTGGATTTAACAGGAACTGAGCAGAGGCTTAGGTCTTTCAGAGTATGTGCTTGAGCCCATTTTCAGAGAGTCCTGAAAGTTCAAAGTACAAGCGTATAAATTGTGCAGGTTCAGAACATTTGAGTGGAGAATAACTAGTCATGGAAAGATGTGACCTTCCAAAATGACTTCTAGATTCAGTTCAAAAATGCCTGCTTTGTGTGAATAATACAGAGGATTCTGTATATTAAGTGACACACACTCTATATTTATACACAGGAAGCAGCAATTGGCATTTCGTTACAGATTCCCCCATCTCACACTCATTGAAATATTCTATTTCAGGCGCTGCAGAAAAGGGCAGAGCAGACATGGGCTTGAAGGAACTACCCTTTCCCAAGGTCTGAATGAGATGGTAGTGGAAAAGAGGGAAGGAAAAAATCAGGAATTCATATACATGAGAAGAGACAAACAGAGAAAATGACAAAAATAGCTGTTGTCAGACTAGGCAGAATTTAACCAGCTACTGCATGTTTACATCAGTTATTTTACGAAAGAATGGAGTTTCCACAGGCTCTATTTTAGCTGAAGCCAAGGATGTATCTGAAAACTGAGCTTCATACCATATTTTGTTTTCATATTGTTCTGCTAAAGAGCTCCCAAAGCTACTGCCTGGAAATTCCGTCACCTTGCAGCCTGAAAGGTGTTTCCTCTGAAAGGCACAAGCTCTGCTGAGAATCATCTATAGTGTGTTGAGACATCATTACTGCATGTGCTACCATCAAATACTTGCAAACTTGATCTCAGTTTGTAACTCAGCTGAAAATCCCCAGTTTCTGTATATCCTGTCCCCTGTGTACAACACAGAATATGGCGAGCGCAAAACTATACCGCAGTTTAAACTTAATAGCATGTAGTTCCCTCTCCCCAGCTGGATGTTGGTGTAACCTGGCATTTGCCAAGAATACACGGCTGTAGCTTTGTTATCAACTTTTTAAAATTTTATTTTATGAGTAGAGACTATGAAATTGTGATTATTTTTTTTTTATTTAAAAAAGTGGGATAACAGGGCTTTGAAATTAGTATAAGGTAGGAATGAAGACATCTTTAAAATTTTTAAACACTTTAGCCCTGACAATGTTCTCCTTCTAGTGCTTTCACTAAGACTTCCCAGCTACCCATGTTCCCAGGCATACACATTCTCAGGACTGTGCTGGCACATCCAGGTGATTAGCTTGAAGGAAGCAGCCAACCTTTTCCATAGCCTTGGTGTTATTACGGACCTGAGTTGTTTGTAAGAACCAGAATAGGCAGTGGGAGTGCAGTTCACCAGTGCAGAGGTGTGTTGAGGAACCCCGCTGGAAAGAAGCTAATCTGCCTTTGTCATGCATGTCTGATCTCACATGGCAAGTGTGGTGAGGTGAGCTGAAAATCAACAAAGAAAATGGCACTTCTGCACTTAACAGGAAAGTACGTTGCTTTACCTTAAGACTCAGTAGATGTGAAAATGTTGCAGGGTTTCAAATAAGAAAAAGACCCAAGAAAACTCTATTGGAGGCTATTACATACAAAGCTGCTGCTGGTGTGGCAGCCCCTGAACTACCATTTGCTAAGGCTAGAAGATTATTTAGGAGAAATGTCCTCTCATGCTTCCCCTATTCTTCTATTCTTCCCTTGGGATCTAGTGTTGGGGGCACAACATTGGGCTGAAGGGGTTTTGGTCTGAGCCTGTGTGAACCTTCTTGCAGTCTTACACTTAGATTCAAGTATGTGCATCCTTCTGTACATTAGAATGAACTTGCCGAGGCCTATAGCAACTGCTGAGTTAGATCTGTGTCATGGGTAGGAAAGAGGGTATCTTCCTTCCCTGTAGGAAGTACTTTCTCCCAGCTGCAGTGCTCGAGGCAAGGGCAAGCAGCCGGAACGCCTGAATTTGCTTGAATCAGGCTGAACGTTGAAAGACTGTGTCCTTTGGCGGTTAAGTAGCGCTTACAGGGAACTTTTATTTTTGAGCTGGAAGCTGGAGTGTTTGTTTGCTATGCCCATGGTAACCAGCACCAGCTTCTTTTAGAAACCCTGTCTTTGGGTTTTTTCAAGTAAAAAATAAAACAAAAGTGATTGCAGCACATCTCCTCATTGCGGCATGTCTACCTCTCTCATTTTAGTTTTCTTAGGAATTTTTCTGTAGCTGCAGGCTTGCTATGGCCATTTCCAATATTGGTTTGAAAAAGAACAGCGAGGACCTCACTGAAGTCAGCTGCACCTCCCCTGGCAGTTACAAAAACTCATCCCCTGCTAGCTCTCAGGTCAAAGCGGTTTCCCACATTTCTGGTGCTAAGGAATCTGCAGAGGTGGAGGCACAACGCTGTCCTCTTGTCCTAGGTCATGATGTTGTATTACTGCTGATACTCAGTAGTGAAGTGTCTTGACTGAGCGGGAGCAGTGCGGGGCCTGAGGGGTCACTTCTCCTCTGGCCCTGACAGCGCTGAGGGAACAGGCACCGGACAGCACGTGGGATGGAACCTGGTGGCTGCTGTCACCTAGATGTTTCTCAAAGCAATGGAGGTTAGTCCCAGGGCTGGTGTTATTTCAGCGAGCCTTCCCTACTATCTTTCTGTTGAGTCAGCAGCATATTTCTTCATCTGTCTTTCAGTAAATAAAAATGGGCAGTTGAATCTAATTATACATTTAGCTGAGTTCAGCAATTTGCTCCAGCTGAAGCAAAAGTTTGGGGGAGAAGGGAAGAGTCTGAAAAGATGTTGAAATTGTTCTTTTCTTTGATTCAAAACTAAAAGCTTTTAAAGTAGGGGGGAGACTTGGGAGAGAGCTGTTTTCTACAGCAATGGCAGCTGCCTGGTGCAGTGTGCCATAGACTTCCCCGGGCTTCTACCCATTGCTTGTATTTACTGATGCTTATTCTCTTCACCTTCTTGTTTTGTGCTGGTCCTGACTGTGCTGAAGTAACAACCCAGGCAGCACCTCCCCACTGCTGCCTAATTCCTCCCTCGAGCAGACCCCTCTCCTCCCCAAGCGCAGGAAGCAACAGCAAGGTGGGGGGTTCTCTGCGTTTTTTGACTCCTTTCAGATCAGGGGGTCCGGGCAGCTGCCAGGGACTGCGTTTCTGAGGTTGGAAAGAGCTGTTCACACTGCTCCTGGGTGGATACTGGCACACGAGGCCCTGCCGGGCTGTCCATCGCATGTGGTGGTGCTGCCGTTGCCGGTTCAGTAGATCTGGCACTGGCTGAGGTGTGGGTTTGCCACGGACACTTTGCCAACAGGCCTTTGCATGGGGGGGACTGCGGCTCACGCTGCCTTTGTGCCGCTCCTCTGCTGCTCTGCTTTCCGTAGCGGCCACAGAGCACCGCTTTGTCCTGCGGGAGTGACGGGAAGTTTTTGCAGCCAAATAATTAGTTTCAGAAGTTGTGCTAAACGGAATTGATTGGTCATGCAGTTGTTTCTCTTAAGGTCTTCTGGCTATTTTCTGATACTGGAAGTTTTTGGGTGGTTGTTGCAGACTGATTTCCTATGTTCTTTTTATCGACTTTTTGAAAGGGTATTGAGTACCTTCCTGATATGGAGAACTACTGGGGTGTGAAATAATTTCCCAGGAGAAGTGACAGAAGCCTTAGTCTCTCAGATGTTTAAAAGATGACTGAATTTAAGACTAAAGGATAATAATTGTGCATTAGTGGGAAAATGAGTGATGTAAAATTAGTAATTCCGGCTCCTCTGCAATACCTAGCATGGCACAGGAAGTTCTGTAAAATCTTCTGCAAAAACCCCTGGAAGATACTTTTTTTCTTGGTGATTGTCAAATGCAAATTTTAGGTACAAATACCTGCACAACACCTTCATTAGACTTTGAGAAATACTGCTACCCAAAGCTGCATTTAAAGATGCAAACAGCCCTGTTCAGCCTGTCAAGTAGCTGTAATACTATTAGGACTCGATGTGCTATGGCAATAATATGGAATCCTATAAAGAGGAAGCACAGGAATAACGCACAGGGACAGCTGTAGCATAGTCCTTTCAAGCTTTTCTTAGTATAGGTAGTATATAGGTTCCCTCCCTCTGGCCTCACTGAAGGACTGACCTTGGGAGTAGTAGGCACTGTCAGCAATCAACATCATATAAACAAAGAGAAACTTCACACCATGTCAAAGTTTTTAAGGCATTAAAACCAAATATTTAATTTTCATGAGTTGTTCCTGCCCTGAATAGACTGTAGTTTTCTCTGATTTTGAAGTGTTTACTCTAGACCAATGCCCATCATTGCCCATCTGTGTAACTCAAACAGCCAGAGGATGCAGAATGACAGAAAGCAAAGTGTCTTCTGTCTGCTTCAGAACAGATACAGTGAGACATTTGCTCTGATGAAAATACCAGTGCAAAGCTGGTCACCACCCAGGCCAGGCACGGGTTTATGGAAAAATAGTAAATGTTGTCGGTATATTCAGCCTTCTCTCTATGCCAAGCTATAAAATTGTTGGATCAAAGTGGAGCTGGACCCGAGTCCAAACTTCCCCCAACTTGAGGGGAACTTGGATCCATATCCCAACTCTGGGACTTGGCTCTGCCCCTAAATCAAGCTCTTATAATCTCTTAGGAAAGGTCAGACCCATGAGTTATCCACTAAGTCACAGAAGGGCAGCCAAAGCTGTCTGTTTCTGAACATGTTGGCTCTGCCTACCCTCCATGGCCAGTAAAGAAATTTGGGTGGAGCCTTTTGTTAATCCTGGAATGCTGATCTTCACCTTTGTTTAGGGAAGAAGCCATCCATCCTTAATTCACTATTTTAATTTCAAAATATTTTTTCTTCTTCTTCCTTTTCTCTGATTAGATCTGTGAATTGAGACACTAGAAAGGTAGAAGCCATCTCCAGCAGTCTTTGCTAGGAGCCTAGCTATACCTTACTGCACTGCTCAGGAGCAAGGGAGAGATGGAGCACCAGGGCAGGAGAGGCTTGCACATTCTCCAGAGTGAGCCTCAGTGCTCTCTGCGCTACCAGGCACTTGGGCTGATGCAAGTTTCCCTGTCAGCCTGGATGCGCCACCACCAAATTGATAGCAAGTGCTATGGGTAATTGCTTGGCACGTGCATGCCATGGTGGTGCAAGGGTTTGAGGTCAAGTTTTCCAATAAAATATGAACAGGAAACCAAGAGTGATAAAGCTATGTAATAAGGAGACTGCAATTAAGAAATGAGATATGGGATGGATGAGGGTAGCAAGCCCCAGGGATCAATACAGCTGTTTTGTGTTTAGATTGAGGTCTTCTCTTTCAGACTTGTCTTCTGTGACCACAAATCTTCATCCTCTACCACCTTATTACTGTATTATTACTGGTTACAATAATGACAAAATATCTAATTACTGCTGCTACCATCAATAATAGCAGCAGTTTATCAGCAGTGTTTATGAAGTTAAATTCAGTGCCAACATATATCTTCCCCTCCCAACACAATTTATATGTGATCTAACATAGTAGTAGAGGAGATAGAGAAAAATATGTCATTTTAGTGTATTTCAGTAGTTCCATTGATTTGTTTCAGATTAAGTCCCTTCAAAGAGGTTTGAGTTTGTATTCCTAAGCAAAGACTTTTTCCTGCTGCAGAAGCTAATTTTTGGTGTCTTTGCACTTTGCATTTGTTCTGACACAGTCTCTCAGTGTCTACCAGCTTCCCAGAATTGCCAAGCCACCATCCTAAACATTCCACAACCTTCTCCTTTCCCCTTTTTTCACATCAGTTTGCTTTTGGAAGCAAATATTAAACATTGTTAGGAATCTTGACATTAAAACTTGTCTCAGTAAAGACCTACCAGCAATTCCCAAACAGAGATTTTGTGAATCCTGCTTTGAAGGCCTCTGGTGTTTCCCCATTTTTCCTCTGCACTGTGAAGTGCTGTGTGACACACTGCAGCGAGCAGCTAATGACCCCATTCATAGGCAAAACACACAAGTCTGAAACTGTTTCCGAAATACTTTCGTTTGTACTAATAATAAAAGAATTCCTTACTTGATTTCTGTTTGTCCTCCTGCTTTTCGGGCTATTTGAATCAGCTCTCTCCCATATCTCTCTTCCGCTTGTGCTCTGTTAAAAGAAAAACTTACTCAATTTCTCTTAGTGGTACCAGGATCACGTTTACATAAATACTGTAATTGCATACAAGGTACAAAACATGAGAAATAAAATTTCGTTAATTTCTCTGTCTCCTCAATCCTAGTGCTATTAATTACCTCTCAAATAATTTGGGTGAGCTGTTTATAGAAGAAATAAGGGAAAATGAAGCCCATCTCCATGGCTTTGATTACTGTGGATTAGTACATACATTTTGTATGTATGTAGTATTTACATATGTACATACTATATGATTACATACATATATATGATTACTACATACAATTCTGTCCCCCAAAAGTTGGATTCAATTAGAAGAGGTGTACAGAAGTGTACAGAAGATGCTCAGAGTAGAGGTCCTTTTTTGCAAAAGAAACCTGAAAGATGGTGGGTGACCCGACTCCTCAAAATGAAGAGAGGTTGTGAATAAATAGGAGCCAGGAGCAGCAGGAAAATGTCTGTTAGGAACACGAGGTGCTGCTTGAACAGTGGCAGGGAGGCAGAGGGGGCAGGAGCCTTGCTAGCTGTGAGGCTGCGACTGTTTTACAGGTTGGGCAGTGTGATGTGATGTATCACCTAATGGGGAACTGTAACTACTGACTCGGGAACATAGTTCTGTTTCTATAGTTAATAAAGAAATACAATCATTTCTTTGCTTTTTCCCCACCCCCAGCTCTGGAAGAAATGTCTGTTCTCTGTTTAAAAAGAAAAAATAGAAGTATTTGTACTAAAGATCTTATTTCCTTTCTCCTGGGTGCGAGATGGGGGCAGAACCGAGGTTTCAGTCTTTGAGTAGCTGTTAAAAACAATGGAATGGTCAATAATAAATAATGAACAGATAGCCTGGTGCTAGGGTTGGACAGGGGGGAGCGGTTTGTTTAGGGTAAGTCCAGTTCCCAAAAGGGGTTTAAAAGCATTTCAAACAGTTTTCAGCCTGAAACTTGGCAATTAGAGAAATGTATTCTGTTCAAAAATGGAATTTTGACGTGGGTGTGAGGCCATGCAACCCCGATGGTTTGTTCTTCCATCTACCTTCCCACTCAGTCAGGCTGTGCTTGATTATTGCTGTTTGCTGAGTTCCAGTGGTTTGAGGGCTTCTCTGTGGGTTTTGCACGGCGGCTGTTGGGGTGGGTCTCTGGGAAGGTCATTGACGGCCCTTTCGACTGTTCCTCGGTGTCCGATGGCTATGAGCACCTTGCGTTGTAACCAGCTGTACCAGTGGCTCTGGTGCAACCATCTTCTGTGACCTGAGGCAGGCTGGTCCTGGTGCAACCATCTTCTGTGATCTGAGGCAGGCTGGTCCTGGGGACTTTCCCCTAGTCCAAGGAGATGGGCCAGGCTGGCGGAACCACAGTGCTTGGTCATACAGCAGCCTACAGTCGCTGCAGCCTGGGGTGGAGGCTGTTCTTGGTCTCTGTCCATGGCTCCCACGTGTCTAACACCAGATGTATAGTTAGTTAATTGGTGTCATCCTGCTCTAGAAATTGCTAGCGAGGTGTTCCTACATCACTGCTTTGGGATTCCTCCCGGAAGAACAGGGTGCAAAATATGGTGATAGGCCACACGGAGGTACCACTTTATTTCCATGTTACTCGTATGAAATTTCATCAAAATGGAAATATACTCCAGAGACACATAATATTGCAGTAGCAGAATACATTGATTTTCTTCTGATTTTAATAATAATAAACACTTCTGCGTCAGAGACTTTGCTTAGTGCCAGTGCGTGTACAGCAATGAGAAGGGCTCCGGTGCTACAGTCCCACTTTGCTTGCTCAGTACAGTGTATCACAGGGAAAAAGCATGGCCGGCTCTTACGCCAGTCCCAGCTCCTGCAGACCCTTGGGTCAAACCTTTCTGAAACCTCAGGCATGGGCCTGGCCTAGCCCAGGGTCAGAGGAGTGTGGCAGGAGGCTCACACCATCTTTTCACGTCTTGGTGCTGCCTTTCCTGCTTTCCAGTACTCTTGCACTCCTCTTCTACGTTTCCCTGCAGCTGTTGGGAGCTGGAACGTATTTTGTGTTTTAAATATGGGGCTTTGTCCTGGAATACAACAGCTTTTTCCCTTCCCAGTCTCTTAGGCCCTCCTCTGGACCAGGCAGGGGTATTTGTGAGCAAAAGTAGTTGACCTGGGTGGAAAACTGATAAAGTGTTAGTGTAGTGAGGGCAGTTGGTTTCAGGACTTAGGGCAGCTGCTGCAAGAGTCCCTTTTGAAATTCTGGCATGAAGCCCATGGTATGGGCTGCCTCTAGGAACAGGGATTCGTCCCATGCTTTGATCTCCTCCTAGGTCATTCCCATGAATGACATGAGGACAAGCTGAACAAACATCTTCCAGAAATAAACTTTTCTGCAACTCAGTGCCTACTATCTTTTCTCCTTATCCTCCTCCCCCAACGTGCAGGTACACACACATATGCACACTCACTAGAACGTTCTGGGGGTGTGCAAAAGTTCATGGAAACATTTGTACTTGTGGCTTTCAGATCTGAGCAAGGACTGTATGTGTATTTTTTATTCTTTGTGGGAAGTCCTTCCTGCCTCCAGCACAAACCAGGAAGAACCTTATCCTGTAACTTGCAGAAACCTCTGTAATGTTGTGAAGGAAACACAGGCATACATAGCATCAGATGCATGCTGTGGTGCAGAGCCTGCCTGAAGCCTGCAATCTCTGTAAGTTATGAGTCACAAAGGAGCTGTTTTAAACAGTGAAGCTAAACTACCATCAGACAGATGTGACTTCAGGACTGAGAGAGATATGGCAGTAAAAGAGCTTCCACTGGTGGTTAAAAAAACAGCAATTCAGAGAGCTTCAGAATTTGATGGGAGACTCGTCACACTCTGTGAAATAGTCAGGGTTCAGTTTGACAGCTCGCATTGCCTTGAAGACCCAGTGCCTGAAAAGTAGCCTTCAGACACCAACCTAAAACCCGAAAGCTAGCTGGGGACAGCATGGCAAGAAAAAACAGGCTGTGCCTGAGGAAAGCAGGACAATACTTGTAAAGAGACAGTTCTGAGGTGAACTGCTGTAGGATTACCTGCTCAATGTACACTCTGGATTGCATGGTCTTTTCTACAGGTCACGCATGAGCATGTATGTGTCTCATGCTACATGTTGAAACCCAGCTACTTCAGAAGCAAATTTCAGGTATATTTTTCTAAGACTGAAGTACAAAAATGAATGTCAAAGGAGTCAGAGGAGCTGTGTAGTATGTATTTTCTCACTCACAAATGTGTCAGCTGTCCATAGCTGTTGTTGAGCAGCACCCAAGAAGCACGTAAAGGTCAGACATGAACTACATTTTTATTCAAAGTCTGGTAAGGTTGGCGAGTGATGTTGGCTGTCTTGGGTGTCTGGGAGAGGCTTTTGGTAGCGTCTTATGTAGCTTTGTCTGTATTTGAAAAATCACCCATTTTTGGTAGTTGCAGGAAACTGAAACAGTGCCTGTAGCAACAGCATGTTCAAAGAGAAAGTCATTTGCTCCTCATAAAAGGGGAAACTCAGTAATGCTACTTGTGGAGGTATGTGCTACTCTGTGATCCTGGGCCACTAATGACCTGGGTGTTAATGGAGCTCTGGATTTCTGACTTTCAATCTTCTCTTCTCTTTCTCTTTCTCTTTCTCTATCTCTTTCTCTTTCTCTTTCTCTTTCTCTTCTCTTCTCTTCTTTCTCAAATCTTCTCAAATCTTTGAAATTTCTATTTGTTATCTGCCTTCACAAATCACATCAAAAGGCTAGGATTCAAATCACCCAGGCTTTTCTACACAAACTAGTATCACTACCAAATTCAGAAACAGCCTACTATTCCCTTCCAGATGCCCAACAGGGAAGAAAATGGAGGCTGTTCAAACATTTTCACTCTGATTTTTCTTACCTTTGCTTGAGCAAATCCTCCACATCTTTGCACATCCTTCTCCCATCCAACAGCCGCTGTATGAGCACCTCATAGCCAGTGTGAAAGGTGAACTCCTTGCACTGGAGACAGAAAGATAAAGAGCTGAGGTGATTTGTGCACATAGTTTGCAGGTTTACCAGATGCCTACTGTCAGTCATATGGAAGAAATTAACTTTCTGGAAAAATCAAAAGCACCTTTAGATTTGCCCAGAGTAATGGCAGCTGGGGCAGGACTATGGGCACAGGTACAGCTGAGGTTTATCCAAAGTGAAAATCCGTAAAAGTTTTTATTAAATCAAGAGGGTTTTTTAATACTGAAAAAGAGAAGTGAGTCACAAATTTTGCTGTGTGGAAGGCAGCACTAGCTGTCTGTTTGGGGAAGTCACATCTAGCATTGGGTGTGGGGTCTTTGTAGAGCAGAGCTGTATGGTAGAGTAGCTCTTAAGGACAACAGATGCTCTTACCATACATTTTCTAGAAAGAATGGTCAGAGCCAAGTCACTGCCACAGGACTCTCAGAAAAATAGTGATCTGCTGTCTAGACGTGAGTGGAGAAGTGAAGGAATCTTGTGCTCATATTGATCCATGGGGCAGCCGTTGTGCCACCCAGTCAGCGGTGGGGTGGATTAATGAGAAGATTCAGAGCACAGGGAGGCAATTTGCTGTTAGACAACACGGGTTCTGATGTGCTGTTATGTTTTCCTTTAGTAGTGCTGTAACAACTCTTCTCATTGTTGGAATGAGTCTGTCTCTGGTGTAAATTCAATGTGACAGGGTTTTGGTGGGGGGGGGGGGTTGAGTAGAAGACAGGCATGTGGGGAGCTTTGGAATGTGGACATGGGATCTGCAGGAAACTGAAAGTCTGTGTTTCTGAGACACTTGCCAGTGAGCGCTGCTTCCCTTGGTTCTGCGGTCACCCAAGCTCCTGTGCAATACATGGGACTCACTTGTGCCTTTGGGAATTTTTGCCACCTGTCCTGCTCCACGACCCCAAGTGGCAAATGCAGCTAGCTAAGGCAATCTGTGATTTCCAGCCAGCCACACTGGACAGGCCAGGTTGTGGAGCTGGGTGGAGTTTGCTGCCCCAAAGCCAGGGCTCTTATCTCCTACCAGGGCTCTGCACTGTGCGTGGCTCAGGGCCATGTTGCCCTGCTGTGGGCTGCCACTGCAGATCCCTCCCCATCACACAAGTCCATGCATCACACTTATCCCTCTCCACGTGATCCATCAGAGCACAGCCCTGTCATCTCAGACAAAAATATCTGAGTAATGAGAAGAAAAATAAATTAGTCTTGCACTTCTTTCATCTTTTTCCCAACTTCCAGATTGCACTGCTGCAATGGTAAATCGGAGTCACAGCAAAGTCAGCACTGCTGGGGAAATGCTGGGAGCCCAGAAAGGGAAGGGAATAAACAGAGTTCTGATGTGCTCCGAGTGTGGCACTGGGAGAGGAGTTTTGTGTTCTGCTCCAGGTCTCCCACTGACTCACAACAGGATCAGGACAAGCCAATTTTACTTTGAGAGCCTCAGTTAACCAGTACATAGTGATAATGTTATTGACAATGTAGTGGTGAACGTTATAGCATTATGGTAAAATCATAGACTGTGTAACCATAAAGAGAATGAATACGTTCCTTCCCTCAAGCAGTTTATGTACAATACAAGTGCTTATATGCGAACTGAATAGAGTTTATACATCTATCCACTGTCCTCTAAGCAGTTATTGTTTAATAAATGTGTTAGTTCATTGCTCTCCACCATGACTGCAAAGAAGACAGCTGTTTAAGTTTTGGGACTCGGGAAGGATCCAGGCAAGCAACTGCTGGACACTTGAGCTTGCAGCTTTGCTTCCGTATCGCTGGGGCTGGAGTGGAAGAGGGCGAGCTCTGGGGATGAATGGCAGCGGCAATGGCAGCCCCAGTGCTGCTCACCCACCCTCGCCCTAGGACATCTGTGGGGATGGGCAGGCCTGGGGGGCAGCGGGTTTTGCTTCTTCAAGTAAACCTACAGGTTTTAGTAACATTTCCAGTGCTACAGTTTCTTGACAGCAGTAATTCCTTCTTCCTTAATGGACACTCTTACTACCAGCAGTGGGGAGAAAGGAAAGACAGTAGGATAATGGTTCACAAGAGACACAGACAAATGCCTCTACCAGCAAAGTGTCTGCATTACAGAGCTAGCAAGATAATAATGTAGATAAAAGAATATGGAGAAAATGCAATGGATCTGCTGTTACCACTGTTGCAACCAGAGGAAAACTATAGGATTACATATGCTTATCTGATGAATATGATCACCCCTTAAGAAACAGGAACTCAAACCCAAAACATCAGTTTTCTTAATGCTTCCAAGGGCAAATTACACACACACACATCCCAGGGAGGGATCCTGCTGTGAAATATACGAAAAGAAACACATTTTGGACATTCACAGAGGAAAGTAGGAAAGGTTCTTGATAATACCTCAACAATGGACTTTTCACATCCCCCCTCTCCCTGTTTTTTTGAGGACATCCCAATGGCAGAAGGCATTGCTGCTGTAAAAAACTCTCAGAAATTGCTCCCTCTGCCTGGCAAAAACTACTCTGGTTAGATGCTCCACAACCAACTCACAGCCCAAAAATTTTGATTGTATATTTTCAGATGCAATTAACTACATCCCATATCTTTGTACACAGCTTCCTTGTCCCAGAAATGCTGCCCAGAGGTAAGTGAAAATATTATACGGGTTTCTATCATCCCAGCAGTCAGGCATATCGCCACAAGCAACAAATTGAGAGTGACAATCACACTGTAAAGTTACTCTGCTGTTTCTGTTCAACATATCTCTTTGTTTAGTAAATGCTAAAACTCACTTAGTGTCTTCCCCCACCTCTTTTAAACTGGCCTAGTTGCCCTAATGAAAGGATGGCAAATTCTGTAGTCCAAGAGAACTGCTTATTAAATTCCGTAAATGGAGAATGCAGCACCAGCTCAATATCAACCCAACACCACGCATGCAAACACCAGAGTGCTGGGGGTCAGCCTGCTGACCAGCAACCCTTCTAGGGGCCTGATACAACTACCTAATGGACTCAATTCAGCCATTTAGACATCTTGTTCTAAACCATAAAAATGCAGAGAAGAAATGCCATATTGAAAAGTGCATTGAGGTTCACTCTGCCTTGGTGTCTAAGACAATTAATTTTGCAGCATGCCTAACCAGACACTCTCTGATGTCTAACAAGATACAAAACACAGTCTGAGTCAAAGGACCCCTTGTGAACTACGCTGCCCTGGGTGGCACAGCAGTGCAGCCTTCTTGGAGCTCTGCAAACAGCCTTGCCTCCAGGACATTTACCAGCATTTTTCACCAGCACTAATGCAAAAGGAACAGGTTACTGTTCCCTTACTGCTCCCCACTGCTCATGACAGATTCTGTGCTCCATCTTTTTGCCTTCCTACTTGCTTACTTCAATGATTTTAGAAATGCAAAAGCCAGATTTTGCTTATTATAATTATAGGAATATTTTAGCCCTGTAATGCAGATAGAAAGATACCCATTTAAATGTGCAATCTGTAATAGCACTTGCACATTCCTAGATTGCAGGCTTTCTACCAAGCAGGGTATGGGAGTAGTGTTCTCACTGCTCATTCTGTGCACTTGTGTGTGCATGTGTATGTGAAGTGCAAAGAGCCAGGTCCTTACTCAACAGTTTTGGTTTTTTTCTGCTGCCCGCTAACATGAGTAAGACATGAACTTGTCAAAAATGGAGCCACTGCAGCCACGTCTGAAGGAGAGCTGAAATCTCCTCTGAGAGAGGCATCACTTACTGCCCGCTACATTTGTGGGGGTTTTGCCCCTGTGGCTGACCCTTGTAGAGGGATTTGGCTCCAGATAAATGCAGGTCTTAAAAGGGCTTCCTACCACAGGTACTCATTTAATCTTTCTTCATTTGGGGGGCATCAATCTCAAAATTTGCTTTATTGTCCTCACTATGTGTTCCTGGAGAACATGGAAGCCGTATTTCAGAAACCACAGCATCCAAAACAGAAAGCAGGGCTGCCTCAGCCTCCCGGGCAGCAGATCTGGCTGTGGTCTAAACAGCACGTGCTTCTGGCACTTCACAGGCTACAGCAAGGAGGGAGAGGAAACACAGGCAGTTGACAGCCCAGGTTTAGACAAGTTTAGGCTGCTATGGTTGCTCACCCTGCAACATGGCTTCTTAATTTCCAACCACAATGTAGCTGTAAATCATATAGGCCTAAGTTTACTTACACAAACATTTCCCTTTCATTTCAACAGCTCTTTTTCTTCTTTCATGCATTACACAACTGCATCATCTCTCAACCTCTTCTTGAATCCAGATGAGCCTCCTTTGCCCTTTCCTGAGATACTGTTCTTTCATTCCATTGGTTCCTGTGTGTTCTTGTAGTACCTGTTCAAGGCTGACTAAATCCCTGTTGGACAAAGATGATGCTCTACTACGCCAGTAAGGACTGATGCTTTGTACCATGGCATTCATGTGTGCTATCTGAGAAACACTTCTGGTACATCAGAGGATGGTATTTGCCTTCTTCCACTATCAAATCATACCAGTAGCACCTAATTGAGCTACCTTCTATTGATATAACTCTAATTTTCTCCTCTTCTGCAATTTTACTTAACAAGGTCCCAGAGTGTATTGGACCTTTTTGCTTCTGATCTCTTATTCTCATTTTGCACTTTGAAATTTTAAGTGCTGTCACCCCAGGCTTGAAAGTTATCCCGTACAATATTTCATTCTATGTATCTGTTTCAATAACAGCTACTTCCAGCCCATTAATGTCTTATGCCAGTATATCCAATGAATATATTGAGCGAAATGAATCCTGAGACCAGCTTTCAAGATCCCTTCCTCCAGCTCAGGCATTTCCATTTCAGCCCAAGCCACCAGCAGCTGCCCCACGGCAGTGTCTTTGCCCGTTTTACAGTTCTCCTCCTCCTGTGTCTGCTCTGCCCTGTTTCGGTTTTCTCCTCTCGTTTCTTAAGGATTTCCTGTGTAGCACCATAACAGGCCCCTCATTTTCTTTGTCAAGACAATCAAGACCGAAAGATTGCATCACATTAAACAACTGTTTAGCCTTGATAAGTTGTCTTGCCTTTATTCTGTTTTCCATTTATCACGTTCTGTCACAGTCAGCTTTCACACTGAATAGTTTTGCAAAGGCTGCTCAGGTACTGCTTGGGTACGTCTCAGCTGGGACTTTGTGATGATTGTAAGAACTAATGAATAGTCAAAGAGCTATTTTTTTTAATTGGAAAAAATGCTTTAATTAGATAATGAATATATTCATTACATGTGTAAAACATAATTTGTTTATAACAAAATCTAGTTAGTTCTTTGGAGGAGGGTGATTTGAATCACCACCAGTAATTCATCTCATTTCCAAGAAAGTGATTCTGCATAGTCAAAGTGGCTGTGAAAGAGGATTTACTCTTTGTTACCTTAACAAAAAAGACAAATTAATCTGCATTGTCCAACAGACCCTTAATCACTACTAAGAAAGTGCTTGACAAAGGGATGTCGGTGTTGCAGGCAGACTCACACTGTCCTGAGAGTCTTCCATTAACACTTCACACGTGCATCGGTCTCTGCCCCAGAGCCCGGGGTTTCTCTTCTCATGGGGAAAATCACAACTAATGGAGAAGTAGCATCTCCTCTCCTCTTCCCAGTTACAAAAATTGCTTCCCTCCAGTGCAATGAGCCCTGTTCCTCCAGAGATGGAAGGAAGGTGAAAGGGAGTATATGACTGAAAACCACAAATTTTATGCTCTAGTTTAACCAAAATAGCTAGAATACTTGAAAGGAGGCATGGAAGAGTGCAAGCAGCGGTGTTGGCAGTAAGCACATTGGGATATGCTTTCTTCTTTCAAATTCTTTTTTTCTCTGAGGCGTAAGGATGCTGTTCCCTCACATTAGCACTTTCCTAAAGAGACAGGCACCCTGGGACTGTGCCATCCCATCTAGTAAAATTTTCTCCATGGGCAATCACGCAGGTAAAAATTGGGAGTGAATTGTGGGAGAGATTATTCTGAGCTGGCTCTGAGCTGGCTCCTGCAGCCCTGAAGGAGAAGCTCTGAGGAATTTGGTTTGGTAACAAAGGCCACAACTAGGAAAACTGATGGTGTCAGTTCCCTGCCCAGAGGGCAGAAAGTTATTAGGAATATAGCGGGGGGGTAATATAGTTTCTTCTTAACTTCCTGGTGGCTCAAAGCCTAGTAACCTTGTCCTGTGCCTTGCATCTTTAACTAGCTGAGAATCTCTTTTATGAGCCCTGTGCTGCTGGGTGCTCTGAGGGTACTGCAAGGATTTTAGAAAAGCAAATGTCTATGTTTTGAGGGTACTATTGCAATAACTTAAAGTAGGAAAGACTAAAATGCTTTCCTGGTTACTGAAGCATGGTTTTGGTAAACAGCTGTTACAGTGGACTGAAGCAAAAACATCCCGGCAGGCTTGTGTCCAAAGCGCTCACTAAATTTCGCGCCTTTGTATGTCCAACTACTAATATTCAGAAAGTGACGTGAATTGATCAAGTCATGGTGGTTGTGCTGTAGGAGCTGCGGGCTCTTCTGTTGTGGCTGGTTTTCTTGGAGCATTTCTAACACCACCCTGGGACCTGCTTTGCCCATCCAGAGCTTTTTTTACAGGTAGTTTACATACCACAGTTTATACCTCTAACCGCTCCTGCAGGGTAAGCTGGCTTGTCAGCAGCCCCAGGGAAGTGCAGCTGAGGTCCTATGTCCTGTTTGGTAAATGCCACTGCAGCTCCACCTCAGCTTGCTGCATTGCTCAGGGGAGCTGCAGTGCTGGCTGTCAGAAAAGAAAGCTTCTTCGCCAGCACCTCCAGCTGCAAAGCCTGCTTACTTGCTTTTTGCAAGGAACTAGGTCCAAGGTGGTACACAGGGAGAGTAACTCCGAAGATACAGCACGGCAGCTGCACTACCCTGACAGGGAAGAAGGGCTGGAAAAGAAATAACCAGGTAACAGACACTGGGTGCATTGCCTGCTCATGGCAGGATAGTGCTGAGCTACCGTGGTGAGAAAGATAGTATCAAAATCTGCATGTTGGTTTGCATATCTAAGGTGGGCCTGGCTGCAAGTGTAGTGGTATGAGCCCTGACAGTTATAGAATCTATCTATAGCTATCAGGTATTCTTATAGCCCAATGATCCTGCATTTAGGAATTACTTGAAATGTATTATCTGCAAATATTAAAAAAAAATCTTCAAAAGAAACCCACTTTCTCTAAAGTTTGTCTTTGTTCTTAATGGTATTTTCTCAAGGCTTGTATCAGAAGTATCATCAAGATGGGATCTGGACTGAAAATTATACACATATTGCTAACTCACCTAAACAAAGTGTTCATACAGATTTTCAAAAGAAAAAAAGAAGCAGCTGAATCTGGTATGGGTATCTTTGGAATTAAAAAAAAAAAAACAAACTTTTTTTCATCATAACTTACCTTGTTTAATTAAGGTAAGCTCTTGACAATTAAAGTAAAACAGAAACTTAAGATTCATTTTTCCAGGTTCAGAAATGAAAAAACTACTGCTGTGAGGAGGAAGTCTAGAGAGAACAGGGGATACTGAGTTTTGAACAAGCATCATTCTGCCGGTATCTTTTCCAACTGTCAGAAAGAAATCCTTTCTCTCCATAGCTGTATCACACATTATCTCAGTCCTGGACTGAAAGTAACCTGTTCTGACCAAGTTATATCAATGAACTGTATCATTGCATCACACCATTGTGTACTAGCACTGCTTAAAAAGAGCGTTTCTAGTTCTTGATCTCTTGATCTGCTAGTCTCCTTGTCAAGTGCTCAGTATTTACTGTCTGCAGGTGGGCAGCAAACAGATTTAATAGCCAACAGTCAAACACGATTTATAATCTCAAAGCACATTTGACTGGGCTGGACATGTTCTATCATGTCATGGTCTTTCACTGTAATTGAATCACTTGCTTTATGTTTTGGGGTGGTTTTCTTTCCCCTGGGATACTTTAAAATTTCCTAGTATTCTAGGAATACGTTGACATGATACCAAATGGTTTAGGATGTTTACTGCTCTTCTTCTGCACCACTCAAGCTACCCTGAAATAAACTGTGAAATAAAATGGGACAGCAGTAAGCACCACTGATGTGTGTATCTGATGTCCAAGTGACAGTTTAAATCCCTGCTCCAGCTCAGCTGTGATACTGAGGAGGGGTGCCAGGCCCTACACGGCCCTGGTGCAGCAAGAAGCGGTTAGGTATTGCTTCCCTTTATGTGAGATGCTGTCCTAGCTCTGCTCTACACCAGCAAGACATGAAAGAGCCTTTTTTCAACATAAAACCTGAGATTCTCAGCCTGACCCTCTGCTGCCCTTGTCTGGAAAGGTGTTAGCAGCTGACAACCCAGCTATGCAACCTAATTAAGAGGTGAGCACATAAACAGGGGAGGATCATCCGTGTCCAGAGCAGAATAGCATGGCAGAAGCCTCTAATAGAGATAGTCTCCTCCAGCCAATGCTTGGTGTGATATTGCTGCAGCACAAACAAACCAGCAGGCTGCAACAAGGCTTTTACCATCAGTCAGATTCTACTGTCCATGTTGCTTCTCCTTCCTCCAGAGGTCAGACCACACTGCCACTTCTCCATCCAACCCCCTCTCCCACCATCTTCAGGGCTATTTAACTACTTAGTGGAATGAGCTACAGCTGCACATCATCCATGTCCATCAACCCACTGCCTTCGAGGCAAGGCCACGGCTGCAGATTATCAATGCTAATCAACCCACTGCCTTCATTCCTCTACATGATACGAGTCCTTTTCTATAAATTTTCATGTGATAACCAACTGGTTAATGAGTTTAAAAGCATACAACTGTGCTGCATACTGCTGTACTGGGCAAAACCTCCGTTTTCTTATTGCCTGGAACTGGTTGGAATGGCCAGGAATGCAATGGTTGCTCGTGCTTTCCAAGATTGAACTGACTACAGAATTTATATGAACTTAAAAAATCAGTTGTTTTGTTTTGTTTTGTTTTTTAAAGTACATGATTTTTCCACATAAGCAGAAAAAAGTAGGTGGGCTGGAGCTGCCTGTGTAACATTTCTGTCATTTCTTGTAAATTCACCGGTTGCACATTAGAAGCATAAATGTTTGCTAAGGATGTAGGTGGCTGTCTTGGGACTTTGTGATAATTTGAAGAGTTGATACAGGCATTTTCAACATGAGGCTTAGTTTGCAATTTCACTGCAGCCTGTGACCTAAAGCTGAGGTGCAGTACTTGTCATGGTGAGCAAAGAGTATTTATTGCCAGACATAGCATAGATGTGAACATTGAATGGGACCTTCAAAAATCAGCAGGAAAAAACCATTGCATTTGTAGCATTCCAACTGCCAACTCTGCTCCCTCCTGTAATGAGGTAGGCTGGAGAACCTCAGAGGAAAGCAGAGATTCTCATCAGACCAATCTACAGCAGCTAGGATATTCAGAAATAAATTGAAATTTGGGTTTCACAAACTACACAGTAGCATTGCAAAATTGGTCACGTTGAGCAAACCAGTAGCTTCCCAGTGGCCTTTTGCTCTCTATGACATTGCGGGTTTTCTCTGAGAAGGAAATGGTTGGTTTAGGGTTCTGCTGACAGAGGAATTTGCTCCTCAGCTTCCTAAGCCCTCACCCTCACTGGCATCCTGAGCTGCTCAAGCGTCACAGATTAGACATTCTCATAGTCACAGCATGGGGTTTGCCTCTCTTCATGTTTTAATCACCCCATGATTTGCATAGCTACAAAGTAATGGCTGCACAAAAGCCCTCTTAACTTTTGCAGGGGTTGCTGGGCTGGCAGACTAATAGCACACCAGGAACAGGCTTGGAAAGTCTCAGTTCCAGCCTAATAAAAGGATTCTGCTGTGCTTGCTACCTCCACTAGAGCTTCCCTTCTTAATAATATGATTCAATAATATTCTGAGAACGTGCAATGTTTCCTAGGGAAGAAAAACTGTAGCTTAATTTTTGGTGTCTATAAAAGAGCAAGTGTTCTGTTTTTCTTTGCGTAGCTGTGTTTCTACATCTCTAACATGACTAATCACAAAAGCAGTCCTCCAAGATTTAGCCAGAGGACTGGGGAATGTGACAGTAATCTTTGGACTTTCAGCTTCTTTCAAACATTACATGGAAGGAGCTTTGCCTTTTGCAAGGCAGAAATAGAGCTTCGGGGACATGCCACGGTGTCACCACCTTAGAGCTGTCCATCTGCCCATCTTTTGTAACGCCTCAGTTCAGGAACCTTCCACAAAGGACACAAGCAAAGTCAGGAACTGGAAACCTTGTGCCGTCCTTTTTCACAAGAACTCTTTCTGTGTACTGAGTAGAAGAAAAAGCATCTTGAGATGCTGTCATTTATTGGCTTATTCCAAGTGTCTGGTATCATAAAGCAGCTAGAGAAAACAATGCACTTTCTCTTGAACTGCACATATTCTACCAGGTTGAGATCATGCTTTTATTTGCCCATTTCCAGGAGCTGTCACTGACTTCAGCCTTGCCTTAAAGTTCCTGCAGGTGGGGGTCTCAGGATGTTTCTGTCTACTTCCAGCTTCCATGCTCCTGCTGTGCAGCAGTTCAAACCCCTGATGCTTTTGTGCTAGAAAAAGGAGAAAGGGACCAGCAGCCAGATGTACATCCCAATTAAAAGTGTGACAAAAATTCAGGACATTCAGATATAACAAACTTCTGGAAAACCTTTGTGTTGGGGATAGTGAGATATGGGACAGGAGGAAGCCAAATCCCTCACTAGTTTTAAATTGGATCTTGATGTGGCTATATGACATGAGTTTAAGGTGGTGGCATCCCTTTGTATTTTCTCCATGTGGTGACTTTAGACAATAGCTAAATCCATGAAGTAAGGTAGCTTCCTCCTGGGAGCCAACAGAGGGGCCCGATGTGAGCATTTGCACCTACCTTTCTTAAGGGATGGCACAGGTTTGCCATGGTGCCTTCCAGTCTGATAGATAAAGGAGTCAATGGTGAAATCACATGTTGCTTCAGTCTCTTATTCAATGATATTAGCTACACAAGAGAAACTGGAAGTAAACTAAGGAGAAATAGAATCTTAAAAGTAGAAGATACTTCTGTTTTATACAAAATAATGGTCTGAGTTTGTTTTTGTTTCTTTTCCTCTTTAGTTCATCCGCTTCCAGGTCTCTCTTACATGAGAGTTCCTCTCCATCTGCAAGCACTGTGGGCGCAGACCCAGACCGCTTTGAGCAGGGCAATGTGAAACAACCCTGCTTGTTCTGAAGGTCACAGGCACTGGAGCCAGACCTGCTTAGTTGGTACATTAATTCGTTTAAAAACCTATGTGTCTTTCTCCTCCCTGTCTTAAAGAACTTAGAATTGTTTCCTGTTAGCCCTGAAAAAGGCACTAAATACAACATACAGCTGCATCCACACTTTCTGCTTCCCCTATAAATGACCCAGGCATTTTGTCAGCAGTTTTTCTGGGCATGTAGAGAAGGGTAAAGTTTCAGGAAATCTTCCCAGTCTTGGTGTACAAGGGGAATGAATTAAAGTTTTTGTTAATTTCTTAGTGAGGATTATTCCAATAGCTACATATTACCATTTCTGGTTTACAAGGGTTCTTCGCCACCGAAATAATTTTCAACATATCCTGTTACTCAATATGATGCAACATATTCTTACACTCCATTGGGTGGTGTATCACAAAGTCCTGGGGAATTGTGCAATCCAGCAGCACAAAATCAACTTTAGGCTTTTACAAATCTTAAAACAGGGTGGTTTCATGTAAGTAAAGTCAAGCAATTTGTCCAGGTGGGACAACCATGCCACTATTACATTACCTTCCGGGAGGCATTTCTCTGTGTTTGCTCCCACTTGCATAAATGTCTCTCCACACAAAAATAATAAAAAATGGATTAATTCTGGGTATTTTAATAAGTTTGGTTTCCTGTTCCCCTCTTTAGTTAGAAATTTCACCTTAAACCTCCATCTCCAGAGAAAGCATTCACCAGATGTGAACTTTTTCATAGAAACCCACCTTTACCTTCCAAAACAGCTCCCCTACTTCAACTGCATTTTCCTGCAAAAAAGATTTTGTCAAAAACATGAGTCCTAACCAATGTGTGACTGGGGTCTTTCAATGGCCAGTGACTCCTTTCCTTCTGGTGCTCCTGGGGATTTCCATCCTGCTGAACAGAAGCCCCAGGGCTGCTGTTCATCAGTCCTGACACTAATAACCCTCCAGTAATTACAGCACCTATTGCAGATAGTATGAAGTAATGAGACTCAGACCTCAGTGTTGTTGACCACCTGTTTCCTTTTTTCCCTTTTCCCCTACCCTTTACTTTTTGGACCTGGACAGATTGAGACCAGCAGCAAACAGCATCTTGGTTTGAAAAGTGACTTTAAAGAAAAAAAAGTTTGTGTTTATTTATTTATTTGCTCGGAATGGAACAACAGAAACTGGTATCTCTAAGCTAGCCCAAGCTGGCCAATTTTCACTTAATTCTCAAGATTCAGAGTAAATAACTGTTGCCTTCTATTTCAAGCAAAAATGAAGTTGCACAAGAGTGTTTTACCAAGAGCTATGGAACTTTTCAATTCCTCAGTCTTGTTCAGTGACAGTTTTCCACCACTTTGAAGAAATACTAAATTCCATTTACAGTTGGGGGGCCGGTTCAGCTTTTCTGAGTTGGTTCCCCCTTTATTCCCCATTTCCACAGACACCCACCAGCATTGCCTTGCCCTGGGCATGAGCAGGGCCACCGCCACCCGCCTGCCTCTGGTCACACTGGAGTTCAGAGAGACGCGCTACGTACCAACCATAGAGCCCGGCCTCCCCATGCGCCACGTGTGGTGAGATTACCTATCTTCATTGGCCTTGTGCCAGCAGATACAGGTGCAACAGGTGCAATCCAATCCAAATGAAACTCTGAGATGCCAGGGTGAGAGGTTTGGCAGCCACGTCCTGCCGCGGCCCTGCCAGGGCTGCCCGTTCCTCCCTCCCCACCAACCTGCTGCCCTCGCTTCCTCCGCGCCGGCCTGCTTAGAACAGCCCCCGCAAAACTTAACCTCTACAGGAAAGCAGGGTAGCTCCTGGTATAAAAAAAAAGACTTCCTTTTTGAAGTAAAATGGTTGATATTGTATTTCTTTGGTACATTGCCTAGTAAGTCTAGGAAATAGTTTTACTGTGATGTTTATAATCGTCTCTGCACTCCTGTACTACAGTTAAGAGCCTTGTTAGATGTTAAATTATTTATGAAAGTAATTACATCTTTTTTGGCATCTATAATAGACCATTGTGTGAAAAGGCTACAGTAAGAGTTGAAAGGCTCACCTATGAAGTCAACTTTGCATTGGACCTGATGCAGAATACAGCCTTAAGTCAAACCAAGAAAGATTAAGCAAGCAACTTTTTTTGTAACAGGCTCTTTATCTTAAGCACTTCCCCAGCTCCAACTGCTGTAGCATCTGGCCATAACCACAGGTAGCGCACGGGCAGGAATGTGGCAAGAAGTCCGCAGCAGGGCAGGGAGGCAAATCTTGCTATCTCATGTTCAAAGACTGCATCATATCTGCTGGCCCACACCTCCAGCTCACTCGTGCTTTTAAATCTGTGAGAATCCACAGGCGCTGAGCTTATCCCACTGCTGAGAACAAACAAGCACTTAACAATTTCACCTTTTTTTAAAAAAAAAAAATCCTAAGCACCTTAGGACCCCCTGACACATTTTCAGAATTGGCTTGGCCACTTGAGTTTGATCCAAAGCTGCCCAAGGGAACAGACTTGCTCCCGCTCAACTCTTGGCACTTTGGAGCCTGCCCCAAAGCCAAATGCCTCCTTTGGAAGTCTTCCTCATTCCCCCTTCCCAGACGAGTGGGGCAAAGCCAGTACATGGTGCCAGTAAGCACCTACCTACCTCCTGGCCAGAAAGAGCTGCATTTCAGAAGGTTGCAACTGGAGCGTTGAGCAGCATGTTGGAGACAAACAAAATAGAAGGAAAAGGCAATGACAAGAATTTCAGAGGAAAAGGAAACAATGAGTAAAAGAACATAGAAAGAGACTAAGAAAGAGACTCTGTAACGGAAGGGGAAATATTTTCTTGATTACTGTTTGTTTTGTAAAACCCCACCCCACCCCCCAAAAAAAGTGCTTAGATCTCTGCTTTAACATAACCCTGTTAAAATGAAACTCAGCTGGTGAGCTGGTGTTGCGAACTTACTCCCCATTAACATGGGAATTTACCTACCTGTCTAACATGATGCTGGAGAAGACAGGCAATATCTGTCACATTTGTACAGCAGCCCAGCAGATCCATCATTAATATTAATCCATTAGCAACTGCCCTGCACTGGCTATCAGAACTGATTCGTATTTTCACATCTCTAATATTTTCCAAAAAATATTATTCAGGGGTAGAAAGCTTCTGCTAAGAAGCACACTTTAGCAGAGGCTTTGAGCAACTTTGCCTTAAACCATTATGGAACATGTGCAGGATATAAAACCAAAAATTGTAATAAAAACTTACACTAGTTTTAGCCCACTCCATGCTACAGAGAAAAATGTAAAAAAAAAAGCACAAGTATGAAACTTTTAGTATAGTACTGTCACTGCTACATTTAATCAGGGAGAAGAGAGATTAGGTCACTGCTACATTTACTAGGAGAAAAGAGAGATTCAAACTTATACCTGTTATGAGGAACCATATGCATTTTCCTGAAAGACAGCACACCATGTTCTTACGAAGTTTGAGGAACTTTTGAGAAGCTCTGGGGAGGAATGAACAGAGCTCTTTCTTTGCTAGTTGGGGAAGATCTGCTGCTTTTAGGGTTTCTTGACATATCTTACATTGCAATAGGTACTAAAGAAACTTCTGTGTACCCAAATGTTTACTGATGATAAGAGCAGGGAGTTGTTGCTCAGGTCTACGTTGTCAGGGTGAATTACAGAGACGGGGTGCATCAGTGTCCTTAGGCAGGTCTTAGAGATCAGGGATCTGTATTGAGTGATCTGCTATGGTGCAAATACACTTTTTGGTTCTTAATCATAAAGACAGTTTCCGTTCACAGTACAAATCAAATAAAGGAGATAATTGCTCACTGAAGCAAACCGCACAAATACATTTCCCTCTCACTAATCAGCATAACAGAACCTTATGAACGCAAAAGTAATTGCTGATCTTGTGATTTCGGAGTCAAGCTGTATGGTTTTGCTGCATTGTACAATATCCTGTAAGTTTTCGTTTTAAAAGACTTATTGCATAGCTAAAACTACCATCCTGCAACCATGTTTATTTCTGCCCTCTTAATCAAGCTTGGTGATACAATGTTTCCAGCCAAACAATATTAAAAACAAAGATGTTTTTCTTTAAGGAAGGTGTTAGCATCAAAACTAAGCAAGGATTAGAGTTGTGGTAATGTGACTAAGCACAGAAAAAAAGTTTAGGGAAGAAGAGCCATGAAGAACTGGCCTGGCCAGATTGTCAACTGGTGTTAATCACCCAAACCCTACTCCACTCCACGGAGTATGCCTGATTCATCCTCCCTAAAGACCAAGACCTTGAAAAGTAAATATACCAAATGTATCAGCTCTAAAAATCAGACAGCACGTTTTCAAAGGAAGTCCAGAAATGCAAAAGCTGAAGCTCCCAGGGCAGCACTGGCTTGCAGTTGTGTCCTACCCCGTGCATCAGACTGTATATATACTGTGTATATAAATATATATATATATATATATATATATTAACTGTATGCAGTTAGTAGCTGTATAAAAGAGGTGGCACGGATAATCTTGTGTAGGTGTGGTCAGGCACAGTTAGAGTTGACATCAAAATTAACTTTTGCATTTCCTTATTACATTTTTTTTTAAACTCTTCAAATCTCGTAGTAGAGTGGGGGTGGGGAGGGCTTCCTGGAAGTGCTGGGAGGAAGGTCGTTCACTGAAATGTGTTCTTGCATCTGTCCTTCTATTTTATACCAAGAGAAGGATGATCATGAAGAGCAACTGTCTAGAAAGAAAGCACAAGCAGCAAATAGACCATGAAGGAGCTGTTCTAGTTGGCCTGATAGAAAAACAGCAGCAAGAATTCATATGCCTTCATGTCTTTCTTTAAGTCAGACCTAGATGGTGGAAAAATGCTTGCCCAAACAAGAGACAACCATGTGACATCCTGTTTATCCAACTTTGTAATGTTAGAATTTTGTTGTTGGGAGAGTCTTTTTCCTTAAAATCTCCACTGAAGAAACAATCGCAAGAGAACCTCAGGTTATCCTTGACAGAGAAATGACTAGCGTCTTTTTACCTTGTAACTGCAGAGAAGGAGCTTGAAAATAAGACACCAAGAGGTTCTTCAACCAGAAGTCAAATAACAAGAACAGCTCATGTCTACTTGGTTTAGTATTCACTGGTTTTAAGCCAGTTGTGAGTGTTCAGGCTTAGCACGGCAAGGGACACGAGGTCTTTCTGCCCGTGCGGT
The DNA here is from genome assembly GCF_963210335.1 of Falco punctatus. NCBI lineage: Eukaryota > Metazoa > Chordata > Aves > Falconiformes > Falconidae > Falco > Falco punctatus. The sequence goes on from NC_137587.1 coordinate 49,654,936, forward strand.
ACCCTGGGTGGCTGCATGCCTTCTGCCTGCCCCTCTGCACCTGGAGGCAGGCATGGACTCTGGAGGGGGCTCAGCCCTAGCAGCTTGCAAGCACCCGGCTGACTTTGCTCTACAAACAAACAGGAGAATCAGGCTGTAATTAGCAAGAGTTCACCTGCTCTGGGGAGCCACTCCTAGGACTGAGGACACTCGCTGCAAGCAAGTGCTCTTAGGTCCCTTTCACAAATGGTCTCTGGACCTAGCACAGGAATTGGTTTATGTGGACTGGCTATATCCTTTACAACGCATCCTTCTGCCTAAAATCAAACACTTGGGACAACCAAACAGTACTTTTTTGCTTGGAGACAAATTTGGGTTTTTACTAAACTAAATGCCAAACAGGATTAGTTTTAAACTATTTCTAGAACCAAGCTGTATTTTAACAGATTTTTGAATTCCTGTATTTTAACCTATTTTTTAATAGAGGAAACACACATGAGATGCTCACTTACCCAAAATGCATCTTTAAACTGCAGCTGTGTCATTGTTGCCCTGTGGAGGGGAGGAATCCTTCAGCAGGGTCGTTCTCAGATGAGAGCAGCAACAGCAGCAGCCACAGCAGCGAGCCTTGTTGCCGTACCCCGGCCAAAGCAGAAAGCGCAGCACATCCACAGACCTGTCTCTTCTGAGGTCAAGCTGGTGAAAAAATAGCATTGGGCAGTTTCAGGCAGCTCAGGGTAATGACCTATAGCTGCAAAGGGACAGAGGGGAAAAAAAAGCTCTTGCTCACACACATAGACATGCATGCACTCAGCACCCTAACCCCAAACCTGTTTCTCTTCTGGTAAACAGTTAATATTGAAATGAGGAAGCAAGGAAATGTCAAATGATGTCAGGCTGCTCCCTGTCATGTGTGCATGTGAGTGGCTGGCAAATTAAAAAAAAAAAAAAATAAGAGAGAGGGGGGGAGGCGGGGGGAAGTAGTACAATTCAATGATATGATTTGATCAGCTGCAGGAGGAGAGAAATCAATTAAAATGCAAAGGAAAACAGCACAATACAAAGAGATAAGCTATGGAGGAAATCACAAACTATCATATAGCACCGTGGTCTTACACAGAAAAGAAAAAGCAGCAAAAGAAATGTATGTGCCACATTTCTCCAGTACCTTCTGGGGCTGGCAGGTGCCCATGTATTTGCACATGGGAAGCGTAGCTCAAAGTTGCATTTTGCAAGTGACAAAGCTTTTCAAGACTCTGGTTAAATTAAGAACACTGTAAAGCATGCAGGTGTCAGCACACTTTCAGATACCTGAATGCCTGTAGAGAGAGAAAATTTCTGATTTGCATGCCCTCACGCAAATTCTTATATGAATAAGCAAGATATGAGAAACTTGGACCATCCAAACTCCTAAAAAACTTGATAAGAGAACCAAGAGTTTTTTAGCACCAGGACCTGAAGTGAAGCTTCACACATGTCTGAACTGGCAGCACACCCAGCACCACACCCGGTGTGCCCTGACATCAGGGTTTCAGGCAGCTGGTTAAATAAGCTAACCGATCTGTTACAATGCAGCTGCAAATACTTGATAATGAGGTAATACATCTAACACTTCCATGAAACCATCTTCAAATTACTGGTCATACAGGTGAGGTTGCCTCTGTTTGCCTCCTTGGAATGTTTTAAGGATTCTTAAATATGTGTTTTTAAATACTCACTAGCATTTTCAGAGGGTAGGAAAAAAGAAAAACCTCCCTATCATGGTTGCCTGTGCAAAAATGTGTCCTTCCACAGCAAGAACACATCAGGCCTGACTTTGCTATAGCTAATTAATATTGCTCCTGATGCCTGGGTGTCACTTTTTTCTCACTGCCCCTGCAGCACCAGCCATGCGGGCAAATTACTCCATAGCGAGAAGTCGCACAACTTCACCGAGCTCCGGCGGGACACAGAGGTCTGCTCAGAGAGCTCTGCAGCAGCTGGTGCCAGAGCTACCAGCAGTCACTCCCTAAGCAATTGGTAGGTGGCATTTTGGAGAATTGGCAAGTTTCCTTCCTGGTGGTCTGAAGAAGCCCAGGAGCATGCAGAGACTTTGAAGGCAAAAATGAAGCGCAAGCAAAGGAGGGCAAAAGAGAGAGTTTGCAGGGCCAGAGCTGCACAGCGGCTTTGATTGTCATAAGCAGCAGGGAAAAGCATCGTGTGAGACGGGGAGAAGGAGAAATGTGAGGATTCACTTGCAGAGGGTGCTGAGGCAGAATGAGTGAAGCTTTCTTACAGAAGGGAAAATTCCCTGAAAAAATGTAGTTTGAGGGCATGGACACTTCATAATGCTTAATCTGTAAGGAAAAAAAAAAAAAGAATGTTTTATCTGTCTTTCTACATGTTTAAAACTAAATGTTTCCTCTTAGTATTTAGGAATTACAGCTGTTTTGAAATGGATAGCTTTGATGCTGTTTGGGTTCATAAAAATGCATCAAATGCATTTTGGCCCTCCAAAGCGATATGCTACTTTCTTATTATTTTAGTTTGGCCCCAACAAAACAGCCAATTACTTGATTGAATCTCACGCTGAGCTCTGCCTGTGTCTGTCCCTCCCAACAGTGCTGGTGTAGCAGGGTCACCTCCCTGAGGAGCAGCCAGGGATGCCTCCCTACGTACTTTAAGCCTGGGCAGTCTTTGTGCTGCCGATGGGTTTGTCTCTTACCGTTGGCTGCAGAAGAGCCTGCATCAGCCATGTTTCTAGTTCAGTTATTTTGATGTGCTGTTGTCGGGCATTAGCTGGCGTGATGAAACAGAGCTGTTGGGCAATGCTTCCTGTGGAGCCATCACTGCTCACGCATCCCAGTGTTGCTGGATTATATGCAGAGGGTGCTGTGCCTTGCAGTGGTGGTCAGGCTTTGCTGGGCTGTGGAAGAGGGAGAAAATTACCTCAGTTTTGCAGCTGAAGAAACTGAAAGCTACAGCAAGCAGTCCTGGAAGTGAAGACCTGGGAGGGGCTTAGTGGGATGCTGACAAGGGAGTCTTCTCCAGGTGGCTGTGCTTTGCAGCAGCTGAGGTGGGAGTAAGGTGTCGTCAGCCCATTGCACCAGCACCGGCCACAGAATCCATGAGCCCACACTGCTCAGTTCCTCTGCGTGCAGCAGCATCTCCTCTGCTTGGCCAAGCTATAACAACCTCTCTCCGCAGCTGGCAAGGAGCTCTCTGCAGAGCCGCGGGCACACCTGCCTGCTGCGCTGGCTGTCACCAGCTTCAAGAAAACTGGTAAAGGATTATTTTCCTTTTCTCCCATAAGCCAAAGCACCAAATAATACCTTAACACCTTGCAGTGGACATCTACTAAATTTATACTGAGCTGATCTACTACAACTGCTAGTCTGTAGGATGCAATTGCTTGTTGTGAGCTTGTTTAGCAGAGCTGGAAATAGTACCCAGAAATAGCAGTTCCCAAAGGCTGTCTTGCTTCAGAGACACACCAGCCTCCCGACCTCTCCAGAAATGTGTCTTAGTCCCTGTCCCAACTGCATGTATCAGGATAGTCTTGTGAGTCTTCTGTAAAACTGTCATGCTGAATGCTGCACCTGGAGAAGGAACCTTCCCCAAACCATCCTCTACAAACAAATGAGACAACACAGCACCCAGCCAGTTCTTAAATGCTGTCTCTCATGACTGGATTCACACTGGGTGAGCGGCCTGAGCTGCACAAGGCTGGAAAGGCTGAGCCTGGGAGGGAGGGGGCTCTGCGGGGCTGGGGGAAGGGCACCAAAATCAGGGAACCTGACAACACTGCTAACTACTGAGATCACCCTGAACTTCATGATGTTTTCCCCTACAAAAGCTAGGCAGATACATTTGTGCCAAGCAGAAGCACTTTCAGTGGGCAAGGGGATTAGACTTTTGTCATTGTAGCGCATGGGACTAGGCTGGCAATGACAAGTGATCAGCCACTTGTTCAATTACTTGCTTATTGACAGGCTGGATGCTTTGGAAACCGCAGGGCCTTCCAATTCCCCTTCCTCACCCTTTTAATGCGGCTTTTCATCTAATCTTCACATACAGCTCCACTCGCAAGTTTGGAAGTGTCAATAACACATCCCCAACAGCTACTGCAGCCCCTTCCCACCACTACTCTGAAAGGCTAAAAATCAGGTTTTCTGTTTGGTAAGACCAAGAATCAGTCTCCAGGCCAGAGTATTGGGGGGGTTATTCCAGTAATTAATTTGTTTGGCAGCAGAACGTACCATTTGAATCTGTTCTCTAGTGGAAAGTGATGAAAAGTGATTTTAAAAAAGTCCATATTAAAACCCTTCAAATTTTGACCTGCGTCAGAATGGAAGTGCCATTTTGTTTTTAGTAACAGCATACTGCTTTGAGCAAAGATTTTTATTTGGGGTTTGGGTGGTAGGTTTGGACCTGACGGTAGTTAAAATATGAAGTGTCTACAAACAGGGCGGTGCTCATCCAGGGCTTCAAGCAAGACATTCTTTACAGTCATGTTTCTGATTTTGAGCAGTCTGATGGAGTCTACATTTTAGTCTACACAGAAATAGGATGAGGGAGTCTATGAAAAGTATTAAGACAGCATATAGAGGGATGTTGAATACTCAGATCATTGTATTTGTCAAGATTCCCAGGGTATATTGGGGTCCCTTGGGATCATTGTGAAATGAAAATGGAAAATAGAAGGCACTTCCACAGTCCTTCCAAGCCTCTGTAACAGTTATATCTAACAGATACGGCTTCACAACACCTGCTGTAACACAGTCATGTTCAAAATTTAAACAGTCCAGCCTCTGGTATCTTACTGAGTCCTAAGCCTAGAGACACCAACAGCAATGAAACCACTTCCAGAGCAAAACCACAACTAAAATACCCAGTGTTTTAGCTGGTTAGCTGCACGTGCCATTTCTACTTCCATACAAATGGCTATCTGAGCTTCAGTGTGAGAAATGTTAGGGTCTTTCAAATTATCCACAATCGTGCCAATTTAAAATTTCTTAAATCACCTTGCCTTCTGTGAGAAGGCAATCTCTGTCCCCATGGAAACAGAAGCAGCAGCCTCAGAGCATCCAGCTTGATTTGTTAGAAACTCCTCTGAACCCATCTATGGCTGCTGGCTGGAAGCCGATTCAATATGCTCCAGACCCTATGACATCAGCTCTGTTCGGCTCTCAGACACACTCCCTTTGCTTCTTTTAGAAGGAACTATTCAAACACCCTTCCAGAAGCACCGTTTCACAGTGCAAGACAGTCCTGCTGGCATTTGCTTCGGTAAAATTGACAACTAACAAAGAGTAATGGCATAGAGTGCATTCCTAACCAGTATCTAGCATCTCACAGTGGTTTCCAACAGAGGCCTTCCTTTCAGGGAAAACCCAGCCCCTGATGTTTTACCGGAAAGGTAACTGGTCTTCACCATACTTACGAAGCACATGAATGCATTTCCTCTAAAATTAACACCATGATACCCTGTATATCCTAAAATTATTGTTCGTATCACAGAAACATGGGGTCTTTTTGTGCTTGGTACATGTTTAACCACGGTTAGCTACCATCCTTACCCCTGAAAGTGTTTCGAAGACAAAAAAAGAAGAGAAACTGGGAAAATGCAATGTCAGAGGAGGCTTAACACCAACAGTAACTGGTAGTTCTTTGGAGAGAAGTACATCCACTTTGTGAAAGAGAAAATTAAAAGGATTTGGGTTTCTGTCTCCCTTTCTTTTTGTAATTTTAGGTACCTGCAGAAAGATGTTTTTCATTTCTCTGATGTCTTGCATTTTACCAATATACTGGCTTTCTCCATCCCATTAATTCAAAGGAAATCACTATTCATATGCAAGCATTGCATATTCATTAGCCAAGTAGGCAATGCCTGCAGTGCTGAAGAGGTTTCCACTTCTCAGAAATTGCTCTGAATTCTAGAAAGCAAGCAGGCTTCACATTCACAGAAACTGACAGAAGTTCAGGATATGCTTTGCAAAGAAATAATCTTACCTGATTGATACTACGGGGGTACCCACATAGGCAACAGCTGTTCAGACTGGCATTTGCAAAGACACCAGTATGCTTTGTGCAGAATCATGGCATTTTCAGCTGAGCTCAAACGATTGGACCTTTGTCCAAAATGTACCGTTTCCAGCAGGTCTGTCTCTGTACAAAATGTCCCTTCTTCAGTAACGCAGTGAATTGTTTAGCATCATGGGAAGCAACAGTTTAGATGCCTTCATCAGATTTTAGTAAATATTCTGCACATTTCCTCATTTAGAAACATCACCCATTGTTCCGAAATTTTTTTTTTCTCAGTAGAAATGCAAAACTGGAGCAAGTCAAAAGTGAACATCTGAAAGATCTTTTAAAAGAATCTTTAAAAACCAACCTTTTTAGATAAATTATTTGCGTGTTTATGATTGTAAACAGCCTGAAATATTAAAGTCTATTTGTTTTAATTGCCAGAGAAAATGTAACTTAACACAGTTCAAACAAACTAGTTGTTTATAGTCTCAATTAGCACTGTAATCCTCTACCTGTTTGAGAAAACACCTTCTCAGATATTTTGCCATAGTCCTACCTCAATAGCTAGAAAGAGGAACAGGGAACTGGTAAAAGCATTTGTAGCAATTGTGCTTTTTGCAAACCTGAAATGCCAGAAATGCTGATCAGCTGAATCACGCTTCAGCTAGGTGAGTGATTATGCCTGATGTTTAACATTGCTCAGTCTTGGTTTTCTACTGTTACACTCTCAAAAGAAAGGTTTATCTCCGGCTTTCTCAAAACAATGTAACTTTTTCTTTATTTATAGCGAATTTCTTGTGGATTGTTTTTTTCAGCTTCTTTCTTTTTGCTTTGATAGATCAGCGAGGCTGGTAAAATAGCATTCTTCATGAAAAGTATTTCCCTGCGCCTTCATTCAGAGACATTGGTATACATCCATGTGAGCAGCATTTATGCAGCACAAAGGATACTGCTTTAAGGACCAAATTCTTGTGGAATTACCCTTTAATGTGACTTTTCCTCTTGTAAGTAGGGCACAAAGCACTTCACATGGGGCACTACCCTCTGTATAGAGAAGGTGTATTTATATACATATACAATATACATGTAACAAGAATAACTGCTACTTTAAAACCAATACTGAGATCAGTTTCCACCTGAGAAGTTTTTCTTGTTACTTCTAGCAAGCTCTGGGGTTTTTAAGACAGAAGAGGAAAGGATAGCTTGCAGTTTGAAATGCCACATCCTCAAAATAATTTACAATATAGAAAAAACCAAACATGTGTTGCCAAATTGTTTAGACAGGGTCACTTTGAAGAGGATTATCTGTGCCTCCTGGTCCGTGCAAGGCAGGCCTCCACTTCAATCTCTGGCGCCAAGCAGGGCTCACATCAAAGATGAATCACGTTGCCCAGGACCTTTTTGAGCTCCAACTATCCCCAGGGCAGAAATTCTTCCACTGCCTCTCCGGGCCCATTTCACTGCTTAACCACCGCTACCGTGACATTTTCATCTAGTCAGAATTTCTCTTGCTGGCACTTGTGACCATTGCCTCCTCTCCCTTCGCTGTGCACCTCTGAGGAGTCTGGCTTCTTCAGACCAGCAATGTACTTTTCCTTGTTCTGTCACCCACCCACTTTCCTTGAGGTAACTGTGCTTTTGGTAGGATGGGGTTTTGTAGTATTACATGGATGAGCTGCTTCATGTTCTGGAAAACTTTGCAAATCTAAGCTCTGTAACATTGATACTTTATCTACTTGCTGTCATATTAGTCTCCCTTTGCCCTCGTCACCTGACCTGACATGTTTAGAAATCACATTTTGCTAGATCATTGATTTTATAAATGGAAGGATTTTGGAACAAACAGAAGAAGTTTGTTCTCTTCATTGAGTTTAGTCAGTATTTGTTCCTCTGAAAGTCTCTCTCACTTAGACATCATGGAAGAATGATCAAGGAACCATCCTAATGCATATTCCCACTGAGCTGGGGACTGCCCCTGAACAGGGATAACTAATTTTGAGGGTGAGAATGAGGTTACCTCACCAAGAAAAATGCTCAGTCTCTAAGAAACCTGAGTGGTTACTACCTGGAGACAAAGTGCTTTTACTAGCCTTAATATTTGAATTAGGAATATTCTACATTATGCTGCTTACACAGTGAGATCAGAGACCTTCAGCACAACATGCTGAAGAAGGATGCCTCCTCACCGTAAACCACGGTGTATTAACAAAGAAAACGTGACACTTAACCTTCACCATCTCTCTTTTTATTCTCCCCGCAAGTCAAAGCTATGGTTTCAATTCTGTGTTTGAACTTTCTGGTTTTCTTCAGACTGACTGTTTTGAGCTGTTCCAACTGACCAGAACCTGAACTGTGCTCATAAAACTTCCACAGGTAGAAGTTGTGCTGTTTAATTGAGTACAATCTCATTCCTCAAAAAGGGGATTCCGGGTTGAAATGTAGCATTTAGCTGAATCTGCTCTTGCTTTCCAAAACATCCCTACAACCTCATTATTTTTTGTTGTTTGGTTAGTTTTGTGATTGGCAAGAAAATGAGAGAAGAATCAAAGTTCCAATAGCAGTGGGGTGGATAGGAACACAGAGAGACTGCCGAGGCGTTACGTCCCTAAGAAACCAGGCACAAACACTCTTAGTTTTTCAAAGTTTGGATATTGTGGAAAACCTTCTGTAAAACCTGGCAGAGGGGAGGGAGCTACCAGACACTGCTCTCAGCCTTCACCGAACAGGGAAGCTCTGAATTTTCTACAAAGAATAGGGCCAACAGCAAACATAAGGACTAGGCTAACCTGAGTTTTATTGTGCGTGACTTTCACAAGCTCTGGTAATCCCCGATTCAGTACCAGTCATTCCTTCTATAAATACATAGAACAAAATACGCCACACTGGAGTGCTGAAAATCTCTACTCTGACTCCTTAAAACTAAGGTTTCTATTTAATTTCTATCTACAGTGCATCAGTTGTAAGCGCTACTTTGCTTCATTGCACTTTATCTCAGTAGAGTTAAAAAACACTAGGTAAGAGACTGTCAGTGCAGAACCCTGACAATCCTGGAGCTACGCTCGGGTAGAATACTTGGATGGAAATCATTGAATGTAAGTGGTGGGCTGCCAATCTGCGCAACCTGAACACTGAATGATCAAAAGCCACAAATCTTTCTAAGATTGTGAATGCACTATTAAGCTTCTAACCCTAAAGTGAAAGAAGCCTAACTTTAAAAACATTATCAGAAATCAGAAGTCTAGATTAATATGCTCTAGGTATTACAGAAACATTCAACAGAATACAGCATTATTAAAGGACTGAGCTTAGCATTTCTCCAAATCTACATTTTGGTTACATTAACGATTTTACTGTTTTCTTTTGAAGTACATTTTCAGTGCCCATAAAATTACATTAAGAGCTGCAAAGCAACAGAAGCTGCAGTTCTAGTTCTGTCTTACAGTGAGCTAAGCTTTAATAATGCCTCTTATGATTGGCTTACAAAAATATTAAAATAAGCAGTAAATTGGGTATTTGGCACAGCCTCCAAGATGTCGATGTATAAATCAGGGGTCCTCAAACTATGGCCCGTGGGCCGGATAACAGCCCCCCAGGGTCCTCAATCCGGCCCCCGGTATTTACAGACCCCCCCGCTGGGGGTTGGGGGGGGAACCAAGCAGCTGCAGATGACTGCCTGCCACTTCATCCACACACCGGCCCCTGTTTAAAAAGTTCGAGGACCCCTGCTATGCTGTTTGGTATTTTACTAGTCTTACTACACCACTTCTTATTCTTGGTTTATGCAAATTATTGCAATTCAGCAAATGACTTGGAGCTGAGTAAAATGCAAAGGATAGTGGCATCCTTCCAAAGGCATTATTTTTTTCTCCTTGTTTTGGAAGTTGAACTTTCAAGTTGATGACAAGATTTTTAATACTGAATATGCAGTTGAATATGTCATTAAGACTTGTTTAAAAATGCCATAAAGAATAATAACAAATGGGCAACTCTGGGTATATTTCAAAGACGACAGCAACTGTTTTAATATTCCTGAGCACACTGGATTTAATTAGACTTCTTTTTTTTTTTTACATCAGATCCCACCACCACCACGGCAATAGTTATACTCATATTCCCAGGAACTAAACCAAAAACTATGGGTAGAAAAAACCCCAACCACTAATACTGAAAAAGCATTTTGCATGTCTATCATTATGATACCTAAAAATATACAGTAGAAGTATATGTAGTTTTTGTTCTGAATCAAAATTGCTCGCCTTCTAATGGTGATACTTCATAACTTATGTCAAAAGGAAATGTCTGTTTATTCTGAGAATAATTAAGAGATGATATACTGGGAAAAAACCAAAGGCAGAACTAACTGCTTTCACTCAAGAAAAAGAAATTTGGCAGGAAGGAAAACATCAGTCAAGAAGAACATTGCAAGAGCGTTACAGGAGCTAGTTACCTAGGAATCAAAAAAAAGCCTAATACACTCTACACTACCTGTTCTTCAAGGCTTTGTCTTTGTTTAGAATACTCAGCTAATTTCTGTGACTTTCTGTGAGATAAAAAGCAAATATATGTACTTCCCCTAAATTTATTCTGCCATGCCATTAACCTCTCAGACCATGTCAACCAATCACTTAATAGGACAGTACTCACTTTCATGAATGGTAATTGTGGAGCTCTCAACCAAAGCTGACTTTCAGAGTTTATTACTACAAATACTATATAATGCCTTGGTGCTTTGAAGTTCCGTATCTTGCAAAATAAAAAAAACCCCAAACACAATTGCTTTTGCACACTTGTCCAGAAAGTGCTAAATGCATGTTGCTTTTTTTTGAATCTTCTTTGGCATCTGTATGAGATGATGTCTTTGGTTTATAAAAGCTAAGAATGTTGCCATTGTACATTATGCACATTGCATACACTGTTCACGTTTCAAGAGAGTTGTTATAGGTGGCCCACAGTAATTAATAAATGGACAAACACAGAAAGACAGAATATTTTAAGTTTTAATCCAACAAATGAAGAGAGTCTCAACACTGTAAAATACCATTGTATTGCTAATGCTGTAGAATTGTACATTAAAAACAAGTATTGTCTATAGATGTAAAAATAGCAAGTCTTATGATACAATAAAACACTTTATAGAAACCATTTAAGTTGAAACCTCTTAAACAATTGAGGCATTAATCTAAGTGTTTCTCCAAACGTATTAAATAAAACACAGTTAATACTGACTCTAAACATCCCCCCATCTTCCCCACTCCCCGCCCTAATTATACTAATTAGAAAAAATAGTAGTCTCTCAAGTTATACTACGTTTTGCATTCTTTCAGAACCATTTAGATTCTCCACTTTCTTCAAGTACCACAGAACAACTCTTCACAATACAGTACTACCCCTGGAGTAATTTATTTCCCAACACAATATTATTTTGGAAGTAAGTAAGATTAATCTTGAAGACCAGAAGAGGCCCAAGGAAGTCTGCAGGAGGGCAATTAAGTTTTGAATGCACATTATTTACACAAATATTAGTGTACTGTAATTACAGCATAAAACTTGCAACATAGCTCACAGGGGCTTTTAACAAAAGCTCCAAATGAAAGAAAGGGAAGAAAAACCGATTACAAAATAAATAATCTAAAGTTCTTCATGATAGAAACGTTCATCGTGAAGCTGCCTACCATAATCCGTCGCTTCACTGTTAAGAAACAAATCCTGGTTCTTAAGAATTTCTGCTTCAGAAAGCTTTTTATCATCATTCAAATCCATTTCTTCAATAAGGTGAAGAGCCTTTAAAATAAATGGAACACCATGTGCACAGTTAATAGATACTAGCATTTATAAATAATGCTTTTAGAATGGCTTTGTCAAAGTCTTGCCACACCACTACTATTTGTAACAAGCTAGGCAAGATTTTACATTCAGCAAAGAGCCTTTCCTTCCTCAGTTTTTTTTCCATTGGCCTCTTTTATTTGGTGGCAAAATCATAGTATTAAATCTCTACCCTCACTATCAATTCTAAAGCAACAAATCAACGTCAAACCCATAGCTTTACTTCGAGGGCAGAAGACAGTATTAAACCAGAAAAGATTAATCATCTTCCTGGCAGCCCCTTGTCCTTGAAATCCACGGGTGAGTGCAGTACATGTCTGTCTTCAGTGCATCATCTGCAGAAAATGTAAGCTAGCATGTCAGCTAGAACCCCTGTGTTTTCAGAGAGCCCCTCTGGACGTTCAGGCACTGAATGACAGCAAGTCCTTGATGTGTGGGACCTCAACTAGGATTTGAGCTAATACAGTCTTCAAGTAAGCATACAAACCTTCTCCTTCCTTGCAGGTAGCATCTAACATGTTCTGTCCCTCACTAACAGAATCCAGCACGCTCTGTGTAACGAAAGATATTAGATTTCTGTGAAATCTACACTCTATTTTACAAGGAGTTTAAAATCTGTTTATCTAAGTTGCACTGGGGATGAGCATCCTCTTTCAGAAGTGTGCACCAGTTATCTCAGTCACATTCTTACTCTGTGTCTGACAAGATAAGCATTGCTTACAGGTTAAGTTGTAGGCATGCTTGCTTTCCACTCTGGAGGCATCTGCTGTGCTAAGCCATGTTCTATTCCCTGAATGTCTGGAGACACTTTTCCACCATATGTGCATATTAAGAAAAACCAAATCCAAAACAAGAAAGGACAGACAGAGATTTGTAGCTGGATATTCTCTGTCTATTTACGATTTGTAAAAAAAACGCTCCATGGCTGTAATTCATCATTAAAATGTAACTAGAAAGTATGTGATGTGCATCATGAAAAAGGGTTTTCTACCTTCAGCAGTGGACAAGATAGCCATCTATGCATAGGAACTTCAACTTTGGGTAGCAATTCATGTTTTCCCTCATTTGCTGAAAGTAAAAGCCTGCTTTTCTGAAAAACTTTTAAATACCTAAATCGTGACTGTCAAATGAAACTGCAAGTTAAAATAATTCACAGATCTTTGCTTATTTATGTATTATAAAAGGAAGTTCAGCAGTAAAACAAGAAAACAAGTGCACAATTTTTCAGCTGCAGCTTATTCACAAGTACCACACAGCTGAAAGCTAGCAAGCTAGTACAGCAGCTCTATCCCATCTATTATTCCCGAGAAAAAGAGGAGCCAGTATTACATGGGTGGGGTTTTTTTCCTTTGCTAAACATATATTAATACAATGATTTAGAGAATCCTTCTGTTCCTACTTTTTCTGATTGGTTTGGTTCCGTGTAACTGCTTAGTGATTTTTGTTAAAAATTAACTATTACCTACATTTAAGCTGACTACACCACCAAAAAAGGACTGAACAAAATAACAGGGACTAATGTCAGCCAAGCAGATCTTAAAAGCACTCTGCATGGTAAAAACTAAAAGTTTATTAAAACAAGGCATCTTGGTAAACATATAATAATTCCTGCAAATGGAATGCATAGTAATTTTTCTCTTGTTATGTTATTTAGTTACCAGGTTTCTCAAGTCGTTTTTGAAATGCTGAAATGAAACTGCAATAATCAGCTTTCAAGCAGCAGTTTATGACTTAAGTCAATGCTACCTTCTCTTTAGAACAGGTGATGATGCTAAGCCCTTATATTAACTGAAGAAAAATAACAGCACATTAGAGAAACAAAGAAAAAAAAAAGATTTCTTCGAAGCTAAAATTTTAATAAATAGCAAAGAACTGCTAAAAAACCAACCAACCAACCAACCAAGCCAACACAGGTATGAATAGACTCAACACCATCCAGAGCCGATGTCAGAACAGTATTGTTTCTGCGAAACAGGAACCAGCCACCCTCAAGAGTCAGATGTTAAAAGTCTGTGCAAAGACTTGCAGATCCACATTTACAAAAATACTACTAGAGCAACTTAACAGCTTAGCTTCCTACAAGGTTAGATACGTGAGGTCCCAGTGCTGTGTGCTAGCCACATTGCTTTTTCTGTCATCAACAGAGCTGAAAAGGAAGAGGTGGGACCTCAGTAACGAGATGCTCCAACACAGCAGAAAAGCTATACTATTTGGCACAAAGCATCTCCCCTCTTTACTAGGCATTATGGAGGCATGGGAAGACCTGTTGTTCCTGCATTCTGAACACCAAAATCCTCCAGTGCAAAGGAAAGAGACTTGGACCAATCAAGATAAAAAGTTTCTAGTGGAAAGGCAGAAATCCTCTCTGCTGCAGTTAGTGACTGTAAAGCGTGCTTACTGAAACAGGTTATAACACTCAGCGCTTCTACTGCCTGCTACAAAAAAATACAGACAGCTAAAATGAGAATCCACTTAAACCTATTACGATGTTCTACCCCTGATTAAACCATTTTAATTATCATCACCAAAGTTTGCATTACAGCATCTTGAATCATGGAATGCTTCCATTTCCATGTACTTATGAAAAGACAAGTTTTTAGTTCTACAAATTATGGTGATTTATGCAGTCAGAAGAATCACAATCAATTTTTGTTTCAAAACTATGCTGTCAGTATACAACAGCTTATTTTAGTAGTGTATCTCAATAGATTTACCTACAATAATGAAAAAATAACCCATTACAACACTGTACCCTTAAGTCAAACCAGATAAGCTATTTAAACCTGTAGAAAAGCACTTTGCCAATTTACAAACGTTCATACAATTAATAGGAACTTCAAATTTGCCTAATGCAGTTCAAGGACCTGCATTCTTTGTCAAACTGAAACAAGGTTAAAAATACATGCAAAGATCTACTAAACGTTCTTTTTCAACTACTAAGATATGATAAATCTGAATGCATCTATCATTTTGTTGTGATACTTTCAAAATTAAAATCTAAACAGCAATCAAAACACATACCTCCTCTTGTGCAATACCCTGATTATTAGGTACTATCCAAGACAACAGCTCTTGCGGGTCCAGTTTTCCATCGTTATCCTTGTCATAGTCATTCACAAACCGATCCTTCTCGACAAGTATCCATTCTGGATCTTCCCTTGCAGCTAGTAAGACACATTTGTAAAACTGAAAGCCACTCTTTACCTTAAAGCAGATGTTTTCACCTTTTGCCCTTACCAAATTCACTTAATCTCATAAAACATTAATATGAAAGTGATCTCACTACACAAAGACAAACCTTACAGACCAGTCCCAATAGATTAAATCAATGCATCTGTCTACATATGAAAAAAATATTTGTATAGAATAAAACAGGATTTTCAAGCTAAGATAATAGTAAGACTGTAAATTTACAGTCGAACTAAGCAGACATTTAATTCAAGGTTTAACATCAACTGAACTGTTTATTTTAGTATCTCCACAATTACCCAAATTGATAGTGGAGAAAGCATACTTTCTATCGACTGTGCCGCCAAGGAGATGGTTTCCTACTTATTGGGTCAGCTGATATATCAGTAGGAAAAACACTGAATAGGTATCTTACATCTGCAGTATTTGTCTTGACAAAGTTAAGATTACTCTCTCCATTAATGTAAAGCAATCGTGTTGCAGATAGCACGTGGACAGTACCATGTGACAGCAATATGAGCTGTACTACAGGCCTCAGACACAGGTCATCTCGGCACTTAATGGAGGGAAAAGCCTTAGTGTCCCAAAAAGCAGGCAAATAAATAGTGTTTTTCAGTATGTGGGATCATGAAATTATAAGGCCATACGAAGTTTTTGGTAACATTCTACTGTCAATTCCCTTGCCTTAACATCAAGGGAGGTCCATCTGCGACAGGTAACAGAGAAGGCAAAGCTCTTGATTAGTGCAGGCTCAACAGTCTCAGGCCAACACTGCAGGCTTCCAAATTAGTTTACTGTCTAATTTTTTTGTTTGTTTTCTAAAATAACTGGAATATACCCAAAGCAATTTCATTTACTGTTGTTATTTATTTGTTCATTTGTATACTTGTTTTCTATTATGCACTGCTATTGCATACTGCAACCTAGCCAGCAGCCTTAAACTTGTCTCTAACTCAAGAAATTTAGAAGCCATTCATCAAACTGATAGACACTGCAGACAAGCACGAATAGATATTAAGACATCCTAAACCTTATGAAAGTCAAAAGTAGTTGGCATCACAAGCAGATAAATAAGAGTTTAAAAATAATTAGGTTGCTACTATAAAAGAACAAAAAGACTGAAGTCTCTTTCTTTCCTTTCTACCATCTAGCTTTGCAAGCAGATTATCTCTTAACATCACAATTCACCATACACAATTTGTTGCCAAAACCACAAGACAATTATGAAATCAGACCCACCATGTAGTTTATTAGTCATTTCAAAGTGTGCTGTACAAATGCTTTCTGCAGAAGAGATGGCCATTTGGAGAAAAGTTGACGTATTTTCTACAATTATAGCTGATTCTGAATTCTTGCTAACAAGTTTTAATGACAAAGCTGTTATCTTCTCTATTACTGCAAGGACCCTAGCAACAATTTGACTCCTTTCCAACAAATTTGGATAGACTGGCTTGCAAAAGCTTTTTCCAAGGCAGAGCAGGAAAAAGATAAAGAACCCTGCAGCTGCATCAGAGGTCTATTGTTTTACTGGCTCTGGCAAACAAAGATGGTTATAAAAGGTGAAAATCCAGGTGGTTGATTTGAGTGATGAAAAACTGACTGTTCCCCAATTTCTCCATATCCTCATGTGGCTTAAACATTTTCCCCTGCTAGCATGCTAATCCATACTTAAGAACTAGTACTCCTTAGGACCGAGCAGACTTTCCAGATGCCTCAAGCTACCAGTCTTTCTGGAACTGGAGGATATATCTGCCCTATCTTGCAGCAAGTAAAATACAACATATAAAATATTTCTCTATTAGTGACATAGTTAGAGAAAAGTATTGATAAACATCAGGTAAGTGTTCTTTTTCTTGCTAAAGAAGGAATAGGTAAGTTTAAGGAAGGGCAAGCGTGGAAAAAACAAAAAGTGAAAGCAAATAGCCTTTTGATATCTGATACAGTGAGGAGGCTCCTTACACTTCCCCTCCACCTCCTGAAACACACAGAGCTTCCATCCTTCTAACGCAAAGCTAACAGCTACCACTTTAGGCTGACAAAAGACCCAGGAAGTTTAACCTTACATTCATACTGGCTGGTTTCACAGATGTGTTCAGTTAGCAAAACTGCATCTTATTTCAGCTGCATACCTAGTACATGCTTCAGTCTTTAGGAAAACAATACGTAACATGCAAGGAAACAGTGGAATGTGCTATACGCAAACTACTGCCAAATACATACAGGGCAGACTGAAATAATGAGCTGCTATGCCCAGTACCAGGAAACTGAATTACTCTAACAGACAGGGTAATGTTACTCAGAACCTGTAGGTGGAGGTGTGTGAAGCTGAAAATAAAGGTGCATACAATTCACCCCATTCCAAAAGCTTTTGTCTGTTCCTTCCTTCATGCCCCAGCCCCTTTTCCTTACTTGGGTCTCTTCTGTAATCACCAAGGAATTCTTCCAGGCTAACAAATCCATCACCATCTTTATCATGTTCTTCTAAAGCCTCCTGAATGACAAAGTCCTTTTGTATATATACAAAAAGCAAAAATAGCAGTTTGTGAAGAATTAGCAACTTGCAATCAAGAGAAACAGCAATAAATCATTTTAGAGCAATAAGGTATTCTTTGAAGTAAAGACTCCCTCATTTCAAATCTGCTTTTCTGTTTTATGCAGCCTAGTCCAGTGATTGGCTCTTGTGCAACAAAACAAATGTGTTCTTAGGAGTTTAGGATGTCCGATCTTATGAAAACCAAATCTGAAAGGTGTACAGTGTTGGAATCCTTCAGCATAATTCAAAAATACAAAAGTAGCTGAGAGACATGAATTTGTACAAAGCTGTATCATCTCATTTCACTCTTCTTTTTGCATGTGATATATTCACTAATTTGCATTTTTTCAACTTCTAAGAAACTGTTAGGGAAACTGGTTGGTCTTCTGGTCCTGTGTTTCCCAGTGAAGCCAGTGCGCCTATTCTCACAGTTCTGTCTTTTCTTGTTCGTCCATAATCAACAGTTATGTCAACACAAACAGAGACACTGTTTGCATGGCACTCCTCCTGGCAGCTGGCTCTGCAGCATCAGACAGCCAGAACTGAAGCTCTATTGCAGAAAAGCACCAATGTACTTTTAATTGAGGTCAAGTGTCAGTACCGAGCTGGAATGACACCAGCAGTCATAGCAGTGTTGAAACACATGACCAGCGACAAAGTGTTCCTGGCTGAAATAATAACCCCCCAACTCTGACCATAGTGCAGTCAATATTAAAGCTTCATACAGCCTTGAATGCTCTTTTTTTTTGGCCAGAAAAGTGTCTACTGTGTCCCTTTAAGCAAAGTGAGAGTAACCGGCACTTGGCCCTTTTCCTGTGCAGAGAAATCTTTCCTGTAAGTCCCCCTAATGGGAACTGAACTCTGACATAGGCACAAAACTTCTTCAAGCCAAAATCTCACTGATGTATTTCCAACCTAACAGAGTTTAGAGATGGTTAAGGCATCCCAAAAGTCTGGGATAGTTGTGCAATACTAGTTCTTGAAACAGATTTCAATACTGCTCCAGCTCCTGACCTCCAGCACTGGATCCACAATGCACTACCTGATTTTTAATTTGGTCTGTAAAAGCAATACACATTAACTGCTCAAAAGCACACTTCCTATAGTACTGGGGCTAAAGCACATTTATTAACAAGATGTTGTATCTATATACAGAGGCTGATAAAGACACTCTAAATCTTACCGTCATATACTCCACTTCTTCAGGATGTTCAAAAGCAACAAATTCATCCACGTTTAGATCAGGAACATCATCTCTATTAGCTTTTTCAAAACGCTTTTTCTCCTTTAAATGAAGCTTAGAAAACATATTTAGTTAGAGCACTTAATGAAAAGGAAAACCATTTTAGCAGCTGGCTGTAAGCTCCATTAGAATATTGCTTCACATTACCTATTCATATTATACTGATGTTATATTTTCATTACAAAGAGCTCACCCAGAGCAATGAGGACAGCATTTTTAATTGAGGTAGTTTTATTCTAAGAATCACATAAAAACTTTCTTTTCAATTTAAGGAGACATTTAAAACACAGCAAGGCTTCAAAAACACAAAAGGGAAATACATGAAAAGACCAAGAAGTCTTGTCTTTATACATGCTTCCTCTTCTAAAAGTCACTGATTCCCAAACTCATCTAGTGGAGTATAATTATTATAATTAATAGTCGCCACTACAAATTCAAAAATTTAATTTTAAGGGCATTTAACCTTCTGGATCCATATCTGATTTCTGTCAAGGGCTGTTTGTAGTTCAAAGAAGATCGTGAAATATTATGTATGTAAAATGTCTTTTCAGAAGCCATTTTAAGTGCTGAAGGATTAGACAGATTCTTTTAATACAAGACTGCTGCCCATTACATCTGATCATATTTCAAAGCACAGTCACTTCTCTAATCCATTTTAGGTATAAATATTGGCATGCCTTTTCAAAATAAGTAATATCCACACTAAGCAGGCAAGTTCTTATTTCTGAATGTTGTTACACTTCCTGTTTCTGTATTCCAAATATAGAAAAATATTGTATTTTTTTTCTCGTTTCATTTCATACAGTCTCTTCAGACAAAGTAACGACCCACACCATTGATAACTGATCTCGACTCAAACTGCATGTGATGTGAACTATAAAAATTTTGGAATCCTATGATTAAGCCCATTGTGCCATCAGTGTGACTCTGATCTGGGTAAGGGAGTGGCCAGCAAACCACAGATCACAAATGCTTTAAAAATAACCATTTGAAATTGTACTTCCTAGTTTATATCCTATTTATTGACACTTCTCTCAAAATTAGGCTAACCTGATTAATACAGAGCATAACATGTAACAAATAAAGTATAAGATCTTAACTATTCTGCAAAATAATTAAATGTACTTTTGAAGAAAAGCTGACTTTAGGTGAGAGTTTAAATAGGAAGGCAATTCAGAAGGACTGACTACAGAAAGCATTAGACTGCAACATGAACTTGCAGAGGGAAAGTCTATTTTTTGAAACATGATTAACAAGGCTGCCACCTTCTGGTAAATTCATGGTTACTTGATGACAATTCTAAATCAATGCCGTAGTCTTAACTCTTCCATTTTGATCAGAGCAGGATCACCAATTTCCAAATGTAAGGAAAACACTGAAGATGGCTGACATATGCTTGTACAATGCTGCTAATTTTGCTCTTTACAATGTATGTTGAAGAAGTCAGCAAGCATGAAAACCTAGCAAGCAGTCAAAAAGTATAGCATAAGCAAGTGAGTAGGCTCTAGCTCAGCATGTGTATCTATAATGGCTGTATCTCGAACATGGAATCAACACTTTGACTGGTAGTTCCATTTAAAGCCTGGTTTTATTTAAAAGCTATGTAATTAGCAACCTCCAAGGTGCTACAGTTTTTCAGTGAGTAAAATCCCCTGTCCATTATCTATTTTAGCTTCAGTTCTGCCAAGATCCTATATTATCTAGTACTACTTTTCTAAAAGCAGCCAAAGCAATCCTCAAAGGGGGGAAAAAACAAAACAAAACAAAAAAAAAAAAACCAACAGAAAACCTCAGGCCAGAATAGTCACTCTCTTTTTGGGAAATATTTACATATACTTACAAATGTGTAACTTGAAAGAAAAAAAGTTTTGCAGTGTGGTGATTCTTGGTAAACATTCCCCCCTGTCTCTCTTGCCTCTTTCCACTCTTAAGTATCTGCTTGCATACATTAAATCAATCCATAACTACTGTTGTTTATACATACAGTTTTAGCCATCAGAGTTGCATTTTGATTGCTGAAAATGTCTGAATTGCTATTGCTTTCTCTGTGGGTCTCTAATGGACAGAAAATGCTACAGCAGGCAATAGCAACACCCCACACCAGGTACTTGAGAAATAACTGAAAAAGTGGATAGAACAGTATAATAAAGAGGGTTAAAGAGCACAAGCATTTCCTTTACCTCCACCACCAGTGGTACTGGCCTCTGCTGAAGGCAGGACACTGGTTAGGCTGCAGACCTAATCTAATAGATTGCCATCATGTTTTAAGATGATGGCTGCAGACAGTGCTCTGTGGTAAGACTGTCAATAGACATACTCTGCTCAGCTAGCAAAATATACTCGGGAGGTACAATTTCATTCTGTCTTTGTTTTGTTTGTAGCAGCTTTAATACTCCATTACTTTCCTTTAATTATTCCCCTATCCCAGACAGATGAAACTGTTAAAACATGTGCCAGCTGCTACTGTTTCTCTACCCATCTTGTTCCATCAAAATAAAGCTTAGAGAAACTGATGCTGAAACATTTTACCTGTCGAAATGATTCTTCTTCTTGATCCTCCAAGACAGTGTCCTCATCAAAATCAATTACACGATCGTACATTTGCATATTATACTCCTTCCAAGACACTAATCCATCACTATCTTTGTCATAGTCATTGAAGTGCTGCTTAGCTTCTTGCATAACATAGTGTTTAAAAGACTGCTGTATCCAGGAGCTCAGCTCATCTGTGGAAAACATTAAAAAAATAATAAAATAAAATCAGCATCATCTGCACTATAAAACCTGTAAAGATACCACAGGTCTATTCAGTCTGTAATGTACTCTGCAATTCAGATGTAAGCATATAGGCAAGAAGTTAGTTAAAAGCAAAACAATCCGTTTCCTCCATGCTATGGCTTTTTTCAAGCTAACTGAATGAGAGAATGGATCACAGCTACAGCCTTTGGGTTTACTTTTGTAGTACCATTTCCCCATTGATATCCTTAGGCTAGAATTACAGTTACTTTAATCTGTCTTCTACTGGTGCTGCCAGAAAAAGCATGATGCGTCCCTCTGACACACACGGGAAGTGGCAGGAAAAAATTATTACAGGTAGCGTTCACATAGCTATATAGTGAACTGGATCACTAAAAGCCTGTAAGAAGGAAGAGTCTTACTAGTTTTCAGCTGAGAAAGTACCCTTATTTAGCTCACTGGGACATGAATGATGGAGGATTTTTCTATGTGAGGGGACAAAATATGGTTTTAAAGACAAGATCAACTATATCTCTTGAAAGTCTTTCACATAATGTGCTGAAACTAATGAACAGCACAGTTGTTTCAGTGTTCCTGCATCTGATGGTGTAGAGTTGAGACAGTCTGTAAATTTGGTGGGATGGCTAATCCCTGTAATAAACAACAGGCAGTTCACAGTGTGAAAGCTGTAAGGGAAGAGGCCTTAAGTATAGAAATCTCAACCGTACTCCATCCTCACAGTATATATTGTGCCTGGTTCTCAGTCCAATGGAACCTTGCCTTACCATCACTTCCCAAAGGAAAACTCACAGTGGGATGTGTTTTTACACTAAGAAACTTAGGGCATCAAAGCTTTTTCAGCTCTGTTATTTGTCAGTGTATTGCCAAACACTGAGAACTTTTTACTTATTAACGGTGTCTCCATTTGGAAGCTAACAGTGAGAGAAGACGTGATATATTAATACCACTTCTGTAATATTACTTATTCTGTGTGTGTGCTTGTGCAAGACTCTTGGGGTTTTTTTCAAAATCGCTGCCAAACAACAAAAGTACATTTTTGTAATGAGTTTTAAAATTAAGAAAGCATCATGATGGTGTTCTGAAAGAAAGGGCCGGAGTTTAGCAGGGACTTCACAAGTCTGACTGACAAAAGCCTGTCCGAGAAGAGGTATGTGGCACTACACCGTGATGAAACGAACACACGATCCCCCTGTGTCACCACGCAGTGTTACGGCCGCCATATACTTCCTTTGTCTCTCCAACATGCCCTCCGAGTTGCACAAACAGGGTCTGAAACACAGGAATCCGCTCGAGTCGAGGTGCCTCCAGCCCGGCAAGGCGCAGACCCCGCGCAAAGCCCGTACTCGCAGCTCGGCGCCCCGCTCACCCGGGCGCCCCGCGGCCGTCGGGGGCCGCACCCCACCGCAGCACCGCACCGCAGGGGCTGGGGGCACCCTGCGCGCCCGGGGGCGCTTCTAACGCCCTGGGCAAGCGCGTCGGTGTTTGTCGTGAGTCACCGGCAGTTCCACTGGGAGCGCGCACTGGTTCCCGCCCCCGCCCGGCCCGGCCGCTCCGTTACCCGCGGTGAGAAGCCCGTCCGCGTCCGAGTCGATCTTCTTCACGATCGCCCTCAGCCGCCGCTGCTGCTCCGCCGGGCTAAGCCGCGCGTACTCCTCCGCCTCCTCCTGCGGCAGAGCGAACCGCGCGTCAGCCCGCCGCTCCCGGGGCCGCCCCGGAGCTGGGCCAGCCCGACGGGCGGCGGAAAGCGTCCACCCCGAGGCCTGGCCGGCCCGCTCCCGCCCGCCGCCGCGTCCCGTCCCGTTCCCCGCCGGGGGCCGGAGGCGCCGCCCCCACCTGTCCGCCGAGCAGTGCCTCCCGGTCGTAGTCGGCGCGGTGCTGCCCGTGCGCCGCGCCCAGCGCCGCCAGGGCCAGGCCTAGGGCGAGGGCCAGGCCCGGCGCCAGCAGCAGCGCCCGGCGCCGCATCTCGCCCGGCGAGCAGCGGGCCCGCGGTGAGGGGCGGGGAAAGGGGCTGCGGAGGGCGGGCCGCGGCGGCGGGGTCGGGGGCGCGGGCTGCGCCCAGGCCCGGGCCCGCGCCCCTGCGAGGCGGCGGCGGGCCCGCGGGGTACGCCCAGCCCCGCTGTCACTCGGCGGAATCCAGCCGCCGGCCGCGCAGGGCTGGTGCGGGAGCGGGCAGGTCGCCCTCCTCCCCTGCCGCCCCTTCGTGCTGCAGCGGCGGGCGGCAGCGAACGCTGGCAAGGCACAGAGGATTTTCCAACCTTCCAGCACCAGAGAAGCCTGGCACACTGCGGCGGCTGCTACCAGAACTTGAGACAAGTATCAACAGACCCTGGCGTGGGCGAAGACTGCCGGGGAAAAGAGCTGTGTCAAAAGTTTCATACCAGAAAGAACAAACGTCCCTCTTGCCTGGGGACCCAAGTAACACTTTCAGGCAAAGTCAAAGGGAAGCACTGCTTTGTGAGCGTTAACAAGCCGGGTCGATACACATTTTTGTAACTGACCCACACAGGTAATAGAAAAGAAAGCTGTAAAATAAATTTAACCTCACTGACCGCTCAGTCAAACTAAAGACACGTCAAGTAAATGAGCAAGGGGCCGCTCCAGGAATACCATTCCTAAGAGCTGTCACAAGAAACCAGGATTGCTCTGATCCCAAGCACACTGAGGTCAAATTAATCATTCTTACTGGACTAATTGAGATTTATGCAAGACCACTGTCAGATTTGTTGTTTCTCCTTTCAATATTAGTGTATTTGTGGAACTCCTCCTTTAAACAGAAAGAAATCAGATTAACCTACCTGGATCTCCAGAAACGCAGCTGTTGCCAGGTTTAAGCAGCGCCCTCAGTTAATGGAGGTTGTCCGCTGGGCTGTCCTACCTCTTCTGTGGTGATAGCTCCGGTTAACCTCAAATTCTATTAACTGTGAAGAGCTACGACAGTTCGTTTTGAAGATCTGAGAGTAAAATACTGCAATAAATCAGTAAATGTGTTATGGCAATTTCCTGCCCATATAAGAAATGTCTTTCTATTAAAAAAGCTAATAATGAGTTATCTTCTATTAGTCTAAATGTCAAATTTCCCATCAGTATTTACATAAATCACATATACAAAATGTGAATTAAGTCATACTGCTTGTAGCATGTATAGACAAAGCAAATCCTATAAGCAATCAAAGAAATAAGAAATAAGATTTGATTCATTTCTGAAATGGTATTAAGGATTCTTTGCCTGCTTTGTCTGATGCATTACCAACACCCCAGAAAACGTCTTTGCTGCATATTTCAAGGGTTGACAAGCATATCAGATTATACATTTCCATGCCTAAATAATTGTAATAGCCTCCAAATAATAAAGTCAATGTAGATGTGCAGAGAGCAAGTTTATTAACAATACATTCATACACCAAGATCACTGAAGACAGGAGGAAATGCAAGTAACTGGAATAATAAAACAAGTGAAACCAAAAAGTCATAATATTCTATACATTAGGAAAAAATCTGAAGCTCAGCAGGAGGAAAAGCCTAGGAAATCCTATTTTTCTCTTGGTAGTTACCCTGTGTCAAAATATAATCCAGACACTTCCCAGCACATAGATAATCAGTCATATAATGAAATCAAGATCGTTCTTGTATGAGTGCATGGGGGGGGGGGGGGGGGGGAGGGCTCTCATATTCCCTCAGTATTTTCAATGAAGTCCACAGCAAATGCATCACTATTGTAAGTAGAAACAGAGTACCAGTGAAGCTATTTTAAAATCAGAATACTAGTCCTGAACTTTTGGACTTTTCTGAAAAATCCCCTCTTCCCTCAAGCCAAATCGCAGCCTTTCACAAATGTGTTTGGAGCTGTTCTTTCAGCCACAAAGGAATTAATGTTAGGTCATGTTCAACATGACTTCTTCTCTATTAGATCTGCAAATGTAAATCTGTTCCTGTTAAAACTATCAGCATGAGTGCAGTTGTCCAGCAACACAAACAGCAATTTCTTAACAGTTATTTCTAGCAAGCAAAGTTACCTGTATGGTGTTTACTGTAAGTTCTTGACGCTTCTACATTTTAGTTTTATAAACCACTGCCTAACTTGAATAAACCTTAACAAATTTCTTTAATGCATGTAATATATATACTTTCAGGATAAATGGATTTACAATAGTTTTATTTAGATAGGCTTCCATTTTGACATATTCTCCTAATTTTGTTTTTATGACACGAATGTTTTGAATTGCATACAAGATAGTTAAGTGCATCTAAGGCCTGCATGCAAAGATTATCCTTTCTTCTTCCACTATAAAAGTTGTTGGATTTTGCATGAGGATTTCTGTAAGGGAGGAAAAAACTGAGCAACAATTTTCTTATAATCTGGTTCAAATACCCTGTGTTTGGATTTCAAAATAGCAGTCACTTGCTTTAGTGGTACCCAAATACAACTTTCTGAGAATGCTAATTGTTTCATGACACCTTGCACAAAGTACCCTGAAGTATTTTAGACTCTGCAGACATTACAGACCTGGTTTTCTACTTCTTAGCATTTAGTGCAGTTATTAGTATCTGAGGAACTAGGTTATAAAATGATGCTCTTGTGACGTGGTATCTGATTAGGCATTGAACCAGAACAGCAGGATTTGACATGAGGCCCAGTACTGTGGTGCTCAGCTCAGCTGCACACCATAGTCACAGCTGTGGAAGCTCAAACACCTGCCTGATAAATAATAAACAAGCTCGTGGGTGACCAGTGACAGTACAAAAGATTTGGGCAAGGCCTGCAGGGGCCACCTGGCTCAGCTATCTGCTCAGCACCCAGTCGAGCATATGTGCTGTTTCTGAGGTGTTTGCGCGGCTGTTCCTGGAGACTTCAGCTGAAGTGTGTATAATCTCCCAAGCCACCTATTCCAATCCTTGTATTATTTTAAATAATTTACTATGGTAGTAAGTTAGTATTTAGGCCTCCTCTCATCGTTCCTGTCACAGTGGGGGACATGGATTACTCTTTGTCTGTTCATAACCATGCTTTGACATGCCTGAACACTCTCGCTACATCCCCTTCTGTCATCTCTTCTGGCCGAACAGATTCAACTTGTCCAGTATTTCCTCACAAATTGTATCTTCCAGGCCCCAGAGGCCATGGGAAGGGCCGGCCCCTCCACACGAACACCGCCTTTCCCCAGGCAGGGTGCCCGGGCCGGGCGCAGCGGCCTGACGCTCACCTCCCCAGTGCCAGGCCCGCGGGGCTGGGCCCCGTTTCGCCGTTTGCCCGCGCGTACGCCCTGCGCATCGTACGCGATTCTTTACTGGTCCGCAGACGCTCGCCGTTCTCCCTGTCCCAGCTCCCCGCCGGCGGGGAACGGGCTGGGCGCTAAGGCACCGACCGCCATACCCTTAGCGGTCCCGTCAGCCCGGGAAGCCAGGCCTGACGGCTCACGGGGCCGGCAGGATGGACCCCGGGGATAGACGGCCCCTGGCGACAGCCGGCCCGGCAGGCGCCAGGGGCCACGGTTGCCTCCTCCCGCCGCCCCGGAGCCCCTCCGGGCACTGCGCGCCAGACCGCGGCCGGCGGGAGGCAGCCGGGTGAGGCAAGGCCGCGGCCCCCTCTCCTCCCCGCGTCGGGCGGCGCATGCGTGGCAGCGGCCGCTGGGCCGGGCGCGGCGAGCGGCAGCGGGCGGGCACTGGCTCGGGCGGGCGGCCGCGGGCGGCGGGTGCGATGACGTCACCGCGGCGGGACGCGCGCGGGCGGGACGGCGCGGCGCGGCGGAGAGCGTGAGTGGCCGCTCCGCGCGCCCCGGCGCGGGGGAGGGGCGCGGCGGCAGGGCGGTGCGGGGCGCGGCGGCGGGCCAAGATGGCGGCGGGCCAGCCCTTTCCCTCCTCCGCCCCGCGGAGCCCCCAAGAGCCGCCCCTGCGGGCGGCTCCGGGCCCTCGGCCTGCCCGGGCGGCGCGGCCCAGCCTGGTCCTGCGCGGCGCGGAGCGGAGCTGGGTTGAGGGAGCGAGGCCGGCTGTTACAGGCGGCTGGGAAGCCCGTGGGGGTGAGCGAGGCTGGGGGGGCGTCGGTCAGGCCTTGCCTTGCTGCGTGGGAGAGCTTGGCCCCGCGCCTTGCCCAGGAGCGGTGCCCCGCACCGGCGGGCCGCCCTGCCTCAGCATCGCGGCGAGGGGCCGGCCCCGCCTCTGCGCCCGCCTCCGCGCCCGCTCCCGCAGCCTGTGAGGAGACGGGAGGGGCCGGGCCGCCAGTGCGGGCTGCGCAGGTCTGCCGTGCCGGCGGGTGGGCGTTGAGTGTGCGGAAGGGAGAAGCACGCACGCTGGGAGAACTGGCTGTAAACGCTGAAAAACGGCCCTAAGGCGTATAAGTATCTGCATTTTAGAAACTGTGAACGACGCCCCTGGTTTGAGCCTGGTGCCCTTCCCGTGCTGTCAGAGAGAAAGCCGTGGTTACAAAAGGTGACGGTACAGGAGGTCTTGCAGTGTACTCAGGGGTAGGGTTTGTCATTCTACACGTTCTAAACACAGATTCATGTTTCTAAATTATTTCCAAGTGTGTTGCAGTACTGGGAAAATACTTGGGCCCTCAGTTTTTTTCCTCGAATATATATGTCAATTTAATGAGCTTTTGTTACATATGGATTATAATTCAGTTAATTCGGTGGGCGAAAGATACTGCAGTGTTTCAAGGGTGCTGGTGCTGGGCCTGTCCTGATGTCTGAAGTGATGCTGAAACACAATCTTACTTTCTTTTCAAAAACTGACCTTACTTCAGCCAACTGCAGAATGTTCCAGTTTTCATAGGCTCAGTAGGTTGTCTTAAAGCATACAAACGTGCAAATCTTAACAACTGCCTGCTTCTTGACATGGGTTTTGGCTATTTTTTGGAAGAATCAGCAATTTCTGAGGAGTATGAGAGTGAACAGCCCACTTAAAGCAGTGTCATTAATGATAAAAGACCAACAAAATCCAACTTGGTATGTGATTAAAGGTTAATCTTGTTCAGTTACCTAATTTCTGGTAGAGTGTAAGTATCTTTAACTTGTGGTTAGCGCCTCATTCTTCAGAAGAGTGAGAACTGTTGCAGGAGAATTTTGCACTTTAGTCAGTAGCTGGCTAGAATTTATTTCAACCTTGAAGCTCAGAGTTTAATTTTATCACAGTTGTGGAAATTCTTGATAAACCTATAAATATTTAGTCCCAGGCACTTCTGCATTTGTGGCAATGGTTCTGAAGTTCAGAACTACTTTCTCAGAGCTGACTTCCTCAGAAACCATCACATCTGTTTTTATAAATGGCAACACAAGTTTTCAATTTTATTTTGCTTCACCACTAATAACCTGGTTCAGACTTTTTAGTGTGTCTTTGATTCGTTTTTCTTCTTGAAGCAGTAACAAACTTGCCTGGTCCTCTATCACAGGAAAGATTATTCTGCTTGCCATTCAGTATTCTAGAGCAGTCCATGCAATGATTTTTTTTTTTTTTAGTTTTAACATTCTCTATATTGTTTACTGACTTACTATGTATACATTTACATTTTTCTGTATGATCATTCTGTTTTCTTCTTGGGCTACTTTTAATAAGGAGCAATGCAAACACTTCACAAATAAAACTATCTTCTGAAAACGTTACTGAGTCATCTGATGTCCGTGACATAAATGCTGCTAAGTACATAAAATTAATTTTAGAAGTGGTTTAAGTAAAAACAATGAACTGCATTTATTTTGACACAGGTATGAAAACTCAATGGGGTCATCCAAAAATGTAATAAGTGAGCCTGTTGATGTGGAGGAAGGCTATAACATAATGGTAAGACATTCAGCTGTTATAACTATGGTAGGATTTTTCCTACTGAAAGAAAAAACTAGTTTTTCTTGTTGGGATTAATTGATAGATCGATTCATTTGTACGTTCTCTGAAAGTATTGATTCTAGAAACTGAATTAATTCAATTTATTAATGCCATGATGAGAAACCTTCAAAAAACGAACTTTACTGTAGAAGGAATTTGAGTATTACCTCCGGTTTGGATTGTTTCTATTTATGTTAGTATATAGAGGTTTTTGCACTTTAAGATACTTGTTTTGGCTGATTCCCATTTTAAACAGATTTCACCCAACTTGCGTGCTAGTGTAAGTGCATAATGTTTAGTTACACCAATAGAGTGATACTCTTTGAAGTAGCTGAGGTTAGAGCTGAAGTAATTTCTTTGGGAATGCAATGGATGAAATGGATGGGTTTGTTTATAGCAAGGTATTTTTATATATATGAACAGTTTAGTACAGATACTGTTTTTTAATGTGCTTTGCTCGGGTTTCTTTGGACCAAAATACTTAATTTGCTTTATTTCATTATGCTTTCCAAAAGCTCACTTATATAGCAGTGCTGTTTTTTTTTTCTTGCTTTTCATTGTATTACATGGTAATATCTCTAGGTAGGTCTGTGGAGCACTAGGTGGCACACTGTGGCTTTGAAACAAGCAACTGAGGACATCTGTATGAGAGAAACCTAAGTTATATCCTATTGTATAAGCATTGAAGTAAAAGCAGTTTCTCATTTGTGTTGGTTTTCCTACAACCTTAATAAATTACAGCCTCTTTTCTGCTATATTCAGTTTTACTGTATTTTCTTTCTAAAGATGTACTGGTAAATAAAACAAAGTGGTTGCAGGCTTGAGTCCTCTGATGGTAAGAATGAAAAGAGGAGAAATAAGTCTTCTGATGAGTGCTATAGAAAGTCAGCCTGTCCGTGCCTGAAGTGAAGTTTAGATTTATGTAACTTCTTTGTGGTTAAGTTTGACAGTATTTAAAGGTAACTTGGTCAGCAGTTTTGTGCTATTGTGGTATGTGAATTTATCTTTACAGTATATAGTTTGGCTTAGTTTCAAATTATTTTCTGAGGAATAACTCAGTACTCTGTAGAAGAGGCAAGATTTTATCTAATTGACATCTGTCAGTTGATACAAATATTTCTTAATACATTCGGTTTCAAATGTCTTAGGATGGTGTGTTTTTCAAGTGCAAAGAAATATGTCTATTAGGTAAGCAAAGTTCATCTTCAGTGTCTCTCATTGTCTTTGATCATCTGCAGCTTTATAGTAACAACAGCTAACTTCGGTTGCTAGAAAATACTTTCTGGGTTCCTGTCTTCTCAGTAAAATAGAGGTGGTTTTTTTTAATAAATATTTCAGATTATTCTGATAGATCTTGTGCCTTTCTCCAGGTTCTCTCCAGTAAGCTAACATGTGCAGTTTGGTCTCATGCAGCTTTTATCTTGAATAATAAGTTATGATTAACACAAGGTAACAAAAACATCTGTGGAGTCTACTCTGATGCTCTAGCAGCATTGACAATCAATTAAATGAAGGTTAAAAATGTGTGTCGTAGACATATCCACACTGAGGGCTGGGTAGTAACTCTCATGTCATATTGATGAATCAGTTTGCTTATGCAGAAAAATGGTTCTGCAAATTAATATGTATACCTGTTTTGGATATTTGAGGAAAATTCAGGAACTGCGCACCCCATTTTGAATGGTTTAACCATATATTGGATGAAATTAGCATGTCAAAACAAAAATTTAGATGTTTTTTTCCATCACTGTATTTCTTGTTTTCAGGCTTCTTTTCAACGTTCTAATAGCCATGACAAAGTGAGGAAAATAGTTGCAGAAGAAGGGCGTACAGCAAGGAACCTAATTGCATGGAGTGTTCCACTGGAAAACAAAGATGATGATGGTATGTATTCAGCAGTCTTCCACCAGCTTTTTCTGCTTCCATCCCTATGTTCACTGGAGTTGCTTGCCTGGAAACATGTTTCTTACAGAGGATTTCTTTATTGAGAAAAAAAAAAAAAAGAAAAATAAAAGGTGATGTTTAGCGTACTTGGTATAGTTTTAAAGCTTTTTTCCAAAATGCACCCTGCAATTGACAGATCGCTTTATAAAACCTTCACAGCGATAGATTAAAAACTGTTTTCATTCTGTCTGTAAGCAACATCTAAGGCTGTTCTGTTTTGCTGATACTATCAACGTACTTGCATAATATAATACTGTTGTCTTAAACTGACCTCTTCTAACTTGGGAGTTCAGAATTGTAGGGATGGCTTAGAACAATCCAACAAATTCTCTCTGTGCTCTAAAACAAGTAAGTTTGGAAGTATCACTTCAGTCTTTGGTAAACATCTGTGAAGAATCTGTAAGGAAGGGGATATGGGGAGACAGTTTTCCACAGTGCAAGTCCTCAGAACAGTTTTGTTACTGTTGGAATATTCTCTTGTGTTATGATGACTTAAGGAGCCAGGAATTGACTTCAATTTTTATACTATTCAAGCTGTTCCAGCTATTGGAATGCTGTTTGTAGGACTTCATCTCAAGTATTTTTGTAGCTCAGTCTCTGTGCAGGTGCTGCTGCTTTTGAGACTTAGGCAAGAGTGTTAGAAGTAAATTATTATTTTTTCTTTTTTTGCTGTGAAGGTGGTTGAACACTGGAACAAGTTGCCTAGAGAAACTGTGGGCAGTCTTCATCCTTAGAGATGCTCAAAACCTGGCTGGACATAGGCCTGGGCAGCCTGCTGTAGTTGACCCTGCTTTAAGCAGGGAGGTTGGGCAGATCTCTAGCAGTTTTTTCCAACCTCAGCTGTTCTGTGATTCTGCCAGTGGAAAAGATACTTTACACAAAGTTATGTCTAAGTTAGAAGATAATTAACCCTTATGTTTGAAGCAAACTGACGCAAAGTTGTAAGTGTCTGTAGCTTTAAGATGTATTTGTGATATTATTTTTTTTTAAAGCTGAAAAATCTGAAGTCACAGAAGACAATGAAAGACAGTGGGTTGCTTGAAACCTATTTATATGTTTGTACATGGACAAACAGAATCGAAATGTAGAACGTATAAGGTCTCATTAAGGAAGTTGCATTCATTTCAGAAGGCATAGCTGTACCTCTGTTCAACAGTGACAAGCAGAATGACAGTTAATTTACATTACATCCTAAACCTAATTACAAGCATCCACATTTACAAGCTTTGGTTTCAGATTCTGACCCTTTCACTTCAGTGTTGTCCCAGCTGTCTTCGTACATTTTGTATAGCGGCATTTTTAGTAAGCACTAGCTGGTCAGCAGGAAAACATATACTGGAATCTTTGTTATCTACACGTAGGAATAGAAAATAGAAATAAATTTAAGACTTGAGCATAATTTGAACAAGTAGAATGCATACCTCACAGCTTTGGATTTTATGCAACAGCTACTGAGTTTATTATCGTGAATATGTGAGGTTTTAGGTGGGCCAGTTCTCTGTTCTTGTGACAACTTTGTTTATGTCTGTCTCTGGAAGATGCATTTATCTGTTTGCTAGTCTTACATTTGCTTGCATATTCTTCAGTGTGTTAGTAGATCCACTGATGTTGGACTAGTCACATGTCATTTACGCAGAATAGAATTGGGGGCCAAAGTATTTCTAGTTTCTAAATTACACTTTTGGGGAGGTAATAGTATGAATGAGTATATGCAAAAGGAACATGGAGTATGTTTCTCCCAGTATTTTTTGAGCTACTTGTGAGTTGATTCAATTTCTGTTTAAAGAGTCTTTTTAAATGCTACCTTGCTTGTAATATTCTTTTAGAAACTTGCAAGTAAGACTTGAAAATGAATTTTTGTGAGTTTTAGATGAGTGTCTGCTTTAACATTTTCTGCTGAAACATGAAGAATGAATGTAAAAGTGAATTTTTAGCCTTCATTAAATAGTTGTGTGTACGATAAGTAAAATCCAGGTAGCTATATTAATTTCCTTCTTTTGATTGTATCAGCACCATTGTAATTTTCAGACTTTTTGTCACTGGTGCTTTTTCCTTTCTAAAATTTCTTCATTAAATCATAGGCTGACCTTTTTGCACAATACAAGGATCTGATGATGATTGCCTGATGGATAATTTCCCTGTGGAAAGGAACTTGTGGCTAATGAAAGTCTGGCAGAACCAGATCCTTTATCTCTTGACCCTTGTCTTGTCATAGGTGGTATATATGTTGGTGTCAGTGAGCTCTGATTTACTTTATGCTGATCTTTCAGTATGTATTTTGTCCCTGAGGAATGTTACAACAATATTACAAATTAGGACAGTTCTAACTCGTTTAGGGTTTGTGTAAATCAGGCCAAAGGTTTAGGTTACCTGAGCCAATCCAGCAACTCTTCTGTATGGAATTCTGTCTTTGGACATTTTCCTCTGCTTGTAATGTTCAGAAGTGTTGCTTTGGCAGTAACAGTGTGTGATTTAACATTTTATATTACATACTGTTACTCATCATAAGATCTGTCCTCTGAAACAGTGAGGGTATGGGCATTTGCTATTACTAGTGGTCGTGTTAATAGAGGGTTAATAAATGCTGGATTCAGTTTTTCCAGGTTGTATCCTTTCTTTTTCTATTTCCTTTAAAAATTGTGTGCTTGTATCCTTCTTACCATTTAACTTTTCTTCTGAAAGACTTGTGTATTTTTTTCTAGAGGACATGGGTAAAAGAGCAATAATGAGAAGAATTGCAATTGGAATGTTCCAATTCCTTAATGGAAATACATAGTTCTATCAGTAAGAAATATTTTCTTAAAAAGGAGAGAGATTGCTGGAATGACAGGTGGCACTTCTGTTAAATGTTTTGGGGCAGCATGCACCCTTGTTATGTCATATCTGAAAATGTAGTTATGAATACAGATCAATGACATGAGAAAATCCAGAACGTGGTGGCATAGGTCTAAAAGAGATAGTGACTGTTAACACATTTCAACTGTTGAATTAGAATGCTCCTTCACAGAATTCATTAATATGCAGCAGATTCTGTTGGATAGACTAATTAACAATGCAGTTGACTGTGTCCCACGAGGAGGGTCTTATAACTCTGAAAAATTCACTAGTCTGATACTCTGTCTCCATAATGAAATTTGCATTCCAAAGCTATGGCCACTAATAGCATATCACAGTCACTTTGCTCTTGGGAAATCATGATCATTCTAATAGAAGATTTCAGAATTTTTACTTTTTGTAATTATTTTACATGCCTAGCATGAAATTTGAGGCACTGCATGCAGATAAGCACTACACACACATTTTGTTACAAAATTTAAGGGATGATACTAGCAACAGTTAAAACATCACAGAGGCTTGACATTTAAGTGTTAATAGAAGGTAAGTTACCTTTGGAACTTTGAGATGTGTCAAAAAATTGGAAGATCTTCTATTTGAAACTGTTACCTTCTTATTTTCTACTTGTTCAGAATCATTTGAACCCTAGCCATACAGAATTCATTTGTAGATGAAGCATTTCAGCATAAGGAAACATATTTTATTGGTTGAAAGGTACCTGGCACATTTGGGGAGTCTGCAGTATAATCTACTGCTTTAGCAAGAGCCTGATGGAGTAAATAGGTTTTACAGTATGTGATGAAAGTCATGAAACTTGGCTCTCTTTGGCCAAGTAAAGGAGTTGTAACAGTCATGACTGAGAACACTGTGTGTAAGCCTTAGCAGCGTTGGATCTGATTGTAACTGGCAGAACATAACCTGAAGGGAAGGGTAGTCTTTGAGGCTCATAACTTTCAAACCTTGAATTTCACTGAAATGAATGGAAATCCACTCTAGTCTTGGTAGGTGAATATAGGGTCATTATATTCTGGATGAGGCAGTGATTTTTTTAAAAGTAATTTTTTTGTTTTGTAAAATTAGTTTTGTGCAAAATATAATGCTGTAATACAATCCAGAGGTGGAAAACTAGAGAATTTTCGTTATATCCATGCTTAAAGGCAGTAATTTTCCTAGATCCTTAGCACTGTACAGTTAGAAAAATCTTACCTACTACTGCTCAGACTTTTTAAAATGTATGGTTTATAATAATATTAGAAACTTCAATGTGCTTCCTCAATTAGGCGTCAAAAATAATCTCTTCCTCAAAAGGCGTCAAAAAAAAGTCTCATCTAGTTGTTTCCTCCAGGCAGATGCCTCTGCCTTACTTTAAATGAGGTTCAGGCAACCAGGTCTTATCCCCAAGCCTCATTTTTGCAAAACAGTTTCTTAAGGTGGGTGACTGCACCAGCTGGGCTGGATCCTGGGGTGCAGACTGGTGATATGTAGCAATGGCATTATGATGTAGACTGGCTGTCTTGCAGGTTTTGTACATAACGTGGCAGAGAGGTGACAGAGCAGATTTGCCATACTGTATATAAGAACTGGAGGCAAACAACAAAATGCTTACCTAGTTGTATGCTCAACTTTGTTCAAGGAGATGAGAAAAAATATAATTGAAAATTGTTATCATTCCTGCTGAAGGTCTGGTGATGAACAGTGTCAAAGGCACTGAAACAACATATACAGTTGATCTCTGCCATAGTGAGGACAAAAATGAGAGCTGTTATTAATTAAACTTAAAGGCAGTTCCCACATTTCTCATATCATTAAAAGTATCCAAAAGAGAGAGATAAGAGGGATGATTGTTGAGACGGTTAGTATAAAAGATAGTTTTTGAAAATAGTCTATCCGTGGCTTTTTTTTTTGAGATACTAGCACCTCAGCTTTTTGTGACAGGAATTCTTCACAAATCATAAACCCAGTGTGCTTCATATTTAATTACCAGACAGAGAGGAAATGGCTTCAAGTCTAAAATACAACTGTAGCTCCCTGAATGCTGCATAATTTTGCTACTTCATATATTTCACATTGGCAACTTAATAGCTAATGAGATGATTAGCTTTGGTCACTATTGTTCTTTCCTTAAAATTCAGAAAATTCCTAGTGGGTAATGCCCTTCATACATCATTGAGTTTCTATGCATCTCATAGCAATGCTAGTATTGTATAGTTACATACCAGTAGTCACTGAACATATGCATAACCATTGAGAAGTGATCTTTTGTTCTCACTACTTGTCAATATAAAAGGACAAAAGCAGAAAGGAAGATATCTTTTAATAACGAGAAGCACTTACTAGAAGAGAAAGAATACTAAAGCTCAGAAACGTGTCTGTTGCTGAAATACAAAACTTTTTGGCCTCTACACCTTAAGAAAAAATTAGTCCTTGCTACATACTATTTGCTTTTAAGTTCGCAAAACCTGTTATTTCTGTAAGTTTTGTTTTCCCTACATGCCTACCTTGTATAGGAGTGCCTGAAAACTTGCTTTTGTCTTTACAGGGGACTTGTTCATGCGTTTCCCAGTTCTTAGATGATGGAATAGTATTTTGTTTTTTGTAGACTCTAAAGACTGCAAATTAATTTTTTTTTGTTCAACTGTCTTTTTTTAATGTTAACATACCCATATTTGTAAGACTCTTCACTGTGGAAGTTCGGTATGCCATTGCATTCCAGATCTTGTCTTTGCAGAATGTAGATCAGAAGAGAGACTTTGATGATTGAAATATTTCAGTTATCATAATTCTGACACGGAAATGATCTGCAGTTTAACCTTTTTTGTGGATAGAAATTTTTTATATGTATGGTAGCTGAATCAAATTTTTTTCCTGAATACTGCTAAATTGAGTTCAGTATATCAATTTGTACCTGTTGTTTTGGCTAATCTACATGTTAAAAATTAATTATCAAGCAAATAATTTTTAATTTGCTTCAAAATAAAGGCCTTGTTTAGTGGAATAGCCAGTGATGCAAACCAGCTGTACAAACCAGCTGTACAAATGCTTGATTAAGAAAGGTTTACAGCTGCTTTACATAACCAGAGCAATGTAAAACAGCTGGGCTGTGTTAGGGAATTTGGCCTAAGAACTGTTCAAAGCTCAACTGGACAATTCTGAAATTCAAGAATGATTTCCATGGACTAGGAAGGAGCTGTATTCAACTAATGCATTTATTTGCTTGGCTTCATCCAGCTAAATATAATCTTGAAACTTTTACTTGGATGTAATCTGTGCTAGAGAGTACTCTTGCCATAGTTAGTATTTTTTCTTAACTTTCTTACATTTCTGGTAATTGGATCCTGTGATTTTCATGTTGTGCAAGCTAGATACTAAATTGGAGGAATAAAATGTAAATTTAAATTTTTTTTTAATTACCCATGAGCAAATTTCAATAAATGAAGACATATCAGGTAGATCTAGGCTAACGTAAATTTATCTATGCAAAGATAACTTTTAATCAGTTAAGAAACTGGTGCAATGTAGTATTGAGACCTGAAATCATCCTTTGTGACTGGGAATTTAAACTGATTTTGGAAGCATAGTTGCTAAAGTCACTTCATATAAGCAGTGGTTGTAGGCAGGAACATTTGAGAAGGCATTCCAGATCTTAAGGGGATTGACTTAGCTCTGTGAATGTTTTTCTCTCTTCCTTTGGCGACCTAAATGTAGGTGAACCACATCCAGTCCAAAGTTCTGTTTTTCCCAGTCTGTCTTGGCAGAAAATATTGTGTCTGCTGGTAGGTTGTTTGAACAAGGAGAGAAAAACTAAATACATTTTGTTTTCCTTAAGAAAGATATTCCTTCCCTTAATTCTGTAATATGTGATTGAACAATCATTCAAGAGCAGACTAGTTTTAAAAATCTAAATAGAAAAAAAATAAAAGTATTATATTTGACACGTAATGGTATGATTTTCAGAGGCACTGAGCACTTAAGTAGGTTATTTTTGTTTAACGAAGTCTGTATTTCTTGCCTTTCTTTGCAATTTTTTTTTGTGTTTTCTGGCATTATCTACATTCTGAACTGTGAAATATATATTTGGAATATAAAATCTTACAAACCTTTTAACTCATAAATTGTGCCCATATCAGTACATTACAAGATGAGATATGTGCATTTTAGAATGCTCTAATTAAAAGTTTTATTGTGGATTAAAACAGTTGCTTCTTCCACAGGAAAATCAAAATGGCAAGCTGGTGGAAAAACAAAGAGGGTGACTCAAGGAGCACACAAGACTGTAAAACAGGTTATCTGCTAATTTCTTATTAACATTAAATTTATGCCATAAAAATGTTCTGTGATATTGATTATACATTGTTGTCTGAATAATGCATATGTAATACTGTGCATACATTGTATTTTTAAAGCATAGAAGTTTCAAAGTCAAGTATTTAGAAGTTAAAAAATGCCAGAATTCAGGTTATATTCCTCAGCCTTTACTTTTGGCACTTCCTAACTTCTGGAATCATGACTCTCTGGCCTTAAATTTATTTTAAGGCAAGTGCTGTTCAGTAAAATGATACAGGATATTCTCCCTGTAAGCTTGCTGCTTACACAAAGGTTGTCTTTCTGCCTGATTTCTAATTTGAGGAAATGCTTTATTTCTTGACCTCAAGTGTTAATGGCTGAAATCAATATATCCTCTTTTGGAAAAAAATTAGTCCAGGTGAGTAAAACTGAGAATTATAACTGGAAAGCAAGTCCAAATGAGAAGTGCCAAGAACAAGCTGCTCATAATATTTTTTTTTCTATGTGACTGACAGTCTTTATTACATTAATAAACTGATACCTCAGTCTTTCCTCATGTTTAATATTGAACAGTTGCTTTTTTGATTACTGGATTTAGCTATTATTATGGCTAATTTAGTATTTTGAGACTAAAATTTTGAGTCAGATTTTGATAATAGGGTGTATGGGAGATGTTAATTTTTAGTGGAGAAAAAAGGGAAAAAAAAAGAAAAATGTTCTGCTTTCATAGAGATGTATTTGCATCTTTAAAATAGAGGCATGTTATTTTCCCAGTTTAGTTTAGCAGCTATGAACCTTGTCTTCTCCCTTTGTGTATTAAATATAAAAATGCTGTGTATCCCAGTTTTCTTTTTCTGTGAAGGTGGGATTTTATTGATGTAAGGGTTTACCCTCAGAACCTTTTGGGTGTAAGAGTAATGTACTGCATAGTTTGGGCTCTGTTTATTTTAGTCATTTGGGATTATTTAAATACTAGGTTTTCAGGAAAATACTTGATCGTTACTCAGTAGCTCTGTGTGGGATCGCTATACTAAACCTGTGTTGTAGAAGCAGTGTATTTGTGGTGGGTATAGTTAAGGTTTGAAATTGGCTGCTGAGTGCCTGTGCATCTTGGCACTTCAGTTTGGCATTCAGCACCTTTATTTCTACTGCGTTTTAGACATTGGATACTGCTGTAAATTGGTGAGGTTTTTTGTTAACTCCTGTTGAGCCTTCAGTTTTGATTTTCTTTTACATATAAGTGAGCCACTGATCTCAAAGAAAATACTTTCAAAAACTCTTTCATATGATCTTATCAACCTCATCTTCCTCTCAGTTTGGCACTGGCAAATCTACATTCAGTGAATTTTGGCATCCTGAGGATAAGTATACACCTCGTACTTGCCAGAACTCCAAGGCAAGTTACTGAAACTGTTTTGGGGTGAGGGGAAGAGATTCAGTTTTAACATTACTTTCATCATCCACACTGAGTTACTTGACATGTAAGAAGGAATAGACCCATGTTTCTTAACTTCAAAAGCACAGAAGCTTTCCGTTTTCTGCAGCTGAAAGTTTGAACTATCACTATGAGGGAGACTATATGAACTAGCCCCTCTGAATTTTTGCTGTTCTTGGGTGGGTTTTTTGCTCTTGTGAGGGCAAGCTTCATTGTAGGCCTCCTAGACCATGTCTATGGAAGCCATTATCACACTTTGGGTAAACATGCATAGCATTTGAGGGTAAGGCCAAGACAAGCTATTTTTTGGTGCATTTGAACACACTGATTTATTTTCTTATTTTTTTAACATGCAATGGTCTGCAAAGTTGTTGAAGACAGGTTAAATTTTGGATAGGTGTATTGTCAAAGGCTAAGGACTCTGAGATTGCTTAGAAGATACAGAAGT
This sequence comes from Falco punctatus, assembly GCF_963210335.1. Taxonomy (NCBI): domain Eukaryota; kingdom Metazoa; phylum Chordata; class Aves; order Falconiformes; family Falconidae; genus Falco; species Falco punctatus. Next base: position 49,695,230 of record NC_137587.1, read on the forward strand.
AAGTACTTATATCCTGTTAAGAATGATCTGTAGAAATTTGCAGGACTGGAGCTTTAGAACTCTGTTCATCTGTGTCTTTGCGTCTTGCCAGTAGAAAGAGGCTTGTGCCTCAACTACTAACAAAAGTGAAAATTCTGATAAGAGTTAGTTGAAAGCGCTAGGCACGAAGATGTAGGTGGAGTTTAAGTGGCTTGGGTATAACTCCTTCTTGGTGAAGATACAGTATCATTGCCTTATCGTTCTTCAGACTACACTGTTAGAAATACTTTGTCCTGTGCCCATACGTTACCTCAGAATACCAGAGAGCTTGAGAGATGATCATGTCTGGAAATTGAGTTTCACTACTGCGTCACTGTCAACCTGAGGCTGACACTGAAAATTATGATCTGGTCATAAGTACATATTTCTAATAAATACTGCTTAATTAATACTTAATACCAGGAAGGATGACTAAGAATAATAAAGCTATATCTGTACATCAGTACAGAAACTAGTCTTGAGAAGTCTGTACCTGATCCAGCATTTCTTGCTTTCTATAGTGAAAGGTTAGTTCGATTCATTAGAAAGTCTACTTAAGATGCTTACAAGTAAAGGTTCTGCTGAACAATGTACAGATTAACCCATAAATCCTGTTTGCATTAAACATTTGTACAGAATATAGCAGTCTGTGTAAAATAGTAGTGTCTTTGTATTAAAAATAATGTTTGCTGCAACACTTAAATTTAGGTGAGGACTGGCTTTCATTTCAGTAAAGTTGATGCCAGTCAAACTTAATTGCAAGTAGCTTATCTGAGTTTGATCTTTTTTCATGGCATTTCTGGAGGCTGAAGTACCAAACATGGGACATGATTTGGGTTCTTCTCTGAAAATTGACTTATATTTCCTTGAGTGATAGATGCCAGGCTGTGACAAATTTAAATGTACAGTATTAGAACTAACTTGTATCAGGAACTTAAATATTATTTCTATTAGCTAACCACGAACGTAATGCCTGCCTGCTTATGTGATCGTGTTTACATGAAACTTGCTAATTTAGGAGTTTGCATCCTTTCAAGGGTGTTCTGGAATATGAGTAACTGTAAATGTTGCTTAGGTTTTAGACACTAGAAATCTGCTTACAGGGGTAATAATGGAACTGCCACAATTTAGAGTAGTTAACACAGTTCAGCATGCTGTTTTCCTCGTTAAAATGTGGCTGACATAAAAGAGAGATGATAAATCAATGCCAAATATATGAATAACATTTATTGCTAAATATCAAAACATATTCCATAACACTGTCTCACAGTTAGATTTGAAAATCCATCTTTCAAATAGTAGGAATTACGCGTAGTTCCCATTCCAGAACTACTGATCCTTTATATCAACAGTATTAGCTGAATCAGTAGAATGCAACATTACTAAGGGCGCATTTTGTAAATTTATAAAGGCAGCAACAGGTAGCGCTGTTATTTTAATACATCTATTTATGATTCTGTAGTTAAGGTTGTGTCATTATAAACTGTATTTTAAAGGAGGTGTAAATTAGCCAGTGTAAGCTTTGCTTTAAAGGTTTATATACAAGGCCTCAGCTAAGGTGCGTCTTGTTCTCCACGCAGCTCTTTAAGAGGTGACTCTTCTGTCATAGAAGAAAAAATACGAAATACTCTGACATATGAAACCTTTCAGAAACTCCTGTTCATTGGTCATTTATGACTTGAATCTTTTCTGAACATGTCTCTTGTGCATACATTAGCTGGGGTTCATATGGAGTACATTTAGAGCATTTTGAGATATATGTAAGGGTAGCAGAGATGTTAGTATGACTGTAGTAAATCAGATCCCATTTTCCCCTTTCAATGGAAAAAATTAGAATTTGAACACAAATATAGGTGAGGCATTTTGATAGCACTGGGTCTACCTCCCTAATTCCAAAGTGGAAATTTCTGTGTTTGATGGCGTGTGGTACAGGTAGTCAGAGCACTGGAGGAAATAAGCAGACTGGAACCCAGAGAAGCTACTGAAGAAATAGGGCTTCGGAGTTTATGAAAGAGTTTTGCAGATTCTTCGTGGCAGGGTTCAGTTCCCTTGCAATGGGAAGCTGTATTTATGGTGTGAATTTATCAAATAAAGTTCCTAAAATCTAGAGAAGAAAGACATTTTAATGACATATTAAATACAGTGATTGAAAATTAATACAGTGATTAAAGACATATTAAATACAGTGATTGAAAAATCATTTGATTATTGCCTACTTTCCCATCTGTAATTTGAGCATGAGAAACAAGGAGTTAATTTACATGTTTCCTAAACTTGCAGGGAACTTCTTGTAGCTTAGGCACAATTTGTTGGAATTCAAGAGGAATCCGCAAAGAACAAAGATCCTCTTAAGGAGAATGAGGAAAACTTTCTCTAGACTTTGTACAATCTTTGGGTCTCTAGTCTATATATTTTTGTCATTAAAATGTTAATTATAGCTCTTCTTTAAAAGTACTGTGATTGATAAGTCCATCTAAAACTATGCTACGGTCCTGATTACTCTGTATTTCCTACAGTCTAAAATGACTTCTCTGTAAGAATTCTCTTTCTCCAAGTATAAGCTTACCTGCCATTAAACTCATCTTTTGACACTAAACGTTTCCCAGCTTTTTACATAAGGGACAAAAAGGCTTGAATCCCAGTCAGTTGCTGTGATTTCTGGTTAGTGATTAGGTATTGTAATTATAAACTCTGCTTATTGCCTTCTGTGCAGTGTTGGTTTTGATTGTTTTTATTCTGTCACAAAAAGTAGAGTTTTTAGAGTGGAATTTTGCAGTAATCCCTACAAGTGTATTCCGGTAAGAACTGATTTTCGGGAGATCTATGCCACAGTGGACCAATGCATCAAAACTGCATTAAAGGTGCTATTAAAATGAACGCATCAATGAAAAAAAAACCCAAACCCCAGACTATAATAGCATGTAGCTAATATCTCCATCACAAAATGGCACACATTTGGCCATCACTTTGGGTTTACTGGAGGTCCTTATCTGCCTGGCTACTATGGAATGCAGAAGCTTATAGAAGTCTGGCATGGTAGCAGGATTTTCTGTTTTTGTTTTTTTTTTTTTTTTTCCGTGGGAGAGATTTTCAAGTTTTAACAATGACAGTGTCATGGGACCAAGTGCTGATCTGGTATTTTCAGCCCAATAGGCGTGCTTCAGAATCCTTTGCAATATCCGGTGCAGATGAGTGACAGTCTCTCTCTGTCAGGAGATACATATCCCCATGTGAGTGACTGAGCTGGATGCATAAGGTCAGCAGGTACATAACTTGTGTTTTAACCCCAGCCAGCAATAAGTGCCACACAACTGCTTGCTTGCTTACCTCCCTGCCCCCAGAGGGATGGGAAGGAAGATCAGGGGAAAAGGTAAAGCTTTAAGACTGAGATAAGAACAATTTAATAACTGAAACAAAATACCCATCAATAATAATAGTAATGAAAGGGAGGGAGAAGGGGAGAGGATTGAAATCCAAAGGGAGGAATGGGCAGAAAAAAGCCCCAAGTATGATGCATAATACAGTTGCTCACCACCTGCTGGCCCATGCCCAGCCACTCCCCAGGAAGCGATCTGCAGGCCTTGGCCAGCTACCCCTGGTTTATATACTCAGCATGACATCCCATGGTATGGAATGGCCCCTTGGCTAGTTCGGGTCAGCTGTCCTGGCTGTGTCCCCTCCCAGTTCCTTGTGCCCCTCCAGCCCTCTGGCTGGCAGGGCCTAAGAAACTGAAGAGTCCTTGACTTTGTATAAACATTACTTAGCAACAGCTAAAAACACCAGCGTGTTATCAACAGTATTCTCACACCAAATCCAAAACTGCACTGCACAAGCTACTAAGAAGAAAATTAACTCTATCCCAGCTGAAACCAGAACGCCACCAAAGAGGTGGCATAGGTACATAGTGATCCCTCTCTATGCCAGCATTTGTGGAGACAGATACTCTCCCTCTGCTCACATCACATTTAGCGTATTGGTAGTCCTCTGCATCTGTGCAGCAAAGCAGTGCTAGATTAGTTAGCCTGCATAATAAACGCTAAAAATCAAAACAGATCTCTTCTAGTTAAAGCTGTTAAACTACAACTTAAAACAGCATCAGGGCACTTTCAGACTCGGTGTAACTAGGAGCAACTTGATTCATTGGCACAGCACTTATATTGGGTTGAACTGAGCTTGCGATGTTAACAATATGGTGAGTGGAAATCTCAGTACAAGTAATCTGAAGTGTGAAAGCTTCCTTCCGTAGCTAATTCAGTGCTTGCTGGCATCTCCTCTGCAGTGTAGCCATAACATGCTGATCAAAGAGCTAGCCACATCAGCATTTCACTGACATTAATGCTCATGTATTAGGTTGAGGGTTTAATAAGCAATAAAGTTGTATGTAATATCTTGGTGATGGAATATTTGTGGTATAATTATTAGTAAAATGTGATTTTCATCTCTGGATGCCCATACTTGTCAGAGTAAGTTATACAGGATATTGAATTAGAAAATGTAACTTTCCAGTGTGCTAAGAGGCAGAATATATTGTACTGTTGTGCATTGTGAATATTTGGTTATAAATGTCAAAGAAACATATTCCGGTTCTACATAGCTGCCGCTCGTATTTAAGATAAGAAAGCGTGTTTTAAAAAGCTCAAGTCAAGTTTTCAGTTAAAAATGTCTTGTTTACAGATGTTTGTATATATTGAAAAAAATATGTCTTGCACAGAAACCCAACCCCTTACCAAACTTCTGGTTTTTTATTTTCCTTTTCCATTGTATCTTGTTTTTTCAGAGCGCTACCATAGACTGTAAATTAACAGCAGCAGCAGCTGGAGATAAAAACTTTGACAAAAGCCCAACAAAAACAAGACAGCCTCGAAAAGTTGATCTGCGAGCTCGATACTGGGCATTTCTATTCGACAATCTCAGACGGGCAGTTGATGAAATCTATGTTACATGTGAATCGGATCAGAGTGTGGTAGAATGCAAGGTAAGTCTTCAGCTGTTCTTTGCCTGTTGTCACATGTCTCTTATTGTGCTTTTTTAATACTTTACAGGAAAGCCAAATGGGGAAATAGTGTCTCAGAAACATGTTACTGTTTGATTTGTATTTAGTGAGGGCTTGTAAATAGGAAAACTGATGGCAGCTTTAAGAAGATGCGTTCATCTTAGGCAGCGACTAATTTTTTAAGTGTATAAATCTTGTAGGGATGTACATAATGTTATTATATTTCAGCTTTTAAATCAGTTTTTGCTTATTGAGTTCTGATTTTGTTAATTTTCTGATTGAACGCAATTTTTTTCCCCTCTAATGTTAATGTTCTTTACTGTAGGTGGCACTGTTGTGATTCCGCCTTTTTCACATTCGTTTGCTTCCTGTCAAGTGGCTTAATTATACATTGCTCCCTTTTTGCAGTGATAGTTATTCAACTAATTCTCTCTGTGATGCTAAGAAAGTGATTGGTGGTCAAGTGTAAACAATGTCTGGTTGGGATGTCACTGTAAGGCAAGCTTCCTAGTTTTGAATAACCTGTGTTTGTAATAGCTTGTGCATCTGTTCTACATTTCGTGAGCCATAGAAAGACCATTGTCGTTTAATAAAAATCACTCATTCTTTAGAAATTGAATTTATTGCAAGCCTTAAGAAAAGCCAGAAGAATGAATTTGAAATGTTAAAGATAGGACTTATGTTTTCATATTAAACATGGCTAAAAACTCAACACATTCTGGAAATGATTATCTAATCACTGTAAAAAATCACATATATCAATTTAAGTGAAGTTTTTTCTTACAGTCTGCATCTAGTTCTATGCTGTAATCAGACATGGCCAAATTGACTCTGAGATTAACATACAAATATGTTTCATTGAACGCAGGTTTGAAAACTGAACAGTAGCTAGAGGATTCCAAATTGCTGGTTGGTCTAAACACAGTTTAACATGTTGTTACTGAACTGTCTTCCTGCTCAGGGAACTTCTCTGGAGAATTTTTTTTGGTTTAAGAAAATCAGTCAGCCTTGCATGGTAGTTAGATTACCATTTTAAACTAGAACAGAAGCATATTTGTATCATTATCACATATTTTGGGGTTAGATATCATTCAGCATTTGAATTGTGCTACTTGATCTGTTCTTGGATGGAGATACTACATAGCCTAATTGAAAAGTCTTCGTTTCAGTAGATGCTTGACAATGATGTATGTATCCATGTGTATCAGATTACTTGTTTGTAAAACAGGAGGTGGAAAAAACAAAAATTGAGTAAACAGGGGAGTTCAATGTCATATGTTGTAAAACTTACATAACATTTGTGTTGCTTTTATGTTTTAAAAGATCCTTTTTCTCAGCACAAAAAAGTGCTTTACCTGAGTAGCTGGAATATGTGTTTGTGTTACGGTCTTTTGTTTGTGAGAGTTTCTTTCAAATGTTACTGTTAAATGATGATTATCACTCTTGATAAATCACTAAAATTTCTGTTAATTAAGCTATGAAGTATAAAACTGTTTAGTCTGGCACATTATTTTTACTGATGTTTCACTTCTATCAATGCTATTGATTATCATTATTTATTTTGGGGTGGCTATTGTTGACAGATACAGTCCGGTTTCTACTAGAGGTAGAGTTGTCAATGTATTCTAGCTAATGAGTTACAGCAGAATATCGTAACTGCTGTCTTCTGAAGTGACTGCTTTAAGTAAGTCTTAATAGATAAGCATATAACATTTTTGGTACTACATACATAGGCTTCAACTAGGGAATGATTAAACATGTTAGTGTGGACCTAGTTTTGAATTTGGATGGATTATTTGTGATCACGAACCACAAACAGATGCTTGTGGAAACTGTGTCTTCCTCACCTCTGATCCTGAAAAGCCAGTGCTTGCTGTTCTCCATCAAATGAAATACCTTGTTCTAAGTATAGCCTTCATATTTTGGAATATATAGAAAGTGCTTATTGTAGTATCCCAACCTTTTAGGAGTTCATAAATTAAAATGGTGATCTAGTCTCGGAGTTCATTTGGCAAGCAGTATTTATTAAGAAGCACTCATTTGATGCTGTTTCAAGAATTCATATAGCTTAGTAGAAGGTCTATGTCCTGCCTTAAAAATAGCTTCACTCAGTCACTCAGATCTTTACAATCTGTCCATTTGTAACTCAGTTCAGGCAAATAATCATAATTTATCTAAAACACACACTTGTTTTAGGGCCTTGGCTTTGGTAGTCCTGTATACATTGCTGTCATGTTACTCCCAAGCAGCAGGTTTCATCCTTTGTCTTGCCTGTTCTGATCATGCCTGGTCAATCTTGCAAGATCTCCTGGTCATGCCTTTTCTTGCTACTTGGAAATGTTAAAGCAATGAACAGAGTCTAGATTCCCTGTTGATGTCAGCTTGGGTGTCCACTGTTGCAAGAAAGATGGCTGTAGCAAGGTTCTGTGTTACTCCAGGGGTGGCTCCAACCACTTGAATGTGGAGGATTGGGAGGATGCAAAGTGATTTTATGCCTCTGAATGAGGCATATGTGAATAACAGCGTAGTATGAGGCATAATATGAATTCTGTCTGGTCTAATGAGATACCTCCCTAACTGCTGTCATCAGTAGAATATCAGTAATGTAGGTGTGGCATGGCAAAATATGTTAAGCTTCCTTGGCAGGAAAATAACATCTGTAATGTGTGTAATTCTTTGGGTTTTGGACTTAGGAGGCCAGGTTTAATGCAGTCATGCCATGTCTTGTCTGTCCTTACATAGTCATGATTTTCGGTCATCCCTGCCATAACTTCTAATATCAGTGGACCAAATTAAATTAACTTGGTGGTCACAGATTTCATGGTGGGAGTATGTGACTAGCTTGAAAGCTGATGTTCTGTTAAGGTTCACATTGCAGAAAAAATTGTGTCAATCTTTATTAAACCAGGGAATTCAGAGAAACAAGAGAAGATAAATGTACTAACTGAGGGAAGAGGGATTGTGTATGTGGTTGTTTCTTGTTTGAGTGAGGATTTTTTTTTTGTTTTAAGTAAGAATTAATTGAAGCACATGTCATTGTGTCATTTCTGGCACAAGAGAAATCAGTAATGGGAAAACAGGCTCCACTAGATCCACAATGTGCAGAACCTCTTAGGTTTTTTTTGCTTAGTGGTTTGTTGTGGTGTTTTTGTTTGTTTGTTGTTCTTATTTATTATTTCTCTTTGAGCAGGAGGAGTTCTTAGCTTTTTCCATTTGTATGTATGACAGTACTGGTCTTCTGGATATTTTAATTTTAAGATGAAAAATCCATTTATAATAAATGTTTACTAAAGCTCATGCTAAAAATGAGAATGGATTAACTGTGCTTTTATGTTTTTTTTGTAAATTTATTATACTACATAGAAAAAGATCAAGTGGTTAAAGTGTTACAAGGTATAGTAACAGACATCAGCTCATTTGAAAATGGATTAATGTATTTCTGCTATACCTGAAGAATTGAGAGGATTTTGATAAATGGGAATTCCACATTGCCTTGTTTATTTCTCATACTCATTTGACAGAGTATCTTTGTTAGCTTTTTTCATGAAGTACCATTTTTATTTTTACTACAGGACATACGTGGGAAATAATACTAAATAAGCAACCAAAATGGTTAAACTGCTAACTTTTCCTTTGTTTAAGTGGGGGTTTGAAAAATTATTTCTGTTAAGATAAATCCATGTTATCAAAAACTTCCTTAATTTCAACTTTTAAAGTGATCTCTCCTCAAACTTATGTCTTGGTCAAATGGACATGTGCTCTTCTATTTAAACATCTTAGTTGTATAAAGATTGTCTTAAAAGAAGACCTGTGTAAAAATGAAACATGACAACTTCTGGTATTTAAAACCTTCAGATTAACCTGGTATAAAAGTTCTGGTGGGTTTTTGTGTGGTTTTTTTTAATGTTTTGCTCTATTGTATTCTTACAAGTTGGTATAGTTTTATTGATTACATTGTCACTGAAGATAATGTTTGATGCTCCCAAATCAGAAAGGGCTCTAGTGGCTGGTTGTGGTTGAAATAGAGACAAAAGGGTTGAGGTAAGGATACAAACAGTGGAAATGTGTGTAAGAGGATCGGTGGTTGTGTATATTTTCACTCAGCTTTGGGAACTGCTGAAGTTGCTATTTTGCTATTGATTTGGAATTGAGAACTCTCAAATCAAGTATATAGATGTGGCTTTGATACTTTGTATATGAAGAGACAATGAACATGGTTGAATTATTTGTAAAATAAAGAGTTCGCAAGTTTAAGCATCATCTTACTGTACATAAATCAGTTTGTGCAATAGTGATAGAGATTAGCTATAGTCTAATAGATTTGGCTATAACCTTCAGCATTTCAAACTGCAAACTGTATGGATATACTATACATTAGCTAGGTTTCTGTGTGTCTGATATTTATATGAATATTTTACTGCCTAGTATTTTCTAGGTTTGGGTGGTGAGCTTAGGCAGAAAAGAAATAATGCCTTTAAAACTCTGTTTTCTAAAAGGAATTAAGCTCAAAATTATTTTTAGATGGAAGAAGGCAAATTATATAGTCAGTTTTGGCCAATGGAATTGTGGTTAATGCAGCAGAGAAATGTGTCTGCTGCTGCTGTTTTGTGGTCTTCAGGTGTCTCAGCAACTGAGTTTATTTATATATGTGTCTGTGTATATATAACAAAGAAACAACACACTACACATAAAACTGACAAGAGTTTGAGCAACTGGATTCAGCAGCTAAGGATACAGTAAGTCTAGAAGAACCTCAGACTACTTCAAATTTCATCTTTGGGTATTTTTCCTCCTAGCATTACTTACTGGTACATTTCTATAAGGTTTTGGCAAGGGTAGTTCTCTCCTTGTTTTAAAGCTTACAGATGCATTCTGAAGTTGATCTGCCTTGAGTATAGTTCAGTGAAAACAGTTTAGTTCTGCTTGAGATTCTTATTCCCTCTTACAAAATGGAAAATTCAGCAATTAAGTTCTGTTGTGCTGAGTCTCATGGACAGCACAAGATACTCTAAAGAGGTGGGTAAAGCCTTTCCCTGAAAAGATTCGTCACAATGTGTGGTGGTGTTAAGAGAAAGAACCAGCTGAAACAACTTTTGTTAAGCTTCCAATCAGGGTGATACCTGTGAGAGAGTTTGAGTAGATCGAAGGCCTCCCAGAAGGAGAGAGGAACTTAGGTCATTAGAGTCTTTTGCTGAGCATGTCTTCTGAGGGCTGCTTTTGGTTCTGGGCGCACTAATTCTTATGATTTCAACCTCTACGTGCAGACTGACACCCATGGTCATCCAGGCTGATTACTGGCTTTTAAGACAGCCAAGAAAATAAAACTGTCTACACGTGTTGGAGCTGAAAGTAGAAAACATGATTTTCCTAACCTCAGTGAAAAGCAAATCTGCAATAATTTAGTGTAATGGCCAAGCTGACCCGAACAGGATCTTGATCCTATTTCCACTGATAGGAGCCAGTTCAACTCTGTCCCATGTTACTTTTTTTGGAGGATAAATTTTGATACCCTCCCCCCCCCCCCATTTTTTCATTTTTACAAATGTGAAAAGTACCTGGTTTGAGGGAGGTAAAAAATACAGAATCTGGTTTTGGATACGTAAGACTTCTTGGGAGACATTATTTTTTTTATGTGAATGTCACTTATCCCCTTGTAGTGCTACAAACCCTAAGAAAGGTATCCCAAGAAGGCTTATGAAGTAATTTTTTCCTCAGCACAGGCCTCTAAATATTTTGTTTAGAAGCGTTAGTCTTGTTCCAATGTGCTGGATTCCTCTGGGTCTCTGTGTGAAAAAAAAAATCATGGCTTTCCAAAGGAATTAAAAAAAAACCACCCAAAACCAAAACAACCCAAACTGCAAAATCTGTTAAGTGTTTTTTAATTAAGGTATATTCAGCATCCTTTGTGTTTTTACATCCAAATTCTTTTAATTGCTAATTATTTCCCCACTAGTGTTCTCTATTAAGTGTGTTCTATCAATTTTGTAACATTTTGAGCATTAATGCCTTGTTGTATTGGTGTCTTCATTATTTGAGCCTCTAGAACATTTCCAGTTAGGAGGAGAATTTCAGCATGGGATGAACTCTGTGACTGAATCTATTTTCTTTTTATTTAGTAAAACCAAGGTGATGATGAGTTTCCCTGAAAGGCTAAGTGAATGATTAAGATACTGGAACATGTAGAATTATTTTTCTGTGTTTCTCATAAGGCGGTCTTTCAGATCTGTAGGGTTTTATTATATTCAGGTTGTTTGAGGTCTAATTCAGTGATTGGGATATGTCAGAAGTATGCTAGGCTGCCACTTACCACTCACTTTAAAAATACATCTTCTATTTCTGAATTTGGGGTTATTTAGGAAAAATATGTTTATGCCTCTTTCTAAATAAATACCCTGTGGCCGTATTGTGGCAGTCAATGTCAAGTGAAAATCTCTTCTGTGAGTGTTCTTCTGCCTCTTTTGGGGCATTTACATTTTAATTGTTGTCATCTTCCGCAGATGAGTCAGCAGTGAAGGACAGGAAAATGGGGTAATGATTGGGCATTCAGTCTCACAGATGGAAATGGATGAGATCTTTCAGAATGGTAATTATTCTAAAAAGCCAGATACTGAAGAGCTGGCATCTCTTCTAGTTGGCAGTCTGGATAATCCTGTTCCTGCCTCTCCATCTTTCACATCATGTGTGTATGCATATATATGTGTATATATGTATACATATATAAAATAATAATAACTGTGTGATTAAGTCCCTGCATGTGCCCCCTGACCACTGCATTCATTCTTATGGAGAAAATTTACTTTGGTAATAGTTAGGCTTCTCAAGAGCAAATCCTTGGCAGGTAGTGGATTACGGCTGTCATGTAGGTGAAACAATGAGGAACAAGCTGAGGCCATATGCAGTGTATTGAATACTTGGATCTAAGAGGTCATGTGTTCTGCAGCTTTATCGTGTTTGCTGCTTAGTGGCTTGTGCAAGGTCAGGGTGAGAGCATACCAATGGGAAGAACTTTTGCTACTGGAAAATTATTCTGTTTTCTTCTTCTCTGCATCTGTTTTATAGTTGTCTTGTCTTTTTTTTTTTTTTTTTTGGTAATAAATAGTATCTACCGTGTACTGAAGTTGGTATAATGAGAGTCATTTGGCTAGAGGAGCTGCTTCCTTTTATCCTTTCCCAAAGTTGTAAGAACCGCCCTGGCAATCATCTTTGTTTAACCTAACCCAGAGCTGGCTTAAAGTGCTTATAATTCAACTGTATGAAAAAAGCAACGAGGAATTTTTTTAAAGCAATTTTCATGTCAAGTTACTGAAACACCCAGTTAACCTTAAAAACATAAAGATGCAAAGAACTACTTAGGTTGTCTGTTAAAAATGTACTCCAGGGCAAGAAAATTGAGTTTGTTTTGATAAATACATAATCTAACATATTTAGTATAGATAATGGAACAATGTAAAATAAACCATACATTTCTAGCCTTGAAAATAAATTAAAGTATAGGTGTATTGACTGAGTTAGCTTCTCTGACATGCATTCTACTGTTTTGAGTTGTGGGAACCTTCAAATTCTACCATCTTCCATGCTTCCCTGTTTTCCTCCTCCTTTTCTGAGAATGGGAGAATAAATGGGGAAGATGACATTTCAAAGGCATGTTGGGATTTCCAAAAAAAGTGAACTTCTGTTTTTAAGGATTATAACAGGCCTATCTAGGACCCAAGTTAAGATTGTCCAGATTCAGGAATATGGGATTATTCTGATGTAGCTACTATATATATATCAGATGTTCTGGTTGATTGCAGACTAACTGATACGGTCAACCAATTGAAGAGACAAGAAGTACCTCTTTGAGATAAATACATAGAAACCAAAGTAATGACTGAGAGCTGGAGAAAAGAAGGAAAAGCACAGCACTGTTTGACATGCAGGAGTATTGATCACAGAATTGAAAAGAGGGGAGAAAGAAACAGGAGCTGTATTGTGAGTGGTTTTAGTTTTATGTCACAGATTTCCCTTTCAGTGTTGCTTTATAACAGTATTGCTTTCTTTTTCAGTTGTGCTGGCTCTTTAAAAACAGTATGGGATGGATATGACCTTGAAAAATAATGGGATTTAAAATTGTTTTGACTCTAGTGCAGCCCTAGTCTACCCCATAAAGGTTCCTTTTTGTCAGCACCTTCTCAAGTGGTGCAAGTTTCCACTGCTTCAGCACCACAGGGTATATCTGCTACACTCGGTATCGTAGGTGAGCTAGAGAGCTGTATTGATGTCCAGGACCCCAGAGCCCTGCACGCCAGTATTGTGTGTCACTAGGACAAAGGGATGGCGCCAACCGTCCTGCTGTATGCGCCAGTAACTAGAATTAATTACAAACCAATCGAATCCGTTGCAGCCAATTGGTAAACTAATTGGTAATTTTAGCTGTGCATCTATATGTAGTTATCTGGATGCCTGTAATGATGCTTTCAGAGCCACTTTTGTTCTGCTTCATCCTGCCTGACAAAATGGCCCTCATAGCTTTAAGCAGAAAGATGTGCATCAGTGAATATGGGGCCGCTCCAGCTGCTTGTCTTGTTTGTATTCCCTTGTTCGTAAAACATGACTCGGGTTACAGCTGCATGGTTCTGCTCTGATCATTTCTGATAATGTGTAGCTAAACATTCCTTAAAATAGGTTAAGCCATTTATTGTATTTTTTTTCCTGTGCCAGTGAACCTCAGGAATATTACTCATATTCAGATTTATTTTTTTTTTTAGGACTATCTCAGTGGCAGACTTGAAAAGTAAATGATTCAGAATTAGATTTTGCTTTCTATGCTCTTATTGTTACTAACAGTCAGCACAACTTAGTATGGGCTAACTTAAATGGACATGAATTGAATTAGAAAGCTGAAATTTTATTAGTGAACATGAAAAAAGAACTGGCTAAAATACTTGAATTGTTCATTTCTTGCAGCAGACTTTACTTAAGAATTATTTTGGTGCTGTAAACTAACTGCCCTGTAAGAAAGATTTTGTTAGCTTTTTTGTGGAGTATTTCCAAACAAAGAACAACTTCTACATCAGTGGTATTCTGTTTGATTTGCCTTGTGTTTGACTTTCTTGTGACTTTTCCCTTACAGCAACCAGCATATGCTCTAGATCTGTCATACATGCTAGTTGAAAGGATACTTCTGTGAAAACTGAAGCTGAATTTCAAACATGCATTTGTGTTAAAATGAATAATCATCTGTATAATTTTACATGATAAAGCATTTTGCATACATTAGAGGTCCTTTTTCTATTAAAAGGACAATTAAAATTAAAGATGAATGAGACGTGATGTTACAAAAATGTGCATTTGTCACCTGTATTGTAGTGGAGTGTTTTTACTGTTTTCAGTGTTGAAAGTTTTACTGTTAAAATGTTAAAATACACTTAAGGACCAATACATTTTCATTTGTAATTGTTCCCAAGATATTTCTAAGTAATAATTACTTGCTTTGAGCAGAAAATTTCTCTTAATACTAGCAGGAATGACTTTGACCTACTAAAGATTTTGCAAAACAGCAATAGTTTCTCATTAGTGTTTTTCATTATACCATAAAATGATGTCTGTATTTTAAACTCTGCATGTGAAGCCAATGTAAGTTTTCATAGAATGCAAGTTTCATATATGGATTTTTTTTGATTTTGCAGCTTTGTCATCATAGAGTACTGTATACATTTTTTTTTTGGTTTTTGAAAGAGTAGTTATGAAAGCTTCTATTTCTGCTTGATGTTGTCTCAGACCCTATCCTTTAGAAATGTATTAATGTGCTTTGTTGGGTGATATCAGCTCTGCTGAGGATGTGTGTTATGTCTGGTGGCTGTGGTGGTCTGTGTGTTTTTTGTCACATTCGGTAAATGATTTCTGAGTTTGTGTGAAGTATAAGTGATTTCCTAGCTTCACGCATGGTAAACAATTGCTCCTTTCTCTACCTGTGACAGTAGATAACTGTAGTTTGCTCAGGGAGCAAAGCTAAGAGTTTAATCATAAGGTCTTTTGCTCTGCCTTCCTGTGAAAAAAATGGCAGTATTGTCTGATTAAAGACTGCAGGATTCCAACTTACCTTCTGATTTTTTATTGTTTCTGTATGTAACTTGACCTTACTGTAGTTACTACACTTGTACATTTGAGCAAACTGGAAATCAGTAGGTACAGTCAGTAATTCCTGAAAGTTAAGGATATTTTTATCAGAAGTCTTTTAGTTTCCTGCTGTTTAGCCACTGGCATTTTATGTATGAATTTCTTCCTGATAGGATGTGAAGTCAAGTTAATTTTATACGTCTTTTCATAACAGTTAATTTTATTTAAGACCAACACATAATTTGCAATATTCTGACTAGTTAATCAAGATCTGCAATATTTTGAGTAAAGCTCCAGCATGCCCACATAATTTCTGACAGTGTGTGCTTAATCCTACCCAGGAAGTATGGGATGGACTAAATTGCTCTTAAAATCCATCCCAGTTGAGGTTTTTTTATGATAATGTGTAAATCTTTCAAGTCATAAAGTATGTTCAAGACTACATTGTTCAGTAATTCATGTAAAAATGCATAAATTCTTAGATAACTATGTCATTTAAAAGTACTTTTAAAAATGGTAACAAATTACTTGGTTTGTGATGGTCAAGAAGTATAATCTGGGTATTGGAGTTGTAAGGTCTGGACAAGTAATTACTACATAGGTGAGAATGTGCAGTTAGCAACTTTTTCACTTGTTAAGCTGTGCTAATCAGAGAAGAGAATGTGAACTTTGCATCTTGCATCTTATCTTGTTTGTTTGCCAGTAAGTTTATGTCAAACTTGATTTTATGAACCCAAGTGTAATGATACTTTCTCTTTTTCCATTCAAAATACCACCATGAGAGTCTTTTTGATTAAAAACTGGGCCGGTATTTGTTGGTACAGTAGTGTTGATGATCTCACATGACAATAGAAGGTCTGTCATTAATCTGGACATGTACAAGCAGACATCATTTGAAAGCTCTGTGCACTTGAAAGTCTGTAGGAACAGGATATGGTTTGCTGAACTTCGGAGGCATAAGAACTTATCTTTTGTAACACAGGGATCCCAGGATTCTCCAGAAGGAATTCCCTCCATCTGATGCAGTTGCCTTTGTGTATTTTTGTGTATTTTTACTTCACAAACAGATTAATCATGACATTTTTAGTCTCCTGCAGGTCTATCAGGTTTTACAGGCAGTTTTGCTTCATTTGATGAAGTATGTCTAGCATATTTGAAAAGATAACTCTGACAAAATCCTGAAACTGATACTGCTGTATGTTCAGAATTATTTTCTTGCCAGATTTTGCTATTTTGTCCCGAGACATTGATGCTTGCCGAGATCTTAGAAAATGTGCACATTTTTTGATAGGATAAATGTTCTAGTGTTTTTTCACATAAAAAATTAACTATTTGGGCATTTTTGTATTCAAGGTTTTTCTTGGTTTTATTTTTGTAAGAGGGTGAAGATTAGTAAATTTCTTATTTTCTTTTCAGTTCCTTTATTGAGCGGGGGAATTGTTTTAAATACAAAGATTGATGTAATGGTTGCTTTCCAGGAAGTCCTGATGATGCTTGATAACTATGTAAGGGACTTCAAAGCACTGATTGACTGGATACAGCTACAGGAGAAGCTAGAAAAAGCTGATGCTCAAAACAGGTAATTAGATTTATATTTTTTTTAATCTGCATCCAAACATTGACACATAGTAAACTTCATTCTGTAGCAGAGATTCAGCAAATGGAACCCATTTTAATACTTGCTCTGGGGCATCAGGAATGAAATTTTCCTTTTGGGGGCAGATTTGATGTGAGGACATAGAGGGGATTTTATCCTCCCTGGTAGTGTTATCAGTGAACAGCTGTGCTGGAAATGGTAGTTTGAAAATACAGTATCCGAAAGGTAAAACTGGTTACATCATTTCAGTTTGTGCCTGGTGTTGAATTTGTGCCTTGGTGCCTAAGTTTTAGCTTTGAGAGGTGAGAAGTAAGGTTTCATTTGTGCCTGTAAAGTATGGGAGACCTGTAGTATGTGTGGACTTCTGTTTTCCTTTGCTAGGTAGTGAGTTCAGTCACACGTCTGCCTAGGTAGAGACAAAAAGTAGACTAAATGTGACAGTGTTTTATTAGTTGGTTATGGGTTGTTAATCCTGCCAGTTGTACTGGAATCAGTTAAAAATAATTTATGTAAGTGCTTTTTAGAATGTCTTCACCAGCACTGGGTTCTACAAGTTTGGTTTTGTTTTTAATTGCCAGTTGTAATTTTCATGTAATCAGCTTCAGGAGTAAGAGTTAAAAATGAAAAAATAGCATCAGCTTCAAAGGGATGCATGATGAAACTGCAATCCTGGCTTCTGCTTCAAACTGTGTTTGGATGAGAACTTTTTAGGTTGGTGGCAGTTAACTTAAGTCAGCCTGTTCAGTTATCTTTGCAAGTATACATTTATCAGTAAATGTTATTGCTGACAAAGTTTGTATGTCAGTAGAATAATAGGAGGAGTAGATGGTGATGCATTTGGTTAGTTCTAAAGTTTTCTGTGTACTGGAGGTATTTGATACCTGTATTAACCAAAGCAGCATTTGAACTGCATTGAACGCTCTGTTCCCCAGAGTGAGAAAGCGTAGGATACCTTAAATGACTGTGGCCTTTTATGTGCATTGCTATTGTCACTTGAACTAGAGGATGTTTCCAGTCCTACGCCTAATCCCTTCCTTGTAACTGCTTGGTTTGATGTTTGGTCCCACACTGACATTTAAATTAGCATTGTAGTCTTGAGAGTATGCATTATTTTTTATATGGGTCTGGCTAATATGTCTTGGAGTTGATGTAGAAACAATTGCTAAGATGTATGATTAAATTCAAGAGTATTCATTAATACTTCATTGCATTTGTTGGTGCTGTTTTTCCTTTAAGGTGGTAGAAGAATAGTTATTGCAAATTTTATTTTAAAATTTCTCTTCCCTGAATTTGCAGACCTACTTCATTAGCCTGGGAAGTAAAGAAAATGTCTCCAGGACGCCATGTGATTCCGAGTCCATCAACAGATAGAATTAATGTGACATCAAATGCTCGAAGAAGTTTAAATTTTGGGTATGAAACCAACCAGATCATAAGTTTATTAACGCTAACTTAAGGATTCATGTGAAGCAGAGTTTGTGGTCATAGTATTTTTCTATAGTAATCAATATATTGTTTTGCTGTTTATTAAGTCCTATATGCAATTATTTGCATTTATGAAAGAAAAGCGTATAATCTGTAAAAGAAAATCCTATCAGGGACTTATATAATGAAGTAAAAAAATTACTTAATTACTGGTTGCTCCAAAGACCTGAAGATAAAATACAATAAGTATATTTCATGTTATCATTTTAATACTTTAATGTTTTCCCACTGCAAAACAGAGGTTGAACTGTCTGTAATTGGCATTTTAAAATTGGCAGTGTATGCAATGCAAATGGCCAACTGCATATGCAAAAGTTAAATATAGGTCAAAAAGAGTGAATGTAAAGTGAGATAATGATTCTGATGAATAGCAAAACTGATAGTACTTAAATGTAGAGCATGTTATGTACTACAAAAAAGCATCTTTTACTTGTGAAAAGGTGGTGGTTTGAAAGCAGTTCAGCAAAAATGTTGCATAAACACCAGTTTAGAGCAGGACTGTCTGGTGCTGTTTCAGTTCTAGAGAGCACCTATTACATATCCAATTTAAATCTTTCTCAGGGCGTGTTTTTTAGTTCATTCATGTTTGTTGGCATCTAGAGCACATGCTATTCTGTTTTGTAAGTGGTTACAATGTCCTCTTGTATTGGTTAAAATAGCTGAGATATACTATTAGAATATTTGGTCAGTACCTCTGAGTATTGAGCTCTTTTAAATTTTGAATATCAAATATTTCTACAAACATACTACAAAGTGTGTTTGGAAATACTGGTCCAGTGGTGCTGATCTCTTTGTGCGTATTGATACTGATCTGACATTTCAGAGCTATCTGCTTAAATACATGATGATGGGGAGAAAATATGCAGAAGTAGTCTAATGAAAAATTAGAATCTGGTGGAAATCAGTGCTCTTTTATTTTTAGTAATATTTTTAATATTAATATTTATTTAATTTTATTATTTTTATATTCGTGTATTAAAATATTTAATTATTATTTATTTAACATTAATATAAATACAGAAGCTCAGCGTAACAAAGTTATGCTAAGCCTTTTTTTGAATGTAATTACATGTTGCTGTTGTTGCTGGAGCTGTTTTATTCACCATCGCAGGAGATAATTATGAACTGCGTGTGTTAAAGCAGCTAATAACAAGATGAGTTTTCTATCCATCAGACTTGCAGACTTTTTCTTCTGTCTTAGTCTGCTTGTGTGTCTCAAAGCAGGGCAGCGCCAGACAAATAAGAGTATTTTGTGTGTGTTTGAGAAAATGCGATAAAAAATAAGGGTTTTGTCATACTGGTACTATGGAAATTTTTGTGTGCTAGGAATTATTAGGAAAGGAACAGAGGACAGAAGAGAAGGTGGTGGTGTACCACTGTAGAAATTCATAGTGAACAACTTGTACTTTTGGTCGTCTTCACCTCTCCCAAAAGCAGTATAGAAAAAGTAGGAAAAGTACAGAAACTGGAAATGGGAACAATCAGAAGTATCCAACAGTATTAATACAGAAAGAAAATAATTTTGAGAAGAAGTAACAAGAAGGCTGTGATAAGTAAAATCACTTACAGAGAAGATGAGTAGGAAAATTTTGTTCATTATTTTTCATGAAAAGGAATTGGGAATACTAACTGAAATGACTAAACACTAACCTTAAAATGACAGAAGTGTTTTTCAAGACTTAGTATGTAGAATTTGTTACTATACAATGCTTTGGATGCCAAAAGCATAAATGACTTCAGAAATTCGTATCACAAAGATTAAAGTCTATCTCTTGTTATTAAACACAAAGATTGTTTAATAAATTACAACAACTTTCCAGTGTAAATTGCTGCAACCTGGAGAGTATGCAAAAGGCAAAGTTGTTCTGATGGTTCTGATGGCACATGGTTCTGATAGTTTCTTTGCTGGTCTGTATGGCACTGTTAGGGTACAGGGCTTGGCCTCCTCCTGGTTTCCTCCTATGAAGTTGTATTGCATCCCCATAGGATGAATGGGGATTATTAAAAACAAACAAACCAATCAGCCACATTTTTATATTTTGTGGAATTATTCCTGATAGGGTTCTTTTTGACGGCTGACTTGATAAACCCAGGAAATAATGACAAACTGATGTCTCGGTGGGGTTAAAGTCAGTGAACAGTCAAGTTATATGGGGTTTTTCTACCTGTTTATTTGAAACTTGTAAGATCTCATTTTCTTTGTCCTTGATTTGCTTTAGCTAGTGAGACAGCTGCATTTGTTGGGTTATTTTAATGAGTGTTGTAAAGCTTGGAAGAGAAATCAGTTGTATGGTCGTAGATAAAATGACTTGTTACAAAAGAGAATTGGACAGTTCTTGAATATGTGCTTCTTGAATATTACCGTTCTGCAATTTTAAATTTTGCTTGCATTCACTTAAGTGGAGCAAAACCCTATATAGCTTTAAGCCGTGTGCAGAAAATGACAATTTTTTTACAAAAAGCAAAATAAAATAATTAAACAGTCACTGCAGTTCTGTCCATCCAGAAATTCAAAGTTTGGGTGGTCAGTGTTATTTGGACCTTTCTGAAAGTTAATAGAATGGCCTTCTAGATTTACAATTTATTTTTGCTGAGTAGGTAATAGAAAAGAGATCTGTTCCTTTATTTCCTTCACCTTGGAACAAAGTACATTATGGATTTGTGTTGATCTACATTTACAATTAAACCTGCACGTTTTTTGACTTCCTGCCCATATGCTTTGTTAGACTCCATATTAGTAATGGTTGCAGCCTATTCTATACAGGTCATTGATGAAATAGGCTGGACCCAGGAAGAAGAGGTGTTATATTTGGCTGTAAATACTCAAGATATGTTTGCTTCTATGATTTCAAAATTTGGTATCAGAGAATGTTTCCTGTGGTGTTTTTCCATCACTAGTGTGTTGCATGTTTCTTCTGTCATTTAACATGTCAGAAATTTTAATCTGAGCGTTTAGCTGCTTGTTAATTTAGTTTCATTGACTACTAAACATAAGGAATCTCACCTGCAGATTTTTGTCCAGGTGCAACACTGTTTTCTGTCTTCTGACTTTTCTGTGACTGGGAGCATGTAATAGGCTATTGAGATAGTTACCTGATAGAAAAAAAAAAAACCAACAACACCAAACCCAAAAAACAGAACATCCCACCTGCTGATTTATTGCTACATCCTTGTTTCTGTGGTTAGATTTACTTTTTTTCATGAGTTGAATTTACAAGGATTTTACTGATGAAAAATCTACTGAGGCTTTAATGTTCAAGAACTACAAATTTAATTTTTATAAACTAAGAAAAGAGAAAAGGAGGCAGGTAGGTTTTTGGAACTAGCTGTCAGCCTGAGTCATTGAACGCCAAGATTAAGTAGAAAGTGTCCTGATAAAGTTTTCTAATGAACCATTCTGTTACTTGATTGGACGCTAAAAAGAGCTGTGACTTTCATTTAGGAACCCTGCAGTGACAATTTCTGCAACACGCCTGGCTCCTTCTGGTGTAAGTTGGGCTGATAAGGTAAAAGCCAATCATGGAATTAAAGCTGCCAGTCCTGAGCTAGCAACAGCACAAACCTTTATGCCACCTCCGGTACAGAAGTCATCGCGGAAAAATGGCAAGTTATTTTCACAAACTGTGTGGTGTAAACAGAGTGTGATGACCTATTTTCAAACAAAAATTAAGTGTAATTTTGCAAAATACAATGCTTAAATTAAGTATTGAAATAAATATCAATGCAGCCTTACATTGTAATAGTTCAATTGAAAAAGTTGTGTTATCATGCGTAGGTAACATTCCACTGTGTTTCCACTAGCTAGAATTTGATCTGTTGAAATACTAGTATATAATACCCTGAGAAATGAAAGGTCTTTGGTCACAAACTAACAATCTGACTGTGCAGTTTGGAATGGCTTAACAATATAAAGAATAGTATGTGTCCAGGAATCTGTAAAAGAGCTCAAGATGGTTTTATGTGCCCTGGGAGATGATGTTATTAGAACAGTGTTCAAGTAACAACTGGTCATTTTTTCTTTGAAGACAAGAGTTGCCACATTAAGTTATGAATTGTTTCTCCAAAGATTCTCCTTGGAGAATGCTTGATGCGGGCTCTTTTGTTCTAGAAGAGATTTTTTTAGCTGTAGACATAAAAAAACCTTTACCATTTAGGGTTACAAAGTTAGTTTATTTGCACATGCTGAAACCCTGGGATTGTCTTCAGAGATACTTTTTTTCCATTTATTTTTTTCATGTGTGGTCCCAGATGACTTTCTGCAAAATCAGCAGGCAGAATGTAGAAAAGGATATTCCGAAAGAAATGAAAAAGAAATGTTCATAATTTGGGGTTTTTTTTTTAAAGAAAAATTACTGGAAGAGAATATATTAATTTAACATAGTTGTATGTTCAACCTAGTAGTAACAGAAGTCGTATGTAGTGGTTTGGACACCTGTGGTATACTATGGAACTAAAATGCCTTGTACAAGTGCCTTGCAATTTAACATAAGTGAGTTCAGTAGAATGCGAGTCTTATGCTTAGAAAAGAACAATCAAAACCATATTCTAAAAATGATTGATTGAGTGGGAATTGATTTATGCTGTTTGCTTGAGGGAGTATCTTGCTGTCTGTAGTTGCAGTAAGCTGGTTAGAGAACAGTAGCAGTTTGGCTGTTTTCAACGCTAACTGAAGGTGTAATTCCACTTTTAATTTTTGCCAGTAGTTGAAGCTACTCATAATGAAACCTTTTCCTGTTGATTATTGCTCATATTAAAGTGACGGACTCCAAGCTGTTGTTAAAACACCTTTATTAGGGATTCCTGTTTGTATGGAGAATTTTATTAGTTATACAGGGGATAAAACTGATCTGCATTTCTGTATGGATAACGTATTTTTAAGAGGCTAAAAGGGAAACAAAGGACCTTATCCTCATGTTAGTTTTAGGCATTTAAATGGCTGAAGAGTCAGGGTGCTGTGATTTATTGGCCATTGCCTGCAGCTGATAAGCACCAAAAAGAGTGAAACAACTTAGGTCCTGTAGTACCTACTGGCTTATAAGTGTTCAGCAATTTTCAAAATAAAATGTACTATACAATTCAGACTTGAAACATTTCATTTTAAGAAATAACAGTCACTCCTTCTAGAGGCTTTGTTTATTCTTAAGAATCTCTTACCTCTGAAATTCAACATTGGAGAATTTCAGTGATTTTCTCATGACTGAATTGTAATCAAATTCTCTTTAGGAGCATGTTATCCTTTGTGCGGAGGCTAGGATCACTTTGGTAAAATCGAATTAACCTCACTGATTGGAGCATAAGAGAACCTGTGAAGTTTACTCAAAGGGAGTCACAGAGGCTCTTCACATGCATTATTGAAGCAGATAGGAGGCTTGTGTATCATCTGCTCTGCCTGTTCACCAGCTCATGCGCTCACAGCTGTTAGGTACACGGAGGCCTCGTGGGAGGGAGGATTCCTCCTGCCCCTCTGGAGTGCTCTCTTGCCCACCCTAAAGCCCAGCTGGGGCTTACAGTGGCAAGATTCCCCTAAAACACTTTCTCCAGTGGTTTCCCAGCAGCATTATCATTAGGTCTCACAATGGTTTTGTGAAGTGAATGAGTGGTATGATACAGTTTCCTGTTTCACGGTTGATGGAATTTCCAAATTTAACTAAATATAAGTCCTTAGGGAGATAGGAAACATACATTTTTCCAGATACTTCTTTAAATTATTTTTTTCTGGATGCATAATTACATGCGGTTAAATCATCTTACCTAATTTCCCTCACTAAACTTACCCTCACTATTTTAATAAAAAAATAATTTTGTCATTTGTGCTTGAGTGTTTTCTACAATATGAAGCATAGTCTAGTTGTTGCTGTCTGACCAGTTTACGGCAAGAGAAGATTGGTTTAGTAACAGTAGTACACAGAGGTAACTGCCTAGCATGAAGTGAATTCCCAGGTGCTCATGGTAAGAGGTGAGACAGGTTATACAAGTTTAGAGTGTACATTAAGACTGGAAGTAGGTGCTTACAATTAAAACAATTGTTTATTGTTTTTACATAACTTAGGAGAAAGGGCAGTCAGGAACATGTAAACTTCTCAGAAATATCCAGTGGGTTTTTTTCTGTTGCCATACTTGAAATGTAGTATTATTTTTTTATTGTTACTGTTGTTATTATTATTATCATCATCATCATGTATTAATTCCTGTATTAATTACTCATTCCCATAGTTGTGAATAATGTTCTTTGTAATGTACGTAAGACTTCAGACTTTGCAGGACATAGAATCCTCTAACTGTCCTCATCTGGGCTCAAACATGCTGGCACATGATCTTGTGGAAGCATGCGTAACTTCTCAATATTCAAGAACAAATTGCAGGAATGTCACCACAGACAGCAAAGGATAGTTTATTCTGGACTGGGTTGTCAAATTCTTAAGCACAGTTTCTGTTGTAAATTTTACATTTGTTCTCTTTTTTTATATAACCCTCCCCTGATATTTTGAAGTGACCATTAAAAGCAGCCAGACAATTAATATCTCTCAAGTCTTGCCTATTAACTCACCATCTCTTGTTATGATTTGTAAATTTACCACTTCTTGCACCACTACCTTTTCTCTGTTTTGGTTTGAGTTTTTTTGTTTGTGTGTTTGATTTGTTTTATTGTTCTGGGTTTTACGTTTTCTGCTCTGTAACTGTTTCAGCTGAGTTCTTATTTCTAGATCTGCTTCCAGATTCTCAAGTAATCATGGTTTTCCAAAGTGTCTCTTGAATACAGAAATACTACTTCAGATTAAAAAAAAAAAAACAAAAAACGGACTGAAGTTTAGTACTGAGTGGGGAAGGTCAAATAGGCGTTGGTAGGATATTACTTTCAAGTAAATTTTTAAGAAGGGACATGTATCTCCTGAGGTAGAACTCGTAAGAGTTTTGCACATACTTGTCTAGATTTATTTTATTAAAGTTGCCAGCAAGGCTGCCTGGCCAGTTTTTCCAGATGGAGTAACTATGAAAGAATAAGGCCGTGGTGACTGTGAGGGGCTCAAGATAACAGATGGCTTGTCACTTCCATGTAATACAAGAGCAAGCAGGGACAGGGAAGTTCAAGTGAAACTAGAGAATGATCAAGGTAGTCAAATGAATTATTCATTAACAAAACTCTGGGAGTAATCAAACCCTGCATGTGATACGAAGTATGTGGAGATGGCTACTGGGCTATATGAAAAGAATTCCAGACTTGGGGGGAAAAAAAGTGAAGAAGGGGTGATGCCCTGCTGAGTATTAAATTTGCTTCAGATTAAGAACTTTGTAATCTAATGTCAATAACTGTAATTAGGTTTGCAAGCTTCTTGTTAAAAACATGTCTGGAAATGACTGAATACTAAATTGATAGTTGAATTAAAATGAAAAAGTAACTTCTTGTGCACAACTAGCTATCAGATGGCATAAAACTGTTAAACTGGTTACAAATGTTTCAACAGTCTGAATGCATGCTTGCGTTAGAAACTGTTTTGCATTTAAAGAATTCACCAAACAATATTCTTTCAAACACAAGTATTTCTGTGCTGTTAAAATAATTGGATGAGTCTTGAGTAATTATTATGAATCTGAAGTGAACAAATACAGACCAAAAATTGAACATGTATGGTTCTTACTAAAAGTTTAATTCCTATGGTAGTAAGTGTGATTATGGCTTTGATGTGCTCTGAATAATTTCATTCTGATTAATTCTACTCTTTTGAAGTACTAAGAAATATGCAATGAAACAAGGAATCAACTAGACAAGGCAGGCAAGAATATATATTATTTATTTATTTATTTAGAATTAACCTCTGTCAATACTAGTAGATATCAGAAGATATTAGTACAATTATTATCAAGATATGTAAAAGATTAGTATCTCTTATTATGTAGATCTTACTAAGATTGTCTTTAGGGCATATCTCCTGATCTTTTTTTAATGTAAAAAAGATGCCTTATGTAAGAATTTACTTCAGTTTTCAGAGCAAGAAGTGAAGTCTTGCAACAGTCTTGTTTTGCAAATGATGAGCAAAAAGAATCGCAATCCGGAAGTCTGCTGCAGTAAAGTGGTTGCTTGCCAGGGATATTTCTTGGCCAAATTTTATCACAAGCTATATACAGCAAAATATTTGTAGTCCTACCAATTACAAAGGTCAGTGGGGTAGGAGCAGCTGTGATATACAAGGGGTTGAATTGGTCCTTGTTGTCCCATGTGATGCAGGGCCATATTCTACACAGGCTGCATGTGTGGAGCTTTCTGCAGTAAATCTGTTTGTGATTCTTGTGGAATTAAACCCCTATACCCTATAGCATTGTTGGAGATAAGATTGTCTCTGAGAGGGTAATAACATGTTTTTATCACTTGATCCTGTAGGTAATAATATTTTTTCCATATAAAGATGAAGAAATGAAAATAAAGCCACAGTTGCTTACAGGGGTTGGATAGAAAGTCTGTGGTAAACCAAAACCTATAATCTGTGCGGTTTTGACTGCCATTCCCCTCTCTTAATCAGTAGTGCATACTGGAGCCTATGCAAGTGCACATAGGAGGAATGAACATTGAAAAAAATTTTGCAGAGGTATGCTGTCTCTGGTTACCATCAGTAATCTGAAGAGATCGGCTATAGACATTCACACAAAATTTTGGAACTTTGTTTGCTTTAAAATACACAGTGAGTTTTCTAGAGTAAAAAATTTCAACAGTAAAATATCAAATTGAATTATCTTTTTGCGTTTGTCGTATTATCAGTGATGTTAAGGTTTGTAAACAATTATATAATTACATAAATGCAGCTACTGCATGAGCTGCTCAGCTAAGATAAATTTCAGTAAAACCTGTCAAATTCACTGGAGACTCATGATTTACACTGGCTGTTGGTCTAGGCTGCTGTGTTTCATCATGAGATGTTAAAAGAACCCAGTTGTTAGCACTTAATGTTTGTGAAACGCTACATGCCAGGAGTAGCAAAGTATGGAAGTGCCATTAGTTCTGGTTTAGGCTAATTTCCAGTTTACTGATTACTGCTGATGTTGAAACAGCTGAACATCAGTTCAAGTCCACGTAAAGGTCATTTAGTCCAGTAGGTATAATGGTTTTATCTTTTACCTAAAATAATCTTCATTTTTATTGACAGTCCTATGACTGCCACTTTGCCGCTTTGTAGTCCAGCGTTCTAGTGTAAGGTGTTGGTACTTGTTTTAGAGCTGCCAGAAACATGTGCCCTGGAGGGAAATGTAAAAAGACTCAAGGGCTTTTGACTGTGACAATTAATGTTAAGACAGGTCCTTTCTATGTACTGTAAATTGCTTTTAAAATAAACATACATATTCTGAAAGGAGGAAAAAGTCTTTTGCGCTGTCATCTCCCTGTGAGTGTGTGGACTTGCATATATATGTTATTGACAGTCCATAAAGATGGTTCACATCTTATAACCTAACCATCATGTGTTCCTACTGAAAGCAGTTGGTATTTTTAGAGAAGGTAACACTTTTTTTAAAAAAACACTTTATATTTTGCTTTAAAAATCAAAACTCTAGAACTGCAAGTTTTAAGCTAGTCTTTAAATTGGCAATGTGCAATTCATCATAATACACAGATCATTCAGTTCTCTCACCACCCTTGGGTGTTTCAAATTACATTTTTTGACAACCAAGTAGACTCATTCCTGTTCATATTTATGTTATACTTTAATGTTTGAGCTCTGATCTTCATGCCTGAGCTACAGGTCCGTCTTTGTTAGTAAAAAGCTTTAGAAATACCTAGAGAATTAATTTGGTTATACAGCTTCTGTTCTATTCTAGATTTTTTTTCCCCTCTGTAAAGCAGATTTAGTGTTGGGGTTTTGATTCTGTATTCCTCCAGGTAAAAACAATCTCCCACACTTTTCCTTTTAGGTGAATGATCCTAAAAATAGTTTATGCCAAAAGTATATGGGAAAATTTGTGCATAGTTAGGGCTTGAGTTTTAGCAAGAACTTTTGTTCAGCAAATAGCCACATGTGAGCTTACCTTTCACACTATTCAGTTGTACCATCAAGTCTCAAAAGAATCGCCTAGAGTTATTTCAAGATGGGGAGATTACATGCTGATATGAATTGCTGGCCACAAAAATGTTATATATGGAGAAGGGGGTTCACCTTGACATTCTAGAAATCTGATCACACTTAAGACCTGATACTTTAGGCAAACAGTTGTAAGTTTGAAGACTTTTCAGGTACGTACCAAGGTTAGATATTAGAAATGTTGATCAGCAAGTTGTATTTAACAGCTATTTAGTCATCAAAGTAAATTGAAGAAAAACACTCTTTTCTCCTTCAATTTGCACTGCCACTTGCCAGTATTTTGCTATTTCTTGGAATCCAGGAAAAGATATTTTCCAAAAGCTGACACTGATTAGTGTACTTTTATTATCCAGATGAAACAAATGGTAAAAGTAAAGAAAACATTTCTGGAAGAATAGTGTGGCAAGTACTGTCCAGAACTTGCCTTACTAAGACGTGCAATTAGGTCTGTACTTGCAGAGATTAGCAGTTTCACAAAAGACCTCTAACATCATTGTTGCTGCAAAGAGCAAGTGCGGTTACTTTTGTTGTGCTGAGCATCTCGTGAAATAGCATCATAGGCATGAAAAACTTAAGTACGTGTTGCCATTTTTCACATGGCTTTGTACGACTAGCTTAGCTTCTCCAAGTAACAGAAGTCCCAGGAATAGAATTGTTCAGTGTTTGTGAAACTGATAACATCCTTGAAGTAAAAAGCTTTTCTAAAGAATATTTAATTGATATTTTTTTTTAGTACTGATTTTTAAAGAGAAAATTTTTCTCACACAACTTGTGTAATACTGTGATAAAATAGTTGTTTATAATACTTCTATTTGTAAGTCTTCCTTTCTTAGAATGGGGTGTTTTATTTTTTCTGTAGATCGAAAAGATGCAGAGGGCTGGGAAACAGTTCAGCGTGGAAGGCCTGTTCGATCTCGATCCACAGCTTTGGCAACAAAAACTCCTGTAGCTGCAGATTCACTCAAGTCCAAAGGCGACAGTGACAAAGAAAATGCCGTGTCACCACCATCAGAGAATAAGCCTGGGAGTTTGCTCACTGACAGTGGTGCATCCAAAAGCATAGAGCTTGTGCAGAAAGGTCTTTTACATCAGTGTGAAGGTCCTCTTACTGAAAGGACTCAGGTCAGTACGATTTTGAACCATTTCCTAACCTTGCACTTTTTCTTCAGAGCATTTTTGAAAGGTAGTGCTGTCTAGAGCTTTTACTCACTAACCAGACTGGAAAAGGCTTTAAAAGTAATGGCTTTCAGTTACCTTTATGGATGCTGGCACATATAGGCAAGTTAAAAATCATGCGATGAATCATATTTTACAATGCTGTAGACAGGTTCCCTGTGTTTTCCAAAAACTCAGCATTAGGCACATCACATACATAGAAGATTTCTAGTAGAAAGGTCCAACTTCTGCAAAGTTATGAGCAACTGAAATTTCATGGAGTTACTTGCATCACTCACTGTAAGGTTGTGCCAGGTGCTTTTTTGAAACCCTTTGACTCTTGTGACTTAAAATCATTATGTTACATTGTGTTAATTTTGCAAATGCCTCTTGTTAGTTCACAGCACATGTGTCAGAAGACAATGGGACCACTGGCACACCACTGCAAGAAGATTCCTTACAAACAGTTTCTGAGACACCTCTGGTTCTCAAAAATACTGACTGTACTTCAAAAACTCTGCAGATTAATGAAGCTTCCTCACTAATTGCTGATACTACAGACCAGCATCAAAAGGAAGAAGCTAAAACTGAAACTGAAATGGATCCCTCAGATATTTCAAATGTGAGTGCTGCCAGATTGGTAAGAAATCCTGTAAGATTTCTGAATAAATAATAAACACAAGGCTTAGTTTTCTCATTCTGTGTTTATTGTTAGCCTGCTGTAGAAATTATGGAAAACTCTATAAGGTATGTACTGTAGAAAAAATAGTTTGTTGCACAGATACTTTTAGTGATAGGATTTAATTCCAGTAAAGTTTCTGAACTTAAACTAGAAGGATATAAATGTTTCATTTGGAATAAAGACATTTGTGCTCTCATAATGTTTTTACATGTGTTTGGCATAATTTTTCATTTCCTTCCACTATCAATCATTTTAAGTCACACTCATTAAATTCTTACTCCAGTTTTGCTAATTATTTAAACTGGAAACACATGGGATATCAAGATTCTGTTAGCAACAAGGGTAGACCTCTGCCTTCTAAGCTAGCTGAACTGCCCTCTTGGGTCTTCCTATATAACTAGCAATTTGGATGAATGCCATTCTTAAGCAACAAATGTGAGGTCAATATTCTGTTTTTATGTGGCTTCCCAAAAAGAATGTCCTTTCTCGTCTATAGAATTTGGCAGTTTTCAAGGTGTGTCTGCTTTACGGGGATTGTCTAAGTGGAGAATTGCAGCAATGCTATGTAAAATCCAGGTTATACTTTCAGGTTATGTTTTGGCTTGTTTTTTTTCATAAACTAGTTTAAAAACTTGATTTGCAGAAATTTTCCTGTAAATTGCTTTCCCTTTAACGTCTTTTATAAACTGGACTCATGCTAGGTAATTTCCAAGTCAGATATCTGTTTCTTTTTAGAACAAATTTCTAGCATCTCATACACCAACATTGCTTCAGATTCTCTATTATTAACGGTTCAGGATGCTGACAGTTTGGTGGGATCTGTGTCTCTTGTGCGCATTTTACTACTCCTGATCAGATTGCTTTGAACACTTGGATTTGTGTATTGTGGCACACTGTTTCATAGCCATAGTGGAAGTGAACCAGTTAATACTGGACGTTAAAGAAGGAAAATCAATCGGTCAGCATGTTCAGACTTATGTTCTTGCCTATCTATCTTGTCATTCATGTTGAAAAACAAGTATAGCCTGAGATTCCACTGGTTTAAACTACAGTAAAGTTTCCAGATACAGTTCATCTGCAGATGCATTTTCATCTTTAAGTTACACTTTGCAGCCTGATTCCTTTTCTGGACATAACAGCAGGGCATGTCATTAATGTTGTAAGAGTATGCATTGCTTAGTCCCTAAGACCAGGTATTTAAAAGAATAATTGGGGAAGAACTGCCTTCATTGCTTTTAATGACAGTGTTCATGTAATACATTTTGCAATGATGTGACTGATAATTAATTTCATAAGCATTTCATGTAGCCATTAAATGAATTGATAGTTGATGACCGTTTTAGTGGGGTTTATATTTCAATTAACTTCACAAAATACAGCAGTAAAGGAACTACAAGTTATTAGAAGTTGAACAAAATATTCATATTAACTATATGGAAACCACTTTCCTGTGCCTGCTGCTGATTTTGGGTTTTTCTCTGGTGTGGTGTTTCCTGCAGTCTATGGCAGAAGTCCTTGCTAAGAAAGAAGAGTTAGCAGATCGCCTGGAAAAGGCAAATGAAGAAGCCATTGCTAGTGCTATTGCAGAAGAAGAGCAATTAACTAGAGAGATCGAAGCGGAGGAAAACAATGACATTAATATCGAGACTGACAATGATAGCGATTTCTCTGTGAGTGTTCTGTTTATTTTCAAGTACCCAATTTCAAGCTGTCTGCGATGTCAGTGGACTATGAATATAGAATTTTAGTGTTCATTTTTGCATTAATGTAACCTGTTCTACTTGCAAATAAAGTAAATGGTGTCATGTAATAATCATACCATTCTGTCTAAGGTATATTTAGCAGCAGCACAATGCTGCTGAGTGGTACGGAGTCCTCTGATGCAGTGGTCATCCTGCTGCCTACATACATAGTACATAAATTTTAGTGCTGTGTGCCACACTGGGAGACCTGGGATTTGTTATTTTCATTGCTACCACACAGGAGCTAGAAGCAGAAGTCTCCATTTCTACTGTCAGAAGCAACAGGAACAGGGTCTGTCTTTGGGATGGCTAGTTCAGTTTGGAAGTATTGCTGAATGTTGCTGAGCTGGCACTGCTTAGTATGTGTGTACACCTGCAAATTAGTTTGGTTTTACTGTCTAGATTGTATTAAATTTCAGGCTAGTATGGGCAATGGAAGCATATCTTTCTGCGGTATGTCTATGGATTGGAATGACGTTCTGGCAGATTATGAAGGTAAACTTTCACATACTACTGTGCTTACATTGAAATGACAGCAAAATTTAGAAGAATGCCCATTTTACTGATGGCTAGTTAAGGTTTCAGCATATTATTAATTATTCAGAATATTGCAGGATCTCCAAATACTATTCCAAGTTATATTATTTTTATGTTATTTCCTTAGAAAAGATGGATTTGTGTCTTCAAACTGTCTGTGTTTGTCTTTATTCTTCAGCTGTCTTCCCCTGTCTCTCTATTAGAGTTTTAAAATTTGTTACCCAGTTTTATCTTGGCATTACAATAGAAGTGTAATAAAATCATTAAGCATTGAAAATGCACAGGGATTAGAGATGCTTCAGCCTGTGTTTGCACCTTATGTAGGCTTAAGAGAACCCATTTGAGAGAGAACTTCAAGATGAACTAAGCCTCATTATTTGCACTTCTCCCAGCAGAGTGTGTTTGCATTATTCAGAGTGTGTGTTTTCTTCCTGTACAGCTCGTGAATCATGGCGCCAGAGTAATTCTTGGGGAGACAGAGTGGAAGAAGAGCCTGCACGTCCGCCTGGACATGGAATACACATGCATGAGAAACTGTCGTCACCATCACGCAAAAGGTTTTAGAGTTGTTACCTGTCTCAGTTAGCCAGTGAGAACAAGCAACGGCTGTGTGAAACTGTTCATAAATCTAGTTTAATTCTGTGAAAGTGTTACAGGAACCAAACTAGGCTTGTGATACATTGTGCAGTATGTAACACTTGCAGACTAGAAGACCAGTATTTGCATTTAGGGGAAACAATTGCTCTCCAGTGGCCTGTGTGTTTTCGCTTACTGAAAAGGACATAGAAATGTTTGCAACACTGTCAGTAAATGCTGTCTAACTTGCCTTTGCTCATTTGTTGTTTTTTTTTTTTTTTTTAAATTAAAAGAACAATAGCAGAATCAAAAAAGAAACATGAAGAGAAACAAATGAAAGCTCAACAGCTGAGAGAAAAGTTACGTGAAGAAAAGACACTGAAGCTTCAGAAATTACTGGAGAGGGTAAGTTTTCTGTAATACAGGGGAGCTGGTCTGCTGCCTTTCAGAAAAGCTTTTTGTTTCCACATAGTCTAGAAGTGTTAAGAGATTAACATTAGGGGTGAAATGAAATTTTCCTTTTGAGTCTTAGTTCACATAGTTTTCACAGGTGACTCGTGCATCACAGACATTAAAGAAATCATTATTTCAAATCATGAACTTATGTGAGAGTGTTGCTGACATACTGACTCAGGTTCAGGGAAGTGTGATAAACATAGAAATGTGTTGTGTGTATCCAACACAAATGCTAAAATTCAGCAAACTGAAGCAGTTAGCAAATCAGAGTCCTTTGGGTTAAACTCAATGCAGGCTTGTTTAGGGCATCAAAATGTTTCATTACTTTAAAGCTTGAAATAGTAGAAAATTATGAGGAAAAAGGCTGTATTTTCAGTTACTGTATTAGTGATCAATTCGCTGATATATAGGAGAAAGACGTACGGAAATGGAAAGAAGAATTACTAGATCAAAGGCGCAGGATGATGGAGGAAAAATTACTCCATGCAGAATTCAAACGTGAAGTGCAGCTACAAGCAATTGTGAAAAAAGCACAGGAGGAAGAAGCTAAGGTAAGTTAACTTTGTTTTAAAGGGGAGGTGTTTTAATAGTTGTATATGTTTTGTACCTCAAAGTGCTCATGAGTAGGTTGTAAAGGATTTTGCAAGTTAGATACGAACATGTGTGAACAGTGAACTGGATAAATGCCAGTCTCTAAAACGGACAGTTTTTCTCTGATATGAATTTAAAATTAATTACCTGTTACTAGATATCATGGTGTGTTGGACTGAAAGAAAAGGTGGGTTGAAATTTTGAGCTGATAGTTGTTTTGCTGCTTTTGTTCCTCACGCAGGGTATGGCAACATTTTTGATATTAACTAGTCCTTCTGGAAGGAGTAAATTACCTGATTATTAATTCTGTTTTCTAACATGTGGAATGAGAAGTGCGGAGAGCTCGTTGCCCTTCTTTGTTACACATCCATTCTAGATCCAGCATTCTGTGTCCTGAAGCAATAGTTGTTGCTGTGTTTTGTACCCCTCATATTGTTAAACACTTAGAAACAAACAGAAACCCATAGTTAGCACATGGCAGTTATTCTAAAATAAGTATTTTTTTCAATGCTTTTCTGACTTTAGTAAGCAGTTTTGTAAAATGAGCACTTGAGGAACACTCCTGGGTTTACCTTATTCGTATTACTTTGATAAACATTGTCGTGGTCTAACCCCAGCCAGCAACTAAACACCACACAGCCATCACTCACTCTCCGCCAGCACTGGTGGGACGGGAGAGAACTGGAAGTGCAAAAGTGAGAAAACTCGGGGGCTGAGGTAAAAACAGTTTAATAGTTGGAGAAAAAGAAAATTGTGAGGAAAAGGCAAATAACAGGGAGAGAGAAATAAAACCCCAGACAGACAAGAGGTGCAAATGAAAACAGTTGCTCACCACCCGACCGATGCCCAGCCAGTCCCTCAGCAGCGGCCCCCCCACCAACCTCCCCCTCGTATTACTGCTGAGCACGACATCATACGGTGTGGCACAGCCCTTGGGCCAGCTGGGGTCAGCGTCCCGGCCGTGTCCCCTCCCGGCCCCCCGTGCACCCCCTGCCTGCTGGACGAGGACGAGGAGCAGAAAAGGCCTTGGCGCTGTGTAAGCGCTGCTCGGCTGTAGCTAAAACATCCTGTGTTATCAGCACTGTTTTCAGCATAAATCCAGAACAGCCCATACTAGCTACTGTGAAGAAAATCAACTTTTATCGCAGCCAAAACCACCACAACAGGAATGAAGTATTTTAAAGACTTTTTTCCATGTAAAGAAAGATACATGCAGTTCCTTAAAACTAAAATGTTACAGTATATAATGAGCTTGTATCCCAGCTGTGATTGATGCAGCTGTTCATCCGTATTTAAGACAAGTACAAAAAAACTGATTTTGGTTTTTTACTTAGTTGCTGTTTCTGCCTTTTGGATTAAAACTAGATTACCTAATTCACTCTAGCATACCTTCATTATTATTTCATTACACTGTTGTCACTTCTATAATCATATTAACTAAATCACACTTGCCGTCATTCCCCAGCCAAGCAGATGTTTCCAGTATTGTGTGTGTTTAAATGTGTAAGATCTGCTGCCTCTTGAGGTTCTTGTGTTCTGGAAATAAAGGTTAATAGGGCCAGAAGGCTTTAGAGAAATAGCTGATGAGTAGTATAGCTGAAGATCATGGTAGCTGTTGCTGCCCAGCTGGTGATCTAAATTCCCAGTGCTTACTAGTTCACTGAAAATTCTGTAAATGGATTCCAGTCAGTAAACAAAGCAATAAATACTGTCCTGCCACCTTTTACGTGACTTGTTGTTGTCGTCCATCTGTGTATATTCTCTTTACTCATTTCTTTTGTGAATTCAGACAGAGCAAGGGCTTTGAGTACAGCAAAAGAATTTCTATTTCAGTCATAGGTTTTGAGTGGTTTATAGCTGATAAATTTTTATGATTTTCCTCAGTAACTTTAGTTCTAAAATTTTGGTTTTATTAAATCAATGTGAAGAGTTTAATTTTCCCATCCAGATAAGTTTCTAAAGCATATGCATTTAAAAGCCTAAAGATGACAAGAACTGTGTTCAGCAGCATCATAGTGAGGACAAAATAACAATTACCTTCCTGAACCTAGTAGTAGCATATTGTTTGGTATTTTTAGTATACACATTGAGGTACTTTTAAGACAGCCTTTTCATGGTATTTTCTTTTTTTTTTATTATTGTGTAATGCACTGTCCAGTGGTTGAAAAAAATAGTACGTATGTTTGTGAAATAGGCTATAATGATAAGAAATACTAAGACAGTGAGCTTGTTCATTTTTTGGTAAGCACCCATATATTTAAAGTTGGATCAAAGGACCTGTTTGGATTCTACTAGCACTTAGTATTTTATTGCTTTATCCAGCTGAGTCTTGGCATTCCACTTCTGGTGAATGAGAGAATAGATTAATTAATTCTCATTGCTGAGAAGACTTGAGATTTTCCTGGTTATTTACCCAGAGTTTCTTGGTTTTCTGATACAGTTAAATTCTTGTTTTTATATTCCATGGGCTATCCTTTTTGGAAAAAACCACACCAAACAAACCAAAACAAAACCCAAGAAAAACCCCAAACAAAACAACCAAAACAAAACAAACAGAAAAACGCAACAACCAAAGCCTTACTTGCAACATGGTAGTTTTCCAACCGATTCTGGAGAAGCGTCACATCAGTTTAATTACCAAATGGATAATTACAAATGGATGGAATTCCCTAAGAATGAAACTGATTGCAGCTTCTCATATCTGTTCTCACACTTGCTCATTATTTGCAGGTAAATGAAATTGCATTTATAAACACCTTAGAAGCTCAGAACAAACGTCACGATGTATTGAATAAACTAAAAGAATATGAACAACGCTTAAATGAATTACAAGAAGAGCGTCAACGAAGACAAGAGGAGAAACAAGCACGTGATGAAGCAGTTCAGGTATAATGCATCTGTCAGGGAGACAATGAAATATATATTTGTTTTTCATTTTTGCCATCTTTGTTGCTTTCTTGCCTCCTTTGTTCAACTTCAGAAAAGTATGATTATAATGTTTCAGTAGTAAGAAAGAGAAACGTACACCTTAAAACCTCTATAGCAGAGGTATTATAGCTGTTGGGTAGATGATTCATGCATGTCTTAAGCTTAAAAAAATTCTTACGTTTTGGTAACACTTAAAACTTTGAGAGAGGAAATGGAAAAATATTCCTTATCATATACCTACTGTCATAATTACAATGCTTTTCACAGCATCCGTGAAAACCACAATGCAAATGTATTTGTATTCCTGGAATCCTGGTGTGGGTTGGTTGGGGTTGTTGGATTTTTTTGTTTCCTTTTTTTTTTTTTTTTTTTTTAATACAGCATTCCAATACTAAGGTTTTCCAGCCCATGCATCCACTTTTTTGGCACTGTTCTCTGTGTTAGAATTTAAAACATAAGTTTTCTTTTGATGTAAACACAGCCTATTTCTCTATACATAACCTCAGATCACCATGAAGGCAGGTCACCTGTGAATCCAGCTTGTGCCAGAACTTAGAATCACCTGCTACTGCTTGGCACTGCCTCCTTGTTGAAAAATGGGGCATGTTATTGAAGTGGCTCAGAAGCCATTTTTGAGACAGAAGGTACTCTAAAAGTGCCGGATAATATTCTTCTTGAGAGAATATATTGTTAAAAGTTAGCGGATTTCCAAGGGTTGATTGTGTTATCAGTGAGAAGTACCCTTCCACGTAGTTTGTGAAAAACCTGATCTCAGTGATCCTGTTTTTTGTAGTTATTCATACTCCCTTATTCTCGAATGCAGTTTTCCTGGAGTCCCTTTCTGGTATTTGGGGTTTTTTTGACTCTTTCGTGTCTTTGCCTTTTTTTTAGTCCTTTCCTGGGTTGTGTAGGCATTAGGGCATTTTTAAGCTGGTAGCTGAACTAGAACAAATGCTGCAGACAGGCTTTCAGAGCTAAATCCCACTTAGGACCACGCTGTTCTCTCCGTATCCTTTCTGCCAGACAAAGGATCAAGCTGATGCTTCCTGCTATGCTTTTTCAAGGCCCAAGTTGCTTAACAGTTGAGCAAAGCCTTATATTTCGAGGTATGATGTAGCTTCCCTGACCGTCCTCTATGGAACTATGTGTATTGACCTCTCAAGGAAACTTTTCCTGCATTGTTGTGGAGTTGGCCCCACTCCTGTATAAAAACTTTTAACAGTTAGTATAACCACGAACAAATAATTCCACTTAAGTGAACTGCAGTGAATGATGCGAGTTCAGGCCTATAAATAGGAATTTGACTTCATGCAAAACCTCCTAAACCACTGGGAGAACACACCTCTAAACATAACTACTTTATATTTACTGTAACAGTGATGGACTTCATGGAATAGCGTAATTTAAAGTCACAAAGTTTCTTAAACTGGTATAAAATTTCAGTATCTATGGAAACTGGGGTGCTTCTGTTTATCTAACTGAGCAATGTCTTTCTTGACCTCAAGTATTTCTCATATCCATTCAGTAAAGTCTACTTGCTTCTCCCTGACACTAAACTCTGCAGATTCACCTTTAAACCTTTCCTTCCATCAAGCTTATTTTAACTTTTAATTACAAAATCTACTAAAGTTTTTAATTTTTTTAGCTTTTACTTGCTTTTCCATTTAGTAGCACTGGTACCTTATCCAAAATCTGCAAGCTATACTGGTACATCTTCAAATGCAGCCTTATAGGTCTTTGTAAGGAATGTCCAGGAGAACTAATATTTTTTTATGATCCACTGGGTGTATTCTGTAAAACAGTTTGTATTCTTGGTAATTTTATAGTACAGTTGTACTAAAGCATGCCATATCTTGTCTTACTTATTTTATTAAGAAGGAAATTAATGAATTTGTGCAATGTTATTACTGAAACATTATGCAGGAAAGAATATGGTTACTGTAAAAGCCACAGTTTTGATTATCCATTACCAAGCTATGTTGCCTGTGAAGGTGAAGACAGTGAAGTTAACATCACATTTGCTTATATAAAATGCTGTGCGTGAAACAAAAAGTTCACTTATTTTTGTAGTTCTTCATTGCTTGAATAAAGCGTAAAGGGTAATGTTTTCAGCTTTTCATATGTCTACATTTTTATAAAGCCTGTATTTAAGAATGCAGGGCCCTCATTTAACTGTGTAAAAATGTTCGTAATTCCAGCAAGTTTTCGTTTGTGCTAATGGAATCTCATACAATCTCCTGAAAGGAAGATAATTTATTTGCTAATGTAGTGATGTGTGTTTACAGTATTGGAGTTTGTGGCAAGGATGTTATATGTAATTTTATATACATATGTCTTGAGATATAATTATATATAACATATATATTTACATATTGTATATTTTAAAATTTATTTAAATATCTGTTTTTCATTTAATCTGTCATACAAAACAGACTAATTTTTCAGTAAAATTAGTTGAAGAACCCATTAAAATCTAGTTCTCCCCAGACTTTAAACCAAATAACACTTTTCCCCTTAGTAAAACTCACTGACTTAATGTCCACTCATAAATGTCTTACATTTAAATTTGAGGTTTCAAACATGATCTGTTTTTACATTTGTTGCTGGTAGAAGTATAGCCACTTTGTCAGAAAGGTTTACAATACCACATATAGTTTCTTAATCAGAGACCAGTAAAAATTTAATATTGAGAGAGAAATCACATATTCAGTGAGAGCACAAAAATTAATTGTCAGAATCAATTTTGTTTTATAATATCATTCAGTTTCAGAGTCATAATTTAAATACTAATATTCCATGGGAGCATATGTTACTTCTACATTACCTGTATCCTGTAGGATGTTAAATTTTTTTTCAAATGCTGTCATTATTGAACAAGTTTTATAAGCTTTCATAGTGGATAGACTTTTCTCAGGAAGAACAAAATATATGGCTGATTAATATTTAGCTTAGTTCATACAACCGTGCTTTCAATGTATGTTCAAGCTTCTGAATATACTTATATTTGCATAATATTCCTCTAATAAAATTGCAGTTCTCACTCCATCATGAAAGTAAGGTAAAATTCTATAAGCAGATGTTAAAAACCAATTTCTGTTAATTCCTTTTTGGTTTTGCCCTAAAAGAAAAGTTAGAATTTATTTCTTTATGACTAGGAGCGCAAAAGAGCCCTAGAAGCAGAACGGCAAGCCCGAGTTGAGGAGCTGCTGATGAAGAGGAAAGAACAAGAAGCACGAATTGAACAGCAGAGGCAAGAGAAAGAAAAAGCACGAGAAGATGCAGCACGGGAGAGGGCCAGGTAACTGCGGTAATTTTGTACTTCCCTACCCTTTTCAGCAAACTGCAGCTTCTCTATGACAATAGTACCTTCTTAACTCTTCAGGCTTAGTATTTTAAAAAGTAACATTAGATGATATTCCTGATAAATGGTTTGAAAGAAAGTCAGGTGAGTAGTCATAAATTCTGTAATAGATTTTTGTATTCCTTAGATACATGCACAATATAACATGCAAGGATATATTTTATTATATTAATCTTAGTTTTATTGCTTACAAGATCTTTTAATAGTTTTCCTTTTTCATATTTTAGCTTAGTTTCCAAAGGAAGCAAGATTAATGTCACCATGTTCCCCATATCCTCCACTCTCCAGTAACTTTTGTACTTACTGGCATCAATTTGAGTTCACCTTTTTGTAGACACCAGAGATTACATTTGTGAAGTGCAAAGCTGGGAAACCAGGCTTCATTAATTCTACTGCCTGTTAACTACTTGGTTTCGTTTTGCCCATAATCAAGTTTGTAAAGGTTTTTCATATGGGCTTTTCTCTCTCTTTCTTTTGAGCAAAACATGAGGTACAGAGAGGATGACTGTTGGGTGGAATTGCAGCATGTGAGAAGGGTTTACTTTGAAGTCTGATTCAGGAAAACTGCTTTCTGCTTGTTGTTTAATTTGCCAAATTCTATTTGTATTCATCTCCTGTTATTCCCTTTCCCTACAGTTCCACTGCCACAAGCATAGCATAAAACCTAAATAGAAGTTATGTTTTTCCTATGACAAGAAGTGTTCGCTAGTGGTTCTTCAAACATTTTTATTGTCTCAGCTTTTCTTCAAAATTGTCTTGAAGAGTTTTTTGGGTTTTTTTTTCCCCCTCCAAGTAAAATATTCAGAAATTTATTGCTCACTTTCTTTCATCTTCCAAAGGCATGAGTAATCCTAGCTTGACATCATAAAGATATTCAACTCTCAAGTAGATATTTAATGAATTGTGGATTGGATCTGTGGCCTTGCCCAGAACTTCAAGGACTGGACCTTTCCCCAATACATTGAGCCAGAGTCACAATGAGATAGGAGTTGGAAGGGATCCTTCAGTATCTTATTCTCATTCACAGACATTTGAGGGAGATTAGGACTGACAGGGAGAATTTTGGTTATGAACTTTAGGGAAGATAAGACACTGCATGTGTAAGGCCTCTATGTTTCTCTGAAATTTGAGGAAACCCTCACAGTAAGCAAATGGGAGATAATTGTCCCGTTGAAACCTGCCTTCTCAGGTCTTCTACAGTTAGAACTTGTCTAAAGGCTCAAGGCTTGTAATTCTTGGCTCTTTGTTTAATAAATTTTAAATCTGCCACTTTACTTCGTTGCATCCCATTTATTTCAGTATGACATGAAGAACGGCAGTTTCCATTTGCCTTTGTTAGTACAGTGCTTCAGTTTTCAGATGCTTTGTACTTGATACTGCAGTACCTTACTTAATTTGTTTTCCTTTGCAGATGCTGATGATACAAGAGAGTTGTTTTCTTTCTTTTTTTTTTTTTTTTTTTGTAATTTTGGGAAAGAGTAGGAGAGAATGTATGTGTGGTGCCCTACAATCTGGTGATTATGTTATGTCAGAATGGCTTCAGGGTCATTTTTTTTTATTAATAACAGTTCTGAGGTTTCTCTAACATAGTAGGTTTAGAGAAGGATTCAAGGTGTCCTGATTTGGAAGTTACGGGAGAGGTGAGATTGACAGGAAGGTGGCTGTAAACGTCCCTTCCATGTTCTGGTGGAACCTTGGGGTATCATTTGATGTTTTGTTTTGCTGGGCTTTTTTTCCTACTTGCTAGGGTTTGATGCTTATCCTGAAGATTTAATACTTGCTGGAATGAGTACTTTCTGGAGTATCTGCTTAAAGCTTCTTCATTGTAAGGTTTACCATGTGCATCTGGTGGTGATTAAAGCATCTGTATGAAAGGAGTAGTGTACTTAAAACTGACTTCAAAAGCCCTTCTGCCCTTACATACATAAATGTGATTCCATTAAGGTTTTAGATGTAATTTCAGAGTGTTTTATATTCCAGAGAGTTTAAATCCATAATATGGAAAATTTTATTCTTGTCAATAGGAATCATAAAACTGTGTAATATAACCAAATCGTGCAAAAAGCATGCTTTTCAGAAGGGCTTGTACAGGAGTAATGTTGATGCTCTATAAATTTAAACTTCAACATTTTGTTTCAACTATTATTAGTCCAGAGTATGCAGTGATAGCAGTTTGTCATAGTTTCTAGGATTAAACAAATATTTAAACACACATATTGAAAGAAATAACTAAAATAAGCTTTGGGTCATGTGTTATTTGTGATTTGTTTCAGCTCATGTGTGAGTCAGGAACTCTTTAAAATGGAAACAAAGACTGTAGTTCAGTCTTTATATACCTCTGGGGAGATAGCACATAAACTACCTAATGCTTCTCATCTGTCATCTCTTCCTCACACCCCTCCTTCCCATGGTGATTGGAAGAACTCACTTATACTTTCTGAAAGAACAATTGTGTGTAGTGTTTATTGTTAGACTTGTTTCCTCCCTGTCATCTTTTCTATCTGCTTTTATATTTTCTGTGGCTTTTTGTTTTGAAGCGTTACTTTATCTGAGACTTTTACTTTTACTGAAATGACAGGTTTTTTCTGAGTTTTCTGTTTAGAAAAGAAAAAAAGAGACGTCCACACAAAACAAAAACCACTGCAGTCTGGTTAATGTTCTTTATGTTATTCTTTCTAGTTTTGTCACTCAAACTACTTCATTTTTAGAATGCTTTTTGAAGAGATGGCTAATGGCTTTGAATGCCTTATTCTTTGTTCAGTTTTACCTCTCTGGCCCTTCACAGCTGCCAGAGTTCTAGGAGAAGTGTTTCTCTCCCATCCCATTTCTTTTGTACAAACAGCATGAGTAGCTGACTTTCTTCCTTTTTAAGGTTTAATAGCTTTTGTGGCTTACTGATCACCAGTAAGTTGTTCTTGTTTAAACCGTTATCTGCAGGTTTCTGCTTAATAGTTTTAGTAACAGATTAAGTTGTACCTCTTGTCCTTTTCTCAGACAGAAAAAAAGAAATCTTAATCTCTTCAAGGATTGCTTAGAGGATTCACAGTCTCTTACTGACATCTGCATGCATGACAGCTGTGCTTTGGCACTTTGCTGGGGAGGGGAAGGAGAGTTGCTAAAAGCAAAGAGGACAGCTGAAGTTTGAGACGATTCAGTTTTTGGAAGAGAGATATAGGGTAGACAGGGTCAGTGAGCAAAATAGGTCCTGACTGCAGTTACGTGCAGGAGATGACAGTAAGATAAGTGCCTGATCTTTTGCTATCCTTTAGTGTCTTGATTATTTAGAATTGCAGTATTCTAAAGCGTCAGTTCATCACTCATGACTGTATAATTTAGGGTTGGTCAAAGTGTTATCTGTAAGTGTATATAGTCAAACTTCCACTAATCATCATTTTTATAAAAGAGACCTCCCTCATTGCTTTATGGTTTTTCTTTGATTTGCCATTGTACTCCTCCCCTTTGTTCCCTGACTATAGCTATTGGCTGAAGAATGCTAATGGTGGCAGGGTATCACATTCATCACTATCTTGTGGCATTCTGTTGACTATCATTGCTCTGATTTGGACTGAGGTGTGATCCAGGTTCTGCTACAGAAGTTCAAGAGTCTGCCTTTATCGAAGCATCTGTATTCTCTGATAACTAAGTTGCTTTTTGTTGTCTTTGTTTTTTGCTGAGCCATCTTCAGCTTCATTTTTGGGGTGCTCGTTCTCCATTTCAAGCATAAATTAGTCGTATTATGCATGCTTTACATTACTACAAGTTTTTCCTGTATTTATTACCTTTTGGATAGAGATCGAGAAGAGAGGTTGGCAGCTCTTACTGCAGCTCAACAAGAAGCCATGGAAGAACTACAGAAGAAGATTCAACTGAAGGTATAGAAGGATACTTTAGTTGAAAAATACATCAACAATAAACAATTTCTGCAAAATTACTTTATGTATGTATGTTTTATTTGATGAAGATGTTATGGTGCGCTGTACAGTGTCCCGAATTTCGTAACTTTTACAAGAGATTTTAGACTTCTGCATTAAGAAGAGGACCTTGCTGTATAATGTATACTCTGTAGCTGGAAAAAACAGGACTGAGCTCTATGGAATTCATTAATTTCAGAGCTCTGAACATGATAACAAGTGAACCTGTAC
This sequence comes from Falco punctatus, assembly GCF_963210335.1. Classification (NCBI taxonomy): domain Eukaryota; kingdom Metazoa; phylum Chordata; class Aves; order Falconiformes; family Falconidae; genus Falco; species Falco punctatus. The sequence continues at coordinate 49,739,655 of NC_137587.1, forward strand.
TTTCCAAGAGAAGTCAAAGTAATTTTAAATTAAATCATGAGGAAAATCAATACATAAAAACTCTCATGCCATTTAGTGGAGAGTTCACCAATGGTCACACAGGTGCTGTCTAAAGGTATTGAAACTGATGCTGTCAAGTGTGGCATGCTATTTCCTTTTGTTTCATGAATGGCTCCAGTTATTTCATAAAATAGACATAAGGACTGAGCCCCTTGTAGTTCCCCTGTCCAGCTGAATTGGGTGTCCAGTGGAGAACCGAGGTATCAGAAGTTTTGAAGAGATATCCACTATTTTTCAAGAGATGTAAAGACTTCTAAAGTAATAAACTATATTTTGAAGGCTCTGAGGTGGAACTATATATTAAATTTTCAGTTAATGGTAAATCATTTAAGTACTTATTCTAGAATGGTTTATGTATGTACAAGTAACTTCATTTCAGTATTATTCTTTGCTCTGATCCCAGTCTTTAGCACCATAGCTACATTTACTTATACTGTAAAATGCAGTTTTGTTATTAAATACCGGTTCATACCCCAGCCTCTGATTTTAAATAATAGTTGAGAGTTTGTTCCATTCACATGAAGGTTAGGTGTGAAAACCCTCTGAAAGAATCCAGTGAACTATGCCTGCTACTGTGGATAAATAACAAGTAATTTATTTTACTTTTAATTTGTACTTTGTGATTTCATGTGAAAACAGCACTACGTAAGCTACATATTTGTAGAATTGAAAGTTGAACTTGTATTCTGTGCTAGTGTTTCATTAAGAACAAAACCAGAACTGAAATGTTAAATGTAACAAAGATTTACGGAAGGATTTGCAGCAGATTATTAGTTGATAATAACCTATAAAACAAAAACAGAAATTGATTTCTGCTGGCTTTTAATGCCTTTCTGAAATAAAAACTAGTTTCTATTTAACAGAAGTTCATCCTAACTGTACAATATTTGGTAATTCTTTGCACAGTTTAATCCCATTTGCTGTAATTCACCATGTTTTTTCTTTGTTGCTTTATTTTCCATTCAGCATGATGAAAGTATTAGAAGGCACATGGAACAAATTGAACAAAGAAAAGAGAAAGCAGCTGAATTAAGTAGTGGAAGACATGCTAATACTGATTATGCACCAAAACTTACACCATATGAACGAAAAAAACAGTGCTCATTGTGCAATGTAATGGTAAGTTGGATCTCTGTCCATACTGAATACTGTCGGAATTGCAAGGCCACCCTAAGCCTTGAAGCTACAAATGTTGCTTTATTCACAGATGGGAGTACTTACATTTACTGTGTCCCTGCTCTGCTCTTGTAAAGTGCAACTTATTTTGGATTCTTCTGTCTATAAATCAGGTGGTTTAGGGGAGATCTGAAAGAACTATAGAGTTTTAGTAGAATGAAAAGTGTGGACAGTACTCATTTATTAGCTGTCTCGTATAAGAAAAGCAAGAATTTGGGAGCATCAGGTGAAGGCAGTTAAAAGCTAGATTTAATGCAAAGTAAAGAATGTGGTTCTTTACACAGCAGGTAGCTGAGTTGTTCCTGTGGATATTTGAATTTAATATGAGTTCAGGGAATGATTGGACAAATTTCATTGGACTGAATTTCACTGAAGGTTACTAGATACAGATAAACCACATCAAGCTTAAGTAGTTCTTGAACTGTGGTTGGAGGCTTAAAGTGTTCAGGGGGAGTGTTGTGGTTTAACCCCAGCTGGCAACTAGTACCATGCAGCTGCTTGCTTGTGCTGCCTCCTGATGGGTAGGAGATTCAGGGGAAAAAAGTGAAGCTCATGGGTTGAGGTAAGAACAATTTTTAATAGTTAAAATAAGTTTATATATAATAATTGTAATGAGAAGGAGGGAAAAAAGGAGAGAGCTAAAATCCAAAAGGGGAAAAAAAGCAAGTCATGCATGGTACAGTTGCTCACCACCTGCTGACCGATGCCCAACCAGTCCCCCAGCAGTGACTGGCAAACCCCAGCCAATTCCTTCAAGTTTCTATGCTCAGTATGACATCCCATGGTATGGAATGGCCCCTTGGCTAGTTCGGGTCAGCTGTCCTGGCTGTGTCCCCTCCCAGTTTCTTGTGCCCCTCCAGCCCTCTGACTTGGTATAAACATCATTTAGCAACAACTGAAAACATCAGTGTGTTATCAACAGTATTTTCATACTAAATCCAAAACACAGTGTTCTGCCAGCTACTAAGAAGAAAATTAATTCTACTCCAGCCAAAGCCAGGACAGGGAGAATCAGTGTTCGTTTTGTCTCCTCTTCTGCTTCTCCTTTAGGTATCACTTTTTGGTCACTGTTGGAAGCCAGGTACTTTGCTAGGCAGATCTGTGAACTCAACAGGATATCTCTTCTCGTATCCACCAATCCCTGTGTCTCAGGAATGGTGGAGGAGAGGAAGCCATACAGTCACTGAGTAGGAAGTGAGCAAGGAGATCTGTTCTTGTTGATAACTGTTTTTACTGATTTGCAAAGAGTGTGCATTATTGAATAAAGCCTTATATCCTACAAAGCATTATTTCTCTAAATTACTTAGTTTAATGAGATTGCACAGGATCACTTCAGGCAGTGCTGGAACAGAAACTCGGGTTCAGCAGACTGGAGTCTTGTATTTTCACTGATCATACATTTCAGAATGAAAGTTCAATATATGAAGTTAGATTGAAGTGAGAATGAGATGAGAAACCAAGATTATTTTTTTTCTTTCTTAGTATACTGCTGGCTAGAAAATCATTGTGTAATTTACTCTTAAGTCCTGCATCAAAGATACTTATGTAAATTAGGTTAAAGAATAAAGTACTGTGCTTGAAATTCTGAACATACTCTTGATAAATTGACATATAATGTATTGTATTTCAAATACTGTTATTTTTAGGTTATGGAATTACCAAGGGAAAAAAATATACTATTAAATCATTGTCATTGCAGATTTCATCAGAAGTATACCTTTTTAGTCACATTAAAGGGAAAAAGCACCAACAGGCTGTGAGAGAAAACAGTAGTATACAAGGGCGAGAGCTTTCAGATGAAGAAGTGGTAAGTTTTTGTAACCATTTTTTTATTTCTAGTTTTAAATGCCATCCAGCTGAGTAGCCTAAGAAAGTCTTTAAAATTCCTGTAAAGGAATTGAACAAGAATATTTGTATTAGCATGGGAATAATAGTGCCTTTTGTATATAGACTGTCGATGAAAAGCAATGAAAGAAACAGCGGATTCAAATACTTCAGGCAATTGCCAGTTTTATACATGGTGTATAAAAAATACAAAAAGTGACTAATTGCTTTTCTGTTAATCCAAAGGTGCTTTTCATCTCACTATATTTTTCGTTTCATCATAAAAATCTGATGGGCTGCAGGTGTCTGCATCTTGCCTTACCTTTTTTTTTGTTCCTTCCTGCTGCTTAAAATATCTTAGTCCTCTTTTAGTTATCAGATATGCTGTTGTATGCATCAAGATCAATAATGCTGAAAATCATAGTGCTAAACTACTTTAAAAATTCAGGATTGGAAATGCTTTGCAAATATTAGGATTTCTAGAAAGAACAATAATTAGTTTTTCAGTAGCTTCTTTAGAAGAGTTGGCATTTAGGGTGATTCTTAGGAAGCCCTGAGGAGATTTTATACTAAACCAAGAAACTGCTGTTTTGAAGAAAAGACTTCTGAACGGTTGTCTGATTTAATTTCTTGCTGCTGCTGCCTGAATTGAACTACAGTATTAAGTCAAGCCTTTTTCTATGAGACAAATTGTAACAGTCAGACTTTGAGTTCTGTCTTACCCAAAAAATTTGTGAATGCCTGAGTATTATACCTGTCAGATGTTAGGAAGAAATACTGTGCAAGCCAGTTCTCCGGAGCTGATTCAGATTTAACTTCATTGTGTTCAGAAACCTGTTTCCAGCCAAGCTGATTCAAATGACACTGCTCTGTACTTCTAATTTTTGACTGTCTCCTCCTTTCCTTTGGAATTCTTGTTACTATTTTTATTTTGAAATCTTCTCTTTGTTTACAGCTCTTACATCCAGTAGTAGCATCTTATCTTTTCCTTTTTAAAAAGCTTTGGAGAGTTAAGTCCCTGAGATACTGAAATCCACAGATGTGGTTATCACTGGAAAAACAGAAGAAGAAAATCAGAGAGATACAGTAGTCTGGAGGAATAAATTTTTGCTGAGTTTGCAGACCCCTTCGTAACTGTAACGGAAGTACATAAACTGTCTTTCAGTTTCTTTTTCGCACTTTACAGTGTTTGGTGGGAGTTCTGTGGGTTTGGATTTGGTTTTAGATGCAGGGTTTACCTAACTGGATATATGGGAGAATGCTTCATACTGCATCCATTTTCCTAGAAATACAAGCTGTGAGATTTCACAGAATCTTTCATGTTGATACATGCATCAAAGCGTGGGGAATCTATAATTCTGAAATTTTCTAGTATCTGTCTGGCCTTTGCTTTTATCTGTGTAGCTACCAATAATTGAACTATGGTTCTTGCTGGGCAGCTGTCTCAGATGAATATGGAGGAAAACAGTGAACTAGATTTTCTTTTGACTGGGTGTTACACACTATTCACAACGTCTAATTTGATAATTTTAACAATTCCAGCTTCCAGAAGAAGGGATTATGTTGGAACAGCTGCCTTTGTGCCCAGTTGGTGAAAAAGAATTCCACTAGAGGGCATAGATATCCTGATTTTTGTGGTGTCCAACATCATATGCTTAAATCCTGTGTTTTTCAGCAAAACATTTTGATGTGAACTTAAGATCAAGATTAAGGTTAAATGTATGGGATTTCTTGAATGTGTCCTTTGTGTGGGATCAAAAGGAGAGAACAGCTTTAACTGAATGAACAGCTTGATGATTACAATGGGAGATTTAAATATCCTTAATCAAGATGGTGCATAGTATTTGGTATACTGGCAACATACGGATACTTCCAATGGTAGATATTTAATATATTATTTATATCTATATTTTAATTAGTCTGAGTATACAGTGCTGAACTATGCAATTGTAATCTGAAATTTCGTTGGTCTGAGGCCTTCTCTGTGTGGTGTGTTTTTTGTTGTTTTTTGTTTTCCTCAAAGAGCAGGAGTAAGATATACATGCTAGAGATATGGTCACTGCAAAGCAAAAGAGCAATTTTATTTATCAAAGCGATCTGCTTTGTGTACCTCTATTCAACATGCGTAGTTAATGCCAGACTTTGCCTCTTCCACAACTGAAGCAGTCAGTAATTTAAGTTCTGAAATACTTGAGAAAAAATTTCCACAGTATTATATAGAAGTAAAACCGTATTCCATGGAAGCATTGTAATATTCATAGTTACTTATTCATCACTGTTTTCAATTTTTTTAGTCAGTAAAGATATCTGTAGTGAGAACACACTCGTACTACTTAAAGTTATTACACTTGTCATCTGTGATGTCTTTAGATTATATACATCTTGTCTGTGTCGCTGCTTTGACACAAAATATTTTATTTATATCACCTTTGACCTCATAAAATTTTACCTTTAACCTTATGCACTTGACACCTCACATAACTTATTCTTGATCTTTGACTCATATTGTGTTAAGCCTGTTAAGTATAATAGGTAGCTGCCTAGAAAGAAAGCTTTTTTAAAATTGTAATCTAACCACAGAATTTCTTTGCTACTACTTGAGAAATCACAGAAGGACTTGAAATATCTTTATTTTGATTGTATTGGTATCACAGAAGGTAAGATTTAAGTATCTACTTAAGACTTCGGAAGCTGGTTTAAGTAAGTGGTTACATAATATGTCTCCATACAGTAAGGACTTTTGTTGATTTGGCTGTAAGCAAAAAGTTAAAAACTGTAATGAATGATCATGGAGACCAATTTCTCTGGGCCAGGTGGATGCTACTAGTTGATCTTGCCAGAAATACAAAGATAAAATACTATATTCTAGGGTTTTCCCCTTTACTGTAGCATCTATATGTTCTGTAATTTTACAAACATTTTCAGAGATAAGAGTAGACTTCGTGCTGAAGCAGTTTTCCATTGTTGTGGAATTAAGCATATATTGTGCAAGAACTGACAGCTAGTATTAGATCATCAATAAGATGAATTCACTTGTAGATGTAATATACTTGTTGCAAGTCACAAAGAAAATAGGTTTGTTATGAATTAAGATACTAAAGATGAAAGAATACGAAGTTACTTCTAGGTTTGTGTGACAGCTTCATTTCGTTTCAGGCTTTTGGGTTTTCTTCCTTTGAGTACTTACTAGTCTCCAGCTGAAAAGGATGTAGATTTCTCTTAAAGCAATTATCTATTGATTTTGAAACAGTGGATATCATGTGAAAGCAAATTAAGTTTTGTCCACCTTTTTTACTTGCTTTTTAACTTTTCTTTTGTCTGGTCTCTTACACATTAATTCATGCAGATTATGTAGATCATGTAAACACGTTAATTCATGTAGATGGCAAAAGCCTTTCCAGTGTGGTAGGCTTCAGCCTAAAAGTCGTCTTTCCATCATTATATTCTGAAACTTGCAGTGCTATCACTGTCCCACATGATTTCACTGTTATCTTCAGTGCAGTAACAGTGTTCTGTCTACATTTTCTCTCTCAGCTTAAATGCATTTCTTCTTCCATCAAAGTTACAGCTTCACCTTCTTTTTACATTGCTATTTTGCATGCTATTCGTTTCCTGTCCCCTCTCTTAATATTCATATTACTTTCAGTGCAGCAAAAGATGTGAACAATGTGTGCAATTTGGTTTCATTGACTTCACTGGAATCAAGTAGTATGTTTGAAGTTACGACTACTGGTTTTGCTGAATCAAAGCCTGTGTGACACAAAAGGCTTTTGACACAAAGGCCGTCACTGTAAAGGTGCCGTCTGAAAGCCATAGGATGACACATGACAGTTTTGATAGGTTCCCGCAAGAACCTTGTAGCCGTTTGGTCCTACCTGTAGCTCCTAGAGTATTTATTCATTTTTATGCCCCTCTGCTTTCCCAATACATATAACATCAGTAATCCTTATAGCTTGCTTCCTTTTAACCATTGTCCTATCTCTTGTCTGTATCTCCTGTCATTTAAATACCATGGTTTAAAGGCATTTTTAGAGTATAAATGATGTAATTCTATGCAGTCTGTGAATGTTTCTAATAAGTGAAAAGTACTTCAAAAAAACATATGTAATAGCTAACTTGGTAGGGAGTTGGTTAATTTATATAAGGTGCATGCTCGAATTTTATGTATTCAAAGCAGGATGGAGGAATGTTAATGAACCTTTGCATATGTAAAAATCTGCTTTTTTTAATCAGGGAAGAAGACTGTTGTCATGATATTGAATGAAACAATGAACCTTCTTAGAGGTATATTTAGATCAAATGCAAATACACTCTCATAATGGAGCAAAGAAGGTGGTGTTGTCTGAAGACTGACAGTGTTAAAATGTGAGGATTTGTAGAAAGACATCACTGACTGAGCCCACCCACATTCTTTTTTGAAAAAACCACACAGTGGGTGACTAAAGCTTACTCTGTAGTGTGGGTTGTCAAGTTGGCTGGGGTTTGCAGTGCAAGCCTTTTCTGGCATAGGTCTGTCTAGGTTGCAGTGGGGTCTGATTTACAGTGTGCATAACCGTGCTGGCGAGTTCCCCTGGTACGGACACTGTTACACTTTTGCCGGGATGTGGTGAGAGGCTGCCTGAGAGAGCAGAGTTGTGCTGGTACAAGTTCTGTTCCAGCCATAGAAGGTTTATAGCTAGCACAACACACATGCAAAGATGATGTTCATATGAGGTTGAATTGCTAAAAGCTTTTTAGGGATGAGGATTTGTTCTTCTTTAAGAAATTGAGCTGTTTTCTCAAAGTTGTATGCTGCTTCCATTATTTCTTACAGAGGAAATTACTGATGGAAAGAGATGCGTGAATATTTTCATGCCTGACCTTTGCTCTTTCTGTTCTGTATTTAGAAGGAGCTACCTTGTCTAGAGGCATGGTGATGTCTGGACTTCACTATTTATTTTTTTTTAAATTCACTATATTTTCATTAAAATTAAATTATATCTAACTATTGTTTTATTGCTTCAGCCTTAGAAGTATTGGGGAAAAGGCTGTTTCTTTTTCCTTCTGAATCAGTGTTTTCAAGTTCTATTTGAATGAAGAATAGTGTCCTATGAAGTTCTTTGGTAACCTATCTAAAATAACGATTAAGAAAAATGGAAAATAACACTAAAGATAAACAGGTTTTTTTCATTTCCTCTAATAGTGGAGTTTGAGATATTCATACCTGTGGGTATGTGGTCTTTTAAAATTGTTATGCAAGATTAATAGTTCTCTTTTTACTTCTTGAACATTGTTGTGTATGTTACATGTCTGCTTGTATTCATAGAATCATAGAATGGTTTGGGTGGGAAGGGACCTTAAAGACCACCCAGTCCCACCCCCAGCCATGGGCAGGGACACCCCCCACCAGCTCAAGTTGCTCCCAGCCCCATCCAGCCTGGCCTTGGGCACTGCCAGGGATGGGGCACCCACAGCTGCTCTGGGCAGCCTGTCCCAAGTCTCCCCAGCCTCACTGTAGAGTTTCTTCCCAATACCTGACCTAAACCTGCCCTCTTTCAGCTTAAAGCCATTACCCCCTTGTCCTGTCACTAGGCCCTTGTAAAAAGCCCCTCTCCAGCTTTCCTGTAGGTCCCTTTCAGGCACTGTAATGTCCCCCGGAGCCTTCTCCTCTCCAGGCTCTCAGCCCCAACTCTCTCAGCCGGTCCCCACAGGAGGGGTCTCCAGCCCCCTGACCATCTTCGGGCCCCCCTCTGGACTCACTCCAGCAGGTCCATGGCCTTATGTCTGTGGCCCAGGAGCTGAACGCAGCATGCCAGGTGGGGTCTCGCCCGAGCAGAGAAGAGTGGGAGAATCACCACAGCCTGCTGGCCACGCTGCTTTTGATGCAGCCCAGGATTCAGTTGGCTGCTGGGCTGCAAGCGCACATTGCAGAGCCATGTTGAGCTTCTCACCGACCAGCACCCCTAAGTCCTGGCAGGGCTGCCCTCAATCCATTTTCTGCCCAGCCTGTGTTTGTGCTTGGACATGCAGGACCTGGCACTTGGCCTTGTTGAACTTCATGAGGTGCGCATGGACCCACCTCTCAAGCCTGTCAAGGTCCCTCTGGGTGGCATCCCTTGCCTCCAGCACGTCAGCCGAACCACACAGCTTGGTGGGGTGCACTTGATCCCACTGTCCATGTTGCCAGCAAAGGTGTTAAACAGCGTCGGTCCCAGTACAGACCCCTGAGGAATGCCACTCATTACTGGTCTCCACTTGGACATTGAGCTGTTGACCACAGTTCTTTGAGTGCAACCATCCAGCCCATTCCTTATCCACCGAGTGGTCCATCCATCAAATTCATGTCTCTCCAGGTTAGAGACAAGGATGTTACACAGGACAGTGTCAAAAGGTTTGCACAAGTCCAGGTAGATGTCATCAGTTGCTTTTCCCTTGTCCACCAACACTATAACCCCATCGTAGAAGGCCACCAGGTTTGTCAGGTGCGATTTGTCCTTAGCATAGCATCCAGGAGGATCTGCTCCATGATCTTGCCAGGCACCAAGGTAGTTCCCTGGGTCTTCCTTTTTTTTCCTTCTTAAAAATGGGGGTTACTTTTCCCCTTTTCCAGTCACTGGAAACTTCACCAGACTGCCATGACTTCTCAAATATGATGGCTTGTGGCTTAGCCACTTCATCCAACAGGTCCCTCAGACCCACGGATGCATCTCATCAGGTACCATGGACTTGTGCACCCTCAGGTTCCTTAGATGGTCTTGAAGCTGATCACCTCTTAGAGCAGGCGGTTCTTCATTCTCCCAGTCCCTGCCTTTGCCTTCTGTGACTTGGGCAGTGTGGCTGAAGCACTTGCTGGTGCAAGACTGAGGCAAAAAAGTCATTGAGTACCTCAGCTTTCTCCATGTCCCAGGTAACATAGTCTCCCGTTTCCTTCTGGAGAGAGACCACATTTTCCTAGTCATCTTTTTATCACTGTTGTACCTATAGAAGCTTTTTATATTGCCTTTGATGTCCTTGGCTAGATATAATTCTATCAGGGCTTTAGCTTTCCTAACCTGGTCCTTGGCTGCTCGATAGTTTATTTTCTCTCAGGCTACTTGTCCTTGTTTCCACCCTCTGTGGCTTCCTTTTTGTGTTTGAGTTTGTCCAGGAGCATCTTGTTCATCCATGCAGCCTCCTGGCATTTTCGCCTGACTGTCTTTGTTGGGACACATTGCTGCTGATCTTGGAGGAGGTGATCTTGAATATTAACCAGTGCTCTTGGGGCCCCTCTTCCTTCCAGGGCTTTATCCCATGGTACTCTATCAAGCAGATCCCCAGAGAGGCCAAAGTCTATTCTCCAAAGTCCAGGTACTGTGTTGCCAAGTGTGGTTTTAGCCATCTTTATTTATTCTGAGTTTCACTCATAAGTAATGAAAGTCCTTAGCGTTCAGTTTTAAGCTCTTTTCTTGCGTTTGATTAAGTAAGGCTCTGGACAAAGGCTTTCACATGAGTGTGATTTTTTTCAACCATGAGCTGTGTGCAAGCATTTGCAGCCCTGGTCTTATTCTGGTGTATGTTTGCACTCCAGTCTCTTTTGAACATTTAAATGATCGGTTATGACCATTACAGTACAAGGACATGACCTTGGCTCAGCTCTGGTGGTATATAATACTTAAGCAATTTCTGGGCAATACAGAGGTGCATACAGGGTAATACTTGAAAGGTGCATACAGGTTTGGTCATATGTTGAACAATATTCGTGTTTCTTTTCATCCGCAGATTTGCAGAATATAGACTTCATTGTATATTCATTTTTTTCTTGGCATCTGATTATAGTTTTCCAACAGTAGCCCATTTTTCTTCTCTATTGCTCAGTGGAAGCAATCTGTAAATCATCTACAAACCAGAACTCCCCATCCCAATAAAGCCTCAGGTTCCAGTTGAGTTTGCTTTACTCAACCTTCCTTCCCCCCCTGAGGAAGGGAGGATTTTTTTAGAGAGGGGTTGTGTGTTGCTAGAGGAATGGAATTAGGCCAAGCATCCATGGTGCATTTTCATTTATGGATGTTTCATATGTGTTGGATACCCGTGGTCCTTTCAGTACAGGAACTCTGGCCTTGTAATTCTTCTGTGAATACATTTGGCCTAGAAGAAGCTGTCATGAATGATCATGTAATTAAAAAGTTTAATCCATGATATAGTTTGCAGAAGGTATCTCCATACTCTATACGTCAATTCTAGTATTTTTTACTTTGTGCAGAGCTTCTTACCTTTAATATAGTACAAAGTGTTGTTTTTCTTGGTAAAAATGTATATGATTAATTGTTTATTGGCTGTGTCTTTAATTGTGATAGATCATTGCCAACAGCTGCACCCTTCCTGCTTTTGGCTTGGGTATCTTTAATATTCACAGCCGGTAAGAAAAACTACTGTTGGCAGGGCCGACTGCGCTCTCATTTCCCCCTTTCTCTTGCTTGCCCTTGCAGCCGGGTGATAATAGCAGTGCTTTCCAGCTTCCTTCCCTGATCTGCAGAGTGATGCTTTCTGTTTCCAGTATGTGGAATTCTCATTCTTGTGGAAGAAACAGCTTTACTTTGCCTTCTGTTTCCACATGTTGGTGTGACAAGTTGGAAAGGGAGTGATACTAAAAACCCAAAGAAATACCTGAACCTACTATTCAGAGTATTATTTGCTATTTATCTTAGTGGCAGGCTGTCATATCATTGAATTTATGGACAAGCAAGGTGACTAAAAGTGCAGTCGGTATTGGCAGTAAAAGTAGTATTTAGTTTGGACATGCTAAAAAGCAGTCTTGGTCCCTCATTTTAAAAAATTAATTAAAATCAAGAAGTTAAGGAGAAACTACTTTTACAATGAAAGATAAGGCTTCAGTTTGGAATGAATAATAAAAACGTTTAACATCTACACTCATCTTCTAAAGTGCATTTTAACATAGAAATGTGAATAATTAAAATCTTGATTTTGAGAAAATGGTAATTGAATATCCATTATTTTAATAACCTGTTTCTTCACATATGAAACACTTAAAATAACTCTTTATTAATGGCAACAGATAAATACCTTCCTTGTTTTGAATCTTCTCCGTATTTTGGGGTGGGTCATCACTTGTGGTATTAGAGCAGCATTTGATCATAGACTTTTGATCTCTTTATGTTTAAGCATTAATGACCATTTGTGTTTCAAGCTATTATTGGTTATAATATTGAAAACTAAATTTTGCATTTAATGTGTTCATGGTCTGCTTCAGCATCTGTTTTCCATATTAAATATTGTCCTAGGCTATGAGGGGAAAAAAATACACTGAGGAGTTTTGTTGAAACATGTAATAAAATCATGAACAAATATTCCTGTGGTAACATGATTTAGAATTGAACCTTAAAAACCTTTTCAAAATTTGGCAAATATATAACTTAAGTGATTACATACAAGTAAGAAACTGTTATTCCTGACATTGGTAATAAATATTGAAAAAAAAAATTATTTTCTGCAGTTACAGGATATTGTTTATTTTGAAACAGGTAAAGATGTAAATCCAAAAGATATATCTGTGCTTCAGTATATTTACCTATTGATTTGCTAGAGTATTTTCCCTATGTACCTTACATTTACACATAATACTCAGTTTGCTATTAACTTTTTTTATTCAAATGGTAAATGAATGACAGCAATTATTATGTGATACAGGCTACTGCAAGTATTTCTTTATAATATTCCTGATGTCTATTATTTTAATGCTGATATGAGAAGGCAAGTAAAAACAAGTGTTTGGAAGTTTTGAAGATTGAGTTTAGATAAATAGCTAGAGTCAGATAGTCTTCAAGTTGCCTTGGTCTGCAGAACTGGGTTAGAACACTCACAAGAATGTCTTTGCTTTCCAAACTTGGGGATTCAAAGTTGGAAAGAACACAGAAATAATAAGAATAAGCAGTCTTATGGTATTCTGGCACTTCTGCTTCAGTTCTGGTCAGAATCCAGAAATACAGAAAGGAATGAAAATGAAAAATTATAATAGAGAAAAAAATATATAAGCTTTTCAGATTCCAAGAAGGTAATTTTGGCTCAGTTTTCTGGGTGAAAGTCCAATAGCCAGAAAAGTTTTCCACTTACATGAATTGGTTAGTTTATATATGATGGAAACAGAACTAATTTAGCACTGTGTCACAGCCTGTGTAAAGCAGACTGTATGTTGGAAAGGTCAGGCCTTTACATGCGTGTTGCTGGACAGTAAAATTTTGCTGTGGTGCTGCTTTGCAGGAGCTTATAGAAAGCGGCAGAAAATACTTGATATACAAGGTGGTGATCCTGGCCTCTCCTGCCAGCGACTGACTGGCTTCGAACTGGAGGATTTTCAGAGCCTTCCTTCCCTGGCTGTTACCGCTGCGTGTTAGGAGGAATATTGTGCTTTGTGGGAGCCGGCAAGGCGTAACGTGCTCACAAGAGAACAGAGGATCTTTAAGTTACAACTGCCCTACAGCAGCAAATGCCAGGCTGTGATTTTCTTCTCAGCTTGAGCAAATACAGATGCTTTACTGCAATATTGTCCTACCTGTGCAATCTTGCCCCAGGCAGAATTCATGAAAAGGCAATGCTTACTTGAAAGGAAAGGGAAGTAAGTATTTGTGTTATGCTCACTCCTAATTTTAGAATGAGGAAATTTTGTAAGGAAGAATTCTGTTTGGCACACTGTACATCGCAATTTAATAACGTTACTATAAATAATTGCTGAGTAGTGAAAAGAACAGTAGCTTATATGTAATACAGAGAGCCAAAAGTGTCACAGTAAAAGAGATTGGGTAGGAAAGTAATTTTACAGTTGTGTTCTAGTTTGATAAATACTTACATATCCAGCATTTCATTTTTCAGGGTCAGGTACATGGGTGTTGTTGCTGTAATCAGGTCATTAAATGGGGAGAGCTATTCTAGAGTACTTGTCTTGTGAATAGGCATTGTGCGAAGAGGCTGTCAATTTGGAAGTTTATTCTCCAGCTGTTGTATTTTGTATAGATTACCGAGGTTCAGAATCTAGTTTATGGTATGGTTTTCCTCATCTAAACTGAAGTGGACTGTACTCAACTGTGTAGCATTTCAGCATTTTGTAGTATTCACTAGGCTTTTCATGGAAAAAAATCTGCAATTGTTTGTTTTAGAGTCAGAAAAATTAAATTCAGAGAGCACTGATAATAATGCTGTAATCCTTCTAGTATAAACATGTCATATAAGAAAAAGGGGTGTAATTTAGTGTGTAGAGAAAAACTTGGTTATAAGTTATGCTTAGTCGACTGAATCTGTCAACGTCAAGATACTAAATGAACTGGGTAGTTTTTCTGTTTCAGGCAGTTGAATGGGACTAGATAGTAACCAGCAAGGATGGCGCTTCATAGGTGACCGTACTAGTTTTAGCTTTAATGGTTTCGGCAACTTGATTTCTTACGTAGTTTGTAGATGAAGCCCATCTGTTGCATGCAGAAAGTTTCAGGATTCTTGGTGACTAAAAGTCAGAACAGTTGAGGATGGAGGGAGAAGAGAGGAAAAGGAAAGACTTTTTTTTAAATAATCTAATTCCTGTGGTGGCTGCGGATTTATGTATGCATTTAATGTTTTTATCATCCTGCTTTTACAGGAAATTTAGTTTGGTTGTTTTACAAATTACTTCAGTGTTGTATAAAAGTTATTAAGAGGTACATGGCTCAGTTAACAATGTGTCTATACAGAATGTCATTAAATATCAAATTGTATATATTTACCAGGTTACTTTTATATTTCATAAGCTTTTTCAGCTAGAGACAGCCTCCCTCAGAGAAAATAGGTACAGTATACCTTGTGAGTTTTAAAAATAACCTTTAGTTTTGGGGAATGCAAGTAAATAACACTGGAGAGAAATACCAGGAGTGTTTCTACTCTAATACATCACTGAGTTGTCACCGTATGGGTGTATGTGGAGGACTATAAACAGATGATGATGAAGAAATACATCAGGATTCAGTTCTTATTTCTGCATTTTGCAGCTATACATCACAACATAGTACAGACTTAACTGCTCTTCGTGGTACAGATCCTGCCATCTTCATGGAAGCTGTTACCCTGTTTTGTGACATAGTTGATCTCAGCTGTGCAACTTAGAGGATGAGTTATCAAGTATGGAAAATAATGGCAGAAATCTGATACATAACAACAGTCATAGCTGGTCTTAGTTTGATCCTGAGATAAAAAGTATTCTGTTAGAGCAAAATCAGCAAAACTGCTATGTTATACGGCAGTCTTTATAACAAAGCTGTGGAGAAATCACAGATAAAATAAGCATTGCCGGTATGGAAACTGAAACTGCAGTGAACATATTTTCTAGGTCTGAATACAGATTTTAGTAACGGAGGCATTCACTAGAAAAGAGCCTTTACTTAATAATTCTTTGCATTTGTAATGGTCTAAATTCTCTGAAGTTCTGGTGGTTTACTAATACCTGAGGGTTTGGGTCAGAATAGTATGCTCAACATAGCACAGAATCGGGCAAGTAATGCCCCTTCATGTGGTTGTAAAAACAAACCCAGATTGTCTCTGTGAAAAGGGTAAATTAGTCTTGGAAATTCTTACTGCATTTAGCATTTACTTGTATGAAAATAATAGTAAAAAATAATAGTAAAAAAAAAGGAACAAGTGACTAGATTACTCAGTTATTCTGCATTACCTTTATTAGAAGTAAAAAATCCCTGAAATTGAATAGTTTTGTTATTGCTTAAATAAAAGCATTCAGAGGATGACAAAAGATTGCTTTCTAAACACTGCACTGGCTTTGCTCACTTTCATAGACTTACGGCAATTACTTTTATGGTATGTTACCCTGTCCAACTAATGGTTGTGCAAGTAGAATTACTCATGAATTTAATGATATAAAGGATTGGACGTATTGTAGTTCAATGTGACTCAGTGGATTTAAAAACCTTTATTTTTTCAGATAACTGGTAGAGGCTTAATAGAACATGGGAATAAATATTTTTACACTGCTCTGAAGCATAATATAGCAGCAGCTATCTTCAGGTGTCAGTTGTCATTCAGTACCAAGCTAACAGTTACACTTGTTTCACACCTGAATGGTGTAGATCTGCCTACTGTGGTAGTCATACGCTTTGATCTGTATCTTCAAAAAGTGATTGTTTTTGTGACACAAGGTATTATTATTACTCTAGTCTTACTTTAATGAGCCATATGTGTGAAGTCTGATATTAATCCAGACTGCCACACGTGAAAGCTGAGAGCTCTGGGAAACACCGTTCATGAGGGTGCTTGAGTTCATGTGAACAAAATGGTTTGTACCCATCCTGTGCGTTACTGACAGCAAGACCTCTTTTGGCCCTCAGAGGCTGATAAATGAATGTGCTTGTTGAACTCTGTGGTCATCTGTGGTCAACTTCAGGTCATCTGTTAAGCCACAGATAAGATTAGGAGGAAGAGGTGAGTGTCTGCCAAGGGGATACGGGGCTTTGTCGCACTCCTTTCTGCCTAGCAGAAGTCTGACAGCAGGTTTGCTCAGGACCACAAGTTGACTGCACCTGGGTGAAGATGGTCTGCCCCTCTTGTAAGGGGGTGTCCATTTCAAAGGGCAGCCTTAACTTTGTTTTGCTCTGATGTTGTTTTGAAGGATATAGTAAATAATTTTCAGATCTGATGAACCAAAATACCAGTTTCACGTTGAACAAAGATGTGGAATTATGGTGTAATAGTCCTTGTTTTGTCTATTAGAAGTGCTTCATCTCATTCATATGACAGGAGGTAAACTAATGGTAAATTACAGTGCTTGGGGGGGGGCTAGTTCAATCTGGAAAGCAGCGATGTACATATCAGACTTTTTTTTTTTTTTAATAACTGAGCATCCACAAAATGTCACAGGTTAAGTACGCTGAAGCTTGGTGACAAAGCAAGGGTAGTGTCTTAGTCTGTTCTGAGGAAATCCTTTCTTTTCTTAACATTGAAAAACTCACAACAATTTCCTGTGAAGTGTCAGCCTCATGACCATGTTTCTGTTTTTTAAATTAAAGTTTAAAGGAAAAGCTATTTTTAAGTGGGTGTTGACAGATACAGCTCTCTGAGGAGACAAAAATGAACTGGGGTTTGATAACCAGCACTGGGATGGTTTATGTCCTGTGCTATTACAGACTGGTTAAGAACTAACTCATCAGGAGCTGGGATGTTTTGCTAGTCTTGTACTACCGAATCATGCTCAAAGGGGACAGCCTTCTGAGATACCTTAAGAAAGTTTTCCTTTAAGCACTTACTGCTGAAATTTAGTGGATAATATTAAGGTGGGAGGGAAATGATTACAAAAGCTGTTAGAATTACTTTACATGTGGATATAACAATATCCATGGTTGGAACAATTTGGACAATATATCCAGGAAAAAACGTTCAGGTGTACTGGGAGTTTTACAGTGTAGGCAGTGTGGTAAAGTTATAGTCAGTGTTATTTTTTAATTTGGTTAAGTTATTATGCTTGATTCCTTATGTCTAATATTAATTCAGTATTCGTTTTGCATTCATATGATTTAAGATATAAATTTCAATTAACGTTTTGACTGAATATATATTGCTAGGTTATATCATGCAGCAATGACTTACAAAAACTAAATGGTCTTTTTCCAGGAAATTTCACAGAGATTTATTTTGTTTTCAAGAGGCATAATATTTTCCTGAATTGGTGGAAGAAAATATAGGTTGTTCTCTGGAAAATATTGTCTACAAATTTTTTAATGCTTCACCTTTTACTTTGAATTTTAAGGATAGTTACCAAAAAGGAAGAAATGACCACATCGGGTTGTGGCACTAACAATTTTCAAGGATAAGTTTTCCTAACAAGCAATGGTGACCTGTACTTCATAGTGTGTTCAGTATTCTTTAAGGAAACAAATATAAGCCTCAGTATATAAAAAATGGGCTAAATGTATTCTAATAACTGTCATTAAACCAGTTGTTTATTGTTACTTGTAAAAAAAAAAAAAAAAAAAGGAACAATTGGCTGTTGTAGCCCAGTGGTGCAAGCAGCTGTAATGCAGTATGGAGGTGCGGTGTCCACTACTTGCATTGAGGTATTTGTAGGAGAGTTTTCAATAGTGTGAATGTGTCCGTTAGTCTTTTCATTACCACAGAAGGACATTGCAGAATACCAGGTTACACATACTGTTCAACCAAAGTAGTCTTAATTGTGGGGATTGTAGTGGTTTAAGTGGATCACTTTTAAAATTGTGTTGATTGAATTTTAGTAGTGACAAGTGCTCTGAAGTGCATTGCTAGGTCAGAAGTGGTGGAATTCAGTAATGCATATTTAAATTGAAAAGTCAGTTTAGAAGGGGCATGAGTAGAAATCCTTCTTGATTGTTGAAATTTTAACTTGCTACACAGAGTACTTTAAGTAAATTTCTGACTTGAGGGAGCTAAGGAAAGATAAGGTAGTCATCCATTAGCAGCTGTGGGGTTTTTTGAGGTTCGTTTGGTTTTGGTCTTTTGGGGGTGTGTGTGGTTGCATGTGTAGTTTCTGCATAGTCAATTGGACTGTTGACATCAGTCATTGGAATTGTTACAAGCACCTACATGTCCCTTTGTGGTTAGCATGGATCTGTCAAAACTGAGAACAGCTGTAGGGGAATAGCTTTGTTGGTTATTCATCTTTAAATGATAAATATTTCTTTCAAATTTAGACATTGAACTGTATTGGGGTGGTCTATACTTACACTGAAAGTACCTCCAAGGAAACAGGAAATTTTTTGTAACATTTTAAAAAAATCTTGAAACAAAGCATTTATTTAAAATATGGTGTAATCACATTTCCCTTTCTTGCATGCCACTATGTAAGAGCTGTACTATTTAATAATTAAAGAATGTCTTTATGGGCAGCAGAGATTTTACCAATATTTTGCTTAAATACAGATTTGTTACTGTGGGAGGAAAAGTAATATTCCATCAATAAATGGTAGCATTAGTGCATAGTTTCAACGTGTTCTAAAAAAAAGTTAAGACAAGTTTAGATTTTCATGAAGAGTTAAATCACAAACCAGAATTAGCTCATTTAATACAATGAGTGATGTCGGTTGGGTAGGGCATTGGTTTCAGGTAGCTCTAAAAGGCAGCTTGGAAAAGATTTGGAAAAGATGGCAGCTTGGAGTTCATACTTGTTAAATAACAGTTTCTTGAAAATGAGGGACAATGCTTGTTCTCCTTAACTCAGTAATTACTCTTCCTTAATACAAAATGTCCATGATGTTTTCTCTCCAGTGTGAAATAAACTTACCCAGAATTTATTGTAAAATTTTTCTTCTTTCCTTAACCTTTTGCTAAATATTTAAGAATTGTTGTTTCCTGGGAAGATAATCTATAATCTCCATCATATACGGTAAGATTAAATATTATTTCAATGTTTTCTGCAGGAGCACCTGTCATTGAAAAAGTACATTGTGGATATTGTGATTGAGAGTTCTGTTCCTGTGGAACCATTAAAAGATGGAGAGGAGAAACAAAAAACTAAAAAGAAAGCCAAAAAGCTAAAGGCACGGATGAACTCCAGGTAGAACAATTTTTTTTTTTCTTTTAAGTTTTGTTCTATACTTCACCTTTCATCCTTTAGTATGAATACAGTGGAAGGCTGAAAAAAATGTTAAAATTATTTGCTTTGGGAGTGTCTTGAAAATAGCACTGATGAGCCTAATTTATGGCCACTTTCTCTGATTGAGAAAGAAAACTGAGTATCGATCTGGAGCCCTTGGTTTCACCTGTTAAGAGCTTTTCTCATAATTGGATGCCAGTGCCTTGCCAAAACTGTAGCCTCTTCTAGCATACAATAGCATGTTTAAATTTGTGTAAACCATGCCTATTTTTCTTTCTAGCTATTGATTTTTAAATGAAGTATCAAAGAAAATCAATAGTAATCAACAAATAGAAGTCAGCCTGCTGTAGTGTCAAATCCCATGACTAAATCTAATCATTTTTTGTTGCCTGTCACAACAACAAGAAAGTTAAAAATATCTTAAAATGGAAAGTGAGTTGTCAGACCTGCGGTTTCTTAGTCTAAAAAGTGACTTCTGCAAGTCAGGATGATATGCAGGACATCATTATATCATGAACTGGCAATGTCAGTCTTCACAGCTGAATAGTCCCCCACTGACATTAATCCTTGACTGAATATTATAACGTATTTTTGCATTTATCTCTAAAAGTATTTCACAGAAGGTAAGAATCATTGCTACGTATTTTGTCAGCCTTGTTTTTAAGCAAGGGTTACAAAGTAAGAGAAAAACACCTGAATAGATTTTTAGAGCTAGAGTGAAAATGGTATGTTTTATTAACTCATAGTTGTGCTAATAATGGCACGCTAGTCTTCAAAAACACCATACTTGTACAGTGTGTTAGTGTTTCTGATTGTTTTCCTCTTTGGATGAGCAAATCCACTATCTGGATACCACATTAGAAGAACACATTGTTGAAATTGGATACTATTTTATTCCAGGTTTCTAATTGCTTAAGCTGCAGAGTTACTCATATTACCTGTTGATTTAATGCAGTTATTGGGTCCAAGTTTAATTCTTTCTCAAGAGCTGCCTCTGTTGAATTTAGTTGAAGATTTGTCAGACCTAGGAATATGAGCTCAAATGATAATTTGTTATTGGCACTGATAGTTGAAAAACTTTCTCAGAACATTTTGAATTTGTATGTGTCAGACTGCTGGGTGAGTCAGCACATGCGTCATCAAAAATTACAATTAAAACAGTAACAAAAGGGCATCATTTTACAAAGGTGATACAAAGGTTGAAAAATACAGTGAAAGTTTAAAAATCTGAGAGGAGTTATATTGGCAAGATATGTTCATTAAGCTTGGTTTTAGTTTTAAAAGGTAACTAGACTTTTTAATAGGTTTACTGTCCTTGAAGATAACAGAGTTAAATTGATGATTTTGTCTTGAGTCTTCTAATGTTAACTCAGAAGACTTACTAATAAAAATGTCCAGTAGCAATATAGAGCAGAGGTTGTTCCATAGAATTTCAAACAAAAAATTGATGAGGGGGAGAAAAACCCACATCCATTTGGGAAATTAATTTTAGCCATGCAAGTCTTGCTGGTCTTCTACAGTTACTATAATTGACACTTGAGTAATAGTAATAGGCATAGTAATGACAAATACTGCCTGAATGTTCCTGCATTTTAGCTTATTACTGGTGAGGCGGGGAGGTTTGCCATGTTCAGAAAAAGAAGGAAGACTATCGTAAGTTATGTGGCTAAAGTAGTTAAAGCAATAACCTCAGAATTACAATGTGAAATACTGAATAATGTAGGTAATGTCTGCTAAGTTTCAGCCCAACAGTCTGGACAGTACTACCACCAGATGGCTGGGAGTTTACTGCTCAAAATCAGCTCAAAACTTAGGTGGAATACATAGTTAAACTACTTAATTTATCACGAATGCTTTGAAGGTGAAGAGAATTTTATGTTGATAATTCACATATAGTTTCACAGCTGTTAGCAGATTATCTACAAACCGTATTTTAGTACATACTTGCAAATGTTCCCCTTCTCCAGAAAGTGTAATAGTTATAACAAATCCCTTGTACCTTAAGACTTTAAATTATACATTCATTTTGGTTTCTAGAAAGCTGTGATATCTTAAACATGAAAAAAATCAGTAACTGCATCCAGAGAGTTTCCTGTTGCTCTCCTGAGTTTTTAGATCTTAAATCAGTATTACAGTATCAAAGCAATGAAGGGCAAAGGTGAATGAGGGGACAAATTGTGATCAATGGGTTGTTAGATATGTTGAGAAGTTTTGTTAGTCTTATTAATTATATTTATAACCCTAAGCCATTAAACTGGTGCTATAGTAACAACTGATATATAGCTAAGTAAATTATCTCAGGTTAACATGTATGTGCTGCTAGCAGAAGACTACTTTGGTACCTGCACAGCAGAAGGAAGCTTGATAAAAGCTAACCTCAAGCAGTAAAGATGTAGTTACCAACTAGGAGGTATGTACAGTTGAGAAATTCTTTGCAGTGGATTTAAAGCACTCCAGTCATGTTCATTTAGTAACAGATATTTTAGGTAATCATTTACGTTTGACTGACTTGTCTGTACAGAACTCAAAGCTGAAATGTGTTGTTTCTGGCTAAGAGGCAGGAATGAAGGCAAAAGGTTAATAAAGGAATCTCACCTTCATGTTTTAATACTAAATTCAGTTGTGATTAATAGCTTTATTAATGATCCACAAATCAGAGGTAGTGGTAATGTAAAAATATTTGCCTGTAGCCTAGGTTGTATGGATGAAGCAAGCAATTTGAGTAGGGTTGGAAAGCTTGGTCCACATAGGTGAACAGAAAACAGATTTATGTGAGAGAAATAATAGGAACTAAATAATATTTTTTTTTTCTTGCAGTGCAGCAATGAAACACATTTCCCATTGGAAGCCATTGTCAAAATCTTAGATTTGAAAAAAACAAAACCAAAAAACCCACAATTGGACATTTGTAAAGTTGGCAAGAATGCCAACTGACAGCAGTTAAATATTCAGAATACCTTGAAAATTAATAGGAAACACCATTGTTATGGTTGAAAGTTGCCCTGAGTCATATCTTTTTTCTACTTCTGTCCTCGGGGGGCTTCTGGCACTTCCCTCTGGGGCTTGTTATGGTGCTCTTGGTAGAGATGGGTGGATTGCATACATAATCACAGGTTTAGTCCATCGTGGCAGTTAACTGTACACACCCCCGAAGGAAACTTTTTCTGAAGAATTTTCCAAGCCATTAATGATGTTGTCCCTTGTTATCTGGGAACACGACCTTCAGAGGTTTGAACAGCCTATCTCCCTGAAGTCCCTAGAGATCTATGCTGCATCTGTGAAGTCTTCATTTCAGAATAGTAATTGAAAGGGCAATTTTAACAGATCAGATGTTTTTAATGGCTGAATGCTTTTACTGCCTGCTGGATGTTTCTTCATCTCAGGGCTGTGTCTGAGAACTGAATTTTTGTGCATTACTGTAGTGTCTGGATTAGTTTTACTTTGTGTTGTGTATATGTTGTTAAAAAAAAGGCTACAGGATTACCACCGTGAATCCTGTTCTGCTTGATGAGCTTGTCACGATTTTCATGTGTTGGCACAGGCTGACTGAAGTCAAAACAAGCAGTGGAAAAGTGTCTTGTCTCTGGCTTCCTACTTTTTGGCAAATGGCCAGTCTAAGTAATACTTTTAAGGGAGTAAAGAGATTTGTGTTTCTGTTTCCAGCAGTAAAGCAGTCATTTGAGTGGAGGTATTTACGTCTATGCTGTATGACTAACAAGGTTCATTATGTTACAATACAGTCATTAGTTACATAAAAAATACTCCTGTACCTGTAAATATTAACAAATTGTATGTTAATTATAATTTCTATGATGTAGCGATCTTCTGATCTGCACTACCTTGTCTAAATAACTAATATTTTCATCAGGTGAATGTGATAATTCTATAATAAGCAGTAGGTTACTGCAGTTTTGTGTACATTGCTTGTTCCTTTTTCTACCATTTGGGAAGTCAAATATACCATTTGTGTACTGGTGTTATTCTAAAGTAGTAATCTTAATTATAAATTGTTAATGGTCAGTAGTTAAGCATCAGTATGGATCATGACAGGGCAGAATTGACAGAAATGCTGTATGTTACTATGAAAGACAAAAACCCGAAAGGTTAGAATTATCTCACTGGTATTACATATTGTACAGTGTAGACAATCGTCAATAATAATTAATATTTTCTCCTTCAGGGCAAAGGAATATGAGAGTTTGATGGAAGCAAAAAATGCTGTCTCTGATTCCCCGTTTAAAGCCAAGTAAGCATTTAACTTTATATATTTTAGACAACAATTTCCCCGCCCCCCCCCCCCCCCCCCCGGGTCTGTAGCAGAAGTGCTTCTGAAATTTCCAGTGGAGCAGGTGTCGTAAGGTTCTCACTCAATATGGTATTGCCATCTTGAATTACAGATCACTTTCTCATACAGAAGGTCAGATATTACAAATGCAGTTTTTTCTGAGGGCACTGAATATCTTAAACCATGTAAGATGCAATAGTAAAGAGAACATACGTTCATCCTTTTCTTACCTAGAAACAAGAAGGTTCTAGCTTTGTACTTCAAGACTGGTGGTGAAAATTCAGCACTGGAATTCTGGGACTGAAAATCTTATGTTTGGCCTCCATTTGGTCAGAAACAAAGGTTCATAGGTGAAAGCACAGCTATTTTATTGCACAGATGTCTTAATCTGGCATTGAGCTTTTTGAAGAGTAGACGTTCTTATTTTCTAGGATAACGCACAGATGAAAACAGTTGGATACTGAGATTAAAACAAACCCTGTTATCACTGAAAAATTCCTCCTCCTTATTTTGAAACTGAAAATCGCTCAGCCTTTGCTTTCCAAGTCCATTGAAACTGGTTGGCAAAAGATGCAGAATATTTGGATTTCCAAAAAGCTTTTGATAAGGTCTATCACGAAAAATGAAAAAAACCCACCTATGTAACTGTAGCATAAGTGGAAATCAGTGTAAAAAATTGAAAAGAAATGGAGTATATAAGATCAGTCCTTGCAGAATAGAGAGGTTACTGGTAGAGTTCTGCAGTCCTGTGATGATCAGTGTATTCATAAGTACCTTGGAAAGAGGGCAGGCAGTGTGGTGACATAGTTTGATGGTGATGCAAAGATATTCAGGATAGTAGGGACAAGAGCTGATAACGGTAATTTTGAAGAGAGTGAGTGACTTGGCAGTAAAATGTCAGGCAGGTGAAATCCAGTGTATATTATATTAAGTGCTACACACCTGGAGGGGGAAGGCAGAACTCAATTACATCTTCTCATATAAAGCATGGGCTTTGAACTTAGAGAAGCGATAGGTAGTTCCAAGAAAATACCAGCACAGCACTTTTAGCAGTTAAAGGAAATCCTTTGTTAAAACCATTTAGAAAGGAGCAAAAGCAGAACAAAGAATGTCATTATCTACAAATTCCTGGGTCATCTATATCTTTTGAATACTATGTGCAGTTCTGGTTCTTTGTCTCAGAAATGATATGCTAAAATTGTTAAAGGTTCAGAGAAGGCAGGAAAGGAAAACAGTAATAATATGTGGCATAACTTCTGTGTTAGGAAAAGTAAAGTAGCAGTTCTCATTCTGGAGAAAAATGGGAGGAAGTTTTAATGGGGCTATGTTACAGCAATCTACAAGGTCAAAAATGGCATGGAAAAGATGAGTGTTGCTTGTTTACTGTCTGTCCTGGTAGCAGAATGAGGGGGCACAGAATGAAGGTGGAGCTACCTTCAAAGGAAACCAAAGTCTGGTTCTTAATGCGATGTGCAATTAGGTGTATGGAACTCATTGACAAGCACCATGCAGATGCTGACAGTTCACCTGCATTAGTGCAGTTCTAGGACGCTACATCCAGCCCAAGAGATCCCTAAGGTGAAAGTGGGCAAAGAAACAGATTAGTAAATTTTCTGTATTTTCCCGAGACATCAATTTATAGTTTGGTGTTAAACAGGATAGTGGGCACATGGTATGCCTCTCTTGTAGCTGTGCTCACGAAGTCTGTAGCAGGTCAGTCAAGAGGCTGGAGTCAAAAACCTTCATCCTGAAATTACAACTTTCTGGGTTAGTGATACTTGTCTTCAGACTGAGTTAATAACCTGTACCAGGTCCTGTATGTTTTGTGGGTGCTTTCATCACTCATAGATTGCTGGTACACTTCATTTTTTAGAGGTTACTGTTAGTTAAGATATTCAGCTCCTTGTTGTTAGACTTCCTTGGTTGTATATACAACTAGCCTGTATGCGGTATCTTTTACATGATCTTTTCAATAGTTTGAAAACCTGTTGCTAAATCTTAGTATATATGTTAAATAATAAAAATCCATCACTGAGGTTTAACATAAGAAAACGAAGCATCTCCACCAGGTGGCACACCTGCGTAAACACATTGAGGAAGGAGTTTTGGGTTTGGCTTCATTTCTTAATAATCAGCACTTCAATTTTCAAGATTATTTTTGTGGCAGATTAAGACTAGCTTCTGTGTTTTGTTTTTCTTTACTACCAGAAAATAAAAAATTAGAATCTAGTTGTCAGAAAGTAGAAATGTGTGCATTTGAGTGATTCTGAAAATACTGATAACCTGTACTGCTTTCATTTTAAATTTCTTTCTGACTTCTGATTATCAGTGATGTAATTTGGTCAATTGTGTCTCAATTGCAGTGAAAAAGACACTTGGAACGCTTGGATATTTTTATTATTTTTTTTTAATCTCTTGACTGAATTCAGACTTTACAATTTTTATTTCTCTTAGCAAAATGCTAAGTGTGCTTTCAGGCAGAATCTTCTGTTGCATCTGCTTTCCCATTTTCTTCCTCTGTTGCCTCTGTTAGGGCTGTACCATTTTAGATATGAACTAGTGTGAATGGCCACTGTGTAGCTCGCTTTCCTTAAACATCATCTGGGAGATTTCTTTTGCAGTCTTCATGTAGAAACCTAGTGATCTAGCAGATGCTTACATCTAAATTTTTAAAACATAGTTTCATATATCATAGTTGTTATTTCCAAAATGACACAACTTTTTACCTACCATGAGGGCTCAAATGTTTGCAAGTCTCTTTGAAATCAAGGTAGCAGATGGAAGCTCAAGTCTGAACGGACTTTTTGAGAAGAAAGAGAGGGCTGTCAGTTAATGGAAAGCCCCGTTTATTTCTATTAAGATTTGTTTACTTTACACAATATGTAATACAAAATGGAAGAAGGATAGGAGGGGTAGTTTTACCTCTTTCTGTAAGGAAAAGAATGAAAGGGCAAGGCATTTCATGAGGCAAGAGTTTTAGCCCAGACCGTATCTGCTTCCATGGAGAAACATATTCTTAATAAAGGAGAAACTAATAGGAAAATACCTTTTTAACAAAACTAAGTACAAGATCCTACTTACCCTACTTATCCAAGAACAGTAGGAAGAAGAATCAGCTGAGAGAAGCAAACAGTAGAAGATCTCCACTGAAACACTGTTACGCTGGGAAGCTATGAAAATAGACTCCTGTCTTTTTAGGCAGGACACGGTGTGCTGTGCTGTGTGCTGGTACTGACTGCCACTGTGCCTGGCTGCGTGGGAGCCAGCTCTTGCCAATACGAGGAGTCTTAACAGTTCCCAGGAGATCTGTGAAGTTACTGAGAGAAGTCGTATCACAGAACAAAGGGGTAAAAATTGACAGTGCTGAAGGTGGTGTTTGTATCAAAACAAATGCCAATACTTCTTATTTATCCTAAAGGAAGGACTGAGGTGTTCAGGCTGGAGTAGAAGTATACTAATGAACAGAAAACACTTTTTCATTTTGTGAGCTACGGAATTTAAAAATGAAAATGATTTTTTAAGATTCCATTTAAAATGTGGCACAGTCGGTAGGTTTGTTTATTTGCTTAACAGAAGCAAATGCATTTTAGAATGAAATCATTAAATATAACTTTCTTTAATGCTTCAGTGCTTATGCCACATTTCTTCACTCCTCTCCCCCCCAGTTTGATTGTGTCTTCGCAAACAACTAAAACCATTTATGGAATGCAATTTCTTATCTGATTTTAGTTCTTAGTCATGTTGTCAGTTGTTGCAGAGGAAAGACAGAACCCAGAATTAGTCTTTGGCAGGTAAAAAGCCTTTTTAGATCACCTTTAAGATTAAGCCACCTTAATATTATGAGACCACTGATTTCATGCTGCAGCTGATAGATTGTTTCAGTAGTTCTTACTAGTTTAAGGTTTGCGGATTTATAAAACCTTTTGCACTAAGGAAGCACTGATCCATGTGCTTTCTAAGCTTTACATTGGTAATACACTAATATCAATAAGCAGACAAGGTTTATCCTGCTTTGATAGACACGGTATGTATACCTTTTTCAGTTTGAGTACTGAATCTGATTCCTGAGAGGGGCTGTAAATCCCTCCAAGTACTTCTTTTTTTAGAAGGTGTGTGGAACAGATCTTTTTTGTTAGTATCTTAGAAAAATTGTGTACCTTAATGGAGTGGGGGGATAATTTGAAATACTGCCTTATCTGGTAGGTATTTTTCTCTCTGAACTATTTGATCTGGTGAGAGGAACTTTCAAGGAAAAGGGCTACAGACCTTCTCACCTGGGAGCAGCCAGGCTGTTGCTCCTGGCCTCTCTCCGCTGTGTGTTAACTGGTTAGTCACTGGTGGCACTTGGGTAATCTTATAAATGGTGGTGGACTCTTGATGGTTTTGTAGTGTTAATTCATACTCTCTGGGAACTGATCTGAATGTAATTATTTAGTGTCCAGTCTGTTAAGTTAGCCTGTCAATAGGTGTGTTGGTGATGGCTCTTTCTGTTTGCAGTGTTCTCGGATGTTCATTACAGCACATTTTTAGAAGGGAAGGAAAATGTTTACATAAAGTTCGTGTTATTTATGTCTATCTTCAGTTCAAAGCCCGTATAGTTCAGTGTTGCAGCAATCTACAGGTAGCAAAGCGTTATTTGTCATTCTTTAATACAACATGAAAACCAAGGTAATGAAAGATTGCCATATGCCTAAAGGGAGTTCGGAGGATTGCAGGGCGGAGAATTTAACCCCCTAATGTAGTACTTTAGCTAGTCTCTCTCCTCATGCAAGAAGGAGTTGTTTTCTTTGATTGATTGTTTGTTGTTGTTGTTGTTTATTACCCTCTTTTTAAACTATGTAAATGCACACTTCAGATAGTATGGAAATGGGAACCACTATTATCCTGAAAAAAAGTCTGCAGCACAAAAAGAGGAGAGTTAGGAACGGAAAAATTATTTCCTCTAAGAGTCTGCTGGAGAAGAGATGAAAATATGGTGTGCAGTTTGTTCTTGCAGAGGCCTAAACCTAAATGCCTTTAACAACACAGTTTGTTCTTGTTTTCATTATGGTATATCAGTGCATTCGCTGATGAATCATATAAACTTACCTTGTAGGTTTTCCTGGTGTAGTAGGGCTAGGGTCCTGTTGGGGTAGTTATAAGATATTCTATCAAAATACTGGTTGATGGGAAGAAGAATATCAGATAACTTCTGAAGCTGGAAGTATTTGTGCAAAAGTTATTTTCCAAACAGCTGTGTGAACTATAGAAGAGCCAAAGCGTAAATAAAACAAAATTCAACTAAACTTTAAAAAAAGGTAAATACTTGCTTTATGATTGGGTGGGTGATAGATTTAATCTTCAGAGAATTGCTAGAGCATTCTTACAGGAATTCAAATAAATAATTTCAGAAAATAATCTTTATAGAAATTTTTCATAATTTTTCAGATGGTTTCCATTTCAAAAACCGAAGGAGGTGTGTGAAGCTGCAGATTTAGATGTTTAATGTCTAGCAGTGTTTGGGACTGTGTCAAGATGTAGACTGGTGTTTTCCAGTGTGTACCTAGAGCAATCGGAGTACGCCACGTGTGCCACTATGTATATTAATTTTACTGCGAGGGGTCAAACTGCAGGCGGTACAGAACAGTGCAGGGACTGTGTGTTGCTTTTCAGGGGATACAGCGTAACTCCACTTCGGGCTGGGCAGGAACACCACAGGCTTTCTCAGTTCTCTCCAGGCACAGGCTGCACTGGGAAGAATTGGGGCTGTGTGTCCAGCTGGCACCCGGCCGCCCTCGGCAGGAGAATGCAGGAGAGGTAACCTCTCCTTCCACACAAGAACTGCTCAGAATCCAGCGCTCTGCCCAGCTGTACTAATCCTTCCTTGCATGCATTCAGAGTACAGCCAAGAAATCACGGATTTAAATGTGGAAGTGCTGAAATAAATTGATGTTGCTATTTCAAGACTTTTTTTTTTCTAGAGATAAAATGTAGCCTATAAATATTAACAGATCTTTTTCCTTTAGCCTATAAACTATTTTAAACCTGCTAAAAATATTTAGCCCATGCTAAAAATAAACCCTTAATTCACACAGTTATTTGTTTTAATTTTGTTTCCATATTTGCCATATAAACCTTTAATATGAATATCCCCATTTTCCCAATTGCAGTGCAAAAAGATCAGATAATGTATTTGTGTTTGCTGAAGGTGCCATTTATTAAGGTTTATGTTATAGTAACATTCCAAGACCAATCAGCGCCTTATGTAATTTCTGGTATTTTTTCTGCATTCTGAATTACGTTTGTGGGCAATGCTAAAGTCTTAATTAGTGAGATGTAAATAACTTCAGATAAAAAGACATTAACTTTAACTTTCCCTTTTATTTAGCCCAGTAAATTTTCATTTATTTATCATTCCCTCTATGGCATAGTAAGCATTGGAGGAATGCAGATTCAGAGACAGAAGATTAAACAATGGTCTTGAATTGTTTGGATTTGCACTCAACAGTATTTCCACGTAGTCACTGGATCAGTTGTTATTAACCATGCTTTATTAATCTACATAATATAGATAATTTGCATACAAAGAGTGTACAAGGAGTACAGTATGTACAAAGAGTTCTCTCTTTCCAAATCTGTTCATAGCAATGATAAATTCTATATTCAAGCACAAGTCATCTTGCATAGATTTCTAGTCCTTTGAAACGGTCCTAAAATTATTCTTATTTCTTGACACTGCCAAGAAGTCAGTATAAAGGATATTAAATTAAAATAAATTCTCCAGGGTTCACTGTGTGGGAGAAGGGAGTTTTTATTTCCTTCTCTTCCCCATGTGATCACATAGCATACATTACGCTTTTTTTTGGCAGAAAACCAACAACATACAGTAGGGTATGAGGATGTAATAGGTAATTTTTTTAATGTGGGAGAACTGAAAATTTATTCTTTGTGTGCCTTACGGTATGATGCTGAACACACACTTAGAAAGTTTGAATTTTGGTAAACGTGTCCAGAAAGACTTTTAGAAAAAAAGGAAAGTTGGAAGTCTTTCCATGTTAACATGTTGTACAACTTGTTTTTGGCTTTTTTCTTGAACTGAGGACAGAGACTGGATGTGATGCATAACTTACATAGCATCTTTATAGGCTGAAAAGAAAGGGGATTTGTCCACAAAAGTAACAATGTAATATGATTATTTTCTGTTTGAGTCTTTGTGAGGTAGTGTTTTAATAAACCTTACACGTTTTGTATGCTGATGCCTGATATAGATTAGGAGCGTCCCTTTCTTTGGCCTCTGTGGTTAATCCTGGTTGAATTCCATTCCTCTGATGTTAAATGAAGCAAATGGAAACCCGTCTTGCTGTCTTCTGTTAGATGAAGTTACAATATTGTGTGGTGGGTTTTTTTTCAGTGCTTTATATATGCTTCAATCATGGAATTTGGGTAGATGTTTCAAAGAGAGGTCTTTTTTGCTTAAGGTGCTAGGATATTGCCGAGCATCTGTTCTACATCCTGTTCTGTGAGAATACCTGAAATACTGTGCTTCTGGATCATCTTTCTGGACTGCAGCAATTCAGCTTTTCATTGGTGCTGATCCACTCCTTATGCTCAGCAGTTAATGGTCATCTGATTTACTGTCCAAGTCCTGCAGTTACTTGTGTTTTGGCTTAATTTTCTTTCCCAATTTAGCTCATGGCTTACTGAGACAGAGGTTTCCTCCAACCTCATTTTCCACAGAGGAAATAACAGTGCGGAAAATCTCATCGGGACATAATCTCCCTTTATTTTTCTTGTCATAGAAAAATCCTGGTTGAATGTTAGTGGATTCAGCTGGCCAGACAATAAGAAGTCCAAAACTCCAAATTATGCAAATTGTTTTTATTTATACTTTAAAAGCATATACGTATTTTTGAGAGTGTCTTGAAAGCTTTTAACAAAGCTCTTAATTTTTTCATAGAGAAGATTCAGAGTACCTGTTTCCTATCGATTAACTGGAAACTGTCTATTCTTGCCCTAAATTAATATTCTGATTCTTTTTTTTAATTTTATTTTTGATACATGTGAATATTGTGGTACATTCCCTGGCCATTCTGTCTCCTTTCTCTCCTCTCAGTGACCAGTTAATGTAATTTTCTCCTTGCCATTACTCTGTGGTCACGTTGTGAATGCTTTCTGGGCCTTTTGTACTGACCTCCCATTTTATGATAAGCATTTATACTCTTCCCCTCTCTTTTCCTTCCGATAGAGCTGTGTTTGCTCCTAGTCACAACAGTGTTTCTCCCACTCATCCTGCTCATTTACCAGCTTTGTCCCACTTTCAGTACAGGTTGCTTGATAGCCAGTCATTAAGAGCATGCAGTAGCAGATGCTACGGCAGTGATTGACAAACACATGGCAAGTACTGAACGATAACTTCCTCCCTGCTTCTCTCGGTCTCCAGTTAAGGGACTCTTTAACATTGGTACCATCTGCCTTAATGTGTCTGCAGATGCAGGAGTCTACATCTGAGCTAGTTAGTGACTTCACATTCACAGCAAAGAAGGATAAACTCTAAGTGTGTTTTGACTGCTTTATTTTAGACCTTCGGGTGAGATGAATAGTACCTTGGAACTGCATATTCCTCCTCACTACCTAGCAGGAGAGCGTGGCTGAATAGCCCAGATGCAGATGCGTAAAACTGAAATGAATCCTAACCCACATGTGTCTTCATCTCTCGCACCTCTACATTTTGGCTTCATTACTGACCCTCATTAATAAAATGCCCTTTTCTGAGGTGGTCTGCAAAACCACTACTTTTCACTTATTCAGTAACCCTAAGGAGCCATTTCTTTTATGATCCCTGTAAGAAATAAGCCAAGTGGCCTTCCCTTATTCATCTCAAGAGCAAACTACTCGGCTAAGTGGGCAGAAAGGATTGTATGGTGGTAGAAAAGTAGGATGAAACCATGTTGAAAATGAAGATGGCAAAAACTAGCAGGATAAACTGGAGGGAGAATAGGGAAATTACTGAACAGCAACAGAAATAAACATGTAGCTGATGAATAAACACCTTTATGGCTGTACTGTTCACACTATGGACTTGGCAGTCATGGATTAATGGTTGAACTTGATCTCAAAGGTCTTTTCCAACTGAAACCAAATGATTCTGTGATTCTGTCTTTCTATTTCTGTGTCTTTTCCCTGAAAAAGCAAGTAGTGAAATGTCATAGACATTCTCAAGCTATCTCCTTGCTGTATTGCATATTTTACATGCGGTTCCATATAGATGGTAATAATACTTTTACACAGATTTTCTTGATTGCTTTATTGAAATTCAGTAAGCAGTTTCATTACAAAGATGAAAGTTTACATGATAGGTTCTTGCTTTAACTGTTCTTTGTTTTCTGTTTAATGTTGAAGGTTACAGCGATTAGCAAAAGACCTTTCAAAGCACCTCCAAATGCAGGATAGCTGTTTATTGGGGAACAACAAGGTTTCTGCTTTGGACAGAACTTTAGGAGAGATCTCTCGTATTCTGGAAAAAGAGGTATTGTGATTGCTACTGTGTAACTTATGATTAACCTATAAACTGTGTTGCCCTCAAATGTCATCAGTTTGGATTTGGGAATGTTTTAAACATGGGTTGATGAATGCATGACCACTGTGTAACAAGTGATGTCTGCTATGACACTTCTCTGTGGTGGTTGCAGCAGTGGATGCTTGTAATTAGACATCAAAGTTTATATAGATAGTTTTGCAGAAGTGCTGAAAATCCGCTTGACTGATGCTAGATCATCTGGATAATGACAAACTGTACTTTTGCTTTATTTTCATTAAGATTGTTTTTAACCTGGGCCATTTCAGTCATCTAGTTTATAGTGCATACCCATGAACAGCTTTTTACAAGGGGCCAAAACAGCTAGCAGACAACAGAGGAAAGAACTGGAGCCAGCTTTGCTATCACAGTCACCATGTTGTGGTGTTATGGCTGAGTTTTGAAGGAGCACAAATCTGTTCAGTTTTCCCAGGATACAACAAAGCCAGTGTGTCTTTGATGGAGAATGAACGTATGATGTCTATAATACATATGGGATATTTCTGTGTTTCAGATTTTTTTAAAGTGCTATGTTTATAGAACATTGTTCCGGTGTGTGGTAAATGTTGGATTTTTTTAATTGATAGCATAGTATTTGCATCTTTTTTTTACTGATTCATCATGGTCAGTCTGCTGCCACAGTGCTTTGTGTCTTGTAATGCGTTTTTTTGCTCCATTAGGACCACGGTATTTGAGTTTTCAGCTGGAACATTGTGTTCTGTTCTCTCTAACCATTAGAAAATAGTTCTCTTTCATATCTGTGATCAAGAAATCAAGAAGAATAGTTCTGGGAGAAACCAAATGAATGGAATCTGAGGAGGGCGTTGCATCGTTGTGGTTCAGGATTGGAATCTGTAAAGATGAGAGCTCTGATGCTTTTCACAGCTTAGTCAATGGGGAACACAATTGCTAATAGTGTATGTTTTTAAATACTGAACGCTGCCTGGGATGCAGAGGGTTCTGACATGTATTCTATTAGTTACTTTGAGCTGCTGATCAAGTTTAGTAGTGTTTTTGAAAGAGCTGTGAAGTTTTCAAATTTTGCAGCGTGTGTTAATTATTACAAAATTAACTTGTTACTTATTTCAAAGTACTGAAATCATGTTGTTGCATATGAAGACTATAAAAAGATGTATCTATTTTGAAAATTATCTACATAATTACTGAAAACTGTTTTTGGAAAGTGGTGTTGTATCCAGCCTCTCATCAATAGATGTTTTCTGAGATTTTTTTAAATGAGATGTGAATTGCAGCTAAATGTTACCCTTTAATTGTTCACAACATTTTACTGGTTGTTGAGTCTGCAGTGGGGAATTAAAAGATAAATTTGTTACTATTAATAGACCTGCATTATTTTGTTGTTGGTTTTGGTTTTTACCTCCAAAACATTATCACTGGAGAAGTATTACTATATACAAATGTCCTAATCAATAAGGTCAAAAAAGATTGATTTCAATAGCTGTCACTGTGTTTACGGCACAGATCATATATAGTCATTTATAGAAGTGGATAGTAATTCTCTTGTTAACTTGCAAGTCAAGAAATCAGCAGACACATCTTACATGTCAATGGGTAGTGAAAAGAATCTTGATGGTGTCAGTCATCGACTGAGAGGAGGAGACTGACACTGTTAATTGAATTTCCCTGGAGAGCATAAAAATATACCATAATGTAGAAGGAGGAATGAGGGAGTGGGAACCACACAAGCTGTCAGCCTGTGTGAGCTGATAACATTGATTTACCCTTGCTAATGGCCTGGGTTGAATAAAGAATTGCCCTGAGGGAGGACAGAGTTCACTACAATAGATCCTTGCCACTTACTAGAAATTCTTCAGGCTCAGAAGTCGTCATGCAAAAGTATTCTAAAATAAAATTGATCCAACCCCCCCTCTTTTCAGTCATACTGTGAAACATTGCATTTTTCTTTCATTAATAGTTTACACTGACAGGAAAATGTATTTATACAGTCTCACCAGGGAAGTATTTGTTTTACAAACCATGAAATAAAATGCTGAGCTGCTGTTGTAATTGTAAATAAGAAAAATAAATACCATTAAATTTCTCAAGGAAGGGTTATGCAGCTCATAAGAAATTCCATGACTGTGCTAAAAAAGCATTGAAGAGTGGGGGTTTATAATATTTATGCAAACGTGAATCACAAAAAAGCCATATACAGAAAACTGGCAGCCATGTCTCACTGGGTTTTGTCTTCAGGTAGAATTGAATCAGACTAACAGTTCATTTTTGGACTTATCTTCATCTGTTGTGTTTCGTAGTAATAAGTAAGGCTTTTTCTCACTTCTGAGCTTCTTTTATAATGTGAGAACATTCTATGATGAGGCATGCCTGCATGATTGTTGTGGTCAGACATGCTTTTGCTTTGCATCCCTTCCTGGTCAGCTGGACGTAACCAGGTTCTGCACTTGGAGCCATGTGATTTCACCAATATAGCAAGAGTTTGTTTAATGTAAAGTAAAAGGTTTTTATATCGGTGTATCCTCTAGATACTAAAGTTGAGAAATCTGTCTCTTGGGCAAAGATGCATCTTAGGCACACTATTTTTTGAATTCCTGCCTATTGTAGCACCATACCTGCTTCTCATTAACACAGAATTCATAGGCTGTTGCCAGTTCCCCATGCAACACAGCAAGATCTGCAACTTTCACTTTGAATCCAATGCAAGATTTGAGTGCTAATAAATGAAAGAGTTATTGCTTTGCTTCACACGGTTGTTAGATCTCCAGATACATCTTGGTATGTCCACATTGGCTTACTTGAATGAAGCCCTACAACCACTAGAAGTATTGTGCCCTATGCCAGGGAAGTATTTGCAAGTAAGCAAGTTGAAGTACGGGCTTTGAAGCTCTGACATGGAGTATGGCCATTAATTGCCTAAAACCTGTGGTTCACACGTGCATTAATTAAACAGAGAAGGTCCTATAAAGTCATAAACCATCGTGTTGTTCCAGTTTCAAATAGATTTGTACCCCTTACGTCATATGTCCTTGCATATGTTGCTAGCAACATCCGGCAGGAGGCACAAACCCCAGTGGTATTGTCGGGATGTATGTACAGCATGTGCTGCTAGGGTGCTGGTTTGGGTGTGTGCTAGGCTATTGGAAGGCAGTCCTTGGGTTTTGTGCATAGTCTCTCATCCTTTCTGGCAGAAATCCTGGGAGGGAGTTGTATTTGCCTTCACCTGTACTTTGTTTAAAAGTATATTAAAAAAACAGACACGCACACAGAGACATAACAGCAAAATGTATTTAAACGTTACCAGAAAACCCTGGCCTGATGTTGGCAGATTGTTGTATGGGACTCTTGAAGCTCTTAATAAGATCTGATAACACTCAGTTTGAGATCTCCTATGAATGGGCCTTTGATGCTAAAAGAAAAACTCCTGTACCCTCTTAAAGAAGGCAGAGCTGATGTTTGAAACTGCAGGACTAAAGAAGGTTTCTGCCACAGTTATTTTGGTTTTATACCTGTTCATTCCTTGATGGTCTGCTTTTACACATCCATTACCAAGGGCAGCAGTGTGTTTCAGCTGTGTATGGAATCCCAGATTAGCTGCTCAGGTTTGACTTGAGCACTCATACAGAAATGTTCTGTCAGAGGGAACACTTCAGAAACCAATATATTTAAAGCTCTGTATCCTATTACTGTGACTACATGTACAGTTTTAAGTTGCTTATGCTTTCCCTCATTGTATAGAATTTCTCATTATGCGTTTCTTTCCCTTGATGTTTAGAAGCAAGATTGACTGATTAAAAAACCAAAACTGTTTTCTGCTGCATAGACTTTATACTGACTGAAGCGCCCATATTTCTAAGGCTGTGAACCTGACCTGGGTCAGAGGTTACTGCCTCTCAGATGGTCACCCTTAGAATTGCTGACACATCACTTCCCTAAAGTTCTTCCTAAAATTTGGGGTTTAGAGGGTTTTTGAGGGCCAGGTTTTAAAAGTCCTGCTTTTAAATGTTTTTATATTCTAGGTGATTTTGGTAGGTCCGGGCTAGGCAGAGATGTCAGACACCATTATTCAGAGGAACGTGGCAGGATGCTGCCTTCAGTAAGGGCAGTGATGAGCAGCTGAGGGTAGTAGCCTTTTCACCTGGCTCAGCTGTGGCTAAAACACTGCAGTTAAATCATTTTAGTTAGATTTGTACAATGCTCACATGTGACATTTAGACAAGCCCTTAATGTGTCTCCCATCTTGGCTGGGAATATGACACAGAGATGCAGTATGATTGTGAGGGAACCTCGTCGTGGTTTTTGGAATCCAAGTGCAGCAGTTGATCTGCTCAACTGGAATTATTTTTATATGCTGTTTCTCATCCAACCACTACTTTGAAAATTATCTTTATCACAACACAAGTTACAAGATTCCTTTAACTAAGTGGTTTGACGGAAGATCTTAAGAGATGCTTCTGAAGAGAGGGGTACAGCTGCAGGAGGAGGATGGAGGTTTTATAGATGTCCCTGCCTAAGCAGACAGTACAGCTGAAGCTCACATCCATCACAAGGCACAAAGCCCTAACAAACAAGATTTCACTGGTTCTGATGTTCATAAAACTTACTACGATTTTGTACAGTTTTGAGGATAGCTGTGTCCCTACTCTCCTTCAGGTGCTCTCGGTGCTGTGAAAATCCAAGTGAAAAATAGTGTGCCCAAATTAAGTTGTTAAAATGTGGAAGTAAAATGGAACCAGAAGAATAGAAGGGGAGACTTTTAATAAATTGGGCCATGGCGCTTGTAATTACTTAGGAACTCTCTTCATACTATGTATGAAGTCTATGTAGCTGCTTTGCAGTAGGCTACATTTCAAGATACTTATTTTTATTACTAATTCAGAATAGTAGCATTTCAGGGAGAAGAATATACTTTGTTAGAAAAAGTGTGATTTTGTAACTGAAAAAATGTGTGAATCTGAGCTATTAATTGACTGCAGTCTTTTAATACTTCTTTTTAAAAAGGATCTCAATGCTTATGACCTCTAAAACGTACTCTCTCAGTGACCATTAATGGTTTGGTTTGTGCCAGGCAATGTTTTTGGTTTTGTATTTTTTAGATAGATTTTTCAGTGTCCTGCTTCAGCAGTCATGATGTCAGTTATTTACATTTCAGGAAAATGTTTGTCATAGCTTTCAAATACATGGGGACTGTAGACAGACAGTGTTTATCCCATTGTAAAGCCTGTCAGAAATGGCTGGCTTTAACAACATGGTCAGGCCTGGAATTTACATTTTATTCTCTAAACTGTCAGGCCCACTGGGTATGCTGACCATAGCCAGTGTGAAGATTAATAGGCCAGTTTTTGGAAGGCACACTGAACTGCCAGGCTGGCTACTCCAGATTCACAACCACCCACCCCCACCCCCGATACAAACTCTGAATCACCATAAACTGAAAAAAACAAAATTAAAAACTGCTTTAAGAACTAAGGCATGGAACAAAAACAGCGTTACATGGAACACTTGTAAGCTTTTGTACCGTTCATGAGAAATGTCTTCAAAAGTTTCTATGGACATGTGAAATCGTGTGTGTCTATAAGTATGTATATGGCATGTACATACAGACTAAATAGATTTTAGAAGCAAATGCTCCATGCTATAAATACTCAATATGGTTACATATTTAAGTATATTTGAGAATACAGCGGGAATTGCGATTCCCAAACTCTGACGCATTTAATTCTGGTGCTGCAAGTATTTGTGAAGCTGGCTCAAGCACCTAGGTAGCTGCATGTTTCTTCTGTGGCAGAGTAGTGTAGCCATCAAAGAGAGAATTCAAAGAGACTGAATATAATGGCTGGATTTGATTTTTCAAGACCAGAATTCTGGACCAGCTGAAAGGCAATAATGTATCTTTAGGCTTTCCTTAACTTGCTCTTGATTATATTTTAACTGGATAATGCTGCACATAATCATTGTTACATTTAATGAGTATTAGACAAGATACTGTAATTTGATATCAAACTTTTGAAGGAAGTTGAATTCATAAGGCTAAGCAAGTGTGACATAAGTTGGTAGTGTGTTTTATGCTAGATTATGTCACTGGAAAAATCAGACTAGCTTTAAAGCACACAGGCCATAGCGTAAGGTTTGTGATTTATTATTTAATAATTGAAGAAAACTCTCAAGTGTGAATTAGAAGCAGCAAATTTTAAACCTAAATCTTGGCTAAAAAAAATTGGTCCAAGTATAACTTAGTTCTCTTAATCAGCTAGATTCCCTAGAAGCAAGGATGATCAGTATCTCTGAAGAAAGCAGGGGTGTTAGCAGGTGGAGCAGTGATTCAGCAATCTTTTCATAATTAATAATTCTTGTATTTGGAGCATTGAAAGTCAGCTGAGAATAAGACGGTAGCAAAAATTTGTGGTCCTAAAACAAACGGTGGTGATTATTTTTCCACATAACATTATTTTGGTTGGCTTTTATGTAGGAAAAGGGAGGGATGGAGAGAAGATGGCAATAATAGGTGAGTTTGGGAGTTGTGAATGGGATAGATTCCTCATTTCAGTAGCAGAGCACTTCTGTAGCCAAGCTACAGTCACTAGTTCAGGTTGTTAAAGAAAACTAC
The DNA here is from genome assembly GCF_963210335.1 of Falco punctatus. Taxonomy (NCBI): domain Eukaryota; kingdom Metazoa; phylum Chordata; class Aves; order Falconiformes; family Falconidae; genus Falco; species Falco punctatus. The sequence continues at coordinate 49,779,700 of NC_137587.1, forward strand.
CTCTCTAGAAGAAACCCAGCGTAAAGCTTCATACATTGATTCACTGAAGGCTGAAGAAATCACAGGAGGTGTCAGCTTATCTGTCACCCTCTTACTGTATCAGAAAAAGTATCGTAGGGTATTATATATGAAAGTGAAAATTACTTTTTTAGTGAATTTACTAAGTCATGGCTTAGTAAAAAACATGAATTTACAAAGACTAATGGCTTTATCCATATTACAGCCACGTTGTCTGTATTTTGTGGTCTTAAATATATATACATGCATACACCCAGAGGCACCTTACATGTGCGTTATTTAAAACAACCAATTATTGTATATAGGCTCACAACTGATCCATCTCTCAGTCTGACTGAAGCTTTAAAAAGTTATATTAACATTTATGTTTAAGCATTATTATAGTAGTGAAAAGCTTGGTCAAGATGCAGAAGTTTTATAGGCGTGTTCACGATTGAGAGGTGTTTGTATTTTCCTTGACAAGGTGATTTCTGCGATGCAGCCCACTTCTGTTTTCTTGTTTACTCAGCATCTCCCTTTTCTCCACTAGAGGACACTACTTGCAGAAGCAACAGCATGTCCTTTTAATCCTTAGAAGTTATAAAGCTATTTAGAAGTCACATATTCTTTTTGGAAGAAAAATGCTTGCATAAGATTTTAATTTAATTAATACTGGCATGACCTCTAAGGCCAAAGGTGTTATCTGCTAAATTAATTCGCATGTTAATTCTCAAAGTCCTGTGTTTAGTTCTGGCAGTGTTCAAAACAGGCTTTAAAATATTGTTGATCTGTGTGTTGGTCCCAGTTTTGTTCAGTTTGAGTACTCCTGTTGGAGCATGCCTTCATCTTTCTGACACCGGGGTCAGCCAATTCCGTGGCACTTCACATGCTTTGAAATTGCACAGCTTTTTTCCCTGCTGAGCCTGCTTATAACAGCATGTCTCCTGCTTTTGGCACGGTAGTGTATTTACATAGGTAATCAGTATATATCCTGTCAAGACTTAAATGTGCAGTCATACAGGGTGTTCCATAGGAAAAAATAGAAATACACACATGCACAGTATTCCATTTTAAAAAAAAAAAAAAAAAGTAGCTACATGCCTACAGTTCAATAGGTGTATTTATGAGTCAGTGTTGTTTGTGCTGTGTACGTTTTATACTAATCTGTAGTGCAGATGGAGGTGGCCAGTCGCTAGTGCTTGAGCAGCAGTTCAGCTAGGCTGCGTTGGCAGCGGTGTGGCAGGACCAGCAGCAGGGCTAACCCCTGGCAGCAGCTGGCACAGCAGATTCATGGCTGTGGTTGAAAACAAGCCGGCAAAGGCCCCCGAGTGCCACATCAGTCCTGCACCCTTTCCACCTCCACCCTTGCTACGGTGCAGTGGGACCCTGCGGAGCCATTGGTACTGTCATGTTGTAACCTACTGCCTTTGCCTTATGTATGTGATATGTGTCTTTTGGCTCTTAGCCATGTGAAGATTTTGATACATAGTGCGCTGGTTTACACCCAAAAGCCACCTTCTATATTGGGCAGAGGGCATTTCATGGCCAAAGTGTTAAAAAAATAAAACTCTGACATACTGCCCTAACTCTGCTTTCATCTTTGTTCTTTATGGAAGTAATTGCTTCTCTTACTTTTTTGTAGATAATCAGAAGTTAAAACTATAAGGTTCACTTTAGCTAAACATATGTTGTATTTCCATTAATTTTTCGACTTTGTATACTCCTGCAGCAGCCAGGTCGAGAGCTATAGTGATGTCATGTGACAAGAGGTCATTAATCCAATGTAAAGCTGAATTCTAAAAGTTTAAAAATTATTTAAAGTAAAAATGCAAACTTTATGAAGTGTATGGAATTGCAGAACTTAACAGTAAGTCTGTTTTGCCAGCTAAGACTAGAATTCAGGCCCTTTGACCTCTGTATTTTACCACCAAAAATCTAATAGTTTTGCTAACACAGAAGGTAACATATAGAATTCTGTATTCATGCTTCCTTTATTGCAGATGTTGATTGAGCCTTTAGCTATTCTTAGGAAAGCGTAGAAGCTGAGTTCAGAGCATAAACTCTGGAACTGATAAAGCAAGTACAATTGATGGAAAATCTGAGAAGTAAGTAACCCTCCTCAAAATGAGGTCAGTGTTTTAAACCGTTTAATTGGGAGATCACGGATTTTTAACGTATACGTGTTCAGCGCTGAGTGCCAGTGGCACACAGTGCCACTAAAACTTGGTTTGAAGCAGGTTCAGCAGTGTTCAAAGCCTGGAGTATGGGATATTGTCTTGTATTTGCCATCTGAATTGCATATGGTCCAAACTGCTACTGGTAGTAGAAGCATGACCTGATCTATCAGTGGCAGCAGCAGATTTGATGGTAGCAGCACTGTGGCTGTGAGTTCAAAGAGCAGGCTCTGGCCAAACACGGGAGGAGCTCGTGGGACAGCATTTCCTACCCAAACAGCCTTTCCCCAGCACTGCCAGGAGGAAGTTAGTAGCTCAGATGTGTGTTGCAGGTTGGATGAGGCAGCTTTATGTCATCAGTAATTTGTTTGCCCAGAATTTCTATAATCTGAGAATTAGCCTTTTTCTCAAGATGAATATGTAAATAGGAACTTGTTACTGTAGGTCAGCCACAGAGTATTTTTTAACTTGTTTGCTGGAAAAGGTATTAAAGGGCAAGTTCATTTCACAGATAAGGTCTGCAGCGTATTTATTCCAAGATTATTTGGAAATTAATTTACTGTGCATAATGAGTGTAGCTGAAGACTGCTGTGTTGATTTCTGGTTCTGTGGGATGCAGCTAAATAGTAACTTGCAGTGTGCTTATTCTGTACTCTTTTGTGGCTTTTTGCTGTCATATCAGGCTGTTTTTTCCTTCTACATCAGTTTAGAACTAATACATCATATCAGAATGGATATAATGGATATATATACATTCCAAGGTGTACAGAGTTTCTTCACTAAGCATTTACAAGATAAGAAATATGTTTTAATATCATTAAAGTACAGGCACTGATTTCTCAGTGATGAGAAAATGCCCTATGCAGTCGCTTTTCTGCTGATGGGCAGGTGCCAGTTTAGAGGTCATGACAACATAATGATTATTACAGTTTCTAAAGAAATGGAAGTTTTTATTTCATTTAGTCTGTTGGTATATCTGTACATATATTTTCTTGAAAGGATTTTAAAAATTCTACATCTAATTTGAGACCATCACTTCTGACTTGAGAACACATCACCTAGAGGTCTTTGTTGTCTGTTCTCATGTTTGCAGTACTTGACAAAACCCACGTTATTAATCTGCCCTGCAGTCCTTTGTTGCTGTCCTGTAGATGGGGTAATGGGCAAACAGTCCAAGAGGTTACAAGAGAGTACCCAAGGCAATCAGTGTGAAAGCTATGTTTAGAATTCAAGTGCTCTTGAGTGCACTACAGGGCTTTAAACAACCATCACTCCCTCTGTCTTCCTCCACATAATTTTATTATCTTTAGTTTTGCTTGATTGCACTTGTTTTCGTAGTTTAAGTTCAGCAGAAATCAGGTCTGCTTTCTGGTGGTTGAAGGGTTTCAATAGCAAAATGTCAGCCATAAAGGATTTAAGATTCAGCGTTGCAAGAGATCTGTAAGTTTCCTACTCACTGGACAAGTTCTTGTCCAATAAACTGCTGACAGAGAACAGGACAAGATCACATAACTGTGCTTTTTATATACTTGTTTGGAACTTCTGTTTATGAGATTATTCAGAAAAAGTCGGATTGACCCTAACTAATGGAGCCATCTACGGAGATCTGGGAGTGGTTGTTCCTGGTATTAGAGACTTAAACCTTTATCCTTGCTTTCCTCCTTTAATTGATGCACTTACTAGATGCCCTGTTATTTATAAATGGACCAAACATTTATTTTTAATAAGCACGAGTGCTGCAGTGCTTAGTGCTGTCTTTCATGATACTATAAGGACAGTTCTTATTTTACCAGACAATATTGGCTGTTTCCCATTATGCTATTTAGCACGAGTGAAAGCATCTAAACACATAACATGGAATTAATTAGTTTACCTGTCTTTTCTGTAGGGCTTTCACTCTCTCTTGGAACTTCACAAACAAGACTGTGAGGGTCCTGTCTTTATCAACAGAAGTGTTAATAGAGTGCCTCTGTGTGATTTTACTATTGAACTGAAAAGACACTGCAGAACTTGGAAGGAGAGCGTGTAAATAAGGTTCATCTGATTCAGTGAGATATATAGTGATTCAGTAAGGAGCCCTAGCCAGTATGGTTTTACCTTACATGCTTGGCAGAACTTTGGAAACAGAAGGATGAATAAAGTGTAAAATGTGCATAGACGTAAGTTAAATTTATAAGCATGGGACCCTTAGTGTTTGCAGGACAGGCTTAAGAATCAGTTTCTTAGTAGTGATACTGTCCCTAGGCCTGGACCAATTTTAAGTCGCTTGACAGTATTTTTTCTTGTTGCATTTGAGTGATATATAAACGGCTTTCTTTTTCATGCTTTATTTTTGTTGTAGTTCAGTATTTTGTCTTCCTTTATACTAAATATATGTGAAGTTGCAGTTAGTATGCCTTAGCTATTAAAGTGAAAAAACAGTGTTATCCAAATGGCTTAGATGCTGTAGGCTGAGCTCTACAAGGAGTGTGCAAGTACTGAATGTCAACTCAGGGGGTGGAACACCTTCTGCGAGATAAGGTCCGTTAACCAGCCTACCACCTCAGATGTTAGGTAACCTCCGTCTCCTGGACAAAGCCGCAGAGACTAGTCAGTATGGCCTGCACCCACAGAAACCAGAGGAGCTGCCTTATCTTTAAGGCTTCAGAATTCGCGCTTTGCTTTGTGGGCTAAGGTGCGAGGGAGCATTTCTCAAGGCCTCCTTTCTGCGGCCTTGCACAGCATTACCTAAAGATCTTAGGTGCTTTAACGTGTAAGCGATGCGTGAGGGGGAGTGTTGATACAAATACATGGTAAATATGTCCTTAATGTGAATGAATACCTCCCTGCAATGGTATGCAAATGCTACTGAACCAATTCTGGCTCATGTTTTAATCCTAAACTAGTTTCCCATTGACGTTCAGTGCTTGAAGTTCTATTCTGGGTGAAGTCAATCACGTTTGAAAACCAGTTTGAGATTTTCAGATGGAATGGGGTATTATTATTATATTGATTTCACTGGAGAGTAGTATTACAGGAAACAAAATAATTCATTTTTAATAAAAAATGTTATTTTGGTATATTCTACAGTGATTTTCACTATATAGAGTTTTATGTCTGGAGGACTAATCAAAGAGCGTAGATTTTCTACAGTCACAAATGTGTCTGTGGTTTGTATGTACATGTAAATATACTTGCTTATTTAAAGGGGGAGGTGAAAAAAAAAAGGGAGGAGCCAGCCCAGGATTCAGTTGTCAGGTTTGTTTTTCTAAGGCAGCTTTGAACTGCATTTCTTAGCCCCTGGCATTTTAGATAAAATCTTCAAACACTAGATAAAAGGAAAGAAGAAAATTCCTACGACTGATTTCAACTATATTTTACTAATTAGTTATTCTTTCTTCCTTCAGCAAACAGTTTAACAAGTATAGAGTTTTGCAAGTTCAGTGTGTTCTTTCAGAAATGGGAATCAGAATGTTTCAAACTATTTGGGTTCCATTCAGAAATATTTCTTCTGAGCAGTTTAGTGCCTGCAGTTTGTTCAGACGGGCTTTCCAGATCAGCTCCTTGTTGGACATAGTAGGCAGGACTAGCAGAAAGTGTCCTTTTGGCTGATGAAGGAAAATACTGGGGGGGGGGTGGGTTTTTTTAATTACACAAAAATAATTGTGGAAGTTTGTCTTAGGGGGAGGGTTTACACCAGGGACTTTACGTTAGTTCAAAAAGATTTGAATAGTTAAAATGCGAGGTGCTAAAGTTACATAGAACAGAGATGGTAAAGCTGACATTAAATCATTTCAGCTCTTAAAGCTCTGTGTTATTTCTGATTCTGCTCTACTTATTAACTAATAATAATACTTTAACAGGAGAAATGTATGGAAGTGAGTACTTTGGTCCAGGACATTGGATTTCACCCAATAACTGTTGCACCAAATTAATAAATCATGATTTAACTGGGATCATATTTTTCTTGGAGATAATCAGGTTTGATTTAAAAACTTAAAGTGATTGAGAGTCGACTATATCCTAAGTATATTATGCTCATCATTAATTTATCTTGGCATTAAAAAAAAAAATTATTCTTACCTGAACTCATCCAGCTTCAGCTTCCAAATACTAGCTGTTACTGTGCATTATCAGAAATCTTCTTCCCATTCAGGTACTTCCGTGCTTCCATCCCATCATATTTTTACTCTCCCCAGCATATACTTAATTGTACTTCTGTTGTGTCTCATGGTGAGGCAGGTTTCTCTGACCTCCTATCTTCTTTTTTACAAATCTTCCAGTTTGCCAAATGTCCTGTGTAAAGGGGAGCAGCAGCGCAGCACAGAGGTTTCGGCCTCGCTCCTGTCCTGGAATGTTGTACCTGGAACCCAAAAGCTGTTATTAATGACGCTCACTTTATTTCACTCTATGTTACTTTGTATTGCCCACTGACTTGTACAAATAAATCAGAGATTTTTTCCATTGATCTGGTTTTATTTCAGAAGCATGCAGTTTATATTATCCAGCCGCTTTAATTAGTTAAGCCCCAGCAAAGTAACAGCACAGGTCTGTCGGCTGTTTCACGTATTTCTTTGTTGACCATGTTAGGTATGATGAGGCATACGTGCAAATCACTGGTTTTTTAGCTCTGTGTATTTTTCTGTACCAAATGTCAGATAATGAGATGAAAACATTATTTTGAACTTTCTATTTAGCCTGCTAATTTTCAAATTTGCCAAACATACTTCTATCATTGGGTAAGTGGTGCTTCTGAAGGTGCCACAGATGCCATACCCTGATAAAATCCACCCTATCTTGTTAATGAACACACAAACAGTTGTTCCCCATCTGCTGCCTCTGTCTGAAAGGTTAGGAAGCCCTTCCTTCTTGATCACAAAGGACATAATTATTGTCTGTAGAGGAGTCAAGTACAAAGACAGTTCATCCAGTCTGACCGCTACTACACTGCAGGCCACCAAAGATTAACAGCTGCTTCTCCTTTGATTAGGTTAGGTAATAACAGTTACTTTAGTTAATAATTGGATGGATTCCCAGGCCATGTAATTCAGGTTTAGGCTGTCATTTTTTGCTGGCATGTGGCTGAGCTGTATTATTGGAACGGAGCCTGTAATCCTATTAGTCAGTTGTCACTCAAGCCATAGGAGAAGGGAGAAGGGGAATTCAAATCCATTAAGGTGTTGTAACAGGTAGGTAAATAAGCTGGCCACATTTGCCCAGTGTGCAGGGAGCTTTCTCAATTAATTCTTGTAATTAAAATTAATCCTTTTTTAAAAGTTTGTTAAAAAGTGTAGTTTGTAATTAATCCATTAAATGGTTGCATGATTTGTTTAATTTATTGTTATTTCTGTGTAATTTGCCACACATGCATTAGTGTACACATGCTGTCTGCTGAAGTTACTTGATTCATGCACTGTTCTGCTGAAGTTGATTGCTGTGTGCTCTAAATAAAAAGTTCATAATGGTCCAAAGATGAAGAATCCATACTTAATGTCATATCAGCTGTGTTGGCTTTCCTCCTGTATAAACAAGATCACTGTATTTCACAATGATAGACTTGAGAGGGATAAGGGAAACAAGGCTCTTTTCATGTACTGGTTTTGAGTGCTACATCTGCTGTTCTGAAGACTGTTACTGTTTTTGTAATGGTTAAGACACATCTAGGTGGCATCCCCAAGGTTTTTATGCTGCCTCCTCTCCCTGTTAAGAAATGCGTAATGACAGTAATAATCATTTTTGCCTACATGTTCATTTATCCCTGCTCTCCTGCGTGACCAGGCAACTTCAGAGCCTTGAAATCCTTTTGTACTTAGAAATCAAATTATTTAAAAATGTTACTTGAAGTAGTTGTGAATTTCTGAAAATGTGTAAGCAAGTCAAATTTTTACACACTGCTTGAAAACCAGGTGTTTATATGTTTTCTGTTGTTCAAGAAACTTGAATCACATTGTATCAGTAGTCTCTGTTGAATAATGTTCCCAATCTAAATATGCAGCCACTCAAAGAACTGTTTCTACAGCGAAATTATGAAATGGATTTCATAAACACCTAGCTAAGTAATTTGAGAGACTAAGTTAGAAGTCTGGAGGGTTCTTTCAAACAGCAAAAATGTGCCATACTGGTTTATGCTATTTTCAAATAGGGATTTCTGTCATTTTTCATGCGCAGTGCTTTGGGTGCTACCAGAGTAAATGTCATAGCTACCTGAGTGGGGCTTTCGTTCTGATGCAGATTCAGTTGGGGACCACTTTCAATACGAATATTATGTGGGTAAGGGCTTTGAATAACTTAGATGCCTTGATCGACTTCTTTTGAATTTCTGTTATGTTTTAATGTTACACATTACATATTGGCTAATGTTAACCTTTAGCGCTACGGAACATGAAGTGAGTTTGGATCATATTTTGAAGGTTATAAGTTGATTTTGAAATGACAGACAAATTGGATGAGATAGCCTGCTTCCATATGTTTATGCTTTAAGAAAGGTTTCTTCAGATGAATATATATAGATACTTCAAAATTTGAAAATCGCCCCAAGTACAAATTAATTCAGACATATTTTTAAATAATTTGTTATTATTTGGCTGTTGTACTAAAGAGATAGAATGACAATGTTTTCCAACACTGGGGAAATGTTACACTGTTCGCTCCTTATACGCAGCTCATCAATATGAGGTCTGGTACTGTGGATAGCTGAGGGACTTGCCTGTGCATGATTCCTACTTTTGCTGTTTCTTCCAGTACCACAGTCACAGAATATTCACTCTGAAAACATCAGTAATGCGGTGTTCAAGTGACTCTTCTGCTCCTTTGTGGATAGGGCATATTTTCCCTTCAGTTCCCATGACCTCCACTGACCCAAGGCCAAGCTCAAGGAGCTGTGCCTGGACCTGGGATTCCTGATGGCAGGACACTTGCGTGGTGACTGAGGTCATTCACAAGCATGGTACACCAGCAGTTACTTTGGTAATCAACATTGTATTTCAATAATTGGGTTAAAAGCTCTTGGAGTTCTCAGTCTTAAAAGAATCCTTGGAGATAAGTATATTAAATATCATGCCAAAAGTAGTTTATTCCTAATCCCTGAGTGGCAGTTTTATAGATCTTTGTATGCATGGTGAACAAATACTGCGCTCGTGTGTCTTTCCCAACTTTGCTGCTTGTTTGTTTCTTCCTTTTATTGAAGGTTTTCCCCCTCTCTATTCCATGCACGTGGTTAGGAAATTTTTCCCCTGATGGCAGAGCATCAAAATGCAAAGTAATTTTTATGGGTAACCTAGAGAAGAAATTAATAGGACATAATCCCAAATCATATAAAACTAGGAGAAATTACAAACTTGCTTCTGCTTGATACAAAATGGTAGTAGTAAAGGAAGTTCTTTAAAATGTGAATACGTATTTTGCAAAGTACACTTGTAATTTAGCAAAGTGTAGACAAAAGTGAAACAGGCACCCTGAAGAAAGTCTGTCTGTAAAAAAAGTGATACTCCAGATTGAAGTGGAAGGAGAGCATGTACGAAATCAAACAGCTTCAAAAGATTAGTATTCATTTTAAATAGATATGTGAAGATCTCCTCTCAGAACAGGGAGACATTGCAGCTTTGTTCAGTGTGGCTTTGATGACTGGTTTGGAGGGAGGGGGGAAGTTTCTTCCCGAATACTTCGTTACTAGGTATTTATGGAGAAAAGAGGAGTTCTGGAAAAAAATCACAGACAAGAAAAGTTAACATAAAAAATCAAAGAATGGGGTTAGCATTAATGAGTACATAGAGTTGAGAAGCAAGCTGTGTAGGAAAACGATAACAGTGTACGATTTCAAGAATGGAGTAATTACTAAGGGGAGAAAGAAAATGAGTGCAATAAAATGAGATATAACTCCGAGTAATGGGATGAAATAGAGAAAGGGCATATTTGGTCTAAATGACAGGAAAGACTTCTTCGCCACCAGAGCTAATAGGTTGTGGCATAATCTCCCATGAGAAATAGGGAAAGTGAGAAGTGGGAAGTGGTTGGCACGTTTAAAACTAGAGTAGCACTAACAAATACGCTGTAGCAAATAAATCAGCAGTGTCACATAAAAGTCTTTCTCATTCGTGCGCTGTGGTGCCAGCCTGCCAGTCGTATGCAGAAACCCGCGTGCACATTCGTCTGTAATGGTTACGCGTGTATGTTGATTACCAAGGAAAATGCACACTTGAAATAACAAAATCTCTCTTTGCACTCGTGAAGTTTTAAAGTGGAGAGAAAGTTGATCCGTTGGAAAGGCCCCAGGCTTTGTCTGAGGGTGCTGAACCACTCTGCAGCACTGGTGGGGCAGAGGAGGAAGGGGAGAAGGTTGGAGAACTGGGGCCGTAAGCCAGGGTAGTGCTGTCTGCTTGGGGGGGGACTGTTGCTTTGCTCTTTGGCTGCCTTTTCCTTACAGCTCTGTCAGGAGGCTGGTGGCAGCGTGGCAGGCAGGCAGCGCGTGCGGCAGGTTTGTCCCAGGCGTGGTGGCTGTACCACCTTGGAGCAGAGCCCTGGCCCTTGGTCTCCTTAGCTGGAAGCAAAGAGGAAGTCAAAGAGGAGTCTATGAGCCAAGCTCAGCATTAACTGTTCAGTTAAGGCACACTTACTGGGCTAACTGACTAAAATTGACTGCTAGAAATTATATTTATCAGTTAGCCTGTAGAAAATCAGTGGTTGATTATCTTAACTGCTAGGTGAATTGGCACACAGATTTCCATTCGAGTCAAGTTATTCTTTTGAAGTTAACATTTTGGCTGTCTAAAAAAATCTACATGCAGTTCATATTAATTGTGGAAATGTTTTCTTTTTGAATATCTGACTTCTCTGTTTGAACAGTTTTTCTGGAGCTTGGGGCTTAAATAGAATATAGATGCTTGCTTGGAAGAAACAATGGAGAGAACACTGCATGATTTTAGAAAGATGTAAGAAATATACTTTTGTGTTTACCTATTGATGTCTGATTCTCACAGGGAAAAAATATTTCCCTTCTAAACCATATCATATCTCACTCAGTTACATTTCTAATTGTTCAAAGAAAGATTTAGTTGCCAGAATCACTAGGGGGGCGTTCTGTTATATGGTCTGTTACAGTATAATACATTCTTTACAGACTAATAATGATTGTATTTATAGAGCAGTTCCCATTCCTTCCTACATACCAAGTGCTTGCAGCATTGGGGGAGAAAAAAATGATTATTTCTTACTAACTGGAATATCCTTATCATTGACAAGATCAAGATGATTAAGTACAAGGTGCCAATAAAGTAATACAAAGTCAACAGCTGAAAAGTAGGGAAGAAGAAGATCTTACTTGCTTTGTTTTAAACAGTGGGAGATAAAACCAGTTTTTCAGGGAAGGAATAATGTGTTGTAAGTTCTAAAATACGGGATCTGCTCTAACAAAAGCTCAGTCGTCTGCAAACTGGAAGAATAATGGTAAGATGGTATTTAAATGTAAAATTCTGCTAAATGGAAGCTCAAAGAGGACACCTAGATTAAAGTGAAGCTAATCTAGAAAGCTAGGAACACAAGACTAGTGTAAATTGAATCTTTCAATTTATAACCAACAACTTAGCATAACAAGTACAAAACAAGCTGGATGTGAATGTCATACCTCAAAGCTAGAAGTATTCATCTGTTCTGCTGCATTCTGAACAAACTGCAAGCAGTGGATTATACAAAGGACTGGGGGGGTAATAAGCTGGAGCTGCTAAAGAGATAAACTACAGTCATCTAGGTGACGTTTTCAGGCTTCACCTCTGTAGTTCCCCATAACTGAAGCACTACCAAAAATCACATCCAGATTTTTAACCCGATTCTTAAACTCCAAGCAATTAATGTGAGAAGACAGAACAGCTAAACAACTTGGATCCTCAACAGCATCTGTCGGGCAACATTTCTGTCTTCCCAAGATTAAGGATAAAGTAAGACGTCTGACTGGTGACACTGTCAGGCTTCCTTCCAGACCAGCAACTTAACTTACAGGGTCCACAGTCTGTGAAATAAGTAAGCAGGTGTCATCATCGTAATGATGGTACTCATGTTTTAAAGTGATCTGCCTAAGCTGCTTTATGCATACCATGGACAAATCGGGGAACTAGCCTGGAGGTTGCCGTTTTTCCAAAAAGTTTATAAAAGAACAGGAGGCACCCACCTAGAGATTGTCTATGTTCTTTAAATCGTATACAAAGCAATAAAGTATAGCTTCAAAGATAACAGCAACAGATAAAGATTAACTTTGTTAAAATCCCTATAACTATGTCGTTACAAAAATACGGAATTCAACTGTCCTAGCTTTATGATATTTGACACTTATATATGATCTTTGGGGGAAAAGCACCTGAGAATTTCAGCTTTTGCTTAAATAATACTCTTCCCTGTGCACTGGCAGTGAAGTGCTTCTTTTCAAGTGATCAACGTGATAAATATATATATTAAGGATTTTCTGTGTTGACAAAACTCAGGACAATTGTCTATCAGGCCTATCTTTTATGTAGAAATTTCTTTAATTTCTGTTGGTTCTCCTCTGTGTTTGTGTTTACCTAGAACACAGCGGATCAGATAGCATTTCGGGCTGCAGGAGGACTGACTGCTCTTGAAAATGTTCTTCAGGCGGTGACTTCTCCCAGCAATCCGAATGCGGTTTCACGGATTCCTTTTAAGTAAGTATGATCAGTCCTTCATTTGCCACTTAGAATCACCAGAATATTTATTTCACGTCTGCTTCTTCACTGATTATTCTTCTCATAGTCAAGTATTGAACTTCAAAGAAAAAAAAATCCTGCCGTACCCTACACTGCCATTGAAGGTGAAAGATATTTCCACTCAACCTCTGGTTTTCTAACTTGGTGATTTTATTTCTAGCTATGATATGTTTTGGCATGCCTAATTGTACAAAGTGAGAAAAGGGAGAACTATATTAAACAGAAGAGGAGACACATACCTTTAAAGTTAGTCTGTAAAGATCTCTAGTGGGAAGTGGGGAATTTTTTTAAAGGGTTGTAATTCAGTGGAGTCTTACTGCTTTTAAAATGAAAGAGTTGTAAGATACTGCTAGCTGAACAGGCTTCTACAAACAGGTAAATCAAAATTCTTGTGGATTAGAGGAATTCCTCTTTATAGCACTTAACAATGGAAGGGTTTAAATGTCTAATCCCTAAAAAAAGGTGACTAAACAGCATGTCTGCAAAAACTGATAACTCAAAAGCATGTTTTTTACCCTTTTAACCATTCAAAAGCACATATGTGCTTCCAGAGCAGAGCTAGGCATGCTTTTAGTACAAGAGGAACCAAGCCCATGATAACCTGTGGTGTACCATTGTCATCATTTGTTTGTAGATATAATTTAATATTGTAATAATTGGATTTTAAGCACTACCTTGTGAGGGTTGGGATTAAAACTGTCTGTTAATATGTTATGGGACAGGTGTGAAGTGCAAGGGAAGAACACCAAGGAAAAGGCGTGCTTTTAATGTCTTAACTTTGCTCTTCCAAGAGAATAGAATTCCTACCTTCCCACTAAGTCCTGCAGAACACACCTGCTGCAAATCCAGCCAGCTCCACTGATGAACAATCTTGAATTGGTCCTATGGTGAGCAGCTCAGCAGCAGCCTTTGGACTCGTTAATTTGCAGAGGCTCTAATTCTGAGTTATCCTCGTCAATGTGGGATAAACTTTGCAAGGGAAAGGACTGCAATTAGTGGCCACATAAAACTTAGCTTAAATTTAGCTTTAAATTTTTAGAATGTGCATCTTTTATACATCTTCAATTTTTGTTCTTTCATTTTAGGTGTAGTCTCACTTTGGCATCCTTTGTTGAGCAGGTTTGAGAATATTGTCTTTATGTTACTGAAAACATTTTGTTTTAAGTTTGTTAGACAGTATGAGGATGGATTAGTTCTCAAAGGAATTTGTGTGCTGGTAAATAAAGCCTCATGTCAACTACGTTTGTATAACAGAAAAAACATCCAAGGCGATTTATCAGAGGTTCTCCTCTCTGTGACAGCTGCTGTCTCTCACACCTATTTCAGACCAGTATAACTGGTTTCTCAGATTCCTGAACCTATTCATGACTGAACTATAAAAAGAGTTTCTAAGTCTTTGAAAAAGTCTTTAAATGTTGTTTTATTAACACAAGTTTTCAACTATCTGTGTTTCCAAAAGAAATATCAAGGCAGAAAAGAGATTAATGTAAACTAATGTGACAGCCTTGCATGTTAAAAAAATCTACTTGAAGAACTTAGCTCCACTACTGAAATACAGCGTTTCGTTCAACTTTACAGCAAATTGCGTTCTCCAGTTCATAGGAATCTGAAAGTATGGTTGTTTGGAAGTTATACATCAGGTTGCATGTCATTTAACACAGGATCTTGCTTTCTAAAGCTAACTGCTCTTACAGTTTTTTTCTGCTTGAGCCTATCTTAGAGGGTCTAGAGTCTGCTGGAAGCGTCACAGTGGACTTGATGTTGCTGTGTGTGATGCAGAGCCTCCTCTGTTGCTACTTCTGTGGTCTTCTTTCTGATAGAGAGCATACTTTGTGCAGAATCTGCAGTTCAGCTGTCTAGAGCAAGCAGTAGTTCCAGAGGGTGGGACTTTCTGAGAGCACTTTGAAACAGCCACAAACATGGCTAGTTTACAGAAACCATGTTAATGCGTATTAGTACGGTCTCACTGAAGTAGCTAAGAAATTCTTCTAATGTGTTGCTTTAAATACAGAATGTTTGAGAGTGTTTCAAAACCAAAGAATAATCCTAGAATATTTTTAGTTCTTTAAATGAGGAAGAATATTTGTGTAACATTTCTTCTCATGTGATTTTTGAAATGAGTTTGAAATTACTTTTCTTTCTTTTGTGCAAATAGAACTAACATCCTGACTTCTAAAATTTCAATCTAGTGAAGCAGCAGATTTCTCTGTTTAAAGACAAAGCAGAGGCCTGCGGAAAGAAGTTGAATTAAGACCTCTCATTAATTGCCCTCCAGTCTTCCCATAGCCAAATGTGCTTTGCTAAAGGACACTACTGTACTTAAGATTGTTTGTGTGCTCTTGCAGTGTTTAACCATTTGTACTCATCTTAAATTGGAAATTTGTTGTTTTGTGATGAGGATAAGCTGTTTACAAGTAGGTGAGGAGATTACATGGGCTATTATCTACATCTCTCTTTCTCCAAAATCCTGGCAGTATGGTGCAGCTCAGAACTTTAATCCCATGTCTACAAGATAAAGCTTTATTGTCAGAAGATTTAACAATATGCCTGTTGTTTTGTACTACTTCCAGATTGGTAGTTAGCCCAGCAGGATGGCAAACGCTGTGAAAAAGATGTGACGTTTGAGACAGATGATATATTTGGTGCTGGAGCAGTTTTTCTCCCCTTTAAATAAATCACTGAAAAAGGAAAAGAGAAAGCAGTGTATTATAGCAAGTTTTATTACTGGTGTTAACATACAAATTAGTGTCCAGCCGTGTTATTTCCTAAAGCAGCGTTTTGCAATTTGTCTGAATTTGTTCAGTTCTCCACAAAATAAGACATACTCAGCAGAATTTTGAGAGGCTTCGGAGTCTCACGGTATTTTTCTTATGCTTCTGCTGAAAAGGAAGTGGGAGCTGTGCAGCGAAACAATGTGTTGACTCGAGACCAGAAGATGCATCTCATCCCCTGTGTTGCATTGCATATTTGCTATGGGCAACTCGTTTAGCCCCTTTGTGCCATGACATGTTACTGGCCTTGAAAATTGTAACAGATCTGCTAACAAATAAGGCTTGTAGGGTTTGTTTAATTAACATTTGTGAAATACTTTGAGTTCCTTGGGTGACCAGCATTTTTAAATAGAAATTAGCAGTTGTTGTGTAAGGAACAATGGAGGACTTTTGTTACAAGTTAAGACATGATTAAAGTCAGTTTTATTATAATGTATCTTCTCTGTTCATACAATATTTTGTATAATTTATTTAAAGCAAGTGTTACCAGGGTGAAAAACCCGGAACCATAATTATATACATAAAAAGGAGAAAACAGTGCCTGCATAATATTATGGGTGGTATTGATACAAATTATTTTTTTCAGTTAGAACTAATTTGAGCTGAGAACTGGTTTTACAGCTTGTTCTTTGTAATTTTTAGTTGGTTTGGTGAGCATGCATTTCTTAAGCTACGCTGTTAGTGTTCATGCAGTTCTGTAAGATTGCTCACACATTTTATGTAAAGTACAAAACAAGCTTTCTTGTTTTCTTCTGAGGGTTAGTAGTCCCTCTAGAGAAACATTCATTGAAAACCAGCAGTTTGTAGAAGGACATAAACTGTAAAGCAGATGTCCACTGTGCAAGGTCAACATCTGAAACCTGCAGCATCTGTCTCTTTTCATGATGTATGTCTGTCTGTCTCAGAGCTGGATTTCAGGCTCTCAGAGCTCAAGATATTCTTGAGCAGTGTTGCCTTCCCATGCAATATAGGAACAAATTTTATTGTTGAATTGAGCTCGGTGAAATGTCACAGAACTGTAGGTTTGAGAGCCAGATCTTGCAGTGAAACAGTTGATAAGCTAGGGACTGGAGAATTCTGTAGAAGACTTTTCAAATGCTATCACACCTGTAAATGTTGGGGTAAATTGGTTGTTTGTCACTTGTCATCAAATAGTTTATTCATAAATACAGTAACATTTCAGAATGAGACTGATTTGGTTTTGGAAGTGTCTTAAGGAGAATCGATGTCCAGTTTTGTCTTCTCTCTATTAATTGAGACTAGCCTTCAGCTGGGGCTCATTTTTTAAATGGATATCCTTAAATAATGTAAACCACAGACAAAATAGTAATTGATTATGAGTCTTTGAGGGTTCCTGATTGTGTAATGGGCCCTGTGAGTGAAGTATAAAGGCCTGTGTAGTCTTCGAGACGTAAAATTGGTATTTTTACCTAAAAATCAATTGTTGTTGTTGTTTCAATCCATATTCTTACTGTGGTGGCTCTTGAACCATTCCACCCTACAGCCATTCTGTGCACCATTTTTCAGTAGTAGGTCACCTCCCATTTCTTCTCAGCTCAGCTTTTAAATGCCATTACTAAACACTTTTTTCCCATCAGAGTGCTGTGTAATATTCAAACTGGTTAAAAATGGGCAGTTCACTGCTGAATTAGCACATCCTAAACTTGATAATGTTTAGGTGTGTATTGCTTTACTACGGGGTTATTTTCTTCATTGATAATCGTGTTATATTAATTTATGATCTTCAGAAGTTGAAAGTATTGTGAAAAAGCTTTACACTTGAAATGGGTTAACTAGCAAAAGTTGGAGTTCTTACCTGTATACCCTGGTGCGCTATGGTGGGTTAGTTTTGTGTGGCTGGAGCTGTTGCTGCCCCAGTATTTTAAATAAAAGTAACAGTTTGTCAACTTGTTTATATCAGGCAAATTGAGGAAAGGGAAGATGTGCTGGCATAAAAGAAAACCGTGTACATACATATAAACTGTTGAGATCTGGCTTGAAAATGTTGATTAAAATGAATCCTCTTCCTATTTCTGTGTAGTCATGTAAAATAAATATAACATACAGATACATATTTTTGTCTAGTTTAAAGATGGATTTCTTTTTTGGATCAAAGTTTGTGTACCATAATGAGTGTTTTTATAATTGGATTTACTCCAGAGGAAAGCCTTACATCAGAGGGCAGACTTACTGTGCGGTTTGAGTATACACGCTGTCTAACATAGCTTTAAAGCTGATTTGCGGGTGTGATACAAAGTTTAGAGCAACATCAGTAATCGATAAACAGCTGCTTTATGTGAGGCTCGTACTTCACTATTTCGATTGATTTTGATGTGTCTGGAGATAAAAGTTTTGGAATTAATAGCAGTTAGAACTTCCAGCAGAGAAAAAAAGATGATGAGAAATGTATTGTGCTTTTCATCCCACAGAGTTTAGCTGATGGTTAAATAAAGTTCTGGCTTGACATTTGCAGCAGTGCGCTTGTCTCAGAGGCCTTGTGCAGAAATGGTGACAGTTGACAGCTGTCGTTTCCTTAATAAGATTAAAGTAAAGAAATTAGTTGTGCTGTCTTTAATCTGCCATTTAACACTGCAAACCACCTGGGGACGACTTCTGTGCTGACACTTCCAATTTTGAATTAAAAAAGAATTGTGGAACCGAATCATAGTTCAGAGCGTGCCATGATTAGGATGTATTTAGACGAACTGTAGTTAGCAAGCTTATGTTATCAATTAAAAGAACCCTCTTTATTGTTGTGAAAAATTAATTTGACATCCATTTGCCTACACCACCTTTTCAAATTCATTATTTGAGTCTCTGAAAACGCAAGTACTTTTTCTGACAGGAGATTCAGCTGGGAAATAAAAAAGCATGATGCATTATTACAGTGAAATTTGTTCTATATATAAAGTGGGAAGTTTCTGTGTTTTCAAATGTAAAATAAATGAATCTCTTAGGAATGAGGAATCCCATATATCAAAACACATTATTGCAGTGAATTAACTAAATCACCTCAGAAACTCTGAAATGCTGTCAAAATTATGCATTAACCTAACAAATTTGTGTTTGACGTTTTGGGTAAATTACAATGTTTATAATTAAATAGAATTAATCTTTATTTCAGAATAGCTGATAAAATGACAGATGCTGATTTAAAGCATGTTCTTCTCAAGTGAAAATAGAAACTACTAATACAGTTTCATCTCCCCCCCCCCCCTCGTAAACACACGCACACAGGGGAGTAATCTTGCATGAAAAGTAAAAGCAGGTTCCTCATGAAAAGTTTTTGCAGCATTACTGAGGAAAGTGAAATAAATACCTTTAGTCAGGGTAAGAAAAGGGAATCCTGTTGCAAGGCAGGTTTTAAAAAACACACATGAAGCATGTCACATGAATTTTGTATAGGTATTGTCCTTGTAGGGTAAAAATTAGGTGAAATAGGTGAAAATTAACCTGTCTTTGATCAATAAATGATGATTTAATACTGTTTTAATATCATATGAACTGCAAATTGAAATGGATTTAATTAGGCAGTAGAGTAAAATTCATTACCAGTACAGTAAAATTAATATGACTGGTAATATGGTGATACTCAGAATGTTATTATGTTCTTACAGATCAAACCAAGCAAGGTAGCGCTTCTTCATAAAATTCAGAATTACTTCTCCAGCTGAAGAAAAGACATCCAGAAATGCAAATGAAAAAAAATTTTACTCTTGAATTTTCTGGCCTCAGAGCATTTCCAGCTTTTCTTGGCTTGAGAAGTACCATATATGTGTATAAGATGTTTTCATTTCAACTCTGGGGAGCCGTGCTAAGTAATCAGATGCCACAGGAATGAATACAGCAATCAGTAAAGCAGCCTTCCTTATTATGTAAATAACTTTGTTGTTTAAAAAAATATTCTAGGAGAAAAATAAAGCGTAAAACTCAACTCTCTCTTTGTGTTGAATTAGTCTGCAGCTTGTATATTAAATACCAGCTTTGATGATTTCTGGATGATAACTTGTTTGTTGCAGTCCCACTTTTCTTTGACCTTTTGACAGTGCTCACGATTTATTTTCTTCTGTGGAGCTTATTTGAACTTAGTCACATTTTTTCACATTAAAAAAATAACAACAACAAAGTAAGAGTTCTTTCCCTTTTGGTTTACTTCAGACAAACAATTTGAAGATCCAGCCATCTTTATTATTGTGTATGTTTTCGATATGTTTGTGTTGTGTGTCTGTGTGCATATTTGTATAGTTAACAGTGATAGCTTTTGTAGTAGGCAAAGTTCAAGAAATGAATTTTGTGTTGATTCTGAAATAGTATTATCTGTGCTCAGATTTATCTTCTCTGTGAGTATATTCTGTAGGACTGGTCCCAGCTTCCCTGCAAGTTCTGTTTTGAGAAGAACACTTCAATTGGAGCAGATAGAAATGACTGCACGTGATGCAGAGAATGGTTGGGCATGTTTTGTACATCTGGAGCTTTCGCTGACTTGCCGTGCTTATGACTTTCTGTTCTTACCATTGCAAACGTGTTACCTCCTCGTGCCAGCCATAGGTTGTAGGTCAGTTGATGCCATTGTAGTTTCATACCAGCGCTTAAAGGCTCTGTACAGCAGTGGTTCACAGTATGTCAGGAGAAGTTTCTGGATAGGAATTCCACCTGCTCAGTTTTGCTGGCTTGGTGCAAGCTACTCAGTTCTCTCCGTTCCCTGTGTTAGTAGTTCACAGGCGCTACACAACAGCCTCCCTCTAGAGCTGGTCCTGGTGTACTGTGAATTGCTGTTAATGACTTCATACAGGGGGTGTTTTTTCTTGAAGGTTGCGCTAGGAAATACCCAAATTACTTGTGTGATATAGCTGTAAGCCACAAGAAAATAATACTACATATCCAGATTATGAAATTAACTGATACTCTGTGTAAGTTGTGTTACACATTTAGAATATGGAGGAGTCCAGTAGCCATGCAGTGCATGACTTAAATAAGTATGGCTTCACTGTTTTGGAAGTTATTAATTATTTAGTTGATTTCATGTAAATTTTTAGGTCTGTTTGGAATCCCAAATTTGAGAAGATGGATGTGAGTTGCTGAAGGTTTGGTGATGTGCTTCCATTTAGTTGCTTTTAATTTACTGAAGAAAAAAATAAAATTCTTCCTTTTCTTTTTCTTTCCTTCTGATTTTTTAGGTCACTCTGCAATACATTAAATGCGTACAGCCTCACCTGCAGTAATTGCACAGAAAACTGCACCTATGTTCTTTTTAGTAATAGGATCACATTTCTAATGGACCTGTTGATACACCAATTTACGGTATGTAAAATACCTTTTTATAATTCAAAAAATTTTACATGCGTCATAAACATTAATTAGAGTATTTAGAGTATAAGAACACCAGGAGAAACATTTGATTAAAGCCTCCAAATAATAAGATTCTTTTATTGTATGTATTTGTTAACTGTATCTGCTGTACTTCTATACAAAGGGATATACTTGCTTCTGCTAATAAACTCTGCAAAAGCATACGTACCGGGAACTTTAGTGAGTGGACAGTGTTCTGTCTTTAATTCTTTCTGAAGTTGTCTTCTTTAATTTACCCTATAGTAATACTTAAAATATAGAATATTATGAGTTATCCATGTGTGTTTGATTCTTACGTGTGTCAGGATCAGGAGTATGTCAGGTCGATACGTTAGTGTGGTTTGATTTGCTGAAGTGCTTCAGTAGCAGGACTTTTTAACTCTGAAAGTTTTAATTTTCCAATGTTTCATTTAATTTGAAATGTCATTAAATATTTTATTTGAAAACTCATTTTTAATTCATAGTGACCTGCTCATCATAAGATATTTAGTCTTGGTTTTCTACTTATAAATTGTGTGTATGTATTTTCATGAGCCAAGCAGTTTGTTAATTGAAAAGTTATGTACATACTTTAAATAATTTAAATGACACTGTTAGAATCAACAAGCCATAGGACTGTTGATGAACACTTTAAAAAGATGGTCCGAAGGTCCTTGACACAAAGAAAACCCCAGTGCAACCTGTGCATTCTCCTCTAAGTAGCTGCCAGCTCATTGTTTTTCACCAAATCTTTCCAAGAGGATTCCAGGTATTAGATCCACCGCGTTCAGTGAAAGGTGTGTTTCTGTGCTGGGCCAGCCACAGCGCTGCTGCTCGCGGCAGGGCCAGCCAGAGCAGGAGTGCGCGCTCGTTACACAAGAGGCGAAATCCTTCAGCACTTCACAAGTGACAGGATTCATTCTGATGCCAGACACCTTCCCTTTTCTGGGAGTAGCACTCTGCAAATGACCTACACTTCTCCTGAAGAAATACAGAGGGTACATCTTAGGAGATGCTGGCCACCTAGAGAGCAGAGATACTGCACAAGAAAATACACTACACGTAGAGCCAGTTTCAGTCCCTTGCCAAACACTACCCTTGAATTGCAGCAAAACTGTAATTAAAGCTTAGTGTTCCCCGTGATCCACAGTGGACTTTTTTTTTTCCCCTATGCATAAAGCCTCTTATGTTCTCTTCAGACAAAATTAGCCCTTGCACCAGCATATCTTCATAGTTCCGTGAAGTACATATTTAAGTATAAAAAAATAAATGGTGGTGCGTTTCTGACCCTGATTTTTCTCTCTTGAAAATATAATAAACCAGATCAAGTTTGAATTTTTCTTTTTCACAAAAAAAATTTGGACAAATGGAGAGCACTTTTTTTTTTAAATGGATCCAGCTCTAAATACCAAAATATTAAAAGACACCCTTCCGAACAATTTACCTGCCTCCAGTATTCCTAGTTTGATGAGATTGGATGATGTTGCCTTTGCCTGCAATGTGTGTAGTTCCACTTATTGTTGGAAAAAAAGCCCAAGGTAATACCCAAAAGTAGTAAATGGAATGTATATTTGCAAGGTTTTAACTAATTGTTTAACAAGTATGCCAATATTTGCTGAATACAAACAGAAAGAATTCAGTTTTGAGAAACCTTTAAATATATCCTTGAATACAGCTAGTATGAACATTACTTCCAACCAATTTAATGTGGTTTTAGTTTTGGTTTTATTCATCGGTAGAATGCAATGTCAGCTTCAGTGTTGCTAAAATGCAGAGCTATATATTTTTAAAGAATAAAATTTAAACCAGTGACTTCTCATTGATGATAAAATACTTACTTTTCTTTATTCATGTGTAACATTTTCCTCCTCAAAATATTACTTAAGGAATTATAAAAAAAACAAAACTATTTTTTCTCTGACGAAAGCTGGGATACCAACGGGAAATGGTAGAATAACAAACGGACTGTATTTCTTACCATTTTGTGACATCCAACCACCCAGGTTGGTTGTTAGAAGTGTCCTGTTTAGACCTCCTTTTATCTAATACCTAAACAGACTGGTAGAAAACCTTCTGTAGGCTACTTGCCATTTTACCTTTCTTAGCCTCCTTGGCTCAGGTGACACAAAGTCGATGGCTGTTGAGGTCAGTAGTAGTGTGTTTCCTGATTTCAGTGGTTAATGGATCAAACCTTCCCAACTACATCCATGCAGGTCTTGTGCTCGAGCTGTAACTTCATTTATCTACAGACTGAGCTCTCTGCTCTTCTTTGTCTACTGTACCCAGAAGACAGTTGCAAAATAATGAGAACTTTTTTGATTGTATATTTTGGAAGGTTTCACACTGAGAGAAGTATATGTGAAGCTGAGCTGTGAGTGTGTAAGGATAGTTTGGGGGTTGTTTATTTTTTTAGACAGCCATCATACACTGTTCCGTGAAGATAACTGGAAAAAACGTAGATATAAACTGTAAATATCTGTGCCTGCATTTGTAAATAATTTTTCGTTTAGTAAACAGATTGGGGGTTGGGAGTGTTTCTTGGATATCTGTCCTTTCATGATTTCACAATGAGAATGACAGTTTGGTTTTGAACTATACGTTCTCAGATAGATGGAAGTGACATTTCAAAAAGCTTTTGAGAATAACAAGCTGGACAAGACCACCTTGTCCAGTAAAACTCCTTAGAAGATTTTGTTCATTTATTCAGATCTTTTCCATCATCGCATACCTGCTGTTACCAGTTAAAGCACAGTGCAGATCAATACTCATTGTGAATTAGACACTGAGACATTTCTGCTGTGCACTTCATAGAGTCGTGGAATTCTGTTCATGTGCGTTCCTGCTAGTACCCTGCACATGCAATAAAATCTTTAGACTCTTTCTTTCTGCTTAAGATTAATTGCAAAAGGCTAGAATCAGATTATTTTTATTACTCCTTTAGGTAGATACATAACACAGCGCCAAGGCCTTTTCTGCTCCTCTTCCTGCCCCAGCAGCCAGCAGGTGGGGGGTGCACGGGGGGCCGGCAGGGGACACTGACCCCAGCTGGCCCAAGGGCTGTGCCACACCGTACGATGACGATGTTGATGTCGTGGTCGTGCTCAGCAGTAATACGAAGGGGGAGGTTGGTGGGGGGCCGCTGCTGAGAGACTGGCTGGGCATCGGTCGGGTGGTGGCGAGCAAACTGTCTGGGGTTTTATTTCTCTCTCCCTGTTATTTGCCTTTTCCTTACGTCATCATCATTATTATTGTTACCATATTTCATTTATTAAATTGTTCTTAAACCACGAGTTTTCTCACTTTTACCCTTCCAGTTCTCTCCCCCAGTTCCACCACAGGGGGAGTGAGCTAGTGGCTGCTGGGTGGTGCTTAGTTGCTGGTTGGGGTTAAACCACAACCAAATTACTGGAGGTTTTTTTAAGGCAATCTTTGAGTGTGTAACATCTGAACACCCTAAAGTAGATCATTAGTGAACATAAAAACATGTGAAGTTACATTCTGTCTCCCCAGCGTTGTGCTGTTGTGGCACTGACAGTACTTCCAGCCCCTAATAACGAGACTGTGGAGAGTTTATACCTTCTCGGTCACTAAGAGATCTAAAGCTCTCCCTCTGGTTTCGGTTCTCGTTGAAGACCTGAGGACCAGCACCCAGAAGTATCAAGGCTGGCAAGGAAGTACCTCAGTTAGATGTCAGCTCTGTGCATCAGATCATTTCTAAGGCAATTCGGTCAGTGTTGTCAGTGTAAAAAAAAAAAAAAAAAGCGCAGAAATTTCATGTATTTTTCTTTCTTTTTAATAATGTAACTTTTAAAAGACCAAAAACTTCTGTTTTGTTTATTTACTCCGGTAGGCAGCCAGTATGTTAATCCTGTAGTAAATCTTAAAGATAGGGCTGTGGTAAGAAAAGTCATGACATATTGAAGTGTTTAGGAGTGGAGAGTTTAAACCTTTCTGCACCATCTTAAGCCTATAGACTGCCTGGGCCATTTCCATTTCTTTAGCTGCCACGTAGCAACTCTGACATCCTATAGATAATATTTTGAAAATACGTATTTTTTTAGAGTGTTTTTGAGGCAAGCCAAATGACTTACACATGCAAAAAGCACAAAACTGCCACTGCGGATGGGAGAAGAATACAGCGTAAGTGACCAAATGAACAGCAGTTGGGTGCTTCGATGGGTCTGAAGACTTCCCATGCGGGTTTAGCAGCTCTGTATTTAAAACTCTTCATGGCTGTGAAGGATTATGCTTTTTCCGAGACAAAAATATAAATGAGTTTTCAGTGACAGCTCTAAGTAGCCAACTGTAAATTGTTTGTTGGGAAGTTTTTTTGTTAGCACTGAGAAAAAATGTGCTGTGATATGCAGAGGTACTTCTGGTGACATGAGCCAGAGTGGAGTAGCGTTTGCAGCTATATTAAATGTGTGCCTAAGTGCTTTACTGGATTGGGGCCATATTGTTCAGCATCTTGCAGGATTAAGTCCTGGGTGGTGGGCAGAGCTGAAGAGCTTATGGCAGCTCCGCACAAGCAAGGGAATCCCTGCACAAGGAATTCTCTGCTGAATGGCTTAACAGTGTATGGAGACTGTCACAGAGTTGAGAATCTGGTCATCAGAGCGTTTGGTTCAAGAAGTGATTTAAAGAAGCAGGAGTCTTGATTAGGCCCAGCATTGGCAGTCATCATAAATGCTAAAATAACGTTGAGATGTTGGATGTATCAAATGATTGAGCAATAGTTACATTTTTGTGGATTTTTCTTTGTGATTTAAATACATTTTATACCAATTACTTGACAAATCACTCTAAGTGTGTAATCATACCTATAGATTTGTGTCAGTTAAACTGTGAAACCAATGAAACCTCAGAAATAGAAATGTGGAATGTTTTAATGTTTATTCATCCAAAGCCCATGTTCAGCAAACAGTTTCTCTGAATACCATTAACTCTGTGTGTAATCAACACAATGAAAGCAGAGCTTGAAAGCTTTCGTAATTACACTATTAAATCTTAAGATTTCTGACCCCCTTGCCTGATATACTAATCAACAAGCAAAGAAAGACATCACTTTTGGAAGCACTCCAATTAATTCTGCACATAAATCTCAACACATTTTCACACTATCCCATTAATTACTTCTTTGGTAAAAGAGCTGATCTTTTGTCACTCATTTGAGTTTGTATAAGCGGACAGTATTAAAGGTAGGAATTAAGTTCAAACTTAACCATTTTCTGTAAAACAGATTTCCTTCTGTCTCCTCTTTCCCATACACTGTATAAAAGCCACGTTTGTTCTCACTTTATATTAATACACACACACACTTCCCCCAAAAATTGTATGTGAAGAATCAGCTCTGCAATAAGGGATTGTATTAAGAGTGCCAGATCTATTTATTATACAAATTAGGAAGAGCAGTTTTATATTAAAACACGAACTTGTGTAGCTAAGGGCTATATACTTAGAAAATACAGTTGTCATATGTACATTCAACTAGAAGACAAAAATAAACATTTATTTATAGTACCATCCATTACAGCAAATGGAAGGCTCTACTGCAAAATATTAATAAATCTTTTAGGAAATAAGTAATGTATAATGTTTTTATATTAGGTGAAAAAGCAGTGAGTAACGTTTGTTAGGAATTTTTAAAACTTGGCATTCCTAGTACGAAGTCACCACATTTAAGTCAATTTATACATTGCAAAGCTTAATCCATCTGTTTCAGTAGGCAATTAGAACCGTTAGGCGTGAATTATTTTAGTCAACAGAAGTTACTGGAGCAACATAATGAGCAACATAATACTATTTTTCCTATTGAACTTGAATAAGCAGCTGAAGACTTCTCACTTGCTCACTTGGCTCATCACCAGAAACAGACCATTACAATGAGTTTTAAGTACCAAGACAAGGCTCAGAGCTGATGAATAATACAGAAATGTGCATGTTGTTCTTTGTTACCAAGTGTTACCAAATCCCTCCTGATACCTGTGCAGAGAGGAATGGTTTTCTGTGACCTCACTCGCGCATACCGAGTGTAAATGATTTTAACCTGGAATGAAAATAAAATTTCAGCCAATATTGATCACTAATTACAGTGCTGAAAGCCTCAAGCCATCTCATAGAAGCGCCTGGGCAGAGGTGTGCTGCTCCGTGGGGTCTGGCAGCGTTAAGCGCAGGGGCGTGCTGGGAGCCCTGTGCCCTGACCCCCTGTGCTGCCAGCAGAGCTGCAGGGCAGCCGCCCACGCCTCGCCTACGGCGTGATCCTAAGAGGGCAGGATGTCAGCTGGTTTAAGTTGTCTTGGACTTCAGAAATGAAAAAATAAAATAAAAAGATACAAAGAAATGACACGCTCCATGAGGGTTTCCTTCCAGATGTGTATCCTGCATGTAGATCTGTCTTCAGATTTACATTTGTACATCTCAACTTCAGCGCCTTTCGTAGGAGTGGGCTCTAGTTTAATGATGTAGGAAAATCATATTCGTCTCCTCTGAGGCCTGTTCAGAGAGAACTGCATGTTGTGCTTCTGACATGATTGACAGGTGGCTGACATCTGATGGACAAGTGCAGTGGTTGTCAGGTGATGTTTTATATTGTGATGTTCAGGCCTTTTTTATTCATGGGACTTTTTCCTGCTGTTCTTAATCATTAAAATATAAAGATATCCGTAAAAGTGCTCAGGCTTTCTCTGTGCCTCATGTGAGGCTGGTGGGTGGAAGGAATTTCCCATTGGCATCTTTTAGAACCGTATTATTTATGTCATCCTTTACAATGTTCCGTCTGTCAGGTTGTGCCCTAGGATTCACACAGTTTTTCTGTCTTCTCAGGTAGCGCCTGTAGTTGTTTCAGGATTTGTTTGTTTGGGGTTTTTTTGTAGGGAGGGGATTGGATTCTTCTCATCAGATTTGGTCAGGACAGTTTTGTAGGTTTTTTGATAAGTCTCCTTCTCTGTCAGAAATTTCTACTTTGAACAGTTGGCTTTCAGTTTTTACAAAATTGGGACTCTTCATATTTGTCGACTTTGGAAGATTTAGCAGTTCTCTTCCTTTGTGAAAAAAAGCTGGCTGAGAGGACTGTGACTGAAAGACCTGGAGCCTTGCCTTAAGGGTCATCTTGCCTGGGAGGAGCACTTTGCTCTTTGAAATACTTGGTTACTCCGGGTTAGCTTCAGTAGTAAACCACCTGGCTGAGAAGTTCTGACACCTGCTCGGGAAAGGGAATTCTCTGGCAGGTTTTTTCAGGTACGAAGGGGAACCACTGTAATTCACCTACCTTGACTCAGGGAAGGTTTCCCTCTACGCTGGCATAAACCAGCCCTGTGTTACCTTCTGCCTGCACCTCAGCAGGTGCCGTAAGTGCTTCTGAGTTCAGTTCTGCAGAAGCTCAGCAGCACAACTGGGTATCTCCTCGTAGACTGGAAAAGTTTTGTGTTCCCCAGCGTCTTTGCTGTTGTTACCAGCTGGCATCTGTGGCCTTGCTGTGGGTTGTCTAAACCTGCTGCACAGGTGCTTCGATGTGCTGTTTCCTAAAGGGTAAACTAGTATCCTTCCAGATACAGGTTTGGGTTTTTTTCTTAGTTGCGGTTTGAGTTGCATCACAATCTATCTTGGGGTTTTTGGTAAAAAAATCTGTAATTTTTCTAACATCAAAATTCCTCATGAAATTCTTTAGAAGGACACTTACATCAGGCTATTTCTGTAATTTTTTGTTTGTTTTTTGCTATGAAAGAGGACGTCCATCAGGGATTAGATCTCATTGCGAAGATCATTCCTGTTGCCTGCAAAGCATATTGCCTTTTTCTGTGAAGAGCCACAGTTGTACCTGCTGTGACACAAGAAATTTTGCCTTTCAAAATACTCACTTTTGTAATGGTCTTTGTTGAGGACCCAAACTGTTGAGTAGCCTTCTGATGGTACATCATGGTTTTTTCAAAAGTCAGGTAGGGGATTGCTATACAGCAGTAAATTTCTTGCACAGAAAATAGCTATTTTTCTTCTGTATTACTGAATGCTTTGTGTATCCTAGACATTTAATATGTCTTCGTGGTAATGCAGTGTAGTAGTCAAAAGGAGCCCTCTCAGTAGTTTGTTTATTCACAGTCAAATTTAAAGGAAAATAAAAGCTTTTTTGCTAGTGACTCATCAAAAATCCTGTGTGTGCTTAAGAGCACAATCATACTGATGAAATACTCCGCTGCTATAAAGCTTCCTTTGGTTCTTGTACACTAACCACTGTTTTGACTTGATATATTCTGTTTCAGCCTGTATTATCTGCATAAGGAGTATAGACCTCTTCTTGTACCCAAAATGCTTTCATGTCCATGTGTGTGCTAGAATATATTGCTTTTTTTTTAATGTACTCTTACGCAACTTTCTGATTGTTTCTCTACAAACTTTTATTCTTTTTACTGAATTCTAGTTGTTCTTTCTTTTTTTCTCTTTATTTAGGTTAGTGTTCCAGATGACCATAATGCTATTTCGGGCAGAAGTGCAAATAAGCAGATATTTGAAGGTTTAACAACAGGACTTCTGAGGATAACTGCTGTGATTTTCAGATGTCTAATCTCGAGCTTCCCAGATGGAAACAACCACCCTACTGCACTGAAGTTATTACAGGAAGTGAAAAGTAAATCCTCACAAGTGGAAGCCTTCAACAGCAGAGTCCAAGACCTAATCAGGTTAAATAATTTAAAAAAAAAAACACCACAAACTTCTCTAAACCTTCTTTACTACAGAGAAAGAAAATTACAGTAATTTAAGAAAGGAACAAACTACTCTGACTCGTAACTTAGTAAGAGTAGGTTGTGTGTGTGATCAAGACACCTATTGAAATGCTATATTCTCAAACAAAGATATTCTTCAAAAAACTGCACACACAGAAATACAGAAAACCAGGAGTCTTAATTTTAGGCTTGGTTTTCTGTGCCCTTTCTGTGCGTTTCATCTCCTGATTACCTAGGAGTCAGTTTCCATATTTATATTATTTTCTCTCAGTTCTCCATGTCAACAGTGTGTGCCCATTGCCCGTGTGGTCCTGCATACCATACATGTATTCATAGAAGCTTGCCGTAGAATATATACTGCTGACTTAAAGATTACCCAGTAATTCCTATAATTGGATTTCAGCCTTTATAATGCAGCTGTATTGTAACAGCAATTTTCTTTTCTAAGTATATTTCTTGAGCAAAATTTCAGTTAAAATAACTCGGTGAATTCTAACAGTCGACTAAAAGAGAATACTTTTCTCATTCTTACTTGAAGCATTCTAATTCTTTGGTAGAAATACTTGAAGCTGAATACATTAATATATATAATTAGTGTCTATATAATATATACATAAACTAATACATATCCAACAATACACCAGACTTGCTAGAGCTGTGCAGTTTCACTAGTCATCAGTAGTCATCAGTACTGATGACGGCCTTCTGAAGAAGTGAAATTCTGATTATATGCTACTGCAAATGTGTCACGGTGAGCATCTTCAGACTTTTCCAAGTCTGGTCTGATGTTGACGGATACAAAAAAGACAGCTGGAGGAGGAAAGCAAAACAGATAGTTGTCATAGATACCAGTGACCTCTAAAAGTTTATTGTTCTCATGTAACCCGCCTTCTCCCCAAACAGGTTTTGATAGAGTGTGAAATTTCAGGATGTTGTATTCTCCTCGTTTATGAATGGGAGGGTGGGAGGTCTGCTTATTGATATTTGTGCTGGACAGACATCTGACACTGACTGGGCCAAGCACAGGCATACCCTTAAGATAAGAAGATACATGAGAATCCAGCTAGGTCCCTCACCTCAGGCACTTTAGGGGATCTGGTTATAAATGAAGAATGAAAGGCACAATGACAAGGTAATAGCGCAATTAGGAAAAAAAGAGAGAGGGCATTTTAAACTAGTCAAAAACAGACAAATTCTGTTATTAATGAGAATCTTTCACCTCCTGGTCGTTGTATCGTATGTCCTTGGGGAGTTGATTAAATGAGAGTTTTAGGAAGATGGGGAAGAAAGAGGAAAGTTGATTTTTTTTTTTCTCTCCATTTGGGGCTACTAGACCTGATGCATAAACAACAATTATCTCCACACTGGGTATGAAAGGGGAGCCCGGTTATTTGAACTCTGCCACCATGGGTAAAAAGACTGGGAGATGGAGGTGATAGATAAGAGAGCTTTGACATTCCACTTGTCTGCATGCTCAGTTCTTGAGCGAAGGGAGTGCTTCATGCATCTTCTCATTGTCTCCGGATGCCATTAAGGAATAGTCCCAGCAGACTGAAAACTCTCATCCATTTCTTCTCTGCCAAAAGAGCCGCCACTTTGTGTCCAGGTGTGGGTGTAAAGGAATAGGGACAATGA